>NC_134730.1:452500-3181250 GCF_049634645.1 Pelodiscus sinensis | reverse complement strand
GTAACTGCATCCTCTGCTGTGCAGGCTATTGTACTTTTTGCTTTGAGGTCATGAGTTAATTGTGTGTCAGTAATAGAATATTCACAGCACACAAAGGTAAATATTGATGTGTAGACAACAGCCATCATTCATTCACAAACACACTGAGAGAGATATTGGGCTACTGGGGAGTTCTCTTATGGTTCCAAGAGTCAGAGTGCTGGTTGAAATAAAAGGGATTTTTGGCTGCACTAGACTGAAAATAACAGCTCCTGTGGTTGGATCAATGGTCTGCAGCAAGTTGATGGACAAAGCTGTCACAAAAGCTACAGTATTTGGATGAGTTTGAAAAAGAAAATGTGTTGTCCAAAATGTGTTCCTTATAATTAAATAAAAACGCATCAAGTATTGAACATGTTCCAATATTCATATTGTACAAGTTGAACCTCTCTAGTCCAGCACCCTTGTGACCTGACCAGTTCCAAATGAAAGCACAGAACACTGAGAGCCAGGATTGGTGGCTGTAAACAAACTTTTTGGGACCACGGGAAACTTGGTCATGCCCATGAAAATGGACATCCGGCGAACTAAAATCATTGTGGACCACAGATGTTTACAGACCAGAGCGTTCTGGACTAGAGAGGTTCAACCTGTATAAACAACCTTGGTATGTTTATTGTCTGATGTATTTGTACTGGGGTGGCCCCTAGGAACTCCCATTATGGACCCTGGTGGGAAGCACAGTGCGAACACAGAATAAACAGACAGTCTCAGCGTATGTCTTCACTAGATCGGCTACAGCCATGAACCATTTTTCACAGCCCTGAGCGATGTACTTAACTCAATCTCATTTTTAGGAGCAGACCCAAACGAAATAGTAAAGACCTTGATTCAGGAGAGGATCCCCATTCAGGAATGGTGCTTAACCCGAAGTATGTGACTTAAGCACTTGTTTCACGTCATGCATGTACTTATGCGCTTTCCTGAACAGGAGTAAACATATGCGCCTGATGAGGTGTTTTTCTGAGTCAAGAGATGTCCCATAGCTGTATTTTACAGACACAATGCCTATTACCCACATAGATCCTAAACCACTGCAGAAATAGCCCATTGTGAAAGCTACATGCAAACACACACACACACACACACACACACACACACTGGTAATAGTTTAACAATTATTTTATTCCTTAAATAGTGTAGTTGTTATTCCAGAATTTCACTTGTTCCTGCATATAGTGTCCAGACACTGGAATAGCTATAGCAGTGTAATTTTTCCAGTACACCTATGCTGGCCCATTTCCCCATGAGAGAGACTGGTTTGTATTTAAAGTTCTAAGCCTCTGAAGAAGGAGGATTTCTTGGTATTTAGTCACCTCCACAAAAATGGAAGCAAACTTGTGCTTTCCCAGAGGCAAACGCAAGACAGTCCTAGATAGGACTAGAAGAGAGACACACCGTGCTGGAAGCACAGACTGAGATAAATATCACGTCTTATATGTTTGGCAGATGACAATCCAGATCAGAGAGCTTACTGACCTGAGTCAGATCTAACTTGCACTCTCGTACATTGGGAGTAACACCACTGAACTCACCCTACCAGATCCTCAGCTGGCCCATTGGTTTCAACAGTGTTATGATGATTTTAAACCAGCCGAGGATCTGGCTACTGGAACTACAAGGATGTAAAACGTGTGAGATCAAAATCAGGCAACGTGGAGGGAAAGCCACATGAGAGCCCAGGATGCATCTCTGCTAACCAGCAATGAACATCTGTAGCTCATCTTTGGGCTGCTCAAACCACTGTTGCTGTAGCATGGCAAAGACTTGGCATTAATACTAATGAATGCCTCCTAATATACATGATCTGGAATATAATACTGCAAATAATCAGGCAAACCAGTGAAAATGAGAGAGGTCACAGGAGGAGAAAAGGATGTTCTCTGAGGCCAGGAAACTATTAAACTTCCGAGCTGGGCACAGACAGCTTGGGCTGAAAGAGGAAGGCAGGAAGCCACACACAGATCTGGAGGGGACTGTTATGCCAGGTAACTTCTGTTCATTTGCAAATGTCTGGAAACAGGACTAGATCTTTTCCATCTCCAGCGTCTCTGCGTGCTTTGACATGCTCTGTGAACAGCGCTTGAGAAGTGCAATGTGTTATTTACAGCAATGATAAATAGCAGGTAACTCAGCCAATGCTAATGCAAACCACAGGAAAAAAGGAAGGAAAGTACATTCCCTGCATCTGTGAAATTATTGAATGTGTCAATGCCTTTTGGCTGCTGTGGTGTGCTGCTACTCTGCCTACAACACCTACTCCCCGATCTCTGGAGGTGTTGTCGAGATCAACAGAAGCTGCAGGTGCTCAGCTTCTCCGATGAATTGGGCCCAATTTGTCTCAAGCTGGACACCGCAAATTCGCACAAACTTTTCAAAACGAGGCCCGTTGAGCAGGCTATTTTGTCAGGGCTGGGATTCGGTTTGCAATGCCCACTCCCACTCATCAGTGACTCCCACCCCTTTGTCCTCCTCCAGCTACATATTTAGCCCTAGGGAACAAAGGGTTCTGGAGGGGGAGGGAGAGTTTCTGTGGTTTTCGTCTCCTGGGAACTGCTTGTCCTTCCCCTCCTGACACACAAGGGGAGCTTTGAGGTAGGGTAAAAGCCACGTCATCCTGGCTCCCCCACTCTAAGTAAATTCCTCCCCGCCGCCCTGTACAACCCACTCCCAAAACTACTGATCCATCAACTCCCCATGCCCAGGCTGCACCCCTCAGCCCTCCACACACACCCCTGGAGTGCAGAGCACTTTCTGGGGTGCAGCGGGGATCCCTCACCTGCATGCCGCTCCCCCCGCTTACTCGTCTGTGTGAACATGAGCAGCGTCTCCTTGTCCCCACTTCGCACACAGATTTAGCTCTGGGGAAGGGAGATTTGAGGAGCGGCTGGGCTAAATTCCCCTGACTGGCTCCCCACTACATTCACACACACACACCCCTTGAAGCTCACACAAGGCAGGGCAGTGACAGGGGAGCTGGGTTCTTGTCCCTGGTGCTTGCTGGGTTCCTTTCAGCTTGTAGGCCCCCAGCAGCCCCTGCCAGGGGCTCCCTCTTCTCTGCCTCCGGGCTGGGGGGCTGCTGCGGGGCGATGGGAGATGCAGGCACTCACCTGTCTGCAAGCTGGTGCTGAGGAGGGAGGGAGCCTCCTGCATCCACAGGCTCCTTCAGCTCACTCAGTGCTCAGCAGCACCCCACCCCTCCCCACTTCTATGCCCACCCCCTGCTTTGTGACATACGCTGTCCCGGCTCCACCCATTGGCCAAGCAGGGAGGGCAGAGGAGGGAGAGAGGAGGAGGGAGCGTTGCTAAGGACTCACAAGATGCTTAGTAACCAGATTCTCTTCCGGAGGCCTGGCGGTCCGGGGATCTCCCTGACGTGGGGCTGGGTGGACAGTGGGAGCCCGGGGGGCATCGCTCAGCAGCCCTGCCAAGGCTCCCTGGCCTGCAATCCGGGCCGCCAGCCCGAGAGTAAAACATCACCATTCTTAACGGCACTCCTGGCCGGAACCACGTAGAGCCAAACACATCCACAGCGGAACCGTGGGTCAGGTCCCTGCTAGCTTCTCTCTGCCCATCTCACCTCCGACTGCTGCCCATGCTCCTCTGCACGCCGGCTCTCACAGGGTCACCGCCCGGTTTCCACGTAACATCGTCTGTGGGCCACAGCAGGGAGGAGGAATTTGATTTAGTTTAGTTTAGAACGCCAGGTAAGCTACCTGGCCTGCTGATGGAGAACGGGGCTGAAGGTCAGAGCAAATGGCTGTTTGCAGTGGTTTGGTAGCCCTCTTGGTCCCAGGATTTCAGAGAGACAAGGTGTGTGTGTGTGTGCGTGCATGTGTGTGTGTGTGTGTGTGTGAGAGAGACAAGGTGTGTGTGGGTGTGTGTGTGTGTGAGAGAGACAAGGTGTGTGTGGGTGTGGGTGCATGTTTGTGTGTGTGTGTGAGAGAGACAAGGTGTGTGTGTGTGTGTGTGTGTGTGTGTGTGTGTGTGTGTGTGTGTGTGTGTGTGGGGCGGAGGGGCGGGGGTGGATAGCTTTTATTGAGACAGCTTCTGTTGGCGAGAGAGACAAGCTCCCGAGCTGACACAGAGCTCAGCATCAAGTCTAGGAAAAGTATTTAGACCGTCACAATTAAGCCCCAGGGGGAACAATAACAGCGCTGGGGGAGAAATGGGATAGGCACTGTGCTCTCCTATTAATTAACACAGAAATGTGATAAAATGCAAAATCCTATCAGCCGTGGGTGAACCCTTTTCACAAGACAGTAAACGGGCGGTAAACAGTCACTCTACTCTGTATCTGTCCTCTCCGTCCTCCTCCTCCTCGTCCAGCTTTACCGACAATCCTGGGAGCTTGGGAGCTTAGAATCATAGAACCCCAGGGCTGGAAGAGACCTCAGGAGTCATCAAGTCCAGCCCCCTGCTCAAAGCAGGACCAACCCAACTCAGTCATACCAGCCAGGGCTTTGTCAAGTTGGGACTCAAACACCTCTAGGGATGGAGATTCCACCCCCTCCCTAGGGAACCCAGCCCAGCACTTCACCACCCTTCTAGGGAAATCATTTTTCCTAATATCCAACCTGGACCTCCCCCACTGCAACTTGAGCCCATTGCTCCTCATTCTGCCATCCATCACCACTGAGAACAGCCTCTCTCCAGCCTCTTTGGAACCTCCCTTCAGGAAGTGAAGACTGCTTTCAAATCCCCCCTCACTCTTCTCTTCTGCAAACTACACCAGCTCACATCCCTCAGCCAGTCCTCATAGGTCATGTGCCCCAGCCCCTTAGTCATTTTGATTGCCCTCTGCTGAACCTTCTCCAGTGCATCCACGTCTTTTCTATAGTGGGGCCCAGAACTGGATGCAACTAATACTCCAGGGCTATGTCTACACTCGCAGCTTTTGGCGCAAGAACATCTTGCGCACGGGTTCTTGTGCAAAAAGTCTTGCGCAAGAAAACGTCCTCACTGCCATGTGCGCGCTGGGCTTTTGCGCAAGAGCACCCATGGCAGTGTGGACGCTCTCTTGCGCAAGAAATCCCTGATGAGCATCCACGGGAGAGCTGCACAAATAGCTGTGAGGAGCATGGCCCATGGGCAACTCTGCCTTCGCCTCCACCTTGGGCAGGGCCCCCGGCCCTCCCCATTTGTGGGAAGGCTCCCGAGCTCTGGGCTGAGGCTAATGGGGCCAGCCTGCAGCCAGTTACTCCAGGCAGCTGAAGCAAATGGTTGTGCTGCCCTCCCACCCAGCATCCTGGGGCTCATGCCTGTGGGGTGGGGGGCATGCCCAGCTGCCTACCTGCCATTGCTGCAGAGGTGAGGGAGCCTCTGGGCTCTGCTGGGGAAAGGAGGGCAGGGACCTGGGCAGAACTGGCCGGCTAGCCGGGGTCTAAGATACCCAACCCACCAATCACCAACCTCCGTGTGCAGGGCCCTTATCACAAAATCAGGAGGTCGTCAAAGAATCAACAGGTCATCCAGTCCCTCCCCCTGCCCAAGGCAGGACCAACCCAACTCAACCATCCCAGCCAGGGCTTTGTCAAGCCAAGACTTAAACACCTCTAGGGATGGAGATTCCACCCCCTCCCTAGGGAACCCAGCCCAGCGCTTCCCCACCCGCCTAGGGAAAGAGTTTTTCCAAATATCCAACCTAGACCTCCCCCACTGCAACTTGAGCCCATTGCTCCTCGTTCTGCGACCTGCCACCACTGAGAACAGCCTCTCTCCATCCTCTTAAATTTAAACTTAAATCTCTGATGGGTACTGTCCTATCGCAACCCGCTCTTTAAAGAGCTCCCTGCTGGCTTTTGCCGCTGCTCAGCCCGTTCTAGGCAGAGCTGGGCACGGCAGTGCACCACTTTACTTTCACCTCGGCTGGTAGTAGCACCCTAAAACACGCCTTCTTCACTACAGCATGGTGGCAACTCATGTTGCACAGCCAGCACAAATGCTGCCTGTCTGCTACACCATGCTGTGGCCTTTGCATGCCCTCTGGGGCTTTGTGTGGAGTAAGTCGTGTGTGAAAAGCTTCTGAACTCCCCTGATGTGTGGCTGTGGCGTAGTGGGGGGGCTGTCGGCTCTGTAACCCGGGGTCCCCCTGCGCTGTGATGTGAGATTCTCATTGACTCATCCAAATGTGTATTAACCCAGACACCTAGGCTCAGCCTCCCAGGGAGAGAGACAAAGGCAGGGAGACGGAGACCAGCACCAGGTTTCCGGTGAAGGGGCAGTGGTAGTCTTGGGCTGGAATCATGAAGGAACCAGTCTAAGGACGGGGCTGGAATTTAGGGGCCCAGGGACCCTATCTCAAGGGGGTTGGAGGCATCTTGGCCGACTCCTGTAGCAATAGCACGTCTGTGCTGGGCTGTATCCTGGAGAAGCCATAAACCCTCTATTCTACTGGCTGGTGGAATCTGTTCTTGCTGCTACGGGGGTGCAGTGTTGGGGGAACCCCGACTGCGTCATCACAGTGGCACTTTTATCCTAATGGCTCCAGATGTCCTCCAAGCCAGCTCCCTGCATGACAGCGGGCCTAGCGCAGATTCAAGGCAACACAGTGACATTAAAAAAGAGGCTTCGGGGTAGCCGAGTTAGTCTGTACAGAAAAAACAAATGGTCTGGTATCACTTTATAAACTAACAAAACATGTACATGGTTTGTTATCAGACCATTTGTTATTAAAAAAGAGGGTAATTGCTTTGTCCTTGAATCCCATATTATTCTGTAGGAAGAGGTTTTTCCAACATTTGGCCTGTCTACACTGGACCAAATGTCAGAAAAAAAAACCTTCTTTTGGAAGCCACCATATTCCTTGTGGAAAGGGGAATATAGGGGTGACCAAAAGAGCCTGTTTGCTCTTCCACTAAAAAAGCGGAAGAACAAACGCAACCCAGGATGCAGAAAAGTTTTTCTGGGATATCTCCAGAATCCTGAAAAACTCCTGCAGTCTAGCTGGACCCTTGCTGTGTTGAGACAGGATGTGTAGGCTCTGGGGTGGGAATGAGGGATTTGGGTGTGGGAAGGGGTGAGGTGTGACACTGGCTCGGAGAGGGGGCTCCAGGCTGGGCAGTGTTGAGATACTAAGCAAGCCACAGGCTTGTGGATGTGAGGGTGCAGGAATTTGGGTTGGGATATGTGAGGGGCAGAGGGCATGAGGTTCCAGTGTTTGTAGGCTCAGATCTAGGGTCTGGGGAAGGGGGAGTGCAGGAGTGGTTGTGGCCAGATGGGGGCTTGGCCCCAACTGGGGGTTTGTTGGCCAGGCTTCATTTTTAAATAGAATACTATGTTAAACACAAAACGTTTCTGCGTTGTCTTTATTTATGAGAATGGCAGGGAACCTGCCTTGAGTCAGGGGTCACTGACCCATAGAAAAGTCATTTGGGAGCAGGGGACACAGTACTGGGGAGGAGTGCTAGTGAGTTCTGGAGCAGGGAACAGGGTGCCAGTGGGGGCACGGGAGAGGGGGCAGGATGCCAGGACAGGTTTCTGCAGCAGGGGGCAGCGGGCTGGGGGGGGACAGGTTTCTGCAGAGGGGAGCAGGGGGACAGGTTTCTGTAGTAGGAGACAGGGTGCCAGAAGGAACTGGTTTCTGCAGGGGGGGCAGGGTGCCGGGGGACAAGTTTCTGCAGGGGGGGCAGGAGGGCGGGGGACAAGTTTGGGGCAGAGGAGAGGGAACAAGGTTGGGGGCAGGGAGTTCCCTACACCAGCCACGGAGGGAAGCCTCTGACCCGCGCTCCCTCCGGACTGACTGCAGGGCAGCCGGGCTGGAGCGAAGAAAAGCGGCTGCCCGGCCAGCTGGCCATGGTGCTCAGCCAGGGTGCCACCAAGCTCCACGTGGGCAGGCGCAGAGGGGAAGCCACCCAATCAGCTGGAGTGCGGTTCAGCCTCCTCTGGGCTGAATGCCACAGCCAGCAGGCCAGGCAGCTTCTCCTCTGTGCCAGCCCACGTGGAGCGTGGTGCACCCTGGCTGAGTGCCATGGCCAGCTGGCTGGGCAGCTGCTTCTCTTCCCTCCAGCCCGGCTGCCCTGCGCTCAGCCCAGGGAGGCTGCGCCTAGCTCCAGCTGTGAAAGCCAGAGTCAGCTGGCTGGGGTGTTTCAGCCCTCCCGACCTCCCAGCTCCCACCATTTCTCGCAGCTACTCACCTGTGTTGTTGCTCGGTGAGTAGCTGCTCCTCAAATGAGGAAATCTAATGTAAATGTACTGCACAGGTGTGACGGCGCGTTGGGGGTTCCCCGTCTCCTGCACCCCGAAATGGCACAACCAGACTGCACCAGCCAGTGGAATTGAGGGTGGTTTATTGCTCCTCCAGCACAGCGCAGCACAGATGTAATCTGGTTACAGGAACTGGGCTAGGATGCCTCAGGCCCCCTTGAGATGGGGGAGACTGGGCCCCTAAACCCCAGCCCCTTCTCCTAGGCTCTCCTCCATGCCCTCCGACAGCCAGCAACCCACTCCCTAACTTCCAGCCCTGCCCCCCAGCCAAGCCAGCATTCCACCTTCCTTTGTTCCTCTCCATGGGGGGTGTCTGGCCACTGGTTTGCATAGTGACTCATCCTGTTTTGCTGGGTCGTGGTACCCACGGCAGCCAGTGGGGGTTCCCCCAGAGCCAGCAGCATAGAAACCAGCCAGGTACCCCCACTACGTCACAGTTCTCCCCCCTCCGAGAGCGAACTGAGCAGGGTCACTCCGCTCGTGACCTAGGGAAGTTCGGGTCCTCTGCGTGGGAACCCGCCCTGGGGACATGGGTGCTCCCCTTGACTCGGGCCGGCCGTGGCAAGGCCCCACATGAGCTGGCTTCCCTCTGTCCACTCGCCGCCCCGCTCCAGGGCGACTGGCACAGGCCTGTCCTCGGGGGTCACACCCCCCCTTCCGCTGGCCTTGATCTCTGGCCAGGGTCTCTCGGGCCGGGGCCATGAGCCCAGCGAGCCTTCTCTGGACAACCAGGGCAGCTTCCACCCCCGAAGCTCCATCCAGGGAGGACTTCCCCTCCCATAACTCTCTCAGCCATCCCAGAGGGTCTATCTGGGGTAGAGACCCCCAAGCCGCTTTCCTCCTGTCTTGGGCCTTCCCGCCCCTCTGGCAGGAGTCACAGGACCGGCAGTACCGCTGCACGGCTGTAAAGATTCCCGGCCAATAGAAGTGCTGGAGCAGCTTCAGCTGGGTGCTCCGGATCCCCCGGTGGCCCCCAACGGGGAAATCGTGGGCCAAATACAGCAGCTTGAGGCGATACTTTCGGGGGACGACCAGCTGCCGCTGGACACCCCATGCCCTCGCCTTCCTGGGGGGGAGCCACTCACGGAACAGGAGCCCACGCTCCCGCAGGAATCTCTCCTGGCCACCTCTCCCCCGGGGCTGAGCTGCATGGAGGCCAGCCTGGTCCCTCAGCCTCTGCAAGGAGGGGTCTGCCTGCACCTCAGCCTGGAATTCAGCTGCTGAGGCAGGGATCGGGACCTGTCCCCCACCTCTGCCTAGGTCCGGAGTCCCAGCCTGGCTGGACCCCGTGTCCACTGGGATGGGACCCTGAGGACGCTGCCAGGAGTCCTTCCCTGGACCCACGTTGTCAGCCCCCCGCTGGCTCTGGCTCCGGGTAGTGACTAGAGCCCGCTGGGATTCATGGGGCCACTCCTCTAGGTCATTCCCCATCAGCACCTCGGTGGGCAAGTGCGGGTGCACCCCCACTTCCTTGAGGCCTTCCTTGGCCCCCCATTTCAGATGCACCCTGGCTACAGGCACCTTAAACGGGGACCCGTCTATGCCCTTCAGGGTCAGCTGCGCGTGGGGTAGTATCCGCTCCGGGGCCACTATGTCGGATCGGGCCAGAGTCACCTCCGCCCCCGTGTCCCAGAAGCCCGTCACCTTCCTACCATCCACCTCCAGGGGTATGAGGCACTCGCTCCGCAGGGGCCGTCCTGCCCCCACCCGGTACACGGAGAAATCCGCCTCCTGAGAATCAGACCTCCCAGGGGAGGTGCACTGAGCATCCTTCCCCTCTCTCTGAGCTGAGGTTTGCCTGCCAGCCCCTGCCTCTGGGGCAGCCTGCCCTTCCCCCCGCCCCAGCCAGTTAACCCTGGAAAGTCCCCGGTCCTGGGACCTGGTGCACTGAGCCCTCTTGTGGCCTTTTTGCCCACAGCGATGGCAAGTTAGGCTTTGGGCTGTCTCTGTCCAGGCCCTGGCTGGTTCTCTGGGGCGCAGACGACCTGTTCCTTGGTCTCGCCCCGTAGTTGACTCCCTCCGTCGCTCAGCCGAGATCCAGTCTCTGCGCGGTTCCCTCTCTCTCCGGGACTCCCGTTCACACCCGGACCGGCTCTCCGTGAACTCGTCCGCCAGTCTCCCGGCCTCCTGGGGGTTCTCTGGTCTCCGGTCCTTGAGCCACAGCCTCAGTTTGGGTGGGCACGCTTCATAGAACTGCTCCATCATGACCAGCTTGAGCAGCTCCTCTGCGGTCTGGGCTCCGACTCCAGACACCCACTTGCGGCAGTATTGCGCCAGGCGGGAGGCCAGATCCACATAGGTCTCCCGTGGCCCTTTCTGTACCCCCCGGAACTTCTTCCTGTACATCTCGGGGGTCAGCCCGAACTTGTGCAGCAGGGCCTCCTTGACTCGGTTGTAATCCCCTGGCTGTAGGTCCTCCAGCTGACTGAGCACTCCGGCCGCCTCCTGGTTCAGTGCGGGGACGAGCTCCTGCAGCCAGTCAGCCGGGGGGACCCGTTGCAGTCCACAGGCCCTCTCAAAGGCACTGAGGAACCCGTCTATGTCACCCATGTCCTTCAATTGGGCCACCACGAGCCTCTCCAAGCGTCTGGCAGTCCTGGGACCTTGGGGCTCATCCGCACTTGGCGCAGCCGGTGCCCCGCCGGTTCTCCGCTCTGCCATGGCCAGCTCATGCTGCCGCTGCCTCTCTCGATCTTGGCGCTCCCTTTCTCGGTCCTCTACTTCCAATTCCCTGATCCGCAGCTGGATCTCCAGCCGCCGCAGCTCCGCTGGGCTGGCCCCTGCCCTAGATAGGCTACTTGCAGGCCTCCCGGGAGACGCTGTCTCATCTCTCCGTTGGGTTCCAGCGCTCCTCCCCCTCTCTGAGCCTGACACACTCTCAGGGGGGGTCTGGCTGCTTCCCCTGGGGACAAGATCCTGGCCCTGTGGCTGGTCATTCTCTTCCAGCTGGGTAATCAGCTGGGCCTTGGTTGCTTTCTGCACAGGCAAGCCCCTCTCTCTGCACCGCCCCACCAGCTCTGCCTTCAAGAGTTGGGCGTAGGCCATCTGCCCGCTGGGCCCCTCGGTGCAGACTCACCAGTCTAGTGCTGCAGCGCCCCACGATTCCCAGGAACCGCTTCGCTCTGTCTCCAGCACGCCTGGCTCCAGGGCTCTTGCTTCTACTGCGCCTTGTCGCTTGCCGCTGGAAGCTCCATCCACGGGGTGCAGTGCATCCCACTCCTGACACCAGTGTGACGGCGCGTTGGGGGTTCCCCGTCTCCTGCACCCCGAAATGGCACAACCAGACTGCACCAGCCAGTGGAATTGAGGGTGGTTTATTGCTCCTCCAGCACAGCGCAGCACAGATGTAATCTGGTTACAGGAACTGGGCTAGGATGCCTCAGGCCCCCTTGAGATGGGGGAGACTGGGCCCCTAAACCCCAGCCCCTTCTCCTAGGCTCTCCTCCATGCCCTCCGACAGCCAGCAACCCACTCCCTAACTTCCAGCCCTGCCCCCCAGCCAAGCCAGCATTCCACCTTCCTTTGTTCCTCTCCATGGGGGGTGTCTGGCCACTGGTTTGCATAGTGACTCATCCTGTTTTGCTGGGTCGTGGTACCCACGGCAGCCAGTGGGGGTTCCCCCAGAGCCAGCAGCATAGAAACCAGCCAGGTACCCCCACTACGTCACAACAGGCGCGCAGTTCAGAGAGGGCTCAAGAACTACTCTTAGAGCCCCTGAGATCTACAGATAGCTCACGATCTACTGGTTGGTGACCACGGCCTTATTGGAATATATTGAGACTCGAAATGCTGCCTGCATTAATCTCTCTTGCAAAGTCTGTCCCGTGCTATAAGGGGATCTGTATGGTTTGTGTATAACTTAATGCAGTGTTTCCCAATGGAACCCCGGGGTTCCGTGAAGCGAAAGTAAGGGTTCCGCGAGAACGCAGCATTGCCCCGCCCCCTCTTAAAGAGACAGAGTATTTTGCAGGTTTTTTCGCTCAACCAATTCTGGTGGTGCGTTTTTTTTTTTTTTTTTTTTTTTGCTTGCCAAATTTTACCCTGGGAACCCTAAGGGTTCCTTGAGATTATTTTAAGCTGAAAAGGGTTCCGTGGCCCAAGAAAATTGGGAAACACTGACTTAATGAATCGTTTGCTCTGAGCTTGCGAACCCAGGCAAGGGAATTGCCTCCCTCGCCTGTGATGGGAACCTGCCAAGATTAAACGAACCGTTGAAAAATGTCACAACACAAGGAATTGTTGAATGGCCCTATCGCCCCTTGCCAGTGCTACGTGCAAGGCAGCGCGGGTCACGGACCATAAAGCAGCAGGACCCCAGAAAATATTTCATCTCATTGCTGTTTGAACCATCACAGGTCCAGAGACTAAACTGGCGTGAAAGATCCCCCAGGGCTAACCCGGGGTTTGCCCTGAGTGCCGTTTTGAATTGTCCGATCACTACAGTTCTGACACTGGTAGGATTTACAACTGATGTGTGTGGTATTCTTGCTTGCCTGGACCTACAGATAGCTCATCCCACTCCCCCACTCCGGATAATAAACCTGCACATACTTGATTATGGAGCTGGCTACAGACATTGCCTTTGGTAGGACCATCCCTAGAGAGGGGTGGGGCCAAGCTCCGGGCTCCACCCCCATCTCACCTCTTCCTACCTTTGCTCTGCCAACCCCCACTCCACCCCTTTCCCCAAGCCCCCCCTCTTCCCACACCTGCCCCCCCCCCCCCGTTCATTTTCTCCAAAGCCCTCTCCCCTGAGTGACACATCCCAGGGGATTACTGGGGGCCTGGCTCAGGAAAGCAGGGGTCCAGGCCCCCTGCACTCAGTGGTGGTGGGAGCCATAGGAAGCAAAGTGACCCAGCAGTCTGCTCCGCTCTGCCACCCATCTCCCAGCCGAGTCACTCAGCTTCAGCCAGCCGCAGGAAGCAGAACAACCTGGCCCAGCCTGCTCTGCTCCGCTCCCCCGAGCCCTGCTTGGCTCCCGCTGCCACAGTGATTGCGGGCAGGGGCCTGAACTGGGCTGCCGCCGGCCCCAGGCCCCCAGGTAACCCGCCCCAGTCTCCCTAGGCCCCGCAGGCCAACCTCAATATGCGGGACAGTCCTGTCCATAGGACAGCTGGAACAGCTGCCGTAGGGTCCCCCAAAGTTCAGGGCCCAAGATGGCCACCCCAAACCATCTCATGGACAGGATAACTCTGGTCTTTGGTGTGAGATCTGGGATTTCAATTGAGCTGGGGTAAGAGGATGACCACTGGAAAAACTGAGGGGCAAGTCCAAGAGAAGGGGGGACTTCTCTCCCATCTTATTTTTTCCACCCTTTCCCAGTGACAAAAGTTTTAAGAGATTTCATGCGCGCGTGCGCGCACACACACACACACACACACACACACACACACACACACACACACACAGAGCTGGGACTTAAAAATTGGCAGAAAGATTCCCTCTGCCCCCACCATTACAAAATGGAAAATGGAAAAAACTTGTAGTTTGAAAAGAAATAGAAAGGTAGCCGTGTTAGTCTGATCTTGGTAAAACAAAAGGAAAAAATATGTAGCACTTTAAAGACAATCAATCTTGTTAGTCTTTAAAGTGCTACATATTTTTTTCCTTTTGTTTTATTTTGAAAGTGAGTCAGAAAAGTGAGAAATGTCATGAACTTCATCATGAAAATGCCACAAAGTGATAGCGGCTCCATTCCAGCAAGCTCTTGGTGCCTCCTTCACTTTCTTTTTAAACTCTAGCTCGAGGGCCAGTGTTTCTTGCCCCTTGATGGACACCAGAGGACACCTGTCAACTGTGACCCCTCCAAGTACTTTTTCAGACTGGAGAAGAGCTCTGTGGAAGCTCAACGCATTTTTATTTCCCAGACAGAAGAGGGTCCGTTACAAGATTCCCTCACCCACCTTGTCTCACTCACCCACATCTGTCGGTGTGTGCAGATGGGAGGTTTTATTTTACATGAGTGATTGCTTTTCCAGAAAATTCCAAAATTCATGTTCCAGTGGATTGCTTCGTGGCCTCCCATGTCTTTGCAGCTCTGCAATTTTAATCATCTCGATAAATGTATGTCCACCCACCTCCCCTCCTCCCGCCACCATCTGTTTTCCTGCTCTGCCTGGAGTGACTTTCAGCTTGAGACACAGGCCTTTGCTCCCAATATAGACTGGAGAGTGGCTCTCAGAGGGCCAAATGCTGAGGTTCTAATTGAGGCAAAAGTCACATTCGTTTCAGAGAGACTTGTCTAAATCCTGAGAAGCAGATTGTGCCTTTGTCTTACTAGGTCACGTGGGGAAATATGCGCATACCCAGCCTACCCAGGTCTCGATCCCTGGTCTGGTGTGGCGTGCAGGCTCCTTCTTCAGCAGCTCCCTGCTTACCGCCACCGGGTGGGGAGTAGACACAGAGGCCAGAGGAACAGGCTGAGACTTGGTTCTTTCCCCCACTCACTGGCGCAAAGGGGGACATGAGCAGTGGCCTCCTTCCTGCCACAACCCCCCTTCTCTCCCAAGCTGCTTGTGGTGGAGCAGGGCAGAGGCCTCAGTCTCATAGCCAAGACTTTGTCTACATGAGGCAGTTGTCCCGATATCATCCAACAGGTTTAGAAACGGGTCTAGTGCCATCACCGTGACCCATCGTGGGGGCATTTAGCTTCAGTAGGTGACGCCTGTCCACAGGCAAGTCAGCACCACAGCCAAGGTGCTCAGCAACTCTACGGCGAGGACAGGTCTGCACGAAGAACATCAGAACGGCCACACTGGGTCAGACCAAAGGTCCATCCAGCCCAGTGTCCTGTCTGCTGACAATGGCCAATGCCAGATGCCCCAGAGGGAATGAACAGAATGGGGAATCATCAAGCAATCCCCCTCCTTTCACCCATTCCCACCCTCTGACAAACACCGACTAGGGAAACCATTCCTACCCATCCTGGCTAATAGCCATTGATGGACCTAACCTCCCTGAAGTTCTGTTGCTCTTTTTTGACCCTGATAAAGTCCTGGCCCTCACAACATCCTCTGGCAAGGAGTTCCACAGATGGACTGTACGCTGCGTGAAGAAAAACTTCCTTTTGATAGTTTAAAATCTGCTACCTATTAATTTCATTTGGTCATCCCTAGTTCTTATGTTATGGGAACAAGTAAATAACTTTTCCTTATTCATTTTCTCCACACCTGTCATGATTTATACCACTTGAGTCAATGTAACTTACTCAGGGGTGAGAGAAGGACACCTCTTGCCTAAGCAACGTAACCTACGTCCACACCTGCGCTATGTTGGTGGGAGGTGCTTTCCCACAGACACAGCTCCTGCCTCTTGCTGAGATGGAACACTCACGCCAACCAGAGAGAGCTCTCCCATCAGCATAAAGCATCTTCACCCGATGCGCTACCATTGTGCAGCAGCGCCGATGTAGCCTGTCTTGTGTAGACCTGCCCTGAGATGGCTGGTATGTGTCCAGTATCCATATGAATCCAGAACTCACACGCCAAAATAGAGCGGCAGGAGCTGAGTGCTGGGTGCCAGAGCTGTTCTCAGTGGGGGCAGATGGTAGAACGAGGAGCAATGGTCTCAGGTTGCAGTGGGGGAGGTTTAGGTTGGATATTTGGAAAAAACTGTTTCCCTAGGAAGGTGGGGAAGCACTGGGCTGGGTTCCCTAGGGAGGGGGTGGAATCTCCATCCCTAGAGGTTTTTAAGTCCCAGCTTGACAAAGCCCTGGGTGGGATGGTTGAGTTGGGTTGGTCCTGCTTTGGGCAGGGGGCTGGACTTGTTGGCTCCTGAGGTCTCTTCCAACCCTAGGGTTCTATGATTCTATGACTCCTGGAAAATGTGGCTCCAACGGAGGTGTGGACTTCTTGAAATCTAGCCCCATGAGGACAACCACTTCAAAAGGTGCTGAGTATCAACAGTGCATGCTCAGCCCCTCTGAAAATGCCGTAGTTCTTAGCTAGATAATTTGATTTTATGGACAACTCTGGGTTTGCTTGTTTGTTTTAAAAGCCACACGACAAATGTGGCATGAATAAATCTTTTCAAATCCATCCTCTCCTCATGAGTCACCACACCACAGGCCTTGCATTTATCTCAAGAGCAAGTGCATGGCATTTTCCCATCGTTAAAATGCAGTTAATTTGTGTGATCACAACATGTGTCAAGAATTGCACTTTTCCTTGACCTTCAAGTGTGATTTGTGGGACATGCACTCCTAAATCCTCTGGACCCATTTCAAAATTCTTCTGTAGGACTTTTTATTTTAAATCACTAACTAAATAATTTGAGTCAAAACTTTTGCTCATTGTGATATATTTAATCAGAATCGGTTACTACGAAGACTCCTCTTTGTCTGATGCTATTTCAAGACCGCAAGTCAAATTTTACCATTAATAAGCTCTCCTCTGGTTAGAGTAGAAAATAGAAACAAATTACTGTAGTTGCATCAAAGTCTCCTTATAGCGTCTATGAACTACAACAGGCTTGAGGCAATGGGTCTGGATCCTGTTCTTGGAATTAGATTATCTGATAGACAGCCGTGTCCAGTTCTGCAGGAGAGATGTGCTCAGAGTGGAAAATGGCCTGTTTGCATGGAGTTAGTACAATGCAATGCTGATTCAAAGGGCATAAAAACAGAGAAACAAAAATAAACGACCATTTGGAGTCAGAGCCACCCGTAGATTTAGCCACATGAAGATTTAGTCTTCAAGAATAGCGAAAGCAAGAATGAGTTTGAAAGCGATGGATAAGATCTGGAAAAGTAAAGCGATTAGCTTAGGAATAAAGCTTGGCCAGGGGTGGCCTGTCCATATAGATGAACTAGGCAGTTGCCTAAGGCGCCAAGTTAAATGAGGCGCTAAATGGTGGCGCAATATTATTGAGGGGTTGGAGATGGGGGCGCCGATTGCCTGGTTCGCCTAAGGGCCGGTTGCTGGCAGCTCGTCTAGGGCCACCCCTGAGCTGAGTGTCCTGGAAACGTGTATTTAGCAGCATGTTGTACGGATGAGAGACATGGGTGATAATGAAAGATTTGAAGAGAAGGATGTTGGCCTTTGAGAGGAGTTGTTATAGAAAGATCCTGAGAATAGGATGGATGCAGAAGGTCACCAACGAGGCATTATCTAGGAAGATACAGCCGAAAGAGAACCTGCTGCAGAAGGTTACACAACGGAAGTTACAGCTCTTCGGGCATATCTGGAGAATGAACGACGAGCAAAAAATTAAGACCCTGGTATTCGGCATAATGGATGGTCTGAATAGGAGAGGCAGACCCCACAGAGACTGGGTAGATGATATAGTAGATTGGTGTGGAGCTAGTCTACAGAAACAAAGTCACTCCGCACTGGCCAGGGAAAGAGGGAAGGAAATAGTGAGGGAGTCATCGGACACCAATGGGTGTTGAGCCCATGGTTGTTGTTGATGATGATGATGATAGAATGAAGTGAGAATATTAACGGAGGAGATCGTTTCACGCATGAGAATATTACATTGCATATGCAGTGTCATCTGGAGCCAGACCACTGCAAAATGCCACGTCATAAACTAGGTTGAGGTTTTTAATAATTGGAATCATAAGAACAGGGATAGGAGGTGTCACTTGGTTTAGATGCCAGACCATAAGTCCCAGGAATGCTGGGTTAGCTCCCAGTAGGCCACCGCCGCCACTATACCTGCACCTCCACAGGTACCAGCGATCGCAGCTCCTATTAGCTGCGTATTGCCATTCCCAGCTAATGAGAGAGGCGGGAAGAGTCATGGACTGGGATACCTACTCCCACAGCTCCCATTGGCCAAGAACTGCGATCTGTGGCCAATCGGAGCTTTGATCGCCAGTACCTGTGGCCATGCAGGTAAATACAGTGTTGAGGGCCCACCAGGAGCTAACCATGTGGACCAGCTCACCCACACCACATTGATGGCTGGATCTACATCCCATTATAGCCTACACAAAGGCTCCTGTTTAATTCCTTGGCAGCTGGACCAGGCCCTTAGAGATCTGTCATCAGTCGGGCAGGGAAAGCCAGAGGTCCCGGCTTCCCAGCTCATGACACGATGCTATTGGGTGGAATCTGAGGGGCACACGGGCTCCACATTAAATACTCCCTGGAAAGCTGTGGTAGTGCTGGGGTCACAGCGGAGCCTGCAGTTGGCTTTGCCGGGCCGCCCTGCTCTTGAGCCAAGGAGCAATGCTCTCAGCACAGCGTTCGGCCCAAGTAGGGCTCCCGCAGCACACACTGGTGAAATGCAACAGTTGGGGAAAGAAAAGTTTTCCTGAGACTTCCTGGAAATCTGCCCACTCCAGCACTCAGGCACGTGATTCTCCTCACGAGCGCTAGCAGCTCCATCTCTTCCGGGCACCGTGGTCGCCAGCCACCTTGAGTTCCCTTCCACCAGGCCCCACCAGGGACTCACACGGCTCCCAGGCCCCTTCTCGGCCCGCCATTCCCTATTTCACTCCTCACCGGCTGGCAACCCAGCATGCCGGAAACAAAACCCCAGACCAGACACGGAGTCTCTCACCAGTTCCAGCACCACACGAAATCTTGTTTCCTGGGACCCGCTGGCCTGCCACCAGTTTTGTCTTTTCCCAGCCACTCCACCTTCCCAGCATCCTGCTGCCTTGTGTATATTTATATCCACCTGACGCCTCCCTGGTGGGCTCAGCACAGTCAGGGCTGCGTAGTCCCAGGTGCTGCAACCAACCTTGTAACCACGCGCCTCACATTAAGCACATGCTTTGCTCGGCAGAGACGCGATCACTCACTGACCTAGTGTAACGCATGAGCTTGATGCTCTGATGACTGGGGCCTTGATGGCTTCATCAGGCTGCCTCTACTTCTCCTCAGTTCTGAGTCACAGGTGCAAGCAATGAGCACACCAGCAAGACCATGGGTAAGCCTGCCAGCCTTTTGTTAGGTCAGTGTTTATTTTTGAGTTCACTTTCTTGTAACAAATGTTGGCAGAGCAGCCCGGAAATGTTCTGTTGGGACTGGTTCTTTCTGGTACATCTTGATCCCCTTGGCAGGATTTTGGTTTGGGGGGCCAGGTGTTGGGGTGTATCCCCCCCCCAATACATTTAGGCTACAAGACAACAAAGGATCTTTCTACAGCTCAGTTTTTGTCTCCTCCGCAGCCCCCCAGAAGGGAGTGGAATGCCGTTCTGGCAAGGACCCACAAAGCACGTCCAGAAAAAAAATAATAACAGACAACCCGCTGGGGAAGTGTTTTAAAAAAGAAATGAAAATATCCATCCTCATCTGTCAGCTTCCATTGCAGGGAGTAGCATACGCACTGCCACGGTGATCCTTCCATAGCAACGTAAACAATCTTCTCCAAGGTATTCCATGAGGAGGACCCGTGATAGCCACTCACGCACGAGTGCACCGCAGGGTCAGTAAGGGCACCATAAAGACACCCCCAATACTGCCAAACAACGTCTCCTCCACCAGTAGCTGGTTTTGCTCCAGGGAGGCCCTGCCCCAGTGGCCTCTGACATTAGAACCAAGATCCCAGCTGAATCTCCCATAATTTAGAAGGTCTTGGATAAATAGTCCCATGTTGACCACTCACGTATACATTCTGCTGAAACACATGTAAGGGTTATGATTATTATTTATTGGCAAATAACATCCAGTCTGTGCTTGGCACTGAACTCTGCCCGAAGACACGGACAACCTAATGAGTTATTCATAGAAAAGAGGAGCCCGTCATTCCATGTATTTCTCTGATTACATAGATAAGAGCAAGTTATTGTCTAATTCCAGGTGTTGCCACGTTTAGTAACTGCCCTTGGTAACGGGTTGAAATCTGCACACAGATTGCATATTTAAAAACCACCTAATCTGCCCTGCAAGTATCAACTCCACTTATTCAGTAAAACCTCCAGATGCTCTTGTTTACTTTCTGGATTTCATTCAAACTGGATCATGAAATTGGCCTGGCCAATCCAATCTTTTTCCTCACAGTCCTGGGCCTGAATCAAAACCCTCATTCTGAACAATCTTGGCCTTTGGGAAAGTTTGGATCCAGAACCAAACTTTGGCATCGGCCGTTTTTGTGGTAATGGGCCCAGTAGAACCTGACTTTCAAACACAAATACACTTTGGTGGAATTGGGCTCCCGGTTAACGCCAGTCTACTCAGTTCATCTTTAATTTTTAGTCAGTTTCATGTTGGAGTTCTCACGAACACTCAGCTGTTGTTTGGACTGTAAAGATTACAGACAGATGTTTACATTTTTTTAAAATCCCAAGGTATTTTCATTGAAAATTAAATTAAATACTTACAATATTCCTATTCAGATTAGATTTTGTTGATTTTATTTTTTGTAAATCTACATACTGAGCCTCAAATGGAGTAGATCCAATCCTTGAATTAAAAATACCTTATTTTCTGTCACTATTAGCTCCCTTCATCTTGTGATCTACCAAAAAGGTTGTAATATTTGTTTTCAGCGTTGCCCTGCCATATCCCTTCTGTACTATCATCAAGATTTCCTCACATAAATATTTTGCGTGGTACTTAATCTCATATTACATGGAATTTTTATCCACTTAACCTCCGGGATTCATAGTGTCTGTTAAAGAAAAATGAAAACCCGGGCTGGCTTAGCTGCTCTGTTCCCTTGCAAGCGACAAGTCTTTGTCAAACAGTTGAGCAGGGAAGGTGTGTTCTGACTGGCTGCTGAACTTGTCTCCAGAGGAAGATTAATCCTTGCATACCATGCAGGGATGAAAGATTGTACAAAAACTGGCAAGTTGACCAAAGTAATTTGGGAAGGTGTTTAGAGCACGTAACTTGGCAGCATAGGATGTTTTGGCTCTGAGCACACGACTCCAAATGGGTCTCTCCTCCAAAAAGAGCTTTCAGAGCCAACTGCTAGCTGGAGTTTGAATCTATGACTGGGATTCTCACAGGAGTTTTGTGCCCAAGTCCCATTTACATTCAAAGACATGAGGGTACCAAGCTCCCTTGGGTTCCCTTGCAAATCCCAGGCCACAATATACCAGAGAAGCAGCAACCAGAGTTTCAGGCATCAATGCTTCACTCTAGTTCCCGTTCTAGCACAGGGACAGGCAGCTCTGCAGAGGCCCAGCAGCAGTGTTTCCTGTAAGCTGAGCGCTTGGGCAGCCACCCAGGAGAGATTCAGGTGCTGCCCAGCTGATTGGTAGAGAGCTCACAGCACCGAAAGTTTGGCAGCATGTGTTTCTACGGGTGGTGCACTTCCGCACATGCCTCGGTGCACAGAACAACATTTATTCTGCACATGGATGGGAAAAATGAGAGGCAACACTTCCCAGCAGTGGAGTTAGGCTAGGCTAGGCTGCGGCAACATGATGTACATGCGTTTGCACATGCACACCATGGCACTGTGTACCTTCACCCCTGCACATTCCTCTGGCTACCACCAGGCTACCACCCCTGTGCACTGGGGACAGTGGCGACCGTAGCTGACCCAGGTGGACAATTAACCTGGCCCAGCTTAGAAGGGGCACTGCTGCCTCCCAAGCACCCCCTTGCAGATGAGTGTGCCTCAGCTGGGGCCTGCCTCAGTTTCCCCTCTTTAAAGAACTACCAACTAGGTCATTTAAACAGCCCTGTCAAGGAACAGCCAGTGCTCTCTACTTTATAGCACCATATCGCCTTTGATAAAAGCTTCTGAAAGGAGGATCCAGACTAGAGCATAAGGGCTCCGGGCTCAGACCCAGATGACGTGTAAAAGTCCCAAAACAAAGAAGCATCTTCTGGGGCAAGGCCTGGGATTCCCTGTTGCCTGGAGAGCTCAGCACTCCGTCCCCTCTGTACTCTCCAACCAGAGAGCATCTTCCCTCCTCCCGAGCTCTCCTCAGCCTGTTACTGGGCCCAGGGGCTCCTTAATTAACTGCCTTCCAGCCTCCGAGGCAGTTACCTCTCCTCAGGCGGCCCTGGTTGGCTCATTCCCTTCCGCGGAGCCTGGCTGCCACAGATAGGCTGCAGCAAGCTCCCTCCAGGGCCAGTCCCAGGACACCTTGGCAGCGTTATTATCCCACACGCCTTGTTCCCTCAGAGACACAGAACCTGTCCAGCATCCCCAGACTCTTCCACTTGCCCCCACAGCTCCTTTCTGTGCCCACTCAGCTGGGACCGGTGCTCCCTGCCCGGCCTCCTTCAGGCTGCTGCACACGGAGGTGGAGCATCGTAATCTTCGATTGAAGGTGCCTGCGTACAGGCCTCCGCTGAGCAGGACTCCTTGGCACAGCACTGTAAGGAGCGTAGGGCTGACAGGTGTCCGGTTTTGAACTGGACAGTCCGGGTATGTCTACACTACCCTCCTAGTTCGAACTAGGAGGGTAATGTAGGCATACCGCACTTGCAAATGAAGCCCGGGATTTGAATTTCCTGGGCTTCATTTGCATAAGCGGGGAGCCGCCATTTTTAAAACTCCGCTGGTTTGAACCCCGTGCAGCGCGGCTACACGGGGCACGAACTAGGTAGTTCGAACTAGGCTTCCTAGTTCGAACTACCGTTACTCCTCATTTCACGAAGCCTAGTTCGAACTACCTAGTTCGTGCCCCGTGTTGCCGTGCGGCACGGGGTTCGAACCAGCGGGGTTTTAAAAATGGCGGCTCCCCGCTTATGCAAATGAAGCCCGGGAAATTCAAATCCCGGGCTTCATTTGCAAGTGCGGTATGCCTACATTACCCCGCTAGTTCGAACTAGTGGGGTAGTGTAGACATACCCTCCGGTATTTGAGGTTTCTGTGAGAGAAACATATAAATGTCCGGTATTTTCTAATTAAGTTAATTTTATTAGTATGAGTAGCAGTACGTAGTTGCATACTGCCTGGCTGCGTGAGCGTGTCTACCAGCCCGGCAGTACGTAACTACACGGGGGGACGGAGCTGGGCCAGGAGGGAATCTCCGGGACCAGACTCACTCGTGCTTCACCAGGACCGTGCACGGGACGGGCAGCACCCCAGGATCTGTGTGCGCTCGGGTCAGTCCCGCTCCCCACCAGCCGATTCTTTGCCCCCACTTTCCCCATCCCTGGCCAGCCCTGCCCCCCCCCCCGACCCCCTCCCGGCCAGTTCCCGCCCCCATCTGAGATCAAGTGTGTCCGGTGGTTTTTTTAAGCCATCTGGTAACCCTAAAGGAGCTGCCTAAAGACACCAGAGCAGGAGAGAACCGAACTCCCTCCCTCCCTCCAGGGAGAGGAGAAATCATTCCCAGGTGCATGTCAACTTGTGCTCACTGCACACTCGTGTCTCGCTACCGGCCACGGGGTCAAGTGGTTGCTGTATGCGTGGAGGGCCTGATTCACAATACAAGGGGGGGCCTTCGAGTGCAGGGGTGGGCAATAATTTTTAGAGGTGGGCCACTTTTGATACGTGATCACGGGCTGGCTCCACCCCGGAAGGGGCAGGGCCTGGAGTGGAAGGGGCGGAGCCTGGAGTGGAAGGGGCGGGGCTGGGGACTAGCCGTTCCCCTCCCGAGTTGTCTTGGGCCAGAGGCTTAGAATTAAAAACACAGCAAAGGGCTCGCAACTCCCGGCCCCACCGTTACCCGTTGCCTGGCAGCTGCCCAGGGTTGCTGCGGCTATTTAAAGGCTCCTGGTCATGGCACTACCCCAGCAGGGGCTGGAGCTGCAAGCCTTAAAACAGCTGCAGCAACCCTGGGCAGCTGTCTGGCAACACGGTTGCAGCAGGGCTGGGCGCTGCGAGCCCTTTAAGTAACAACAATTTAAAGGGCTCGCGTCATTCAGCCCCGCTGTTAATACGTGGTCTGGGAACTGCCCGGGTTGCTGCGTCTATGTAAAGGGCTCGCGGCTCCGGCCCCTGCTGGAGTAGCGCTGCAGCCGTGAGCCAGGAGCTATTCCAATAGGAACCTGCTGCCTGAGCCACCGCCTGGAAATTAGTGACACGGGCTGCAGGATAGCAATAGAAAGCGGCCAGATGCCATCCCCGGGCCGGAGCAAAGTGTTAGGTGGGCCGGATCCAGCCCCCGGGCTGCATCTTGCCCAGTCCTGTTCTAGTGCCTAGGGGCCAGGAGTAGGTGCAACCAGCTTGCATCCCCCAGACAGCATAGCACCCTGTACAGCGCTCCCTCGGCCCTCACGGGGGGGGGAGTTTTGGGGGACAGGGTGAGAGCAGTGCCCCTATGTATTCACTAGCCTGCCCTCCCCAGGGCAGCTCTGAGGGAGCCAGGTAGGCCTGGGGAGCTGCAGTCTGGGGAGGGCTCCTTTCCCGTGAACCCCCTCCGTACCCAGGCTGGGTACATGGGCATAGCAACAAAGCCTTGCCCACGCCCCACCCTGCCCAGCCTCGCAGCGCCTGTCGCCCACGCAAACGGCCCAGGGAAAGAATGAAGGCTCGGGACCGCCCGGCCAGGCTGCCGGTGACATGTCACCGCAGACGCCTGGGCGCTGTACCCTCCGCCGCGCAGCTGATTGTCCGTGGTCTCGGCATGACCCGCAAGGCCTGCCGGCATCCTGCCCCTCCGCCCAGCCACAAGCTGGGACTTGTTCCCTAATCAGGAGCTCGCTCGCTGCGCTCTGCCCTGGATGCCTGGAGCGCAGGGCTGGGGGCTGGGCAGTCAGAGGCGAAGGCTAGACTAGGAGCCCCTGAAACGGGAGTCTCATGTCGCAGGCATTGGGGGTTTCTTCGCAAACGTTTGGTGCCTGTGACGGGGCGTCGGCCCTGCACTGGCCCGACAAGGGTTAAATCCAGCCCTGAGCGAGGGCCAGCCAGCTGTGGCAGATAGTAGCTAATTAGGCCCTAGTGGGGGGGGGGGGGGGGGAGGCAGCGTATAAATAAAACCTCCGGGAGGGGAGGAAAGACTCTCACTTTGCTCCTGCGGCGGAGCAGGAGGGACCTGGCTGCCAGGGAAGCTGGCGGCTTCCTGACACAGAGCAGGGCTGCGGAAAGGCAGGCAGGGTGGGGGAGCTCTGGCCAGGCAAACACCCAGGCTGAGGCCTTGCTCTCTAGGACTGAAGCTATAAGGGAGGCAGTCCAGGGCAGCAGAAGGCAGCAGGCCCAGAGCCCCTGCCAATGATGAGTGGCCACATCAGACAGAGTCTGCCCCGAGGCAAGGGGCTAGATGATGGCTGGCAGCAGGCTTAACGAGGCAAGGTGGGTATAGGTGTTGGGGGTTCTCTGGGAGGGAGGACCCCGGAGTGTGGGGCTACTATTGCAGGCTGGTACCCAGAGGGGGGCACCGCACGGGGCCCTAACACAAAGTGGTGAGGGGGGGGGAAAAGGTCACAGAAGGTGAGACGCCGGCCAAAAGGGGGCGCACCAGGGCTGACAGGCGCTAATTCCCAAGTGACCAGCAGGAGGTGCCGCGGGGGTGAGATGCACCATGTTACCATGAAACTAACTCTGATCCCACCAGCCTGAAGGGCCCGGCACACAGTGCCACTGTGGGAACCGATTACACAAATGGCCTTGTGGGATTCCCCCCCTTGCCTCTCAGTAGCTCTAGCAAACACGCTCTGCTTACAAGCTGCGGTTTCCTACCCGCCCTGCAAAGTCCCCGGGAGCTGAGGATCAAGGTGCTGTCTGGTTCATGCCCAGTTATTCGGGATAACAACTCTGCAAGCCCAAATTCTGCTCTCGGCTCTCCCTGCACCCTGGCATAACTGGGCCTAGGATTTGGCTGTGAAACTGGAATGCAAGTGGCAATTCTGCTGCTGCTGCCGCCTGAGCCAGAACGCACTCCAGCTCCGGCTTCCTGAGCTGTGTTGGCTCTGCAGGGATCACAGGAGTCTTTGAAAATCTCAGGGTCGCCGCGTTCGTCTGTAACTTTAAAAGCGCGTGGTCGTGTGGTACCTTTGAGACCAACCCAAAATACAGAGAATCGTGAGCTTTCGTGGGTAAACCCACTGCCTCGGATGCACTGGAGTGGAAATAACAGAAACTAAGGGTACGTCTAGACTACCGGGTTTTGTCGACAGAAGTTTTGTCGACAGTATCTGTCGACAAAACTTCTGTCGACAAAGAGCGTTCAGACACATTGAGTTCTGTCGACAAAGCAAGCTGCTTTGTCGACAGAACCCTGTACTCTAGACGCAACCCTACAGGCAATAACACCTTCTGTCGACAGAACTCTGTCGACAGAAGGTGTTATGCCTCGTAAAATGAGGTTTACCAGCGTCGACAAAACTGCTGAGTTCTGTCGACGTTATGTCGACAGAACTCAGCGGTAGTGTAGACGCTGGTATAGTTTTGTCGACAAAAGTCCACTTTTGTCGACAAAACTCAGTAGTCTAGACACACATATGGAAGAGCAGAAGGATTGAGTTCAGCCTATGAAAGGTAAACATAGCAGGGTATATGCCACCCAGCAGAGCTCTCAGGTCTCCCAGGAAATTCTAAGAAGAGCTGAGAGTCCACCCAAGAATCTTGGCTGTGACTATTTTCTTCCACTATTTGATCTGAGGAAGTGGGTCTGGCCCACGAAAGCTCATCACCTAATAAACCATCTTGTTAGTCTTTAAAGTGCTACATAGTCCTGTATTTTGTTTTAGCTACACCAGACTAACACGGCTACATTTCTATCACTACCAAGAATCTTTGCATTTTCCCATCATTTCCAGGAGTGACAGAACCTAATCCCCAATCAGCCTAGCTCCAGAGAAAAGGGGCTAGAAATTGGCAACCAAAGCAGCAGTCCAGGGAATTGGGAATAGAGCCCTAAAATCTCCAGGCTACTCATCTGAATCCAGTAGGGACCCAAAGTTCCCTCCTGCAGGCAGTTGCCTAGCCTAGTCCACAGATCTGCACAGTGCAATTCGCACTTTTGGCAGGCACAGAAAAGGGCCCAAATACTGGTGGGAGTTGATTGGTATTTTCTATTATTTATTTGGCAGTAGCACACAGACCTCGGCCAGGATAGGAGGGCCCCGCTGCTGGGCAAACTCATGGCAAGAGACAGTCCTGCTCTGGAGAGATTGCAGAGTAAACCGACAAAGTGTGGGAGGGGAAACAGACGCGGAGACAAGGGCAGGGGAAGTCGGAGATCAGTGGCACAACTAAGAATAGAACCCCGGCTGTAGTGCTCTACCCACTAGACAATGCTGCCCTTTACAGCACCTGATTTATCTACATTCATACCGCCCTCCAGAATGACCTTGCACCTCTGGGCACCCTGTGTAATAAATAATGGTACAGGCCTAGATCTTGCTGCCCGAGGCTCACCCATGGGGGAGACTTTCTGCCTGCACTTTCCAACGGAAGGGGGTTTCAGCTAAATGTGTGATGTCAGCCCACCTCCTGCTGGGGGGCTTGCTGGAGACTGAGAGTGCCAGGCCGGGGGCAGATCCGAGAGGGTTCACCCTGTCTTCCTTCTAGCCCTGCAAGCCGTAGGAGTCTACTGGGATTGCACTGCCAGAGCTAGGCCCCCTCCCCTGGAATTTGTGCCACTATCCCCGGCCTGCCATGTGCACTGTAAACTTCCAGGCTCCGTGTCAGACCCCTGCAGCATGAAGGAGACCCATCAACAGTCATCGGTCCCCTCCCTGGGACCCACCCAGCTGGAGTGACCCGGGCTGCAGGGATCCATCTTACAAACCCTCACTCGTTTGTGTAGCTCCTTTGTGAGTAACGACGACTTGTGTGCGTGACTGGGTTTGCAGCATCAGATCCAAAATCAAACACAAGTGAGTCACCGGTGCATGGAATAGTGCAGGCTTGCAGCGCGCTGACGCTGAGCGCTGGCCACGGCGCCAGAACACAGCACAGCTGTATCCTGGGAGTAAGGGAACTAAGTGTAACTCCTCATAGCTACCACCCATGGAGAGCAGAGAAACAAGGGATTAGCTCTTAGATCTGGCGCAGTAATTGGCTGATCTGTTTAAACACACAAGGAAGGTATCCCTGAAAGAAAGAGGCCTGGGGCAGAGTCCTTACTTCAGTTGCCTGGAAGCCCCGGGGGAGCGATGGTAGGACCATTCAGTCAGGAGAGCTCTGGAGAAGGATTTTCACTTAAGTGTTTTTAGTGGGAACATCTGGGAGGAAACAGGAGTTGGAAGCAATTGGCTGCACTGCCTTACAAAGAGATGGTCAGGCTGGTGCAGAGTGAATGTGGATTGAAAGCGCTACGAACACACGCCACAGAATTCTAGGCTTGAGACAATCCTAGTGCTGAGTCCGCGGTTTCTTTGTGCCTGCTCTTCGGGAGCCTAGATGCCAATGTGAGAGGCTCTCTGGCAATCAGTAAATAATATGCTGCAGTTTATAATCTTACAGCTCTGTGCAGTCCTCATTCAGACAACACATCTGTTGACTTTAATGGGAGAGAACACAGCCCGGGTCTAATCTAGACATAGATCTGACACAGCAATGCGGATCCAAAACACACCTCCGCTTCCTGCAGCATACGCATTAGTCTTTCCATCTCTGCTGTTAGTGGAGAGAATCGGCCATTTGGTGTTCAGTCAAGGACAGACGGCCGAGATACGCTTGATGCCCCATCTCACGGAGCCTTTATGTTTGTTCTTTCTTGCTTTGTTATTCACCTAAGCTAAACTAAAGGTCAATCCAGCTTTCCCTGGAGAGGTTGTTTGCGCTTTGCATATGGAAAACACACTGGGGAGCATGCCTATCTGGAACACAACTGACTATGTTAAACGGTACCAGGGAAAACAGGTTTCCGGAGCCTATTAGAGCAGGTAAATTACTGATAAGATCCAGGCATCATTGGCTCAATGACCAAAACCCCTGATTCAGACTGAGAGGAAAATAATTAGAGATTTACTCTTGATTGTGTCAGGCAGTCCGTGGTACCGCCTGGCATTGGAACAGCAACCCAAACAGCTTCCTTCCGATACCTGCAGAGGCGCAGGTAAACAGAGGTGGGGGCCCACTAGGGACCACATCTGGCCCATGGGCTGGAATTTACCCACCCCTGGTCTAACTGATCACCTTATTGGGAGTTGGGGAAGGAATTGGCAGAGACCCGGAGATGAGGAGGTGTCACCTTCTACAGTATGTGGCACTGCAGCAGGTTTGAAATGGAGCAAATAGCAGATTCTCTGTCAGGTGTCCCTCAGTAGCTCAGCCAGAGGTCAGGGAATCTGTGGCAGGAGTGAGTGCGTGAGGTTCTGCAGCTTGCGATGGGCAGGGGTCTGACTAGACGGCCTTGATGACCTGGGTTTTGTACACTTGTGCTTAGCTATAGCATAGTCTCCGATGTCAGATTCTTTAACAAGCCAGCACAGAGAACACTAATCCCACTGACAGAGACCAGAAACTTCAGGATCTCTACCAAGCATTTATAAACTTCAATTGCCCACCCTGAGAAATAAAAAAACAAATTGGAAGAGCCAGACGAATACCCAGAAACCATCTACTTCAAGAACAGGTTAGATAGACATCTGTCAGGGATGGTGTAGACGGAGCTTGATCCTGCCTTGAGGGCGGGGGGCTGGACTCGATGACCTCTCGAGGTCCCTTCCAGTCCTATTATTCTATGATTCTAAGCCAGACCTAAGAAAACCAACAATAGAACACCACTTGTCATCACCTACAGCCCCCAACTTAAACCCGTCCAACACATTATCAATAAACTACAACCTATACTGGTACAGGATACTACACTCCGAGATGCTCTGGGAGACAGACCCATAGTCTCCTATAGACAACCACCTAACCTCAGGATGATTCTTACCAACAACCGCAGAACTTACCATACTAATACCAACCCTGGAACTTTCCTTTGCAATTAACCTGGTTGCCAGCTTTGTCCACATATTTACTCTGCTGACACCATCATTGGACCTAACCAATTGAGTTATAAGATCAAGAACACATATTCCTGCTCATCCAGAAATATAATTTATGCTATCATGTGCCGACAGTGTCCGTCTGCTATGTACATTGGACAAACATCTCAGACACTTCGCCAAAGAATCAAAGCTCACAAAACAGATATCAGACAGTTTCACAAAACAGTTTCTTGCCATTTCAACCAGAAAGGGCATTGTCTCAACGACTTGATTACCTGCATCCTGCTTCAAAGACATTTTAACACAAGACTTCAAAGAGAAACCTCTGAACCAAAATGATTAGGGGGCTGGAGCATATGACTTATGAGGAGAGGGTGAGGGACTTGGGTCTGTTTAGTCTGCAGAAGCGAAGAGTAAGGGGGGATTTGATAGCAGCCTTCAACTTCCTGAAGGGAGGTTCAAAAGAGGATGGAGAGAGGCTGTTCTCAGTAGTGACAGATGGCAGAACAAGGAGCAATGGTCTCAAGTTGTGGAGGGAGAGGTCCAGGTTGGATATTAGGAAAAACTATTTCACTAGGAGGGTGGTGAAGCACTGGAATGGGTTACCTAGGCAAGTAGTGGAGTCTCCATCCCTAGAGGTGTTTAAGTCTCGGCTTGACAAAGCCCTGGCCGGGTTGATTTAGTTGGAATTGGTCCTGCCTAGAGCAGGGGGCTGGACTTGATGACCTTCTGAAGTCTCTTCCAGTTCTATGATTCTATGATTCTATGAACTGTCATTCATGCTTAAATTTGACATTTTACGACTGGGCCTTAACAAAGATGCTAATTATCTTACCCATTACAAAGATAGCTTCCCAAATTATCACCTCTAATATCATTAGCTCACAGACATTAACCTCCCCACCTCATCTCTCCTCTGTTCTGAAATTTGATTTGTCCTTTTTATATGTGTTCACTTTTTTTGATTGTATCCCTTTGGTATATATGGTCGTGCCAATTTTCTTCCACAATTTGATCTGAGGAAGTGGGTCTGGCCCACGAAAGCTCATCACCTAATAAACCATCCTGTTAGTCTTTAAAGTGCTGCATCGTCCTGTCTTTTGTTCCAGCACAGAGGGCAGCAATAGGAGCAGGTTAAAGACCTGGCCATGCCATGGGGACCCTCCCACACCAAACAAGGGAGGAGAATGGGTTGCTGCTGTGGAGCTCTGGGCTGTGACCCCACCTCGTTCCGGGGGAGAGGGGTTTACCCAATAGTGACTATTTCTTGCACCAGTGAATTGAATGGCCATCACTGAGAATTTCGTCTTGTGACTCCAGCACCTGATTAGGTTTATGCTCATTAACCAGTGAAATGCCCGTCCAACTCCTGGCCACCCCACATTGTGTTGACAGACGTTACTATGGAAGCAGGAGCACTTGGCTTGGACACAAGATGTGCTCTCCGACCAGTGCTGGGGACAACCATAAAAACCCTCTGTATTTTCAAGAGCCACGGGAGCCTTCTCCCACTGGCTTCATAGGCATTTGCGGGGTTCCAGAAATGCAGCTCAGTAAGTGAAAGGGATAAAAATATCTCACAGTTATTGCAATGGGATGCACTTTAGAGTCACGTGTTTCTTCCTGAAAGAAGAAAATGGAGTCTGTAAAATTACATTCTCTCTAGCCTAATGTATTAACCAAACATCACTGAGGTAACTAGCACAGGGGACAAAGTACACTGGATTCTTCTGTGTAACGTATTTCAATTTTTCTGTCTGGATTGGATGACTTACTAAATATTTCCCTTTTCATGTTTTAGCTGTGGGATACAGCCCCAGCTCAGGAGCGGCTGATTGTGGGGTGCAGATCCCTGCCTGCCATGGTTGGGGCTCTGATAGTAAGTAAAGTTGCTGGATGGAAACCAGAATTTCGGTCTGACAGGAAATTCTACAGTTTTCAATTTTTTTGCCCCAGTCTGAAATAAAATGGAAACAAAACCGTTCTGAAATGTTCCACAAAACAAAATTCGGGGGAAATATTCGTTTCTTTGATCAAAATATTCCGTTTCAATAAAATCAAACGTTTGCTTCAATTTAAACCTTTTAAAACGCTCCATTCCTAAATAATTCAAAAAAGGTGTTAATTCTGATACAATTTTGTTTAGAACAAACAAATCCCCGTTTCAGTAATAGTGAAACAGCTGGTTTCAGTACTTTCAGAACGGAATGGTTTGACATTGAAACACTTCATTTTTTAAAAATGAAAACGAACTTGAGTTCAGTGAAAATGGCATTTTTGTCGAAAAACTGTTTCAGTGAAAAATGTCTAACTAGCTCTAGTAACATGCTACTCCAATGAAGCTTGAGGATCCTAGCCCTAAACCACAAGGATCAGGGACGACTCTCTACATGTTGAGGTAAATATCTGAGGTGATAACAGGATGTTATCCCTGAGAGCCAAGACACTGCAGCCCTTCATCTAAGGCGTTGCCATTTCCTCTGGGTGCAAGCCAAAGGGAACCTTAGTCTTAGATAACCCTGTGTTCCTGTCCGGGGCTGACTCTTTTCATCTGCGAGGGTAGGGGTGGCCAAGGCGAGACCCATGGCGGGGCAGTGGGAGGCGGGGGACAGACAGCTGCACCACCCTTAGCTTTGGATTGATGCCAGAATCTGGATTATTTTTGTTCTGCCCTTTTGTAACAAAGACAGGACATTTGAAATGTGCTCTAGGTGAGGCTAATGAAGTAAGTTTAAGGGCTCATGGCAAGTTGCCAAAGAGGCAAAGTCTGGCCCTTCTTCCTCACAAGGCCTCACCACTTCTATTCTCTGTGGAAAGAGTCCGGCGCAGGGGCGTACCGAGGAGAGGAGGGGGGGCAGTTGTTCCCGGGCACCACGCTAGGGGGGTGCCAATTTAGTCCTCCTCTGCTCCTCCTGTCATCCCACCGCTGCCGGCTGGAGCCTCCTCCCTGCCTGTCCGCCCCCAGCCCGACCCTGCTCCATTTCCGCTGGCGGGTTAGTGCATGCGGGGCCCCAAACAGGAGTGGGCAGGGGAAGACGCGGTACAAGCTCCTCCCCTCATCCTAGGGTCGGGCTCAGCAGTGCGCCTGGTACAGCAGTGGGGTGTGTGTGCAAATTTTGCTTTTGCCCCTGGGCGCATAACGCCCTCGCTACGCCTCTGGCCCAGCGGTCAGTGCATTCCTCTTATCAGGCTGGGGTTCAGATATCAGTGAAGGGTAGGGTTGCCAGATGGTTTAACCAAAAATACCGAACACCCTCCTCCCCTCCAAAAAAACCACCAGGGAAAAAATTCTGTTGAGGGGGAAAAAAAGGGGGGGGGGGAACCAAAGTTGTTGAGAAAAAAAAAGGATCCAAAGAGTTATTAAGCAATAAATAAATACATAAATACATAAATAAAATAAAACAGCATTAAAACAGCATGGCCCCTTTAAGTGCATGCAGAGTCAGACTAGGTATAGGAAGAGGGAGAGGTTGAGCATTAAGACCCAGGGAAGGCATTGCTTCCCCTTGCTCACGTCTTTAGGCTTTTTGCCAGCGGCCTTCTTGTTTTCTTGGTTGAGCCAGAAGGGAGCTTCCCTGTGGAACCAGGTAAGCAGGAGGTACGGGGGCCCCGGGGGCTGGGCCCAGTTGCTGAGGGTGTCGTAGGTTGCCAGGTGTCCGGTATTTTCGCCTCCTGGCAGGGAAAAAAACCCAGAAAATACTGGACATTTTACGTGTCCGGGTCAATACTAGACACCTGGCAACCCTAGAGGGAGGTAAGAGATTGATCCAGACTGCAGTCTTGATTCATTCCAGCTCTTCTGTGCAGGAAGTTCTCCTTAGGGTTGCCAGGTGTCCGGTATTGACCCCGACAGTCCAGTATTTTTGCCTCCTGTCCGGTAAAAAAAATTCAGAAAATACCAGACACCTAAAATGTCCTAAAATGTCCGGTGTTCTTTTTCCCTGCCAGGAGGTGAAAATACCAGACACCTGGCAACCCTATGACACACTGAGCAACTGGGCATAGCGCCCCCGGTCCCCAGACTCCCTGCTTACCTGGTTCCGCAGGGAAGCTCCTTTCTGGCTCGACCAAGATTGCAAGGGGAAGCAATGCCTTCCCTGGGTCTTAGTGCTCAACCGCACCACTTCCTATCCCTATTCTGACTCTGCATGCACTTAAAGGGGCCATGCTGTTTTATTTATGTATTTATTGTTTAATAATTCTTGGGGTCCTTTTTTTTTTTGCTCAATGATTTTGGTCTCCCCCCCCCCTTTTTTTCCCTCAACAAAATTTTGTACCTGTTTTTGTGTGTGTGTGTGGGGGGGGGGGGGGTTGGTATTTTTGGTTAGACCATCTGGCAACCCTAGTTCTCCTCACGCCTGACCCGGGGCCACCAGAACCACTCACAAAACCCTCAGTTTGAGGGTATCATCCTCATGGCCCCTGGCCATTTTCTCATGGGTCAACTTTCCTCTTTTTCCCTAGCAGCACAGACCGTTTGGGACGGTCTCACACACATCTCAGCCTGCAGATTTGTGCCTAGATTATAACTAGTGTTCTGCGCCCAGCTCGTCCATGTCATCTGATTAAAGAGACCTGTGTGGGGAAGGCTGGCAGACCACCAGCAAGCTTTCCATGAGTCTGCCTGATTTTTGCAGCTGATTTTTAATGAACGGTCTCTTGAATCCTAGAATCCAGGAAGAGACGTTGGTCGCAGGCCAAACAGAGTTAGTTTGGCAGCTCGGAGTGTGCAAAGTTTCAGATGACAAAGCAGCCACACCCCTCTTTTGGACAATAACGTCCCTTGGCAAGGAATCAATTGATTGGGATGCTTACGGTGCCATCACCTGGGGTCAAGGCTGAAACCCATTTCTTAACAATTAAACCTGGGCTATTTATGGAAAGCGCTTGAGGTTTCCCCGGTCTCATTTTCCTAATGGCAACACCCTCCGTGAGACCATAGAAGGGCTATATTTAGCAATGTGTGTGGAGGGGGATTTGGTCAGGATGCTGGAATGCTTTCCTTCCTTTCAAGAACACCAAAGAATGTTGAGAAACCTTCACCTTGGAGGTCCCGGTTTGAAGGGCTTTTTTTCCAGCTATTGGATAAATCAAATTAATTGGTTAGCTCAACATTTAGTACATGGTCACATGACATGCCTGGTTTACTCTAGGAACCAACAGCAGGACAAAGTAATTAACCTCCACTGTAGGAATGACTGATATTGGGTAATATTTACTTTAATTTTTTTTATTAACTGCCACTAGTTTTATTTATTCCCTTCTATTGGCGCCTGAGAATGAAAATTTTTCCATCAAACCATTTTTTTCAATGGAAAAAGGCTTTTCAGATAGATTTTTTTTTCTGTTTTCATCTACATCCTGGTGGGAGGTCCTTGAAATACCAGAGCCCTCAAAAAATATTTTTGATGGGTGGAAGGGAAAGAGGATTGGTTTATTTGGTGAAAATTTTCAGAGGAAAAAAATGGTGAAAAGTATTTTTGTTTCGTTTTTGTAAAAAAAAAGAAAAGTTGTTTCTGGGCCAGTTCCACCTTTGAAACACTTAGCCCAGAAGTGGGCAAACCTTTTGGCCTGACGGCTCATCTTGGAATGGAAATTGTATGGTGGGCCATGAATGGTCACAAAAGTGAGGCTTAGGGTCAACATTCCTGCTCATCTTTTCCAACCTTGTGTGGGTTTTTCCATCCATGTGCAGAATAATTTTTTCTGTACACCAAGACATGGGAAAATGTGCACCACCAGCAGAAACAAAAAACCTAGCTGTGGGCCCCCTGCTAATCAGATGGGTGTCATCTGAATCTCTCCTGAGTGGCCGCACCAGTGCGCAGCTTACAGGGAGCTCTGGTTGGGGTGCAAAAGGGGAAAAGGGCTTCAGCTGGGGGTGCAGGCTCTGGGGTAGAGCTGGGGATGAAAGGTTTGTGGTGTAAGAGTGTGCTCCAGGCTGGGATAGAGAGGTTTGAGAGCAGGAAGGGGATCAGGGCTGGGGAATAGGATGAGGGCCCAGGAGGAGCTCAGGGGTGCAGTCTCCAGACAGCGGTGGCATGTCCCCCGACCCCCGGTTAACTACATGGAGGCACAGCCAGGCAGCCCCATCTACAGGGGCCAGCAATGCAGCTCCCATTGGCAACAGTTCTCAACCAATGGGAGCTGCAGAGATGGCGATGGGGCAGGGGTGGTGTGTGGCACCCCCCACTACTCCTGCTTCCAGGAGCCACTCAGAGCCATGGCACATGCAGAGGGGAATAAGCCCCCAACTCTGCTGAGTGGCAGCAGGGTGGAGCAAGCCCCTGTCCCCACTTCCCAGTGAGAGCTTGGGGGGTCAGAGTGAAAGGTCTGATGGACCAGAGGCAGCCTGTGGGCCAGAGTTTGCCCAGCCTGACTTAGAGCCACTGAGAGCCTCTGCTCTTTAACTCAGAACATTCCCTGCATCATGCAACCGTTCCTGGGTGCCCCCTCCCCCTGCCAGCCCCCCCCCCACACACACACACACTGCCCCAATTGCACGAGGAGTCGCCCAGCCTCTCCAACCTGTGGGCTGAATAGGTTATTTCAAACAAGGTCAAGGGTCCACAGCCATCAAAACTCCCCCAACCCACCTGGCCATGGGTGAGATCAGACATATCTGCTCTTAATCTCCCTCCCTTACAGAAGAGCAAGGGGGCTGCGTAGCAGCAGTGACGCCTCCTCCTCCCCCATGCTTTATGAACTGGACTCATCGCCATGAATATACATATCTCAAAAGTGGTTTGAGCGAATCATTGTGTGTAACCCTTCAATCTTCATGTCACGATCCTCTGGTTCTCTTTACCTTACTCTGTTGTAGGTATCATTAGTGTGTGTAAAATTAGACACAGGGAGTGGGGAATAACGTGTGAGTTTCAAATGTATGAATAGGAGACATGGGGGGTGTTACCCTCAACTGTTAAATTATCTCTTTTGTCCTTCAGCCTGAGCAGTGGTTGGTAGGGAGGGGCATAGGAGAGGAGAGGTCTGGGTCTTTTGGCTGGGCTGCACCTGAAGGAAAGGGCCTCAGACCCCAGGGTGGGGAGGAAAGCCCTGGTTTAGAGGGGCAGCTGGAAAGGAGGTTTTAGGGTGAGTTTGATTCAGTTTATACTCAGGTTTCAGTGGAGAATTAGCCAAGCGGTTTTGTTTCTTTTCATTTGTAACCGACTTTGCTCTGCCTACTTTCACTTCTTACTACTTAAATCCTACAGCTTCCACTTAACAAAACCATTTTTATTTTCTATCAAACCAGCATAAGCGATTGTTACCTGGGAGGCAACCAGTGGTCACATTCCCCCTTCCATTGCTAAAGGAGCTTACCTAATTCTTAGGGGTTTGATCCCATCTGGGGAGTCTCTTTCAGGAGATTGGGCCCTAAACTGCACTCTCCTTGGACCAGAAGTGGTTCAGTGTCTGTGCTGCTTCTCGGTGGGGGCAGGGACCTCAGCTCGGGGCCTTGGCTGGGGGAGACCAGCGGAGCTGGCCCAGCAGGACCGGGCAGTGAGGAGCCCCAGAGAGCAGGAAGGCGAGTGGTAGTGGCCATGTCAGCACCCAAGGAGACACCCCCGAGTGGTCGTCAGTGACCTCACCCCGTCACAGCAGGGAGGGGACCAGCAGCTGGGAAGAATGATGGTCCAGGAGTGTGGGGGCAAAGCTGAAATTCTGGCAAACCGGGGTCCAATTCCTTGCTTTGCTGCGGATTTCCTCTGAGACCTAGGGCTTGTCTTCTCTTTGCATTGAGCCATGCCCCTCCAGGTACCTTTCCCACTCCAGAGCAGAGCTCTGTGTCACTTGTGAATGGGCCTCTGTCACCAACAGAAGTTGGCCCCACAAACGATACGACCTCGCCCCTCTACTAGTGGGTCAGAGCTGTCAATAGAACTCACGTTTGCTTCCTTCTAGCCTTATGCCCCCAGGGCGGCTTCTCTACAGCACATGGAGGTTGCTGGACTCATTAAATCCCATTTGCATTGAAACGTCACATGCAAGACATAAGAAGGTGACTGGACAGCCAGTCACGTGTGCACCGCACTGGATCAACCTACGAACTTCCACTAGGTTTGGGAGGGGCAAAGCCTCGACTCCCCAGGCCCAGTGGAGCTGTAAGGGCCCATCTAATGCCCCCTGCAGCATGTGAGGTGGTAATGAAGATACGGCGTCTAATAATAACCTGCATATGCGGTACTGTATGCACAGGGAACTATGTCACTTTCATGCCTTTCTTCTAGTGAGAGCCAAGAAGAAACCAGCTGTAGAAAGGTCATGCCTGGGGAGGGGTTTGGGCTTTTCAGTGCGTCAGGAGGGCGATAGGGTGTATGTGAGCAGTGTACAGTGACCGAGTGAATTGACGCTTGGGACAAGCTTGCGAGCTTCTTACTCGCAAGAATCCAGAGTGGTGGTGTATATTTCCTGTGCTCCTAAGGCAAGTAGTGATCAGCAGCGATGGATTCAAAGGTTTTGCCTTTGCTAATATCATAGAATCCTAGAGCAGTAGAACTGAAAGGGACCTCGAGAGGTCATCGAGTCCAGGCCCCTGCCCTCACGGCAGGACCAATCACCGACTAGATCATCCCTGATCGGTGTCTATCCAACCGGCTCTTAAATATCTCCAGAGATGGACACTCCACAACCTCCTTAGGCAATTTATTCCAGCATTTCACCACCCTGACAGTTAGGACGTTTTTTCTAATGTCCAACCTAAACCTCCCTTGCTGCACTTTAAGCCCATTTCTCCTTGTCCTGTCCTCAGAGGCCAAGGAGAACAACGTTTCTTCCTTCTCCTTGTAACACCCATTTAGGTACTTTATGTACGCCCCAGAGATGAGAGGGATGCTCAGAGTAAGTGCACCTGAACCTTCAGTGACAAAACCAGAGACCAACTATGACTGCAGCTGCCTTGGAATGGGGAATTATTCACTGGAATTTGGGCACCTAGGAAATATCTCAGCTCTAAGCTTTGGCTCTCAGGCTGTTCTGGGATGGGTGACGGAGTTATTTGTGAACTTGACTAGAACAACACAACCGCCTCCCCTCAATACAACTTGTCCTCAATATTGCAGGGTAACAAGGTTCATATTTTGCCTCCATGTCCACTCTGGACCTACCCAGCCTAGGAACTCAGCTGGAGTAAATTGGCACAGACCCATTGTAAAGTCACTGGAGCTAGGTCGACTGATGCTACCTGGAGATGTGGCCCGTAATAAGCAAGGGTCTAGGCCGGGTTTTGCGACATATGGGAGAACCATTTTGGATAAAGCCTTGGAATTAACCCGAATGGAAACTTGATTGGCATACCTACCACAATCTGATTAACTTTCACTTCATTTTGAAATCCATTGCAGGTGCTTATCTGGCCCCATCCCCGTGTTAGCCACGCACCTTGCAGCCTTTAACGTATTCCTCTTCACTGCATCCCATGAAGTAGGAAAGGGCTTTTATGCCCAAGTTACTGATGTATGGCACAGACTGGAACCAAGGTCTGTCCCAGTCACAGGTAAGCCTCCCCTACAACTCTTGCACTGTTTCCCCCTCCTGCTTGTTGCACGCTGCCACATACTGGTTGCAGAAAGAAAGGCCCATTCCACAGTTCATCAAGGAACTCCTGCTCTTGTGCTGTTTTCAGTGCGGCGAGAGGCCAGAAGTCTTGGGAACCTTCTGAGAACACAGGTTTTTGCAGGTTCTCCAGCCCCGTTCGGTGCACCGGGGCGGCTCAGAAGTTGTGACTAAGGCACAGAAAAGCAGCGTCCAACAGGGAGGGTGCTACGCAAGGGAACTGAACGCCCACAGCATGAATGAAATCGGACGTGGGATGGTTTCACTGCCCCCATGGCCTTACAGCTTATCACTGCCAGTGGGAGCTCCCATGGCCTTACAGGGAAGAGCGCAGGCACAGGAAGTCAGGCAGTGGAGATAAGTAAAAAGTTGGCCAGAAGCAAAGAAACCACCATAGCTATAAATAATATTTTGGTTTTAAGTGGCACTCAGTGGAAGAGCCGCACCTGCTCCTATTATTGATCATTGTTTTCATGACACACTCGCTGTGCGCAGCCTGTTACGGGCAATTATTATTGCTTGGAAGCTGCACAAGGGCTTAAAAAGAGGCAGTCTAAATAGACCAGTCTTACAAATGGTACAAGGGGAGGCAGTGTTTCCCAGTGGTTATACCACAGGGGTGGGATTCAGGAGAACTGAGTTCTGTTCCCAGCTCCAGGGGCGAGTCCTGTCATCTCTCAGGGTATGTCTAGACTACACGGCTCCGTCGACAGAGCCATGGAGATGAGTTTACTAGACATACGGAAATGAAGTGGCAATTTAAATATTCGCCGCTTCATTTACATCAAAATGGCCGCCGCGCTGTGCCCATCAGCGGTTTGGCGGCACAGCGGGGCAGTCTGGACGCACTGCGGTCGACAAGGGGAAACCTTTGTCGACCGATCCGGAGTGGTCAACAAAGGCTTCCCTTGTCGACCGCGGCGTGTCCAGACTGCCCCGCTGTGCCGCCAAATAGCTGATCGGCACAGCGCGGCGGCCATTTTGATGTAAATGAAGCGGCGATTATTTAAATGGCCGCTTCATTTTCCTATGTCTAGTAAACTCATCTCCATGGCTCCGTTGACGTAGCCACGTAATCTAGACGCACCCACAGTGTCCCCATCTACAAAAGGAGGATAATGACTTTTTCCTAAAGCACTTTGAGCTCTACTGATGAACAGTGCGGTATAAGGACAAGGCACTATTATAGAATCATAGAATCCCAGAACTGGAAGGGACCTTGAGAGGTCTTTAAGTCCAGTCCCCTGCCCTCATGGCAGGACCAAGCACCATCTCATGATCCCCAATAGATGTCTGTCTAATCTGCTGTTAAATAACTCCAGTGATGGAGATTCCATAACCTCCCTAGGCAATTTATTCCAGTGCTTAACCATATTGACAGGAAGTTTTTCCTAATGTCCAACCTAAACCTCCCTTGCTGCAATGTAAGCCCATTGCTTCTTGTCCTATCCTCAGAGGCCAAGGAGAACAATTTCTCTCCCTCCTCCTTGTAACACCCTTTTAGGTACTTGAAAACAGCTATCATGTCCCCTGTCTTCTCTTTTCCAAACTAAACACACCCAGTTCTTTCCCTCGTAGGTCATGGTTTCTAGACCTTTCATCATTTTGTGGCTCTTCTCTGGACCTTCTCCAATTTCTCCACCTCTCTCTTGAAATGTGGCACCTGGAACTGGACACAATACACCAACTGAGGCCTAATCAGTGCAGAGTAGAGCAGAAAAATGACTACTCGTGTCTTGCTCACAACACTCCTCTTAATGCAGCCCAGAATCATGTTTGGTTTTTTTGTAACAGTGTCATTCTGCTGACTCATATTTAGCTTGTGCCTCTGACCCCTAAATCCGTTTCTGCAGGACTCCTTCCTAGACAGTCACTTCCCATTCTGTGTGTGTGAAACGGATTGTTCCTTCCTAAGTGGAGCACTTTGCATTTGTCCTTTTGAACTTCATCCTGTTTACCTCAGAGCATTTCTCCAGTTTGTCTCCAAAACATTTGCAACCCCTCCCAAATTGGTATCATCTGCAAATTTAGGAAGCGTACTCTCGATGCCCTCATCTAAGTCCTTGATGAAGATATTGAACAGAACCAGTCCCAAAACAGATCCCTGCAGAGCCCCACTTGTTATGCCCTTCCTGCATGACTGTGAACTCTCTGGCTGTGTCTAGACTGGTAAGTTTTCCCAGAAAATCAGCAGCTTTTCCGGAAAAACTTGCCAGCTGTCTACACTGGCCACTTGAATTTCCAGAAAAGCACTGACGATCTCATGTAAAATCATCAGTGCTTTTCCGGAAAAACTATGCTGCTCCCGTTCGGGCAAAAGTCTTTTTCCGAAAGACTTTTGCCCCAAAGGGCCAGTGTAGACAGCACAGTACTGTTTTCCGCAAAAAAGCCCTGATCGCAAAAATGGCGATCGGGGCTTTTTTGCAGAAAACCGTGTCTAGATTGGCACGGAAGCTTTTCTGCAAAAAGTGCTTTTGCGGAAAAGCATCCTGCCAATCTAGACGCGCTTTTCTGAAAATGCTTTTAAGGGAAAACTTTTCCGTTAAAAGCATTTTCGGAAATTCATGCCAGTCTAGACATAGCCTCTGAGAACATCGCTGTGTTGGAAATATTCCTTTAGAAGAGCAGTTAACCCAGCCAGTTATGCACCCGCCTTATAGTAGCCCCAACAGACAGCAGATGAATTTCAGAACCAGGATAAGAACACCCTTGTGCTGCCCTCTTGATGTAGTGTCTAACCACTAGATCACATGGCCTCACTCCCCCCAGGCCTCTCACGGGCCATCTAAATGGAGGACATGACAAGGAGCTACAACAGACAGGGCTCTTTTCTCCCTCCACAGGACACAGACCTCCCGCTGAAGTCACAGGCCTGCTCGTGAGGGGGAACAGAAGAAGACCATAGAATACAAGAGGACAACAACAACCCATGTAGGGGAAGAGCGTTCTTGTCAGAGCATTCAGTGGATCAATTAGTTATTAGCAGAGAGGTGGCCAGTCCTGGCAGACCTGACCAAACTGTCCCACAGGTTGTGGCTGTTCAGATCTTGGTTTTGGTTTAGGTCTGTTTTGTCGCTCAGTATCGGGCTGCAGCTGGTGCAGATGAAAAGCCAACAGCTGTCTGCGGCAGCCTGGAAATCATGGAAGCCAATCTTGGCTGTGTGGAGTTTCAAACTCGTTTGTTCTGGGATGCGTGAACTTGGAAAGTGTGCACGTGTTCACCTGAGCCCCTTCAATACAGGACCTAGGCTGGTGTATTAGCCATGGTAGCTGAGCCTCTGGTGAGATTGCCCATCCTCCTAGCTGAGAGAGGGGTGCATTGGATGTATTTCTAGAAGATTTCCACTAGGTCAAGCACAGGTCATTAGGTTCAATGCAGGAAGTGCTGGGTGAAAGTCTCTGGCCTGTATTATGCAGGAGGACATGATAAAATATCGTAATGATGCTTTCTGGCATTGGAGGCTATGCGTTAGGAAGAGATTCTTAGGTGGCATTATGGTATTTCTGCTTCTGAACCAAGGCGCTCAGAACCGTGGGAATACAATTTGCATCTACTTTGGGCCTTATTTTCAAAAGGGCCTCACTTGGCTTCCATTTCTGTGCCTGGCAGTCGACTTGGAGGAGAGGCAGTGGTGCCTGTTGGTTAGAGCAGAAAACCTGGGATCTGTTACGTGGTCTGCCACTGGCCTGCTGGGTGACCTTGGGAAAGTCACAGCCCCTCTCTATGCCTCCGTTTGCCCTCTGTAAAATGGGGATAACGATACTGACATCCATAAAGCACCTGGGTATCAATGGGCATTACCTAAATGGTAAGAGCTTGGACCACCAAATTTGGTAGGCAGCTTCCTCTCACCCTAACTTAAAGCCAAGTCAGGGTTTGGTTGTGGCAGGAAAATAGGAAGTTCCTGGAATGGGACTGTTTTCCATGACATGGATAGGGAGGGGCTTATCAGAGGGACACAACACTGCAGAGTGACCACTGGGGGCAGTTGTACCAAGAAGGGAGTGACCAGCTGGGGCTGGGGCTCACCATCTTGCTGGCCATTGGCCCAGGTAAATGGTCCCTTCCCCCAAACCCTTCCTCCTGGTCCGTGGCCCCAGTGCTGGACTGGGCGGGGGGGCGAAAAGCCCTGCCAGTCCCACTGCTGAGACCCCCTTCAAGGACACTACTGGAGCTGGGCAGTACAGCCCCCCCCCACGATCCACAAGCACACCACCACAGGCCTATGCAGCCCCCCCTCCGCCCTCCCTGGGCCAGCCCAGGGAGCGTCGTTGATAGGTCCCTGCAGCCCACAACCCCCCTCAGCCTCGGGACACCCTCTTGGCCCCCCAGCTGCCCTCGGCCAGCCCAGCTTCTAGCCCCCATCTCTGGGCCCAGTCTAGGAAGCACCAGTGGTCGACCTGCCCCCTGCCCCGATCTCCGGCTGGACCTGGGCAATGCCAAGTAAGTCTTCTAGTTTATTTATAAAGGACTATAATTGTGATATCCAGGCACCACATTAAAAAAATAGCTTGAAAAGCAGGCAGGAGTAACACAAGCAGCCTTCCAGTAACAGGCCTGGAATACTGATGCGACCTGTCTCTCCTCCAAGAGAAGTCTGCTTTGTGCCTTGGTCTAGCAGCTCTCTGTCAAGGACAATTTTCCTTTCTAAGCCAGTGGTTGTTGGTTTTCTGCATGTTTCTCCAGCTGTTGATGCACAATCCTAGGCTAATCGTAAGGAACTGGGAAATGGAGGGTGACTCGCTAAATAGGTTTGGGCTTATTTAAGTACAGCACAAGTGTTGTGACATCAAGCCAGCTTGGAACCTTAAAGGGAAACTGCCCTTTTAGCTCAGCCCGGTCCCCAGAAAGCCAGAAGGCAAGAATGAGAATGAAGCCTGAATGCAGGCCCAAAACTGCATTAGTCCAGGGGAATCAGCTGGGTGCACTTGAGGCGAGATCTACACTAGGAAACTATTTTAAAATACCTAAAATCGATTTAATAACTCCCAAAATAACAACATCGAAATAGCGTCCCTCACGATGGGGAAATCTGGAAATTAGTCCAAGGCAGGCTCCGTTAAAGTGGACGTGCTACCTTGACATAGTGCCCCAAGAGGCACTGAAGCGCCATTAGTTTGAACGGCTCTGGGGAGTCGTTATTTTGAAATTAGCCAATTAGCCCGTCATAAGATGGGATTTTCAGATCTCTCCTCCACGCCGGTCTTCTCTCCTGAGCCTCCGGTCTCTCTCTTGCTCTCTCCTCTTCCTCCTCCTCCTCCTACTGCCTTCCCCCCCCTCTCAGCTCTCCTTCACCTCCTGCCTCTCACCTCGGGGGACCACAGAGCCCAAACAGCTGCTTGCGCCACTTGCTCCCACATGGCAGCCTGGATGAGCATCGCAGAAGTCAGCCGAGTGCCATGGCAGGAGATGAAGGGGGGCGGGGCAGTGACATTCATGGCCAGGGGGCGGGGCCTGGAGCCGCTGTCATGCTGCATGTCACCGTCCCACCCCCCTTCCCTTCCCGCTGTGGCGCTCGGCTGACTTCTGCGCCCCTCAGCCGGGACACCGTGAGGGAGCAAGCGGGGCAAGTGGCCATTTGGGCCCCACACACCCCATGCAGCACGGGCCACCCAGAGGGAACAGCCAGCATTTCAGCAACAGCGCCACCCAGAGGGAACAGCCAGCATTTCAGCAACAGCGCCACCCAGAGGGAACAGCCAGTATTTCGGCATTACAGACTCTCAGACACTGGGCTACTATATATATGATAGCAACAGTGCAGCTTCCGCACTACTGCTGAAATAACTATTTTGGAATTAGCGTGTTCCCCCAAGGAAGGCAGGAGTACAGATTTCCAAATGAGTGGCCTGTTATTTCAAAAGAACGGGCTTAGTAGTGTGAACACTCTGCTTAGTAATTCAGCCTAAGGGGGGTTATTTTGAAATGAAATCCTTTGGGTATATCTACACTGTGGACAAAAGTCGAATTAAACTGCGCAACTTCAGCTACGTCAATTACATAGCTGTAGTCAGAGTAGCATAACTCGGCTTTTGGTGCTGTCTACACTGCAGAAAGTTGAAGGAAGAACGTTTTTCCTCCGACTGCCCTTACTCCTCTTGACATGAGGGTTATGGGAGTTGGAGTAAGACGCCCATTATTTCAAAATTATTTCAAAACAACGTGAGTTATTTCGAAATAACACTGCAGTGTAGACATGTGAGTGTTGACCAGAGCTGAGGGTCAGGACTGAAGAAAAAAAGGAGTAAGGACTTCACATCCCCAAACTGTCACATCCCAACATCTCACCACCATGCACTGCAGACCCTCAAATCTAGATCCATATCCTGTTCCCCCACCCCCGCCACACGACCACAAGTCTGGGAGCGTTTCAAGCTCAAGTCTCCCTGAGATCAAAGACCAGCGTAAATATAGATCCAGGTCCAAGGAACCGAGTCATTCTGAAGTTTCAGCCCCAGCCATGTGTCTCCACCACTTCAGGCACTGTGTTCCAGTAGACACCTCTCCCTCAGATCTAACACTTCTCCCCTCTTCACTTAAGTCAGTGGCTTCCTCCTTGTCAGAGGGGAAGGGGGAGATTCATTGAGCACCCACAGGAAAGGGCTTCCCTTCTTTCAGGCCGGGTACGTGGCCCTGGGGTAGCCCCCGGCAGCCCCAAGGTGCAGTTACCGAGGCTATGCCTACGCTAGATTCTTTTGCGGAAGAGGCAATGCAAATGAAGCACTCATTAGCATTTTCTCATGCTTCATTTGCATTTTTGTGCAAAAGGGCTTTTTTGCGCAAAACGGGTCCAGCTACACTGCTAGTTTTTGTGCAAAAACCTCTTGCGCAGAAAGCATTGGAAGAGATTATGCAAATGAAGCATGAGAAAATGCTAATGAGCACTTCATTTGCATTGCCTCTTCCTCAAAAAAAACAAACAGTGTAGACATAGTGTCCGGGGCATGCTCAGTGCACATGGAATCTTCAGCATTTTTAGCTGCAAAGCTCTCGTGTCTCTCCTGTGCATATGTGACCTGCAGTGTTTCCATGGCATATAACTGAGCCAGAGTTGGGCAGATTTTCATGGCGCTAGCTGAGGGCACATCCTTGACACAAAGACCGGCTCTCTGACAATTTTCAAGTGCCGGCTCCCGAGCATAGGCTTGCTAGAGCTTATCAAAGCAAAGGTGCCCAGAATGGAAGGCAGGCAATGCATTTTCCCCTTGCTTCGTTCTCTGAAACAGCTGAATCCGTTTGGCTGAAATAAAATAAATAACATAAATAAAATAAAAAAATCCTGGAAGCAGACACCCAGCATGGAAAATTTCAGCCCAAATACTTGAAGTTTGGCCAAGGTATAAACAATTGGAAAGAGATTCTTATAAAGGGCATCTTAATAGCAGGGAGTGCTACCAGCTGTGCCTATAATAAAAAGGATAATCTCCCTGTAACAACCACTTCAGCCTAAGGCTCAGAAAGGTACTTAGGGAGGGCTAATCTTTTCCTCTGGAATGAATCAAGTGTCGTTTTTTGGGGGTTTTTTAAGGAAGAAGAAGTGCTTTTTCTGGACTTCTGTCAACAAGGTCTTTGGAGAGATGTAAGTGACATGATGAACACTGTGCTGTCCAATTAGGACACTGCGTTTGCTCAGTGTACTTTTCAGGAACAAAGTATAAACTAGTCCAGGGCAGCATATTTCATAGATGCTTTGCTTGCCAGACTGCATTGCCCCTTTGCTGGTTATGTGGAAATGAACCAATAAATCATCCAGTTCCTCACTCCCCCACTCTCAGTCCTGGTCTCCACTAGGACTTTATTTCAAAATAACCCCCCACAAGGTCAAATTTATAAGCGGAGCATCCGCAGTACCAAGCCTGTGATTTTGAAATAACGGGCTACAGAATTCAAAATCTGTACTCCTGCTTTTCATCAGGAGTAATGCTTATTCTGAAATAGTGATTTTGAAATAACAGTAGTGTGGATGCTCTGATGCTGCTATTTCAAACTAATTCCTCCCCAGTGCTTCCTGAGGCTCTAAGTCTTAGGTAGCATGTCCACATTAACAGAGCCTGCCTAGGACTAAAATGTGAGGCTTCCCTGTAGTATGGACACACTAATATGAATTTGTGAAATCAGGAGTTATGAAGTCGAATTTACTAATTTCAAAATAGTTTCCTAGTGTAGACATGGCCTCTGAGACTACACATCCTGGGAGATGGGCGAGACGGGAGAGAGGTTTGAGAGGACCCCGCCTTATAATATTGGCAGGATTTGCATTGCATTAGTGCCTCAAAGTCACAGAGTTCAGTCAGGAGCACACTGTGCAAGGGGCTGTGCAAATGTAAAACAAAAACATGCTCTTTGCCCCAAAGAGGATACAGAGTAAGGGCAAGTCTACACTGCAAAATTAAGTCGACCTAAGCTATGTCAACGTGCAGCCACTACAATAATTAAACCGCTTTGCATGTCCACACTATGCTCCGTGCTTAATTTGCTGTGGCTGAGTCTTGGCACCTCTGGGCCTGGTAAATCAGAGCCAGGCACCTCTGGGCTTGGTAGTTCTGAGCACGGCACCTCTGGGCCTTGTAGGTTAGAGCCAGGCACCTCTGGGCCTGGCGGTTCTGAGCCTCACATCTTTGGGCCTGGAAGGTCAAAGTCAGGTGCCTCTGGGCCTGGTGGTTCTGAGCCCAGCACCTCCAGGCCTGGCGGTTCTGCGCCCGGCGCCTCTGGGCTTACTGCATCAATTATGTATGTAAATAGTTTACTTGAGCCCCAGCTTCTCATTTGTTACAAACCAAGCATTGACTAGCTATGGAGTGGCTGGAACGCTTGCACCGATTTAGCTGTTGTGTGGGGGGCATTGTGGGATGGCTCCGGAAGGCAACAGCTATCGGTGTAAGCAATGCGTGTGTACACTGACAACGCGCTGTGCCTCTCGCGGAGGTGCCGATATTAGGTCGGGGGAGTGTGCAAGTTACATCGGCAGGAGCTTCCGTTTAGTGTAGCGGCTGAGGGGGTCCGGTTAATGGATGCTGCCTAACTATTGTTTTGGCTAGCGCTAAGTAAACCTCCCTCAGAAACAATTTCCTGACCCTTTTTTGTTGTTGCTGCTGCCAAGGAGTCAGAGGAGCCATTTCAGATTTTGGGAGGGGAGGGGGTGACCTATGCATACCATGATGGGTCGGGGGGGGGAGAGGAAGAAAGCATGGGGGCACATACCAAGGACAACAGCTTCAGCAGTGTTACTGAGCATGCTCGGTACAAGTCAACCAGCAAATGGAGTGGACCGACTCCATCCGCCGTCCCTCCTACACACATATATCATCTCTTTCCAGGAGCTACCCAGGCACCTGAAAACTCTAGGTTCTGGCAGATAACGTAGCAATTAGCTGACAGGAGCACTGTATCTAATTCCTATGTAAAAGAAAGAAAATTAAATATTATATCCACTCAGCTCTAATCCTAACATGTTTTGACATCTTGTGGCAAGGCACTTAAGGAACACTGGCTAGTCTTAAAGTTTTAATATAATTCTCACCTTGTTTCTAACTTTGAAGAGAGAACAAAAGACAGGACTATGCAGCACTTTAAAGGCTAACAGGATGGTTTATTAGGTGATGAGCTTTCGTGGGCCAGACCCACTTCCTCAGATCAAATTGTGGAAGAAAATTGGCATGACCATATATACCAAAGGGATACAATCAAAAAAATGAACACATATGAAAAGGACCAATCAAATTTCAGAACAGAGGAGAGATGAGGTGGGGAGGTTAATGTCTGTGAGCTAATGATATTAGAGGTGATAACTGGGGAAGCTATCTTTGTAATGGGTAAGATAATTAGCATCTTTGTTAAGGTCCAGTCGTAAAGTGTCAAATTTAAGCATGAATGACAGTTCAGAGGTTTCTCTTTGAAGTCTCGTGTTAAAATGTCTTTGAAGCAGGATGCAAGTAGTCAAGTCCTTGAGACAATGCCCTTTCTGGTTGAAATGGCAAGAAACTGTTTTGGGAAACTGTCTGTTATCTGTTTTGTGGGCATTGATTCTTTGGCGAAGTGTCTGAGACGTTTGTCCAATGTACATAGCAGACGGACACTGTCGGCACATGATTGCATAAATTATATTTCTGGATGAGCAGGAATATGTGTTCTTGAGCTTATAACTCAATTGGTTAGGTCCAATAATGGTATCAGCAGAGTGAATATGTGGCCAAAGCTGGCAACGGGCTTCGTTGCAAGGGAAAGTTCCAGGGTTGGTATTAGTGTGGTAAGTCCTGTGGTTGTTGGTAAGAATCATCCCGAGGTTAGGTGGTTGTCTGTAGGAGACTATGGGTCTGTCTCCCAGAGCCTCTCGGAAGCTCTCTTTGAAGAGAGAGAGACTGTTAGGACTCCTGGGCTCTATCTCAGCTCTGGAAAGGGAGTGGGTTCTAGTGGGTTACAGCAAGGGTATGGGATACAGTTGGGTTCTATATAAGATCATCAGAATGGCCATACTAGGTCAGACCAATGAGCCATCTAGTCTAGCATCCCGTCTTCCAACAGTGGCCAATGCCAGGTGCTTGTGAAGGAATGAACAGAAGAGGTAATCATCAAATGATCCGTCCTGTTGCCTATTCCCAAGTCCTGGCAACCAGATACTAGGGACGCCATTTATGAACCTAACCTCCTTGAACTTATTTTGTTCTTATTGGAATCAATGTTCCCTCTAATTTATTCCATCCTTATGTGTAATACATTTTGTTATATGCACTAAGGCGTGTGTGGATGTGCCACCAGTAGGAACACATGCTGTCAGCTATGGGCGCTCTGCTAATCAGCTGAGTGGCACTTGGATCTCTCCTGGGTGGCTGCTCAAGTATTCAGCTTACAGGGAACACTTACTGGTCGCCCTCATTAGCCTCCCTAGTTCGAACTAGGGGGCTAGTGCAGACATACCCTAAGGTGCCACAGGAGTTCTCATTGCTCTTGCAGATTCAGACTAACATGGCTCACCCTCTGATACTCTTCATTCTGCTCCTTCCTCTCTTTTAAATGGAGTCTCTGGCACAGTTTCCATGATCATCCAAGAATCCCTCCGTTGCTTAAATGAGCCGCCTTCTGTTATCTTAATCATCCAGCCTCCCTCTGTTTATAAACAACCCCCCGCTCTAGAGACAGAGCTGGAAGCGGCACAAGCTTTGTGGGAGTTAAGAGCTGCCTCTGGAGCTAGCGCATGCATTTTAAGCAGGCCTCAAGTATGAAATCCAGGGGTTCCAACTTTAGAGGGTGGCCTACAGTTTGTCCTTGTAAGAAGTGTTCCTCCTGCATCTGAGCACAGATTCTAGACTAACATAAACCCAAGAGCATAATTTCCAGGGTGGGTTCCACCACCCCCCCATGCTCTGTCCATGCAGGACATTAAACCCTGTGATTTTCCTGTTCTGTTTCATGGGGCATGCCATTGTACTGTGCCCATCTGCCCTTCAGCACACGAGAGGCAAGCACCCCCGCTCTCCTACTGTCCAGCTGGCGTAAGCGTCGCAACACTGTTTGAGGAGAGGCCAGCCCCGTGGGCAGCCAGTATGCTAGGCAAGGGAAGGCATTGCCTTTCTAAACTGCCAACCTGGCCCCGCCCACACTCCGCCCCCAGAACGCCTGTGGTAGGTGTACTGGGGGCGGAGTGATGCTGCCTCCAGGGCCTGCCTTCCCCATGCACCTGGCCAGGGAGGCTGGAACTGCTCACCCTCCACCCTCCTTGTGCTGCAAGGCCTGGGAGGCTGGGGCCACATGCCTGCCCTCCGGCAGCTTGGCTCCTATGGAGCAGGGCCTCAGCAGAAGGGGTAGAGCTAGGGTAAGGCTGAGGGAGGCAAGCCCCCAGCCCTACCTTCACCGACCGCCCCGGCTAGCTCTCCACGCCAGAGCACTCCAAGTCTTTGGGTCCAATGACATCTTGGGGAGTGGCATATGTGTAAAGAGAAACAAGAACGCGCAGGGCAGTCCCTTGCTTACTGAAGGTGGAAAGAGGTCAGGAGACAGCATCCTGCCCATGTCACTGCTTGCAATAGCAGAGAGAGCACCGCAGAAAACAACGCCTGCGCGCTCCGAGTGACGAGACACGAGAACTAATAACCCAGCACATAACAAGGGCGGGGGGCAGTTTGGAAAACTTCTAATGACACCCAGGTGAGCTGGTGAGCCAGACCCTAAAGCAGGGGGAGGGGAGCCGTCTTAGATAAGCTGCTTACAACAGAGGGAGAAGATACTTTAGTGCAGAGCTGGTGGGAAAGGGATTTCCCATCCCAGGAAGCTGTGTGGGGTTTCATAGGGTCTCCCTTTGGGCGCTGTGAGTGGGGGGTGAGGGGAAGGCAGTGGTGTGGCAACATTTTTAAAAGCCGGGATGCTAAACCCCCTTATCCCTGTCCAGCCCCAGCTGAGGCCAGGAGCAAAGCCCCAGCATGTGGGACCCTGGGCATGGGGCTGGCAGCAGAGCCCGGGGCGTATGGGGCCAGCAGCTGGGACACCAGGCACCAGCCAGGAACCCAGGGGTGCTGGAGCATCTCCCGCGCCCCTCGCTCCCAGGCCTACGGATGAAGGATGAGGGAAGCAATCCCCTCCAGGGTAGCCCACAGACTGGTGAGTAAGGTACTCGCCTCGTACATGGGAGAATGGCTAATAAGGGACTTACCATGGGTCTCCCACATCCTCACCACCAGGCTCCTGGCTGTTCTCGAGTAGCCCTCTCTTTCTCTCTCTGGTTTGGCCCCGAAATTCCATCCTGGCCCTGAGAACCCTTCCCCCTCGGACCCGCTCTATTCCAGTGAAACGTTTCCATTTCAACACCAAAAAAAGCTGCATCGGCAAATTCCCGACCAGCTCCCCCTTAGAGCAGCAGCAGCTAATTAGGCAACTAGCTTCCCATTATAAATCCCATTTTCAACCCACTTCCTGAACGTCTCCCAACAGAAATGAGAGCCCTTGAAATCTCATGCCAGGGTAGGTGGACCACCCTTTGAAGTCAATGGGAAGTCCCATCTGCAGGGCTTGCAGGATCAGCTGCCTATATAATATTGCAAAATATAGCCCTAGCGGCAGATCTTCAGCGCAGGATCTAGCCCAGAGCCTTAGGCACAGGGTCCTGATTGGAAAGTGATCTGTGCTTCAACACAAGAAAAAAGCGGGGAGGGGCTTCTCTTGCATGTGTGTATGCCAAACCAGCCACCTTGTAAACAGAACAGAGCAAGAGAAGAGAAACACGACGTCCTTTCCAGCATAAGTGCATTTCAATGTGTGCCGAGCACATGGTAGAAAACAAGGGGAGTTTTCATACTGTGGCTGTGAAGAATCAGCACAGAAGAGCCATGTGGTCCCCAAGAAGCACAAGTGGCTTTTGTTCCAGGAGCAATTAGCGCATTCCACCCGAGCCATCAGCCCCGCTCAGAAGCCAAGCGGGCTCCCTTCTAACAGGCTCCATCAGAAAGCTCCAGCAGAGAATTCCAGCCCGGTGGGCGTTTCTACAGACGGAGGCTAGCGAGCCGGCTGCTCCGATGAGGCGTGCGGGATATTGTCTATGCTGGCAAAAGGCTGCGGAGATTCTTGGCCCCGATTCAGAAAGCCCTTATGCACCCACTTGGCGGTGAGCAGGGGAGAACCATTGATTTCATCAGGAGCACTCAGAGGCTGAGCGTTAAGCCCATGTTGAAGGGCATTGATGGTTTGGAGCTTATCCAACTCCAGGGCTCCGGGTGGTCTCCTGAATAAAAGGGGGATCACTATAAGGAGAGAGTTTGGAGAATGGATATTTGCAAAGTGCTTGGGGTCCCAGCATTGTACAAATGTACATAAGAACATAAGAATGGCCGTACTGCGTCAGACCAAAGGTCCATCTAGCCCAGTATCCTGTCTGCCGACAGTGGCCAGTGCCAGGTGCCCCAGAAGGTGGACCGAAGACAACGATCAAGCGATTTGTCTCCTGCCATCTCTCTCCAGCCTCTGACAAACAGGCCAGGGACACCGTTTTATCCCCTGGCTAATAGTCTTTTATGGACCTAACCTCCATGAAATTATCTAGCTTCTCTTTAAACTCTGTTATAGTCCTAGCCGCCACAGCGTCCTCTGGCAAGGAGTTCCACAGGTTGACTACACGCTGTGTGAAGAAGAAATTTCTTTTATTAGTTTTAAACCTGCTACCCATTAATTTCATTTGGTGTCCTCTAGTTCCTCTATTTAAGGAACTAATAAATAACTTTTCTTTATCGGCCCTCTCCACACCACTCATGATTTTATAGACCTCTATCATATCCCCCCTCAGTCTCCTCTTTTCTAAACTGAAAAGTCCCAGTCGCTTTAACCTCTCCTCGTATGGGACCCGTTCCAAACCCCTAATCATTTTAGTTGCCCTTTTCTGAACCCTTTCCAAGGCCAAAACATCTTGTATAATAGATTCCCATCAGAAAATGCAGACACCTGACCCATGAAGAGAATTGAGTGGACACTGTTCAGACACGTACCTGGGAGAAAACATTTGTCTTTCCCAGGAACTGCAAACACTTTCTAACACTTCATCTGCCTCTCCTGATGGGGGTGAGATTTTCAGAAGTGCTCCATATTGGTCTAACAGCTTCCGCTAAAATCAACAATTGTGCCTCGCTCCGATGTGCCACTTTTCATCCGTAGCTCTCAAAGCACTTAACAAAGGCGGTCTGTACGGTCATCCCCATTGTGCAGATATGGAAACCGAGGCATGGGGCCTCGGCGGCAATGTCTTCACAACAAGACAAAGTGTGTTTTACCTGGAGACAGCTAACGTAAAACAGCTCTCTTGATGTAAAACGCTAGTGGAGACTTCACACTAGGGCCTGGTCTACACTGCAGGGGACGGTCGAATGAAGATAGGCAACTCCAGCTACGTTAATTAAGATTAATTAAGATTCAACATATTTTAAATTGTGTTTCCATGCCGTTCACAGAGCAGGAAGACGATGGAGGTAAACAGTCCCATTGGCTTCCCTTACTCCTCATGAGGAGCAGGAGTACTGGCTCCAACAGAGGCGCTCTCTGAGTTCGATTTAGCGGATCTTCACCAGACCCGCTGAATCGAGCCCCAGACGATCGACTGCGGCGCCATCAATCTTCCACATAGCATAGACGTGCACCGGTAGTTTTTCACCTCAGTCCAGGAGGTAGTCATGATATTAACTGGCTAGGCTGAGGTAAAACTTTCTTGTGCCTCCTCTCCACTAGGATTTTACCTCACGATATCCATTAAAAGCAGAGCTCTGGCAGCCTGAGGGGTTTGCCCATGCTCCCATGACGATTCTGCAGCCAACTTGTAAATATGGCACCACTCGTTTTCATCTGTTTATTGCTGGGAGAGGGGCAGCAATGGAGTGCTCAAATTTGGTCACCTTCCCTGGCCCCTTGTGGCTTAGGGCCGAGTTGTGGCCCTCACCCCAGCTGACCTCACCTCTGCTTTCGCAGCGTATTTAGTGTGCTGCCTGGCTGTGCTGGTAAGATAACAACCGAAAAACCAGAGCCAGTGCCACCTCCTTTTAGTAATCCCCATGAAGGAAAGAAAAAGAAGAAGCTGTTTTGCTGCCTTGATAATTACCCTTGTGTGTTTTGAGTCTCCGGACATAGAATCATAGACCTGGAAGGGACCTCGAGAAGTCATTGAGTCCAGTCCCCTGCCCTCACGGCAGACCAAGCACCATCTACATCATCCCTAACCTGCTCTTAAACATCTCCAGTGATGGAGATTCCACAACCCCCCTGGGCAATTTATTCCAGTGTTTTACCACCCTGAAAGGTAGGAATTTTTCCCTAGTGTCCAACCTAAACCTCCCTTGCTGCAGTTTCAGCCCATTGCTTCTTGTCCTGTCCTCAGAGGCCAAGGAGAACAATTCCCCCCCCCTTTAGATACTTGAAAATACATGCCAGTCAGACCTTTATGGACACATTCCCTTCAATAATCTGCTAACAGAGCCTGAGAGAATGTGCAAATCACAGGCCAGGCCAACATGTCATGTGTCACAAACATTATTTCAATGCCTTTGTGGCCACTGGCTCCGTTCAGACACCCTGTATCATGGGGGGTAATGATTAGACCAGGGCAGAGAAGGGTCAGTCCGTGTTGAGGAAGGGTCAATATTGTAAATGTTGTTTTAATTCCTCACCGCTGGGCAGCTGTCTGTGAAATGGGAATCTGGGAGAAAAAACAACATTTACAAAGTTTTCCTTTGAATCGTTTCAGACTGATATTCTGCCTGCAGGGCTGCAGTGGAGACTGGATGCTTGAGGAGCTGGAGATCTGGGGAGTTGTTGAGCCCCTGGAGTTCTTTGGGGGTGAGCCAGTGCTGGGAAACCAAGCAGGTTTCTGAGGTTCCATCAGAAGATTTCCAACTGGCTCCAGTAACAATATGCAATTAATTAATTGTGACTTTAATTGAATGTAATCACGCTAGCTCCTTATACTTCAATAGCACCTTCCATCAGGGGCTCTCAAAGCAATGTACAAAATAGGAGGATGAAATACATCCCCACACAGAGGACCAGCACAAGGCCCAGTCAACTCTTGCTGGTGGGCCCGAGGCTCAGAACTTCCCCTCCACAGTGGGGTTCACACTCCAGTTCCTGCCCAAGGTGCAGAGACCTGCCACGGGCTGGATCAAATTAAGCTGGAGGCCGGATTCATCCCCTGGGCCGTAGGTTCCCCACCCCTGCTTCAAACCCACAAGAGGAAATTCCGGCCCTGTTGAAGTCAAAGACAACACTGCCACTGGCTTCAATAAGGCCTGAATATAACCGATAGTACTTAAGAGGCGAATAGCTCTTCAACTGGCCCTCTATATGGGGTAAATATTCCCTGTGAATGAATTCGAGGCCTCAGAACAACCGTGTGAGACACCTCAGTATTTTTACTGGTGGGAAAGTAAGGTAACATCCAGAGCCGGTGTGTGGAGGGTCGAATCAGCATGCAGGTGATTTCAATGGGAGTTTGGGTATCCAGGAGACAGGTCCTCCTGGTAAGACATTTGGAAATTGGATTCCCTACTTAAAATGATGGCATGGGGGAGAATGACAACTGAACTACTCCTATAGAACACAATAGAAAATGAATTCCCTGGTGTAGATTTTCTGAATTAATGAAGAATTACATCCCTGCTCTGGGATGCTATCGGATTTCTACAGAACTCTATTAAATCTTTGTAGTGCCTGTTGATTTCCCCCCTATTAAATTATCCAGCATGTTTCCACAAGGGCACAGCAGGGCCAAAAGAAAACCCTGCCCTCAAACTTCTCGGCTCCAGGGGGACGTTCTGCTCCAAGGCTGGTGTCTCTGTCCTAGTTCTGACGCAGACCAATTCATGTTTTACAAGGTGACCCCCGGACCATGTCAACACTAGCAAAGTCTTTTGAAATGACTAAATTTGACTTAATAACTCCTGATTTAACATATTCGAAGTAACACGTCCATACTATGGGGAAGCCTTGAAATGAGTCCGAGGCAGGCTCCGTTAATGTGGACACGCTACCTCAGACTTAAAGCACCGGGAACAACTGGAGAGGAATTATTGAAGTAGCAGCACCGGTGCATCCACACTGCCGTTATTTCGAAATACCTATTTGGGAATTAGTGTTACTCCTGATGAAAAGCAGTACAGATTTTGAATTCCACGGCCCCAGAGTAATTTGAAGTAATGACTCCCCAGTGCTTCCTGGGACTCTAAGTCCAAGGTAGCGCATCCACATTATCGGAACCTGCCTCGGACTCATTTCAAAATAACTGGCTTGGTAGAGTGGATGCTCCACTTACAAATTCGATCTTGAGGTGGAAGGTTATTTTGAAACTAGCCAATTAGCCCATCATAAGACGGGATTTTCAGGTCTCTCCTCCACGTCCGTCTTCTCTCCTGAGCCTCCGGTCTCTCGCTCCGTGTCTCTCTCTCCTCCTCCTACTGCCTCCCCCCCTCTCTCTCTCAGCTCTCCTCCCCTCCTGCCTCTCACTCGGGGAACCACAGAGTCCAAATGGCCTTGTGGGCTCAACACTCCTCGTGCTGCATGGGGAGCGTGGAGCCTGAACAACCGCTTGCACCACTTGCTCCCATGCAGCGGCCCAGCTGAGCGGTGCAGAAGTCCGCCGAGCGCCACGGCGGGAGTCAAAGGGGGGCAAGGCGGTGACATTCATTGTCAGGGGACGGGGCCTGGAGCTGCTGTCACGCCGCACATCACTGCCCCACTCCCCTTCCCCTCCTGCCATGGCACTCGGCTGACTTCTGTGCCGCTCAGCCAGGATGCCACGGGAGAGCAAGCAGCACAAGCAGCCGTTTGGGCCCCGCACTCCCCAGGCAGCATGGGCCCCCCAGAGGGAACAGCCAGCATATCAGGCAACAGCGCCCCCCAGAGGGAACAGCCAGCATTTCAGGCAACAGCGCCCCCCAGAGGGAACAGCCAGCATTTCAGGCAACAGCGCCGCCCAGAGGGAACAGCCAGCATTTCAGGCAACAGCGCCCCCCAGAGGGAACAGCCAGCATTTCAGGCAACAGCGCCCCCCAGAGGGAACAGCCAGCATTTCAGGCAACAGAGCCCCCCAGAGGGAACAGCCAGCATTTCGGCGTTACAGACTCTCAGACACTGGGCTACTATATATATGATAAGGTCCTAGAGTAGACCGGGGCCAGGAGAGCAGACATCAGTACCATGTTCCCAATTCAGCACCTGTAGAAGGCAGCGGGAGCATTTTTACTGACTTCAATGGGCGTTGGCTCAGACCCCCTCTACTTGCAACAGCCTTTGATGACCTAGCCCAGATTGCACATCGATTTTTGTGAGCTAGGGAGTGCCAAGAATAGTCTTAAGGCTGAAGGCTTGCAGCCAAAACTGCCTCCATGCAAAACAGATCGCATTGCGCCATCGGTTTTATCTAATTATGTAACTGCCTTTCCTAATTCACTTACGTTTCACTTTGCCATCCATCATGCGCCCGGGCAAGCCGTAACTTGAGTGCAGTTAGTGTCTCCATCCATGCTCCATGAGGCTGGCGGTGGATGAAGGGAGACAGGTTTGTGTAGTTTATTAGCAGAGGTTTGTGCTCTAAACCAAATGTCCGTGGCAGCTGGTCGCACTGAACCACGGGCACATGAGGAGTGAGCACCTGTGAGTTTGACGGGTGTCTGAGTGGCGGGCCGGCAAAGAAGGCTCCATTTCAAACATTTGGGTGTTGCTTGGAAAATCCAAAGGCTGCAATTTGCCTGCTAATTCTGCCACCCTCCCCCCCAAAAAAACCTAGGGGAGTTGTAGTCATGCTCCAATGGCAACATTGTTCTAACGGGAGATGGGGCGGGGAGATCAATAGAGCATTCTCCATCATTTCCAAGGCACCTACTGAAATGCCCCGATACTGGTCTCAGTAGGCTCCCAAATCCCACCATCCAGCATGGAGGAGGACATCTGCTCTCTACAGCCACCAATGAGAGCTGCTCCACACATCCACGTACTCAGGTTTCAGCCTCCGTTAAAGAGATGCAGGATGGCGCGCAAGCCGGCCCGGCTGTGGTAACACCAGCTTAGAGCAGGCACAATTCGGCATCCCTGAAATTCATTGGAGCCTGACCATGAATGTCAGTGTGATCTGGCCTTCACATACCACAGTGAAAGGTGCTTTAAACAACCCTTTATAAGGAGGGAAAGGGATGATTCAGTAGGGCCCGGTCTCAATCTTCCATCCAATCAGATTTTCAGGTAACACCGTTTTCATGCACAGCATTGGACTTCCACAGAGATGTTTGATTTTGACATTGACAAACCAAAATGCCTGAAAACCAACATATTTCAGTTTGGGAATCCCACTCCAGTGCCTTGTGGTAGATGGAATTTGGTTTCTTTGGGTCCCCCTTCTCCTCTGTGAACATGGCTCCCCCAGCAGAAATACACCGTCCATCGTGCACCACGGACAGACATTCCCATGATTGCAGCTCCCCTCCCATAAGATGTGGGGCACCACAGAATCATAGAGCGCTAGGGCTGGAAGAGCCCTCAGGAGTCATTGAGTCCAACCCCCTGCTTGAAGCAAGACCAAGCCAACTCAACCATCCCGGATCAGACTTGGTCAAGCCTGACCTTAAAAACCTCTAGGGATGGAGATTCCACCACCTCCCTAGGGAACCCATCCCAGTGCCTCAACCACCCTCCTAGGGAAATCGTTTTTCCTAATATCCAACCTAGACCTCCCCCACTATCAGACTAGGTTTCTTTCTACAAGATACCGTTGTCCCTTCTAAGGCAGCATACGCTCTGGGTACCTGTTCACACTTGTAGCAGAATCATGCTATCTGCAGACAAGTTTAAAGGCAGGTCTCTTGCCCCCTGACTTAAAGGCAAAAGCAGGGTGGACTTTTCTCTGAGCACCAAGTCTAAGCCCGTTCAGTCGGCCCTGCATACTGAGAGACAATAGTGACAGCAGAGAAAAGCCAGACTCCATGGACTTGAGATGATGACCGGGCTCCTCCTACCCAGATGTTCCTTATTTTATTAGGCTCCTCCTACATCCTGCTGTGGTCCACTCTGATAGGCAGAAGCGGCGAAGAGTCTTGTGGCACCTTATAGACTAACCGAAGTGTTGGAGCATAAGCTTTTGTGGGCAAAGACCCACTTCGTCAGATGCAAGATGAAGTGGGTCTTTGCCCATGAAAGCTTATGCTCCAACGCTTCGGTTAGTCAATAAGATGCCACAGGACTCCTCACCGCTTTTGCAGATTCAGACTAACACGGCTACCCCTCTGATATCTGATAGGCAGAAGACCAGGAATTCTGTGTGTTCAGCCCTGTTCCATATCTCCCTTTGTTTAGATTCTTAAACCTTTTCCTACCCAAGACTATAAACCAATAAACAACAGCTTGTAATAAAACTCAGATCCTTTCAAATGATTTACATTCATCTCCGGAAACCTCTTTCTGGCCTGCACTCAACTCTGCTAATGCTTTTGGTTTGTGATAACCACTGACATTTTATTGTTACTCAGTTTTTACTGCATCATCTTTCTTTTATTTGTCTTTACTCTTTCCCTCCTTGGGTTTCAGGCTTGGTCTTTCTCCTCTCTCGGCGTTTTTGTCTATTTTTTGTCTTTTGTCTTTGTCCCTATTTTTTGTCTATTTTTTGTCTTTGTCCCTTGGCTGATGTCCCAGTGACGTATGCAGTTGTAACCCCCTAAAACAAATTCAGATGTGATCTTCTGTACACTCAGAAGTGTGCCAGTCTCGCCAGCTGCACTCCCAATGAGCTCTGGAGAGTCACCTGTGATGATGTTCATCTGTTTGGACAACTGCCACCTCCTTGGGGAACGTTTCTCCTCTCTGGTTGGAACACCAAAGGCCCGCCAAGCCACCGGATCTGGCCCACGGAGGCAGTGAGGAGCCCCAGGCAGGCTCCCCTGCTTACCCCACAGCCCCACACAGGAACGTGGCTTCTGGGCCCCATTTCTGTTTCAAAACTGGAGGGGAGGGGGGAAAGCTTCCGGCCCTGCACCCACCTCCAGTACAATCCCATTGGCTTGTTTCTGGGCAGAAACTAGCCAACGGGAGCTGCTTGTTTGAATAAGAGGCAGCCAAGAAGAACCACGCCCCCTGTCCTCTGCTCAGTTATTCACACAAGCACATGGCGGGGCAGGCAGGCAGGTTGGGAAATGTTCTAAGCTCTGCAAGCCTTCGCTCTGCAGGTAGACAGGCTGCTTTGACTGCTGGCTTGGTTAGTCTCCTGGCCAGAGCCTGCCTCTGGCACCCCAGCCCCTCCCTGCCCCAATCCTCTGCTTCCCTGCCCCCCTCAACATAGCCAAACCCTTTGTCCTCCTCTTGCAGCCATACCGCTCCCAGATCTGGCACCCAGTCTCCTTCCCAGATCACAATCCCCTCCTATCCTAGGCCATATTCAACCCCCTGCTCTCCAGTCCCCTGCCCTAGGACACAACTGCGCTCTTCACCCAAACTCCCTCCCAGATTCCATTCTCCCTCCTGCACCCCAATCACCTACCCCAAGTTCCCCTCTGCACCCAACCTCCATCCCAGACCCCGCACCTCCTCCAGTAACATCATAGAAGAGTGCAGTCCTCAACCACTTTCCAAAATCTTGGAGTGCCCACCCCCCCCCCGGTCAAAACTGATTGCCCACCCCTGGGCTACGTCTAGACTGGCATGATTTTCTGCAAATGCTTTTAACAGAAAAGTTTTCCGTTAAAAGCATTTTTGGAAAAGAGCATCTAGATTGGCACGGACGCTTTTCCGCAAAAGCATTTTTTGCAGAAAAGCATCCGTGCCAATCTAGACACGCTTTTCTGCAAAAAAGCCCCCATCGCCATTTTAGCCATCGGGGCTTTTTTACGCAAAACAATACTGTGCTGTCTACACTGGCCCTCTTGCGCAAATGATTTGTGCAAGAGAGCTTTTGCCTAAACGGGAGCAGCATAGTATTTCTGCAAGAAGCACTGATTTCAGACAGTAGGAAGTCAGCGTTCTTGCGGAAATTCAAGCGGCCAGTGTAGACAACTGGCAAGTTTTTCCGCAAAAGCAGCTGATTTTGCGGGAAAACTTGCCAGTCTAGACACACCCCTGGTCTAGAGCCTTTCTTCTCCCTCAGACTGTGCTGGAAATGGGTCACCAGGCTGTAAGGCAAGAATGTTGTATGGTAGCTAGAGCTGGCAAAATGTTTCAACTGAAACTTCTTTTTTTTTTCCACAAAAACACCGAGATTTGAGCATTAACAATGAGACAAGGTCAAGCCAGAGAGCTGCTACAGAATGGGCCTATTTGAAATCACGTTCTAAAAGCCCCTCCCCAACCTTATGGGAGGGACACTGAACCCATGTTCAACTGAGTCTGGGGGACAAAAAATGACAACAGGGTCAAGGAGTGCAGGTCACAGGTTTAAAATAAGGGAGCCAGATGGGGACACCGAGCAGAGAACCCCAGACAGCGCCCACTGCTCCTCAAACCTGTCGATGGAGCCAGTGGACGCCGCCCAGAGGAACTCTGCCCGGATTCGTCACACGAGGGAAGAGCGGAAATAGGCCCCACAGTCGCAGAGAACCCCCTCGTCTAACATCCTCCTCCTGCTATTGTAGATGGCAGCTTTCGTTAAGGCCAGGAGGAGGGTGACGAGGAGGTCTCGCAACTTTGTGGGGCCACGGATGGGGTGTGCGTAAATAAAAAGGTGAGGGGAGAAGTGCAGCCAGAACCTCCATAAGAGGTTCTGGAGGAGCCGGAATGGGGGCTGCAACCTGGCGCATTCAAGGTAGGCGTGCGCCAGGTTCTCCCTCACGCCGCAAAAGGGGCAGGTGTCTGGGATTGGGGTGAACCGCGCCAAGTACATTTTTTAAATTAATGGAGATTGCCTATCTCCTAGAACTGGAAGGGACCTTAAAAGGTCATTGAGTTCAGTCCCCTGCCTTCACAGCAGGACCAAGTACCATCCCTGACAAATTTTTGCCCCAAATGGCCTCTGCAAGGATTGAACTCACAACCCTGGGTTTAACAGACCAATACTCAAACCACTGAGCTATCCCTCCCCCCTTGCTACAGAGCGGGGGAAAGGCAGCCCAAAAAGAGTCAAAGGCCTGCTAAATAGGGAGGTCCTGCAGGACAATTAGGAGCAGCTGGCAGGGGGCTGACCCAGGCAGATTGGGGCCAGTGGATTCCACTTCAGGCCTGCTGGAGGCCTATAAAAGCCTCCCCAGTCAGAAGGTGGGGGAGAGAGTGAGCAGATGGGAGGAGAGACAGAGGCTGGGAGAGGAGGGAAGGAGAGGCAGAGGGCAAGAGTTTGAGACAAAATTCCAGCAGTTATAATGCTAGAAACAGCAGGGGAGGGAGTCCCAGAAAGAGGGGCTGGGCTCCCCCTAACCTGGAAACCAGCTGCAAGCCCCAACTCCTAGCAAAGGGGGAAAGCTGCTGGCCCACACACTGGCCAGGGACAGAGAAACCCTTGCCACAACAAATGACTCTGGATATCCCTGAGTTGTTTCAGCTGGGCAAAACCCCCTAAAAGTAAAATCCAACCCACATGGAAATACTTTGAGTTTTCAATTCTAAACAGGTTTTTATTTCCAAATTTACTTCCATTTTATTCCAAAATAGAGTTTTAAAAGCTCAAAAGTGATGTTTTTCTTTTCTGTCACATGAAACATCATGTGGCCCGAAATGAATTATTTTCCCCATGTTTTGCTCTGCCAAACGTTTTGAAAATAAAATTTTGGAATAAAAATGATTGTGAGGGATTAATTTTCTTCAGAAATTCCAATGAACTGAAAACTCAGCAGTAGGGGGATACTGTGTTGTAGCACAACAGTGCTGTATGCATGATAACATCATACGCTCTTGACAGCGTGGCTGGGCCCATGTTACAAATCCATGCCAAATGCTACTTGGATATTAAGCACTTTGAAAATATGCTCCACATCTGATGAAGTGGGCTTTGCCACGATATATTTTTGTTAGTCTCTAGGGTGCCACAGGATCACTCCTTGATTTTACAAATATGGACAGTGATAATAATGCTGAAGAGGAATGCTAATAAAATAGTAATTTAAAAATGAATACATAACGAGGCATGTAAGTCAAGCAGGCTCTAAGTTGGCCCTAGAACTTGAGAATTTCTGCTGCTGCTTCTTTCCAGTCATTTCCCTATTTGGGGTCGGTGACTTGTCTAGCCACCTTCCAGAAGTCATGACTGTAGGCTGCCTTGCAAACTGACCTCTCAAAGGCCCACTGAGATCTGTTCTGTGTACTGAGTCATTGGTCTCTCCCCTGGCAGTGGCGCTGGAACTATTTTTTGGAGAGAGGGGTGCTCAGCTGTGCCCCCCTCCCCCCACACCTGTTTGCACCCCTCGCCACCCACCTGGGTAACACCTAGGGTGGCCTAATCTCCTGAACCAGATGCCAGTGGCAGCCTAGCCACAGCTGGAGGTGGCTGCGGGACCCAGAGGGGCAGCAGAGGATCCCCGGATGATGGTCTGGACTCTGCAGACAGCAAGCTGAAGAGCTCATAGGGAGGGTGGGACCCCAGGGAGGTGGCGAAGCTGGTAGAGCTGGTGAGACTATGCAGGGCTGCTCGGCGGCTGGGACCTGTGGCTGGCAGAGCCCGCGGTGCTTATTGGCTAGTCACAAAAGTCCCACATCCGTAGGAGGTTCCTCTATCCGCCACCTGGGGGTGCACCTGTTGGGAATTGGTCATCCCTTCACAGGGCCTCACGCCTTAGAAGAGGAGTGGGGAACCTAAGGCCTGGGAGCCAGATGCGGCCCCCAGCTAGGCTGGATCTGGCCCATGAGGCTCAGAGCTCCCCCTCCCCCAGGATTGGGGATCCCATGCTGGTGCTCAAGCCCCCCCTGATATTCCCCACAAGTCTGGAGCACACAAAATCTACTAGGCTGGGTCCCCCCCAAGGCTCTGGGGTATGAGGAGAAAGTGGGAGTGTCTTTCTTCTTCTCAGTTGGGGTCCACATCAGTGAGGGGTGGGTTTGGGGGGTTTGTTTGGTTCTCACTTGTGTGCGGCCCCCGACTGGTTTTTCTGTGGGTCAGTGGCCCCTGACCCAAAAAAGTTTCCCTACCTCTGGCTTAGAACCTCTGTAAAATTGTTAGAACAGACACGACCAAACTTGGCCATCGATTGGGTGTTATAACGCGGTGCCACCATGTTGTAATATATGTGATGCCAAGGAAACCATAGGCTAACTAGCATGGTAAAAGCTATAGCATAGCTTGGCTAGTACATTCCACAGGAAAGAGCTCCCTGCCCACACAGGTTAGGGAAATCAAACCAGAGCAGAAGTCTCCAGGTAATCATGTCTAGCAGAGGAGGTGGGCCACTCCAGCAGGCAGGAAAGGAGGTAGTCCATACAATCAAGAATGGTAGAGGGATGCGTCCAACACGAGAAATTGGGCTCATGGTGCCTGAGGAAAATTCTCTGGCCTGTCATACAGGAAGTCAGACTAGATGAAGGTCTCTTCTGAGGGGGGATATGATAGAGGTATATAAAATCATGAGTGGTGTGGAGAGGGCCGATAAAGAAAAGTTATTTATTAGTTCCCATAGTAGAAGAACTAGAGGACACCAAATGAAGGTAATGGGTAGCAGGTTTAAAACTAATAAAAGAAAGTTCTTCACACAGTGCGTAGTCAACCTGTGGAACTCCTTGCCAGAGGAGGCTGTGAAGGCTAGGACTATAACAGAGTTTAAAGAGAAGCTAGATAATTTCATGGAGGTTAGGTCCATAAAAGGCTGTTAGCCAGGGGATAGAAATGGTGTCCCTGGCCTCTGATTGTCAGAGGCTGGAGAAGGATGGCAGGAGACAAATCGCTTGATCATTGTCTTCGGTCCATCCTCTGGGGCACCTGGAGCTGGCCACTTTCGGCAGACAGGCTACTGGGCTAGATGGACCTTTGGTCTGACGCAGTATGGCCGTTCTTATGTTCTTATGTTCTGGCCTTATATTAGTGTGCTCCTGAAAGAGACCGGAGGCCATCTACATGGCTGAACCCAGAAATAGAGCTGGAGAGTAGGGTTGCCAGATGGCTTAACCAAAAAATTCTGTTGAGGTAAAAAAAAGGGGGGAGACCAAAGTTGTTGAGCAAGAAAAAAAAGGGGGACCCCAAGAGTTTTTAAGCAAAACAAAACAAAAAAATATATAGATAAATAAAATAAAACAGCATTAAGACAGCATGGCCCCTTTAAGTGCGTGCAGAGTCAGAATAGGGATAGGAAGAGGCGAGGTTGAGCACTAAGACCCAGGGAAGGCATTGCTTCCCCTTGCTTTCTTGGTCGAGCCAGAAGGGAACTTCCCTACAGAACCAGATAAGCAGGGCATCTGGGGGCTGGGCCCAGTTGCTGAGTGTGTCGTAGGGTTGCCAGGTGTCACTATTTTCGTCTCCTGGCAGGGAAAAAAACCAGAAAATGGCGGACATTTTAGGTGGCTGGTATTTTCTGAATTTTTTTACCGGACAGGAGGCGAAAATACTGTTCTGTGCGGGTCAGTACCGGACACCTGGCAACCCTGCTGGAGAGTGGAGAATGGGAGGGAAGTGTTCCATGAGCAGAGCTGGTCAGAAACTGATGAAACATTTTCACAAAGGAAAAAAGAAGATGGACCGGGTTTGGTTTTTGATCCTTCGAGATGTTGGAGCCGTCCGAAAGCGGCCAGCATTTCCCTTTTGCACAACAACGCCAAATGTTGGCTGTTGACGATTTCCACCCAGCGCTGTTTAGGAGAGACTCCCCGTTAAGATATGGGCCGTGCTCTGAACGTTCCTGAGCGCTCCCATGGAAAGACATTTAACAACACAGAGAGAAGCTGTGCTGCTCGCCTGAGAAGTGCTGTGAAATCCAGAGGTTTTCCTTATTCCCTGCCTATTGAAGCTTTCCCGGGTCTGGAGATGAGGAGCCTGGTGCTTTGCTTATTCTTAGCCTGCCCCTGTAACCACAGTACAAAGAGAAAGGGCGTGCTTGTGGTTGAAAAGGGTTGAGTTCTAGCTTGGAAAATGCCACTGACTTTGGTCAGGGATGTCAGGGCAAGACCTGAGCCAACCCACTGTAAAAACTGAGGTGAGACCTCAAGATTGAGACCCCACGGCTTTGGTTTCACCATGTGCAATACCTCACAGGATGCTGTGAAGCTGGATTTGCAACATCCCAGGAGGCTTTGAGATCTGGGGTATGGAAAAGTCCCTGTATGATTATTAAAACCCACTGGGGAAAGGACAAAAAAAGACGCCCAAATATTTTCACCAATGTTGTTTCCATTTATCACTACATTTTCATTTCCACTGAAATTTTTCACCCATATCTCATAATGATCTGGCCTTCCCTGAAACACAAAAAGCTCTGAAACAAGCTTTGTTAATGGACAGCAGGAACAAAGCCCCAGTGGTCCCTTAGATTAGCCCTGCCCTGTCCGTGCTGATGGCTGAATTAGTGCTGCAGTGACTCCCAGATTAGGAGCCAAGGTTTTGGCCATCTCTCTGGCCTGAGAGATGTTTAAAAACCAACCACTCCCCAAAGTATGCGTTACAGCTGTCCTTCCTGCTATGGTTGGCTGTGCTTCTCCTCGGAAGTATGAATGAATAGTCTCCTGGCTAGGAGCTGAGCGATTGCACAAAAGAGCTGTTTCATTGTGTTGTTATTCTGACGGGAGCTAACAATTAGTTTGCTTTGTTCGGGTTAACGATCAGGACTCTTTGGATTGAGGGGTTCAATGTTTAGGACATCTCTGAAAAAGCAGGAACAACACACAAAAGTTGCAGTCCCTCCCCCCAAGTATCTGCCAAAACAATTTTCTTTGGGAGAGGGGTTCCCTACAAGAGTTCTGATTTGTGCAAGAAAATCAAAGCCAAAAAGTCTTGAGCAAAATGAGCATGACGTACGAGCCGTATGTAAATGGGAATCACAAAAATTAACCTTAATAAAGAGACATGAGGAAAAGCTATTGACTGCCAAGGTAGTTAAACACTGGGATAAATTGCCTAGGGAGGTTGTGGAATCTCTATCACTGGACATGCATCTGGCGAAGTGGGTCTTTGCCCACGAAAGCTTATGCTCCAATAAGTTAGTCTATAAGGTGGCACAGGACTTCTTGTTGTTCTTGCAGATTCAGATTAGCACGGCTACCCCCCTGATACTCATCACTGGCGATATTTAAGAGCAGGTTAGATAGACATCTGTCAGGGATGATCTAGATGGTGTTTGGTCCTGCCTTGAGGGCAGGGGACTGGACTTGACCTCTCAAGGTTCCTACCAGTCTATTGTTCTATAATTCTATTATCCTATGACATAAGCATCTCCGGACAGTCTCCTTGGTGTACACGTGTGGTTAAAAAACACAGGCCGTCTCCCAGTGAGGGCTCCTTGTGTTTCCCCAGGAGTTTTCCAGGGATGGCGATAATCATTTTGATTTTATAACAGCCTTGGCCATGCAATTAGCACGCACAGGTGGGGGTAGTGATCTCTTGTATTGGACCAGCTTCTGATGACGAGAGAGACGTGCTTTCACATTCACAGGGAGCTCTTCTCCAGGTCTGCCGTGGAAAGCCATTTCTGAGTAGGTTAAAATGGAGAGCATCCAGCCACCCCTGGAGCTATTTGGAATCTTCCTACGGACCTGGGTGGGGTCTGGACTGTGTCACACTGGGCATCAAGAATACCACGATTTTAACAAAAAATATCTATATCTCCATGACTGTTGACATTCCTGTTGCCAACTTGAGTCCTGGGCTCAGGGAAGGGAACAGCAGCAGCAAATTTCCGTTTTCAACAGCTTGAGGAGCTGCCTGCATTTCACACGCCAAGGGACAGTTCCTTTATACTTCGTAGAGACGTCTCATAGACAGTTTATGTTGTTTCCTTCCTGCCCTCCATTCACTGTGGTGGCTGTTCATGGTGCTGCCCGTGCAGCTGGGCCTAGCGGAGCACTGCAGTGAAAGGACAGATCTTACACTCATAGACAAAGTATTGTCCTGTGCCCGAGAACTCTCAGCCCAGGGGATACCCTTGCATCCCCTGACTCTGGACTGCTTTGGGGCACTGTCTAAATTTTGACAGCCAGTCCTCACCTGCCTCTGGGAAAGTGCTGCCTGGATTCACTACAACCTGCAACCCTTTCCTAGCCCCCCACCACGACCAGCCATGCCCCCCAGCTGTCTTCCTCAGTTCATGCTTTGCGGAGTCCCCTGGCCACATTGGAGACTCTTTTTGTGTCAGGCTGGCTCTTTGATTCAGCGCAAAAAGGCCTGAGCCAGAGAATCTCACATATAGACTTTAGAGGGGGAAATCCCCCACTGATCAATCGGCCGGTCTCCGTGCAAATTCAGGATTTTTCCTGAGTTTGTGCTTTTTGTCCCACAAATGTGCTTTGAAGGCTTTGCAAACAACATCTGTGCTGCCCAGTAGTCACCTGTCCCAGAAATAAAGTGCAGATACCCCTGTAGTGCACAGCAGCTGTTTACTCACATACTACAACCTTCGTTTGGAGCCAGAAGAGAGGAGAGCAGAAAGTTAGCCCATGAAAAAAGGTAGAGGAAGCTACATTGGATTATGCTCAGAAAACTGGGCTTAACAACTTGTGCAAAAATGTGTGCTGGAATCTTTAATGGCTACTATGGGCAGGACCTGGATTCTTTATCTCCTCTGGAAGACCATACCTCTAATAGAATAGCACCCCCTAGCTCCATGCGGAGGAATTGGTTCTATAATGACTCCCGGGAATACTGCTATCTGCAGCAGTCCCGGAAGCATTTCTTTGGAAATGCCCGGGGCAAGCTCAGTCCTGCTTGTGGAGAAGGCCGAGATCTTCTGAGATGACAAAGCTCAAAGCAGGTTTTTAAAAAAAATACCCACCATGCGTGAGGCACAGTGGGCCTCATTCCACTGGCAACAAAAGGGAAAAGTTGGAACTTAAAAAATAACAGTGTCAGCAGGTGGCCTCGTGGGGGGAGCCAAAGCCAAGTCCCTTATGCGATAAGGGCACCGGTGGCTCAGTTTCACAACCCGTTGGCTCTTCTTTCACCAGCACTTCTGTTGAGCGCAAGCCTGTTCGCCAGTTAAGACCCAAACAGGGACAGCGTCTGGGACTGATGGACAGGAGAAGAATGGCTGAAGTGTAAAGTCATGTGGGATTTCTTTAGCATCAGTGATGTTTTCTATGGCCCCAGCATTGTGATTCTGCTTTCCCAGCATATTGACTGACAGCTATCAACAATGAAACATTACTGGGTTGGGCTTGAGTCTCCCCTGCCCTGCACCTGGCGTCGCTTTCACCAGAAAGTAGGTGCAATACACCACCATCCCATGTCAGAATCTTGCAACCAGAGGATTCCTGAAGTTACGAGGCTGTTCCATGGATTACATAGTATTCCCCAGGCTAATATTGGTACCAAGACAGTCCATGCGTTACTAAGGTATCCCAGAAGCTACCTTTACTATCAGAACAATGAGTAGTCCTGTGGCACCTTAGAGTGTAACAAAAATATATAGCTTCAGGGCGCAGCCGAGTTAGTCTGTTAGGGTATGTCTACACTACCCCCCTAGTTCGAACTAGGGGGGGTAATGTAGTCACACGGAGTTGCAAATGAAGCCCGGGAAATTCAAATCCCAGGCTTCATTTGCAACTCCGTATGACTACATTACCCCCCCTAGTTCGAACTAGGGAGATAGTATAGACATACCCTAACAGAAAAAAACAGCAAATGGTCTGGTAGCACTTTATAGACTAACAAACCATGTAGATAGTATCATGAGCTTTTGTGGGCACAGCCCACTTCTTCGTGGGTAGAGGGTTTTACCCATGAAAGCTCATGATCCCCTAGATTTTTGTTTGTCTCCAATTCATCTGATGCAGTGGGTTTTGTCCACGAAAGTTCATGATCCTATAGATTTTTGTTAGTCTGTAAGGTGCCACAGAGTTACTCATTTGGAAAGTTACAGATTAACATGGCTACCCCTCTGAGACACTTTATTATGGGTTACTTTAAATGTTTCTATCGTTACCAGGGTATTCCAGGTGTTAGCAGCATTTCCTGAAAAGTCAAAGATACTGTCTGCAAGTATTGCACATGCTTAAATTGCTTCTCAGTGTCTGTAATGGATAGGAGGAGTGCTGGCAAGCACCCCAGTGGGGACCGACTGGCAAAGCAGCAGTTCAGCAGAAAAGGACCTGGGGATTCCAATGGATGAGAAGCTGGATATGAGTGAACAGGGCGCCCTTGTAGCCAAGAAGGCTAATGGCGTATTAGCATGTATTAGGAGGAGCATTGCCAGCAGATCTAGAGAAGTGATTATTCCCCTTTATTCGGCACTGGTGAGGCCACATCTGGAGTATTGTGTCCAGTTCAGGGTCCCCCGCTATAGAAAGGATGTGGACACATTGGAGAGGGTCCAGCGGAGGGCAACCAAAATGATGAGGGAGCTGGAGCACATGACCTACGAGGAGAGGCTGAGGGATTTGGGTTTGTTTAGTCTGCAGAAGAGAAGAGTGAGGAGGGATTTGATAGCAGCCGTCAACTTCCTAAAGGGAGTTCCAAAGAGAAGAAGAGAGTCTGTTCTCAGTCGTGACAGATGGCAGAACAAGGAGCAATGGGCTCAAGTTACAGTGGGGGATGTCTAGGTGGGATATTAGGAAAAACTATTTCCCTAGGAGGGTGGTAAAGTACTGGGATGGGTTCCCTAGGGAGGGGGTGGAATCTCCATCCCTAGAGGTGTTTCAGTCCTGGCTTGACAAAGCCCTGGCTGAGCTGATTGAGTTGGGTTGGTCCTGCTTTGGGCAGGGGGCTGGACATTATGACTCCTGAGGTCTCTTCCAGCCCTGGGGTTCTATGATTCTATGATAATGGGTTAAACTCAGGAAGCCAGAAAAACCAACAGGAATAAAGTGCTGAAATTTGAATTGTATAAGGTATCTTACCTGATTTCTTTGAGGGGGAAAATTAAACCTGGAATTGAGAGAGACAGACAGAACGATTTAAACCCAGGCAGGGCAACCATGTCTCCAGGGCATGGAAGTGGACTGAACAAAGAGAAGATTGTGAGTAAATAAAGGGGAAAAAAGTGAATCTAATTGCGATCAAAGTATTTTTTTTATTTTGTGGTTTGGTTTGAACTCTGTGTGAATCTATGCGTCCCCATGTACCATCTAAGCATTGTTCCCAGAGATTTACTCCGTATTTTAATTTGTTTTCCTTAGTTGCTCTGTAACATCTAGCAGCCAAGTATGCTTTATCCAATAGCTCTTTTGTGTTGTAATAAAAATCACTGTTAAGGTGATGATTTGATTCTTGTGTCCTGGAAGGTACAGGAGCTCTGTCTGTCTGTCTGTCTGCAGGCCTCAGACTGAGAAGTCAGCTACCAGAGACTGCAGCTTGTTTTTCTCTTTTTTTTTTCAAGCTCTTTTGGAGCAAAAGAGCTCGGGGTGCCCCTAGGAGTGTTCACCCCTGGTTTTAGGGATAAAATCACTTGATGGTGGTAGCTTGTTTTATTAGTTTGTTTGTTTGTTGTTTATTTCTCAGAGCCAGGGAATCTGGAGAGTTTTTGTAAGCTGAGCCTTTTATAAGGGTTTTTGGGGGTTTTTTTTTCCCTTTTTTGAGTTCTTTGCAGGCCCCCACCTTCTGCATTGGAGTGCCAGAGTGGGGAACAGCCTTGACAGTACCATGTGACTATTTTCAGATATATGGACTCTAGTTAAACACAGCTGGCCTTCTATGTGAGTTTCTCTGTGCTGGAAGACACCAATCAAGAGGAGCAAGGTCAACAATTCTCAGGCAGAGGGAGGTGTTCGCATCTTATGGGGAACACACAAGTACAGGTAGGTTCACAAGATGATGAAAAAGTAAGTTCATTTTGTGGCTTGCTTCCATTAAGGGTACCCATAGGTATCTGGGGCCAGACTGAAGGATAAATTACTACCACAAAATCTGTACCATGGATTTTGTAATATAAGTTGAACCTCTCTTGTCCGGCACAATCTGATCCAGCAACAAACATCCGTGGTCTGGCATGATTGTAGTTAGCTGGATGCCCACTTATCATGGGTGTGGCCAAGTTTCCCACTGTCCCATAAAGTTTGTTTACAGCCACCCGTCCTGGCTCAGTGTTTTGGGCTGTTATTTAGCTCTAATTTACCCGGGCATGTCTTCTGAGAGCCCAGCAAGCAGTGGAAGTATTGGCAATGCTGCTAGACAATATTGACCTCCCGTGATCTGGCAAATTCTCTGGATCAGCTCCGGTCAGGTCCTGAGGGTGCCGGACTAGAGAGGTTCAACTTGTAGGACCCATTAAATTAAACAATAGGTGGGAGGAGGGACATTCTGTATGTTTCAGCAGCCTTTACAGGAAGACTCAAGATCTGCAGTGCTGGATTTCCCAGATGCAAGCTGGAGCGGCTGATTACAATGCACTGTGTCACTTGTACCCTTCATGCAGGCAGATAAACCCGAGGCTGCTGGTCACGTGGTTTCACTTCATAGTGCAGTGACACAAACAGAGATGCCACAGGCAGGAACAGCCCTGGAAAGTGCCAGGGAGGTCCGAGACAGAGGGCACTGTGTGTATCCAAACAGGCCTGTGTCCCCGGTTGCTTTCTGCTCATTACTGTATCTGCACGGCGAGCTCCCGGGCCTTGGCTGTGCTCCCCACCCCTCTCCGGAAGGTCACGTCTCCCGGGGCGCCAGGGGGTGACAGTTACCTTCCAGCCACATGCGCAGCAGGCGGCTGTGTTGTGAGATTCTGGCCGAGTGAGCGTGCGGGCAGGATGCAGCTGCAACCACAGCTGCTGGCAAAGTACAACGTGCGCGGCACGGCCATGCCCAGCCGGTCCATGAGGGGCCAGCCCCGGACAGGAACGAAGCTGGGAACTAGCCACAGGGCCACCAGGGGAGTTTCCGACTCTGAGAATCCCTCCCATCTCTAGCACAGTGGATCACATCACGTCAGACAGATCCCATGGGACACGCACTGATGGTGCAGTGGAGAGAACACCCCGTGGGATCCCAGGAGACCTGGACTCTCCTCCTGTCTGTGCCACTCACGTGCAACTTTTCACATCACCGTGCCCGCTTCCCCTCCCCCATTCCACCCATTTAGACCAGAAGCTCTTTGCGACAGGGACGCCTTCTCCCCCAGCATTGGCACCGTGCCAACTCGAGGGGCGTCTGAACTTGGCTGGGCCTCTCGCCGTTCCTGTAATGCCACTTCTCAGGTGCTCATGGCGGGAGAGTGCGACTTCCGCTGCTCTTTGGAAGCTGCGACTCACGTGTCTACATTCCCCATCAGCAGCTGGAACGCACAGAGAGACCTCCTCCACCCCGGGCAAAATGCTTCCTCCTTCTGTGGTGCCACCCGCGCTGCTGTGGTACGAGCTGCGGCTCCTGGCGACTGAACTCACAGCCCGCTGGGGCTGCAGCATGGACTCATGGGAGCGCGTGGGCGGAGGGATTCAAAGGACTTCATGCTGCTCTCTCCCAAGCTATTCTGGTCACTTGCTGAGTCTTTCCCTCGGCTGGGTGCATGTCAGGCGACCCTCGGAGAGAGAGACTTTAAACAGAAGCATCTCCTGTAGGCGCGGACCTCTTCTGCACAAGGCCAGGCCTCAGGCAGAGCTGCTGTGGGGGGATGGATGGGAAACAGCCACAGGGAAAAGTGGAGTGGCGCCACTCAGACGTTCTGCTTGAAGGTGAGTGTTTAGAACGGCTCACACCCTCCAATACACCCATGCACACCCTCGCCTTGTCATTCCCCCGGACACCCACACTTGGTCAGCCGCCTCAACTCAATGCCCTCCACCCCCACGTGTAACTACACACGAACCCCAGCTTCCCTGCCCTGCCCTAGTCAATGGAGTGAAACTCCCTGTCAATGGACCCCAAGAACTAAGCTGTGGTTTTAGTTGGCATCCAGTGGGACTGGATCCTAGCGTAAAGATGCTGGGGTGACAGAGCCCCAACGTGATGTGATCCAGTCTGCAGAAAATGAACATATTCAGTAATTACTCGTTTAACACATGCCCACTTAACATGTTTTCGCAATAGCACGTTTTTTTTTAGGGAACATTTTTCAAATAACACAACCGTCCCTGAAATGACATGGAAATAATCAAGTGGTGGACTACTTTGTGCGGCAGAATAAATTGGTGAAAACAGTGGTAGTACGCACGAGCGGATGAATACATGTGGTCAGAGCTCTCCTCCGCTCACTCGTGTTTATCTTTGTGTTTTAACAAACTGTGGTGACTTGTGTTGCTAGTTATCTAGTTTTGCTAGATATCTAATGTTGACGTTGATGACCGAGCACCAACAACAAACGGACTTTGCCACCACCACCGGAAACGCAATCCCCACCTTTTCTATTTTTGTAATGGGAAAATGGACCCCGCATAGCACGTTTTCGCTTAGCACGAACATCTTCAGAAGTGCATCTCTAGTGTTAACTGAGGAATTACTGTATTTGATGTGGTCAGTCCTAGGAAAGCGAACCTGACGTGGATGGGGCTTTTGGACACACCACAGAGGTTCACCTTGTGCTGCACCAGTGGAGCGCTGAAGGCACATCGTGCGGTAGAAGAATGCGCTCACCAGATATGTCCCCTCACGGCTCTTTCCTCTCTCGTGCCCTCTGCCAACGGTCGCTCTGGTCTTGCAGCGGTCTACCTGGTCTCGTGACATGGCCCTCCGGCCAGGCCGCATTTTAATGCCACCCTTTTCAGAGTAGCCTCAAGCAACACAATAATAGCCCCAACCCTTATATCTGGTCTTCTGCATTCAGCGGTGGGCCCTGACGTCCTTGTCCCCCTCCTCTCAGGGTACTTCCACTGTCCTTATCCCTTTCTCAGGGGCTTCGTGCCACCTTCCCCACAGCTGGGGAGAGAACCCAGCATGGGCAGTTGGTGAAGGCCACCCCCCAGCCCCACCCTCTCTGCTGGGGCCCCACCCCCCATGGGAGCCACGCTTCCTCCCCCTCTCCTCCCACGACAGGGAAGGGGATGGGAGGGTGCACAGAGCATGGGGAGGGAGGAGACTGGGCAGCTTCAGGCCCCTCCGTCTTGAGCAGGGGGAGAGCAGGCGTTGGGGCAGCAACACGCCACCCCAGGACACCTACAGCAGACGTTCTGGGGGCAGGGTGCGGGCAGGGCCAGGCTAGCCCTTCCCCCGCCTAGCACACGCGCCGCCCGTGGAATCCAGGCTCTCCCTCCGCACTGAGTTCTAGTCCAGCAACCCTGTAATGAGCAGCCAACATCAGACTCCCTCCTGTCTACCACAAGCCATGCTTCAGGCTCCTGGGAGTAGCTCCCTGTACTGGTCACTCCCAGGCCCCTACATGAACTGCCTACCCCTGCTGAGCTCCTCCAAAAATCACCTTCCAACTTAGGTTCAGCTTTCCCTGGTTATGCTTGTCCCACATCTCAGGGCCTCCACATCAGTCAGGGTTCCCCAGTTCTGCCACAACCTCTCTGCAGCCTGAGAGGGATTGCAAAGTTCCTTCCCCTCTCTTCCTGCCACCCTCTTCTGCTTCAGACTTCCTGCCTTTATAGCACCACCTGGCTCCTGCCCCCCTGGACTTCACCTTTAATTAGGCCTTGTCTGCCCCCGGCTGTCGTCCAAGAGCCTAACGGGGCGCTGTGCCCCAAATCACTCTCTCGGAGCGAGGACGGGGTGGCATCCCATCACCCATCCTGGTTGATTTTAAGGTCATTTAACCTGGCTGGTGTTCACCTTACTCTGACTGGGAAGAAATTGCTCATTCAGATAGACCCGCTGCTCTACTCCAACCTTGAGATGATATGGCTCACAGACAGGGCAAGCCAGGGGCTCACAATATGTCCCCTCATGGGAACACGGTCAATTGTAAGTAGTTCTTCTGTGACATTCTTTACACTGCATTAACAGAGCATGCTCCTGTTTGCTAAATCAACATGCATCAACCATTAAGAAAAATAAAGACAGACCCTAATTCAGAACATAGGATCCAAACTCTGGTCCCCTTTATTGGGGGGGGATTTTGGATTTGGAACAAATGCAAAGTATTCCGATTAGGGAGGAACAATCGGTTTCACCCTTACAAAAATAGGAAGTGACTGTCTAGGAAGTACTGCAGAAAAGGATCTAGGGGTCAGAGTGGACCACAAGCTAAATATGAGTCAACAGTGTGACACCGTTGCAAAAAAAAAAAAAAAAAAAGAAAAGCAAACATCATTCTGGGATGTATTAACAGGAGTGATGTAAGCAAGACACAAGAATGGGAAATGACTCCAGAGTACCGCAGAAAGTGATCAGGGTGTCATAGTGGACCACAAGCTAAATATGAGTCAACTCTGTAACACATGCACAAAAAAGCGAACATCATTCTGGGCTGCATTAACAGGAGTGTTATGAGCAAGACACAAGACGTCATTCACAAGACGTCATTCTTCCACTCTGTTCTGCACTGATTAGGCCTCAGTTGGAGTATTGTGTCCAGTTCTGGGCACCACATTTGAGGAAAGATGTGGAGAAATTGGAGAAGGTCCAGAGAGGAGCAGCAAAAATGATGAAAGCTCTAAAAAACATGACCCATGTGGAAAGACTGAAAAACTTAAGTTTGTTTAGTTTGGAAAAGAGAAGACTTAGAAGGGACACAATAAAAGCTTTCAGGTACCTAAAAGGGTGTTACAAGGCAATGGTATAAAAATTATTCTCTTTTCCCTCTGGTGATAGAACAAGAAGCAATGGGCTTAAGAAGCAATGGGTTGGACATTAGGAAAAATGTCTTACCTGTCAGGGTGGTTAAACACTGGAATAAATTGCCTAAGGGGGTTGTGGAATCTCCATCACTGGATATTTAAGAGCAGGTTGGACAGACCCCTGTCAGGGATGATTAGATGGAGCAGGAGACTGGACTTGATCTCTCAAGATCCTTTCCAGTTCTAGTGTTCTAGGACTCTAGACTCCCAGCTTGGGTCCATCTCTGCTTTATCAGGGTTTGCAGTGGAAATCATGGAGACATGAAGTCCAATCCTGCCTGAGTGAATAAAGAGTTTGGTGGATCTTTATTTGCACACATCATAGAAGGACCAGACAGCTGGCAATCGATTTGTGAGTAGACCAGGTTAGGAATAGCAGGCTATGCTGCAGGTCAGGATTGCAGTAAACTGGCAGAGCAACGTAGAAGAAACTTGCATAATATTTGACTGTGTTGTGTCTGTCTTATGTCGGCGTTCGCAGCCTTTACTCTCTGTAACCAGAATCTCCAGTCACACAATGTCTGAGTGATGGGCAATACCAGAAAACCGAATCCAGACAGATGGAGAGGAGGGGGCGGGGAGGCAGAGTGGATAGCTGCGGTTTGGTAGCTCAGAGTGGATGTACGTCTTATGTTGTGAACACGTGTCCAGGTGTTTATAGAGGACCCTGAAGGCTTTAGTCAATAGTGTTTTCACCTCATGGAACCTTCTGTATTGGAACATCTTCCATCGACACTTGTGCTATTTTCTCACATGTCTCTGTTGGGATAGGGCCTTATTCATCACTCTTGTTATTGTATGTTCCACTGAGCCCAAACCAAGGACATTCCCAGATGACAAACTGGGTGCTTTGATTGACTCAGAGATCGAACTGGGATGTTTATTACAAGTCACTTCCTCCCAGATGAGGTCTCATTTTCATAAGTGATTTGGGCTCTTAGATGCTTAAATCATATTAGGCAGACCCAGACCTAGCAATCTATGGATATAGTTTAAATCGAGCCAGGTTCACTGGGGGATGCACTTTTCAAGCAATATTTTAGCAAAACTGCTGCTCCCAGATTATAGTAGACACCCTCCCTCACCACCACCACCGTTTTTCAGACCTTTTTAAGCACTGTGATTTGTGATGACACTATGGCTCCTAAGTGCTTATGTTGCTTTTGAAAATAGGGTTTAAGTTCCTAAATCTCCTAGGCACATTGGAAAATGGTGCCCTTCGTGCGCTATAGAAACTTCTAATAGCTCCTCCATCTTGCTGCAACTTGTCTTTGGCCTGCCTCTAGGCCTTCTGCAGGCCAAACAGGAGCAAAGGAAAGGGCTGTCAATATGGGTTCACAGGAGCCATCTGCCAGCATCCCCCTCCACACAAGCTAGTCCAGAGAGGTCTGACCCCTCCCAGGCGTGCCTCTTGCACACGGGGCTTCTCCTCACTCAGCAACCCTCTGCACGATGGGTATGGGACCGAGCTCACCGCTGCTCCACAAGCCTTTTCTGCCTGCTGCCGGGGACAGCCACCCCTGCAATGGCGGTAGCATTCTGTTCACCCCGGAATCAAAGAAGAGGCTTTCGTAGGAAGCATATGGCATAATGGGGAAAGAGTGGAGGATGCAGTCATTTAAATTATGCACACTGCCTAGATTTTATGGGGATAGGGACACCAGAGAGAGGAAGTTTAATAGAGAACTAAATTGAGGCTCAGTCTCACAAAGACCCAGTTGGATTTCATCTGCCAACAGCTGGATCGCTGCATTCTCAGCTTTTGCAGCCAGGATCCCTGGCTGGGCTAAATTTACTGTGCTAAATCCCACCTCCAGTTCTAATGTTTCCACATTGCTCTGCCCTGCTAGGAAAACAGGAAAATCCTCCCCTTATCTGATTCTTTGCTTGGCTGCTGCGATCTGCTTCTCTCCATCAGGCCCTGGGATTTCTCCTGCGCAGCCTTCCCTCTCTAATCTTCTCAAAGTTGCTTTTGGCTTGTTGGCCGCATTTTTCCCTGGGCTGATTTTAACCGTGCATTTGACATCTCCATCTCCGCCGCCCTCTTCAGCCCCACAAAACCCCCTCCGGCTCAAGAGCCAGCAGCAGGCCCCAGTTCCGGGGGCAGGGGCGACTTCAAAGCGACTGCGTCTGTCCGCATCTCCCATCACGTCCCTTTCCACTTTGCAACGCCACACTGCCCAGCTCCAACTTCAATATCCGGTGTCCTTCCTTCCCCTGCTCTTCTCCCCGTGCCCCAAAAATCAGCACCAGAGCAGGTTGGAGCCATTTTCATTGGTTTGATCACAGGCCAGCTGCACTGCCGGTGCCCCTAAGAAAGCCACTTTGCAGTAAACAAATGCCACCAGTTACAGGCTCCGAAATACCCACTGGAATGAAGGAGCTAAAACCCCGCTCCTGTAATCCAATCCACTGAGCAGATCTCTGGAGGGCAGGATGCCAGAAAGTCACCAGGGCCAGGCTGCAAGAGCAAGGCCTTAATGTCCCAGCACATTTCTCTCAGAGAAGCACGTCGTCCCTCGGGGACTCTCAGCCTGCTGGGCAGAGGAAAAGGAGGCGGGATTTAAAGCCAAACTAAAGGGGGCAGCCGCTTATCCCCTCATAGGCAACAAAACTGATGAGGGATTTGGAACGGGTCCCACATGAAGAGAGATTAAAAAGACAGGGACTTTACAGCTTAGGAAAGAGGACGCTAAGTGGGGGATATGATAGAGGTCTATACAATCACAACTGGTGTGGAAAAAGTGAATAAGAAAAAGTTATTTATTTGTTCCCATAACGTAAGAACTAGGAGTCACCAAATGAAATGAATAGGTAGCAGGTTTAAAACAAACAAAAGGAAGTTTTTCATCATGCAGCACACAGGCAACCTGTGGAACTCCTTGCTGGAGGATGTTGTGAAGATGAGGACCTTAACAGAGTCCGAGAAAGAACTAGGTACATTTATGGAGGTTAGGTCCATCAATGGCTATTAGCCAGGATGGGTAGGAATGGTGTCCTAGCCTCTATTTGTCAGAGGCTGGAAATGGGTGATAGGGGAGGAATCACTGGATGATGCCCTGTTCTGTTCACTCCTTCTGGGGCATCTGGCATTGGCCACTGTTGGCCGACAGGACACGGGGCTAGATGGACCTTTGATCTGACTCAATCTGGCAGTTCTTATGTTCTATGTTATCCCCTCCTGTGCTTACTGCGGCGAAGCGGAGTTTGGTCTTGCATTAATGCTACTGCTGGAATCTGAGGGCCTGATTCTGATCACCAGAGAGGGATCAGGAAACACGCCACTGAAACCAACAGAGGTACCCTCATGTCAGTGAGAAAGGCTCCCGCCCTTAATCGCCGTCTCCTGTCTCAGAGCAGCTCCCTCTCCTTCCTATTGTGTGTGTTGGCTGCAGAGGACAGGGCAGGCTGAGTTCTGAATGAAAACTCCCCTCCTGCCTTGTTTGAAACCTGATGAACAATCCCTGCCTCCCTTACTGCTTCAATGCAGGCTGCCTGGCCCCGGCTGTGTATTCAAGGCATCTCCTGCCCTCTGTCCGCTCTGCCCATCTCACCCAAACCCCACACACACCTCCAACCAACTCCTCAATAGGGAGAAAGAATATAAAGCGGATGGGTTATTGATACCAGTGGCGGAGGCAGGTACAGGCTGAACCTCTCTAGTCCAGAAGTCTCCGGTCTGGAAACATCCGTGGTCCGGCATGATGTGAGTGAGCCGGATGTCCACTTTTTATGGGCGTGGCCAAGTTTCCCGCAGTCCCATAAAGTTTGTTTACAGCCACCAGTCCTGGTTCTCAGTGTTCTGTGCTGTCATTTAGCTCTAATTTACTTCTAAATGTCCTCTAACAGCCCCGTAAGCAGTGCAAATGCTGGTAATGTCGCTAGACAATAGTGGCTGCCTGTGGTCTGGAAAATTCTCTCATTCAGAACTGGTCTAGAAAGGTTCAACCTGTACATGCAGTCATTAATACAGCACTTTTCATCCCTAGCCTTCAAAACTCTTTACCAACAAGGACAGTGTTTTTATCTGCACTTTCTAGGTGGGGAAACTGAGGCACAGAACGGTGCAGTGCCTTGTCCAGAGTCACAGAAACAGGAGTAGAAGTCAGATCACCTGAACCCCAGTCCAGAGCTCTATCCATTAGGAAACACTGCCTCTCATTAGCTCAGTAGCGTGGGGGAGGCGGACAAGAATCAGACATGACTCTGTGTGGCTGGTCTGAGAATATTGCACTGCTGAGCAAAGGACTCTGGCCATGACACACACACTCTTACTCCACTCTGGAGCGTGGACATCAGAGGTCGCTTGCCTTAAGCAACATCTACATGACGAGCTGGGGCGGGAATCCCCTGCTTGTGCGCACTTCCCCATTGCAGTTTCCTTCAAAGTAGGGGGAGTATAAACAGCATTGCAGCTGGCGTGGCAGCAGCAGAGGTACAGCTGAGCCATGCCAGATACAGAGCCACTGGTTTCAGGTGGGACTGGCTCAGCCAGGCCTCCGTAGTCACTCCTGTGCTAGCAGGGCCACCCGGTTATTTATACTCGCTCTAGCTCGCAGAGGACTAATGCACATACGCACACACAAGGGATCACAGCCCTCACTTACCACGTGGTCACAGCCTTCCCTCCACCCCAAGTTGAGGTGGCAGACATTTTTTCACTGAAAAGTCTGTTCATTTAAAAAGGGAGTTTTGTTGAAAACAATTTTTGGTGAAGAAATGGCATTTCTCAGGGGAAACATTTAGGTTCTCATGGAAAGAAACAAAGTCCCAAATTAAAACATTTTCCATGGACAAAAAATAAAGCAAACCAGGTTTGGTTACAGAAAGAACAAGACTATTCACAGATCATTGTCATGAGCACTGGGCCATTAAGTTCCTCGTGCACCACCAATGGCCTTCATTAGCACATCTAGACAAGTTTATGCTTCATATTTCTAACTTCAAATACAGGAATGCTACATGTACACAACTAGAATATACACCTTGGCTGCGTCTAGACTGGCAAGTTTTTCCGCAAAAGCAAGTGCTTTTGCGCAAAAACTTGCCAGCTGTCTATACTGGCCTCTTGATTTTGCACAAGAGCACTGACTTTGTAATGTACAAAATCAGTGCTTCTTGCACAAATACTTTTACGCTCCTGTTCGGGCAAAAGCCCTTTTCCGGAAATGCTTTTGTGCTAAAGGGCCAGTGTAGACAGCTAAAAACTGTTTTGTGCAAAAAAGCCCCGATGGCGAAAATGGTGATCGGGGCTTTCTTGCGTAAAACCGCGTCTAGATTGGCATGGATCCTTTTCCGAAAAAAGTGCTTTTGTGGAAAAGCATCCACGCCAATCTAGACGCTCTTTTCTGCAAATGCTTTTAACGGAAAAACTTTTCCGTTAAGAGCATTTGCGGAAAATCATGCCAGTCTAGAGGTAGCCCTTGAGTAGATTGCAAGCTTTTCAATAACTGCTTACATGCCACATTTGCATAAAGCATATTCAGATTAGGCATATTCATATTCAAAAACATAGTTCCATAAAGAATATAGAGGTGCAATGTCCCAGTGGAGCTTATTCTGAATTTTCCAAAATGCATGTGAAACCTACAAGATGTCTCCACTCAAAAGTGTGCTACTACTGAACAATAAAACAAATCAAAAAGGATTACAATGCTTTTGGGACGCATGATAATTTGCACCAAAAACCTGGAACCTTTTGGAATTGTGCTCCTTTGTGGCATGAAAATGGATGCTTGATGAGAAAGTAAACACCTCTATCCACGGGTGGTGGAGAACCAAGTGATGCGACTCACTTAGGAAGGGCAGAACATTAGAATGACTACTATCTGTGGATAGAAATGTAACCGTGTTAGTCTGGTGTAGCTGAAACAAAAAACAGGACTATGTAGCACTTTAAAGACTAACAAGATGGTTTATTAGGTGATGAGCTTTCGTGGGCCAGACCCACTTCCTCAGATCAAATAATGGAAGAAAATTGTCACAACCATATATACCAAAGGATACAATTTTAAAATATGAACACATATGAAAAGGACAAATCAAATTTCAGAACAGAAGGGGGATGGGGGGGGAGATAAATGTCTGTGAGCTAATGATATTAGAGGTGATAACTGGAGAAGATATCTTTGTAATGGGTAAGATAATTAGAGTCTTTATTCAACTTAGGTGTAAAGTGTCAAATTTAAGCATGAATGACAGTTCAGAGGATTCTCTTTCAAGTGTAGTCTTAAAAGGCCTTTGAAGCAGGATGCAGGTAGTCAAGTCGTTGAGACAATGTCCTTTCTGGTTAAAATGGCAAGAAACTGTTTTTTCTTTGTGATCCTGTCTGATATCTGTTTTGTGGGCATTGATCCTTTGGCGAAGTGTCTGAGACGTTTGTCCAATGTACATAGCAGATGGACACTTTCAGCACATGATACAATCTGTGGAGTGAGAAGATTCTCAGGCCAGAAGGGACCACTGTGATCTGTTAGGGCCGCGTTTCTCAAACTGTGGGTCCATCCCCCCGGGGGCTTGCGAGCAACTTAGAGGGGAGCCACGGTATCACAAAGTTTGAGAACCCCTGCGTTAGGGTGACTTCTCACACCACCCAGGCATTTTACCCAGTTATTCCTGCATCGTTCTATTGGCCGTCATTTGATTACCCACTCCCCGAGCCAGGGGGGTTTCTAGTGGAAAGGCTGCTGAACTACACAATGCAATCCACCCTGCCTCCCCAGCTCCGCCTCTCCACGCACACTCTGCTCCGCCTAGACATGAGTGCTCCGATTTATCCATTAGGGGATGAATCAGCAGCCCGGCCTGGGCTGGCTGTGGATTAGCTCTCCATTAGAAGCAAGAGCCTCGTTATGCGCATTGTGCTTTGCCATTAATCCTGCCTCAGGAGGTTGGCTAGCAGCCCAGAACAGCGCCGCAGGCCCCAGAGGGAGTTTGCGTGCAGGGGACGGATGGCAGCTCAGCTGCAGTTTGCTCCCAGTGGCCCTGAGGGGAGCATCGGCCGAGAGGGAGGCCGCTTCTGTGTGTCAGAGCTCGATGGCCATTGGCTGCCTCACACCAGCGTTTCTGGGAACCCGGCGTGCCGGGCCCTTCTGCAGGCAGATGGGCGATAGAAGGGAGGGAGCCGGTGAGGTGATGGAGCCGGAGATGGTCCTGGGCTTGCAATTCACACCCAGGCTCCGTCGCAAACTGCTTCAGACTCAGGGTGGTTGGAACTGAGGCCAGCGAGAAAACTGTGATTCTGGCTCAAGTTCTAAGCCCCCATTTGTCCCCAAATCAAGCTCTTCAGGGCGTGGCTTTTGGCCCCGACCCAAGCGTTAACCGAGTCTCTCCCTGCCCAAATACAGAGCCTCAGACCGGCAGCAGAGCAGCCGGTTCACCACTGACCCGCTCTCCAAGGTGAAGCAGAAATGGCCCCTGTGGAGCCTGCGTTAAGCAAGGGGCCTAGAACCCGGTGCGCACACTGGCAGATTCTGGCCAGCTCCCCTGAACAGTCAACCTCTGCATGCATCCAGCCCAACAACCCTGTGGGCGTCATTCACCAGGCCGATGGGAAATAAACAGCAGCAGAAATAAGACGTGGAGCTTTGGCGCGGAGCACTCTCCTCTCCCTTCGCCTCCTGGGATGGAAGCCAACACCTTCTAGGAAGTACTCAGTGCGTCTCAGGAGAGCCTCCCCCCTTGGTCAGCCGGTAGAATCCTCTCACTTGATTTTTTTCATAAATATACAGCTTGAAGCTCGTGTTGTTCAGTGACGGGCAAACTGCGGCCCCAGGCCCACACGTGGCCCTTCCGGGTTCTATGTGTGGCCCACGAGGCGATGGGTTCACCGTTGATCAGCCACAGAGTCTGCTGGTGTCCATCTGCGTAGGGTTTTTTCTACTGGCGTTATTAAAGTGGCGCACGTAAAGCAAGGACCCATACAGTGAGGTATGTGGGGATTTCATACAATAGTGACCGGGAGAGCCGCGTGCTCCCTCCGCATCCGATCACAGCGCTGCTACGGCTAGGATTGCCAGGTGTCCGGGATTGACCGGACAGTCCGGTATTTTCGCCTCCTGCCCGGTAAAAAAATTCAGAAAATACCAGACACCTAAAATGTCCTAAAATGTCGGGTATTTTCTGCCTTTTTTTTCCTGGCCAGGAGGCGGAAATCCCGGGTGCTTATCTGGTTCCACAAGGGAGTTGTCTGGCCCAGAGCAGGGAGAGAAGATGGTGGCCAAAAAGCCTCAAAAGTGTTTCTTAAAGGGGCCACGCTGGTTTTTTTTTTTTTTGCTCAACAACTTTGGTCTCCCCTTTTTTTTTTTCCTCAGCAGTGTTTTTTTGGTGTGGGGGGGGAGTGTTCGGTATTTTTGGTTAAACCATCTGGCAACCCTAGGTACGGTTCAGGACCCCCCGCATATTCTAGGTATGCAAGCGCAGTGAGCAAAACTACCCTACCCCAGGAGGCTGTTTTGGTTGCGAGCATCTTGCAGCCCACTGAGATGGAGGCCACTCCTGCAGCCCCCTTGCTTGCCTTGCTGGCCCAGCGCAGTTGTAGTGTAAAGCGCCTGCTGGACAGGGAAGAACCAGAGAGGTACAATGTCCCAGTTCTGAGTTCTGCTTGGCAGCAGCCCGTGTAGGATGCAGCAGCAGCTGGACACATCGCTTAGTTACACACTCGGCGGGCTCTGGCTGCTTTTAGCTGATGGGTTGTTTCTGTGGGTGGCTGGAATGCCATCCATCTCCTGAGGCTGCAAAACCGTGGCCCGGGGTGCCAGCCCAGAGGGTGGAATTCTTCAGAGAGCAGCAGACGCTGCCGCTGGGCGGCATTCCAGTCACTCCGCTGAGGGGCCAGCATGTGCTCGGGGAGGGCAAAACCCACCCTGGCGCTGGAGCCCCTGGAGAACTGTGATTGCAATTCAAAGGCGATTTCACCCTCCAGCTCTGGTCTAGGCCGGCGCAGGGCCCCATGGACGCTGACTGGCATCCGGGGGGTTGTTTACTGGTTCCAGGGGGTGGGTTTCTGTCGCCACTTATTTATAGCACAAGCCTTACCCAGCAGAAAGGGCCACTGGGCCAGAGGCTCTAGGGGTTATCCAGGCAGAAGGGCCCTGTAGGGATTCCTCCCTTTCTTGCTTGGGGTGAATGTCCTCTGTGCCCCGACCTCCCTCCCCTTCCCAAACCACACACAGGGAGCTGCAGTTACAGAGGGGCCTGTCCAGATACGGGAGGGAGAGACCAAGAATTGGGGGGGAGCAATTAGCATTTAGCAACGACAACACCACCGTCCCATTTCTGATTCTGCAGGGAGCACAAAATTCCTGCCTGCAGGGCCAGACCCTTCCCTGACGTAAATCACCCTGATTTCGGTGGACGCAGGCCGGAGAGCCAGCCCCGTGTCATTGCTCTCCATCCCTTTGCTCCGGGACACACAATCTTGCCAGGTTCCAGGCTCGGGCAAAGCACCGGGCCCGGATAATGGACAGGCCGGCACGTGCGTCGCCTACAACTTCCTCCATTGAGGAGGCCAAGGAATGCGGAGCATCTGACAGGCTGTTCCCCTGCCCGCTGTAATAGAAACCTTGACATTAGGGCTGTAATCTGCTTCCCTGAGGAATGCCAGGACTGCCTCTGGAGCGCCGCCGCTTGCTTTATTTGGCCGTACAGTGCGGCGGGGGGCAGCACTCTGGCTGGGCAGCTGCCCTGAGAAGTTACACATCTTTTTACCAAATGAGTCTCATCTCCGCATGCTGTGCCAGGACCCTCCTTCCCCTCGTGGCGGGGCACCAGCTGGGACGGGCGTAGTAAACAGACGGGCCCCACCAGGCAGCCAAACCCTTTTTTAGCTCTGCCGCGCACACGCCTCCAAACAAGGCCAGGCTGTTGGAGCCACCGCACGCTGCTTCTCAGATGCACACGGATGCCAGGGTCCGAGGTGCTGGGGGGGGTGCCCCCCGGCTTGCCACGGTCTCCATGGTATCAAGGCGTCTGGTTTAGTTCAATGGAGCTCAGCACCGCCCCCCACCATGCATATTTCCTAGGCCCTCTACGAATACGCGCCTTCCGTGCTTGGCCCGTGTGAGTCAGGGGCTACCGCCATAGGCGCCAACGTCCAGTTATCCCAGGGGCGTGCCACCCGGCTCCGCACCTTCCCTCTTGCCCACCCTTTTTCTGCCTCTTCCCATTCCCTCTCTGTGGCCCCCACCCCCTGCTCTCCACCCTCCCCTAAGCCCCAGCCTGAGCTGCCAAACAGCCTGTGACGGCGCGTTGGGGCTCCCCCGTCTCCTGCACCCCGAAATGGCACAAACAGACTGCACCAGCCGGTGGAATAGAGGAAGTTTATTGCCTCTCCAGGATCCGCGCAGCACAGATGTAATGTGGTTACAGGAACTGGGGCTAAGAAGCCTCAGTGCCCCCCTTGAGATAGGGGAGTCCCAGCCCCCTCCCCAGCTCCTTCTTCCCTGCCTTCCAGCCAGGAACTAACTAACTCTCCTCCAGCCCTGCCCCCCAGCCAGGGCAGCATTCCACCTTCCTTTGTTCCTCTCCATGGGGGGTGTCTGGCCACTGGTTTGCATAGTGACTCATCCTGTTTTGCTGGGTCGTGGTACCCACGGCAGCCAGTGGGGGTTACCCCAGAGCCAGCAGCATAGAAACCAGCCAGGTACCCCCACTACGTCACACAGCCGCTTCAGGGCGGGCACAGATCTGTAATCCAGGGCTACTCAACACACGGCCCACAGGCTACATGTGGCCCACGGCCTATTTGTTTGCCACCCACAGTGCGATTTGGGTTGATCTGTGTTTTAGTAGTTCAATTCCAGGACTGGTGTGAAGCCAAAACAAAAAAAGTCATCAATATAATGGTCTTCTGTCAATATGTGTTTTAGTAGTTAAACTCTTGGACTGTCCTTGCTCATTACAAGTGCTGTCATATAGGTGGAAATCAGGTAAATGTTGCATTTTATTATTATCAGCAGAACTGACTTCAATGGGGCCTGCGTGTTGGGTCGTCTTGCCTTAATCTTTGTATTCGTGCCCGCCAGTGTGAAAGAAGCTATGTGCATGTATTTGCATCTATGTTTGCATGTATGTGCAACCACACTTAAGTTGCAGCCCTCGGCATGTGCTGTGACTATCACTGTGGCCCCCAGGGCTTCCAAAGTTGAATACCCTGCTGTAGCCTATAGGCCTCGCCTGCTTGTTTATACGTCTTTTCATACGGGTTTCATTATTTATTATGATTGGCTTATTTTAGCGTAGGTTTTGGCTGTAATGCAAGGGGCCTGCAGGCCATATCCCGTACGTTGGACTGAAGCTAAGTTAGCGCACATCCGTTTGGGACCTTTCACCTAGACAGGCGGAGAGGAGCTAAAGCATAAGGTCCGTCTAGGGCTGTGACCTTCAGCATCGATGGAGGAAAGGTCTGTGGACCTTAGCAGGCATCCTAAGTTCTTATCCTCTTTAAACATCACAGGGGGGCCACCTGGAAAGAACCGAAATACCTGCTCAGAACAGAAATAACACGTCAGAATGAGCTGATGCCATCGGGATGTGTGTATACACCATCAGCGCGTGTCAGCATGCCAGCCTATGGCATACGTGAACCCCAACATTTTGTGGGTGAGGAAACTAAATTTGGACGTAGAAGGAGGGCTCAAGTGCTCAAGATGCACCAGGCCAGGGAAGATTCCAAGCGTCTAGTCTCCAAGGCTTCTTCATTCTTCATTTATTGTTTTGTGTTTCTTAGTTTGTTCGTTCTTAATTGTAAGTTTTAAGTCAGTCAACCCAGTAAAACTCTGTTAGCTTCTTTAGTCTTCAGTACAATCATAGACTCATAGACTCCTAGAACCGGAAGGGACCTCGAGAGGTCATCGAGTCCAGTCCCCTGCCCTCATGGCAGGACCCAGCACCATCTAGACCATCCCTGACAGGTGTCTGTCCAACCTGCTCTTAAATATCTCCAGAGATGGAGATTCCACAACCTCCCTAGGCAATTTATTCCAGTGTTCAGTCACCCTGACAGTTAGGAAGTTTTTCCTAATGTCCAATCTAAACCCCCCTTGCTGCAATTTAAGCCCATTGCTTCTTGTTCTAGCATCAAAGGCCAAGAAGAACAATTCCCACCCCCTCCTCCCTGTGACACTCTTTTAGATACCCCAAAACCGCTATCGTGTCCCCTCTCAGTCTTCTCTTTTCCAAACTAAACAAGCCCAATTCCTCCAGCCTTCCCTCATGGGTCATGTTCTCTAGACCTTTCATCATTCTTGTTGATCTTCTCTGCACCTTCAATTTCTCCACATCTTTCTTGAAATGTGGTGCCCAGAATGGGACACAATATCCCAATTTAGGCCTAATCAGAGCAGAATAGAGCGGGAGAATGACTTCTCGTGTCTTGCTCTCAGCACTCCTGTTAATGCAGCCCAGAATCATGTTCGCTTGTGTGTGTGTGTGTTACAGAGTTGACTCATGTTTAGCTTGTGGTCCACTATGACCCCTAGATCCCTTTCTGCCGTACTCCTTCCTGGACAGTCGCTTCCCATTCTGTGTGTTTGAGACTGACTGTTCCTTCCTAAGTGGGGCACTTTGCATTTGTCTTTATTAAACTTCATCCTGTTTACCTCAGAGCATTTCTCCAGTTTGTCCCGACCATTTTGAATTATGAATTAAGTCTTTGCTCTTTAGCTTCTCCTAAGCTCTGCGCCTCCCACTCGAGAACTTAAAGAACCTGGTCCTGAACTGTCTTTGCATGCCCGAAGTCAGACTGGCCCGACCACCGGGTATCAAGGAAGGGGTAAGAGTCTGTGAATCAGTACATCTCACAGGGGTCTCTAGAACTAGAGATCTCAAACTGTGGTCCCGAGCTCCATTCAGGAGCGGCACATAAGAGAGCGAAGGGCTGCCCACCTAGTTAGTGGAGCCTGGAGAAGATGCACATGCAGGTCTGTACGTGGCGGGGGGGGGAGGTAAAGGGTGCGAATGCACCCTCCGTGACTCCCATGGTTCCCCCATGGGGATGATTCCAGCCGGAATCCCACCCCTGTGTTCTGGCTGCCAAGAGAAAGCTGGGGCTGATTTCCACACACACATGCCCAGAGGAGGGGCGGGGGAGGGGGGTGTGACGGCGCGATGGGGTTCCCCCGTCTCCTGCACCCCGAAATGGCACAAACAGACTGCACCAGCCGGTGTAATAGAGGAAGTTTATTGCCTCTCCAGGATACAGCACAGCATAGATGTAATCTGGTCACAGAGCTGGGCTAGGATGCCTCAGGCCCCCTTGAGATGGGGGAGACTGGGCCCCTAAACTCCAGTCCCTTTCCCTAGGCTGTCTCCTCCATGCTTCCAGCCAGCAACTCACTAACTCTCTTCCCGCCCTGCCCCCCAGCCAGGGCAGCATCCACCTTCCTTTGTTCCTCTCCATGGGGGGGTGTCTGGCCATACTGGTTTGCATAGTGACTCATCCTGTTTTGCTGGGTCGTGGTACCCATGGCAGCCAGTGGGGGTTACCCCAGAGCCAGCAGCATAGAAACCAGCCAGGTACCCCCACTACGTCACAGGGGGCGGGGGATATGTGGTTGTGGCAGGAATGGTGCAGCCTTTCCCAACTCAGGCCAGGTTGCCCAGCCACGGCCCAGCCAGACAGTGGGTCTGATTCTGCCCCCAGCCCTCCCGGGTGGCCGGGAACTGTTTGGAATATTGTTTTCCGTTTACGATACTACCGCACGTCCCGGAAGGTCATTTCTATAAACCCTTTATCACGGAATACATTTTTACTATGTTATAACAAAATCATTCGACCAATCACCACTTCCACCCAAGCTTTTCATCCATCTCTCTTCTGCACACTCCTGCGTGACTATTTTGAACAGTTACAAAAAAAGCACACGCACCCCCCGAAATTCCTGCGTACGGGCCTGACATGCACGGTGAGGCGGTGCCTTAGGAGGAGCAGGTGAGAAGAGGGGGAGGGGGAAGTTCGGACGGGCAGGGCTGCCCGTGGCCAGAGAAAGAGGCAATCCCAGCTCCAGGGCTGTGGCTGCCAGGGCGTTTGAGAAAACATTTCCCCATAATGCGAACACTGTCACCTCTCTCATTCCCAGGCTCCCTCTCTTAAATGCAACACCCACACCAGGTACCTCAAGCAGAATTCTGAGCCCCTGAAGGGAGAAGTGCCAGAGACTCCATGAACTCCACCAGGGGAGGTCACAGCTCTGAGTTTAATTCACGCCATGCTGAGGCTCTGGTCCCATGTGTACAGGCACCGAAGGATTTGGGAGGCACTACCAGGAGAAGAAGAAAGCTTTCCCCACTGGTCTCTGAGCTGCCCTGGTCTTGCGGCAGCAGAGAAAGTTTCAGGCTGCAGAAATAGCTGCTCATCCTCTTTCATCAGACTGAAACCACATCACAGCTCCTGGTCCCTGACTAACTCCGGCAGCATGGGAGGTGGGGGGCACAGCAGGGCCCATAAGGTTATCCTGCTTGGTGAGTAGGAGTCACAAGTCACATCTTGTGCTGGCAATTCAAAACCCAGCCCAAAGTGTGTGGCTTCCCCTTCAGATTGTTCTTCCTGATTAGATTAGCAGCAAGGGGCTGAGTCTGCTTGGTTGGCACCCAGCGCTTTCCGGAGATGCTCGAGAGGCACACAAGTGCCTGGTCAGTCGAGGAACCTCCATTTTTGGATGCCCATCGAAAAAGCCACTGTAGAGCGGGTGTTGGGCACCTTGTAGGCTGTGCCCCATAATGAAGCGACTGGCTGAGGTGATTTTTAACAGAATGTTATTGGTGCCCCGAACTCCCTTTGCCAAGTGATCTGCCCAGCCTGCCTTGAGAAGAAGGACCCGCAAAAATTCCCGCTACCAGTGACAGGTTTCGGAGAGGCAGCTGGGTTAGCCTGTTTCAGCGGAAACAACGGGGAGTCCGGGGGCAATGAAGACTAACAAATGGATTTAGGCGCACGCTTTTAAGGGCTGGAAACCATTTCATCAGAAGCAGGAGGAAGCGGGTTCGTGCCTTGACAAAGTGGGCCCCGGCCCACGAAAGCTTGTGCTCTGCTAATCTTTACTCTTCCCCCAGTGAGGCAAAATGGACTCCCCGTAGGCAAGCGTGTGCTGGACTAATGACTAACGTCCTGGCTGAGCGCTGTCCTAGGAGGACACGCACAATGCCCTCGGTGGCACACACACAAAGAGAGCTTGTGTTTATGCCCTGAACTATAAATATTCCCTTTCAAGCAGGCAGCGCTGGAAAAAATGTCTGAATGTCTGTTTTTGCCACCTCTGCTTCGCCCACTCGAAACATTGACATCATACCAAGCTCCCACGGAGGCAGAGTCAGCCCCGAATCGCGGCACGGCTCCCCAGCACTCCGCCACCGGCTCTGGGGAAGGGGAGAAATGGCCACTTAGCCTGAGAAGGGCGGAACCACCAGCTTTTGCGGGGGAAGAATTCACGTGTGAAAATGGTGATTCCCAAAGCCTGAGTTTTCACGGGCTTGGGCTGCACTGAAAGGTTTCCGTACAACATTAGGTTTAGGCTATGCCATGAGAGACCTGGGCATAAAGAGCAGACAACTCTCTTCAACGTTTCCCTCCATTTCATACCCAGGCAGGACCAGCCACACTTAAAGTTAAAGACCTGGATTAGTGACAGAGATTAGTTCAACGTCCCCTGGCGGGATTTTTTTTTCAGCCTTCTGTAAGCCCATCACCATTGTGGAATTCCCTCACTTCCTTCGTCTCTTTCAGAGATCTCTTTCCTCCGAATCAAGAGCATCCCCTTTGGGATCTGTCTTTCTGGTAGTAAATACTCAGGCAGAATATATACCAGGGACAACCCAGTAGCACACTGCTAGCACACTGCCTCCAGCTGCATCAAGCAACATGTCTGGGTTTCTAAGAGAGGAGTCTGACTAGCCACAGGTCTCATGTGGCTGAACTCTGAGCTCTGTAAAACGGTTGGATTCCGGTGCCTGATTTCAGCTAACTGTAAACCTTGGTTCCACTCTCACCTCTTGGGTGGCTCTATTCCAGCGAAAGGCTAAGACAGCCCCTTATTCAGCCTTCTCCAGTGAACCCCACTTTGTACCAAAATTAAGGCTCTCATCACTTGTCAGTGTAAAATTGCACCCGATTTAACAAAATTGACAGTGGTGCATCTATTCCTCCTTCACAGTGTAAGCTGAAACCTTAGACCTTCAAAGGGGGCCCAATTCCCTTCATCTCTGTGTGGCTGCATTTAGTAACTTCAGCTAGATATCCTACTCTGGGTTTCATGCTTCTAGTCTCACCAGAATTTCTCCAGCCTGGAACAGGAAAAATTGCACCGTACGTCGTCTATCAGACCTGACACAAGGACGCAGGCTTAGTCTATTAAGACACCAAGGAACTAATATGGCCAATGAGGGATTCACCTGTCCCAGCTGGAAATTTTACAGCTGTGCAGCTAATTTGAGATTCATCTGGGAATGGCGATGCTTCAGGGAAACACAGAGAGCCGGACAGTGACGCATCATATTGCCAATACCCCAATCTTCCTATCTAACCGAAGACACAACACTTGCCTACCCACTCTGAGGAGGATCTTGAGGAGACATACTCGTGCTAATTCTGACTCAGCTACAAATTTGACATTGTTACCCTGGGCTTGAGTAAAGACAACAACTGGTTAACCCATTACAAAGCCAATTCCCCCTGACTTTAACATCTGCATTTTCTCATCAAAAGCTATGAATAGGGCACTTCCATTCCACTTAATTAGCTTCATTAACACAGGTCCTACAATTGACAGGTAATTCTTCTGCTGTTATCATATATATAGTAGCCCAGTGTCTGTGAGTCTGTTACACCAAAATGCTGGCTGTTCCCTCTGGGCGGCCCGTGCTGCATGGGGAGTGCGGGGCCCAAATGGCCACATGCGCCGCTTGCTCCCCCACGGTGGCCCAGCTGAGCGGCGCAGAAGTCAGCCGAGCGCCACAGCTGAAGGGTATGGGGGGCAGGGCGGTGACGTACATGCCCAGGGGGTTGGGTCTAGCCATGTACGTCACCGCCTCACCCCCCTTTGCCTCCTGCCATGGTGCTCAGCTGACTTCTGTGCCGCTCAGCCGGGCCACCACGGGGAAGCCCAAACAGCTGCTTGCTGCCCCGCTGCGGCCTGGCTGAGCGGCGCAGAAGTCAGCCGAGTGCCACGGCGAGAGGCAAAGGGGGGCGGGGTGGTGACGTGTGGCATGACAGCGGCTCCAGGCCCCGCCCCCTGGCCGTGAATGTCACTGCCCCCCTTCGCCTCCCGCCATGGCGCTCGGCTGACTTCTGCACCGCTCAGCCAGGCCGCCGCATGGGAGCAAGTGGTGCAAGTGACCGTTTGGACTCTGCGGTTCCCCGAGTGAGAGGCAGGAGGGGGAGGAGAAGAGAAAGAGGGAGATGGAGAGAGAGGCAGGAGGCGGAGGAGAGCTGAGAGAGAAGGGGAGGTAGTAGGAGGGGAGAGAGAGAGAGAGAGATGGAGCGATTGACCGGAGGCTCAGGGGAGAAGACCGACGTGGAGGAGAGACCTGAAAATCCTGTCATATGACAGGTTAATTGGCTAGTATATATATATCTTGGTTTCTGTTATTTCCACTCCAATTCATCTGAAGAAGTGCGTTTTATCCAAGAAAACACATGATGCTATATATTTTCATTAGTCTCTAAGCACTTGTCTATGCGAGGGCTTTATTTCAAAATAACCCCCTTAGGTTGATTTAATAAGCGGAGCATCCACACTACGGGTGCGTCTAGACTTTCGAAAGAGGAATGTAAATAAAGGAAATTGAAAATGCAAATGAAGTGCAGATTTACAAATCTCATGCTTAATTTGCATAATCGCATCCGATCGCTTTTTTGAAAAAGGTTATTTCAGGAAAAAAAAGCAGTCTACACGCGGTTCTTTTAGGGAAAAAAAACCCTTTTTTAAAAGAACCCTTATTCCTGAAAAAATGAGGTTTGCAGGGTTCTTTCGAAAAACGGGTTTTTTTTCTGAAAGAAGCGTGTCTAGACTGCTTTTTTTAGAAATAACCTTTTTGGAAAAAGCGATCGGACACAATTATGCAAATGAAGCGCAAGATTTGTAAATCTGCGCTTCATTTGCATTTTCGATTTCCTTCATTTACATTCCTCTTTCGAACGAGGAATGTCGTCTAGACACATCCTACCAGGCCTGTTGTTTTGAAATAACGCAGTGTCTCTCAAACTGTGCCCCGCGGCGCCCCAGTGCTCTGAGACACACCTCCAAGGGCTCCGCAAGGTTGACAAACTGGAAACATCGATAGGTACAACACATACAATCAGTGGACCACTGGGGCACCGCATTAATTTTTACGCATGTAAAGGGCCCCAGAGCCCAAAAAGTTTGAGAAGTGCTGTTAACGGGTCGCTTAATTTGAAATCTGTACTCCTGCTTTCCTTGGGGAATAACGCTCATTTCGAAATAGCTATTGTGGATGCTCTGGTGCTGCTATTTCGAAATTACTACTCCCCATGGTCATTCAAACTAACTGCTCCCCAGGGATCTAAGTCGAAGTAGCGCATCCCCATTAATGGAGCCTGCCTTGAACTACAGTATTTTAGCGTATATAACCCTCACCCGTGTATAACCTGCACTCGTGTATAAGCTGTGGATTTTCTTTTTTGTGTAAAAAAACCCTTCGATTCCCCGTGGACGTGTATAACTCACGGGTCCTGCATTCCATCCATCTGTTGTTCTGCCAGTGGGGGGAACGGAGAGCACAGAGTAGGCAAGCTGACCGGCCTGCAGGAGGAAACCCACCCTTGTACCCAGGCCCCACACAGCCGCAGCCTGGCGCAACCCACCATCCTCCGGGTGGGGGAATGGAGAGCACAGCACAGGCACGCTGGAACTCATCAGGCCCTCCCTGCAGCGGAGCAGAGCTGACCCAATTCCAATAGGGCAGAGCTGCTTGTGAGTAAAAATAAACTTGTATACCCCACAGGGGTGGGGCGGGGTTTGTAAAAGCGTGTGTAACCCACAGGTTATATACGCTAATTCACGGTCATTTCGAGGCTTCCCCGGAGTGAAGGCACACTAGTTTGGTTTTGTTATTTTGGGAGTTGTGAAATCGATGTTAGTTGCTGTGAAATAGTTTCCTCGTGTAGACACGCCCTGAGGTGCCACAGGACTGCTTGTTGTTTTCAAAGTGATAGACTAACCCGGCGACCCCTCTGAGACTTGCTGACGGAGGCAGCCCTCTGAAAGTGGCATAGCCACGGCAGCATGGGCAGCGGGAAGGGCCAGCGGCCCTGAGGAGACCCATGGTCGCAGATGGATTACGCACTTGGGGCAGCTCGTCCCACCTGCCGGTCATGCCGCCGTGGCTCCCTTCTGTAGTCCACGCACTTGATTAGAGCTCGCACAAAGGCCTGTCCAGGTGCTGAGAATCACACCCCAGCTCGAAATGTAGACACAGCCTAAGTCTGGCACCATCCAGTCACAATAAGGATCATTAAAACGTGGAAGAAAAGCATTACTTACACAGCCATCTCCAGAGTTGTCTCTGGGTCAGGACCTCCCCGGTTTTAAAAGCCGATAACATGAGGGGTTACCATGCACGGTGAGAGAAAACAATAGGGAACTTCCAGCATCTTAAATGATAGATTTGAATTTCCCTCTAGAGGTTTCCGTTGGCAAGTGAGATGTTTTCTGAGGTCTTTTTCCTAAGGTCTGTTCAGAAACCTTCCAGCAAATGTGAGTCAAGTTTCCAGGGAACCTGGAGCCAGGAGTAATGTCTCTCCTGGTGCAGAGAGATAAGATTCACTTGCAATGACTTCACAGTAGGATCCTGTAGGAGACTGATGGCCACAGATAGGCCCTGTGGCTCTCTCTCGTCTTGTCCTCACCAGGGGCATTTGGCAGAAATGTCCTTGCAGTGGAGACATAGATCCAGTTCTATGATTATTATTTGCACTATAGAAGAGCCCCAGGCATGACCCAGAACCACACTGCTAGGGACTTTGCAAACACAGGACTGGACGACCATCCCTGCCCCCAAGAGCTGACAATGTCCGGTGGGAGCCATCCTTGGAGGCCCCGTGGAAGCAGGCTGCCACCATTGTAGTGGTTAGATCGTTCTCTGCACGTGCTCAGATGAGACAATTAGAACTAGTGGGGAAGCCTCCTCCCGTTCCTCCCCCAAAAGTTGACTTTTTCATAAGAATGGGAATTTTTACCCCCCCCCCCCAAAATGGTTTTCACCAAGTGAACTGAAAACCAACGATCGGTTGCTGTTCGCTTTTGGAGAGGACGTTTTGGTTTTTCAGTGACACTACCCCAAAAGGTCAATTAAACCCAAAAGCAAAGCTCGTTTTCTGCAGAACCGCTGGCAAACATCTCCTGGCCAGCTGGAGGTGAGGCGTTTGGATCTGCCAGTGGCTCAGGTGCGCTAGGCTCTCCGCACTGCTAACACCAGCTAAGCCCGCATTAGCCTAGCGAGAAATCTCCCTGCTGTAGACAAAGCTGGGCTGCCCACCGTAACCTCGCACAGTTCCTAAACTGTGCTCTGGGCTAAGCCATTATAGCACGGGTCGCTGACTACGCTACAGGCTGCTGTATCACTGAAGCTGGCAACACACCCAATTCAAGGATCCCACCCGACTCCTTCCCCAAGCTAGGCCCAAAATGGGGCTTTTCTGACTGGTTGATGTGGGTTGGAATCAACTCAAAGCCAACCCCAGGCCTGCAAACCCTGTGTGGACCCAAAGGGTAGGTCTAGACTGCATCCCTCTGTCGGCAGAGAGATGCAGATTAGGCAGGTCGACATTGCAAACGAGGCAAGGATTTAAATATCCCTTGCCTAATTTGCATAAAAATGGCCACCACATTTTGCCGACTCAGCGTTTTGTCGGCAAAAAGCGGCAGTCTAGAGGGGGATCTGTCGAGAAAGAACGCCTTTTTTGACAGATCCTGTAAACCTCCTTGCAGGAGGCATAAGAGATCTGTCGAAAAAGGCATTCTTTCTCGACAGATCCCCCTCTCGACTGCTGCTTTTTGCCGACAAAGTGCTGAGTCGGCAAAACGCAATGGCCATTTTTATGCAAATCAGGCACGGGATATTTAAATCCCTGCCTTGTTTGCAATGTCGACCTGCTTATTTTGCATCCCTCTGCCGACAGATGGATGCAGTCTAGACACACCCAAACTGACAATACACTCCCCGTGTAAGGCCAAAGCCCACAAGCCTTATGGTTTATTACATTCCTTAGAGACCACCCACAGCTCCACGGTCCACTTTGTGAGCAGCCCAGGAGAGTCAGTGTGCATGGGGGCAGGCTTTGTTGGCCAGGCCCTACTTCCATTCCAACGAAAGTGCACGGGGAATGCTCCCTATCCCAGCGGAATTACTCTTAGCTGAGCGCGCACCAAAGATCCTGCCTCAGCTTCCTGGTTCTGGGCTGCAGTAGAAATCAACTGCTTTCCTCTGGGCCCAGCCCTCTGTGTCAATGCTCCCAAAACGGCAGTACACACCCACGCTGGGGCCTAAATAAAAGCCAGGGTCCATCATGCCACGTCCCGGCTCTTTGCTTCTCGGAGTGTATGTCACACTCACCTTTATGTGACATCAGGCAATATTCCACTAAAACAAGCCGGCAGCATCTGGCTTGCATCTGTTTCACGAGATGAGCATCTGCTTTCAATATACCAGAGTCACAACACAATGAGGGGCATTTAGAGCAGCAATTAGCTTTAGACCCCGCATTTTATATCCCTGTAACTGGTGCTGCCACATCAATTGATGCCTCCAGCCGGGACTCCGGCTTTTTCTTTATAAAGAGCGACTTTTCTTTTCAGTTGCATATTCTGGCCCCTACTGGTCCAGCACAGATGGCAAAACTGGAAGATTGGAACATCTCCTCTTCCTCCTGTCTCAGTCCAGGTTTTCATTTGGCCCCAGGATTACACTTCGATTTCATCTTTCACTGAGGGATCGCAAGGCACTTTACGTGCAGGCCTGAATTCGGCTTTGATTCAGCGTGTACTTAGCATGGGCCAGAGTTCCCCTGACGTAAGCATATGACTGAAGTGAAGCAAGTGCTTAAAGGATTTGCTGAAGTGAGGCCTTCACCTTCCCAACTTTCGTGAGATGTGGGTTATTAATTATTGTTAGCGTTCTTTCAAAGCTGGGGAAACTGAGGCAGAGAGCAGCAAAATGATGTGCAGAGTTTCACAGAGAGAGGCTGGAGAAGAGCCAGGAATAACCCCCCCTGATTCCTAAGTCCCTGTGCTAACCAGTGGAATACACTTTTATTGCCTACACACAGGCCAATAAAACTGAAGTGAATTATAGACTGTCTGGATTAACACAGGACCTGGCTGGAATAGGGGAACGCTAACAGGGACATGGGACTTTTCACCTCTACATCATTAATTCAAAGCCAGCTCAGGTTGGTAGCAACCGGAAGTTGTTATCTGAGAGCTGTTCTGTGGCCCCTGTGGATAAGGCCGAGGTGTTCAAAGGGGCCTAAGGCATTTGGCTACCTCTGAAAATCCTGCCCGAAGTTCAGTACTTTTCTGTCAGTTCCTGATGAGGAGGAGTCCACCCTCCCCCCACTCTGCCAGGACAGCTGGCTGCCATCAGCACTCCCCTTTAGAGAAGCTACGAACTTCACCCGCATGGGCAGTGAATGCTCCTCTCCGCCGTGAAAGATGCAAAACCTTCCCGTGCAAATCTGAGGCAGGCTGGTGGGGGGGGATGGAGGAGCTTTTCTTCTCTCCAGGCTGAGTCTGGTCTGAAGAGTGCACTACAACCCACAGGCCTGTCCGTTTGGAGGTTTCTCCCCAGAGCTGCAGTTTAACAGGGGGTCTGGGTGGCTGTGTGTCGGTCCCCCGGCTGAGATGTGGCTGCCTTGCTTTAAATTACAATAAGAGGAAGCTGCATTCCAAACGTGGTGGTTCCAGCTGTTACCGTTTAGGAGGCGTTCTTGAACAGGCAGACAGATAGCCCCACTCAGACAGACAGACTCTCTCAAATATATAATAGATTCATTTAGTTATTTATTCAGGGCTTCCGATTTTCAATTTTAGCCAATAAACACAAATCAATCAGCATAGGCATATTTCATCTTCATCAAAAGCATTGTTCATCCACTAAACACCAGCAAAGCCTCAGAAATGGTCATTTGTATCTACACAGAGTGGTAATGGTGACCACAGAGGTATATTTTAAAGTGCACTAATGTGCTGTATGTTAATCGGTCTGTGCAGATACTGCTGTTGCACACAGAGAGTTCCTTAGTGTCATTTAACATAGTGGCTGCGTCTAGACTGGCAAGCTGTCTACACTGGCCGCTTGAATTTGCGCAAGAACACTGACGATCTGATGTAAGATTGTCAGTGTTCTTCTGCAAATACTATGATGCTCCCATTTGGGAAAAAGCCCTCTTGCACAAATGTATTTGCACAAGAGGGCGAGTGTAGACAGCTCAGGACTGTTTTGTACAAAAAAGCCCCAATGGCGAAAATGGCAATCGGGGCTTTCTTGCGCAAAACCGTGTCTAGATTGGCACAGACGCTTTTCCGCTTTTTCCATGCCAATCTAGACGCTCTTTTCCGCAAATCTAGATGTAGCCATGCTGTTTGAAAACAGGGCTGTGTTGAACCACACCAACAGAGCATTACCAGATCACTCATTGCACACCCAAACCGACAACCCCAGCACACACCCATTCTCGGATAGCTACATAAAGCTCAAAAATTGCTAAATACAGGCCCTCAATAATGAAATGAATAAACCCTGAAAACAGAAGCCCTACTTAATAGTTACATTTTTAAAATAATGCTTCAACCAATACAGTCCCATGAAACATTTTAATTTAAATGATGCAGCATTTCCCAAAAGAAGACGTCCATCAGAAAGTTTTCCACCAGGTTCTCCCAGGTTAAACTTCCTGGGGAGGCAGTTAAATGTTGTGATTCCCATTTTATAGATGGGGATAGTGACCTGTAAATATAACAGAGAATCAACAATGGAGCAAAAAATAGAGCCTGGACAATCCAGCAATCCTGTACTTTAACCCTTAGACCACACTTTCTATCTGAGGAATGTCCTTTTACCAGCACCGAGTTCACAAACACACACACACGCACGCACGCAAAAGGAAAACTAGTGTTTTTCAGTCTCATTGGCCACTAGTCCTGGGAGTTTGGGATGATTTTAGCCTCCTACTGTCGTTTTTTCTGCTCGCTGAGGTGATTATAAATAGCTGCTTTCCTACTTTTGTAGCATTAGCAGCCAGGGAAGAAAGTCGTGGGTGGTGAGTGAACCCAGGCCCGGGGGAAGCAACTCCCTAGCCCCGCCTTTTCACCCAAAGGCCCCGCCCCTTCTCCCTGAGGTCCCCAGCAGAACTCCCCTCAATAGCCAGTGGGCGGCCCCAACCTCCCCAGCCCAGAGCACAGGGAGGCCGAGCGACCCCGGCCATCCCAAAGCATGGGAGGGGTGCAGAGCCTCAGCCTCTTGGTCCTGGAGCGCGAGGAAGGAAGCCTGGGCAGCCCCGGGAGACGCGAGGGAGCCACGCTGAAGCCGAGGCAGCCGGGGGCGGAGTGTGGGCGGAGCCATGCTGGCCGTTTACCCTGACTCGATACCTGCTTCCCCCGGATAAAGGGGCTTAAGTCAGTGGTTACAATGCGCCCGCGGCTCAGGGGTAGATCTTCGATTACGTTCATTTCCCCCATCCCTACCCAAAGAGGGATCGGTATAAAATCACTCACCAGACAGTGGAGCACGAACACCCAGTCTCGTGCCACACAATGATTATTTGGGCCTGATTAGTCACTGCCCTGCCCCCGCTGTACTGATCACCCCGGTGTCCACTAAGGCCACTCGACACCCTGGGGCAGGATTAGTGACCCCAGGTCACTGTACGCCGCCCGAGTGAGGCAAAGCGGCCTGGAAGCAAACGAGAGTCGGTCTGTTCTGACTAAGTCGCACCTCCCACCCCCTCTGCTCTGGTGAAACGACCACACCAACAGCAGCGACTCGTTGACTTTTATGGGACGAGAGGCACACAGCTCTCCAAATGGACTGTTGGACTCGCTCCATCTTGAATTGCTTTAATGTGGGGTTGCCATATTCCCCTGAAGTCAATACTCTAAGAGCCAGTGGATTACACAATTAATTATTCATTACTATCCTCATCAGAGTCGGATTCCCTGGCCTCTTGCATAGGCATTTAAACCCGCGAGGAGCCGCTGGCAGCAGTCCAAGCGGTGCAAAGCGTTCCTGCATGACAACAAGGCGCGGCCCAGCGCGTGTTGCTTGAGGGAACGGATGACCCAAGAGGGCAGAGCAGAGGGCCCGGAATGTGCGTTGTCGCGTGCGCCCCTGCGTGTGGTTGTGTGTTGTGTTCGGCGTTCTACCCCTGGCAGGGCGTTTCCGCAGGCGCTCGTGAACACACCGAGACACGTTCCCTATGCCACGTAAGCACCATGCCGCCTTCACGCAGCCATCCCAACCAGCACAAGTGGGGCTTTTAAGGGAAAGATTTAAGGGGGAAAAAAACCGTGCACAGTTAGTTGCAGCGGAACTTTAATGCAGCCCAGAGTGGTGAAGCAGAACACTTAAGAGGCATTTTTCTAACTGCAGGCGGTTGGTTTCTGCTTGCCGGGAGACATCTGGGAGCCATATGGCAGCACGCGGAAGGGGGGTTTACTGGAGAAAATAACCCTATTGCCTTTAATTGGGGGGCCCGCCGGTGATGAACTACTCTGGCAAAACAAGCCTGCAGTGTTTGCTGGAGAGCCCCTGGCAATCCGATGGGGGCCGCTATCTTCATTTGGCCTTGATGGCTCCTGGGTTGGCTCAGGGAAACCTGCTTTCTGAGATTCAGCGCTCGGCTTTCGCTCTGCCACGTGGCCCTCGCTGCTCACGCTGCTGCCCGCGTCCGCTCTGTGTGGCTGAGATGTTCCTCGGGCCCCCGCCTTCCTCAGCTTGTCTTGCTCCACCAGCATCTTGACCGTCGGAGAGGTGAAGGTGATGTAGGCTGGCCACCGGCGGCCACGGGGGATCAAAGGGCTGGGGAGGCCGATATTCGCCGAGAACAGACTTTGTTCTGGAAGCCAAAAGGCAGAGAAAAGTTTAGAAGGCAGCAAGCCCAACCAGCTACGTTCCCGTTTGCTATGACGGCCGCAGGGGCCACACGGGAAGGCCCGAATTCACCATGGCTCTCACAGAGCGCCGGGAGGAAAGGCTGGGTTTCCAGCCATCGGTGCCTCGCCAGATAACGGCTCCCATGTCAGGCAAGGAAAGGTTTTCTCCACACCCTTGCGGAGGCAGATTCGTGTCCGAGGCAGTGCCAGGAGGAGCAGCAGAAAGCACAAGATCTGCCAGCACCAGCCAACAGGAAGGGGGAGCGCTCACGTAGAGGCAGGATCAGAGAGCAGGGCCCCCACTCAGGAGAGCCCAGTGACTGCTGCTGTGCCCGAGGGAGCAATTGCATGGCTGGGACCTACCATCCCTTGCTCTGTTATGTTGAAAAGAAGCTACCTATTTAGGCTACGTCTCCACTTATCAGAGGATCAGTGCTCTGGAGATCGATCTTCCAGAGCTTGATTTAGTGGGTCTGGTAAAGACTTGCTAAATCGAATGCTGAGGGCCCCACTATTGGCACTGGTACTCCTTGCTGCCAAGAGGGGTAAGGGAAGTCAATGGGAGCATTTCTCCCATCAACCTCCTGCTGCGGAGATGGCGCCAGGCTCTGCTTAAGTTACATTGACTCCAGCTACATTATTTATATGGCTGGAGTTGCATACCTTAAACCGACCTTCGGGTGTAATGTGTGCCTGGCCTCAGGTACTTAGTTCTTTGCTATCTAGATAGTGTGACCTAGTGGACAGTGCTGCAGGTGAACACTCCAAAAACCTGAGTTCTGTTCCTGATTCTGTCACTGGCCTTCTGGGTGACCTGCTTTGTGCCTCACTTTACCTTTCTGTAAAATGGGCACAATGACCCTGACCTCCTTCATAAGTCCTTGGAGACCTACTGATGACAAGCGCTAGGCGTTCTTGTTCATGGATGGCCGGGGCTGCTCTTGCTATTCCAAACAGCTCTCTCTTGAAGATAGCAGGGAACTAAGGTCCAGATGAAGCCCTCACATATAAATTACCCAAAAGAAGGCAGGCAAGGGAAAGGAAACAAAAGCCATGCTTAGCATCGAGCAGAGCTGTCCAATGCCCCAGGTCAAATGGAGAATCAGTAGGGGTATGTCTACACTACAAAGTTAATTTGAACTAACAGACGTTAGTTCGAATTAACTTTGATAGGCGCTACACAGGCAAACCGCTAGTTCCAACTTAATTCTAACTAGCGGAGCTCTTAATTCGAACTAGGTAAACCTCATTCTACGAGGACTAACGCCTAGTTCGAATTAGCTAGTTCGAATTAAGGGGTGTGTAGCCACTTAATTCGAACTAGTGGGAGGCTAGCCCTCCCCAGCTTGCCCTGGTGGCCACTCTGGCCAACACCAGGGAAACTCTTCTGCCCCCCTCCCAGCCCCGGAGCCCTTAAAGGGGCACGGGCTGACTACACAGTTTGTGCCAGTTGCAAGCCTGCCAGCACACAGCCAGCAGACCCTGCACCTGCTACAAGATGAGCCAGCCACCCGATGCCACCCAGCCCTCCGCCTCTTCCCGGGACCAGCCTGGCGGCTCCCAGGAGCCTGCCTGGGGCTGCAAGAGGCGGGCGCCCGCTTGGTCAATTGCAGAGATCGTGGACCTCATCGAGGTTTGGGGGGAAGCCTCCAATGTCCACGATCTCCGCACTAGCCACAGGAACGCAGTTGTCTACGGCCGCATGGCTGACAGCCTGGCCGCCAGAGGCCACCAGCAGAGCCGGGAGTAGGTCCGCTGTAAAATAAAGGACCTACGGCAGTCCTACTCCCGGGCCTGCCTGCCAGGAGCTGACCCGGAGGCCTGCCCCCACTTTCAGGCACTGGACCGCATCCTGGGGGCTCACGCTGTCCCTGCCCCCCGGGTGGTCATCGACCCCGGGGCAGAGGGACCCATCCTGGACACCTAGGAGGAGGAGCTGGAGGATGCTGAGAGCCAGGAGCCTGCCGGGAGCCTGCCTAGGACCCAGAACCCCCGAGGCACCCCACAGACCACATCTCCTGTGTCGTCCGAGGCCAGGGAGGCCTCCACCTGTGAGTACCATCATGCTCCCCTTATGTGTATGGAGGGGTGGGGGGGAAAGGGAGCCCAGGGACCATGCGCCTGGGCCTTGCCTACCATGGAGCAGCAGCTGGGGATCCTGCAGGGGCCTTGGCCTTGCAGAGGGGGGCTGGGTTTCACTCACCTTGTCCCCAGGGAGAACTGACCGCTGCTCTTGTTTCACCACAGCCGCAGCACCTGGGACTGCAGGGCGCACCAGTCCGCCTGCAACAGCCACCCGCGCCCAGGCCAGCAGGTGTGCCAGGAACCAGGAGGACTACCAGTGGCAGCACCTCCGGTTCATGAAGCAGCTACTCCGCAACCAGGAGCACTGGGTCCGAGAGGACCTTCGGCTGCGCCAGTGGAGTGTGGATGTGCTGGAGGAGCAGGGCCATGACCTCAGAGGCCACCTCCAGACCCTGGTGGACCGGTTCCTGCCTCCTCCTGCTCTGGGTCCTGCGGCTGCCCCAGCTCTCGCTCCTCCTCCCACCCCTGCTGCCCCTGCTCCCTCTGCTGCCCCTGCTCCCTCTCCCGCTTCCTCCTCACCCACCGTCCCTCCTGCCCCACCCTCCACACCCGCTCCCCCCGAGGCCCTCGCACCCGCAGTGTTGCGAGACGGGAGAGCCAGCCGGACCCCCAAGCCTGAGCTTTCCCTTCCCTTCCTCCCCTTCCACCCCCTTCCAGTTCCCTCCTCCCAGGTTTCTCCCTCCCCTCTCCCACCCTCACTCCTCCCTCCCCCCACCCCAGTTATGTAAAATAAAGAGAGTTTTTTTTTGCCAAAACAGGTACCTTTATTTGACATTAGGAAGGGAGGTTAGGGAGGGGAAAGGGGAAGGGGGGAGGGTGGAAGAAGGCCCCAGTGGGGCATGCAGGGAGAGTTCCGTCCCCCTCCTCCACATGGAAGCTCTCCCGCAGGGCTTCCTGGATCCGGACGGCCCCCCACTGGGCTTCCCAGATGGCGGCAGTGTAGGGCTGAGTGTACTGGCCAGCCATGTGGTCAGCCTCAGCCATCCAGGCTGTCAGGAAAGCCTCCCCCTTCCTCTCGCACAAATTGTGCAGCACACAACATGCTGCCACCACGGGAGGGATGTTGTGCTCGGCGAGGTCGAGGCGGGTGAGGAGGCACCTAAATCGGGCTTTCAGTCACCCGAAGGCCCCCTCAATCACGATGCGGGCCCTGGTCAGCCTCGCATTGAACGTCTGGCGGGAGGGGTTGAGGTGCCCCATGTAGGGCTTCTTGAGCCAGGGCTGTAGGGGATAGGCCGCATCCCCCACCAGGCACACGGGCATGTCCACGTCCCCGACCCTGATGTGGCGGTTGGGGAAGAAGGTCCCGGCGTGCAGCCTCTGGCACACAGAGGAGTTCCGGTACACCCTGGCATCGTGTGCCTTGCCGGACCAGCCCACATTAATGTCCGTGAACTGGCCCCGGTGGTCACACGTGGCCTGCAGGAGGACATAGAAGTACCCCTTGCGGTTCACGTACTGGGAGGCCTGGTGTTCCGGGGCACGGATGGGGATGTGCATCCCGTCGATGGCCCCCCCCGCAGTTGGGGAAGCCGAGGGCGCCGAACACCCGGATGACGGCGTCCGGGTCGGTGAGGTGGACCACTCTGCGGAGCAGCACCCGGTTGATGGCCTTGACCACCTGCAGAGAGACACAGCAAAGCGCGAATCAGTGGGGCGCCCGGGTGGCTGGGAGTGCTCGTGCCCTGGTAGTGCCCCGCGCCCCACTCCCAGAAGCAACTCCCCCAGGCGGTGTGCAGTGCGACCGGGAGAGACCGGCCCCTCCGGTGCAGGGCACTTTTGCCTCCTCCCCCCTCCGTCCCCACGTTTTCCCTGGGGCGGCCCATCCCCTCCTCGCAGCCCCCTCCCCCCCGGCTCGGTGGCTGACGAGCGCCGTACCTGCATGAGCACCGCTCCGACGGTGGATCTCCCCATGCCGAACTGGTTCCCGACAGATCGGTAGCTGTCCGGCGTGGAGAGCTTCCAGAGGGCGATGGCCACCCGCTTCTGGAGAGGGATGGCGGGCCTCATGCGAGTGTCCCTTCTGTGCAGGGCAGGGGCGAGCCACTCGCAGAGCTCCAGGAAGGTGTCCCTCCTCATCCTGAAATTTTGGGTCCACTGTTGGTCTCCCCAGCTCTCCAGGACGATGCGGTCCCACCAGTCGCTGCTGGTGTCCAGACACCAGATGCGGCGGGGCATGCCGGTGCCGGGGCGCCACCGCACCTGCTCCATGGCCCTCAGGGTGGCCAGGCGGAGAGGCAGGGGGATGACGTGCACCAGGTGGAACCAGGCAGCCTCCAGCCATTGCTGGCAGGCTTGCAGCAGTAAGTCCATAAACTGCACCAGAAGGTGCAGGGCGAGCTCTGGCTCCATGTTGCCACCTGCGGCGGCATCCCTGAAGGGAAGCACCGACACAGATGGGCACAGAGACCAACGCTTTGCTGTCCCTCGGCAAGGTAGGCAAGCAAGCGGAAAAGCTGAGAACCGGCTGCCCAGGGGGGTCCCTTTAAGCACGAGCCTCAGATAGCCTCAGACAGCAGCCACACAAAGCAACTACTGACCTGATGCCCTGCCAGAACCGATTTCAGCTGCCCTTAAATGCGCCCCTGTGTCCAATCAGTGTGGACGCGCTAGTTCAAATTAGCAAAATGCTAATTCGAACTAGTTTTTAAGTCTAGATGCGCTTGTTCGAATTAGCTTAGTTCGAATTAGCGCTGTAGTGTAGACATACCCTAGGAGGGCCTAGCCTAGAATTCAAATCTTCCAACTCCCAGCTTTCTGCTCTCACCACTAGACACAGTTTCTTCGTTAGGATCTAAACAAACAAACCACAAAGCCGCGAAAGCTGGCGGGTATGAGATGAGCACCAGAGGGTGTGTCCATGCTGCAGCTGGACATACCTGGCTGCCTTTCCCTGCGCTGGCGTGGCTAAAGAGAGCAGTGTAAATGCAGTGCACAGGCCGTGCCAACCCACCGGGCACCCTGGGGACCCACTTGTGTTGTGGAAGCCTGCAGGGCTTCATCTGCCCTGGTGTTTGCAGCCACAGGAGCCGGCTCCGGAGCCTACCCCGGCTGCAGTCATGGCTCGGGGTGCAGAGGAGACTTGGGTCAGCTTCACATGGGAAAGAAAATCCAGAGAAGAAAGAACACAGAACAGCCCTGACCACCCCATCAGACATGCCCGGAGGAATCAGCCTTTTCGTTCCCTTTCTAGGGCTGACCTGAAAGCCTGCCATAAGCCCATCTCCTTCTTGCCGGGCAGCAATGATTCATCTGAGAATGGCAGAGGCCACAGGCAGCTATAGAATTTCCTCTGTGCCTCTAATTGCTTTTCTCTTTACCAGCACTGCACAATAAACCACAACAATTATGTAATTCGTGATTAAATATTTACAGGCGTAAAAAACCCTGCTCTTGCTTAAACAAGCAGGTTACTGGGGATGGAGAGCAGGAAGAAAAGGTCCCTCTGACCAGGCCCCCCAAAAACAGGGAATCCTAGCGAGTCCTGGGGGCACAGAGCAGGAGCCGAGGGCCAGAAGATGAGTTGGGCTTGCAGCTGCCTCAGTGGCTTGTTTTAGGGATGTAATTGTGTATTGGTTTCAGGGCCAGCCCGAGCCATTTGCGCACCCTGGGCCCAGGAGCACAGTGCTTCCCCCAGGAGTGTGATGCAGGCGCGGCTGCGGCCCTGCCCCCAGGCGCCCGGCGCATGTGCAAACCCACCCCCGGGCACCCGGTGCACACGCGGGAGCTGCCCTGGGCACGTGGAGCATGTGCGATGCTGGCCCCGCCCGGCCCGGCAGCCCTGCGCGGTGCCCCCTACAGGCTGGTACCTTGGGCCGGCTCTGAGTGGATTTACCGATTAGCCAATAGGCAAAAGCGCATAGGTTAATGCTATAGACTACACGCATTTCCCCCCCTTCCCTACCGGTAATTGTTTTATCAGGCTGGTCAGCAGCCCGGCTCAGTCCTGGCTTGCAATGGGTTCAGGACCTGCCCCTGCTGCGGCTCTGCATTTAAAGTGTATTAGGAGCTAAGCAGGCAGGCAGCCCGGCTCAGTCCCAGCTCACGCCAGGGCCAGGAGTTCAGACCTTCCCTAGACAGGGGCAGCTGCCACCCCGCACTGCTACCTCTGTATCGGCAGCAGCGCAGGGTGACAGGCAGCCAGTCCACAAAGGGAGCTGGTTTTTAAACTGGCTCCCCTCGCGGACCAGCTCCCGCCTGGCTCCCTGCGCTGCTGCCTCTGATACAGAGGTAGCAGTGCGGGGTGGCAGCAGGCTCCTCGGGAGTGGGGCTGGAGCGCACTGGCTGCTGGCCCCACCCCCAAGTACTATAGAATACTCTAGTAACCGGTAAGAATGAATGAGGTTAATCAACTATTCAATTAACCGATATTTAACATCCCTAGTTTGTTTAATCCCAGGTGCTTCTCACGCCCATAAAACATGGATTAGATTTCTCAGGGGCCAGCCAGGAACACGAGATGAAGTGTCCACAAGACGTTTCTACTGAGGCAGAGTCCACACTGTAAGAGACCTTGAGAATCCCTCCTTTCCCCAGGTGTGCCCCTGAGTCCTACCCCAGTCTCCATGTCTCAGTTTCCCATCTGGTAAGTGGGGATAATACTACTTTTCCCACTCTCTTCAGCTAAAGAGTGGAAGTGTATATTTGTGCAGTGTCTTATTCAAAGGGCCTTTGACCTCAGGGCCTTTACACAACACAGTCCCTGTGTTAGCTAGGGAGCTATTCTTATCTGCATTTAGAGATGGGAACTCTGAAAATGCTACATGAATTTCCCATGGTCCCTCAGAAAGTCATTGGCGGAAACAAGAGCAAAACCCAAGAATCCTGACTCCCAGTCGTCTGTTCTAACCACTGAGCAACATTGCTATGCCTAATCATTCCAAGACATGCTCTGTTCAAGCTTATCTTCCACTCACAATGTTGGTGGACTCGCACTGGGCCAGAAAAGCCCCTCAGTGTTTGTTTTCAGCGCTCTGCACCTACACACGTTCTGTTCATTCATTCCCAGCTCCAAGAACGTCGGCGGGTCCAGCAGCAGCTGTGCTGTATCATTATTCCTGTAGCGTCTGGACCGCTTGGCTCTCTCGCTCCACAGCCCCTGGTGACAAACTGACTCACACAGGATGCACACAGTCTGGAATTTCCTCTCGTGTGCGCTGTGCTCCTGCCCACCCTGAAGAACATGGAAGTCACTGAGATAACTGGCTGCGGTTCTCTTTTATTTTCTGCTTCCCACGACTCCCTTTCTTCCTTCAGCTCTCTCCACAATTGCCAGCGATCCATTCTGAGCAGGACAATGCCGCTACACATTTCAGTCACCTGATTTGAATAAGAAGAATTGTTCGCTACATCCCAATAACATGTGCTGTGGGTTTTCAGCACGCCCCTGTATTTACTAAGCTGTCCAAAGTCTACCTGTAGGCTTGTCCTTACTGCTTCGGAATAGAATCCCCATGTAGCGATGGCATGAGTCACTTTTACCGATGACTCTCATAGGTAATATGAGTAGATCAATTAGTGGTGGGCAAAAATTAAAAGCAAACAATACATTAGCAGAAAATACATTTTTCAGTACATGGAAACTATTCATAAATTTAGATTGAATTTGGCAATAAGTTTTGGCAGAGAAAAGATGGAATTTATTTAGCAGAGTTGAAACATTCCGTTTCAGCCATTTTAAAATAAAATGTTTTCACTTTGTATTTCAAAACCTGCATTATAGTTCAAAATGTAGCTAATTTAAAAGAAGGGTGATGTGCAAAAATGACCCCAAACTAAATGAACTCCCCCAAATCAGTAGGAGGGGGTGTTAAACAGTCCTTTTTGTTCATCCTCAAACAAAAGCGAGACGGGGAGTGTTCATGTTTTTGGTTTGGGTAATTAAAATAATTTTGGTTTGAACTGAGCCACTTTTTCTTTCCAGTTTGCCCCTGAACCAAAAAATCAATTATTCACTCCGTTGTAGTGTCCTGTAATGTCTATACTTGATGCAACAGGAACACTTGCAGAGTAAATGTTGCGGTTGTTGTGAACTCCCCAGTTGTGCACTATCCGTGGTCAGATTCCACAGGCTACTAGATAAGACACATGGCAGACACACAGGCAAGCTTCTCCCATGTGTAAGAAGAGGGGGTGAAAATATTAAGCCCCAAATAATTCCTATTAGGAAATATGATTTTGTTGAAATCCACATTTTTCACAGTTCAATGTCAATTTTGAGGAAAAGGTTCAATTTTCTGATCAGGCGACACAAACCAATCTGTTATGCGAAATCAACGTTTTGAAACAAAGTGAAATTTTCTATTCCCCAGTTTTAAAAAGGTCAGGGCGATGTGTCAAGTTGTTTTGTTCTCGTTAAAAAAATCAACCTTTTCCACTCTAATGTTTGCCCTTTGAAACGCTTCGGAATTTTTCAGTTTCTGAAAAGTTTTTGCCAGTTTGATTTTTCATTCCTTTTCTGAGCAGCAAGTCATTTCAGAAAGTTAACATTTCATGTGAAAGGACAATCCTTCCTCCCTCCCCCCCCCCAAAAGCTCTATTTATACGAGTTTTAGCCTGGGAAGTAGCCAGGAAAACAACTCCATACAGCTTTCATTTTGCAAACACAGAGGCATCTGCTAGTTAGGAGCCAGGCTGGGAATCAGTGGTTGCATATGATACATTTGCACTACAAAAAATGTATTTAAACTCTGTGTGTGCAAACACAGCATTGCACTGACAGCCCTGTAGACTGCAGTGCAGCACTGGCAACGCTGACGATTCGGTGTTGGAAGACACAAGGAATACGGGCTAAGGCTTTGGAGTCCTTCCCCTGACTTCCCTAGGGTAAGGATCAGGACTTGACAAAGAACTTACGCTCCCCTTGAAAAATGTGCACTCTGCCTGTCAACAACATCGAGCTGTAAATTACACAGGGGAATAACAAAGGCCGTGGAAAAGGACTCTGTGCACCCCACAGGCACATCCAAACTGTACAGTCCGTTCCCATCCTGCAGGCCTAGGAAGCAGCTGTGAGCTGCATTCCAGAGCACCTCGGAGAAAGCCACAAACGGTCGCTGCTCCAGAGCAGTGCCCAAGCAAATCAAAACATAACACTGTAAGTGTTGGAAAGAGACAGACCAACGGACCTGCCTTTCAAAGCTCTCTGTGTGAGGGTGAAGTCGGGAGAGCGGGTTATTTTTAGTTTCTATGCAGAGCCCTCTGAAAATGTGAGCAGGGATTTGCAGAGCGCTCAACAGACATGGCGTAGCACCTGCCCTAGGGAATTTACAATGCAACAAATGAAATTGACGAGCCGGAGCAGGGGTGTGTCTAGAATGCATCCCTCTGTCGGCAGAGAGATGCAGATTAGGCAGGTCGACATTGCAAATGAGGCAGGGATTTAAATATCCTGTGCTTAATTTGCATTAAAATGGCCACTGTGTTTTGCCGACTCAGCACTTTGTCGGCAAAAAGCGGCGGTCTAGAGCAAGATCTGTGGAGAAAAAACGCCTTTTTCGACAGATCCCTTATGCCTCCTTCAAGGAGGTTGACAGGATCTGTTGAAAAAGGTTTTCTTTCTCAACAGATCCCCCTCTAGACTGCCGCTTTTTGCTGACAAAGTGCCGAGTTGGCAAAATGGGGCAGCCATTTTTATGAAGTTAGGCACGGGATATTTAAATCCCTGCCTCATTTGCAGTGTCGACCTGCCTAACCTGCATCCCTCTGCCGACAGAGGGATGCAGTGTAGGCATACCCTAGGGGATGACATAAGGAAGGGCATGAATTGCATTTGCAGCAATGAGCAATGTGTGCATCTCAGTTACATTAATATTGCTTTTTAAAGGGGTTCTGAGCTGAGCCACACACAGCCGAAATCTGCACCCAGCCAAATTCTCTTGGGATAGGTCTACATGGCAACATTATTTTGAAATAATGTCGAAATACTGTCAAGCTGGAGGACTTCTTACTCCGACTCCCGTAACCCTCAGGCTGTGTCTAGACTGGCCAGTTTTTCCGGAAAATCAGCCACTTTTCCGGAAAAACTTGCCAGCTGTCTATACTGGCCACTTGAATTTCTGCAAAAGCACTGACTTCCTACTGTCTGAAATCAGTGCTTTTTGCGGAAATACTATGCTGCTCCCATTCGGGCAAAAGTCCTTTTTGGGCAAAACTTTTGCACAAGAGGGCCAGTGCAGACAGCTGAGATTTGTTTTCCGCAAAAAAGCCCCGATGGCGATTGGGGCTTTTTTGCGCAAAAGCGCGTCTAGATTGGTATGGACGCTTTTCTGCAAAAAGTGCTTTTGCGGAAAAGCGTCCTGCCAATCTAGACGCGTTTTTCCGAAAATGCTGTTAACGGAAAACTTTTCCGTTAAAAGCATTTCCGGAAAATCATGCCAGTCTAGACATAGCCTCATTGTGTCAGGAGTAAGGGAAGTCGGAGGAAGAGTGCTCTATTTCAAAATACGTGCTGTGTAGACACTCCCAATTTCAAAATAAGCTACGCAATTGACGTAGCTCAATTTGCGTAGCTTATTTCAAGTTAAGCGCTGCAGCATAGATGCACCTATAGAGAATAACAAAGGCCTGTCTTTAATATCATGAGCTCTTATGGGCAAAACCCACTTCTTCCCGAAGCTCAGTATTCTCTGGAAAGCTCCCGTCCCATCCCCATTCCTAGAAGAATTATTTAAATTGAATAATTTAGGAAACTGACCTAATTTCTATGAGCGACAGCTCAGCAAAAGGCACCTCTCCTGCAGCATCCAGCCAAGCTGGCAGATGGAGGATGTCCAGGCGGACCCTGTCAAAGAAGAATGTGTCATGGAAGGTTTGCACCTCGCTCCTGTTAGTAATGAGGCCAGAAGCATTGGCCTTCAGAGCAAGTAGAAACTCACCAGACATTCTAACCGGGGAGGTGACGTCTGGGTTTGGATCCAAAAATTAACCTCTGAGCAACCAGATCCTACCTAACTTCATGCCCTCCTGGGAAGGCTTTTGGTCCGTTCCTAAACGCACGGGCGTGCATTCTGCAAGGGCTCAGACTTTAAACCCCCTGCTGGAAATACATCCCTTCTTGGTGCTGCGAGCCCTTCTTGTAGCACTCTGAGTGCCCCCCGCTAAGTCCACTTCCCACGGGCACTTCAAGCCCAGGGATCCGATCTCAAGTCTAGGGCTGAGCCAGAGTTTCAGTGCAGGTCGGGGGGCTGCTGGGACTTCCCCAGTGCTCACGACCATTTGGATGCAGGCTTGTCATTGCACTCTGGCCTCTGCTCCAGCAAAAAGAAACCGACGCGGGGCTGGAATGCGCCATATGAGGACCACTCCTCCAGGTGTGCCCCAGCACCCCATGGAGGTTGGGGAGACGTGTGCCCCTCCTCAGCAGTGAGTTCTGCTGGCCAGGTTGAAAGGGAGCATTGGGCTGGCCTGTGTCACGGAGGGTGGGGACAGAGACACGGTGCAGGAAGTGCATTTCGACTGTAGCCTGGAACGCGGTGTGCAAAAGAAGGAAAGTTCCTTGCACAGTTCCCGGACAACACACCCACATGCCAACCATGTGACTTTGGGTGTGCAACAGGCGCGCCGATGTAGCAGAGGAGCTTGCTGGAAGAGCCACGCTTCTGCAGTCTTATCCGATGCAGATTCAAATTAGGAGCCTTTTAAGCTTTGCCCGTCACTCTACTCCTCCTAGGGAGGCACCAAGACATGGATTTTGTATTGGGGTTTGTTACGGGGGGGAAGAGGGGCTTGTACTAGGTGCGCCATAGAATACTAGAGCTGCAAGGGACCTCAGGAGGTCATCAGGTCCAGCCCCCTGCCCAAAGCAGGACCAATCCCAATTCAATCAACCCAGCCAGGGCTTTGTCAAGCCAGGACTTAAACACCTCTAGGGATGGAGACTCTACCCCCTCCCTAGGGAACCCATTCCAGCACTTCCCCACCCGCCTAGTAATATAGTTTTTCCTAATATCCAACCTAGACCTCCCCCACTGTAACTTGAGACCATTGTTCCTTATTCTGCCATTTGTCACTACTGAGAACAGCCTCTCTCCATCCTCTTTGGAACCTCCCTTCAGGAAGTTGAAGGCTGCTCTCAAATCCCCCCTCACTGGCTAACTCTAAGTCTACATCTACACTGCAGCACTATTTCGGGATACTGGAGGGATCCTGAAATAGCTATTCCGCATCTTTTGAGCGCACCTGTTATTTCGAAATATAACAGGGCTTGCTATGCCGACGTCCCTGTGAACCTCATTCCACGAGGGGTAAGGGATGTTTTGGAACAGCGATTTAGTTCAAACTAAGTGCTGTGTAGACAGCACCTAATTTCAAAATAAGCTCTTTCGAAATTGACTCTAAATAAGCTACACAATGTGCATAGCTCACATTGCGTAGCTTACTTAGGGCTACTGCACCCGGAGCTCTAATTGTTTTATGCTGCTTTCATGATGAAAAACCAGTGGTCCAGTCGACTCCACTGCCAAATCGGTTTTACAGCTGTTTCGGGTCACCAAAACAGCCAGCATGGGTTGGTGAATCTGCCCCATCGAACCACATGAGCCAGCAAGGATACAGACTTTTTAAGAAGTGTAAAATCAAAGGCAGTAAGAGAGGGGAGAGAGTCCCATACTGTGGAATAGATCTGGGAGACAGCACAGTCTATTCAGAGTCCAGACCGAAGGCTACTGCTGTTCACCCGTGATCCGATTCCAGGCGTGAGATTCAGACCTCGCTTTAATTGTGACAAAAGTGGTAGTGCCCTGTACAACCCGCAAGTGCTACAGGCAAAGAGGGAGACCCTTTTCACGAACCTCTGGAGAAATCTGCCAGCATCGTTGGTGGAGAAACGTCTCTCAGTGGATATAGATTTCCCCGGCTAAAACGATGCAGTTTCCAGCCCAGACCCCCCAAAAGTGCTCATTTTTGGCCAAAGATGAAATGTCACTGAATAAAGCCACCTTGAGTTCTGATCATTAGCATCACGATGCTGATAATTACAGCTCTCTACTGCTTGGCTCTTCACTTCTGTCCATGCGAGGGCCTCTGCAGCCAGAAACACCATGTTATGTATCATGTCCGCGTTGCTGATTTATTTTACAAGCTGCTCCTGGAGAACACTGGATGGGATAAAGCCCAAGGAACAAACCTCTGCTGATAAAAATCCTGGTCAATAAACATTTCCTCTCTAAAATCTGCACTGCTGGCAACAACAACCAGGAGTTACACCCATTGATTTCCCCTCCTTCCCCTGGCTATGTCGAGATGGTCAATGTAATCGAAGCTGTCAGAGAAACAGTCTCCCAAAAAAAAGAGGATTTTGCTTTTTAGGAAAGACGGACATTTAAATCATAATGCTACCACTGGACAATTTCCTGCATGCTACAACGGCTGCAAACTACAATTCTAGGAGGAATTCCTGGCAGGGGGGACAATTTTCACACCCTTATATTTAGTGAGAGCTTGCATGAAAACTAGCCAAATCTGTCAGTGATAAATCAGGCTGTTCTGACAGTGCCCAGAGCATGCAGTAAAAGCAAATGAGGGGGAAGTGAAATTACAAGTTGCAGAGGGGAACTTTGCAAACTAATAAGCGTTTGTTTTTGTTTAAAAAAAAAACCTGGAAAAATTAGAACTAGTTTCTCTCTTCTTCTTTTGTTTAAACTAGTTTCTCTCACCCCTCCCTTCTGATGGATTGCCGGCTCCCACATGCTGATCTCTTATTTATTTTATTTTTCACCATGTGGTTTCCATATTCGTTTGCTAATCAGACAGAACTCATGTCTCCAGGGATTGGGGCAGAGGAGGGAGAATTACTTCAGTTTTGCTTTGGAGTCAGGAACTAGTCTAATGAAAACCATTTGCTTTTTTAGTAGTTTTAATGGGTTGCACTAGAGACACACAATTGCACCATTACAAAGGGACACAGAGATAGGACTTGATCCACTAGGGATAGTGGGGAAAGAATCTCAGTGGGTTTTAGATGGGGGCCAGGGTGTTTTTTATTGACATATTTAAAATCCAACTAAAATCTAATAATCCCTGTGAATTAATCCATCTCCAAACCCCAAACCCTGCCAGGAAGGCTCCTCTTGCCACCTGTCCAAAGCTGAACCATGCATAAGAAAGTTTGATTTCCCCAGGTAATAGCCAGATCAAAGCAGTTCAGATAAGCCCCCGGCTCCCATCCAAACTGGCTCAGGGACTAATTTTCTTCATCACTTTCTTTAGATAGGGAGGAAGCTGCCAACGTTATAGGGCAGGAGAAATCGCTGATAAGTCATGACCAATATCCGTCACATCACAAATGTGAGCAAACGGAGTCATCTTTCACGTCACCTCTTTGCTCCTGTGTTAGTTCCAGCCATTTTGCCTCTTCAGGGATCCTAGAAACATCCCTTCTTTTCCCAGGGCACCCCAGAGGTGAGAACATTGGTTGAGGCCTTCCAGCAAAACTGGCTGGCAAGAAACCCTGTGATTTTGTCAATAATAGAGATGTAGCCGTGTTAGTCTGGTCTTGCTGAAACAAAAGACAGGACTATGCAGCAATTTAAAGACTAATAGGATGGTTTATTAGGGGATGAGCTTTCATAGGCCAGACCCACTTCCTCAGATCAAATTGTGGAAGAAATTTGCCATGACCATATATACAAAGGGATACAATCAAAAAAAGTGAACACATATAAAATTGACAAATCAGATTTTAGAACAGAGGGGGCAAGGAGGAAGAGGGGAGGTTAGTGTCTATGAGGTTATGATATTAGGGATGATCATTGGGGAAGCTAGCTTTGTAATGGGTAAGATAATTAGCATCTTTATGATTTTGTCAGTGCTTTCAGTCTGGGAGAAACCCACAACCGTACCCATTCCCTAGAAGTACAGATTGGCGAGAAGCATGGGATGGCTGGATTAGATGTTACCAGAGATACAAGAGACTCATCTTCCCAGGAGCATTTCTTCATCCTATATATGAGATCATATTTCTTGGTTCTTAGATTTTACAGCAATTTTAGCTGCTTATTTTCCCTTGTTAAGGTTTCTGAACAAAATACGTGAAACTCTGAGAACAAGGTGATGCGTTTTCTGCCTCTGTAACTGAGCAGTGGACAAAGGGTTGTCAGCAAGAGATGAAGCCGACTTAAAATCTTACCAGCAAGCGACTCCCAATGCATCTGATCCTGGTCCTTTTGGAGTCCATGGTGGTTTGCTGTTGACTTTAATGGATAAGGCTTTGCCCCGCAGTGCCAAGTCAGATATAGCAGTGGCTGTTAAAGGAATTACTGGAAACTTGAATAAAGCTGATGCAGGGATAAGAGCAACAAAAAGCCCTTTCTTCGTTCCTCTGATTTCACTGCTTGGAATTCTCCATAAACCGATTCACAGGCAAACTTGGGCCCAGGCGTGTGACTCGGGAAGCTGCATAGCAAGAGCAGAAAGCGATCGTCATAAAGCCCAGCGGGCACCTGGCAGACAGACGAGCCAGAACAGGAGGACCTGGGTACCCAGCAGCACAAACCCAGGAAGAAGAAAATGTGGACAGGCCTCTCTGACCTGGGGGGGGTCTGAGCTCACAGTGGGAAATGAAAGGAGGAAGAGGAGAGCCTGGCAAACATTTTGTCATTCGTTAGAGGAAGGGCATCAGCACCTGCTCAGCTCAGTGGGCGCTTTTGCCATTGACGCCGGGGGGCTTCAGTTCAAATCAGCACCTGCCTGGTGAAGCAGAAGCACCAGGCGGCCTGGGTGGGGTATGAAACCGATCAGCTGAGATCCAGCAGATGCGAGTCATGTCGCTTAACGCGCTACTGGCAGGTGTTCAGCTGTTCCCATCAGCAGGGCGGGACAAGAATCGCAATAGAAACGAGCCCTTTTCACAACTGCGCCTCTAATTCCAGCAGCATTAGTGAGCAGGGTGGACTAATCAGATGGTGGTTTCTGGCCTTAAACTCTAAGAACAGCCAGACTGGGTCAGACCCTCCATCCAGAATACGCGATACCAGCCCCGTCAGCCATTCCCAGCTTCTGGCAAACAGAGGTTAGGTACACCATCCTTACCCATCCTGGCTAATAGCCATTGATGGACCCAACCTCCATGAATCTATCTAGCTCTTTTTTGAACCCTGTTAAAGTCCTGGTCTTCACCACATCCTCTGGGAAGGAGTTCCACAGGTTGACTGTGCATTGTGTGAAAAAATACAACACACGGTCAATCTGTGGAACTCCTTGCCAGAGGACGTTGTGAAGACCAGGCCCTTAATATCAAATGCAAAATCTCCCCCATTAAAGTGCCATTAGGTTTATACAATTAACACTGGCAAACATGAAGAAATGCAAAAGTCAAGGTTCTGAAAGCATTGCATCTGCTGAGTTTGATAGGACATATTTGACAATATCCCCATTAACATATTAGAGGCCAAGGGACATTAAAACATGCACATATCTGCAATTCACCTGGATGAACAGGTGCCACAGAACCTTGACTTTTTGCATTCCATGTTGTGCATCATTTCTGCTTCTCAGCCATGCCCCTGCATTAACTCTGGGGGCAGGACAGGTATTTAATGTCTTTGCTTGAAAAAAGAGAAAAGAAATGGGGCCAGACTCGAACTCAAAGATCACTAGAACTGGAAGGAACCTCTAGAAGTCAAGTCCAATCTCCTGCCTTCACAGCAGGACCAAGCACCATCAAAACCATCCCTGACAGGTGTCTGTCTAACCCGCTCTTTAAAATCTCCAATGATGGAGATTCCACACCCTTCCCAGGCAATTTATCCCAGTGCTTAACATCATGCACGGGATAGTTCAGAAAATTCTAAGCAGGAAGAAGCAGGCACTACTGTTGAAGAGTCACAATGGCAGCTGGTGCAAACCAGTGTAGCTTCATTGACCTCCTACCCTGGCTTCCCGTGAGGCCAGGACTTCCCAAGGACGTGTCTCCAAAGTCAGCGAGAGCCGACAGGAGCCTTCCCACCGACCGAGCAGGCTGCGGAGCAGACACGAAGCGCATCACAGACGTCTCCTGAGCACCCCGTCCCACCGCCTGGGCCCTTCCAGGCCACCAGCGCCCTCTAGGGCCGCGCCAAGGGAAGGATATACGGGGGGCGGTCAGACATACGGGGGGAGGGGGCCCTTGTTTATCTGCAAACACAAGGAGACAAAGAGTTGACATTAAGATTTCATGCGCGCTGTGGGATGGGGCTGCTGTTTTCAGTCCTCACACAAAGGGACCTTTTTCCCCCTCGCCCTGTAGAAAAGAGGCACAGTGACAGGCACACACAGAAGCCACATTGACTGCCCGGGAAGGGTCTGTGGAATTTCTGTGGATTGTTTCTCTCCCGGAGACACAACGGCCTGGGCGCCAAAGCAAGAGACTCAGTAGGACGCAAAGGCCAAGATGGTCACATGTGACTGTTGCTGCCACCCCCACCAGCCTCTTCACCCCGGCAAAGCCCTGACGGCTCCAGAGCCAGGATCTCAAGTGCAGCCGACGGCCAGGACGAGAGTGAGATCCCGGCAGCTCCGGTCCCTGGCAGAGGCGCATGTGCAGACAGACCCCACTCGCCAGGATCTCTTGCATGGGCTGGCAGGTTTATGGACGCTCCACTGGTCCCAGCCACCTCCCTGCCCTAATATACCCTCTAGGGTGAGCTAAACCAGCTGACACCAGAGCTCCAGAGCAGCATTTTCAAACGTAACCAAGTGATTTAGGAACCTAAGTCCCATTTCCAGGCGTGTACTAGATGTTTCGGCCCCTAAGTGTCAGTGAAAGCGAATGGGACTTTGTCTCCTCACGCGGGGGCTTGGGAAATCTCACCCCTCATCAGTGTTGTGCTGTGTTGCCTCCCTTAGCATGCAGCCGAACAATCCCTCTCTTCTTCCCGTTGTTCGGGGAGTGACAACAGCGCTCTCATACGTGGGACCCTTGTCCAGCCGATGGCTTGCAAGGGAGGCAGAAATCACAACACGGGGCTTTTCTCTGTAGCCATAATGTACAAACACCCATCGGCCTGGGCCCGAGAGGGCAAACGTTGAGCAAAGAAGCGGTGCCCGGGCGAGTGGCTGGAAATCTCGCGGGAGCCCCCAAGGCACAGATCAGCTGTAGATCTGTAGGTGGCAGGCCTGGGCCTGGCCTGAGGACCTGGCTGGTCTGGGGCGGGCAGACTGGAAAAACTGGCCTCCTCACCTTCTTCCTCCACCCCAGGAAATCCAGCCAGGTCTCCTCCAGCTGCGGCAGGGAGCTGCCATTCCAGAAGGAGCCAGGAGATGGATCCTCCTGGGTGCCCGGCTCGGCACTCCTGGAAGGGGGCAGGGCCTCAGTCAGAAGGGGCGGAGTCAGCAACGCCCCCTCCCTCAGCGCCATCTAGAGTGTGTTGCCAGGGCGCTGCAGTGCAACGCGTGGGGCTCCAGCGGTGATTTAAAGGGCCCAGGGCTCGGTCTGCCGCTGTTGCCACAGCCAGGAACCATGGGCCCCTTTGAATTGCCAGGCCCCAGGGCAGTTTGCCCCCTTTGCCCCACCCTGCCGATGGGCGTGGATGGGCCATGCTGCTGCTGCAGGGCCCGGCAGGCTGAGCGCCTGGGCTCGGGTCGAGGGGCAGGCGAAGCGGAGGCCAGAAATTCCTGCACCCAGCAATCAGCCACTGCCCAAAGAGAAGGAATTTCCTGAATCCGGGACGAAGGGGCCGAGGCTGGAGACGCTGCCCAAGCTATCGTGGCTGACGGGTTTGTGCCGGGCTCCCATTCAGCCCTGTGCACGGACACAGGGGCTCTGTCCACACAGAGCCCTGAGCCCTGGAGCGATTCCTGGCTGAGGTCTTGCCTCCCCAGAGCTGGAAGCAACTTAGCCGAGGGGAGACCCCCTCGGACACTCACCCTGAAGCCTCTTGGAGTGTGCAACTGGACGGTGCCACCTCCTGGCAGTTCTGGGGCTCAGCTCTCCCTTGTGACAGTGGCGCCCTGCCCCTTCCTCTCTCCGGCGCCCCTCGCCTTCCAGGGACGGCAGCCGTCTCTCAGTGGCCTGGTGGCTCCCCCTTCGGGGCTCCCAACGTCCTTCCACACCAATGGTCTCCAATGGCCTTCTCCAGCGCTGCCCTGATGAGGCCACTTCCCCCGTGGCCAGGAGGGGAGCCTGGGCCTGCCCATGGCTCTGACAGCTGTGGTCTGCATCCCTCCGACTCCTTCCCTGGGCGACCTTCCTGCACCAGCTCCAACTGCACCAGCTTCCTGCACCTTCCCCCCAGCTGCACCAGCTCCAACTCTTCCCTTCCAGGGACCCGCTCCAGACCGCTCGCCCCTGTAGCCTCAAACACACGTCCCTTTTCCCAGGATGGGCCTGGGGATCACGTGCCCACCGCCTCCCTCCCGTCGCTTTAGAAACCGGCCCAGCCCCACCCCCAGCTGCATTTCACCAGCCAGTTACACCCTAGCCCGCCCTGGCTTTCCTCTAGGCGCAGCCGATGGGTTAATTGGCCTAATTTACTCCGTCAGGGCTGGACACCCCATCAGAGATCCTGTGCGCTTTCCAAAATGGCTGAGGAGAGCAGCTCGGCTCTGTCAACCTGCAGAGGAAGAAGCTAGGGCGGGGCGGGAGGACACACTGGGGACAGCGGTTGTCCCTTCTCTAGTGCATGCTGGGCCATGTCGCAGCGGCAGCTGCGACCGTTGCAAGAGCATAGACGGATGCGGCAGAAGCAAACAGCCTCAGCTCAGGTCAGGGCTCAAGAAAGACCACAAGACAACATGCATCTCCTAGCATCCACCGGGCAGGGGCAGGAGGAGGAGACGTTAAAAGGCCATTTAGACTCCGCCGCTGTTTTCATTCGGGATTTATAGCAAGGAAAGCTCTTAGCAACAAGGTCATTTTAGGACAGTGTTTGTACGCCAGGCCGGAGACACACTGAACATAAATACACCGTTCTTACAGTCAGGGCTCACTGTGGCCCTTGTGCCAGGGAAAAGTTAGCTGTTCAGGATCAGTCCGATACAATGGAATGCCTTGTGTCTGCAGCCGAGAGAGTCACATAACACAGGAGTGACTGGCAAGCAGCGACGCGAAGAGCTGATGTTTCACTTCCTCCGTTAAGCCTGGCAGAAGGAGGAAGGAATTAGCGCAATGCTTCTCTCCAGACTAGCTGTGAACCTGCCTGGCTTTGAAACACAAGGTAACATCCAGCGCTTCCTCCCAGGGGCGCCTCAGCAATTTACAAAGCTAACTGAGTCCATCACAGCCAGCTATCGATTGTAGAAGGCCCATTTTACAGGCAGGCAGACTGAGTCACTAACCCAAGCTCAAACACTGAGTCACTGTCAGGGCTGGGAGGGGAACCAGAGCTTCATAGAATCACAGGAATAAGAGGCTGGCCGGGATCTTGAGGGACCATCTAGTCCATTTCCCTGCACCGAGACAGGGCAAAGTCAACTTATCATAGAATCCCAGAGCTGAAAGAGCCCTCAGGAGTCACCGAGTCCAGCCCCCTGCCCAAAGCAGGACCGACCCAACTCAATCATCCCAGCCAGGGCTTTGTCAAGCCGGGATTTGAAAACCTTTAGGGATGGAGATTCCATCCCCTCCCTAGGGAACCCATCCCAGGGCTTCCCACCCTGCTAGGGGGATAGTTTGTCCCAATATCCAACCCAGAACTCCCCCACTGCAACTTGAGCCCATTGCTCCTTGTTCTGCCATTTGCCACCGCTGTGAACAGCCTCTCTCCGTCCTCTTTGGAACCTCCCTTCAGGGAGCTGAAGGCTGCTCTCAAATCCCCCCTCACTCTTCTCTTCTGCAGATTAAACAGACCCAACTCCCTCAGCCTCTCCTCGTAGGCCATGTGCTCCAGCCTCCTCGTCATTTCGGTTGCCCTCCACTGGACCCTCTCCAGTGTGTCCACATCTTTTCTGTAGTGGGAGGCCCAGAGCTGGGCTTACACCACGTACACCGAATCTGTTCCTAGGCTCTGCCCAGCAGGCCAGGCTCCTCCTGGGCACCTGGGGGGGTGAACCCCACGGAAGAAGGATGCAAAGCTAACGGTGCCGGTTGTCGGCAGGGGGCAGCCCAAGCCGCCCAGCGCAGGGAAATGACAACCTGAGAGGTGGAAACCCTGGGAGGTCAAGGGCCCCGACGCTCAGGAAGCGAGGCCTCCTTGGCTTTGGGCCTTGGCGCTGCCCTGCCGTCCAGACGCCATGGGGCTGCCCTGCTGCGTTACAACCTCCCCGTCCGTCAGGCAGTGAGACAGAGAAAAACAAACGACTGCACAATTTCCAATCGATGGGAAGGAGGAAGTCTGAACAATGGGTACTTCGTGAGCCTGGGGACAAGCGGGGAAACACCACCAGGCACTGCAGGGACACGCGTAGGGGACCTCGACGGTTCAGCCGGATCCTCCGGGGTTACCCATTTCCCAAGCTAGAAATTCTGGCATGGCCATGTCAGATCAGAGCTTCACTTGAAGCCGGGCTCTAACGCTCTGAGGAAACTCTCCGGCTGCCTGGACGTGGTTCTTCCCCCTAATTCCCAGTCTGATTCATCTTTATCAATCCCAGATTTCTCAAGCCTCTCTAATCCCGCTCTGATTCACGCTGGGATTAGCCTGTTGGCTCCAAAGAGAGTGGAGCCAAGCAAAGTTTTTCCTGCAAGAATGTCTTGGTCAAAACTGGGCTTCTCTCAAAACCAAAAGTATTAGCGAAAAATTATCGACTTTCCTGAAATCTTCTTACAGAAAGCGGGCGAGAGGGGAGCTAACGGAGAGGGGAAAATTCAGTTCAGCGTCCCGTTCCAAGGTATGGCAGAAAATCTTTGTGAAAAATAGACTATGGGTTTGCTTCCAACCTTGCAAGCGACTCCACCCTCTGAGCATTTTTCCTCAGCCCCGTTTCCTTGCTCGCCACCTTTCGGGCAGAGGTAGGGATCCAGGTAAGCCAGGGGTGATGCTGACTGCCTCGTCTTTCCTGTTGCTAATCATGTCTGCTCTATCAGCTGTGGGCATCTCATCGCCCTTCGTTAAAGCCATTCAGAGTCGGTTCTTGGGTTCGCAGGGGGCAGCGGTGGCCATAAGCGCATTTGTTGACCTCTTCAGGGAGCAGAAAACAGCCCCCTTTCTTCTGAGTCAGTTTAACCACAGCCGGTCATGTTCTCATTGCTGCTTGGTTGGTCTAGACCTGTGGTCCCCAACCTTTTTGTGTGGGTGACGTCAGCCCGCTGTGTCGCCCAGCCGGCCGGCCCTGTGCCAAGTGCACCTGCGCCGGCACCAGACCCCCCCACCGTGGACATTTCGCTGCTCCGGACCGGCCGCCCTGCTCCCGCGGCTTCCCCGCCGCCGGCGCTTCCCCACGCCCCGTCATGGCACGAGTTCGGCCCCGCAGCACATGTGGCCCGTCCTCCCCAGGCCATCCCGCGTCATGACCCCGACTCGGTGGGCACACATAAATGCCCTGGCGGGCACCATGTCACACACAGGCACCGCGTTGGGGACCACTGGTCTAGACAACAGGGCTTCACCTGAGACTGAGTGTAGAAGCCATTGAGAAACATCATCTGGAGCAGTGGTCCCCAGCCTTTTGGGGCTGCCAGGTGTCTGGGGGCGGGGGCCGCACATACACTGCTCACCCGGGGGCGGCACCTCGCATGCACCAGGCACCCAGGGTGGGGGCTGCGCATGCGCTGGGCGCCCAGGACCAGGGGCGCAAGAATGGCTCGGGCCAGCCCTGGGCACTACGCAGGCGCACATAAATGCCCCGGCAGGCACCATGGCACCCACGGGCACCGCGTTGGGGACCGCTGATCTGGAGTATTGCATCCAGTTCTTGCCTTCCTCCCCCGACACACACACACAGAGAAAAGATGTGGGCAAACTGGAAAAAGTCCAGTGGACGGCAACAGAAGGGCTGGGGCTTATGAGGAGAGGCAGAGGGATCTGTGCTTATTTAGTTGGCAGAAGAAAAGAAGAAGGGGCATTTAATTGCAGCCTTCAACTACCTGAAGGGGGAACCAGGCTGTTCTCATCGGGTACGTCTACACCAGTGTTTCTCAGCCAGCGGAACGAGTACCCTCAGTGGCTGGAGAGGAGTCTGGGGGGTACTTCAGCACAACTGAAATTTGGAGAAAACTGAATTTTTGTTTTAAGTTTTATGGCGTTTTATTATTTTTGTCCTTTTTATACCCAAAAATTTCATCACCTGTCTGGCTACGATAAAGTAGTTTAAACAAATGTGTTGCAATTTTATATGTGTTCACTTTTTTTGACTGTATCCCGTTGGTATACATGGTCATGGCAATTTTCTTCCACAATTTGATCTGAGGAAGTGGGTCTGGCCCACGAAAGCTCATCACCTAATAAACCATCCTGTTAGTTTTTAAATTGCTGCATAGTCCTGTCTTTTGTTTCAGCAAGACCAGACTAACACGGCTACATCTCTATTATTGACAAAATCACAGATGGCCGCATTCCTGTGCCTAATGCGGGGGTCATGGACGTTGGAGGCCTCCCCCCAAACCTTGATGAGGTTCACGATCTCCATACTAGACCAGGCGCGCACCCACCTCTTGCGGCCCCGGGCAGGCTCCTGCGAGCCGCCAGCTTGGTCCTGGGAAGAGGCGGAGGGCTGGGTGGCAGTGGGTGGCTGGCTCATGCCATGCAAGGTGCAGAGTCTGCTGGCTGGGTGCTGGCAGGCTTGCAACTGGCACGGGCACTGTAGCCAGACCGTGCCCTTTTAAGGGCTCCGGGGCCGGGAGCGGGGCAAAAAAGTTTCCCTGATTTGGCCCAGCGTGGCCACCAGGGCAACCTGGGGAGGGCTAGCCTCCCACTAGTTTGAATTAAGTGGCTACACGGCCCTTAACTCGAACTACTTAATTCAAACTAGGCGTTAGTCCTTGTAGAATGAAGTTTACCTAGTTCAAATTAAGCGCTCCGCTAGTTCGAATTAAATTGCACGTGTAGCCGCTATTAAAGTTAATTCGAACTAACGACTGTTAGTTCGAATTAACTTTGTAGTGTAGACATACCCTTACTTATTACTTTCGCCACACCAGTCAGGACTGTATCAGTCTCTATCATATCCCAAATTAGTCGTCTCATTCCAAGATGAAGAGTCCCAGTCTTAAAAGAACCTCAGCGTTAGAACACCCCGGGAATGGAGATTTTTTGCAACTCTGAACAAAGCATGATGGTTATTCTTTCAAAAGTTTGCAACAACTGAACACTGATGTCATGCAGCTTTGACACTTCCCTGTGCAGAGAGAAATGTTGCTTTCCCTTTTTTTTTATCAGTTTTAAGTTTAACGCAGCACTGTACTCTATTTGCTTTTTTCTCTCTCTCTGCCGCCGGATTGTGTGCTTCCAGTTTCAAATGAGGTCTGTGGCTGGCCACTCAGTTCAGAGAAGAATAACCACAATGTTTTGTACACAGTTATGAACATTTCAGAGTTGTGAACAACCTCCATTCCTGAGATGTCCGAGGTGTCTATAACTCTGAGCTTCTACTACAAGGGTGAGTCTACACTGCACCGTAGGCTGAAATAAGATATGCAATTTGAGCGACGAAAAATTGCGTCTCTTACTTCGATGTTACTTCTAAATAGCTTATTTGGCGCTGTCTCCACAGCACTTATTTTGAAATAAATCGCTTTTCTGATACGTACCTTACTCCTCATGGAATGAGGTTTTCAGGGACGTTGGAAAAATGAGCCCGTTATATTTCAAAATAATGGGCACACTCAAAAGGCGCCGAATAGCTATTTCGGGATCCCTCCAGTATCCCAAAACAGTGCTGCAGTGTGGACGTAGCCTACCAAACCGCTGTAAGTCCTTTGGCTCATGAGTCATCATTGTTTTATGCCGAGTTCGTACAGTGCCTGGCACCATTATACACAGATGACTCAGGTGACACCAAATAATGAACACAAATAAAAATCCAATAACCCATGTTACTTTTTGCTGGGTACATAACTTTGCTCAGAAGTCAGCCTATTTGTCTTTGAAATTAGGTACATTTTTCACTGAAAACTGTCTCTTTTTAAAACAGTGTTTTCCACTTCTTTCAGAATAAAGACTCTTTAAAGCAATTGCAAAGTGAATCACTCCTACAAGGCCATGCTCAGTCCAGACTGAGAACTTTGAGTTTTTCCTGGTCAATTAAAGGGTCGTTTTTTCTCCCCACTGACATGACTGTTCACATGTGGTGATGAATGGCTACAGGAAAACCTCAAACAGATGAATGTGCAGGTATAAGAGGCTGCAGCCGTAACACAAGCAAGATGAAAGGAGAGCCTTATTGCGCACAATGAGAGATGTTCCTTACTTCCAATGAGCTCACGTTCTCAACGGACCAGGCAGACAGGGCATATTGTGATGTCCATTGTACAGAGAGGTAAACGAATGCAACAGCTACACTAATGCGGGATCAATACTTGGAGATCGATCCACCGGTGGTTGATTTAGCAGGTCTAGTGAGGACCTGCCAAATCGATCACAGATTGCTCGCTAGTCGACCCTGTTACTGTACCCCAATGAGAAGAGTAATGGAAGTTGACTGGAATATTTCTCCTGTCGACCCCACATGGTGTAGACCCCTGTTATTAAATAGCAGAAGAGGCATAGCTTAAGTCAACTTTCTGAGGAAGTGTAGATGTAGGCTAAGCCAAAGACACAGTAAATGTCTCTTGGGCGGTCCTGCAGTCACACCTCAAGCCTGGAGCAGAGCCAGAAATTGAACCCCGCTCTCCCCACTCTTAGTCCAGAGATGTAGCGATGGGGCTGTGCAAACCATCCGTTTCGCAGTGTGGCTTTCTTCCAGCAGCAGCATAATACATTGGTTTGGGTTCCACGGATGTCAGCTGGCCCCACGTGCTCTGTGGCAGCAGAATGCCACAAAGCAGAATGTGAACATACAGCCAAACCATGGCAGTCCCCTACCTACCACAGCATGTCGATGTTTGAGCCTACTCTGCATGGAAATGATCCTACTGCAAAGCCCGGTATTAGGAACATGGGCAAATCCTAAGAAAGGAGCAGAATTGTTTCAGGAATCATCTTGCATCTTGCGAAACTCTGGAAGAAATGGGGCCAAGAAAATTTGGGCTGAATATCATGAAGAACCCACATGAGATAGCAGGCTATGGAATAGCCTCCCCGGGAAATTCCTTTGCTAGCACTCTTAACCAGGCTGAGTAATCACCTGAGAAGTTGGTCCTGTGTTCTCTGGCTGCAAGATACATAAAAGAGGAAGGGCTGTGGGCGGGAGCGGGGTGTCCAGATTTGGTCTTATTATTATTTATTACTTGCATTGCAATAGCACCTAGGAGTTTTCACCTATTTTCGGACACACTATGGCTGCGTCTAGACTGGCCGCTTGAATTTCCGCAAAAGCACTGACTTCCTACTGTCTGAAATCAGTGCTTCTTGCGGAAATATTATGCTGCTCCCGTTCGGGCAAAAGTCCTTTTGCGCAAAGCTTTTGCACAGAAGGGCCAGTGTAGACAGCTCAGATTTGTTTTGTGCAAAAAAGCGCCGATCGTGAAAATGGTGATTAGGGCTTTTTTGCGCAAAAGCACATCTAGATTGGCATGGACGCTTTTCCGCAAAAAATGCTTTTGCGGAAAAGTGTCCGTGCCAATCTAGATGCTCTTTTCCGCAAATGCTTTTAACGGAAAAGTTTTCCATTAAAAGCATTTGCGGAAAATCATGCCAGTCTAGACGTAGCCTATTTGTTTTTCTGGAAAATGCCAATTCTTTGAAAAAGAAATTGTTCGCAGGACAGGCTTGGTTTCCAAAAACTTCCCTATTTTGGGGGGAGGAGAAGGTGGATTTAAAAAAAACAGTTTTGAAATGGTCAATATGTCCCATTTCAATATTTCCAAAATACAATTCCTCTGAAATGACTTTTCTTTCTGAAATCGTAGCTCATCTGAACTAACAAAACCCAAATCAAAAAAATTTTTAAAGTTGCAGCAGAAATGGAAACATTCGGAGTGACACAACCCGAGATCCTTTTGGGATCAGCGGCTTGGGGAAATTGGATGTTGACATTTTGCCCTGATGCAAGAAAGGGAAAATAATCAAAAATCTCAAAATGATCCCAGGATGAGAGAGCCTTTTCTCCCCCCGCTCTGCTGAAGAGCCCCAGGCCTGCACTAGGACCTGATGGTGCTAGGTGCTGTACAAACAGAACAAAAAGAAAGTCCCTTCCTCAGGGGCTAATAAGGCAAGTACTAAAACCACAGACTGCAGCAGCATCCCTTCCCCAGAGCCATCCTCAGCACTTACCTCGTTTACCAGCTTCGGGATGATGGAGCCCCACAGCCAGTGTACGGGGATCAGGGCCAGGGCCGTCTCGAGCCATTCCTGTGCCCTGGGCAGCAGGCACATGATGCATGCACAGCTCCGCCCCCGGGTGCACGGTTCATGCACGGCCCCGCCCCCAGTGTGCTGCGACCTTTACAGCTGCAATTGGGTGCGTGGCGCCTGATGGCAGCTCTAAGGGGCGCCGTGCAGCCCCCGGCCCTGGGCGCATGGTGCCTGGTGGCAGCTCTAAGGGGCACCGTGCAGCCCCCGGCCCTGGGCACATGGTGCCTGGTGGCAGCTCTAAGGGGCGCCCTGCAGCCCCCGGCCCTGGGCGCATGGTGCCTGATGGCAGCTCTAAGGGGCGCTGTGCAGCCCCCGGCCCTGGGCGCATGGTGCCTGATGGCAGCGCTAAGGGGCGCCGTGCAGCCCCCAGCCCTGGGCGCATGGTGCCTGATGGCAGCTCTAAGGGGCACCGTGCAGCCCCCAGCCCTGGGCGCATGGTGCCTGGTAGCAGCTCTAAGGGGCGCCGTGCAGCCCCCAGCCCTGGGCGCATGGTGCCTGATGGCAGCTCTAAGGGGCACCGTGCAGCCCCCAGCCCCGGGTGCACGGTGCCTGATGGCAGCTCTAAGGGGTGCCGCACGGCCGGGTGCATGGCGCCCATTACAGCTGCCATCAGGCACCCCCCAAAGGTTGGTGCCCCAGGCAGCTACCCAGATAGCCCGCCTACCCCCCTTAATCCGGCCCTAATCAGAAGTCACTGGAAAGTCCCTCCATGAGTCATGGTGCCAGGAGGCCGGCGGGGTGGGTAAGGAAAGACCGGAATGAGTGCTGAAGCACAGGGCTCCCATCCACACGGCCCTGTGCCTTCCTGGCTCCCCAGGAAGCAGTGAGTTTTGGCAGGGTGAGGGAGTGGGCCCTTGTGTTTCTGTGGCGGCCCTGGCGAGCGTGTTACCAGTGAGGTAGCAGCTGTCGGGCTGGTGGTTAGAAGGCACTGCGATCATCCTGCCGCTGCCTTGCCTTTGCTGAGGATCGTGCTAATTATCAGATGAGGCCATGAGCACGAAGGAAAAGGCAGACCGGGCTGGCCGTGCAGGCGGGGAGGCATAAGGCTTAGTCAGAAAGAGTCAAAAGTTCACTCTGTTCCCACCGCCAACAGTGCGCGCCGGGCTCAGGTTGAGAAGCATGAAAGAGACGGGAACATCTCAGCCAGGGCTTCTCCATCAAAGGCTCCCCTGGCTGCCAGCGACCCTGGTGGGGGTGGAAGCCCCCGTGCTCCAGAGATTTAAGGCCAAACTGGACAAAGGTCGACCCAGTAGCACGTGGCTCATCCTTTGGCTAGGACGTGGCCCTTGGCCTGTGGCGGGTGAATTCTCTCCGTTCCCTTCTGTGGTGGGGTCCCAGTCACCAGTAAGGTACCGGAGCTGCTTTGGCTTTTGACATCCAGCAATACGCACAGAGGGTCCGGTTCAGAGCATATGTTAAGATCCGGTAGGTTGGCACCAGTGTAAGCAAGTCGGAGTCTGTCCCAATGAGCTTGGGAAAGCCAAGTACCACATGGTCCTAAGGCTGCTGCATTCTGCAGAGCGAGCACCAGGAGAGCAGCTGAATTGCCAGGCCCCATGGCAAGGTGGGGGCAGCTCTGTGCTCCCAGAAGGGGCGGGGCCTCTGGAAGAAGGTGTGGGGCTAGGGAAGCCAGCCGTCAGCACTATTCGGACTACACCATGCCCCCACCCCGACAGCCCTTAGTGCTGCCCAGGGCTCCAGCGGCGATTTAAGGGGACCACTGTCACAGTAGCGGCAAATGGGAGCCCTAGGCCCCTTTGAATTGCTGGGCCCTGGGGTAGTTGCCTCCTTTGCCCCGCCAGCAGTGGGCATGATGAGCACAAGACTGATGTTGAGGTTGAGGACCATTAAAAGTCCCCCAAAACTGCACTCCTATTACTGGGCGAACACAGACTACCTAGTCCAGAGCGGCAGGCATCAGACTTACTGAAGCTCCCTTGAAGAGAGCAGCTACAAAGGCAGGGGACAGATGCCCCGAAAGAAAACCAGTACCGGAAGCAGAGCTCCACAACCCCACCTCACCCCATCAGGACCCAACCACAAGCATCAGGCTCAGGTCAGGTTATCTCTCATCACCACCTCCTGCCAGGTGGTCAGCGGCATGCCAGCCATGTGCCTTCCCTAGCCAGCCACGACCGCCTCACTGCACCGCGTGAGCTGTGGCCAAATAGGGCAAAATAATGTCCACTGGAAAACACAAACCCAACTGCACATGGAAGATAGTGGGGTCTACATGAGCTGTTCCCACTCAAGAGCGAGATCTTGGCGTCACTGTGGAGAGTTCTCCGAAAACGTCCCCTCCGTGTGCAGCGGCCGTCAGAAAACCAAGCAGAATGTTGGGAATCGTTAAGAAATGGAGAGAGAATAAAGGCAGAAAACATCTCATTGCCTGTGTATGAACCCATGGTACGCCCACAACTTGAATATTGGGTGGAGATCACCCTTCCTCAAAAACAATACCTTGGCATTGGAAAAAGGTTAGGAAAAGGACAATGAAAATGATCGGGGGTATGGAACAGCTGTCATGTGGGGTGAGATTAATAAAATGTGAACCTGGCCCTGCCCCAGGCTGGGGACATGCACCCTTCCCCCGGCCGTGTCCGCCGGGGCTGCAGCAGCCATGGAGAAGTGCTTCTCACCCAGCTCGACACTGCTGCAGTGAGAAAGGGCTGGGGTCGTCCTCTATCCCCTGCATCCTGCACTCCTCCTCCCCAGCCCTACCCCAGAACCATGGTTCAAATGAAGCAGAGACATTTCCATATCAGTTTATTTTCCAAAAAATTAAGTTAAAAACCCAAGCAACCCTGGGTAAATCGTCTAGCATGCTATACGCTCAAATGTAAGTACAATATTTATAATCCTATCTATTTCTTGTGTAATTATATGATACAAATCAGAAAGCAATTTTTCAGTACTGGTGCACTATGACACTTTTTTTGAGTTTTATATCTGATTTTGTAATCAAGCAGTTTTTCAGTGAGGCAAAACTTGGGGTACTCAAGATAAATCAGACTCCCAAAACAGGTTCAGTAGTCTTGAAAGGTTGAGAGTCACTGGTCTAGTTCACTTTCTGCTAAAATGTAAAGATTATACCAATATTTGGAGAAATTATACAGACAATCCTCTGTCTGAAGCGTTGAGCTGAACACAACATTTTCAGTGGGACGGTTTTCCATTGGAAAATGCAGTTCCAACAAAACTGAAATGTTTCACAAGAACATGTCAATGCCAGCAACATTTTCAATGGGAAAAAGTTTCAAAGTTTACAAGTCATTTCAACTCTGTCATGTTGTTTCAATGATGTCAAAATATTTTATTTTGATAAGGTGATGTTTAGACTTTCCCATTTACATTAATGTTTTCAACATTTATATTATAGAAATATTAGTTACATTATATTTAATATTCTATATATTATATTCAACTTTTGATATAATACTAGAATTAGACATTACTGACATTTTTATCTTCTGGAAATTAAATGATTCAATATTTTTATCTTCTGGAAACTAAGGGTACATCTACACTACAGAGAAGATCAAAGCTACTGCTGTTGATCTTCCAGGGTTCGAATTAGCAGGTCTAGTGAAAACAGCTCATTTGAACTGAAAGGAGCGCTCCAGTTGATGCCAGTAGTCCTGCTTCCACGAAGAGTAAGGGAAGTCGAAGGAAGAGTGTTCTCCGTTCAACTTCCTGCAGTGTAGACAGCACCAAAAGTCGAGTTAAAGTACTTCGACTTCAGCTATGCAATTAACGTAACTGACATTGCATATCTTAATTCAACCTTATCCTGTAGAGTAGACATACCCTAAATGATTCGGCATTATCACAATAAAACATTTCAGTGGTCAAAAATGTTGGGGAATTTTCATTTCAAAGGAAACATCAGCCGTTAGGCCTTTTCTTCTGATTTCGAACTTTCCCCCCTAAAATGTCAGAATTTCTTGTGAATGAAAAATTCCATTTTCCAGCCCCTCTGAAGAGTTACTTGAGTTGGTGGATAAGCTGACAGAAGGAGACACCTATGGAAGGTCATTTTGGATGACCAAGAATGAATAAAATAATTAGATCGTCCTCACAAAATAATATTACTGGGTGCTGATAAATGTTTAAATCTCGTTTGCTTCAGAAGCATAACTGCCGCCTGGAAAATTAGCCTGATGTCTTTGGCACTGTATTTATTTTCTTGGCATCATGGAACAATAATCCTGTTTTTAGTATTGGCAGCCTTCTGATATGCTGGGGTTTTGGGTAAATGTGTTATCTATCATGGAGAAAACCAGATAAACAAATACTATGGCTTTTCCTTCCTGCCTAGGCTACCCACAAGAAATAAGAGGATGTTTTGGAGTAGCTCTCTTTCTCCAGTTTGACGGCTCAGAACGCCAATAATCACAGCAAAACTCCCCACCCAAGTGTGTTATTCAGGGAAATGGCAAATTCTTTTTCCGATGAAGACAAACAACAATCTACCACACCCATGAACTAGTACAAACAAAAAAGCAGGGAGTATGGGAGTCAGTAGCAATCCGTGAATGAGTTTCAGACAGAATGATGTGGAATTCCCAGTGTTCATATGCTGTGGCTGGGACTCAAACGTGGCCTGATAACAATATTTAAGCTTCCTTTTCTGGCTGAGTTCATCCTAATAGAACTTGCTTAGATGAGCTCAAATCTAGACATGTGCTGAATGGGGTGAGGGCTCAGTCGGGCAATTCACCAGGAAACCCGAGCTCACTGTCACCTGCTTAGCAGCTGGAGAAACCCTCCCCAGCCTTCACTGGGTCCCATGCTCTCCTCTTCTGACCTTTCATGTTTTCTTCTGTTGCGTGCAACGCTGGTAAGACGGGCAGGCGACCCTGTGCCGTGCACCCAGCTCTCCCCTCGCACCTTTGGTCTGGCCCGAGCACACTGGCTCCACCAAGGCCGTGTGCCCATTGGGCTTAGACACAGATGGATCAGACAACCTCCTACCGGAGCGGGCGGGGCGGGGGAACGCTGCAGAAAGAGAGAAAGTGAAGGGCGGGTGTGATTGGCAGGGCAAATTAGCAGCTTCCACTGGTTGGACTAACCCCGCAGCCCGCAACCGTGCGTGATTGTCCTTCACTTGGCCTCTGTCCGCAGCTCAAAGGGAATGTCGTCACTAAGCCTCTTATTCTGAATGGGAGTCTTTGGATTTGACAGTCCCTGGCTGTCTGCCGCCTGTCCTGTGCTAGGAGCCTCTTCCCAGTGTTTTGTCCTCCAGTGACAGTGTTTTGTCTGGTAGTGCAACACCGTGAAGGCAGCGCCCAGAGAAAGGGGATTTCTGGATGGGGAGAGAGCTGGGCAGTCGGGTGTGGTGGGGAGTTGGGAGCCCCTTTACATAGACCCTCCTGGGCACTTTGGGGTCAGGGACACAGAAGCTGGTCAGTGGTGGCTGCTGCGGATTTGATGCCTGTCCCTCGGGAGATGGCCAGGAATGCTGCCGGCGCTCACGTCCGCGAGGAGGGAGCTATGCGGCGAGCAAGGCGGGCAGCTGTTCTCAGAGAGGCGCTGCAGACGTGCAACGCTCTGTTCTGGCACGGGGCTTAGGCTGGATTCGGACCAGGCCTTCCGCTGGAGGGAGAGCCCAGGGAGAACTGCAGACCCTGCGCTCGGGGTGCAACTGGCAGAACTGGCTCGTTGAGCAGGTGGGAGCGTGCGGCCACCCCTCACATGAGAGGAGCCGTGTGCACCCTCCTGCATCCACCACAGAGCCCTGGGCGGCTCTGTGAATGCTCAGAGCCCTGCCTCAGCGCTGGGGGACATAGGAGCTGACTGCCTGACACCCTTCCAGCCAGGCCCGGCCACAGGGTTTGAGGTACCCAAGGTAGGACGCTGGGGGCGGGGCCCCGGGCCCGGGGGTGGATGGTGAATACTCAGCAGCACAAGGCCCCAAAAGCACAGAGCCCCAGGCATTTGCCTTGCTCGCCTTGCCTGCTTCCAGCCCCCACTTCTGTGATGCTCTGGTGTCTCCTGGCTGTGTGCCTCTCCTCCCTGGGTGACCTGGCTGTGTGACGCTCCCAGACCAGGGCTGTGCCCCGTGGTTCCATCTCTTGCCCCCAGGGGTAACTGCGTCCTCAGAGAGTGATCTCAGCTGCGAAGGGTGGACCCACTGCCTTTGTTGGGGGTCCAGGCCCACCTCAAAGGACACTATACTGTAGAGAAGGAGGCTGGACTGGTGGTTTAGGGGTGGAGCCCCCAAAACCTGGGAGAAACCCCCAGCTTTGCCATGGACCTCCTGTGTGACGTGAGACACGTCTTCCAACCTCTCCATGCTGCTGCTCTCACAACAGTCCTCTGTCTCGTCTCTACAGACGGAGCTCTTTGGGGAGAGACCGCGCATCTCAAAGGAACATTGTCCTGCCACAAGACCGATTATAATACATGCACGACTGGTTTGCATGTACTGTGGGAGATGCGCTTTTATCGCCCTTGATAGGCAAGAAGAATTTTCGCTAAGCAAACCAATTCCACTCTACCCCGCAATTAATTCAACCCCTTGGGTTGCCTGATAGTTCACTGTCAATGTAGCTATCTCCTTATGTCCGACCCTCCAGCCCTTTCTGTACTCTTGTGCTCTCTCAGAAGGAAAGAGGCACACCGACCCCGTCACGTCCAACTGCCACGTCCTCAGCGTTCAGCCATGTCGTTCAGAAGCACAACTCCGGCCTCCGATTCCCCTTCCCTTCTCCTGAACTAGGCTTGTCCATTGCTTCGCATGGTCCTTGACTCTTTGCAGGAACTGAGAACATCTGGGTGTGGGTGTGACACAACCAAGCACTTCAATTTTCCTCGCAGTGCCCTGGCTTGTGAAACACACACACCATCCTGAGGATGCGCCTTGTGCTTCCAAAGGAGAGTGGCAACTCGGAGTGAAATGAAGATTTAACCGAAGAAACATCTTTTAACTATCCGTCATGATTTCAGTTGGAATCAGCAGCTCCCAGTGACTCGTGGAACACATGCTGGATTGACCGACAGGTCGGGCAAGTTGAAAATTTGCCTATTTGGATTTGTAGGAAAACTTCAGGGTTTTGACCAAAGAAACATTTTTCATGGAAGGCGTCTGAGTGCCATGGAAAATATCAACTTGCCATCAGAGAACCAGCCCCCACTCCCAAACTGGGAAAATGTAATTTTTCATTAGCAAAACAAAACCCCAAACCCAGAAACATCAACTTTCCATGCTCACGGTTTCATGTTAGGTTTCACTTAAGAAGAAACAATCCATTTCACACACACAATGGGAAGCAACTATATAGGAAGGATACTGCAGCAAGGGATCTAGGGGTCAGAGTGGGTCACAAGCTAAATATGAGTCAACAGTATGACTGTTGCAAAAAAAGCAAACGTGATTCTAGGCAGCATTAACAGGAGTGTTGTGAGCAAGACACACAGAGTCATTCTTCTACTCTACTCTGCGCTGATTAGGCCTCAGTTGGAGTATTGTGTCCAGTTCTGGGTACCACATTTCAAGAGAGATGTGGAGAAACTAGAGAAAGTCCAAAGAAGAGCAATAAAAATGATTAAAGGTCTAGAAAACATGAGCTATGAGGCAAGGCTGAGGGAATTGGGATTGTTTAGTTTGGAAGAGAGAAGACTGAGAGGGGACATGATAGCTGTTTTCAGGTATCTAAAAGGGCATCACAGGGAGGAAGGGGGGAAATTGTTCTCCTTGGCCTCTGGTGATAGGACAAGAAGCCATGGGCATAAACTGCAGCAAGGGAGGTTTAGGTTGGACATTAGGAAAAACGTCCTACCTGTCAGGGTGGTGAAACCCTGGACTAAATTGCCTAAGGAGGCTGTGGAATCTCCATCTCTGGAGATATTTAAGAGCAGGTTGGACAGGCACCTGTCAGAGCTGATCTAGATGGTTCTTGGTCCTGCCGTGAGGGCAGGGGACTGGACTCGATGACCTCGCGAGGTCCCTTCCAGTTCTAGTGCTCCAGGATTCTACGATTTTGAAGGAAAAGCGCAAGTGTTCCATGGATAAAAGAGCCCTTTTTCTGACTGGTTCTGCTGATGGGCGGCCCGAGCGTGCCGTGTCGATTTTCATGGCCGTGGGCATGACTGCCCATTGGGCTTCTGTCACAAGTTGCTCCTGTTTGTACCACATCTGCCTGCCAGAGTGTGACTGCCGTGAGAAACACTAGCAGCCAAAGGGGGAAACCACTTGCAGGTTTTTCCATGTCCTTGGGGGTTGACATAAATGGTCTGAATTAAAAGAATTCCTGCCGAATGTGGCAGCGAGGAAGGATGGGCCTGTGGTTAAGTCACAGCTTGGGTCTCACAGGGTATGTCTACAATGCAGCACACCCGGGGCTGGCCGGGATCAGCTGCCTCTGGCTCGTGGGGCTCAGGCTGCCGAGCTGTGAAACTGCAGGGTAAACATTTGGGGTCAGGCTCCAGCCCAGGCCTGAGCGTCTACATGGGGGTTGTATAGACCCACAGTCTGGCTCAGCTGAGGTGGGCTTGCCGTGGGCACGTACTGCAGCATAGTCTAAGACCAGAAGGGGACCAGCAGATCACAGTCCACAGCCTGGCTCAGCAGATCTTGCTCCTGTCCCTGGCTCTCTTTGTGTGACCTCCAACAAGGCCCCTAATTGCTCTGCATCTCAGCTGCCCCTCGTGGTGGTGCATCAGTGTGAAAGGTCGTGTTCTGGGACGGGCACCAGGCATCTTGCTCTGTGTTTAGAACCAGGAGGAGGCCAGAGCTGGACACAAGGGCCAGAGCCAAAGTCAGAAAACAAAAACCACAGCCAGGGCCTCGAGCTGGAATCAGGAGCCTGGAGGGGAAGGTAGGGCTGAGCAGGATAGAAGCAGGAGTGACCACATGCCGAGCAGCCAGCAACCAACAGTTGATGCTGAGCCTAAACGCTGCTGGATTCCTCCAGCCAATCAGGCCACCCCACCACCAGCAGCTGGCTGAGCTCAGTCCTCCAGGCGGCCGGCCTGGCTTCTCCTAGACTAGGCAGGTCAGCAAAAGGCATAGTTAGACTCGGCTTGTCTTAAACCAAGTTGTGGAAGCATCCACGCAGTGAGAGGCTGATGGGAGCACACGTGTCCCGTGCTTCTTGCTGAAGGAGAAGCACCAGATGCCAGCAGGGGCTGCCCTCGGCATTCGATTGAGGGGGTCTATACTAGACCCGCTAAATCAAACGCTAGAAGATCTAACTCGGGAGCATCGACCTTCTTGTAAGTGTAGACGCGCCCTTTGGGTCTATGCGGCAAAAGCAGTGTCGGGATCAGCCTGCCCAAGGTGACTTGATCCAGCCGGTGCTACAATAGGAGTGACGCTAACGTGGCATGGGTGCCAGAGCAGGCTAGCAAGCTGAGCGTGTCTGAGCAGGGCTTGTATGGCAAGTCCATCTGTAGTAGCTGGGTTCAGCCTCACTTTGCTGGGGAGATAGATCCACATGGTGCATGCCCAGTGTAACCCACACACCTAGCGTGGTTCACTGTCCTGTGCAGTGGCACTTAGGCTATTGAGCGCCCTTATTCTTATCTCTCATTGTAAGTGATCTAAGTAGCAAACCAGCTGGGTTTATCGCTCAAGCGGTAGAGGCTCCTACACTAAGCTTGAGAGTCCTAATTCAAATCTGCCCAGTGATGGTTATGCTAGCATTGTGAGGCCTTGATCTGCCTCGGGAGCCGGGAGTAATTACCATTTTTGCTCAGAAACAGGGGTATTTTGGACAAAGCTCACACTTGCTAAATCTGGACTTTCTAACTGCTGTTTGGGCAGAGATAAGCCTTTGCCCTGCCCCTGAAATCCTGGTCCGGGAGAAGCCGATGGCTAAGGCCCCATTGACAGCAATGGAGCCAGGATTTCAGTGTAGGTGAAAACCCTGGTGTGTCAAGTTCCACGAGAAAGCGTCACTCTGCAAACCGGAAATCCCAGGCCACAGACACACAAAACGTCTTGTGGGTGGTTTGTCCCACTTTGAGGCGCAAGTCGACGGTAGAAATCGCTGGACACCGCGCGGTCGTAGCCGTGACAGTAGGGACAAGGGGGGTGACATAGTGTCTTTTATTGGCGCAACTTCTGTTGCTGAGAGACACAAGCCTGGGAGCCGCACAGCACTGCGTCAGGCCTCAAACGATTTCACAAGAATTCTCCCTCCCTCAGGGCAGCGGGGTGCCGTCCTGACTGGAGATTCCACTTCCAGTCCAAGGGAGATATACTGGCAAGCCACCTCTGGTCAGACCCTGATGCAGCAACCGCTGCTCGGCTTCCCCAGCGTGAAGGAATTTTTACGGGGACTCACACAGGCCGTTGGGTGAGGGGGATGTCCACGGAATGCTGCAGTGTGAGTGCCAGAAATAGTCGTGCCCAGGAAGTGAAATTTGCACCGTCTGTACTTTTGTGTTTCAGAGGGGGAGCCGCATTACTCTGTAACTGGAAAAACTTAAAAAACAACCAATCGTCTTGCAGCACCTTAGAGACTAAGAAAACATGTCGATGGTCGCCTGGGCTTTAATGTTGTGCCCACGAAAGCCCAGGTGACCACCGACATGTTTTCTTGGTCTCTAAGGTGCTGCAAGACGATTGGTTGTTTTTTTATGTATTTTTCTGATTAGTTAACACCAAAACCAAAACTCCCTAGCACCAGGGTGCAGTTTCACTTGCCTTCCTCTCCTGCTACAGCTGTGCCAGGAAGATTGCTGGCAACATTATAATCTGTTATTGCTTGGGTCGATTGCCGGATGTTGGGATCAAATCCCAGATCTCTGGAGCTAAACGCCTAAGTCTCACCTCCATTTGCCAAGGCATCACAGTGTCGACCTCTCTCTGTGCCCTGCCTTTTAGAGGGGGACAAGACACTGCACGAAGGTGCACAGGGCTCACCTCCCCTCCCCACTCATTCACCCCAGGGCTTGGAAGGAGTTTTCTTTATCACCTGACTTGGCAGGGCAGTGATGGAGGGATTTCTCCATCTGAGATGGAGATATTGCAACCAGGTGCTGAGATATTGCAACCAGGCAACAAGAATGTCAGGATGCAGATAAGTGCTCCCCCAAACGCTAATCAGGCAGCAGCACCAGCTCTCTGAAACCCCAGGGTGAACACCCTCCATCCAAATGCACGGGCTGTAATTGGAGATGGCTTATTCTCTTCCAAAATGAACAAAGATAAAATCAAATTAAAGCAACTTGACTTCTCAATGCCAGTTCATGACGTTTAATTAATGCACTTCAAATTCATGAAACAAAAGACGGGACTATGCAGCATTTTAAAGGCTAACCAGATGGTTTATTAGGAGACACACTTTCGTGGGCCAGACCCACTTCCTCAGATCAAATTGTGGAAGAAAATTGGCATGACCATATATACCAACGGGATACAGTCAAAAAAAATGAACACATATAAAATTGACAAATCAGATTTTAGAACAGAGGGGGAGCGAGGGGAGGAGGTTAGTGTCTACGAGATAATGATATTAGGGGGTGATAACTGGGGAAGCCATCTTTGTAATGGGTAAGGTAGTTAGCATCTCTGTTAAGGCCCATTCGTAAAGTATCAAATTTAAGCATGAATGACCGTTCTTTAAAGTGCTGCATAGTCCTGTCTTTTGTTTCAGCAAGATGAGACTAACACGGCTACATCTCTATTACTATTCTTCAAATTCATATCATTCAGATTAAATTTCCTGGATGCTCCAGTGCAAACAAGCTCTCAGAGGCACCTTGCTTATGGAAAGCACTATTCTAGTTTTCACTCTACTCCTAGTTTTCACGGCTAGCATCGTCCAACATCTAAAAGAGCCGCCACCCTGCCTGGTGGCCATCAAGGGAATTTCAGAGGGCTCCAGCTTCTATTTCCCAAATTACTCTCGCTGGGAAGGCCCTAACTCTTGGAGAGCTCTCACGGAAATCAACGGGACTTTTTACTGTCTATGTTGCTATTCAGCCGGTGAAATCGTTGCGCCGCTGAAGCCAATGAGAGTTTTGCCACTGACTTCATTGGATCCCGGATTTCACCCAGTATGCTCCAGGGTACCAGAAATAGGCCCATAGTAAGCAAGGAGGTTTCTGCCAGCTCATTGAAACTACCCATTAGTTCGTGCTGACATTGATCCTCAGGTCCCCTTGGATCACGACGTGCGCTGGGGGAAAGTCCATCCCAAGTCGCCGGCGTATTCCTTGGGATCTCTAGAGGAGCACTGTTTCAAATCTGTGCACACACCACTACGTCACACAGTACATCCAGACCTTGGCCGGAAAGCTGAGCCGTGGGGTTGAGTTTCTGACTTTCTCGGTCCGAAGATCCTGGGAGGCCGGGCAGGGGCCTGTGATGCTAACCATGAGGAGCAGGAATGTTCAGTAGCCTGGAGAACAGAAATGTTGACTTCGTACAATTAATCTTCCCAAGGGGAAAAGAACATTCCCCGTTTCCCGAGCCTGGGAACCACAGCTCAGCCCGACAAGAGGATCTCTCAGCTCCAGCGTGCTTCAGCAACAAACAGGAACAGAAAACAACAGCACAGCCTTAAAGGGAAATCATACCTGGGCATGACCCCAAACAGCAAGTTGCAGTGGGGGAGGTCTAGGTGGGATATTAGGAAAAACTATTTCCCTAGGAGGGTGGGGAAGCGCTGGGCTGGGTTCCCTAGGGAGGGGGTGGAGTCTCCATCCCTAGAGGTTTTTAAGTCCTGGCTTGACAAAGCCCTGGCTGGGATGATTGAGTTGGGTTGGTCCTGCTTTGGGCAGGGGGCTGGACTCGATGGCTCCTGAGGTCTCTGCCAGCTCTGGGATTCTCTGACTACTTGGGAAGAAATCTGTGCTGTCTGCGTTTCACACACTTCGGCTGAAGGGCTGCGTTCTGTTGATCCAGACGGATTGTCATATTTATTTACTTAAGGGGCTTTTGAAGTGGGTTAAGCTCCGAGGAATTCTTGCGTTTGTTTCCATTTTCCCATCTCTGCCTCTGCAACCGCCCCCTTTTCTCTCCATGCATCTCCATGCCTGGCCAGCACTTCAGCCAAGGAGCCGGTCTGCACAGGAGGATAAATGTTGTTCTAACCTGCACTAGAAAAGCCCCACAGGAGCTGTGGTGGTTGGATTCAGCTGATGTCTTTTTTTTTTCTTCAGGAGCCCAGAGACTGACCTGTGGGGAGGTGGTAGCCTCTTGCTGACCTGGCTTTCCATGGCTTGAGAGGCCCAAATAGAGCAATGAAAGCAGGCAGCAGTGAATTTTGAAGTGGCGTGCAGCAAGCTCGGGCCTCAAAACAGGAGCGGGGGAGAGGGGAGGAGGGGTACACCAGAAAAAGAACTCTCTGCTCTCCTGTTTTAACAGCTGGCCCGTAGCTAAACCCTTCCTTTGGATCCCAGGCTTGGGAGTTTGGTTTGGGTGTGAACAGCTCGGGTGGGTCAGACAACTAAAACAAAGGATTGCTTGGGCCCCTTACTGCTTGTCCCGCGTTATCCTCGGTCAGACAATAACTTGGCCCCAAGCAGAGAATTCTCTCCACCTCGGTATGTGTGTGAGCACAGACAAAGCTCAGGACGGGGTTCTTTTCACTGCAGGAGAGGACGCTGAAGGCAGAGCCGCATTGGTTGTTATATGCCCCGTGCTCTTCTTGCCCTCAGGTCACTGAGAAGCCACATGTGAAATGGATCCAATATTCCCTTGGACACAGGGCTGGCAAGAGACTTAGCTGGGCCCTGGGCAAGGCTCTGGACTCCCCAAAAGGGGTGGGACTGTGGTTAGCCTCCCTCACCCAGCCATCAGCGCTACCTGCACCGCGGAAGGGCCCAGGGCTCTGGCCGCTCCTGCTGCCCTTTTGAATTGCCCGGCCCTGGGGCAGCTGCCCTCTTTGCCCCGCCCCTCCCTCCCTCTCAGCAGCCCTACTTAGATAATAGATGCCATGAAACGCTTTCTTCCTGCTTAGAGACTGGTCCAAGCCAGCAACCCAGAACGGTGGGTCAATTTCAGTCCAGAACCCAGCTCTGTGCATGGAGCCAATGGCTATTTCAGTGTTTTACCCAGGACAGACAAATTCAGCCCAGCGCTTAGGGCCTGATCCTGGCAAAACTGCCGTCCATGCCAATGGCTCCAGAGTGCACCTTTAAACAGATGCCTAATGTCAACCCTGTGGGTAAACCCACCCCTCTCCTGCATTTAAGCCCAAGCTTAGGTGGAGCACACCCCCAGCAGATCACCGCAGCGTGGTTAGTGGCAGCACGTGCTTAAATGTGTAGCGAGTCAGGGCACCAAACGCTAGATTCAGGCTGTCGTATTGTCCTCCCATCTGCCTGGCTCTATGGAATATAGTAAGTGAATGGAGAATTAATGAGCTTTGCTCTTGGAAGCCAGGAGGGACTTTTTCACTGATGGGTTGTGTCTACACTGGGCCACTTATTCTGGAAAATCAGCTGCTTTTCCGGAATAAGCTGCGAGCTGTCTACACTGGCCCTTGAATTTCCGGAAAAGCAACGACGCTCTACTGTACAAAATCAGCCGCTATTCCGGAAAAACTATTCTGCTCCCGCTTGGGCATAAGTCCTTATTCCGGAACACTGTTCCGGAAAAGGGCCAGTGTAGACAGCCCAGTAGTCTTTTCCGGAAAAAAGCCCCAATCGCGAAAATGACGCTCGGGGCTCTTTTCCGGAAAAGCACGTCTACATTGGCCACAGACGCATTTCCGGGAAAAGGGCTTTTCCGGAAAAGCAGCCTGCCCATGTAGACACTCCTTTTCCGGAAAAACTGAAAACGGAATAGTATTCCGTTTTAAGCAGTACCGGAAATTCATGCCAGTGTAGACACAGACATGGTGTATTTTGCGTGTGTGTGCGTGTGCGCATGCATGTGTGCATGTGTGTGTGCATGCATGTGTGTGTGTGTGTGTGTGTGCATGCACTTAATGTTTAAATATTTAAAACATTTTAAAGACTCTGGGATGCCGATGGCAGAGTTTCCACGGAACCACTCTGGATACAAAGGGCCCATGGCCTGGTTTGGGGTATGAAACTGACCAAAGTAAACGTTTTTTACACCATGCATCATTAGCCTGTGGAACTCCCTGCCACAATATACCACAAAGGACAAGAATCAGAGAGGTAGCCATGTTAGTCTGAATCTGCAAAAATAATGAGAAGTCCTGTGTTACCTTATAGACTAACAGATTTATTGGAGCAAGATTTAGATTTAGAGGACAAGAAGTTAGCAAGATTGAAAAAAGGATAATACACTTGTATATTAGCTCTATACAGAGAGGGAAACGGCTTATGAAAGAGCCCAGCTTCTTGGGGAAGCTATTCACAGGCACATTTGTATCCACCTGTCTACTGGCCACTCCTGCCCACATTTCAGAAGGCTGCAAGAAAAGCCTAGCTTTATATCAGCAGCCTTTGTCTAGCTCGGAGGCAGCTGCCTGCATGTTTCTGGTACTGTGTTTCTTCCAGTCTATAGATGGCAGCAACTCTCTGAAACATTTTGAACTTGTGGATTGAACAAAAAAATATTTGCTTATACCGCGTAATCCAATACAGGACCCGAGGCACTACAAGTAGGGATGAAGGGCGTGGATCCTAGTGGAGGAAGGAGGGCATAGGAAGATTTGCAGCACATACATGCACATGAGCACACCCCCATGCACACACATGGAAGGGATTTAGCTAGCTCTCAACAACGGCTCATAATAATTGATCTTACAAATCGTCTGCAATCGGATCGGCAATGAGCTCCGGTGCGTTTGCCCTGTGGATACGTCCTCCTCTCTTCACCTGATTATAGGACCATAGATTGTCCAATAGCCATTTGTTTTGAGTATTTAATATTCTGAGTCATTCGGGTCAGTCCCATAGAGCACAGTTTAAAGGTTCTCATTGGATACATAGACCACATGGTATGTTTCTGTTGCATGACTGAATAAGCATGAATCTTAAATGGAGGCTTCTTGAGTGAATCCTCGCAATTCCAAATGCTAAATTAGCTGCAAACATTCAAGATAGTCACTTCACATTTGCTGGGTCCACCAAATATTTCTGCTGTGAAACTCATTTTCCAGAACATTTGTGGGAAATGAACACGAGAGAGACCCCAAAAGAGGGGAAGCGAATTTGTTCATAAATGTGAATAGCTGTTGACTTTTTTTTTTAACAGTATTTGTCATTTTCCTGAATGAGCCAACAATGTACCAGATCGTACATCCCAGGGCCTTTCCTCCGAGCTCTTCAGAATCTTTTACAGACATTTAATCCAGCCTCACATCATCCTCCATTTGGGACAGACGTGTTACTATAATCATTCCCATTTTACAAATGGGGAAACTGAGGCCCAGAATATTATATGGTTTGCTTAAAGTAACACAGCAAGTCAAAGACAAAGCCAGAAACCAAATGTAGTCTTTTTTTTTTCTGAACAGGTTTTCTTCTGGCCACTACCCGACCCTTTCTTCCTGGTTGCTGTGTGATGGAGAGTTGGGAATTAAAATAAGTTCAGCACAATACAATACATTTTACAACCGAGTTTCTATACTCAGAAAAGAGATGCTGACAAATGAAAATACTGGCTTACTTTCCCAAAAGTGATGGGTGATTTCGGGTTGCACCCTTGAAATCAGGTCCCTTTAAGTTGTCTGAAGTTGGGCTTCCAAAATCATTGATCATTTCTGGAAAACTTGTCGTTTCCCCAGAGAATCGATGCTTACAAATCAGACATCTCCACACAGAGAAACCTGTTAGCCAACATTTTAATCAAACTGGCCTTTCCCTTAAAGACCTGACAACATGGGTCTTACTTCAAAGAGACTTTAACACCAGATTACAGAGGGCGACTTCAGAACTTTTATTCATGCTAAAATTCGACAAGTTGCGAACGGGCCTTAATTTAGATGATAATTACCTTACACATTACAAAGACAGCCTCCCCACCTTTTGATATTCATAGTAACTCCAGATTAGCCACTTAATTGACTCTTACAATAAACAATTTCCTCTTCTTCCTTGTCTCTTCCTTATCCCCTTGACCCCACCTTCTGTTCTATGTAGCTGATTCCTTAGGGTATGTCTACACTACAGCACTAATTCGAACTAACTTAATTCGAATTAGTTAATTCGAACTAAACTAATTCGAACTAGTGCATCTAGACCTAAAAACTAGTTCTAATTAGTGTTTTGCTAATTCGAACTAGCATGTCCACATTGAGTGGACCCTGAACCGACGTTAAGAATGGCTGGAAGCAGTGCCGGCAGGGCATCAGATTAGGACTTAGAGCGTGGAGCTGCTGTCTCAGGCTAGCCGAGGGCTGTGCTTCAAGGGACCCGACCCCCACCCTGGACAGACAGTTCTCAGGGGTTCCCCGCTCGCTTGTCTAACTCGATGGGGGACAGCAAAGCAGTCCTGGCTTGGAGTGCCCTGAGTGCCCACACTCGGCACATCACAGCACTTGGCCATCAGCCCGGCTGCACTTGCCGCAGGCTGCCATCCGGGGAGGGGTCAATCGAGGGGGCTGCAGTAGAGCTTCCACCCCGAGGAGCCTGCAGAGCCACCCCAGTCCTCCCCATCAGGGGCTCGTAGCCCATTCCTCCCTCACCTCCTTCCACTTACCCCTCCCTAGCCCCCCTTCCTGATGTACAAAATAAAGGACACGTGTGTTCAAAAATAGAAACTCTCTTTATTGAACAAAACTCGGGGAGACTGGGAAAAGGAGGTGGGAGAGGGGAAGAGAGAGGGTGGGAGAGGGGAGGGCAACTAAAATGATCAGGGGTTTGGAACAGGTCTCATATGAATAGAGGCTAAAGAGACTGGGACTTTTCAGCTTAGAAAAGAGTAGACTGAGGGGGGATATGATAGAGGTCTATAAAAGCATGAGTGGTGTGGAGAAGGTGCATAAAGAAAAGTTCTTCATTAGTTCCCATAATAGAAGGACTAGAGGACACCAAATGAAATTAATGGGTAGCAGGCTTCAAACTAATAACAGAAAGTTCTTCTTCACAAAACAAATTGTCAACCTGTGGAACTCCTTGCTGCAGGAGGCTGTGAAGGCTAGAACTAGAACAGAGTTTAAAGAGAAGTTAGATAAATTCATGGAGGCTGGGTCCATGGAGTGGTATTAGCCAGGGGATAGAAATGGTGTCCCTGGCCTCTGTTTTGGAAGGCTGGAGATGGATGGCACGAGACAAATGGTTTGGTCATTGTCTTAGGTCCAACCCCTCCGGGGTAGTTGGTGTTGGCCGCTGTCGGCAGACAGGCTACTGGGCTAGATGGACCTTTGGTCTGACCCAGTACGGCCGTTCTAAGCTCAGGGCTCAGGGTTGGGGGTCTCACTGGACCACCTTGATTTTCATGCAAACACGCTCCTGGGTGGCCAGGCTGGCAGCTATCCTGCCCTAGATGGCCACTTTCCTGTGCCTAGTGCGGAGGTCATGGATGAGGTCCACGATGTCCACACTAGACCAGGCGGGTGCCCGCCTCTTGCGACCCCGGGCAGGCTCCTGGGAGCCGCCAGCCTGGTCCCGGGAAGAGGCGGAGGGCTGGGTGGCAGCGGGTGGCTGGGTGCTGGCTGGGTGCTGGCAGGCTTGCACCTGGCACGGGCACCATAGCCAGCCCGTGCCCCTTTAAGGGCTCCAGGGCCGGGAGGGGGGCAGAAGAGTTTCCCTGGTGGTGCCCAGAGTGGCCACCAGGGAAAGCTGGGGAGGGCTAGCCTCCCGCTAGTTTGAATTAAGTGGCTACACAGCCCTTAATTCGAACTAGTTAATTCAAACTAGGGGTTAGTCCTCGTAGAACGAGGTTTACCTAGTTCGAATTAAGCGCTCCGCTAGTTCGAATTAAGTTCGAACTAGCGGTTTGCATGTGTAGCGCCTATCAAAGTTAATTCGAACAAACGGCTGTTAGTTCGAATTAACTTTGTAGTGTAGACATACCCTTACTGTGTAATTTTTTTACTTCTTCATCGTATCCCTTCAGGAGCGGTCCGAGGCCGGCTGCGGCATCTGGTGCCCCAGGCAGAACACGCGATCGGCACCCCCACCTGCAGGGCCGTCAATGGACTGACGTCATTGGCAGGCGCTCTGGGTTCCCCTGCGATGTCATCATCGGGCGCCCCGGGTGGCGGTGCCCTAGGCGGCAGCCGAGTCCGCCTATAGCCATGGGCCACCCCTGTATCCCTCTGTTATATAATGGTCATGCCAATTCACTTTCAGAAATGTGATCTGAGGAAGTGGGTCTGCTCCAGGAAAGCTCATCACCAAGGACCCAAACCTGTGAGAGAGGAACTCAAGTTGCAATATTTGCATCTAGATTTCAGACTCCCAAAGTCTAGGGGGCCCATTGTGGGGCAGAGCCCAGTGTTTTTTTTCCCTCCTGGGGAAAAGACAGATGTGGCTGAAGGAATGTCAGTCCGTGTGAGTTTGGCTCCTAATGTAAAACACATTAGAACCCACCCCCAAAATACTGCTTTTCCTTACACAAGAAAAGGCATTGTGAGCACCTCTGAGCTTTCTCTGTCAATGAAGTCTGCAACAGCGTGTGTTCTGCAGGGATTTGGCTGCCCTGTTTCAGCTCTGCACTTCCAGTACCTTGTAGACGTAACGGTTAACGGAGCCTAGGCGCAGAACCGCGTTAAATGAATCCCTTCTCGATTGTGTTCCACTGAAAGAAACCTCAGGGTGCAGGCGGCTGAGGAACTCACACAGAGACCTCCCTATTCTCCAGCCGAACGGCTTCCTTGCCACATCTGAGCTGCGGCACCGAGCCAGAAATCTGGAAGAATTTAACACCCGGTGGATTCAGACACAGGGAACAGTGTTCAAAGTCAACACTGGAACCCCTCACTCATCATCCAGGAATGCAGAGCCAGCACTACCCTGAGCTCAGCAACTTTGGCTGGGAGGGATCTGAGCCATAATGCAACGTGCCAGAGTGGACGGGAAGCAAATGGGGTCCCTGTGCTCCCCAGGGTAACTCATGGGGGGAAAGCGAGCTCACCGGAGTCTGTCTGTGGGCTCCTCTGGCTGCTGGCTGCACTGGGCCTTTAGCTTGTGGAACTCTAGCTAGTACGTGTGGTTGTCCCCACTTGACAGAGCTCCGTCGCTACTAGCAGCTTTTATTTACATTTGCAAGGGCTGGTAAGAAGCAGCGTCGTGTGTGAACTTTCAGGGGGTCACGCCGAGCAGAAACAAGGGACTATTGTCACGTACGTTCGAATGCACACGTACGTAACATGGCTTCACCAACGCTGCTTTGTTCATGTAAAACAAAGGGGAAAGAACTACATTGTGTCTTACGGACAGCTGAGACTATAAGGTTGGGAGAGACCTCAGGAGGTCACTGAGTCCAACCAGGACCAAGTCCAACTCAGTCATACCAGCCAGGGCTTTGTCAAGCTGGGACTCAAACACCTCTAGGGATGGAGATTCCAGCCCCTCCCTAGGGAACCCATCCCGGGGCTTCCCCACCCTCCTAGGGAAATAGTTTTTCCTAATATCCAACCCAGACCTCCCTCACTGTAACTTGAGACCATTGCTCCTTGTTCTGCCATCTGCCAACACTGAGAACAGCCTCTCTCCGTTCTCTTTGGAGCTCCCCTGTAAGTAGTTGAAGGCTGCTCTCAAATCCCCCCTCACTCTTCTCTTGGGTAGACTACGCAAGCCCAAATCCCTCAGCCTCTCCTCACAGGTCAGGTGCTCCAATCCCCTCACCATTTTTGTTGCCCTCCGTGAGCCCTTTCTAATGCGTCCACATCCTTCCTGCAATGGGGGGGTCCAGAACTGGATGCTATACTCCAGGGCTGGAAAAACTTGCCAGCTGTCTACACTGGCCACTTGAATTTCCGCAAGAACACTGACGATCTCATGTAAGATTGTCAGTGTTCTTGCGGAAATGCTATGCTGCTCCCGTTTGGGCAAAAGTGTAGACAACACGGATTTGTTTTGCGCAAAAAAAGCCCCAATGGCGAAAATGGTGATCGGGGCTTTCTTGCGCAAAATTGCGTCTAGATTGGCACTGACGCTTATCCGCAAAAAGTGCTTTTCCGGAAAAGCATCCATGCCAATCTAGATGCTCTTTTCTGCAAATGTTTTTAATGGAAAAACTTTTCCGTTAAAAGCATTTGCGGAAAATCATTCCAGTCTAGACACAGCCCAGATGTGGCCTCACCAGAGCTGAATCCAGTGCCTGTATGGCCTTCTCTCAGGGCCCGGTGGTGCCACCCTGACGCACCCTGACTGATCCCTTAGCTCACGTGATCCAAAGGGGCTACTCAGTATGAAGAAAGGCAGAACAATGAGACCTCGCCTTGTATCTGTGTTTGCACGCGTGCGGGTGTGTGTTCTTTGCATCCTCGGGGCCTGATTCTCCTCCCACATTGGTGGCTCGCTCTCCGGTGAGTCAAAGGAGTTCCCTGAAGGAGCCCGGAGTCTGATGCGCTACACTTTCAGCTGGTGTCAAGCATCGCAGCCCCTTTGTGTTTGAAACCAAACCAACCGTGGGACTTCTGGCTGAATTTGTGGGTTCATTGGCACCCCAGGTTCAAAGTCAATCAGGCAAAATTGAAGATGGGTCCAAAAGGAAACTCCGATCAAAGTGGTCAATTTACACAACCCAGAGGGTCCTGTTTTCTGATGCCAGCTTAGATGAGCCTCCACTACCTGGTAATAAGGATTCACACATGATTTTAGCCCAAGCTAATGAGATCTTGTGAGACCAGCTGGTCCCGTGAAGTTTCCACTCATGAAACTAGATCCTCAGATTTTAGCAGCATCAAACTCAATTCCAGCCATAGGACTAAACCTACCTCACATATAACCAGCTGCTCAGCCCAAACTTCTTTGCAAGCTACTGAATGTAAATGGCTGGCAGAACCAGGCAGGTTCAAGCCAGGGCTAACTCCAATTTCAGACCAGGATCATCAAAAGTTCTGTGTAACTCGTCAGTGAACGTGCTCCAAATTCCTGGTTTTGTTCCACAACTTTTCTACAACTCCAACAGACGTACCTGGTGCATGTGCGCCAAATATCGTAAAAACAATTAATCTGATCTATTAATCATACACAGTCTGTGCTTATGGTCATGAGCTTTTTCTGTATTGAACAGAAAAAAAATCAAGAGATAGTGAGGAAAAGTTAATTCCTGTTATTTGCAGGCCGTGGTGTACTTACCAAATCTGCCATGCCATACAGAGCACAGGTCACTCCGTTACTTTACATCAGGGCAGGCAAAATACAGCCCACGGGCTCCCATTGGCCGGTTTCCCTTTTGTGCATGGCTGGAGCGCTGTGAAATGGGGCTCCGTCAGTGCATACGCGGGAACTCTCAGTGCACCCGTGCAAGGCTCACACAGCTAGTGTGCAACACACTTACGGGCACTAGAATCTGCACCCCCAGCAGGTTCACACTCCTGAGCCTCAGGCTCTGCTGGAGCAGCTGTGGAAGTGAGTCCGAGAAGGGAGGGTCCTTCACTGAGCATGCCTCAGAGGGACAAACCCAGGGAGGGGGAGGAGTTGTTTAAGTCACACGCCAAAGGGGACCCCGGCACGAACGGCTAGAAATCGCTCGTTGTCAGATTTAGGCTTGGAATTAGAGGACGGCTCCTCCCCATCCGAAGAGGGACGTTTTGGAACAGCCTGGAGCAGTGGCACGATGGGTCAGCTGACAGCGAGATGTGGCCCAATTCCCAACTGGTAGAACAGGATGCTGGATGGGGAGGGCTCCGAGTTACTCCAGAGAATTCTTTCCCCGGAGTCTGCCTGGTGGGCCCTGCCCACACGCTCAGGATCTAGCGGGCGGCCCCATTCGGGGTCGGGAAGGAATTGTCTCCTGAGTTCGACTGGCAGAGCTACCCTGGATTTTATTGGCTTCCTCTGCGGCAGGGGGCACGGGCCACTCGCAAGTCCAAACTAGTGCAAATGGAGGATTCTCTGTTACTTGAAAACTGAGCTCATGATTTGAGGACTTGGGTGGCTCAGCCAGAGGTTAGGGGACCCGTTGCTGAGCGAGGCTCTGTGGCCTGAGACGTGCAGGTCAGGCTGGATGACCTTGATGGTCCTTTCTGACCTCAGTCAATGGGTTTATATGGTGTGTTGGGACAGGCTGTGTGGGAGGGCACCAGAGGTGGAGTACGGTCCCCAGCTGGTAAAACAGAGCAACCTCCCGGCTACTCTGGCCCGCAGGGGAGGGTTAACCAGTTCCTTGATAGCGCCCGGCTCTGCGTCTGGCCGAGAACTCGGGCCAACCGTTCTGGTAGGTGAGGCATCAACCTTGCCTCAGTTTCCCAGCTGCAGCCTTGCCGACAGCCAGACTGTCTAAGCCCTCCAGTGAAAAGAGGAAACCGATGCCGGGGCTGGCGGCGAAGGCCTATTGCTTAGCCGCACGGTCACAATTCCATCTGTTTTCTATGTCCCTCTGGGCAGGGCTCCAAGCATACAACATCGGCACGGATCTGTCTCCATACGGCCCTCGTTATTAGCCTCCTCCATGGCCGGGGCTGTCAGCAAGGCCTTGGATGTGGGCTCTGGGGTGTCCTGGCCGCCGCACGCCCCTCGCCTCAGGAGAAGCGGCAGGCTGCACAGCAAGCAGCCCTGCCGACGTCTAACGTTTGGCCGGGCTCAGAGAGCGGCGCTGGCTTTCGCAGAGGCTCCGTCTCTCCTGGGCGGTGTTCTGCAGCCCCCGGCCGCCGCGCGGGAGGGCCCAGACGCTGTTATTCTAACCCCGACCACGTGGGTGGCCACAGGCGCGTCTGCAGGCCGAGCGGCGCACGCAGCGCGACGTGAGCGCAGGAAAATACACGGTCGAAGGGGGACTCGCCCCTCCCACCTCGAGAGGCCCGGAGTGGGGCTGCGCCGCTGCCAGCTGTCTGGAGCTCAGAGACCGTTTGTCTTTCATACGGGAAGGGGCTGGGTTTTGCCTTCCTCCTCCAGCTGGTCCCCGGGGGGCGAAGAGGCACCCTCGCTCCCCACAGCAGCCCAGCTCCTGCTCCGTTCTGCAGCAGGGCGGGGAGGAGCGTGGCCCAAGCCCCGCAGAGCTGCTGCCCGGGTGTGCAACATGCAGGAGCAGCACGGTGGGGGACAGGCTTCGGGGGGCCACCAGGCCCAGCTCCGCGGGGGCGCCTGAGGTGGCCGTGCACGGTGGTTCTTCGGGGGCTGGAGTGGAGAATGTGCCGCTATGTGGCTCCTACCTCCCACCCCGTGCCACGGAGAAGTGCAGCAATGGCTCCCCCCACGCTGGGGAAGGGCTGGCAGCAGAGTGGTGCGATGGCTGCCTTATTGAGTCACCCCCCGGGCCTGACACAGGAGCCGCATGGCCTGCTACAGCCAAAGCTGCCCAGCTAGTCTCCGCGCCCCGCATGCTCGCCAGCGGGCTACTGCCGCACGGCCTCCTGGGAGGAAGGATTCCTCCTCCGGCACCCCGAGCAGGCAGCCAAGCGAGCTGGGCTTTGGGGAGAGGATTTAGACGGTACAAGGGCTAGGACTCTCTTTCTGGGTGGGACGCCGTCCAACCCCTGTGCGGTGCGCGTGGCTTGCTGGGGGTGGGCTACACGGCTGCCTGCGGTGCGCGTGCACCCATGACACCCGTGCACCGTGGCCATGTGCACCGCACACAGAAAGGGCTCCCGGGGGGAGCCGCTCGAAATCCTGTGTGGAACGGGGCAGGGAAGGGAGCAGACGGGTCCCGAGCAGCAGCAGGGTCACGTCTGGCGCCATTAGCCGTCTCCTGACTGAGCGTTTCTCCCGTCTCAGCCGTCCCTTCCGAGGGACGCGAGAGGCTGCAGGGACTGCAGACTGTCACTCAGCCCCCGAGGCTCCTCATAGGGCCCTTGGACACAGCACCGCTGCGCCCCCCGCAGGAGGAGTTCTCACGGGACTGCTGCGTTGGCTTTAGAGTGGCTATGAGCTTCCAAAGCCAGGCAAAACTCCTGGAGCAGGGCTGAGGTTCATACTGCATCTCGGGCATTGACAGGACTTCACCACCACGCTCCCCTCTGCATAGCTATATGGCCCTGCTCCTGGGTCCCTGAGAGCCTCCGAGCCCTTGAGGAACTCGTCTTCACCACACACAAGTGGAGAAGTTGAGAGATGGGAAACTGAGGCACGGAGCAGCTAAGGGCTGTGCCCAGCCACCTCCCAAGTAGGCAGGGAGCAGGGGAGAAAGCAGAACGGGGCTCGACTGAATACCTGTGGGCAGTGGGGGCAGGCGCCACGATGGTCAGAGGCAGGAGTCGACTTTCTGGCAACGAACAAGAGACAGGAGGTGCAGCTAGGGCCGATGCAACAGCAAAAGGGGAGCTCGCTGAGGGGCGCAGAGAGAGGGATGAGACGTTCCAAGTGATGGGCTTGGAAATGACCACTGGGGCGGCTTTGTAAGTGGGTCTGAGCAAGGCAGGGCGGCGTGTGTCGAGGCCAGAGAGCCGTCCGGAGCGCCCGGGAGCTGTGTGCAGGCCAGCTCTTAAGTGTTCCACCAAAAGGGCCTCCCGAACTTAGCAGCCTGGCTGTGAGGCCCTGAAGAGAAACCCGAGCTGAGGATGACACCCAGGTGGCGGGCGAGCTTGCTGACGAGTTGAAACGGGGCGTTACCCCCAGGAGGCCGGCTCGGGGCGGGCGGGATGCCCGTCGCCGCCGCTCTGAGCTCCTGCTGCCAGCTGGACACCCACAAGGCGACGCCAGAGAGGCAGGCGAAGGACGCGAGACGGGGATGGCGCAGAGATGTCCGAGCAGCGCCTGGATCGCGTTGCGCCGTGTGTGCATGTTTACATTCCCACAGCACGTCCCTCCCCCGCCCTGCTTTCCCCTGCGGAGCACTGGGACTCTGTTTGAAACATCCCCTCTCTTCAGGGGATGCCCCAAATACAACAGATCCTGCCCCGGCCATTCCTAGAAAAGCTGGAGCCAACAGGCAATAGACGAGGCATGTTAAATGTCGGTTAATAAATAGCCGAGGAACCTCGTGAATTCTTACCGGTGACTCGACTATTCGATAGTCCCGGGGGCAGTTCCGGCAGCCAGTGCGCTCCGGCCCCACTCCCAAAGTGCCCCCTGCCACTCCGCGCTGCTGCCTCTGCGAGGGGAGCCAATTTAAAACCCAGCTCCCCTTGTGGGGCAGCAGCCCCTTTTTAGGGGGTGGTCTGAGCTCCCGGACCCAGCACAAGCCGGAACTGAGCTGGGCTGCCGGCTGGAATGCTAAAAAACGTACTGGCAAGCGCAGGGGGAGGGCGAAGCATGTAGTCTATAGCATTAACCGCTACGCTTTTGCTTACTGGTGAATCGACTGCACTATTACATCCCTACAATAGACCGATCGACAGCTGACTCCAAGCCCGTGCAGAGCTGCTGCTGCTGCTCTCTCGGTAGCGGCACGTACCCGCGGAGGGGCTGTCCGAGGCCTTTGATGGCAACGGCCGCCAAGAAAGCGACTCGCCAGCTCTGCCTGGAGAGTCCGGCCTTGTCCAAGCTTCCAATGTCACCGAGGGCCAGCGGGGCAGAGCCCTGGGCAGAGCGAGCGCCCCTCTCCTGGCAGCGTGCAATGAACAGAGGCCGGGAGCTGATGTTTGACTCCCCGGGAACAATGCACAGAGCCAAGCAGACAGCAACCCTGCCTACTGCGAAAGAGCCTGACTTCTGCTGTGTCAGTATGACGGGGCTCTCACTGGAGCCGGCTGGATCTACGCTGAGAAGCATCTGCCTGCTGCTGGCTGGAAGTTACGCCTCTTGTGATCCGACCTGGCCAGACGCAGTAGAATGAGCGAATATTTCAATTCCTGGGCCCAGTGCTCTCCACTCAGAGACCTCAGCAGCACTTCAGGGGGCAGAATGTACAGGTGGGCAAATGATTTGCAAGCAGCTTACGTGATCACTTGCCCCTCGAGCTGTTTAATTGTCCGTGAACAGATTCCAGTATTTTCCGGTGTGTTGGAAATGAATCACGTTTGTCAGGGAATAAATGTAGGACTGCAAATAACGTGCTTTTGGCCCGTATTCAAACGTCCCGGTGATCTAGGTCCCGGACTGAATGATCTAGCCCGCAAGGCACAACTTTCAAACGGCATAGGCACGAGAAAAATTTCCAGGGAACAATTCTCACTGCTCTGGGTTGGCTTTCTGCTTGGAAATTTGTTTTTGGTGAGCAGTCGCATTTAAGGGCAGGTCCACCCCAGACTTAACCCGCTCCCCTGCAGAGACAGGGCCACGTTGATGGAACAACTCCCAACCTAGCCACTGCCTCTCGGGAAGGTGGATTAACCACAGCAGCAGGGAAACCCTCCCGGCGCTAAAGTGAGAGTCTATGCTGCAGTGCGCCAGCCTCACTCCAGCAGCGTTTTAAGTGTCAACGTAGCCTCACGTTCACACTAGTAAACTGAGCAGCAGAGCAGCAGTTCTCAAACTGGTGTCCATGAGGGTCTTCCAGGGGGTGCACGAGTCACATCTGGGGCCACCTGCACCACTGATCAACTCCTCCCCCTCCCTCCCAGCCCCCTCACACACCAGGAAACAGCTGTGCAGCTGGAAGGGAGGGGGCGGGAAGAGCAGGGGCAAGGGTGGAGTGGCAGCAGGATGAAGCAGGTTGGGGGTGGGGCTTTGGAGGAATGGGTGAAGGGGGCGTGGCCTGTGGCTGAGCAGAGCTTGAGCTCCCCTGGAGAAAATTGGAAGCTGGCTTGGGGATCTGTGAAAATTTTAAACTCCAAATGGGGGCTCTCGGGTTGCCAGCGCTTGAGAACCGCTGCAGTGGAGTGTCTGTGGAGAGCAAGCCGACAAGTGGAATGAGCACTGTGAAAGTGCCTTTATTTCCTGTGGTCGGTGGGGTGGGCTTGTTCCCATTTTACAGATGGAGAACTGAGGCACAAACCGATTCTAGTCAAAATGATTTGCTAGTTGTGGGCGCCTGGCTTGAGACCCTTGGGCACAGGTATTTGCAGAGGGCTGAGCTTGGCACAGCACTTTACAGGCCTTTTAGAGGCTTTTTTTAAAGTATTTGCTCAGCTGCTGCTGAATTTAACTGCTCAGCTTGCAAGGCCACTCCTGCCCCCACTGCCATCAAAGGCCGTTGCCTTCAGTAGCAGTAAGTTCAAACCCTCGGAGGTACCCCTGTGTCCCCACCATGCTGTCCTCTTACCTTTCAGTGAGCTCTTAAAGCTGTAAGCCGGGGTCGCTTCCATCTGGGTCAGGTGACTGAATGCGTCCCTTTGAGAAGGTGCCAAGATTTCCTTTAAAAAAACAGCCATTTTGGTCTCTCACTAAGCCGGAAGGGGGCAGAATATGGCTCAGAGAAGGCTTCGCCCGCAAAACCATTCCCAGCTCTTTCCCTCTCCCAGAGGCAGGCCTGCGAGCCATGAGCCAATTGACAGAAGTGGCAGTAAACACTGTGTGTTGCTATAGGGATGTCACATTACAGCCGTTCACAGGGAATTGTGAGAGCTACTCGGTACGCCGCCAGGCACGCCGCCGTCACAAAAGCTGTCCAAACTCAGTGGGAGTCATTCCCCTGACCGCAGTGGGGTTTGGATCAGGCTTTAAATACAGAGCAGACATCGGTCAGGTGGCGGGGGACAACCTGAATTCACCCCCTGGCATTTTAACGGGTCTTAATGACACAATCACATAGTATTTCTTCCTCAGGTCCCTTGCCTCATTCAGTGCTCTTCCCTCTGCCTAGCTCCTAGGGGAGAAGCCTCCACACCGAGCAGTCCCAGGAGTGTCGACAGCCGGGCTGCTGGAGCATTGTCCACGTCGGCCCAGTCAATGACTCGCCTCTCTCCCAGCCAAGTGCTAAACACATTGATTTTTCTTTACAGCCTCCTGTGGCCTGTGGGGTGGGCTTGTTCCCATTTTACAGATGGAGAACTGAGGCACAAACAGATTCCAGTCAAAACGATTTGCTAGTTTTAGGCCCCTGCCTTGAGACCCTTGGGCGCTGGGAGTGCTCAGCACTTCTCCAAATCCACCCAGGCCCTGTTCACCCTTTCCAGCGCCTCGTCCAGGCTGTCTCTCCCCTCCCAGTCCTCGTCTCTCTCCGTTTTTCCGAAAAAACTTCACTTACATCCACACTGCAATCGCCTTCTTTCACAAAAAACTGGAAAGAACAGCGGGATTTTTCCGACATTGGTAAACCTCTTTCTCCGAGGAAGAAGCCTTTTTCCAAAGAGCTCTTTGGGAAGAGGCGTGTGTGGATGGGAAGGGGGGTTCTTTCGCAAGAAGAGGAAAGAGGAAGAAGCAGAGATGCCCTGGTGGCCACTCCGTCCATAGTACTCACATGCGAGAGAGCGTGCATTCCCTGTGGATGCTCTCTGGCGAAGACGCAGATGGCTTTTCCGATGCGCTTTGGCAGTGTGGACGCTCTCTTTCGGAAGACGTTTTTTCGGAAGCTCTCTTCCAGAAAAGCTTCTTCCGAAAGACGCCTGCAGTTTAGACGTGGTCCCTGTCTGATCTGTCTCCTCTTGTCCCCATTCTCCCCTGCTGGTGTACTCCCTGGCTTGTTGGCTAGGCAGTCCCAGTCTCTCCTCTCTAGCTCCTTGGCTGGGCTCACTGTCGTCCCCCTCCCCCCCCCCCATAGCTCCCTGGCGCCCCCTTTTTCCTCTGTGGAGGCCATTGGCAGCGCAGGAGAGAGGCGCCCAGCCGCCCCCGGGCCCACAGCAACCATGACAAGACAAGACCAGCTTCACTCCGCAGCCCCCAGCTGGAGCATGCTCAGCCATTCTGTGGGCGTGGCACGCACGCCGTCTTCTCGGCCGCGGGAGCTGGGTGGGGATGGAGCACGCTCAGTGAGGGCAGATCCTGCTGGGAGTTGGTTTCTGCTCAGCAAATGCAACCTGCAATTGCCCCAAACCCCATCCCTTGGCCACATTTGGGTGGGTTTTCCCGGGGATAGCCCTGACACAAGGGCTGCCACCCTGCCAGATCTTGAGTCTCTGCCCCAAGGCACAGGGGAGCTACAGCTGTTTAAAGAGAAGGTTGTGGGAATTTTTTTTAAGGTGGCCAATATATTTATTTTTATCCTAGCCTTCTTCTTGGAAATGGCTGAACCATCCTGACAGAAATTTTCCAAACGTATTCAGCCCAAAAGAGCCACCTGGTACGAAAAAGTTCAGCCCAAATGGTTCAGCCAAGTGCACAGTCAACCTGTGGAACTCCTTGCCAGAGGATGTTGTGAAGGCCAAAAGGTGTGTGCAGTACCTTTGCTCCCACTGTAACCTTCCTCTTCTCTGCCCTGGCATTGGAAATGTGGCCAGTGTCCTATCAGAAGCCACAGCAGGGCTCCTAAATTCCTCCTTGCAACGTCTCCCCAGGGGTTAGCCCACTCACTGGTGTTGACTCCCAGCGTTTGGCATGATGGGTGCTCTTCTGCAGGAAGCCCCAGTCTTTGTCCTAGTCCATGCAGCACCTGCTGTTGTTTCTTCTCCCCGGCTGCTTCATCCCAGGAGCCCTCCTGGCCAGGGACCCCTGCTCCCTCTGACTGGCAAGAGAGGCAGCCGTGCACAGCTGGGAGCTGGCATTGTGACATAAGAGGTGGCTTAGCTTGTCATTACACACCACAGCTGGCTTTAATCTAGTTGCATGCTGCAATGCTGCATGCTAAACTTCCTTAGTGAGTCCATGTATTAATAACATGCGCCGAATGATCCGCAATGAGACAGTTAACAGAGTAAGTTCTGTAGCTACAGGGGACGTGTGGGGCACAGACATGGGAGTAATTTTGCTCTGGCAGGAGGGTGAAGTAACTGACCTAACGGGTCATCGATTCGCTTATGAGTCCTGCTGTGACTTCTGTTTAGCGGCTCGTGGTCAGCTCCGTGGAAGGGTGAGGTGCTCGTCAGGGTCAGAGTCTGCTTGGCAGCAGCGTGGATGGGGAAATGTTTTTACACCAAACTGGAAGCACATTTATCTGAAAAGAAATAATATTCCACCTACAGTGAGTGGGTGAGGGCCCCATGCCTGCGCTGGGCGTGGCTGAGGATACACGACACATGGGAAAGAGTCAACCACATGGTATGCCTGGATTAAGTCATAAACTTGGCAGGATTCCCCCTTCTCCCCCCAGCTCAGGATCTGTGTGTGTAATGCTGCATCTCATGCCCCAGGGGCTGACAGCACATGCGGGAGAGGGGTAGATTAAGACACCACAAAGGCACAGCTGTGTGCACAATTCCCCAGCCTCCGCCCCACCCCGTCCGCTTCACATGCCGGGTTATGTTCCCTTGAAGTCGCACGGAGGTTCTGAGTAAATTTGATCATCGCTAGGGTGGCTCCTATCAGTGAACTCCTGCTTCCTGTTCCAGCCCACAGAGCTATTTTCTCTCTTCCTGAGAGCCCCCCGCCCACCCCAGCGAGTGACCCGATGTGACAGACCCGCCCCTTTTCGAAGAAACCGAAAGGATGATAAACAAAACTAGGTCTGAGTTCAAAAGGGCAACTTAAAATATGAAGGGAATTACACTGGACTGAAGAACTGAATGTAGAAGAGACTTGGAATCACTGTAAGTCAAAGTTGCAGACGCTATCCGAAGCCAGCATGCCATGCATGGGTAGGAGGGAGTCATAGGAAAGGGTTGCAGACCAAGCTGGAAGAACGAGCATCTCAAAAAAGTTACTAAGAAAAAGCCGAATGCTTGCAAGGAACAGAAGCAGGAATGGATCAGCAAAGAAAGTCACTGCTGGGCAGGGGCGGCCATGCGTATAGGCCGACTAGGCCATCGCCTGGGGTGCTGCGTTAAACGGGGTGCCCAACGATGACATCACACCACTGAGGGCTGTGGAAGCAGGGGCGCCGATCGCGCATTCCACCTGGGGCACCAGCTGCCGGCAACCCGCCTCGGGCCGCCCCTGCTGCTGGGAGGACAGAAAGGAAAGGAAGGCAACAGCAATAGTGCGGGGGGGGGGGGGGGGTTAGCCATAAAAAAAGAAAAGAAAAAAAGTCATAGTGGAGGGGTCTAGGGGTCAGAGTGGACCACAAGCTAAATATGAGCCAACACTGTGACGCTGTTGCAAAAAAACCAAACATGATTCTGGGATGTCTTAGCAGGCGTGTTGTGAGCAAGATGCAAGAAGTGGTTCTTCGGCTCTACTCTGCATTATTAGGCCTCGGTTGGAGTATTGCGTCCAGTTCTGGGTACCACGTGTCAGGAAAGATGTGGGGAAATTGGGGAAAGTCCAGAGAAGAGCAACAAAAGGTCTAGAAAACAAGACTTTTGAGGGACGATTGAAAGAACTGGGTTTGTTTAGTCTAGGAAAGAGACGACTGAGAGGGGATATGATACTGGTTTTCAAGTAGCCAAAAAGGTGTTGGAAGAAGGAGGGAGAAAAATTGTTCTCCTTAAACCTCTGGGGATAGGACAAGAAGCAATGGGCTTACAGTTTAGGTTGGACATTAAGGAAAACTTCCTACCTGTCAGGATGGTTACGCGCTGGAATAAATTGCCCAGGGAGGTTGTGGAATCTCCATCTCTGGAGATATTTAATAGCAGGTTAGACAGACACCTGTCAGGGACCGTCTAGATCGGGGTGGGCCAGATTCAGCCCATCAAGCCAGTGGATCCGGCCCAAGGGCCACCTGATCCAGACCATGGGCTGTCCCACTGCGACCCTCAGGCACAGAGCCTCTTCCGAGTAGCCCCATGCCACTTTAAACAGCTGGCTGCACCCTGTGGCTCTCTGCTCTGAGTGCCGGGGGGGAGGGAGGGGAAGCTTCACACTCTGCCCCAGCCCCCCAGCAAAATCTCTCAGCTTGGAAACTGGCCAAAGGGAGCTGAGAGATTTTGCTGGAGGTTGGGGACAGCACACAAAGCCTCCCCTTCCCCCGACGCCCTCAGCCCAGACCCACAGGGAGCAGCCAGCCATTTTGAGCAGCCTGAGGCTGTGGCAGGTAGGGAGCTTGCCTCAGGGTCCCGCAGGGCTGCTGGCTGAGGTAAGCACCTCCCAGCCCTACCCTGCATGTAGCACCCCAGTCCCTCCCTCCCTCCCTCCTACTCCCTGCCCCAGGTCACCCCCCACCCCCTTATGCCAGGTGGAAGTGCTAATACCATTATGCAAGGCACTGGGGAGACCTCCTCTGGAGTAGTGTGCGCAGCGCTGGTCTCCCGTGTTTGAGAAGATGAATTCCAGCAGGAGCAGGCGCAGAGCAGGGCGACTCCGGTTGCCAGAGGAACAGATCATCTATCTTAGGAGACAGGACTTCAGGAGCTCAGTGTATTTAGCCTCCCCAAAAGCCTCACCACTGGGGGCAGCAAGCACAGGTGACAGCTATACTGCAGAGTGATCACCGGAGGCAGCTGCATCACCAAGGGAGTTGCCAGCTGGGGATGGGGCTCACCATCTTGCCTGGTGTCGGCCCGGGTAAGTGACCCTCTTGCCCTAATACCCTACACACAGCTCTCGGTCCCAGCACTCAATGGAGGGGAGCCCCGCCAGACCCACCCTTAAACCATCCCCCATTTCCCAAGCCAGACTTGGGCAGCACTGGGTAATTCTAGAATTTACTAAATTTCAATTGGCATTCTATTGTTGAACAGCCCAATTAAAACTCTAATTAATCACGATTCGTTTTTTTAATCGTGATTGCTTTTTGAGTTAATTGTGAGTTAACTGCAATTCACCGACAGCCCGAGTGGTCATTGTTCAACGGTACCATGCATCGGTTCCTGTATGGGGTGTGGGGGAAGAAGTCGGGGTGGTGTGGTTGAAGGGGGTTATATTTCCATATGGAAGGAGGTTCTCTTAGAGTATTTGGGGGGCCCATTCCATGATGCAAGGCACTTCTCTGGTGGAGTGCCTGTGCCTGGTGCAGGTGGGTTAGGGTATAATTGGCCACACTTTCTCCTCGGAGCAGATTCTGTGGTAGCTGAGTGTCTGTAGGTAGGAGAGGCTGTAGGTAGGGGATTTCCTGGTATGTTTGGGGTGGTTGCTGGATCTGTGAAGCTAGGTGTGGTGACTATAATCTCAGGAAAACATATTGTCACCAAAAACCACAGCGCTCCCAAGAGCTCACACTAGTTCAGATATTCCTGGGAGTGAACCATCTCCTCTCCCGACTTCCCAGAACCTTAGGGAGAGATTCCCGGCTTTGCCCAGGCCTGACACAAGGAAATGACAGGACAACATGACATGTTGCCATTACACACTGGCCTTCCATTTGGCAAGCAGCCAGGGACGTGTGTGAGCTGGGAGGAAGGAATGCGAGTGCTCAGCTCCTTGGCACGGTGGGTGTGTTTTCCTGATACGCGACTGAATCATTTGTTCTGAAAACCTCTCTGCAAAGGCCGCAATAACCTTGCACACAGGCCTCAGAGTTTGGCTAGTCTCTAAGCGTCCTGTGCTGGGCAGTGTTCCCTTTCTGCATGCCTGTGTGAAGTGCATGCGAGCTGTGACAGTTGCCTTCAGTGGCTGTCCTCCCGGGGAACTTCCTAGATATGGAGCATAGAGGAGGGACGAGGAACAGCTGTTTCACTCAGCCTAAGGCTGTGTGCTGAAATGGTTTGCACTTGCTCACATGAGAAACAGCCAAGCGTTAAAATATAAAACACGCATTCCTGGGGCAGCACGATCCCCACACACCCATAGATCGGTCACTTATTATTCCCATTGGATAATAGGGAAACTGAGGCAGAAAGGTGCAGCGACTTGCTCAAGGCCACGGAAAGAGTCAGTATCGGAGCCGGAATTAGAATGCAGAACTTCTGACCTCATAATAATCGGTCTTCCGGGTGACACTGTTTCAAATCAGACCAAATCCACAGTGCTTACATGCTGCTGCTTGAACCGCCAGGGTGAAGGGACAGCAATTTTGTAGCTGTCAGAAAGAACTCAGCCAAATTCTATGCTGGTGTCACTGGTCCCGCTCCACTCACTGGACCCTGGGCTATTTGGACCAGCAGCAAATTTGGCTCCATGTTGCAAGTGATGGTGTCTGTTGTAGGTCATGTACATTGCAGCTGGACCCAGAATGCGCCAGGTGCTGTACGGACATGAGAAAACACAGCTCCTGCCCAGGCGGCCTGATGGCTGAATTCCTATCTCCCCTGTTGGCCGGGGCTGTGGGCAGTTGTTTAATCCAGTTGTAACAGCAGTCCCAGGCCGCTGTAACTGGAGCTCTCCAAATCATTCCTTGGCCTCTCTCGGCTGCAGGGCCCTGTGCAGCGCCAGAGTCTGTTTAGGGGAGCAATTTCTGTGCCCCTGTTTATACTGGGCTCCACTCCCCCTGCTGCTATGGGGCAAGCAAGAGGCACTGTGGAGAGAAGCCAGAAGGAAGGATCGTCCTCTCTCCTGCTCCTCCTGTTCCTTTGCACGTACCTTAACACAATCAGTTGAGTCTCATTTCTTGATTATACAAGATTATTTGTCAGCCAAGTCATGCCGGCAACCTGTGTGCCTAAGAGTTCTCACCTCCTGGGCCTCCCCTCGCTGACCGGCTGCCACTAGAACCAAAGAGTGGCCAGACTGGGTCAGACCATTAGATGTACCTAATGTATCTAGTTCTTTCTTGAACCCTGTTAAAATCCTGGTCTTCACCACGTCCTATGGCAAGGAGTTCCACAGGTTGACTGTGCGCTGTGTGAAGAAAAATGCACACTCAGTATTTACCAGGATCCCCACAACTGGAAGCAATCGAAAAATGCAAATACACCATGAATTAAAACTTCAGTGGCAGCCATGCAAAAGCAAATATTGGAAGGAGGGGCAACATTTTGGTATCAGCCCCATGTAAGAGGTTCCCCGGAATATGCTATCTGGGGTGGGGTTAGGATACTATTTATCAGGCTGTTAGTAACAACACCAGCTTGTGCAGTGAGGCTGCTCCAACAGACAGACATCTTCACTCTGAATTTCTGATCCAGGATTAAAGCAACACCTTCCTCCCTCCCCTGTCATCCATTTCCAGACAGACAGAGATTAAGGACACCATTCCTACCCATCCTGGCTAATAGCCATTGATGGACCCAACCTCCATTAATCTATCTAGCTCTTTTTTGAATCCTGTTAAAGTCCTAGTCTTTGCAACATCCTCTGGCAAGGAGTTCCACAGGTTTACTATGAGCTGCATGAAAAAAACCTTATTTTTGTTTGTTTTACACCTGCTGCCTATTAATTTCATTTGGTGACCCCTAGTTCTTATATTATGGGAACAAGTAAATAACTTTTCCTTATTTACTTTTTCCACACATCATGGGATGCATGAGGGTAGAGTAGTTTGATCCTGCAGTTGGAAAATATGTTTAGTCTGATGGAACACAGAATAGCGCCATATGATGTGAATGGATTCCTCTGTTTTATAGTGAGAGCAGAATTTAGGCCTTTTAAAATCTTTCTGTTGCACATGCATGAGTCTGAACACCATCTGGCTTACTCTCCAACAGCCAGGTTAGCTTTCTAGAGATACTGGTCGTACCAGAAGCACAGAAGATTTAAATGTATTTGTAATCACTAACCGGACAGACTGAATACACATGAAGAGGAAAGGTGTTATGCAAGCCTTTGGGGGCAGGAACAGTCGTTTATTATGTTTGTACAGAGCCTAGCACAGTGGGGCCTAATAGGATTGTGGCCTTTAGCATTTAGCATGCACATTGTAGTAAAACCTAATCATGATACAAGAAGGTGCTGGTTTTAGACATTACCATTTCAGAGTCGAGCAGCACATGACATGTTTGGGGCATGATACAAATAGCCTTTGTTTTTCTGAAAATAAAACTTCTGGGTAAGTTTCACAAGTAGTGAAATAAGCCAAGAACAATAAAACTCCATCCAAATGTAAACCAGCTCTACCAAAAAGGGATGTGCAGTTAATACAGGCTAGGGGGCATATTCAACAATTGAAATCTGACCTCTCCTACCACATTAATTCTTCCCTTTCCACAACACTAAAGGGACTTTTTGGACATCACACCTTTGCACTGTAGAATTTACTCACATACTCTGCACTGCATTGATAATGCTCATTTTTCTGTTATTAATGGTTGACACTATATGCACAGATAATGGGATTTCCTTCAGGGCCAAGATATCACTTTGAACAGTATGGCCGATATTTTCTTGAGGTCTTTCTTGATCCCTGTCTTGGGTCTGGTAAGGAGTCACCACCTCTTTTCAAATGAGGAATGCACAGTATTCCAGGATTGAGACGGTGGTGGCAAGATTCCAGTTGGCAGAGAAAGCTGATGACTGACTGTACTAATAACCCAAATGTCACACTGGTCACGTTACAAAGCAAGGAGAGAAAGGAGCAGGCCAGAAATCCACCAGGAGGCATGTGGAGTCCTGCCAGTTTGGTTTTTTTTTAATATGGTGAGTGACGTGGATGTTCTAGAAAGAAGGGGAACAAAAGCTCTGGACGATGCTCATGCACATCATGTAGGCAAGTGCTCCATCAGCTTTCCACATGGTCATCTGTCCATGTGACTCTCAACTGCGACAATGGCCTCCTAGCCAAGGACTAATAATCCTGACGTGCAGCAACCATTGCTGCTGCACTTCTAAATTCACACAGTCATCCCCAGGCGCCTCAAACCTGTCCCGCAGCACCCCCGGTTGCGCTTGTCCTTGATGATATCCAGAGTTCTCCCATGGCCTGGTAGCCCTCGAAGCTGCGTGGCCATGTGGCCACACAGCTGCTTGATAAGCCCCTCGCAGGAGCTCAGAGCTGCCAAGCTTGAAGCTGCCACAGCCAGGATAGACACACCCACTCTACGTTCTCCCCCTGCTGTCCCCAGCAGCACAGACTTGCTGTAGCCAGGACGAAGGGGTCCTTGCTCCAGCCCAACCCAACCCAGCCTCACTGCAACAGCTGGCAGAGAGGGGCCTCTGGCTTGGCTTGAACTCACTGCGGTGAGAGAGGTCTGGGGGAATTCCTCTCTCCAGGGGAGCCTGTACCCTAAACCTCTCATCCCCAGCCCCATCCCAGATCCCACAGCCTTCACCCCTCGCCCCCACTCTCTGCTGGAGCAGTTGAAGCTGCAGGCCCCTTTGAATTGCTGAGCCCGAGGGTAACTGCCCCCTTTATCCCCTCCCCACCCCCATTGGCGGGACTGCTCTGGATATTTTATATTGGTCCCCACCCCACTTGCCCTTTAAGTACAGGCCTAAAAATAGCCGCCAGGGTCGCAGCCTTGAAAAGGCAGTTGGGAAATGAGAAACCTGAGCTGCGCGAGCAGGAGCTTGCTGCACATGCAGGCCGTGAATTCAATTAGCTGGAGAGTCAATCGGCCCCGGTGCATTTGGCTCCCGCCAAGCAGCAGTGAGACTTGGCTGCCAGCAGTCACTGGAATGGCAGTACGGCGGCAGGGAGCTTTGCACGAGGAATAGCAGGTGCGGCAGTGCGGCGTGCCGGGGCTAGTTAGCCTCCGGGTGAGCAGACAGCGCTGGCAAACACATGCGAATGCCTCCAAATCGCTCTGGTGTAAAAGGCAGCCCCAGAGTCTGGCTGGAAGAGGCAGTTGCTTTGCTCAGATCCATGTTGCAGAGGCACTAGACAGTGTCTGTTACAGGGTATATGTTATGGCCCCCTTTGCCCCCCAAAATGAGACTGTTGGGCTGTGTCTAGACTGCATCCCTTTTTTGTAAAAGGGATACAAATAAGACATATCGCAATTGCAAATGAAGCAGGGATTTAAATCTCCCCCGCTTCATTAGCATAAAAATGGCTGCCGCTTTTTTCTGGCTCGGAGCTTTGCCGGAAAAAAGCGCCAGTCTAGACGCGGATCTTTCGGAAAATAAAGCCTTTTCCGAAAGATCCCTTATCTCTCATTTTAAGAGGGATAAAGGATCTTTTGGAAAAGGCTTTATTTTTCGAAAGATCCGCGTCTAGACTGGCGCTTTTTTTCGGCAAAGGTCAGAGCCAGAAAAAAGTGGCAGCCATTTTTATGCTAATGAAGCGGGAGAGATTAAATCCCTGCTTCATTTGCAATTGCGATATGTCTAATTTGCATCCCTTTTACGAAAAAGGGATGCAGTCTAGACACAGCCTTGGAGTTCAGAGGGTTGCATGTATCTTCTCGAGGTGGGGAGAGGCATTGGTTTCTTCTCTTGCCTTACAGCGAAAGTCCCTAGGGCAGGGTCTTTGTTCAGGTTCCCACACCACCGTAGAAAAGTACAACATTCAGGGTGTGTCTAGACTACAGGACTTTGTCGACAAAACTATACCTGACTTTTGTTGACAGAACTCAGCGGTTTTGTCGACGGCTGTAAACCTCATTCTACGAGGAATCACGCCTTTTGTGGACAGAGTTCTGTAGACAAAAGGCGTTACTGCATCTACACTGTCCTTTGCATCTACACTGTCCTTTGCATCTACCCTGTCATGTCGACAAACCAGCTTGCTTTGTTGACGACAAAGCGGCTTCTTTGTTGACAGAACTGGATGTTGTCTAGACGCTCTTTATCGACAGAAGCGTTGTCAACAGTATCTATCGACAAAACTTCTGTCGACAAAAGCCTGTAGTCTAGACGTACCCTCAAAGTGGATTCGAGCATAAGCTGACATGGTCACATGTCTTTGTAGGACCAATCGTAGTCCAGGCTTCCAGAAAAAGCAAGACTATTCCTAGATCATTGGCCCAAAAACCAGGCCATTAAGCTCCGTAAGCACCACTAATGACCCTCACTTAGTACATCTAACTCCGTAAACAGGTTTATGCTGCATCTTTCTAACGTCCAGTACAGGAATGATACATGGGCACAAAGAGAATATGCATATTCAGCAGTTTATAACTTTTAACATGACATGTTACATGAAGTATTTTGCATAAAGCATATTTGAGTTAGGCATATTCATATTTATACACATATGTTCATAACAAATTTGAAAGACACCATGACAGTGTCATCCACACATTGTATAAGCATATTCTCCACCCCATCATTCAATTCTCTAGTGAAAATATGAATTACTGTGGGAGCTATAGTAATAACATATTTTTCACAATGCTCTTTGATGTGTTCTAGGAAAGCCTCAGAATCATTGATTGCCATTTTATCTGCGGGGAAACAGACAGAGGAATTAAAACTACAAGAATGAACACATGGCAGAACTAAGACTAGAACTCATGACTCACTAGGCCGTGAGCTTACTGCCAGCTTGTGACCCCTTGCCAAAGGCTGGGAAGAGCTTTCTAGAACGTTCCCTCTCTCGAGCACCATGAATGTGTGTGGCGCACTCAATACACTTTCCGACAAATAGAGCCTTCCTTCCGCCACGTCCCTTTCCCCAACACAGCACACAACAGGCTTTCATTCCAGTAAGGAGTACACAGACGATGTGGGTCAGTCATGAGGCCGAGCGACTAAGGGAAGAGAACGGGCCTTCCCTTTGCCCCTGCTTCATAGCTCCCGTTATCTGAACTTTGTGGTGAATCATGAGCAGTCCCATGACGGTTTCCCACATGCATCCTCGGGGAGACTTAATTATTCCCTACACGCGACGTGAGGGGTGGCCAAGGCAACTCAGATAAAATTAAAAACCCAACCCACAAACACTAGCCCTAAACACCGTCTCAATCCCGCCGGGATTTTGGGGGGTTTTCTTCTGGGCCACCTGTACCAGGGAATTCTGGGAAACTCACAGATGCGTCTGTCCCTTGAATTTAAATCCAAATGGTTCCGCTAGGCAGCAGAGCATGTGGCTGCTAATCTGAGCCAACACTGGGCCATCGCCATATTTAGCTGTACACCGCTGCTCATGAGTGGGGTTTGCATGCCTGGATCAAGAACTGTATCTGGCCCTAGCGTCTTGTGGCCCCGATTTGCCTTGTAAAAGACCTTGTTTTACAGGTTTATGTTTTTCCATTTACAAAGAGCAAGCGTGTGCTTTCAGACCAGCTGGCCCAAAGGTTAGATTTGGGGGGGGGGACAAAACCAAGAAAGGGTGGAAGTGAAACCTTCCCCTCCCCAAAAGCCCCGTGCGTATTTCTCTTCTGCAATCTGCTGCTTCGTCTGGGTTTCACAAAATAACGGCTTTCCTAGCTCCGCGCTTGGGGGACCCTGTGGTGAACGGTGAGGCTCTCCTTCAGAAGACTCCAAATGCTACACAGAGGGGGCGCGGGAGAGCTGGTGAGGAGAAGAAGAGAGAAAATCATGGGACGAAAGGGGATTGCCAGCGGGAAAGCAGAGCGAGGGGGAGCAAGGAAGAAGATGTGAAGGGAGTGAGGGAGAGAGCAGCATGCTGAGCTATGTGATTGCTAAGGAGAGGGGTAGCCATTTTGTGGTCACCAGCACAGTTAGTCCCAGAAGAGGCACCGTAGTGTTGCCACCCACCCGTTTTTCACCCCGTCGGTTTTTGGCTTCTGTGGACAGAGTCTATGTCGGGTTGCCCAGGTGCCCTGGTTTCAGGGTCCTGGTACCATCCAAACCGGAAGCCCAGTTCCCAGTAGGGATGTGAAGGATTAGTCGACTAGTCAGTCCCCCCCGCCCCACCCGCCGAGGCCTCTATCAGAAAGAGGCAGCGGGGGAGGGAAGAGGAGGGGTACTTCAAAGTGGCAGCGCCACATGGAGCCTGGGGCAGAGCCCGGGCTCCATGTGGCACTGCCGCTTTGAAACACCATGTGCAGCCCAGGGCCAGCTGGGATGTCCCCAGACTGCACACGGGGTTTCAAAGCAGCAGCACCACATGGAGCCCAGAGTCAGCTGGCGACTCCCTCGTTGATCCCGGCTCCATGGGGCGCTTTCACCTTTGAAGTGCAGCAACAGCCCTAGGAGGGGCCCTATCGACTAATCGAACAGTCAATGCAAAATGCAACAACTATTCGATTCGTCAGTTACTCTCAATTTAACCTCCCTAGTTACTGGAGGCTCCAGGTCATTAACCTGCTCCTGCAAGGGCCACCTCCTCCCTGCAGACAAGCTCCTTAGGACAATCCAGCAAGCAAATCAAGGCGGGGGTCAGGGTCACGATCCTGCCGTGTACGGAGGCAGGCACCCGAGGGCCCAGAGGAGCTCCCAAAGCCAGGCACAAGATGGCATCGCAGCACGTACAGCGGGGTGGGCAATAATTGTCGCAAGAGGGACACTTAATGAATTTTGGGAAGTGATCACGGGTCGGCTCCACCCACCAAAGGGGCGGGGTCTGGGACAGGGTTGGGAACTAGCCTCCCCCCAGACTTCTCTAGGGCTGGAGGCTTTGAATTCAAATATAGCAAAGGGCTCCCAGCTCCGCCGCTACCGCATTGCCTGGCAGCCCCCCGAGTTGCCGTGGCTCTTTAAGGGTTTGCAGCTCTGGCCCCTGCCAGATTAATGCCACAACTGGGAGCCAGGAGCCATTTGAACAGGATCCTGCTGCCTGAGCCACCGCCTGAAAATTCAGTGTCATGGGCATCAGGATAGAAATAGAAAGCGGCCAGATGCCGTCTGTGGGCTGGATCAAAGCAGTAAGTAGGCAGGATCCGGCCCCTGGGCCGCACCTTGCTCACCCCGACGTAGAGCGTCCCTGGAGCCCCTGTTAATGCAGGCTCGTCTGCTGCACTGCCAGCCTGAGCATGGCGATGTCAATCTGATCCGAACCGTCACGTCTTTTGAGCTGATTATAAGCACAGTCTTCCTGGGTGGTCCCATGTTGCTGCCCAGCCGAGAGCCAGAGGAGGGCTGGACATTCTCAGGGCACCTTCCACTCCTCCGGCCCACGCAGCAGAATTCATCCCTACCACCCGCGTCCACCCCAGGGCCTGCCAGCCGCGTGCTGCCTCTCCAGGTCTCTCCTGAACGCAGCGAGGGTGTCACGGCTGAGTCTGAGGCGGCGGAGGATGGAGCTCCGGATCCCGGACTGCGCAGCGGGGAGGCCGAGGGGGGCAGGCGCAGAACCAGGAAACAGGGCGGAAGCAAAGGGGAATCCTCGAGGGGCCACAGTGCCCTCGGTCCCATTCCTGTCCCCCCGCACAAGGGCAGAGCCGCGCCTGCCAGGCCCCAGCGCTGTGTCTCTCTGGATGGGCGATCACCGGACGAGATAAGCTCGTCCCCAGGAAGCATGAGCCACCTCTGGCCCCGGCAGTGCGGGAGCCCTCAGCTAGTGTCCCTCTCAATGAGCAATGACCCTCCTTCCCGATGTCAAAACAAGCGTATGGTTTGCCAAGGGACGGGCCGAGTTCGCAGCCTTCTTTCCTGTCTGAGTCTGAGGTCAGCCGCCGCCTTCCCAGGGCTGCTTCCTCCGCTTCTTCCCAGACTGCCTCAGGAAACTGGACAGCGCATCCCCGGGACCATGCGCCAGCCAGGTGGTTTCCAGGCTGGAGGGCAAAGGGAGCGCGAGCCACCCTGAGCGAATGGCCCGGCTCCCCAAGTGAGGGAGGGGCCATGGAGCTCAAAGTCAGCTGAGTACTGGGGATAGCACAGCGGGGAGAAGGGGGAAGGCCCAAGGTGCAGTGACAGACGTGGAGGGGGACGCTGATCAGAGACCCTAGGGCCAGTTTGACAGTCAGGAAGGGGGAATTACGCTATTCACAGAATGGGCATCTCGTGAGCAGAGGCAGCACAAGCATCCCTGACCCCCACACCACCCGCAGCATCCACCAGCAGGCCCACGGATCAGCACCTCCCTCTCCCCGGCTCCTCCTGCCCACCGTGGAGCAGCTGCTCATAGCATCCTAGAACCCTAGAACTGGAAGGGACCTCGAGCGTCATCGAGACTGGTCCCCTGCCCTCCTGATTTACCTGCTGCTTGGGAAATCGAAGGGGTGCCCTCAAAGGCAGGCTAGGCCCCCCATTTTGCGTTTCAAATGCTGTTTTTCCTCACCAGAAAGTCCTTGCAAAAGCGAAGGCTGCACAGGGGAGGACCTCCCACCAGAGTCTGGGGTGTAAATCGGGCAGGATCCTGGGGCGTACGGGAGTTGCTCTGCAGCACTGGAGGAGAGGGACTCTTGTCTGTCCCAAAGCCCTGCCAGTTCCTCGGGCACCAGCCAACTAGCTGAACAGAACGATCATCGAGTCCAGTCCCCTGCCCTCATGGCAGGACCAAGAACCATCTAGACCATCCCTGATAGGTGTCTGTCTAACCTGCTCTTAAATATCGCCAGTGATGGAGATTCCACAACTTCCGCAGGCAATTTATTCCACAGTTTGACCACACTGACAGGCAGGAAGTTTCTCCTAATGTCCAACCTAAACCTCCCTTGCTGCAGTTTCAGCCCATTGCTTCTTGTCCTATCCTCAGAGGCCAAGGAGAACAATTGTCCCTCCTTGTAACACCCTTCAGTGGCTTGCAGGAGGCAGTAGGAGGAAGGGGGAGAAGCAGGGGATGGAAGAGGTGGGGCGGGTGTGAGGGCTTGGAGGAAGGGGTGGAGTGGAGGCAGGTCCAGGGGTGGAGCATGAGTCAAGAGGCATCCCCAAGATCTGAGACAGCACCTACCCCCCACCGTTCTCCAGGGATCATCTCTCAACCCAAGGCGGCGGCGTTCATCCTCCATGGCTCAGGAAACTAAAGCCGGGTTCCTCCTGCTCTGAAAACATCCTGGGGCCTCTCTTAGAGCCCACTGGCAAAAGCCTTTCCTGGGCTGGAAAGGCCGGCGCTGGGGTGCAGTCATGGAACCATAGGGGACAAGGGCCGGGAGGCACCTCTGGATCTATGAAATCCAACCCCCTGCTCCAAACGGAGCGATCGGGTGGGGTGCGCGCCCAGCAGAGCATCGGCTACTTCAGTTGTTCGAATGTGTCGCGTTTAGTCGTGCGGAGGAACCCAGCCGGCACCCCCTGAAGAGTGCACACTTGGGTTATGTCTGCACTGGTGGGTTCTTGTACAAGAACTCTTGTGCAAGAACACATCCACATTTCCATGTGCTTTTGCGCACGAGCATCCATGGCAGTGTGGACGCTCTCCTGCGCAAGAAAGCTCTGAGGGCCATTTTAACCATAGGGCTTTCTTGCGCAAGAAACCCCTGCTGCACGACCACACTGCCCTCTTGTGCAAGAAGCCCGCTCTTCCCACGCCGGACTGTAAATCTTCGTGCGCAAGAGCGGGTGGGCAGTGCGAACGCTCTGCAGGTTCTTGCGCAAGAACCCGCCAGTGTAGGCATAGCCTTGGAGCCGGCAGCAGGAGAAGGAAGGCAGCCGCAGCCGGTCACTTTGGAGGGATCTCTGGAGTCCTGTGCGTCTGTTCGGTTCCTGAGCACGGCCCTGATGGCTTGCGTGCCCTCACGCGAATCACCGCACCCCTTGCGCGGTTTGGTTGCCTGGAAAACAGAGGCCGCTGGTCCCGGCTGGGGAGGCCTGCAGATGAAAGGTGCCCGGGAAGTGCCCAGAAGTGTCATGAGCCTCTGTGCCACTAAAGATCCCCTTCCAGGACTCCAGAGATCCCCCCCCCCCCCCCCCCCCGCTCTTGGCAAGAGCCTCCCGGCCAATTCCCAACTCCAGGCAGTTTGCCTCCCGCCAGCGTGTTTCTTCCATTCCCCCAGCAAACAGCAACAAGAGGTGGGCAGGGCACAGCTGCTGCCCCTCCAGCTCAGGGGTGCCGGCGCTCCCCGCCTGGTCAGTGGCCCCAGGCTGCACTGCTCTTTCCTCCAGGCCCGCGTGCGTGGTCGGCAGGCGCCAGTGAGCAGCAGCGGCTCAGCTAGGCCAAGAATGCCGGAGCCGTAAGCCGGGGAGCGGCAGAGGGCAGAAGGCCTTCTCAGGCTCAGAGACGCCACGAGAAGGGAGCGCGCCTGCGGGGACCCGGCCCTGGGAAGGACCCGAGCAATGCCTGCCCAGTGGCCAGGAAACAAAGTGGGGAAATCAAAGGGGCATCCTGGCTGGGAGTCCCCGGGGGGCTTTGTGTGCCTGGGACACCTGGCTCCGGAGCAGCCTGCGACCCCATTGCCTGGAGGAGTCACTCAGCTGCTGTACGAGCAAGATGCAGCCTGGAGCGGCGGGTGTAACGGGCGGGGGAGGCGTCGCCCTCTCAAACTGCCGGCCTGGCCCTGCCCAGGCGTGCTGGGGGCGGCATGTGGCTGCCCCCAAGTGCCCGCCCTCCCCATGCGGCCACGCTATGCGTGGCGGAGGGTCTCGGCTCCTGTGGGGAGGGTGTGGCCGGGGTAGAAGGGCGGGGATGGGACCTCCCCCAGCCTGACCTTCACCCACCGCCCAGGCAAGCCCTGGAAACACCACCCCGCACTCATCCAGCCACGCAAGCTGCCGAGCCTCACCTTTGCCTTGCACCTAGAGACAGCCCGTCGCAGAAAACCACAATAGAGCTAGTCCCACACACCCAGACAGAGCGCGGCTGTACGGCCCTTCCAGCCTGGCAAAATCCATCAGCGGGACAGGCAGGGATCTGCTTCCGGGCCGCTGGTGTGTAGGATTAAAAACGGCCCAGCTGGGGAAGAGGAACCAGGACTCCTCCATGCAGGTTTGCAGGGCTGGTAAGAGAGGGAGGCTCTGGCAATCTGTGTCAAGCTGCCTCTGCAGCTGCTGGCTGCCAGGTCGCCCCGAGGACCTGCTGCCAGGCTGGAGTTAAGCCTTTGCCTTGGGTTCCAAAATTCCACACAGCGCTCCAGAGCCAGCTCGTAGGCCAGCCCAAGGTGCCAGCGCTGCCACGGAGAACAGCTGTTCATGTGCACTGGGTGACCAGCGCCCTGCCCAGGGCTGGTGCGTGGCCAGGGTGGCACATCTCTGTACACGTCTGTCTACGCGTGGGTGTGTCGTGCCAGGCATTGCACCCTTCACTGCGCGCGTGTTCTGTGCATGGATAAGGATGGGGATAGCCCTGGGGTTTACAGCCGGGATCTGCTTTCCCGGCCGGCGCTGATGTCTCGGAGGCTGTGGGTCCGGTGTGCCTGTGTGTGTCACTGCAGGTGGCCGGGTGACAGGCTTAGGGCAGGGATGTCAGGTCCCTCTGTCACATACAGACATGATGGGGCAGTACCTGACCCCTAGGGATTGTTGCTGGTTCAATCCCTGAAGTCCTGGCCCTGCATGCACTGAGCTGAGTGTGAAACCCGGGGTGGATTTTCTGGACGTGGGTTGGCCGGAACTCTGCAGACCTCCTCAGGACAGGAGATTAACAAGACTGGGACTTTTCATCTTGGAAAAGAGGAGACTAAGGGGGGATAGGATAGAGGTCTATAAAATCACGAGTGGTGTGGAGAAAGTGAATAAGGGAAAGTTATTGACTTGTTCCCATAATATCAGAACTAGAGGACACCAAATGAAATTAATGGGCAGCAGGTTTAAAACAAATAAAAGGAACACAGCGCATAGTCAATCTGTGGAACTCCTTGCCTGAGGAGGTTGTGAAGGCTAGAACTTTAACATGGTTTAAAAGAGAACTAGATAAATTCATGGAGGATAGGTCCATCAATGGCTATTAGCCAGGGAATAAGGTAAGGAGTGGTGTCCCTGGCCTCTGTTTGTCAGAGGGTGGAGATGGATGGCAGGAGAGAGATCGCTTGATCATTCCCTGTTCGACTCACTCCCTCCAGGACACCTGGCACTGGCCACTGTGGGCAGACTGGGTACCAGGCTGGATGGACCTTTGATCTGACCCAGTCTGGCCGTTCGGATGTTCTTACATTCCGGCACTGGGGCTCACCCATTCCCCCCGCACGACGAGACAGAGCTGGGCTGGTGGCTGAATTTTTGTGAACATTTGTTTAAAAGGAAGCCCCACTGAAGACAAAGGGTGAGCACTGGGCTGAGCAGACAGAGGAGGAAGGCAGCATCTGTCAGAAAGGGGACACACAACGCGCCAGATGCCGGGTCTCGCCAACCCGGCTGGAAATCCCGGCTCCAAGGGGCCTGACCCTCTGCTGTGCACGTGCTACTGCCGGCACCCACCCAACAATTGCGCCTCCGAGTCGTGTGTGCCAGCCAGGGGCATCTGGTCTCCCTCACTGTGTAGCAGAGGCCCCAGCGGGCAGCTGATCTCGCAGGGCAGGTGCTCTACTGACCCCAGAGCTTGTGGCTGAGGAAGCCAGCAGCTCTGCTGGCAAAGTCATAGGAGCGCTGCCGTGTGATGCCCAGACCAGATCCCCTTTGCCTGCCTTATCCAAGGAGAACCAACCTGGTGAAAGGTCTGGAGAACATGAGCAAGGAGGGAAGACTGAAGGAATTGGGCTTGTTTGGTTTGGAAAAGAGAAGACGGAGAGGGGACATGGCAGCAGTTTTCAAGTATCTAAAAGGGAGGGAGAAAAATTGTTCTCCTTGGCCTCTGAGGACAGGACAAGAAGCAATGGGCTTCAACTGCAGCAAGGGAGGTTGAGGTTGGACATTAGAGGAAACTTCCTGCCTGTCAGGGTGGTTAAACACTGGACTTAATTGCCTGGGGGGTTGTGGCATCTCCATCCCTGGAGATATTTAAGAGCAGGTTGGACAGACGCCTGTCAGGGATGGTCTAGACGGTGCTTGGTCCTGCTGTGAGGGCAGGGACTGGACTCGATGACCTCGCGAGGTCCCTTCTAGTTCTAGTGCTCTGGGATTGTAGGATTCTATGACCCTGGCCAGGATCACAGACCTCGAAATCAGATCTGTGCCCTCTGATTTGCCGGCACTCACACGCCATGTGCTGCTGACACAGCTGAGGAGTGCAGTGATCAGTCCCCTCTGGGCCAGGTCTGCTGATAAGTCTGTCACAGCCGCAGCGAGGGGCCAGTGACTCTTAATCTCAACCTGTAGCAGCTCCTGCGGTTAGCTCCGGAGGTCCCTGATTCAGTCCCTGTGTGTCAGCCACTCTGTTCAGCTAGTTGGCTGGTGCCTGAGGAACTGGCCGGGCTCTGGAACAGACAAGATTCCCTCTCCTCCAATGCTGCAGAGCAACTCCTGTACGCCCCAGGATCCTGCCCGATTTACACCCCAGACTCTGTTGGGAGGTCCACTCCCGTGCAGCCTTCGCTTTTGCAAGGACTTTCTGGCTAGGAAAAACAGCATTTGAAACACAAAATGGGGGGCCTAGCCTGCCTTTGAGAGCACCCCCTCGATTTCCCAAGCAGCAGGTGAATAAGAAGGCAGCCCTGGGACCGGAGTGGCACTTGCTTTGACGCGTCACTCAGCGCAATATTCTACAGCCGGGCGGGTCCCTCGGAGCTGCTGGAATTCCAGAGGAAAGAGCAAAAATGCTGCTCTGAGCCGCGACGCTGCAGAGCAGCCTCCGGAGCGTTTCCTGTGTGCTGGACTCAGGAATCTGGAGCGCCTGCCACACGCTGCACTGAGCGGTGACTCACACAGCTCCGGGTTGTGCAGACAGGGCACGTCTGTGTCGCTATGTGACTTGCAGCTTGAAGCCTGAAGTTCCAGTGGCAGGGAGCCATGGGAAGTCCCCGAAAGCTGCCTGGCGCAAGTTAGCCCTCTTGACCTGCGTGCCAGGCCACAGGGCAAGGGTGGAGGCAGACAGAGGCTGCAACACAGGAGTGGAGAGCTTGCAAACATTCAGCCAACGTACTGAACAGCTGCTCAGCTCAGTCACGTTCATGCCCTTTTTGAAATTATTATTAGCCATTCCTGGACGGCTTTTTCATTGCACAAGCATGTGGGGAATGGCTGCTCTAACCCCGCACCTGCCTACTTGTCATTCTGACTTTTATATTCATGTTAATACATTAACATTTCATATGCTAAGTGCAGACATTTGGTTTCATTCCATTCTAACCTGGTTGGGATGAAGCCCTTCCATGGCTCTGATGCAAAATGCCAGGATTTTGGTTTTGCAGGAAAATTTAATTTTTCATTCCCATTTGAACAGATTGTTTTTTCCTCCTAAAGTGCCAGAATTTCCTGGGGAACAGAAGAAACTCCCGTTGCTCACCAGCTGTTGTAAAAATACATTCCTATGCAACATCCAGCATCATTTCTTAAAGCAGGACACAGTCACGCTCCGGAAAACACTGTACAGAAGTTTAGATTTATGTACGTCAGCCCGGCCAGAGGGGGAGCGGTAGAGCCTTTTCACCCCCGTAAACTTCCTCTCGCTGGGGTGTAATGAACGGTGGATGTACTTGTTGTGCAAGGCAGGGGCGGATGAGAGTGCCGTGGGGCCCCGGGCAGCGAAATTTCATGGGGCTCCCTCCTTTGACACAGCGCGTGCGCCTTGACATCACGGCGCATGCGCAGGGCCTCGGGAAGCGCAGGGCCCAGGGCAGCCGCCCTGCTCGCCCTGCCCTAAATCCGCCGCTGATGCAAGGACCTGTGATTTGTTGTTTCCGTTAGCACACACACACGTGCCTCGCACACACAGTGAACAGGCCACACGTTGCCTGCCCCGAAGGTGGAACTATGTTCACAAAACTGCTCAGCGACCAATTCCAAGCAACATACCTTTGTCAAAACAAACATGTTTCACAAAAGCAAGGTTTGTCTGCGAAGGGAACAAAGCTACGATCCCGAAGCAAGGTAGCTGGTAGGTCTGGCGCCACCAGCTCTATTGACCAGTGTCCTAGTGCAGCTCACACCAAGACCTGGGCACGGTTTCATAGACTGGCAGATTCCAGACCAGAAGGGACCATTATGATTTAGTCCAGGGGCGGGCAAAGGGCCCTCCGTGGGTCGGATCTGGCCTGTCAAGCCGATGGATCCAGCCTGCAGCCGCCCTGCTGCTCTCTAGGGTTGCCAGATGGTCTAACCAAAACTATTGAACACCCCGCCCCTCCCCCCAAAAAAGGGGAAAAGCTTCTGTTGAGAAAAAAAAGAGGGAGACCAAAGTTGTTGAGCAAAAAAAAGGGGGGGACCCCGAGAATTATTAAGCAAAATAAATAAATACATACATACACTTTAAAAAACAGCGTGGCTTCTTTAGGAGACTTTTTGGCCCTAACAGGCTGCTGGCGGCTGTCTGCCATCCTGTCTCCCTGCTCCGAGCTGGACAGCTCCCCTGCGGAACCAGGTAAGCACCCGGGATTTTCGCCTCCTGGTCAGGAAAAAATCAGAAAATATGGGACATTTTAGGACATTGTAGGTGTCCGGTATTTTCTGAATTTTTTTACCGGACGGTCTGGGTCAATACCAGACCCCTGGCAACCCTACCGCTCCCCCACCCCCAGGCCAATCAGAGTCTGGGGGCGGGGGGGCACGCTCAGTCTCTTCACCCCCTGCAAGAGCGCGCCGATGTATCTCTAGCTGCCGCGAGCCTTTGGGGCGGAGCTTTGCACACTCCCCGCCCCCAAGCCAATGAAGGGCTGGGGGTGGGGACCACACGAAGTTTCTCGCGCCCTGTCCCCACCCTGCCAGGGGTAACCCCTGTGAGACTAGATCAGGGGTGGGCGATCATTTAGAAAAGGGGGCCAGTTCAGAAATGTCTCCCTTTGTGAGGTAATACTTTTTACTAGACCAACTTTTGCTGACCAGAGACACACGCTTGGGAGTGAGTCTTCCTCAGGGCAGCCCCCCATCCTTCCTCCCTGTGAACTGGGGAGCGAGTAGCATTCGGCAGTGCTGCGCTTGTTCTCATTCTTCATACGAGGGCAGGTCTGCCCCTGCTTTCCCTCAGCAAACCGACTTCAGCGTTTCCCTGAGCGCACCGACGTTTAGGCCCTTTGGCCTTCAACGTCACCGTTGGAAAGGCAGCACGGGAGTCCACACAAGTAACTGCACCTCCCAGAATTTAGCTCCCGCAGTTTTTTGCTGTAGTCAGAGCTGCCCCACTGGCTTCAAGGAGAGCGGAATTGGAAAATCCAGCCTTTCGTGTGGGGTGGGAGAGATTCACCACCTCGCCGCTGGACTGAGACACGTGCCAGGAACACATGGGCTGGAAGAGCACCCGGGGCTTGGGCATGCAGACTCAAGTTGCCTTTGCTTGAAATGAGGGGGAGGGGCAGATGTAATTGCTTTTCCCAGAGCCGGAGGCCTAGGCAGATGACACAACAGCTCTATTACTATTCTACATGCAAGGCACTACATTAGGCCGACTACAGACATTAATGATGAGGGGGTTGGAGCACATGACCTAGGAGGAGAGACTGAGGGAGTTGGGTCTGTTTAGTCTGCAGAAGAGAAGGGTGAGGGGGGATTTTAGAGCAGCCTTCAACTCCCTGAAGAGAGGTTCCAAAGAGGATGGAGAGAGGCTGTTCTCAGTGGTGGCAGGTCGCAGAACGAGGAGCAATGGTCTCAAGTTGAAGTGTGGGAGAGGTCTAGGTTGGATATAAGGAAAAACTCTTTCCCTAGGAGGGTGGGAAGTACTGGGCTGGGTTCCCTAGGGAGGGGGTGGAGTCTCCATCCCTAGAGGTGTTTAATTCTCGGCTTGACCAAGCCCTGGCTGGGTTGATTGAGTTGGGTTGGTCCTGCTTTGGGCAGGGGGCTGGACGTGATGACTCCTGTGGTCTATTCCAGCCCTGGGATTCTAGGATTCTAGGTTAAAGTGGAGACTCCCCAGTAGCTCAAGTGACAGGGCAGCTGCAGTCAGCTTCACAGGGCCCAGATTCAAACCGCAGCCGAGGCGGAGGCCTCCCCCTACCAGGCCTTGAGTGTTTTGTCCGTAAAGTAGCTGGAGGCCTCACTGCAAGGCCTTGAGCCCCTTGCAAGAGGGACCCCGGGGGCCTGACCCTGCGAAGACGCGTGCCTCCATCTCTGCAGGCTCAGGGCCAACACCTGCAAGCGTGAGGCTGCCAGCTCGGGGACACAGCAGAGAGCTCCAGAGCCCAAGACTCGCCAGCGGTTGCTGTACCCGATTCACATCGTCTGTGGAACTGGTTGGAGGGAGGCCGCTAAGGAACTAGCCAGCGGGATACACACAGGGGAGGGAAGCTCGACAAGAGCATGAGTGGGGAAAGCCATGCTGGTACTTCGCCCCCCACCCCCACCCCCCGCGATGCGGGGGAACCTAGGGGCTATTTCACACCACAGCCCATTTCCATCTGCCTCGGCTAATTTTTCGTGGCAAAGCAACCAGCCAGCCCTCCACAGGGAGAGGCAACCAAGGAATGAGGGCATGGGGCCTCCAGACTAGCGACGTGATCCATGACAAACAGGAGCCGCGAGGCCCTTTGGGTTCCCTGAAGCTGCTCCAGCGCAGGGCTGGGGAGGAAACCGGGCAGCACAAAGTGTGTCGACAAAGCAGTGTGTCCACCGGAGCCTTAGTTCAGAAACTCCTCCCCAGGCCAACTGCTGGGAGTCTCTGTCTCATGCATCCACCAGTCATTCCTCCCGCTGCGTAACAGCACTGGCGTGAAATCACCTTCCTGTTCTATCTCCCTTCAGCCATGGGTGGCCCAGAGGGAGCATTCAAGGAAGGAGGGGCGGTTCCGGCTGTTGTTTCGCCGTGTGTCATCCCCTCGGCAATCTGCAGACAGGCAGAGGGGGAATGAGATGACAAGGCCAAACATGACACAGAGTGGTTACGCCCTCTTCCCCCCACCCGCCTGTGCGCGCTCTCTCGCTCTCTCTCACACACACACCCCACGTTCTTCCCCGCTGACAGGCCCAGTTGCAGTCTCTCTCCCCCAAGAGGAGCGAGGCGCAGACTGGCAGGTTGTTTTTAACGCTTTCCACATTTCATAACTGTTTCTTGGAGGCCTTCCACGGAAAAGCCGAATCCTTCCAGAAAACTTAGTTCCGCCAAGTCGCCATTTCCCCTGCCTCTCTGCCTTCCCGTTAAATAAGTGGAGCAGCTCCCTCTGCTGCTGGAAACGTGCCCGGCAGCCAGAAACCGATTCTCACACCCCAGAGCTAAGATGGAAGTGGCCAGCCTGCAACCAGTGAAACGCTCCATCACTGCAAAGAGAGGGTTAAATGCTACCCCCTCTGCACAGCTTCTGCTCCCCAGCTTGGCCCGGGTTGGTCCAAGCAGCAGTCAGCACCGTGCTCCTGCTCCGTTACGTCTCCCACCTGAGGAAGCAAAGATAAATCAAACCCCGAGTTGCCGGAGTTCCCAGCCAGAATTCAGTTAGGGCACGCGTGGATTCCTGCACCCATCTGCCACCCAGCAAGGGTCCCAGTGCAGATCAGATTTCAGGACCGGGGCCTAAAGAGAGATCCAATTCCAAATCCCAGCTCACTGCAATGTTGGGTCTAACTCCAATCTTCAGGGATGAATTCAACCAAACTTCTGGGTTTGACCCTGCTGACCCCCTACGCCAGAGGGTTTCAAACTATTTTTTCATGACCCAGTTAAAAGAAAATTGTTGCTACCTGTGACCCAACATGATTTGACTAGAGGGTAGACTCTGGGGTGGAGCTGAGGATGTAGGATGTAGGAGGGGGATGTAGGAGGGGGCTTTGGCGTTGGGGAGGGGGAAGGGTCAGGGTTGGGCCAGGAAGGGTTTACCTTGCAGCGGGCGGGAGGGCAGGGCTAAGGCAGCTTCTTGCCTCTCCTGTCACCACAGATCATGTTGCCCCCAGAAACAGCCAGCAGCAAGCTCATTAGAGGAGGTTTTGGAACAAATTGATAAACTTAATAGTAACAATTTAGCAAGACCAGATGGCATTCACCCAAGAGTTCTGAACGAACTCAAATGGGAAATTGCAGAACTAGTAACTGTGGTTTGTAACTTATCCTTTAAATCGGCTTCCATACCTAATGACTGAAAGATAACTAACGTGGCACCAATATTTAAAAAGGGCTCTAGAGCTGATCCTGGCAACTACAGACCAGTAAGTCTTACGTCAGTACTGGGCAAATTAGTTGAAACTATAGTAAAGGATAAGGGTATGTCTACACTACAGCACTAATTCAAACTAACTTAATTTGAATTAATTAATTCAAACTAAGCTAATTCGAACTAGTGCATCTACACCTAAAAACTAATTCGAATTAGCGTTTTGCTCATTCGAACTAGCATGTGCACATTGAGTGGACCCTGAACCGAAGTTAAGGCTGGCCGGAACAGGTGCCGGCAGGGCATCGGGTTAGGACTTAGAGCATGGAGCTGCTGCCTCAGGCTAGCCGAGGGCTGTGCTTAAAGGGACCCGACCCCCACCCCGGACAGACAGTTCTCAGGGTTCCCCGCTTGCTTGTCTACCTTGATGAGGGACAGCAAAGCAGTCCTGTCTTGGAGTGCCCTCAGTGCCCGCACTCGGCACATACCAGCACTCGGCCATCAGCCCGGCTGCACTTGCCGCAGGCTGCCATCCGGGGGAGTCAATCGGGGGGCTGTCAGGATCCAGGAGGCCCTGCAGGAGAGCTGCCACCCTGAGAAGCCCACAGAGCCACCTCAGTCCTCCCCATCGGGGGCTCGTGCCCCATTCCTCCCTCACCTCCTTCCACTTACCCCTCCCTGATGTAAAAAATAAAGGGCACGTGTGTTCAAAAATAGAAACTCAAAAATAGTGTAGCCACGGGCAGTCAGTTCGGACTAAGAGAATTTAAAAATGGCAACCACCCGGGAACATGCAAATGAAGTAAATCCCGGGCTTCATTTGCAAGTTCGAATGCCTTCATTAGCCACCCTAGTTTGAACTAGGGGGCTAGTGTAGACTTACTCCTAGAGTTCTTTGATGGAGTCAACGAACGTGTGGATAAGGGGGATTCAGTGGATAGAGTGTACTTAGATTTCCAGAAAGCCTTTGACAAGGTCCTCCATCAAAGGCTCTTAAGTAAAGTAAGTTGTCATGGGACAAGAGGGAAGGTCCTTTCATGGATTGATAACTGGCTAAAAGACAGGAAACAAAGGGTAGGATTTTCCAAGTGGAGAGAGATAACTAGTCGGGTCCCCCAAGGGTCTGTCCTGGGACCAATCCCATTCAATTTATTTATAAATGATCTAAAGAAAGGGATAAACAGTGAGGTGGCAAAATTTGCAGATGATACCAAACTGCTCAAGACAGTTTGGTGAGACCTTTTGAAACTATTCACAGTCTGATTTGGTCTTAACTAAGTGATTGGGCAACAAAATGGCAAATGAAATTGAATGTTGATAAATGTAAAATCATGCACATTGGAAAAAATAATCCCAACTATACACACAATGTGATGGGGACTAATTTGTCTACAACTACTCAAGAGAGAGATCTTGGAGGCATTGTGGATAGTTCTCTCAGTGGGCAGTGGCAGTCAAAAAAGCAAATAGAATGTTAGGAGTCATTACAACAGGAATAGAGAATAAGACAGAAAATATGTTATTGCCTCTATCTAAAACCACGGTACGCCCACATCTTGAATGCTGCGTACAGATGTGGTTGCCTCATCTCAAAAAAGATATATTGGCATTGGAGAAGTTTCAGAAAAGGGCAACAAAACTGATGAGGGGTTTGGAACGGGTCCCATATGAAGAGAGATTAAAAAGACAAACTTTTCATCTTAAAAAAGTGGAGGCTAAGGGGAGATATGATAGAGGTCTATAAAATCGTGATTGGTGTGGAAAAAGTGAATAAGGAAAAGTTATGTACTTGTTCCCATAAGAACTAGGGGTCACCAAATGAAACTAATAGGCAGCAGATTTAAAACAAACAAAAGGAAGTTTTTCTTCACTCAGGTACAATCAACCTGTGGAACTCCTTGCCAGAGGATGAGATGAAGGCTAGGACTTTAACAGGGTTCAAAAAAGAGCTAGATGGATTCATGGAGGTTAGGTCCATCAATGGCTATTAGAGGCCAGGGACACCATTCCTACCCATCCCAACTGTTTGTCTGGAAGTGGGTGACAGGGGTGGGATCATGTAAGGATTACCTGTTGTGATCACTCCCTCTGGGGCATCTGGCATTGGTCACTGTTGGCAGACAGGATAGTGGGCCAGATGGACCTTTGGTCTGACCTAGTATGGCCGTTCTGATGTTCTTAACCCCTGGCCTAGACTATTCTAACAGTGCTGCGTGGCAGCCATGTCGCTTCTGACTCTATAAAAGTGTGTAAGGGACAGCCTGTGGGGCTAGGCCCATGCCTCTGTGCAGGGGCAGATGACCGTTTTGCTGGGCCCCGGGCAGCATAATTCCACGGGTCCCCCCCTTTGCCATGGCGCATGCGCAGTGACGCTAGGCGCATGCACGGTGGTGCCACGGCGCATGCGCGGGGCTTTTTGAAGTGCGGGGCCTGGGACGGCCGCCCCGCTCGCCCTGCCCTATATCCGCCCCTGCCTCTGTGTGTGTGTGTGTGTTTGTGTGTGTGTAGTGGCCTGCACAGCTAGGTACCTGGTCCTGACTGGAGCCTCTGGGAATAGCGGTGTCATAAACAGAATAGTTCTGACTTCAAAATGGAGCCCAGATGTGAACAGCAGACAGCCTGGGACGCCGTATGAGCATGCCAATAAGCATTATTAGAACTGTGCACAAGCCAGGCTCCAGATGTGATTTGTAGGCTCCCCTCCCCCCACAGAGCAGAGGGCAGAGAAAACATCTCCTGTGTAGCTTGCTGACTAAAGATACCCAACCTACCTCTGCTAGGAGTGGATAAAGTTACAGTATCCACGGTTTAAGAACTCAATGATTTGTGTGGCACGAAGACCTGCTGCATTCTTGTAGCATGTACTCTTGGAACTTGGCTCATTCAGTTCAACCTGGATGTCCATTTCCAATATTTTAACTACACTTGGCTGTTCTACCCTTAAAAATGACATCGACCTTGCTAGAGATGATGGAAAAACTTGGCACGCTGAGGTACGTCTACACTGCGGCGCTATTTCGGGATACTTCTGGTAATCCAAAATAGCTATTCTGCGTCTTTACAGCATGCCCGTTATTTCGAAATATCTTTCAAAATAAAGGGCTCGCTATTCTGACATCCCTGTAAACCTCATTCCACGAGGATTAAGGGATGTTTCGGAGTAGTGGGTGATTTCAAAATCTGGCACTGTGAAATAAGCTATTTCAAAATGAAACTTAAAGGCTACGTCTACACTGGCATGATTTTCTGAAAATGCTTTTAACGGAAAAGTTTTCCTTTAAAAACATATTTGGAAAAGCACGTCTAGATTGGCAGGATGCTTTTCCGCAAAAGCACTTTTTGCGGAAAATCGTCCGTGGCCAATCTAGACGCGGTTTTCCGCAAAAAAGCCCCGATCGCCATTTTCGCCATCGGGGCTTTTTTGCGGAAAACACTACTGTGCTGTCTACACTGGACCTTTTGCGCAAAAGTCTTTCGGACAGTATTTCCGCAAGAATACTGACGATCTTACATGAGATCGCCAGTGTTCTTGCGGAAATTCAAGCAGCCAGTGTAGACAGCTGACAAGTTTTTCTGCAAAATCACATGATTTTGCAGAAAAACTTGCCAGTCTAGTCACAGCCAAATTGCATAGCTTGTTTCAAGCTAAGGATGCAGTGTAGACACCACTGGGTCGCTAGAAGGATTCCTCCATTGAGTTAGAAAAAAGGATTAACTGCAATCAACACAGAAGTTCCTCTGTTGGCGTAGGAAGCGTCTACACTACAGCTACACAACTGCAGTGTCATAGCTGTGCCACTGTAGTGTAAACATACCCAGAAGTTTGAAGGTAATTTCTATAGCTAAAAAACCAGCCTCTCTCTGATTTCACACACTCTGTTTTGTAGGACATCCCTTGGAAGGTTGAAGCTGAAGTCTGATCCCGTAGCAGCATTTGATTTCCCTCCAGACCATGCACACATCGGTTTTATTACTACAAAGATTAGAACAAGGTGGATTTTGTTACTGCGTGAGAACTCAAGGGTGCCTGCTGGTTTGCTATTCCAGGGCTGCTCTTCAGTTCTGAGCTGCAAACTTTTGAAAGGTTTTAAATTCCTTTAAAGAATTAGAAAAAAACTTAAAAAAACAACAAATAGACTAGTAGCACTCTAAAGACTGACAAAACATGTAGATGGGATCATGAGCGTTCGTGGGCACAGCCCACTTCTTCAGATGGCAGGAGTGTTGGAAGTCCAGATCCAAGAATAAATAAGGGAAGGAGGGGGAGGGGAGAGAAGTTCCTGTGTTCCCAGTCCAGGCCTCGTCCAGCAGCCTGATATTGTAATCTCATGGGAGACAGTCTCGTCTTTTCATTGGCAGATCACAGAGGTTTGGGGGGTGGGAGAGGCAACTGCAAATCCTGAACCCAACAGTGGTGGCTTGTGCTGAGTATCCCTAGTTATGTGTCCTAAGCACCCATCCCTATCTGCCTTACCAGAAGGAAACCGGTCTAAAGCATACCTGTGCTTCCACTGACCTCGATCTCATTCATTTTCTTTAAATGAAATAGCCACTAGTTTGCATGAGGCTGATGGGTTTACAACACTCACCCTGGCTGAGCTTTATAAGGAAGGGAAAGGACTATTATCCCTAGTTGATAGATGGGGAAACTGAGGCACAGAGCAATTTTTTTTTTTTAAGAGCTAGACTTTCACAGGTGCCCAGCATCTCTGCAGATCAGGCCTTGAGGGATTTACCCAGTCGCTGAGACAGCAACACAGTCAGGACTAGAACCCTGGTGGTCCTGTACATAGCCCATTAAATAAATATTTATTTCCACCAAAAGCCACAGAGTGTGATGGCCACAAGTGGTGAGGAATGTGTCCCAGCAAGGGCTCTGTGTGCCCACCTCCCCAGATGGGCAGCTCATACTGAAGTTCTGGATGGGGACTAGCTCAGAGAGCCAACATTGGCCCTGCATCTAGGAATGCAGGAGCTAAGCAGGGTGAACAGAAGAGGGAATTGTCAAGTGATCCCTCTCCTGTCACCTGTTCCCAGCCTCTGACAAACAGAGCCTAGGGACACCATTCCTGCCCATCTTGGCTAATAAGTATTGATGGACCTGTCCTCCATGGATTTATCCAGGATTTTTTTTAACCCTGTTAAGGTCCTGGACTTCACAACATCCTCTGGCAAGGAGTTCCATGGGTTAATTCTCTGGCCTGCGTCATGTCACAAGACAGCTTAGATAATCACAATGGACCATTGTGGCAGGATCTAACCAGACTCAGACTATGTCTAGACTGCAGGTTTCTTTTTTGGGAAGAAGCTTTTTTTTGGAAGAGACCTTTTGAAAAAAACGTCTTCTGAAAGAGCACATCCAAAGCGCATCGAAAAAGTAATCTGCTTTTTCGAAAGATAGCCTCCACACTGTGCTATCTTGCGTGTAAGCTGTGATTACTATGGACGGAGTGGCCACCAGGGCACCTGTGCTTTTTCCTCTTTGCTCTTCTTGCGAAAGAACTCCCTCTTCCCCATCCACACACACCTTTTTGCGAAAGAGCTCTTTCAGAAAAAGGCTTCTTCCTCATAGACAGAGGGTTACCAATGTCAGAAAAACCCCACTGTTCTTTCGATTTTTTCCCCAAAAGAACTCAATTGCAGTGTAGATGTAAGTGAAAACGGCTGTTTTTCCAGAAAAAAAAGTCTGTAGTATAGACATACCCTCAGCTGAGCGACTGGTGTTATGGCAGATTGGGACATAATATTGCGGGGGATTTGTCAAGGCAAGAGCGGGAGCCTGGGCTGCTCCTGTCCATTGCTGCGAGTCACAGCCGAGTCAATTCCATGTGCTGTGTGCTTCTGCCTGACAGTGGCATAAAGCTCATTCTTCGCATGGCTGTGGCTTGCAGTCTGCTGGCTCAAAGCTGCACAGATTCTTCTGTGGCTAACTGGCGGGTGGGGGGTGGAGCACATGGGAGGTTCCCGACATGTGCTGAGGGAGACTGCGTTAGGCTGGCCAGCTCCCCTGCCCAGCTAGAGACCGGGTCTTTGTTAACGGGTGCAGGGGGCTATTTCACAAACACCGAAGGTCTCTGCTTGAGTCCAGCCCTGTCCTGGGTTAGCATTTTAGAGCAGCTGCCCTCCAGAGCGCACCCACTGCCGGGAGGTGCCAACTTACAACAAAACTTGCCTCCCAGGAAGGAGGCTCAAAGCCCTGGTCTGCATCAGGGAGTGAGTTAGAAATAACAAGCGGAGCATCCACACCCCCAAGCACGTTATTCTGGATAAGGGGCTGGTTATTTTGAAATAATAATTCCTGCTTGTCACACAGAACAATGCTTATGTCAAAATAGCTCCGCTGCTGCTATTTCAAAATAACTACTCCCCAGAGCAGTGGTGGGCAATCATTTTTGCCTGGGGGACACGTCAAAATTTTCTGAAGTACTCCCGGGCCATCCTGGAAGGGGCAGGGCCTAAATGGGAAGGGGTGGGGCTACCCCACCCCCAGAACATACTTGATCTGGGGGTGGGGGAGCCCCTTTGCTCCCCCTTCCCACTAGGCACCCATGCCCTGGAAGAGGCTTGGCATGCTCCCCCACCCCCAGGCCAATCAGGGCCTGAGGGTGGGGGAGTGCAGGGAGCCTCCTCCTGTCTTGCCAGGAGCATGTGGCACTTTGAAGTTCCACGGGCTCCTTGCAGGGCTGGGACAGGGCGAATGAAGCTTCACGCAGCAGCTGATTGGCCAGGGGCGGGGGAGCGTGTAAAGCCTCCTCTGCTCTCCCCCCGCCCTGCGAGCAGCGCTTCAAAGCGCCACGTGCTCCTGGCAGGGCGGGAGGAGGCTTCGTGCACTCCCCTGCCCCCAGGTCCTAATTGGCCTGGGGACGGGGGAGCAGCAGGGCCTACTCGGGCCAGATCCACCCACTTGGCGGGCCGCATCCGGCCCTTGGAGGCTCTTTTGCCCACCCCTGCCCCAGAGTCATTCTAAGGAATTCCTCCCCAGCGCTTCCTGGGGCTCTGAGTCGAGAGAGTCCCATTAACGGAGCCTGCCTCAGACTCGTTTCGAGGCTCCGCCGTGGTGTGGACGCGCTCGTTTGAAATAGCTATGGCGGGAGTTATTCTTCTGAAATAATCTCCTAGTGTAGACAGGCCCTAAGGGAGGAAGCCGAGAGGAGCCATTTCAGCCATGAACAAATGCTAGGGCGGGCCCTAGGGATCGGAGACGCTACCCTCTTTGTGTCGGGCTAGTGAGTCGGGGGGGAAGGAGACAAAGAGACAAACGTGACGCTTAGCAAGGCTCCAAACAAACAGCGGCAGGAGGAAACGTAGACATTCCCACGCCCGGTGAGTTCACCCAAGCCCCTCCTGCCACGGCAGCTGTCACACGTGCCTGCTCCGAATCCTCTCGGCACGGGGAGAAAGCTCTTCCCATGAGCACATCAAAGAGAAACACACATGGAATTGGCCCAGGGGACCGCCGCATGCTGCCCCCCGGCCGATCACGTGCTGAAGTGACCGGAGAGATGAGACACCCCGGCATCCAGGGTCCAACAGGCCAGGCGCTCCATGCCTCAGCAGGATGCTGGGTTTTAACGAGGCACAAGGGAAAGTGCGATTGCATCCCAGGGAGGGAGTTTTCTTTCACTGCTGAGGAGTGGCTCCGTCCAGGCCTTGGACAGGCTGCGTCCTTTCTCCCACACTCCACCCGTCTTGTCCGTGCGGCTGGGACAGAGTGTGTCTCTCTGAGGCGTATGTGCAGCGGGTCCCCCAGTCTAGGAGCAGGGCTGTAACAAGAGTGAGGCGAGAGAGGCACTTGCCTCAGGCACGTAGCTGAGGGGGCGCAGAAAAATAATATAGAAAACTCATTACTTTAAGAGAGCGCCACTTCCCTCCCCCGCCCATTAGCAGCAGCCGGCCCGCGGTTTCCATATCAGGTAGCACGTTGCTGCTCTGCCATCCAACAGTCACCAGCCCTGGCAGCCGCCCAGCGCGTCAGCTGCTTCCAAACAGCGCGGGAGGCCGGACACCGGCTCAGCCGCGCCAAGCGCCGCCTTGAGGTGCCCTAGCGCAGTTCCCAGGCGCGGGGCCGGGGTAGGGTTGCCAGGTGTCCAGTATTCTACTGGACAGTCCGGTATTTGTGCTCTCTGTCCGGTAAAAAACATCCGAGAATACCGGACACGTGCAATGTCCAATGTCCGGTATTCTCTGATTTTTCTGGCTGCGCACCGGACGGAAGCCTGGCGTGGGCGGGAGGAGTGGCTGGAAGGCGGGGCCACGATCAGCACTAGGAGCCTATGAGTGCGCAGAAGCCTGGCGGGGGGAGTGGCTGGGAGTCCCAACTGGGAGGCGGGGCCACGATCAGCACTAGGAGCCTATGAGTGCGCAGAAGCCTGGCGGGGGGAGTGGCTGGGAGTCCCAGCTGGGAGGCGGGGCCACGATCAGCACTAGGAGCCTATGAGTGCGCAGAAGCCTGGCAGGGGGAGTGGCTGGGAGTCCCAGCTGGGAGGCGGGGCCACGATCAGCACTAGGAGCCTATGAGTGCGCAGAAGCCTGGCGGGGGGAGTGGCTGGGAGTCCCAGCTGGGAGGCGGGGCCATGATCGCTGCTCTGGGTGCCCCAGGTTTGTTTTTTTTTTGCTCAATCACCAAAAATACGGCGTATCCAGTATTTTTTGGGAGACCATCTGGCAACCCTAGTGGGGGGAGACGAGGCTCAGATTGCCCTGCACAGGGACAGAGGTGCAGGAGGTGAGGTGGGGGTGTCAGGCTGGGAGCCAGGACTCCTGAGTCTTGTCTCACCTCTGCCAGGTTCTAAGGGTTGGGGTCCAGGCCCTTAGCCTGTTGGAGTCACGGTTTCCCCTCCAAAAACTGGAGCCCGGGCTGCTGAGCCACCAGGGCCACGTGCTGTGAATGTGCCACACAAACCAAAGGGACCAGGCAGTGACTGTGGCGTCTCGCGAAAGAAGTTTTAGTAAAAGAAAATTCATTAAGAACGACCTTCGCGCATCCATGGGTCCGGAGAGATGATCAGCTACGTCGCTCTTAGCGCTAGAACACGAGGCAGCAAATAATATTAATTTCAACGCTGTTCTTGATGAGTGTGCCTCATTAACAGCACGCAATGTACAATTATAAACAAATACCTAAGAGTACCTGACATGGTGATATTTGATAATGAGACGTATATATGTAGTGAGTGAGGGTTTATGCAGCTCTCATAACTATAATAAATACATGTTGTGTCATTATTATTGTTATTATTTTATTTTTTATTATTTTGGTATTTCCCCTTTTTCTACAAAATAACTGCTATGAATATATTCACACGAGGGGGGGGGCGCAATGTTATATTCTTGCCTCAGGCGCAAAATTAACTAATTATGGCAGTGCTGAGGAGGCCGGATTGCTGTCCCCTCGGGGCCCTGCCAGGAGGCCAGAGATCAGCACAAAGCTGAGGCCTGGCTCCCACCCGCCGCACCAGGCTTTTTAAAGGGTCCCACCATAGATGTGTGACCCAGCCGGCCGCTAATGCGGGGCTGTGGCCAGGGGGGTTCACGGTGCAGCTGCTGTCGCCAGGCGGGCTGTTCTAACATCCAGTGCTTTGCGTGAGATGAGGCTGGAAATCCGCCCCTTCCCGGAGTCCTGGAAAGCAGCCAGTGACTGAGCTTGCATCCCCCCTTTCCGTGTTTCCCTGCACACTCCACGCCCTCAGAGCCGCCCAGAGCAACCCCCCCTCCCCTGCCGCCAGCCCTCAGAGCCGCCCAGAGGGGGGCTGTGATTTAAAGGGCCCAGGGTTCTGCTGCCCACAGGTCGCCTCCTCCACAGCTCAGCAGGGCTTCCAATGACACCTCAGTCGTGGGGGTGGAACAGGGCAGCATCAGCAGCAGGGTCGGGGACCCCCAGGCTCTGGGGCACCTGCCCCCTATTGGCAGACCGGTGTGTAATCCCCTCTACGGGGCCCGAGTCAACACTGGCAGCAAGTTAGGCAGGGGAACACCCATCTTCCCTCGGGCCCTGCACTGCTCAGATGCCCGGGATGGAGCTACAGCCCCTTGTGCAGAGGCAGAAACACAGGCACCAGGGAACTTTTCCTGCAGACATAAAGGCACCGAGTGAGTTTAGGCACCTACAAGGCCTGAGGCCAGCTAAGCAGGGGGTTTTCAGAGACCCATTGCAGCTTGATTCTGAGATGTAAGCACCCAGACAGTTCTGTGACTCGGTTTCTCCAGCTGTAAAATGGGGGGATTCCCTCCCCATGTAAAGTGCTTAGAGATCCTAAGGTGAAGGGGGCTGTTAGTATTATCACTGCTGCTGGATATTCACTTGGTTATTCCACTTCCCTGTGGAGCGTAGCCACCGCCTGCTCCTTCCGTTCTTTGCTCTGGATACTCCTATCGAGTCATGCCCTTGAGGAATTGGCTTCGTAAGAATCCTCCCAACACCTCTGCACAGCACGGAACCCGGTCAGGGAAAATCTCATTGCCAGGAAACGGTCGCAGGGTCAAAACCTAAAATCAAACAGCCGTCACCCCCAGGTGGAAGGGAGATAAGAGTCTTTGTTCTGAGCCACACGGCAGAGCAAAGCAATCACTTACCAGCTTCTGAAACGCCATCACCTTGGACACTTGTCAAGAGGCTAAATATAACCACAGAGGGCTATATTTAGAGGTATTATTAATAAACTTTCCTGGCCTTGATGCAGTTAAGTGCACTTTCCATAAACGACTGGGCTTGTCTCCTCTTTTCCATATTAGTGTTATGACAGATGCCAGGATTACAACAAAAAATCTCCCGTAAATCAAGTCCTGCAGGATTTAGAAGGCCGGATCCGCACCTGGTGCACTATTGACCTCAGTGGAATGCCACCAGTTTGGGATCTCACACTCCGGGGATACGTTTCCATGGAGGCTGGCCCGTACAGCATGAATTAAACCCAATGTGGTCACTAGGGCCCTTGATTACAGTAATTTGCTGGAGTCTGGCAGGTCGCCTTCATTATTTGTGTTTTTCCCACAGCATCTGAAAGTCCCAAGGAAGATGGGGGCCAGATTGTGCTGTACATGCAACAGTGGTTGTAGACTTCAGATGGGTGGGCAGGAATCGGCAGGAGAGCCGCACCAGACAGGCTCTGACTGTCAGCTAAAAATAGTAAATATAGCAAGAAAATATCGAGTTCAGCTGATCTCTGTACACACTGGCTACATCTACACTACATGCTTCTTGCGCAAGAGCACGTCTGCACCTCCAAGCGCATCGCAAAAGCCAGGTGCTTTTGCGCAAGAGAATGTCCACGCTGCATGGATGCTCTTGCACAAGAAAGCTCTGATGGCCATTCACAGAATGGCCATCAGAGCACCTGTGCTTTTTCCCATAAGGGTTTCTTTCATAAGCAACCTCTCTGGAGTGTCCACACTGGCCTTTCTGCACAATAGCTGTAGCACAAAAAGGAGCTATGCCTTGTAAAAGGAGGTTTACCTATGCCAGAAAAAGCCCTCCCTTCTGCCGTTTTACTGTTCATTTACTTGCACAAAAGCGCATTGGAGATGTGGATGCTCCAAGGGGTTTTGCGCAAAAACCTTGCAGTGTAGATGTAGCCACTGTGACTACAGAACCTAGAGTTTTGTGTTTCATTTTAATTGTGGAAAACCAGGGATTGTTGTGTTTTTCTGAATCAGAGAATTTTCGTTTATCAGGGAAAACCAGCATCCCTGTTCATCATACGATTTTTGTGTTTTAATTCCCTTTTCTTAAAGAAAAAACAAAAGAAAAAGCAAAATCTGTTGCAGCATCTGCAATTTGTGTTGGTGCTCACCACAACTAGTAAAAACCTGCAGCATCGACACTCCCTCTTGTGGAGGTGCTACGTTGCACAGGAGCATAAAAATGCCAGCTTGGCTTCTGCAGGGGGATCTGCCTACAGACAACATTTTCTTTGTGCTACCCTTTCTTCATCGACATTATCTACAATATTTGGTGGCACTGTGAGTATCGCAGCTCCCAGCACGAGCAAGGATCACACGATGGGACATGAATGAAGCTCAGTTTTGAAAGGTTTATAACTAAACCTAGGAGGTTAAGGGGCTCTTAGTACAAATCTCATAGGACACAGTGTTCCAGCACCCCTGTAAGTAAGCTTTCTGTAACCACGTCAGTCCCAGATATTCGAGACACAAGGTTGGGGACTTCTGTTGCTACATCTTTTCACACATTTCTTTGAAATTTACATCACAGGTGGTCAAATTCAGGTTCAGGCCTGCATTCAAGCTACGTGAGTAATTACACGTTTTTAAAATTTTGAATTAATTTTTCATTTTAATTTAAAAAGTTGCATGTATTTTGGGAATGACAAAAGAGCCATATTTGACTCACAAGCCATAAGTTGCAGACCCCTGGTCTAGAGAGACATAAATCTAGAGCTACAAGTCTCAGACAAAAAGTCTAGCTCACAGACAGGGATCACGGTGCATTTCAGTTTTAGCAATCAGCTGTTAAAATCAACCTCTCCCCTTCATAATGTAATAATCTCGCCTGCTACACAGCGGCACTCGACCATGTTTGCAGACACACACTGCCATGTAATGCCTCTGGACTGAGGGCTGGGAACACAAACATTGGCTTTCCTTGATCAGAACACGGGTATTTGAAGGAGAAAAGGCAGTGTAGGACTAGCATCTGCGCACAGGCTAAAGGAAAAAGGGCGGGGCTGGAGGACTGTCCCTTGCATGTTACCTATTTTTAGTGTAAGGTATTTGCTTGGGTCCTTGGCAACCTTGTGTTTGGCTTGCTAAAATTCCCAAACAATGTTTATTTTTAAAGCCTTAACCCTTGTTCTATTTAAGATCCCCCCCTCCCTTTCCCCCACCCACTCCACTGGTCTGCCCTATAGATAGCATACTCCTCTGACCTGGGTTTGGGGCCCTGGTCTCCTCTTCCCAAGTGCTCAAAACTCACAAACTGGAACCCAAAATAGCATCAGCTTTTAAAAGCCACACACCTGGGGATCTTTTCATTGGCCTGCTGCTGGCAGAGCCTTTGGGGGACACATCTGCAAACTTCGTTTGCATTCTGAGGCCTTTTTCTAAAAGCCCCCTTCTCTGCAGAGATCACTCTCACAGCACAGGACTCCAGGAGAAACACGGCCGTCCGCGGGGGACTAGAGATAGCGCCATGCTGTCCCTTGCACACGCGTGAGATAAGAACAGCTCTGAGTCACTGATGTTCCGTTGGTTTGGAGCTGGTGATAGCAGAGGCAGCCCTTTTCGGGAGGCGTCTGAAAACTGGAGAAGGGGCAGATTCAGCCCTGAGACCTTGTTTGCCATCTCCTTACACCACTGATTAAACTGCACCAGGATAGGCCCAGCGTAATGCCGCAGGGAATCGGGTTCTGGCAGCATTAGCATGTGCAAGGGGCATTAATACTTCCCGCCCCACCGTCGCCTGGCACTTCTGAACTGGCATCTCCATGGGAACAGGAAATTTGATTCCATTGTTCTTCCGCCCCCAAGCCACTGGCGGGGCAAAGGGCTCCGGCACCACCTGTCTGTGGCTGCCCATCCAGCCAACAGGCTCCTGCTGGCTCTCAGTCCTCCAGAGCAGGAACCCGCCACCCAGCCTTCCTTTGGCTCCTGCAGCTCTTTGCTGCCTGTCCTAAAACACTGAGCTCAACCCACCCATGCTCTGAACCCATCAGGAGGCATTGGCGAGGTTATTAGCCAGCTGTAGAATGCTGGGCCAGTCCTTTCATAAGAACATAAGAACGGCTGTACTGGGTCAGACCAAAGATCCATCTAGCCCAGTAGCCTGTTTGTCAGAGGCTGGAGAGGGATGGCAGGAGACAAATCGCTTGATTATTGTCTTTGGTCCACCCCCTCCGGGGCACTTGGCACCGGCTACTCTTAACAAACAGAGGTCAGGGACACCATTCCAGGGACACTAACAGCCTTTTATGGACCTAACCTCCATGAATTTATCTAGCTTCTCTTTAAACTCTGTTATAGTTCTAGCCTTCACAGCCTCCTCTGGCAAGGAGTTCCACAGATTGACTATGTGATGTGTGAAGAAGAACTTTCGCTTATTAGTTTTAAACTTGCTACCCATTAATTTCATTTGGTGTCCTCTAGTCCTTATGAAGAACTTTTCTTTATTCACCCTTTCCACACCGGTCATGATTTTATAGACCTCTATCATATCCCCTCTCAGTCTCCTCTTTTCCAAACTGAAAAGTCCCAGTCACTTTAGCCTCTCTTCATATGGGACCCGTTCCAAACCCCTCATCATTTTAGTTGCCCTTTTCTGAACCCTTTCCAAAGCCAAAATATCTTTTTTGAGGTGAGGAGACCACATCTGTATTCGCTGTGCTAATATGTTCATGAACATAGCAAATGGCTCAACGAAGTCACTCTCCTGCGGCTCTTGTGGGTCATGTTGATCGCTAATTGGCTCCGGAACCACAGAGGTCCGAGAGTCGCTCACTGCTAGTATTATTCTGGGAGCCACCAGCTCAAACTGCAGCTCTAGACCTGGAGACACCGTCATTCAATAGGATAGCCTGTGTTATAGTGCGGTGGATACAGGGCCACAGGGAATTATATTTGTGTTCGTTTTCATCACTCTACAAACCAACCATCCTGACCAACTGCAGATTGGCTCCCGTAGGCGAAATAGCTGTGCTGCTACTCTCAGTTGCATGTACGTGTCCTGTCTGTGTTCCTACGCGACTGTATTTAGTATGTGCAATTGATTTCATCACTTTAAAAAAACCACTCCACCATGCATTGGAGGCCAAAGCAACCAGCATTGTCCCTTCAGTGCGACGATGTGCCTGAGAACGCACAATCCAAACAAGCTACAGTGTCATAGCACACCTCTCTCTGGGCACGCAGCAGTCCCAACCCCAGTCAAGAGCAGGGCTATAGTCTGTATTTATTTGCCACTAGACTAGTGTTTCTCAACCAGTGGTACAAGTACCCTTAGGAGTACTCAAGGGAAGTTTGGGGGGTACATCAACAACTGGAATTTGGAGAAAACTGAATTTTTGTTTTAAGTTTTACAGCGCTTTATTATTTTTGTACTTTTTACACCCAAAAATTTCATTGCCCACTCAGCTACGATTGTGTTGCAATGGTAGAAACAAAATTATCTCTGAAAACTGTAGGTACTGGGGGTACTTTTTTTTTTAAACAGGGCTACTTTATAAAAAAAGGTTGAGAAACAAACACGGCACTAGACAATACTCATTCCTTCTCCTCGGCCCGGCTCGTGGTAGAATGGCTTCAACTGACAGGCGGGGACTTGCAAGTGGTGCAATGGACAAATCAGTTTCTCTTTTCTACTTCGTTTCCTTCTCCCTCTTAGCCCTTCTTATCCACTCCACAACGTCCTATTTTTCCCCTTAGCGTTTCCCACGGCTTTGCAAAAATCCATTTTCTCACCGTTATCCTTTCCCGCATCCATCAGTTTCTTCAAACTCAAATCTATTTTAGAGTGGTGTGGTTGACGAAGCATGGAACAAGGGAGGTAGAATCCCGTATCATCAGTTAACCTAACGCTAATTGGTTCACCGACTAAGCAGGATCCTGGGCAGCAGACTGCTCTAGCTTGGCAGGAGCAGCCCCAGCCTGCCGGGCTGTTGGTCCCAGTTACTCGTCCACATCCCTCCATGGAACTAGAAACACCCAAATGCTAACCTCTACTCTGCCATGATTTGCTGAGCTGCCCTGGGGACTCAGTTTCCTCATCAGTACCATGGGAGCAGCACTGCCTACCTCCCAGGGATGTGGTGGGCACTAAAATAAGCAAAGCCAGGTGAGGTCCTTGGACAAAAGGAGCAATAGCTTCCCTTGTTAATAACAGTGTGAATCAACAAACAGCTCTTGCCATGTTATTTCTACCTGGCATGCTGATGATCCAGCTTTGTCAGTGTCTAGTAACAGCACACGATCCGGTTAGACAAAGCAGTATTTAATTTCCAGACTTTATAAATATCTTACAAAAAGATATCAGTCCACAGAGTTTAACAAATGTAGTGTCCGAGTTTGAAGAGATTTTACAATTTCAATATATTGCTTTAGAATAGGAAGAAAAATATCCTTGATGCAATCCCACGATTTAGATCCAAACAGAGACACGGCTTTTAAATGAAAAATACCCCACTGGAGGGTTTGATTCTCCCCTTTGATGTAGAAGACAAATCCCTCTTCAACTGAGTGACATGACAAGGTAGAACCAGTCCCGTGTTGACTCTGCTTTTCAAGCAGAACATATCACCGTCCTCTATCTAACTGAACGATGAAACCAAACAGTCGCTGAATAAATGCACAGCAGATGCAGAATTCCTACCAATCCCAATGAATCTGTTGGCGGGTACAATTCGAGGAGCAGGTAGAACACTAAACCTTCTTGCCAAGTTGGCATTCAAGCATTAGGTTCCTTAGACAGCTCCAGAATAGGAATTATTCAGATCGCATGAGTCCGCCCTGCCAGCCACACCGCAAGCGAGAGCAAAGCGGCCAGTTAAAAGTTTATAATCACACTGAATTTTTAGTGAGGACTCTTCTCAGTGACTATTGTATTTTACCTGCATATGGAATACAGGGGTCATATATTGTACCAATGGGGGAGATCCACTGGTCACTTCTATCTAGTAACAGCAGTGCTCCCCTTTGCAGACAGGCTGGCAGTCAATGTAGCAGGGCTTAAATGTGCCATTTTCTGCAGTGGCAAATCTTATCAGGCACCACCAGCCCTGTTCATCCCAGGGAGCCTCAGACGCCCCCTTGGACACAGTCTAACTGTATCGTGGCCTGTTAAGTGCATTAAGATGCACTTAGTGATGGCCAGGTAACGATCGCTCACACCTTCATTTTGCTGCTAGTATTTTACACAGCTTCCCCTGATACCCATTGCCCGCTCTCTGGTCAAACACACACCACAGGGTAAGGAGGGATTCCACTCCACACTCAGGGTCTAGATCCACACCGGCCTAGCTCCCGCCTTCTTTGAGAAGCAAAACTTCTATACAGGCAGAATTGGAGCTGCAGCTCACGCTCTAGATTGGGTGTTAATCAGGCCGGCCAGAGTATCCAAGTGTCATTCAGAAGTAACCAAGCTGCTTCGCCACCAAGTCAATGACACAAGTCCCACTGAACTCAATGGGAACAGGCTCAGCACCAACATCTGCTAACAGGTCGTCGTCTAGGGTAGGAGCCAAACCTGAGGATGCTGGGATCAAGGTTACCGAATGCTAACAGCAGCTACCTCCAACAGCAGAGTTACTTCTGCAGGCAGTAATTCTACAGGGTGAATTGCATCTGATGCAATTGCTGGAGGGCCAGGGGAGTTCCTAGATGATACACAGCCTGCCCCATTTACATTTCTCACCCTGACAAATTATGAGGAGGGATGCCCAGTCGTTTTCTCTTTTATTTCACCTCAGACTGTGTCTTCCCAGTTAGGCTCTAGGTCTATGATATTTTTTAATTAAAAGATTAGGTGAATTAACTCAAGCACTTTAACCAACCAAACTATTAGAAGAGCTCTGAAATGCAAACTGTTGCAGAAAAACGTAAGAGTAATTTGCTAAGAAAGTTAACCCAAAGTCTTACAAGATTTAATTTAAAATAAAATAAAATAAATCCCCACACAGTTTATCTAGCTCCCAAACTCATGGTGAGAAAACATCTTCTGTTGTTCACCAGTATAAATCCAATCCAATTTTGGATCAGTCTTCAGGACGCTGCTTGGTCATCTTTAGCCACAGCCTGTGGAAGAAAGGAAAGGGACAATCCATCAGCACGAAACTAGCCACACACGGACACCTAGGGCAAATGTTTCAGAAAAGGGCCTGAATCTGCTTGGATAGAAAGCCCTTGACAAACTGAAGAGGTTGATTACACTGGAGCCAAACAACTAAGTTAGACTAAGTCTTCACTGCAAAGAAGAGGTCTGGTTTTATACCGAGTCAGCTGTTTCAGTGTAAAATCTTAGTGGGGACACGGCACAGGCAGTTTTTCTCTTGATGCAGCTAGTTAAGGTCAATCCCAGGTGAGGAGGCAGAGTGTAGACACGGGTGTGCTGAATATGGAATTTAGACCCAAGTGTACCACAGAGCATTGCACTAATTCATCTGGAAGTCAGGCTGCCATAAATTCAAAGTACAGAGAGCCATAGTTCTTCCACCCCTCACCCCACACTCTCCGTCAGCCAAGGCAGGGGGAGTTGGAACAGAAACAAGGGTCTATGAGAAATAACCTTCCTCCACCCCCTTAGCAAGAGATTTGCAGTGACGCCACCATTGTTTAGGCTGTTCACGAGCCCTGCGAATTAGAAAACAATCGGCAATAAAACTGAGCACAGTTAGCTTGGTGTTGCTACAACTCTTCCAGCTGAAAGCTACTCGGCTAAAGAAGGCTGCTCCAGGGTATCTGATCCAAGTCTCAGTGTCCCATAGGCCCTATTTAAATGCACGCTGAGAAGGGACATGGAGGCTTCACTCAGTAACCTTTAGGATCCTCACCTGCCGCAAGAACTGTCTTCCAAGATAGGAGGTAGCCATGCTGGTTAAATTTGTTCTGCTGCCCACTTTACACCGGATATAACCATACAGGTTAGCCCCCTGCAGAACCACTCCCATCGTAACCACTGCCTGTGACAGAGAAGACACAAAGATCAGGGTTTATTCTCCACTTCTCTAAGATCAGAGGTGACACGTCCATCTGGGCATTTCGAATGCACCCAGGATCGAGGTGCTAAACTCACCAGCCATTTCACTTTGAATGAGAACAGGGCACTGAAGGCAAATATCACCCAGATGATAGGACAGGTAATTAGCCCTAACCAAAAGATTCGGGACTCTGCTTCGGAGGAGACTTTTTTCCGTTGAGCCGATGCCTGGAAATGGAAGGAAACCAAATCTGAGCAGTTTTATTTGCCAAGCTCAGAGTGTCATTACCAACATCCTCAGGTGTTTGTGTCCATACTGTTCAGGAGTGACTCCTCAGGAGAGCTAAGGCATGCAGGAGAATTCTATCCCTCCAGGTGCTGTGGAAACAGGGCATTTTTTTAAAAGGACCATTCCTGTCAGGTTCCTGACTGCAGTGAAGAGTCTGGAATACACCCTTAGCTCTTTTTAGGGAACATTTTGAACTGTTAATGAAAACCCTGAGTTCCTGATGACATCAGCCACCGGAAGATCATACCAATGGTCCATCATCACATACCTAGTGTACCATGTTGCTGTCATAAACCAAGGGGTAGCGGGAGGTGTTGCTAAAGACAGCAAACACCCTCTCAAAACAATCAGCAGCCAATTGACTGATGCATTTTTATTACAACACTTGTATTGTACTGTAGAATTATACAGCGTGAGACAGGCCAAGGCACACTGCAGACCCTTAGTACAGGCTGAACCTCTCTAGTCCGGCACCCTCACTGGTGCTGAACCAGAGAATTTTCTGGCCCATGGAAGGCCGCTATTGTCTAGCTGCATTACCAATACTTCCACTGCCTACTGGAGTCACATGGAGATTTTACCAAACTGAAGCAGTTAAAACATAAACATTAACCATTTACCTTCCTGGCTTCAAACACCCAGTGACTCTTGCCATCATCATCCACCTGGTTCCACCAGCGAAGGCCAACCATCAGCCGGCCTGTAACATTCTGGAGAAGGATAAACACAGAAGGAATGGGGTTCAGAGAAATTTTAGCCCTACAATGACAACCCAAGAAATCCTTCCTGTACCTTGCCCATGAAATACCAGAAAGAACTTTGAAAACCAATTCTCCTCTGTCTTATAAACTCTTAATATCTTCAATTTCCATGGCAACCATCACAACCAATGCACCACATCTTACAACCATTGCTATCAGGTCATATTGCTGTAGCAGTATTACAGGTGGTGCTAGTAGCTACCCGCATGGCTTATACTTCAGGTTGTTTAACACTCCCTGTTATATGTTTTCAGTGGCTTATAACCAGGGCTCGACAAACTATAGAATCTACTTGCCCGTGGTGAGTAGATTTCAGCCGTGTGCCCCGTTTACCAGTGGCGCATACATGCGCAATGTGGCTCTTGCGCATGTGCCGTGCGGGGCTGGCGAGCGGCTTTCGCCACCGTTTGTCAAGCCCTGCTTATAACTTTGCCATCAGTGCTGTCAGCCTAGGCAAGTGCAGCAGAGTTTAACCAAGAATTCACAAGCTAACTCCCAAAGGGGACATGTTGTATAGAGAGAAGTTTTAAGGCCACGTGTGTATTAAACACGTCCACAAGAAGCACTTGTGATTTACATCTGCCATGTTACGCGCTCTCTCTGCAGTGAAATACAAGACAAAATGCTGCGCCACTGGCGAGGCTGAAATCACGGCACAGGTAACAGTGCCTCATGAAACTGCCTCGAGGCTGTGGCAGGACTGCTGCAGTCAAGGCTGGTCCGGCATGTTGAGGGGTCTCTTCCCCAGCACTGACACAGCGGGACTGGAAGGGGTTCCTGGCATGGCCCAAGACAGAGCACAAAGTGTGGGGGAGGTGGCAGTTGTCTTTGCCCAACAGGACAGCAAAGATGAGCTGCCAGCCGTGGGGGAAATCTGATGAATATCTCCTGTGCGGGGAGGCTCCCGCACCCCTGGCTCAAGAGGGAAGGAACAAGGCTGTGTTCATAGAGCTGCAGAGGATGGCTGCAGTTTGGGCAGGGCAGGGCAGAGGCCCCTGGCTAGGACTGCAAGGAGGAGGACATCTACTCGAATTTGTGAGGCTGTGTGATATGGGCCTTGTGACATTACAGCCCATATTCTTTCTGAAAATGTGCGTATGATGTGAACATGCCTTCACCGAGACATGCTTAATGCAAGATAATTCATGTAAGGTATCACTGAAGAGGTGATGATGCATGTGAATGGGATGATCCTATTCAGTGAATGTCCCATGTTTGAATCTGAAGCTAGGAATATTAACCTGCGCATCTGTATTTCATATTTGCTGCTTTGGGGCCCTCCAATTGCTGACACTTCAGGGACTCCAGCTGGCCCATCAGCAAGGACAATGGACTGTGAATAGGCAGGGGGGAAGGGGCTTACCTTTACTGCCCAAAAGTCACAAGACAGGAGCAGGATAATTGACACCATGCAGGCAATAAAGCTGCTGCTGATCAGTTCGCAGAGCAGATAGACAACTATTGCAGTGACTCGGAAGAACAGGTGGAAAAATGATGCCACCGGGTGTCTGTAAACAATCCATCAGAAACACAATCCAGTCACAATCCACTCGTGTGAAACGAGGCTGAAGCCACATGGTAAAGAAGCAACATGTTCTATCAAGGCAGAAGAGGGTTTTGTTTTTCTTGTGCGCAGACTGGGAGGACAAAAGCCTTTAAATGAGGCTAGTTTGTAGAGCACGTGGACCACAGTGGGAAAACTGAGGACCATGATACATCGCATCATAACGTACACATCATCCTCTAGCATAACGAAGTCTTCTAGGAGCTCGCTACGCAGCAGACTTATCCTGCCTGTGGCCACAGTTCAAAGTGCATGCAGCATTTGAGGTGTGTGGGAAGGTGAAACCCTTCAGAAGCTCCTAGATATATAGCAGTTTTTGAGGGGTAACATTAAGACATACACCCTACTGAGATGAAGGGAAGCAAATTGCATCTCTCTCTAGGGAAATCCTGCTCTTTTCTCAGTCTTCTCTGGCATGTTTCCATTCCAAAAAGCTTTGAGATGCAGGCTTTGGTCCACAGAGCTCCCTGCATATGGCTTACAGCACGGGTCTGAGGATAAAGCAGGAATGAGTCTGCTGTATCAGCTAGTATGAAACAGCATCCAAAGGGAAGCAGGGAAATCGGACAGAGGCTACTCCAGGCAGGATACTGGAGAAGTGCTCAGGGAATGGCCTAGAAAGAAAGATTCCTCCCCCCATGTCCTAAAAAACTCTCTATTACTCAGGATAGATGCTGTGCACTGGAGCAACGGTTTTGGCCAGTTCACACATCTTATTATTTCAGATTGCCTTCCTGGGTCTGCACATAGACAGCTCAACAGCACGAACATACAATCCATCAAACCCATAAAGACATGGATTTGTAATGAAATACTAAATTATTTAGCTATTTATGAATAAGTCTCCTACCCTCTATTTGCCAGGAAACATTGCTTCAAAAATCTCATTCACTTTTAAGTAAAGAGAGAAACTCACAGCTCATCTACCAATAAGTAGACATAAAACATACCAGAAACACACCAATCCTGCCTCTGCAACATTTCTGGATGCAACCCATGAAAGAACTATTCGTACTGACCACAGACCTTATCTTTGGCTTTCTTGATCTCGTGGGTACTTCTTCATCCGCATCAAATAGTGACACATCTTCAGTATCATCATTACTGTCCTAAAGGGGAAGAAAGAGACAAAATGTTACAAGAGATATAATTGATAGGCTATTTTTAGCTTCAAATAGGGGATGGTTTTGACTATCCAGAACTACCATATTTCAATGAGGCCTTAAGATAAAAATAATTGGAAATTAACTAAATACAACAGAAGCAGCACACACAACCGCCAAGCTGTTTTAAACACTATCTCCTTCATCTTGCACCACACAAAGCTTTGAGTTCAAAGAGTCTTTTTACAAACAGTAGAGTAATATCAGATCTTAAAACAAGTCCTTTAAGCACAAAACCCCACCTTTTGAGCACTTCTGGATTTTTTTGCAAAGTTTTTTTTTTATTTTCAGTGGCAGTAAAGCCGAACTTGTCCATGTCACATTAGGGATTCCTCAAAGGACATAAATGGTGGAATTAAGGGCTGCAGATTTCTCAGAAGTTGGGAGCTGTTTGCCTAAAGCCTGATTTGAACATACTTTTGGTATTGGTATAACTATTTCAGGGAAGAGTGGGATTGTTTACCAAATTAATTAGAAGGGTATAATGTTCTTTGCGTTTGTACAATAATTATCTAAATGACATCCAGATCTCTGACTAGGGCCTATATCATGTCATCACACTATATATCCCAGGGGTCTCAAACTCCCAGCCCACAAGCCATCCCTTACTGAAACAACTGCATAATTCATCCTGGGAGTCCCGGCAGGCTAGGGGTGTCCTGTTCATTACTGTTCCACAAGCACCGCCCCTTCCTACAACCACTGCACCCTCATTCCCATGGCACCCCATTCCCTGAGGACACAGCTTCAGAGATAACAGGGGGAGCAACTAGCGTCATGCAGCAACAGCAGCCGAGCTCCCCCCCCCCAACACAGTGATCCCTGGAGCCACATTTTTGGGGGACGGGGCTTGGAGGATGGGGTACCATGGGGGAGAGGATGGGCTGATGGTAGGAAGAGGTAGGGCTTGGAGGACAGTAACAAACAGACATTCCCCTCCTCTCCCTCCCCCTCAACTCCTAGGCCACATTTCCTGCGGGACCTCTGATATATTCTAATCAAGTAGTAATTAGCAGATATAGTTGAGATCTCCAGTTACTAGTATTTATCCAGGTGTGCTTATCATCAGATCAATTAGGGCTTATTTTTAGTAAAAGTATTTTGGTGTTTTAAAAATGTTTCACCGAAGGTATTATTTTAAAAAATAGCCTCCTCATACGACATCCGAGCACTGTAGATCCCTGGTATTTGAATCTTAACCTGCCTCATCTCCCAGTAAGCTGTCCTCTACTCGCCCCTTCATGTTTTTTTTACTATTCTCCCACATCTTCAAGTAACTGCTCTGACCCTGTCACCAACTGCCCAGCACCCCCTCCAGCCTGACCCTTGCCCTCTGTCCCCATTCCACTGCCAGCCCAGCACCCCCTCCAGCCTGACCCTTGCCCTCTGACCCCATTCCACTGCCAGTCCAGCACCCCCTCCAGCCTGACTCTTGCCCTCTGACCCCATTCCACTGCCAGCCCAGCACCCCCTCCAGCCTGACCCTTGCCCTCTGACCCCATTCCACTGCCAGCCCAGCACCCCCTCCAGCCTGACCCTTGCCCTCTGACCCCATTCCACTGCCAGCCCAGCACCCCCTCCAGCCTGACCCTTGCCCTCTGACCCCATTCCACTGCCAGTCCAGCACCCCCTCCAGCCTGACCCTTGTCCTCTGACCCGTTTGACACCTGCCCAGAACCCCTTCAACTCTGACCCTTGACCTCCGAGCCCCCGCCCCTGCAGCTCTTCCCGACCGAGCCATACACCCTCCTCCTACCTCTTCAATCCCCGACCCCTGACCTTTGACCTCTCACCTCGTTCCCCTCCCCGCGCCAGGCCGGAGCAAGCGGGTCGCAAGCCCAGTAACCCCGAGCCCCTCCGGACCCTCCTCACCTGCCGTAGCATCCTCGAGCCGCCTCACTTCCGCCTCCCGCCACGTCACCACGCGGGGGCCAATCGCTCCCGAGAGTCCCGCCCGCCGCGTGTCGTCATCGCGCCGCGCCACGCACCACACGCTGGGCGCACGAGTGACGCGTCCGTGGGCGGGCCGCTTCCTGATGGGTCGGCGGGGAGCCGGCTCGGCCGCCGGGGGGGGGTTCCGCTTCCGCTTCCCGCGCCATAGGGAGGCAACATGGCGGAGCGGGGGAGGGAGCCGAGCTTGAGCTGGATCTGGCTCCTCATGGGCTTCCTCAGAGCTGCCCCCCCCCCCGCCTCCCACAAAGGGGGGGCAGGAGCCGGATTAATGGTGGGGGGGCTGGTGACCCCCCCACCCCCGTGAACATGTAACCCCTACAAATCCTCCAGGTGCCTGTTCACACGCGTAGCTGTTAGTCACCGCCCCCGGGTCATGGGGGGGGCATGCCCAGGCTGGCCAGAAACAAGGCGCAGTCGGAAAGGTGGAGGCACAGACGAGGCTCAGTCTAGCTAGAGCTAGAAGGGCAACAAGAAAACGTCCCGCGAATCCACTAGAAGCAAGACGAACACCAAGGCCAGGGGAAGCCGTGGGGGCACCAGGACAGGACATGAAAAATCAGGATTGACCCAGGTGGTCAGCGTACCCATTGCTCAGTGAAGAAGGAAAAAACAATCACGTAGTGAATGCCAGTGAAATTGGGTAGGTTCAGAAGTTAAACTAGGAAAAGAGCAAGTTTAAAAATTACTTTGGAAACTTAAATGGCGTCAAGTCACCAGGGGCCCCCAATGAAACACCTCCTCAAACAGCTTGAGTATTGTGTATCTGAGCCATTAGCTATCATCTTTGAAATGTCATGGAAGATGGGAGAGATTCCAGAAGACTGGAAAGGGGGCAAATATAGTGCCCATCTATAAAAAGAAATGAAGACAACCCAGGAAATTACAGATAATGGAGAAAATAATTAAGGAATCCATCTGCAAACATCTGGAAGATAAGGTGATAAGTAACAGCCAGCATGGATTTGTCTAGAAAGAATCATGTCAAACCAACCTGATGGCTTTATTTGGTAGGATAACCAGCTTTGCACATTAGGGGGAAGTGGTAGACATGGTAGATATTAGGCTTCAGTAAAGAATATGAATCAGTTTTGCATAACCTGCTTAACAATGAACTAGGAAAACATAGCTGGGTTCTTCTGAAAGGTGGTTGGATAACAAACATGTTTAAATGTCTAGAAAACATGACTTGTGAGGGAAAACTGAAAGGATTGGGTTTGTTTAGTTTGGAAAAGAGAAGACAGAGAGGATGTGATAGCAGCCTTCAAGTATCTGAAAGGATGTTAAAACCAGGAGGAAGAAATATTATTCTCCATAACCTCTGATGATAGGACAAGAAGCAATAGGCTTAAACTGCAGCAAGGGAGAACATTCAGAAAAGCTTCCCAGCAGGCTGATTAAGTACTGGAGTAAATTCCGTAGGTAGGTTGTGGAATCTCCATCACTGGAGATTTTTAAGAGGGGGTTAGATTAGGATGGTGCTTAGTCCTGCCAAGAGTTCAGGGCCTGGGCTTGACCTCTTGAGGTCCCAGTTTTATTGTTCTGAGTCTGGTTCGGGTCAGGGAGTCACACAAGGCTGAGGAATTAAAACAAAATTACAAAGTTACTTTAAAAGTTTCAGAGGGGTAGCCAAGTTAGTCTGTAACAGGAAAAATTTAATAACTAAGGGTATGACTACACTACAGCGTTATTTCAAAATACCTTATTTTGAAATAGTTACCGGTAATTCAAAATAAGTTAATTTGAAATAATGCATCTACACACAAAGTGCATTTTGAAATAGCGTTTTGCTATTTCGAAATAGAGCGTCCACACTGAGTGGACACTGAATAGCATTTAAGGCCAGCTGGAACAAGGTCTGAGGTTATCTGAGGCCTATGCTTAAAGGGACCCCCCCGGACAGCCAGTTCTCAGGTTTCCCTGCTTGCTTGCCTACCTCGATGAGGGACAGCAAAGCATTTTGTCTCTGCATGCTCTGGTTGCCCTCACTCAGGACACCATGGCACTCTGCAACATGGAGCTGGAGCTGCCCCTGGGAACTCCGGTGCTTCTCGTGGACGCGTTGCTGCGAACCTGGCTGCACTTTCTGCAGGCTGCCATCCGGGAGGTCATCAGTATCCAGGAGGCCCTGCGGTAGAGCTTCCACCCTGAGGAGCACTAAGAGCCTCCCTAGTCTGCCCCACTGGGGTCTTGTGCCTTTTTCCTCCCTCACGTCCTTCCATTGACCCCTCTCTAACCCGCCTTCCTGATGTCAAATAAAATACATGTATTTTCATGAACACAAACTCTTTATTTAACAAAACGGGGGGGGGGGGGGGGATGAAACTCTGGTGAGACTGGGGAAAGGAGGTGGGGGAGAGGAGGGGGAAATCTGGGAGGAGGGAGCTGGAAGGGGGAAGCAAGGGGAAGATGGGGGAGGGGAAGCTCAGGGTTGGGGGTCTTGCTGGACCAACTTGATTTTCATGCAAACCTGCTCTTGGGTTTGCATGTGGCCTTTGGTGGCCAGGCTGGCAACTATCCTGCCATAGACAGCTGAGTTCCTCCATCTAGTGCAGAGATCATGGAAGTTGGAGGCATCCCCTCCAAACCTGACTTAAGGTCCATGATCTCTACCCTGGACCAGGAAGGCGCCTGCCTTCTCCGGGCCCTGGCAGGCTCCTGGGAGCTGGCAGACTGCTCCTGGGGAGCAGTGGAGGGCTGGCTGCCAGTGGCTTGCTGACTCATGTTTTGGGGCCACTGAGTCAGGGGCAGTGACTACTGGCTTAGGGTGGCAGGCTTGGAGCTGGCACAGGCACTGTGACCAGAGTCAACCCCTTTAAGGGCTCCGGGGAAGCGGGGAGGGAAAGGAGTGTTCTTGGTTGAGGCTGGTGTGGTCACCAGGGCACCCTGGGAAGGCTGGAGGCCTCCTATTTCGATATGTCTACACAGCACTTATTTTGAAATATCTATTTCAAATTTGGCATTATTCCTTGTAGAATGAGGTTTACCAAATTTGAAATAAGTGCTTCGCTATTTCGAATTAATTTCAAAATAGCGGTTTGGCTGTGTAGACACTAGTAAAGTTATTTTGAAATAACTTTGCTGTGTAGACATACCCAAAAAGTCTAGTAGCACCTTAAAGACTGACAAAACATGTAGATGGTATCATGAGCTTTAAGCCCACAAAAGCTCATGGTGCCATCCTCATTTTGTTAGTCTTTAAGGTGCTACTAGACTTTTTGATGTTTTTTAAAGTTACTTTAGGAAGCAGAAATTACTTTTTTCCATACACAATGCCGATTAGACCCTTGGCATAGTAGTTTTACACAGACAATCGTTTTTTAAAATAATATTTTAAAAAATTCTGCTTTTCATTGTTTGTGAATCTTTGTAGCAAAACTGTAGGTAATGTCATTGGAAATTATATTGGGGCTTAACTGTTTTGTCTAGTATAATAAAAAATACTTCAGGCTTGTTCCTCACCATTTCTCCAACGTGGAGATCTGAGAAAGAATAAGTTTGCTTACCTCCTGTGTAATATGTGGAATCAGTAATTATTTAAATGAGTACAAAATCAGTGAGTGACTCAAGAAGTATTTTCATTGTGTATATCTTTAACTTTGCTTATTCCCAACAGTGTTGTGTCTCTACCAATTTGTACTTGCCCATGAGTGGGGATGAGTATGAACATTTATATCATGATTTCCTATTATCCCTATAAATAAATACTTAAAGCACATAACTGGTTGGATCCCGACATCAAAATGCTAGTGAAAATGCTGGCAGTGAAGGGCCTGGGAGAAGGTGAGAATTAGGGATGTTAACGGGTTACCTGGTACCCGGAGAGCAGCTAATTTAATTAAACATGATTTTACATCCCTAGTGAGACTCCCCGTTCCCTTAGGCAAGACTCGGCGTTATGGGTGGACAGCACCTGTCTGGATCAGGCCAAACATGGGAATAAAGAGCACAAACAAGAGCCTTGATTGTGCTACAGCATTGAGCTGGTGTATGAAAACCACATGTGAAACTGACTCCTACCAAGAAACTTAGTTACCACATTCAAAATAAATGGAAATGCAAACAAACATGAAACTAGGAGCTTGAAATAAATTAGTTTTGTTTAATTATCACAGGTTACATGATCGACAGAAGAGATTTAATATGATTTTGTGGTTAACAGTGTCCCTTGATGTTCTAATTAAAGGCAACAATATTTAATTTTGTAAACTACAGATGGAGGAGAATATTGCTGCTGAGGGAGGGAGTTGGGCATTGCTGAACACACCAAAATTGTATGTCGTGATATTGTATAAGAACCCTGAGTAGACTGGTTAATCCACTTACTGTGCTTGTCTGTACCTTGCAGATACCAAATATGAAGCCAAGACCTAAGATTTGCCAACATTTTATAAGTAATTTGACACATTCGTATAGTTGACTCACTGGTCCCAGTCTGTTCAGTGGGAAGATGGGACCATGCACTGCCAGGGCTTGTCTTCACTAGCAAATATCATATCCAACCATTTTTAAATATGGATTTAGGTGACCATGCTGACAACTGACTGGTCAGTATTGGCTAGAACAAATCCTGTTCTGCATGGTGTCAATTAGCGATGAGTAAACTGGAGTTATCTGCACTGACTTGTTAGCAGAATAAGAACAGGCATAATGGGTCAGACCAAAAGTCCATTTAGCTCAGTATCCTATCTTCCGACGGTGGCCAATGCCAGTTAGGAATGTAAAAGGTTAACCGGTGGCCTGGCCCGGCCAGAGCTAACCCCTGCCCTGGCCACAGCAGGCTTGGCCCAGCCTGGCCGATGCTTCTTCTGGCAGACCTGGTCTAGCCAGAGCAATTCCCTGCCTGTGGGATCCCGATTAACTGGTTAAATGTTACGATTAACTTTTAAAATGGGATTTTACATTCCTTACGCCAGCTGCCTCAGAGGGAATGAACAGAATAGGGAGAATCAAGTGATCCATTTCATGTCACTCATTCCCAGCTTCTGACAAAGAGAGGGTAGGGACACTATTCCTGCCAACCCTAGCTAACATCCATTGATGAACCTATCCTCCATGAATGTATTTAGCTTCTCTTTTCAACTCTGTTATAGTCTTGGATTTCACAACATCCTCTGGCAAGGAGTTCCACAGGTTGACTGTGCGCCTGCATTGTGTGAAGACAGTAACGCAACTGTTAGAAATCAAGTTTAAATTTCTAGGGAAGATAAGGATGGAATTCATCCCTGTGCTGAGACCTAGCAGTTGGCCTGTGCACTATTTTCATCCCATTTAAGCCCCCAGATTGGATTTAAACAAGACATAAGTGATAGTTGGGCCTTTTGCTGACCTGCTGTTCAGTGGGAACTCAACAGTAATTTAATAGAATTGGTCTCCTAGGAAAACCCATGTAAATTTTTGAGCACAGAAGCAATCTATACTAGGTAGAGATGTGCAAGGCTCCTCGATACCTTCTGCCTATATTTACAGTTCTTTTTCAGAGAACCAGCTGTTTCAATTCTAGTCCAACATGGAAGATACAAGTACAAGAAGAAATTATGGTTGGAGATATTTATTTCATATAATAAATATGCACATTTGATGAGGCTATCAGAGTTCTGGTGAGCCATCCCTACAGTTCCAAGGGGTAGGCACCCCTTCCTTGAAATGTGGGTCAAATGATTGGCCTGCTTGAGCGTGCATGAGACCTCATGAGGAAAACTGTGAAGCATAGCATGGTGGGGTGATCACGAGGGGAGATACTAATGATCACATTTCAATCAGTCTACATTAATACTAGGCCCACCTAAATAATAATCTCATGGGCTGCTGTGAGGGCTATTTAATTATGTTCGTAATATTTTCTTGAAGAATCATACAGTGTTCCTTATACAATTCTTCCCCCCGCCCCTGATAGAGTCATGAGATGATATCCTCAAATGGGGACCACAGCTGAATCAAACAATTTGAGCAACCCCCAAATCCCAAAGTTGTTTGCATTTCTTCCTTTAAAAGAGCTGGTAGTGTGCCTTAGCTCAGACATACACATTAAACCCAAGTTCAGGAGCAGCGATTTTTCCCTCCTTGGTGAAATCATCTATGGGAAGGCCTTTAATTTTCTTTAACCAGGCCTTCCTGCATTCTTTTTGCTGGTCTGCGATACGTTTTGTTCGGTGTGCTTGATACTCAACAGCAGTTGCTTCTCCACACATTTTCATCTGCTTCAGTGTCAGAAGCTTGAATCCACAGTTGTTCCGGTAAGGATTTGCAGTTTGTAAGAAGAGGGGAGTTTCTCGCCGGAACCCACTCTCAATTTTAGTTTGTGCGATCATCATGCGCGTCGATTTGATGGATTCAGATGAGCTTGTTATGTGGCCGATCAGCTGACCCCCACCTGCCGACAAGGAAGTGGCTCTGCCATGGCCAGTATGAACCTTCTTTTCTTCTGACAAGCTGCAGCATGACTTGGAGCGTACAATCACAGGAGCAGGAATAAAGGAGCTCACTGCTGACCCGTGCAAAGAGTTCTTCAAGTTCAGCTTCAGTCTTTTGGTTTCAAATGGGGTTGAGATTCTTTTCATAGGCAGTGAGCCACTGGCAGATTTGATGTATCTGAGTTGGGCTGATGGGTCCTCTTTCTCTTGCTTAAGGATTTTGGAGGTTGCCATCTTCTTAGAGCGTTCTTGGGGGCGCAGAGGAGGTCCCCAGGCATCCCTGATTTTCACATTGTGCATCATATTGGAACTGACTTGGTCTGGCTTGTAGGCGTGCTGCAGCGTGCTGACAGTCAAGAGGATCTGGTCAGGAGAAATGGGACAATGTGGGCCCCATTTCTTCATACCCTGTAAAGCAGCCTCAGCTCTTTCAGCAAAGGAAGGTGTGTGGGCTGGAGAATCGTAACCAGATTCGATATCTATTTCCAAACATAAACATGAAGAAAAGAAAGTTATCTGACTCTCTCTCTATATATATACACACACACACAATTATATGAAAGAGGAGGTTGTGCTAGTGGTAGCCTGTTTGATCCTTGCTAGAGTCCCAAAAGGGGACTGATGATGGGCATTAAATTGACAGTCCTAGAGAGTGAATGTTCACCCACAAAACAAGCACAGTATGGGAAGCAGCAAGGCACGCTTTCCCAGCACTGTGTTGTCTAATGTGTGACCGTCCTAAGGCTAGCAGAAGACACCCTGTGGCTTCAGTCACCATCATTCTTTGACCCTGGTCACCAACAGTGGTGACAATTCTATGTTAGTTTTCAGTTGAGTGCCTGTTGGTACTAAAATTACTTAGGATAGTGGATGGACAATTGTTTGTGGGTGCCTTGACACCTGTCCTAGTTTTCTCGAAGCCATGGTTTCTTATGTGAACAGAACTGGGTCTTATGAGAGGGATGCCAGGAAGTGGACTCAAAATGCCAAGTCCGTTTCCAGTATAAACTGCTGAAGAACAATGAGATGGTAACAACTTCTGGCCATTACATATCTGAGCTGGATTAGAATTTGAAATCTCCAGGGGTATGTAAACTAGTTTACCTGGCATAGTCAAGGAAGTGGGGATTTAAATAATCCACGCTTCATTAAAATAAACATGGCCGCCAAGCTGTGTTGACGATCAGCTGATCCGGCACAGCACGGCAGTCTAGACACAGATCTGTCGGCTTCCCCAGCCGACAGATCCATGTCTAGACTGCTGCGCTATGCCCAATCAGTTGATTGTCGGCACAGCGCGGTGGCCATGTTTATTTTAATGAAGCGTGGATTATTTAAATCCCCACTTCATTGACTATGCCGGGTAAACTAGTTTACATGGCTCTGTCGACAGAGCCATGTAGTCTAGACATACTCAAGATGATCAAGGCATGGATTTTCTGATATCTGAACGTTTTCAGGAGTGGCCTCTGTTGTTTGATGGACACTTGGGGCCAGTCACCATCTTTCCTCATTATTCCAAGATCGTATGATTATGCCCAAGGTTAAGAAATGGTAGAGTTTTCAAAATGAGACATACCACAGTATAGAGCACCCAGCATTAAGGACTCTTGTCTTGCCAGCTGTCGGTAAATGTAAGGAATGTGCAGTAGGGATAGACCTGATGCAAACGCGAGATCCAAACACGTTGGAACAAAATGCGTTTACAGAGTGATTTCTTGAGCAAACTAAGATTGGTGTTTAAATGCTAACCATTTCTTCTGAGAACTTATGTAAACCCTTTCCTTCCCTCCCCACTTTTTAAAGTAGATCAAAGTGACTTTGAAATGTATAAGAAAATCTAAAGTGTAGCAATAACTCTACAGGGGAGGAAATGGGCCCACATATCACAGAACTTTTCACACTTAGAAGAGATCATGTGACTTAATGTCTGTTCATCTGCCCCACCTAAAACAGCCCCATAACCATTGTGTGCCTCAAAGGAATCAGCTTACTCAGTGCAGACTCCAGATGAAACCTCTCATTTACTTCAGGCCTTTTACCCAGAGCATATCCCCCTTACCATATTATTAGTCTATCTTCACTAGTTCTAAGGCAACCGCCACCAGACTGTCTAGCCACTAAGATCTCTTACCAGACTCTGGTAAACTTCGCGGTGTTGCTGCACCATATGTTCGACCTGAATCCTCTGAATCGCTGCTATAGGTCTGTTGTCTCCCAAGAAGAGCAAACCTTTTCTTCTGGTCCGGCTGTATATCAAGGCAACCCATACTCCTTTGCAAAATCTGACTTGGCCGGCGAACAGGTGTCTTCACAAATTCATAGTGGAGACCTACAAAAGAGAGAAGCGGGTTAATCTTGTGGAGTTAAGATCTGAAAGGTTGCCCATATCTATGCACTGCTGAGTCTTCTGGCTTTCGGTTACTCTTTTGGTTTTGGTTGAACTTCTGAAGTTAGCGAGCCATGGTTGAAAAATATCCACAAATGTTTGACAAGCTAAAAGCGTCCGAGAAGCTTTGAAGATGATAACTCCATGCCTCCTTGCTAGGGCACATTCTGATCTGAATTATGTTGGCTTAATTCCAGAGATTCTACAATCAATGATTCTGAGGGTTCACATTGATTGGAACAGAGGTTAGAATCTGGTTTATTCCCTCTCAATTGCCTATCTCTAGAGCCCTGCGTTGATACAAAATTTGTATCTTTATACCCCTCCATATCCTCAAAAATGGGATGCAGCCATCCACATCCACAGATGTGGACATCCATGGATGTAAAGCAGCTATTCGCAGATTTGCAGGGCTCTACCAATCTCCTTTCAACGCATGGGTCTTCAGACAGGTAAATGAGTGCATTGAGCGTTAATGCCACACGACTGTTATAACAATTCCAAGTAGCTGAGATGGCCCGGCATTTATGAAAGTAAGGCCTAATGGTTCTGCACTTAAGGATTGTAATGGAATCTAAGGCTATGTCTACACTATAACCTCTTTTTGGAAAAAGCTACACAAATTGCGCTCTGAAATTTGCGTAGCTGTTTCCGATTGCTTTTCCGGAAGAGGCTTTTCTAGACAGGGCCAAATGGCGGAGTCATGACATACCCTCAGTTGTGAATTTCGTCTCAATGTTTTTGTTCTAATGAATATTTTAGGACTCAGAGGGTATGTCTAGACAGCATCCCTCTGTCGGCAGAGGGATGCAGATTAAGCAGGTCGACATTGCAAATGAGGCAGGGATTTAACTATCCCGTGTGTAATTTGCATAAAAAAGGCCGCCGCATTCTGCCGACTCAGCACTTTGTCGGCAAAAAGCGGCAGTCTAGAGGGCGATCTGTCGAGAAAGAAAGCCTTTTTCGACAGATCCCTTATCCTCCTGCAAGGAGGTTTACAGGATCTGTTGAAAAAGGGTTTCTTTCTCAACAGATCCCCCTCTAGACTGCCGCTTTTTGCCAACAAAGTGCTGAGTCTCCAAAACAAGGTGGCCATTTTTATGCAAATTAGGCATGGGATATTTAAATCCCTGCCTCATTTGCAATGTCGACCTGCCTAATCTGCATTTCTTTGCCGACAGAGGGATGCAGTCTAGACATACCCAAAGGGCCAAGCTTCATAGTGTCTCAGACATGTGGGGCTCCGCATTGTACAGCACAAGCTCAGCCATGCAGATTTTTGCATGGCAATTTGGATTCAGTAGCCATCCATAGTCTCAAACTGTATCAGGATGTTATAGTTTGAAGAGTATAAACCTGTATGGATTTGGTCTTCATGGTAGTTACAAAGTCTAATCATAGACGTTGCTAAGACTGATACTATGGGAGTAATGTAAAAATAAGTACTAATTCATGCATCCCTCAGCAAGTGCTTAAGTATATGCCTAACTTTAAGCATTTGATTAATCCCACTGACGTCAGTAGGACTGCTCGCACACTTTAAAAAACAAACAAACAGTCTGGTAGCACTTTAAAGACTAACACAACATGTAGATGGGATCATGAGCTTTCGTGGGCACAACCCACTTCTTCAAATGACCGGAGTGTTGGAGGTCCAGAAACAGGACCTTCATCACTCCGGTGGTCATCTGAAGAAGTGGGCTGCGCCCACGAAAGCTCCTGACACCGTCTACATGTTGTGTTAGTTTTTAAAGTGCTAGAAAAAATGTTGTTTTTTAAGTTTTTCGTCTTACAGACTAACTCGGCTCCCCCTCTGAAACTTTTGCACGTACTTAAAGTCAGACACACGAATAGCTTGCTGAATTAGGGCCTCAAATGTCTATCGCGCTGTGCTTTGAGCAGGATCCTAAAGGGCCTTACAAAATTCGTAGCACCAGTGAAATGCAGCAGCCATCTTGTACAACATCCCTGGAGGATGGTGGGGATTTGGTAAGAATAGTGGGTACCTGAAAATATTTCCTAACTCGTTTTTCTAAACTAACTAGATTTTAGGGTTGTAAAAAAGCCTTAAAAACAGTTAGGCTGTGTCTACACTGGGCCACTTATTCCGGAAAATCAGCCGCTTTTCCGGAATAAGCTGCGAGCTATCTACACTGGCCCTTGAATTTCCGGAAAAGCAACGACGCTCTACTGTACAAAATCAGCCGCTATTCCGGAAAAACTATTCTGCTCCTGCTCGGGCATAAGTCCTTATTCCGGAACACTGTTCTGGAAAAGGGCCAGTGTAGACAGCCCAGTAGTCTTTTCCGGAAAAAAGCCCCGATCGCGAAAATGGCAATCGGGGCTCTTTTCCGGAAAAGCGCGTCTACATTGGCCACAGACGCTTTTCCGGAAAAAGGGCTTTTCCGGAAAAGCAGCCTGCCAATGTAGACGCTCCTTTTCCGGAAAAACTGAAAACGGAATAGTATTCCGTTTTAAGCAGTTCCGGAAATTCATGCCAGTGTAGACACAGCCTTACTGTGTAACAGTTAAAATTCCTACTGATTATGTGGTTACCTATTTTGGGGGATGTACAGCCGGGTGGGACTAGAGAAGGGATAGTGAGGGATGCCCCCCCGTTCCTGGGGAGCCATCTGCTCTGCGCTGTGAGTGCCGCAGTAGAGCAGGTGGGCTCCTGGCACATGCCGGCTGCAGTATAAGTCTTATACTGGAGCCCGCAGTGCAGGGCAGTCAGCTCCCTACTGGTAGCGGGGCAGGTGCCCCAGGAGTGGGGCTGGCAGAGCCCACAGTGCAATATGGCTCCCTGGGAGCAGGGTCTGTAGCCGGAGCTCCTGGGAGCCGGCTTATAGCATGTAAGATAGACTAGTACTTGGAGGTGCCCCAGAGTTCCTTGCTGACTGACGGCGAATCATGTATGACAACATTATCTGGTCCTCATCTGCTTGCTCCGTGGGATATTGATATATCTTCCTGTGGCTAGCTGCATCCCGTTTGGCGCGTCGAGCACGATCGTGCTGATAGCCCTGCATTTTGATCCTAATGTCTTTCTGCTTTTCCTTATCCTGTGTTTCTTCCGCTCGATCAGCCTCTAGTGTGTAGTCCCACTCTACGTCCTCAAACTGGAACATCAGCACGCTGCTTAGAGCATTGATCACCATCCTAGGAAGAGAAGAGGAACCGTGCTAAGAAACACATTGTAATAATGGAGTAGCAGTCATCTGTCGTGACAGATTGCTTGTGTGTGCGCTGTTACAAACACTAAGGCACGGAACTAGAATTGAAGTTGCAATTGTCTGTTGGGGATAAGAAAATGAGCAGGGTTTAGCTTGTTGCCAGCCCTTGTGATTAGACCCAGCATATTCCAGTTAATGTAACCTGAAATGTAAAGTACACTGTTGCGTTCATTCATTGCTATGTACAACTAGCAATAATAGTATGAAATCATGAAAAGGAAAAATTAAACGAAAGTTTTCTGACTGCTAGGCTGTGAAATAGCTTTCAAGGGAAATGGTGGTTGTACTGTTGCATCTGGATGAAAAAAAACCCCTGGGAAACATACAGTAGGGAGCAACCTTATTCTTGTCTACAAGGATGTATATGGCGAGTAGGCCTTTTCCATCTCTTGCATCTATGAAAATGCAATAAAATACCGCTGTGCTAAGGTGGGTGTGATCCTGAATCTACCCAAACTTAGGAAATTCAGGTCACGATCTTGACCGAACTTTATAGATTTGGCCTGTCTTTAAAATAGATTCAAGTCAAAACATCAGATATGAATGTTCCATGTGTTGGGGAAGTTTAGCTAGAAATCCAGACCGGAACACCACACGTATTTAATGGAATAACATATCACAGTGCGCCATACTCAATAAACCAGCGTAATCCTCATAACAAAAGTTCTACCTTTCAGGGCTGAAAAGAGGGACATGGTTTCTTGAGCAAGAAGATATCTGTCTAGCTAGCTCATAGTGTGAGTGCAACTGCTACTGCCCACCTGTTTTCCACAATGCAGAAGGACACCACAGGGTCACCTCTGCTGTTGGCCCGCATCACCTTCAGGCAGGTCCCCGTCATGAAGTTAAATATACGTATTTTTCCATCAGCACAGCCACTGATAACTCGGAGATACAGAAACGCTAGATACAGGACTTCCCTGAAAACAAAATACCAGAGCAGAAGCACATTCCTTATTCGTACGTGAGATGATTGAAGTAACAAAGTTCTTTTTGGAATGGTGAGTAAAAAAGGTCCATCTCTGCCTACAGATTAGATGCAAGAGCTAGTCAGGTTTAAAAGAGGCTGGTGAGGATCAAAGTCAGACGGCAAATTCCCCCCTAATCGTTACTGTTCAGAATGAAAGGATGTCAAAATTAGGAAGTCCAAACAATTTATTGGACATATGCACACTCAGAAAATGAACAGAGCCATCATTCACAGCCACCACTGTGTTTAAGACCAGTTGCAACTTGTAATGGTCTTGTTTTCCTGAACTCCTTGATTCACAGCGGGTGATTTGCCAGTGATCTGGGATATAAGCACCCACTGCTAATGCTTTGGATATAACAACGAAGAAGGCCACAGTTCCGGTGAGCCATCAGTGAGAGACAATGAACTAGAAAAGAGTTTAACATTCCGAGGAAAGTGTGGGTCAGCCTGTGAAAAATGGCTGCAGAGACATGTGACCATGTCACCTGATCCTGAAACCCATCTTGAGCTCTGTAAGTTTCCATGAGAAGCTGGGAGAGGGTCAAAATGGAAACAGGGGTCTCCCATTTTATGCAAATCTTATTTAAGGTTGAGGAGTGAGGTAATTCAAGTAATCTGTTCTTCCCAGCTTCCCCACCCAAGATGACGCTGGAACAACTAAGACTGAATTGGAAGAAGGAATGGGGGGCCGAATGGGAGGGTGTCTGCCCTGTGATGATCATTAGAACCAAATTTTGGGTGAAATCTTACATATAAATAGTATCTTATAGTGTAGTAAGTTTATCTTGCATGTTTGTTTATTTTGTTCAGTTACCTACTTTGTTCTGCCTGTTATCGCTTATGACCACTTCAATCCTATCTTTTTATACTTAATAAAATCACTTTTGTTTAGTAATAAACCCAGTATAAGTAATTTCTACCTGGGGAAGTGAGGAACTGTGAATCTCTCTCTATATTGAGAAAGAGGGTGAACTTACACAGTCCCTGTAACAGGGTAAGACTGATTTATCTAGGGTTCAGCTCCCAAAGGGGACATGTACTTGAGCGCTGGGAAGAGGTCTCACACTGTGCTGCTTTCAGTCTGCATCGAAGGCCTTGGGGGTTGGCCCTGTCCCTGTGTCTTGGGTGTGTCGACACTATTCAGCGTTAAGCGACAAGGCTGGGTTGACGCAGCCTTCCTGCAAGTCGGCAAGTGTGAATGCTTTGTGTCTGCGCTTTTGCCGACAAAATACTTCTACCCCCAGTGAATAGGTTTTGCTCTGGCAAAGCAGCATTCACCGGGGGCAGGGAGGATGTAAGCATCCAGGCACAAGAAAAGTTTTGTTGAGCAAGTGCAGACACAGCCTCAGTTGGAGCAGGCGGGAGAGCTAAGCTCAACAAGACAGGGTTAGAGGAGGCCCAGGCTGTCAAGGGAAGCCTACTCCGTGGTGTCTCAGCACATCAGGTGACAGTCCCAACGGGGTCCTGACCCGTCACAAGAGCCATCTGTTCTGCAGGAGTTTCTTACTCTGGAGCTACAGTTCCACTGCATAACAGCAAGTTCCTGTACAACGAAAACCCCTCCCAGCAGGACAGGGAACATATTAAAGCATTAGAACTGTGAATTAACACTACAGACACATTCCTAAGCAGGGAACAGAATTCACCTCTTTGAGTCAGAGCTACAGGAAACACACAGAGATTGGTTATCTATGGATTCCAACGTGCGAATGATACCTACTGTGGATGCCTGAAAGCTACTAGGCATCTCTTATGCTTTCCCACCATGCTCCATCCCAGGACAAATCCATCAGAGCTTCCTGTCACTAGATGCCACTGGTCGAAGGACAGACATTTGACTGGGCCTTGGTGTCCTTCTAAGGTCTGGAATAGGAAAGAGACATGTTACATAGCGTCACATACCACAAGAATTCTGGGCATATATGTAGCCCCGATCATTCTCACATTACAATCACAATATTGCCCCCTGTGATTGAGAGTGGGTTCTAGAAAGGGTTACAACACGCCCTTTGATAATTGCCTTGATACAGCAGCCACTAGGTGTGAAACAAGCCAGACTCACTATTGGCAGCCAGACACTAATGTGAATTTAATTATTCATTGGCCAGAATCACTGCATGTACTGTGATGCATAGAACTGTAGAGGCACGTCTACCCAGCAGGGCTAAAGCCGAAATAAGCTATGCAACTTGAGCAACGTCAATTGAATAGCTGAAGTTGAAATAGCTTATTTCGGCTTTTGGCGCTGTCCACACAGCAGGAAAGTACTCTTCCTCCGACATCCCTTCCTCCTCATACCATGAGGGGTACAGGAGTCGGAGGAAAACGTCCTCCAGCTGGACATTAGTTCGACATTATATCGATATAACTGCTTGTAGTGTACACATGGACTATGTTATTTCGGAATAACGTCCATTATTCCAAAATAACACTGCCGTGTAGACGTGCTCTAACTGAGAAGTCAACTCAGACCTGAAGGGTCAGTTAAGCAAATACTAAATGAAAAAAGACAAAATGAATCTGTCCCTAACTGAGCTAGTAGGGGCTGTATGTAAACTTGGCTTATCTAGAAGTGGACTATCTTACACTTGACTTACATCTGTACATGTCACTCTATGAGACTCTTTTCTTAGTAGAAACTCTTTGGGTACATCTAGACTGCAAGAATCTATCAGAAAAAGATAAGTAAAATGCACTCCACATTTTGCATACCTTTTTCCGATACTTTTGTTGGAAGAGGCTTTTCTGATATTTGCCCTGTCTAGACTGGGCCAAATTTCGGAAAAATAACCTCCTTCGAAAGCCCCCTTTTTCCTCGTGGAACGAGGAATACAGGGGCTTCCAAAAGAGTGCGTTTGCTATTCCACAAAAAAAAGCAGAAGAGCAAACACATTTGCTGGGCATGGCCGAGTTTTTTCGGGATACCCAAAACGGCCCCCCCTCCCCCTTCCCCCTGCACTCTAGCCATACCCTTAGAGGACCAGAGAACTTGCTCTGCGTATACACTGATATAAGTGAAATCAAACTGGCTTTCATCTTTAAATTACAGTAAACTGTTTTTGTTTCTGCTAGAAACAAAATTCATTTCTTGGTTGAATTATATGTCATCCTCAGCTCTGAAATACAGCTGTTCTCTGGGAAATCCCTGCTTGTGAACATTCATCCAAACAAAAGCTGATTCATATAGATATCTGCAAAGAGCAAAAAATTAAACAGAGCAGATCAATTTTTGATCACATCAGATCAAATGTCAATTTTTAATTTTGCAAATTGTTTGCTAATAGACTCTTACACAGGCAGCCATTTCTGTTGATCATCAGTTTCTAGTTTCATACCTTTTTCTTTCTTAAAAAAAATCTTTGGTGTAAACAAAAAGTCATGACTAATTGGGGTGAACAGATATGTAAAAGGTTGTTATAAAGAGCACAATGTTCAATTGTTCTCCATGTCCACCAAAGGAATCGTAGACATATAAAAAGGGACTGCAAAGGTCATCTGGTCTAACTTCCAGGGATTTTAACTGTCCAAATTGGCTTAGTTTACAGGAAGGGAGATTTAGGTAATTAGGGAAAACTTCCTAACTTTAAAGATAGCTACACAATGGAATGGATTACCCAGGGAAGTTGCGGCATCCCCATCACTGGAGGATTTTAAGAACAGGCTAGATGAATATCTGTCAGGGATGGTCACCGTGCAGGGGGATAGATTAGATGATTTCTTGAAGTCCCTTCCGACCCTACATTTCTATAATTCAGTATGTAGTAGAGCGAGAACCTGTGTAAAATCTAGGTCTGAATCAGAAGCTGTCAACAAGAGTCAAACCATATATCGAAGTAGATGTTCACAAGTCCACTGTCCAGTGCCTGATTTTGCCAAAGTTGTTGCTAGCGTATTAGGCTCCAGCTATTTACATCAATGTATTCCAGCTACTACAGGTATGTTCCCATCAAGTATAAGATGGTTTGACAAACTAATGAATAGGAATGTCTTGTCCGAGATATCAGGAACAAAGAGAGGTAACAAACAGTTATCATGAAACACATAAAGTGCTATGTAAGATGTTGTCATGGTCATGAGAGATGGTCAGCAGCCTGGGGATTAAGGGGATACACAAATCTGCTGCCACCATCAAATGCTTTTGAACCCACAAACCAACACTTGAAACCAACCCCAAAGAGCTTGAAAAAGAAAAGAGAAAATACAAATTGCAGTTTGTTGTGGCTGCCTCTCTGTCAGGCAAGTAGATGTACACACAGACCTTCCAGGACACAAAAATGAACCAATACCGGTTACTTAGAAAAAGAAAATAACCTTTTATTACTGAAACAAGATTACAGTCGCAAACATGATTAAGGTGACTGGAGGGTAAGAGTCACAACTTAATAAACTCATGGCGGATTCCCATGGGCTCAGGACTTAGTTATAGAAGGGAGGAAAAAAACATTTCTAACACATACACCTTATATCCAAATTCCCAAACAAGAAAACAAGAAAACCTGAAGGATTTATCTAGTCTTTGCCCTACTTACAGCTGGTGAAGAGTCTTTTCTTTTCTACATTAGCCCCCTAGATCGATCTAGGGAGGCTAATGAGGGCGACTGAAATTGCAAATCAAGCCCGGGATTTAAATATCCCGCGCTTGATTTGCACGTTCCCAGCTGGTCGCCATTTTAGAAATTGACTAGCCCGAAGAAACTGCCTGCGTCTACACGCGGCAGTGAAACGGGATTCCGATTTAAAGCCCTATCTCGAATTAGCTTGTATTCCTCCTGCAATGAGGTTTACCAGCTAATTTGATTTCGGGGCTTTAAATCGGAATCCCGTTTCACTGCCGCGTGTAGACACGGGCAGTTACTTCGGGCTAGTCAATTTCTGAAATGGCGACCGGCCGGGAACATGCAAATCAAGCGCAGGATATTTAAATCCTGGGCTTGATTTGCAATTTCGGTCGCCCTCATTAGCCTCCCTAGATCGATCTAGGGGGCTAGTGTAGACTACCCTTAGAGAAAGACATGTCCTCTGTCCCTCTCAGTACCTGGAGAGCAAACTGGCTTAGAGACATAGGAGGGAAAACCCCAAAATTCCTTTGTCTCAGTTTGAAATCCCTATCTGCATTTCTATTGGTTGACTGCTACCTGGCTAGGTACAGTTAACCCCTTAGTCCCCAGGCTGCTGGCCATCCCTCATGACCATGACATAAGGTTTTGAGATACTTTTGCGGGTCCCCACTTCTGCATTTATCATGCCAGAGTGGGGAATAAGCCTTGACAGATGTTTATTCCAGTTATTTGTCTCAGGCCTTATCAATACTTTCCCAGAAGGTCGAATTAAGATGTGCAGCTCCAGTTACATTAATTGCAAAGCTGGAGTCAACACACCTCTATTTGACCTTTGGTGCTGTCTCCACAGTGGGAGGTCGAGGGGAGCAAAGACTTCCATGCCCTTCCCTTACTCCTTGCGAATCAGTGGGGCACCCTCAGCGTTTGATTTCGCGGGTCCTTACTAACCCACTAAATTGAACTCTGGAAGATCAACGCAGCATTGAGTTTTTTAAGTCCCGGCTTGACCAAGCCCTGGCTGGGATGATTGAGTTGGGGTTGGTCCTGCTTTGGGCAGGGAGCTGGACTCGATGCCTCCTGAGGTCTCTTCCAGCCCTGGGATTCTAGGATTCTATGATCTTCCCAGTGGTGAAGACATGGCCTTGGTCTGACGGAGCCATGTAGATTAGGGTTGTAGACATAGCAAAACGAAGCGGCGATTTAAATAATCGCGGCTTCATTTAAATGTAAATGGCTGCCATGCTGTGCTGATCAGCTGTTTTTCGGCTCAGCGCTGTAGTCTGGACGCTCCGCGCTCGACATCAAAGTCCTTTGTCGACCGCCCTGGTAAACCTCATCCCACGAGGAATAACGGGGAGGTCGACAAAGGGCTTTGATGTTGCGCGCGGAGTGTCCAGACTACAGTGCTGTGCCACCAAACAGCTGATTGGCACAGCGCGGCAGCTGTTTAAATTTAAATGAAGCGGCAATTATTTAAATCGCCGCTTCGTTTTGCTATGTCTACAACCCTAATCTACATGGCTCCGTCGACGGAGCCATGTAGTCTATACACACCCTTAATGTTAAATAATAATAGAAATGTAGCCGTGTTAGTCTGGTCTAGCTGAAACAAAAAACAGGACTATGTAGCACTTTAAAGACTAACAAGATGGTTTCATCACCTCATAAACCATCTTGTTAGTCTTTAAAGTGCTACATAATCCTGTTTTTTGTTTCACCTTAATGTTAAGGTATCTTGCCTTAACCCTTTCTCCAGCCAAGGGGTCATCCCGCTTGCTGACACCTCAACTGACAACACCGTGTTTTATTAAGAAAAACAAACAGTTCCAGAGCATGCACTGATTAGAAAGAAACATACCTTGATTAACACGCACGTCTCAACATGCCACACTTTCACCACCCCTTTTTCGCAGCTGCTCACAATGTGCAGGCTGTTGATTTTAGCTGTGCAAATGGCATCTTTGTGTTTTAGAGTTTTGAGGCATCGCCCGGTGCTTAAATCCCACACTGTTAGGAGCGGGAGGAAGAAACATAAATAATGTCCACATTGATTTGCCTGTGTCAGTCTGTAAAATGTGAATAAAGATGGTCTGTGTCACAGCAGAGGTCAGAACTCCCTCGTGCCAGGCTCTGCCCAGAGACAAACTCGAACCTGAAGCGTTTAAACTCAGGGTGTGTCTAGACTACAAGGTTTTTTCGAAAAAATGTCACCTGCATCGAGACTGCAGCTGCGTTCTTTCAAAAGTAAATCGAAAGAACACGGCAGTGTTTTCGTTCGCGGTAAACCTCATTTTACAAGGAATCATGCCTTTTTTCAAAAGTACTCTTTCGAAAAGAGGCGCTATTGAATGCAAACTGTGCATTTTCGAAAGAGAGTGTCTAGACTCTCTTTCAAAAGAGTGGCTCGCTTTTTCGAAAAATCTGCTTGTAATCTAGACACGCTCTTTCGAAAGAGGCTCGAAGTCTAGACGTAGCCTCCAAGTAGAAAAAGAAATGGAGTATCATTAAACTCCCTGTTTCACAGGCAAGAATCTGAGGTCACAACAGGAAGTCTCCCACATCTAACCACAAAGCCGTTCCTATTGTATGAAACCACCCTCGTGGGAGTAGCCAAGCAAATTCAGCTCCATTGAGAGTGTCTGAAATTCACCAGCTGTCTTCCATGCTGGTTGTCAGGGGCACACACTGTCTGCAAGGGCGGCCCGTGCATATAGGCCGACTCGGCCGTCGCCTAGGGCACCGCGTTAATCGGGGCGCCCAATGATGACATCATGCCATTGAGGGCTGTGGAGGCGGGGGCGCCGATCGTCTGGGGCACAGAGGCGCCGATCACGCATTCCGCATGGGGCGCCAGCTGCTGGCAGCCCACCTCAAGCCGCCCCGACTGTCTGTGGTATAAATATATGTGTTGGGCCTGCTGGTCTAAGACAGGTCAGACCCCCTTGCTGCTACCATTGGGATTTGGAATGTGGCTGGCAATGGCCTGAGCAAAAGCCTTGGCGTATTTTGGTGATTTCTTGCTCACCTTTGACCATCCCGTCTTTCGCTCCTGACACAATCTTGGTTTTGTACAAGTCCAGGCAGGTGATGGTCCCCGTGTGACCGTTAAAGATCTTCAAACAAGTCCCGGTGAATATATTCCAGCATCTGCAGAGGAAGGGCCCAGCAGAGGAGACTCATTGTGAATAGTGACATAATCTTTGTGAGTGCCACCTCATGGCCCTGGCTCTCTTTGTACATTCACTGGGGTCAGTCAGGAGCAATTCCAATGAGCTCAATGAAATAACAGCAGGAGAAGCCCAATGTAAGGTCAGTAGAATCAGTCCCTAATAGTAACGGAGCTGGTGTTATATTTTGTGCAGGCGGCACCAGGGCTGGCACCGACACAAACATCGGGATTGGTTCTCTGGCTCCTCACCGATGGCTGGCCTCCAAAGGTAACAATTGATCAAGCAGCCCCTTTTCCATCTAGCACGGGGTGGAGAATAAGCGGGAACGGTGAATCGCAGCCAACAGGAGCTACAAACGGCTGCACCTGTGATGCTCAGGTAAATAAAGCATCTGGCAGCCCCCCAGGGGCTAACCTGGCAAACTGTGTCCAGCCCGTGGGCCGTTTATTGCCCAGCGCTGATCTTGCAGCTGCCAAGAAGTCGTACAGCTGCTTCAGTGAGAACACCCACGCAGGTGGCTACAGCAAAGACCATCCCACGCCAAATCAGGGGGGAGACAAAAGCTCCGTAGCTGTGTATGGCCATGGAAACAAACCCTGCCATGTCACCCCAGAGCTGGACAGAGAGGATACAAATCAATGATTTTTTTTAATTAAAGAAAATCAGATTTTTTTAAATTTAAATCCATTTAAAAAAATTTTTAATCAACAAAAGACTACATTTTTCATTTAAAAATATGAGTTACAATTAGATCCCATCCCAAACATGCTACATCTACTCTCACAGCCTCGTACGAATGAATTACGGGCGCTAGTCCACTGTTTCTCAACGTGGTCCACGAAACCACGTTGAGAAACACATTCCCTATGTCTACACTGCGGTTTTCATGTGGAAGAGGCTGTGCAAATGGTGCACTCATTTGCATATCCTCTTCCGATTCTTTTTGTGGAAAAGGTTTTGCCACGAAAAAGCCCTGTGGAGACGGGGCCATTTGTCAGAAAAAAAAATCCTGCTATGAACTTCGATTTTTGAGGAATAAGGGATCTTGCACAAAAGGGTTTTTTCCAACAAATGACCCTGTCTACACGGGGCTTTTTAGTGGCAAAACCTCTTCCGCAAAAAGAATCGGAAGAAGATATGCAAATGAGCATGCCATTTGCATATCCTCGTCTGCAAAAATACTATAGCGTAGACATAGCCAGTAACTGGCCGCCGCAGTTTGCTTATTTACCAGCACCGTGGCCACGGAGCCTCGTGGCTCCCATTGGCTCCGTTTTGCTCTTTGCGTGGCCAGTAAATGTGTTTCTCAATATGGTTTCATGGGCCGCTCTAGTCTGTCCAACCTAACAAGCTCCTGCTGCTTGAAAGTTCTGGGCTTTCCATTTCTGCTTCTCGGCAGACTGAGGTGTGCAGAGACAGACATAGTCTGGAAAGGATTGTTTCTGCTCTGTGCTTAGGTGGTTGTGGAGCTGGGCTAAGCTTGGCAGCCCTAGTTAAGACATTGTCTGAAGACAGCGAGATGAGAGGCAGGAAAGGACAGAAAGGAAGAGTGGAGTGGACTGGACTGGAAAGGAAAAGGGAAAACGTTCATTCTTCAGCATACACACAGCTTCCCATACTCCCCTACACTTTTGCTGTAGAAAAACTGGCCTGGCTTCTGGGCATAAAAGAGACCTTATCTGGGGATAGCTTGAAGGAATTCGTGCCCTGGGTAAAAAAGGAAACGTCGCCACGTGTAAGCAGGGCAAGAAGAAGACGCAGGAGCTAGCTGCAAACAGGAAACATCATAAGGAAAATGGCTTGTTGGGAGAAAACACCGTGGAGGAAGACGTGGCTATGGCTGACAAACAATGTGGATCTACTTTGCGATGCAGCATTCTTCAAGCCTCTCTCTCTGCCTTTTAGTAGAAGTGTGACTGAACAAGTCAATTCCCAGCTGGCTGTTTGCCGTGTTGCATGTCGCTAGAAAAAAAAGTTGAGCTTAGCTAATCCATGTGGCTTGTTTAATTAGGCTTAGAGTCTAGCACCCAAGTGTACAGCACAGAAGGCTGCAGTAAGAGAAATCTAGAATTGCCAGTTGCCACTGAGTGTCATTTTCTTATTTTATATGACATAATACACACCTCTTATTTTGGGATCAGCCAGGTCACAGACCGTATAAGTCCATCCCGTACTGGTTTTCAATGGGGCTTACTCCAAATTAAGCACACTCTAAGTACAGACCGTCTTGGCTTTTTCGGTAACTTGGAATTAGACAGGCATCAAAATGACAGTGGGATGGGGAAGATGAGAGCTAGCTGTAGAAGTTTTAAGGAAACTGTACATGTGTCTGTTAGAGTTAATAAAATTTGAAGGACAGCTGTCAGCCGACAACTTGCCAAATGTAAAACATTTACATCTGCAGCTTGACACAGCTAATGAGTATGATGGACTATTTCCTAAATTAATAAAATCAAGTTGTCTAAAAAATGACACAAAGTGTACCTTCTTGGATGTTGTAAAATGCTAAACTGAACTGTAAAGTAACATGGTTTAGTGATCAGATTTGCACCATTGTTTGAAAAAATCTGAAGTCGTATGAGTGGGAAACTTGATTTAAAGCAATGAATTTTTGGGGGGGTGATTTAAATCATGATTTAAATTGATGATATAAATTGCCTTGTTTTTAAATCAGTCTGTCCTGGAGTTGGAGCACTTGACTTAGGTTTCCGCTCATGGGCATAACACGGCGATTTTGGCAGCGGACCACTAGACTCCTAGGAATTAGTGACAGAGAAGACATAAAATGACTCTTTGTTCCCTCTGGGGCTCCTGGCATTGGCAGGCAGGACATTGGGCTAGATGGACCTTTGGTCTGATCCAGTCTGGCCATTCCTATGACTTTCCATTCCCAAACTTTAAGGAGCAATGTAACCTCTTCACAGCTAGCTGCCTCTACACTGTCTTCCAATCAAGCTGGAAGAGTCAGAAAGATGTGGAGAAATGGCAGAAGATCCAGAGAAGAGAATCAAGAATGATTAAAAGTCTAGAGAACATGAGCTGTGAAGAAAGACTGAAGGAATTGGGCTTGTTTAGTTTGGAAAAGAGAAGACGGAGAGGGGACATGAGAGCGGTTTTCAAGTATCTAAAAGGGTGTCACAAGGAGGAGGGAGACAAATTGTTCTCCTTGGCCTCTGAGGACAGGGCAAGAAGCAATGGGCTTAAACTGCAGCAGTGAGGTTTAGGTTGGACATTAGGAAAAACTTCCTACCTAGTAAAAATTGCCTAGAGAGGCTGTGGAATCTCCATCCCTGGAGATATTTAAAAGCAGGTTGGACAGACACCTCTCAGGAGTGGTCTAGACCGTGCTGGGTCCTGCCGTGAGGGCAGGGGACTGGACTCGATAACTTCTCAAGGTCCCTTCCAGTCCTAGTGTTCTAGGGTTCTATGACTTCAGAGGTGGACTCCTGGTCCTACTGAGCTGAATGGGGGTTTTGGACTGGACAGCAGCAGGGCCAGGATGCAGCCCAGATGCTAATTGGAAACATAGCTCAATGCCTGTTTCCCTGGCTACTTCGCTACTTCTTCCAGTGCTGGGTGAAACTGCCACACACAGAGGAAGAATGTGCTGCCTGAACAAGGGGAGGGCACGTGGAAATCTAGGTCGTGTTTTTCCTCGCTCCTTATTCTGGTCAGAAAATGGGGGTGGGGCGGGTTCTGGAACAAATTCCCAACGTTGGGTTGGGTTTGGGGCTTTATGCTTTATGGAATGTCATTGCAACAGATCCTTCCCACATGGATGCTCCACCTGGGGGCTCACCTGATGCTGAGATCGAAGCTGGCACTGAGCACGAACCCTTTCTTCTCGTTGAGGAACACGGCCTTGATGCTCCCGGCATGGCCACTGATCACAAGAGGCATCTCCTTCAGCTCCAGCACGTCCAGGAACCTGATCTTCCGATCTATCGAGCCAATGGCGAGCAAGTTGCCACCGCTGTAGTGAATGACCCTGTGTGGATCTGGCCTGAGCAAGCAAGCCGAGATTGAGAAGAGCATCTGCTAAAGTGCTGCAGGCTAGCCAGGAAAGTGCTGTAAGCTGTTATTAACGGGCATCTCTCGGGTGCCGCAGTGCCTTAGCTGTCCTGGAAAGGTACACGAAACCCCTCCAGGTACCAGCAGGAGGGTTGCTGAGACCCAACGTGTCAGCTGATGTTTGCCTAGAGGGGATAAACCATGGCAGGGAAGCGGGTGTGGCACGGTGAGACTGTTCACCCCATTATTTCTGAAACTGAGTCCCTACAATACCTTTATACAAGGTCATATTTGGTTGGGATCCCCCTGCCATTGTGTTTTAAGTGCCAGTTCTTGCAAGAATAAGGTATGGCAATAGACCTAGTTCATGTTTTGCTCATACACATGTCCACTCACACCGAGAGACCCCTCCTGTGATACACCCTGACGCGCACACACCTGAGATGCCTCCTCTCGCACTAGGGATGTACGCGACTGGTCAACCACCCGATAAGCCTGGGCGACTCTTGTAGCTTCCAAAGGGAGAGGCGCAACAGCAGGGGACCCACGCCAGCCGGACCGTTTGGTCCCCACTCGCAGGGGTTCCCTGCTGTGCCTCTTCCTTTGAAATGTACAAGCGCCGTGGTGGTGCTTGTACATTTCAAAGGCAAAGGCACAGCAGAGCAGAGCACTCCCCTCATTCCCTTATGTACATACTGGTCTGTGAGGACACGGACATTATAGGAGCCGCAGAAAATGTTTCTCTCCTCCAGCTGGACAGTTTCAGTCATCTGGCCACGGTAAGCTGCCTGAAGGTTGTCCTCCTCCTACAGCCAGAAAGAAAGGAAATAGGAATAAATAACTCTGTTGGGAAGAGATGGCCTCTCGCTCTTCCTCCTCAGTTATACTAAAGAGCCTTAAGGATGATGGGGGACTGACCCCAGAGAATCTGCCCTATACACCAGCCTATCCCCTGCCAGAGGGCACTTTGGGGGCAGAGCAGGGGTGTTCCCTGGGGTACACTGCAGTAGGGTTCTTCTCAGAACGTGTTATGGACAAGTCGGAGTATCAGAAGGTGGAAAAAGTAACCGGGGTGGGGGGGCTATTTTAGATTTGATTCTGACTGGAAGGAACTGGTTGAGCATCTCAAGGGGGAAGACAGCGGAGAGAAATAGATCACGAAATGACACAGTTCGTGGTTATAAGCTAAGGAAGGAGTGACATTGGGGAAAAACCCAGACATTGACCAGCAGGGAACTGGTAGCTCTGGTCCTATGGAAAAGAAATTAAACGAAAAAGGAGTTCAGGAGACCTGGCTCTATCTATACAAATGTTACAGCACAACAGCAACCTGTCCCCATGCAGAGGGAAGACAGGAAGAATAGGAAGAGACCAACATGGCTTCATGTGGAGCTCTTCAATGGCCTGAAACACAAAAAGGAGTCATACAGAAAGTAAAAGCTCAGACAAATTGCTATGGATGAGTATAAAAGAAGAGCACAAACCATAGGGACAAAATCAGAGAGACTAAGGAGCAAAATGAATTACAACCAGTAAGCGATGTACATGGCTCAGGGCCAAGGGAGGGGTCACAGAGGACTGGAGAAGGGAAATCATGGTATTTATCTTTGAAAAGGGGGGGAAGGGAAAGCCCGGGAATTCTAGTCCAATCACCCTAACTTTGATACCCAGAAAGCCCTGGGAGCAAAGTGTTAAACAACAAATGCGTAAGCACCGAGGGAAGAATAAGGTGATAAGTAAGAGACGACACAGATTTGTCAAGAGCAAATCATCCCAAAACAGTCTGATCTCCTTCGGCAGGATGACAGGCCTAGAATGGGCAAGGGGAAGCAGGAGACACGAGACTGTCTGATTTTATTAACTCACGTGACATTCTCATTAGTGGTCTAGGGAAAAGTGGGCAGATGAGATTTCTGTAAGGTGGGTGTACAACAGGCTGAAGTGCTGCTCTCAAAGAGTTGTGATCAATGATCCACTGTCCGCTGGGAGGACTTATCAAAGGGATGTTTTGAGGGGGTGTCTTATCTGGTGCTATTCAGTCTTTCCATTAACAGTTTGCATGATGGAATATGGAGTCAACATAAAATGTGGGGGGAAACAAAACTGAGAGGAGCAGGGCGAATTTTGGAGGCCAGGATTAGAATTCAAAACGATCTAGATCAACTAGAAAATTGCTCTGAAACCAACAAGATTGAAATCAATGAGGATTTCAATGACAGAGTCCAGGGGAGACTGACCACAACGAGAAAATTCGACCTATGAAGGAGGGTTGAAAGAACGGAGTGTGTGTAGTTAAGAGAAGAGCAGACTGAGAGGAGGCCCAATAACCATTTTCACACATGTAAAAGGTTGTAATAAAGAGGAGGGCGATCCATTGTTTTCCATGGGCACCAAGGGCAGGGCAAGAAACGATTGGCTTAGTTGGCAGCCAAGCAGATTGGGGCTAGATGTTGTGAGGGTGCTCTGTCAGGAGCACTAAGTGCTGGATTAGGTTGCCAAGGGAGGTTGGGCATCCCTGTCCTTAGAGCAGTGTTTCTTAAACTTTTTAAGACTGAGGACCACCAAACAATAACTTTTTTTTATGAGGAACACCAAGGATTTTTTGTTGAACAAAAAAAAAAAAAAAGTCGCCTGCCCCTTTAAGGGCAGCCATTTTGAACTCTGTTATTCTCCGCAGCACACCTCCAACTGCCTTGCGGCACACTGGTGTGCTGAGGAACACAGTTTAAGAAACACTGCCTTAGATGTTTTAAAATACGGGTTGGGCAAAAATCTCTCCGGGACAGGCTAGGTTTGCTTAGCCCTGCTTCTGTGTGGGGAGGGACTCGATGACCTCTCAAGGTCCTTTCCAGCCCTAATTTTTTATGATTCTGCTTCCCAAGTTCCATAAGGGGCCATAGGAAGCAAAGTATAAATGAGAGCAGTCCTGAGGCTGCTCTAGCTTACCTTAGAAACCATGGAGGTTCTTTGGATGTAGCTACAGCTTACCTTGGTTCTGCGCTTCCATTTGTGGCCTCGTGCTGGGATGATGTCCCCATCTTTAGTTATCCTTGGGATTACCACGTTGGTCATTTTAGCGTAACTGGGAACGACTCCCCTAGGACATGACCCCTGGGATAAACATCAAAGGGAGTTGGTGTCATTACCGCCTCGGCTACATGGACAGCCAGGGAGGGGCTACAAAGCAGCACTTCTCCTCAGAACTACAGACCCTTCCACGCACTCTGCTTGTACCCGAAGGCTGACCAGACACCCTGGTTTTTTATTGGTGAATTTCTTAAGCACCTTGGGCTGCACACACTGTTGTGTGATTGGAGGGTTGCTCCTCAGAGCCGGTGCTCACACACCAGTTTGTCCTGGTTGGGCTGTGTCTCAGATCTGCTGTGCATGTGCTTATTTCTAGGATTGCGGGAGATGTAAATAGGACAGTCGGCAAGAGGCACACCCTGAGTTTTCATGGGGGTGTTTTCACTTAGAGAGGAGCGTGGTGCCTTTATCGCCAGGGGCTGAGATTAGTGATCAAGGTCATGTTTTCCAAACCAGTTCTGAGGCAATTTCATTGCTACATAATGACTAAGACGTCTTTATTTGCCAGCAGTGGTCTCCCAGCTCCGCCTCCTATTTAAAGACGCGACTCTCCAGAAATAGATTTGTAGCTGCATACCGCACAGTACGCAATAACGGGACCTTATCAGAGAGGAGGAAGCTTGGCAGAATGGCTGGATTTGTTTGAAACACAAGTACTGGTGACTTAGCCTGAAACGAATTATCACCATGCAGGGCGACAACTGGCGTTTTTTGTGCATGGGGTAAGAAGATAAGAACGGCCAGACTGGCTCAGACCAAATCCAACCAAACCCTACATCTCAAAGGGCATCTCATCCCAAGCTGCCCTGTTCAACCAAAATTTGGAGTCAAACCCATCCAAGTATGTAGGGCTCCCAATGAAACTCTCTAAGGGCAGAGCCCCAAACCGTGGCTGGATCAGCTGGAGTGTCTTTGTGAACAGAGCAGGCTTCGATGCGAATTTCCTTCACACGAATTGCACCATGGAGTGTGATTTTAAAGGTTGACCCTTCATGGGATTTGCCTCTGCTCTTAACGTAAGCCCAGTGGCAGGATAGTAGCCACAGATGTAAGTCTTTAGCCCAAGTGTCGGGTTTCAAGCCTTTCCCTTTAGGGGTCTTCAGTACATGCTGCTACACACAGAGGTCTCAGTACTTTTATGCTCCTGTGTGGAAGCTATTTCGGAAGAGGAGTTATTCCTTGTGGAATGAGGTTTACAGAAGTCGGAATGAGCCGTCTGTTATTTTGATATTATTTCGAAATAACGGAATTGCTGTGTAGACGCTCACATTGTATTTCGGAATGACACTAGTTATTCCGAAATAATGGTGCAGTGTCGACGTACCCTAAGGGAGCCTGCCCCGGACTAATTTCAAGGCTTCCCCGTAGTATGGACACGCTATTTTGAAATAATTCTTTGGGGAGTTATTATTTCAAAATAAGTTATTTGGAAATAATTTCCTACGGTAGACAGGCCCTCATGCGCCTGGCTCTGGAGAGTGAGTGAGGAAGAAGGAAGGAGAAACCAGCTTGAAGGCATGTTGGTCCTCCCACCCCTTGGCTAGGGGCGAAGGAGCTATACGGTAACAACCGTGACGGCAGAAGAGGAGGCAAACGCCAAGGCACGGTACCTGCAAATAGACAATCTCTTCCAGGACTAGTCTGCGCACCAGTTGTTCCTGCTTGACCTGTCTCACCAGGAGAGCCCAGTGCTGGCTCACGGAAGTGCACCTGTTGAGGGTCCTGGAATCCAGAAACCCTGGAGAATGGCAAGGACAATCAGGTTAACCCCCCGCTATGGTCGTATGGCATCGATGGGCCCATGGGGCAGTTGTGTGTGGGAAGGAAGAGGAGCCATACTCAGGATGTACTTGGACAGGTGGGTCGGCAGGCTGCGGATGAAGTCCTTGTACTTGTAGATCCCAGTGGCTGACTGGAAAGACGCAGGGTCGGCGGCAAGGGCTGGGTCGATCAAAGATACAGTGGACATATCCTCGTCCATTGAGGCAGCTCTCTCACGACAGAGGGGCACCACCTCTCTGGCACTGAAGCATGGTATCTGCCCTAGGACTCCTAGGCCTGGGGAAGCCGAAACAAGAGCACGTTACCCACTGCCTGGAGACCCTGAGCCTTGGGATACATCCCTAATATCAGACTCGGACACCAAACCTGCGCCTCCTCATTTCTCATTCACCCACAGCTCTGAGGGAGATTTTGAGTACCCTGAGCTCTATGGCAGCTGAAGGCGCCTCATGAAACACAACCTCCCCCGCCTTGGGCTGTGAAGTCTCTCAGAGAACACCCCGCACTTTTGTGACGGTACCTATTTCACTGATCTGGCTGGTTCCTTCCGATAAGATTCCACTTTCGACGGCTATGGAGGGAGTCAGGAAGGACTGAGATGCGGGTTGTAGATGCACTTGAGAGCTGGACCCTGGGCGTTCCTCTGGCAGGACGCTGCTTTCGGCCTCAGTGATGACCACGGTGATTTTTAATTCCTCTTCCTCGGAAGGAACTGTGGAAACATAGGAGCAAGCCAGTCAAACAGAGCTAAGTCAAGGGGCCACAGAGACCGAGGCGGAAGGGGCCTGTTAAACCGGCTTCGTTCCCCTTGACTAGCGCAGGAATGTTTCCTTCTGGATTTTGTCGGGGGAGATTTCAATGAGTATTTATCTCTCCACCATTTCGCGGGGAGGTCTTTGGCACAGTAGACCCCACACTGGGAAATGATCGGAGGCTAGCTGATCACTGCAGAGGGACAGGAAGAAATCCCACCCCGACCTCCATGTCCTGCACAGCACAACCGGCCAGGTGCATTCTGGGCTGCGTTCCTCCCCCCTCTGGAGCATCAGCATGGCCCACTCCTCCCCGCAAGGCTCCATATTTGAAGACACTGAGCCCCGCTCTCTGCCACTGCGCGCCCGTGCAACTCACACCCACGCCACGGGACCTGGGGAACAGCCCCTGCGCGGGGGGGGGGAGGGAGAGGGAAGAGCATTCACGCAGGCTTGGGGCAAAATGATTCATCCTCAAACTGCGGCGGTCCAAGCTCTCCAGGATCTCCGGTGGTCTCAATGGATGCAGGTGCAACATGTCCCTGCTAGGGATGTTAAATATCGGTGAACTGACTGGTCGATTAGCCTCGTGAATTCTTATTGGTTACTAGTCCCCGGGGGTGGGGCCGGCAGCCATTGCGCTCCCGCCCCACTCCTGAGGAGCCCCCTGCCACTTCACGCTGCTGCCGCTGTATCAGAAGCAGCAGCGCAGGGTGCCAGGCGGGAGCTGGTCCACAAGGGGAGCCAGTTTAAAAACCGGCTTCCCTCTTAGACAGGCTGCTTGTTGCCCCACGCTGCTGCCTCTGATGCAGTAGGCCCAGTGTGGGGTGGCAGGGGGGTGGTGGGTCTGAGCTCCTGGCGCGGGCTGGAACGGAGTCGAGCTGCCTGCCTGACCAGCTCCTAATACATTTCAAATGCAGAGCTGCAGTGGGGGTAGGTCCCGGACCCGGCGCGAGCCAGGACTGAGCCAGGCTGCTGGCCAGCCCAATAAAAACTGTCGTGGGTGGGTGGATGCGTGTAGTCTGTAGCATTAACCCACACGCTTTTGCTTATCAGTTCATGGGCTGCACTGTTCCATCCCTAGTGCCCACGGGGAAAAGCCCACCCGAGAGGGAGCATCACAGGCAAGTCCAAGGGCTGAGCTCACTAGCCAGATGAAATGCACAGAGTGTGCTTTCCTCACTCCCCTTCCCCCCACAGAAAGTGTGCTGAGGCCCCCAGGACTCGGGCCACCGGCCCGCCGAGTGCATTAGAGCCATGCTCTGCAAGTGGCCTCCATGAAGCCGTGCAGCAACTCAGCTGGGGCAAGGGGGCCGACAATGGAACTGCGGCCGGTCTGGTCGGACATGGCACTTGGGGCAGTGTGGAGGGAGTCACAGTCTGGCGCTATCCTGCTGCCTTCGTTCGTCCCGAAAGCCAGGGATTACTCGCTCCGGCCACCCAGGCCGTCACGCGGGTTACCTGTTTCTCTGGAGCTGGCACTCTGCTCCCTGAGCAGGCGGACTCGGACCAGGTTGGCAGCCATGAACAGTAACTTCGGGCTACACATCTGCAACAAGAGCAGTGTGTAGTTTGCCTTCGTCCAGTAGGAACCGTGTCTGAACCACTTCCAGGTCTCCAGCATGGCCTGCTCTAGCATCTCTGTGTTCAAAGCCCGGTCCCACGTGGACGTGGATGCGGTCGGGTCTTCTCTGAAGCTGGGGCTGATGCGGGAGCGGCTGAAAGTGAAATCCTTCCCGTGGGCGCTCTGCAGGACTTTCTCCGCATAGTTCAGCAAATCCAGGCTGTTGAATCGCTTCACGATCCCCACCAGGAACTTCCGTTGGGAGGCATTGCTGGCCCGCAGGAACCACTCCTTGGTGGAGAAGACCTTCCAAGCCAAGATACATGTCTCGCAACTTTGGCAAACGGGCACCAAGTCTGTTTTCTTCTCACAGCGCAGCTGAGGAGCAGAGTCCAGCCTGTACTCCAGGCTGGCCAGGTCCTTGGGGGCGTCTTTCATCGTCTCGGGTCCGATTCGGCATGCAGGCTCTGAGTTGGGCAATGGGAAACGCAGGGGAGCATAACCCGCTCCTTAACTGTCTGCTTCCATCCCGCGGCATTTAAAAGTCACACTAAGACACGGGCGGGACTCTGCGATGGGTGAAGCAGCCGCATCACACCCGGCTCTCTGTAGAACTCCCGTCTTTGATTGTACAGAACTCCTAGGAGACACCGTTGATACCATAAACCTCCTAGAATCTGCACAAAGAAAATATGGTAGCAGCTAGTCTACCGTATAGATTGTAATATCAGCACTGTTCCAGTATCAAGACAGGAATGGGATAATATGAAAAAGTAAACAACTATCCTCCGCTTGGATTCGTACAAAAGGTATCTAGTTTGCAGTGTCTTCTTTATGATGGCGATTTTTGTCAGTATTTCTGTTGAAGGAAATCTGGTTTTATTAGAATTGGTTCAAATACTGGTCCCCACAAAGGTCCTGCACTCCTGGAAATTGGAGCAAAGAAATTTGCATAAGAAGGGAGATTTTTCTGCAGTTTTGATTACTGAAAAAAGTGCAACTGCAGGTATTTGAGGGGCATATATCTTAAGCAGTTATATTCCTGAGGCTTTGTTTTGAGGCATTTTGGAGGGATCTGTGGGGTTTAGTCTAAAACTGGCGAAGCAAAGCATTGTGCACAGGGGACTGAAAAGTAGTAAAGTTTGTCAATATGGGGGTAGGGATGGTGTCCCTGGCTCTGTTCGTCAGAGGCTGGAGAGGGATGGCACGAGACAAATCGCTCGATCGTTGTCATTGGTCCACCCTCTCTGGGACACCTGGCGCTGGCCGCTGTTGGCAGACAGGCTACTGGGCTAGATGGACCTTTGGTCTGACCCAGTATGGCTGTTCTTATGTTCTTATGTTCTTAAAGTTTCCTTAATACAAAAGACAATTTGAAAATTGCAAATGCATGAAATATACAATATGACTGGAGAGATAGTGAGCTTTTAGGTCATAGGGAACTGCTTGGCGCCCTTTTCTGAGCCTCCTGCTGCCAGAAAGCATAAGCAATGCTCTCAAACAGCCAGGAAACGTGAGCTTTGGCCCCAAATCAGAAAGCACCTAAACACGGGCGTCAGGCTAAATCAGTAGCCCAGCAGAAGCCAGTGGAACCGTATATTGGTAAAGGCAGTGTCTCGAGCTAGGAGTGAGAACTCAAAAACCTGTGTCCCCTGTTCAGCATTAGGGATGGTCAGTTGCGATTATTTAGCTAATTGGGTAGTCGATGGAATTTCCATCGACTACTCGATCTATCGATAATGGGGGAGGGGCGCTCGCGACCGCTGCTGTGGCTCTGCAGTTTAAATGTCGTAGGAGCTGAGCGTGCAGGCAGCCCGGCTCCGACTACAGAGCCACAGCGGGGATGGCTCCTGGGGCTGGTGCAAGTCAGGACTGACACAGAGGCAACGGTGGGGGCAGGAGAAGCGAGCAGTCGACTCGACTCCCCAGTAAACAGCATAGGCTTATGGGTAGTCGACTCCTCCCTTACATCCCTGTTCAGTACGGTCCAGGATGTTGTGTCCATGGACTGGGATTTTCCCACGGCAGAACGTAACTGTCGGGGATCGTGCAAAATTCTCCGCACACGTCACGGGGCGTGGGGGAGTCCCCGGGCCCACATCCGCAGCCAGACGTGATTCTCAGCCGGCGGTAGAACAGAAGGGTTATTGGTTCACAGGGACACAGCGTAGCTCAGACTTGTGTCAGTACAACCCATCGTGGAAATAGGGGGGTCCAGAGCCCCAGCCCCCCAGGTCAGCGAGGCTCCCTTCTCCCTCCGCCAGCTGGAAACAAACTCACACTCACAGCCACTGCTCACAGTCCCCCAGGCAACCCCGCCTCCTGCTTTGTCCTGCTTCCAGGCCCAAGGTGTTATCTGCTGTCACCTGGTCCTCAGGGGGTGGGAGACTGAACATACTTCCACCGTGAGTCAAGCCCAGCCTCCCCCCTCTTCATGCAGATAGTGCTGCAGTGCCCAGGGAAACTGAGGCACACCCGCACAGAGTTAATCCTGAACAGCTCAGGACAGGAGAATCACACAAAGCACAGCAAGCAAACAGTGAATGCAAAACCAGAGTGAACACAGTGGACACAATCCCCACGATGTCACAATGCAGCAGCAGAGAGCACCCCAGCCTCCTTGAAGCCCTGTGGGCCTTTCATGTCCCCACGGTGCTGGGCTGAAGTTCATCCATAACATTTTCAAAAGCAGCCTTGCTCCTCTCTTCTGCCTACATCCCCCATCCCCCGGCCTCCTGGCGTGAACCTTCAACTCCTGCAATCTCTAGAGTCTCCCTTTCACTCGCTCGCTCTCTGCTCTGCAATTTGTGTGGCCAAAGGTGTGTGTCCGTCCAGCCGTAGCCACCCGACGCTCTGCCTTGCTGTTCACAGAGTCGCTCCGGGTCTCACTGGCACAGCCAGCACGGGAAAGTCTCCATCTAATGCCCAGGGCTCCACTTTCCATACCTCGCCCATGCCCATCCTTTCTGATGTGGCTCTCCTGTGTTCCTCCAAGGCTTCGTTTCTATCGTTCTCCCATCCATGGGGATGCTGCCATCTAGAGGGCCAGCAATGACAACGGGAGCTTGCTGAAACCAGAAAGGAGAGTACGCCAGACTGTAACACAATACAACGGTCGCTTTATTCCACTTACTAGCAGTGGAACTATTTGCCTGGTCTTTAAAAGACACCCGGCTAGCTTACCAGGTCACGGAGGAGTTAGCAGGGGTTGCCCAGAGAAACTCTGCTTTCTGAAACAAAGTTTAAATGAGTGAAATAAATGTCACAAATATATTTTCTCTCCTAAGCCCCAATCATGCAAAGCACCAGCCATGTGCTTAACTGTACTTGAACAACAAGCTGTCCCTAATGTGTAGAAGTCCGTGTTCTCCAGCTTTCCAGGATGCCAAGCCCTTGTCTGAAGTTAAACATTTTCACAGCCTTTTTAGGGTTACTATAGAGAATACTTAGTGGGGAAGGGGAAGGATTTGCAGGGACAGGAGGAACAAGATTCTCTTTGCTTTATAATATAACGCTCAAGGCTTTGTTACCCCCCATGGCTCCCGGTTGCATTTTGTGGCACTCTCCCTCTCAGGGGTATAACCCACCATTTGCAAAAACCGCTGTTTCCAGCTGTTCACGGTAACAGGCTCCGTAACACGGCCTGTTGCGTACAAACGTGTCAAATGAAACAAGAACTCAAGACCAGCGGACTCATAGACTTTAAGGTCAGAAGGGACCATTATGATCATCTAGTCTGACCCCCTGCACAGTGCAGGCCACAGAATCTCACCCACCCCTCCTAGAATAATCCTCTCACCTAGATCTCAGATATTGAAGCCTTCAAATACTTTGAAGACCCCAAGGTGCAGAGAATCCTCCAGCTGTGATCTGTGCCCCATGCTACAGAGGAAGGCGAAAAACCTCCAGGGCCTCTGCCAATCTACCCTGGAGGAAAATTCCTTCCCGACCCCAAATATGGCGATCAGCTAAACCCTGAGCATGTGGGCAAGACTCTTAGGGTACGTCTACACTACAGCGCTAATTCGAACTAACTTAGTTCGAATTAGTTAATTCGAACTAAGCTAATTCGAACTAACACATCTAGAACTAAAAACTAGTTCCAATTAGCGTTTTGCTAATTCGAACTAGCGCGTCCACACTGATTGGACGCAGGGGGGCATTTAAGGGCAGCTGAAACCGGTTCTGGCAGGGCATCAGGTCAGTAGTTGCTTTGTGTGGCTGCTGTCTGAGGCTATCTGAGGCTCGTGCTTAAAGGGACCCCCCCGGACAGCCGGTTCTCAGCTTTTCCGCTTGCTTGCCAACCTCGCCGAGGGACAGCAAAGCGTTGGTCCCTGCGCCTGTGTGTGTCGGTGCTTCCCTTCGGGGACGCCGCCGCAGGTGGCAACATGGAGCCAGGGCTCGCCCTGCACCTTCTGGTGCACTTTCTGGACTTGATGCTGCAAGCCTGCCAGCAATGGCTGGAGGCTGCCTGGCACCTCCTGGTGCACGTCAGCCCCCTGCCTCCTGGCTGCCCTGGGGGCCGTGGAGGAGCCGCGGCGGCGCCCCGGCAACGGCATGCCCCGCCGCGTCTGGCGTCTGGACACCAGCAGCGACTGGTGGGACCGCATCGTCCTGGAGCGCTGGGAAGACCGACAGTGGACCCAGAACTTCAGCATGAGGACGGACACCTTCCTGGAGCTCTGCGAGTGGCTCGCCCCTGCCCTGCACAGAAGGGACACTCGCATGAGGCCCGTCATCCCCCTCCAGAAGCGGGTGGCCATCGCCCTCTGGAAGCTCTCCACGCCGGACAGCTACCGATCCGTCGGGAACCAGTTCGGCGTGGGGAGATCCACCGTCGGAGCGGTGCTCATGCAGGTACGGCACTCGCCGGCCACTGGACCGGGGGCGGAAGGGGGCTGCAAGGAGGGGATGGGCCGCCCCAGGGACAAAGGGGGGGAGGGAGGAGGCGAAAGCGCCCCGCACCGGAGGGGTCGGTCTGTCCCGGCCGTACTACACGCCACTACGGGGGTTGCTTCTGGGCGTGGGGCGCGGGGCACTGCCAGGGCACGAATGCTCCCAGCCACCCGGGCGCCCCACTGATTGGCGCTTTTCTGTGTCTCTCTCCGCAGGTGGTCAAGGCCATCAACCGGGTGCTGCTCCGCAGGGTGGTCCGCCTCGCCGACCCGGACGCCGTCATCCGGGGATTCGGTGCCCTCCGCTTTCCCAACTGCGGGGGGGCCATCGACGGGACACACATCCCCATCCGTGCCCCGGAACACCAGGCGTCCCGTTACGTCAACCGCAAGGGGTACTTCTCCATCCTCCTGCAGGCCGTGTGTGACCACCGGGGACAGTTCACGGACATTAATGTGGGCTGGTCTGGCAAAACACACGACGCCCGGGTGTACCGCAACTCCTCCGTGTGCCAGCGGCTGCAGGACGGGACCTTCTTCCCCGACCGCCACATCAGGGTCGGGGACGTGGACATGCCCGTGTGCCTGGTGGGGGATGCCACCTACCCACTGCAGCCGTGGCTGATGAAGCCCTACACGGGGCACCTCAATCCCTCCCGCCAGGCCTTCAATGCCAGGCTGACCAGGGCCCGCATCGTGGTGGAGGGGGCCTTCGGGCGACTGAAAGCCCGCTTTCGATGCCTCCTCACCCGTCTGGACCTGGCCGAGCACAACATCCCTCCCGTGGTGGCAGCATGTTGTGTGCTCCACAATTTATGTGAGAGAAAGGGGGAGGCTTTCCTGCCAGCCTGGATGGCTGAGGCTGACCGCATGGCTGGCCACTACGGTCAGCCCCGCACCGCCGCCGTCCGGAAAGCCCAGCGGGGGGCCGTCTGGATCCGGGAAGCCCTGCGGGAGAGCTTCCTGGTGGAGGAGGAGGACTGACCTCTCCCTGCATGCCCCACTGGGGCTTTGCTGTGTCTCTCTCCGCAGGTGGTCAAGGCCATCAACCGGGTGCTGCTCTGCAGGGTGGTCCACTTCGCCGACCCGGACGCCGTCATCCGGGGATTCGGTGCCCTCAGCTTCCCCAAAGTGTCCCAGCCGCCCAGCTGGGAATAGACTCCAGTCTCTTGATGCCAGTCCAGTGTAGTTGGAGTCTAGTCCTTCATGGGCAGCGGGTAATAATTCATCTCTGGGCCTCCCTGAAACTGCGGGATGGAGAGCGCCGGCTCGGATGGGAACTGTTCTGTTCCGTTCTTGCACCGCACTGGCTGTCCTGCAAGGAGGGGTCTCCCGTAACTGATCTTAGAGCAGCTTCTGTTGCTCATTAATTTACAAGAGCCCTTTTGTCAGCCAGAGGCTGAGAGCTCTCCGGGGGCCTTCCCTTGGGGGGATGGTATTTCCCGCCTACCTCCCTAGAGATTTCCAATTCCTTTTCAGCCGCACGGCATTTCAACGGCAACCAGCTGGGAACTCTGGGCCTGGCCCCCCACTGGTGTAAACCAGGACCTCTGAGTGCCCCAGCCCTAGAGACAGGGTTCTCAACTTCCACGCCTTGTAAGCCAGGGCCATTGAACACAAAGGCAACAGCCATGACACAACACAGCAGCTTCCCGGAGGACTTTGAGCCTCATCCTGCGGCCACTGGAGGCAGCGGGTGTTTTGATATTAACTTGGCTGGGCCCTTTCCCCATCGGCCTCTGTGCTCTGCAAGTGGAAACGGGGGTGGCAGGTGGCATATTTTGCCATGAATTGCAAAGTGTGTGTGTGGGGGGGAAGCATCCTCAGCTCCAGCTGCATCGGTCCCGAGGTTAATTTTCCTAAAAGAATGAACTTCACGGTAAAGTCAGGCCCCCATCTGCGGGATCCCGGCGCTGCTCTGGAAGGAGCTGAGCCCGGTGGTATGACGTAATGGGGGTACCTTGCTGGTTGCTATGCTGGGCAGCGGGCTGTGGGTGACCCGCACTGGCTGCAGCACGGCCCAGCTGGGCAGGGGATGAGTCATAATGCAAGAGGGCTGCGAACCTGTCTGACCAGTGATCTCCCAGGGAGAGGAACAATGGGAAGAAGGGGAGTGGAGCCCTGGCTGGGAGGCAGGGCTGGAAGAGAGTGGTAGTTTCGGTCTGGGAAGCAGGGGAGAAGGAGCTAGGGAGGGGGGCTGGGATTGTAGGGCCCAGCCACCCCCCATCTCAAGGGGGGGCACTGAGGCCCTTAGCCCCAGTTCCTGTAACCAGATCACAACTGTGCTATGCTGTATCCTGGAGAAGCAATAAACTCCTTCTATTCTACTGGCTGGTGGAGTCTGTTCGTGCCACTACAGGGGTGCAGGAGACGGGGAAACCCCAACGCTCCGTCACAGGCGGTTCCCTCCGTAAACCCAGAAACGTTTCTCTCCCCTGCCATCTCCGTCCTTGACTACCCTGCATGTAACACTGGCAGCCCTTGAATCGCTTCCCATCCCGACAGAGCCTGTGGCATGGAATCGGCCGATGGCCCAACCCCACGTGTGGTCTCCGAGTTGTTGACGGGGGGGGTGTGGTCTGCAAGCAAGGACTGAGGTGCACCACACAGCTGGGGGGCAGGGGAAAACCCAGCAGAGGAATAGCAGAGGGTTACAGTGCCCTAAAGTGCTGGGGAGACAAGAGAGGGTCGTTCTGCCAATCGGAAATGAGACGCATTGGAAATCTGTGTGCAAGCTCGGAGAGCAGCTGCCTGCCTGTGCTGTGCTCCAGATCCTGTCCCGTATGTGGCACACACCAGATTCCCATCGGTGTAACAGAGCTGAATCTGGCCAGGACCCCGGCTAGCCAGTGACATCAGCCCCTCACTGCCATGAGACCAAATTTAGACCGGACTTTGGAAAACCAGGTTGCAAAATTCATCTTCCCTGTGTGTGGTTTGGGCTGTGGCGTGGGGGTGGGGTGGCCTTCGACAGATATTTTTTTCATGATTTTTTCCTGTCTTTCCAGATACCCGCTAAATTCCAGGAGACAGACGCCCAGCAGAACAGGAAGGGATGTGTTTGCACTGAATAAATCTCATTTCCTTCCTTTTCCCCTTTCTTTCTGTAGCAATGCCCGGCTGAGCTGCACCTGAAGGGACGTGTCTGAAAAGAGAATGAACACGGAGCAGTCTGACCCCGTCAGGAAGGAGCATCTGCGGAACAGCGGTGACCATGAAACGCGTGTTCATTGCCTTGAAAAACCCTGCCAAATGGGCTGGTTCCGCTCCTCGCCAAGGCTCTTCGGGAGAAAGTCTGCCAAGCTACCCCCTCTGCAAAATCCTTGTCAGCCGGTCTGGTCTGCACCCCAGCTGCGAGTCAGCAGGCTGATGACAGTGCTCGTTCGCTGGGCAGATGTGTCGGCATCGGCAGCAGAGGCTAATGCTGAAGTGATCACACAGGAACGGGGTGCGGGGAGGGCTGTACCACCAAAGGATATGACCGGTTAGCATGGATATGACCGGTTTTGGCTGCGTTTTATGAGACCGTGAAGGGTTATTATCTGTCGTGAACCTCTGTGGCCAAGGCGATGACGGTGGGAGAGATAGAAAGACAACAACGAGAATAATAGCAACAGATCCTCGGGTGGTTTTTGTTCCTTGCCAGTCACATTCCCTGAATTTGGTTTCAGTGACGCTGTCAGGCGTTGTTTGGAGGCAAATCGTTTCTTTGCCGTGGGGCAATGGGTATATACGGTGCGGGGTTCAAGTTTAACACACTACAGGGAAGTTCTTTGCATCCGTGTGCATTCCCTGACTCTGCGCCCAGTAAGTCAAACGAGATCAGTGTTGCTTAAACTGTATTCGAAGCAGTCAGAGGTGTGTCGCGGAGAACAACAGAGTTCAAAATGGCCGCCCTTAAAGGGGCAGGTGACCTTTTTTTTTTTGGTTCAATAACTTTTTTTTTTTTGCTCAACAAAAAATCCTTGGTGTCCCTCATAAAAAAAATTATTGTTTGGTGTTCCTTGGTCTTAAAAAGTTTAAGAAACACTGATCTAGATGGTGGCAGTTAGATAGGGAAACATCCAATACAGGGCTACTCAACACATGGCCCGTTTGTTTGCGGCCCGTGGAGTGGTTTGGGTTTAAGCAGGGCTCAGCACATGGGTGGGATCCTTTGAACGTGGCCTCTGCTGGGAATGCGCTCCACAACGGCGAGGCATCTCCCAGGCAGGGTGAGCACTGAAAGACGCAAGCGGACGGGCTGGCTGGAACAGATGGATACACGGTGTCGGCATTTCTAGCCCGCAGGGAGGAGGTGCTGGGAGCACCAGGGCATTGTGGGAAAGAAGCTATTTGCATATATTTACATATATTTGCATGCATATGCAACCACATTTAAGTCGGCATGTGCTAGGAGTATCATTGTGGCCCCTGGGGCTTCCAAAGTTGTGTAGCCATGGTCTAAGATGTGCTCAGTGGAGTGGCTGATGATCCTACCCTAGCAGGATCATCTGGCCAGATGCAGAAACTCTAGTAAGTGGCTTGGGCACGTTCCGTGTTGTGGTTTCACTCTGTGGCGTGACAGCGGGATCGAGATTAGCCTGACCACTGCCTACATCGTTCAGTTCGAATGCCGAGAAATAGAGGTAACGCTTCATTCATTTTTGTCTATATTGAATGGGGGCCACCAAAGTTAGAGTTCCCCTGGGGTGCCAAAAATCTTGGGCCAGCTCTCCCCAGGATTGGGACATCTCCTGAGTGGTTCATACTTTGCTCCTAGCGGTGCCCCTGATCCTGCAAACATCCACATGTGCTGAATATCCGGGCTGCCCAGACACATTGGAGAAAGTGCAGCAGAGGGCAACAAAAATGACGAGGGGGCTGGAGCACATGGCCTACGAGGAGAGGCCGAGGGATTTGGGTTTGTTTAGTTTGCAGAAGGGAAGGGGGGGGGATTTGAGAGCAGCCTGCAACTTCCTGAAGGGAGGCTGAAGCGAGGCTGTTCTCAGTGGGGGCAGATGGCAGAGCCAGGAGCAATGGGCTCAAGTTGCAGTGAGGAAGGTCCAGGTTGGATATTAGGAGAAGCTATTTCCCTAGGAGGGTGGTGAAGCGCTGGGCTGGGTCCCTAGGGAGGGGGTGGAATCTCCATCCCTAGAGGTGTTTAAGTCCCAGCTTGCCAAAGCCCTGGCTGGGCTGATTGAGTTGAGATTGGTCCTGCCTTGGGCAGGGGGCTGGACTCGATGGCTCCTGAGGGCTCTGCCCGCCCTAGGATTGTATGATTCCAACCTGTGGCCCCCTTGCTGCTGACGTCTCTAACCCTCAGCCCGTGCCTGTCACTGCAGGATTTGCTCATCCCTTCCACTCGGGGCTGAGCGGCTTTGCCGGGCCCGTTTCATTTCCCAGGAAACAGGCCGAGCCCCAGGGAAACAACTGGGAACTGGACTGGTGTCTGGAACCCCCTCACCAGGCTGTGCTCTTCTGATGCTCCCGCGCCAGATCCTCTGCTCCGCTCCGCTGACTCCATTTCCTTTCTCCTACCTTTGGCCCTGTCTGTATAGGCCCGGGTCCTGCCACGCTGATGCACACGCTTCCCGTCAGTGGGGCATACGGCTCAGCACCTGGGTGAGGCTTTGCTGGATCAAGGCCTTTGTTTAGAAACTCGTTAAAGTTGGGATCGCCGCATACTCGGCAGCTGTCCACGACCACGCACCAGGGGCCCTCTAGTCCACAAATAACAACAGTCTTGGGGAAATGAAATTAACGTGTGTTTATTTCACACACACATACACACACACTCTCTCTCTCTCTCTCTCGCTCGCTCGCTCGCTCTCGCTCTCAGGCCAAGCATGGAAAGTTTCCTCCCAAAAGGGAAATTGCTTAAGTAGCTCCAGGTGAGTAAAACCAAGGGATTAAAATGGCAGCTGAGTTGCACTCTTAGGCCTTGGTCTTGTGTTGGGCTCCACTGTCCTTGACTCTGGTATCTCCCTGTGGGGGCAAGACTCCATGCTATCAGACCCCGGGGTAGGATCAGGGCCTTGCCGGTAGCTTGTGCTTCCTGTGAAAGCTGCGTGCCGGACTGGGAGTGCTTGTAAAGCCTTCACGGAGGAAAGGTGCCAGCCAGGTGCCGGATTCTGGGCCTAACAAGGCCCAGGCACGGGCAAAATCCAAATCAGTCGTGTCTCATACACCGGGGCTAGCTGTGCGCCATTAATACGATTCATTGTTAGGGTCATTCCTTCTCCACCGCCACCAGCTGGCTACATTGCCCGAAAGCGCGGATGTCGCTGAAATATCTGGTTTTGATGTTTCATGCTCTTCCCAGCAGATTGCTGATAAAATCTGCTTCCTTTCCCAAATGGCCCCCAGCTCAGTTATTGTAGGGTTGCAAGTCTTGATCCCGTAAGCATGCTGCAGTCAGAACCCCCTTCAGCTCTCCCTGGAAGTTGGTGCTTGAAGGACTGGGCCCCTAAACTGGTGTGAAGACCCTGGCTTGTTACTGGTTCCGTTTATGCACACGGCGGCGTGGTATGGTTCTCAGCATTGTCCTTGATTCTCCTACTGGAAACAAATACTTTGGAGAAGAAAATGAACCCCAGAAAAATCCGACAGCGTTTGCAGATCCCATTTTTCTAAATCCTTTCCCCCCACACGCCTGAGTCCTCAGATCAGATGTGGGAGAGGGAGGAGAAAATGCCGCTGAAGCAGGATTTTTCACTCACTACGCTGCCCCGTACAATCTGCAGGCGTTAACCAATCGCTAGCTCAGCAAGGTGAGTTGAGGACAGAGCTCTACCCTGAACTGGGAATTTCTGGCTTTTCCAGCAAGGCAAACACGGATTTTTCTCCTGGGCCTCCAAAGAGCTGAAATAAACATGCCTGGGGGTTTATCCATTTGTTAAACAATTTAGCCATACTGCCCCCGTTCGTTAAGAGGCCCAGACATCCTTTGTTTATGCTTCAGCATCCTTTGCTGTGTGAGCACGGCCCTGTGCACAACACCCGCTGACCAGTAGATGGGGCGCTCTGTGTTGCGGTAACAGGCCGCACTGCTTGTGTCTTCTGATTTCCCAGTGATGCTCCGGGATGCCCATCAAGCACAAATAAAGACATAAAAAGCAAATATGTCAAATTCAGAGAGTGGCCCGTCTCTGCAAGTGTCTAACTGAGCAAAGACGGACTCGGAGACTCAGTTCTGCTGTCTGCTGTAAGGTGGGAACCACACACAATAGCCTGCATCACAAGAAGAGCCGAATCCTTAAAACTCCCACTGATTTCAATGGAGGTTGCAGGTGCTTTGCCTCTCAGAGATAACAACAACGCTGGCCACTTATAGACTACTTAGCAGCCGCACATCCCCAGGGAGGGCAAATCTCACTTTGCAGATGTGGAAATTGACACTCAGAGTTATCACACAGTGGGTAAGTGACCAAGCTGTGACTGACCCCAAGTCTCCTGATTCCATCATTAGTGTGACAAAGTGGGGATTTTCGTAACGTTTGGTATGAATATTGGGTGCCTCAGTTTCCCCTATGTGTTGTACAAGTATTTAGGTGGTGGGACAAGGGTGTGTTGTTGTTGCTGTGACCGCCTGGAGGCACGTGTGACCAATGTTCCCAGTAATCTTTTCTATCTATGTGCAGGTTTCTTCCATCCGGGTGCAGAATAAATGTGTGCACTGAGGCATGTGCAAATGTGCACCACTTGAAGAAACCCAAACCTAGCTGGGGGTGCTCTGGGCTCTCTCCTGAGTGGCTGCAAAGTGCACAGCTCACAGGGACCCCGGTGTGACGGGGCCCACCCGATGGCCTAACTCTGTTCTGGCAATTGAAGGCGGAGGCCCATCCTCTGCAAGAGCCAGCTGGAGGAGCTGGAGAGCAGAGTGTGCTGGAGGCCAGGTGCCAGTTTACCTGGCTGCTGGAAGCTGGACAGATGCCAGGTTTGGGACCAAGGAGGAGGGGACGAGCTCTGGGTCTCCCCAAGATGAACTTTGCTGATGTTCCTAACAAGCTCTGTTCTACACTGCGTTCCAGGCGACCAATAGCCCTTTGGTTTATATATCTGGCTGGGAGTCACTGCTGGCTGCAAATCAGAATCCTAGAACAGTACGACTGGAAGGCACCTCGAGAGGCCGTCAAGTCCAGTCCCCTGCCCCCCGGCTGGACCAAGCACCGTCTAGACCATCCCTGACAGGTGTCCATCCAACCTGCTCTTAAATATCTCCAGTGACGGAGATTCCACAACCCCCCCAAGCATTTTATTCCAGTGTTTCACCACCCTGACAGGCAGGAAGTTTTTCCTGATGTCCAACTGCAGCAAGGTAGGTGTAGGCTGAAGCCCATCACTTCTTGTCCTAGCATCAGAGGCCAAGGAGAACAATTTTTCACGCCTCACCTCCTTGCAAAGTTGGGAGGTAGGACACTTTGGGGCTTTCCGGACTTCCCCCAGTGTTCCATCCAGAGGGACACCGTGCGGGGAGCTCCTGGCATGACACAGGCGCTGAATGCTCAGAGCTGAAGCCAAGCTGCTTGTCCTCCCAATGCGCCTGCGCTTGTGTCACTCGACAAGCGGGTCTTGTCCGACCTTCATCCCGAGCCTGGAACCTGCTCTCCCGTCCCAGGCTGAGCCCAGACACGTGCCCCTAAGGATGCGAAGCTGGTTCCCTTGGAGCCTTGCACAAACATGCCATCGGCTCACACCTCGTGGAAACGCTGCCGGCTTGGGTGGGAGGGGGATTTCCCGCCGCTTGCCCAGATTGGCTCCGCCACTGGTGTCTCCGCGCTCCGACCGCCTGGCGCACAGCGAGGGAACGTGCTGCAGGACAGAGGCCCAGAGTCAACAAGGACAAATGCAAAGCGCCCCACTGAGGAAGGAGCCATCAGTGGCACGCATAGGCGCCCCTCCATGGCTGCTGTGGGGCTGGAGCACCCATGGGAACCACGCTCCCCCACCCCCTCCCCCCACACCTCGTGCACAACGGTGCCCCCACGCATATGCTCTTCCCCCAGTGCCTCCAGGAATAGCTGCTTCAAGGGCTCCAGCTCCAGGAGGGAGGGGGAAGAGCCGAGCCAGGGCCCTCTCAGGAGAGGAGGTGGGGAAGAGGGAGGGGTGCAGTGGGGGCGGGGCCTGGAGTGGAGGGGAGTCAGGCACCCCCAGGGCAGCATGTTTCACCTTGGCAAGCACATGAAAGGTGCAAGGAGGGGGGATGACAATGGTCCTGCAGCCCCTGCGACAGGGCCGGGCCAGGGGCTTGAACTGCAGCCAGGGAGGCTGAGGTTGGACATTAGGGAAAACTTCCTGCCTGCCAGGGCGGTGAACCCCGGCTGAGCTGGGGGGGGTTGTGGAGGCTCCATCCCTGCGGCTGGTTAAGGGCCGGCGAGACGTGCACCTGCCAGGGCCGGTCTGGAGAAGCCCTGCGCGCAGGGACCTCGGCTTGGCCGCCCTTGCCCTGAGCCGGGGCCGGGCAGCCGGCGGGGCGCGGGGCAGGGACTACGTCTCCCAGCCGGGCCGGGCGAGCAGCCGCAGTAGCAGCCGCGGAGCCCCCGCAGCGCAGCGCAGCGCAACGCGCCGGTGGAGCAGGAGGGGCCGCGCCAGCCCCATGCCGCAGGATGCGCTGAGCCAGCGGGGGGCGGGAGCTGCCGCCGCCCGGGAGCAGCGCCGCGCGGCCGGGCTCCGGCCCCAGCCCGCCCGCTCCGCCCGCCGCCGCGCCCCGGCAGGAGCCATGTAAGCGCCGCCGCCCCGAGCGCCCCGGCCGCCGCCGACATGAAGAAGCAATTCAACCGCATGCGGCAGCTCGCCAACCAGACCGTGGGCAGGTAGGGCCGGGCCGGGGCAGCAGCCTGGGGACCCCCCCTCCCGTGCGTCCAGCCAGGGCCGTCCGCCCGCGCCCCTCCCCGGGGCGTCTGGGCTTGGCGCGGTGAGGGGCCTCGCAGCTCCCGCACCTGTGTGGCGCTTCCCTCCTTCCCCAGCTCCGCAGGGTCCGCGTTGCTTCTCTCCCTGCCATCGCCTTATTCCGGGCCCCCCTCCTCGCCCCTGCCCCAGCCAGAGGGCAGCGCCCGTGGCACCCCACGCGGGGGGGGGGGGGCAGAGGTTGTGGCTCTCGGCTGCTCGCCCGCCTGGTGGGCGGTGTTAGGCGTGGGCCGTGGAAGTGGTGCCATGGGGTTTCCGCATGTGCCTGGCTGGCTGGCTGGCTCGCTGGCGGTGCACTCTCCCTCTGGAGGGTGAGGTCTGCGGGCGCTCTCCTACCACCTGCCCTTCCAGAGAGACCCGCCTGCTGCGGGCACTGGTGGGGGGCGTGTGCGCACGCGGCAGCGGGCAGGAGCCCCCGGCCGTAAATAGTGTGCACCCCAGCCAGCCAGGGACGCTTGCTTTGGGCTCTGGAATCGGGCCCTGATCCTGGAGCGAAATGGGGCTCCGTGGGGGTCATGGCTGTGGCCGGCTTGGGGCCTTAGCCACACCCGCAGGGAGATTGCCACTCGCAAAAGGCACAAACAAGTCAGACCCTTCTTCTGGGGACAGCTACGTTCGGCTTCTGCCCTCTGGCAGGCAGAGGTCTGGCGTGCGTGGTGGACCTGGAGTGCTAGCTATGCTGTGTAGTGGCCAGGCCTGGCTCGGTTCTCTGCGCTGCCCTGATGGATTACAGAGGCGCTGTGTAGTCCCCGCTGAACGCCACCGTGGGCTGTGCTGTGGTTTTGATTGACTGTCTGTCGTACCTGCACTGTTGCCGGCCTGGACCCTGAGTCATTTTCTCCGAGTTTTGGCTTGGACACCGAATTCACCTTCGTCTGAACCGGGCTGGTGCCTGGCCGGAGCCGGTTTCTGATTCCACAAGGAGCCCAGCAGCGTTGGCTGGGTTCTGTGGGGCTGCCCAGGGGCATGTCGGCATGGGCTGGGATCTCAGTCGGTCGGTCTTACGCCCGTCCCTGGAGTCCTGCTTGCTGGTTTGGATGGAGCTTGGGAACACGCAGCATGATCTGAGGTGCCATCTGGAACCATGGCCAGAGACCTGGGTTTGTTGATTGTTGTGCGATTCCCCAGGATTTTGCAATGGCTTTCAATATGGAGAGGATTCTTTTCCCTTTTCTTCCCTAATTAAGCATGTTCTTTTAGCGGGCGGCGAGGAGCCGGGGCAATGGAGAGGGGGAGGGGGCGGCCGAGTGGATTGCTTGGAACGTTATACCCCAGCAGATGCCCTCAGGGCAGTGTCTTTTGGCTTCGGACCTGCGGGGTGTTGGAATCCCTTTCTCCTTCTAACCTTTGGAGTAGGGGTCTTGGAAACCAGCACCCCGTGAATTGCCTGGGTTCGCATCACTCGTGTGCTGCCCACAACAGCGTTCGCCATGCCCAGCAACCCGCCGGGGTGTCGTGTGTCTGCCTGAGCGTCTATGCCACTCACAACAACAAACACAGCGACCTTGGCGGCCTCCGGCGAGCCAGCCGCTGGGCCGGCTGTTTTGCATTAGCTCCTGGGGCTGGTTGTTTTGATGTCGTTTGCTGCGCAGCTCGGCCGTCTCGCCAGTGTCCCGCGTCCGGGTGGAACGAGCACTCGTGTGTGGGGTTACTCGAGGGACCCGAGCGTTGAAACCCCCGCGGTGCATCCAAAGAGCTCAGAGCTGCGAGGCCGCTTCTCTTTCTCTTTGCTTTCGAAGGAAGGGGACCTGCGGGCTCCTCTGTCAGCCGTTTGCCGGGCACAGCCAGGGACTGCGTCAGCTCTGATTTGTGTCGCGGTGGCACAAAAACCGGCCTGGTACTTTGCAGAGAGGAAACGACCGTTCTCTGCCCCGTGGTGCTTCCAATGTCAGGTCTGGATCCTGCAGCGAGCGCGCACTGAAGGGCCCCGGAGTCGCTGGGTCAGGCCCCAGATTAGACATGGCACAGGACGGGCCCGAGGGGCGTGGCCGGGAACAGCCAGGAAGGAGCTGCTCTTGCTTGGCACCGCTCTCGTGTGAGCAGAGGGCGATTGGCGGTGAGGGCCGGGGGCAGAAGCGAGTGCTGGGGCGTGCTCCAGGAGGCTGCAGTAGCCTGGCACGCAGCGCTAGAGGCTCAGTAGGCCGGGGGAATTGGCAGCCCTGCCCGCCCTGTGTTCAGGAGTCGTGAGTCGGCCGCTCCTCTCAGGAGAGAGCCGAAAAGCCCCGAGATGAGCCACGCGCGGGGGGCATTTCCCTCTGGGTTTGGAGCCGCGGGGGCTCGTTTCTGGCTTTTCTCCGCAGCCATGAGGGCTAGGAACCTTGGTCTGAATGGCCGCTGAGGTTCGCCGGTCAGCCCCTGGCTAGAGATGCTGGCCCTTCGGGAGGAGCCGCAGGCCACTGGGGGTAAAATGGCAGGAGCTGGCGAGCCTGGATTCCCGTGAGAATGTTGCCGGTTGTGACGTGGGGGGGGGGACCTTGCTAGGGCTGTGGCGACCTCTGCTGTCTGTGACAGGAGTCATTATGCAAAGGGGGCTCCAAACCTGTCTGACCAGCTACCCCCCATGGGGAGGAACAAAGGAAGGTGGATGCCGCCCCTGGCTGGGGGCAGGGCTGGAGGAGAGTTAGTTAGTTTTCTGTCTGGGAGCATGGAGGAAGCAGCCTCAGCAACAGGCTGGGGGGTTTAGAAGCTGGACCCCCCACCCCATATCAAGGGGAGCTGCGGCATCCTAGGCCTGCCCTGTAACCTGGTGACATCTGTGCTGGGCTGTACCCTGGAGAGGCAATAAACTCCCTCTGCTCTACCGGCTGGTGGAGTCTGTTCGTGCCCTTTCGGGGGTGCAGGAGGCGGGGGACCCCAACGCGCCGTCACACCTGTGTCCGGATCTGAACAGGGAGCGGGCCAGGCCCTGCTGAGATGTGCCCTGTGGAGTCCGGAGCACAGGCCGAGAAGGGACGGTACCGTGGACCAGCTGTCGGAAGCCCGGCTGCGTTCCGAGAGAGCTGGCGCTCAAAGTGTGTGCTGCTTTGTAGACCTGGGCTTCCGCGACAGTGAAGCCCTGCTGTCTCTCCTGCCAGGCAAGTCTCGGGGGTCCTGGCCCTCCCTGGGTCTGACCTGGCGCTGCAGGGCACTTGCGTTGCTGGCTGGCGGGAGCGTTCTGCCCTGGTGTGTATGGACTGTGTCCCCACCAGGCCTGGATCCGACAGCGGCCGCTCGGTGGTTCTCCAGAGGGAATGTCTCTCATGGCCGGCTAATGCTCCAAACCTACGAGGGTTTGTATCTCTCCGCTGGGGTCTCTGTATCTGTCCAACGTGGGCCTGGCTGTTCTCCGCGTTTGTGGAGGAGGGGCGGGGGACAGTGTCCAATTCTCCACTGACTCCGGCTGTGCTCTTGGCCAACGCCCCATGGGGTGGCGGTGAATTCAGGTGTCAGTAAAACGGGCGCTACTGAGTCAGACGTGTTGATTTTGGAGCCGTCGAGGTTTAAAAATACAATGGCAGCTGTTCCGGTTGGAGTGAATTTTGGCAGTTTTTTAATGCCGTTCTGTGTGGCACCAGAAAGCGGCTCGCCGTGGGCGTGGCACCGGGACGTGCCCGACGTGTGCATGCTGCCTGCGAAGTCCCCCGAGTGCTGCTGTGGATTTCTGTGTCAGCGGGCTGGGGGGGCATGTGGTACAGATCCGGTTGTGGGTGGGAGGGAGGAAGTGCCCAGACCTGGGAGGCAGCCCATTAGAAGTCCCCCCGGGAGATTTGTCAGAGGCCATGGCATGTGTAGGGAGGTGCCCGAGAGCGGCTGCACAGGCAGTGGTCAGAACAGAGCTGACCAGGGAGGCCGAGGAATGGCTGGAGACTGGCCCTTCGGTCTAATGATCGCTAAACGTGGCGCTGGGCCAAGGGATCTTCTGGATCGTCCTGAAGAGGCGAGGTCCTCAGACAGGTCCGACGCAGCTTGCAGCTGGGCGAGCTTCCAGCCACGCCCCCGAGCTGGGGGGTCTTTGCCCCTCCGGCCCTGGTTCTCCGGGCTGAAGGTGCCTATTCGCATCCGTTGTCAGAGGGCTTGGGTCGCGTCGGGACTGAAACTCACCAGCCTCTCCCATGCACGAGGTGACAACCTTCTTCCTCTGTGGATTGGGGCTCCCAGCGCTGTTCCCAGGTGCCTCAGTCTGTAGCGATCCCGACGGGTTTGGTGAGAACCGTTTTTTGCCTTTTCCTTTCCTTGCTCTGCTCTGCCGCGGCGCAGCAGGGTAGCAGCAGGCCCGCGACGTGCAGTCCACTCTGCTGTCCTTTCAGCCCAGGGTCGGGCGAGACGGGGCTGCACCCCCGCTGGGGTCGATTGATTTCGCGCCGTTGGCGGTAGTAGGGCTGCTCCATCCCAGCGGCGGCTCTTGCTCCTAAGGGATTTGCACGGGGGCACTTCAGAGGGCTCGGCCGATGAGTCGCCCCCACTGCACAACGGCCAGTCAGGACTCGTGGTCCCAGCTCCAGAGGGGAGTGCGTTTGAGTGGTTAGAGTGGGGGAGTCGGGGTCCTGTCCCTGGCTGGCGGGAGGTAGCGTGAGCCTGTAGCTAGAACAGGGGTCCCAGGCGACAGTGCCAAGCCCACAGGTCCGACGGGAGGGGAAGAGAGGTCGAGGCCAGGTGGTTTCAATCATTTCCGGGCCCTGATGGAGGAGGGGTGGCTGATACACGGCTGCCTCCGTGGCGGAGGTGCAGGGTGGGACAGGGGGTCCAGGGCAGGTAAATAGCAACATGTGGAGCTGGTGAGACCTCACTTCAGGGCATCCTGGCTTCCCGCTCCGTGCCCCTTCCACTAGGCATAGGGGCAGCTGGGGAAACAGCTGTGGCCCCCGGGGCTTTGCTTGCCCCTGCTCGAGATGGCCCTGGGCTCTGGCTAGGAAGGGCGAGAGCTCGCTCAGGCCCAGCGCTGTCAGAGAGCAGCCCCCAGCGGACTCAGGGCAAAGAAGCCCCCTGTGCCGAGGCCCTGGAGTCGGTTGCTCTAACCGGGCTGCGTGGGGGCACTAGGGGCTTGTCTTTCCTACAGCACCCCAGCGACACAGCTGCAGGGCTGGAGCGCTTTGCTGTGCTGACCGGAGAGCTTCTCCCATTGCCCGAGTTAATCTGTCCCCCCAAGTGGCGGTAGCTTCGTCGGCAGGCCTGTCCGCACCGTCTTCCAGGGGGCTAGGCCAGTCTGACTGTTGTGCAGGGCTGCTGAGTTTTGGTTACATCAGCACAGGTTGGTAGTGTAGGCCTGGCCAAAGAGGTCTGCCATATCCTGGTATTCCCTAGCTCTGGGTCGGTGTCAGGCTTACCTACCCTCGTCCCTTTTAAAGGCGCTTTCTCTCTGCCCTGGCTGAGTGGGGCCCACGCGGGCCATGCGCTGCAGTTACCCCAAGGCACTGAACTACGTTTCCCTGTTGTTCTCTCTCTGCTCCGTTCTGAAAGCAGCCTGGCTTTTTATTTGGCTTCCCCCCTGCGAGTGGGCACTGAGCAGACATCTCCTCCCGGCCGTAAATACCGCGGAATACATCAAAAGGGCAGGGTGGGCTATTTGTTGGTGTGGTTCCCTACGGCGGTTAACTCACAAGGAGCACAGGATGTGTGTTTAGCTTGTGTCTGTGGGTCCAAGGTGTCTTACCGCCCTGCCCACCGGGACATCTCATTTCGAATCCTTCCCCCTCCCATCTTCCGCGACGGGAGGGTCACACTCACAGATAAGAGCAGGCCCCTGGCCCGCCTTCTGAAACAGACGTAGACCTCGGAACGGCTGCTCCCCACTGCTCCTTTAAGTCTGCATCTGAAGGTTGTTACTTTGGCTGCTTGAAGGGGGACGGATAACAGCCTGGCAAAGAAAGAGGCCGGTTTAATTTGATTCAGGCCCTTTGAAGAACATTTGTCCCAGAAAACAATTTAATCTCTCCGGAAGACTGGCAATTCCTTCCCCCTCCCCCCTCCCGGTAGGATTTCAGGGGAATAAAGGCAATAAAGGATCATCTGTATTATGAGCTTAGCGCTGATAGATTTGCATCAGAATGTGCGCGGCAGTTCACGCTAGCGGCTGCTTTTTAGCATGGGAGTTAGAAACCGAAACAGTAACCAAGGTGTGAAGCAGGCCTGCCAGAATCAGCATCGCTCCGGCTCCGGCTGCTGCAGAGACCTTTCTCTAGCAGCTGCCGTGTGAAAACGCTGTGATTCCTCCCCAGTTGGCTGTGCCCTCCTGATGCTGAGTGCCGCTGCTGTGAAATCGACCTGAGCGTTGTCAGTTTCACTCTGCTGCCACATGGGAAAGTGTGAGGAGGGTGGTAGAGCTGGGAGGCTGCCTGCAGACTCTGGCAGACGGCTCGGCGTGGACGGGTGTCGGGGGGATCGGGCTCGGCGTGGACGGGTGTCGGGGGGGATCGGGCTCGGCGTGGACGGGTGTCGGGGGAGTCAGCGTCACAGCCACGAGTCCTGGAGACGTTCAGTTTGTTAAATGGGGCAGTTTGCATTCTGCAGCAGTTCGGACTCCCACTCTCGGAAGGAAAGACGAAAACATTTTCCAGTTCAGCTCCCTTAGCTCGTTCAATGGTAAATTGAATGAAACACACGTGTTCTGCTGAGCCCTGGTACGGAAGGTGTTCCTCAGAGGCCTTTCTAAACACTCCTGTTGCGTCTCAGGCTCATCTGAGGAAGTGGGTTGTGCCCACGAAAGCCCATGACACTAGATAAATTGTTTGTCTCTAAAGTGCCACTGGACTGCGCCTTGTGTTTGGGAGCGTTGTACAGGAACCTGTTATTGGCGCGATCAAGTGGGTCTCTGGTATTCACACAATCACTGACCTGGTTGGGGGGTGGTTGGTGTGGGTGGTGGTGGGGTCACAAGCACCGTTCTTTCAGGCTAACTGGAGGGCACAATTATGCCCTTTTAGTGATGGCTGGAAACCAGAGGCGGTTCTGGCCCAGGGCAGTGGGCTGTATGGCAAAGCCCGAGTAGGGCTAAGCCGTGTGTTTGGAAGGGTTCCCCGTCGCACATGCAGGGGCTGGGGGATTCTTTGGCGAGCTCTCTGTGCGGTAGGTTTTGGCCAGGGGATGCAGGAAGCTATCAACAGCTCTGAGAGGGAGAGCTCCGAGAGGACTCACTGGCTAGACAGGCTTGGCCTTTGCGAGCAAGGGAGCTGCCCCGTTTCCCTGTGCGGTCAGGGAGCCAGGCCTTTGCGTGCGGCCTTTGTCAATAAACAGGAATGCACCAACAGGGAGACCTGACTCCTCTGATCGGTTTCTCTGGAACAGCCTGGCAAGGCCCTGGCTAATTGCTCTTGCTAAGAGCCAGCAGCCAACAATAAGCCCTTCCCTTCGAGTCCCTCAGTGCACTTTACAAGGAACTGAAATCTTCACTGATTGTTCTGGGCACAGCGGAAGGGATCTAGTGTTACACCGGGCAGGCCCTCCACGCTGGCTGGTAGCTCCCGTGATCGGTGGTTGCGTGTCTTGTTGCCAGCTTAAAACAAACCAGAAACCTTCCTTGGGTTACTGTTACCCCCGGGGGCCTGAGACTGGAGAGAAGCTTTTCAAACTGGAGCCTGCATCTAGTGAAAGTCCATTTAAACCCAGCTCCGAACCCCGGTTTCCCTGGAATTCAGGGGAATTTTAATCTGGGGCCTGAGGATCATTCCCTTCTCTGCTGCTTCTGCTGTTCATCTCTGTCCGCTTGAGCTGTAGCCGCTTACAGGCGCGTTGCCAAGGAGTTTGGGGTTTTGCACCTGTCCCCAAAGGCCCTGCCAATTCTTGCGCTTTCGCAGTCCCCTTTCCGTTACCGGTGTCTTCCTCGCCTTGGCTGCTGCGAGAGTGACCCACAGAAACAGCAGAAGGAGCTGACTTGCCATGTAAGAAAAGGGTGACGCTGACAGTACATGGTGACACTGACAGTACAGTCGTGCTGGCGAACACCTTTACTCTCCTGGTCACAGCGAGTGGAGCTGTTACCTGCAACAACAGTCAGTGAAATGTGACGGTTCTATTATTTAATACGACAGCACCTGCTGGCCCTGGTGGCTGTCAGGGCCCTATGGTGCTAGGCGCTGGACAGACACCAAGTCAGAGGCCACTGACGCAGTGCACTGCTCCTTTGCTAGCCCGGGTGGTTGTTTGGGTTTGCAGCATTGCTGCTCGGAGGCCCCGACCCCACGGATACTTACATAGGTGTCCGCGGAGCCGAGGGGTCCGCCTGACGTTCACGGGATGCGTCGTGTGGACGGGACGATTGTACGTTCTCTAGCTGTTTGGGACGTCGCTGAGGCGCACGCTGAAGCAGCTGCTGGAATCTATTCGTGTGCTAAAGTGCTTCCTGGGGCGGGTCTTAGATGGAAAGTTCGGTGGTGCAGAGGTCTCCAGGTGCTACTCGGTGTAATACCAGGCATCATTTCCAATCGTCTTCACACCGACTCGAGAGTTCCCTTGCTGGGGGGGCTCCTCTTATGCTCTTCCGAAAACTCTCCATTTCCAGCCGAAGCTGCCCTGCCCTTTGTTCGCCTCCCCCCCCCCCCCATCAAGTCTGTCAAGTGGCTTCTGCCTGGGGGAGTCCGGGCTCCACTCTCCCTTGCTGGCTGCAAAGCCGATCCGCCTTCCCAGATGACACAGCCTGGAACCCTCTTTCTTCCTCCCTCCCGGGCCCAGCCGAGGGGCATCGCTGCGTGAGCCCAGAGCGGATGGGCACGAGGGGGAACTTTGCAAAGGTCCCATCTGAAAGTGCCCCCCAGAGGGTGATGGATGCTTATGGCGAGCGCTGCGCCGGGAACCAAACCCAGCTGCTGCGCCGGCTGCTTGCCCCACAGGGTCAATGTGCAAACCCGGGGCAGGCGCCAGGGCCAGATTCACCCTCTGGGATCAGCTGTGCTGGAGGCAGAGTTCAGCTCCAGGCAAGAGCAGGGGCAGTACCGATCCCTGGGGGATTCTGCTGCAGAGTCTGGGAGAGAGCTACCCAGGAGAGACGCTCAATCCACAAACCTCTCGCCGCTTGGTCTGGGCTGTGGCGTGGCTGTGTGCTCTGCTGGCCCATTTGCCACCCCAGGGAGTGACTCAGGCCCTAAAAGCTGCTGGGGGCCTGAGTCCAAACCTTGGATCTGGGGCCCCTGGGATAGCTTGGCCTTTGGGCTAGCAGGAATGGGGTCGCGGTCGTCGTGCAATAGACACAGATGAGCTGCCGACCGGCTTGTGAACATCCCATTGGGAGCGTAGGAGTTCAAGGGCTGCTCTGACCTCTGGGCTCCCCCCCCCCCCCCCCCCGCACAGCCCAACATCTGGCAACACCCTTGACTCTGCCGGGGTCTCTGGCCAGCCTGTAACACTGTTGAGTTTTCCTGGAGTCAGTTTGGGCCCAGCCAATGTGGGACGTGGCCTCTGCCGTGGACGTTGGCTTGTTTCGGTGGATGATGGCCGCTCTGGCGCATTCTCCATGGCCATCGGCAGGCTGCAGTGAAGCTGCTGTAACTCGCCCTCCCCCCTCCTCCCCCCGCCCTAACTCAGGTCAGTGTCTGTGTAGAACGGTGCCAGGCACCCGCCTGGGTCGTCCGGCACCCCGGCAGTTATCACGTTGCACGTCCATCCCTCGGGGAGGGAGGCAACGGGACCGAACCTGGTGCTCTGTAAACGCCCGATCGCACCTCGCCGGGTTCCTGTGGCCCCGTGGCTGTGAAATGAGCTAGGCAGGGGGATTCCAACTCGATTCCCCCCTTTTCCTGGAGCCTTCAGATGCGTTTACGAGCCCTCCAGCACCGCGAGGATCGGAAGAGAGCAAAGCCGTTACCACGCTCAAGGGAACCCCGGTCCTATCTGCCGGGCATGGGGAATAAAACGAACAGAACGCTGGCGGCTCCGGCAGCCTCGACGGCCCAGCCGCTGCACGTGCCGGGAGTGGCCGTTCTTTGTGCAGAGTCAGCAGTGGAACCCCGGGGCGTAGCCCCCTGGCCAGCAGGGGCTTCCTAGCCGAGCGCCATCCTGCCCGCTCCCGGGCACGCCGGAATCTGCTCGTGGGAGTAGGGCTTGTGCACCGCGCTGCCCGCAGGGGCGGAGCTAACGAGGGCAGGGACAAGGCGTAACCCCCACCTTGGGGGTGAGCAGCAGGCCAGCAACCTCCCTCTGTCTGTGCCAGAGCAGCCTTGCTCAGCCCTAGCGAGTAGGGTTGCCAGGTGTCCAGTATTGCCCCGGACACTCCGGTATTTTTGCCTCGTGTCCAGTAAAAATCAGAAAATACCGGACACCTAAAATATCCTAAAATGTTTTTTTTTTTTTTTTTACTGGGCAGAAGGCGAAAATACCGGACACATGGCAACCTACGACACACTCAGCAACTGGTTCCAGCCCTTGGGCCCCTCCCGAACCGCACCTCCCTCCCCCCTCCCCCCCCAGGCCTCCTCTTCCCTCCGGTTACCTGGTTTCGCAGGGAAGCTGTCTCATGGCACGGAGGAAGAAAACAAGATGGCCTCTGGCAAAAAAAAGCCCCAGAGGCCGTACTTTTAAATTATTATTATTATTTTGCTTAATAATTGTCAGGGTCTCTGACACTTAGCTATTGTGTGCCCTTGGAGCAGTCACTTAACCTCTCTGATCTGTAAATTGGTGACAGTATTGCTCTCAGCATGGTGGGAGAGAAAGGGTTGGTGAAGCTCGGTGGTTGTAAAGTGCTTTGCCAATGCTCCTGTGAAGTGTGGTGTTTCTCATTGCTCGAGTGACCTTTGCCATGATAACTTCATTGCTCTGTCTGGCTTCTGTTTGTTCTTGGTTTTCCTTAGGCTCACAGTGATAGCAAGTTAGTAGCAGGTACTAGGAAAACCTGGACAATTCTGTGCACTTTACAGCCACTGAGCTTCACCAACCCTTTCTCCCCCACCATGCTGAGAGCAATACTGTCACCAATTTACAGATCAGAGAGGTTAAGTGACTGCTCCAATGGCGCACAATAGCTAAGTGTCGGAGACAGACTTTGAACCCAGAATTCCTGACTCCATGTTGTATGATTTTTGGATTGTCTCATGTTTCTTCAAAAATAACCCCAGAAACTTCCAACCTGTTCTCTGAATGTGAATCAGTTGGTTTTCAATCCCTCAGAAAGTGGGCCTCTCCGAGTCTTATGCAATCTGGCATTTCTGGGCTTCCACCTGTCCCAGCAGGTGGCTAGAAATACATTTTTAGAGAGCCCTGGATTCCAAGGCCAGAAGGGACCATTGTGCTCAGCTAGTCTGACCTCCTGCCTAGCACAGGTCAGAGACCTGCCCCACAATACGGCTTGCAGCAGAGCTTTTAGGAAAATATCCCATCTGGATTGAAAAAATACCAATGATGGAGTCTCCCTCATAATCTTTGGTAAATTATTCCAACAGTTAATTGCCTCTCAGTCCTAGAATTTAAAAAAAAAATGTTCCCTCTCTTTTTTCCATCTACGTGTGGAATAAATTTTATGTGCACTGAGGCATGTGCAGATGTGCACCACCAGTATAAACACATGCTTCCGGATGCGGGCTGCTGCTTCAAAGTTTGTGTTCCGCTAGCTCCAGCTAATGGGCTGTGTCTTGGGCCAGCGTGTGGATGGGACTGAGGTCGTGTGTGCAGTGCCAGAGGTGTGCCAGGGGCCATGCAGGACAGGCAGCATGACCTGCTTCGGCCCAGGAGAGCTTTGTAACTGCAAGTGCATTACCCACACGCAATTCTATCACTCCCACGCTCTAGGGGCACCCACCCTTACCCGATTCCTAGGGCTCAGGGCGTAACTTCCAGCGGGTCTGCAGGACCTTTTACCAGTAAAAGAGCCTCACGCAGTAATATCCTTACTCTGTCTATTAGCAATTCCCAGGCAAGCAGAACACACCTGCTAAGCGCACGGTGCCAAGCTCACCCATCCTGATCAAGGCCGGTGAACTCCTCTGCTGGACAGGCCAGATCAGTCTCATCTGAGTCCTGGTTGTTGCACGTCACAGTCGTGCAGAGGAACCGTGGCAGCGCGGGTCTTAGACTGTCTCTCGGAGGTCTAAGACTCTTCTAGGCCTTCCCTTGTTACACCTTTTCCTTTCTTGTTGCTCTCCTTGTACTGTAATGTTACTAAGCAGTCGTAGCATACTGGAACAGAATTACCTTACCAACCCTACCCCGCTATCTTAATTGATTTGCATCTAGCAAAATGAATTATGCAGCAGAGAGAAACAATTAAAAACCAGCCAGAGGCCGTACAGACGTCGGAACGGGGGGGCCATAACAGTAGATTGAGGATTTCACCCCCCCAGCGATTGATAAGTAGTTTCTTGCCAGGCGACATGCTGTCAAACTCGGGTTTCTGCACCCCGCTGGAGATCCGTTCCTTTGCCTGGTGACGGTGGGGACCCTTGGGACAGGGTCTCCTTCCCGGCAGCCCGGCGTGACCCCGTTGCGAGGCGAGTTGGATGGGCTGGGTGGGTGGGAAGTCCTGCTCCGCAGCGGCGGGCGGTGGCTCTTTCGGTCTGGCCGCAGACGAAGGCCGTGGGCATTAGGCCTGGCCGTACGGCGGGGAACAGCCTGCCCCTGCCGCCGAGTGTGCATGCCGCGCAGCGAGCCGGGGGCGGGGCACATCGGAGACAAGCAGCGTCTCGGGCTTTGATGCCAACAGGGCTGCTTTCCCGCCGGCTCTGTAACCAGCTGGTTCCTGGGGCTCTTTGCAGCCGGAAGAGGCTGGCTGGGGCCAGGGGCTCGGTCTGCCCGGCAGGCTCTGCGAGAGCTCTCCGGCCGGCCCGGACAGCTTGGGGAGGGGCCGCAGGAGCTTTGTGGCTGAGGTCCTGGGCAGGACAGCGGCGAGGGCTGCAGCAGAAATGGCAGCGCGCTCTGGTTGCGGGAACAAGCCACGTTCCCATCGGGGGGGGGCTGCATCTGCTCCCAGCGGGCAGCGTCTGGCAGGGATCCCGGAGCGCCCTGGTGTTTTCCCTTTCTCGCCACCACCTGGGGCTTCCGCCTGGACTCCTGCACCCGGCTGGGGCCCCCTCTGGCCTGGCTCCGTGGGCCCGGCCTCTAAGCCCCCCGGGGACTGCTGCTCCTAGGGCTTATCAGGGGCCATTTGGATGCAGCCAGCTCCGTGCCCCTGAAGCTGGGCTGTGAGTGGCAGGGACAGTACGTGTGTGTGGCGCTGGGGGGGCTGGGCCTGTGCCGTGCCTTTGGGAACACCTGCTCCATCGTCACCCTGACACAGCAGTACCATTCGCCTGGCAGCCGGGGGGGGCTCCTTTTCCAACACCCGTCGACTGTTGGGGCTAGCGGACGAGAGATCGGAAGGGTCGCCTGGGAAGCCAGCCGGCCAAGAGTCCCAGGGCTGTGGTTGCAGATACCCTTTCACCGCTGCGTCTCTGGGCCTGGCCTGGCAGGGACCCCAGCGCGCTCCACTCCCGTAGGAGTCCAGGGACGCTGAGACTGCTCCTGGCCCGCAGACCGGGACTTTTCCCACTTGGTCCCTGGTTCCTGGCTACATGGGAGGTTGCGTCAGTTTCACGGGTTTCCAGCCTGGTGATTAAAGGTCTAGAGAACATGAGCTATGAGGCAAGACTGAAAGATTTGGGCTTGTTTAGTTTGGAAAGGAGAAGACTGAGAGGGGAGAGCAGATTTCAGGTATCTAAAAGGGTGTCACAAGGAGGAGGGAGAAAAATTGTTCTCCTTGGCCTCTGAGGGCAGGACAAGAAGCAATGGGCTGAAACTGCAGCAAGGGAGGTTGAGGTTGGACATTAGGAAAAACTTCCTGCCTGTCAGGGTGGAGAAACACTGGGATAAGTTGCCTGGGGAGGTTGTGGAATCCCTCACAAGCCATCGAGTCCAGCCCCCTGCCCAAAGCAGGACCAACCCAACTCAATCAGCCCAGCCAGGGCTTTGTCCAGCCAAGACTTCAACACCTCTAGGGATGGAGACTCCACCCCCTCCCTACGGAACCCAGCCCAGGGCTTCCCACCCTCCTAGGGAAATAGTTCTTCCTAATATCCAACCTGGACCTCCCCCACTGCAACTTGAGCCCATTGCTCCTTGTTCTTCCACCTGCCCCCACTGAGAACAGCCTCTCTCCAGCCCCCTTCATGGAGTTGAAGGCTGCTATCAAATCCCCCCTCACTCTGCTCTTCTGCCGACTAAATAAGCCCAACTCCCTCAGTCTCTCCTCGTAGGCCATGTGCTCCAGCCCCCTCATCATTGTGGTCGCCTCCGCTGGGCCCTCTCCAATGCGTCCACGTCCTTTCTGTGGTGGGGGGCCCACAACGGGACACAATACTCCAGAGGTGGCCTCGCCAGTCGGGCGGCTGTTACGCAAGCGGCGAAAGAGAGGGAGGTTTCTTGGGCCCTTCCAGGATGTCGGGTGCGGCAAACCCAGCGACCAGCAGGGAACGCAGAGCCGAGGCGCCGCCCACACAACTGCCCTCAGCGAGGGATGCCCCGGTGGGCCGCAAACACACTCCCGCCCTGCCCTTGCTCCTGAGAGCCCCGTGTCTGCCGCCTGGGTGGCCCTTCTGGGCCTCTCCCACTCGGCTCTCTCACCCCTGACAGACCCACTCCTGTGCCCTTCCCGGCCACCGGCCCCTGGCCCGGCCCACCCCTGCACCCTCTGCTGACGCAGCCGAGTGCTGCCCTCGCCCGGGGGTTGCCCCCAGAGCTCAGGGAGGGGGGCTCCCCCCGGATCAGGGTCCCCACTTCCCTTTGTGTCGCAGCCCCAGCTCTGCCCAACGAACCGGACCACGTTAGCCCAGCTGCCCTCAGCCAGGGAACGCAGCCGGAGTGTTCACCCTCGATCCACCGTATCCACAGCTGGGGGCTAACGACACCTGGAGCGGATTGGCCAGAACCCCGAAGCCAGAGGGTGATGGGGGGGGCAAAAGGTCACCACGAGGGGGATCAGGGAGCCAAATGCCTTATCCCCCCCATTAAAAGACCTTTATAGTCCTGAGCGGCTGTGGGACGTGTGGATTGCCCATGCTCCGCGCTGGCACCTCCTGCCCGCAGCCGTGCGCCTGGCACCTGACTGCCCGCCTGTGTTTATGGGCGAAGAGGCTAATTGAATCGCAGTGTTCGGTGGGGTAGGACATGTCAGCCCCGAGCCATCCCCCGCCCCAGGATTCAGCGTGTCACAGCCTCAAGCCAAACCCCCCTCCTCCTCCCCGACCACCACCCGGCGTTTGGTGCAGGCAGGAGAAATGGAAAGAGACAAAAATCTTCTGTTCTATTGGGAAAATATTGTGTGGAATTTTGTTGGGGTTTTTTTCAGTTAAATGAAAACTGTACTGTGCTCAGGGCCCCCCCTCTCCTTATTCCAGGGGTGAAGGGGAAGTGGGGAAGTCTTTAAGTTTCATTTTTTACACGTCAAACTTCAACCTGAGATTTTTGTGTTGGTCGAAAAACCGTTTTTCAGGGGGGCGGGGAGCCACGCTGACAAATTTTGGATGGGCACCTCTAACAAAAGTGTCCATCTTGCAGTTCCCCCCCGTGCAGGCGGCAGGCCCTGGCTCCTGCTTGTCGCTCTCGGCAGAAGGACCTAGGCTCCAACAGGTGGCGGGGACGCAGCTCCACGGTTCCGAGGCCGCCTGGTGGGAGGCCGCCAATTGTGGCTGACGATAGTTCCTCAGCGTTGTGATTAGTAGGAGAATAAATATACAAATAGCATCGGGATGGCTCAGCCAGGGTCAGTGCCTCAGTGTGCTCGGCGCTGTACACACACGAGTTCCTCACCCAAAGAGCTTGCATCTAAACAAATGAGGAAGGGGAAACTGAGGCACAACAAGAGGGAGATGTACCTTGACTAAGGTGAGTGGAAGAGCTGGGAATAGACCCCTGATCTCCCATTGCTGTAGGTGCTGGACTGCCCTGGGCAGATGTCTAGAAAGGTCTCGCTGTAGCTGTCAAGCCAGCACTGTTCACAAACACCAGCAGTCGCTTAACTCCTGCCCCGCTGCGCTCCCTTCCCCCAGCTGGAGGAACAGAGTTCAGAGGAAATCCCTGTTTCCTTCCTCGTTCACGTACTGTTAGAGGCGATTGGGGCCCCTGGAAACCGAGGTGCGTCTCTTGGAACTCGTTGCCTTGGGAGGTCCATCCCCCACGTGGCCGGGAATAGCCCGGATCTGGGGCCCCTGTAGAGCGTGTTTCAGGCCCTTCCTTTCCACGGGCGGCTCTTGTGCTGGCAGGAAGGGGGATGTAGCAGGTGACCCCAGTCTGAGCCCTGGCTGCAGGGTCCCTGCTTGGCAAGGGACGTGAAGCTGTTTAAAATCGGCGGGTCCTGAGGGCCCTTTCTAGGCCCGTTGGGAAGGGAGGGGGTGAGAGGAGGAGGGGCAGAGCTTCGGGGCCAGCCTGTTAGCCTTTCCCGGGCCCGTTTTCTTGTCCCTGCTGGGACTCCGGAAGGTTCCCGGCCAGGTGCCGGCTGTGAGGCTTGGCAAAGCCCTGGAGGGTTTATCTAACCGATGCCAGTGCTGGCCGGCCGCGAGGGCGGGGGGCTCCCTCCGTGTGTGCTGAGAGCCAGCGAGCGAGGGCGGAGAAGGGGGGCTGAGGCATGGGAGGGGCAGCAACAGAACCTGTGCCGGAGCAGGAGCCGAGCCCTGGCCTGTCCCCCAGCGAATATCGGTCCTGGCTTTCCTCCCACGCAGCCGGCTCCCTGCAGCAGCCCGGAGCTCTCTGCTCGCCCCTCTCCGCAGCCTGGGTGTCGGTGCCGACCAGCTGGTGCACGTCACCCCGGTGTCGCCGCGGGCCCCTTCGACCCATTCCCGTTTGCTGGTTGCAGCCAGGTGGAGGCTGCCTGGCTCCAGCGAGGGCCTGGTGCTACTGGAACGGGTGTCGTGAGCGGGACAGGCCTGGTGACCTCAGTCCTGTGTTCACAAGGGGTGTGAATCAGGAGTGTGTGTGCGGGTGAACAGAGGCAGCTTCTCCTGGCTGGTCCAGAGGATCATCTGCTGCTGTTGGCTAGTGGAGTCTCCTTTCATAGAATCAGGGTGCAGCGGGGAGGTCTAGGTTGGATATTAGGAAAAACGATTTCCCTAGGAGGGTGGGAAGCACTGGGCTGGGTTCCCGGGGCGGGGGGGGGGGGGGGGTGGAGTCTCCATCCCTAGAGGTGTTTAAGTCCCGGCTTGACAAAGCCCTGGCTGGGTTGATTTAATTGGGATTGGTCCTGCCTTGAGTAGGGGGCTGGACCTGATGACCTCCTGAGGTCTCTTCCAGCCCTGGGATTCATAGAATCATAGAACTGGAAGAGACCTCGGGTCACTGAGTCCAGCCCCCGGCAAAAGCAGGACCAACCCCAGCTCGGGGAGACCAGCATTGGTGCCGGAGACCCTGGGTCTGGGCCCTGCTCTGCTTTCACGCCAGGGATGTGTGACGTAGCGGGGGGTACCTTGCTGGTTGCTAGGCTGGGCAGTGGGTTGGGAGTGACCTCCACTGGCTGCTGGCTGCAGCACGGCCCAGCAGGGCAGGGGATGAGTCATTATGCAAGAGGGCTCCGAACCTGTCCGACCAGTTATCTCCCAGGGAGCGGAACAATGGGAAGAAGGGGAGTGGAGCCCTGGCTGGGGGCAGGGCTGGAAGTGAGTGAGTTAGTTTCTGTCTGGTATCGTGGAGGAAGCAGCCTAGGCAACAGGCTGGGATTTAGGGGCCCTGGCTCCCCCAACTCAAGGGGGGCTGAGGCATCCTGGGCCTGCCCTGTAACCAGATGACATCTGTGCTGTGCTGTATCCTGGAGAAGCAATAAACTCCCTCTATTCTACCGGCTGGCGGAGTCTGTCCGTGCCGTTACGGGGGTGCAGGAGACAGGAAAACCCCAACGCGCCGTCACAGGATGTTTCTGGAGCCCCGCGCGAGCGGCGGGAGAGCTGGGTTCTCGAAGGGCAAGTGGGTTAGCGCTGAGCCAGCGGCGTCCAGAGAGCTGGGCCGGCTGCGGTCCGCTGCAGCTCTGAACGGCCGGCCCCGGCACTGGGAAAGGATGAAAGCGCAAGCGTGGGTCAGGCGCCTGGGCCACGCGTCCTTCGGAAGCCGTAGAGCAGCAGTAAACGCGCGAAGGAAGGGGCTTTTCAGAACAGGCTGTTAGCCCCACCTGAGCCCCTGATGCACCATGACCAGCTCAGCCCCCCCCCCCGGCGTCGAAAGGGGAACGGACCCCAGTGCATTAGGCACTTGTGTGGAAGCCGGGTCCGTGGGGGCAGCTGTGCCCGGCAGGCGGTTGAGAGGGGGAGCGTGACCACACTGCCCGCTGGGCCGTGCCTCGAGGCTAGCCCTTGGTGCCGGGGTGACGTTTTCTGAGCCCTCGTGGGAAAGCAGCTTGCAGCAAACTTGGCACCGGAGCAAAGTCGCTTCTGTGCTTTCTTACTCCTAATCCCCTGGCTCTCGGGCCCTGCGCTGGGAAGTGCTCGTGACGGCTGCGTCCGAGACACTCACCAGCCAAAGCCATTTTCACCGCGGCCTGGAGCAGCAGTTGGAACCAGAACTATTTACCCTAAGCCTAGCGCCTTCCCTGGCACGGTCAGGCATAGGAGCACCAAGCTGGGGCCTTTGCGAAGCAGCGGGGGGCAGATTCCCACACCTCCCCTGGCTCCATTGGGGAGACACTTGCGAGGACTGGGGTGTGTTTGCCCCATAGCATGCTCAACACCTGCTCTCTCACAACCACAGGCGTTAGAACCTAGGCAGCCTAGGATCCTAGAGTTCTGGGCCTGGAAGGGACCTCGCGAGGTCATCGAGTCCAGTCCTCTGCCCCACGGCAGGACCCAGCACCATCTAGACCATCCCAGACAGGTGTCTGTCTCACCTGCTCTTAAATATCTCCAGGGATGGAGATTCCACAGCCCCCCAGGCAATTTATCCCAGTGTTTCACCTCCCTGACAGGCAGGAAGTTTTTCCTAATGTCCAACCTCAACCTCCCTTGCTGCACTTTAAACCCCTTTGTTCTTGTTGTGACGGCGCGTTGGGGTTTCCCCGTCTCCTGCACCCCCGTAGTGGCACGAACAGACTCCACCAGCCAGTAGAATAGAGGGAGTTTATTGCTTCTCCAGGATACAGCACAGCACAGATGTCATCTGGTTACAGGAACTGGGGCTAGGAGGCCTCAGTGCCCCCCCTTGAGATGTGGAGTGGCTGGGCCCTACAATCCCAGCCCCCCTCCCTAGCTCCTTTTCCCCTGCTTCCAAGACAGAAACCTAACTCACTCACTTCCAGCCCTGCCCCCAGCCAGGGCTTCACTCCCCTTCTTCCCATTGTTCCGCTCCCTAGGAGATAACTGGTCGGACAGGTTCGAAGCCACCTTGCATAATGACTCATCCCCTGCCCTGCTGGGCCGTGCTGCAGCCAGTGGAGGTCACTTACAACCCACTGCCCAGCCTAGCAACCAGCAAGGTACCCCCACTACGTCACACTTGTCCTGTCCTCAGAGGCCAAGGAGAACAATTTTTCTCCCTCCTCCTTGTGACACCTTTTGAGATACTTGAAAACCACTATCCCATCCCCTCTGCCTTCTCCTTTCCAAATTAAACAAGCCCAATTCTTCCATAGCTCATGTCTTCTAGACTTTTAATCATTTTTGTTGCTCTTCTCTGGACCCTCTCTAATTTCTCCACATCTCTCTTGAAATGTGGTGCCCAGAACTGGACACAATCCTCCAACTGAGGCCTAATCAGCGCAGAGTAGAGCGGAAGAATAACTTTCGTGTCTTGCTCACAACACTCCTGTTAATGCCGCCCAGACTCATGTTGGCTTTTTTTGTGACAGTGTCGCACTGTTGACTCATATTTAGCTTGTGGTCCACTCTGACCCCTAGATCCCTTTCTGCCGTGCTCCTTCCTGGACAGTCGCTTCCCATTCTGTGTGCGTGAAATGGATTGTTCCTTCCTAAGTGGGGCACTTTGCATTTGTCCTTATTGAACTTCATCCTATTTCCTAGCACATTGTTCCCGTGCCGAGATCCTCTGCCCGTCACATTGGGACGGGGAAAGAAGTAAATGTATGGGAATGAACGAGCACGTTGCGGGATCGCCGGAGCGGCAGGTCATGGATAAACAGCCCCAGCATGTCCCTGCCCTGTGTTAGCTTGAGCATGTGGGGCATTTTCCCCCTTCCCCCGCCACCTCGGCTGTAAGCTGCGGCTGTAGGCGGGACGCTGTTATTTTCACACGTGTGTTACATGATTGCCAGAGAGCTTGGAGCCCGGGGGGAGGGTGGGGGCAAACCTCTCTGCCCCATGGTCACATCTGAGCCATTGCAAGCAACAGTCTTTTTGCCCCTTTGGCACCAGTCACCCTCCCCACTTCCCGGGGCCCTGCCCCTCTCCCAACCCAGCTGCCCTGCCTGGTTTTTCCCCCCGCTCGGAAACAAAATGGAAATGCGCCTGGAACAGCTGGGGACGGAGCGCCCAGCTGAGGCCTTCTGCTCTCCCCCACCCCCGCAGGTCACAGACCTTTTCATTCCTCAGATGCTTACGGTAGTTCCTGGGGCAGAGAGAGCCACGGGCGGGGGGAGGGGAGGGCTCGCTCAGCTCTGAGGGGCTCCCTGAGGCCTGAGCACCCTCCGATCCGTGGGGAGCTCCGACGGCCGTTTGGATTGGCCTGTCTGTGGGCTGGGAAATGGGGGGAGGGGTTCCCTCTTGTGCCCATTCTGTGTACAGACGTGGTCACCGCCTCTCAAAAACCGATAGATTGGAAACAGTTCAGAATTGGGCAGCCAAAACGCTGAGGGGTTTGGAACAGGTGTCATATGAAGGCAGATTAAAAGGACGGGAGCTTTTTAGCTTGGAAAAGAGGAGACTAAGGGGGGATAGGCGAGAGGTCTATCAAATCAGGACAGGGGTAGATAAAAGTTCTTTCCTTGTTCCCATAATGTAAGATCTAGGAGTCACCAAAATGAAATGAATAGGTAGCAGGTTTAAAACAAACAAAAGGAAGGTTTTTTTTCACATAGAGCACAGTCAACCTGTGGAACTCCTTGCCAGAGGATGTTGTGAAGATCAGGACTTTAACGGGGTTCAAAAAAGATAGATTCATGGAGGTTAGGTCCATCAATGGCTATTGGTCATTAGGAATGGTGTTGTGATGGCGAGTCGGGGGTCCTCTGATCCTGCAGCCCTGTAGCAGCAAGAACAGACTCCACCAGCCAGTAGAATAGAGGGGGTGTATTGCTTCTCCAGGATACAGCCCAGCATAGATGTGATGTGGCTACAAGAGTCAGGGCCAGGATGCCCCAGACTCCCTTGAGATGGGGTGGCTGGGCCCTTAGATTCCTAGCCCCCTCCTGAGTCTGTCTCCTTCATGGTTTAAGCCCCAGACTGACCCTTCCCCCGGGGCACTCACTTCCTTAGTTCCCTCGCTGCCCTCAACCGGTCTGACCGGTTGGGTCTTTGTCCCACTGGCACAGCTTCGAAAGGTCTCAAGGAAGCGTCACTCAGCCGGGCTAAGGCTGGCCAGCCCCTTGCCCAATGGGGTCTGCTACAGCAACACCCGAGGCAGGCGACCAAGGCAGCCCACCTGCTGGGCAGTGCTCACAGGCAGGGGCCAGGAGGGGTCATCCACCGCCCACAGCATAGCAACCAGCAAGGAACTGACACTACATCACAACGTGTGGGTGAGTCAGTGGGACTCACACATCACAGCGCAGGGGGGCACCGGGTCACAGAGCAGACAGCCCCCCCGCTACGTCACAGGTGTCTCTAGCCTCTGTCTGGAAATGGGCGACGGGTGGGATCACGTGAGGATTCCCTGTTGTTCCCTCCATCTGGGGCACCTGGCATTGGCCACTGTCGGCAGGGAGGACGCTGGGCTGGATGGGCCCTTGGTCCGACCCCGTCTGGCTGCTCGTATGTGCAGATTTCCAGGTCGGGGGCTTATCTGGTTGGGGAAGGAATTTGCGTTTTGTGACCAGGCTTTCCCGTGGAACAGGCTGCGTCCCGGCGGCCGGCGGCCCCGCCAGAATGGGTGTGCCGCTTGGCTGGGCTCATTGCAGCTGGACTGTGGCTCGGCTCCTGGGTCCTGTGCGCACAAGTCTGGGCTACGCTGTGTCCCCGTGAACCAACCTACTGTGCTGCCTGCCAGCTGAGGCACGTCTGGCCGGGGGTGCAGGGCCCAGCCCCCCCCCCCCCCCCCCCCCCCGTGGCGGCAGGTGCCGGTGCTGGTGCCCAGAATGGATGCTTGGTTTTGTTTTTCCTGCAAGTGTGTGGGAGAGCGCGTCTTCTGCCAAGGAGGGAGAGTCGTTCAGGCGGGAGCTGGAGAGAGTGCGCTGCACTTCCCACGCTCCCCTCTGGTACGTACTACGCCTTCCCCCACCCCCTGGCCCTGCCCCCCCGGCACCCCCCTGTTGTCCAGAAGTGGGACCCCGCACAGGGATGGGCCCGCACCCAGAAGGAGCGGCTCTAGAGCTGCCAGCCTCTTCCCTCCCTGGCAGCTCAGCACAGTTGGGTAGAAATCGGGGGTGGGTGCTGGTGGGGGGGGCAGTGCCTGCTCAAACGACACCCACGGCTGGCACGGGTTCCCGTGGCAACGGGATTGGTGTGTCCGGTCACCATGCTAACCAGCCCCCTGGCAGCGTGTTCCTGCAGCGCGGGGAGACGCAGCGGGGAGGGGGCGGCGCTGCCTTCCCCCTGCCAGGAGCCCCCCAGCAGGGCGGGGGGAGCAGCCTCACTCCCCCCACAATGGCAGCCCAGGCGTCCACCCGGCCCTGCGGCGAGGAGCAGCATCCGGGGGGGAAGCAGGGTCAGACCCGTGCCTGCAGCAAGGCGAGGCCCGGCGCAGACGTGAGCAGGTGTCTGGGTTGTGACTCTCTCAGCCCCCCAGGATGGCTCCCTGGGTTCTGTGCCAGCACGGGCAGGGCTGGGGCCCAGCGTCCTCCGGCAGCCCCAGCTCCCTCTGCAGGCAGCATTGGTGCCCCAGAGGGCTTCCTGTTCTAGTCCCGCAGGTTCCCTTTTGCTGTGTGTGGTCAGGCAGGAGGGCAGGGACCTTTCTGGGGTCAGGAGCCACACAAACCATCCACCCACAGGGAAATCAGTCAGGGGCCACACACGCGTAAGAAGCAACAAACCAGAGACAACCCCACCTCCCACAGTTCTGGTCTCCAGAGTTCCTCTTGTTTGCGCCGGTCCTGGGGGGAGAGGGGGCACCAAGACTGGATGAACTCTGCTGGAGACCTGGGGCTAGTGGATTTTGTGGGGCCCCCTAGGGTCCAGGGTAGGGCCCCCTAGGGTCCAGGGTAGGGCCAAGTGAGGTGTTCAGTGTGCAGGAAGGGGCTGCTGGGCTAGAGGGGAGGGTGCAGGGTCTGGGCAGGACATGTAGTGCAGGCGTGGGCTGGGGCTTGCAGGCACACACACCCCGCCACCCCTATTGGCTGCAATTTCTGACCAATGGGAGTGACGGGGGTGGAGCCTGCAGGCGAGGGCGGGGACAGACCTTCAGCTGGGCGGAGGGGGAGTGGCAGCTCGCAGAGTCGCTTCCTCCCCCTCCAGGCAGAGCCGGCCCCGCACAGGGAGGGGGGTTGCACCGACTCGCTGCGGGGTGGAGTGCCAGCCAGCTCGTCCTGCTCGGGGGCGGGGTTGGGAAGCCACGGACCTCGCCATGGGCCGGATCAAGGCGAGCTGGGAGCTGGGCTGTCAGATCCCTGCAAGGGTTTGTGCACATGGCCCCCCCGGCAGGCCTGGGGCCCAAACGCACAACTCGCCTGCCCCGCGCGTGCGTGGGAATGTTGCGTGTGGGGGTTGGGGTTACAGCATGTAAGCGAACAGTCGGGGAACCTTCTTGTCCTGCTGTTGTGTGGGTGTTGCTGTAGCAGGCCCCATTGGGCAGGGGGCTGGCCAGCCTTAGCTCGGCTGAGTGACGCTTCCTTGAGGAGACCTTTCGAAGCTGTCCCAGGCATTCGGTCGCCCGATTTCCCATGCAAGATTTACTCAGGACTGGGCGCCTGCACCCCTTGGCGGCTTTGAAGACCCCCACGCTGAGGCTTTTGGGTCGCTGGTTATGTTGGTTTGGGAGCTCCGTTTGGGTCGCTGGTTATGCTGGTTTGGGGGCTCCGTTTGGGTCGCTGGTTATGTTGGTTTGGGGGCTCCGTTTGGGTCGCTGGTTATGTTGGTTTGGGGGCTCCGTTTGGGTCGCTGGTTATGCTGGTTTGGGGGCTCCGTTTGGGTCGCTGGTTATGCTGGTTTGGGGGCTCCGTTTGGGTCGCTGGTTATGCTGGTTTGGGGGCTCCGTTTGGGTCGCTGGTTATGTTGGTTTGGGGGCTCCGTTTGGGTCGCTGGTTATGTTGGTTTGGGGGCTCCGTTTGGGTCGCTGGTTATGTTGGTTTGGGGGCTCCGTTTGGGTCGCTGGTTATGCTGGTTTGGGGGCTCCGTTTGGGTCGCTGGTTATGCTGGTTTGGGGGCTCCGTTTGGGTCGCTGGTTATGTTGGTTTGGGGGCTCCGTTTGGGTCGCTGGTTATGTTGGTTTGGGGGCTCCGTTTGGGTCGCTGGTTATGCTGGTTTGGGGGCTCCGTTTGGGTCGCTGGTTATGCTGGTTTGGGGGCTCCGTTTGGGTCGCTGGTTATGCTGGTTTGGGGGCTCCGTTTGGGTCGCTGGTTATGTTGGTTTGGGGGCTCCGTTTGGGTCGCTGGTTATGTTGGTTTGGGGGCTCCGTTTGGGTCGCTGGTTATGCTGGTTTGGGGGCTCCGTTTGGGTCGCTGGTTATGCTGGTTTGGGGGCTCCGTTTGGGTCGCTGGTTATGTTGGTTTGGGGGCTCCGTTTGGGTCGCTGGTTATGTTGGTTTGGGGGCTCCGTTTGGGTCGCTGGTTATGCTGGTTTGGGGGCTCCGTTTGGGTCGCTGGTTATGCTGGTTTGGGGGCTCCGTTTGGGTCGCTGGTTATGTTGGTTTGGGGGCTCCGTTTGGGTCGCTGGTTATGTTGGTTTGGGGGCTCCGTTTGGGTCGCTGGTTATGTTGGTTTGGGGGCTCCGTTTGGGTCGCTGGTTATGTTGGTTTGGGGGCTCCGTTTGGGTCGCTGGTTATGTTGACGTACCGGGGGCTCCGTTCTCCTCTCGGTTCCCCAGGCCCTGACTCCAGGGGCAGTTCCGCGGGTGGGTGTCCGAGTGCAAAATTGGATCCTAAATGTAGGCCGCAGGCAAGTTTACTAGACTTCCCTTAATCTTCGCCTGGCCTGCCTTCTGAGCACCGAGACTAGCAATCATGCCACCGCCCCAACAACACACGTTCGCACTAAAATATTTACGTGCAATTTTCCTCCGCCGCTTCCTTAAAGAGATCGGATTGCTCCGACAGCCTGGCCAGCCTTGCGTCAGGCCGCGTTGCTAAATAATTGCTCACAAGTACCATGCATGCTGGAGCCAGAGAATGTACCATTCGAATAGAGTAATTCTGCATGGGCTGCGAGGTGTGGGATAAATACACTCAGAAAACCCTCCCCTGCTGGGCGAGAAATTCTACCTGTGCCTTGAACAACGCAACCTGCGACCATCCTCCAGGTGCCGGGTGTAGAATAGAGGGGTGGCCCTTAAACGGTTAGTGAGCTGGCCAGGTCCGGCAGACCGAGAACTCTCCATGTCATAGAAACAAGCAGACACGTGGGAACAGCCGGGGGATTTCTCATGACCAGTTCCAGGGTTTGCTCCTGGACCGCTGAAGTCAGTGGAAGGGGAGAGAGAAGTTCTGGGCTGGGCTGTGTTGCTGCACCCAGAGCAAATCAACACCTTCTACAGCAGAGCATACCTGTGCGGGGATCAGGCCCCCGGTGCGCAGACGCTGTGCAGATCTGGAGTAAACAGTAGGGACGTCAATATGTAGTCGACTACTCCGTTAAGCGGTAAGCCCAGGCCTGTCGGTTAATCCTATCAACTACACGAATGCCCCCACCTCGGCCACACACATTTCCCCACTTTTGCTGCCTCTGTATCAGAGGCAGCAAGTGGGGGGGGGGGGGAGCTGGTGCCCATGAGGAGCTGGCTTACTGGATCCCACGGAGCCTGCTGCCCCCCACAAAAGCAGTAGTGGGGGAGAGGTGGGAGCCGGCTTAAAAGGCAGCAGCGTGGGGTGACGGGGCTCCCCGGGAGTGGGGCCCGGAGCACACTGGCTGCCGGCCTGCCCCGGGACTGTCGAATAATCGCGTCAGGTTTGATGAGGTCGCGCGGGTATCCGTCAATGGGTATCTAACATCCCAACAGTCCTTGCTCCCAACCCTCTTTGCAGACTGGCAGTATGAGAGGGGCCCGAGAGGGGAAAGTGACATGCCCAAGGGTGTGCTGAGCCAGGAGCAACCTCTAGGTCTGCTGGTTCCCATTCCAGTGCCCTGTCCGCTAGACCAGACAGATTGAAATCTCCCCCCCACTCCTGTCAAAATCGGCCTGGGGAACTGGTGGGTGGGGACGTTCTCCACTCTAACTGGCCATTCCCAGTGCCCATCCAGCAGGGCGTTACTGGGGCGTGGGGGGAAGGGCTGGCCCTGCCAGGGAGTTTCGCAGTCGGGGGCCGTCTCTCTGGGCCACATCTCTTCTTGCTCTTTAGCAAGAGCCTCTGCGGCCTGGCGGTCTCCGTGCGCAGGCAGCGCCCAGTGTTTCCGAGCAAACTCCCATGAGCGCGGCGAGCGTGTCGCTCACAGCCCGGGCGCTGGCCGAAGGATTCCCGCCAGGCCAGGATGGCGCTAACCCGGCTCCTGCTGCATTTCTATTGGCCGAACAGGAACGGAAGACACTGCCCCCTGCCCCGCTAGATTGACTCAGGCCTGCTGACAATGGAGCAAACGGCCAGGGATGGGGAGTAGGGTTGCCAGGTGTCCGGGATTGACCCGCACAGTCTGGTATTTTCGCCTCCTGCCTGGTAAAAAAAAAAAAAAAAAAATGCAGAAAATACCGGACACCTAAAATGTCCTAAAATGTCCAATATTTTCTGAGGTTTTTTCCTGGCCAGGAGGCGAAAATCCCGGGTGCTTACTGTGTTCCACAGGGGAGCTGTCCAGCCCAGGCAGCCGCCGGCACCCTGTTAGGGCCAAAACCCCTCAAAAGCATTTCTTAAAGGGGTCACGCTGTTCTTTTTTTTATTATTATTTACTTATTTTTAAATGATTTGTGCTTAACCACTCTCAGGGTCCTTTTTTTTTCAACAACTTTGGTCTCCCCCTTTTTTTTCCTCAACAGATTTTTTCCCCCTGGCGGTTTGTTTTTTGGGGGGGGAGGGGGAGAGGCAGGGGAGGGTGTCAGTATTTTTGGTTAAACCATCTGGCAACCCTAATAAATGAATCGGCCCCACTCATGTCACCTGTTCTATCTCCTGGGGTCTTCTGCTGTGCCCATCACCGTGGTGCCTGGGCTCCGCAAGAGCATGTAAAGCCAGAAATCATTAGATCAACAAACCTCTGCCCTTTCCCCCAGTGGGAGCTGTTGGCTGGCGTAGGACACGTGCCCTGCACCTGCAAAGTGGCACATGGGAGCATGCTACCGCGGGGGTAGCGGCCCATCGGAGGCGCGTGCACGCAGGAGGGGCGAGGGGGGAAGAAAACCAGCTTGGCATGGAGCTGCAAGCACTGCTGGCCTTGGGGTCTCCCCTCTTTCGGGGGGGTGAGTCCCAGGCCCTGAGCTGTGGCAGGACAGGAGGGCGGCTCTCCGGGGCTCGGTCCTGCAGAGGGCTTGGGTCTGCGCGAGAGGCCTGGCGTTTGTGTGTCGGTTCTGCACGGAGCCGTGCGCCAGGCGGGCTTCTGCGACTTGCTGTGCCCGGGTGGGCGGCTTCGTTTTTACTTGGCAGGAATTCTGGGCGTTGTGGCGGTGGGGAGATCGGGAGATCGCTGCAGCCGGCTTTCAGCTCGCAGGGGGAAAGGGGCCTTTTGGGGCACCCTGGCCCCTCTGGCAGGTCTCCCAGGCCTCGGGCCCAGTTAACAATCAGGGGCAGATGCTGTCATGGCCAGGGCGAGTTGTTTGGGGGGAGGGACCTGGGTTGGTCTAAGCCTGGCGCGAATGCCGGGCTGCGTCCGGGTGATGGCGAGCCGGTGTTGTCCCTCTTGTGGTGTTTCACCGGGGCCGCCGCTCGGTGGAGCCTGGCCGTTCCCACGCTGTGGTCTGAGGAGTCACGTGGTGCCGGCGGCTCTCCTTGTTTGCAGCCGTGAGAGCACCCGGGCCGGGGGGTCGAAGAGCAGAGGCAGAGCGTGTGATTAACACGCTCACAAAGGGGAAATCGCAGCCTGGAGCCCGTGAAAGATCAACATTCCTCAGTCGTAGGGCTGGCCCGGCCCGGCAGCGGGAATTGTGCATCGCTTTGGGAGCAAGCGAGTGAGCCACAGATCCGCACCTGCGAGCAACGGCGCAGACCTGGGCCCAAGCTCCTGCATCAGAGAAGAGTCAAACAGGATCTCATGGGGCCCAGGGCTGTGCGCTGACCACCAGGCCCTTGGCTGTGCGGGAGGGGAGGGATTGGGGGATCTCACGGGGCCCAGAGCTGTGCGGGATGGGAGGGATTGGGGGATCTCACGGGGCCCAGGACTGTGCGGGAGGGGAGGGATTGGGGGATCTCACGGGGCCCAGAGCTGTGCGGGATGGGAGGGATTGGGGGATCTCACGGGGCCCAGAGCTGTGCGGGATGGGAGGGATTGGGGGATCTCACGGGGCCCAGGGCTGTGCGGGAGGGGAGGGATTGGGGGATCTCACGGGGCCCAGGGCTGTGCGGGATGGGGGGGATTGGGGGATCTCACGGGGCCCAGGGCTGTGCGGGATGGGAGGGATTGGGGGATCTCACGGGGCCCAGGGCTGTGCGGGAGGGGAGGGATTGGGGGATCTCACGGGGCCCAGGGCTGTGCGGGAGGGGAGGGATTGGGGTCTCTCTCGCTTCCTGCCCAGAAATTCCATCCTGGCCCCTGGGGCCCCTCCCAGGCAACATTTAATCGACTCTGCTGGGCTCGGTAGCCACGGCCCTGGGGAAGTCCCACCGGTCTGTCCCCCTGGAACACGAACAGCAGGGCCGTTCTCTGGCCGCTCCTGTCGCAGGCTGGTCATGGGGGGCCGTCTGTCCATGGGTGTCAGTTTCGAGCAGATCGGGAGCCCTTGCGGGGGCCTTTGCTAACTCTTCTGCCGCCTGCCCTCTTAGCTGGGGCGCGGGTGCTGCGTGGGTTGGTGGCGACCTACAGCAGCCGCTGGGGAGAGTTCTGATTCCGGCCTGGAGAAGGGCACGCTCAGGCCGGGAAGGGGAAGAGGGTGGTGGGAGTGGGGGGCGTTAATCCCTGGGAGTTCCCGCTCGCCCCGAGGTCAGGGCCAGGGCGTGAGCAGCTGGGCATGGTGAATGTCCTCGGCACGAGCTGTGGGGGAGAGCTCCAGTGCGGGAGATTTGTGCCCCGGGGTGCGAGCCACCGGGTCGGGAAGGGCCCTTGGCTTTGGGGGGAAGGTGCTAAGGTCAGAGCCGCGAGGAGGCTCAGGCTCAGAGTCCCGTCAACAGTTATTTATAATGCAAACGTTGTCAGAATAGGCGGCTGCTGTTAACCACCCTTCGTGCGTAACCCTCTGCCCTGGCCACGCGGCCAGTGTGCGGCAGGGCCGGGGATGTTGTCAATATTCTGTTGCAGGAGCCCTGGGCCAGGAGCCCGAGGTGCTAGGTGCTGTACAAACACAGAACAAAAACTTTAGTCCCCCCCAGCCAAAGAACCACAAATCTAAGATGCTGGGCTCTGGGCTCCAGCAGGGGCTTTTGTACACACCAGCCTCTGCGCCCTCCTCCTACGCACCATTACACAACAGTTTGTTGTTGCAGCCAGTCTCGGGCTGATGAACTGTCAGCCCTCGTGCCCGGGAAAGCGATCTGTCCCTGAGCGGTGAGTTCCACATGTAGTCGGTAGCAGAGGCGTGCCAGGCGGGTGCAGAAAGGCTGTGCCTGTCACCCTCTCCTCTGGCCTTCCAGCAGCCATGCGGCCGACAAGAGCTGACTCCTTCCCTGCCCCCATTCCAGTGGGACCTGAATTTGGAGGCAGAGGATGTGAGCGGCAGCGCATAGTCAGTGTCCGGTGCCGCTGGCCTGTCCGTAATGCACATCTGCGGGCGGGGGCGTGCACTTGAATGGCAGGTGCTTGGACCAATGAGCCAAGTCTGCACCTGCTGGGCCAGGGTGAGGGTGTATGGCCTGTGCATGTTACCCAGCTACCAACACAGCAGCCAGGCGAGGAGTTCCACAGGTTAACTGTGCTGAGTGACAAAAAACTTCCTCTTGTTTGTTTTAAACCTGCTGCCTATTCATTTCCTTTGGTGGCCCCTCATTCTTATGTGATGGGAACAAGACAATAACTTTCCCTGATTCACTTTCTCCACACCAGTCATGATTGTATAGACCCCTGTCCTATCCCCCCTTCGCCTCCTCTTTTCTAAGCTGAAAAGTCCCCGTCTCTTTAATCTCTCGTCATGTTCCAAACCCCTCATCAGTTTCGTTGCCCTTTTCTGAACCTTTTCCAATGCCAAGAGATCTCTTTCGAGAGGGAGGGAGGGAGGAACCTGCCTGTGCCCTTGGAGGCATGAGCCAGCCGCAGGTGTTGGTGCTGGATAGCTATGCTCTCTGATTCCTCTCTGCCAGGGGCTGGTGTCCCTTGTAGCCCCTGAAGCTTCCTGTGCTCGGCTCCGGTTGGGACTCTGCATGTCTTCGCCCCTGGCTCCGCTCGGACTCAGTCCCTCGCTGTCGCACCCCGGGGGGAGCGGGACGGAGGGATCCCCCGGGGCTCAGGAGAGTTCTTGCACTTTGCTGTGGGCGTGTGGGGGCCTTTGGGCAGAAACCCAGCTGGAGCTTTCGGGCCGGGTTGTCGGTTCTGCTAACACCCCTCTTGGCTCTCTGGCCGCGGGAGGGGCCATGCAGTGCTTGTCAATGGCATTTGCTCTCCTTTTCAAGCCCGCTCATGCCGCTCAGCCGGTGCAAAGCGGCGTCGGGGTGCGGGAGTTTGGCCTGTAGATCGGCGCGGTAGCCACATCTGCACAAGGGGCGCGTTATCGGTACAGGAGCACCAGGATGCTAGACCGGGAGAATGCTTCTGATGTGGATGCAGCCAGCGTGCGCGACACTAGACCCCCCCCCCGCACACACACACACAACGAGCAATGCCGCCAACGTGCTGTTTGCCCCACTTATCTGTGTGCACACTGGGGGCTTTGCTGGGGCTGCCACGTGCCACGCCGGCCAGCAGCAGCGGAGACTCGGCACCGGGAGCCAGGGCTTAGGACTGCAGGCTAGGCCTGTCCCCCGCTAGGACACAAGTGGGGTCTGTTCTGCGGGGAGTTGTGGTGCCAGTTGGGGTGTGTCGGGTCAGGGTGTGGTTCTCTGCCTGGAGGGTGAGACCGACACAGCCCCGCGTGTAGCGCTGTCGAATACAGGCCGAACTCGCTCCCCCTCCCTAAGGGGCGTCCGTCACCACTTAGAGCTGCAGCTGCCCGTGGGGGCCAGGCCTCGCTGCGTTCCGCCGGGAGACGTGGCGGCGCAGAGGTCCACGCTGCATGCTCGCTGCGTGCCCGGCCCACGGCTCTCCTCGCTCTGGCCTCGCTGGTCCCCTCTCCTCAGGCTCCGTCACACGGAAACGCGCCCCATTACTGAAGGGCAGGAGCCTGTCGAGTCCACAGCCGGGCGCGCAGTCCAGTGGCCATGTGGGCTAATGGGGCCTGGGGAAGTAGTTCTGCTGCTGAGCGCAATGGGCTTTGGGTGACAGCCCCCAACAGAGCCTGATCCCAGGGCAGGCAGAGCCATCCAGTCCAGCCCACTGCCCAAAGCAGGACCCACCCAACTCAACCAGCCCAGCCAGGGCTCTGTCAAGCCCGGACTTAAACACCTCTAGGGATGGAGATTCCACCCCCTCCCTAGGGAACCCAGCCCAGCGCTTCCCACCCGCCTAGGGAAAGAGTTTTTCCTAATATCCAACCTAGACCTCCCCCACTGCAACCTGAGCCCATTGCTCCTGGCTCTGCCATCTGCCCCCACTGAGAACAGCCCCTCACCAGCCTCTTGGGAACCCCCCTTCAAGCCACTGAAGGCTGCTGATGTTGACGATTGGTTCAGATGCTGGTTCTCCGTCTGCAGACAGCTCCTAAGGAGCAAACATCCTGGCTCAGGGTAGCTCCAATGAGGTGAATTTGGCGAAGGTCCCCAAAGGCCATGAAGCAAGCGGAGGGGGCCGGCGCTCAGGGGCGTGAACTGGGGGATCAGAGCTAGAAGCATGAACTACTACAGCTGGAGCTAGCCAGCCCAGGCTCCCTGGACGGGGCTGTAACAGATTCAGGTCCCCACGGTGGATCTGGCGCTGAGGGGAGCTTGGTCCCACTCCCCGGTGGGCTCCTGAGTGGGGAGAGGCAGCCGGCCCGAGCGGAGCTGTCGCTGTCGCCGTCGCCATCCCAGCTGTCGAATTGAAGGCGGCGGCGGTGTCCGGGGAGTTTGGAGGGCGATATCTGTCCTGTCCGCTCTTGCCGCCCGCGAGGAAGCAGAGGTCTGTGATCGGCTGCATCCCAAGCCGCTAGCTCGCGTGTCACTTCGGACCCGTCCCTTAGCCGGCCAGGTAACGCAGCCTCTGGGCCGTGCAGCTCGGCTCCTTTGCCTCGGGTGCGTGTTTTGTGGATGTTTCCATTCCCGAGTGTTGTCACTCCGCAGATCAAAGCAATTCCGGGCCTCAATCATCATCCACAAGCACGTGGGGCGGGGGGATTATTATCAGAATGAAAACCGAATGAGCCAAGGCCGCAGCAGCACTTGGGTTGGTACCAGCGTCAATGGTAACTAATTAATTGCTGCCGGAAGAAATCCACACCAGTCGAGCGAATGAATTTGAGTCACAGACACACACTCCACCTCCCAACGTTTGCATCGCGCCGGGCTGCCAGGTTGTCAGCGTCTCCCGGGTGTTTCCGCTGGCCAGGCCGAGACTGTAGCTTGGAGGCCGGTGTATCCGATTGCGAGGGCCTGCTTGCTGGGCGAGCGACCGGCCCGGCCTGGGCGTGTTACCTGACGCACATGTTCAGCTCCTGAGGCCAGGAGGAGCCGTTGTGCTTTCCAGCGTACACGACACAGCGGAGAGAGTTCCTCCGGGCTGTTCCTGCCCCAGCTCCTCCAGTGGCTGAACGGGGCTCGGCTCTGGAGTCGGAACCGAGTGGGGAGGGTTCGGTGGCAGGTCCCCGTGGGCGGCAGGGCCCGGGTCTGATCCTGGTGGCAGGCAAGAGCAGCTGGAGGCTGGGGGCAGGAACTGGAGGTGGAGAGAAGAGGAAGGCGGGAGCCCAGGAGCAGCTCTGAGCGGGGGCTGGCTTGCAGATGGATTGACCGGGCAGGGGGTGGGTGCTGCACCCACGGGCTGAGGCAGGGCGGGAGTGGGCGCGTGGGCGGCTGAGGGGGTGGGGATGTGGCAGAGGCGACAGGCCGCAGGGGGAGAGGACAGGTCACTGCTGGAGCAAGGCGCTCGCTTCCGGGCCTGGGCCGGCGGTTGCAGCTACTGGCAGGAAGGGCTGAGCGGATGGTGCCCTGCAGATCAGACCCAGCAAGCGGCAATGCCGGCCCCTCCCCGGAGCCCCCCTTGGCCGCCAGCCTGGAGGCAGGTACCACCCGTGTGGGGGAGGCGACTGAGGGGTCCCCGTGTGCCTCAGTCCCACCGGCTGTGATGGTACCAACAAGGCCGCGCCGCTGACAGAACCTACCTGCTGGATGGAGCTCACTCTGTGTGTGTTTCGTGTGTGCGTGTGTTTGTGTGTGTGGTTTTGTGTGTGTGAGTGGTTTTGTGTGTGTGTGTGTTTTGTGTGCGTGTGTGTGTGTGTGCGTTTGTGTGCGTGTGTGTGTGTGTGCGTGTGTGTGTGCGTGTGTGTGTGTGGTTTTGTGCGTGTGTTTGTGTGTGTGCGTGTGTGCGTTTGTGTGTTTTGTGTGTGCGTGTGTGTGTGTTTTGTGTGTGCGTGTGTGTTTGTGTGTGTTTTATGTGTGTGGGTGTGTCTTAATGCCCTTTCAAGCATCCCCAATGCCTGGTCTCTCCTGGCCCGCTCTCTGGCAGGATGTTTACTCCCCCCCCCTCTGCTCCGGCGTCTCGGCGGCTTGTCTCTCTTGCTTAGGCTCACCGGGAAGCAGCCTGCCGTTGGGCCGGCCTGGGCAGTATGGCTCCCCCCAGGCTCCGGCGCAGATCACGGCTCAGCTGCTGCCGGCGCGGTGCCGAACGCCAGCCCCCCGCATCACGGCGGCAGCCTCTGATTAGAGGTGACACTGTAAGAGCACCCTCCTTCCCCGGGGACACGCAGGTCCCTCGCCTGCCCAGCCACAGTGCGGGGAGGGTGGTGTCTCCGTGCGAAGGCGCTCGTGGGCGGCGATGGTGAGGCTGGCCGTGCGAGCGCGGGGTCACCTGCAGGCGGGTGTGGTCGTGTCTTGGGGCTTGGCGTGCCCAGCCGGTCGGTGCCGCGCACTGCGGAGCCGCATCGCTCAGTGGGGGGAGACCGACCAAAGCTCCCGTGCAAATCCCCGAGCCCTGTTGCCAGGACGTGGCGGGCTAGCAGGACAGGGCAATGTGCTCACGGGGGTTAAAATCCCTGCAGAGGAAGCAAAATGCAGGCGGATTTGCCCTTTTCAGAAATGTCTGACTTGGAGGAGACTGAAAGCATCAACCCTTCCACTAGCATTTCTCTGGCCTTGGGGCGAGGGTCCGAAGGCTGTTCCCTGTCTGCAAAACCTTTGCCTGCCATACAGAAGGAGCCTAAAAAGCAGACCCCGCCCCCCTCAGCATTAGAGTCAAAGCCAGGACCTGGCAGATGCAGAGGCTTTGGAGTAACTTCCTGTCTTTGCCCTGACTGGCCCTGTCCTCCTAGCTCTGAAGGCTGCTGCGTGTTTCTGCCCGCAGCTGTGCTCGCAGGAACGGCCGGGTCCCTTCAGAGCACCAAGCCGGTCGGACAGCGCTTCAGAGCAGCTAGGGAGCAGCTGTTTGTGAGGAGCCCCGGTCCGGGCAGACCCTGCAGATGTGACCACACAGACCCTTCCGCCAAGAGGCCAGCCTCGCCAGCAGGCTAATGTGTCCGTCAAACGTCCACTACCCGCGCTTTCCTGCGACCCAGTGTCTGAGGAATAGAATCTGTATTGTAATCACATCGTCTGAGCACGGACCCCTTGGGATAGGATTACTACAATCGCTGTCACCCAGGAAGTGTCGGTGCTCTACAGCCACCTGGCTGCTTTGGGAAGTTTCCATGTCTCCTTGCAAAAGGGGAGGATTTAACAATTCAGAGCAGTAACTTCCTCGCTGCCATGTATTTCTTTGATTGATGGCCGGCCTCAGTCGCTTGCTTCCATCCCAGCCCGTCAGGTTCTCGCTGCCTGTGATTAATGCCCAGGAAATAGTCTATACCCAGCTCACTGTCATTTTTAGTTAGAAGGATGTAGCCAGCTAGATGTCGATGATTAATGCACACTCGAGTGCACGCATGGACGAGCGCACACCTGCACACGCAAACACACGCAGGGCAAGTAACCTAGCTGGGAATGTCTTCCTGATCTGTTTTTTCTGAAAAAGCCAATTATAACACTGCACTGCAGAGATCGGAGCCTAGATTGTCAGTGGGGAAGTAAAACGCGACCAGAATAGTTAACTAGTTAAGGGAGTTGTTTAATGGGTTAACCACCAGCTACAGGCGGTTGGGGCTGTTTCAGCCCTGACTGGCATGGTCGCGTGGACTGCTCTGGCCTGGTCTTACTGAGGGCCCTCTAGTAGCCAGTAAGACATAACCTTTAACATCCCTAACCGCCCAGTGCTATGTGGCAAAGCAGAAAGTGAAACTGACTAGAAACTGACCAGTTTCCTTGTGAGTAAAGTTCAGAAAGTGAAGAGAGAAGCACATGGGTAGCATTTATTATTTATTTATTTCTTCCTTAAGTCCACGGAAGGCCCCACGCACGTGGCTGCCGTAAATAACAACGTAAACTAGGAGCCAACCCCTGTGTTTCTTCATTCAGGCAAACAGCGGCTGAGTCAAAGCAGAGAACAGACCTCAGGCTGTTGTCCTAGATTCCACAGAGCAGCTCGCAGGCAGGGCTGGCGCTACTGTACAGCAGACTCCACGGTGAGCTGAAATCTCTGGGCTGAATTTTATTCTGACTTTCATCCTCATCAGTAAAGGAGAAGGAAGTGGGGCCCATCTGTGCTCTGCCCTTTCCCTGTGGGTGAACTGGCTGGATGCCGGCGGCAGGGATTTTTCAGTTGGTGTGGAGGGAGCATTGGATCAGCCCAGACAACTGGACAGCAGGAAGGGAGGGGAACCCCTTGTATTTATTGTGAGAGCATTATCACACTTCCAGGGGCAGGCGGGCCCCAGGGTCGTGGGCCAATACTCGGAGTCCGGGTGGGAGGGCCGTTTTCTTAGTTATCACCCAGGTTCGGTGAGCGATGTGAAGGGATGCCGGGATCTCCAGGCAAGGCAGCTGCATGGCCAGCGTCTCGTGGGCCTTTTCTTAGCCGCACGGTGATGGAGAAGTCGTGTCAGAGTCGGTTCCCAGGCCACAGCAGGATTTAGCCTCCAAAGACGAAGCAGATGTGAACTCAGCTGATGATGTTGCCAGTAATGGAAACGCAGCCGGAGGTTCCTGGACTGGAGGACTTCCTGAGATCTCTCCCCATCCTAATCGTCTGTGATTCTAAACAGAACAGCCGGGACAGACCTTTTGCCTAGCACTTGCCCCCAAAATCTCTGCAGCGGGGAGCACGCAGCTGTAGAACTGCTTCTCCATCAGCCCCAGCTGGGGTGGAGCAAGGCAGGCGTGTGGTCGGGCGGGACTGCTGCGTGCCCAGGCCGGACAAGGATGAAGAGAGGCGGGGGCAGGGGGGTACCTGGAGCCTTCAGAGGGGCCGCTCAGGCTGGCGGGACGTGCTTGGAGTTGGAACCTAGTTGAAGACACCAGAGCCGAGCTGGCAGCCGACGCGACAGGATTTGGGATGGTGGGGGTGGCCAAGACGTCCTGGCTGGAAGACGGCGCCTGCCCTCCGGCTGTGCGGTGGCGCTGGTGGAGAGCCGGCTCTGGGAAGTGCTCCACAGCCCTGGGTGAATCTCCTTCCCGAGGAAAAGCCGGGAGCGGGAGGAGAGGTGTGCAGAGCCGCCGGCTTCGCCCTCCTGCACCTTCCGGCTCCGCTCTGCTGGCCTGCGCTGGGGGGCTTGGCTTCCCCTCCCTGTCCAGAACCCCTGCAGCCATGTGGCCATCGATCCCCCCGGGAGGGGCTGAAAATGCCCCCCCAGCAAGTGAGCATTGGACGTGCCTTTCCCCCTCTCCCCTTCCTCCCAGTGCAGCAGGCCAGAGGGGAGGGGCAGCTCCTGTCATGTGGCAAGGGGGCAGCAGGTGGCTTCCTGCCACCTTGTACCTGGGCACAGAGTGGGCTTTGGACCCCTCCCCCCTGCCATGTGTGCCGTAGACTCCCTGCCCCCCTTTGGGGTAGGAGGGAGGCGCAGGCCCCCTTGTTGTGTCATTGCAAGCCCTTCGCTCCTGGTGTCTGCCAGGCCTGTGGCGGGTCGGTGAAAGCGCCGGGGCTAGAGAACGGGCCCCGTCGCCCTGCACCCCTGGCGGGCCCAGCAGCTGCCAGAGCCAATCTCCCGGGATGTCTCGGCAAAGGACCAGGCAGGACCTCCGGGGTCTTGGCGTCCAGGCCCTTGTGGCCCCTGCAGCCCCGCCGTACAATCCTGGGGGTTCTGGCGCCAGCGTCGTCCTTTAGCTTTACTAGGCCTTCCCCCTCGCTCCCCCTCTCAGCTCCGACACAGGCCCAGCCTGTTCTGCCTCTTCTCCTTCCCTCGGTCTCCCAGTGGCATGGGCGTTGCTCGCGTGGCCTCTTCCCGTCAGCTGAGGAAGCCGTTCCTAGCTCTCCTGCTGCCTGCGCTAACCAAGCCACTGTCCTCTTGGGCGGGGGGAGAAAGCTTTCTCTGGCGGGTTTTTCCTTTCCACACTGCTCTTTGAAGCTACTCGGGGTGTCAGACTCCGTCCCGGGGAGACGGCTCCGTGGGCAAAGTGCCCCCCAAGGGGGTCGAAGCTCTGAAATAAACTGTCGAGCCGAGGGATACATCGCGCTGATCACTGGGCCGCGACCTCCGTATGTGCCAAATGTGCGTGTGACGGCATGTGTCATCCGTGTGCACGCGTGTGCACCCTGACCGTGCACCACGCTAACTGCCCTCCCGCCACGCCAAGCCGGGTTGCTCTGGGCCGTCGCTGCTCATCACGAGTGACTCAGCTCGAGCGCGGCAGAGCGCAGTACCAGAGGCATGTTTAACTAACTAATGAAATTCTCACAGACACATTTAAAACCCCCGTAGCAACCCAGCGCGCAGCATGGCAACGGCAGCTGCTGAGCCGAAAGACAAATTGGAACAATATATTCTTCTGGGGGGAAACACACGCGGCTCCAGTTGGGTTTCTTGTGACTTTGCAAAATGAAATAAACAAGCGAATCGCCAGCGTTTTCCTGGTAATGGAAGCAGCGTCCGCTTCAGAGCACGGATGAATGCAGGCGTGTCTGCTGGGACAATTACCATTGCAAAGACGACGCTGTCTCGGAGCCAGTGGCTCTGCCCCGACGCATCATCAGTGCCCTTGCTTTGGAGGGACGTGTTGTCTCTGCTCCCAGCTCTCCGCCCAGAGTCCGGCAGAGCAGAATTCCCTGGGAGGAGCAAAGCGGAGCCAGTGTGAACTGTGCTGCTTTCTCTCCACGTCGGGCATGAGGAGAGGCTCCAGTGCCTTCTCCTAATGCCTCCGGGGAGTGGCGAGACCCCGGGGGGGCTGGCGAGAGACAGCGCGGCGCGCTCTCCGAGCGGCGTGGCGCACTCAATCCAGAGCGCAGGCTTTATTTGTCGCACTCTCCTGTCCCGTGGCCACTCTGCGGGGAACGGGGTGGAGCATCCTCCGAGCTGTCTGGTTCTCCCGCCGCGTCCTATTCCACGTCTGCCCGTCCCCGTTTCCCCCTCGCCAAACCCAATGCATCAGCCTGACCTTGGTGCCAGCCTGCATCAGTGTGTGCGCCTGGGCGGTGGCAGCTCAGCCGCGGCCTGCTGCACTCTGGGCCGGAGGGAGCCTTTCACTCAAGGCGCGCCTGGCAGGGCGGGGGGCTGCTGGCCGAGACAGCCTGCCGTCCCCTAGCCTCCTTTTCTCCCTTTCCCCTCGCTGGGCCCCATCCTGCTCCATGGAGACTGTGACGGAGTGGGGGGTAACTTGCTAACTCACTGGCCACTGTCTGTATCGCCACCGAGCAAGACAGGCGATGAGTCACTATGCAAAGAGGGTCTCTCAACCTGTCTGACCAGCTAACCCCCATGGAGAGGAACAAAGGAAGGGGGATGCTGCCCTGGCTGGGGGCAGGGCTGGAGGAGAGTTAGTTTAGTTTTTGTCTGGGAGGATGGAGGACGCAGCCTCAGCAAAGGCTGGGGGGTTTAGAAGCCGAGACCCCGCCCCCATATCAAGGGGAGCTGAGGCATCCTAGACCTGTCCTGTAACCTGGTGACATCTGTGCTGTGCTGTATCCTGGAGAAGCAATAAACTCCCTCTGTTCTACTGCCTGGTGGAGTCTGTCCGTGCCATTTCGGGGGTGCAGGAGGTGGGGGAACCCCAACACGTCGTCACCGAGCCCGGTGGCAGAGCTGCCGTTCCCACTGCGGAAGCAGGCGGTGTGAGTGGACCGGACCGTGGGCCGTCTCTCCCGTACCTGGCCTGGAGGCGAGAGGCACAGGAAGGGTGGGGTGGCACGTTGGGCACCCCCCGATCCTGCACTCCGCCTGCAGGAAGATGAGACTCCGCCAGCCAGTAGTATGGAAAGGGGGTTAGTGCTCCTCCAGGATCCAGCCCAGCACAGACGAGATGCGGTTCCAGGAGCCAGGGCCAGGATGCCTCAGCCCCTTTGGATTAGGGGTCCATTGTCATCACTAGACCCTCAGCTAAGGCTGCTTCCTTCATGGTCCCAGCCAGCAACTGCCCCTTCCCCCGGCACCTCCCTTCCTTTGTTCCCTGCCTGCCCTCCACCGCCCGACAGCTTGGGTCTTTGCCTATGTGACTCAAGGCAGCCGTGCTGCTAGGCAGAGCTACAGCCACCGGCCAGTAGGGGTCACCCCAGCCCACACAGCCACCCGTGGATGCCCAGAGGATGTGGCCTGCCCACCACATCACAGAGAGTTTGCCCCTTCTGGTCTTCAGCACGTTGGTTATTGCTGCGAAGGGCTGAGCTTGGCAGCCCTGGTGCCGGATGCAGTTTGTTCCCCCCTCGGGCTTCTGTGGGACAAGCCTCCCCCCAGCATCTCCCCCGCTCCAGGGAGGTCCCGCTGTCCCAGGCCCCCAGGGGAGCGTGGGCGCCGAGCCGCGCGGTGGAGGTGGGCAGGGAGGGTCACAGTGGGTGATGGGGCTGGGAACCTGCCCTCCCCGGGCCGAAAGCCAGCTGACGCTGACTGGGTAAGCGGTTAACCAGCGGCCCGGCTGGTCTGGAGCAGCCCCCCGCCCGCCAGCAGGCCCCCCGCGGGATCCCGGTGAACCGGTTACGCTTGGCGATGCGCCGGTTGGCTTTCTAAACCGGATTTGACGTCCCTGCGGTCAGGCCTTTCGAAGGGAGCCCTGCCCGAGCCGAAGGGCGCAGTGTCCACGTGGCTCGCAGTGAGGGCAGGTCCCCCAACTCCGGGCCTTGTCTGGAGACCAGAGGGTCTGGCCCAGCTGGACAGGATGGAGGGAGAGCGAGCGGGCAGGCGTCCGTGGGGCGGTCAGCGCGCTGGGGCACAAAGCCCAGGGGACCCCTCTGATGGCCCCCGCAGCCGGGTGACCTGGGGCAGACTGTAGCGCTAGCAGGTCTGGGAATGATCCTGAGACGGGCCCGTGGACATGACGTGCAGGGGGGCAGGGAGCCACGGGGCCGGGGCACCTTTCCACAGAAAGTGGCACTGTAGGAAACCTTGGGGCGCTCACTGTCCTGGGAGCCTGCTCCCTGGAGGTTGCCGCTATGTGAGCGAGGGCTGCATGGCCACAGGTGGCACTTTCAGAGGCTGGGCGGGCGGGCGGCGCCCTCCTTCGGGCCTGGGAACCGCCCAGAGCGGGCAGCAGCATGTGCAAAGGGCAGGGCTTTTGGCGCTGCTGGCGCAGGAGCACGTGGGCAGCTTGCAGAGCGCGCTTGAAGCATCCGGCCCGGCCGTTCGCCCTGCTCCGACGCCATGAGGGCGGCCGCGCCGTGCGACACGTCCAACCCGGCGGGGCTCGGCCGCCCCCGGGAGCACAGCGGTCCCGGAACGCAGGTAACGGATGTGGCAAGCCCCTCGCAGCCGAGAGCCGGGTCCGGACACGCAAGACTGACGCCGAGCAGGCTCCGGCCGCTGTTGTGAGCGTTGTCCACGGGCTCGTCGTGGCCTCCGAAAGACTCACCACGGAGCGCGCCAGCCTCTCCGGTCCACGCACGGAGAGATTGCTGCGCTCTCGCAGTTTGCCCACGCTCCCCCCCCCTCCGGCTACGTGCTGGGCTGGTTTTTCCGAGTTCTCCCGAAGCGAGCGTGTCTACAGCCCCAGCGGCGTCCTGGCTGTGTTTACTTGGCTGCTAAACATTGTTTGCGGTGGGTTTCCTGGAGCGCCGTGGCCTGCCTGGCAGGATGGCTTCTTCCCGGCTCTCTGCTCTCTCTCCCCCGGCCCCGGGGGCTCCCGGTTCCTTCTGGGCATCTGTCAGCTCTGCTCTGCAGCAGACGCCTTCGCTGCTCCTGCTGGGGCGAGCAGGCCGGGGCCAGGACGGTGCCGTGGGGAGGTTCATCCTCCGAGGTGCTGGGCACAAGGGCGATGGGGGTGGAGAGGTCCCTGGCCATTGCAGAGGTTTGCCTGCTGAGGGGGCTCCAGGCAATGCCAGCTCCCCCTGAGAGCACGTCAGCCCGTCCAGTCCGGGGGCGGCCGGCTGGGTCCCTGACGCACTGGGCAGTGGGAGGGGCTGAAGGTAACAGCCCCCTGGATTCGCCACCGGGTCTCAAGTCAGGGAGCTCTCGGGCAGGGTTGGAACTTGCATCCCTCACCAGTTCTTCCCTGGCACCTGAGCCCCTCTGTGACCCTTGGATGTGAGTGGGGCTGGGTCCGTGTGTCCTCCCGGGCTCCCCCTCGGGCTGTGGGGCTGGGTCCGTGTGTCCTCCCGGGCTCCCCCTCGGGCTGTGGGGCTGGGTCCGTGTGTCCTCCCGGGCTCCCCCTCGGGCTGCGGGGCTGGGTCCGTGTGTCCTCCCGGGCTCCCCCTCGGGCTGCGGGGCTGGGTCCGTGTGTCCTCCCGGGCTCCCCCTCGGGCTGTGGGGCTGGGTCCGTGTGTCCTCCCGGGCTCCCCCTCAGGCTGTGGGGCTGGGTCCGTGTGCCCTCCCGGGCTCCCCCTCGGGCTGTGGGGCTGGGTCCGTGTGCCCTCCCGGGCTCCCCCTCGGGCTGTGGGGCTGGGTCCGTGTGTCCTCCCGGGCTCCCCCTCGGGCTGTGGGGCTGGGTCCGTGTGTCCTCCCGGGCTCCCCCTCAGGCTGTGGGGCTGGGTCCGTGTGCCCTCCCGGGCTCCCCCTCGGGCTGCGGGGCTGGGTCCGTGTGCCCTCCCGGGCTCCCCCTCGGGCTGTGGGGCTGGGTCCGTGTGTCCTCCTGGGCTCCCCCTCGGGCTGTGGGGCTGGGTCCGTGTGCCCTCCCGGGCTCCCCCTCGGGCTCTGGGGCTGGGTCCGTGTGTCCTCCTGGGCTCCCCCTCGGGCTGTGGGGCTGGGTCCGTGTGTCCTCCTGGGCTCCCCCTCGGGCTGTGGGGCTGGGTCCGTGTGTCCTCCCGGGCTCCCCCTCGGGCTCTGTGGCTGGATCCGTGTGCCCTCCCGGGCTCCCCCTCGGGCTCTGGGGCTGGGTCCGTGTGTCCTCCCGGGCTCCCCCTCGGGCTCTGGGGCTGGGTCCGTGTGCCCTCCCGGGCTCCCCCTCGGGCTCTGGGGCTGGGTCCGTGTGTCCTCCTGGGCTCCCCCTCGGGCTGTGGGGCTGGGTCCTTGTGCCCTCCCGGGCTCCCCCTCGGGCTGTGGGGCTGGGTCCGTGTGCCCTCCCGGGCTCCCCCTCGGGCTCTGGGGCTGGATCCGTGTGCCCTCCCGGGCTCCCCCTCGGGCTCTGGGGCTGGGTCCGTGTGTCCTCCTGGGCTCCCCCTCGGGCTGTGGGGCTGGGTCCGTGTGCCCTCCCGGGCTCCCCCTCGGGCTCTGGGGCTGGGTCCGTGTGTCCTCCTGGGCTCCCCCTCGGGCTGTGGGGCTGGGTCCGTGTGTCCTCCCGGGCTCCCCCTCGGGCTGTGGGGCTGGGTCCGTGTGTCCTCCCGGGCTCCCCCTCAGGCTGTGGGGCTGGGTCCGTGTGCCCTCCCGGGCTCCCCCTCGGGCTGTGGGGCTGGGTCCGTGTGCCCTCCCGGGCTCCCCCTCGGGCTGTGGGGCTGGGTCCGTGTGTCCTCCCGGGCTCCCCCTCGGGCTGTGGGGCTGGGTCCGTGTGCCCTCCCGGGCTCCCCCTCGGGCTGTGGGGCTGGGTCCGTGTGTCCTCCCGGGCTCCCCCTCGGGCTGTGGGGCTGGGTCCGTGTGTCCTCCCGGGCTCCCCCTCAGGCTGTGGGGCTGGGTCCGTGTGCCCTCCCGGGCTCCCCCTCGGGCTGCGGGGCTGGGTCCGTGTGCCCTCCCGGGCTCCCCCTCGGGCTGTGGGGCTGGGTCCGTGTGTCCTCCTGGGCTCCCCCTCGGGCTGTGGGGCTGGGTCCGTGTGCCCTCCCGGGCTCCCCCTCGGGCTCTGGGGCTGGGTCCGTGTGTCCTCCTGGGCTCCCCCTCGGGCTGTGGGGCTGGGTCCGTGTGTCCTCCTGGGCTCCCCCTCGGGCTGTGGGGCTGGGTCCGTGTGTCCTCCCGGGCTCCCCCTCGGGCTCTGTGGCTGGATCCGTGTGCCCTCCCGGGCTCCCCCTCGGGCTCTGGGGCTGGGTCCGTGTGTCCTCCTGGGCTCCCCCTCGGGCTGTGGGGCTGGGTCCTTGTGCCCTCCCGGGCTCCCCCTCGGGCTCTGTGGCTGGATCCGTGTGTCTTCCCGGGCTCCCCCTCGGGCTGTCGGGTGGGTCCGTGTGTCCTCCCGGGCTCCCCCTCAGGCTGCGGGGCTGGGTCCGTGTGTCCTCCTGGGCTCCCCCTCGGGCTGTGGGGCTGGGTGCCTGTGCCCTCCCGGGCTCCCCCTCGGGCTCTGTGGCTGGATCCGTGTGCCCTCCCGGGCTCCCCCTCGGGCTCTGGGGCTGGGTCCGTGTGTCCTCCTGGGCTCCCCCTCGGGCTGTGGGGCTGGGTCCGTGTGCCCTCCCGGGCTCCCCCTCGGGCTCTGGGGCTGGGTCCGTGTGTCCTCCTGGGCTCCCCCTCGGGCTGTGGGGCTGGGTCCATGTGCCCTCCCGGGCTCCCCCTCGGGCTGCGGGGCTGGGTCCGTGTGCCCTCCCGGGCTCCCCCTCGTGCTGTCGGGTGGGTCCGTGTGTCCTCCTGGGCTCGGAGGACAGCAGCTGGGGACCGTTGCAGTGGGCTGGGCATGGATCCTGGTTTTATTGTGAGTGTGTTGCAGCCCAGAGCATGCAGGCGGCTGCATTTCCGTGGAGGGCAGTAGAAGAAGCCAGGCCTGGCACGCGCACACACCCCCGGCGCCCAGCACTGTGCGTTGGCAGAGTCCCGAGCCGTCTGCCCTGCAGAGTCGCCACACTGGAAGGGCAGCATGGGGCACCTTGGCGTGCCTGTGAGCAGGCAACCCCTGGTCCGTGCATAGAGGGCGCGGGGGTGAAAGTCAGTGGATGTGATCTACCTGGACTTTAGCAAGGCTTTTGATACGGTCTCCCACAATATTCTTGCCAGCAAGTTAAAGGAATGTGGATTGGATAAATGGACGGTAAGATGGATAGAAATCTGGCTAGAAGGCCGGGCCCAGCGGGTAGTGATCAACGGCTCGATGTCAGGATGGCGGTCGGTTTCTAGCGGAGTGCCCCAAGGTTCGGTTCTAGGACCGGTTTTGTTCAGTATCTTTATTAATGATCTGGATGAGGGGATGGATTGCACCCTCAGCAAGTTTGCAGATGACACTAAGCTGGGGGGAGAGGTAGATATGCTGGAGGGCAGAGAGAGGGTCCAGAGTGACTTAGACAAATTGGAGGATTGGGCCACAAGAAATCTGATGAGGTTCAACAAAGACAAGTGTAGAGTCCTGCTCTTGGGACGGAAGAATCCCAAGTATAGTTACAAGCTGGGGACCAACCATCTAAGTAGCAGTTCTGCAGAAAAGGACCTGGGGGTTACAGTGGATGAGAAGCTGGATATGAGTCCACAGTGCGCCCTTGTAGCCAAGAAGGCTAATGGCATATTAGGTTGCATTAAGAGGAGCGTTGCCAGCAGATCTAGAGAAGTGATTATTCCCCTTTATTCTGCTCTGGTGAGGCCACATCTGGAGTATTGTGTCCAGTTCTGGGCCCCCCACTACAAAAAGGATGTGGACGCATTGGAGAGGGTCCAGCGGAGGGCGATCACAATGATTAGGGGGCTGGAGCATATGACTTATGAGGAGAGGCTGAGGGACTTGGGTCTGTTTAGTCTGCAGAAGAGAAGAGTGAGGGGGGATTTGAGAGCAGCCTTCAACTTCCTGAAGGGAGGTTCCAAAGAGGATGGAGAGAGGCTGTTCTCAGTGGTGACAGATGGCAGAACGAGGAGCAATGGTCTCAAGTTGCAGTGGGAGAGGTCCAGGTTGGATATTAGGAAAAACTATTTCCCTAGGAGGGTGGTGAAGCACTGGAATGGGTTCCCTAGGGAAGTAGTGGAGTCTCCGTCCCTAGAGGTGTTTAAGTCTCGGCTTGACAAAGCCCTGGCCGGGTTGATTTAGTTGGGATTGGTCCTGCCTAGAGCAGGGGGCTGGACTTGACCTTCTGAGGTCTCTTCCAGTTCTATGATTCTATGATAAGGGGATGGTTTGAGAACACGATCTTGGTAACTAATTGACCATTCATTATCAGTTGGAAATAGGTCAATGGAGGGATGATAGGAGTTACTATAGAGAACTTTCTGGGTGTCTGGCTGATGAGTCTTGCCCACATGCTCAGGGTTTAGCTGATCGCCATATTTGGGGTCGGGAAGGAATTTTCCTCCAGGGTAGATTGGCAGAGGCCCTGGAGGTTTTTCGCCTTCCTCTGTAGCATGGGGCACAGGTCACAGCTGGAGGATTCTCTGCATCTTGGGGTCTTCAAAGTATTTGAAGGCTTCAATATCTGAGATATAGGTGAGAGGATTATTCTAGGAGGGGTGGGTGAGATTCTGTGGCCTGCACTGTGCAGGGGGTCAGACTAGATGATCATAATGGTCCCTTCTGACCTTAAAGTCCATGAGTCTCAGGGCTCTGCCTGCGTATGGCTCACTGCTAAGCTCACCCGAACCTGTCAGTCCCCATAGAACCCTCTCGCTGGGTCTGCGTCCGCCGCGCCTGCTGGCAAACCCAGAGCACCAGCCGCGGCAGGAGCCGTCTGGCAACCCCCAGGGAGTCCTGCCGCCAGTCGTAGAACCAGAGAACCCCAGGGCAGGCAGAGACCTCGGGAGCCCAGTCCAGCCCCTGCCCAAAGCAGGACCCACCCAACTCAACCAGCCCGGCCAGGGCATGGTCCAGCTGGGACTTAAAACCTCTAGGGACGGAGATCCCCCCCCCCCTAGGGAACCCAGCCCAGCGCTTCCCCACCTTCCTAGGGAAAGAGCTTTTCCTACTGTCCAACTTAGTCCTCCCCCACTGCCACTTGAGCCCATTGCTCCTCGTTCTGCCCCCCTGAGAACAGCCTCTCACCAGCCTCTGTGGACCCCCCTTCAGGGAGCTGGAGGCTGCTCTCACATCCCCCCTCCCTCTTCCCCTGCAGACGGCACCAGCCCAAGGCCCTCAGCCCCGTGGGGCTGCGCTGTGGCTCGGAGGCCTGTGCAGCGACCGGTGCGGAGCACAGAGGGAGACGGTTCCCCACCACTTGTGGGGGGTGTAGCCCTGTAGGGCCCTGGGAGGGGCTCCTCCCCCTGGGTCAGCAGGCAGCCGCTCCGCCCCACAGCCCCCCGCTCAGTCTCTTGTGGGGATTGGCTGTGGCTTTCAGCTCAAGGCAGCCCCCAGTGCTAGGCAGGAGCAACCCCAGCCCTGGTTCCGGGCGGGGCAGCAAACAACCCCTCGAACAGTCTGAATGGAGGCACCCGGCCGGATGCCCTTGCTGGGCGGGGGCCTGGGAGACGCGGGCTGCGGATCGACCCAAGAGCGGTGGCAGGGGGGACCCAGGCCCGCCCTCCCCACGGCGCCCCAGCCCAGGGCCCTGGCAGCAGCAGAGCCGTCTGCTGTTGGGTCAGCAGGGATCCGCTCCACCACGCGCTGGCCTGGCTCTGCCCCAGCCACGCGGCCACCGGCCGCCCCTCGGCCGAGCCTGGGTCCCGTGCCGGTCCCCTGGGCCCCTCTGGCCGGGTGAGCTGTCCTTCCAGACTGTCGCCCGGTTGTGGGCCCGGCGGCCCAGGCCGGTCCCCGGCTTCCCCTGGCTCCAGCTCCTCCCTTGGCATCTGCCTCCTTCGGTCGCTGGGCTCCACCTGGCCTCTCTGGCTGCCTTTTATCTCCCTGGTCCCGCCTCCTGGCTTCCGGTGGGTCGCTGGGGCCGGGTGCTGCCCGCTAAGGCTGGCTGGGGCTCCTCCCGCTCTGGTGGGTGGGCGGCCCTCCGCCCCACTGCAGGGGCATGCCAGTCAGAGAGGGCCAAGCGTGGCCAGGGCTGGTCCTGGGGTCTGCCCCGGGGGCGAGGGGCTCCGCCGGGAAGAGCTGCGCTGGCCGTGCCCACCGGCATCCGCTTTACTCGCACGTTGCATCCGCTCAGGCGGAGCCCAGAGAGGCAGAATGGCTGCAGTGGGATTTTCCCCTTTGTCCTGGCAGCACCAGGCGGCCACGCAACCCTGGACTGGAGCACGAGGGCAGTCGGGTGTTTTCCTCTGACCCCCTCGGAAACAACCCCGGGAGCAGTTGTTGTAGTTTTCCGGGTGTCCTGGGACTCCCCTTCGGTCTCTTGACCCTGCCCACGAGCGGAAGGGGGTATCCTGAGATGGGAGAGAACCGAGGGCCGGGAGAACTTCCAGAGCGAAGAGAAATGTGTGATCTGGGAGGAGGCGGCGGGGGGGAGCTTGCCGAGTGGCTGTCTTGGGAATTGTACGTCTGCTCTGAGACCCAACGAATTCTCCTGCCAAATTAAGCAGAATCCAACCTGAGTGCCTCGTTCTTTGTGAAAGCCCAACGAGCGGCGGGCTTGGTCCTCCTGGGACGCCGGCTCCCTTGTGTCCAGCTGCTAAATGGCATTTAAAGCTCTAACTAGTGTACGTCTCAGGGGTGTGTCTGTCTAATCGGGCGGACACGAGTGCACTCGTGTGTGTGTCTGTGTACGGTGGACGTGCACTTGTGTGTGTGTGTGTCTGTGTACGGTGGACGTGCACTTTTGTGTGTGTCTGTGTACGGCACGCGTGCACTTTGTGTGTGTGTACAGTGCGCGTGCACTTGTGTGTGTGTGTGTCTATGTACGGTGCGCGTGCACTTGTGTGTGTGTCTGTGTGCAGTGCGCGGGCACTCGTCTGTGTGTGTGTCTGTACAGTGTGTGTGCACTCGTGTGTGTGTGTGTCTGTGTGCAGTGCGTGTGCACTCATATGTGAGTCTGCACAGTGCACGTGCCCTTGTGTGTGTATCTGTGCAGTGCATGTGCACTGTGTGTGTGTGTGTGTACAGTGCATGTGCACTGGTGTGCATGTGTGTGTGTCTGTGTACAGTTGGTGTGCACTTCCCGTGAAAGCTGCTGCATTAGCTGCTAAGCTGGGATGGGAGATGCTGAGCTGAATGGGAAGGAAGCTGCCTGCCAGGAAGTCTGTGGATTTGAACTCGTCCCGGCCCAGTGTGCGGGGAAAGCGTGAGAGCCCCAGGCTGGAGTCGAGCACTTCTAGGTCAGGGCCATGTCCGTAGCAGAGAGCACCGCTCGGTGCCTGTCGGTGCTGTGGTGGGCTCGGGGGTGGGGAGTTCCGCCCAGGTCCCAGAATGGCAGCTGTGCGAATCCCAGTGTTGCTTCGCATCCTCTCAGCAAGGGGACCCCGCTCTGAAGGGGCCATGTAGGCCAAGCCCCCCGTTCGCACGAGGGCAGCCTCCGGGCTTGGGGGGGGGTGTTCCTGGAGTATTTGGGGGTAGCGTGGGGAGGACACGGTGCTAGGCAGGCTGCTCCGGTGCTGCCCCTGTTCTGCGGATGAATCCCAGACTTTGGCCTCTGGAGGAGCCATATGGCACGTTTCACCAGCATGAAACTCACTGGTTCAAAATAGCCCCTCCAGGGGCCTGGCTGAGAGACGAGAATCGGTCCATGCGCCGACCGCACCCTCCGCTGCAGTAATCGTCCCTGCGTCTTTGTCACACGCCCGGCGGGGGCGGGGAGCCAGGTGGGCAGAGGGGAATTGTGCGAGGGGAATTTGTAGCGCTCGTGAGCGTGAAGAACCCGCACGGCCTGGTGCAAAGCAGACACCGAGCCAACTCCTGCACGAGCCCTCTGCCAACGGCTGCAGCCCGGGCAGGTAGGCACCGTCCAAGCTAGGGATGTGAAACCCCCTTGGATGAGTGAAATGGTTAAGCGATGAAATGGGGGCGAGTAGGGGGGATGCTCCGGCTCAGCTGTGCTGGAGTTCCCCCCGCCCCGGCCTGCTGCTGCTGCTGAGGCCAGGCTGGCGCAGCCCCCCCTTCCCTCCGACTGCGAATGAGGGCTGCTCCGGGCGGGCTGGAGCACCCTGCGCCCTCAGCAGGCCTGTGGGGCTACCTGCAACGGGCAGAGGGCTGCTCCCTCCCCCGCCAGCTAACCATAACCAGTAAGCCTCACCCAGCGGGGATGAGACTTACCGGTTCCCCATTAACAACCCTACTCCAAGGTCACCTGCCCACTGCATCTCCGTAGCTCCCGAATGGCTCTCAAAGCACTAGGATCTCATGAGCTGCCCTCCACCACTGCCACTGCTATGCCCATTTCACAGACGGGAAGCTGGAGACCGGAGTTATGGCCAACATTTCTGAATGTTTCCTGTGCTTCTGGGTGCCCTTTCTGAGCCTCCGTGGCCTGTCTTTTCAGAGCTGCCGAGCCTGGCGGTCCCAGAACTTCAGCACATTTGAAAATCCAACCCAAGGGGGCTTAAATTGGGCATCCTTGGATGTTGTTTGGATATTTGTGGGGAAGCTACTGGCTGGCGGCCTCCAGGAAGGCTGTGATGGGGCAGGGGGCAGGTCTCAGAACTGGTCCTCCTCCTACCCCCAGTTTGGAGTTCTGGATCTGTCATACTCTGCCGGACCCCAGGGTCTCTCGTGGCAGCTATAAACCCACACGTGGCCCTGGTTGGGTGGCTGTTGCCGACCCTGGGCTGGGAGAGGTTGGCAGTGTTTGGTGCCTGCGTGCGTGGCTGTAGAACAATCGTCCGCGGTCCTGTGGTTGCAGGGCAGCGAAGGAAGCAGCAGGGGAGTGTTCTGAGACTTTGAACCCAGGGTGAGTCACCTCGTGAGCGGTGCAAGGAGCTGTCCTTGTTCTGAAAGCCCTCGCTGCCCCGGGCCTGCCTGGGCGCTCGCTGGAACCCGGAAGCAGGAGCTTTCGGAACACACGACGCACTCCAACATCAGTCCAGCTCCGAGTGATGCTGTCATCCTAGCAGCATTGCGACGTGAGAGCACCACCTGCTGTCTGAGTGTGTAACTGACGGTGTGCTGGCTCCGCTACCGCATCATCCACCTTGCTCATGTCCTGCAAGAGACGTGCGCCCAAGGGACGCCAGCCTGGCTCTTGCAGCTAGGGGTGTTACCTTTAGATTAATCCACTAATCGAAGAGTCGATGGAATTTGCATTAGTCGATATGGGCGTCTCCGCCCCGCCGGCTCTTGCTACATTTCAAAGGCAGAAGCACCACCAGTTCACTGCTGTACCCCTGTCCCTCCCCCACAGAGACAGTGCTGGGGGGAGCACCGGCTCCCCCCCCCCCCAATAGAGGCAGCAAAGAAGTGGGGAGTGACTAGTCGCTTACTTTCCTACTTGCAACATGACAGATGCAATCACAGTCAGCCCTGGAGAAAGGAAGGGCAAAAATTAGCTGGGGAAAAACGTACCAAGAGGGATTTACAGAACGGTGCAGAGTAAAAATAGAATGGTGTTAGCAGCCCCCAGTGGAGAACAGGCCTGGTCTGTGACATCCGAACATGTGTTTTCACACGTGCAATGTACGCACGGCGCTGACCGGAGATGTACACACACGACACTGGTTCTGCCACCCGGAGCGACCCTAAAACCTGCCGTCGGTCTGCCAGGGTTGCAGTGACGTTCCTTGGCTCTTTGCAGCTTTCCTGTTTTAGCGCCCGTGTGTGTTGGCCCGCTCCCTCGCCTGCCTCGCTGCGCTGATTTGGCAGCCGGGGGTGGAGGTGGACGCGCTTGTCTGTGCAGCTGCTTCATGTGAGCGCCCTGGACAGGCTGGGTCTCTGCTGCGTGCGAGCGCCCTGGACAGGCGGGGTCTCTGCTGCGTGCGAGCGCCCTGGACAGGCGGGGTCTCTGCTGCGTGCGAGCGCCCTGGACGGGCTGGGTCTCTGCTGCGTGCGAGCGCCCTGGACAGGCTGGGTCTCTGCTGCGTGCGAGCGCCCTGGACAGGCTGGGTCTCTGCTGCGTGCGAGCGCCCTGGACGGGCTGGGTCTCTGCTGCGTGTGAGCGCCCTGGACGGGCTGGGTCTCTGCTGCGTGTGAGCGCCCTGGACAGGCTGGGTCTCTGCTGCGTGTGAGCGCCCTGGACGGGCTGGGTCTCTGCTGCGTGCGAGCGCCCTGGACGGGCTGGGTCCCTGCTGCGTGTGAGCGCCCTGGACAGGCTGGGTCTCTGCTGCGTGCGAGCGCCCTGGACGGGCTGGGTCCCTGCTGCGTGTGAGCGCCCTGGACGGGCTGGGTCTCTGCTGCGTGTGAGCGCCCTGGACAGGCTGGGTCTCTGCTGCGTGCGAGCGCCCTGGACGGGCTGGGTCCCTGCTGCGTGTGAGCGCCCTGGACGGGCTGGGTCTCTGCTGCGTGTGAGCGCCCTGGACAGGCTGGGTCTCTGCTGCGTGCGAGCGCCCTGGACGGGCTGGGTCCCTGCTGCGTGTGAGCGCCCTGGACGGGCTGGGTCTCTGCTGCGTGTGAGCGCCCTGGACAGGCTGGGTCTCTGCTGCTGGTGACCTTGAAAGAGGGAGAACAGATTTCTCTCTCCTGCTTTCAAGGGAGCCTTGGCTTTCAAACGGCAGCGTGTGATTTAGCGCATGATTTACAGCTGCAGGCTGAGCGCGCCCAGCGATCTGCTATAGGGATGTAATAGTGTAGTGGATTAACCGATTAAGCGAAAGCGTATAGGTCACTGTTATAGACTACACACATTGCCCCCCCCACACACACGCCCTCCCAGTCAGTTTTTTAGCAGGCTGGCCAGCAGCCTGGCTCAGACCCAGCTTGCACCGGGTCCGGGACCTACCCCTGCTACGGCTCGGTATTTAAAGTGTATTAGGAGGGAGGCAGCCAGGCAGCCCAGCTCGGTTCTGGCTCGCGCCGGGTCCTGTGCCGTTGCAGACTGAAGGGCTGTGTCTAGACTGCACCCCTTTTTCCTAAAAGGGATGCAAATTAGACACATCGCAATTGCAAATGAAGCAGGGATTTAAATCCCCCCGGCTTCATTAGCATAAACATGGCTGCCGCTTATTTTAAGAGGAATAAGGGATCGTTCAGAAAAGGCGTTATTTTCCGAAAGATCCGCGTCTAGACTGGCGCTTTTTTCCAGCAAAGCTCCGAGCCGGAAAAAAGCGGCAGCCATGTTTATGCTAATGAAGCGGGGGGGCTTTAAATCCCTGCTTCATTTGCAATTGTGCAGTGTCTAATTTGCATCCCTTTTACGAAAAAGGGGTGCAGTCTAGACACAGCCAAGGTGAGTTCCACATGACGGGGCATCCCCCCGAACAGGGATTGTTCCAGCTCTTTCAGCAGTAAGTCACGAGGAAGCCGACTGGGAATGGCCTTGGGTTGGTTCCAGCCCTGTTCGCGCCGAGGCTGGATCCGTGCAGCATTAGCATCGTGGGTGGGCTACAGACACCTCTTCTCTGGGGATGCAGAGGAGCCTTTGCCCTTCGGACGTGACGCTTTGTCCAGCCACGGCCTTCCACGCACAAGCAACGAGCTAGAACTCCGTGTGCAATGTAGCCTTGTGGGCCTGGTTCTCCTCTTGCACTAGTGAAAATCTGGCACAACCCCCCGGTGTCGGTGGAGTTCCCCGGGAGGAACGGAGAAGAGACTCGGGCCCCCTGTCTCCGCAGTTCACGGGCGATAAGAATCCGAGCTGCGCCCTTGGCCCTTCCGAAGACCCGGGGGTGACACTTGCGTTGATTTGCGGGACCTTGGGAGCCTGCGTGAGTGTCGCTGCTTCCAGCTGTTCTGGCGCGCGGGGCCAACTGCCTGCCTGGACGCCAGGGGCTTTGTGCCCCCCCCCCATTTTCAGAGCTCTGCCGTTTGTTTTAATTGGCACCCTGAGTTGTGGGGGTGCCCTCCCCGGTCTGCACACGTCTGCTAACAGATAATGGCAAGGAGCAACGTCCAATGAGTCGAATGCTCAGCAGTCCCTCTGGGTCCCGTTCGTTCCCAGACTCGCTCATCTCCCCCAGCTCCAGTCGGCCCTGCAGGGCAGCAGATCCAGGCGTCGGGGAACCAATGAGGAAAGCCGGGGGGAGCCCTGCCGCCCCTGCACAGCCAAACCAGGAGAACTCTCGGCTCAGCCCCCTCGGTTCAGCCAGAGCGGCAGTCTCTGCAGTAACCAGCAGGCCGTCTCCTTAAGGCTCCGGGCTAATGCCTGGCACCGCTTGAACACGTAAGGGGGACAAATCGTGGGCGAAGTGGTATGTGCCCAGCAAGAGGCTGGAGAGGCAGTGCTGGCGTCTGGAGCACACCAATTTCCCCTGCCCAAATGTGAGTCTGGCAATCAGAGGCCAGCCCCGCGCACTTGGCCTCTCCCAGGCGAGTCCCGTGTGCCCCTTTGCTTTGCGCGCATCTTCCCAGGCCGTGCGCTGCGGCCCGGCGCGGGTGAACTCCGCCCTGCCAGTGTGTGACGGGCGCGCAGTGTAACGGAGCCGGCATGCGCGCTTGCCAAATGCACAGTCATTACAAACGTCCTTCCTCCCACCACGTGTCGCCGATTGTCGGTCTGTTCCCACCCGCGCTTCGGAACACCTCTGCAGCTACAGCGCAAGCCCTTCCTGCTGGCGACTGTCTCTTGGCCTTGGGCTGTAACGCTTTGGGGTGCCATAAAACAAACGAGGAACGTGATGTGCAGGCCCTAGCTGAGTGGGTGTTGTGGTTGGGAAGCGCTGTGCGGCTCGGGTACAGGCGAGGGGCGCAGTCCGCCGGCTGTGTACCATGTCCCTGCTTTGCTGTATGGAATAGAAGGGAAGGGCATTCCCGAGATATTAAGGCACTGCTAGGTCTGGGGGTACCTGCAGCCCCAAGGAACCGGCTCACCAATTGCGGCTAGTGTGACCCACGCCCTAGGACACCCGACCTCCTCCCCCGACACCCAAGCAGACCGTGCGGCCTGGCGGGGCTGTAACCGCAGGGCTCAGCTGGAGCAGTCAGGCTGTGCTCGGGGACTCAGACACAGCAGCAGGGGCAGCCTGTTTCCAGTGAATTTGCAACGTCCCTTTGACCCATGACTCCTAGCCCAAGGTCCACATGGCGGAGGCAGCTCAGCATGTTCTGTGGCCAGCGGCAGATAGGGACCGGATCGGGCCCCGGTTGGAAGTCTCTCTTGCTTCGTTGCATGGTGGTAGCTGACTTCTCGCCCTCCGCTTCCGTCGCTCGCCCATGTGTTTCCTTTCCCCTCCACCCCCAAAGCACCGGTAGGGTTGCCAGGTGTCTGGTTTTTGCCCAGACTGTCTGTTATTTGGGCCCCCGTCCGGTTAAAACAAATGGCCGGTATTCCCTGTTTCCCTTGGACTGAAGCTCGGCAGGGACAATTTTCCCCTGCCGCATCTGGCAGGGGAGTAAGGAGCATGGGGTCGTTTAAAGGCGCAGTGCCCTTTTTTTTTTTTTTTTGCTGAACAACTTTGGTCTCCCCCTTGTTTTTTCTCAACGGAATTTTTTCCCGGTGTTTTTTTTTTGGGGGGGGGGGGAGATGTTTGGTATTTTTTTAAACCATCTGGCAATCCTAAGCGCCAGGCCCCAGCTTTGCTAGTCAGGGCCCTCCTACAGCGAGGCGTCCCTCTCCCCCCGAGGCTGCAGAGTCGCCCCCACATGGGAGCCGGGACCGTGGAGAGGAGCCAATGCCTAAGTCAGGGCTGTCGCTGGCAGTGTCTCAGAGGGGCGGCCCCCCAGGCAGCGCGGCAGCGGTGCCGGACCCCAGGTGGGCTCAGGGGCAGGGAAGCTTGAGGGCCCCGTGGGGACTCGACTGTCCCGCTCGCACCCACAGGAAGGCACGAGCTGCTGACTTAGCAGCGGGTGTCGGCAGCAGCTGCGGGCCGCTCTGCAGTGTCCTTGCCGAGGGAAACGCTTCTTTCCCTTGCAACAGGAAGCCGTCCGGGGAGCGATCAGTGAATCCAGCCCGGCTGCATCGCCCAGCGGGTTACCAGAGCATTGAATCGTCTCCTGGCGGGAGGGTTTGGGGAGAGCAGACGACAGCCCCAGCCATCAGTGGTAGCAAAGGGAGGAACATCAAATGGGACAAACAAGGCACATCTGCTCGGACTTAATCAGCTTCGTTAACACGGGTCCGACAATTGACCAGTAGCTTCTTTTGCTCTTATCTACTCTCCGGATTCTGTCAGTTTCACTCCGATGCCTCTGATGACGTGGGCTTTAACCACCAAAGTTCATGCCTTGATACATTTGTGGGTGCCACCGGATTGCATGTCCTTTTGAAAGGGAAGCAGGGCTTAGCAAGGGTTGATTTCGGCCCATGGATTAGACAATTCTTCCCTGCCCGGGCTCCTGGGTGCCAGTTCGAGTGAGGAACCGTGCACTGCTGCGGCTGCCATGGGTGCTTTTATGGAACCGTGCGGTAGGCCAAGGGAGTGCCGATACCTAGCCGACGTAGAAGATCCGTTCCAGGAGTTGTGGTATTTATCACTGCGCAGGGAAACGTCCGCCAAGCTTTCTCCGTGGGGGCCTGAGCAGAGCTGTTCTGGGGGACAGGAATACTCCTGGCACAGCCTGCCTTGTGCTATGCAACTACCTCACTTTGGGAGCTTAGGCAAATCACTTTGCCACGCTGTACCTCAGTTTGCCCATCTACGAAATGGGGAGATGCTTTATCTGGCTGGGGGCTGAGAGGTTTAACTGTCGATGGTTTCAGATGGGCTCGGCTGTTCTCTCCTGAAAGGCGTTTTACCGTGTCAAGGTATCAGGAGTCTCTGAGCTCGGACCTTCCCTTCAGCCTGACTCAGTGACCCTAGCTGAGCTAGCTGCATTGCTGTTTCTGAGAGCTGGAATCATTGCTCCCAAGGCAACTCAGCTCCATTGTGGGACCTCAGCGGGGGTCGAGCAGGAGTTACCCCCAAGCTCGGGGGCGTGTCCTGAGATGTGGTTTGGCTCCGCCTGTAAAACGGAATTGTTGCTGGAGCATTGTGCTCCGCCGGTTCCCTTCCTCCCCTCCCCCCCCGCCCCCCGAGAAGCCCTGCCGGTGTCACCTGCCTTGCTCGACCCCGTGCAGCGGAGATACAGCTGCACCCTCGTGGGGGGTCCCGGAGACAAGGAGCCTGTCGTGATAGGCCTGGGTTGGCCCAGGTTGGACCCAGTGGCTAGTGCTGCTCAGTGGCTCAGGAGGGTGTCCCCCGACACAGGGGAGGACTGTGGTTTCCCGGGTGGCGCTTGTCAGGTTATGGGGTCAGCTGCCCCTCTGGTGTCTGAGACCCGGCCGGTGTCTGGCCTCGGGCCTCCCTGTCTTCTGGGCTGGCATCGGGTGACTGTCCCATCCCTGAGCTGCTGTGCCAGGCTTGCCCAGCAGGTCTGCCTGTGTCCAGACCCGGCCAGCCCTTCCCTTCAGGCGCCTGTGACCATGGGAGCGGGGAGGTGGCACGGACCACGGCATGGACAGAGTGTGTAGGGCAGGGCCGTAAAGGGTTAAACGGTGACCCACTTCCTCGGTAGCCCTTAGCCTTGCCAGCATGCTTACTGGGGAACCGGTTCACTGGAGGGCCCGGCTGGCAAGAGCCGCCCCGCCCCGCCCACGGCAGCCCGGTGGGGCCAGAGCAGCCCACGGCCGGTGACTAACCGGTTCACACGAGGCGCTGAAGTGGTTAATCAGCTGAGCCGGTTTTTACATCCCTAGTTTAGAGACCAGGACCCTAAAACAACAAGCCCCCCCCATGCACGTCTGTCCTGCCTCCAGGCCTCCCTGCGGATCACCCCGCACTCAGCTTCTTCTGGCCTGCCAGGCGGTGTCTGTGCCAGCCTGTTCCCAATACGCTCCCCAGCAAGGCCCCCAGGGAGAGAGACCATGTGTGTCCAGAAGAAGCCATGGCAGACTAGCTATTGGGCCCACAAGGTCCAGGCCCGGGACCCTGGCCAACAGGGTGCCCCAGCAGGCAGGGTGAGGGCAGACCCCATGGCCCTGGCCCTGTCAGAAGCTGTGGGACAGGGGAAACCCCGTCAGCCCCCCAAGTCCCACTCCAGTAGAAGCCGTGGGCTGGGGAAAGCCCCCCAGCGCCCCTCTCACCCTGCCTCAGCAAATGCTGCTGGATGGGAGCCCCCCCAGTGGCCCTCCAGCCCAGTCTCCAGCAGAATAAGCCCCCAGTGCCTCGACCCCGACCCTGAAGAAGCCCCAGGGAAGCCCATGTGCCCAACTCTGCTCTCCAGAGAAGCCCTGGGGGGTGGGGCAAGAGAAGCCATAGCCCTGCGTCCCCACAGGAGCATGGTGTGACGTAGCGGGGGGGCGTCTGCTCTGTGACCCGGTGCCCCCCTGCGCTGGGCTGTGTGATTCCCACTGACTCACCCACACTCAGTGACGTAGTGTCAGGTCCTTGCTGGTCGCTGTGCTTGGGCTGTGGGCTGTGACTGACCCCTACTGGCCAATGTCTGTGAGCACTGCCCAGCAGGTGGGCTGCCTAGGTCCTGTGGACAAAGACCCAACCGGTCAGACCGGTTGAGGGCAGCGAGGGAACTAAGCAAGCGAGTGGGTGGGGGAAGGGGCAGTTGCTGGCTGGAAGACATGAAGGGAACAACCTAACTGGAGGACTGAGGGTCTAAAGGGGAAGGGGGGGCAGTGGACCCCCTAACCTCAGGGGTCTGAGGCAGCCTGGCCTTGACTCCTGTAACCACATCCCGTCTGTGCTGGGCTGTATCCTGGAGAAGCAATAAATGCTCTATTCTACTGGCTGGAGGAGCCTGTTCGTGCTGCTACGGGGCTGCAGGATCAGGGAGACCCCGACATGATGCCACACATGGGGCTGGCGGGGGGAGCCCCAGCTTACAGGTCCCCACTGTGGCCCTGCGACTGGGGATTCCCTCGGTGCCCTGGGGCCGGGGCATCGGGACAGAGCTTCTCCAGCCTTGGGGCCAGCATGGAGGGGGCAGAAAGGTGCACGCGGGTTGTGGGATGGGGGACTTGGGGGAGGAGCCTGGGTGGACAATGGATGGGGTCCTAGGGAAGGGGAGGGTGGTGTGGGAGGGGCTGCAGGCAGATGGGGTGGGCCGGGCCCCCCTCTTGTTCTAGCCGTGGGCCCCAGGGAAACTTAATCGGCTTCTGAGCAGAGACCCCTGCACCTCTCAGGTCCTCGGTCCAGGAGATCAGGCCAGAACCCGCAGAGGCAGGGCTCAGCCATTGTCCTGTAACAACCCTCAAGTGTTTACCGCGGGGTGGCTGCGTCTGTTGTTCCCTTGTGGCTCTAACCCACTGGGGTTGTACAGGGAACAGCCCAATCCCCCGGTCAAGGCCTGGGACTATATATCATTTCAGGGCACGTGGGGTCTCTCCGGGGGTGAGGCCGCCTGGGTGCGTAGCCGGCTCTCGGATGTTTTTTGTCTGTCTCGCCCCTAACTTCTGCTTTTGTCCTTTCAGAGCTGAGAAGACAGAAGTGCTGAGTGAAGATCTCTTGCAGGTAAATTGCCTCTTTCCTCACAGCTGGCAACCACAGTCCAAGAGCGGCCTCCGGGGGGGGGAGGGGGGTCTAGATTTCAGTGCGCCGAGAGAGGCAAGCTGGGCTAGTGGTCAGGGTGTTGGCCTAGAACTCGGGAGGGAGGCCTGGATTCAAGTCCACAGGTGTGGACAGACCCCGGGGTGGTCCTGTGCGAGTGATTTCGTCTTTCTGGGACAAACCCCTCACTCACCAGCACGAGGGTCATTCGCTCCCCACTCCGGAGCTGACTTTAGGGGAGCTCGGCTGGAGGATGGCGCATCCCTCTGCAGTGCATGCTGGGTGGAAGACTGCTCCTTTGGCTGTCTCCCTGCCCGGGCACACAGCATCTGCTGTTGAGGGTGACGTCAGCTGCCATCCAGTCAGAGCATGGACGGCTTCCAGGAGCCAGGAACCGGCCCCCCCGTCCCATGTGCAGCTGCGCTTGTTGCCTTTCTGCACACACCGGGTGGAACAGGCTGCCTGCCGTTCGGCCGGGGGCTCGTGGGCCTGGCGCAGTTGGCAGACGTGGGTTTTGTCTCCCGTTCAAAGAGGAGGGAGGGTTTTCCAAGGCGCTCGCGGCTGGCCGAACTCTGCTCAACTGTGGGTCAGCGGTGCCCTTGGCACCAGGAGTCAAGTGAGCCCGGCTCTCGAGCGCTTTGAACAGACCCTGGGTAGGCATGGCGTGAACCTGAGGCTGGGGTCGCGAGGCTCAAGATGTCTCTGAGGTTCACGTGCTATTAATAAAGTGAGAGATAACGCCAGGCCGCTCCCTGCGTTAGGAGTTTGGTTGGACGCGTGTTCTGGTTACCAGGAGCAGAGGGGACACACCCGACCCTAGTGCGTTCCAACAGGGTGTGTCTTGATGTACGTAACAGCGCTACTTGGCGTGCTCCCTGCGACGCGTGTGCCAGGGCCCCCCCGTCCAGCGCAGGTAACTGTAGATCAGTGTTTCTCAACCTTTTTTTTTATAAAAAAGAAAATTAGAAGTACCCCTAGTACCTACAGTTTTGAGACACACACAGTTTGTTTCTACCATGGCAACACATTTGTTTAAACAACTTCAACAACTTAATTGGAGCTGGGCAGGAGATGAAAGTGTTGGGTATAAAAAGTACAAAAATAATAAAGTGCTGTAAAACTTACAACAAAAATTCCGTTTTCTCCAAATTTCAGTTGTGTTGACGTACCCACTAGCCTTCTCTCGAGCACCCCTGAGGGTAATAGTACTGCTGGTTGAGAAACACTGCTGTAGATTGCACTGAAACGTGAAGTTGTATTTTTGTGTCAGCAGCAACATTCCTGCCTGCAGGGTGCCATTCCGCCTGCTGTCCCCAGTGTAGAGAGGGAGGGAGGGGGATTCCCAAATCATGGGTCAGAATCTCATTGTGCAAGGTGCTGTACAAACCCAATAGAGATGATTCCTGTCCTAAAGAGTTCACAGTCACCGTGATTAAATTCCCTGGCTTTCATGTCACCTCTAATCGTATGTGAGCGTTTGAACCACGTTCATACACCGCTCTCTTGTCTGACAAGAAACATCTGCACAGGAAGTTGGACCCTTGAGAAACAGTGATGCCACTTGTCTACACGTGTTCTGGTAGTTACCAGGAAAAGAAACAGATAATGTCACGGGAATTTCTTTGGAACAGTTTGAAGTGTTTTTTCCAAACTTTCCGGAAGACGCCGTCACTTCCTCCTCCTATTGCACAGCCATGCACAGCCACGTGCAGCCATGCACAGCCATGTGCAGCCATGCACAGACACGCGTTGCCACACACAGACATGCGCCACCACATGCAGCCACACACAGACATGTGCTGCCACGTGCAGACACATGCAGCCATGCGCAGCCACACACAGCCACACACAGACATGCGCCACCACGCACAGACACGCACAGCCACACACAGACATGCGCCGCCACGTGCAGCCATGCACAGCCACACACAGCCACATGCAGCCAGGCACATACAAGCAGACACGCGCAGCCACAAGCAGACACGCGCAGCCACAAGCAGCCAGGCACACACATGCAGACACAGACAGCCACGCACAGACACACGCAGCCATGGACAGCCACACGCAGCCATACATGGACACATGTCACCATGTGCAGCGATGTGCAGACACACACAGCCATGGATAGCCATGCGCAGCCAGAGCCAGGCACAGCCACGGACAGCCATGTGCAGCCATGCACAGACACACACAGCCACGGACAGACACACGCAACCACATGCAGCCAGGCACAGCCAGGTGCAGCCAGCCGTCTCGGTTTGTCGGGATGCGGCAGTAGACAAGTGCAAAGGGGAAGTGACACAATATGCGCCCCTTAGCACGCGGGTGCACTGGCCTGTGTCGTCTGGGGCGATTGCTGAGTGATGGCCTGAGCCCCATGGGCCTGACATCAATTCCTCCAGGGAAGAAGCCGGGGCATGAACGTCCCTGCAGAACTCACGGCGGCGTCCTTTGCTCGGGGTAGCACCATGGTGTCAGGTGAGCAGCAAAACTGAGCCCTGGGCCTGGGATGTTTCCCGGCGGTTTGGAGAAATCCAGCCTAGACTCAGAGAACCGCAGGGCGGGCAGAGCCCTCCGGGGGCATCCAGTCCAGCCCCCTGCCCAAGGCAGGGCCAACCCAACTCAACCAGCCCAGCCAGGGCTCTGTCCAGCCGGGACTTAAACACCCCTAGGGATGGAGATTCCACCCCCTCCCTAGGGAACCCAGCCCAGCGCTTCCCACCCGCCTAGGGAAAGAGTTTTTCCTAATATCCAGCCTAGACCCCCCCACTGCAGCTTGAGCCAATTGCTCCTTGTTCTGCCCCCACTGAGAACAGCCTCTCTCTGTCCCCTCTCTCCATCCTCTTTGGAACCCCCCTCCAGGAAGCTGAAGGCTGCTATCAAATCCCCCCTCACACTTCGCTTCTGCAGACTCAACAAGCCCAACTCCCTCAGCCTCTCCTCGTAGGCCATGTGCTCCAGCCCCCTAGTTATTTTGGTCGCCCTCCGCTGGACCCTCTCCAATGTGTCCACATCCTTTCTATAGTGGGGGGCCCACAACGGGACACAATACTCCGGACGTGGCCTCATCAGAGCTGAATAAAGGGGAATAATCACTTCCTGGATCTGCTGGCAATGCTCCTCCTAATCATAGAATCATAGAATAATAGGACTGGAAGGGACCTCGAGAGGTGATCGAGTCCTGCCCCCTGCCCTCAAGGCAGGACCAAGCTCCGTCTACACCATCCCTGACAGATGTCTATCTAACCTGTTCTTAAATATCTCCAGAGAGGGAGATTCCACCACCTCCCTTGGCAATTTATTCCAATATTTGACCACCCTGACAGTTAGGAATTTTTTCCTAATGTCCAATCTAAACCTCCCCTGCTGCACTTTAAGCCCATTACTTCTTGTCCTGTCCTCAGAAACCAAGAGGAACAAATGTTCTCCTTCCTCCTTGTGACACCCTTTTAGATATTTGAAAACCGCTATCACGTCCCCCCTTAATCTTCTTTTTTCCAAACTAAACAAGCCCAGTTCATGAAGCCTGGCTTCATAGGTCATGTTCTCTAAACCTTTAATCATTCTTGTCGCTCTTCTCTGTACCCTTTCCAATTTCTCCACATCTTTCTTGAAATGTGGCGCCCAGAACTGGACACAGTACTCCAGCTGAGGCCTAACTAGTGCAGAGTAGAGCGGCAGAATGACTTCACGAGTTTTGCTTACAACACACCTGTTGATACAACCTAGAATCATATTTGCTTTTTTTGCAACAGCATCACAGCATCACTGTTGACTCATATTCAACTTGTGGTCCACTATGACCCCTAGATCCCTTTCCGCCATGCTCCTTCCTAGACAGTCGCTTCCCATCTTGTATGTATGGAACTGATTGTTCCTTCCTAAGTGGAGCACTTTGCATTTCTCTTTATTAAACCTCATCCTGTTTACCTCTGACCATTTCTCTAACTTGCTAAGGTCATTTTGAATTATGTCCCTATCCTCCAAAGAAGTTGCAACCCCACCCAGTTTGGTATCATCTGCAAACTTAATAAGCGTACTCTCTATCCCAATATCTACATCATTGATGAAGATATTGAACAGCACGGGTCCCAAAACAGACCCTTGCGGAACTCCACTTGTTATCCCTTTCCAGCAGGATTTAGAACCGTTAACAACAACTCTCTGACTACGGTTATTCAGCCAATTATGCACCCACCTTATCGTGGCCCTATCTAAGTTATATTTGCCTAGTTTATCAATAAGAATATCATGCGAGACCGTATCAAATGCCTTACTAAAGTCTAGGTATATGACATCCACCGCTTCTCCCTTATCCACAAGGCTCGTTATCCTATCAAAGAAAGCTATCAGATTAGTTTGGCATGACTTGTTCTTCACAAACCCATGCTGGCTATTCCCTATCACTTTATTACCTTCCAAGTGTTTGCATATGATTTCCTTAATTACCTGCTCCATTATCTTCCCTGGGACAGACGTTAAACTGACCGGTCTATAATTTCCTGGGTTGTTCTTATTCCCCTTTTTATAGATGGGCACAATATTTGCCCTTTTCCAGTCTTCTGGAATCTCCCCTGTCTGCCATGATTTTTCAAAGATCATAGCTAAAGGCTCAGATACCTCCTCTATCAGCTCCTTGAGTATCCTGGGATGCATTTCATCAGGACCTGGTGACTTGCTGACATCTAACTTTCCTAAGTGATTTTTAACTTGTTCTTTGTGTATCCTATCTTCTAAACTTACCCTCTCTCTGCTTGTATTCACTACGTTAGGCACACCTCCAGACTTCTCGGTGAAGACCGAAACAAAGAAGTCATTGAGCATCTCCGCCATTTCCAAGTTTCCTGTTACTGCTTCTCCCTCCTCACTGAGCAGTGGGCCTACCCTGTCCTTGGTCTTCCTCTTGCTTTTAATGTATTTATAAAAGGTCTTCTTGTTTCCCTTTATGCCTGTAGCTAGTTTGATCTCATTTTGTGCCTTTGCCTTTCTAATCTTGCCCCTGCATTCCCGTGTTGCTTGCCTATATTCATCCTTTGTTATTTGTCCTAGTTTCCATTTTTTATACGACTCCTTTTTTATTTTGAGATCATGCAAGATCTCCTTGTAAAGCCAAGCTGGTCTTTTGCCATATTTTCTATCTTTCCTACACAGCGGAATTGTTTGCTTTTGGGCCCTTAACAACGTCCCTTTGAAATACTTCCAACTCTCCTCAGTTGTTTTTCCCTTCAGTCTTGCTTCCCATGGGACCTTACCTACAAGTTCTCTGAGCTTATCAAAATCTGCCTTCCTGAAATCCATTACCTCAATTGTGCTGGTCTCCCTTCTACCTTTCCTTAAGATCATGAACTCTATTATTTCATGATCACTGTCCCCTATACTGTCTTCCACTTTCAAGTTCTCAACTAGTTCCTCCCTATTTGTTAAAACCAAATCCAGAACAGCTTCTCCTCTGGTAGCTTTTTCAACCTTCTGAAACAGAAAGTTGTCTCCAATGCAGTCCAGAAACTTATTGGATAGCCTGCGCCCCGCTGTGTTAGTTTCCCAACATATGTCTGGATAGTTGAAGTCCCCCATCACCACCAAATCTTGGGCTTTGGATAGTTTTGTTAATTGTTTAAAAAAGGCCTCATCCACCTCTTCCACCTGGCTAGGTGGCCTGTAGTAGACTCCTAGCATGATATCACCCTCGTTTTTTACCCCTTTTAGCTTAATCCAGAGACTCTCTACACAGCTATCTCCTACGTTCATCTCCACTTCAGTCCAAGTGTGTACATTTTTAATATACAAGGCAACCCCTCCTCCCTTTTTTCCCTGTCTGTCCTTCCTGAGCAAGCCGTACCCTTCCATACCAACATTCCAATCGTGCGTCCCATCCCACCAGGTTTCTGTAGTACCAATGATATCATAGTTGTATTTATTGGTTAGCAATTCCAGTTCTTCCTGCTTATTACCCATACTTCTCGCATTTGTATATAGGCATCTAAGACTGATTTGATCTTGCCTCCCTGTTGTGCCCTGACCCTCCTTTCTCCTTGCCATTATAGGCCGTAGTCCCCCCCATTTCCAACCCATCTCCCAGTCCCACACATTCAGCACTTACCTGTGGGCTTTGCTCACTTGTCCCCATCGAACCTAGTTTAAAGCCCTCCTCACAAGGTTAGCCAGTCTGTGTCCAAACAAGGCCTTCCCGCTCCTGGAAAGGTGAGCTCCATCTCCGCCAAGCAGTCCTTCCTGGAAGAGCACCCCGTGGTCAAGGAAGCCAAAGCCTTCCTGGCGACACCATCCTCGCAGCCAGGCATTCACCTCCAGGATGCACCTCTTTCTGCCCGGGCCCCTGCCTTTGACAGGAAGGATCGAAGAGAATACCAGCTGTGCCCCAAACTCCCTCACCTGTACTCCCAAAGTCCTGTAGTCACGCTTGATCCGCTCAGTGTCACACCTGGCAGTATCATTTGTGCCCACATGGATGAGTAGCATGGGGTAGTAGTCAGAGGGCCGGATAATCCTCGACAATGCCTCCGTAACATCTCGGATACGGGCCCCTGGCAGACAGCGTATGCCATTAGCACCCCCATATGTCATTAGCCTTCTTGGCTACATTGTGTCATGTCCAGCTTCTCATCCACTGCAATCCCCAGGGCCTTTTCTGCCCAACTGCTGCGTAGCCAGTCGGTCCCCAGCCTGTAGCAGGGCTTGCGATTCCTCTGTCCCAAGGGCAGGACTCTGCACTTGTCCTTGGTGAACGTGCTCTCACTTTCCCCTTTTGCAGCCCATCTCCTCTCCGGCTCTGTCCAGTCCCTGCCCAGTCTGTAACCGGTCCCTTGAGCGTGGTGGTGTCCTTGTGCCAGATCCCAGGGGCCGCTCCGTTCCAATGGGGCCACCCCAAAAGTGGGTCTTGGGGCGCGAGCCTGCCCTGCGAGTACCCAGGGCTCCCTGCAGCGAGTCTCGCCAGGCCAGCTCTCCTGTCGGTGTAGCTAACCCCCCTCACGGGGCCAAAGCATGTCAACGGGAGAAGCTCTCCCCTCCACACAGCACTGCCTACAGCCGGGGGCAGGTGGGTGTAACTACGTCAGTCGGCGAGGTGCTTTCACACCCCTGCGCACTGTAGTTACACCGATACAGACCTTGTTCTGCACCTTTCCAGAGCCCAGGGCTCTCCGCAGCATTTGCACTGACGCCAGGCAGCCCTTTTGAAACAAGGGATCAGTTAGTCACCGTGTTACACAGCCTGGAAGTCCTCGGGTTAGCACTAGGCTAGGACCTCGTCCACACTAGCCACAGCCAGGCTGCAGTCCCCTCCTGTGTGTCCCAGGGGAGAGGCCAGTGTCTCTGTTAAAGAAATGCCCCGGCCCAGCCTGGGTCGGCCGATGCAGACTCGGGTTCTGGGACTCGCTGATGGGGGAGGGAAGCCTCCTTTTTCTCAGGGCTTAGTTGTGACATGGAAGCTTCTTGGCCACTGGGGTTTCCATTGTCTCTTCTGGCTCCTCCGTGCGCGTGTGTAGCCTGTATTCGGTATAGAAATGTCTCCGGTCCCCAACCGGGCAGCCGTGTGAGACTCACTCCTTGTTCCTGCCTTTTACAATCTCACAGCAGGACAAACCCAGCAGGCAATGGAGATACAGTCGGAAGCGTAACACTATTAGCAGAATGCCCACGTCCATCGCAGGCTCTCAGAGCCCTTCTTCAGATCTTAAAAACAGCCAGACCGGGTCAGGCCAAAGGGCCATCCAGCCCACAGTCCTGTCTGCTGCCAGTGGCCAAGGCCAGGTGCCCCATGGGGAGTGAACAGAACAGGGAATCATCCAGTGATCCCTCCCCGATAGCCCATTCCCAGCTTCTGACAAACATGCTACAGACACCATCCCTGCCCAGCCTGGCTCATAGCCATAGATGGACCTGTCCACCATGAATTTATCTAGCTCTCTTTTGAACCCTGTTAAAGTCCTGGTCTTCGCAACATCCTCTGGCAAGGAGTTCCACAGGTTGACTGTGTGTTGTGAGAAGAAAAACTTCCTTTTGTTTGTTTTAAACTTCTGTATATTTCATTTGGTGACCCTAGTTCTTGTGTAATGTCCCTTACTGTATCCTCCATGACACATGCTCTCCTTTACAAGCTTTGATTTCTCTTAATCTTCCTTAGTTTTTAGCAGGGCTTAATGTGCCATATGAAATTCCCTCTCCTGCTTAAAATAGTTCTTGGTGCGTGTTATGGTACCGATGCTGCCCCAGATACCTCGTAGAGAAGAGCGGGGCATCTGGCTTCGTTAAGGCCTAGCAGGGGGGTCTGTGGTCAGGGCTGTGTCTGGGCACCAAGGGGCACTGTTCTGCCGGGAGGCGGGCACCTGCCCTTGGCTGGCTTTTTGCAGCTGGCGCTGGCCGCTCTGGCTGGCGGGTCCCGTCTCTGTGCTGCCAACCGTGTCCTTCTGCCGCAGGTGGAGAAGCGCCTGGAGCTGGTGAAGCAGGTGTCCCACAGCACCCACAAGAAGCTGACGGCCTGCCTGCAGGGGCAGCAAGGCGTGGATGCCGACAAGCGCTCCGTGAGTGGCGCGGGGGAGAGGCGGGGCTGCGGGCCCCAGAGGTTACGCGGGGTCGTGCCAGGGCGCAGGCTGGGAGAGGAGGCCGTAGCGAAGTGCAGCGCCGTGGGCGAATACAGCACCCTGCGCGCAGTTCTGTAGCTTCCGCTTGGGGCCGGGGGGCCTGAGGCCAGGTCTGCCCATTGGGCGCCGGTCTGTGAGATCATCTGCCCGCCTGGGTGTGAGTTCCCACCGTGCTCTGCCGGCGGGCCAAGCTGCAACCCCCACACCGGTACGGCTCCTCCCTCCCACCCGAACAGCCCTCACACCCCCCGGGACAGCTCCTCGCGCCCCCCGGGACAGTCCTTCACGCCCACCCCTTGGTCGGCCCCTTGCATCCCCCCGGGGTGGTCCCTCACGTCCCCCAGGACAGCTCCTCATGTCCCCCCCTTGGTCAGCCCCCGGACCCTCCCGTCAGGCAGCCCCCGGGCTCCCCCTCGGGCAGCCCCTCACGCCCGTCCTGCTTCCCTTGCAGAAAAAGTTGCCGTTGACGACGCTGGCCCAGTGCTTGATGGAAGGCTCTGCCATTCTCGGGGACGACTCGCTCCTGGGGTAAGCCCCTCGCCTGGCGGCTGGGCTGGTGGCCGACAGTCGTGCCAAGAGGGTGTGAACTGCCAGCCCTGCAGGCAGCTCCCCAGGCTGGGGGTTGAAGGGGGGGCAGCGCCCCCAGGCTATCTGCTCCCTCCCCATCCAGTCCCCGGGTGCCCTGGGTGGGGGCTGGCGCAGAGGGACGCCGTGCGTGGCTGGGCTCTGCTCCCCCGGCAGGCCTCAAAGGGGAGACCACGTCCCAGAAACCTGGGTGGCCGCAGCTCTTCCCTCTCCCCCCCCACAATCACATGCAGAGGAGAGTGGAGGCCGAGCCCCCTGACAGGGCATGGTACGCCCTGAGTTTCTCTACAGCCTTTCTTGAGGGGTGCTGCATCCCGCCCAGCCCCTGAACCCCAATAACACAGGGTGGCTTCCCCCCACAACCCCAGCGACTCCTGTTGGAGACGGGCCCTCTGGGCCACCCTGAACCATCTCCACAACAGCCCATGGATGGCAGCCCCTCCCACTAGGCATCACTGCCTCAGAGCTGGCTGAGGCCTGTGGCACAAGGCTGGCTCTCACCCTGCTGCCCCCTCCATGCCTTTGTCTGCAGGCTAGTCCAGCCCCGGGGGGTGGGTTAACACCCCAGCCTAGGCTCTGGGTTTTCACGCCCCGTCTCTGTCCCACCGCAGGAAGATGCTCAAACTCTGCGGTGAGGCGGAGGACAAGCTGGCCCAGGAGCTCACCAGCTTCGAGCTGGAAGTGGAGCGGGACGTGATTGAGCCCCTGTTTGTGCTGGCCGAGGTGAGCGGGATCGGGGTGCCAGGCGCGGCGGCGACCGCGCACTGTTCAAGCAGCGCTAGTGTTTAAAAACCGGGCGCTCCAGCTGGTGGGTGGAAATCTGGCCTTCCCCGACCCTCTCCCCCAAACACCGGCCCATTCTGCCTCTTCCCTGATGCCCCATCCCCACTCACTCCTTCCCCCCTCCCTCCTTGGCTCCCTGCTCTTCCCCTTTCCCCCTCCCTACCCAGGGGGCCTGTGGTGCCGGGTGGGGGCTGCAGCTACCGGGTGCAGGTAGGAGGTGGCCTGGCTAAGTAGGGGCTGACGTGGGTGACAACTCCTGCGCCGGACCAGACACCCTTGGGTCCCCTTTATAACTGGATCTTCCACATGAAAACCTGCCGCCCGCCCGCCCCCCACTCCAGACATAGGCACCCCCTGGTCTGTAGAGAGCCCACGTCTGATTGTCTTGGTCTGTGTCCCTTCCCTAGCTATTCCCCCCATTCTCTTAGCGTTTTCCCGGCCACTCGTAGGGCTCCCTTGTGCCCGGGGCTGGGACTCCCGGCTAGCGGCGTATTCTCCCAAGAGCTTTGGTGACGCGGGATCTGGGCTCCCCGGCTCTTCCTTGTAGCCCGAGCCTGGGACGTGCAGAGCTCTGGCCGGCTTCCCTGGGCTCGCACGTGCGGAACGGCTCGGAGCCCAGGCCAGAAGGACAGGCCTCGGCACTCATTCCCTGTGCGGTGGCCCGGCCCGGCTCAGCTCTCTCTGTAGCTTCCCGACCTGTGAGGGCCCAGAAGGGGTCGCGGTTAGAGCTGGGGGGTGGGGCCTGCAACTTGCATGAGCTTTGTTTGTCATTGTTCTCTCAGGGCACCTGCCCCCGTGCTCTGCTGCCTGGGCCGTCTGGGCTGCTCCTGTAGCTTTAGCCTCCTGCCGGGTGGGCAGGCGCGTGCGAAGATGCCCCGGATTCAACGTGCATCGGGGCTGCCCCCTTGCAAAGCCTTTCCCGCAAACAGGGACTAGGGGAACCTCCTTCGCTCTGATGTGACTGTCCCTTCCCAGCGGGGGCAGCCGTCCGCCTGTGCCCATTGGGGTGGGGGCAGTGTGGGGCTCCCCGTGTGGTCAGGTGCCGGTGCTCCATGGGGCCGGGGGCGCAAGTCCTGGGGGGTGGCCCGCCGCAGCCGGCGCGTCATCCCTGGTGTTTCCCTCTGCGCTGCAGGTCGAAATCCCGAATATCCAGAAGCAGAGGAAGCACTTAGCAAAGCTCGTCCTAGACATGGATTCCTCACGAACAAGGTAGGGAGCGTGGTCTGGGCTGGTCTCCCTGCAGCGGGCATTGCTGCACGGCCGGTTTGCCATGCCTTTGGGGGAGGGAGCCTTAACCCCCTCTGGTTTGTGAGTGGTTTACAGCTGATTTCCAGGCAGTGGATGGACAGCTCCGCAGGTATATTCCAGCCAGCACATCCCCGGCCTCAGCTCACAGTTACCAGGGGTTTGTCTGTGTCTCCCTCCCCCTCCTGGGCCCATCAGCTGATGCACAAGACGATGCCTCACTTGGTGCCAGGCCGATGGCGGATTCGGTGAGGTGTCAGTGGACAGAGACTCACGGCTTCGTCCTATCTGGGCCGCCAGAGCGAACAGCAGCCGTCAGGACGCATCAGCCGCTCAGTTCTGTGCCGTTGGATGGATCGGAGCCAGCCTGAACCCAGCCCATCAGCCCGGCTCCGCGTTTCCCATGCAGCTGGGTTTGGATTTCCCGTCTGAAGAAGTCCCCGGGGCAGCACGGTGTCGGGGGCTCCACTTGCCCGGGGACCAGAGAGTTCTGGGTTTCCAGCGGGATGAAGGAGTTCGTGCTCGTTTCTCTGTGTGCTCCAGCTCAGTGCGTAGCCCAGGCGCGACGGTGGCGTTGTAGTCAGAATTCCATGCTTCATTCCAGTGCGCTCGCCGGGCCCAGCTCTCCTGCCCCGCCAATCTTCTAACTTCCACCTGGGCCTGGCAGGGCTGTCGGCCTCCCCCGGCGAATGGCAGCAGCAGTCCAGAGTCTGTCGCACGTCCCGAGGGTCACCTTAAACACTGACCAGCTGTGACGGCACGTTGGGGGTTCCCCGTCTCCTGCACCCCAAAATGGCACAAACAGACTGTACCAGCCAGTGGAATTGAGGGTGGTTTATTGCTCCTCCAGCACAGCGCAGCACAGATGTAATCTGGTTACAGGAACTGGGCTAGGATGCCTCAGGCCCCCTTGAGATGGGGGAGACTGGGCCCCTAAACTCCAGCTCCTCTCCCTAGGCTGTCTCATCCATCCTCACAGACCGCCACCAACCAACTAACCCCCTTCCAGCCCTGCCCCCCAGCCAGGGCAGCATTCCACCTTCCTTTGTTCCTCTCCATGGGGGGTGTCTGGCCACTGGTTTAACAAGTTTGGCACTACCTCTGCCTAGTGAGGTTTTCCCTGCTGGGTCTTGCTCCAGACAGCAGGGGTCACCACAGCCCAGCAAGTACCCCCACTACGTCACACCAGCATTTCACCTTCCGCCTGAAAAACACACGGAGGCCGCTCCTTGTGCACACTCCTCCACGTGGGACAGGCTGCCTGTGGAGCAGGTCTGGTTCTTTTTTCTCCCTGGGGGTGAAGCCTTGGACGGGTGGATTCGGCAGGGAATCCATCACAAAACAGCCACGCTCTGGTACAGTGGCCGGAGTCTAAGACGTAGCGAGCGCAGCCAGAGGTGTGGCTGGGCCCGCATGGTCCCTCACAAACCCAGCATTCAGGAGGTTGGAATCTGACCGGAAACGTGTGTTGCCTCACTCTGAACCCAATGAACAGTCCGGCAGTGTCTTAGAGCAGTGGCCCCCAGCGCGGTGCCTGCGGGCGCCATGGCACCCGCCAGGGCATTTATGTGCGCCCGCCGAGTGATCAGGGCCAGCCCAAGACATTCTTGTGCCCCGGGTGCACGGTGCACGCGCGGCCCCTACCCCTGACACGCGGCGCATGCGCGGTACTGGCCCCGGGTGCATGACGCACACGCGGCTCCGCCCCCGGCCACCCGGCAGCCCCAAAAGGTTGGGAACCGCTGTCTGAGAGGCTAGCAAATAGATAACTAGTGGCCTGGGCTTTCTTGGCAGAGCCCGCTTCCTTACGTGAGCTTGAGTCAAGCTTGCCCAAGTCTGGATGTTTTTTTTTTTAACATTTTGTTTTAAATAAAAAGAGCCGGGCATGGGAGAGATTGGATGTGGCTGGGTTTTAAAAAGATGCTACCCGCATACAAATCCTGTTTGTTAAAAACTCCTCCCCTAGATTCATAGAATTCATAGAACTGGAAGGGACCTCGAGAGGTCATCAAATCCAGTCCCCTGCCCTCTCGGCAGGACCAAGCACCGTCTAGACCATCCCTGACAGGTGTCTGTCCAACTGGCTCTTAAATATCTCCAGAGATGGAGATTCCACAACCTCCCTGGGCAATGTATTCCAGTGTTTAACCACCCTGACAGTTTTTCCTAATAGCCAATCTTGCTGCAGTTTAAGCCCATTGCTTCTTGTCCTGTCCTCAGAGGCCAAGGAGAACAATTTTTCTCCCTCCTCTTTGTAACACCCTTTTAGGTACTTGAAAACAGCTATCATGTCCCTTCTCCATCTTCTCTTTTCTAAACCAAACAAGCCCAATTCTTTCAGTCTTGCCTCCGAGCTCATGTTCTCTCGACCTTTCATCAGTTTTGTTTTGCTCTTCTCTGGACCTTTTCCAATTTCTCCACCTCTTTCCTGAAATGCGATGCCCAGATCTGAACACAGTCCTCCAACTGAGGCCTAATCAGTGCAGAGCAGAGCGGCAGAATGACTTCTCGGGTCTTGCTCACAACAAGGCGGCTTGCAGAGGCCTGCTGTTGTTAAGCGCACGCAGCTGCAGTTGATTGTCCCCCTTTCGGGCAGGCTGTTGCTGATGGGTGCGCTAGGCACATGGCAAAGCCACCCAGGCTTTCCGTGACCCTTAGCACTTCCTGTGTGCGTCTGTTCATGAGCAGGCTGGAGAGGGGGCTCTGTTCAGGGGCCTGCCGGAAGACGTGCAGATTGGTTTGTGAAAGCCTCCTCTTTCCAGCACGTGAAGAAGTCCCTGGAAGTGCTGGAATCCGTGACCCCCCGCCAGACTCGTGCCCTTGACAATAGTGCCGAGACGTAAGGCGGCTGAGCAGCACGGCGATGTTGCTGGGAAGGCCACAGCTGTGCTGATGGAAGCCGCAGGGTGCAGGCGCAGTGGAAGAACGTGCCTGCCAGCCTAGCTACTACTGCTCAGAGCAGTCCCTTACCTACAGCGGGAGAACCCCCGGCTGTCACCGCAGAGGTTCCTGCACTACACCGCAACAGCAGCATAACCACCACGCCATGCTGGGCCACTGTAGTGCCCATAGTCCAGCCCCAGCCCCAGCCCCAGACACGTGTGGCATTGGACTTGGTACTCTGTGGCATTTTGATGGAGAACCTAGAGCGTGGCCCATTGCACGGATCGAAACCTGGCTGGCTGGCGTGTCTCCAAATGTAACAGTAAGTGGGGGATCGTGGTCTAGTGATGATCAGTTCTTGGCCCTCCGCAATTTAACGTTTCAGGTGAGGCCATGCAGGAAAACATACAGGTGTTTGTGGTAACGTTTGCAGGTGGTACACAGGCGGGGGGAGTGAGGAATAAGGAGGAGACCAGGTCTCTGGTATGGGGAGACCAAACTGGGTGTAAACAACAGGCATTTCTGAACAGCCTCATGTAACAAAGAATGCAGGCCTTGCGCATGGGCTTGTGCTTCCAGGCTGGCTGAGCCCGGACTCTGGGCCGCAGCATTCGCACGGTTCCCTTGGGAATTAACTCGCCCGGTCGCTGGTGGGGTGGAGAACAGTCGGCCTGTTGACTGACGGCATGCCAGGCCCGCTTGGCACGTCCTAGAGCGGAGAGGAGCCGCCTGGCTTTTGAGTGCAGCAGGGCGGCTCCTGATCAGCTCACGGTGGCGTCTCGCAGGCAGGGGCCTGTCGTCTCCGCGGCCCGCCCTGGGCAGTGAAGATCGGGTTGCCCATCAGCCCACGCGGTCGTCCCCTTGCCCCAGGAGCTCTGCCCTCTGCCGCTGACTCCAGCCCCCTTGCGTCTCCACAGGTGGCAACAGTCGGCGAAGTCGTCCGGTTTGTCGAGCAACCTGCAGCCGTCGGGCTCCAAAGTGGACACTCTCAGGGAAGAGATGGAGGAGGCGGCGAACAGAGTGGAGATTTGCAGGGTACCTCTCGCTGTGTCTGATCTCCCGGCCTGTCCGTGGGCCGGTGTCTCGCCCGGAGAGGGGTTCTACAGGCTGGGAAATTGGGGGTGGAGTTGCAGGCAGGCGGAGCTTAAGTCTGGGTGAGCAGTGCGGAGGGAGGCCTGCTGCTCCCAGGAGTCCCGGCATGCCCAACAGGCAGCGTCAGCAGCTCTTCCCTCCGGCTCCCTCCTCCAGCCCTGCCAGGACTCCTCACCCTGTGCCAGGTATGCAGGGAGAGGAGACCTGTCTCTCTCCACAGCTCCTCAGTCACCCGGTGAGACCCCCGCTCCCAGCACGTTCCCCCTGCCTCCCGCACAGCCCGAGGGCGCCCCAGCTCTCGAAGCCCCTGCCTCGGTCCTCACACAGCTTGGGGTGGGCTCTCCCTGCCCCTCATCTCCCATAGGCGGGGGAAGCTCTGAGCTAACGACTCTCGGAGCCGGAGAGCAGCTTCAGGCCTCCTGCGTTGTGCCCTGGCAGTGAGCAGGCTCCGGGGGTGTTGGCTTGTGAACCTTGAGCAGTGTATGTCGGCGTCTGAACCACCAGCGGAAACCAGCCCTTTCCCCTGAGCTTGTTCGCTTGACAAGAGTCAGCGTTCCGGTGACTGCAGGGAGGGTGTCTCCTCCCTCCCCCACCCCAGCTCCATCTGGCTGTTGTGTTTGGGGACGGGAAGCAAACTCTTCCAGGTCTCCTCCATCCTAGAGGACTGTGGCAAATTCAGCATGGATGGTCTGTGTGGTGAACCCTAATGTACTGATGTACAAGGGAAGGCAGTGTTGCCTAGTGGGAGAGCCCTAGAGAACCAGAGTTCTATTCCTGGCTCTGCTAGAGGCCTGCAGGGTGACTTTGGACACGTCCCTTTGGCTCTCCATGCCTGTGTCGGTCGGTACAAGGCGGATACCGATACTGACATCCTTCATAAATTGCTCTGTCACCAGCCGATGAAGGGGGCTATGGAAGAGCTGGGGGGTGGATGCTTCTCGCTTGCCTTCTGCTCAAGATTTCAAAGCATCCACTTGGATACGTGAGCTAGATTTTCAAAAGTGCTTCGTCCCACCTGAAAATCTATCCCCTGCCTGCTCGGGCACGACCTGGCATGGCTTTATAGAGAGGGCTGCATGGGTTCAGGAATTCCACCCCAGGCTAACATGCGGCTAGGAAGGAACAGCCAAAGGGGGGACAGTCCGAAGTTCCTTCCAGCCTAGTCTCCTGTCTTGCAAGAGCGGCTGATGCCGGGTGCTTCAGAAGGAACCAGGAGAACAGGGCAATTCTCGAGCAGTCAGGGGCGAGGCTCCCCCAGAGCGTGGGGTTGCATGCCTGGCTGCCTGGGCTGAGAGCCGTGGAGGGACCTGTCCCGCTCAAACTTACCGAGTTCTTCTTTGAACCCAGTGACAGGTTTGGCCTTCACAACACGCCCTGACAAGTTCCACAGTTAAATTGTGCGTTGTGTGAAGAGGCACTTCCTTATGTTTGTGTTAAACTAGTTGCCTTGGATGACTCCTGGCTCTTGTGTTATGGGAAGGAATAAATACCCTTTCCTTTGCCACTTTCTCCACGTCGCTCACGATTCTGCATCCTCCTTGGGCCTCTCTTCTCCAAGCTGAAGAGTCCCGTCTTTTTCCTCTCTTGTCGTAGGGCAGCTTTGTCAGACCCTTGATTTGGTTTTGTGACTCTTCTCTTCACCTTTCCCAATTCTGAAATACCTTTTTGGAGTCTGAGTCATTTGCATGAATTAGAGCCGGTCAAAATGTTTTAAAGATTTTTGTGATGAATGCCGCCAATATCAAATGTTGACAAACATGGCTGGGGGTGGCGTGGGGGTGGAGGGGGAACATCACCACTCCCCGCCTCCCCCCATCTGTAAAAGTGTGGCAGCTTGAGAAATGTGCACCCAAGTTATACATGCGGGTCATGTGGCAGTCTGTCAATGCAGACCCATAGCTGTGTCTTGTCCTGTCTTGCAGTTGTGTTACATAATAGAACTCTGGAGGTTGTGTCGTTGTATTTCATCCCCTGAACTCACACTACAAAGTAGGAGAGACAAGCTAGGGAGGGAAGATCTTTTGCTGGAACAGCACAGGTGGCTTATAGAGCTCTGTAAACTTGAACAGAAGTTGGCCGAATAAAAGATATTCCCTCGCCCATCTTGATTGTCTAACCCCCTGGGATTAAGACGGTTACAACACTGGATCTTACAACCTACAGCGAGTCTTTCGGTATTGTGACGGCGCGTCGGGTTTGTCCATCTCCTGCACCCCTGTAATGGCACAAACAGACTCCACCACCCAGTAGAATAGAGGGAGTTTATTGCTCCTCCAAGATACAGCACAGCACAGATGCAATCTGGTTACAGGAACTGGGGCTAGGATGCCTCAGCCCCCCTTGAGATGGGGGAGACTGGGCAAACTAAATCCCAGCCACTTTCCCTAGGCTGTCTCCTCCATGATCCCAGCCAGAAACTAACTAACCCTCTTCCAGCCCTGCCTCCAGCCAGGGGCGGCATTCCACTTTGCTTTGTTTCTCTCCCTGGGGGGTAGCTGGTCCGACAGGTTGAGAGACCCTTGCCTAGTGACTCATCCCCTGTCCTGCTGGGCTGTGCTACAGACAGCAGCCAGTGGGGGTCACCCACAGCCCCAGCATAGCAACCAGTAAGATACCCCCCACTACGTCACAGGTATGTCCATGCTTTGCGCGGCAGGTGAAATTTCCGCCTGAACTCTGAAATAAATGTGGCTGTGATTGCATGACAGGCAGGAGGACACAGTCCTGTCCAAGACCCTCGGTACTTATGCCGATGGCTAGCCCCTCGTATTGCCACGGCTACGCGCCTGTTCTTAGTACACTGCCTCAACCAGGAATAGTGTGGGTCTGTCTGCTTGAGCTAGACATTGTACGTTCCAGCTCCAGGGAAGAGGTGCCCTTCCTGCATGCGTTCCGTCCACTACCGGTGTGAGCCGTAACGGGCTGTGTATATTTAATGAACCCCTCAGACAAAAATAGCAAAGCAGAGAGAGAACAAAGCAGATACTCAGGGAACATGCGGCATTTACCTGATCAGCCGCTGTCCATTCAAAACTGTTTGCTGTGCTGGACCAGCAGCTTTGTAGCCATGGTCTTTGGGCCTGGGTCCATTCCGCTTCTTCTCCGAAGCTCCTGTTGTGTAGAGTAACTTAATGTGATTCCATATCAAGTCAGTTGTTGAGGGCAGAGTATCACGACTGACACTGGCATAGACCAAGGGTGGGCAAACACCGGCCCACAAGCCGGATCCGGGCCACTAGGGTTAGCCCTTGGTGGTCCCCCCTGCTATATTTCCCTGCGCCTCTGCAGATCCCAGCGATCGCCATGCCATGGGTCACCATTCCCAGCCAATGGAAAGAGGTGTCCCAGTCCACACCGCTTCCCCCCACGCCCATTGTCCGGGAAAAGGGATCCCAGTGGGAGCGGTGATCGCCGGTACCTGCGGAGGTGCAAGGAGGTACAGTGGCAGTGGCCTGCCGGGGGCTCGCCACTGGCATAGATTGTCCTGCTCCTCTCAACACGAAACCCGAATTTGTCATGTCTGGCTGTGGCTAGATCCATTCAAAAGTTGGTGTCTCTTGAAAAGCTTTAAATAGTCAGTGATCTGCTTCTCCTCCCTCCGCCTCAGCATTGTACTGGGGTGGAGCTAAATTAGAACAAGCAGCCATGGGCTTGAATTGCAGCAAGGGAGGTTTAGGTTGGACATTAGGAAAAACTTCCTATCAGGGGGGTTAAACACTGGGATAAATTTCCTGGGGGGCTGTGGAATCCCCATCCCTGGAGATGTTTAAGAGCAGGTTGGACAGACCCTGTCAGGGATGGTCTAGACGGTGCTTGGTCCTGCCGTGAGGGCAGGGGACTGGACCTGATGACCTCTCGAGTCCCTTCTGGTTCTAGGATTCTGGAATCCTCGGTCAATATCATTGTGCATTAAACATGGATTTCGGCATTGCAGTGACCCTGGCCTCGCTCCTGCAAACACTCAGCCCTGTGTTTAACTTCCCTGCCCCGAGAAGCCTTTGAGACGGGTGGGATGGTTCTGATGGAAAGTGAAGAGTGTTAGTGCGATCAGGGTGCGAGCGTTTCACCACCGAACGTGCGAAAGCAACGGACGTTGCGGCGCTTTGTCTGTTGCAGAGGAATGATACTTTTCTGTCGGTCTGACCCTGTTCGTCTGGCCATCCTTGCACCGAGCTTCGTGTGGGTCGGGGGGAGCTGTGGGGACAGTACAGACACACAGGGCTGTTCCCAGTGATCTCTTGCACACGCCCAGAAATGCTTGATAGTGTTGCATGCCCTCGCCTCCTCTGGTTCCAAGCCCGGGCTCATATTCATGTCTGCACTCCTGACTGATTTCTGTAGGGAGTTCTATATACCCGGCCTGAAGCTGGAAGGTCGGGCACGTGGCTGCGTAGACACAAAGTCATCCAGGAAATCTGGGTATGTCTACACTACCCCGCTAGTTCGAACTAGCGGGGTAATGTATGCATACCGCACTTGCTAATGAAGCCCGGGATTTGAATTTCCCGGGCTTCATTAGCATAAGCGGGGAGCCGCCATTTTTAAATCCCCGCTGCTTCGAACCCCGTGTAGCGCGGCTACACGGGGCTCGAACTAGGTAGTTCGGACTAGGGTCCTATTCCGAACTACCGTTACTCCTCGTGAAACGAGGAGTACCGGTAGTTCGGAATAGGCACCCTAGTCCGAACTACCTAGTTCGAGCCCCGTGTAGCCGCGCTACACGGGGTTCGAAGCAGCGGGGATTTAAAAATGGCGGCTCCCCGCTTATGCTAATGAAGCCCGGGAAATTCAAATCCCGGGCTTCATTAGCAAGTGCGGTATGCATACATTACCCTCCTAGTTCGAACTAGGAGGGTAGTGTAGACATACCCTCAGAGACTAAGGCTAGAAGAGCCCTCAGGAGCCATCGAGTCCAGCTCCCTGCCCAAGGCAGGACCAACCCAACTCAATCAGCCCAGCCAGGGCTTTGTCAAGCCGGGACTCAAACACCTCTAGGGATGGAGATTCCACCCCCTCCCTAGGGAACCCAGCCCAGTGCTTCCCCACCCTCCTAGGGAAATAGTTTTTCCTAATATCCAACCTGGACCTCCCCCACTGCAACTTGAGCCCATTGCTCCTCGTTCTGCCCCCACTGAGAACAGCCTCTTGGGAACCCTCCTTCAGGAAGTTGAAGGCTTCTCTCAGATCCCTCCTCACTTGTCTCTTCTGCAGACTAAAGACGCCCAAATCCCTCAGCCTCTCCTAAGCCGTGTGCTCCAGCCCCCTCGTCGTTTTTGTTGCCCTTCACTGGACTCTCTCCCGTTTGTTCACATCCTTTCTGTAATGGGGCCCCCCAAAATGATGCAGCGCTCCAGATGTGGCCTCCCCAGTGCCAAGAGCGGCAGTGCCATTTCCCAGATTCTCCTTCTTCCCGTTTTTTAGAGATGGGCGCTAAATTTGCCTTTTTACATCATCCAGGATGGACCTTCCCCGACCGCCAGGGGTTTTCAAAGACAATGGCCAATGGCTCTGCAATCACATCAGCCAATTCCCTCAGCCCCCTCGGGTGCATTAGGCCCAGCCCCCTGGATTTGGGTAGAAAAGCCTCGTGTGCCTCTTGCTCTAGAGCAGACACCCGCCACGCCAGCACCCTTGTTGCTCCCGCCTCTTGCTCAACCCAAAGACTCTCCCAGGCTTATCTCCGGTTTCCCACTGGAGCTGGGAGCTGCTCTCTGACATGCAGCGCAACGCCCCCGCCTGTCCCCCCCGCCTCCATCCCTCCAGAGCGGGTGTACCCTTCCCCGGCAGTGCGCCGGTCCCACCGCCTCTCGGTTCCAATCACAGCACGGTTCCTTGCCTGCGCCAGGGCGTCCAGTTCTTCCTGCTTGTTCCCGGGCCTCTTGCGTCCATGTGCAGGCACCTGAGGTAACTGGCCGGTCGCCCTGCTTTCCCTCGTGCTCGTCGTGAGCATCGGTTGGGGAGAAGCATCTCCTTTCTGTACACTGCGGCGGTAGCGCGGTGCTGGCGTAACTCTCCCCGGGCTTGGTAAAGAAGGGCTCTCCGCAGTAGCTGAGATCACACCTGGGCATTGGCCGAACCCTGCGCAGGGCGTGGGCGGAGGACTGTTCCCTCCAGCGGAGTCCTGAGCAGTTGCCTCCTCTTGCTTGTCCTGGGACGGCGGGCCCGTGGGAGGTCAGTGGTGAGGGTCATTCGGGGGGCGGGGAGGCTAGAGAAATAAAACCTCATGGGATCTTTTGCCTTTTTAAAAATACAGCACAAATAAGTAGGCGTGAATCCTGCCACCAGTCCTAGCCTGGGACCGTCTGAGCAGGGGCAATTAAAACTTCCCACCTCCCCCCAGGAATCCTCACCTGCACCCCCTCTGCTTTTCCAGGCCTGCCCCTGCCTCACCACCCAGCTGGTGCACCCGGACTGGGTCCACAGCCCACCTCCAGCCTGGGCTTCTGCAGATTCACCCACGCCAAGATCTCTGCTGAGCGCTTGTGCGCGGTTGCGCCAGACAGGGCAATGGCTCCAGAATGTGGACAGAGGCGGCAGGGGGTAGGGAGAGACAGTTCCCCCTCGGACCTTTCAAAAAGCCCCCAGACCTCCAGGTGTGGTCAGTGTTGGGTGTGAACCCAGATCTTCAGAGGGGAAGAGTTACCCACCCTGCCACCTAGATCCTCTGAGCCTTGATCTCTACAGGGCAGGGCTCGTTCTCCACGGTTCGTGAGCTCCAGAAGGAACTTTTAATTTACGGATACGTTCTGTTACTGGGACTCAGAACTCAGGCTGATTGCCTGCTCGAGTGAAGAGTTATGTCCAGAGACAGGGAAAGAAAGAACAGTTGCAAGTCGTGTTGGGAAACAGCTTGGCAGATTTTGTTCAGGAGCATGGGGGTAAAGGACCCTGGAAGGCTGGAGCCTTTCCTGGCCCGGGAGCCTTCCTGCAGCTCCACAAGCGATGGGATACCTGGGTTGGTGCAGGAAAGGGGGAGATCCGAATGTTAGGGCAAAGAGAGCTGCTTGGCAAGGGTTGTGGATGGTTGGGTATGTCTTCGAAGTAGGGAAGCAAATGAAGCACCCTGAAGTTGCAAATCAAGCCCGGGATTTAAATATCCCGCGCTTGATTCGCATGCTCTGTGAGGTTTGCGCCGCTTCCCGGTGGCCCTGCAAACGCGGTGCAATCCTGCAAGCATCTCTGACCCTGTGTGCCGGCAGGCAAACCGGATCCACCTGTAAACGATTGCAGCTGCTGCTCAGGCAGGTTTGAGCCGGGGTGATTTACTTCTTGCTAATTCTGTGCTCTCCACAGGACCAGCTCTCGGCTGACATGTACAATTTCGTGGCCAAAGAAATCGACTATGCAAACTACTTTCAAACGGTAAGTGCCAGTGGGGATGGGGCTGTTCTGTCTTCGTCCTTCCCTCTTGCACGATGCCTCGCTGAATTAACAGAGACCCCCGCTCCCCCGCACCGCACCGGGGTTCCTAGGGCAGGCTGTAACATCTGTCCCTTGTCTTTCCCCCAGCTGATAGAGGTGCAAGCAGAATACCATAGGAAGTCGTTAGCACTTTTACAGAACGTGTTGCCTCAGATAAAAGCACAGCAGGGTAAGTGCGCAGAGTTTTCTTCATTGACTGCATGCGCTGAGGAGACTGGCGCTCGGGGCGTCAGCTGGGGAGCAGTGGGCATGATGCGAGCGCCCCGTGGCCAGCACCGCGCTGCCCCTGGGTGCCGTCTGTCCCCGAACCGTCCGCTCTCGCCCACCCCCGAGGCAGGATTCTGGGCAGGTTGGAGCAGGGATTCTCAGTAGAGAGGCCGTCTCACGGGACCCCCCTCCCCAGCACCGGGATTGGGACTCCCCCAGTCCAAAGCCGCTCTGCCCACCCTGCTCAGAACCGGTGTCCTGAGGAGAAAATCCCGCCCCCCTCCACCCCTGGACAGACCCTCCCCAGAGAGGCGCTTTCCCTTGAACCCTCAAAACCGATTGTGTGTCAGTCGCCTCACAGTCAGTCCCCCAGCCCTCCACAACCAACACCCCCCGCAACCACGACGACCGCCTCTCCACACAGAGACTCTGGCCTGTTTGCCACCCGGCTTGTAACAGGCTTTTCAACAACTCCTCTGTCCCTCGCCCCCAGGACAGTGACTCCCTTCCCCACCCCCTCTCCCCCAGGATCGATTGCCCCCACCGCACCCAGCTCCCCCCACCCGCTTGCTTGCCATTGCCAGTCACGCCTCCCTCCGCAGCGCTCAGCCCCTCTCTAACCCTGGGGCCTGTCCGAGCTAAGCTTTCACTGCCTCCTTCCAGCTAACCCCTGGCACAATTCGCAGCACTCATTAGACCTGAAAGAGGGACCCCTCTGGCTGTCGGGTTTCCTAGGGGCAAGGAACAACCTCTCCCTTTTGTCACATGCACGGACCATGCAGGTGCGTGCCCTCCCCAAAAGGAGGTGGATTTCTTCCTGTTCCCAAATGGGGAAACTGAGGCTGCGTCTCTACAACGCAGCATTCGGCGGCGAGGTTGTGTTAACCCAGCCCCGTCGCAAAGGTCAGCGCGTGTGAATGCTGGTTGTGAGCACTGCTGGCCGAATACTTCCAGCCCCCCCGGGCGGCTCCTGCCCACAAAGCGGCATTTACGCTTCCCTTTCTGCGGCAAAACGTTTCACTAAGCTAAGCGCCTGCGCAGGGCAAGGCGTTTGTCAATTCCACAGACACAGCCTTAGTGACTCATCCCCGCAGTTATGCCCCCTCACATGCAAGCGTGCCAAGTCGCTGCACACATAGACGTGCCCACACTGTAGGCACGCACAGCCTCCTACGCGTGCATTGTGCCCTGCACTTGCACACACGTGTGCACATACGCTTGCACACTCAAGCTTCCCTGGCAGGATGAATTCAGGTGGACGTTCAGCCGGAGAGATTTCAGGGGCCCAGGGGTCTGGCTGATCAGCCAGGGTAGCCTTGCATCTAACTATCCCCCCTCCCCCATAATGGAAAGGAATTCCTCAGCTGCCCAGACCCACAGGTACAGGGAAGTGTCTCTCCCTTTCTCTCTGCTAAAGACACCGAGCCCTGGAGTGCGTCCCAAGCAGCCGGGGGCCGGGTTGCTTCCAGCTGCAGGCTGCACACTCAGGACTTTGCAGTTCCCCATGACATGATCTCCTGGCCCCGAGAACCTGCCAGCTTGTAAAGCAGCGTGGTTCTCTCCCCTTGGAAAGCGACAGCGCTGTAGCTCCCAGCCATACACCGCTGCCCCCTCTAAGTACACTGAATGCAAGAGCTGAGCGTTGCAATAGCGTCGGGCTGCTCTCCCAGCCAGGGCTGCTCACCCGGGGCTGCACCAGCCCTTAGACGTCCGCCCGCATCCTTGGATGAAGGAACATGGCTGCTAGGATGCACCATGGTAATCGTGTCCCCTGGGGATTCCCCACTCCGGGACCAGTGGACGCCCAGTTTAAGTGGAGCCATGCAGTGGCTTGATGCATTTTTCCCTCTCCCCTCTGGAGGCTCGAGTGGAAATAAGAGCTCTGGACACTAGTGACTGGAGCGTGACGGGTCACTAGTGACTGGAGCGTGACGGGTCTCACTGTTAACACACGCTACAACTGCTCCACCACTTGGCCTGCTTGGCTGAGCCTGCTCAGCGGAGGGAGGTGGGGGGCGGGGGATGCTCGGAGGCTGTAGTGAAGGGCATTAAGGAGCTGGAAGTGGGGGGGCATGCACAGGACATGCCTGCTGGGCTGTGTGCGGCTCCTCTCGGTGCGTCCTGCCAGGCTGGAGCCCCCACGGTGCCCAGAGCAGCAGCGGGAGCGGTGTCGTTAGGGCAGCGGTAAGGCAGGCCTCGGTGGGGGGAGGCCGGGTGCGGTCTGGCTTGGTTGCCCCCTGGGAGCTCTGCGTTCAGATCACGCCTTGAGTCAGCAGGGGCTCTGGGGCCGGCTGCTTGGCCCCCCTGAGCAGGGGCTAGCCCGGGGCTCTATCCCATCCCCTCTCTGGCTGCAGGGCTGGGGGAGGCCGGAGCCTCAGCGTGGGACATTGGATAATGTAAGGAGAGCAGAGGGACATCGGGGGTCTTGCGCCCTGGCTCACCTAGACCCAGGGAGATGCATCCTGGACGTGCATCAGCCACACGGACACGGACACAGACATGGACACAGCCACACACACAGAGCAATACACACACAGCCACACGGACACGGACACAGACATGGTGTGACGTAGTGGGGGTACCTGGCTGGTTTCTGTGCTGCTGGCTCTGGGGTAACCCCCACTGGCTGCCGTGGGGACCACGACCCAGCAAAACAGGATGAGTCACTATGCAAACCAGTGGCCAGACACCCCCCATGGAGAGGAACAAAGGAAGGTGGATGCTGCCCTGGCTGGGGGGCAGGGCTGGAAGAGGGTTAGTTAGTGGCTGTCTGGGAGCATGGAGGAGACAGCCTAGGGAAAGGGGCTGGAGTTTAGGGGCCCGGTCTCCCCCATCTCAAGGGGGCACTGAGGCCTCTTAGCCCCAGTTCCTGTAACCAGATTACATCTGTGCTATGCTGTATCCTGGAGGAGCAATAAACCACCCTCAATTCCACTGGCTGGTGGAGTCTGTTTGTGCCATTTCAGGGTGCAGGAGATGGGGGACCCCCAACGCGCCGTCACACATGGACACAGCCACACACACAAAGCGATACACACACAGCCACACGGACACGGACACAGACATGGACACAGCCCCACACACAGAGCAATACACACACAGCCACACGGACACGGACACAGACATGGACACAGCCACACACACAGAGCGATACACACACAGCCACACGGACACGGACACAGACATGGACACAGCCACACACACAGAGCGATACACACACAGCCACACGGACACGGACACAGACATGGACACAGCCACACACACAGAGCGATACACACACAGCCACACGGACACGGACACAGACATGGACACAGCCACACACACAGAGCGATACACACACAGCCACACGGACACGGACACAGACATGGACACAGCCACACACACAGAGCAATACACACACAGCCACACGGACATGGACACAGACATGGACACAGCCACACACACAGAGCGATACACACACACACAGCCACACGGACACGGACACATGCACACACACACAAAGCCACACACACACACAGCCCCCCCGCACACACAGGCACACACACACGGAAAGGTGCGAGGTGGGGATGCGTAGCCCGGTAGCCCCGCTGCCAAGGAAGCTTGCTAGCTGGCAGAGCGACGGAGGGGATGAGTCGCGGTGCCCTTGCCCCCTAACCCGCCTGGTTCCTCTCCCCTGCTCTCGGCTGCTGCGTGGAGCAGAAGCCTGGATCGAGAAGCCCTCCTTTGGGAAGCCCCTGGAGGAGCACCTGGCCGTCAGCGGGCGGGAGATCGCCTTCCCCATCGAGGCCTGTGTCACCATGCTGCTGGAGTGCGGGATGCAGGAGGAGGTGAGTCGGGAACCCCCGCGCGGGTCTCTCTGTGCCGTCCCCCGGCTCCCGCGGCCCACGTGTGTCTGTCGCCATGACGATCCCTGCGGGCCTGGGAACCTCTGATGCCCATTGAGACCCCGCCCTCCGCAAAGCCCCTCGGCTCTACGCTGCCAGGTACGGAGCCTGCCCGGGGGCGAGGGCGGCAAACAGCCGGCTGCAGGGAGCCGGAGAGAGCCGTGAAGGAACCGGGGGGTGGCAGTGTGTATTGACTACACCATTAACCAGTAAGGGCAGGCTCGCTCCTGGACCGCAGCACCCGGCGGCTCTTGCTACATTTAAAATGCAGAGGAGCAGCGGTTCTGGACCCGCGCACGTCAGGACGGCTCGGGCCCGGCTCGGGCCGGGTGCAGCAGCCCCTGTTCGCCGTGGCCTGGGCTGGTCGCAGGCAAGGGCTGCTCTGGCAGCTGCCCCTCTCTGCAGGGGTCCCCAGTGGGGGAGCTGGGTTTCCAGTGGATGGGGCTGCTGCCGCCAGGAACCCCCTCACCCCCCCCCGTGGATTGGGGCTGCCACCGCCAGGGACCCCCTCACCCCCCCCCGTGGATTGGGGCTGCCACCGCCAGGGTCCCCCTCACCCCCCCCCCATGGATGGGGCTGCTGCCGCCAGGGACCCCCTCACCCCCCCCCCATGGATGGGGCTGCCACCGCCAGGGTCCCCCTCACCCCCCCCCCATGGATGGGGCTGCTGCCGCCAGGGACCCCCTCACCCCCCCCCCCCCCGTGGATTGGGGCTGCTGCCGCCAGGGACCCCCTCACCCCGCCCCCGTGGATTGGGGCTGCCACCGCCAGGGTCCCCCTCGCCCCCCCCCCCATGGATGGGGCTGCTGCCGCCAGGGTCCCCCTCGCCCTCCACCCCCCGTGGATTGGGGCTGCTGCCATGCCAGCCTGGGCTGCTGCGAACAGGGGATGCTTCATGGCAGCAGCCCCTGTTCGCAGGGGGGCCACTCCCCACTACTCTCCCCTGGGGGGGGCAGGTGGCACTGCAGAGACAGTGTGGGGGGGGAACCAGCTTTTAAGCCACTTTCCCTCAGCACTGGCTCCTGTTTTCCCTGCCTTCCCTCTTGCTGCCTCTCATTCAGAGGCAGCCTGGGGAGGGGGGAGTGGTCAAGTACTCTACTCGATTACCCGATACACTGACGTTTAGCAGGTAGTTGACTACTCGCTTCCCCCCTAAGGGATCACTAAGGGGCTGGTGCCGCTGCGGGTCATGCCCGGGTCTGAGCAGACAGCCCCTCGCGCCTCGACAGTGGCCAGTGTAGCCACGGCTCAGCATGCAGCGGATCCCCCATGAGCCTGGGGGTGAGTCTGCTCCAGCGCCCGCTGGAGACCCGGGCTCTCGAATAGGGACGTTAGCACCGGAGAGCCCTAGAGTTGGCCAAGAGGGCAGCTGGTACGTTGCCTTGCTGGGGCTCCCAGGAGTACAGGCGGGGGGGGCAGGCAAAGGGCGCAGGTGAGACGTGATGACGTGATTCTTCCGCTCTACCCTGCACTGATTGGGCCTCAGCTGGAGGGTTGTGTCCAGCTCTGGGCGCCACATTTCAGGAGAAACGAGGAGAAAATGGAGAAAGTCCAGAGAAGAGCAACAAAAATGATGATTGTCCAGAAGACATGAGCTGTGAGGCAAGGCTGAGGGAACTGGATTTAGACTGGAAAAGAGAAGACTGAGAGGGGACATGCCAGCAGCTTTCAAGTGACTAAAAGGGTTTTACAAGGAGAAGGGAGAAAAATTGTTCTCCTTGGCCTCTGATGCTACGACAAGAAGCAACGAGCTTCAATTACAACAAGGGAGGTTGAGGTTGGACATTAGGAAAAATTTCCTCCCTGTCAGGGTGGTGAAACACTGGGATAAATTGCCGAGGGAGGTTGTGGCATCTCCATCCCTGGAGATATTTAAGAGTAGGTTGGACAGACACCTGTCAGGGATGATCTAGACGGTGCTTGGTCCTGCCGTGAGGGCAGGGGACTGGACTCGATGACCTCTCGAGGTCCCTTCCAGTGCTAGTGTTCTAGGATTCTCTGAGGCCCCGGCACAGGGATGTGGCGTAATGAAAGCCTTTTCCTTTTCCACTAAAACCCTCTTTCTGCCATGTCTAATCTGCCTAGCTGCGTAGTGCCGAGGTGCCAGGAGCCAGGCAGCCGGCTCTGTTCCATAGATGCTGGTTTACACCAGCCGAGCTCTGACCGTGCAGCTGCACTCCGATCGGGTGTGTTGGTCGGGTGTGCCCCAGGGAAGGTGTTTCCGCGCGTCCTCGGGCAGTGACGTTCTACTCAAGCGCATCCATTGGGACCCTGCTAGGTCAGAGCCTGCCCTCTACGCCGTTGGCACCTGGGCCGCTCTGTGGGGCCCTTTCCCAATGGGGCACCATGCTCTGCCACCACCATGATAGTCACTGTTTCCCACAGTGGCTAACGCCGCTCCTGTCTCCTTTCCCCAAGGGGCTCTTCAGGGTGGCTCCTTCGGCATCCAAGTTAAAGAAGCTCAAAGCGGCTCTCGACTGCTGCGTGGTGGATGTGCAGGAGTACTCCGCAGACCCCCACGCCATTGCAGGTAAAGGGCAGAGTTACCCAGGCGGGGAAACACGATTTAGTGCTTCTCTCGGTGTCCATCTTCCAGCCGGGGCTCTCCACGCACGGCGCCCGCCGCGGGGACTCGGGCAGCAAGTGCTGTAGCCCGGGTGTGGTGGGAAGTTTTCCAGCAGAATTGCATCTCCCCCGAAAGTGCTGATTCCACGAAAGCAAAATGGGTTGCGGAAATGTTTCCCTGCTGGCGACATCGTTTTGAAAGAGGCGGAGGCGCTTTCGGAGGCGGGGCGGGAGGCAGCTTGCCGGCCGGCCATTTTGAAGTGTCTTTTTGTTTCTGGTTTTTAAAAATGAGAGAACAGAACGTTTCAAAAGCCGCGAGTGGAACAACCCATTCCCACTTTACCCAAGCGGAACATGCGGGCGGACCCAACGCAATATTTTTTTTTCAGAATTTTGTTTCATAAGAAAATTTAGAAATTTGGAGGGGGGGGAGTCCCCCTTTTCAGAACAGGAAAAAAAACAGAAATGGGAGAATTGCTCCTGAAATAGAAACCCGTTTGCCCCGAGCTGTAGTACCGTCCCATGCCGCTATGTGCTGCAAACTGCTGCTAGTTGTTCCTGGACGAGTAGTAAAGCATCAGGGCCCTTCCACACGGACCTCCCCTGAGGGTTCAAGTCAGACTTGCAGGGAGGAGTCACTAATGGCTTCCTCTGGGGGGTCAGACAGGGTTTCGAGTGCTCTGTTTTAGAGGGACGCTGTTAACAAAGAGCTTGTCTCACTCCGAGTGTGAAAACCACCCCCCAGCTCAGTCACTTACCAGGATAGACAGACTCCTGGGGCGGGGAGTGGAGCTGGGGAGAGCCAGGCCTTCGGCGCTGACAAGTGACTGGTGTGACAGCTCAGTTCTGCAGACGCCTTAGGCCCGGCCCCAGACCTGGCCAGCGTTCCTTCCTGTCTCCTAGGGGCGCTGAAGTCCTATCTCCGAGAGCTTCCAGAGCCTCTCATGACCTTCGAACTCTACGACGAATGGATTCAAGCTTCCAAGTGAGTCCCGGAGGCGCTTTCCTTTGTCCTCGGCCCCACCCCCACAGCCGAGGCATCCAGAGCTCGCGCGTAAGAGGGGCGGAAGCGTGTTCTCCGCAGCCCGTGCGGAGTAGGGATGGAAAAGCGCAGACGATCAACCGAGAAGCAAAAGCCTATAGGTTCATGCGATAGACGACACGCGTTCCCCGGCGCCACTTGCCAGCAGCTCGGCTCAGTCCTGGCTTGCGATGGGTCCAGGTCCTGCCACTGCACCGGGTCTGCAATTAAAGCGTATTAGGAGCCAGGCAGGCAGCCCGGCTCAGTTCTGGCTCGCACCGGGTCCGGGAGCTCAGACCAGGGGCTGCCTGCTGCCTCTTTATCAGGTGACAGGCAGCCGGTCCGTGAAGGCGGCTGGTTTTTAAACTGGCTCCCCTCGCGGACCAGCTCCCGCCGGGCATCCTGTGCTGCTGCCTCTCATACAGAGGCCGCAGCGCAGAGTGGCAGGGGGGTCCTCAGAGTGGGGCTGGAGCGCACTGGCTGCCAGCCCCACCCCCGGGGACTATACACTGTAGACTAGTCGACTGACCAAGAATTCACGAGGTTCCTCGGCTATTCAGTTAACCGATAATTCACATCCCCAGTGCGGAGCGGCGCTGCCACGGGGGGCATTGCAGAGCCACCTGCTGAATGAGAACGTCGGGCACCTTTGTCCTCTGTGCTCTGCCTCCGCAAAGCCGGCTCCCAGGGTTCCTCCAGAGCCTGCGCTGCCAGTGCCTGGAATGGCCTCCTGGAGCACTCGAACTGCCCCACGCAGCCCTTCCCGGCGCGCACTGAACGGCACCCGGTGGGCCTCGCTCGAGCCCTGTTTGAAACGGGCCGACAGCCGCCTGGGCCAGGGCGCTTGGCAGGTGCGAGCAGGGCAGGCAGAGCACTGACGCATCAAGCTCCCTGCAGTTCATACCCCTGTGGCGCCGTCTGCAGAGTCATGGAGCTTCTCCCAGAAATTTGCCTCTAGCTAGAGCAGCTCCGGGCCCCCTCTAACATCCCAGATGTCTCCGCAGCTTCCGATAACTGCTGATGTTTGTCCCCTCAATCCGGAACTGTCTCCAATTTGCCCTGGCTCAAGGGCAGGCAAGATGGACTCCTGCTGCAGCTTTTCTAGCCCCGAAGTGTCCGGGCGTCGGAGCCTGGCAGGCTCCCTGCAGGACTAGAGCCAGGTGCTGGCTCTCACCAGGGGGAGAGGCAGCGTGCGTGTCCAGCTCTGGAAGGGACAGAGGTCAGGCCTTAAAGTCATGGTCTTTTTGGGTAGTGAAGAGTTGTGCTGAGTTCTTTTAGGGACTCCCTCTGCACCCTGCGTGGTGGGGCTGGGGGTGACCGAGCTTAGCAGGGGGGGATGTGGAACTACAGGTGAGGCTCTGTGCCTGTGGATGAGGGATGCGACACTTCCAGAGGAAGGCTGGTCCAATGGCCCGGTGCCAGGCTGAGGTTGTGTGACCTACCGGGCCGGGTCTGGGCACCGCTGAGGGCATCTGCTCAGGGCGAATTGCTCAAATTCAGGGCTCTCTATAGCCCCCAGACTGGGGACCTTCCCAAACAGGCCACAAACCAGTCCCACAGAGCGCTTCAGCTGCCTGCCAGCCAGAAGCCTCACAAGCAAAACCCCTCCGACACCCCAGCAATATCCGTGCCCTAAACGGCCCCGGGTGTCATACACAGGTGAGGGGTTTTAGAGCCCAATCTCACCTTCCCCGAACAAGTTCTGTCCGGTTCCAAGAAACCAGCCACAGATCCCTGGTCAATTTACCCTCTGGACCGTACCCACAAATCACTCTGGGCCAATCCTTTAGCATCTAACATCTAAAGATTTATTACTAAAAGAACGAAAAGCATGAGAGTAAGGTTGTGAAAGTATCATACATCACATGCATCGAATCTCCCAGTTCTCGATGCAGGCTCTAGCAGAGATGTTATAACTGCTGGCTTAAAAGTCCTTGGTGCACATCCTATGTCCGGATGGGTCCACAGTTCTTCCCGGCTCATGATTCCCTGCGAGGCCGCATCTGGGGTCAGGAGCAGATCTGAAGACAAAATGGAGGCTGCCCCGTGGCATCTTTATCCCTCCTTTCTGCTCTCTTCTTGGCTGCAGCAGGTCACCTGGCCCATGGCCTATCCCTGTGTTCCCTGCTGGTAGCCCCTAGGTATCAGTCACCATTCTTGAGGTGTGTCCTTGGCCTAGAGAGGGCTATTGCTCCATAGAGATTTGCTCATTAGCATGTCCATAGGCGGAGCTTCTTTGCCCAATGCTCAACCACATACAGAGAAAGATTTGGTATCCACACACAGTACATGCTTATAACTTCACACACAGACATTATACAACCACATAAATAGCAGATATAGAATCAGTATAAGATAAGCTTTCATTTGACACCTTGTGTGGCTCCCTTTGTACCAACGTTTGGGGCAACCCCCCCCCCACACACACCCCATGGGTGCAGCAGTGATCTGGCTGCTCCCCTCAAAATCCAGTAACGTGACAGGGGGCTGGAGGACTTCCTGCCGTGCTCAGTCCCTAGTGGAACCACGCAGGCCTGGAGCTTCTCTCTAAGCACGTGAAGTAAATGCTACAAGCAAAGCTGGGCTGAGGCCCCAGCATTCGCACCGGCGCTCTGCACGGGACGCCCGTAGGCTGCGAGTGGTGACGGCTGCAAAGAACGTGGGGTCCCAGTTCAGATTTCAGAGGTGCCCCAGTCGCCGGGGTCTTTGGATCTGCCGCCTCCTCTCTGCACAGCCGCTGAGCGCTCGGCGCAGCGAGAGTCCGGCCGCGTGGCGACCTGACCGACTAATCCCGACCTACACTTCCTTCCCAGCCTCCAGGACCAAGACAAGAGACTGCAGGCCCTGTGGAACGCCTGCGAAAAACTGCCCAAGGCCAACCACAGCAACATCAGGTGGGCTTGCGGGGAGGGAACTGGGGGGTTCACTTCCGGAGTGATTTTTAAACCAGTTCCGCTGAACGGGCGCCAAAGGCGGTGTGCTTTAAACCAGCCCCGTTAACTCAGGGCAGTGACTAGGCACATTCCTCCCCCACTGGGAGCGTGTGCCCGGCCTCTGAGGGTGCGAGTCTGCGGCAGCCCCAGGAGGGGAGTTTTTGCTCTGTCCGTAGCCGCTTGTTCTTTTTGCTCCTGAGGCCAGTAGCTCAGTCCCCGGGTGTCGGCCAAGCTGGCGGCCATCACCCGTCCACACCACCGTTTGCACTGATGTAACTAGTCAGTGTGAAAACCAACAGCTGGGAAACGGGGGCCATTTCCTTGTGGAGACAAGGCCTTGGTAGAGGGCTGGGGCGGGGGTGTTCCCTTCCTCAAGTGCTGTCGGAGATCTCTGCATGCTTAGCCACATCAGCCCAACCCGACAGGCAGCAGAGGTCTCTGCTCCCCTGGAAGTGGGGCTTCCAGCCCCTCCGCCAGCGAGTGCTGCTGCAGTAGGTAGGGGGTGACTGGTCCCCAGGGCTCTGTCCTGGCAGAGGCTGAGGGAGGGGGAGCTGTACCTTGCTGGGAGCTAGGGATGTGGACGGTTACCCAGTTACAAAGTAAGCCTCCGCTTTCCCGGGTGATGCTTACCAGTCCTCGGCTAACCAGCACGGTGCCGGCTGCTGGCTGGCGTCCGTTTACCGAGCGGTCTGATCGCAGGCCATCACGTGCTTAGTGGAAATGGGTCGGGTTTCCTGGCCAGCCATGCGGGAGGGACTCATGGGGGGTCGAGAGGGAGGCTGGAAGCTTTGCCCCAGCCTCACGGGATGGCCTGGGACAAGTCACAGCAGGACAGCGAAGCTGCTTGGAGACCCTCCGAGGGAGGCCACCGGGCGGCAGGCAGTGCCGGGCTGGCCTGCGGCCCGTGCTGAAGCATGGGCCTGGAGCCTGCCTCCCAAGAGCGGCCGAGGGGCCTGGGGCTCGGGGCACGGCCTGCGTCCGGTGTCGGGGGAAGGCTGCTGTGGGGAACATGCCCAGTAGCCCCCACGTGACCCTCCGGCCTCACCCTCTGCCCCTCGCTTGCCTCCTCCAGGTACCTGATCAAGTTCCTAGCAAAGCTGACGGAATACCAGGACGCCAACAAAATGACACCGAGCAACGTGGCCATCGTGCTGGGCCCCAACCTCCTCTGGCCCCAAGCAGAGGGGTGAGCGGAATCCAGTGGGGCTGCCCTGGGGATACACGCCCGCGACAGTTGTGGCCAGGGGCCCTTTCGCTCCGGCCGCAGCAGCTCGGGCCGTTGGCTCTGGAGGCCCCGTTCAGGCCCCAGCGTGGCGGCTGGGCTGGTGGCCGTCACACAAGCCCCAGGACAGCGCAGTTCCCTGGCGGGCGGGTGGACCAGGGTTGATGCGTCTGTTGCCCTCCTCCAGTCTGCTTGGCTCCGGAGCTGAGCTTCTGCAGCCCCTGCTGGCGTCCGGGGCAGCTGGGGGCCCTCAGCACCTCTGGAAAGCAGGCCACGTGGGTGTGGCGAGGGTTGGAAATCCCTCCCCTCCGTGTCGCCGGAGCAGAGGTGCAGCCCCAGCCCCGTGGAGCTGGCATGCAGGGACGAGGCGCGACGGCCGCTCCGGCAGCGGGAGGGTGAAGTGGGAGGAGGCTGGGTTGGATGCAGAGGTGGGGAGGGGAGGGGAGGGGAGGGGCTCTGGGCCTGCGAGGACAAGCGACTGCCCCCCGGCGTCGGGCAGCATGGAAGGAGGCAGAAGTAGGGAGGTGAAAGGGGAGAAGCGGGAGGAGCAGAATCACGATTCCTGTGTCAATTGGGCTCCCTGGGGTGGAGGTGTGACGCCGAGGCAGGGTCCCCCAAATCCTGCAACCCCGTAGCAGCAAGATGAGACTCCAGCAGCCAGTAGAGTTGAGGGTGTGTTGCTTCTCCAGGATACAGCACAGACATGATGTGGCTACAGGAGTCTGGTCCGGGATGCCTCAGACCCCTTGGGTTAGGGGGTCCATCCCCTCTAGACCTCCAGCCCTCAGTTTGGGCTCACTCCCTCCTGTTCCCCAGCCAGCCACTGCCCCTTCCGCCTCTCTCCCTTTCTTCCTCCCCCGGGAATCCTGTTATTGCCTCGGGTGGGCCTAGGTGTGTGGGTGGGTCAGTGGGAATCTCCCATCCCAGCACAGGGGGACATGGGTACAGAGCACACAGCCCCCCCCCCCCACGCCATAGGAGGCTGCTACCGACAAGCGGGCGTTGGGACGATGGGCGTGTTAGGGCCCCGACCTGTCACAGGACTGGGCTAATCGTCTAACCATTGGCTGTCTGCCCAGTGTGCCTGCTGTTACCTCGTTTACTCAGGGCTGCAGGTTTGCTGCTCCCTAGCGCCGTAGCAGAGACGTTTCCTACATCGACAAAAGGGGGGTTTCCATCAGCCAATTTTCCCATCAGCCTAGCCACATCCACACCTGGGGCTAGGCCTCGCCATGTCCACACCTGGGGCTAGGCCTCGCCATGTCCACAGCTAGCCACGTCCACACCTAGCAACATCCGCACCTGGGGCTAGGCCTCGCCACGTCCGCACCTGGGGCTAGGCCGCGCCATGTCCACACCTGGGGCTAGGCCTCGCCACGTCCACACCTGGGGCTAGGCCTCGCCACGTCCACACCTGGGGCTAGGCCTCGCCACGTCCACACCTGGGGCTAGGCCGCGCCACATCCACACCTGGGGCTAGGCCGCGCCACGTCCACACCTGGGGCTAGGCCGCGCCACGTCCACACCTGGGGCTAGGCCGCGCCACGTCCACACCTGGGGCTAGGCCAGCTCAGCAATGGTGCTGGCGGCTGTGACGTTTTCTCCGCCAAGTGCCGTTAGCTGATCTTGGCCGGGGCTCGGATCCATCTGTCCTGCGCTGTGGCTAATGTCCCGTTGCATGGAACTGCCCTGTGAGCCAAGGCGACGTGCTGGTCAAACGGCGGGGGACGAGTAGGGGATGAGGGGCCGGGCTCTCCGCTGGTGGGGACGGGGGTAGCCGCAAACTACACCGGAGCTGCGCCAGCTGACAGTCCAGCCCAGAAACATCCCTCGTCAGAAAGCGCCTCCGACGTCCTGTGCTCATTTCAAAGCATCTAGCACCCGAGGTGCACGTTCCGTTCCCCAGGTAACGGGATTGAGAAGAGCAGGGGCAACGGGTTAGTGCCCTCCCCGGGGTGCCCCTTTGGGCATTTGCTCACCTGACATTCGTCACCGTTATTGCTCTCTGCTGAGAACTGGAAAAGTGGGAGAGGGAGCTGCAGGCCGGAACTGAGGGGCACCGGCAGGGCTGTGGGGGGCTGCAGGCCGGAACTGAGGGGCACCGGCAGGGCTGTGGGGGGCTGCAGGCCGGAACTGAGGGGCACCGGCAGGGCTGTGGGGGGCTGCAGGCCGGAACTGAGGGGCACCGGCAGGGCTGTGGGGGGCTGCAGGCCGGAACTGAGGGGCACCGGCAGGGCTGTGGGGGGCTGCAGGCCGGAACTGAGGGGCACCGGCAGGGCTGTGGGGGGCTGCAGGCCGGAACTGAGGGGCACCGGCAGGGCTGTGGGGGGCTGCAGGCCGGAACTGAGGGGCACCGGCAGGGCTGTGGGGGGCTGCAGGCCGGAACTGAGGGGCACCGGCAGGGCTGTGGGGGGCTGCAGGCCGGAACTGAGGGGCACCGGCAGGGCTGTGGGGGGCTGCAGGCCGGAACTGAGGGGCACCGGCAGGGCTGTGGGGGGCTGCAGGCCGGAACTGAGGGGCACCGGCAGGGCTGTGGGGGGCTGCAGGCCGGAACTGAGGGGCACCGGCAGGGCTGTGGGGGGCTGCAGGCCGGAACTGAGGGGCACCGGCAGGGCTGTGGGGGGCTGCAGGCCGGAACTGAGGGGCACCGGCAGGGCTGTGGGGGGCTGCAGGCCGGAACTGAGGGGCACCGGCAGGGCTGTGGGGGGCTGCAGGCCGGAACTGAGGGGCACCGGCAGGGCTGTGGGGGGCTGCAGGCCAGAACTCAGGGGCACCGGCAGGGCTGTGGGGGGCTGCAGGCCGGAACTCAGGGGCACCGGCAGGGCTGTGGGGGGCTGCAGGCCGGAACTGAGGGGCACCGGCAGGGCTGTGGGGGGCTGCAGGCCGGAACTGAGGGGCACCGGCAGGGCTGTGGGGGGCTGCAGGCCGGAACTGAGGGGCACCAGCAGGGCTGTGGGGGGCTGCAGGTCTCGAGTACCAGGCTGTGTGGTGGCTCCCACTGGACCAGCAAGGGGACTGCCAGACAGGACTGTGGTGGTGGCCTGGCACGTGTTGGCTTCGGCCCCGGCTCTGAGCCGTCGCGCCGTGACCCCGGCCGTTGCCTGCGCTGAGCGGCCGCCTCCCCTCTGTTGCAGCAATATCACGGAGATGATGACGACGGTCTCGCTGCAGATCGTGGGGATAATCGAGCCGCTCATCCTGCACGCTGACTGGTTCTTCCCTGGAGGTAAGCCCTGCGCGCAGCTGCCGGCGCTCGGAGAGCGCGTGACGGAGGCCGCCAGCGCCGAGCTGGGGCGGGTGTGGCCGAGCGTCCATTCCACAGACCCGCGGGGAGGGCAGTGGAGGGGAGCAGGGCTGCGTGATGTCCATGCACTTGCTGGAGACCAAGTACTGATGCCACAAAACCCGCGGCAGCCATGAGCACCGCTGGGCAGAGTGGAGGGAAGCTGGGTGGGGCGGGCCCGGGGGCAGCCCTTGTCACCCCAGAGTGGGGCAGGGCCCTGTAGAGGGCTGTGCGCTGTCATGGCACCTGGTCCGTTCTGCGACTGAGGCTGCGGGGCCGCCAGCCCCACACTGCCCCAGCTCTGCCCTCCGACCCGGCAGCTCTGGAGGCTGAGGAGGGGACTCTCCCTGTGGAGCCCCACAAGCCCCCTGTGCAGGGACCCCAGAAGGCCAAGATACCTCAGAGAGTATCCAGAATGGAGCGTCAGGCGGGCCGGGCTCCCACCTACTCCCAGGAGACCCAGAGAGGGACCCTCGCTGCTCCCCTGGTCTTTCCCGCTCCTTACCAGGCGGCTTACAGTCCCCAACCCTCACCCCTCCTGCCCCTCTGAGGCGTGAGGGGTTCTGTGGCCGTGGCGCGTTGGCGCAATGGCTCCTGGCCCCGGGGCTGTGCCCCTGGGTGCAGAGCAGACTCGAAACAGCAGTAACAGCCCCTCGCTGCCCAGAGCCCCACCCACCACACTGCTCTCTTCTTCCCCACCCAGACATCGAATTCAACGTGACCGGGAACTACGGCAGCCCCATGCACGTCAACCACAATGCCAACTACAGCTCCATGCCCTCCCCCGACATGGACCACGCCGACCGCAAGCAGCACGACCAGGCCCGGCGCCCCCTCAGCGTGGCCACGGACAACATGATGCTGGAGTTCTACAAGAAGGATGGGTAGGGCCCGTTCGCTTGGCTGCCGGGTTTGGTTTGGGGGTTGAGTCCATGGCGGCGGCGTGAGCCAGAAGAGGCCGCACTTTGCATAGTCGTGGCTGAGAGATCCACGTGGGACGGGCCCGTGGGCGCCATACGGTCTGTACCGTGCAGCCTCTGCACTTGTGAGCACAGGTGGCTCGCTGCCTTGTCACTTCTGCCCTCCCCTGCTCTTGACCCCTCCGCCCTCTCCAGTCGGCTGCCTTCCAGCCATTTTAGATGGGAGGAGAGCCCATCCCCTGACCCCTCAGCCTGAGGTAAGTCAGGTTGGACACGCGCGCCACACAGCGACGAAGGGCTGGGGAAAGAGTTTCTGGAGAGCCAGCTCCGTGGGCCGGGCACGGAGCCCTCATCCCGCACGGAGCTGGCTTGGAGGCCCCGGCGTGGGAGCCCAGCCGTGGCTGGGTCGCATCAGTGGGGCTAAGCATCCCGGGGGGCAGTGTGTGCATCTGCAATGGTCAGGCAGGAGAGGGGGCTGGGCAGAGGGGGGAGAGAGCACGGTGGCTGGAAGGGGGCAGGCCTGGCGTGAGCGGGTGGGGTGTGTCGGCATCCCGTGGGTGCCGGAGGGGCACGTCGGGCTTTCCGAGCTAGCCCAGCCGACAGCAGGGATCCCAGCTGACCCAGCAGAAGCTGGAAGGACGCCGCCTCCTGTGTTTGCGCATGACCGTTCTGAGCCCCTGTGAGCAAACCCCAGAGAAACGCAGTCTGTGCCCCACGGGCCGCCCCAGGGACAGAGGCCTTGTGCAGGCTCAGGCTGGGAAGGAGACGGGCACGGCCCTGAGGGGGGCGCAGTGAGGAGCGAGTGAATAGCTGTGCCAGCCCCCCAGCGCTATGGGTCTGGCTGGGGACCTGCCCTAGTAGGTTGCCAGGGGCTACCACGGTGTGACTGTCCCTCGGGAGGACTCTGCACTGGAGCCCACCTAAGCACTTCCCAGCAGTGAATTCTCCCGTCCCCCCGGGAGGGTGGGCATGTCCCCTCGTCCTTATGAAAGTCCTTTGGGCCGTGGTCACAGGCCCGCAGCAGAGTCCCGCCGCCTCCCCGGACCTCTGGGTTAGCCGCCAGAACGCCACCTCCCTAGCCCAGCCCATCCGGTGCGGAAAGCTCGGGGGACGTTTGCATTTCCCTGCGCAGAGGGTGCAGGTAGCGCTGGACCCGCATGAGAACGCAGGCTGCGTCGGACGGCGAGTCGGGCCCCAGCAGCAGGGCAGACGCACGCGGGGCTGCCCACTGGAACTGTAAGTGAGCAGCAGCCGTACCCGACCGCCAGGACGGGAGCAGCCTACGACTCAGGGATCTCCACCGCCCCGGGCAGGCTGGGATCCCTAACGCTCAGCGCCTCAGGCCCCTGAGACCCCTGCCCCGCCCTCCCCTTGCACACGGCCCCACCCCTCCGCCCGCATGGCACGTCCCAGGAGTTCCCATCCCGTGTTTGCAGGATCCTGCTTCTCCCTGTGCTGCCGTTTCTACTGACCAGTCCGCTCCTCCTCCTGCCGTAACCCAGAGTCAGAGACCTGCCCTACCTCGGCCCTCTGCGCTCCTTTCCGAACAGCAGTCGCTTTACCCCATGGACGTTTTTAGCCTCAGTTTCTTTGACACTAATGCTTGTATGTTTCTGTCCATGCAGCCTTAGGAAAATCCAAAGGTACGGTATCCGCTAGTAGCTACTGCTCCCTTTCCGGGCCGCCTGCGTTCTCAACACCAGGCCTGTGCCATTCCAGTAGGCAGGGAGGTAAAGCCCTCGCTGCAGCACACGCTGGAAAGCTGCTTGTTCTCCACTTAGTGATGGCAAGGGGCAAATTCTGAACTGGTTTCTCCCCAGGGGAGTTGGTTTCATGGGGGGAAGCCCAGGCTGAGTTTGGTCCTCAGCTGATCTCCATATTTGGGATCGGGAAGGAATTTTCCTCTAGGGTAGATTGGCAGAGGCCCTGGAGGTTTTTCGCCTTCCTCTGTAGCATGGAGCACGGGTCACTAGCGGGAGGATTCTCTGCATCTTGGGGTCCTTAAACCCTTTGAGAACTTCAATATCTGAGATCTAGGTGAGAGGACTATTCTAGGAGGGGTGGGTGAGATTCTGTGGCCTGCGCTGTGCAGGGGTCAGACTAGATGATCAGAATGGTCCCTTCTGACCTTAAAGTCTATGAGTCCAAAGCCTGTTGAATTTTCACAACTTTGGGGAAAATAAGGGCTCGCTTCCTCTTTTCGGGGGATCCAACAGGAAGCTTCCCTAGCGCGGAGGAAAACCCCAGAACGCGCTCCCATTCATTTCGGCTTCTCCGGCCTCACTCGGGTGTGTGGCTGTTTGGAAAGGCCTCGCAGCAGGGCAGCCATGGCGTGCTGCCCTCTTCGGAGGGGAAACCTGTGGTTCCCAACCGCGGGGCTGCTGGCCTGGCTGTCCCGCCTGGGCCGAGGTGGTGACGGGCGGCAGCTTCCCAGCACCCCACCCAAGGTGGGAGGCAAGTTGTTACCGGGTGCCGCTGTGGGATTGGGAGGGGGCCTTAGCCAAGCCCTAACGTTGGGCCTCACCAGTAGCCTCCGTGCGATGCCCCTGGCAAGCAGGCCCGTATGCGAAGGGTGCGAATGCAGCCCCCACGGTCCTTCATGGACCTAGGGAAGGCAGGGGAGGTGCATTGCCCCAGCCTCCCACGCCTGTGCTCCAGCCAGCTGGGGCTGATTCGCCCCTTGCTCACCCAGGAGCGAGGCTGGGGGTGGGGCGGATGGAGCTGTGGGGGGCAGGGCTGGGCTCCGGAGAGGGGCAGCCCCCAGCTGCTCCCACAGCTCACCCGCCCCCCCAGAAATTCCTGCAGTGAAGGCACGTTTGGGGCCCAGGATGGTTCTGTCCCTTTCCAAACCCTGCCGGTGGAGTTCCAGGGCAGAGCAGGGAGATCCCCGGCGTAAGAACTGGATCTCATCGGACACAGGTCGGGCCAGTCTCCACGGAGTCCTGCCCCAGGGTGTGGCGAGGGGCCGCCTGGCGGCACTAGCTGGGTCAGGACGGGAGGCTGCCCGGAGCCGGACCGGTGTGAGCGACCCGGGTGTAATGAAATGTGCTTTCTCCCCGTTTGCTGCCGCCTCCGCTCTGAGCCTTTGCGCGGGGCCGTACTGCCGCGATGGTAAGGGAGTGTCTTTGTGTCCCCCCAGCATGGGCGTCAGGGTGATGGACACGTCTTGGGTTGCCCGCAGAGGCACCACCGTAGCTCGCAAAGCGTCCTCCACCCCGCCAGCCGTGCAGCCCCCCGCGCCGCCTTCCGATCTCGCTGCCACTCCTCAGTCACCAATTCCTGAGCAGTCCCTTGATATTTCAGCTACTCCCTCCCCTCCTCCAACTAGCTTTGGCTTCCCGCCAGCAGCCGAGCGGACGAGGTAAGTGCGGGCGGCAGGTCCGAGAGCCTCCGGGAACACGCCTGTCTCCTCACCTGCATGGCCCCTTCTGATTTCACGCTTCTGCTTTCCGGTGTGTGTGAATCCAGGCACCAAATAATCCGAGAGGGCGGCCCCCCAGCAAACCGGGGAGCAGCCTCCGGAGAGGTGGGGCTGGAACATGCCGTTTTGCCGGAAAGACGGACCGTTTGGCGAAAGCAGGGCCTGGATGCTCAGGGCAGATCCTCCCTCCTCCACACTGCGAATCTGGCAGAGTCTGTGTGCGCGATGCCTTCCCCTCGCCCCAGAGGGCCCTGCAGAGATGCTAGAAGGCTCTTTGGAGCGCTCCTAGTTCCTGCCGGTCAGAATGGGAGACAGCAGATGGTGCCGCCCATTGGGGCTACCTTGCTGCCTGTGTCATTGGCCCCGCGCTCCATTTTTCTCAGTCCATCCCGCCGGTCTCCCCAATCAGGGCGCTGGTCTCCCACTGGTCTCCCCACTGGTCTCCCCAACCAGGGTGCTGGTCTCCCACTGGTCTCCCCACTGGTCTCCCCAACCAGGGTGCTGGTCTCCCACTGGTCTCCCCAACCAGAGTGCTGGTCTCCCACTGGTCTCCCCACTGGTCTTCCCAACCAGGGCGCTGGTCTCCCCACTGGCCTCCCCACCGATCTCCCCAACCAGGGCGCTGGTCTCCCACTGGTCTCCCCACTGGTCTTCCCAACCAGGGCGCTGGTCTCCCACTGGTCTCCCCACTGGTCTCCCCAACCAGGGTGCTGGTCTCCCCACTGGTCTTCCCAACCAGGGCACTGGTCTCCCCACTGGTCTCCCCAACCAGGGCGCTGGTCTCCCACTGGTCTCCCCACTGGTCTCCCCAACCAGGGCGCTGGTCTCCCCACTGGTCTCCCCAACCAGGGCGCTCCTGAGCCTGACCGATTCCACCTGTTGCCCCCTCTGCTGGCCGAAAGGAAGATGTTGGGGGCTCGCCTTTTGGGGTCTGCTAGGCTATGTGAGCCAAGCACACTCCCCCCTCTAAATGACAGCAGCAGCTCGTGCTCTCCCGCCCATTGCACACGTGGGTACAGATGGGCACCGGCGTTTTTCCGGCTGCGGAATGGGGCAGGTGCGAATTTTGCAGCCCGTGTTGGAACCTCCTTTGCAAAATGCTTAGCCTAGGCCTGTGATTCTCAGCCCATTCCTTTCCCCCAGCCCGCCCCCCCTCCTGCGGGGAGGGACCCGTTTGTTCCCTGTGCCCCTCTCGGGAGGCCACGGGGTTATTTTGTGTCGATGGATTCACACACAGCTGCATGGCAGGCAGCCGGCAACCACGGAGGCCATCAAGCGCAGTCACCCGCGTGCGCCGGGAGGGGGGCCAGTGTGTCCCGTTCGTGCTTCTGTCGGAGCTGTGCTTCCTGCCCAAAGCAAGTGTGGGCGTCTAAGGCGCTGGTGTGGGGCACACGGCCGGCTCAGCGTATGTGGCCTGGCCCAGATCCCTTCCCTTAGCACGGGCCACCCTGGCCCAGGGGCTGCAGGCTCCCAAGCCATCAAGTGGCTTTGTGCAGACGCGCATCTGCGCGGGGCCTGGATTCTGCTCCGATTTCTGTGCACCCCTTGACCGCGTTTCCCCCACTTGGCTAGCCGGTAACTTGTGAAACACTCGCACGTGCAGGGCCCGGCCTGCTCTCTGCTACGCCGCCGTGGGCCCGGAGCCGCCGTGTCCGGCGCGGTGCTCGCTCTGGCTGTAGCAGAGAGCGGAGCCGGCCGCAGCCCCCGCGCTCCCTCCCCTGCTCGTGGGGAGCGCTGCACTCCCGTCGTGGGTCATGGTGTGTCTCCCGGCTCGCCTGCGCCTGGCCTGGGGGGAGCCAGTTGGTTTGCCTATGCCCGGCCCTGCTCACGGCTCGGTGTCCTGTCTGCCTGGCGTTAGCCTCCTTCCCCAGGACGCTGCAAGTCTGGGGACTCTGCAGTGACACGTGGCGGGCGCCTCCAGGCTAGTGGGTTGCGCCATGTTCGCTGCTGGCGAAGGGCTGTCCCTCGCCTGGCTGGCGCATGGCCAGGCGTTCGCAAGGGGCCTTCAGGGCTCTTTGAGCCTCGCCAGCCTTGCGTTTCAGCACCGTGCCCTGCTGCTCGGCCTGGATCCCTGGCTTGGGCCCTCTCTCCGTCACTCCTGCCTGGCCGTTTTCTAGCTCGGTGGCTCCCAGCCCCCGGCGGTGCCCAGTGTGTGTTCGGCTTGGTGACCGGCCTCCTGGGCTCCCCTTCCTTCCTGCTACGATGTCCCGCTGAACCTGCCCCCGACCCCCTTAGCCTCCTAGGCTTCCCCGCGGGGCTGTGCCGCGCCAAAGCCGAGCGCGACGCAGCCCAGCTCTGGGGCAGGCGCCAGGGTGCCGGCGGGCACAGGCTGCCGTCTCAGGGCCACGCTCTGCTCTCCCACTTCCCCGTTGACCCACGTAAGTGAGCTCAGACCCCGCTGCTCTCCCCCCACCCCTGTGGGCTCGGTGTGTCTCGTGGCGCTGGTGGTGGTCGTAACTGTCCCTCTTTGCTTCTCTGCCAGCCTCACCGCTCCGGGCGGGTCCCTCCCTGTACCAACACTTCTGCTCTTGTTTTTGTCTGTCTGTCTGTCTGTCTGGACACTCTGCAGCACGGATGATGTGTCGTCTAGTTGGTTGGACTCCTGTTACAGCTACCCTTCCCCCGAGGATGACAGGCCCCCCCCTTACCCTTGCTATCAGCACCTCCGCCATTACCCCCCCCAGGGGCGGCCCGAGGCCCCCTCGCCACACTCCCGGTGGTGGGGGCACAGCCAAACCCTGCCTCCCCGCTCCTCCTCATCCTCCTCCTCCTCCCCCAGCCCTCAGCCGCTTGACATTAACTCAAACCCGAAGCCCTGCTCCCTGCCCCTCCCCAAGCAGAGCTCCCTCACCGAGTCGCATGCTCTCGAAACTAATCTCCCCACCCTCTCCATCAAGCCCCCCCTTGTCTTAGCCAAACCGGACCCCCCTGGCGCTCCCCACCCCCCCCTCGTGTCAGCCTCTCCCCCCTGGGTCGGCTGCGCCTGGGCCAGCGACAGAGGAGCCAGCCTGACTAGGTAATTACCTGCGTGTTGGAGGGCAAAGGGGTCGCGCTGCGGTGGCAGCCGCGGCTGCGGACAGGCCCAGCGGCCCAGCCTGCTCGCCTGGCATGGCCCGGCGCTGGGCCGCTCGGGCAGGGAGCCGTCTGGCGCAGGGCTCAGGGCCCGCCTCCCCCGCCCTGCCCGAGAGATGCAGTAAGGAAGCCGAGTCCAGGCCACTCACACTGCTGTGGGCCCCGCGCGGCCCCCTGGACCCAGCGGTGCCTGGGGAGCCGCTCGGCGAGGTGCCTGGCCCGGCCGGCTTGCAGCTTGCACCCAGGGAATCCCGCTGAGCCGTAACCTCCCGCTGCCATGTCCAGAGGGGCGTTGCCACTGGTTGGTCCGGACCCCTCTGTGCATTCTTGGCCATTGCGAGTGAGCTCGGACGCTGGGGAGGCCGCTTGAAAAGCCCCCAAAGCCCACCCCTGGGGCAAGTTCATAGGTTCATTGACTTCACGGCCAGCAGTAGCCATGGGGTCCAGCCTCCTGCAGCACCCAGCCCCAAGGAGTTCCTACAGCCCTTGGCAAACAGCAGTCCCCGGGGGGCGTGGAAGGGTGTGTGTCCTGCGCTGTCCGCTGTATGCCGTGCGACCCGGAGGGCTGCAGCCTCGCTTCGTGCTTTCATCGTGCTCGGCCTGCTTGCAAAGCCGTGCGTGCGGCTGGAGTCCAGCGCGTAGCGTCTCCAGAAGCCGCTTCCATCGGGCACCAAGCGGGTGGGGGCTCGGCTTTGCCAGCGCGAGTGGCTGCCCTTCACGAGGCCGGCGTGCCAGAGCGCGGCCGGGGAGCCAAGGGAACTGGGGGGTCCGAGGAGCTGGGGGGCCCAGGGAGGTCCGTGCGGTGGCTGCAAAGCAAAGGGACTCACACTTGTGCCTCTGTGTTCCTGTTTGTTTCTTCGCAGCACTTTAAAAACCAAGGAGCTGTCGCCCGTGTCCGGGCAGAAAGGCAGCCCTGGCTCCGGCCACGCGGCTCCGAGTGGGAGCATCCAGCCGGCAGCCAGTCCCACTCAGCAGCTGTCCACGGAGCAGAGCCCTCATGCGCTGCGCAAAGGTGCGCGGGGGCGGGCAGGGGTGTGCTTTGGAGTGCAGCGTTCTGAGTGTGCGCCCCCGCCTGCTAGTCCAGGTGCCGATTGTTTGGAGGCATCGTTACAGGCTCAGAGAGTTGCAGGTGTGTGGTCCTTTGCCTGGATCTCTGCACTGTCCTGCACACGATGTGTGACCCTCTGGCATTTGCATGGCGCCGGATTCCCTCCAGCCATAGCCCTGCACGGAGGTGAGCAAGGCCAGCTCTGCAGAGCAGGCTCTTTGCAGGTGTCTCTGTACAGGCAACCCTCTCTGAGTGTGGCTACACCGTAACGACACGTGTGCAGGCTTCACCGGTCAACGTGCCGTTGTGGTGGTCACCCCACGGCGTGCTGGCCAACAGCGCTGTGCCGCCAGACGCTTGTGTAGTCTGGGCCAAAGACTCTGTCAACGGGACAATTACAATTTAGGCTGGGCCAGATCCTGAGCTGGGGTCAATCCTTTTAGCTCTGTTTAGTCCATAGGGCTACACCGACTTACGCCAGCTCCAGATCTAGCCCATGGTTAAACTGTGTCGGGTTTTGCTCTGATGACGGCTGTTGCTAAATCACATGCTGTGGAGATCTCCCCTCGTCTCCACGGCTGCGGCAGGGATTTGCTTTGTGCTCGCAAGGCTCTTTCGGCAAGCGCAAGGCCCGACTTCTCCGTGCGTCCACTCCAATGAACACCCCAGAGGCTCTGCGAGTTCCCACCCAGACGCAGGAATTCCATGGGCGACGTCGCGGTTCCTCTCATCGAATCCCCAACGTGCCCTGACCGGGCCCACTCCGGACACGAGGATAACTACGGTGTGGTCAGAGAAGCATCCCAGCATCTGAGCTCAGGAGCGAACCACCGCCCGGAGCCTTTGGAGGGTGGTTGATAGACAGCAGACACGTTTTTCAAAAGGACCCGAGGGCCAGATTTTAAAAGGCATTTGGCCGTTTGAAGATGTACAGTAAACTTCCGATAATCCAGCACCTTTAGGACCCAGGGGGTGCCGGATTATCAGATATGCCAGACTATCAGAAGGGGGGGGCTATGAGGAGTTTGGGGTGGGAGGGGGATGCCACCCCAGACCCCTCATAGCCTCCCCTTCCGATACTCCGGCTCTGCCCCAGGCGTCCCCGATTCAGCTGCTGCTGGTCAGTTTCAGCAGCGGCTGAATCGGGGACGCCTAGGGCAGAGCAACTGGGGTGCTGCCGGGTTGGTCTGGTAGCGCCGCCCCACAGCACTGTGGGACCAACCCGACAGCACCCCAGTTGTTCTGCCCCAGGTGTCCCCGATTCAGCCGCTGCTGAAACTGATCAGCGGCTGACTCCAGGAAGCCCGGGGCAGAGCAGCTCCAAATGTCCGGCAGCCGGAACACTTCCGGGTTCCCAATGGTGCCGGACCATCAGGAGTGCCAGAGCATTGGATGCCGGACCAATGGAGTTTTACTGTAGTTAGGTGAGGTATTCCAGACAGACTCAGGTTCTGACAACCCTTCCAGGGAAGCTAGGGCTCCTAAGTGCCTAAATCACTTTTGAAAATGGGATTGTGACTCCTAAGTCACTTGGGCGCTTTGGAAAATGTCCGATGTGTCTTTACAAAATCCCCCTCCTTGCCCTGCTCCACGGAGCTCTGCCCTCCCTCCCCGGCGTCCTGCCTCGCGTCTCCGCTGCCACAGAAACCAGCTTGGGAGGCTCCTCACTGTCTGGAGAGCGGGGCTGAGCCTACGGAGACCACGAGACCCACGGAGTTTGTGGGGCCGGCCTGGCCGGAGTCCTGCAGCGGCGGCTCACTGAGCTAAGCAGGCCACGCTAGCGGCTCCCAACCAGGAATGCAGTCACGGTGCTGGGAAGCGGAGCTGCTGGGCGTGGGAGGCAGGCTGGCGTCCACAGCCCGTTGCTCCTGGGCTGGCTTGAATTCGACGTTCACGAGTACCTAGTTGTGAGAGGCCGTCTGAGCTCCCTTGTTCCGCTGTGTTGGGCACATCCTCTGCGGTCCCCGCTGTGCCCGGTCCCGTCTCACTAGGGCTGGGTGAGGGCACGCCCCTTGTGCCCTTCCCGTGTGGGCGAGGCAGGTGCCATCTTGAAGCGACCCAGAAGCTCGGTGGAAGGGAAGGGGCCGAGCTCTCCACTTGGATCCCAGGACGGCGTCGTCCTGAGGACAACTATGGGAGGGCACGTAAGGATCCGTGCAGCTGCCACCTTCGGCTGCCATAGCTCTTTGGGACTGACGTCAGCCTGGCCTTTGGAGGACCTTCGCTAACGAAACAGGCTGTCCATGGGTGTGTGAAGGAGGAGGGGTTCTACAGTCTGGTCCATGGAGAAGAGAAGGGATCTGCTACTGCTGCTAGCTAATGGAGCGCTCCCTTACGAGGGCATGGAGCGACCGGAGAGGCTGGAGCTGCAGGATGAGGTCAGGGCCGGGCTCCGTATGTGTCACTTCCAGGAGTTGTGTGCAATGTCTCCCGTGCAGGAGCTGTAACATCAGAGGGGCCAGCGGAGGCAGCCAAAATGATTCGGGGGCTGGAGCACGTGACCTACGAGCAGAGGCGGAGGGATTGGGGTTTGTTTAGTCTGCAGAAGAGCAGAGCGAGGGGGGATTTGAGAGCAGCCTCCAGCTCCCTGAAGGGAGGTTCCAAAGAGGATGGAGAGAGGCTGTTCTCAGTAGTGACAGATGGCAGAACAAGGAGCAATGGGCTCAAGTTGCAGTGGGGGAGGTCTAGGTTGGATATTAGGAAAAACGATTTCCCTAGGCGGGTGGGGAAGTGCTGGGCTGGGGTCCCTAGGGAGGGGTGGAATCTCCATCCCTAGAGGTTTTGAAGTCCTGGCTTAGCAAAGCCCTGGCTGGGCTGACTGAGTTGGGTCGGTCCTGCTTTGGGCAGGGGGCTGGACTTGGTGACTCCTGAGGGCTCTGCCCGCCCTGGGATTCTCCGGGCTAAGGACCCTCTGACCCTGTGCTTTGCTTAATGGCGTCTTTCTCTCTCTCTTTATCTTCCACAGTTTCCAAGAAGCTGGCTCCAATCCCTCCCAAGGTGCCCTACGGCCAGTCAGGCGGTATGTCCGACCAGTCCACGGGACAGCCATCCCCCGTCAGCCTGTCTCCCACCCCTCCGAGCACCCCTTCACCCTATGGACTGAATTACCCACACGGCTACTCGTTGGCCTCCGGCCAGCTCTCCCCCGCTGCTGCTCCTTCCCTGTCTTCTCCTTCTGCCCTGACGAGCACTTTAACCAAGTCTCGGCCCACCCCTAAGCCACGGCAGAGGCCCACGCTGCCACCACCACAGCCTCCCACAGCCAGCGTGGCCGGCGCTAGCCCGCAGTCCATGGACCACACCCTGCTAGACGACATGTCCCCTGGGGAAAGCATGTCCACAGGTAACCGAGCCGTTCACGCCTTCGAGCTTTGCCGAGCCCCCGCAGGGAGAGGCGGGCGCGGTTGGCTAGTCCCAGTCTCCGCGCTGATGCTTTGCGAGTTGGTGGCCCTTCGGTGCTCTCGTGTGCTGGGGGGTGAGCGCGGGGGGACTGCCAGTAGGGTTAGCGCAAAGTCCAGTGCTGATGGGCAAGCTGCTGGGGGTTCAGGCCAGGGCCAAGTTGCAGGGTTTTCAAGTGCTTTTTATTGTAAGGCCTGGGGGGGGGGGCAATTGAAACTCTCAGTGGCTGTGTCCCCTCCGAACCGGGGCTCCCTTCGAGGGGTGATCGCCTAGAAGGCAAATAGCCGAGGCAGTGAGGCAGAATTGAAAGAGTGTCTGTGAAAACACAGCTCTCCTACCACGTGCGGTGTCGGGGCCACCCAACGAGCCGAGGGTCCCCGCTGAACCCTTGGGGCCGCCCGGGAGCACAGCAGGCAGGACGCCCGCTGAATTTAAAGGCCGTGTGCAAGCTGGCCTGCAAAGCTGGCTTGGACCGTCTGTTCACTGAGGCTGCAGCTTAGACGTCAAAGCCACGCGGGGTCTTGTTGTAACCCACCTGGCAGGATCGTCTCCATACTGCAGCCTTAGGTAAGTCCCACAATTGCCCCCCACATCTAGCAGAAGTTTTGAGGCATCCCCTGATCCATCCAAATAGCGGGGAGGTGTTGATATAGAAGTATAGCAGATCGTGGAAAACAAACTAGCCCAGCAACCTTAGAGTCTTTGCCTGCTCTGAGGGACTGGCTGTCATTCCAAGGTCTTTCTCGTGGCCCATGAGGACTAGAAACACGTACGAGATGTGGCTGGAAACCTGGGAATTCTGGTTCTCCGTTGGTATATACTGGGTCTTTCTACCCTTGATAGTTCCCGAGATGCTTTACGTCAGTTACCCTCTTCCATGTCCGCTGACTCCTTTACTTGTACAATAGCATCTGTGGCCCTCCTGATATGCTCGAAGGGGTCCCAAGGGAAATGGTGCAACCCCCCCCCCCCCCAGTACGCCAGGATTTTAGAAGGGGCCCTGGCAAATGAGAATGGCTGACGGATTTGTCTCAGCTCTCTCCATGCGGGTGTGGGGCGCTAGTGTCTGCACTGTACTATATTCTGTGTTCTGTTTTCTCACGTGTCAGTCGCAATGCTCTGAACCGTGTTTCTGTTGTGTTCTTGTCTCCTTGTTGCTGCTTGGTTTTGTTTCTTTTCTCCCAACCCTCTGATTGTGTCCTTGCAGCGGTTTGAGGCGAGTGATGCAATATTGGATAGGTGTGAGGGGGATTCTCAGGGTAAGCTGGAGTTCCCATGCATACCTCCCCTCTCTGGCACTTGAAAAGCTAACCCCTTCCCCCCTCCCTCCCCGACTGACCTCCAGCAGCTGGCTGGGGCATCCAAGCCACCACTAATTCATCTTGCTCTCTGGCCTGTGCATGGAGCTCGCTGAACCGGAACTGCATGGCTTCTCGGGACTGGGACCATCTCCCAAGTTCACCAATAATGACGTTATTGGTAAACTGGTTTCTCTTGCTTCCTGGATCCGCTGCCTTTGTTCCCACCCCCTGTGTATATTGAAATCGCTAAATGAACAGTCCTGTGACCAGCTCCGAACCTTCCCCTCCCAACCCTGGCTTAGAACTGACCTGGATGAATAATTTCTCCCTCTTCCATTTCATGGATTGTTTATCAGAAGGGATGTCATGATATTGCCGCCTTGAATGGCATTGATTGGGCGTTTTGCAGGGAGTGGGAGCGTTGGCACCACTAGGGGCGCTTACTGGCTCTGTCCAGGAGCGCTCTGGAAACGCGCACTGAGAAAACGCGCCTGCAGATGCGCTGTAGCGTGAAGAGCCTCGTGTCAGAGGCAAAGCGCTGAGCCTCAGGGGCTGTGGGACGGAGCAGCCCGGTTAAGAAAACCGGGCCTCGTTAAGTCAGTGCAGTGCCCCACCGGTGTAACTCTACCTGCCCTCAGAGCTGTCACCCCAGCGCGCGCACCGCACAGTCTGACAGCCTGTGAACTGGGCGGGTGTGCGCAGGGCTGCCCCCGCGGGTGAGCGCCAGCTGTGAGCGGGTGTTTCCTGTAACCGGACCCCAGACAGAATTCTCTCGCTGCGCCTAGGCAAAGCCTGGACCGCCAGCTAGCTGGCTTGAGGGGCCGGCTCGAGCTGGGAACGCGGTGGGAACGCAGCTACTCTGTGCTGCCAGTCCAAGCGAAGGGGGGGAGCGAACGCCGCACGGCAGACCAGCCCTAATGCGCCGCCCCGCCTAGAATTCTTGCTCCTGCCTCCACAGCAGGGAGAAGGGAAGGGATTCCCGTGTAGGTCAGACAAGGTTTGGATATCCTCCCCCCGCCCCTCCACAGACACTTGCTCCAGGCCTGGTTTGCCCCCAGGCCCAGCCGCGGGCAAGGCCCAGCCCTGCGAGAGCATCACACTGCCAGGGGCCAGGCTGTTGGCTAACGGGAACGGGCATGGGCCCAAGCCCACCAGTCGCTCCTGGCGGGTTCCTCGCCCAGGGGAACGGTCTCCCGAGGCTGCTTAGCAGGGAGCTTATCTCAGCTCCATACGACAGGCCCTCTTATTCAAACGTTAAAACTGCCTCGCCTCTGAGACCTGCCCCCCCCCCGGTCCTGCCCCCTCCCACTTCCCCCAGGCCCTACCCTTACGCCCCGCTCACTCCCCCGCCTCCTTTCCTCCCCCTGCGCCCCCATCCCCGCTTGCCGCGGGGGCTCCCTCTGCTGGAGGCGGGCGTGGGAGCTGCTGCCTGCCTGCCCAAGAGACCCAGGTAGGAGGCAGCCCCGGGCAAGCAGGGGCTAGTGGGGGCACCTCCCCCCCCCCAACCCCCATAGTAACCAGACACCGGGCACAGCCAGGTCCCCTTTTCTACTAGCCTGAAAACCCAAACACCTGGCAACCCTAAAGCAGCTACAATCTCGATCCCTGGCACCACGGGTGGCAGCCGCACCCCTAGTCCCCCTGGCCAGGCCCGTTTTCCGCAGCCACTCGTCTGGCAGCCGGGAAGAGACGGCCTCAGGCATCCCGTACGAACGGCTCGGCTGCGGGAGGGGCTGCTAGCCCTCCAGCTCTGTGAGCCACTTCGCACTGCCCCACGGCAGGCTCAGGAGCTCGCTGAAAACGTGGGCCCGCTCAGCCCTCCCAGTCAGCCGGGGCCCTGCGTGCCACGTGTTCCACGCCACGTGTGGGTGCTCTCCCAGGGCTGAGGGCACCCCGGAGCCTCTCCGTCTGCACATGGGCCTTTCGCTCCGGGACTCCAGCTTGCTCCTCCCCAGGGCTCCAGGCAGGAGATCAGAAAACCCAGCGCCTGTTTCTCCAATCTCTCCAGTCCCCATGCCCCAGCCTCCTGCCCCCTCCCAGTAGGCACCCATGGGTCCGGGAGTGTCCCTCCTCTGCACAGCCGACTGACCTTAAGCCCAGAGCCGTGGCCTGGCTGCCTGGCAGGCGGTGCTGGTCCTGGGCTCTCTGCCCCCAGCGACCCACCTTCCCTCGGTGTGAAGTGGGGCTCAGCGCAGCACAGAGCCGGGGCGGGAGGGAGGAGGCGTCGGGCGAGGCGAGTTGGACCAGGACTGACAGTACGCAGGGTCCCCGTCTGGCTCTGCCTTCCTCGGCCACGGACTGACTTCCCCCGTCCCCACCTGGAGTGAGGAAGTGCGGCACAGAGCGACTGGTCCTGCCTCGCCCGCGCTGGCTGGGCTGTTTTCTTCAGCCACAGCTGGGCATTTCCAGGACCTGTTCCTCTGGGAATGGGACTGTTTGGGGTCCCCAGGAGCCTGTGGGAACGGCCACCAGGGCGGGTGTGGCAGGGGGCTGCCGCCGGGCCCGGGGAACAGCCTCCATGTGTGGCTGGAGCCCACCGGGCCCGGAGCCTTCTGCCGGCCTGTGGAAATCCATGTGGTGCGGGTGCAGCGGCTCGCTCTGCCCGGCGGGAGCAGCCCAGAGGCCCCTTGTTCCCTGGGCTATGAGGGGCTGCGAGGCTGCAGCCGTCGCACCCTCAGCGCCTGCGTCTCCCTAGCAGCTCCCGCCATCGGTGCAGGGCCTCCTCAGAAGAGCAATTGGCTCTATGCAGGCTGCTTGAGGGGCGAATAGGGGTAAATGGGGAGGGGGAATTCCCAGAAGACCCCCCCCAACAGAGTGACGCTGTATTTGCAACCGGCGCACTCGACCCTTCGCCGCGGGCTGTGGCGAGTGCTGTGCCCTCACACCGGCCCAGGCCTCATGGGTCGCTCTTTGCCCTATGAGACAGGAAAAGGGGGGTGCACAGAGGGTGGGGGGCCTGGACTTCTCCTTCAAAACCTAGTAGGGTTGTGTGGGAGAGTGGGTTTAGCCTCCGCCTCCCCCACGCAAGCAACCCCTCCTGCCGTACTAGGGAGGGGCCGAATACTGGCAGGGGAGAGGAACCAGCCCTCGGTGCAGGAGAAGGAAAAGCCCTGGAGACTTTCACAAGTAGCCTAGGCACTGGGGGGGCCTCGCGACCAGCTCTCGGTGGCCACGGAACGGGAGGGGAGATGTCTGGACGGGAAGGATGGAAGGGGACTATGGTGAGTTTGCAAAGAGCAAGGGGGGCCCGGAGCAGACCCAAGGGGGAGTAGACAGGGCTAGTTTCGGCCCCGTATTGCGGAAAGCCACAGGGCTCGGCGCTTGTGCCCGGTCCGACCAGGCCTGAGGCCACTGCTGCAGCCGCGGTGCCCCAGATCCAGGAGGAAGTGAGGAGACGGGAAGGTGCAAACGAGACTCTATTATGACATCCCTGTGCTCCAGCATTAACACCGCCTAGCCCGAGACACGGTTTTGCCGCTGAGAAAAAGCAGCTCTGCCCGAGCTCTGTCTGCCCGAGCAGGTCCCTCCGGCGCCTTCTCTGACCTCTGCCTTTCTGTGCCCGCTTGCAGATCTCGTCCGCTTTGACGTCCCGTCGATATACGTCGAGGGGGATGCTGCCCCCCGCCGAGAGCTGCTGGAGCAAAGCCAGAGACATTCCGTGGCAGGGAAAGGCGATTCGGAAGAGGAGGAGTCGGAAAGCACTGCCCTATGACATCGCCTCCCCCCCATGGACTCATTTGTACATACATGTGATCCCGTAGCCGCGGCTGTCCGGGCCCTCGCCGGGCAGGGCTCGCTCTCAGACAGGGCCCCGTGCCGGCGGGAGCTGGCTGCACAGACGCGGGAAACTCGCGGCCCACGGGGACAGCCTGTCTCAGTTGCAAAATGCATTTCGGGAGCAGTCCCGGTTATTTATTTCCATGGGTTTGTTTTGCCTTTTCCAAACTTTGCCTTTTGACTTGGTGCCTACGTGTCCCCCTGACTCACCCCAAGCCCCTCTGCCCCTTAGCACACGCATTCCCTGCTGCTCTTCCGGGTGGGGAAAGGAGGGTCCCTGCAGCCATGGTGCCCGGTCGGTCCAGCTTGTAGGATTCCACCCGCGGGAGCAGACAGGGAAGGAGCACGACCCCTTGCCCCGGTCCTGGGGAAATCCTTGCCCTGCGGCCTATTGAGTTTCCTGCTCATTGTCAGTGCCCATTCGGGGGAAGGTTTCCTCTTTAACCCTTACGAGCCTGGTGTTCTCCAGACTGTCTGCCAAAATGGCCGCCTTGGGATACCACCAGCAGCGTGGTCTCCAGGAGGGCGTTGGTCTCCGTGTCTCGGCGGGGGCTACTTTTTCTTCGGTTGTTTCTTTGTGAGCTTGACTCCTTGGGGGCCAGGAAACTTCTCCCTGGCTGAGCTGCAGCCGGCGGTTTGGCGAGGAACCTGGCGCCACCGTTCCTCTTGGGACCACGGTGGTTGGGAGTGGCCCGGGCGAGGGAGACGGGCCCTGTTGGCATAAACGGTGCCTCTGCTGGAGAGCCAGGCCGTGCTTTGAATAGCAATAATGAGCTCCGGTACGTTCCCACACCCTGCTTTGTGAGGTGATAGTTGGCCCGAGGCCCTCTCCTCCCAGCCAAATTCCTACCCTGCCCCCCCACGTGCCACGTACTTGTGTGTCTGCAAAGGGAGGGGCAGGCAAAACACCAGGGACGTGTCACCAGGGACTTGATCACCGCTCGCTAAGCGCTGGGCCTTCGGTCCCTGTTTTGTTTGGGGGGGTAGAGCAGAGGGTTTGGTGGTGCATGCAAAGACAACTTTACCCTTTCACCCTTTTGAAAGAGATGCGTATATCTATAGATCTGTCTGCAGAGAGAGAGTCCGTCTATATTTGTATATATCAAATAGATCTCTATATATTCGTTTTATTTGAGCCATTCCATCTGAACGGGTGTACAAATGTACAGTGGAAACTGAAACGCTTGCACCCCCACCCACCTCCACCCTGGAGCCGATATAAATGTAGGAAGAATTAGCCTCTCACCACCGTCGTCGCAAAGTTAGGATGTTACAGCTTCTTTGCACAGGTCGTAAGTGCAGCTCATCACCCAAACTGTACTGGGGGCGAGGGGCGGGGAGTGTAGAGCAAAATCGCCTGAAATAAACGTGCAAATTGCTGTCAAATCGGTTGGCAAAGCTGGGTTCTTCTCCTCACATAGAGTCAGCGTCTTGTGTTGCAGCAGCTCCTGCCGAAGGCCTGCAGGTTTGCATCTCCCACTCTGTCTCGACATAGCGGCGCCCGGAGCTGCTCCTTGAAAGAAGCCAGATGCTTGATTCGCCCGACCCCCACCTGGCCCTGAACCGTGTTCTCAGTAAAGCAGAATCCACTACAGCTGTCTGCTGGCCCTTTTCTGCAGCCGCCAGTGCCGCTTTCGCTGTGTCTCTTCTGCGAGGACGTGGAGGGATCAGAAGGGCTGGGGGTGGGGGTCCATCAGCGAGAAAACCTTGCCATTCTCAAGGCCTTAGCCTGCAGCCCGTCACCATGGTATCTGGGTGGCTTCTAGGCAAAATCAGTAGCCAGAGCGAGTCTCTGGTGGCGTCCAGGGAGGCTCCTGTGCTTGTCAGGGGGAGAACCCAGCTCGTGGTGGTGGCTCCTCTGGGTGACTTTGTCAGCGTTTGCTCAGACCAAGCCCTGTGCTGGCCGCTGCTCTTGAGACCTGGCCCAAAGTCAGCAACCGCGAGACCTGGTCTGCCCACGGGTGGGTCTAGAGCATCACTCCCCCACACACATGGTGCTGCACAAGCCACGGGGGGGGGGGGGGGTCCAGGAGGACTTTTCAATCAGTCTCCCTCCAGCAGGGGCAGGCAAACTTTTTCTGTATGGAAATTGTGCAGTGGGCCAAGATCGGGCACAAACTCGGGGGTTGGGGTGGGGCCAGGTTGAGGGGGTTTGGGTAGTCCGACCTGAGATTGAGGGGTGTGGAGTAATCTGGGCTGGGATTGAGTTTGGGGTAATCTGAGCTGAGATTGAAGAGTTTGGGGGTAATCTGGGCTGGGATTGAGGGGCTGGAGATGAAGGGGTTGGGGTGCAGGAGGCGGCTTGGGCCTTGGATCGAAGCCTTCAGCGGACAGGAGAGGGCTCGGGGCTGGGGCAGGGGGCTGGGAACCATGTGAGGGGTTGAGGCTATGGGTTTGGGGTGCAGGATGCTCCAGCTGGGATCGACCGGCAGGAGGGGGATCAGGGTGGTGGGGTGGTGTGACGGTGCATCAGGGTTCCCCCGACTCCTGCACCCCCGTAGTGGCATGAACAGACTCCGCCAGCCAGTAGAACAGAGGGAGTTTATTGCTTCTCCAGGGTACAGCCCAGCACAGATGTAATCCGGTTCCAGGGCAGGCCTAGGATGCCTCAGCCCCCCTTGAGATGGGGGAGACTGGGCCCCTAAATCCCAGCCCCTTACTTAGGCTGCATCCTCCGTGATTCCAGACAGAAACTAAAACTCTCTTCCAGCCCTGCCCCCAGCTGCTCTCCGCCCTCCTCCCTTTGTCTCCCTCCCCGGGAGGCTGAGCCTGGTGTCTGGGTTAATCCACATTTGGGAGAGTCGGTGGGAATCTCCCATCCCAGCGCGGGGGGACCCCGGGTCACAGAGCAGACAGCCCCCCCCCCACCCCCACGCCACAGGTGGAGGTTCTGGGTGCAGGCCCTGGGCAGCACTTACCTCAAGCAGCTCCCAGAAGCATTGGCAGGTTCCCCCCTCCAGCTCCGAGGTGGCGACACGGCCAGGTAGCCCTGCATGCCCAGGGCAAGGCAAGCCCCAAACCTGCTCTGCAGCTTAGAAGGTCTGGTGAGCCGGGTGCTGCCCCGGGCCTCAGTTTGCCCCCAACTGCCCTGGAGCAAAGCCAGGCAGTTTGCCAGTGAATTTTGGGCTTTCCTGCCAGCCTCCCCCACCAACTCCACCTGGGCCCTGCGAGTCAGGCGGGGCTCCGTCCCTCTCGCTCAGCCCGGGAAACGGCCTCCCCACGGGGGTAAGGACGCTGCAGGCTCAGAGGTGGGTTATAAAGGTGATGGCGCTGACGTGGGCCACTCCGTGGTGAGGCATTGGACCGGGGAACCACACGACCACGTGTATCAAAACCGAGCCTGATACCAAGTGTCAGGGCGCTTTGCTGGGTTGGCAGCTGGCTACCGGCCGCTCTCCGATGTAACTGCAAGCAGAGCCGGCCTCAAGCGCCTCTGTTCAGCGGGGCCTTGCAGGGGTTGGCTCGGCCCCGGGACTATGGAGCATTTTCACGAATGGTCTGGCAGCGGGACACTTCCTTAGCCCTAGAGACGGGAGCTGTAAGGGAACCTGCCCTCACCGTGAGACTGGCGACAGCCTTGAGCAGGGCCCCACGGCTCCAGCGAGGCCAGAGCTGCCGCCCGCTCAGCCGCCCACCTCATCCCGCTCGCGCACGGTACAATCCCTGGAGCTGCTGCACCTTCCGCCTCCCTCAGCGCACACCAGACCCTGCGCTCAGACCGAACCCGACCGCTGCCCCGGGCTGCTGGAGCAGACGTGTAATGAGGAGCTAGCCTGGGCTGCAGGCAGTATGTCCTCTCTTTTTGTTTCCATGTGCGTGCAGAATAAATGTTCTTCTGTGCACCCAGGCATGTGTGAATGTGCACCACCAGTAGACACACATACTGCTGGCTGTGGGTGCTCTGCTAATCAGCTGGGTGGTGTGATGGCGCGGTGGGGTTTTCTCATCTCCTGCACCCCCGTAATGGCACGGACAGACTCCACTAGCCATTAGAACAGAGGGAGTTTATTGCTTCTCCAGGATACAGCACAGCACAGATGTCATCTGGTCACAGGGCAGGCCTAGGATACCTCAGCCCCCCTTGAGATGGGGGAGACTGGGCCCCTAAATCCCAGCCCCTTTCCCTAGGCTGTCTCCTCCATGCTCCCAGACAGAAACTAACTCCCTCACTTCCAGCCCTGCCCCCAGCCAGGGCTCCACTCCCCTTCTTCCCATTGTTCCGCTCCCTGGGAGATAACTGGTCAGACAGGTTCGGAGCCCCCTTGCATAATGACTCATCCCCTGCCCTGCTGGGCCGTGCTGCAGCCAGTGGAGGTCACTCACAGCCCACTGCCCAGCACAGCAACCAGCAAGGTACCCCCCGCTACGTCACAGGTGGTAAATCGCTCCTAGCACACAGTTGCCCAAGCACTCAGCTTACAGGAAACACTGGCTACAGGGCCCCCCAGCTCTGCCCAGGCCGTAGCTGTCCCAGGCCAGGCGGCTGCAGCCAGTGCACCAGCCCCTGCGGTAGCCACTCCCCTTCCCTCCCTCCCCCCCCCCGAGACCGGAGCTCAGCTCTGGACAGGTATCACAGGCAGGTAACCAGTGGCCGGCTAATCCCCATCTGCTTACAGGGAAATCCATGTGTCCATCCGAGCCCAGAATTCCACTGGGGAGACATGGGCTCCTCCGCCCGCTCTCCCGGGCTGCCCTTGGATGTTTCCCGTAATCGCAGGCCGAGATCAGCCACACTCTGAGCCCGGCGTGGCCCGCTGTGGCTGGAGCAGCACCTGGCCTGTGCCCACAGCCCTCCGGTCTCAGACCATGGGCCCGATTCCTGCCAGTCACGGGCTCCCGCTGTCCAGCCGCACCTGGGCGGGCAGTGGCCACACACGCTCTGGAAAGGGAGAGGGGAGAGGGCCCATCAGAACAGCCGTGGCAGCTGGAGCTGCGCCTGCGGAGCCGCTGCTGGCGTCACTGGTCGTGCCTGGGAGCGGAGAACAGCCGGGCCCGACTGCCTCAGGAACCAGCGGGCGCCGCGGGATTTCTTGGCCATTTCCTGCTGCTGCAAATGTACCTACAGAAACCAACCAGCGGGGAAGGAGCGGTGGGGACTGGGCACCGCTCTGCGCGAGATGCACCAGCCCCACTGTGCGCAAGCAGCCGGGCCGTGGGAATGGGGCGTCTGAGACGCTGGGGTTTGGCTGGCAGCACGCGCCAGGGCAGCGCAGGAGCGGCAGAGACCGACGCGGGTCTGGGGCCGGCGATAAATGTGCAGCAATGAAACTCCCCGCTGGGTGCAGGGCGCGGGGAGGGGGGCGCCCTACAGCACAGGTTGGACACGCGAGGTTTGCTTTCCGCCGAGGGTCTGTGAACACCCGCAGGGCAAGGCAGCCGTGGACTGCGTGAGCCTACCCTGCCGCGCCCGTCCCCGTGGCCAGCGCCCTGCCCCGGCGGCTTGCGAAGAGCCCTACGCAGCGTACGGGTTGTCGCGTCCCAACACGCGCCCTTGAAGCAGGAGTGAAGTGTTAGCGCAGCTCGGACTCTGTTGCCAGCCCGTCTCTTCTGGGTCCCCCTTGATAATCACGCGCTGGTGACGGGAGCAGCAAGCTCACTTTTTGGGGGGGCACTGGAAGTGTTGTGAGCTTCCTCCCAGCAGTGCCCCTTCGGCTTTGAGGCGGAGATTTTTCTTGCCTCATCTGAGTTCCAGGGCCCCCCCAAACCTCCCGGGTGCTGTGTCCAACCCTTGGAGGCTGGTTTGGTTTTCCCATGCACAGGACCAGTTCCCAGGTGCAGTGTCGCTGCCTGGGCACGTGCAACGAGCCCTACACAAGTCAGCCTGGGCCCTTGGACACAAGCATGCACAGCCCGGCACCGCGCACCCGGCCCGCGGCACGTACCTGAGTCCAAGACCACATTCAAGGGGGAGTCGTAGGCCTGCAGGAACTGGGCCGGGCTCAGGAGCTCCCTGCACTCCAGGAGGTGGCAGATGGTGTCCTGGGGAATAATCAAGTTGGGGACCTTCTCCAGAGCAGCATCCGGGAGGTTTGGGGGGCCCTGGAAATCAGATGAGACAAGAAATCCTCAGTCACTCAGCTCATGCTGGAGGGGGACCGCACGTCTGCAGCCATCAACTGGCTGCTCTGCCGCCCCCCCAGTGTACCCCAAGTGTACCCCCAGAGCAAGCCCCCAGTGTACCCCCAGAGCATGCCCCCCAGTGTACCCCAAGCGTACCCCCAGAGCATGCCCCCAGTGTATCCCTAAGCGTACCCCCAGAGCATGCCCCCCAGTGTACCCCAAGCGTACCCCCAGAGCATGCCCCCAGTGTATCCCAAGCGTACCCCCAGAGCAAGCCCCCAGTGTACCCCCAAGCGTACCCCCAGAGCATGCCCCCAGTGTACCCCAAGCGTACCCCCAGAGCATGCCCCCAGTGTATCCCAAGCGTACCCCCAGAGGATGCCCCCAGTGTACCCCCAAGCGTACCCCCAGAGCATGCCCCCAGTGTACTCCCAAGCGTACCCCCAGAGCATGCCCCCAGTGTACTCCCAAGCGTACCCCCAGAGCAAGCCCCCAGTGTACCCCAAGCGTACCCCCAGAGCAAGCCCCCAGTGTACCCCCAAGCGTACCCCCAGAGTATGCCCCCCAGTGTACCCCAAGCGTACCCCCAGAGCATGCCCCCAGTGTACCCCAAGCGTACCCCCAGAGCATGCCCCCCAGTGTACCCCCAAGCGTACCCCCCAGAGCATGCCCCCAGTGTACCACCAGAGCATGCCCCCCAGTGTACCCCCAAGCGTACCCCCAGAGCATGCCCCCTAGTGTACCCCCAAGCGTACCCCCAGAGCATGCCCCCCAGTGTACCCCCAAGCGTACCCCCAGAGCATGCCCCCAGTGTACCCCCAAGCGTACCCCCCAGAGCATGCCCCCAGTGTACCCCAAGCGTACCCCCAGAGCATGCTCCCAGTGTACCCCCAAGCGTACCCCCCAGAGCATGCCCCCAGTGTACCCCAAGCATACCCCCAGAGCATGCCCCCCAGTGTACCTCCAAGCGTACCCCCAGAGCATGCCCCCCAGTGTACCACAAGCATAACCCCCGAGTGTGCCCACCTGCTGGGAGCCAGCCCTGACGATCAACCTGAACGGCTGGACAGGTCAGTGGGGCTGTATGGGGGGGCACACAGAACGCCCGACCCGCAATAGGGGGCTCGGGGCCCTTACCTTGGGGTATTTCTGCAGATGCACCCCCAGTTTCAGGAGCAGGGCCAGGCACTCGCCAGCGACGGCCTCCACTGGCTCCTGGCGGGAGGCGTCGTAGCCCAGGTGCCTGCTGGGCACGGCCAGCACCTTGTAGCTCCACTGCTGGAAGAGCCGGGCGGGAATGTCGTGGGACAGCACCAGGATCTTGGGCTCCAGGACTAGGGCCCTGGGACAGGCAGGGCAGCGGGATCAGCAAGGGGGAGGGGACACCACCCCTCTGGGATTAACAGGGGGGCGCCACCTGCCTCCCGAGGCCTCATCCCCGGGCAAAACCGGCGCGGCAGGAGCCTGGCATGGCTCAGGCGGCACCGGCCCAGGGGCGGAGACTGGCAGCAAGGTGCTGGCAGGGAGCGCAATATGCAAATGAATCTTCTACCCGACTGGCGCAAAGCCGCCCGTTTCCCTTTGCCCCTCTAGAGGGCGCCAGAGAGCGTCTGGTCCCAGCCAGCCTCCGGGCCCAGGGGCTCCCCTCGGCTGGCAGCCGGCAGCCTCCGCCCAGGAGCCGCGCTCCCCCTGGCTGGGGGGACGGTGCCCCAGGGCTGTGGCTGCAGCGCCCCCTGCTGGCTAGACCCGCTAAAGACAGGGAGAGACACAGGTTCCAAGGCCAAAGGGGACCCTGGTGGCCAGTCTGGCTGCTGGGAGAACACTGGCCAGAGACACGCTCGCTCCCGCCCCAATTCCTGGAGCAGGTCCTACCAGAAAACACCCACCCTTGATTGAAACCTTTGCATGGGGGCAGACCCCGGTATGGCCCTTGGGAAGTTGTCCCAGTGGCTAATTAAAACTGGAGCCTGTATTCCCAGGCCGAATTTGCCCCGTGTCGGTGTCCAGCCCCTGGCTCTTGCTCGCTTGTCTTAGCTGCCGCCTGCCAGCCAACCGCAGCAGGGGCGCGTGCTGCTAGGGCCCAGGTTCGGGTCCCGCGCCCAGCCCAGCCGCCATCGGCCTCGTGCGGGCACTCTGCACTGCGTGGCCACAGCCGCGGACGCCCTCCGGCCCTCACCTGTGCTGCTGGGGCTGCATGTCCCGCAGGTCCCGCAGGACGGCGTACAGCACCTCGCTGGAGGCCTGCAAAAGAGCAACCTCATTGGCTGCACCAACCCCTCTGGCCACATCCCGCCTGGTGCCCTGGGCTGCCGCCGAGGCAGTGGGAGGAGCCTCGGATGCCCGGGGGGGGCACTCAGAGGCTGGCGTGGGGGCGTCAGGCCTGCGGCTCTTCTGTGTGGGGTGGGTGAGCTAGGTCTGAGGCCCTCAGACTGTGATTGGGGGCAAGAGTGGGTCCACACATTGTGGGGTTGCAGGGAGACTAGCCCCTTTGATTTTGTGTTGGGGACTGAGGCCTGGGACGGGGAATGGACCCTTTGAGTGAGATGCTGGGGGTACCAGGAGCGAGGCGAGGCTGGGGGGGGGGGCGCATCTGCTGCAGGGCAGTGGTTCTCCAGTGAGGTCGAGGGGGTTCTAGCCCCCGGCTCCCGCCCTCCCAGCTGTTGCTACCCTCGCCCTGGGCCAGGCTGTGGCGGGAGGGCAGCAGGGGGGTGGGGCTGACATGGGAAGGAACGGGGCTGGGGCGCAGCTAATCCCAAGTCCCCCAGGTTCCGACCCCGTTCTTTGACATTCCCGGTCGTTTGTGGCCAGCCCCCCGCCCGCTGGCCCGGTACCTCCAGGGCGTGCACCACGTAGGTGGGATAGAGCAGCACGAGGCCTGTGACCCCCTCGCCCGGGTAGCAGCGCTGCAGGCTCAGCAAGAGGCGTTGCCAGTGCCCTGCGGAGAACCCACCCACACGGCGTTTGCCGGGAAGGACCAGCAGAGCAGCCAGCCCCAGGCTCCTGCAGCTGCCCCTTCTCCAGGCTGCGGGTCCCTCCCCCGTGTCGTGATGCCCCAGGGCGCTGTCCGGCTCAGAGTGCACATGGGCGCCCAGGGCGTGGCAGCCTCTTGCAGCCAGGACAGGTGTTCCCGGGCTGCCGTGTGTACAGGCATCGCCGTGGGCCCCCCGTGGCTGCCCGGCGCACTCCCCTCGCTGGCACCTGCACCTCCCAGGGGTGAAGGAGGAGCCAGCCCGCCCGTGCAGCCTGGGCTCCCCAGGCCCGCTCGCAGGGCCGGCGTGGTCCAGGGGCAGATGGGCCCTTCCCCTTGGGCTGAGCTGGAACATCCACCCGGCCTTTAAACGAGAACCGAGCCCAGAAATGCAGCCTGGGGGTGGCAGCTGCCCGGGCCTGAGACGCTCTCGGTGCCCCACACATCTCAATGGGGCGCTAGCTCTGCGCCCAGCAACAGCACCCAGCTGCCGTCCCCCCATGGCTGAGCTGGGGGCCTCCGCCACCCTTCTCTAGCCCAGCTCCCCCGCCCTGGAGCAGGCAAGCAGGGCTCCAGCCCCGTAGCTGCCGCCGTCTCCCACGCCGCGTCATGCAGCCCTTGGGGCTGTCGGTCAGGCGCCCTGGCCAGCTGCTGCCAATCGGTGTGTGCCTGGCCCTAGGGCCCTTTCCGGCCCCGCAGACACTGACCTGCTAGGTCCCGTTTGTCGGCCAGCTCGGGGGCGATCTTAGCCAGCAACACCAGCCTGTGCAGAAGGGATTTCTGGAGGGGGAGAGAGGCCGGCTGGGGCTCAGAGCCTGCGAAGGGCAGAGCTGGCAGCGGGAGGCGCCGAGATGGGGTGAAGGCGGAACGGGAAGGGGAGGGGCGCACCCTGTGCTCGTGGCTCTCATGGGTGGCGATGGGTCATAGCAGGGGGCCGGACTCGGGGAGCCAGGGGGTCCCTGCCGGCCCTGAGGCTGCCCGCTCTGTGCACCCAGCCACCTGCCTGTCAGTGCGACGGGGCAGGGGGCAGATGAACCCATGGCCCTGCACTGGCTGACTCCTCTCCTTCCCCACGCCCGGCTCGGTGGGGGTCACAGATCCATGCCAGCCGGGCAGGCGGGGGCAGCAGGCCCTGGAGCACACACCTCCCAGGAGGCGGGGCAGGGGCGGGGGGGGGGGGGCTGGTCCTGTGGGAAGGGCGGTGAGATTTCCAGCCCACGGGGGTCAAACAGGCTCTGCCTTTCCCCGGCGCTCGGCTCCTGCTGGAAGAACGTCCCCCGGGCACAGGGCCCACAGCGCCTCCGTGGGAGTGCCCCCAGCAGGGAGCAGAGGCCCACGCTGACCGAGGCCACAGCCCCGCAGCTTGGCCTGTGGGCATCGGGACGGAGGCCCACGGCCAGCGAGCATGAGAATCCATGGGGCGCCTTGGGCCCAGGCGGCTGCCGGGAGCCGGGGGGCTCAGCAGCGTCCGACCAAGGCCGCCTTTCCTCCTGGGTCTGCGCCTGTCTCCCAACGTGACTGTTCCTGCTTCGGGGGAGGGGGCGCCCTGGTGGAGGGGCTGACGTGCTCCCTGGGAATCCCAGAAAAGGCCAATGTGGGGTGATTCCTTTTGGGGGAGGCTGCATGGAAGCAGAGCTGGGCAGAGGGAGCAGAGCTGCTCCTTGCATTACCCAGACGCCACCTACTGCCGGACAGGCTGTGACGTAGTGGGGGTACCTGGCTGGTTTCTATGCTGCTGGCTCTGGGGTAACCCCCACTGGCTGCCGTGGGTACCACGACCCAGCAAAACAGGATGAGTCACTATGCAAACCAGTATGGCCAGACACCCCCCATGGAGAGGAACAAAGGAAGGGGGATGCTGCCCTGGCTGGGGGGCAGGGCTGGAAGAGGGTTAGGGAGTTGCTGGCTGGGAGCATGGAGGAGACAGCCTAGGGAAAGGGGCTGGAGTTTAGGGGCCCAGTCTCCCCCATCTCAAGGGGGCCTGAGGCATCCTAGCCCAGCTCTGTGACCAGATTACATCTGAGCTGTGCTGTATCCTGGAGAGGCAATAAACTTCCTCTATTCCACCGGCTGGTGCAGTCTGTTTGTGCCATTTCAGGGTGCAGGAGACGGGGGACCCCCATCGCGCCGTCACACAGGCCCAACAGGGAACGGAACAGACCGTCCGTGGCCATCGCCCACAGCCTCCGCTCCAACCCTCTGACAAGCTACAACCCAAACAAGCCCCCACCACAGGGCCAAACTGCATCAGCCGCACCCTCAGCGGCTCCTACACCTGCACATCCATCAGTGTGATCTGTGCCAGCCATGCTCCCGCCATGGACACTGGCCAAACCGGGCGTCTCTCTGACAGGATTAATGGCCATCGAGACAACAACGGGCAGGAGAACACGCTAACCCCCCTGGACACTCAGCAAGGGATTTCCAGCCTTCTCCTGCACCCCTCCAAACCCAGACTACAAAGAGAAACTGCAGCTGCAATTCCTTTGCAGATAGAACAGGAGCAAATTAGGACTGAATAGGGCTTTAGAATGGCTCTCTCACCCCCTTCAGAATCACCCCTCCTCATCCACTATGGGGAAGGGGGCCAGGACACTCTGCCTGAATTGGCCTCGTTAACTCCTGTCCTACGCTCCATAGCAGCTCTCTTCTTTTGCCAAGCTACTGTCCTTTAGCAACTATACCCAGCACCCAAGAATAACCCGCACCCGAATATACCCCGCCGGTTTTGCAGTTTGAGTAAAAAAAATCTTGTATACCCCACGCACGAGTATAACCCGCAGGGTATACAAGACTGTGCGGGGGGGGGGGGGGGGGGGCGGGAATTAGCCACCCTCTGGATGGGGGAGCACTCACTACGCCTGGTTCCCGCACAGCTGCACAACCTCTGGGTGGGAGAATGAGAGTGCTCCCCCACCCCGTCCTGCAACTGCGCAGCCGCCAGCCTCCAGGCGGGGGGGGGGGGGGGCTCATCTCCCGGTTCCTGTGCAGCTGCAGGAAAGGGGGGGGGCTCCTACACAGGAACCGGGAGATAAGCCCCCCCCCCCCCCGCCTGGAGGCTGCGCAATGGGGGAAGGGGGGGAGCACGCCGCTCACCACCAAGTGAGTAAAAAAATGTGTGTATACCCCGCCCCCGAGTATACCCTGCCGGGGGGCGGGGTTTGTACAAACGAATATAACCCGCGGGCTATAGTGGCTTCAATACAGCCGGACAGACCCCGCGCTCTAGCCCTGCCTCTGTGGCGTGCACGGCGCTGCGTCTTGCCCACAAAGCATCGGCCCGTTCCTAAGGGGCCCCAGGCCTCCCTGCTGTTTCTGCAGACACAGCCGGAGACGTTGCACGGCCACGGTGCTCAGTCGTGCGAGACACGCCTGCCCCAGGCGGCAGCGGCCCTGCTCTCCAGTGGGGGGGCTGAGGACAGAGCGATTCAGAAAGAGGCCATGGGAAAGGCTCCCAGGGCTGCTACCCAGGCAGGCCTAAGGTCAGCCCGTGCAAAGGCCCGATGCAGCGATCACCCCTCTGCTGGAGCAGCCCTGGGCAGCACGAGTAGCCCATTGACTCAGCGCAGTCCTACGAGAGGGAGGCAGAGCCCGGGCGCTGGAGCTGCAGGCGCTGGGAGCTGGAGCCTAATAGAGCCGCAGGGCTTGGGGTCTGGGGTTCCGGGTGCCCCCCGCCCTGTGGGCCATCTCCCAGCCCGGCCCCACGCCGTGCGCTCCGGGGGCCCGAGACAGGAGCCACTGACCGTTTCCTCGTTGGCCCGGGGGCCCCGCCTGGCCAGCGTGCGCTGGAGGAGACTGGTCCGGACTTTCTCCGGTTTCCTCTGCCCCACGTCCCCCCGACCAGCCATGCGCTCAGCTCGGCCTGCCACCAGCCCCGGATTGCTGCCTGGCCTCTCCGCGCCCGGCGGCCAGCGGGGAGAAGCGGGCACTGGCCGGGCGCTCGGCCGGAGAGGGGCCGGTGGGGGGAGCCGGGCGCACGGCGGAGAGGGGGCCGGTGGGGAGAGCCGGGCGCACGGCGGAGAGGGGGCCGGTGGGGAGAGCCGGGCGCACGGCGGAGAGGGGGCCGGTGGGGAGAGCCGGGCGCTCGGCCGGAGGGGGCCGGTGGGGAGAGCCGGGCGCACGGCGGAGAGGGGGCCGGTGGGGAGAGCCGGGCGCACGGCGGAGAGGGGGCCGGTGGGGAGAGCCGGGCGCTCGGCCGGAGGGGGCCGGTGGGGAGAGCCGGGCGCTCGGCCGGAGGGGGCCGGTGGGGAGAGCCGGGCGCACGGCGGAGAGGGGGCCGGTGGGGAGAGCCGGGCGCACGGCGGAGAGGGGGCCGGTGGGGAGAGCCGGGCGCTCGGCCGGAGGGGGCCGGTGGGGAGAGCCGGGCGCTCGGCCGGAGGGGGCCGGTGGGGAGAGCCGGGCGCTCGGCCGGAGGGGGCCGGTGGGGAGAGCCGGGCGCACGGCCGGAGGGGGCCGCCAGGCGCACGGCGGAGAGGGGCCGGTGGGGAGAGCCGGGCGCACGGCGGAGAGGGGCCGGTGGGGAGAGCCGGGCGCTCGGCGGAGAGGGGCCGGTGGGGAGAGCCGGGCGCTCGGCGGAGAGGGGCCGGTGGGGAGAGCCGGGCGCACGGCGGAGAGGGGGCCGGTGGGGAGAGCCGGGCGCTCGGCGGAGAGGGGCCGGTGGGGAGAGCCGGGCGCTCGGCGGAGAGGGGCCGGTGGGGAGAGCCGGGCGCACGGCGGAGAGGGGGCCGGTGGGGAGAGCCGGGCGCACGGCGGAGAGGGGCCGGTGGGGAGAGCCGGGCGCTCGGCGGAGAGGGGCCGGTGGGGAGAGCCGGGCGCACGGCGGAGAGGGGGCCGGTGGGGAGAGCCGGGCGCTGGCCGGAGAGGGGCCGGTGGGGAGAGCCGGGCGCACGGCGGAGAGGGGGCCGGTGGGGAGAGCCGGGCGCACGGCGGAGAGGGGCCGGTGGGGAGAGCCGGGCGCCGGGCCGGAGGGGGCCGGTGGGGAGAGCCGGGCGCACGGCGGAGAGGGGGCCGGTGGGGAGAGCCGGGCGCTCGGCCGGAGGGGGCCGGTGGGGAGAGCCGGGCGCTGGCCGGAGGGGGCCGGTGGGGAGAGCCGGGCGCCGGGCCGGAGGGGGCCGGGCTGCAGCCGGCTGCCAAAGGGCTTTCCGCGCTGTAGCAGCAGGGCCGGGCTTGGCGCTCTCGCTGCCATTGTCTGGCGGGGCAGGTGCTGGCAGGGGGCAGCGGTTGCTCTGACAACCCCGGGCGCACGGAGCCTCTTCCCACGCCTGGGCGCTCGCTGCCCGCCGCGTCTCCCGCCCCACACGAGCCCTGGGCCCAGCCGGTGCGTCTCGCGCGGTCTCGGTCCCCGCCTCTGGCTGGGCCCTAGGACACTGAGTCGAAGCGCCTGGCGTGGGGCAGGCGGCTGTGGGGAGGGGTGAGCCCCGGCGCGCCAGGCAGGCCGTGCTCCTGCAGAGGGGCCGTGGCCACGTGGTGTTCCAGACCCCCGGGGGGGGGGCTGCGAAGCTTTTGGGGTCCCTAAAGGGGAGAAGTGTTGGGCCTGCAGCCGCTGGCCCTGCTCCTCGGGCCCTGGGGTGTTTGTCACGGGGGGGGCCTGCCGTGGGGGCGCTCTCCTCCGAAGGCTTCACTCTGGGGCTCGGTTTGGCCCCTTCTGCGGCGCAGGAAAGGAGCAGAGGGATCGGCCCCCCAACTCCCCCTGCAGCCGCCCCAGCCCAGCCTCCGCTGCCCAGCCATGCATCCTGGGCCAGGGGGTGGAGTGACCCCTTTCCCCCAGCTTCCTCGGTGGCCATTCCCCATCACCCCAGCAGCCCACTCTCCTGCTGAAAGGCCCCGTGTCTCGTAACACCGGGCGTGCAGGTCAGGCCAACGGGCCAGCTCGCCCCACTAGCCAGGGCCAGGCAGAGGGCATGAAGAGCACGGGACAGTTATCAAGTGAGCCACCCCCGTTGACCACCCAGCCTTGCAGCCCTGGCTGTCTGGGCTCACAGCCATTGATGGACCAATGCTCCATGAACGCTAGTGCTTTTCCAGCCCCGTTACATCCACCTTGGGCCTTCGTAACATCCTGCAGCAATGAGTTCCCCAGACTAGGCTTTGTTTGAAATCCGCCGCTTGTTAATGCCATGAGGTGACCCAGAGTCCTGTGTCATGGGATGGAGTCTCTCTCGGCCGTGGCAGGCTGATTGGCGCCAGATCAGCCCATGCCAGGCTGGGCCTGACCTATGCTGCTGTCCTCAGGCTCTGCCCCTCTGCTGCCACCTCGAGAGGCCTATTGTCAGTTGGTGGGTTGGTGATGTCATAGGAACTCAACCAATCATCACCCTTCCCTCTCCCTACTAGACTGGGAAGTGATGTCAGAAGTGAGTTCACCACTCAGCCATCTTCCTACTGGAACATGACATCAGAGGCCCATCCACCAATCACTGCCTACCTTGCCTACCACCATTCATCTGTATAGTGCGCGGTGATTGGTTGAAAGGTCTGTTCCTGGCTCACGTCTGGTGCTGCATTAGTAGCCCAGCCTTTGCGGGTGGCGTTGGGGTCTGCAGGGGCCCGCGGCCGGCCGGCTCTCTGACGTGGGCCCAGCCCGGCAGCCTTTGCTCTAGGGCTGGTGTCCCAAGCCGGTTTGGCGGCAGCTGAGGATGGGCGGCAGGGGAGGGGTCACTGGATGGTTCCCGGCTCCGTTGCCTCCCTCTGGGGCACCTGGCATTGGCCACGACGGGCAGACGGGACCCTGGGCCGGGTGGACCTTTGGGCTGACCCGGCCTGGCCGCTCTTGTGTTTGTGGGAAGTGCTGGGGGACTCATGTCATTAGAACGTGTGTGTGTGCGTGCGTGTGTGCGTGTGCGTGCGTGTGCAGGTGCAGGAGTGTAAGTCTCTGTGAGTGTATGTATGTCTGTGTGCATGGCTCTGTGTGTTTGTGAGTGCATGGGTGTGTGTATGGCTCTGTGTGAGTGCCTCTGTGTGTCTGGGCACAAGTGTATGTCTGAGTGTATAGTTCTGTGTGCATGTCTGTTTGTGAGTACATGGCTGTGTGTGTCTGTTTCTGTGTGTGTGAGTGCGTGTCTTTCTGTCTGTGTATATCTGTGTGTGAGTGCGTGTCTGTCTGTGTGTGTATATCTATGTGTGTGAGTGCTTGTCTGTGTGAGTGCGTGTCTGTCTGTCTGTGTATATCTGTGTGTGTGTGAGTGCGTGTCTGTCTGTCTGTGTGTGTATATCTATGTGTGTGTGCGCGTGTCTGTGTGAGTGCGTGTCTGTCTGTGTGTGTATATCTATGTGTGTGAGTGCGTGTCTGTGTGAGTGCGTGTCTGTCTGTCTGTGTATATCTGTGTGTGTGTGAGTGCGTGTCTGTCTGTCTGTGTATATCTATGTGTGTGAGTGCGTGTCTGTCTGTGTATATCTATGTGTGTGAGTGCGTGTCTGTCTGTGTATATCTATGTGTGTGAGTGCGTGTCTGTGTGTGTATATCTGTGTGTGTGTGAGTGCGTGTCTGTCTGTGTATATCTATGTGTGTGAGAGCGTGTCTGTGTGAGTGCGTGTCTGTCTGTGTGTGTATATCTGTGTGTGTGTGAGTGCATGTCTGTCTGTGTATATCTGTGTGTGTGTGAGTGCGTGTCTGTGTGAGTGTCTGTGTGAGTGCGTGTCTGTCTGTGTGTGTATATCTGTGTGTGTGTGAGTGCGTGTCTGTGTGAGTGCGTGTCTGTGTGTGTATATCTGTGTGTGTGTGTGTGTATCTGTGTGTGTGTGTGAGTGCGTGTCTGTGTGAGTGCCTGTCTGTCTGTGTATATCTGTGTGTGTGTGAGTGCGTGTCTGTCTGTCTGTGTATATCTGTGTGTGTGTGAGTGCGTGTCTGTCTGTCTGTGTATATCTATGTGTGTGTGCGCGTGTCTGTGTGAGTGCGTGTCTGTCTGTGTGTGTATATCTATGTGTGTGAGTGCGTGTCTGTGTGAGTGCGTGTCTGTCTGTGTGTGTATATCTATGTGTGTGAGTGCGTGTCTGTCTGTCTGTGTATATCTATGTGTGTGAGTGCGTGTCTGTCTGTCTGTCTGTGTATATCTGTGTGTGTGTGAGTGCGTGTCTGTCTGTCTGTGTATATCTATGTGTGTGAGTGCGTGTCTGTCTGTCTGTGTATATCTATGTGTGTGAGTGCGTGTCTGTGTGAGTGCGTGTCTGTGTGTGTATATCTGTGTGTGTGTGAGTGCGTGTCTGTCTGTGTATATCTATGTGTGTGAGAGCGTGTCTGTGTGAGTGCGTCTGTCTGTGTGTGTATATCTGTGTGTGTGTGAGTGCATGTCTGTCTGTCTGTGTATATCTGTGTGTGTGTGAGTGCGTGTCTGTGTGAGTGCGTGTCTGCGTGTCTGTGTGAGTGCGTGTCTGTCTGTCTGTGTGTATATCTGTGTGTGTGTGTGTCTATATCTGTGTGTGTGTGAGTGCGTGTCTGTGTGAGTGCCTGTCTGTCTGTCTGTGTGTGTATATCTGTGTGTGTGTGAGTGCGTGTCTGTCTGTCTGTGTATATCTGTGTGTGTGTGAGTGCGTGTCTGTCTGTGTGTGTATATCTGTGTGTGTGTGAGTGCGTGTCTGTGTGAGTGCGTGTCTGTCTGTCTGTGTGTGTGTGTATATCTGTGTGTGTGTGTGTGTCTGTGTGTGTGTGAGTGCGTGTCTGTGTGAGTGCGTGTCTGTCTGTGTGTGTATATCTGTGTGTGTGTGAGTGCGTCTGTGTGAGTGCGTGTCTGTCTGTCTGTGTGTGTGTATATCTGTGTGTGTGTGTGTGTGTCTATATCTGTGTGTGTGTGAGTGCGTGTCTGTGTGAGTGCGTGTCTGTCTGTCTGTGTGTGTGTGTATATCTGTGTGTGTGTGTGTGTCTGTGTGTGTGTGAGTGCGTGTCTGTGTGAGTGTCTGTGTGAGTGCGTGTCTGTCTGTGTGTGTATATCTGTGTGTGTGTGAGTGCGTCTGTGTGAGTGCGTGTCTGTCTGTCTGTGTGTGTGTATATCTGTGTGTGTGTGTGTGTGTCTATATCTGTGTGTGTGTGAGAGCGTGTCTGTGTGAGTGCGTGTCTGTGTGAGTGCGTGTCTGTCTGTGTATGTCTGTGTGTGTGTGAGTGCGCGTCTGTGTGTGTATATCTGTGTGTGTGTGAGTGCGTGTCTGTGTGAGTGCGTGTCTGTCTGTCTGTATATCTGTGTGTGTGTGAGTGCGTGTCTGTCTGTGTGTATATCTGTGTGTGTGTGAGTGCGTGTCTGTGTGAGTGCGTCTGTCTGTCTATATCTGTGTGTGTGTGAGTGCGTGTCTGTCTGTGTGTATATCTGTGTGTGTGTGAGTGCGTGTCTGTGTGAGTGCGTGTCTGTCTGTCTGTATATCTGTGTGTGTGTGAGTGCGTGTCTGTCTGTGTGTATATCTGTGTGTGTGTGAGTGCGTGTCTGTGTGAGTGCGTGTCTGTCTGTCTGTATATCTGTGTGTGTGTGAGTGCGTGTCTGTCTGTGTGTATATCTGTGTGTGTGTGAGTGCGTGTCTGTGTGAGTGCGTGTCTGTCTGTCTGTATATCTGTGTGTGTGTGAGTGCGTGTCTGTCTGTGTGTATATCTGTGTGTGTGTGAGTGCGTGTCTGTGTGAGTGCGTGTCTGTGTGTATATCTGTGTGTGTGTGAGTGCGTGTCTGTCTGTCTGTATATCTGTGTGTGTGTGAGTGCGTGTCTGTCTGTGTGTATATCTGTGTGTGTGTGAGTGCGTGTCTGTGTGAGTGCGTGTCTGTCTGTCTGTATATCTGTGTGTGTGTGAGTGCGTGTCTGTCTGTGTGTATATCTGTGTGTGTGTGAGTGTGTGTGTGTGTGAGTGCGTGTCTGTCTGTGTGTATATCTGTGTGTGTGTGAGTGCGTGTCTGTGTGAGTGCGTGTCTGTCTGTGTGTATATCTGTGTGTGTGTGAGTGCGTGTCTGTCTGTGTGTATATCTGTGTGTGTGTGAGTGCGTGTCTGTGTGAGTGCGTGTCTGTCTGTGTGTATATCTGTGTGTGTGTGAGTGCGTGTCTGTCTGTGTGTATATCTGTGTGTGTGTGAGTGCGTGTCTGTCTGTGTGTATATCTGTGTGTGTGTGAGTGCGTGTCTGTCTGTGTGTATATCTGTGTGTGTGTGAGTGCCTTCAAACTGCCCCCTCCCTCCCCCCACCTGCCACGACCAGCCCCTGCCTGAGCGGGAGCAGATCTGTGGCTGTGTCCATCCCCCCCCCCCCCCCCCCCCGCTGTAGAAAAGCGGGTCTGGGCAGAAACGCATCTGCAGGGTGCAGCTGTGTGTCCTAGTGGTGAGAGCAGAGGGGGGGCTTGCAAATTCACCTCCCAGCCCAGCACTGATCCCCATGTACTGCCCAGAGCCCAGCGGGGCGCTCGCCTGCCGGGGCTCTGAGGAAGGCTCTGCAGACCCCAGTGTGCGCGGCCAGCCGGGCCTGAGCACCCAGCTCCAGCGGAGACTTTATTGCATAGACCTCGGTGCGCATCCCCCCGCCCCCCGGTACGAAAAATAGTCGCCTTTTACAAAACACAAAGTGCCGGGGACCCGACGGGACTAGAACTCTCCGTGCCCAGAATAAACCCTCCCCCGCCCCACGGCCCCCTCCTGCTAAGGCACAGGCTGTGCAGGGGCACCAGGGCCGGGGCGCGGCCTCAGCAGCCCCAGGGACAGAGAGTGGGCCCCACCCCCAGGGACCCTGGGAGCCCAGCGATGGGAGCAAGGTGGCCTCTCCGGAACCCCGGCCCCTGCCTAGGGACTGTCCGTTTCCTCCCTCCCAGCCGCGCTCCGGCTGGCCCCGGCCGCCTGGTCAGAAGCTGGATTCAGGCACCGGCTTCCTCCGGCCCAGCGAGGCCGTGTGGTCCCTGGCCCTCGGCAGGGTGCCGGAGGCCGCCTTCTCCACGGGCGCGCTGCGGCTGTGCTTCTGGAGGGAGGCCGCCCTGCGCAGGGCCCCCTCGGCCTTGCCGGGGATGCTGGCAGAGCTCTGCGAGCGCTTGATGTCCACCTCGGAGCGGCTGAGCCGGCCGTTGGCCCTGCGCTCGCTGCTGGCGCTCGGGGGGCCGTTGCACAGCGACGTCCGGGAGGAGCCCATGGCCGGCTCCGAGTCGCTAGGCCGCTTGGGCTCCTTCCTCAGGAAGCCCGGCCGGAAGACGGCGAACTTCCCTTCGGGCTGCCTCTCCGCCTCAGGCTCCCTGCCGTGCCCCCCGGCCTGGGCGGGGGTTCTTTGGTCGAGGTCCCTGCCCCGGCCCGGCGCCCCTTTGGCCCTCAGGGAGCTGTGTGGGTGGGGCAAGGAGCCCGTGCGGGCCGCCCCATTGGAGCTGACTTTGCCCCCCTGGCTCTTTGGCTCCTCGGCTCTCCGGGGGCCCCCCGCGGTGGCTGTTCTCAGCGGCTGGCCCGTGTCCTCCTTTGGTTTGCTGCTCCGCCTCAGGGTCCCGGCCTTCTCGGCAGCCAGGGATGCTCTTTCGTGGCTCTCCGTGGCACCCCCCAGGGCGCCTTGGGAGTTCCTGCTGGCCCCGTGGTCCTCCCCCGTCGTGGCCGGGTTCACCGGCGGCCTCGCCAGGGCTGGGGTGTTCTCGCTGCCCACGGCGCCTGTCATGAGGGGGACGATGGACTCCTTGGTGTACCGGGGCCTGCGCCCGGACTCGAGGTACTCCACCAGCTCCCCGGACGTGGCCTGCGGCCGCTCTCTGACTGCAAAGGACCAGCGGAGGGGGGCTGGCTTGGTCGCCCCGAGCCTGGGCTTGGTGGGAGACTCTTTCATGCTGACACTGCGCCCCTGAATGCCGCGCACCAGGGGCCGCGCCTCGAAGCCTCCTGCAAGAGAAAGCGGCAGGTTGGTGGGAGCCCACAAGAGCAGACCAGCTCCAGGTGCTCCCTCCATGATGGGCACCGGGGGCAGCTGGGGATGGGCACAGCGCCTCCAAGAGCTGCTGAAGCTGCCCAGGAGCGAGCCAGGGCAGGCCCCAGCCGGCAGCGTGAGCTAGTGGCTAGGGACCTTGGCCAGGGAGCCAGGAGAACTGGGGTCTAGTCTTGGAGTGACCTCGGGCACGTCACTAAGTGCCTCTCGTCCGCCTAGGCCCTTCCCTTGGCCCTGCCCCTGAATGCCCAGTGCCCGCTGCGGGGGGGGCACCAGACGACGCTACCCGCGGGGTCCAGGTCCCAGGAGCCAGCTGAATGGCTCGGCCGGCCCTCTGGTGCAGGCAGCGCACCGGAGCATGGACCAGCCGCCCTGGCGTCTGCCAGCCACAGGGGGCTGCACGGCTGGGGCGGGGGCAGCCGGGCAGGGTTAACCCCCCATGCGCCAGGGGCCCATTGGCTTGGGAGTCCTGGCTCAAGGCGCTGCCCCAGCGTGCCAAGCCTGGCGCTGCCACGGGGCCGGGGCCTGGGGAGAAGGGCAGCTCCTGGTCTTCAGCGGAGCTAGAAAACGGGGCCTCTCCAGGCTTCTGCCCGAGGGGGAGTAAACGGAGCCCCAGTGCCCCTCATTCGCTGCCAATGGCCCGGCCAGGCCGGGGGGTTACTGGGAATGAGCTGGGGGGGATAAAACGGGCCTCCCCTGAGTCCCTTCCCCGGCGCCAGCCGACTGCCTGGGTCCCCCCAGCCGGTGCCCTTGGGGGCCGGTGCTGCTCTGCGACCCGAGGGGGGTCTCCGTTGACAGGGCCGGGCCCCGGCTGCCCCGGGGGTCGGGCTGGGAGCAGCACCCACCTTTCTCCTGGCTGGCTGCAGCGTCGGAGAAGACGGGCGAGTCGGGGGCCGTGGGGAGGGAGGGGCAGGCCGTGGAGCTGCGGGACCCCAGGCTCTCCCGCTTGCTGAGCCGTGCGAGCCAGTGATCCGACACGGAGGAGCTGGTGGAGCCTGCAGAGGAACCCAGAGAGCCGGCGGGAGCCGCGTGACCGGGGCACAGAGCCAGTGGGGTGCTGGGGGCCCAAAAGGCTCCAGCCCCTTCCCCTGCCCTGGCACGGAGCGGTACACGGCCCCAGGGACCTCTGGGTGCGGAGTGGGCCCCGTGCAGAGATCCCCAGGGGCCTTGGGGGGTGCTGGACCAGGCCCCCAGTAGGTAGCCAGGTGCCAACCTGGCTGTTTGGTTGCAATGTGGAGGGCACACAATGGCTGTTGTGTAGCTGCTGGCCCGGCCAGAGTCAGGGGGTCGCCCATGCCCGCCCACTAGACCCGCGTGCATGCTTTGAGGTTGTGTGTATGTGTGTGTGTGTGTGTGTGTGTGTGTACTTTGTGGTTGTTTTTGTGTGTGCGCGCTTGCATGCTTTGTGGTTGTGTGTGCTTTGTGGTTGCGCATGTGTATACTTTGGTTGCACGTGTGCGTATACACTTTGTTGTGTGTGTGTGCGCTTTGTGGTTAAATGTGCATATGTGCTTTGTGATTGTGTGTGTGCGCGTGCATGCATTTTGATTGCGTGTGTACTTTGCGGTTGCGTGTGTGCGCATGTGCTTTGGGGTTCTGTATGTGTGCGTTTTGGTTGAGTGTGTGTGTACTTTGTGGTTGTGTGTATGCGCGTGCTTTGTGGTTGTATATGTGTGCGTGCATGCGTTTTGGTTGCGTGTGTGTACTTTGTGATTGCATGTGCATGTGTGCTATGTGGTTGGGTGTGCACGTGCCGGTCAGTGTGTACTCTGTGCACGCCTGGTGGCATGCCCATCCTGGCGGGCGGTGCCAGGGCCGTGCCAGGGAGTCAGGCGCGGACCCACCTCGCAGGGAGCTGCCGGCCGACCAGCTGGGGATGACGTTGCGGCGCTGGTAGAAGAGGATGTAGGCGCCCCGGGTGCAGACCTCGTCCTCCGGGACCGGCTCCACGGCGCTGTCGTCGTAGCCGTACCAGCGCCCGTCCAGCGAGTTCCTGCAGTAGGCTGGGCCGAGAGCGCGGCGGGGTGAGCCGGGGGCCGAGAGCGCGGCGGGGGGAGCCGGGGGCCGAGAGCGCGGCGGGCGGAGCCGGGGGCCGAGAGCGCGGCGGGGGGAGCCGGGGGCCGAGAGCGCGGCGGGCGGAGCCGGGGGCCGAGAGCGCGGCGGGGGGAGCCGGGGGCCGAGAGCGCGGCGGGGGGAGCCGGGGGCCGAGAGCGCGGCTCCCAACAACAGGGGATCCTGCTGGGCGCGCTCCCCCGTGGGGCCCCCACTCCACACGGCACCCGGCGTGCTCCCCCGTGCGGGGTGCACTCACATGTGTGGTGCCTGCCTCGCACGGTGCCCAGCGCACTCCCCCATACAGCCCCCGTCACGGTGCCCAGCACACTTCCTGGTGCAGCCCCCGCCCCGCACAGTGCCTGGCGCACTCCCCATGCGGGGTGCACTCACCCACCTAGCACCCACCTCGCACAGTGCCCATAGCACTCACCCGCATAGTGCCCACCTCGCACAGTGCCCATAGCACTCACCCGCATAGTGCCCACCTCGCACAGTGCCCATAGCACTCACCCGCATAGTGCCCACCTCACACGGTGCCCGGCACACTCACCTGCGTAGTGCCCACCCACATGGCACCCTGCTCACTCCCCCATGAGGGGTGCACTCACATGTGTAGTGCCTGCCTCGCACGGTGCCCAGTGCACTCCCTGGTGCAGCCCCTGCCCCGCACAGTGCCTGGTGCACTCACCCACATAGCACCCACCTTGCACATTGACTGGTGCACTCACCCGCGTAGCGCCCGCCTTGCACGTTGCCCGGTGCACTCACCCTCGTAGGGCCCGCCTTGCACAGTGCACAGTGCACTCACTCGCGTAGCACCCGGCTCCCACAGTGCCCAGTGCACTCACCCGTGCAGCGCCTACCTCGCACGGTGCCTGGTGCACTCACCTGCCTCACACAGTGCCCGGCGCACTGACCCGCACAGCACCCGCCTTGCACGGTGCCCAGCAAACTCACCGGAGCAGCGCCCACCTCCCATGGTGCCCGGCGCACTCACCCGCATAGGGCCCGCCTCGCACAGTGCTCAGCGCACTCACCCATGTAGTGTCCGCTTCCCATGGTGCCCGGTGCACTCACCCGCACAGTGCATGCATCGCATGGTGCCCAGCGCACTCACCTGTAGTGCCGCCTTGCACGGTGCCCAGCGCACTCACCCGCGTCATGCCCAGCACACTCACCCGTGTAGTGCCTGCCTCGCACGGTGCCCGGCACACTCACCCGTGTAGTGCCCGCCTCGCACGGTGCCCGGCACACTCACCCGTGTAGTGCCTGCCTCGCACGGTGCCCGGCGCACTCACCCGTGTAGTGCCCGCCTCGCACGGTGCCCGGCGCACTCACCCGTGTAGTGCCCGCCTCGCACGGTGCCCGGCGCACTCACCCGTGTAGTGCCCGCCTCGCACGGTGCCCGGCGCACTCACCCGTGTAGTGCCTGCCTCGCACGGTGCCCGGCACACTCACCCGTGTAGTGCCCGCCTCGCACAGTGCCCGGCACACTCACCCGTGTAGTGCCTGCCTCGCACGGTGCCCGGCACACTCACCCGTGTAGTGCCTGCCTCGCACGGTGCCCGGCGCACTCACCCGTGTAGTGCCCGCCTCGCACGGTGCCCGGCGCACTCACCCGTGTAGTGCCCGCCCTGCATGCTGCCGTGGTGGTTGCAGACGGCGTACAGGTCGTAGAGGGAGTCGAGCTGGCAGCCGTGGGACAGGTACGGAGGCCGCTTCCACGCCGCCCACGGGCCCGGTGCCTGCTTCCCGGCCTGGCTCCGCTGGGCCACGTGGGGGGCCATGTTGAGGCCGCGCAGGGGGAAGCGGACCAGGGTGGAGAGCTTGGTCCTGCGCTCGCCCGCCTGCCGGAACCGCTTCAGGTGGATGAGGAGGATGTCGGGCAGCGTCCAGAGGCTCAGCTTCACCACGCCCTGCTGCAGCACCTGGCAGTGCGGGCACCGCCAGGCGTCATCGGGGGCCAGCTGGGGACACAAAACACCAGGACTGGGGGCTCCTCACGGAGAGAGGGGGCAGTGCAGGGTTCAGCCGACAGCAGGCACATCCCCCGCCCCCGCCACTGGGCTGCACGCCCTGGCCACAAAGAGCAGAGACCCTCTAGGGCTTTAGGCTAGAGGAGAATCCCCTGCTCTACAGGGCCTATGACACACAGAGGAGCCATTCCGACTGCATCCAGGGGAGGGCGGCATCACAGGGACAGTAGCCAGCTCGCTCTGGGTATGACCCCAGGACGGCCGACCCACTGATCTCCCCCCGGGGACTGTTTTCACCCCCTTGCTGCTACCCCAACCAATTCCAGGCCCCCCCTGCTGCCGCAGGAGAGGCCCAGAGCCCTGCAGGAGGGTGGGGGCGTGAGAGCCACGGGCTGTGGGGAAGCAGCCGTAGGAATGAGCCCTGGAGTGGAGCGGTCGGCCAAGCCACCCTGCCTGTCAGTACCAGACTGGCTCGGACCGTGGCAGGGCCCTCTGCCCCGGCAGGCAGGACAGTGGAACCCACCCTGGGGAGGGTCTCAGCCGGCAAGGCCTGGGCTCCCCAGCATCCCAGCGGGTGTGGAGGCAGCAATGTCTCCTGGCCGGGCCATGCCCCTGTACCCACTGGGCTCCGGGTGCCACGGCGCCATCCCTCCAGCAGGGAAGCTCAGCTCCCAGCGCCTGTCTGGCCTGGCTCAGGCTCAGCGAGGAAGGCCGGGGCTCCCCTCACAGGGCCGGGGGCTCTCCGGGTCCAGGCAGGGCAGCGGGTTCACTCCACACCCCACCCTGGCCCCCTGAACCAGCATGCGGCCGAAGCACCGAGGCAGGGCAGGGCTAAAGCCGACCAACGGGCCCCATGCGCCACCCACTGAGAAGAGCCAGGGCAGCACCCTGGGGTGCTCGTCTGTCACCCAGTGCCCCAGATGGCCCAGCGCAAAGGGCAGCGCCCGGCCCAGGGGGCATGGCCGTCCCCCGTCCCGCAGGGCACGTACCTGCTCCTCCTTGGTGTAGAGCTGGAAGCACTCGTCCAGGGTGCAGCTGTGCTGTTGCTGCTGGGCCTGCTGCTGCAGCTGCACGCTCTCGCTGTCCTGCACCACCTCCTCTTGGATGCTGCCGAACAGGCTGCGAAGGCCAGGGAGGGGTTGGTGGGGGCAGCAGCCACTGTGCCCACCTTGGGCACAGACTCCACTCGCTTTGGCGCACCGTGACAGCAGCCAGCACCTGCCCTGCCCTTCCCGAGCCAGCCACCGGGAATTGCCTCCAGATCATGAGGCGGTGAGTTCCGCAGGTCGAGTTACAGTAAGACCCTCCTAAGTGACGGGTCCCCAGTGGCCAACACTGCCCAGTACGCGGGCGGGAAGTCAGGGTCCAGCCCAAGAGAGTCACCACTGCCAGTGATGTGGGGACGTGAGCCGCTTCAAAGGGCCAACGTTCAGACCCCAAGTGAGGCTGCCAGGCTGGGCCAATACTAAGGCGCCTGGCTCTGGGGGGTGACACGCAGAGCCCCGGGTCCTGGTGTGAGGCCTGCAGCTGGCTGAGGGCCGAGCACTGAGGGGAACCGAGCCGTTTTCTTCTGGCCGTGGCGCCCCGTGTCTGAGCCCAGCCCCGGCCCGGAGCCAGACCTGCCGCCTCGGCTCAGGGGCTCTCCCGCCGCGGCTCTGGACTCACCGCTCTTTGGCGCTCAGGTCCCACTCCACCACCAGCTTGACGTGGGGGGGCCCGCCGGGGCCGCAGCTCTGCAGCGCTCTGCGGGGACAAGGGCAGGCGTGAGCGGGAGGGAGCCCTGCGGGGTGGCGCTGGCAGCAGGTTCCCCCTGCCCCCCGCCCTGTGTGAGACCCTGCAGGGAGCCAGCCAGCCCCCTGGCCGCAGCCTCACGCGTCCCTGGAGCCCTGGCCCTGCCCCGCGGTGGAGCGGCGGCGACTCCGGCAAGGGGCCCGTCCACGGAGTGATTACGGCCGGCCCACCAGCCTCCCGGCATCCGCCCTGCCAGCACCAGGCCTGGGAAGCGAAGGGGGGCTCCCAGCCACGGCCCCACGGCCCCAGCCCGCTCCAGACACACGGAGCCGCCTCGGGGATCCCAGCGGTGACGCCGTCCGCTGAACCCTTGTGCACGTGGCCAGGGGCCGCCAAGAGCCTCAAAGCAGGATCTCACCCCTCCCCCTCCAGGGAGCTCAGCCGTGGCACCCCGTGCTGCAGGGGAGCCGCGTGGAACTCGCCTGGCCCCAGGCCCCCCCCGCGCTCTGTGCCCTGCCTGCAAGGCGCCCCCATCCCCCAGCCACGCTCGATACACGCCGGGGGGCTGCCCCGGGGCCGGGTCGATTGTGCCGCCCGCCGGAGGGCGCGAAGGCAGCGAGGGACGAAGCCGCCCGGAGGCAGGGCGGCCCCACTCACCCGCTGCGTCCCGGGCTGACGCCGACGGCAGACGTTCGCCCTGGGTCTGTGCAGCGCCTGGCGCGCCAGGGTCCAGGGCTCCTGGGCAGGCCCACCGAGCCAATAGCCACTGGGCGCTGGCTCCAACAGGATGGTTTGCACCGGGGGGCGGGGTCTCCCCTCGGGCCAGGTGGGCAGCAACGTGCTGGCCCCGATCCGGCACACCTGGCCGGCGGCTGTCACTGGGGAGAGCCCTGGTCCGGGCCTCGGCTCTGGCCGTGCGGTGAGCTCAAGGACTGTGCGCCCGTCCTGGGGACGGCCGGAGGGAAGGCTCCCGCGTCAAGCAGCCATGAGGGGCAGAGAGGGGACGGGGGGCAGGGGAGCCCCCCATCAGAACACGGCCTGGCAGGGAATGAGGCCCCCTGTAATCCCCGGAAGGGCCAGCAGGTGGCAGACGCCTCCCAGACAAGCTGCTTGCTCCATCATCCGAGCCGGAGCCCGGCGATGGAGGGTTGCTCCCACCCCTGGTTGCCACCGAGAAGGCGCCCGAGCGCTCAGCCCCGTGCAGCCGGGCTGCTCCCCTCCGGGCCTCGAAGGCCGGGCCCGGAGGAGACCACGGAGTCTGCAGGCGGATGCATGAGCTCCGAAAAGGCTGCCCTCTGTCTCGCCCAGCCCGTGAGCCCCAGTGACCCCTCCGCCCCCAGTGGGCCTGAGCGCAGCTGCCTGTGCTGGCGCCTTGTGAGTGGTCCCCGGGGCCAGAGAGCGGGGCTGCCCCGCTGGCTGGGCCTGGCTCCTGTGCCGGGATACGGCACGTGGGGCGCCTGGTGCCGGGACCCCGTGAGCCGGGCTGCAGCGGCCGGAGCAGGCCCCAGCTGGCAGGAGCTGCTGTTTCCCGGGGAGTCCAGGGCAGGCTCCCTCTTCCAGCCCACCAGCCATCGTCCCCTGGCTGCCAACCCTGGCTCCGTGTGGCTGATCTCTGCAATCCCTTAGGAGCTGCAACCAGCCCCCCGCGACTGGGCCCTGCTGCATGAGCCCCTGCTCCCCCTCCCAGAGTGCACACCTCTCCCGGGCACACACGGGGCACCCCCATTCTCAGATGGGCCCCGTCCTGGGGACAGGGCTGCCCTACACCCCTCCCTGTGGGTGGTGCTGCCAAGGCACAGCACCAAGAGGAGTCTGGCCTGACACTGACAAAGTGCAGATGCCACGGTGATGGGCAATTAGTCATGGAGAACACTGGTGTGAGACAATCCTGTGAGAACGCAGCAATAACAAAGGTACTGGTGCGACAGGATCCTGTGAGAATGCAGCAATACAAAGACACTAGTGCGAGAGGATCCTGTGAGAACGCAGCAATAACAAAGGTACTGGTGCGACAGGATCCTGTGAGAATGCAGCAATACAAAGACACTAGTGCGAGAGGATCCTGTGAGAACGCAGCAATAACAAAGGTACTGGTGCGAGAGGATCCTGTGAGAACGCAGCAATACAAAGACACTAGTGCGAGAGGATCCTGTGAGAACGCAGCAATACAAAGACACTAGTGCGAGAGGATCCTGTGAGAACGCAGCAATACAAAGACACTAGTGCGAGAGGATCCTGTGAGAATGCAGTGGTTCAAGGGCAGTAGTGCAACAGGATCATTCCAGAATCCAGTGGTGGAAAGGCACAAGTGTGACAGGATTATCTGTGAATACGGCAGTGCACTCACTAGTGACAGGATCACATGTGAATACGGTGGTGCAAAGCCACTAGTGACAGGATCACATGTGAATACGGTGGTGCAAAGCCACTAGTGACAGGATCACATGTGAATACGGCAGTGCAGTCACTAGTGACAGGATCACGTGTGAATACGGTGGTGCAAAGGAAGTCGTGACAGGATCGTTGTACGCTCTACAATGACACCACCCAGCGACTCAGTGGCGGCAGCATTCTGTGCCCTCATGGACGCTGGCTGCCCCTCACCCTACGCTAGCTAGGAAGGGCTCGGCTGTCGGTGCTGGTGCTGCAGCAGCTGCAGAGGGATCTGCACTGGGACCACAAGTCCTGCCTGGCCATCCCAGCCGCCAGGCCCAGTATAAAAGTTCACCTGGAGCAAGCAAGTCCTTGCCTGGAAGAAATCAAAGCCTGAGCTGGAGCGGAGGAGCGAGGCCTCGGCTGCCTCCCCGTGCTCTGCCCCAGGACGCGGGCGCCCGGCAGTGTCCACAGGCAGAGCCCCACTTCCTCCCTGCTTACTTCGTGGCTGCAGAGAGAACCCATGGCAGGTAGCAGGGACGGCCACTGCCCGCCAGCTGAGCCAGGGCCGGCCTCGGGGAGCAGGGTTACAGGCACGTCCGGGGGGTCGCTGATTTCAGGGCAGGGGGCTGAGGCCAGGTCCCTCCGGCCCAGGTTTCTTGCAGAGAGGAGCAGATAGGGACCAGCTCCCCAAAGCGCACTGGGGCTGGGGGGGGTTGCCGGGGGGGCTGCCAAGCGCTGCGGACAGATTCCAGGCCCAGCCGCTTCTGCAGCCACACTCCTCCGAGGAGTGAGCACCACTTCCAAACGCGGCCGCTTCGCCCGGGGCGAGGTGGGAACGGCGCTCTGGGGGAGGAGCCAGGCCGGATGCGAGCAGGGCGGGGCCGTGTCGTTATTGTTTGACGCCGCTCAAAGGGCAGAGTCTGCGCCTGGCCCGGCAGGGGCGGCGAGCTGGCCCCAGCAGCAGCAGGAGGACATAGAAACCGGGAAGGGAAACGGCCCCGTGCCCTGCTTGTGCACACGGCACAGCGCCGATCACTGCCCGGGGCTGTTTGCCTGCAGATCTGACAGTGCTTTGCAAATACGGGGCAGCAGCGTTAACCCCTGAACAGAAAGGGAAATTGAGGCAGGGAGGTGCAGTGACTTGCAGTCACCCAGGGAGACAGTGGCCGGCCCAAGGAAAGGCCCCAGGTCTCCTGATGCTTGGTGAAGTCTGTAACTCCTCACACACACTGCCGCTCCCCTGCGCCAGCCTGGAGACCCTCCGGAGCGCCCCTCCCCCCCGGCAGGCAGCGGAGTCTCCCAGGGCGTGTCACTCCCAGCGATCTCGCTGCAGAATCCCGCCCAGGAGCCCGTCACGGCTCCCAGGGACAATCCGCGTGAGGGACATGCCAAAGGGAGCTGGGGGCGAGGATGGATCTGTGCAGCGCCGAGCGCCCGGGCAGCCAGAGGGGCCCTGTGGAGCTCAGCGTCCAGCAGCAGTGATGCAGCGGATAGCAGCCCGCCAGCACCGCCGCAATAAACTCGGACACACGGTGCTGCGAGGGGCCTCTTGCCGGAGGGGCTCCCAGGCCTGCTGCTGCTCCCTCCGGGGGCCGGCAAGGAGCAGAGCGGAGGGCAAGCCCTAGTCCTGAGCCCAGCGGGGCGCACCAGCCACCTCCGGGGCACCGAGTGTGACCGAGAGCCGGGCACGGGCTGCCGAAGGAGCCAACGGCAGGATTTTCTTTGCGGCAAAGTGAAGCCAGCGAGAAACGCTTCCCGATAAACAGCCCAACACCCAGCTGGGCCTTCGGGGGCCTCCCCACATTGCACCCCCGGCCACGAAGGGCAGCAGGAGTGGAAGCTAGATCCTGCTGCTTCCGCATCACAGGCCCTCCAGTCCAGCTAAAGGAGAATCTTTCTGGGTGCCTAGCAGTACGGGGCCAATGACACGCAGCCGAGCAGTTCTGATCGCACCCAGCAGAGGGCAGCACTCTCCCCTAACCCTGGCCAGCTGATGACAGGACGCAGCGAGTAACCCTTTTCGGAAGGGAAACGTCTGAGATACCCAGACAGCTGTTAAATAAACGCTCCCGCCAGCACAGGGCAGGCTAGTGACACCCCCACATCAGGGCAGGCTAGTGACACCCCCACATCAGGGCAGGCCACATCAGAGGCCTTGCTGGTGGGAGGTGGGTCTGGGATCCAGGCGAGGAGGGGAAAGCCCAGGGCTGTCTGGGGAGCCGCCGCGGGAATTCAGCTTGTCTCACTTGGCCTGAAATCTAGTCCCAGCCCCGGCCCTGATCCCTCCTCCCCCTCAGGCCCGGCCTGTGCCCCCCGGGCTGGTCCTCCTCCCTCCATCCTCTGGGCTCAACCCCCGCTCTAGTCCCTCTGGCCCCCGCGTCTGACCCCGGCCCTGGTCCCTCCGCCCCAGGCCTGTCCCTGGCTCTGGTCCCTCCAGTGGCCCCTGGCTCAGCTGCTTCCATCCCGGCGGGGGGGCCTCTTACCTGTCGACAGCGGGGTGGGAGAGCGGCCTGCCGTCCTCGGGGGAGAGGTAGCTACAAGCCACGGAGCCTCCGGCAACCCGCACCCGGAACAGGTCCCCCAGGCTCTGCGAAAGAGAAGCACAGAGACTGAGGATCCCTCTTCGGCAGCCCCTCCCCACAGCACTTCCCTTCAAAGGCCCCCCAGAGCACTTGCCCGGCCAGAGGAGAAATGCAGCTGCCTCTGGGGAGGAGCACAGCTGGTGCCAGCAAAGGGCTCTGCCGGGTTGCAGGGGCAGCGAAGCTGGTCACTCTGGCTGCCAGCCCATGGGGGAGTCCGGGAATCACGCGGGACACACCGGGGGCAGGGAGGGGCCGGGTTCCTGCAAGCCGTTGCGTGGATCGAGAAGGCATGGTGCATGCTGGGACTGGAAGCCCATTAACACAAGGGGCTGGTGGAACCCAGGGCCTGCCTGTGGCCAAGGCAAACCCCGGCCCCTCGCCCCACAGGGACAATCCAACCCCCGGTGCCCAGGCGCCCTGCAGCTGGCGTTTAGCCAGGGGACACTCGGCACCGCTCCAGGCTGGCGCCGGGTTAGCGCCTTCACCGCCCCACCACCTGGCACCCTGTGCTCCACGTGGGCTCCTTGGAGGCAGGAGCTGGGCGCGACTGCGCCTCAAAGGCTAGAGATGGGCCCAGCCCTGCTGGCAACTCCCCCCCCCCCCCAGCTGCCCCTCCACCCGTGGCCCAGCGCATCAGCAGCTCCTGCATTTCACACCCGTGCATCCCCGCTGGCCTCAAGAATCCAGTGTTCACCTGCCCCCACCGCACCCAGCCAGGCGCCTAGAGAACGGAAAGGCTCCGTTATCCCCGAGCGCACCTGGCGCCTGTGGTGCAGGGATGCCGCCGGGCTCGCTCCAGCTCCCGCGGGACAGAGCGGCCCAATTCTGCGCACACAATTCCGTTCTCTTTCGACTGCCGCGGCGCACTGAGCGGATGTTTCCCGAGCACTATCCACAAGGACCCTCGGGTCTCTTCCGCCAGTGGTAACAGCTAATTTCAACCCCATCATTTTGTACGTGTAGTTGGGATTATGGTTTCCAATGTGCTTTACTTTGCATTGACTTCCCTATACCAGTTTTGGAGTATTAATACCAGAACTACTAACTCTAACCGTCACCTACATTGACACAGAATATTTGGTCAATACCATTGTGCTTACACGACGCAGCAATCGCCCTCAAACACCCACAGACTTTTTAATTGTCATTTATATTATCATCTGGAAAATTACAAGCAAGCAAACATACGCACTCTTAATTTGTATATCTCGGTTCTCATTACAAATATATGACGTCTAAAGCAGTCGAGTTTCCCCATAATCATTCTTCTAAAATAGGATATAACTAACACATTGGAGAAGAAATGCATTTTGGCATGACTTTAAAAAAAAGAACAGAGGAAAAGCTTTTAAAGTGATAACTGGAAAGAACATGTTAGAACAAATTGGCCAGCATGGGTTTTCTATTTGCTCTATGACACCTGGAAGAGCATTTCCAGGAGATAAAAAGGTTAGCGGCTATTTCCAATGGTGACGTGTTTTTTTTACCTGTCAAGTCACTTGGTAATTAAAAATAACGTCTTAAACACTGCACGCTGCGTATCTGATATTCTCCAGCACACGTCGGATCAAGGCACTAACGATGGAACAATTCAAACCACGAAAAGAAATATCAACATTGAATTTGCATTTACAAAGGACGGATGCAAACGTCCGTTTTAGCCTCGGGTGTCATTCAACAGGGTGATAGAGATCCTGAGTGTGCATGCAGTGACCCAGCTGGAAGAGTCTCACCGCGCCCCCATGAAAACAGGACATGAGCCGATACATCTTAAATATTAGGAAGAAAGTTTGCTCCCTGAACAATGTCCCTTCAAGGGCCCACTCGTCTATCAAGGAAGGAGTAAAGAGATTTGTTCGGAGGCTGTAACAACCTGGAGGATTACAGCTCGCCAGGAAATGTTAAAAAATGTCCTGGTGGCCCATAGACTAATTCCAGCAAGAAAACGTTGTCCTGCCTGCTGAGCAGCAGAGCTGTGCACGGCCACCCCCTCTGATTTCCACCAGGAGCAACTGAAACGCCCGGGCGGGGGATCTCCAACCGTTGTAACCGCAAGATCACTTTCAACTGAAGTGCAATGTAAGATCAGCTTCAAACCCAAATCCCCTTACGCAGCTTCCTTCCCCCCTTCTCCGAGCCCCGCCCCTTGTCTGAGCCCCACCCCTTCTCCGAGCCTCTTCCCTTGTCTGAGCCCCACCCCTTCTCCGAGCCCCGCCCCTTGTCTGAGCCCCGCCCCTTCTCCGAGCCCCACCCCTTCTCCGAGCCCCTCCCCTTGTCTGAGCCCCACCCCTTCTCCGAGCCCCGCCCCTTGTCTGAGCCCCACCCCTTCTCCGAGCCCCGCCCCTTCTCCGAGCCCCACCCCTTCTCCGAGCCCCACCCCTTGTCTGAGCCCCACCCCTTCTCCGAGCCCCGCCCCTTCTCCGAGGCCTCGCCTTGCTCACGCCATCCCCCTTCCTCCACGAATCTCATTCACTTGTACCAGGCGGGGGTAGGGGGTTGGGGAGCAGGCTCTGGTCTCGGGCCAAGGGGTTTGGAGTGTGGGAGGGGACACCCTGTAGGTAGGGCAGTGGGGTGGTTCTGGGGGATAGAGCATTTGCCTGGGACGCGCAGGGTTGGGGGCTCAAGCCCCTTCCCCCCCTCCACCCGCCCTGGGAGCGCCAGACAGCCAACACCGGCTGCCCCAGGGATGGAGGTGGCTCCTGCATCAGGAAGCCGGGATAAGGGACGCCCTGAAGGCAGGGGGGTGGGCTGGGCTCCGGATTGGCCATGGGGACAGGGCACTGGCCTGGGCAGTGCACGGAGAGGATGTACTTTCCTCTAGGAGAGCGCCGAGGCGGGCAGGCAGCACTGGTCCCATGGCACCAGGCACCGCGGCTGCTACCGACGCTTGGGGTGCGGCCACTGAGCTCTGGCCCTGGCCCTGGCTCTGGCACTGCAGGCCTCATGCTCATGGGCAGTGGGTGAAGGCCCAGCTGGGAAAGGCAGCTGAAGCCCCGCCCCTTCCAAACAAGCCACACCCCTTTCCCTGAGACCACGCCCCTTCACAACCTCGCCCCGCCTGGCTGCCGGGGAGTGGCGTGGTGCAGTCCCAGACTCTCCCAGGCGGCTGGGCAGTCTAGGCAATTCTGGGAAGGCAATACCTTCCCTTGCCCGCACCGCCCAGGCTGATGCTCCATTGCCCTGCTGTGATTTCTTAGTGTGTGGCCCCCCCATGCCGTCACTCAGGCCCAGGGGGCTGGAAATCCGGTGTCTGAGCCCAGCTCCACCATGCCAAAGCTCAGGCTATTGCACCGGGCACGGAAAGGGATGCGCCGGAAACCGACTGCACTGGGCCGTTTGCGGCTGGGAGGGGCAGAGGAAAGCAATCCTCCCTGCCGAGTGGTGCTGAAGCCACTGGATGGAATTAGTCGCCGGGGCAGTTTAGAACCGATGAAAGGCCGTCACGGCTACAACAGAACAGGCTCAGCTAAAGCGGCTGGTTTTCACAGAGAGACCCGGCAAATCGCAGAGACGATATCAGGGCTTAAGACAGGGAACAGCTAATCTCATGCTTCAGGGCCCCGGATGATTCCCCAGGGGTCAGGAAGAAATGTGTGTGTCTCCATCTGCCCCGCCCCCTCCCCCCCACAAGATGCTACATGGTACAATCGGCTCAGAGCGGTATGAGAGGTGTTCGTTTCCGCAGGCCTGGTGGATCAATGGGAAATCCCAGAGCTCGGACAATCCAAGGCCTTCTTTCCTGTTGAAGGAGGGTCCTGGTGGTGGGATGGGAGACAAAAGAGCCCCAATGTAGCCCAACGGAGCAGAAGCCAATAGGGCTTCTAGGCAGAAAACGACGTTTGGCCAAGGACTTACTTGATTGTTTTTCCCTGTATCTCTGACTCCTGAATGTTGCCACTTGCTGTGTTAGCTCTGGGCGGCTGTCTGTCTGCCTGAGGGGATCCAGCCGCCGCTTGGAGTCAGAGCACACCCCCTCCCCCCATCGCCAGAGGGGTACAGCGATGCTAATGGCTCCTAAAATCTGATTTGGTCACTCCTAGACATTCTCGGGGATGGGTGAGAGACACTCAAGAGACTCTGGGCTTGATTCAAAGTCATGCACGGTGGAAAACAGAATCCTAACTAGAAATATAAAACGACAGGATCTAAATTCGCTTTTACCACTCAAGAGAGATCCTGGAGTCACTATGGATAGTTCTCTGAAAACACCCACTTCATGTGCAGCAGCAGTCAAAAAAGTGAACAGACTGCTGGTGATCATTAGGAGAGGGACAGAGAATAAGACAGAAAATATCCTATTGCTTCTACATAACCCATGGCACGCTCACATCCTGAATACAGCGCGCAGACGTGATAACCTATCTCAAAATTGGAAAACGGCAACAAAAAGGATCAGAGTATGGAGCAGCCCATATGAGGAGAGAATAATAAGACTAGGGCTTTTCAGCTTGGAAAAGAGACAACTAAAATGGGGAGATGTGATAAAGGCCTATAAAATCATGACTGGTGTGAAGTAAGGAAAGATGTGTCATTTGTCCCTTCACGTAACACAACCAGGTGTTACCAAATGAAATGAATAGGCAGCAGGTTCAAGGGGAGACGACAGCGGGTCATATTGAAAGGTGAATTCTCGGGTTGGAGGAAGGTTACTAGCAGAGTTCCTCAGGGATCAGTTTTGGGGCTAATTTTATTTAATCTTTTTATTGCTGATCTTGGCACCAAAAGTGGAAGTGTCCTAATACAATCTGCGGATGACACAAAGTTGGGAGCTATTGTCAATTCAGAAAAGGATCGGGATATCATACAGGAAGATCTGGATGATCTTGTAAATTGGAGTGATAGCAATAGGATGAAATTTAATAGTGAGAAGTGTAAGGTTATGCATTTAGGGATTAATAACAAGAATTTTAGTTATAAGCTGGGGACACATCAGTTGGAAGTAACGGAGGAGGAGAAGGACCTCGGAGTCCTAGTTGATTATAGGATGACTATGAGCCGCCATTGTGACATGGCCGTGAAAAAGGCTAATACGGTCTTGGGATGTATTAGGCGAGGTATTTCCAGTAGGGATAAGGAGGTGGTAGTGCCGTTATACAAGGCATTGGTGAGACCCCATTTGGAATACTGTGTGCAGTTCTGGTCTCCCATGTTTAAGAAGGATGAATTCAAACTGGAGCAGGTACAAAGAAGGGCCACTAGGATGATCCGAGGAATGGAAAACCTGTCTTATGAAAGGAGACTCAAGGAGCTTGGCTTGTTTACCTTAACCAAAAGAAGGCTGAGGGGGGACATGATTGCACTTTTTAAATATATTAGAGGGATAAATACCAGGGAGGGAGAGGAATTATTTAAGCTTAATATCAGTGTGGACACAAGAACAAATGGATATAAGCTGGCTAGTAGGAAGTTTAGACTTGAGATTAGACGAAGGTTTCTAGCCATTAGAGGACTGAGGTTCTGGAACGGCCTTCCAAGGGAAGTAGTGGGGGCAAAAGATCTATCCGCTTTCAAGATTAAACTAGATGGCTGTGTCTACACTGGCATCCCTTCCGGAAAAGGGATGCTAATGTAGCACTTTAGAATAGGCAAATCCACGGGGGATTTAAATCTCCCCCGCGGTATTTGCATTAACATGGCTGCCGTTTTTTTCCGGCTTGGAGATAAGCTGGAGAAAAGCGCCAGTCTAGACGTGATTCTCCGGAAAATAAAGCCTTTTATTCCTTGAAAGTAGGAATAAGAGATCCTCCGGAAAAGGCTTTATTTTCCGGAGAATCACGTCTAGACTGGCGCTTTTCTCCGGCTTATCTCCAAGCCGGAAAAAAGCGGCAGCCATGTTAATGCAAATACCGCGGGGGATATTTAAATCCCCCGTGGATTTGCCTATTCCAAAGTGCTACATTAGCATCCCTTTTCCGGAAGGGATGCCAGTGTAGACACAGCCGATGGGTTTATGAAGGGGATGGTTTGATGAGATAATATGATCTTGGTAACTAATTGACCATTCATTATCAGTGGGAATAGGTCAATGGAGGGATGATAGGAGTTACTATAGAGAACTTTCTGGGTGTCTGGCTGATGAGTCTTGCCCACATGCTCAGGGTTTAGCTGATCGCCATATTTGGGGTCGGGAAGGAATTTTCCTCCAGGGTAGATTGGCAGAGGCCCTGGAGGTTTTTCGCCTTCCTCTGTAGCGTGGGGTACAGATCACAGCTGAAGGATTCTCTGCATCTTGGGGTCTTCAAAGTATTTGAAGGTTTCAATATCTGAGATATAGGTGAGAGGATTATTTTGGGAGGAGTGGGTGAGATTCTGTGGCCTGCACTGTGCAGGGGGTCAGACTGGATGATCATAATGGTCCCTTCTGACCTTAAAGTCTATGAGTCTATGAGGTTTAAAACAAACAAAAGGAAGTTTTTCTTTATACAACACATGGTCAACTTGTGGAACTCCTTGCCAGAGGATATTGTGAAGGGCAAGACTGTTTCAGGGTTCAAAAAAGAGCTAGATAAATGCATGGAGGTTAGGTTTTCTGTCTGTCAGAAGTTGGGAATGGCCAGCAGAGGATGGATCATTCACTGACTGACCTGTTCATTCCCTCTGGGGCACCGGGCATTGGCACAGGACCCTAGGGTGGAGCCTGAGGGAAGAAGACCACTCTGAAGGCAGATGGCAGAAAGGCCATTAGGCTGCAGTTTCCCACATGTGAGGGCGGGGTCCCAGGGAGCATAAACATCCCCTCCCCTCTCTGTGTGGGGATGGGGCACATCCGCCTCCTGACAGCTGGATTTAGAGAGCTTCTTCTGAGCTCTTCCCCAGCCCTGTTCACCCCGGGAAAGAAACTCAGCAAGGCATCTACGGGCGACTTTGGCGTTGGATGCAATAATCAATCTTCATTCCGCACAGGAATGGAACGCGGGGCCCCTCGTGGGTTCCGAGGATGATTTAACAAGCTCTAATTTAATTAAAATGCTATCCACTCGGAAGGAATGGGAAAGGAGATTAACAGGCACAAAAATTAATGTTACATTAAAATTCATCCCCCCCAGGAGGAGGGGTTCTAATGCTTTAATAAATAGATCAAATGTATCTAATCGAGCTACAGGCACCCCAGAGATTGTGTCTGTCTTGCCTTGGCTCACAGAAGCTTACCCGGCCCCTCCTGCCACTCTTCCCGATTACCAAACCTGGGGAGGAGCTGGGGGGGAGTGGGAGGGGTTTGCTTTGCAAAGGTTTGCCCCATTTTACCCCGGGGTTCAACCACGCAAAAGACTCCGTAATTCTCAGCGCAAAACTCAGCCAGAATTGCCCGGGGTCATCTGAATTCACTGGGGGTATGTGGAGCTCAGAGCTTGGCCCGGCAAGTGTTCCACGCAAACCCACTGCGCGTCGGCACAGAGCTGGGAGCCCGGCGCTTTCCCCTCCCACGAGGGGCGTGCTAGGTGGGGACGTTGCCCCTGCGCAAAGGGGGGTTACGGAAGGGCTCACCAGCTCTAAGCTTTGGGAAACCAACTGCTGTGGTGGGGCTGGCCAACCGCAGGGCCCCGTGGCTCTAGGCGCCGCAGACACACAGCAAGAGCCAGCTGTTTCAGGTCTGAGCAGGCAGCAGCGCTCCTGGCCATGCAGCCACCCAGCCGTGGGGTTGCTCAACTTCTTGCCATGCGCGTAACTCAGCGGGCGGAGCGGCGAAGGGGGTCGGCGCCCACCTCCCGCGAGCGCCCCCGTGTGGCCGAGCGTGGGTTCCCGCACTGCCTCCGTTTTGAGAAACCCTGCAACTACCCAGCTCCCCGGCCTCGTGTGCAGTCACAGCCCCTCCGGGGTACACCTCTATCAGGGTCCATCCCGGCCCCCTCTCTGAGCCCAGGCTCTCAATCTGCTTCCCACTTGGTAAGAGCGGGGCCGCCAAGGCCTTCTCCTCCAGGAGATGGTGTCCTGAACAGCTCCCCTCTCTGAGCTGTCCTTGGTCCTGCCAGCCAGCGCCCTTCACCTTCTCCCTTCCAGGTCTGGGCTACAACTCAGCTGCCGCTAGTCCTGCAGCTCCTTTTGTAGTCCCTCCTGGATCCTGATTGGCTGGTTCCTTCACAGCCACTCTAGCCTTCTGGAGGACTTCTCTATGGCCTAGTCCCATAACAGGCTGCTAACTCCTTGCTCCTTCAGTTTGTCAATTCCTTGACTTCAAGAGCTGCACAGGGAGGTGCATTTGGACTTCATTCCACCCTGCAATGCTCCTTTGCTCGACTTTTCCACTCCCTTTCCCTGCCAGGAACTACAATGTCAGGCGGCAGCGAACCCGGCCCCCTGAAGTTTTCTATTGCAGTCAGTGGGTCCCAGGAAGCCTGATGGTTGTGTTTTCCAGCTGTGCAAGAGCACTAGTGCTCAGCACAGCTGCATGGGCTGGGTTTCAGGAAGCAAACCTCAGAGCCCTGTGCTGAAAAGGTGGGTTGCCTTTTTTTTTTCAATGGAGATAATTACATTCCCCATTCCCAGCCCCCGCTTGCCCGGAACATAGACACAGCTTTGCCCAAACTTTTTCCAACAATCCACCAGAATGGAAAATGTCAGCCCCCGGTGGGAACCTATCAGAAAGCAAGTAGGCCATGAAACCAAGCTTAGAAACTGGCAGGAAGGATGAGGAAGTTAGGACTAATGGCACCTGCACTTCCGTGGTTTCTTCTCTCGCACGATGGCAGAGCATGCTGGGCGGGAGCCGGAAGGGCACATTTTTAGTGGTCAGAGTAATTAATGGTTGGAGCCATTTATAGTCTCATCACTGACCATCTCTCACTCAGGATTGGGGGCTTTCCTAACAGCTGCTCTAGGAAGCCTCTGGAGCATCCCCCTGGCATTTGTGATGCCGGGGGTCAGAGTAGATCGGGGTGGCCAACCTGCGGCTCAGATGCCGCATGCGGCTCTTCCCCCCCTTAAAGTGTGGCTCACGAAGCGTCCCCCTTGGCTCGCGAAGCCGCCCCTGAGCCCCCAGAAAGGGTCCCTGGCCCCCTGTGCTCACTGGGGCAGGGGAGCCGTCCGGTGCGGCGATTCAAGATGGCGGTGGATGATGGGAGCCTGATGTGGCCTTGTCTTTTCTTTTAAAGGGGCAGTGTCTTTTCTTTTTTTTGCTCAACAAAAATTGCTGCAAAAAAAAATTCTTGTGCGGCTCTTCGCATTTTTTCCACCACTGTTTCGGCTCTCTTCGTTTAATGGGTTGGCCACCCCTGGACTAGATGATCACCAAGTTCCCTTCTGACCTTGAATCCATAAATCTCCACCTGGGTAAATCCCCCGCTACCAATGGATTTCCTCTGGGTTCACACCAACACACGGGCACAATCCCGCCTGGTGAGACAAATCCCTCCCTGGTGACCCTTTGGAGAGGAGAGTTGGGACGGAAATGCAGGAGGCTTGTCAGAAGGGGGTGGGAAACGCTTCTCCCCAGGCGGGTCCCCTTGCACTGTGACATGCTGCGAGCCGCCAAGCCGGGCAGTGCCCTGACATGAGCAGGTCCCGCTCTACCCCGGTCCTGGCTGGCACCAAGACACCCGCAGCGGGGGAGACGGGAATGGACTGACCTGCCCCTGAGCCTCGCTCCTCATCAGGTAGCGCATCTTGCTGAGGATGCACTGCCGGAGCTGCTCCCACGAGACGGCTCTGTCTTCTCTCGCCAGCAGTGGGGGCCCGAACCTGCAAAGCCAAAAGCTGGGGGTTGACGCTAGAACAGGAATCCCTGGCCCCTCCGGGCAGGCGCCATCTTTGTCCATCCCCTCGTGGTCGGGGACGAAAGCGCACGGAGTGCTCGGGTACGTCCCAGGGGCTCTTGGACTGGGGGGGAGGGGTAGCTCAGTGGGTTGCGCATTGGCCTGCTAAACCCAGGGCTGCGAGTTCAATCCTTGAGGGAGCCATCTAGGAATCTGGGGCAAATCTGTCAGGGATGGTGCTTGGTCCTGCTGGGAGGACAGGGAACTGGACTCAGTGACCTCCCTCCTAGCTCTATGGGATCGTATATCTCCATATAAGACAGCACAGGGGCCTCCAGCTGGTGTGGGAAGGGGGCACCACACAGCCATGCAGAGAGGAAGCACTGCCTAGCAGTCAGAGCACTGGACACTGAATCATTGCCCTTTGTCAGAGGGATAAACCCAGCCAGAGCAAGAACAGGCAGCCAATGGGAGATCCTGGAGAGGAACCCAGGAGTGTGGGCACCTGTTACTTTGCTTCATCCACTAGGCTGCACCACCTTCCAAACCCACCTGTTACTTCAGGGAGGGGTAACCGGGGCTAGTGAATGGCCCCTCCAGCTCACTGGGCTGCAAGACTGTCGGAACCGAGACGGTGTCCCGGGCGGGGGGAGTTGTGTAACTGCGCTTGTGTAGCTTGGGGTGCGGGTTGCTCCATGGCAAGGCTTTTGGTGCAGAGGGATCGCGCGTGTGGCCCTCACAACGGTGTGCGCCAGCACCTCGCCTCACCTGCCCCTGCGTTAGGTGTGTGTCATTTTAGTAACACCGGTAGGAAACCCGACGCAGACAGAAACCCGCAGACTCCGGCAACCCTGCACGTGGGCAACGGTAACAACCCGTCCCGCGGGTCGCACACAACCCCGGAGGCAGGTGCCCATCGCTGCGTTACCGGGTAATGGCTGCAGCGTTCACGCCCAGGCAGCTCTAACCCGCAGCGTGGGGCGGAGCAAGGCGGCGTACCTGGCAGCCTGCTGCCCTGTCCCTGCCATGTTACAGAGGAGAAGCAGCACTCTCCCGCCTCCACCGGGGTGCACGAGCTCCGAGGACACGGCTCCAGCATGGGGCAATCGCTGACCTTCGGCCTCGGAGGAGCTGGGGGACGTTGGGAGGCTGAGGGGGCAGCCTGCAGGGAGAAACAGAGGAGCAAGAGAATGAATGCCCGAGTCCGGGCTGGTGTGGGGGGCACTGATCACGGCAGGTGCCAACTCTTTACCCCACGGAGAGCGGGCAGTGAACCCCAGTCTGCGAGGCGTGGGCACCTCCCAGGCACTCAGCCCAGCGCCGGCCCAGAGCCGCCTGCCCCGCCGGATGAACCCCGCGGAATGACACTGCGCTGCTGGACCGCAGCGGGCGGGAAGAATCGAAGAGGCCTAGGCTGAGCGCTGATCCATTTGCAGGGTGCCCGGCTGGCGCGAAGGGCACGTCCCCGCCCCGGGCGCACCTGCCACCTCCCGACCGTCTTACTAGCATGGCTTGGCAAGTAACCAGAGGGCCCCGCAGGGCTGGGAGCAAGCTCTGAGGCTTCCCAACGTCGGGACTCCCCGCTAGCCGGGAGGGACGATGAATCCCGGGGGCGCTGAGGAGAGAACCCGGAGGTGCCCTAACAGCAGCTCCTCAGCAGGCCAGACTCCGCCGGGCGTAACTGAGGCTGGCGTTCAAGCCAGGCCCTTCTGGGGTCTCCTCGGCCCCAGCGCGGACGCAGGTGGCGCGAGCCCCGAGCACACAGGCGGCTCTCGTCACACTGACACACCCGAGCGGGACGCAGACAGAGGGGCCTCGGTCCCTGGGGTAACTCCCCCGCCATTCACGGCGCTGATGGAGAGCCCCGCTGCCCGGCGGAGATGGGCTCGGTTCCAGGCGCCCGGAACGCAGCCTGGTACCTGAGAGCCGGGACGAGCTGCCTCGGCGGGCGGGCAGTGGGGCCTGGAAGGCGTAGACGCTGTCACCCTCGGCGATGGTGTTGAGATCCTCCTCGTCGTGGAAGGAGCGCTGGAACCCGCTGGGGGACAGCTCCGCCAGGACCACCTGCAGCGCAGGGCAACGTCAGCCGCCCCGTCCCCCTCCCCGAGGGCCCCCGGCCCCGGCCGGTCCTGTGTTTGGAGAGCCCCAGGGCCTCCCCGCAGCAGCTCAGCACAGCCCCGCTCTGTGGATGCGCCCGGTGGGGGGTCTCCAGGCTGCTACCGAGGAGCCAGGCTGAGGGGCTGGCGCACACGCGTATCTCCTGCAACCAGGCCTGCCTGAGACACCCTGGGGGGTTCCATTCACACCTGGCATGTGTGGCACGCCCCAGTGCCCCCCCCACAGTGACTGAGGCAAAAGGGGCTCCCCTTGCCAGGTGAGCCCTGCCAGGCTGGAGCGGGCGCCCCCGTGCCCCCGGGAGAGGGCTCAGCATTGGGGCAGCTGCCCACCGCTGCTCCAGGCCTGGGGAGGGGAGGGGAGACTGGCCCCGATGTCACGTTGCTGAATTGGAGGGAAGCAGCCAGATCGCTGCTGCACCCCTAGGTGGGGGTGTTGGCCCCAGAAATTGGTATGGGGGGAGCCATGTGGGGTATTGAATGGGAACTTATTGTTTGTTAATCGTATGTACACTATTTATGTGAGTGTATAATGTCTGTGTGTGTAGGTAGGAATCTGTAATCTGTGTGGAAGCTGAATATTTCTGTGAATGTGGTTAAGCATGGCTATGGACAGGCTGGGTAGCAAAGCCCTGTGGAACAATGACTCTCAATAGGCTATGGACACACCCAAAGAATGGGATTTGTCACCTGAGGGCAGCCAGCAGGAAACATAGAGATTGGCCTCTGACCAGGTGACTGGCTGCATACAAGAAGAGGCCAGGACGGAGTATAAAGAGGCCATGTGGTCGATGCCATTTTGTTCTCAGCTCAGCACTTCATCCCAGAGGCAGCACTGCAGGGATTGAAGAGCCCGGAAGACCTGTGGACCCATCCTGATCGTAGGATGTGCAATAAGGACTTGTAACCAGCAGCTGCAACATCTCTGCTAGAGCCTGCATCGAGAACTGGGAGATTCGGTGCATGTAACGTACTGTACTTTAATAACCTCACTCTCAGGCTTTTCTTTCTTGTAATAATAAACCTTTAGATATAGATTCTAAAGGATTGGCCCAGCGTGATTTGTGGGTAAGGTCCAGAGGGTAAATTGACCAGGGATCTGTGGCTGGTTTCTTGGAACCGGACAGAACTTGTTCGGGGTAGGTGGGATTGGGTGCTAGGACCCCCCACCTGTGTATGAGGCCCGGGGCCATCTGGGGCACGGATATTGCTGGGGTGTCGGAGGGGTTTTGCTCGGGAGGCTTCAGGCAGGCAGCTGAAGCGCTCTGTGGGACTGGTTTTTGGCCTGTGTGGAGAGGTCGCCAGTCGGGGGCTGTAAGGAACCCCGGATTTGAGCAATTCGCCCTGAGCGGACGCCCTCAGCTGTGCCCAGACAAGGCCCGGTCCGTCACACCCGACTGACCTGATCGGGGGCGATTTTGCCTTCTTCTGCCACCTTTGCCCGCAGGGCGGCCACCGTGCTGAAGAGGGGCACAGCCAGGCCCACCCGCAGGAACCGCTGGCTCTTGGACTGGAAGACTAAGGTCACGTTCAAGGACCTGAAAAACAGGGCGGGGGAGCTCCGGAGGGGCCAGCAGCAGCTCCTGGGGCGGTCTGGGCCCCAGGGAACCGGAGTTATTCCGGCCGGGCAGGCAGCGGGGAGAGCCGAGGGCTGAGCGCTGGCCCAGGAAAGCCCCCGAGCACCGCGTCCCGCTGTAAGGGCCACAACGCGGGGGTGCGGCCCCCCCCCCCCGGCTGAGCACTGGCCCAGGAACGCCCCTGAGCACCGCGTCCCGCTGTAAGGGCCACAACGCGGGGGTGCGGCCCCCCCCCCCCGGCTGAGCACTGGCCCAGGAACGCCCCCGAGCACCGCGTCCCGCTGTAAGGGCCACAACGCGGGGGTGCGGCCCCCCCCCCCGGCTGAGCACTGGCCCAGGAACGCCCCCGAGCACCGCGTCCCGCTGTAAGGGCCACAACGCGGGGGTGCGCCCCCCCCCCCCCGGCTGAGCACTGGCCCAGGAACGCCCCCGAGCACCGCGTCCCGCTGTAAGGGCCACAACGCGGGGGTGCGGCCCCGCCCGGCTGAGCACTGGCCCAGGAACGCCCCCAAGCACCGCGTCCCGCTGTAAGGGCCACAACGCGGGGGTGCGGCCCCGCCCGGCTGAGCACTGGCCCAGGAACGCCCCTGAGCACCGCGTCCCGCTGTAAGGGCCACAACGCGGGGGTGCGGCCCCGCCCGGCTGGGCACTGGCCCAGGAACGCCCCTGAGCACCGCGTCCCGCTGTAAGGGCCACAACGCGGGGGTGCGGCCCCCCCCCCCCGGCTGAGCACTGGCCCAGGAACGCCCCTGAGCACCGCGTCCCGCTGTAAGGGCCACAACGCGGGGGTGCGGCCCCGCCCCGGCTGAGCGGCTGCCCCCGGGCAAAGTCACCCGCCACATTAACACCCTGGGCTGGTGCTCCGACCCCTTTAAGGAGCAGCCGTCAGTCCCGCCCCACAGCCTCCTGCCAGCCCTGATCCCAGCCCTGGGCGCCCCACACACAGCTCTGCCACTGCCCCTCAGTCCCACCCCACAGCCCCCTGCTAGCCCGGCCCTGGGCACCCCACACACAGCTCTGCCACTGCCCCTCAGTCCCCCCCACAGCCCCCTGCTAGCCCGGCCCTGGGCACCCCACACACAGCTCTGCCACTGCCCCTCAGTCCCCCCCACAGCCCCCTGCTAGCCCGGCCCTGGGCACCCCACACACAGCTCTGCCACTGCCCCTCAGTCCCACCCCACAGCCCCCTGCTAGCCCAGGCCTGGGCGCCCCACACACAGCTCTGCCACTGCCCCTCAGTCCCCCCCACAGTCCCCTGCTAGCCCAGCCCTGGGCACCCCACACACAGCTCTGCCACTGCCCCTCAGTCCCACCCCACAGCCCCCTGCTAGCCCAGCCCTGGGCACCCCACACACAGCTCTGCCACTGCCCCTCAGTCCCCCCCACAGTCCCCTGCTAGCCCAGCCCTGGGCACCCCACACACAGCTCTGCCACTGCCCCTCAGTCCCCCCCACAGCCCCCTGCTAGCCCGGCCCTGGGCGCCCCACACACAGCTCTGCCACTGCCCCTCAGTCCCCCCCACAGCCCCCTGCTAGCCCAGCCCTGGGCACCCCACACACAGCTCTGCCACTGCCCCTCAGTCCCACCCCACAGCCCCCTGCTAGCCCAGCCCTGGGCGCCCCACACACAGCTCTGCCACTGCCCCTCAGTCCCCCCCACAGTCCCCTGCTAGCCCAGCCCTGGGCACCCCACACACAGCTCTGCCACTGCCCCTCAGTCCCACCCCACAGCCCCCTGCTAGCCCAGCCCTGGGCGCCCCACACACAGCTCTGCCACTGCCCCTCAGTCCCCCCCACTGCCCCCTGCTAGCCCAGCCCTGGGCGCCCCACACACAGCTCTGCCACTGCCCCTCAGTCCCACCCCACAGCCCCCTGCTAGCCCAGCCCTGGGCACCCCACACACAGCTCTGCCACTGCCCCTCAGTCCCACCCCACAGCCCCCTGCTAGCCTGGCCCTGGGCACCCCACACACAGCTCTGCCACTGCCCCTCAGTCCCCCCCCACAGCTCCCTGCTAGCCCGGCTCTGGGCGCCCCACACACAGCTCTGCCACTGCCCCTCAGTCCCACCCCACAGCCGCCTGCCAGCCCGGCCCTGGGCGCCCCACACACAGCTCTGCCACTGCCCCTCAGTCCCCCCCACAGCCCCCTGCCAGCCCAGCCCTGGGCGCCCCACACACAGCTCTGCCACTGCCCCTCAGTCCCACCCCACAGCCCCCTGCCAGCCCTGATCCCAGCCCTGGGCACCCCACACACAGCTCTGCCACTGCCCCTCAGTCCCACCCCACAGCCCCCTGCTAGCCCAGCCCTGGGCGCCCCACACACAGCTCTGCCACTGCCCCTCAGTCCCCCCCCACAGCTCCCTGCTAGCCCGGCTCTGGGCGCCCCACACACAGCTCTGCCACTGCCCCTCAGTCCCACCCCACAGCCCCCTGCTAGCCCAGCCCTGGGCGCCCCACACACAGCTCTGCCACTGCCCCTCAGTCCCACCCCACAGCCCCCTGCTAGCCCGGCCCTGGGCACCCCACACACAGCTCTGCCACTGCCCCTCAGTCCCACCCCACAGCACCCTGCTAGCCCAGCCCTGGGCGCCCCACACACAGCTCTGCCACTGCCCCTCAGTCCCACCCCACAGCCCCCTGCTAGCCCGGCCCTGGGCACCCCACACACAGCTCTGCCACTGCCCCTCAGTCCCACCCCACAGCCCCCTGCTAGCCCAGCCCTGGGCGCCCCACACACAGCTCTGCCACTGCCCCTCAGTCCCACCCCACGGCCCCCTGCTAGCCTAGCCCTGGGCGCCCCACACACAGCTCTGCCACTGCCCCTCAGTCCCACCCCACAGCCCCCTGCTAGCCCGGCCCTGGGCGCCCCACACACAGCTCTGCCAGTGCCCCTCAGTCCCACCCCACGGCCCCCTGCTAGCCCGGCCTTGGGCGCCCCACACACAGCTCTGCCAGTGCCCCTCAGTCCCCCCCACAGCCCCCTGCTAGCCCAGCCCTGGGCGCCCCACACACAGCTCTGCCACTGCCCCTCAGTCCCACCCCACGGCCCCCTGCTAGCCCGGCCCTGGGCGCCCCACACACAGCTCTGCCACTGCCCCTCAGTCCCCCCCACAGCCCCCTGCTAGCCCAGCCCTGGGCACCCCACACACAGCTCTGCCACTGCCCCTCAGTCCCACCCCACAGCCCCCTGCTAGCCCAGCCCTGGGCGCCCCACACACAGCTCTGCCAGTGCTCCTGAGTCCCCACAAATGCAGCTGCTCTGCCCTGCCAGTCCTAGGTCACCACATCATGTGTCTGAGCTGGGTGCTGACCAGCAGCGACCGTGATGGCCCTGCCCAGCTCCCTGTGATTGGAACCTGGTCTCCATGGGCAGCCCCTGACACCCCGTGCCCACTGCCCCCTTGCTCCACCCTGCCGGAGACCCACGTGGCTGACGCCGCCCAGGCTCACAGGCCCAGCGGGGGAGCAGGCGCAGGGAGGACGGAGAACGCTCCCAGGGGCGCCGTAGTGCCAGCTCCGAGCAGGGGGGCCGGGCTGCGTTCGCCTACCTGGTCTGGCGCAGGGGGATGGGTAAGGAGACGCACAGGAAGGGGTCAAAGGTGTTGCTTTGCTTCAGGCAGTGCGGGCAGGTCAAGGAGGACCTAAAACCGAAACAGGAAACCCGTCAAATTAACGAGGGACGGATTTGAACAAGGGCACCCCCCACCCCCGGCGAAAAGCAACCAGGGCCAGCACCCCTCTGCCTGGGAGAGCCCAGCTCCGGTGTGGGATCCCTACAGCACGGGGATCACACTGGAAAGGACCGGGACAGCTTGGACCTGCGGGTTCCCCTCCCGGTGCAGGGCCGCCGTGGTGCACGCTGGGTTCTCCGGCCCAGGCGGCGCCGAACCGACCTCGGCAATCCGGCTCCCCCGCCACACCTGGGGCCTCGCTATGAGGAAGCTCCTCCGGATAACCAGCCGGCCCCGACTTTGGTCAGTTCCAGCCCCTGGCTTCTGACAGCTCTCTCCCCACTAGAATAGAGCTGGACCCAGGCACGCGGAGGCACGGACACAGCCTGGGGGGGAGCCCCACCACACAACAGGCCGGCTCCTTTAACCTTTACCGCTGGGCTAGCCCTGCTCCCGAACCCTGGCGCTGCCTCCTGGCCGGCGCGGGGAGAGGAAGCCCCAAAGCTGGCCTGATGGCCGCAGATGCAAACGGATCCGAGGTGCCGGCTTTTCTGTCGTGCCTCTCGCAGCCTGGCTCCGATCCCCTGCCAGAGCATCTCCCTATGCACCAGCGGGACGCCAGGCTGGTCACGCCCGGCCGGGGTGCTCGGCAGAGTCCTGGGCCCCGGAGCTGATGCGAGGTACCCCGGCAAAGCGCCCATGCGAGGGTCACGGAGGGACCGTCCCAGCATCCGAGGGCCAGCAGCGTTCATGCGGCTGCTGGGCTGGGACCAGCTCGAGCAAGTGTTGGAAATCGGTTAGCGCGAGGACCACGTGGGCGTCGCCAGACCTCACGCCAGCCAATCAGCTGAGGTGAACGGAGCCCCCGAGAGAGATCACGTCTGGGAGGCAGGAGTGACATGAGCTTGGGGCGGGGACCGGGAAGCGAAGGGGCCATGCAGAGATGCAGCATGTTGAGCTCTGAGCCCCCACGGAGCCACAGAAAGGCGACAAACTCCCCGCATGCCCACAGCGTGCCCTAACACGGCCAGAGCACAGAAACGCCACTGGGGAATGCACCCAGGAGGCGGAATGGCAGCAATGAAGGGTGCGTGTGTACATGCGTGTGTATATGTGTGTGTGCATGTGCATGTGTGTACGTGTGTGCATGTGCATGCGTGTACATATGTGTATATGGGTGTGTGTGTGAATGTGTCCATGTGTATATGTACATGTATGTGTGTACATGTGTGCGCATGCGTCCCTGTGCATATGTGTGTCCGTGTGTACATGTGTGTGTGTGTGCATGTGCAGACACATTCAGGTGCTGTGCAGGGAGGAAGAGCTGTGTGTGCCTGTGTGCATTCAGCAGCCCTGCGGCTGTAAGGCAGGCGGAGGGTGTTCACGGGCGGCGGAGCGGCTCTGCATGTTTATGTGGCTCAGCCTAAGCCTACACTCACCTGCCGGGTAAATCGGCGGGTTCAGTCCAGCCCCCTCTGCTGCGCTGGCAGCCCCAGGCTGGAAGCCGGCTGCAGAGAATTCAGCCACGTCTCCCCTCCCCGTTTCTGGAATTCGCCGCCGTTTGCTCGCCCCCGCCGCCGGACAGCCGGGAGGCTCTGCACTCGCCCCGGTGCGCTTCCTTCCCTCCCTGCGCCCAGGGGCGCTCGCCGCAGGTCCCCGTGCGAAGGGAGTGCCCTGCTGGGTGGTGTGTGTCCAGCCAGCCTGCTGCGAGCCCTTTGCCGCGTACCTGCCCCGCCCATGTCCGGCGCCCCGGCGAACCCACTCCCCAGGCCGTCGGGGCCAAGCGGGGATTGGCTCTGGGGGCAGAACTGCAACCGGCCCGGAGCGGCTGTCTGTCCCTGTTCCGGTTTGCCGAGACCCGTCATGGCTGGGGGGCAGCAACAGAGCCCCGGGATCCCATCACTGCGCTCTGCCAGGGCTGCTCCATTCACCCCTCCTTAGCCAGGCACCTGTCGAGTGGCACCAGCTGGCTGTTCCGCGTCATCAGGGGCTGTTCCCTGGCTACTGGTCAGTGTGTGTGTGTGTGTGTGTGTGTGTGTGTGTGCACGTGAGTGTGTGTGTGTGTGTGTGTGTGTGTGTGTGTGTGTGTGTGCACGTGAGTGTGTGTGTGCGCGCGCAGCAGAGGGGGCTGGACTGAACCCGCGGATTTACTCAGCAGGTGAGTGTAGGCTTAGGCCGAGCCACATAAACATGCAGAGCCGCTCCGCCGCCTGTGAACACCCCCCGCCTGCCTTACAGCCGCAGGGCTGCTTAATGCACACAGGCACACACGGCTCTTCCTCCCTGCACACACCTGAATGTGTCTGCGCGCGCACACACACACACACACACACACACACACACACACACACACACACACACTCTCTCTCTCCTGCCACAGCGCCGAGCAGAAGACAGACCCGGCCCCTTGCCTGCCGCTGGTCCATGGAACACGCCGTGGGAACGCCCACGAGTGAGCCCGCCAGCGGCTCCTCTCTGCCGGCCACTCGGCCACCCTACCAGGCACTGCGCATTTCCATGCCTCTGCCCTGCACTGGCATCGGGGGGTGTCCATGCAGGCTGGCGCTGCAGGGCGGGGGCTGGGGCAAGGGCGGGGCTGGCACTCAGCAGATGGACTAGCCGGCGTGATGCCAGGTGCCAGGCAAGACCGTGGCCGGGTGGCACAGGGCGGGGTGGGGAGCGGTGGCCTGAGCTGGCTGAGGCAGGTCTGCATTGCTTCTGCAGGGGAGCTGTGGGAACGTCACCCCTCAGGTCTTCCAGCTTCCAGAGCTTTTCTTTTCTCCGCTCTTTATTTAGCCTGGCTTCAGCCTGGGACTGTCCCAGGTTAGAACGCAGCCACTCGCTCGCACCCTGCCACTTGCCTGTGTAGGTAGCCCTTTGGCCATTTCTTAGCAGGAGCAGATAGAGCCCGCCTTACCCCTGCTCCAACCTCTCCCCGGGGCTGCCTTTAGTATTGTCAGTAACATGGCCAACACAAAGGGGTCATGAATGACAGTGAAAGGCACTGATGCCTAGAAAGGCTTGAGCACGCAACAATCTGTGGAACTCCCTGCCACTGGATGCTGAGAAAGTCACGATTTCAGCAGGGGTTAATGAAGACAAGGACGTTTCATTTGCTCCAGGACACAGGCTAATTGCTCGCTGCTAGTGGGAAATAGCTCCTGGAAGCAGATTACCCAATAGCTACCCACTTTGGGGTCGGTTGCATCTTCCCCTGAAGCAGCAGAGTTGTTCCTGTAGCTTCTGTCTTGCCCCTCCCTGCCAGAGGTGACTGTCGTAAGTCTAGGCTAAGGGATGTGGGTCTGCCTGGGCGGTCAGTAATTACTGTGTGTGGCATCAGCACCCCACGGGCCAGGCGGGAGTCAGGACCCAGAGTTCACAGAACAAGCAAGTAGCCGGCCCCCGCCCCACGGCTGACTGTTTTTTCAGTCGCCTCCCTCCAGGAGCTGATTCCAAGGGGCGGTAAGCGAACGCCGCTGCCCCTGGATACGTTAGTGCCTCCGCTCTTCAGAGGACACGAGAAGCAGGAACACGGCAGCCTCGCTTGCTAGGAAGCAGGAAGGCAATCAGAGCAGTGACTGCTTTGATATCCCCGGCCCAATCGAGCTGCGGGAGCTGCCTTTGGTGACTAAAGCAAAGGCAGCTGCTTCCTGCTCCCCCTTTAGCGCTCAGCACGGGGCGCGCGGTCAGGAACCCAGCCGCCAAGGATGCAACGAGCAACCCCGCCAAGAGCCTGGCAGTGCAGCACAGGCCCCGGCAGCCGGCGGGGCTGGCGGCTCGCTGGAACCCCAGCAGGTGAGGGGCCAATTAAAGGCGGCAGCAGAGCAACGGAGAAGCTGAATGCAAGAGCACCTGACGAGCGTGGGCCGAGTGTCCCCCACGGCAGCACAGGCAGGGCAAAGGATGCAACAGCAAACTCCCCATCCTCAGTCTCTGCCCTGGGCCATGCCTCAGTTTCCCCAGGTATCAAAGGGCTAGCGCCACTGCTCTCCATTGAGACCCATGCACGTGGGGCGCCACAGGCTGGGCGGCCCAGCGAGCAGGCGCAGACAGACACCAGGGAGCAGGCCAAAGCGCGCAGGACAGGGAAGGTGACCTACATCCTGCAGGCCTGACTCCTGCCATTTCCCTCTTGTCCGCACGAATCGCACGTGCGCTCCCGCCCCTCCCCAGAGCGAGCTGCAGCCTGGCGACGTGACCTTAGCGGCCCCTGCGGAGACGAACCGCCCCGACCTGCAGACTTTCCACAGACACCTTGGTGCTCGGACGCCTGCCTCTGCCCCCCCCCCCCCCCCCCCCGTAGGGGCCATGACTCCTTGGCCCCGTGGAGTGACTCCATCGATCAACGGGGTTCCTCCACATTTCCACCGGCCCGGCTCAGCGCCAGCCCTGGCCATGACTCAACCCACCCGAGGAAGGGTCCCGTGCATTTCTGGCTGTCCTTAGGGTGGCCCAATTAGCTCCGGGTGTCAACAGGCAAGCGAGGAAAGCCTCCGTCCATCACGTTATCACCCCCACGCCGTGCTCACGGCTCACCCACGTGCTGCTGCGCGGAGCCGGGGCCCAGCAGCGGCCAGGGCCCCACCCCCGGGCCGGAGGAGCTCGTCGCATCCCAGGGCAGCCCTGGGAAGCCCCCTTTTGTCCCACAGTGGCACCCAGCGTGCACGTCTCCATGCACGGGGCAAGCGCTTTGGCAGGTGAGTGCGGACCAGGCCGGGCGGGGAGGGGAGAGAGAGAACGGAGGCAAAGGGGGGTGACGTCGGACCAGAGGGAAAATCAGGAAGATTCCAGGCAACGCCCGAAGCATCCTGCCCGGGGCGCCCACTGGTGCCAGCCCGGCGCGGAGGTGGGGCTGTTTCTGCTCCCTGCAAGGCACAGGTGCTATCCAGCTAGAAACCCGGGCCCCAGCGAAGGCAGCTGAGCTCCGACTACGGCCCCGCCGGCGACCTGCGCACAGAGGAAGACACAGGAACGCCCACAGGAGGCCGAGGCGCGCTACCTGGGGCAGGCCGTCCCAACCCCCATTACCCAGAGACCGGCTTACGCCTGGACGCATGCAGGCTGCTCTCCCCGCCTGCCCTTTGCAGGGGCTGGACCCGGCGCCCGCTGCAGCGCCCGCCCTCAGGAGCTCCTGACCTTTGAACGGGCTCACTAGCTGGCCGCGCACACCTGTGTGGCGCCAGCCGGGGAGCCTCGGGGCGGAGCAGTCCTGCCACGCACACAGCCGGCACGAGCAGGCCCTGGCGCTGCCTCCAACGGGCCTTGTCCCCGGAAGGGCCCTGGCAGCGCTGGGGGGCTGTGAATTTCCAGTAGCTTTGGAGCACAGAGGCAAAGCAGCTTCGCCACCCTGGGCCGTGCGGCGTGCGGGCTGCCGGGCACCCTGGCGGGCCGGCTGTGGGCAGGCCAGACGCTGGGGGTTGACCGTTTGCATTCGCGGAGCCGCGGAGGTGCCGCTAATCTCCGTTCAGCGTTCGCAGGAAGGGCCTCGTCACAAAACAGGACATTCGGGGGCCAGCAGACGGACAGCACGCGGAGCGTTGCCTAGCAACGCCTCGGTGCAGCGTGTGCCCCACCTCGAGGAGCCCTGGCATGAAAGCGGGAGGCTGACAGGCCTTGCAGATGGCTCCTGCTCACTCCCCAGGGTTGAACAGAGACGAATACCACTCTCTCCACATCTGAGGAAACTGAGGCACGAGCGGAGACTTTGAGAGGGTTCCATCTTCCGTTGTGTAGGGCCTGACAGGGCCAGGTGCTGAGGGGCCCTTGCTCCCACGGACATGCTCAGCAGCTTCCAGGATCAGGCCCATTAGGGCGAGAACTAGAATTCACCTCTCAATGGGAAGCCACTTTTATTTCTGAGGCTATGTCTATACTTGCGGCTTCTTGCCTCAGAAATATGCAAATAAGGCTAAGCGTGGAATATTGCCAAGCCTCATTTGCATACCTAATGGGCCGCCATTTTTGCAGAACTGGCTCTTGCGCCAGAAGGCGCTGTGCTGTCTACACGGCCCCTTCTTGTGCGAGAAATCCCTGAAATTCCTGAAAATACCTGGCATAACGGCATTGCACAAGAGGGGTTTTCTTGCGCAAGAAGGGCGTGTAGACAGCTCCTTCTGGTGCAAGAGCCTCTTCTGCAAAAATGGCGGCCCATTTGGTATGCAAATGAGGCTCCGCGATAGTCCACGCTTAGCCTCATTTGCATATTTCTGACACAAGATGCCACGCGTGTAGACACAGCCCTCGTGTCCTTCACATTTATTTGAAATGAAAAAAAATTAAAAACCTCTAAGGTGCTAGTCGACTTTGTGATTCACTAAACACGCCAAGCAGCCCTGGTTCCGAGTCGACCCAGCACTCGTGTTTGCGTCTGATTTTGCAGAATTGCCAGGGAATTGACAAATCAGTGCTTCCCACGGGGCTAGTCGAAAGGGTCCAAAAATCACCCCCCCTGCATTTCTCCGGGTCTTTCCTAAAAGTAGTTCTGAGCGCCAGCACCCGTAGCCAGGCCCCAGCTGAGAAGGAGGGTGTGACGGGTCTGTCCCTGTGTCTCTGGAGATCAAGGGAGGGGAGAGCCGCTGTTAATAAGACCATCCTGAGGGAAGGATGGCGAGTTAATGGGATCATGGAAAAGGAGATGATTTAGGAGCTCGAGATGGGCAGAAGCACCCCAGAGCCAACAACAGAAGCCCCCCGAGCTGACAGAAGACGGTGGCCAGGGAGGATGCCAGGAGTCGGGATCTGACATGCTCAGAGCATCCCTGTCCCACTCCGGGACCGAGTCAGCTGTCACGTGATGCTGCAGCTGGCTGCCCCGTTCCCTGGGCTGCGCCACGTGGCACGGCCCGCGAGCACATCCTTTGCAGACTCCAGAACGCTTCCGGCAGCGCCAGCAGGATCAGCCTCGTCCCAGGACCCGCCGCACAGCAGGGCTCGTTTTTCAGTGCTGCCCGACCTGTCGTGCTGCGGAATCGCCCAGGCAGCGGAGCCGAGCGGCACAAAATGAGCCACGGGCCCCTCCCCCACCCAGCTCACGCGAATGGAGTTGCACAACCCCAGAGGTTCATTGCTGGGTCTCCCGAGCCCTGGACCCCCCAGCGGAAGGACCCGGAGGGCGGCTTGAGCCTGGATTTGACACGAGAAATTCAAGGTCTTGTCGGTCCCGTTTCTCCCGGGGGGGCTCTATGGCTGGACCGGAAGCACTAGGACGACAATGGGCAGGACCGTGCGCCCAGCCAAGCCTCAGTGACCTCAGCAGTGCTGGATGAAGCCATGGGAAGGCCAGACATGAGCAGAGATGTCACACCTCACCCCCTACCACATCAGCCCTCATACGCCATCAAGCTGCCCCCCCACCCGGCCCACGCTGCAGGCTCCCTCGCTCCGGCTCCAGCCTAACTCCTCCGAGCTTCCTCTAGGCCCCTCCTCGCAGGTGGGCGGCGCTCCCTGGAAAGCGATCTCGTTATGCGCCCTGGAAACCGTGTTTCTGCAAGGCTGCTGGGAAATCTAGCAACAGCCGGGCAGCTGGTGTGTTGAGGCCTGTGGTGCAGCCCCAAACTTCCTTCTTGCTTCCCTGTGTGCCCACCCTTGGTCTGTACCAGCCCGTGTGTGTGTCATCCTCAGATTGTCAGGAGGAGACTGAACTTTTGGTTCTGCGTTTGTACAGTGCCTAGCACAGCAGTGTCCTGCTCTAAGATAGGCCTCCCTCCGCGACGGCCATACAATGTATTACTGTTAGTACTAGCGAGGAGAAAGGATGTCTAGGCAGACGGGTTAAAAGACGTGATTTGTTTTTGTCAACAGCTATTGAGATCAAACATCTGGCAGCTAGAAGAAAAGATCTCTTTAGTAAAGATTCAATACACCACCACCTGCCGCCGCCGTTGGAGGCTAGGAAAACTCCCTCCTCCAATCTCTGGTCCTCCAATGAGGCCTCCAGCAAAAATGAAATAAAATACAATAAAAAAGGCTTTCAATTAATTGCAGTTAACTCACGCAATTAACTCAAAAAACCTTATTCCGACTAAAAAAAAATGGTGATTAATCACAGTTTTAATCACACCTTTTAAACAATAGAATACTAATTGAAATCTATTAAATAGCTGTGAATGTTTTTCTACATTTTCAAATATATTGATTTCAGTTACAACACAGACTACAAAGTGTCCAGTGCTCACTTTCTATTTTTACTAGAAGATTTACCCGGCTTTACTCAGATCCTTAACTCAAATAAGTTCTGGTTTTCATCGTTTAAGTCATTGCTCTGGGGTGGGGCTGGGGAGGAGGAGTTCAGTATGCAGACTTCCCCAGCCCTTTCTCACCGGAGCAGCTTGAGGCTAGCTGAGAAGCATCTGACCATGGCAGCTGCAGCAGGTACCGCTGGAGGAGGGGTGCATGTCACTTGACTAGGGGACATACAGACAGACAGACACACAAACTCTGAAATGTACAGTAGACAGCTGTCCCTTTCTCCACCTCTGACCCCTGCTGGCTCAGTGAGGTTATAGCTGTCCCCGTGTCCATCTCTGGCCCTTTGCTGCCCCCCGTGGTCATTCATTAGTATAACCGTCCCTCCTATCAGACCCCCCTTCCCATTTTATGAGAAACAATCAAATTCCAGGCACATCCTATTGTCCTGACACAACCAAACCCTGACCTTGCTTTAAGTTACGATAAGAGGGAAGTGCATCCCAAATGTGGTGGTCCTAGCTCTCATAGTTTAGGAGGATCAGAAGGGGAGCCGAGTTAGTCTGTAACAGGAAAAACTTAAAAAACAACAAATAGTCTGGTAGCACTTTAAAGAGTAACAAAACATGTAGATGGTATCATAAAAACAAACGGACATACTGCCTGATGGAAAGACACATTTCTAAAATATATAGATAAAGATTTTATTACAAATACATGCACTGTAAAATGATAAACAAAATAGTACTTCTCAATTCACCTCATATAAATACTGTTGTGTAATCTCTTTATTGTGAAAGTGAAACTCTTACAAAGGTAGATTTTTTTGCACTCAAAACCAAAACCATGTAAACGTTAGAGCCTACAAGTTCACTCAGTCCTACTTCTTGTTCAGCCAATCACACAGACACATTTATTTGATTGACAGGAGACACGGCTGCCTACTTCTCATTTACAATGTCACCAGAAAGTGAGAACAGACATCCCCCAGCACTTCTGTAGCCAGCCTTGCAAGATATTTACGTGCTAACATTGGTATGCTCCTTCATGCAATGGCCACCATTCCAGAGAACATGCCTCCGGGCTGATGATGCTCTTTAAAAAAAACCATGCATTAATAACATTTGTGGCTGAACTCCTTGAGGGAGAATTGTATGTCTCCTGCTCTGTGCTTGACCTATATTATGCCATATATTTCATGTTCTAGCAGGCTAAGATGATGACCCAGTACGTGTGCATCTTAAGAACACCAGCCCTACAGATTCGATGAAACACAGAGACAGGACCAATGTGAGGTTTCTAGAGAGAGCTACAGCATTCAACCCAGGTTTAAGAACCTGAAGAGCCTTCCAAAATCAAAGGAGGACGATGCTTTCAGAAGTCTTAAAGGATCGACACGTTGATGCAGAAACTACAGAACCCCACCACCAAAAAAGAAAATCAACCTTCTGCTGGAGGTGATGAAAATGAACATGCTCTGCATTGGACTGTTGTCAAGCAGAACCTGTCATCAGCATGGACGCATGCCCTCTGGCCTGGTGGTTAAAGCATGAAGGGACATACAAATCTTTAGCGCATCTAGCACGTAAATCTCTACAACAGTGCCATGCGAAACCCTGTTCTCACGTTCAGGTGACTTGTGAACAGGAAGCTGGCAGCTTTCTCTCCTGCAAACTGTAACTAAACATATTTGTCTGAGCAATTGTCTGAACAAGAAGTAGGACTGAGTGAACTTGTAGGCTCTAACGTATACATGGTTTTGGTTTTGAGTGCAGTTATTTTTGGTGCTTCATTCTACATGTGTAAGTTCAACCTTCATGATAAGGAGAGCGAACTGCAGAAATGGGAGAAGTGAAACATACTATTTCTTAGTTTTCCTTATATTTGTAATCAATAACATAAGGCGAGCACTGGGCACATTGCATTCAGTGTTGTAACTGAAATCAATCTATTTGAAAATGGAGAGAACATCCACAAATACTGAAATAAATGGTATTCTATTAACAGTGCGATTAACTGGGCAGTTAATCGTGATTAATTTTTTTAAATCGCTTGACAGCCCCAATATATACAGAACAGAAATATAGGATTTCTTAAGTAAACAAGAAAGAAACTTAAAAAAAGAATAAAATAAAACTGGCCAAATCCCAACTTTTCGGACCTTCTTTTCTCCATCATAAAGAAGCAAAAAAGTCACAAAAGTGCTTTGCTTTTCCCTGGCCTGCTCCTGCTTGGAAGAAGTAAACACGGGAATAATGAACATTGCCATTGGTTCCAAAGCTATCAGGCTAGAGCAGAAATGTCTGCCCTCTTCAAGTAACAAGGGAGAAAACTCCTAACAAGAGTCATTTTTTCTTGGCTACAGCATCTTGAAGGGAGCCCTCCATCAAAGCACCAGCCAAAATGAATATTTCATGCCAATCTCCAGCTTACCTCGTCATTTCTTTGCTTCTTTTTTTATACATTCCTGCACTTTTCCTTTTTCTTGTTTAAAAAATGGGGGAAAACATTAATTAAAAGCAAATCAAAATCCGTTTCTGTCCAAGCCCTAGTTATCCGTCACCTTCCAGACCCCCAAACTCTGAGGGAAGCCACGCTGCAAATTAATAGATCTTTCTGCAGATAGCCTGGCTTTGGTGCACAGATCCGAGCCGATAGGCTGATGCAAATGACAGCGCCCTTTCTTGCTCTACGGAGAGGAATTAATTGGCAAAGGATTGGCATGCCAGGCATGTCCCTCCCTGCTGCACCGAGGCAACAAAAGGCACATGGGTCAGGATTCAGGTGTCTTCGCTGGCCAAGTGGGAGCGGGGGTATTTCCCAGGGCCCACCATAGCATGTAGCAGAGGTGCTACGAGAGTCTGCAAGGGCCAAGGACAGCTGGGGCATTTCTGGAGGGGCACTGTCATCAGCTGATAACTCTGTACTCCTCAAGAGAACAGACGCACACCATGGCCCAGAGCAGCGGAGGGCCACATGTGGCCCATTGGGGGCCTGTGTGGGGCCCACGAGACGTTTTGCTCACCGTTGCCCATGTGCAGGGTTGCCAGATTCCCTCTAGTTTCTGTCTGCGTCGGTTTTGCCCTACCTGTGTGTGACGTAGTTAGTGCGGGTACCTTGCTGGTTGCTAGGCTTGGGCTGTGGGTGACCCCCACTGGTTGCTGCCTGTACCACGGCCCAGCCGAGTAGCTGATGGGACAGGGAGGTCACCTGTTCTACCAGTTACCCCCCAGGGAGAGGAACAAAGGAAGGTGGATGCCGCCCCTGGCTGGGGGCAGGGCTGGAAGGGACGGTCTGTAGTTTCTGTGTGGGAAGCAGGGGAGAAGGAGCTAGGGAGGGGGCTGGGATTGTAGGGCCCAGCCACCCCCCATCTCAAGGGGGGGCACTGAGGCCTCCTAGCCCCAGTTCCTGTAACCAGATGACGTCTGTGCTGGGCTGTATCCTGTAGAAGCAATAAACTCCCTCTGTTCTACTGGCTGGTGGAGTCTGTTTGTGCCACTACTGGGGTGCAGGAGACGGGAAAACCCCAACGCGCCGTCACACTGTGTTCCTAAAGCGACGCGCACGTACAGCCAGGGCCGCGACGCGAGGTACGTGCCAACTGCACACGCCAACCACGCGCTCCCTCTGCTCCAATCCCAGCGCGGCCACGGTTCTGTCGGCACCTCCCGCAGATTCGAGGTGAACCAAACTGCCCTACCCCGGAAGACCATCTTGGTTACAACAATCTTGCAGTCCCCTGAGATGGAGGGCATCACGCGGCCCCCTCACTCGCCCGGCGCTGACCTAGAGCCCCCCAGGCGGAGAGGAACCTGTGCCTACCTGCCGCAGGAGGGAGCCAGGCAATGGCCCCCCACACGGACAGCCTCCACGTTGCTAAGGCGATGTCTGCCCTTAAAACGGGCAGAGCTACCGCGCGGCGGCTGCGTTGCTGTAGACCTGCCCCAAGGCCGTCGTGAGTGGAAAGATTCTTCCCTCAGCCCTTGTCTGCTCCGGGGGCCAGGTTGTCTTTGCTACATCTTTTGGGGGGTGGATGTTTCACGTTCCAAGAGCCGCATCTGGGCCAATGTAACTTTTCAGTGTAAACTAGCCCCCAGCCATACCTTGGTCTTCTCTAGGAGCCGGAGGACCAAGGACTCTATGGCTGAAATCCTAGCCCTACTGAAATCAGAAGTCCCACAAGACTAGGATTTCACCCTCGGAGGGCTGCTTAACCCCACAGGATGGTTGCTGGGAAGGGGAAAGGCAGGACAGGGTCCAGCAGGGGAGCATCTTCCCCCTCAGTAGGAGGGAAACCAGGCCAGGTTTTGAACCCAAAGGTCTTTGACAATTTCCCATCAGGCCATGAGCCTTCCCCAGGGGACAACTGCGCTGCTTCTCCCTGAACTGCGGGAGTCGCTGCTTGGGGAGCTCTCATATGGGTGCGCTGGTGAAACCCGGCAACACCCCGGGACGCCACAAATGTAAGGGGCCAGAAACATTACTGGTGCAAGTCCCCGGAAAGCAACCGTCAGCCCAGGGCTGGAGAGGCCCTGACGCTCTCTAGAAATGTCCCTATTGAAATCAAGCGTTCAGGACAAGTAGCCGAGGCCAAACCCGGGACTGTCCCATGCGCTCCCATGAGGTTTCCGCAGCATCTGAGCCTTTTCTCAGCATCCCCCGCCAATAGGCCTGAGTCCAGCTTTGCAAGAGTGACTCCTGATCTTGCCTTTCCATTTTCGGGGGGCCCAGATCAGGAGGCAGCACCATCCCACGAACACTCGACTTGCTCAGTATCAGCCTCGTTGCCACGTTTTGGCGGTAGCTTGCTACGAATGACGCAATAATGAGCTGTTCTCCGTCTTCCCCAGCTGCCCCGTGTGATTGGCCCCCTAGCTCACATGCTCTCTGGATGACTGAAATGTACAATAAACTGAGGCCCCCGTGGCACAAACCTCCGCGTGGGCTCGTGTTCACGAGACTGTCACTTGCCAGGAAGGTGCTTGGGAACTATTTATGGGGTGGCCACACGGCGCTTTGTCCCCCTCTAGTGGTGGCAGGGCCACACAGCGGTCGATGAGCCGGCTACGGCTTTGGCAGGGCCCTTCGGCTCAGGCAATACAGAGGCTCATGCATTGAGATCCCAAGGTCCCCAGTTCAATCCCGACGGCCGACAACTCGCCCAGTGCCCCTCTGTGGCGGCACGTCGGGGTTCCCCGTCTCCTGCACCCCCGTGGGGCACGGACAGACTCCGCCAGCCAGTAGCGGTGAGGGAGTGTATTGCTGCTCCCAGATACAGCCCAGATGTCATCTGGTTACAGGAACTGGGGCCAGGAGGCCACAGCCCCCACCCCCCTTGAGACGGGGGTGGCTGGGCCCTACAATCCCAGCCCCCTCCCCTGCTTCCCAGACAGAAACTGACTCTGTTCCAGCCCTGCCCCCCAGACGGGGGTTGGTCTCCGCCCTCCTCCCTTTGTCTCTCCCTGGGAGGCGCCTGTCGGACAGGCTGGGAGCCCCTTGCCTAGTGACTCATCCGCTGTCCTGTTGGGCCGTGCTACAAACAGTGGAGGTCACCCACTGCCCAAGCCCAGCAACCAGCAAGGCCCCCCCCATACCACACTGGGTTATGGAGCAGACAGCTCCCCCCACTACGTCACACCCTCTGTCACGAGATGAAGTGAATTTCCAGGTCTCAGCCACGCACACGTGCACGGATACACGAGTGCAGCCTCTGCTGTGCTCTAGGCACCCATCCTCTGTTGCCGTGGAGACGGTTGCCGTGGTACAGCGGAGATGCTCAGGTGAGGCAGTTTGAGCTAGTGGTCAGAGAATGGGAGTCCAGGAACCTTCCGTTCTGCCCTGGACCCTTGGGCAAGTCACTGCCCACATTCCCCATCTGTAGCAGGGGCTATGCTCAGACCCACCTCAGCCCGGATGTGAATGTTGAACCGGTAAGTCTCCCGCTTAGCAGGTGAGGCTCGCCGGTTGCAGTTAACGGGGGAGCCAGTCGCGGGCAGGGGATGCTCTACGCCTCCTGGGGGCAGGTGGATTCTGCTGTGGAATCCGCCGGGGGACGCACCAGCCATTTCAAACCAGGCTGGACAAGGCATGCACGGTACTCCAGGGAGTGAGCCGGACTGATGGGCCAGGGGAAATCAGACCAGCTCTAATTCCTCCCACATGGGATGCTAGTCACTGTGCAGGGGGGGAGAGGAATAGGGTGCTGTGACTTTACAACACAGCCCAAGGAAACCTTCCCCGTGGCCGGGCACAGCACGTGCCGCATTTCAGCAGCTCTTCGCATCTGCGGGACTTAATACGCCAGCAGATGACATCAGCAGCCCAGATAAGGCACCTGCAAACCCACTAAGCCCTTTTCCGCGTGTCAGACTCAAGCGATGTCTAGGAGAGGGGGGCCGGCTCTGCGAGGGCCCATCCAGCTAGGGAAACGAAGGGTCTTTAGCAAACCTCTCCGCAAGCGCAGGGCCGTTAGCACCCTTTAAACACAGCCTGGCGCGGGGACCGCTAAAGACAATGGGGTCTCTGACCAGCGTGGGTCCCCTCGGGGGCTTTGCCAGCCCTCTAACCCTGCAACAGCTTATGCCAGGAGGAGCGTGTCTCCCGGCCCAGTGTCAGCCCCTCCCTGCACGTTTGCCGCTGTGTCCTCCAAAGCCCCCTTTGTTGGCATCACTGCACCTACACTGGGGCTGGGGGGGTTGCTGACTATCACAGCGACGGGGTGGGGGGGCTGTACCTCTGCCAAGGAAACTGTGCAGCATAGATCTGCCCCCCCCCCCCGACACAGTGACTCTGGCAGGCATCGAAGGGCAGACCTGGCCAGGGAGCTGCACCCGGTGGGGGGTGGCAAACACGAACCCCCCACGGGGCCGTACAGCTGGAAAGAGGAGAATTCTACACAGGCAGCGCATCGCCCTCCCCGCACCGTGGCCAGGCCACTGCGGCCCCTAGTCATCCCCCGTGGCTCAGGGACCCGGGACACGTGGCCCGTCACCGGGTTGTGCGGGGTTGCAGCAGGCTGGCCACTCGGGGCTCGCGCTGGTGGGAACACGGTCTCGGTGAAAAGGGGAAGCCCGTGTGTAGATGTGGCTGCTAGCGGGCGCTGGCCGGCCACGAGGCAGGACTGCCACAGGCCCCATCTACTCTGGGCTTTCAAAACAGGCCAGCCCCCCTCTCTCCCACAGCTCTTTTACTCCCCCCTTTGGCGCTCTGCCAGGCCAAGTACGGGGGAACTGCTGGCATCTTGTCACTGCTGGCCGGGCGGACTTGTCCGCTGTGACATCGTCTGCCCCACCCCTGCCCCTCTGCCAGACCCCGGGGGCCTGGGAAGCTGAGACGGCGCCTCCCCCCCGGGCCAGCAGATCCCTGCTTGAGTGGGACACACCCCCAAATCCCACCCCACGGGCTCCGGCCTCCCTGCGAGGCTGGCACCGGTTTCTGCGTGCCGATTGTCACACAACAGCCGGACAACAAGCGGGGCTTCGAGAGAGCTCCCAGAGCCCCCCCCCCCCCCCCCCCAGCAGGGCTGTCTACAGAACACACCAGGAGGGGCTGGACAGCCTGTTCAGGCACCAGCACCATGCGCACTCCCTGCCCCCCGCTGAGCACCCTGAAACCCAGCCTGGATGCAAGTGCCGCGCTGCCTGTCACCCACAGGTAACCCCCCCCCCCCCCCCCGCAGCAAACCCTGCGCCCCAGCTCCCAAGGGAAGGCCCGGACTCTCCAAGGTATTTAGGCACCGGCCTTCCATCAATTTCAATGGGAGTTAGGAGCCTAAACACCAGTCAGGGTCTAGACCAAAACCTATCACCGTGCAAGCTGGCAGGGGACTTGGGGCAAGACGAATGTAACGAAACAGCCGGCCTGGGGCCTGGCTAGGGCGAGGAGGCACCAGAGCAGCCTTGGCAAAGTGCCAGGGCATCTTTCTGGCCACAAGGGGTTGGGTCCTCTCTCCTCTCCTCCCTCCCCTCGCACCCCAACAATGCCACCTCCAGCAGCACAGAGACCCTGTAAATTCCCCGGGGCCGGGGCCGGGGCCGGGGCCGGCTCGGGGAAAGTTCCTCTGCGGAGCTGCGAAGGCCACTCCCCGGGCCTGAACAACAGGGCAATCCTGCTTTGAGTCTACTTCTTGGCTTATTCATTAACCACGGTGGATTGTTTACGGGGCGCTGCCAAGGTGCTCGCTGCTGTAAAAACCACCCTGCCCGGCCTCTTGGCGCTCGCGGGCGAACGGGACTCGCAGCGGGTGACAGAACACGCACTAGGCCCTTAAGCCCCAGTCAAGTCTTGAACTCTACCCACAAGAACAGACAGGAACTGATCCTGGCGGAGCGGTTCCTTGGCTTTGCAGAGGGTGCTGACTTGCCCGGCGTGGCGCTGGGCCCTGGCAGTACATGCTGGGATTTCTGGCACACACAAAGGATTTCCTCTGAGCACATCTGAGATGAAACAGACCCCTTGGATTCTTTACTCTCTTCCCAGCCCCCCTCCATGCCCAGAGATAAGGCATAGCAGAGGAACCTCGTCACCACCACAATCTCCTAGGCTAGGTCTACACTGGGGACCAAGTTGAGCTAAAGTAATCAACTCGTGAATAGCGTAGCTAGAGTCAGGGTATCTTAATTCGACTTACCGGGGCGCCCCATTGCAGAGGGCTGATGGGAGAAACTCACCCATCAACTCACCTTCCTCAGACGTGGTAGAGTACCAGAGTCGGCGGGAGCGGGAGCGGTGGTCAATTGAGCAGGTCCTTACTAGACCCGCTAAATCAATCCCAGGAGATCAATCTCTGCAGCCTAAGTGGAGACAGGGCCTGACCACTTAATCAACCAAGATCCACCTGACACTCCCTGAGTCTTCACTTTGCAATAAGCTATGCGAATGCCCATCAACTGTGTCCTGACTACGCCTGTGTTCCCTGACCTACCCGCTCAGAGTCAAGGGTGGAACCCTAGAGCTCTTTGCTTTACTCTCCTATGGAGTTTGGCTGGTGCAGAATCACCACGTTTCTCTCCATTGTCTCCGAAAAGTGCAACAGCCCTTCTCCTCCTTCTGGCTTAACAAATGCGCTTCCCTCCTGCCACATGGGCAGCCACCTCTGGGGTGGGACATGGGAGCTTTCCAACACCCGGACCAGGAAGCGAAGAAAAAACCGAACACCGCAAAGAAACGTCCGGGGGCCAGATGGAATATGTGAACACCCCCAGCTGGGGGTAGGTAATGCCCTTGAGTACAGGGTTATTTGTCCCACGGGGCCTTACAGGAGAGTGCCAGCCACCCGGGCCAACGCTACCCTCGGCTTTGGCTTGAAGGGCTCCCGTCCAAGCACAGCCAGGCCATGGAGCCGGCAAGCCTCCCTCGAGGGTTGTCCCTGGGCAATAGGTCCCTTCATGCCCCCTCTGCCACCCTGGCCAGGGAGATCGTTGCCAGCTGATTCCTAAATGGGTCTGTACCGTCCGTTCCCGCTCTGCCTTTCGGATCATTCCCATGCAGGCGGGGATGGTGGGAAGCCCCTACATCTCTCAGTGAAGCCTCTTTCCTGGCCCCACGGCGGCTCTGAAATGCAGCCTGCGGCGCGAGCGGCAGGGGGGCAGATGCCTTTGTGGCCAGCTCGGGATGACACAGCAGGTGGATTCCTGCCCCTTGCGAAATCCCTCGAGGAACGTCCTTAGCACAGAGGCCACCAGGCGGAGAGTTCTTGTCTTTTACCGCAGCCGGCTGCCAGCGCGCCCCGGGCTGCAGAGCGGCTCAGCGCGTCGAGCAGGAGTCGTGTGGATGTGGGGGCAAGCAGAAGCCAACAGAGCTAGCAAGTGCCAGGGAAGGGCGACAGTCGCGCTTCCTGGCCCGGCCCCAGCTGTTACATTCCAGCCATGCCTGCGGCTCCTCCTGCTCCTGGCTCGGCGAACGGTCTCAGCCTGGCAGCCGACGCGGGTTCGGATTTCACTCTGTGCCCCCAGGGCCAGCTCCACGCCCCCGGGTGCCTGGCGGGAGGGAAGTTAGCTGCCTCCTCTCCCCCGCACTCCCCATCCAGACTGTGCTTCCTGCTGTGCACCACAAACAGCCCAGGCCCAGGGATGGCGGGGGGGTCGCCCAGGCGGGAGGGAGATCGTGACGGCTCCGGGAGAAGCTGCTTCAGAGGGAACAGCCAGAAGCCGACGCTGGAGCACACCGCCCCCTCGGTCGGCACCGGCCCTGCTGCCGGCACCTTTCAAATGCAGCATGAAGCCCGGGTCCTGCCCCGGGGGGGGGGGGGGGAGGTATTAAGTAAGATTCAGGGTGGCAACGGGGTCAGATTTCAGGCTGGGCTGTGACACTGCCCCCTGCGCTTTCAGCAGGATGCAATAATCTTCACCCTCCATGCCGGTCGGTCCCGCAGCGTTGCTGTGGGCTGCTGGGTAGCGGCCCCGCTCCTCCCCAGAGGTGGCTTCATGTGACCGCTAGGGGAAGCCCCTCCTGCCGCCTGGCTGGCGCGATCAGTGCGGCGCTGGGGAGGCGGATGCAAGGCAGCAGCGAGGTGCCGGTCGCACGGTCGCCTCCTCGGGGCCCTCCCAGCTCATTCCCAGCCGACAGGCCCAGGTTTCAGGGCTCTGCCCCGAGGAGTCTCTCTCTGTCCCCCGCAAGGCGACGGACTCTGTTCACAGGCGGGAAGGGGTTTGCTAACCGGCCGCTGCCCCCGCCGCTGGAGAGGGAGGGTGGTGCATCTGCAACGCAGCCCCTTCGCTGAGCACCCTTTGCAAACGGGGGGTGGGGCGGTGTCCTGCCTGCTGGCTGGGACATCATGCAAGCATGTGTCTCTGCAGGTCCCCCCGTCGCAGGGGGACTGCAGGCCAAGCACCTGGCACTGAGGGGCGGCTGATTTCACTGGCCTCTTCCCCCCCACCCCCGGGCATCCCACTTCGACCAGCAGGGAGGAGCGAGAGTCTCCCCATGCCAGCCAGGCCAGCCGCTCCCCCCAGACGCTGCTCTTATTCCCAGAGCGCCGAAGCCCCGAAAGATTCCTGTTCCTCGCCCCCCGCCCTGCCCGGGCACCTATCGGTGATGCCCAGCACGACGGCGCTGGAGGTGCCAGGCAGCCGACACGGCCTGGGTCCTGCAAGGGCAGGCTCTGGATCCCAGCTGCTCCTGCCCCGCCCGCTGCTCAGCCTGACCCGAACTGGGTGGGGCAGGAAGGGTTGCCCCCGCTCCGCTTACCGGTACTGGGCTTGGAAGTGGTTCTGCACGAAGCTCTGGCTGCTGGGAGGCCGGGCGGCCGGCTGGGGGCTGCCGGAGTCACAGATCTCATCGGGGCCGGCTTGGGGCTGCAGAGAAACAGAGGGGGTTATGGAGACAAGGGGAGGGGCTGAAAGGCACCCGAGTCCCCATGGCACACCCTGCCCCCCTCCCCGCTGCCCCCGGCCATTCCTCTGATGTTCAGCTGCCTCTCCGCCCCATCCCTGCCCTGCCCCTCCACAGCTCGGCACGCAGGGCGGGACCCCGATCCCCTTCGGACCAGGCTGAGGTGTGAGTCACACAAGCCCTTGGCCCGGCCCCGGGGCTAAGCGCCTGTGCCCCGTGGGGGTCGGACTAGAGGATCTAACATTCCTTCCGGGCCTGGTCTCTGGATTGGCACTGACAATGGGCCGGCTGCTTGTGAGCCACACAGCCTGCCTGCGGCTCTGGGGTGCACGCCCATCTGCCCTTGCAGGGAGAAAGCACGCGAGGGCCAGGAGATGGGACAGCGCAGCGGAGGGGGGAGGCGAGATCGGCATTTGGAGAGCAGCACCGCGTCTCTGGGACAGCAATGCAAAACACACACAGCGTCCACCCACGTGAAACCCACCGGCTGCGGGGCACAGACCCGGCCCCCCCCCCCCCACACACAGAGCAAAGGTACACAGGGACCAGCCCCTCACAACCCCCTGGGTGCCTGTTGGATGTGATGTCTGCTAGCAAGCAGCTGTCTGCTTTCACACACCCCTCCGGGGAGGGGAGAAAAAGAACTAGTGAGTTTGAGGAGTGTGCACGTGTGTACACAAGGGTTGCTGTGCGTGCGTTAGTGTGTGCGCATGAGAGCTGCTCTCCGTGCATTAGTGTGTTTGTGAGAACAAGGGTTGCTGTAGGTGCATGAGTGTGTATGTTTGTGCACAAGTGTGTGTGTTTGTGTGTACCAGAACTGCTGTGTGTGCACACAGGGGTTGCTGTGTGTGCAGCAAGCACAAGTGGAAGACGGTGCCAGGTGGGCATTAAGCTGATGTAAGTGATTAGAAACTGAGCACGAATGCCAAACACCAGCTGGGGTGCAGGTCTCAAGGCAGATGGGACGCAGGGCTCAGTGACCAAGGACATGAGGCCTTGCATTTCCACGGTGCCTTTCGTATCCAGAGAGCTGAGTGTTTACAAACCCCAGTGAATTCTGCGCAGTGCCCCATAAATGTGTCCATTTTACAGAGGGGTAAACTGGGGCAAGAACGAGTCGCATGACGGACTTGTCACAGCTGTTGAGTCACTGGCGGATCTGGGAACAGAAGCCAGGAGCTCCAAGCCCCAGGTCCCTATCGGAGCCCCGACCCATGCTAGCTCCGTTAGGATGTCCTGAGAACAGTGAGCTGTAGGGCTGCCCTACAGGAACAGCAGCAGGAAGGGGGACATGAACCCATTCCTAACGATTTTCACCTTGCACCTCAACACAGCCTGCCCCTCTCGGGTGGGGGTAATTCCTTGGAGCCCTCGCGCCGAGACCATGGTGCAATTCAATGAACGGCCCCAGCGTGCTCGCAAGAGTTCGACTGTGTCCCCTGCACGTTTCGAAAAGACAAAGGGGGCGGGGTAGTGCCTCCAACCAGGGGAAGAGCCAGTTTCCATATCACCCTGCGAGGGGGCAGCTGGCAAAGCCGCTGGAATTAGGGGCAGCACCTGCCCCGGCTGCGGCTGGGAGAAAAGAAAGGAGGAAGAAAAGGGACATCGGGTGGCCGAGTTAACCCTCCCTGAGCACCGGCTCCTGGCTCTGTCGCTGCAGAAGGAAGTGCAGGGAACTGATTGCAGCCTGGAGTCTCTACAGGACAGCCGGCAGCCCTCCGGCCAGCAGCCCCCCCGAGCCACGAGCTACCACCCGCCTGACAAAGGACCAAACCCTGCTGCAAAGAGGGTCCCTTCGAAACCCAGCGGGAGCAGCCTGCCGGGCGTTCGATGGAACAGGGGCTCACGGGGTTCCCAGCACCAGGCACCGTCCACCACGCTACAGTCGGGTTTGGTCCGGAGACCTCGGCTTAGCACCATGGCGAACGCACCCTTGACCTTCCATCCCAGAGAAAGCCTTTCCTGAGCCAGGCTTGGTTCCAACAGCATCCCTTGTTCCCACCCCTTGAGCTGGGGAGAGTGTCAGAAGGGTCCCCCAGGATGGGGAAAGGGGAGGAGTTCCGGGAGACGGGTTGCTGTTGCTACAGGCAGACCCAGGTGTGGACGCGGCGCGGGGGTGACATCTGGCCCCTCCCTCTGGCCCAGTGTGGCCTGGACAACTCTCGGGAGCAGGACAACGAAGGCCCAGGGCTCAGGACACGCGCCAGTATCCTCCGTCTGCTCTTCCTGAAAATCCCCCCGGCTCTGTTGAAGGACCCAGGAAAGGCAAAGCGGATGGAACAGCCCCGCCCCTCCCCTTCTCCTCTGGCCCACCAATTCACCCTCCCAGCCCAAACGCCATTCATCCCTGGCCAGGCCAGCTGCCGCGTTCTAGAGAAGGGGGCAGGTTATACTTACCTGCTATTGGTGAGAGACGCTCAGCCACACACAGACGGACACGACAGCCCTGCCCCCAAGAACTGACAGGCAAAGCCCAGATGTGCAGTGCAGAGGGGAAGGGACTTGCCAAAGGTCACACAAGTCGTCGGTGGCAAAGCTGGGAGAACCCAGGCGTCCCGCCCCCTCGCCTTGTGCTCTGCCCACTGTGTCGTACTGCCTCTAGCAACTCACCTGTACTAAAACGCAGCCTCTTCCGTCCAATGAGCAGCCCACATTCGGATGCTCCAACGCCTGCGTCAAGGGCCCGCCCTTTACCAAACCGCCTCTCACCCCCCTTCGCCCCGCAGGGCGCATTCACGGCTCCGGGCTGCGACTCGCCTCGCTGGATTTGCCCTCTCCGCAGGCTGACACTCAGCCACAGACCGCGCCGCGTCTCCCGGCTCCCCTCTCACGATGGAACCCGCCACCGGGACTCACAGCGCTTGACGTGTCCATCGCCGGAGGCGAGGGAGCGCCAAGGGACCGGTGCAATCTGGCCCAGTCAGAGGGCTAACGAATTCTGCCATCTGCCCCCAGCTCCACAGGGGCGCGCGTGCTGCGTTTGAAATGGGGATGAGCAGCGAGGTCTTTCAAGGACACAGCGGACGCCCAGCCGGGGCTGCGTTACAGCCACGGCACCACGCGCCCCCACCCCCATGCACCCTAGAGCCCCGGGCCCCGCTGGTGGCCAGGCCGTGGTCTGCATGGGTGTAAATGCCTGGGCTCTGCTCCAGGGAAGTCACAGTCACCACAACAGTGCAGGCCCGGGCTGGATGCTGGCAGACAGCAGGAGCGATCCGGCCCCACCTCCGCGCCCTTCTCTCCTCCCCTTCCTGTGTCCTTGCTTGGCTCAGAGCTTTCCCTCGCGCCCCGTCTCCACCTGCGCCTGAGGGAGCCGGGCCCGCCAGGACTGCAGACTCAGGCTGGGCTCCAGTCCACTTTCTCCTCAGCTAGTGCGTCTGGGAGTGGGGGGGAGGGGGACAGCGAGAGCCCTAACTTCAGCCGGCGCCGTGGCTGCTCTGAAAAGCAGCCCCATACGTAACACGGCTACCGCCATATAGAGTCCAACAGGCGCATCCAAGGTCCCCGAGGCGGCTCCGGCCGGCTCCGGCTTGTGCGCGAGGCAGAGCGGGACGGCTCCGGGCAGCACAGAAATGTGGTGGGACGAGGAAAATCGTGGTGGGGGAGGGGGCACTATAGGTGCACAAACGTGTCGAATCAAAGGCAGTAAAAATCTTAAACGGACTAAACTGTTCCACAGAATGTCTATGGCCGGCCAGCCCGTGCTCTAAGAATACGGCGATAGGGCCCGAGTACCGAACACCTGGCCAGGATGCCGAGAGGAACAGAGAAACGCTTAGGGAGACTAGGGAGGAGAGGCAAGTAAAAACTTGATGCCAAGGGGGGGTTTGCAATGGCCCCATATTACCTGGGTGACGGGAAGCAAAGATAAAGTTTCTGGACACTTGAAATGGCTGCTTCTTGGAGCAGCAAGTCCTAGAACCCACCAGAGGAGAAGTAATTCTCAATCCGGGATTTGACCCCTGGACCACTCAGTAATAGTGACCGTAAAATAATTCAACTTAACATCCCTGTGGCGGGAAAACACCTCGGCAGTCCAACACGATGGCAGTAAGTTGCGAAAGGGGAACTACACAAAAATGAGGAAGTTAAACAGAAATTAAAAGGTACCGTGCCAAAAGATTTGATGATGATAGAAATGTAGCTGTGTTAGTCTGGTGTAGCTGAAACAAAAGACAGGACTATGTAGCACTTTAAAGACTAACAAGATGGTTTATTAGGTGATGAGCTTTCCTGGGCCAGACCCACTTCCTCAGATCAAATAGTGGAAGGAAATTGGCACAACCATATATACCAAAGGATACAATTAAAAAAATGAACACATAAGAAAAGGACAAATCAAATTTCAGAACAGAAGGGGAATTGGGGGAGGGGGGAGATAAATGTCTGTGAGCTAATGATATTAGAGGTGATAATTGGGGAAGCTATCTTTGTAATGGGTAAGATAATTAGAGTCTTTATTCAAACTTAGGCATAAAGTGTCGAATTTAAGCATGAATGACAGTTCAGAGGATTCTCTTTCAAGTGTAGTCTTATATGAGAGACTTTTCAGCTTGGAAAACAGATGATTAAGGGAGGGGATAAGCAGGGGCAGCTCGTCCATACAGGCGAACTAAGCGGTCTCCTAGGGCACCAAGTTAAATGGGGCGCCAAATGGTGGCGCAATATCATTGAGGGGTTTGGGGGGGGGGGCGCCGATTGCCTGGTTCGCCTAGGGCGCCAGTTGCTGGCAGCTAGTCTAGGGCCGCCCCTGGGGATAAGAGGAAGGTCTATAAAATCATGACAAGTGTTGAGACAGTAAATAAGGGAGGTATTATTTACTCCCTCCAATAGTTTTGGTTTTATTTTGCCAAATGAAATTAATAGGCTGCAAGTTTAAAAGAAATAAAAAGGACGTATTTCTTCACCCAGCACCTAGTCAACCTGTGGAACTCCTTGCCAAAGGATATTGTGAAGACCAGGACCGTAACAGAGTTAAAAAAAACTAGATACATGCATGGAGGTTACGTCCATCCATGGCCATTAGCCAGGATGGGTAGGGATGGTGGCCCTGGCCTGTTTGCCAGAAGCTGGGAATGGGCCACAGGGATGGGTCACTTGTTCTGTCCAGGGCTAGATGGAGTGTGCGTGACCCTCTGGCTGCTCTGACGCGGCGCTCCCCCTGCGCACCGTGGCGAGTAGATTCCTGACACCGGCGGGGGGGGCTGTCTGTGTGGGGACCACGAGTGACAGGGAGGGAGCGTCACAGCCGTGGCCTCGTCTCAGGAGGCCCGAGGGGCGCACGGGGGAAAGGAGGCGGTCCGGGGTCAGTGGGGAAAGCATCTCTGCTGGCGGGCACGGCTCCTGCGGCCCCACTGGGAAAGCCCCAGGGAGCTCGCAGTGGGATGGCCCTCCGTAGAACCCAGTCAGGCTCCTTCCTCAGGCGCTCTGCGGCCCACGGGAGGGGAGGCTCAGGGGCTCGCCGTCCTTCGGAGGCATCAGAGACACCCGGGCGGGGGCCAGGTCCCGCTTGGTGCCGGATCCATACGTGCTCGGAGTCTGTTACCGGCCCCGCCAGGGACCTCTCGTTCCCCCAGCAGCAGGCCCTGCTGTTAGCCCGGCTCAGTTCCCAGGGCCGCACATGCCTGCATATGTGTGTGTGTGTGCGCGTGCCTGCATGTGTGTGTGTGTGTGTGTGTGTGCCTGCATGTGTGTAAGTGCGTGTGTGTGTACACGTGTAAGTGCCTGCGTGTGTGTGTGTGTGTGTGTGTGTGCCTGCATGTGTGTAAGTGCGTGTGTGTGTGTGCGCGTGCCTGCATATGTGTGTGTGTGTGTGTGTGCCTGCATGTGTGTAAGTGCGTGTGTGTGTACACGTGTAAGTGCCTGCGTGTGTGTGTGTGTGTGTGTGTGCCTGCATGTGTGTAAGTGCGTGTGTGTGTACACGTGTAAGTGCCTGCGTGTGTGTGTGTGTTTCAGTGACATGCCCGGCGAGGGGCAGGCAGAGAGGCTGGTGTGTGGGGAGAGGACGGAGACGCGCGCCAGAGACAGAGGGGCTCTCTTGCAGGGTGGAGCAGAGAGCTGCCCGCCAGCACACGGCTGCTACACGCATGCAGATGAGAAACCCAGGAATCCAGCGTGGCGGGAAGTGGGGAGACCCTTCTGCAGCCCGGTGAGAGGACACACATGGGGGGGCCGAGTGCCACTGCAGACACAGCTACTCTGAAATCTGCCCCCACCCGCCGAGCTAACAGCCAGACCCCGGCGCACTCCGACAGCCCTCCTGGACGCGGCGGGATTTGGGGGGATGAGCGGGGAGACCCAGCCGGGCCGAGAGCCCGGAGCACAAAGGTGCAGCAGTGATGCCAGGCCCCCGGGGACACGGACTGCAGCTCACGCCCCCAAGAGCGGCCCCGACTCCCAGGGCATCTCGACCCAGCCCCGAATGGCGCCGCTTGCTGGAAAGCCCCCGACGTGCGGCTCGTTCTAGCCGCGGGGGGGCGAGGGCTCTGCCGACACTAACTAACCACTGTCGGGAGTCAGCCGTGGCTCGCGGCCGTGAGCTAGAGACAAAGCTCCCGGCAAACAGCCCCGGCGGCTGGCCCGGCGCTCAAACAGCAGCCAAACGGTCCAGGAGCCAGGCTGCTGGAGCGCCGCCCGGGGAGATGTTCACAGCCAGGGAGAGGGGTGAGGCTGAGAGACCCGCTCGGAGGAGCCATCCCCGGCTCTGAGCTAACGCAGCTGGAACGGAGACGAGCCAAGAGAGGCCAGCGGGGACGGAGCCGGTGGTTAGAAAAGCCCCGGACTCTGTACTAGTGGCACAGAAGGAGGGACCGTGCCAAGGAGAGAGGGGGCTCGTACCTGCCAGCCGCACCCGCGCCAACAAGCACCTGCCCGTGTCTAGCCTCCTCGGCAAAGCCCTCGCCGCGCTCTCCGGCTGCCACGGAGATTCGGTTCCACCGGCAGCCCCGTCCCCGCCTCGGGTCTCTCGCCCTGACAGAACACCCCCACCACCTTGGCTCCCTCTCCTCCCACCAGCATACTCCCCGGACCCGACAGACCCGGAGGAGAAATTCCGAGCTGGGAGATTCCTGCCTCCCCTCCCCAGCAGGGAAGGGCCAAGAGTCTTAAAAGAGAGCGCTAGCTCAGAGAGGAGAGGCTGCGGGTCACAGCCCGGATGAGAGAGCAGGAAGCAGCTCTACAGGCGGACACGCATTTGGTTCCTCCGCAGAGACACTGATGTGCTAACAGGAAAATCTCAATCGCAGGCGTCAGGTCACAAGCAAACTCTTCCGTGCAGGAATAAATCAAACCAAGAGACAGTGAAAAATTACACGTCCCCAAATCTCCATAAACCTCAGATTTATAGGGACCCAGGGGACAGAAAGAAAAATACAACAGAATCCTGAAAAGCCCATGGATAGAAAATATGAGCAATGCTTTCTCGAACCAAAAAAATCACCGCGGTACAGCCGGTGGCATAAATCGAGAGCTGGGAAAGTTAAATGGCATTTTTAACACACCTGTCAAGGACTCTAAGTAGGACATCAGTGGAAATATACAGAACCCAACAGAAAAGGGAAAAGAGAGCAGAGCTGGTTTAAGAGGGATTGTATTAAGAATATAATAAGACAATGAGAGTGCTTCTTAACCCAGAGATCGTGGTCCCAGACCTCCGATTCCCCTGCCAACACCAACCACAGGGGCACTGCTTAGAGAGAAATTATCTGAAAGCAAGGACACTCCAGACACCAGTGGCTAGACTATTGCCATGGGATTAGAGATTGGTCTTCAAGTCTATGCCCTAACACAGAATTCCTGTGTGACCTTGGTCAAGTCACATAGAGTATGTCTACACTACAGCACTAATTCCAACTAACTTAATTCAAATTAGTTCATTCAAACTAAGCTAATTCAAACTAGTGCATCTAGACCTAAAAACTAGTTTGAATTAGCATTTTGCTAATTCGAACTAGTATGTCCACACTGAGTGGACCCTGAACCGAGGTTAAGGCTGGCCGGAAGCAGTGCCGGCAGGGCATCAGATTAGGACTTAGAGCGTGGAGCTGCTGTCTCAGGCTAGCCGAGGGCTGTGCTTAAAGGGACCCGACTCCCACCCCGGCCAGACAGTTCTCAAGGGTTCCCTGCTCGCATGTCTAACTCGATGAGGGACAGCAAAGCAGTCCTGGCTTGGAGTGCCCTGAGTGCCCACACTCGGCACATCACAGCACTTGGCCATCAGCCCGGCTGCACTTGCCGCAGGCTGCCATCCGGGGAGGGGAGTCAATCAGGGGGCTGCAGGAGAGCTTCCACCCCGAGGAGCCCGCAGAGCCACCCCAGTCCTCCCCATCGGGGGCTCATACCCCATTCCTCCCTCACCTCCTTCCACTTACCCCTCCCTAGCCCCCCTTCCTGATGTACAAAATAAAGGACACGTGTGTTCAAAAATAGAAACTCTCTTTATTGAACAAAACTCGGGGAGACTGGGAAAAAGAGGTGGGAGAGGGGAGGGCAACTAAAATGATCAGGAATTTGGAACAGGTCCCATATGAAGAAAGGCTAAAGAGACTGGGACTTCTCAGCTTAGAAAAGAGGAGACTGAGGGGGGATATGATAGAGGTCTATAAAAGCATGAGTGGTGTGGAGAGGGTGCATAAAGAAAAGTTCTTCATTGGTTCCCATAATAGAAGGACTAGAGGACACCAAATGAAATGAATGGGTAGCAGGCTTCAAATTAATAACAGAAAGTTCTTCTTCACAAAGCAAAGAGTCAACCTGTGGAACTTCTTGCTGCAGGAGGCTGTGAAGGCTAGAACTAGAACAGAGTTTAAAGAGAAGTGAGATAAAATCATGGAGGTTGGGTCCATGGAGTGCTATTAGCCAGGGGGTAGAAATGGTGTCCCTGGCCTCTGTTTGTGGCAGGCTGGAGATGGATGGCACGAGACAAATGGATTGGTCATTGTCTTCGGTCCATCCCCTCCAGGGTACCTAGTGTTGGCCGCTGTCGGCAGACAGGCTACTGGGCTAGATGGACCTTTGGTCTGACCCAGTACGGCCATTGTAAGCTCAGGGTCGGGGGTCTCACTGGACCACCTTGATTTTCATGCACACCTGCTCCTGGGTGGCCAGGCTGGCAGCTATCCTGCCCTAGACGGCCACTTTCCTGTGCCTAGTGCGGAGGTCGTGGATGAGGTCCATGATATGTCCGCACCAGACCAGGCGGGCGCCCGCCTCTTGCGGACCCGGGCAGGCTCCCGGGAGCCGCCAGCCTGGTCCCGGGAAGAGGCGGAGGGCTGGGTGGCAGTGGGTGGGTGGCTGGCTCGTGCCGTGCCAGGTGCAGGGTCTGCTGGCTGGGTGCTGGCAGGCTTGCACCTGACACAGGAACCGTAGCCAGCCCGTGCCCCTTTAAGGGGTCTGGGGCCGGGAGGGGGCCAGAAGAGTTTCCCTGGTGGTGCCCAGAGTGGCCACCAGGGAAAGATGGGGAGGGCTAGCCTCCCACTAGTTCGAATTAAGGGGCTACACACCCCTTAATTCGAACTGCTTAATTCGAACTAGGCTTAGTCCTCGTGGAATGAGGTTTCCCTAGTTCGAATTAAGTTCGAACTAGAGGTTTGCTAGTGTAGCGCCTATCAAAGTTAATTCGAACAAACGTCTGTTAGTTCGAATTAACTTTGTAGTGTAGACAGACCCCCAGTGTCTCCGAGCCTTAGGTCCCCATCTGCACAAGGATAACAGCCTTGCCCTGCCTCACAAGAAGGGGAGAATAAATACCCTATGGCTCTGTCTATACTGCGAGTTTTTGCAGCAGAAATTATGCTAATGAGGGACTCTAACATATTTTCTGCTGTTTCTTTTTGCACAAAAGCAGCAGCGTAGCCGGTATAGGCATAAGGGAGAGGCATAAGACTCTTGCACAAAACAGGGGTTTTGCGCAAAATGGAAGCAGCTACACTGTTTCTTTTTGCGCAAAAACCTCTTGCACAAAAAGAAATGGCAGAAAATATGCTAACGAGATTGTGACTTATGCAAATGAGCCCCTCATTAGCATATTTTCTGCTGCAAAAACTCGCAGTGTAGACAGAGCCATAGGGTATTTATCCTCCCCCTTTTGTGAGGCAGAGCAAGGCTGTTATCCTTGTGCAGATGGGGACCTAAGGCTATGAGGGGCTCAGATTTAGAGCAAGGGGTACCTAACAGGTAAATTATAGGTTTGGGAGGGAAATCTACTCCCAATTAGGGAGACAGCTGCTACAGCTCCAAAGGATTATGCAGGCTAGAGTTTCAGGGAAGGTATCGCGAGGTTTGGAAAGATCCGATTTTTATGGGCAAATGTCAATTTCACCGGACACAGACAAATGGGTGAAAAAAGTCTTTCCAGGCTTCTCATCAAAATTCCCAAGCAGACAATGTAAGAAAAACCCACCAGAGAACATACCGGAGTCAAAACTCAAGGGCTGCGTTGAGACTGGCAAAAACTTGCCAGCTGTCTACACTGGCCACTTGAATTTGCGCAAGAACACTGACGTTGTAATGTACAAAATCAGTGCTTCTTGCACAAATTCTTTCACGCTCCTGCTCAGGGATAAGCCCTCTGGTGCAAGAATACTTGTGCAAGAGGGCCAGTGTAGACAGGCACCTTCTTTTTTTGCGCAAGAAAGCCCAATGGCTAAAATGGCCATCAGAGCTTTCTTGCGCAAAAGTGCATCTAGACTGGCCATGAATGCGTTTGCGCAAAAGCACTTTTTGCGCAAAAGCATCCGTGCCAATCTAGACGCTCTTTTCTTACCCATTACCAAGATAGATTCCCCAATTATCACCTTTAATACCATTAGCTCACAGACATCCCACTCTCCCCACCTCTAATATCTATTCACAGACACTTACCTTCCTTCCGCCCCCCCCCCCCCCCCCGCATCCCCCTCCTGTTCTGCAATGTGATTTGTCCTTTTCATATGTGTTCATTTTTTAAATTGTATCCTTTGGTATATATGGTTGTGACTATTTTCTTCCACTATTTGATCTGAGGAAGTGGGTCTGGCCCACGAAAGCTCATCACCTAATAAACCATCTTGTTAGTCTTTAAAGTGCTACATTGTCCTGCATTTTGCTTCAGCTACCCCAGACTAACACGGCTACATTTCTATCACTATTTTAATGGAAAAACTTTTCCGTTAAAAGTATTTCCGCAAAATCATGCCAGTCTAGATGCAGCCAACGATTCGGACTTTTGAATTAGGCTGGTTACAAAAGGACTAGCGCAGGAATAGTAAAAACAGGCCCGATAGAAGGATGCTGCAGGTGGACGGGGGTTTTTGATTTTCATTTGTAAAGCTTTAGGTTTTTGAAGCTCAATGGTCACAATCATTAAATATTATTGCGCCGTTATTGGCACAACTGTGAACATTTAAATAACTGGAAAAATGCTTGAAGAGAAACATATCAGGGGAAATAATAATTTAAAAAATGCATTGAATTCTGCCACGCCGCAACCTCAGCCTGCAGCAGAATCCAAGATCTGGGAGTCAGTGAAAGTGACCAGTGGAGAACTAAAGAGGGATGCGAGGAAATGCTTTTTCACACAACTGACAATTAGCCGGCAGGAACCAGGGCCGCTGGACACGGCGCGGGCAAGAGCGAGAAAGGAATTAGACAATGATAACAAGAATATCCAGCCGGAGAACAGGCAATGCTAAAAATAGATGAGCTACTGGGAATGGATCTAAGCCCTCCCGCTTCAGGGAGTTAGTCAGTTTCTGACTATGGGGGTCAGGCTTTTGAGCAAGATAGTCTATCAGCGCCTGCTGTGCGACCTGCGTCTCCCTCTGAAGCGCCGGGTGCAGGCTGGTGCTGAGGTCAGGCCGTGGGCTAGGTGGACTTGAGCTCTGCAGGGTTCTCATGTTCTGGCATGAGGTGCAACCCACCCCAAACGTCGACCTCCAGATCAGAACCTCTAACGTCCCGCTAACGCCACCCTGGTCTCCATCCAGAGCGAGCTCAGGGGAGAAAAATGTCTCAGGTTCCTGGACAGAGAAAAGGATTCTTCTCTGGAGCGGTCAGAAGTCGAGCGTCAGCATCTCACATATGAGCAGCCAATTGGGGCAGACCAAAGGTCCATCAGCCCAGGGCCTGTCTGTCGACAGTGGCCAATGCCAGGTGCCAAGGGGACGAAGGGGTGAGAGCAGAGGGGGCTGGGTGATTTAAATGGGCCCAGAGGCCGCTGACGGCCATGCAGTGGGGCTACGGCACAAGCAGCCAGCACCCGGGCCTCAGAGATGGGAGGGGTCTCCGTGCACTACCCCCACCCCAGGCACCGACTCTGCAGCTCCCATTGGCCAGGAACCACAGCCAATGGGAGTTGCAGGGGCGGTGCTCGAGGTAAGCACCATCCCTCCCTCACTCTCCCTGCACCTGAATCCCTGGCCCCAGATTAGAGCTCGCACTCCTCTCGCCCCCTGCCCCAAACTCCCTCCCCGAGCTTGTGCCCCGTTTGTCTCGCGGGAGTCGTGGGGGCTGCCCGCCCCTCCGGTTTCCATAATACCATCACCTCCCTTCTTGAATGGCCCCAAAGGGCGGGGGAAATTGACGTCGCCTCTCCCTGATGGGCCGGCTCTCCTGGGACAGACTCACAGCCGCTCCCCAGCGGGGGTGGGCACAGACCCTTGGACACGAGCCTTTGCGGGGGGAAGGGGGCAGCCGAGGCGGCTCGTGGCAGAAGCGGGAGCTCCCCAGGGCAGTGCTGATTTCGTCCCTCACCGCCAAGGACCGCGCACAGAGACGCAGCCCGACTGCCAGGCACAAGTGTCCCTCGCGCTGCCTGCTCTGTTCACTGCCTCCGGGGCACCTGCCGCTGCCCTCGGACAGGTGGCAGCTTACTGGGCTGCATGGACCTCCCTGCCCCCGGCGCATGGCGGGCAGGCCCAGCCCCGGGCGGATGCACAGGGACCAGCTCTGGAAGAAGAACTGGCAGCCCCCCCCCCCCCCAAAGCTGGCTGAGCAACGTGGCCAGAAGGCAGGCGTGAGACCAGACCCCGGCTGCAGCTGACGGGCCCTATGGAAGCGGGAGGCAGGGTTGTGCCATGCTCCGGACGCCTGCAGGCGGGAGATGGCGGCCGTCACAGGCGGTCCAGATGCCGATGCGAGCTGGACTGCGATCCTCTCGGAGGCGCGTGGGGAGGCCGGGCGCGGGGCCGCGGGAGGCATTAGTGGCTGGTTTGGCCAGCCGCAGGCGTGGCCGTTCCCCTTCCGGGCACAGGATGCGGGCGCTGGCTCGCCGGCGTGGAGACGGCTTGCAATGGGCGGGCGACTGGGCAGACCCGGCAGCGAAGGACAGGAGATAAAACGCCATGTGCCAGGGAAGCGTCAGCCCGGGTTTTGTGACGGGAAGTCACGCCTCCCCGAGCCGGGAGCATTCTCCGTGGACGCGTGAGGAGAGGCAGCCAGGGGCTAGAATGTCCCTGGACTGTCCGAAAGCCTTGGAAAAGGTCCCTCGCCAAAGGTAGAGTAGCTACTCGGGGATAACGCTCCTGGGTCAAGCTGGGAGCCGAAGGGCAGGAAGAAAGGGGCAGTTTTCACTATGCCGACAACTGGGGGACCCCAAGGATGCGATTCAGTAACAAGCTGGAAAGCGGAGCCGACCCCGAGCGGCAAAACCTGCCGCCGCCACGAAACAACTCGCGAGGGCGAAGTCCAAAGCTGAGCGCAACGCGTTCTGTCAGGATCTCTCAAACCCAGGGGAGGGGCAACGCAAGAGGAGGAGAAATTGAACATTGACCGGTCGCTGGAAAAAACGGTGCTAGGAACGATGAGGAAAGGGATGGAGAAGAAGGCAGAAAATATCCTCATGCCCTTGGATAAATCCATGGGGCAGCCCCTGCCCCCGCCCCCTTGAACGCTGCGTCCAGCGCTGGCCGCCCCGTCCCCAGGAGAGAGCGGAACTTGGAAAGGTTCAGAGACAGGCAGCGGGACGATCCAGGGTGCGGAGCGGCTTCTACCGAAGCCGAGAGGAAAGTCGGGGTCGGTCCTGCCTCGGGCAGGGGGCTGGACTCGATGCCTCCTGAGGTCTCTGCCCGCCCTGGGATTCTAGGACAAGTTTTGGGCTGGTCGGCCGAGGGAGGAGACTATTAAGGGGGGAGTTAAGGGACTTGCACACAGTCACCCTGGGAGCCTGCGGCAGGACAGGGACTCGCAGCCCGGTCTCCCAAGGGCCAAGCTAGTGCCCTACCCACTGGGCCAGACTTCCCCTCTTCACAGCCACCACCTTCAGGTGCCTGGCCCTGCGGTGGCATGGGAGTGCCTGTGGGAAGCACTGCCCCCCCGTGATGCCTGACGTGGGGGGGAGGAACAGCACAAGGCAGGACCCCCCAGGGCCAGGGCGCCCGCAGAGGTAGACGGCAGGGGGCCAGCCCGGCGGCCATGTGCTGCGAATCACAAGCAGCGTGTTACCTGCTGCCCCCTTTCAGCTGGGCTCAGACGGCGCCCAGCCCCCGCCGCTCGCCGGCGCACACAATGCCCCAGCGCACAATGCCGGAGCTCGGCCTTCGCCTATTGTCTCTCCTGGGCCCCGCCGAGGCTGGGAACGGGGTCAGGGGCCCTGCCGAGGGGCCTGCCGCCTGCGCACGGGGACGTGCCGGCACCGTGGCTGGAGGAGGGCAGGGGAGCCGTGTAAAGCTGCTGCACGGAGCCCGGCGGCCGCTGGCTCTCTGGCTGCCCCCGCCCCTCCCTGTTTCCACGTCCCTAGCTCCCTGCACCCCAACGGCCAGGCTGGGGGACTCGCTGGGGGCTCGGGAGGGGGAGATGGAGGCAGCCTCAGAGACTCCCCTCGGGGCCCCCGTGCAGGACGCAGCAGGCTGGGCCAGGCGCTGCCCGGTGCTGAGCCTTGCAGTGGGGCCGCTCGGCGCCACGTACAAACCGTCCGCACCACAGCAGCAGCCCTTGGCCTGCGCGCCACCCCCTGCGCCTCAAAGCACCTGGCGAGGCCCGGGCACGAGGGGGCACGAGGGGCACGAGGGGGCACGAGGGGCACGAGGGGCCACGAGGGGGCACGAGGGGCCACGAGGGGGCACTAGCCCTACGCTGCAGGCGCGTGTGCGATTGGCCGGAGGGCAAGGAGTTGCTGGCAGTCACAGCCCCAGGAACCCAGATGCGCCCTCCGTGCTCTAACCGCTAGCTCATTCTCCCCTTTACTCTAGCCCAGGGATGGGCAGGCTGCAACGACAGATCACCACTGCCCAGGCTAGAGGGGCCAGGAAGAGACACGCGGGTCCCAGCTGAGCCTGGATCCAGCTCAAGCAGAGATCAGGGAGAGGGGCAGCCCCAAGTTCTGAGCCTGCCTGTGCCTGTGCCAATGACTTGGCAAGTCAGTCCCACTCCGTGCCTCAGTTTCCCCATCTGTATGTGCCCCAGCTCGGCACTAACACAGCGGCCATGCAGAACTTCGCTCCAATCCCCGCCCCGAGAGCGCAGGCTCTTACTGTGGGAGAATCGCTGTAAGCGGTTAGCAGTGCAGAGCCTAGGACACACAGCGGAGCAGTTCTGATCCCACCCCTAGAGGCCAGTGGCGACCCAACTCCCCTCCTCCTCCCTAGACAGTCTTACAGCGGCAGGGCCCTGGGGGGCGTGCGGGGGGAGAGGACACTGACCTGGCCCGCTGTCCTAGCCTTCTGGCGGGGTGGCGAGGCGCCCAGATCCTCGTGCATTCTGTCCAGCAGCCAGAGCAGGAACTCCAGGGCGTCGTGCTGCGCGTTGCCCCGGAACTGGGTGCCGTACTTGGCGACGGTGTTCTGCAAGACAGGGCGGGGGCGTTAGCCAGCTTAGGGGGTGGCACGAGGCTGGTTAGTATGCCCGGGCCTGCTGCCCGGCGGCCACATCACCTTGGGCTGGTCTTGGCCTGTCTCTCAACCCACCAGGCAGCACGGGGGGAGGGGGAGATCTCACACCCCAGGCAGCATTGCCAGGGTACCCGTGGGGGGATCCCCCTGCTGAGTCTCTGGTGGTGCGGGGCCCAGAACCACTTCCAACCAACAGCCAGACTCTTCCCGGCTCCGGCGTTACTGGCCAGCCCACGCTGGAGCGCTGACTCCAGAGGCCAGGCGCTTCGTGGCCCATCACCAGCCCTGGGCCCTGCCCACCCCACTGGTGTCTGGGGTGTCCAGTGGCTGGAGGTGCCCTGCGTGCGCTGGGAGAGCAGACACGGAGTCAATGGGCCGGGTTATTCCCGAGCAGCGCTCTCCGAAAGTCCACGCCGGGGAGTCAATCCGTTTGGTGCCACGCCCCACCCACCACGGAAATGTCCCTCCGAGTCAGCTGGCGCGGTTGCAAGCCAGGGGCAGGGAATGCAGGGCCCTGGATTAAGCCTCTACAGAGCTCGGCCCCTTTGCACATCCCAGCTGCTTGACTTTGATCTCAGGGCTGTGGCAACTCACTGCGCTGTCTGCTCTGCTCCCGGGAATTAACCCTGAGCCACTCCTGGCCAGGGAGAGCGGGCTGCCCCGCCAACATGGGGGCCGGCCGGAGGGGGAGGGAGGCGGGCTGCCCCGCTTACCCGGGGGCCGGCCGGAGGGGGAGGGAGGCGGGCTGCCCCGCTTACCCGGGGGCCGGCCGGAGGGGGAGGGAGGCGGGCTGCCCCGCCAACATGGGGGCCGGCCGGAGGGGGAGGGAGGCGGGCTGCCCCGCTTACCCGGGGGCCGGCCGGAGGGGGAGGGAGGCGGGCTGCCCCGCTTACCCGGGGGCCGGCCGGAGGGGGAGGGAGGCGGGCTGCCCCGCCAACATGGGGGCCGGCCGGAGGGGGAGGGAGGCGGGCTGCCCCGCTTACCCGGGGGCCGGCCGGAGGGGGAGGGAGGCGGGCTGCCCCGCTTACCCGGGGGCCGGCCGGAGGGGGAGGGAGGCGGGCTGCCCCGCTTACCCGGGGGCCGGCCGGAGGGGGAGGGAGGCGGGCTGCCCCGCTTACCCGGGGGGCCGGCCGGAGGGGGAGGGAGGCGGGCTGCCCCGCTTACCCGGGGGCCGGCCGGAGGGGGAGGGAGGCGGGCTGCCCCGCTTACCCGGGGGCCGGCCAGAGGTTGGAGGGAGGCGGGCTGCCCCGCTTACCCGGGGGCCGGCCGGAGGGGGAGGGAGGCGGGCTGCCCCGCTTACCCGGGGGCCGGCCGGAGGGGGAGGGAGGCGGGCTGCCCCGCTTACCCGGGGGCCGGCCGGAGGGGGAGGGAGGCGGGCTGCCCCGCTTACCCGGGGGCCGGCCGGAGGGGGAGGGAGGCGGGCTGCCCCGCTTACCCGGGGGGCCGGCCGGAGGGGGAGGGAGGCGGGCGGGCTGCCCCGCTTACCCGGGGGCCGGCCGGAGGGGGAGGGAGGCGGGCTGCCCCGCTTACCCAGGGGCCAGCGGGAGGGGGAGGGAGGCGGGCTGCCCCGCTTACCCGGGGGCCGGCCGGAGGGGGAGGGAGGCGGGCTGCCCCGCTTACCCGGGGGGCCGGCCGGAGGGGGAGGGAGGCGGGCTGCCCCGCTTACCCGGGGGCCGGCCGGAGGGGGAGGGAGGCGGGCTGCCCCGCTTACCCGGGGGCCGGCCGGAGGGGGAGGGAGGCGGGCTGCCCCGCTTACCCGGGGGCCGGCCGGAGGGGGAGGGAGGCGGGCTGCCCCGCTTACCCGGGGGCCGGCCGGAGGGGGAGGGAGGCGGGCTGCCCCGCTTACCCGGGGGCCGGCGGGAGGGGGAGGGAGGCGGGCTGCCCCGCTTACCCGGGGGCCGGCCGGAGGGGGAGGGAGGCGGGCTGCCCCGCTTACCCGGGGGGCCGGCCGGAGGGGGAGGGAGGCGGGCTGCCCCGCTTACCCGGGGGCCGGCCAGAGGTTGGAGGGAGGCGGGCTGCCCCGCTTACCCGGGGGCCGGCCAGAGGTTGGAGGGAGGCGGGCTGCCCCGCTTACCCGGGGGCCGGCCGGAGGGGGAGGGAGGCGGGCTGCCCCGCTTACCCGGGGGGCCGGCGGGAGGGGGAGGGAGGCGGGCTGCCCCGCTTACCCGGGGGGCCGGCCGGAGGGGGAGGGAGGCGGGCTGCCCCGCTTACCCGGGGGCCGGCCGGAGGGGGAGGGAGGCGGGCTGCCCCGCTTACCCGGGGGCCGGCCGGAGGGGGAGGGAGGCGGGCTGCCCCGCTTACCCGGGGGCCGGCCGGAGGGGGAGGGAGGCGGGCTGCCCCGCTTACCCGGGGGCCGGCGGGAGGGGGAGGGAGGCGGGCTGCCCCGCTTACCCGGGGGCCGGCCGGAGGGGGAGGGAGGCGGGCTGCCCCGCTTACCCGGGGGCCGGCCGGAGGGGGAGGGAGGCGGGCTGCCCCGCTTACCCGGGGGCCGGCCAGAGGTTGGAGGGAGGCGGGCTGCCCCGCTTACCCGGGGGCCGGCTGGAGGGGGAGGGAGGCGGGCTGCCCCGCTTACCCGGGGGCCGGCCGGAGGGGGAGGGAGGCGGGCTGCCCCGCTTACCCAGGGGCCGGCGGGAGGGGGAGGGAGGCGGGCTGCCCCGCTTACCCGGGGGCCGGCCGGAGGGGGAGGGAGGCGGGCTGCCCCGCTTACCCGGGGGCCGGCCGGAGGGGGAGGGAGGCGGGCTGCCCCGCTTACCCGGGGGCCGGCCGGAGGGGGAGGGAGGCGGGCTGCCCCGCTTACCCGGGGGCCGGCCGGAGGGGGAGGGAGGCGGGCTGCCCCGCTTACCCAGGGGCCGGCGGGAGGGGGAGGGAGGCGGGCTGCCCCGCTTACCCGGGGGCCGGCCGGAGGGGGAGGGAGGCGGGCTGCCCAGCTTACCCGGGGGTCGGCCGGAGGGGGAGGGAGGCGGGCTGCCCCGCTTACCCAGGGGCCGGCGGGAGGGGGAGGGAGGCGGGCTGCCCCGCTTACCCGGGGGCCGGCCGGAGGGGGAGGGAGGCGGGCTGCCCAGCTTACCCGGGGGTCGGCCGGAGGGGGAGGGAGGCGGGCTGCCCCGCTTACCCGGGGGGCTGGCCGGAGGGGGAGGGAGGCGGGCTGCCCAGCTTACCCGGGGGGCCGGCCGGAGGGGGAGGGAGGCGGGCTGCCCAGCTTACCCGGGGGCCGGCCGGAGGGGGAGGGAGGCGGGCTGCCCCGCTTACCCGGGGGCCGGCCGGAGGGGGAGGGAGACGGGCTGCCCCGCTTACCCGGGGGGCCGGCCGGAGGGGGAGGGAGGCGGGCTGCCCCGCTTACCCGGGGGGCCGGCCGGAGGGGGAGGGAGGCGGGCTGCCCCGCTTACCCGGGGGGCCGGCCGGAGGGGGAGGGAGGCGGGCTGCCCCGCTTACCCGGGGGCCGGCCGGAGGGGGAGGGAGGCGGGCTGCCCCGCTTACCCGGGGGGCCGGCCGGAGGGGGAGGGAGGCGGGCTGCCCCGCTTACCCGGGGGGCCGGCCGGAGGGGGAGGGAGGCGGGCTGCCCCGCTTACCCGGGGGGCCGGCCGGAGGGGGAGGGAGGCGGGCTGCCCCGCTTACCCGGGGGGCCGGCCGGAGGGGGAGGGAGGCGGGCTGCCCCGCTTACCCGGGGGCCGGCCGGAGGGGGAGGGAGGCGGGCTGCCCCGCTTACCCGGGGGCCGGCCGGAGGTTGGAGGGAGGCGGGCTGCCCCGCTTACCCGGGGGCCGGCTGGAGGGGGAGGGAGGCGGGCTGCCCCGCTTACCCAGGGGCCGGCGGGAGGGGGGGGGAGGCGGGCTGCCCCGCTTACCCGGGGGCCGGCTGGAGGGGGAGGGAGGCGGGCTGCCCCGCTTACCCGGGGGCCGGCCGGAGGGGGAGGGAGGCGGGCTGCCCCGCTTACCCGGGGGCCGGCCGGAGGGGGAGGGAGGCGGGCTGCCCCGCTTACCCGGGGGGCCGGCCGGAGGGGGAGGGAGGCGGGCTGCCCCGCTTACCCGGGGGGCCGGCCGGAGGGGGAGGGAGGCGGGCTGCCCCGCTTACCCGGGGGGCCGGCCGGAGGGGGAGGGAGGCGGGCTGCCCCGCTTACCCGGGGGCCGGCCAGAGGTTGGAGGGAGGCGGGCTGCCCCGCTTACCCGGGGGCCGGCTGGAGGGGGAGGGAGGCGGGCTGCCCCGCTTACCCAGGGGCCGGCGGGAGGGGGAGGGAGGCGGGCTGCCCCGCTTACCCGGGGGCCGGCTGGAGGGGGAGGGAGGCGGGCTGCCCCGCTTACCCGGGGGCCGGCCGGAGGGGGAGGGAGGCGGGCTGCCCCGCTTACCCGGGGGCCGGCCGGAGGGGGAGGGAGGCGGGCTGCCCCGCTTACCCGGGGGCCGGCCGGAGGGGGAGGGAGGCGGGCTGCCCCGCTTACCCAGGGGCCGGCGGGAGGGGGAGGGAGGCGGGCTGCCCCGCTTACCCGGGGGCCGGCCGGAGGGGGAGGGAGGCGGGCTGCCCAGCTTACCCGGGGGCCGGCCGGAGGGGGAGGGAGGCGGGCTGCCCAGCTTACCCGGGGGCCGGCCGGAGGGGGAGGGAGGCGGGCTGCCCAGCTTACCCGGGGGTCGGCCGGAGGGGGAGGGAGGCGGGCTGCCCCGCTTACCCGGGGGGCTGGCCGGAGGGGGAGGGAGGCGGGCTGCCCAGCTTACCCGGGGGCCGGCCGGAGGGGGAGGGAGGCGGGCTGCCCCGCTTACCCGGGGGCCGGCCGGAGGGGGAGGGAGACGGGCTGCCCCGCTTACCCGGGGGGCCGGCCGGAGGGGGAGGGAGGCGGGCTGCCCCGCTTACCCGGGGGGCCGGCCAGAGGGGGAGGGAGGCGGGCTGCCCCGCTTACCCGGGGGCCGGCCGGAGGGGGAGGGAGGCGGGCTGCCCCGCTTACCCGGGGGCCGGCCAGAGGTTGGAGGGAGGCGGGCTGCCCCGCTTACCCGGGGGCCGGCTGGAGGGGGAGGGAGGCGGGCTGCCCCGCTTACCCAGGGGCCGGCGGGAGGGGGAGGGAGGCGGGCTGCCCCGCTTACCCGGGGGCCGGCCGGAGGGGGAGGGAGGCGGGCTGCCCCGCTTACCCGGGGGCCGGCCGGAGGGGGAGGGAGGCGGGCTGCCCCGCTTACCCGGGGGCCGGCCGGAGGGGGAGGGAGGCGGGCTGCCCCGCTTACCCGGGGGGCCGGCCGGAGGGGGAGGGAGGCGGGCTGCCCCGCTTACCCGGGGGCCGGCCGGAGGGGGAGGGAGGCGGGCTGCCCCGCTTACCCGGGGGGCCGGCGGGAGGGGGAGGGAGGCGGGCTGCCCCGCTTACCCGGGGGGCCGGCGGGAGGGGGAGGGAGGCGGGCTGCCCCGCTTACCCGGGGGCCGGCCGGAGGGGGAGGGAGGCGGGCTGCCCCGCTTACCCGGGGGCCGGCCGGAGGGGGAGGGAGGCGGGCTGCCCCGCTTACCCGGGGGCCGGCCGGAGGGGGAGGGAGACGGGCTGCCCCGCTTATCCGGGGGCCGGCCGGAGGGGGAGGGAGGCGGGCTGCCCCGCTTACCCGGGGGCCGGCCGGAGGGGGAGGGAGGCGGGCTGCCCCGCTTACCCGGGGGCCGGCCGGAGGGGGAGGGAGGCGGGCTGCCCCGCTTACCCGGGGGCCGGCCGGAGGGGGAGGGAGGCGGGCTGCCCCGCTTACCCGGGGGCCGGCCGGAGGGGGAGGGAGGCGGGCTGCCCCGCTTACCCGGGGGCCGGCCGGAGGGGGAGGGAGGCGGGCTGCCCCGCTTACCCGGGGGCCGGCCAGAGGTTGGAGGGAGGCGGGCTGCCCCGCTTACCCGGGGGCCGGCTGGAGGGGGAGGGAGGCGGGCTGCCCCGCTTACCCAGGGGCCGGCGGGAGGGGGAGGGAGGCGGGCTGCCCCGCTTACCCGGGGGCCGGCTGGAGGGGGAGGGAGGCGGGCTGCCCCGCTTACCCGGGGGCCGGCCGGAGGGGGAGGGAGGCGGGCTGCCCCGCTTACCCGGGGGCCGGCCGGAGGGGGAGGGAGGCGGGCTGCCCCGCTTACCCGGGGGCCGGCCGGAGGGGGAGGGAGGCGGGCTGCCCCGCTTACCCAGGGGCCGGCGGGAGGGGGAGGGAGGCGGGCTGCCCCGCTTACCCGGGGGCCGGCCGGAGGGGGAGGGAGGCGGGCTGCCCAGCTTACCCGGGGGCCGGCCGGAGGGGGAGGGAGGCGGGCTGCCCAGCTTACCCGGGGGCCGGCCGGAGGGGGAGGGAGGCGGGCTGCCCAGCTTACCCGGGGGTCGGCCGGAGGGGGAGGGAGGCGGGCTGCCCCGCTTACCCGGGGGGCTGGCCGGAGGGGGAGGGAGGCGGGCTGCCCAGCTTACCCGGGGGCCGGCCGGAGGGGGAGGGAGGCGGGCTGCCCCGCTTACCCGGGGGCCGGCCGGAGGGGGAGGGAGACGGGCTGCCCCGCTTACCCGGGGGGCCGGCCGGAGGGGGAGGGAGGCGGGCTGCCCCGCTTACCCGGGGGGCCGGCCGGAGGGGGAGGGAGGCGGGCTGCCCCGCTTACCCGGGGGGCCGGCCGGAGGGGGAGGGAGGCGGGCTGCCCCGCTTACCCGGGGGCCGGCCGGAGGGGGAGGGAGGCGGGCTGCCCCGCTTACCCGGGGGGCCGGCCGGAGGGGGAGGGAGGCGGGCTGCCCCGCTTACCCGGGGGGCCGGCCGGAGGGGGAGGGAGGCGGGCTGCCCCGCTTACCCGGGGGGCCGGCCGGAGGGGGAGGGAGGCGGGCTGCCCCGCTTACCCGGGGGGCCGGCCGGAGGGGGAGGGAGGCGGGCTGCCCCGCTTACCCGGGGGGCCGGCCGGAGGGGGAGGGAGGCGGGCTGCCCCGCTTACCCGGGGGCCGGCCGGAGGGGGAGGGAGGCGGGCTGCCCCGCTTACCCGGGGGCCGGCCGGAGGGGGAGGGAGGCGGGCTGCCCCGCTTACCCGGGGGCCGGCCGGAGGGGGAGGGAGGCGGGCTGCCCCGCTTACCCGGGGGCCGGCCAGAGGTTGGAGGGAGGCGGGCTGCCCCGCTTACCCGGGGGCCGGCCGGAGGGGGAGGGAGGCGGGCTGCCCCGCTTACCCGGGGGCCGGCGGGAGGGGGAGGGAGGCGGGCTGCCCCGCTTACCCGGGGGCCGGCGGGAGGGGGAGGGAGGCGGGCTGCCCCGCTTACCCGGGGGCCGGCCGGAGGGGGAGGGAGGCGGGCTGCCCCGCTTACCCGGGGGCCGGCCGGAGGGGGAGGGAGGCGGGCTGCCCCGCTTACCCGGGGGCCGGCCGGAGGGGGAGGGAGGCGGGCTGCCCCGCTTACCCGGGGGCCGGCCGGAGGGGGAGGGAGGCGGGCTGCCCCGCTTACCCGGGGGGCCGGCCGGAGGGGGAGGGAGGCGGGCTGCCCCGCTTACCCGGGGGCCGGCCGGAGGGGGAGGGAGGCGGGCTGCCCAGCTTACCCGGGGGCCGGCGGGAGGGGGAGGGAGGCGGGCTGCCCAGCTTACCCGGGGGCCGGCGGGAGGGGGAGGGAGGCGGGCTGCCCCGCTTACCCGGGGGCCGGCGGGAGGGGGAGGGAGGCGGGCTGCCCCGCTTACCCGGGGGCCGGCGGGAGGGGGAGGGAGGCGGGCTGCCCCGCTTACCCGGGGGCCGGCCGGAGGGGGAGGGAGGCGGGCTGCCCCGCTTACCCGGGGGCCGGCCGGAGGGGGAGGGAGGCGGGCTGCCCCGCTTACCCGGGGGCCGGCCGGAGGGGGAGGGAGACGGGCTGCCCCGCTTATCCGGGGGCCGGCCGGAGGGGGAGGGAGGCGGGCTGCCCCGCTTACCCGGGGGCCGGCCGGAGGGGGAGGGAGGCGGGCTGCCCCGCTTACCCGGGGGCCGGCCGGAGGGGGAGGGAGGCGGGCTGCCCCGCTTACCCGGGGGCCGGCCGGAGGGGGAGGGAGGCGGGCTGCCCCGCTTACCCGGGGGCCGGCCGGAGGGGGAGGGAGGCGGGCTGCCCCGCTTACCCGGGGGCCGGCCGGAGGGGGAGGGAGGCGGGCTGCCCCGCTTACCCGGGGGGCCGGCCGGAGGGGGAGGACTCAAGGAATTGCAGGAGGAGTTGGTTGGGGCTCAGCAGGGCAAGGCTGCTGCAGAGCCAGGGAAGGGTGAACTGCTGCTTAAGGAAGCTCATAGGGAGGAGAGTCCTGGCAGTGCTTGTAGCGAGCAGGTTGCAGTGACTGTGGGAGGTGACAGGGCCTGGCTTGGGGAAGGCGTTCAGGAGAAAGCTCTGCCTGGAAACGGCAGCAGCTTGTTGTGTGAGGCGCTTGTTGCAGCGCCTGACGGACAGAAATTGTCCATTAGCAGTGACTCCACTGACTTGGATGTGGACAAACCCAGTGTGGATGGGGGTGGAGAAGTCTCGGAGGGACTGAGGGTTGTTCCAGATGAGGCAGGAACAGCCAGAGAACTGGAGCAGGCTGATGACCCAGTGACTGTGGGTGACCAGCTTGCTGGGAAGTCAGTGTGTGTGGGACAGGATTGTTCCCAGGTGAAGGAGGAGAGTGGGAACTTAGTGTCTCAGATTCAGGAGAAGGGCTGTGTAGCTAAGTATGCAGAGCAGAATGGCTGTGTGGTCACTCTCCCTAGGACGCAGGAGATGGCAGTTATGCTCCCATCTCTGGACACGGTGGACACTCATACTCAATCAGGGAGGTTGATATCTGGTTCCATGTGGAAACAGAGGTTAGAGAGGGACAGAGGAGAGACTTGGGAGTCTACAGCTCACTGCTGTTACCCCACTGAGTGGGGGAAGGGGGAGAATTCCAGGGCCATTGTGAGCCAGGGAGTCACACCCAGCCAGCCCTTTGTCTTGGGCAGGCCAGAGGTTTCAGGCCTGGAGCCCACAGGACAAGGGGGAGGGGCAGGACTTGCTTTGGCCAAGAAGATTTGCAGGTTGAACCTGAGGGGCCAAAACTGCAATGGGGTGGGGCCAGAGAAGGGGCCTGATGGAGAATGTCACTATGCACCCGAGATAGGATTGTTCTTGTTACCGATGTTAATTCTTGTAACCAATGGATTATTGCTGCAGAGAATCGTAAGGGTGTATGATGTGCCTGATCTTATGGAAACACCTTGTAACTTGTCAGGGAATGTGCCCAGTGACAGGCTGTACATAAAAGGACATTGTAATGTTGATATTTCATGGTTAATGCTTGTAACTGGTCCAGGAACTTCTTACAGGACAAAAAAGGTTCCAGCCAGAAGGTCCTGTGTGGAAAAGGGAAACTGAGGCACGCCACCATTTTGTTTTCGTGGATAAGTGCGAAAATGCCTACACTATTTGGGATGAGAATACCTGCATTCACACAATGTTAATTGTGGTTCAGAGAGTTGCCAGAGCTGGCCTGGATAAATTCACTACTTTCTTCAACTCTGGGCAAAATCACCTGACATACATGGGGATCATGCTACAAAGGCAGATCCAATTAGTTCTGGGTCTTACCAAGTTTTACCTTGGGATTCTAAGACAATGCAAGGATGTGGTTGTTGCTATGACAGACCTTGCAGTAATGAAGCCTATTTTTGGCGAACTGGGTTCTCATACACTGATCCAGCTCTGTACTGCTGTTTCTAACATTGGGTTAGAACATGTGATGACACAGAGCCAAAGCATGGGGAGGCCGGTGATGCCCTCAGTGATGTTACTGGCATCACGTCCTGCGTCAGTTTTGTGTTGGGGGTGTCACGTTACTGGATCTTGAGGGGAGCAGCCAGATCATGGCTGCACCCATAGGTGGGGGTGCTGGCCCCAACAATGGTATAAAAGGGGGCCATGTGAGGTATTGAATAGAAGCTGACTGTTTGCTGATCCTGTGTACGCTATTTATGTGAGTGTATAATGTCTGTGTGAGTAGGTAGGTATCTGTAATCTGTGTGGAAACTGAATATTTCTCTGAACGTGGTTGAGCATTGGGCAGAGCCTATGAACATGCTAATTAGTGAGGCCCTGTGGGACAATGGCACTTGATGGGCCAAGGACACACCTAAAGCCTGAGGGCGGAGGCCTAAGAGCTGCAGCAGAGAGAGGCTGACGGCCAGGTGACCGGCTGCGGCCAAGGAGAGGCCAGGAAGGAGGTATAAAGAGGCCATGTGGGGGACTCCATTTGGTTCTCAGCTCAGCACTTCATCCCAGAGGCAGCATTGCAGGGATGGAAGAGCCCGGAAGACCTGTGAACCCATCCTGATCCTAGGATGCACAACAAGAACTTTTAAACCAGCAGCTGTAACATCTCTGCTAGAGCCTGCACCAAGAACTGGGAGATTCGGTGCATGTAACGTACTATTCCTTTAACAACCTGACTCTCATGCTTTTCTTTCTTGTAATAATAAACCTTTAGTTGTTAGATGCTAAAGGATTGGCCCAGCGTGATTTGTGGGTAAGGTCCAAAGGGTAAATTGACCAGGGATCTGTGGCTGGTTTCTTGGAACCGGACAGAACTTGTTCGGGGTAGGTGGGATTGGGTGCTAGGACCCCCCATCTGTGTATGAGGCCCGGGGCGTTGCTGGAGTGTCGGAGGGGTTTTGCTCGTGAGGCTTCAGGCAGGCGGCTGAAGCGCTCGGTGGGACTGGTTTGTGGCCTGTTTGGGGAGGTCACCAGTCTGGGGGCTGTAAGGAGCCCCGAAGTTGAGCAATTCGCCCTGAGCGGATGCCCTCAGCTGTGCCCAGACACGGCCCGGTCCATCACACCCAGCTGCATGGCAAGGAAGATAGGGAGCGGGGCCTGGCAGCGGGAGCCACAGGATAACAGGGGCCCAGTTCACCTGCCACAGGGCCAGCATCCAGGGGGGCTCGGAGTGGCGCTGCCCCCCCCCCCCGACGGCAGCCAGAGAGGGGACCCAGAAGCTGCTCCCGGACTGCAGTCCTAGGGGCGTGTCCAGCCCAGGAAGGGGAGCCAGGCAAGGCTGGGACACAAGGGGAGCAGCCCCCCCGGTGTCCTCGCTGGAGGAGTTTGCCCTTCCCTCTGCCACCCAGCATCCCCACCCACGCCCAGGGCCAACAGGCCAGCCGCCTGCCAGCTCTGCCTGGCTGCCCAACCTTCCTGGGGGCTGGAAAAACAGGTTTGCAGATCAATAGCGCCTTGGCGACAAAGGTTAGGCAGCGGGAAGCGAGCCAGGCCAGGCTGGGGGACGCAGGGGACATGGGCACCCGTGGGCAGAGCGGAGGGAGAACGTGGGAGGCCCCAAAGCCCCACAGAGAAAGGGAAACTGGGGGGCAGGGCTCCCGTAAGAGCTGGCAATGGCGGCTGCAAGAGGCAGAATCCCGACTTGCTGCCCACGTGGCACCAATCCAGCCCAAAAGCAGGGACTCCAGATTCACACCAGGCTGCCCGGAGATCAGTGGCTGGGGGACGAGGAGCCGGGAGGAACCCGGCGCCGCGACCCTCGGAGCGTTACCCCGGGAGGACCCCCGGCGCCGCGTCCCTCGGAGCGTTACCCCGGGAGGAGCCCGGCGCCGTGTCCCTCGGAGCGTTACCCCGGGAGGAGCCCGGCGCCGCGTCCCTCGGAGCGTTACCCCGGGAGGACCCCCGGCGCCGCGTCCCTCGGAGCGTTACCCCGGGAGGAGCCCGGCGCCGTGTCCCTCGGAGCGTTACCCCGGGAGGAGCCCGGCGCCGTGTCCCTCGGAGCGTTACCCCGGGAGGACCCCCGGCGCCGCGTCCCTCGGAGCGTTACCCCGGGAGGAGCCCGGCGCCGTGTCCCTCGGAGCGTTACCCCGGGAGGAGCCCGGCGCCGCGTCCCTCGGAGCGTTACCCCGGGAGGAGCCCGGCGCCGCGTCCCTCGGAGCGTTACCCCGGGAGGAGCCCGGCGCCGTGTCCCTCGGAGCGTTACCCCGGGAGGACCCCGGCGCCGCATCCCTCGGAGCGTTACCCCGGGAGGAGCCCGGCGCCGTGTCCCTCGGAGCGTTACCCCGGGAGGACCCCAGAGCCGTGTCCCTCGGAGCGTTACCCCGGGAGGAGCCCGGCGCCACGTCCCTCGGAGCGTTACCCCGGGAGGACCCCAGAGCTGTGTCACTCGGAGCGCTACCCCGGGAGGACCCCAGAGCTGTGTCACTCGGAGCGCTACCCCGGGAGGACCCCAGAGCTGTGTCACTCGGAGCGCTACCCCGGGAGGACCCCAGAGCTGTGTCACTCGGAGCTACCCAGAGGTGACCCGCAAACACACTGAACTCGGAAACTGGACGGCGAGAGGAACACAGCCCTGTCTCTCCAAAGGCAAAGCCCTGGGGAGATCTTACATAACCGCCTTCCCCGGCGCGCTCAAGCGTCTCCTGCAGCCCCCCCAATGGAGCCCGGTGGATACCGGAGGAGCTCGTCACTAATGGACTCGTGCTTGCGAGCGCCCCCGGGTTTGGCCGCACGCGGGTTCCCGCAGCCCAGCAGCCGCGCTCTGCACGCCAGCCCCCCGCCCCCCCCAGCTCAGCTCTTCATTCCTGACTTCCCTGGGGCCCTGGAACTGGCGACCAACCCGGAACGGCCTGTCGGGGCGGCGCCCGGCCACTAGCCTCCCACGGCACCTCGGTCTCTTCCCCAGGCGCCTCTGCTCCCTGCAGCCTGACGCAGGCGGGACCTCCCTGGAATTCCCTCTTCCCGGCAGGGCCTCCCCAGCCCCAGGCTCTCAGGCAGCAATGAGGGTTCAAAAGGAGACCAGAGCCCTGCTGCGTGGCCAGGTACCACAGCGGAGCCCAGGCCCCCCACCCCCCCGCGTGGCCAGGCACCACAATGGAGCCCAGCCCCCCAGCTCCCCTACCCCCCCGCGTGGCCAGGCACCACAGCGGAGCCCAGCCTCCCTCCCCCGCGTGGCCAGACACCAGAGCCAGGGCCCAGCGCCCCCCCCCCCCCCCCCCGCACGGCCAGGCACCACAGCGGGGTCCAGGGGCCCGGGGCCCCGCCGTGGGCAGGGAGCGGAGCAGGAAGAGGCTGAGCCTGCAGCTCTCTCCGGATGCTCTGAGAGCGGAAAGAGCCTGAACAGCCTCGTCCAGGGAGCCCCCAGCCACCCCGCGGCAGGCGCAGACACCTCGAGGGGCGGGGCTGGTCTCCACTTGGGATCCGAACATTGAACTGGGAGGGCTGCAGCCGGAGGGGGCAGCTCCAGCCCCTCGGGGCCCCCCACGGACAGGGGCTGCTCTGGCCCTGTGTGGCCCCTGCCTGCCGTGCGGGGGGGAGGGGGGTTCCAGCTGGGCTGAAGAGGGCTCCCCGCCTCCCCCTTAACTCGGTTACCCCTTCCAAGGGGATTTGCCATCCCTAGTCTCCACGCGGCGGCAACTGGCGTTTCCTGCCCCAGACGGAGCCGGGGCCGGCCCAGCAGCACGTGCGGCCTGTGGGGGGCCCAGGCCTGGAGCAGGGCCCTGCTGGCAGAGAAGCACGGGCACTTTGGGGGCTGCGTGCCAGGGGAGCAGGGAGCCCACGTAGGCTGGGCTCCGTCTGCCCTTCCCAGCCACCGAGCTCCCTCCGGCCGGCGCGGAGCCAGCGAGCGGCTACAGACCAGGCTCCCCTGCCCCACCCGCCCGCCGGCTCTTTGGGGTCACCGAGGGGAGCAGGCGCGTTAACCCTTTCACAGCCGGCCTGCAGCCTCCTCCGGGGAAACGGCAGCAGCCTGGAACCCACCTGGCGCCTGGCCCCCGGGGCATTCGGAGGGTGGGGGAGACGCGCCCGGCGCCTGGCCCCCGGGGCATTCGGAGGGTGGGGGAGACGCGCCCGGCGCGTTGCAAGGTCTCTATTCTCTGGGCCTAGTGGCCCTTCCCCCCCCAGTCTGGCACCTGAGGCGGCCGCCTCAGTTCTCCTCATGGTAAGGCCGGCCTCAGACTGAGGCTGCTCAGAGCATCGCTTGCCAGCGGGCACGAGTCCCCTGGAAGAGCCAAGCCACCCTGCCCGGCTGCCTCGTGCCAGGCTGGCAGGCTCTGTGCCCACGCAGCAGGACACGGCAACAGGCCTCGGGACCTTCCCCCTGCTCCAGGGCCCGGTGACCTTCCTCCTCAGCAGCTGCCCAGCCCGGTGCCCTTCCATCCTGTAGGGGCCCAAGGCCCAGCTGACCCCTGCTTGTGGGAAGCCTGGGGGGTCTGCCCCAAAGGGATGGGTGGTCCAGCACCCTGAGAATCTGCACCTTGGGGGGATGGGATCTGAGCTGCCCCGGTGCTGGGACTGTGCAGCTGTAGCATGTTACGCACAGAGGGGAATGGCATGGACAGTGGCCCTAGGGGAGACAGCCGCACAATAAACCGCCCTCAGGTGAAGTCACAACCTCCACTCACAGCCCTGCCTTCAGGCACTAACCCAGCCCAGCCCTCCAGTTGTGCCCTTCTGCCACAAGCTTGAGCTGGCTGGCGAGACCAAGTTCACTACCCCTAGTTCACAGGTGGGGAAACTGAGGCACCAAAAGACGACGTGACATGCCCAAGGTCAGGCTGGGAGTCAGTAGCAGAGCAGGGAGCAGAACCCAGGTCCTGCCATCTCCCACTCCTGTACGACACCATGACCTCGTGGAGCCCCGAGGCTTTGGGTAAGACTCTCCTCCTGCCCCAGGAGACAGGCAATGGGTCTGTTACAGCAAGAGGTGCGCGTAGGAAAAGCATCATGGCTGCCCCTCACTGAGAAGCACAGGAGTGTCCAGACCATGGTCCATCCAAACCCAGCATCCCCCTGAGACCGTGGCCAGATGTGCCAGAGAAAGGGACAACAGTTGCCACAACAAACAATTCTGTGCTACCTGCCCCCACCGCTCAGGGCCTCTTTCTGCCTGCAGCGAGCAAGATTTACACGCCTGTAATATTCTTCCTCTTGCAATTTCACTGTGCACGTTCTCACGCTCACATACGGAGCTGCTCCTCCTTTAATCCTGTCCAAGCGGGCCACAGTGAGACCTGGTGGCGGCGAGTTCCGCAGGACAACGGTGCCCTGTCGAAAAGTGTTTGCTCTTTTACTCCAGCGGCCTCTTGTTCTTATCCCACAGGGTTCTGCTGGCGCCTTGCAACATTTCCCAGAGTGCCTAAGTGATTTAGGCACCTCCGCCCCATTAGGCACCCCAAGTCAAACAGCACGTTCCCCGCTCTACAACGAGCTGGTCCAATCACGTACAGGGGAGGGACACGACCTGCCGGCTGCTGCCCGTTACGACGTGGCTGGGTTCCACACGTGCCTCGCCTGCGGCTTTCGCTGTCTCCGAGCGCTCTGCGTGGCGCAGTGACGGGCGACGCCAGGACTCGGGGGCCAGCAGGGCGACGCCCTCGGGCACCTGCGCCCTTGACTCAGGCTACTGGCCAGACGGGGAGAAGGTGGCCCCCCATTTGGAAATGGGACCTTGTGGGATCCTCAGGAGAGTCGCTGCCCCCCACTGCCGACAGCTCATCGGTCCCTGGCGCGGCATTCACAGCCTCCCCCTTTCTCCTGCTCCCAGACACCAGCTATTCGAGCGATGCCTGGAGACCCCCGCTGAGACCAGCACTGGCTGCGCAAGGAGCCGGCCCCACCCCCCTTGCCTCAACTGCTTCCAGCTGCACTTGAGCGCTCAACTCCCAGAGGCTCAACTGCCAAAGGGGGTTGGGCACCCGGCTCCTCTGCAAATCCCAGCCCTGCAGTACGCAATGCCGCAGTCTGAGCACTGACGGGCACGTTTCACCTCCGCTCTCTCCTGGCCAGCCCAGCGCTAGGGATGTTAAGTTTCACTTAATCAACTATCGCCTCTGCCTCCCCTGCCCCCTGTGGAGCTGGTGCTGGGGGGGATCCGGCTTTTAAGCTGACTCCCCCCACCACTGGCGCCTGCTCCCCCCCTTACTGCCTCTCTCTGATAGAGGCAGCGGGGGGAGGGGGGTGCACAACTAATCGTGTGACTACTCCATTACCCACTAAGCATAAGCCTACATCCCTCCTCAGTACAGGCGTACGGCTGGAGAAGACCCTACGCAAACAACCCCCAACCTGTGTAAACCCGTCTTCCCTAACGCGACTCTGCCGCTGTTTGAGTAGTTGCTAATGTGCCTCTGCCCAGCGAGTCAGAGGCCTGACTTGTGCATGTGCACGAGAGCGTGCAAGCATACACACGTGTGTGCGAGGGCTGCTTGCTGATAAAGGATGGGATATAAGGAGGGAGCCAGCCACTATATAAGCGTAAAAGAAAGGCCAGGGCGGGCAGCACAAGGCTGGAAACGCAGAGCAGGAAAGCACCAGGCAAACCCACAGCCCATTAAGGGAGAGCAGCGTGCAGTGCGGCGCGCCCATCCAGCTGGCGGCCAGGAGCGACCGGGTCCCCCGCCTGTAGAGGGAATTCCCAGGGCGTCTGCGAGCAAGCGCTGGCCGTGCAGGCTGCACCGGAGCAGAGCGGGAGGCAGCCGGGAGTCTGCGGGGATCCCTCTGTCTGCAGGTGTGACTGACACGCCCCCGTCCAGGAAAGCGCGGCTGGCTCCCAGCTACCCCGGCCCTCTCCGGAGCCTGGGACAGTCGGGGGATTGGCCCACAAGGTCACGGAGCCTGGGGATGAGAGCGCGGCTTTGTGCCGACTGTTCCGCAGCAGCATCTCTGGCTGGGGCTGCCCGATTCCTTGCCAGCTGGCGGGGGGAGGGGGGAGAGAGATTCCAGCCAGGGACGAACCCCAAGCAACTATATAAGGAGGGAGCCAGCCACTATATACGCGGCTTCCAAGGGAAGTCAAACATCAAAAGCCGAGCAGCCTAACGTGGGCCAGGGCGCCACACAAGGGCTGTAAATTGCCAGAGCTGTTAATTGGCGGGAGAAGCAGTCGGAGGCCATTTATATCCGAGCAGGTGTCTCCGGGGGCTGAGCACAGAGCTTCGGGGCGGGAAGCGGCAGACCCGGAGACGGGGCCGTGCGAAATCAGCAGGCAGGGGCGGGAGGGGCCGGAGCTCACTGGCGAGGCAGTACGTTTGGCCCCACTGCAAGCGTTTGTCCTTTTTTCAACTCAGAACAATGCGTCCTGCCCTGCGAATTTCTGCCGCCCGGGGAGCCAGGAGCAAAGGGCGCCCGAGCCCAGCTCGGACTCCGCCGCAAGAAACGCCCGCGGCGCTGGGTCCCGGAGCCTGGCCAGCTGACCGACTCGCAGGGCTCTGCTGCCCCAGCCCAAAGGGGCCGGCTCCCCGGGCTCGGAGACTCAGCGGAGCGGGTCGGGTGTCTCCCTGCAGACGTGCCCACTGCGCAGGAACCGGGGCCCTACGGAGCCCAACTGCCCGACTGGCTACACAACCTGCTGGCGGGAGGAGTCCAAAGCCCAGCTCTAAAGCCCAGCGGCAGCAGGGCAGGGGCTGCTCAAAGTATTCGTTCACGGCTGCAACCGCTTCTGCGCCCGCTTGTTCCCAGCTGCACCCCCTCCTGGAGCCCATCCTGCCTGCCCTGGCACCCGCCTTGCCTTACCCCAGTAGCCAGGTCCTGACTCTCAGCTCCAATCCCTGGGGTTTGACTTCGGCCCTGCTCCACCCACTAGGCATGACTGCTCGCCTCCCAGTCAGCGGCACATCGCAGGCCGCTCTCGGGCTGTCTCCCCTCTGGCGCCTACTCAAGGAGACCAGCCACTGGGTCTCCCCCCGCCATGCTGTGCACGGCCAGCCCCGTGCGTTCCCAGGCACAGCCCCCCGGCTAGGGTTACCGAGGGGGCTGCTCACACAACAGCTCATCTGTGTGGCACACAACGGGGCCCATTGCTCCCTCCCAAGCGGGAGGGAAGCGGAGAAGGGGAGATCCTGCTGGCCAGGAATGTGAAATCGACCGGGCGCCGGGAGCAGCTCTCAATAGGGCTGTTCATTCCTTCCCTCTGCGATGTGCTGGGCTGGGTCCTAGGAGCCCAGCCCAGGTTCACTGCCAGTTCACGTGGCTGCAGCACGCCAGCATGCCCCAACCCAACCCGCTGGCAGAGCTACCCCGCCACGGGGCCAAACGCCCTGGCTTCCATCCCGAGCCAGAGGCCAAAGACGAGGGACTTTCCTGGCGTGGGAATGCTCCAACAGATGGCGGGGCACGGGCACGGCAGAGTCCTGCCTGAGCACAACCCCACGTCCCCCTGCCACCCGCGCTGAGCCAGCCCTCGGCGGCCCACGATCGGCTCCACCGGGCACCGGCGGGTCTGTATTCGAGCCCAAGCTGGGAAATTTTCCCAGCGTAAGTTGCTGTCAGCGTGGACAGCGAGTGGCGCTTTGGCCTGCCATGCACCAGAGCCGCTCCGCTCCGGGTGGGCAGAGGCGTGGGCAGGAAAGCAGGCAGGGGACCTGCACAGGCCGGCCCGCAGCAGGAGTAGGAATGGAAGCCAGCACCTGCCTCCCAGATGGCCGCTCCGACCAGCAGCCATTTCCAGAGCACACGGCAGGGCAGTGGGGCGACGCCGCTTTCCCCAAGGACGCTGGGCTCCTCCGCAGACCACACGCCCCTGCTCCGCACGGCGTGTCCCCCACCCCGTGGGCCGAGGTCAGGAGTCACCGTCATGTTAATCTGCCCCCCCCGACCCAAACACCTGTGGAGCGCTGCTGGGCTGCCGGCTGGGTCGGGAATCGCCCCTTCTTTCCGGTCCGGCTTGGAAAGGGAAACGCTCCCTGTGAAATATTAGTGGGCTCCACCCATGAGCCAAAGCTCGAGACGGATCTGCAGGGACGTGTGGGGCAGCGAGGTCCTTTGGGACACCCACGCGCCACAGAGTCACACCTGGAGAGCATCCAGCAGGGCTCCCCACACGACTCAATGCGCCTTTGCCACCTCGGCCACGGCAGGCTGACGTGCCAGGCCACGGGGCACAGAGCGCCGGCTCGCTGCAGGGAGCATGCTCCCGAGGGGCGATCTGAAACGAGAAGGCGCTGTGGGCGCGGATGGACAGGCGCTGTGGGCGCGGATGGACAGGCTATGTGGGCGCGGATGGACAGGCTATGTGGGCGCGGATGGACAGGCTATGTGGGCGCGGATGGACAGGCTACGCGGCGCTGCAGCCTCTCACCTCCCAGCTCTTGCGCTTTGCCAGGGGAAAGCTTGTTTTCCAGGGAGATTAAACACTGGGAGGAAATTGCGGCCCAGGCAGACAGCCACCCCGGGGAGGAAATGCAGAGTTAAAGCAGGAACTTTTTGCCCGTGGGGGGCCTAGGAAGGCAGCTGTCTGGGGAAGAGGGAGCTTCTGGCCATTACCCGTATTTACACAGGCAGATTGGGCCCATCCTTACAATAGCAGGACGCCTGCGGTAGAAGTGACAACCACCATCTGCCACCCATTGCCCCGGCCCCCAGCCCAGCCTCTGCCGCCATCCACTCGCTGAGCCGCCCCATGGCCAAAGGCCCTTTCAAGGTGTGCAGAGAGGCTGGAAACGGGACCCCGCCCTGCTAATCACAGTCCTGCTCCGGGCAGCTCCCGGCCGCATTCCAGTCTCCGCTCGCAGACCCTGGGAGCCTCCGCTCCTCCCATGGCAGGGCCCAGCGAAAGATCTGCACCCAGCGGCCACTCCCGGGGGCTGCCCCGACCGGGTGGCAGCCTGTGCCAGCGGGGGAGGTGAGGGAGGCTCGTGCCCCTCCCCAGAGCTCATGCTACCTACACCGGCCCTGGCTCAGCTGCCCTGTGGGGAAAGAGCTGGAAGGGGGCAGGTCAAGCAGAGGGCCGGCTCCCAACGCCCCAGAGGCAGGCTCAGCTTCCCACCAGCAGAGTGACGAGGGAAGAGGCTTCTCAGCAATTAGTCAGTGATAAATAGTCCATGTTCATCTTCCACTAAGCCCGCTGCACAGCACAGGGACTTCCCAGAGCCTGTGCCAGAGGACAGCCAGATGGCACATCCTGCAGGGGACCTGGGCACACGGCTAGACACGCTGCCCTTCGCTCTCGCCAGCCTTGTTCCCCGGGGCTCTCAACACGCTGCACAGGTGGCTCAGCGTCACTCCCTGTTTTGCAGCAGGGAAACTGAGGCTCGGGGAGATTGCGAGAGATTCCCCCTCGACACAGGGCCAGGCATTGCTCACACGAGTGGGGTCTCCAAGACCGGCTGTTACCCGCACGCCTAAACTGCAAGTTTTCCCAGGCGGGCACAGCCTGTACCAGTACAGGCCCCAGGAAGCTCCGGGGCTCTGCCATGGGGCTCTGCCCAGACAGAACAATGTGCAGTTACATCAGCATGTCTTCAGGAGAGTGACTCTGGATCGGCCCCAGTGCAGCCAACAGCAGGATCAGGCCCCCCGAGGCAACCTGCTCTCTTGCTGAGATAACCTCTTATCCCCCAGCTGTGTGGCCAGCTGCACCTGCCTACCGGCCTGAGCCCACCTCCCACCCCACAACCAAACACAGCTGCCCACCCCCTATGGGTAGGGAGGCACTGCCAAGCCTGGGCTTAGGGTGACAGGATATTGGGGGAGGGGGTGGAGACCCATCACTAGGGTGACTCCTTGTTAAGGTAAGAGGAGCCTGGAAGTACCAGCATCTATCTGGCACAGGCTGGTTGCCACTGCGTGGTGTGATTTTGATCAGTAGAGGTAGGGGATGGAGTTAAGGTTGCCTTTGGGCAGAGTTAAGGTTGCCTTTGGGGCAGAGTTAAGGTTGCCTTTGGGGCAGAGTTAAGGTTAGGGTTACACAGCCCTGCGCCCACAGCCCCTGTACCCCAGTGAGCCTGGCAGGCGCCCCGTGCCCAAACCTGTGGGCAGCAGCCCAGCTTCCCCTCCTACCTTAAACTCCACGGAGAGCTGGGGGGTGTAATCCTGTGTCCAGAGCGCCCGGACCAGGGCCGCCAGGTGCTGGGTGACCTCTCCGGGCAGGCCACGGGCGCGGTACCGCTCCAGGCCCAGGAACTCGGCCAGCAGGTCGGTGTTGCTCAGGCACTGCACCACGGCGTTCATGAAGCAGGTGTTCCCGTGGTTCTTCAGCCCCTGCGCCCCGGGGGGCCGCCCCTCGGCCGGGCCCCCCGGCGGGCTCCAGGAGCGCCGCGCCTCCGCCCAGCCGCTGCCTCCCCCGGCCTGCTCCTGCGGCTGGGCTGCGCCGGGGGGCCCGGCCGGCGGGGGGCACCGGAACCCCCCCTCGTCGTCCTCCGGCTCCGCGCCCCCCCGGCGGCTCCCGGGCCGCCCCGCCCCGACGCGCGACAAGGCGCCCAAAGTTTGCAGCAGGCGGCTGAGGAGGCTGCCCAGGGCGCGCAGGGTTCGGCGCCGGGCCCCGCGCCGCCGCCCGGGGGGTTCCGGGCCGGGCGGCGGGCTGGCCCCGCTCCCGTCCCCCGCCGGCGGCTGCTCGCCCATCTCCTGCCCCGCCAGGCGCCGGCTTCACCTGCCGCCCGCTGCGCGCTGCGCTCCCCGGCGCCGGCTGCGCGCCCGCGGGCCGGCCGAGCTGCCCGGGCCAGCGCTGGGCATGCTGGCGGGCGCGGGTCCGGGTCCGGCTGCCGGGCGCTCCCGGGCTCCGGCTGCGCGAAGGGGCAGCGCCGAGCTCCTCCCCCTGCTGGAATCGGATCCGCGGGGGGGGCTGCTCTTCGCGCGAGCCGCTGCTGCTGCTGGTGGCGAGAAGCGGCATCGGCTCAGCCCGGCCTGGAGCGCTGCGCTGCCGGCCGGAGCGCGGGGGGGGCGGCCGGGTCCGCTGTTTGCATTGCCCGCCCCGAGAGCGGAGAGCCGGGCTAGCCGGCAGAGGAGAGGGGACGCCACGCCCCTTTCCTGCCGCGGGCCGGGAACGGCGGAACGCCCCTCCACAGGAGAGCAGGGCGAGCAGGCCGCTGTGAGGAGAGCAGCCTAGGCCCCCCGTGCTCTGTGGGGTCTGGCCCCATACTGCCCACCCAGCTCTCGTCCTGGGTAGGGCCAGGGGACTAGCAGCCCCACCTGTTTGTTTTCTCACCCTCTTGGTTTCACTAGCTCCGGGGGTCTAGCCCTGGCCCTCACCCTGACAGAGCCTCAGGCCGGCCTCCGCCAGCCCAGGCTACAGCCAGGTTGGGCCTCTGGTCCCCGAGAGCATACACTGTGCAGCTCTGCACTCGCCTGAGCGCCATCTCCCTCCACGGGGAAAGACTGTGGCCATGGCGGACGGCAGAGCCCGCACCGTCTCCCAGTGCCCTTTGCCGCGTTGTAGCTACACACCAGTGTGGATGCCGCCGGCTGCTCACTGACATGGAGGGGTCGTGTCGACACAACCCTAGTGGCGCTGATGCAGCCCCCAATGCAGATGCACGTAACACTGGTTCAGCCCTGGCTTCCAGCAGTTCAGCTTGTATCCTCTGACTTAGGGAGTCGTTACACCAATTTCAACGTCTCTACATTCGGGGTTTAAACTCACCTAGTTAAACCAGAGCCATTTCCCTAGTAGAGATAAGGCCTGAGATCCAGCAAAGAAGTGTCCTGTATCTGTGGAGTGGACTGCCCGGACCAGGGCATGACATGCCACCTGCAGGCCCTGGGGCGCATGGCCCCCCACGTTGCCATTTCTCTCAGGCTGCTGTAAAGGTCTGTATGTTCCTGCTTGCTGAGGACTTTGGGCCAAATTCATCCCTGGTGTATCTCCATTACCTGCCATGGTGTTTGCACCAAGGGCGAGTTTGGCCCCATGACATTTAAAGGGATCCTGTCAGGCAGCCCCTCTCCCCCTCCACAGAGGAGACTGCAGAAACCGGCCGGCCGGTCCAGGTGGTTTTGCGGAGAGACACTAAGCGGGGCGGGATCAATTCTATTTCCTTGCAAATCGCTTTCACTTTCCAGGGCTCGTTCCCCGGAGTGGCCAAGGGCGGGCGTCTGCCTGCTTAGGTTCCCGCTGGGCCCGGGACATCCGCAGGGCTTTGGTGTGCTCTGGGCCAGGGCAAGCTCCTGCTCCCGGCTTCCCTCCCGCCTGCAGTGGCTGCCCAGAGACCTTCCGTTGCCGACCGGGCCCTGGAGCGCGGTTGCAGGGCCTGTCCCACTGGCTTTGCAGACCTGGCCACCCAGCACCCAGCGCTGGCCCGGCAAGGCTGGGGAGGGACGGGATCTCTCCTCCCCGGAAGCCTTCTTGGTTCTGGCTCTGCCCCCTGCCTCCCTTCCCAGCACCTCCTCCCTGGGCTGCCTTCTCCCCTCCGCTCCCAGGGCCTGCTGAGCTCGTTGGTCCTCCCCAACCCGCTCACGAGGCACAGCCAGGTCGCCGCAGGGGAGGAGAGGGGGGGTTCAAGTGAAGTTTCCCAGCACTTGGCAACAAATTCATCCTCCCAGGGCAGAAAGCCGGGGAACTGAAGCCCAGAGAGACTCAGGCCAGCTCCCCAATGGGGGTTAGGTGCTGAACTCCTCCAGCTGCCGATGGGAGTTTGGTGCCTGCATCCCCTTGAGGAGCTGGGCCAGAGCGGCTGGCCCGAGGTGACGCAGGCTGGAGCAGAGCCAGGAGCTGAAGCCCTGGTTCCTGAGTCCCAGCCTAGCTGAGGGTGGGGTGGGGAGGCTGAATTTCAGCCAGGAGATCCAGTCCTGTTCAGTGCTGTGCCACTGGAGGCTGAGATCAGGGCCCCGTTGTTGGCACTGTCGTGTAGAGACAGATCCTGCTCCAGGGAGAGACAATCTCACAAGCTGCAACCCCTGTTCCCTTGGGGGCCACAGGACGCCCCCGTGCCGCTGGCTGGTGGGCTGTGGGGTGTGCAGTTGTGTAACTGATGGGAGGTTTTGCTGTGCTGCATTGTGAGATGCCCAGGCAACCCCTCCTCTTTACGTTCCATGTCAGGTGCAGAATGTCCCAGAGGGAGTCACACACACCGCGCTCTCTCTCACTGGCCCGGCTGCAAACCGTGGATTTGCTCTGCCTTAGCTTGTTTTCCTTCACCTGAAATGAAAGTCATGGGGGTGGGAGGAGAAACCCAGAAAGGAGGTTTCTAACTGACGGAGGGAGGTTCTGGAACAGCCTCCCAGAAGGAGGGCAGGTGGCAAACAAGCCAACAGGCTTGAAGATGGAGCTCGATACGTTATGAACAGGAGTTTATGATGGCATTGGCTGCAGTAGCCACCCATAACCCAGTCCTCTGACTGTGCGGGAACCAGAACACAGGATCGGGCCCTTTGGGGCCATATTGTCCCATTGGCATGCACTCAGCACCGCTCCCCATTGAGCTGGGATAGAGAGGGCTGGCTGTTTCTCTGGGCTAGTTCTCAGCCATGTGCTCAGAGTCATACTCAACAAGAGCCCGAACCCTGGCCCTCCCTGGCAACTTTTACCACCCAAATAAAGTCAACTGGAAAAGATCCAGAGCAGCCGGGAGAAGAAAACGAACCCGCCCACCCGTCCCACCTCCGTCGCAGGCTGCAGCAGGTCCCCAGCATTGCATGAATGGGGATTTAACGCAGTCCTCCGAGGACGGCTTCCTGGTGCCAGGTGTCTGGGTTCCAGCATCTGGGGAAAGGGGGCAATGGAGGATCAGGATGGAATCGGCGCTCGGCTACTGGACGCCTGGAGAGACAAGCAGGCAGTGTGGGAGGGGAAGGTGCCAGTCAGATTCCAAGGGACCCGCGATAACACGGGCTCCATCCGGCTCCACTGTGCGGCACTGAGCGTAGGGTGGCGCAGGTGGAATGGGAGCAAGTGATCTGGGCCACAGAACAGCGGGCGGGCAGGCTCCGGGAGCAAGCTCAGTGCTGCCCAGCGGCTAAGAGAGCCCCAGGCTTGAGGCTGAAGGAGGAGGAGAAGACCGGCCCACGGAGCAGTCTCAGGACGTCATAAAGGAGCCTGCATGCGGCCATGGCGTTGAACGGAGCGCGGTGGAGGTAGGCGACTCATAGACGGGGCCCCACTTGATGACCCCAGCCAAAGGGAAACCCGTCCCATGGCCAGATCATCTGTGCCCAAGCACAGTCCACGTGGATGCCCCTTGTCCAAGGCTTGTTGTGGGGAACGGAGTCCTGCCTTTGTCCTCTGGCCCGAGCATCAGCAAACTCAGGGTGGCAGTAGCATCCCTGGCCGTACAAGTCTAAATCCCTCCTCTGCTTTCAGTCCCTCCTCCACAGTGAACTTCTCGCTGCAGTCGCTTTCCTAGCCCCCCCGGCCTTTCGTTCTTTGCTAATCAAGTCCCACAACAGCCACTCGGCTGGCTTGCCCGGGACGGCCGTCAGCGCAGCAGGCGTATCCTTACTGGGGCATCCTGTTTGCACTTGCTCACAATGGGCACATTTGCTTTCTTCCATGCTCCCCTGGGGCACCAGCCTTCCTGAAAATCAGCATGGACAGGCCAGCTGTGCTGAAGGTCTCTGCGGGGTGGCGGGGAGGGGGGCAGACCTCTGCAATGAGGTCCCATAGCCGGGGGAGTGCGTGACACCCCCCCGCCCCCCACTGGTGCAGCTCTGGGACGTACAAAGCAGCTGATGAGCCTGCTACAGCCGCCCTGGGCTCAGGCAAGAAAGGCTCAGGGTTAAGATCCAGAGTCGCAGTTTCGACCCCTATAGCGCACAGCTCCCCCAGGGGATCGTACTTCAGGCACGTTAACGTGGCGGCTCCGACACCTGTATAGCTCCTCTCCACAGTGCCCCCATGCTCTGGGGTGGAACCAGGGGGCCCTGCATCCCAGGGCCTCTGGAACAGGAGATGATGGGCCAGGATTTCATGCCAGCTCTCGGAAAGCTGCTCTACTCTGCCACATCGCTGGGCTCTGCTCCATGCAAACTCCTTCCTGGTCCGTTTTTATTACCAGTGCAAAGCCAAAGAAAGAAACACATCGAGGGGTTTGCTTAACAAGCCATAAAAAGAGGCCGAGCCAAAGGGGTGAAAAGCTCACAGGCGCAGCGGCGCGATGCTTCCTGCATGTTGTGCGACACACGGGCGACTGCAATGTAACACACAACGGGTGCAAGTCAGAACCTCCCGTTCCCCCCCCGGGAATTCATTAGCGCCCATTGGTTCCCAGCTGTCACTGAGGGGCCTGTCTGCTGGCTCTCAGGGCAGGCGCGAACAGGCGGACAGCTGACTGCAGAGAGATGGGTGTGAGGGTGAGTCTCGCGGTGGGGAGATTCTAGCATGTCTCTGGCAGTGACCTTACCCCCACTGGTGTATGTGCCAGGCCAATGCCACCGTGATGTAAGCAGCCCACTGGCTGTGAGTAAGGAGAGATGGAGGCACGGAAAAGCCCTTCCTCTCCCAAGCAGACAAGACCTAGAAAAATCACACTTGGCAATGATCTCCATTAAATATCCCAAAGTCGCTCCAGGATTTCACACCAGAGACACACCCATGTCAAGCAAAGTCCCAAGAACCACACAGGACTTCCCACAGCATCACCTTTCTGTCCTGAGAGGTACCCAATCTGGCCAAGGCTCAGTACTTCCTGGGAATAACAGGACCTCAAAATCAGGTAAACTGCCAGAACTCTAACTAGGCCAAGTCCTCAAGCGCTGGCTGAGTAACATTCCCTGAATAGTTTATACAAGGAATGTTGGGGTATTTTTCAATTAAATTATGTAACAAAGAGGTTTGGCCTTAAACTCACTATCCTGCATTCTTTTCACTTTACTAAACCATGGCTGGAAATGTCCTCAGGGACTTATAGCTTATTTAAATTAAAACAATTTGATTGTTTCAATTAACACAGCAGTCTCCCACAAGACCTAGGTATCAGATAGAAAAAGTGACAGAAACTGGAAAGTGAAAAAGACTCAGAAACAGAAGGCAAACTTGATGAGCCGCAAATAGCAAAATTGACTAGAACTAGAAAGCAACTAGAATCAGAAAGTGAAACAGAGTAGAACCAGACAGTGAAAGGGATCAGATCCAAAAGCCAAATTGATTAAATCAGAAAGCAAAATTGACTGGAATCGGATAACAAAACAGAATAGAACTTGAAAGCAAAAGTGACTGGAACCAGATAATGAAACAGAATAGAACTTGAAAGCAAAAGTGACTAGCCCTAGACAGTGAAACTTCTTAGAACCAGAAACCAAAAGGGATCAGGATGAGAAAGCAAAACAGACTAGAGACCCTGATAGTGAAACTGACTAGAAGTAGAGTCTCTGCTTAGACTGGAACAAAGTATAGAAAATAAACCAACAGCATCAAAAGTACATTTGATCAACAATATCAAATTCAACAGTCTCCAGAATTATCAGCAACAGAGATCCAGCAGTGGTTTGACATGCTGATCTGAGTTTTACCTTCATCCTTAAGGCCAGACCCATTTTGAGTGGCAGTTGCACTCCACAGCTGCATACTTTCTGAGTTAAAGGTGATGTGTAAAGATAGCCCATAGGACTGATCCTCTGTCCAGTAGGAATTGCTATGGTACAAATGTCAGATTCATGCTATTTAATTCTTCCTCGTCTTAGTTAAAATATAATTTTAACTCTGTAGTGCCCACAAAATATGTCAATTGATTTAAAAAAAACAAAAAATTAAAATTAAAATATAAATTACTCCTCCTCCTGGGTTCCCGCTATGTCTAACCTTTGCTATGACTGGCTTTTGAGTGCCAGTCCTGAAAATAAGAGAAAGAATAATATTTAGGTATTTAGGCACCTAACTCCCATTGGTTTCCATGGAAGATAAGCACCTAAATACCTGACAGAATCAGGGGCACAGTGCTTAGAACCACCAGCAAGCCTATTAAGCTCAAGGAAACAGCTCCCCAGGATAAATACTATGCCCCTGTAGAAAGAGTTTGAAAGATCCAGCCCTAGATGATAAGGGCTGTGTGGCAGAAACCATCTTCATTTTTGACCCTTGTATAAGACTAAACAGATGGCACGTAACAAATAAATGCAACATAATAATACATGGCCATGCTATGGCATTTTATCGGGCGAGGACACGCACCCTGCCTTCACTGTGGATCCAGGCCTTGTCTGAGAGCTGGCAGTTTAGAAGCTGGTTCCTTTGGAAAGCTTGAAAGCCTGAGGCCACCAATTTGGCAGACCCTTTCAGGGAACCCCCCTGGCTGCATCGGATTCCACAGAGGCACAATGAATCCCATTGGAGGATCAGGGCCTTGCACCTTTAGTAGAGGAAATGCCTATTGCTTACGACCTGAAACCATCATTTCTCCTGGCAGTGGGACTGTCAGAAATTCCTTTCAATAGGAACTTCATTTGTAATCTTTGCTCTTCTTAAAATAGATCTGTGCTGTGTGCCTTGTTATTTGGACTAAACCAAAGACTTCTTACAGCTGCAGCTCAGAACCAGTGTCACAATTGTGAAACCATTTCCCCTTAAAGGCATTTTTAGGTGCTTATAACCTTCTCAGACTTCTCAGGCCCCACATTTTACGTCTGAGGCTGGAAGCAAATTTGAGGGAGAAAGTCTGAGCAAAATGGTTCAGACAAATTCAAGTACAAAGAGGGTAGAAAATACATTTTTGCCATTATAAAAAAATCCGTGCTACCTTTTTATAAACAGCTGTTGTGCTTCTGATATTAAGGTATTGAGTCTGGTGTAGATAGATAGATAGATAGATAGATAGATAGATAGATAGATAGATAGATAGATAGATAGATAGATAGATAGATAATTTGCCTTTTAGCAGGGTCATATACCTACTATTGAGTGGCCTACTGAAAATCCATTTTCTTTACCATTTTCTTAAAGGTTTAAAAAGCATACTACACACACGCACGCGCACACACACACACAATTTATCCGACAAGGAGCTTTTACTAAGCATCTCCTATTCTGCTGGCCCTGCGTTAGGATGTGTGTGTAGCTGAATGGAAATTCTCTACCGATCTGCAATCTCCCAACTGTCTATTGGCACCGTGCACTTGTGGGTAAGAATGACGAGAGGGGTTTCGCATTCAGCATGCTGGGGAGTGTGGCACAGGATCAGCAAAGGTGTGTTTGGAATGAGACTCAGCTTTAAAGGATTTAACCTCCGTGTATCTCCACTTACACCCCTCACCTCAAGAGTGCTGGGCAGATTAGGCAGCTCGTCTTCGCAGTGCTTCCAAGGTGTACGGCACTAAGGAAATGTCAAGCACTGTCAGTGAGTGCACAAGTGCAATCTGGCTTAAGATAGAAAGTGTAACTGTGGTCGGCGTGCCATAAGCCGAGCTTGGTGTCGTCCCCGCTGCAGGAGGCTGCCAGGAGCAAACACTCCTGCCAGCTTCCCAAGGAGGACAGACGCTGTCCGGAACTGCCCTGAGTGTTCAATGTTCGGGGCTATACTAGACCTACTAAATTAAATGCCAGAATGTCGATCTCTGGCCCGGGGAGTGAAGGTGTGTCCTAAGCCTCTAGCCATAGAATCATAGAATCACAGAGCCGGAAGAGAACTTTGAAGGCCATCAAGTCCAGCCCCCTGCCCAAGGCAGGACCAATCCCAACTAAATCAACCCAGCCAGGGCTTTGTCAAGCTGAGACTTAAACACCTCTAGGGATGGAGACTCCACCCCCTCCCTAGGGAACCCAGCCCAGTGCTTCCCCACCCGCCTAGTGAAATAGTTTTTCTAATATCCAACCTGGACCTCCCCCACTGCAACTTGAGCCCATTGCTCCTTGTTCTGCCATCTGTCACTACTGAGAGCAGCCTCTCTCCATCCTCTTTGGAACCTCCCTTCAGGAAGTTGAAGGCTGCTCTCAAATCCCCCCTCACTCTTCTCTTCTGCAGACTAAACAGACCCAACTCCCTCAGCCTCTCCTCGTAGGTCATATTCTCCAGCCTTCTAATCATTTTGGTCGCCCTCCACTAGACCCTCTCTAATGCATCCACATCTGTGACGGCGCGTTGGGGGTCCCCCGTCTCCTGCACCCCGAAATGGCACAAACAGACTGCACCAGCCGGTGGAATAGAGGAAGTTTATTGCCTCTCCAGGATACAGCACAGCACAGATGGAATCTGGTCACAGAGCTGGGCTAGGATGCCTCAGGCCCCCTTGAGATGGGGGAGACTGGGCCCCTAAACTCCAGCCCCTTCCCCTAGGCTCTCCTCCATGCTCTCAGACAGAACTAACTAAATTCCCTTCCAGCCCTGCCCCCCAGTCAGGGCAGCATTCCACCTTCCTTTGTTCCTCTCCATGGGGGGTGTCTGGCCACTGGTTCAACAAGTTTGGCACTACCTTTGCATAGTGAGGTTTTCCCTGCTGGGTCTTGCTCCCGACAGCAGGGGTCACCACAGCCCAGCAAGTACCCCCACTACGTCACAACATCCTTCCTGTAATTGGGGGCCCAGAACTGGACACAGTACTCCAGATGTGGTCTCACCAGAGCTGAGTACAGAGGAATAATCACATCTCTGGATCTGCTGGCAATGCTCCTCTTAATGCAACCTAATATGCCATTAGCCTTCTTGGCTACAAGGGCACACTGTTGACTCATGTCCAGCTTCTCATCCATTGTAATCCCCAGGTCCTTTTCTGCAGAACTACTACTTAGCCAGTTGGTCCCCAGCCTGTAACAATGCTTGGGATTTTTCCATCCCAAGAGCAGGTCTCTACACTTGTCCTTGTTGAACCTCATCAGATTTTTTGTGGCCCAATCCTCCAATTTGTCTAAGTCACTGTGGACTCTATCCCTGCCCTCTAGCATATCTACCTCTCCCCCCAGCTTAGTGTCATCTGCAAACGTGCTGAGGGTGCAATCCATCCCCTCATCCAGGTCATTAATAAAGATATTGAACAAAACCAGTCCCAGAACCGAACCTTGGGGCACTCCGCTAGAAACCGATCGCCAACCTGACATCGAGCCGTTGATCATTACCCGCTGGGCCCGGCCTTCTAGCTAGCTTTCCATCCATCTTACCCTCCATTTATCCCATCCACATTCCCTTAACTTGCTGGCAAGAATATTGTGGGAGACCGTATCAAAAACCTTGTTAAAGTCAAGGTATATAACATCCACTGACTTTCCCATGTCCACAGAGCCAGTTGCCTCATCATAGAAGCTAATCAGATTGGTCAGGCACAACTTGCCCTTCATGAATCCATGCCCCTCATGAATCCATCCTGATCATCTTCCCCTCTTCCAAGTCCTTTAAAATGGATTCCTTGAGGATCCCTTCCATGATTTTTCCAGGGACTGAGGTAAGACTGACCGGCCTATAGTTCCCTGGGTCGTCCATCTTCCCTTTCTTAAAGATGGGCACTACATTTGCCTTTTTCTAATCACCCGGGATCTCTCCTGATCTCCACAACTTTTCAAAGATAATGGCCAAAGGCTCCTCAATGACATTTGCCAACTCCCTCAGTACCCTCGGATGCATTAAGTCCGGACCCAGGGATTTGTGTATGTTTAGCTTTTCTAAATAGTTCCTAACCTGTTCTTTACCCACCACGGGCTGTCCATCTTCATCCCATCTTGCATCACTTAGCGCAGTAGTCTGGGAGCTGACAGAGGCAAAGAAAGCATTGAGTACTTCAGCTTTCCCCACATCATCTGTCACTAGGTTACCACCCTCATCCAGTACGGGCCACACAGCCTCTCTGATCACCTTCTTCTTGTTAACATGCCTGTAGAAACCTTTCTTGTTATCCTTCACATCCCTTGCAAGTTGCAACTCCAGTTGCGCTTTCACCTTCCTGATAACTCTCCTGCATTCTCGAGCTAGACATTTAAACTCCTCCCTGGTCAACTGTCCAAGTTTCCACTTTTTGGAAGCTCTCTTTTTGTGCGTAAGTTCACCAAGGATGTCCCTGGTAAGCCAATCTGGTCTCCTACCATATTTGCTTCTCTTGCTATGCATCGGGATGGTTTCTTTCTGTGCCTTCCATAAGGCTTCTTTAAAATACTGCCAGTTCTCCTGGGCTCCTTTCCCCTTCATGTTAGCATCCCAGGGGATTCTGCCCATCAGGTCTCTGAGAAAGTCGAAGTCTGCTTTTCTGACGTCCAAGGTGTGTATTTTACTTCCTTTGGTCAGGATCCTGAAATCTACCATCTCGTGATCACTGCTTCCCAGGTTGTCACCCACCTCCACTTCCCCTATTAGCTCCTCCCTGTTTATGAGCAGCAGGTCAAGCTGCGCACGGCCTCTGGTTGGATCCTGCAGCACTTGTACCAAGAAGTTATCCCCAACATTCTCCAGAAACTTCCTGGATTGCCTGTGTACTGCCGTATTGGTTTGCCAACAGATGTCAGGGGGATTAAAGTCCCCCACGAGAACCAGGGCCTGCGATCTGGAAACTTCTCTCAGTTGTCCGAAGAAAGCCTCATCTACCTCATCCACCTGATTCAGTGGCCTGTAGCAGACACCAACCACAACATCACTGCTGTTGCTTACACCTCTAAACTTAACCCATAGACACTCAACAGGCTTTTCTCCCTCTATATGCTGGAGTTCTGAGCAATCCTAGTGCTCTCTTACATACAGTGCAACTCCTCCTCCTTTTCTCCCCTGCCTGTTCTTCCTGAACAGTCTATACCCTTCCATGACAGCGCTCCAGTCATGTTAAATAGGACAAGGAAAAAAATGAAATGTTAGTGTGAATCTATTATCTGGAAGTTGGCAAGGAAATGTCTGGCTCTGGCCTGCTGATGAAAGAGGGCTGAGACTATGATCGTACCATTATAGGGAGAGAGAAAAGGGGGCTGCCGAAACATTGTTAAAGCCCAATTTGTATTCAAGATAGAAAGAGGGAGCTGTACCTTGCAGCAGACTCCTTCCTATTAACCCTCTTTCTCCTCCCTCAATTATAGCTCAGTTGTGCAGCACCCGTCAGAGCTGTATGGTTCCTGCCTCTCTCACAGCAAGGTCCTGTCTGAACAGCATGGGGGAGGCAGGCAAAGGCCACGGGACTGGCGCTCTCCCCTCAAGCTGATGAACAGCAGTGGCTTTGCTCCATTGGCTTTGAACACGAACAGGCAGCAGATAACTTCCTGCTGCCCCGGAGCTGCAGTAACGTATACATGTTGTTTGCAGCAATTTTGCTTTGTTTGTAATGAACATGGATGGCTCGTGGCCGGCCTGCTTCCCAGCCGTCTCACAACCACGGCACGTGTCTGGCCACACTTGACCCACATGGGCTTGTAGCCCTTGGAACGGCTGAAGTGGCCACCAATCTTCTGCCTCGGGCATGTCATTCATCTGGCTTGTCCTCAGGAAAGACAATGAGGTTCTGCAGAGCCAGATTCGGTGCCCATTTATGCAATCTAGACTGGATGGAAACTTTTGCAGGTGGGCCAGGAAAGCATGTGCCCGCCCCCTGGTGGACACAAGTCAGTCGTTCACCGCATGCCACCCAGTATCGGCCTCACAGAACCCTCCCGTTCTGTTCCATCGCTGGCGCTGGCTTGTGAGCCGTAGCCCTGATCACGCCCAAAAGGCTGCCCTGGGCCGTGCGAGCCTCATTCCTCACGCTGAGAGGCAGCGAGTTCACTGGAAGCTGTGACGTAGCGGGGGGGCTGTCTGCTCTGTGACCCGGTGCCCCCCTGCACTGTGATGTGTGACCCACACGTTGTGATGTAGTGTCAGTTCCTTGCTGGTCGCTGTGCTTGGGCCGTAGGCTGTGACTGACCCCTACTGGCCAATGTCTGTGAGCACTGCCCAGCAGGTGGGCTGCCTAGGTCCCGTGGACAAAGACTCAACCGGTCAGACCAGTTGAGGGCAGCGAGGGAAGCAAGTGAGTGTGCGGGGGAAGGGGCAGTCTTGGGCTGGAACCATGAAGAAGACAGCCTCAGGAGGGGGCTAGGCATCTAAGGGCCCAGCCACCCCATCTCAAGGGGGTCTGGGGCATCCTGGCCCAGACTCCTGTAGCCACATCACGTCTAGGCTGTGTTGTATCCTGGAGAAGCAATACACCCCCTCTATTCTACTGGCTGGCGGAGTCTGTTCTTGCTGCTACGGGGCTGCTGGATCAGAGGACCCCCAACCCACCGTCACAAAGTGCAGAGAGCAGAGTCACCCGATTTAATTCAAGGGGCTGCTGCTGTACCAGGATGTACGGCCAGGCCCAAACACCTTTAACAACATGAACTCTTCCCTGGACGGACAAAAGGCCCTGCTGGGTAGCCCGAAGCCAGCCATGGTTCAGAATAAGAAAGGGGCTTGGGGCTGAGAGTTTGATGCTGAGCCCACCGGGGCTAGAACGTGTTCAGGAGGGAGGCTGCCTCCGACCCCTCTGACTCCTTCTGGCTGGCCCCAGGACTTGCATTGCTGGGGCCCTGTCCAGACTGCCACGGCGGGTCGGAGAGAGGCCAGGAGAGGCGGCTTGTGGGGGCAGGCTAACGTGAAGCCGCTCCACTGCACGGTGCCATTGGAACCCGGCAGCCCCATTGTGAGCTCTCGTTCCGCTGCACTGCACACCCGGGAGAGCCAGTCGTCAGAGCTGTTCGCATTGTTCAAACCGCTCAGCTGGCCCGGCCCTTGTCAAGGCGCCGCCAGGGGCTGGTGCGTCCCAAAGAGCTCGGCTTTACTTCGTTAGCTCGCGGCAGCTCCTCTCACGCAGCGCGTCTGGCAGCTTTCCCAGCAGGAACACGACGTTCCCGGCCCGAGCCATGCCGGGAGGGGACACGGATACCCGGGTGCTGCATTGGCCAGGAGCGACAGGCTGATAGTCTGGGCAGCAGGTTTGAAAGGCCCAGGCTCCCTGGAGCCTGGCAGGGTTAATCCAGCCCTTCCTGCTGCTCGCGGAGGCAAAGGCGCTCGAGGCAACTTGTGTCCTAGAGTCACGGCCAGATTGGCCTTTAGTGGGCCCCGAGGAGGCACCTGCAGGGGGAGTCCCCAGAGCAAAGGGCCCGTCTGGAAAGCAGCAGCTGTCAGTGCAATTAGCCCTCCTGGCCCCGCCCTGCCAGCGCACGTCTTCCCCTTGGGGGAGGCCCACCCATCCCCACCCTCAGACGCTCCCATTGCCCCTCCCACTGCTCCACGCCCCACACAGACCCCGCTGCCCAGTGCCCAATGCACACAGACCTCCCCCCCGCCCAGTGCCCCAGACACACACACCTTCCCCCTTCCACACTGTCCCAGTCTCTCACTGCCCTGAGCCCCTCCGACACCCACCCCCAGCTGCACCCCAGGCTCCCGCGCTGGGCTCAGCTGGCAATGCGGCCGGGGCTGGTCTCAGGGTGGGGCTTGCTCCGGCCCTTTCGGAGCAGTGACATCAGTCAGGTCACAACAGGACGGGGGCCTGTCCAGGCTGGGCTCTCTTAAGACCTATTTACCTGACACCCCCCCCCCCACTACCCCCCCGATCCCCATTGGTCAGGACCAGCCTGCTTCTGCACCGGGCCCAGGTGACTAGGACCCAGGACGGAGGGGCCCCACAGGTGGCTGTCAGCAGAGACTACTTGGAGCTGGAGCCAGGCCAGGATTGCAGCAGACTCCTGGGATGTGACCCCCCCACCCATGGCCAGCAGCCCTGTCCAGCTCACATGGAGCCCAGCTGCTAGGTGGAAGGCCCCTGGGGTGGGAGGGTGTGGCTGGGAGCCACTCACACTGCCAGGCCCCTTTGTGGCGGGGGCCAGGCGCCGCGGCACCGCTGGTGCCTATAAACCCGGTACTGAGGGTCTGTGCCTGGCCTGGCTGCTGGATGGAGACATGACACTCGATCCCCCTCTCAAGGGGGGGCCCTGGGGACCCGCCCAGCAACGCACGAACCAGCCCCACATTTGCCGGCTTTTGCCTCTGCAATCGGCTCCTGCAGGAAACGCCTCTGACGTGAGCCTGCCTGTCACACGCCTGGTGCGACGCATCTCGGGCCGAGGCGTCGTGCTAGCTGCCTGTTACCGCTGGAGCACCGGGGGCCAGAGGTTTCCTCTTACCCTGCATCTCCAACACCCCCGCGCAAGAGCAATGTCAGATGGCTCATGAGACCGGCCCCCACTCAGGAGAGGGCAGGCCTGGGAGGGTCAGAACAGGGCCCTCCCTTCCTTCCTCTGCGGGGCACGGCTGCCTCCCTCCAGGCCAAGTATGGCTGCATGGAACAGAGCCTGAAGGGCGTGTCCGGCAACAGCCCTTTGGGGTCAAGGAGCTGTCGTGACTCAGCACAGGCAGGTGCCCGGGGGCTGCGGATACACAAACAGCGAGAGGAGGCAGCACCCAAACGTAGGTTCAACATCCAGGTTCAGAAGCGTTCGACACTTCAGTAGCCGCTTGCTTTCCTCCGGCTCCGCTCTTGGGGTGGCTCTGGCAGCTCTCTGGCCCGCGGCAGACAGGAGCCCAGATGACATGACCACCCCGAGCCGCTGAATTCTCTGCCCAGCTCCTTGGCTGAACGACACTGGGCGGAAGGCGGCGGTGGGCCAGGCTGGCGGGGGGCTGCAAGGTGGTTGAACCAAGGTGCTCTCCCGGGCGAGGGCGGTTTTGCTCCCTGGGCGTGTGTCCCTAGGACCGTAGCAGTGCTGGGATGGGGGGCCCCGGCACACCCCTCCTGCCACGGGCCCCTACTTCACGGGTGTGTCACTTCTGTCATGCTGCCAGGAGACAGACCTCTGCAGCCAAATCTGCCAACCCTGCCTGTCTCGCGGGTCACCCCCCGCCCCCACGGAGCCACATGCCTGCCCACTGCCGCCGTCAGAACAAGCATCCCTGCAAAGCTCTCGGACCAGGGCCTCGGCAAGCGAGCGCTCGTCCGCACGGCCGACGGGAACCGAGGCAGAGTCAGGGCCAGGTTCTCAGCTGGTGGAATTCAGTGGCTGGCCCAGGTCACAGGTATCGCTGGGAACTGGACCCCGGTCTCACCTCCTTCTCCCCGGGACAGTGGTTTGACCACGGAGAGCCAGGCAGGACGGGCCAGTCGCAGCGTCACTCTCGCCTTGTCTAGCCATCGCTCAAATCATTCACGATGGCCTGATTCTCCGTTACACGAAGGCCCCTCCATGCCCCGCCTGCCGTGCGGACATTCCCGCCCATCAGGCCCCTTCGCACTTCCAGAGCGGCACAAGGGGCCTTGGTGTGACCGAGAATCAGGCCCGCAGCGCTATTCTGGTCTGTGCCGCCCAAGCTCTTTCCCTCTGAGATAGCAGAAGCAATTACCTTGCTACTCAGAAAGCGCCTGTTAGCTGCGGAGAGGAAGCGGCTGTATTCCATGGCGTTCGCCCGCAGGCGTGTTCTAGCTCCCCGCCACCACCAGCAGCGTCCTCGCGACTAGCGCCAGCGTAGCGAGTCCATTCAGATCAGAAGTGCAAACGCACAGGGAGGGGGCTCGTACTGCAGGGCAGGCCGAGGTGGAGTGGTACGGGCATGGCTGGGACACTAGGTGGGCCTGCTCAGGCCTAGCTCGGCCATTGGGGCGCCAAGTCCCGGAGCAGACTCAGTCCACGTGGCCAGGTGCAGTACCAGACCGGGAGTGGCAGCTAGGACCACGGCCCGGCGGGCAGAACCCTTCAGGCTCGTCTACACTCTATGCAACCCCCTGCAGCTCTGTCAGGGACCTGCTGCGTTGGCTTGAAGTGGCTTTTTTAAGAGGACAAGCCAAGCCAGTCTGGGAGCAGCCACACCCCAAACTGCTGAGCTCGCCTAGTGAAGCCGGTGCAGCACCACCCTGCAGGGGCCACGATCCCCGCCGTGCTCCCAGCGCTGAGTCCCGGCAATGGCCCATTAGAGACGGGCCGCGAGGGGCCTTGGTTACTTGCATTCCGTAAACAGAAGGAAACAGATTCTCGCAACTGGAGCACGTCTGGGCCCAGAGTCCTCCCGCCTGGGGTCTAGCCTGCACCCCCCGACGCAGCACACCACTCTACCTCGGTTACTTCCCCTCCGTCTCCCTTCTGTACACGGGGCGCCGAGAGTCAGCCGGTGTGTGGGCTGTGCCCAGAGACCCTTGGGCGCAAGGGGACGCCGGAGTGCACTGTACAGCTCTCGACCTGAGGGGAAATGGCAGCAGCAGGCAGACGGGCCTTTCACGCCCAGTTTGCCGGCTGAATTCTCCCCAGCGTGGCTGAGGGCTGAGAGCCTCTGTGGCCGGCGGGTGGCTCTGTGACATGAGGGGTCTCCCCACAGGTGTTGGCCTCAGCCCAAAGGCACCAAGCGCTCTCCTTCCTCACTGACGGGCGAGGCCAAACGCTGAACGGCCAGCACCTCTCCAGAGCAGCTGCCCCCGGTCAGGGCAGCTCAGCCCTCGCTGTGACTGGCCTGGAGGACAGGACAGGACAGGACAGGACCGCAGGGCTCCCGTTCTGCCAGCTCGGCACCGCATTGGCTGGGGGCGTTTCCATTTGCACGGCAGCAGCGCACACGGTCGGATCCCTCCCCTCCCAGCGTTTGACATGCCAGAGGCCTTTCCCCGTCCTACCAGCCACGGCGAACACTGCTGCCCCACCGCCAGGGGCTGCCTGCGCGGCTGCCACCAGAGCACAAGGCCTGAGGCTGTAGAAACAGAAGAGGCAGGACTCAGCCTCTTACTCACATCACAGCAGGGTCCAGCCAGCACAGAGCAGACACCTCCCCTCTTTACACTCCATCCCCACAGGACCTCGTGTCAGAGACGCAAATCTCCCGCACGCGCTGCCAAGGACCCTCACCTCACTCTAGCCCAGCTACGAACCCGTCTAGGTCTCTGACAACCAGGCCCCTTTGAGGGGTGCCCCGTTGGGATCCTGAAACGTAGGACACCCCAAATCCTCACGCACCTCTGAGCATCTGAAATCCAGGGGCTCTGTCCATGACCTTTCGGGGTGGATGTGGAAAAGGCTGTTTTGCTATTGAAAACTGGAGGGATGAGGAATGAGCACAGAAGCCTGAATTCCGCCGACAAGCCGTTCATTGTGAAGGAGGCAGACGGAGCTGGAAGGGGATTTAGCAACGGAACACGAGCCCCGACAGAACTGCCTGGGCTGGCCCTGAACAGGGAGGAGCCCGCAACTTCAGGGAGCCAGCGGGGGCTGCAGGTGCCCAGTGCCTGAGCAAGTCCGGCCGGTCAGTCTCATGGACACCAGGGAGCATCTGACGGGGCAGGTTACTTAATATGCGCGTCTATAAAACCCAGGGCTCCTCTATCAGGGGAACGTTTGCACAGTGTGGAGCAGTACGAGAAAACAGAGCTCAGAACTGGCACGTGGCCTCGCAGTGTCTGTGCCGGGTGTCAGGGGGAGTGTGGGTATTTCCACCGCAGGATCGCCCCGTCCGCGCTCACGCTCACAATGTATTTGTTCCCGGGGCAGATCTTGATGCGGGTGATGCTGCCACTGTGGCCTGTGCCAACGTGCGTCACCTCGCCCTCGTTATAGTCCCAGACCTTCACCAGGTGGTCGTCACCGCCTGTTGGACACAAGGAGGACAGATGGTTTGTGATCATAGGGAGAAGGCAGAGGAATGTCCTGGCTTTGGGACGGGAACAGGGTGGGATCCAAGGCCCTGAGCGCTGTGGATGGAAAGGATTTCCCCCACTACAGTGTCTGGGATCAGCGCGGAGCTTGGCACGGGCCCCTACCCTGACTGAACCCGACAAGCTATAGTCAGAGTCCCCCACCCCGCCAGGCCTTCAGTGAGAATTTCCTCTCCGTGCTGGTTTAACAGTTAAGGGAGCCAGTCTGCAACCTTACCACAGGCCTGGCCACTCACCTGGCTCCCCCGTGCCACTCCAGGGTCAGGCTCACAGTGTGTGGGAGCCAGGCGAGGGCTGTATGCACCAGTGCTTAGGCTGGGCAGCTGTAGCACCCACATGGGTCATTCTCCACTTAAGATTTCCAGGCTTCTGGAGAACGGAGACTTCCGTGAGCCAGGAAAGTCCAAGGGTCCAACTCATCCCCAGGGAAACTCCACTGAATTCAGCGGCGTGGGGCTGAAATGACCCCAGTTGTTCCCCATGACAGCCCAGGTTTCTGATCCTGGGAGCTGCCGAGTGCGTTCCTCCCTGCATTATTGCACTGGGCATGTCGCAGGATGAAGCCCACCGTATCTTCCCAAGCGTTTCCCACCCTCGTCCGTTCCTATTCGCAAGGTCTCCTTTTGTTCTTCCTTGCCTAACTTCTCACCCTTCCGGGTGTTACTTCCTGGGGCGTCTTTACACTCTGGGGTCCCCCCCAGTCTGCTTGCCTGTGACGAAGTAGGTCCCGTCTGAGGTGATATCCATCCCATTGATGGAGCCAGTCAGGGAGCCTTCCAAATTCCTGATTGCAGAGCCATCAAATACTTCCCAGTATCCGATCTGGAAAGAAGATCGGAAATGGGAGCTCACGCGTGCAGCGCTGGTGTGAAGATTCCCACGGCTTCTGGGGGCCAGCAACAAGCTCACTCCAGTGCCCAATGCCCTCCCCTACCACGGCTGCCCTTCTGCCGCGGGGGGGCCCACGCTGGCGTGAGAAGGGCTGGCATGTGAAATGCCACCCAATGACCCCCCTCGCTGGCCTGCCCCTGGCGCTGCGCTTACCTTCCGGTCTGTCCCGCTGGTGATTATCTGGTGCTCCTCCGGATGGTAACACACGGACTGGAACAAGGTGTTGGCCAGGATCATCTGATTCCTCATGAATCGGCTGAAAAACACCCCAAAGCAGCCTGAGGCAGAGGCTTCCCTACAGTGGGCGCGGGGCCTCTCCACAGGTCAGAGCCAGCCCACGCTGGCTGAGGAAAGGGTTTCCTGAGCACGGATGACGTGGCACTCATTTGAGCAGGGGCTCACCCTCCTGCAGGCTCTCTGTGCTGCCCGGTCTCCCCCCCCCCCCCCCCCCCCGCGCCTCCTTCACTCCCACACAAAAGGCCTTGTCAGGCAGGGATTGAGATCAGCGGCAAAATTGCTTTCCGGACACTGCTGGGGAAGACTTTCGCTGCCTAGGGCACCCCGGGGAGGAGGGGGGCTCTGCGAAAGCGTTATCCGCACACCCCCTGCCCACACACCCACACGGCCAGAGCCCTGCCACGGCTGAGAAGTGCCGCACTGCTGGGGAGGAGCGATCTCCTTACACGAGGTCCCAGACGATGCACGTCCCGTCGGTGCTGGCTGTCACACACTCCCGGTTGTTCTTCTTAATCTTGATGCAAGATATGGTGGATATGTGCTCCTTCAGAACGCCCTCCAGCTTGCGAGTGTGCTGGCCAATTTCCCACACCCGCACCTGCAACCAGCCACAAACACCGTGGTGCGCATGCGCCCGCCTGGGCCAAAGTGGAACCAAAAGGGATTCCTGAGCTGGGGGTTTCTCCAGCACCATTTGATGGCGTCTCTGTCAAGCTGGGACTTAGACACCTCTAGGGATGGAGATTCCACCCCCTCCCTAGGGAACCCAGCCCAGCGCTTCCCCATCCTCCTAGGGAAAGAGTTTTTCCAAATATCCAACCTGGACCTTCCCCACTGCAACTTGAGCCCATTGCTCCTCGTTCTGCCACCTGCCCCCACTGAGAACAGCCTCTCTCCATCCTCTTTGGAACCCCCCTTCAGGGAGTTGAAGGCTGCTCTCAAATCCCCCCCTCACCCTTCTCTTCTGCAGACTAAACAGGCCCAAATCCCCCAGTCTCTCCTCCTAGGTCATGTTCTCCAATCCCCTCATCATTTTGGTTGTCCTCTGCTGGACCCTCTCCAATGCATCCACATCCTTTCTGTAACAAGGGGAGCCAAATTGGACACAATACTCCAGATGTGACTTCACCAGAGCCAAATAAAGGGGAATAATGACATCTCTGGATCTGCTGGCAATGCTCCTCCTAATGCGCCCCAATGTGCCGTTAGCCTTCTTAGCTACAAGGGCGCCCTGTTGATTCAAATGGCTAAACTCTGGTCTGCTTTATTTTCACAAGGGTTCGGGCTTTAACAGAATTAAAGTGTCGCTTTAAAGTCAAGTTCTTCACTCCTGGAGCCACAGCTGAGTCAGTGTGGCCTTACATGCAGATAAAAGGATGTCCAATCCATCTCTGTCTTGAGTACAGATTTTCCTTCTACAGCAGCTTTGGTCACTCTTATGGCTGGTACAGGTTGCAGAGCTAATAACAGATTATAATTATAACCTCCACTTCTGCTGCTTTCAGAACATCTGGCAATATTCCTATTGTGAAAATATACCGCTACAAATCTCTCTTCCATTACAAGCCAGGCGATACCTAGTCTTGTGACTGCATTTCGGTGGGAGAACTGTTCTTAGATCTCAATTGTTTGACTGCAACTTAGACTGGCACTAAGGGTATGTCTAGACTACACAGTTTTGTTGGAAAAACGGCCTTTTTTCCGACAAAACCTGAGTGATGCCCATGCTGCAAGTGCGTTCTTGTGACAGTAAATCATAATATATGGAGCTATACCTATCTCATAGAGCTGGAAGGGACCTTGAGAGGTCATTGAGTCCTGTTCGTTGCTCTCACAGCAGGACCAAGTACCATCCCTGACAGATTTGCCCCAGATCTCTAAAAGGCCCTCTGAAGCATTGAACTCACAACCCTAGGTTTAGCAGGCCAATGCTCAAACCACTGAGCTATCCCTCCCCTAGCCCTGAGCTATTGAAAGAACAGAAGGGTTTTGCGCAATTGGTAATCCTCATTCTACGAGGAAGAAGCCTTTTTACGAAAGAGCTCTTTCAGAAAAAGGCGTGTGTGGACGGGGAAAAGGGAGTTTTTTCGGAAGAAGAGGGAAGAGGAAAAGCACAGGTGCCCTGGTGGCCATTCTGCCCATAGCAATCACAGCTCACATGCAAGAGAGCATCCAGGCAGTCTGGACACTCTCTTTCACAAGACGTTTTTTCAGAAGATCTCTTCCGAAAAAAGCTCCTTGTGCAAAAAGCCTGCAGTCTAGACATAGCCTAAGAGAACAAGAGTCCACCTCCTCCACTCTGTCTCCCTGATACACTGGGACTGACACAGCTGCAACTCCACTGCATGCAAGAAGAGGCTCAGACAGCCGCAGCTTGAAGCACCACCGTGCAGGGGACTTTTAGCCCTGACCGCTGGAAGTGGGTGTGGGGAGAAAGAAGGGAGGAGAATGAAGGTCAATCAGAACAGGTTCAGCAGGTGAGGACTGGAACTGGCAAAACTGGGTTAGAAGGAAAACCTGCATTCAAGACAGGCTTGCAAACAACGACTGATGCAGATGAACCAAATACCGGTGACAGACAGACTGACAAATCGGAGTAAGAGGCATGTTCAGCATTGACAGGATTTACATGCCGGGAGTAACCAGCGGACAGGGCTTCATGCCATGCTACAAGGAAGTGGGCAGATTTACTTACAGCCGACACGAACAGTTGGGAGCCGAGTCTTGTGCTTACGTGAGCCAAGCCAGGACGCTCTCAGGTTCTGGGGAGGTGGTTACTAGTTCCAGCGGCAATAGCACCAGCCAGCCCTGAGAGATTTAGGCATGTGTTACCTGCCCTTCCCCCCCTCCACTGATGATCCTTTTGCAGTCGCTCGTTGTCGCGATGGCTGTCACGCCCATGCTGTGGGCGTGGTCGATCACATACAGGAGTCGACCAGTCTCGGGCGTGAAGGCTCGGATTTTCCCGTCATTCCAAGCTGGAGCAATACAGAAACACCACCCAGAAAGTCACGTCCTTTATATTATTTTTTCTCCTTCCTGAGCCCCTCCCCAATTCCTTTCATGAAAAGGCCCCATCAGGCCCGCGACACGGAGGTAAAACCGCTTGGTGAGTGCGTGAGCAGATTTCACTCCCTCCCGGTGTCTAGCTAGGGAAGAATGTTTGGGGAGGGGGCCGCTGGAGCCCCACGCAGCACAGGACAATGGCGAGGGGAGCGAGGGGAAGGCGCACGATGCCTCTGTCCTCAGCCCTAACCTGCCTGGTTCTATGTGAACCTGGACTCCCTAATGTGCCCGAGTTCACACCCTCTAGCCGGGCTCCCCAAACCCTGCGCTCCTCACACACCATCCCCACGATGCCAGGGGCCTGGCAGCTGTGAGCAGGGTTTATGGAACCTCTTTGGTCACTGCCAAAATAGCTGGAGCAATTCCAGGCTCTGGGCCTCCCCTTTTCTATTACAGCAATCGAAGGCGGGATCTGAACCTGGAGCTCGCCTGTCGTTACCTGAAATGATGCTCCTGCCGTCCCTCATGAAGTCTATGGCATGGCAGGTCATATTGGGGATCGTGATTCGTAACAGCTCCTTGTTCTCCGGGGTGTGCCATACTCGGATGTCGCTCTTGGAGCAGGTGGCAAACAAGTCAGAGGTTTCCCTGGGGAAGGCAAAGAAACAGGACGCTCAAGATCGGCGCTGGAGAATAGTTTCCTCATCAAATCTTACTTCCCCTTCATTGGGCCTTTCCAGTAGGGGACACGGCAGTTAAGGTGGAAGGGCCCTTTGCATTTCTCACGCCTAACTCTGACAAGTTTGCCCTTTGGAATGAAACTTTCTAAGTCCAGTCTCACTTCAGAGATAGTGATAGAAATGTAGCCGTGTTAGTCTGGGGAAGCAAAATACAGGACAATGTAGCACTTTAAAGACTAACAAGATGGTTTATTAGATGATGAGCTTTCGTGGGCCAGACCCACTTCCTCAGATCAAATAGTGGAAGAAATGCACTTCAGAGATGAATTTTATGGGAAATTTAAAAGTCAGCCCCACAATTATATTTCAAGATTTGCTTGCTTTACAATAGAATATATGGCTTTTCTGGCCCACGGAAACTGAAAAAAAATGGATGAAATGTCAGATATTGTGCATAGCCATGCCTAGAAATAGAAAAAACAGCAGAGTTTGCACTGGCATAGGTTCTGTTACGTATTTTTTACACAACACAATGATGTTTTGTCATAGCTCTGTATGTTAGGGATCTACAGAATGCTTGAATCTTAGCCCCATAGCTTTGCATAAAACAACTTGTGCAACTCTAAAATGCTGCCACTGGAGGTGTTCCTTTCTCTCTCCTCAAAACCCTTAAAAAAGAGGAAATAGAAAATTAAATACATGGACCATTGGCAGATGTATATTGGCACTAATGTCAATGAAGACCAATAACACGAGATGATCTGCCCGGTAGCATCGCAACACAATTTTTAGATTGTGCCACTAGATGTCTGGAAATGAAAAGTTGCATTTCTCTGACAACAGTTTGCATACAATACAGTTTCTTTAGTGAGGGTGTTAAATGCATTGCGCTGCAATAGCTTTGGCTGCATCGATATGATAAGAAACATTAACATGAACGCTTCCAAATTAAGAGGGTGGGACAAAAGAAAAGTTTGTTGACTCCCAGGACGAATATCAGGTGCCAATAAGAGTCTTCTTGTCGTCATGGTACATTTCTTCCTCCCCCCTGCCCTTAATGGGCCAGGAACACTGTAGGGGGAATTAAACAAGGCTGCAAACGTTGGTTGAGGTGTATCTTGCGATGAGGCACGTGCCCTCACACGTTTAGCGTCAAAGGATAAAACCTGCTCAATGTCTCTGGAAAGCGGAAATAGTAGAGAAAGATTCAGTTTTGCTTCAGAACATGCATGTTCGCCCGTCCAGCTGATGAGCAGTTGGAAGCCTCGTGGTCTTGCAAGGGGAAGAAGTGACATTTGAGAGTCCGCTGGAGCCTACTGTTTCCAGACGCTGTTGGAGTGGGGAAGGGAGCTGCTCTCTCTCCGAGCGGGCAAGCCACACGAGTGGCTTGGTGGCTCTCAGAGTGGGCTGGTGGCAGCTGCCCTTGCTGGGTAGAGGGGGGTAAATAAGCAGGGGGCTTTGCAAAGGAGAGCAGCACGTCCTTCCTAGCAGCCCGTTCTGGGCGCAGAGATGAGCTGCCCAGGCAATCCCAGGGGGTGTTCGTCATCTATGAAAATAAGCAAATCGTGCAGTGCAGGCCGGTGGGGAGTGGGAGCGAGAAAGCAGCTTGTGGGGAGCCCCTCTCTCCCCAGCACCCTCCCCTGGCTGCTGCCCTGCTCCTTCCGCCTCTCAGCTTTGCCTTTTTCTTTCTCTCTCTCAGCTGTTCGGTCTAGAACATTCTCTGCCCACCAGGGCTTCGTACAGTCTTATACCCGGCTCAGAACCAACCAAAAGCCTTTTAGCCGCTGGGCTCACGCCAGTGGCTCACGGCCTCGCTCTTTCACCCCTCCTCCAGGGATCCCTGTCCCTGCAGATCCTCCTCAGCCCAGCTGGGGCTCCTGCCGGAGCCTTTCCAAGCCCCTACCAGCTTTCCCTCCCTTCCTTCCCCCTGGGCTTCTTTGCTGACCGTTAGCCACCAGCTCCTTCACTAGGCCTGAGCTAAGTGGGCTGGACCACAGGTGGGCTGGACCACTCTCCCCTTCAGAGGGCCCTGCCAGCTGGTGACACAATCACATGCCTTTTGTTCCGCATCCCCATCAACGCCCAGCAAGCTCCAGGACAGAAAACAAACAGTGACCCAGCTCCTTTCCTGGGACGCTTTATAAAACTGGATAAGCTCGGCAGCTGAAAGACTTTGGACTAAGCCAGGCCAGGGAATCAGGTTTAAGCCTGGGTTTCAAAGCCTGGGACATACACCGCTCCAGAGAAGAGCACAGAGACGTCACTGTCAAAGGGCAGGTGACAAAACAGTCCTGCCAGCATGTCTAAACCAGCTCCTCGGAATGCCTTCTTCGCAGAATGTGTTAGTCCAGGGAGCGCGGCCGATTACTCAAAGCACTGACAGATTTACTCATTACGCTAGAGGTGCTGGCTCGTACTCTGGCGTAAAGTGAGGAGTTGGAGGGCTTCTTGCATGTCTCTTGTGCACATTTTGCTGTAACTCAATTGGGTTTGACACTTCATGTCACAGCAGCAGCAGCAGCAGCAGCAGCATACCAACGCCCAGGACCTCCCTCTGGAGCAAACTGCCACCCTCCATTAGCAGAGCGAGGGACTGAGCCACCACTGTTATGAAATGGCGTGATCCTAATATTGACAGCAAAGGGGAATTTTCCTGTCTGTTCATGAGATGAATGTGAAGAAGGCCCAGCCGTGAGGTTAGCATCGTGCACCCGGACTCCTGGATTGAATATAGCACGCCGTCTGGCTAAGCACACAATTACAAGTGAAGTTGATAGCCCAACGTCTGTTTGACAGCAGTGTTAGTCCGATGTTAGATGGCATTCTAGGCACTGAGACAGAGCAAGAATGCAGCCATGCCTGCAAGGATAGGCCCTATTCAACCCAGTGCATGCAAGAAACGCTGACAGACATGTGAAATGTCAAGTTTCACGTCAGTCCAAGCTGGAATGGGCCAGGAATTTCATAACACTCCTCCCACCAATGCTACGCAAATTCCACTTTGTTTAAATACAGGCGCCTAGTCAAAATTCTTGATGCAGATTCAGTTGAACTGATTTTTCACTTGGCCACGCTGAACTGTGGCTGACGGCCACCCCAGATGGGCTGCGTTTCAGGGACCTCGTTATGTAAATCAAGTGACTGTGGGGATCTCTGCATGGACAGTGCTGGCCAGACATCGGCATCAAATCTGCACCTTGTTCCCCCACCCTCCCTTTTCCCCGTCATACTAACGATGGGAAAATGATGTCATGGATAGCTTCGTTATGACAGGTGGCAATGAGCTCCTCTTTAAACTCGTTGTAGTTGAGGCGATAAATCTGGGACTCTTCCGTTCCTACGAAGAACTGGTGACCTTGACCTCGGCCTGTGAGGGAGGTGATGCCACCTTGGACTTGAATTTTCCTGTTAAGATAAAGCAGAAATGTACACTGATGTGGACCTTGATTTGCCTCGCCTCTTTGATTTCGTCTCTGCTGCTTTAGCTTCCTCCCACCTACTTGCTACATTCCTACCTTGACCCAACAGGCAGAAACACTGTGAAGACCCACATTCCCTTCTCTGCCACTTCATGCAGGCCTTGGTGTCTCTGGGACTGTCTACATGGGGAAATAACCTGGAATTGCGACTGCAGAATAGTCTCCATTGGCTGCCTGCGTAGACTCCCTTATTCTGCACTCAACGTACACTTTGGAAGTGGATGAAGCTAACTAGAATAAGAATGTCCACATGGGGCATTTGCACAGAATAGCTATTGCACTCTGAATTCACACACTAGTTTATTTCACAATAGCTTCCACATGTAGACAATGGTAAATCCGGCAGGGTTTGAGAAAACACACCTGCACTTCTGTTCGACTAGGGTCTTGTGTAAACACACCTTTCTTATCAGAGGTGCACTTAAAAATTAGCATACCCCAGGAGGATTCTAGGCAATTTTAATTTCAATGATTGGGGAATAAGCTATATCGTATAATTACATTATCAAAAGTGTACACTGAGATTCTTTGTGCAAAACTATGTTTGTAACTCAGTTTTGCATGCACAACGGAATGCTTTGTGAGTAGAAAGGCACAACATTTTGACACACTTGTCTACATAGCTAGTGACAAATCCCTATAGTATCCAACATCTTTTTTTGGTAAGATTTCAAGAGGGCAGATGAAATTGATGAACTCGATGTAATTTCATTAATTGCACAAGCTGTGTCGACCTTACAACCAGTTCAGGATCTGACACCAGCCTTTTAGAAGTAAAGGTGGCCGACTGGTGCACACGTTTGTAAATGAATCAGTAAAAACGTGCAAGGTACAAGCTAGCCATTTCAGCAATGTTTGGAAGACTGATACGGTGAGATTTTACTCTCGTTCCTTAACTAAAAAACCATCAACACAGGCACTTAGCGCGCCGTGGCAAGTAAACAATATTGTCCCAACATGGTGCCACTTTGTGGAAATGCCACTCACCCCCCTGCTGCTTTGCTCTACAAACTCACTTGATTGGTTTGTAGTTTGATCCTTTACAGAGAGCGACAACCCCTCCTCCGGTGCTGACTACTAACTCGCCCGTCTTCAGCAAAAGCAAAGCTGTGACTCCCTAGGAGAAAACAGGAGTAACGCACTGTTGCAGGGCAGCGAGGCTCTTTACTGGTGCTGCCACGCTGAAAAGCTCAGCCTGTCTTTGTCCCGCTCCCTGTGGCGGTGCTTATGTTGTTCACGTATTGCTTCATTAGTACTGCTCTGCTCTGCTGCAACAAAGCAGTCCTTCCACAAGGAAAGGAGACAGCATTTCTCTGCTACCGTTATATTAGCAGCTAGTGCACAAACTGTGAGGAAGAGCAAGACATTAATGACAGCATCAGTCCTACAAAAAGGGACTAGGATGGAGCAGGTATGTCCCTGGATACCCATTCTAGCACAGAATACATGCATCTTGCCACAGACCATTGGTCTGAGCATTACAATGACACGGTGTAACTCAGCCTAAGTTTTCTCCTTCCAAGCGTGCTCTGGCTTTTCTGCAGGACCTCTGTGTCCCAGACCCTAGCTCTCACTGCTTCAGAGAACCATGCTACTCCCCTTGTATTGAGGGGGGCGTTGAGAAGCTCTTCCTCTTACCAAGAGCCCTCTGGAAACAGCCAGCATTTCAATAGAGGGGTCCAACCCCAGCGAACGGAGGAGGACAACAGAAGGACCACCTGCCCCGCCAGAGAAAGGAAGTGTTGTCTACTGGCAAAAGCACCAGTCTGGGAGTCAGGAAATCAGTTTTGTCCCCAGCTCTGGCACAGATGTTCCTGTCTGAGCATAGACAAGGCTGACCAGTTCTCTGTGCCTCAGTTTCCCTGTTTGTCAATGGGACTATTCTGGGCTGTGACAGTTTATTAATCTCTGAAGATCTCCAAGAGTCTCTAAAGCCAGGTGCAGTAAAGGTGTATAACAGCCCTGGCCCAAACCCTGGATGTTCTTCATAAGAACAGCCGTACTGGGTCAGACCAAAGGTCCATCTAGCCCAGTAGCCTGTCTGCCGACAGTGGCCAGCGCCAGGTGCCCCAGAGGGGGTGGACCGAAGACAATGATCAAGCAGTTTGTCTCCTGCCATCCCTCTCCAGCCTCTGACAAACAGAGGGGGATTCACCTTTCTCAGGTGAATCCCCACTGACTTTCGTGAGAGTTTTTCCCCCAGTAAAGAGGGAGGGGAAACGTCAGGGTTCGGCTCGTTATTAAACGGGGCAATTAAAAAGATCTGGACTGTGAACAAAATGTGAAGCAAACAGCGCACTTCCAGCACGTCAGCACCATTCCCCTCAGAGAGCAGACAGCTCCCTTGTGGATGGGTGTTCTCCAGCCCCAGTGGGACAGGGCCCATACTGCAGGGTCTCTGGCTGTTCCACTCCCTGGCACTGTCTCGCTTATAGGATGCGGTTTAATTCCCAGAGTCCTCTGTATCACCTCACGTGCTGCTTTCCCTCCCTCAGACCCCCCACCAGGACACACGGGTGTAGTGAGTGTGTCAGTTAGGAGTGCCTATGCATGGTATTACCAGGGCTGAGTCTCCTCTACAGAGATTCTTTGACTCAGCTCAGAGCTTCAGAGGGGGAGCTGAGTGAGCTATAACAGGAAAAACTTAACAAACAACCAGTAGACCAGTAGCACTTAAAGATTAAGAAAGCATGCAGATGGTATCCTGAGCTTTTGTGGGCCCAGCGAAAGTCATCTGAAGAAGTGGGTTGTGCCCACGAAAGCTCATGATAACATCTACATGTTTTGTTAGTCTGTAAGTTTTTCCTAGTTAGTTCAGCACGTGTATCTGCCAACTCTTATGATAGTTCCAGTATCTGGTGCTTTTTCCTCAAAGCTCCGGATCCTAGGCTATGTCTAGACTGCAAGCCTCTTTCGAAAGAAAGCGTCTAGACTGCACGTTGAACTTTCGAAAAAGCGGCTTGCTTTTTCGAAAGAAAGCATCCAGTGAGTCTGGATGCTCTCTTTCGAAGAAGCCCTATTTACATTCAAGAACGCCTTCTTTCGAAAGAGGAACTTTCGAAAGAAGGCGTTCTTCCTCGTAAATTGAGGTTTACCGCCATCGAAAGAAAAGCCGCGTTCTTTCGATTTAATTTCGAAAGAACGCGGCTGCAGTCTAGACGCTGGTGAGGTTTTTTCGAAAAAAGGCTACTTTTTTCGAAAAACCCCCTGAGTCTGGACACAGCCCTAGAGTCATGGGATTATTTGACTTTCATTTTAAAAGAATTGTACATTTTTACCAGTCATGGCTCTGGGAAAAAGCATGAAACTGTGAACTCTGAAAGGTCAAAACCCAGAAGGCAAATAAAAACCCAACATTTTATAAAACTGCCTAATTGGGAACACATGAGCTTGGCAATATAGTGTCATGTGTTATATCTGAGCCCACAAGTACGGGTATTCCCAGACTTGCTCCTCTACAAATCTTAAATCAGGCCCAACCCCACTTTGCTTCCATGATCAAACACGTTCAGGGCAATATGGCCACAGACAAGAAGCTGGCAGGACCTTTACACAGAAATGACTAAGGTCCTATGGGGGTTATTGGGGAGGCCAAGTCAGAGAGAAAAATAGGGTATATGCACTGTTCAGGGCCAGGATGGGATCTGGAAGAGCATCCAGATGGTATGGACTAAACATAAAACATACCATTTGGAGAAAGGAGGTTGAGTTTGGGAAGGCTGCTTGGTCTAGTCGCCCATTGGGTGGAATCAACTGTATTAATTTTAAAGTCTTGCTTACGCTTCATGGAATATTTTTTAAAATATCCTCTATAGAGGTTACTGCATATGTCACATTAACTGAATCTCTCACGTATTCAGAAAACAAAACTATCCAGTATGTTTGCCCAAGGAAGGAGCTTCGCTTCTATTTACATGGTTCTCTTTTTATTTCCACCTGCGCCACTACCTTCTCTCATGGTTCTCTGACAGCAGGAGTAACTGCTGTGGAAAATTAGGTCACACAGAGGATATTTTTTTAACAGAAAAACAGTAGGAAGAAGCCCGTTTTCATGCAACTAGTCTTAGGAAAAACCATAAGAACAATGAAAACAGACTCAGAAAATATGATCTAGAAATAGAACTGGTCTAGACAGTTTCTTCTGCTATGGAAAAAGCTCTTTATGAGTTCCATTAAGGTTCAGAGTTATGGAAAGTGGTGGCATTACAAATCAAACAAACAATTGAGAATTTATATGATTATGGCTCTCAAATGCCAGCTCATAAATGTGTGTTTTATAGCACTCCCAATACTGCTCTAATTTTTCTAGCTATCCCGTTTAATTTCCCTAATTTGGCATTGAAACCATCAAAACTGAAAATCAAGGGCCTTTAACAGGTCAGAACACCTATGGTGGACGTGTTGTTATCAGTCTGATTGCAACCTTGCTATTGTAAATGGGCTTCTTCCTATCAAGACTGTTCTTTGAATTACCATGAGTAAACCGGCAGATTTATAATCTGCACTGGCTATTCACAACATCCCGCTATTCACAGTAATGATGCAATTAATACTGTTTTATGTCCTGTCTTTTGTAGATGAAACAAAGTCTCCTAAGAAATTCCTGTCTTGAAATTACGGAGACAAATCTCAAACAACTCAAGCAGGCCTATTTCCCCATAAGGATACTTTTTCCCTTGCCCCATTTAATCTCCTCCAGGCTTCTTTGCTGCAAGTGCACTGTCTGCTCTTCATCTTCAAGTTGCTTAAAGATTTTTACAGCGTGAACTCTCCAGGAATGTCTAGAAAGGTATTTGCAAATCACCCAGCCCACTTTGCACCTGAGCAACTCGCTTGCCATTCTTCACGCATATAATGGGAATAGAAATCAATGCAGTGTTTACAGGTCCAGTATTTACTGTCTTTACAAAAAGCCCATTTTAAAAAACGCCGTAAAGAAAAGGTTGGTTTCAGAAACAAGCTGCCAAATGAAATCAATGCACTTTATGATCATGACTTAAAACCCCACACGCTGAAATACCATTAGAGATGTAAAAGCCCATTGCGACTGTTCGCCAGTTAAACTATATGTTTGACTGGTTAACTGGGCCTGTTGCACTGGGCTGGGCCCCCCACACTGCGGGGGGCAGGCTCTCACGGGAAGATAAAAGATGGTTTCATGTTTAAGGCAGTTGAATGCTGCTCAAGGGAACTGAATTCTGTTCCTAGCCCTGCCCCCAAGTGCCCAGGGGATGCTGGGCGAGTCTCTTAAACCACAAACAGGTGGCCACTGATGATTTCGTTGTCTGGGTCCTGATGTGTTGAGGTGCTGGGCATTGAGGTGCTGGGCGATTGCTCGAGCAGGAAGTGCCAGCAGTGGTGGGTCTGGTCCGCTGGGGGGACCGGCATAGAGAGCTGAGGCACACACTTCGCAGGGGGTTCTGTTTGCTGACAGCAGAGGACTGAGACTCAGGAAATTTGGGTTCCATTCCAAGCTCTGAAGCGCCTGTCTCTGTCTCTGCCCCCTCCCCCAGACACTGGTCCCATATCTGTCTCCTACCCAACCCCCTGTCCAACCTCCATGGGCTCCTGGTCCAAGTCTGCCTGGCCCGCCAGTCCCTTTCCCACTCCCCAGCTCCTCCTCCAGTCTCAGTGTTTCTCCATCCTGGCCAGCTAGCTCCCTTTCCTGCCCCCCCTCACTCCTATCACTGGCTCCAGCTCCCCAACTCCTCTCCTCACCAGCTCCCAGCCTCTCCCCGGCTCCTAGGCCTCCTTGTCCAGCCAGCCAGGTTCTCCTTCTTCAACTCCAAGGCAATTGCTTTCCTCCATCCCCCAGCCCAGTTCCTCTGGCTTCTGTCCCCTTTGAATTCAAATCACTCGGCTTCCTCCACACTGTGTAGGTGCTAGCAACAAGGTCATCTGTTGGTAGTAGGATCTGGGTGATCAGAGTTCCTGCCAGCCATGGTGCTAGGTGCTGTACTACCCGGGGCACCAGGCTTGAACAATTTTTGGCAGTGCCCAGAATAAGTTCAAGTCCTGCCCTGCCCCGCACCTGGCCAAAGGGCGGGAGGTTGGGGTGCAGTGTCTGGGAGGGAGTTTGGCTGTTGGGAGGGATGCTGGGTATGGGGCTGGACAGAGAATGAAGAGTTTGGGGTGCAAGGGACAGATTGCCCTGGGGCTGGGGGCCACAGAGGAGAACTCCCACAGCCTCTCCCCACTGGCAACAGCGAGCTCCATGAGAGAAGGCCCCTCCTCCTCCCAGCACAAGCCACCCCCGGTCTCTGCTCAAAGACCTGCCAGGATCCTACCCCCTAGATCTGACTCAATCATCTGCCCGGAAGTGGGGGGGTGGGGGGGAACTGCCATGCGCCTTCTCTCTCCACAGGTGGAGCAGCCACCTTAGCCTGTCCCCGGTGCCACTCTTTGTAGCCGGCCGCAGCAGTAGCTGACAAGAGAGTGCAGTGTGGAGCTGCCACTGCCCGGGGAGGCACATGGGAGGGCACACAGGGCCAGGAGATGCCCAAAGGGCGGTGCACTGGGCGGCAGCCAGAGAGACCCAGCGCCAATGGTGCAGCTGGGCTCCAGAGTGCAGAATATTCCTGGAGCCCGGGCACCATGAGCCCATCCGACTCACTGCCCCGTTACAAAGAGAACACACAGAACGGTCCTGCCGCCGACGGGATTTACAACCCGCACACTGAGAGCAAGGGGTTAAAGGGCACCTCTGGGCCAGGGCTACACAAACTGCAGGCAGGGCTTTAAACATGGAGACGGGCAGCTCAGGAGGAGGCAGGCAGCGAAAGGGAGCAGATGGTGGCCCTGAGCTCTGAGAGTCAACGTACTGCCCCGGGGGCACCAAGCCTGCGGCTGCACCGCACAGACCAGAGAACCTACAAAGGAGCGCAGCGGCTGGGTATGCACGTCAGAGACTCAAGAGAAGGGCTTCACCCTGGTGCAATCAGCAGGGGCGGAAGTAGGAAGTGATCCAGGGATTAGTCACCCACCATAGGGCTGTGGACTGCAGCTTGGTCAAGAGGGTGGACCGGGGCCCCCCTGCCCTCACCCAGCAGATAATAGAACACCAGGGGGCTGATCTAAGACGAGAGGCCGACCAGAGCGCACCTCGCTTGTTCAAAAGACCAGCACTGAAGGCCCGCTCCTCCTGAGAGGCACTTGGCTGATTTCAGATGTCAAACACTGCCCAACGTCCAAGCTATTCAGCAACTGTTTATGTAATCTGATGATCCCTGCTGCTTACACCCGATCCAGTACTACTGACCTTGGTTCGAGGAAGCACGTGAGAGCTAAGCGCAGAGGAGGCAATATCTGCCCAAGCTGACGTCTCTTTGCCTTGTGAAATGGAAGCCCCTCGGTGCTTTTAATATCCGATGGCAAAGTCAAGAGCATTTGCATGTTTATGACCTTGCTGGCTTTATAATGCCTCCATCTGGTATTGAACTTGATAAGAGAACGTGCAGGATGGCACAAGAGCTGTATCTCTGACGTTGCACCCCCATGTTCTTTATGGAAATATGCTCTGGAATACGAATGTGCCTAACTCAAATATGCAAAACACGTTGTTCTAAAAGTTTTGCTTTGCTGAATGTGCACATTCTATTTGCGGGCATGTGTCATGCCTGTACTTGAAGTCAGAAATACGAAGCACACACCTGCTAAGTGAGGGCCATTCGTCGTACTTAATGGGCCTGTATTTGGGGCAATGAGCTGTGAACAGTCTTGCTTCTCCTGTGAGCCTGGACTCTGGTTGGTTCTACGAAGACATGTCACCAGGCCATCTGATGCTGGAAACCATGTTGGTCGCTGTTTTTTTCCACTCAAGGGGAGAAAAGTTTGAACTTAACACAAAGCATTCCCACCTTGGGAAGGCATGAAAATATATAGGAAGGCATGAAACCAAACAACAGGGGTGACTGCTAGATGCCAAGTGACCCCTAGTTACCACCTAAGATGACTTCTGGAAACAGCTAAGATTGAACAAAGGGAAAGATCAGACTCAAGATGGGAGGCTGCCTATCTTGAGAGAAAGGTGATTAGAACTACTGTTAGGATAAGAAATTGCATGTAACAAGTTTCTAAGAGTATTAAGCTTAGCTGGTGTATTTTGTATCAGGGGGAGCCGTGTTAGTCTGAATCTGCAAAAGCGGCGAGGAGTCCTGTAGCACCTTATAGACTAACTGAAGTGTAGGAGCATAAGCTTTCGTGGGCAAAGACCCACTTCGTCAGATGCTGACATGCATCTGACAAAGCGGGTCTTTGCCCACGAAAGCTTATGCTCCTTGTGACGGCGCGTTGGGGGTTCCCCGTCTCCTGCACCCCGAAATGGCACAAACAGACTGCACCAGCCGGTGGAATAGAGGAAGTTTATTGTCTCTCCAGGATACAGCACAGCTCAGATGTAGTCTGGTCACAGAGCTGGGCTAGGATGCCTCAGGCCCCCTTGAGTTGGGGGGAGACTGGGCCCCTAAACTCCAGCTCCTCTCCCTAGGCTGTCTCCTCCATCCTCACAGACAGCCAGCAACCAACTCACTCCCTTCCAGCCCTGCCCCCCAGCCAGGGCAGCATTCACCTTCCTTTGTTCCTCTCCATGGGGGGTGTCTGGCCACTGGTTCAACAAGTTTGGCATTACCTTGGCCTAGTGAGGTTTTCCCTGCTGGGTCTTGCTCCAGACAGCAGAGGTCACCACAGCCCAGCAAGTACCCCCACTACGTCACAGTTCTCCCCCCTCCGAGAGCGAACTGAGCAGGGTCACTCCACTCGTGACCTGGGGAAGTTCGGGCCCCTCGCTACGGGACAGCGCGTCGGCGATGATGTTGGCGCTCCCCTTGACGTGGATCACTTCCATGTCGTAGTCCTGCAGGAGCAGGCTCCACCGCAGCAGCTTGGCGTTCGTCCCTTTCATCTGGTGTAGCCAGGTCAGGGGGCAGTGGTCGGTGAACACCGTGAAACGCTGGCCAAACAGGTACGGCTGCAGCTTTTGCAGGGCCCACACCATGGCCAGGCACTCCCTCTCTACGGTCGCGTAGCTCCGCTCCCGGGGCAGCAGCTTCCTGCTCAGGTACACAATGGGGTGACGTTCCCCTTTCTCGTCCGCCTGCATCAGCACCGCCCCCAGCCCAGTGTCCGAGGCGTCAGTAAACACGATAAAGGGCTTGTCGAAGTCTGGGTTTACCAACACTGGAGCCTTGGCCAGGGCTCCCTTCAGTGCACAGAGAGCCCTCTGGCACTGCTTCGTCCAGACCACCCTGTCGGGCCTCCCCTTCCTGCACAGCTCTGTGATCAGGGCAGCGATGGAGCTGAAGTTGGGCACAAACCTCCGGTAGTACCCCGCCATCCCAATGAAAGCCTGGACCTGCTTCTTGGTCTGGGGCACAGGCCAGTCCCGGATGGCCTCCACTTTGGCCGGCTCTGGCTTCAAGCAGCCGCTCCCCACCTTATGGCCCAGGTAGGACACTTCGGCCATTCCAACCTTGCACTTCCCAGCCTTTACGGTCAGCCCAGCCTCCCTCAGCCGATCCAGTACCTGGCTGACCTGGGCCACGTGGTCCTCCCAGGACTGGCTGAAGATGCAGATGTCATTGATGTACGCGAGGGCACAGTTCTCCATTCCCCTCAGCAGCTGGTCCACCAGGCGCTGGAAGGTGGCCGGCGCCCCTTTGAGGCCAAAGGGTAGGACCAGGAACTCATAGAGCCCCAGTGGCGTGATGAAAGCCGATTTCAGTCTGGCCTCCTGGTCTAGCGGCACCTGCCAGTAGCCCTTGGTTAGGTCCAGGGTGGTGAGATAGCGAGCTCCCCCCAGCTTGTCCAGGAGCTCGTCGGGCCTTGGCATCGGGTAGGCGTCAGACACCGTGATGGCGTTGAGCTTCCGGTAGTCCACGCAGAACCGGATCGACCCGTCCTTCTTGGGAACCAGCACCACGGGAGAGGCCCAGGGGCTGGAGGACGGCTGGATCACCCCCAGGGCCAACATGTCCTGGACCTCTCTCTCCAGGTCCTGGGCTGTTTTCCCTGTGACCCTGAATGGGGAGCAGTGCACCGGGGAGTGAGTGCCCGTCTGCACCTGGTGGACAGCCAGGTTGGTGAGACCCGGCTTGTTAGAGAACAGCTGCTGGTGGGAGCGCAGCACCTCCCGGATCTCGGCCTGCTGGGCCGGGGTGAGCTGGTCCGAGAGGGAAATTGACTCCAGCGAAGAGTCCTCTCCGGTCCCAGGGAACAGGCCCACCAGGGGATCCTCCCCCTGCTCCTCCCAGGGCTTACACACGGCCAGCACCAAGTTCTCCCTGTCCCAGTACGGCTTCATCATGTTAACATGATATACCCGCTGGCCGCGCGTCCGGCCCGTCAGCTCCACCACGTAGTTCACCTCGTTCAGCTGCTTAACCACCTTGAAGGGGCTGTCCCAGGCGGCTTGCAGCTTGTTCTTCCGCACGGGGATCAGGACCATCACCTGGTCCCCGGTAGCGTAGGCGCGGGCCCGTGCATTGCGGTCATACCAGACCTTCTGCTTCCTCTGGGCCCTGCTCAGGTTCTCTCTGGCCAGGCCCATGAGCTCGGCAAGTCTTTCCCGGAATGTCAGGACGTATTCCACGACCGGCTCACCCTCCGGGGAGACCTTCCCCTCCCACTCGTCTTTCAATAAGTCCAGGGGGCCCCTCACTCGCCTCCCATATAACAGCTCGAACGGCGAGAACCCCGTGGACTCCTGGGGCACTTCCCTGTACGCAAACAGCAGGTGGGGTAGGTACTTGTCCCAGTCCTGCGGGTGTTTGTGCATAAAGGTCCGTAGCATCTGCTTCAGAGTCCCATTGAACCTCTCCACCAACCCGTTGGTCTGGGGGTGATACGCCGAGGCCCAGGTGTGTTGCACCCCACTCTTCTCCCACAAGCACTGGAGCAGGGCCGACATGAAGTTGGATCCCTGGTCCGTGAGAACCTCCTGGGGAAACCCCACCCTGCTGAAAATGGTCAGCAGTGCGTCTGCCACCGTGTCTGCCTCGATGGAGGGCAGGGCCACGGCCTCGGGGTAGCGGGTGGCGAAGTCCACCACCACCAGGATGTATTTCTTCCCTGTCCGGGTCGCTCTGTTGAAGGGCCCCACAATATCCATCGCCACCTTCTGGAAAGGCTCCTCTATGATGGGCAGGGGTCTCAATGCAGCTTTCTTCCTGTCTTGGGCCTTCCCCACTCGTTGGCAGGAGTCGCAGGACCGGCAGTACCGCTGGACAGCTGCAAACATCCCCGGCCAATAGAAGTTTTGGAGCAGCCTCAGCCGCGTGCGCCGGATCCCCTGGTGTCCCGAGAACGGGATGTCATGGGCCAGGTGTAGCAGCTTGCGGCGATACCTTTGGGGAACCACCAGCTGCCGCTGGAGCCCCCACTTGCCTACCGTCCCGGGGGAAAGCCATTCCCGGTACAGAAATCCCCTCTCCCACCGGAACTTCTCCTGGCAATCTCCTCCTAGGGGTTGAGCGGCACCCAGGTCAGCCCGGTCCCTCAGGGCCTGCAGGGAGGGGTCCGCTCGCACCTCCGCCTGGAATTCAGCGGCTGGGGCTGGGACAGGGCCGTGGTTCCCCCCACTGCCTAGGTCCAACTCTAGGTCTGCTGGGACGGGGCCCTGGGCCCCCTGTTGGGGAACCTCCTCGGGTTCCGGGCCGCAAGCCCCTCGCTTGCTCTGGCTACGGGTGGTGACCAGCGTCCTGTGGGGTCCGTCTGGCCACTCCTCTAGGTCACTCCCCATTAGCACGTCGGTGGGCAAGTGCGGGTGCACCCCCACTTCCTTGGGGCCCTCCTTGGCCTCCCATTTCAGATGCACCCTGGCTACGGGTACCTCAAAGGGGGTGCCGCCTATGCCCCTCAGTGTCAGCTGAGTGTCGGGTAGCATACGGTCTGGGGCCACTATGTCGGGCCGGGCCAGCGTCACCTCCGCCCCCGTGTCCCAGAAACCCGTCACCTTCCTGCCATCCACCTCCAGGGGTACGAGGCAGTCCCTCCGTAGGGGCCGCCCCGCCCCCACCCGGTGCACGGATAAATCTGTCTCCCGAGGGTCAGACCTCCCAGGGGAGGTGCACTGAGCATCCTTCCCCCCTCCCCGAGCGGAGGTTTGCCGGCCAGCCCCTGCCACTGGGGCAGCCGGCCCTTCCTCCCGCCCCAGCCAGTTAACCCTGGAACGTCCCAGGTCATGGGACCTGTTCTTGCGCCTGGTGCATTGAGCCCTCTTGTGGCCTCGTTGCCCACAGCGATGGCAAGTTAGGTTCTGTGGGCCCATTCGGGTCGGCTCTGCCCGGGCTCTGGCTGGTTTTCTGGGGTATCGATGACTGGTCCTGGTCCCTGGGGCTCGCCTCGGAGGTGTCTCTCTCCGTTGCTCCGCCGAGAACCGGTCTCTGCGCGATTCTCTTTCTCTCCGGGACTCCCGTTCACCCCCGGACCGGCTCTCCGTGAACTCATCCGCCAGTCTCCCGGCCTCCTGGGGGTTCTCTGGTCTCCGGTCCTTGAGCCACAGCCTCAGTTTGGGTGGGCACGCTTCATAGAACTGCTCCATCATGACCAGCTTGAGCAGCTCCTCTGCAGTCTGGGCTCCGACTCCCGAGACCCACTTGCGGCAGTATTGCGCCAGGCGGGAGGCCAGGTCCACATAGGTCTCCCGTGGCCCTTTCTGTACCCCCCGGAACTTCTTCCTGTACATCTCGGGGGTCAGCCCGAACTTGTGCAGCAGGGCCTCCTTGACTCGGTTGTAATCCCCTGGCTGTAGGTCCTCCAGCTGACTGAGCACTCCGGCCGCCTCCTGGTTCAGTGCGGGGATGAGCTCCTGCAGCCAGTCAGCTGGGGGGACCTGTTGCAGCCCACAGGCCCTCTCAAAGGAGCTGAGGAACCCGTCTATGTCGCCCACGTCCTTCAATTGGGCCACCGTGAGCCTCTCCAAGCGCCTGGCATCCCCGGGACTCTGGGGCCCATCCACTCTTGGCGCAGCCGGGGCCCCGCAGGTTCTCCGCTCTGCCATGGCCAGCTCATGCTGTCGCTGCCTCTCTCGATCTTGGCGCTCCTTCTCTCGATCCTGGCGGTCCCTCTCTCGATCTTGGCGCTCCTTCTCTCGGTCCTGTACTTCCAATTCCTTCATCCGCAGCTGGATCTCCAGCCGCCGCAGCTCCGCTGGGCTGGCCCCTGCCCTAGATGGGCTACGGCTTGCAGGCCTCCCGGGAGACGCTGTCTCATCTCTCCGGTGGGTTCCAGCGCTCCTCCCCCTCTCTGAGCCTGACACACTCTCAGGGGGGGTCTGGCTGCTTCCCCTGGGGACAAGATCCTGGCCCCGTGGCTGGTCATTCTCTTCCAGCTGGGTAATCAGCTGGGCCTTGGTTGCTTTCCGCACAGGCAAGCCCCTCTCTCTGCACAGCCCCACCAGCTCTGCCTTCAAGAGTCGGGCGTAGGCCATCTGCCCGCTGGGCCCCTCGGTGCAGACTCACCAGTCTAGTGCTGCAGCGCCCCACGATTCCCAGGAACCGCTTCGCTCTGTCTCCAGCACGCCTGGCTCCAGGGCTCTTGCTTCTACTGCGCCTTGTCGCTTGCCGCTGGGAGCTTCATCCACGGGGTGCAGTGCATCCCACTTCTGACACCAGTGTGACGGCGCGTTGGGGGTTCCCCGTCTCCTGCACCCCGAAATGGCACAAACAGACTGCACCCGCCGGTGGAATAGAGGAAGTTTATTGCCTCTCCAGGATACAGCATAGCACAGATGTAGTCTGGTCACAGAGCTGGGCTAGGATGCCTCAGGTCCCCTTGAGTTGGGGGGAGACTGGGCCCCTAAACTCCAGCTCCTCTCCCTAGGCTGTCTCCTCCATCCTCACAGACAGCCAGCAACCAACTCACTCCCTTCCAGCCCTGCCCCCCAGCCAGGGCAGCATTTACCTTCCTTTGTTCCTCTCCATGGGGGGTGTCTGGCCACTGGTTCAACAAGTTTGGCATTACCTTGGCCTAGTGAGGTTTTCCCTGCTGGGTCTTGCTCCAGACAGCAGAGGTCACCACAGCCCAGCAAGTACCCCCACTACGTCACACTCCTACACTTCAGTTAGTCTATAAGGTGCCACAGGACTCCTCGCCGCTGGTGTATTTTGTTTTATTTTGCTTAGTAACTTAGGGTATGTCGATTAGGTTTCCTATTCCAAACTACCATTACTCGAGGAGTAGGAATAGGAAGCCTAATCCGAACTACCTAGTCCGTGCCGCGTGTAGCCACGGGGCACGGAGTCCGCACTAGCGGACATTTAAAAATGGCGGCGCCCGGCAATATGCAAATGAAGCCTGGGAAATTCAAATCCCGGGCTTCATTTGCAACTCCGGTTGCCTACATTACCACCCTAGTTCGAACTAGGGTGGTAGTGTAGACATACCCTTACTTTGTGTCAGAGGGGGAACCGTGTTAGTCTGGATCTGCAAGAACGACGAGGAGTCCTGTGGCACCTTATAGACTAACAGATGTGTTGGAGCATGAGCTTTCATGGGCAAAGACCCACTTCTGACGGAGCGAGTCTTTGCCCATGAAAGCTTATGCTCCAATACATCTGTTAGTCTATAAGGGGCCACAGGACTCCTCGTCGTTCTCACTTTGATCGGTCTCTATCACTTGCAACCACGTAAACCCTATTTTTTATACTTAATAAAACTCCCATTTGTTTATTAATAAACCCAGTGTAAATAATTGTTACCAGGGTGGGAGGCCAGCTGTCCATAGCTCTCATAAAAGGGGCAAACCACTTATGAGCTTGCTCTATATAAACTTTACACACAGTGAGATGGATTTAGCTGGGATTTTGGTCCCACTGGGGTTGTGCAGCTGGGTGCTGTGTCAAGTCCCTTGGACTGAACCTTCCCAGAGATGAGTGGATCTCAGTGTCTGGGTTGCTCTGCAGTGTGCTATGACCCCACTCTGTGCCATCGCTGGGGGAGCCCACAGGCTCTGGTGGAGCAGCAGGACAGGCTGGTGAGGTGCTCCAGAGGGCAGGAAGGTGGGATCAGGGGTATTTTCAGCACATCAAGGCTGCGTCTAGACTGGCAAGATTTTGCGCAAAAGCAATTGCTTTTGCGCAAAATCTTGCCGCCTGTCTACACTGGCTGCGAGTATTTGCACAAGAACACTGACCTTGAACTGTACAAAATCAGTGCTTCTTGCGCAAATACTTCGATGCTCCCGCTCAGGGATAAGTATTCTTGCGCAAGAGGCCCAGTGTAGACAGCAACGTTAATTTCTTGTGCAAGAAAGCCCGATGGCTAAAATGGTCATCGGAGCTTTCTTGCGCAAGAGAGTGTCTACACTGGCATGGACGCTTTTGCGCAAAATATGTGCTTTTGCGCAAAAGCATCCGTGCCAGTATAGATGCTCTCTTGCGCAAATACTTTTAATGGAAAAACTTTTCCGTTAAAAGTATTTGCGCAAAATCATGCCAGTCTAGACGCAGCCCAAGGGTATGTCTAGACTACATGGCTCCATCGACGGAGCCATGTAAACTAGTTTACCCGACATAGTCAGTGAAGTGGGGATTGAAATAAACCCTGCTTCATTAAAATATAAATGGCCACCTTCTGTGCTGACAATCAGCTGATCCGGCCCAGCGTGGGAGTCTAGACGCGGATCTGTCAGCTGGGGAAGCCTTTGTCGACCGCTCCTGTTTCACAAGGCATAAGGGAGAGGTGTGCAAAGGCTTCCCATGTCGACCGATCCGCGTCTAGACTCCCACGCTGGGCCGGATCAGCTGATTGTCGACACAGCGTGGCGGCCATTTTTATTTTAATGAAGCGGCGATTATTTAAATCCCTGCTTCATTGACTATGTCGGGTAAACTAGTTTACATGGCTCTGTTGACAGAGCCCTGTAGTCTAGACACACCCCAAGTGAGAGTCTCAAAGGGAGCTCTGTGACCAAACCCATCACATTGGCTAAACCAGATCCTGAGCCAGATGAAGCTGAACAGAGGGGATGTCTTTGGGCTCCAAGTCAATTACACCATTCAAAGGAAGTAATGGCACAGAATGGGGCTTAGTTTCTGAATCAGCTTCAGGGCGGTTTTCCCAGAAGGAAGGAAAAATGCCCCTATGTCAGCTACCAACAAAAGAGCAGGAGGAGATTGGGAGGCAGGAGAAAAGCTGCATGAAAAGTTGTTGGGTCAGTGACATGTACTTAGTAAAAACCCCACGGGGATGCCACTCACCAGACTGAACTTCTCCTTCACAGGTCCATAGTCACTCATCAGTTTGCTCTTCATATTCAGCTTCAGGAGATCACCACTGGAAGTGCCAACATAGAAGTAGCTATCGTCTTCTGCCATCTGAGCGAAGGTTAAACAAGGAGATCAGGGTCGGGTCACTTTGCCATGGTCATAATTGTGGGGTAGGAGTGGCTTCACTTCAGCATATTACGCAGTTTTTATTCGGGGACGTGGGTAAAGCTTATGTTGAAACACACACACAAGCTCTGTGGACAGTTAAGACATTTTCCTAACTAAACTCCGATAATGTTCATAAGCAGAAAAGAAATTCTCAGGAGAAATTCCCAGCCTGCTACATTATTACAAGTGGTTTCAATCACCCATAAGTCTGCTTAGCTACAGTTTCCACAGAGGAATACTTACCATAATACATGTGACTACTCTTTTCAGCTGCCCTGTCTGGCATTCTGTTGGCCGAATTTTTCGATTTGGTAGATCTAGTTCCCATACTCGAATAGTCCCACTGTAGCCAAAGAACACACATAATCAAGTGTACATATGCAAGAGTCTCTGAGATTGTTTAATACAGCGGTGCTCAGCAGGGACAGTTAGTATGTTCTGGAAAAAGGCATAAAAGTACAATTTTCAAGAGGCAAAAAAGGAATCTGTCCTTTTTAGAAGGTAAGTTCCTGGTAACTTCTACTGCACCACTTACATCCATGTGGACGTATCTGGTCAAAGTATAAGCTCTGTTCTTGGGGAACAGGAAACAACCTAGACACTTGCCACTATTCCGAGAAACATGCACTGCGGGGCCCAGATGGCTCAGGTTATTTCTGAGAAGAACAGGAAAGGGACTGCTTAGAGCATTCAGGACTATTTTCTAGCTCTGTAACTTCATTACTGACACAGGAGCCACAATATTATTTCTTATCCATCAAAACTATGTTAAAAGACCATTCAAGTTGAAAACTCTAGCACTTCAAAGTTAGGGAATGCCAGAACGAAAGCTGTCCAGGAACCTTAATTCGGTGCTCTTGGGCTGACTCATTAGAGATTGTATTATAATTACATGAGAGCTACACAGGACTCCTGCATCATTCCTTCTAGGGGGAATCATCATCGAGCAAGTCTGATTCCAGTGGGACCCCACAGGAGTTGGTTCGTGGCTCTACACTATTTATCAGGATCAGAGACGTTATTTTATCTCTGTGGCTAGCACTAGTGCAACCCCTGCTGGAGCACGGCCTCCTGTTCTAGTACCCACAAATCAAATAGGTTGGTGATAAATTGGCGAGGGTTCAAAGAGCCAGGAGAATGATTAAAGGATTAGAAAACCTGCCCTAGAATGACAGATTCCAGGAACTTGCTCTATTTAGCTCAAACGAGAAATGAAAGGGCCATGTGGTTACAGTCTATAAGAACTTACATGAGAAGCAAATATTTGACAATGGCTGTTTCAAGCTAGTAGAGCACAATTCAACAGCTGGAAGTTGAAGCTAGGACAAATGAGACTGGAAATAAGATGCACCTTTTAAACAGGGAAGATAATTAGCCATTGGAACAATTTACCAAGGGTTGTGATGGATTCTCCATCGCTAGCAATTGTGAAAACAAGGCTAGTTTCTAAAAGATATTGACCTAGGGGTTGTGGGGGAATTCTATGGCCTATGTTACACTGTAGACCAGACAGTGGACTCTTCTGGCTTAGGAATCTGCATATCTACTACTATCTTCTGATTGGGTCATAGGTCCACCATGCACATAAGAAAAGAATGGAGATGTAATCAGCACTGTTTTATTGCCAAAGCACCATAACAAACAGAGCACCAGGGCTTAGGGACTGCGAGCAGTGAGCGGTTCACATCTCTCTTTTGACTTCCTGGTGGAGACTCGAACAGGAGGGCTTGGGCGGGGCCGTAGAAGCAGAGTGGGACACATGTACAATGAGAATACAGCACAGCGGCACGGAAAAGAAATGGCAGCCTTTTTCACCTCTTCCCTTTCCTCCTACTCCTCCCACCACTATCCTCTCCATAAGAACATCATAAGAACATAAGAACGGCCGTACTGGGTCAGACCAAAGGTCCATCTAGCCCAGTAGCCTGTCTGCCGACAGGGGTCAGTGCCAGGTGCCTAAGAGAGGGTGGACCAAAGACAATGATCAAGCGATTTGACTCCTGCCATCCTTCTCCAGCCTCTGACAAACAGAGGCCAGGAACACCATTCCTTACCCCCGGCTAACAGCCTTTTATGGACCTAACCTCCAGCTCCCTTCATATCGTGCATGCACACTGCTGCACATTCTCGCTCCTCAGCTCGCACGCTTTCTCCCTTGGGGCTCGCTTACAAAGATAAAGCAAGACGTTGTACAAACCCAGCTCTAATTCCCAATCGAAGCACCTATCAGAGCACAAGGCGTGTGGCTAGACTGACAAGCAAGCCCCTCATCTCCTCACTCTGCCTTTCTTGGTTATTGCTTGCAGCACCGTGTCTAAATCTAGGCTGAGAGAGCTTCCGTCAGGGTCCCTCTCTTTCCTCTGCTCTGTCTAGCACCCTTGGAGTGCCTCTGCCATCATTTTTGGAAGCTCCACAATTCCTCCTGCTTTCAATGGCAGCTGCAGCTGCAAAGCAAGTAATAATATATTTACATGGGGACATGTGACTATTTTGCATCAGAGAGCTCTCTTATACCATACAGAGCTGATAACGGCACTTCATAGCCAGAGAGGGTGAGAAAACAATCCAGCAATCTCTGCGATATCACTGCTCCAGCCACTGTTCAGAGCAATTTGTCAGCCAATCTTCTCGCGGAACCATTAGGGAGCAAATATTTTAACGGTTGCATGGGGAGTGCTGAATACAAATCCCTGCCATCAGTTACACAACTGCTGCGGGCAGTTCCCTGGACACTGCTTTGAAAATACTGTTTGTGTAGAACCAGCAGAAATGCCTGTAAGGGACAAGCTGATGGACATTCACAGGGTTCTCGATAGTGATGGGAAAAAACAGTAAACAGTCCATGTTGCTTAACTTCCTTTCATCTAGACCAGTGCTCCCCAACGCGGTGCCCGCGGGCACCATGGCACCTGCCGGGGCATTTGTGTGCGCTCGCCGACAACCTGGGCCAGCCCCAGGCGCGCGACACGCACCGGTGCCTGGTGCGCGGCGCTCGGGCGGCCCCAGCCCTGGGGCACACGCGGGCGCGCGGCGCCGGCCCCTGGCGCGCGGCTCGGGCGGCAGTGCCGGCCCCGGGCCCACGGCACAAGGCGCTCGGGCGGCCCCGGCCCTGGGGCATATGCTGGCGCCAGGTGCAAGGGCATCCCCGCCCCTTGCGTGCCCCAGGACGTGCAGCCCCGCCCCCGGGCACCCGGCGCATGAGTGGCCCCGCCCCCAGGCGTCTGGCGTGTGAGTGGCCCTGCCCCCAGGTGCCCGGGAGCCTCTAAAGGTTGGGGACCACTGATCTAGATAAACAACCTTTGCAGGAGGAAATAGCTTTGGGCCCTTCCCCCGCAACCGTTTTCTGTTGGCCGATAGACAAGACCTTACTTTCCAGCACTAACAAATGACTCGTCTCGGCAGCTGGAGAAGGCCAGGACGGTAGCATTTCCAGCACTGCGAGCTGAAGCAGGGCTGCCGCAGATGGCTTCTCTCTTAGCTATGCTCCATACAACCACACTGCAAGGAAAGAAGGGTTTAAAAAAGTAGTTTCAACTTGTTTAAATCATTGGAAAATGTCACAACTCAGCAGAGCAAGGCAATCTTCCTATAGGTGTTGGTAGATGAATCCTGGTTTGGAGGCACTTTGCAGAGATTATAACCATGGAAAACTTTCCCCCACACTTCCTGTACATAGCTATATAGAATTGCAATTCACGGCCCTTGTTCATAAAACAGCTGAACGGGTTTGTGCACGAGCCTTTTAACTTCTCTTGGCTAAGCTTCTAATCATGTCGTAGAACCTCAGTAGAAACTGATCTGGTCGATCTCATCCTGTCCCCACTGTGACAGGCATATTGCAAGAAGTTAATCTCTTTGGGAGACCATGTTGTATGAAGTGTAGAATGGTTATGCACCATTGTGGGCCAGGTACTGTATGAATGCCACAGGGGAGGGCTACCACTGCTCCTCCAGGAAGTGAAAACAGGAGGTTAGACTACCCCCAGACACGTGCTACCTCCTGGTGATGCTCACGTATTCTGGTTCAAGCTGGATTCTCCAGAGACCAACATAGAAAGAAATGACTTTGGGGTGAACAGCTCACACTAAAAGTGACTCAGGCCTGCATTCTGGTTCTAAGACCAATTAACCTATAATCACAGGGAAACCCAGCTGTGGGTTTGAAGGACTTGCAACCCACTGAAGACACTAAGCAGGAGTTGGGGGGGACTCTGATGAGCTTTTTAGCATGTGTGTAGTTTCTTTTAATATGTTTTTTCTATAATGCTTTCACCTTCAGAATAGAGGCAATTTCTAGGAGCCGTGCTGGCACGGGTAACTGCCGGCAGTACTCTAGGAAGGGCCCTCGGAGAGCAGGCAAAATGCAGGCACAGCCCATTTAGGCAGTCTGGCCTGCTGGGGATATGACAGTGTAAATCGTGGAGCTGTGCAGCCTTAATGCCCCGGATCAGAAGGAAGTACCTGGGTCTCTGCCTTAAGAGAGGTGCTGGCTGGAAGCTGGGAACCTTTCGGAGGGTGCCCTCAAGGGACCATGGAGGGGGAAATACAGACGCAGCTACCTTGAAACTGTGACACCCACCAAAAGACCCCGTAGAATTTCGTATCTTTGCCTTTTGACTGGTCAGGAGGGAAGTCACACAGGGTACGTCTAGACTACATACCTGTCGCCAGAGGCATGTAGATTAGGCTACCCGACATAAGAAAATGAAGCGGCGGTTTAAATAATCGCCGCTTCATTTACATTTACATGGCTGCCGCGCTGAGTCGACAAACAGCTGATTAGCTGTTTGTCGGCTCAGCGCGATAGTCTGGACGCGTGGGTGTCGACATCAAAGGTATTTGTCGACCACCCACGTATGCCTCCTGGGATGAGGTTTACCTGGGTGGTCGACAAATACCTTTGATGTCGACACCCGCGCGTCCAGACTATCGCGCTGAGCCGACAAACAGCTGATCAGCTGTTTGTCGGCTCAGCGCGGCAGCCATGTAAATTTAAATGAAGTGGCGATTATTTAAATCGCCGCTTCATTTTCCTATGTCGGGTAGCCTAATCTACATGCCTCTGGCGACAGAGGCATGTGGTCTAGACGTACCCACAGAGAGGATGCAAGTCAGGAACTCATCTGTGCTACAAGAGCCTTCATTTGATCGCTTCTTAATTAATTCACAGTTTCAAACAATGATATAGTACCCTGCGTGTATTCAAGTCTCCCTCTTATTTGAGTGCTCACTTTACCATACACCATATGCAGCATATTTCAAATACAAACTAATGGGATATAAGAAGATCCATGGCTGAACTCAATGCTGAGGATATCTGCTGAGACAGGCAGTTTTAGACATACCACTCCTGTGAGAAGACCTATGCCTTCAATCCACTGGATAGCTCCACAGAGAACTCCATCATTAAAAGGCAGGAAGATTTTTCCCTGGGTGCATAAGGCCCCATTCAATGACCAATGGGAACAAAAGCCATGTGCAGAGAAACCCCCACAACTGCCAACCCCTCTTACTGCATGGGAATGGGACCAGCACATAATAGTGTCATGAGGGACCAGAAGGGGGGCAAGCTCCTGACAGTCTCTTTGGGCCAAATTTCAAGGTGAACCTATGCTGATGCAATGTTCACCTTCCTCCCGCCCACCCATTAAGCCAAACAGTCTCTAAAACCCAAGCAGTAAGATTCAGAGGTGATGTGTGGGGGTCTGCATTCAAAGTGGTGTGAACTACACTGTATATGAGAGAAGGTGCATGGTATCAGCTTAGACTCTCCTCTGCATTTGGTGCTGTGCTGAGAAGCAAAGCCAACAGTAGAAGGAGAGGAAGCTGCCAGAAGCATTTTTGCCTTCATTTATTTGGTCCTCAGACACAGTCCCTTTCACTCAGCCCTCTGCTTATGTGACCTCTGATGAAGGGGGAGGAAGATTCATAATTTAATCCTGTTACCTGCCATCGTCCTGGCCTCCCAGTGACACCAAGTAAAGGTCATTCGGCGAGAAAGCCAATTTTTCAACTTTCCCCTTGTGAAGTGACAGCCGTGCAAGCAGCTCTCTCTTCTTGTAGTCCCACAAAATTATATCTGCCTGGGGCCCAAAGAACATTAGTTAGAATATCCTCAGGCTTCTTAGGTGCAAAAGGTGCTTCTAAGTTAGGCTTCTTTCCAGCCCAGGACTCTAACTGTATGCATTCTCTGTGGAATAGCCACACTAAGGCCAAGTCTATACTGGGAGTGCTATACCGGTATAGGAATAGCAGTATATTATACCAGCAAGGCTTCCCTTTGCACTGCTATAGTAAATTCACCCTCCACGAGCGAGACCCCCAAAACTGGACATTTCAAAAAGACGGGAGGTGCTACTGCTGCTTTCATCCAAGGACCTTCAGTGCCCTACAAAGATTAATCAATTCATTCCCGTGAAGGCACAAAAGCACCAGACTTTCAAAGATCGTAGGTATCTAAACAGGAAGGTAGGCACCTAGAAGGATTCTCAAAAGCACCTAAGGATTCTGTAACCTAAGTCCCATTTCCAAAAGTAATTTATACATTGAGCAGCCAAATGGGATGAGGGTGTTTAAGTAACTTTTGAAAATGGGACTTAGACATTTTGGAAAATTTTACCCTAAGTTAAGTGCTTAAGGTCACATAGCAAGTCAGAGGGAGAACTAGGAGTACTACAGGCATGCCTCCAATCCCCTGAAATGTTTTTCCTCTTCTAGCACTTATGCTTTCCCCTCAAACAAAAGCAACATGTATTGTTTTAAAAAAGCAAGAGCTCCCACCGCCAATAGCTCAGCCTATGCTAACGTAACCTATACTGATGTAGTTAAAAATAACAGGGCCTGCTACTACAGCCACTACTCACAGACTTTGTGCTACCAACTCAACAGAACTATACACAAGACTATGGGCTACAGCAGTGGTCCCCAACATGGTGCCCGCGGGTGCCAGCATTTGTGTGCGCCCGCCAAGTGCTCGGGGCTGGCCTGGCCCCGGGCACATGGAGCATGCGTGGTGCCAGAGCCGGCCCCGGGCGCATGGTGCATGGTGAGCGCCGGTCCCGGGAGCTCCACGAATTGGCCGCCCGCATTCTGGGTGCATGGGGGGAGCACTGGCCCCGGGCACATGGCACTTGGGGGGGGGGCGCTGGCCCCAGGCACGCAGCACTTGGGGGGGCCCTGCCCCGGAGGGGTGCCGGGGGGGCCCCGCCCCCGGCGTGCAAGTGTCCCCGCCCTCTGGCGCCCGGCAGGCGAATGGCCACGCCTCCTGGCGCCCGGCAGCCTCAAATGGTTGGGGACCACTGGGCTACAGGATCCGATGAGGACTACTTATACTCAAGTCATTACTGGAATTCTCCCCAAGGTTAAAAGAATCATTTTTAAAATGTTACTCACCTTGAAGCCCATGAAAGTGACCTGTCCAGAAGCAACATAACATCCACTCTGAGACACAGCAACACAGGAGACATTGTTAGTGTGGCCATGTAGGAAAGCTTGCGTATTGTTGTTCAGGCCTTGAATAATTATGGTACAACCCAGAGGATAGATAAAGTGCTCCCGATCAGGGTGGCAGATCAGGCCAGAAGGTATATGTCCTACAACACAAAGGGAGTAAGAGAGAGAATTCAAAGATTCACAGAAGGCCAGATGTGGCCATTAGATTATCAAAACACAGGCCCTTAAAATTACACTCAATTAGCCCTGTATTGAGCCCAATAACTTATGTCTGACTAAGCACAACTTGCATTTGGCCAAAGATAATTTTCAGAAAAGAGAGTTAGGCTTTGTCTACATGACATAGCTTTTAGCAACACAGCTGTGTCACTAATGAGTAGGCAGTGTAACTGCTGTTTGTTGGCATTTCTGCCAACAAATTACATCCATCCCCAACATGCGGCGTTCTCAATGTCAACAGGAGACCACAATGTGCTGTTCACATTGACACTTGCCACGGTAAAACTTTCATCTTTTGGAGGTGGCGGTTTAGCACCTCCAAATGACAAAAGCTTTATAACTCAATTGTCAGTGTAGACACGGCCTTATTCTTGAAGCTCTAAATCAGGGAAGCATGGTTAATATTCCCACTATGTTTTTTCCTCTATGTGGAATGGGTGCCTGAGCTCAGGTGTATAACCTATGAGCACAGTCCCCTCCTTCCGAAGAGAGGAAGGCTGGTACAATGGTTAGCACTTGAAAGACCTAGCTCCAGTTCCAGGCTCTTTAACAGAATTCCACTGTGACCTTGGGAACTCACTTAAGTGGTTTGTGCCTCAGTTTCCCATCTGTAAAATGGAAATGATAGCACTCCCTGACTTGCAGGAGTTTTAGTAGGATAACTGCATTAAAGGTGCTTACGTGATAATGATGGGGGGGGGGCAGATAAGTACATTCAATTGATCAATTCTACCTACTCCTGTGTTCCCTCTCTTCTTCATTTATTCCCTCTCACATTCATTTATCACTTTCCTTCTTCTACACTCACTTTGGGTATGTCTACACTACCCCGCTAGTTCGAACTAGCGGGGTAATGTATGCATACCGCACTTGCTAATGAAGCCCGGGATTTGAATTTCCCGGGCTTCATTAGCATAAGCGGGGAGCCGCCATTTTTAAATCCCCGCTGCTTCGAACCCCGTGTAGCGCGGCTACACGGGGCTCGAACTAGGTAGTTCGGACTAGGGTCCTATTCCGAACTACCGGTACTCCTCGTGAAACGAGGTGTACCAGTAGTTCGGAATAGGCACCCTAGTCCGAACTACCTAGTTCGAGCCCCGTGTAGCCGCGCTACACGGGGTTCGAAGCAGCGGGGATTTAAAAATGGCGGCTCCCCGCTTATGCTAATGAAGCCCGGGAAATTCAAATCCCGGGCTTCATTAGCAAGTGCGGTATGCATACATTACCCTCCTAGTTCGAACTAGGAGGGTAGTGTAGACATACCCTTTCTCCCTTTAAATATTTCCCTATGTTTCTCTCCACGCACAAACCCTTGCCTTTACTCTTCCTTGAAATCCATAGAACCAAAAGTTCAAATCCAGGTAGATACATGCATTTTGGGGCTGGCAAAGGGATCCCTGGATGTCTATAATTTATAAAGGTCCACAAAAGGACTTCTGGAAATGTAGCATTTCTTCATCAGCATCAAAGTGCACCCTCCTCTGGGGCATGGAACAGGCAGAAGGCTACAAGATAACCGCTGTGGGATTTGAATATCCATGCAGAGCAAACAAGAGGACGCTTAGTTTTAATATTCTCATCTGGAGATGCACAGTAAACAGCATGGAATTCTGTTGCGTCCACCTGAGACCATGCAGAACACAGGCATTACCAAGAACTGAATTTGAACTTTTGGCTTTAAGGATTTCAAGAGACCATCCCTCTGAAAACTAATGAACTTCCCTGGGATCACAGCGTAGTGCAGCTCTTATTACTGATGTAGCATAGCAGGCAGGTGTGTCACTGTATTGAGTGTACCCCTGCCCTGACGTCCTGAAACTGAGACCCAAAGCAAAGAGCAATGATGACAAAAACAGGCCGGGGGGGGGGGGTGTTAGGGTGAGAGACAGGGTGGCTTGGTGAGCTCCGACAGGGAGAGAGTGGCTGCATTGCTCTGCCGGCGGTTATGCCTGGCAAAGAATTGTTTAGTAAGTTACAGTGAGTGACGGGGTCCAGCGACAGGGCCTGGCAGAAGGGGAGCGACCGGAATGGGGGAGGGGCCTTTTGTCAGAGACTGAAACAGAGCATGAGATGAGGTCAGGATCCCCCAACCCAGCCCCCCACTAGATTCCCCAACCCAGCCCCCACTAGATCCCCGACCCAGCCCCCCGACCCAGCCCCCCACTAGATCCCCGACCCAGCCCCCGACCCAGCCCCCACTAGGTCCCCCAACCCAACCCCCTCACTAGATCCCCAACCCAGCCCCCCAACCCAGCCCCCCACTAGATCCCCCGACCCAGCCCCCCAACCCAGCCCCCCACTAGATCCCCCGACCCAGCCCCCCAACCCAGCCCCCCACTAGATCCCCCGACCCAGCCCCCCGACCCAGCCCCTCACTAGATCCCCGACCCAGCCCCCCAACCCAGCCCCCCACTAGATCCCCGACCCAGCCCCCCAACCCAGCCCCCCACTAGATCCCCCGACCCAGCCCCCCGACCCAGCCCCTCACTAGATCCCCAACCCAGCCCCCCAACCCAGCCCCCCACTAGATCCCCCGACCCAGCCCCCCGACCCAGCCCCTCACTAGATCCCCAACCCAGCCCCCCAACCCAGCCCCCCACTAGATCCCCCGACCCAGCCCCCCAACCCAGCCCCTCACTAGATCCCCAACCCAGCCCCCCAACCCAGCCCCCCACTAGATCCCCCGACCCAGCCCCTCACTAGATCCCCGACCCAGCCCCCCGACCCAGCCCCCCACTAGGTCCCCGGGCCCGGCCCCGCCGCGCGGCACCGTTGAAGCCGATGACCGCCTGCAGCTCCAGCTCGCCCAGCGCGTCGCCCGGGGGGCCCGGCTCCCCCGCCATGGCGCTACCGCGCACCCCGCCGCCAGCTGTGTATGCCCGGCGCTATGGAAACCGCGCCTGCGCACCAGCCACTCACCCCCCCCCTCGCCCGCCGAAGGCCGCGCATGCGCAGAGCCACGGACTGGTCCTGTGGAGAGAGGTAGGGAGAGGGTGCAGGGCAAAGATCGTGACGTCACAGGGAGCCCAGTTCCCTCTGGGCACTCCCCATGGACCAGGCCTCCCCCCCCCCATGGACCAGGCCTCACCCCCCCCCCATGGACCAGGCCTCCACCCCCCCCCCATGGACCAGGTCCCCCCCCCATGGACCAGGCCTCCACCCCCCCCATGGACCAGGCCTCCACCCCCCCATGGACCAGGTCCCCCTCCCCCATGGACCAGGCCTCCCCCCCCCCATGGACCAGGCCTCCACCCCCCCATGGACCAGGTCCCCCTCCCCCATGGACCAGGCCTCCCCCCCCCCATGGACCAGGCCTCCACCCCCCCCATGGACCAGGCCTCCACCCCCCCATGGACCAGGTCCCCCTCCCCCATGGACCAGGCCTCCCCCCCCCCATGGACCAGGCCTCCACCCCCCCATGGACCAGGTCCCCCCCCCCATGGACCAGGCCTCCACCCCCCCCATGGACCAGGCCTCCACCCCCCCATGGACCAGACCTCCCCCCCCCCATGGACCAGGCCTCACCCCCCCTCATGGACCAGGCCTCCACCCCCATGGACCAGGCCTCACCCCCCTCCCCCATGGACCAGGCCTCACCCCCCCCATGGACCAGGCCTCACCCCCCTCCCCCATGGACCAGGCCTCACCCCCCCATGGACCAGGCCTCCACCCCCCTCCCCCATTGACGAGGCAGCCACCCCCCCCCATGGACCAGGCCTCCCCCCCCCCCATGGACCAGGCCTCCCCCCCCCCATGGACCAGGCCTCCACCCCCCCCCCATGGACCAGGCCTCCACCCCCCCCCCATGGACCAGACCTCCCCCCCCCCCTCATGGACCAGGCCTCCACCCCCATGGACCAGGCCTCACCCCCCTCCCCCATGGACCAGGCCTCCACCCCCCCCATGGACCAGGCCTCCCCCCCCATGGACCAGGCCTCACCCCCCTCCCCCATGGACCAGGCCTCACCCCCCCATGGACCAGGCCTCCACCCCCCCATGGACCAGGCCTCCACCCCCCCCCATGGACCAGGCCTCACCCCTCCCCCATGGACCAGGCCTCCACCCCCTCCCCCATGGACTAGGCCTCACCCCTCCCCCATGGACCAGGCCTCCACCCCCTTGAGTCAGGTCAAGGTCAGTTAAATAGCAAGTTGGCCTAACACACTGGAGCGCGAGGCAATCGAATCCTAGAATCCTAGAACTGGAAGGGACCTCGCGAGGTCATCGAGTCCAGTCCCCTGCCCTCACGGCAGGGCCCAGCACCGTCTAGACCAGGCGTCTGTCCAACCTAATTTTAAATATCTCCAGTGATGGAGATTCCACAACTTCCCTAGGCACCTTGACAGGAAGGAAGTTTTTCCTAACATCCCACATAAACCTCCCTTGTTATTTAAGCCTGTTGCTTCTTGTCCTATCATCAGAGGCCAAAGAGAACCATTTTTCTCCCCTCTCCTTGTAACACCCCATTAGGTACAGGCAGTCCCCAAGTTACGCAGTCCTCCGGGGCGAGAAAAGCTGCTCCGCGTCTCCCTGGTCTGCTGCCCCCCCCCCCCCCCCCCAGCAGACCAGGGAGACGTGGAGCAAAGCCGCGAAGCACGCGGGCAGCGGGACAGCCCAGATGCGCTGCGGCTGTCCCGCTGCCGGCGTGCTCCGAGGCTTTGCTCCTCATCTCCCTGGTCTGCTGGGGGGGGGGGGGGGGGGCGGCGCAGCTAGTGCACCCTCCCCCCAGCAGACCAGGCTTTTCTCGCCAACGACGCCTGGGGTAGAGCAGCTGGGGCGTTGCCGGGTTGGTCCCGCAGTGCCGCTCCTCGGCGCTACTGGACCAACCCGGCAGCACCCCAGCTGCTCTGCCCCAGTCGTCCCCAAGTCAGCCGCTGCTGAAACTGACCAGCGGCTGACTACAGGAAGCCCGAGGCAGAGTTGCTCTGCCCCGGCTTCCTGGAATCAGCCGCTGATCAGTTTCAGCAGCGGCTGACTTGGGGACACCTGGGATAGAGCAGCTGGGGTGCTGCCAGGTTGGTCCCCGCAGTGCTGAGGTGTGGCGCTGCGGGGACCTACCCGGCAGCGCCCCAGCTGCTCTGTCCCAGGCGTCCAAATTCAGCCGCTGTTGAAACTGATCAGCGGCTGATTCCAGGAATCCCAGGGCAGAGCAACTCTGTCTCGGGCTTCCTGTAGTCAGCCGCTGGTCAGTTTCAGCAGCGGCTGAATCTGGACGCCAGTTCCGACTTACATACAAATTCAACTTAAGAACAAACCTACAGTCCCTATCTTGTACGTAACCCGGGGACTGCCTGTACTTGAAAACTGCTGTCATGTTCCCTCTCAATCTTCTCTTTTGCAGCCTAAACAAACCCAATTTTTCAGTCTTCCTTCGTAGGTTGTGTTTTCTAGACCTTTAATCATTTTTATTGCTCTTCCTGGACCCTCTCCAATTTTCTCTACGTCTTTCTTCCTGGCACACAAGTTAAACTAACTGGTCTGTAGTTTCATGAGTTTCCTTTTTATAAATGGGAATTATATTTGCCCTTTTCCAGTCTTCTGGAATCTCTTCCAACTTCCATGACTTTTCAAAGATGACAGTGAATAGTTCAGATATTTCCGCTTTGAGCTCCTTGAGTAGTCTAGGATGCATTATATATATAACTGATTAGGCCTCGTAGCAGAAAGTCGTAGGGGACACAGGTCAGTCAGAATGTTGCCAGTTGGCTCTAGTACCTAGAACCAGTGAGAAAAAGTGTTCATTGTTACCCCATTGCCTGCTGCTAGTGTTGCTGTGACAGGAGTCAGCTTCAGGCTCTGCTGCTCTCTCGCTCTCTCTGGTTTTTGGAGGTACATGGCAATCAGGCTCTAAATGGAGAATTTTGTACATGCTGCTTATTTTTCTGTATTTTTAGAGTTCTTCTGAAAGTGTAATGGTAGAATCAAATATTTATACAGCCGCTACTAACCAATTCACCCATAGTGCCACTCAGGAGTTCTGAAAGTTGCCAGCAGCTTTGCTGATCTCTGTGGTACAGAGTCAGGAGAATATATTCTTTGGCATTTTTTCCTCATTGTCAAGCAAAACTAATATTTGTAAATGAAAATGTCCAGAATTATCCAGTTGTTTCCTCACTTTATTTCCCATTTGATTTGGCTCCCATCCCTCTACTGCCGTAAGCAAAGACTCTACATTTAGCAGGATTGGCCTACTTTTCATCAAAGCCACTATTTTTGCCTCTCCTAAGAAAAGTCAGCCAAATGTAACGTTCTAGTTTTTGAGAGTGCTAGTTTACGTGCCCTACTTTTGTATGGCATCTCTTTCTGCCTGCTACAATGAATGGAAAGCTTTCTTGTGAGGAATCTGTGCAGCTCTCCTGGGGAACCAGATTTGTCTTCTCAATCCTTTTGATGTGTGTTTGTAATAAGGATATCATCATTTATTTCTATTGTGCAAACACACCGAGGCCTCCAGCAGGGATGGATCCTATTGCATTAGGCACTGAACAGATGTAACAAGGGCTTACAAAGACAAGAGTCTATGGCTGGCTCTAACAAGCTGATATCCGAAGCCCAAAATAACAGTGAGATAATTATGATGAGTGTGATAAGCAGAGGTCACAGATATGTAGAGCTGGGCAAACCCATGGATATCTGTTCTATCTGCGGGCAGGGCAGGCCTGCCAGCGGGGTGGGTACAACGGCCCCAGGGCCTGATGTTCTGAAAGCAGCTGGGGTTACCAGCAGTCAGAGCCCCTGGCCCTTTACAGTGCTGCTGGAGTGTAGCATGGTGCGCTCTGGGTGGCTCTCAGGGCTGCTGAGGAGACAGGAAAGGTCAGCACAGAAGGCTGGTTGCCCCCAATGGACCCCACCCCTTCTGCCTGAGGCTTCGCCCTGTCCAGCAGTGCAGAGCCGACCCCCAACCCCGTCTTGCCCAGGGGCCCAGTAAGTCTGTCGGTTCCCCTATTTGCAGGGTGTGGATACCCACAAATCATTTTTGCACATGCAAATGAGGATACCAGTTTTGTATCTTCCCAGGACTCTACAAAAATGTACCTGCCTCAGATATGGATAAGTGTGTCTGCTCTACCTGCGGCAGGGTACCATTTACAAAGCAAATCAATGTGGCGTAAGTACCTTTGCACGAGAGAACCTCCTCAATACAGCATTGCCTCTGAACTTTTACAGGCACAAAAGACAGGAAATGCAAAGTTGTGGGTCCCAGAGAGACAGTTACTCTCTCCTGTGCATTCAGCATTTTGCATTATGCTGTGTGCTGTCAGATTCATGAACTGACTTAAATGGATAAAGTGGCAGAACTGCAGTTGTTGAGGGAATTGTCAGTGTAAGTTGCAATTCCCAACCTGAACATCAATTACTGTCAAGTTTTTGCCTGAATTTCTTTTGTTTATTTTAGATTATAAAAATAAAAGTATGAAAAGAAAATGGGGTGGAAAAGAGTCTTTTAGATCAAACTATCTTTGCAATAAACAGGTGTAGAACTCCCCATTCATCGCACTTATAGGCTGTGTCTAGACTGGCCAGTTTTTCCGGAAAATCAGCCGCTTTTCCGGAAAAACTTGCCAGCTGTCTACACTGGCCGCTTGAATTTCCGCAAGAACACTGAAGATCTCATCTAAGAAATCAGTGCTTCTTGCGGAAATTCTATGCTGCTCCCGTTCGGGCAAAAGTCCCTTTTGTGCAAAAGCTTTTGTGCAAAAGGGCCAGTGTAGACAGCTCAGATTTGGTTTGCGCAAAAAAGCCCCGATCGTGAAAATGGCGATCGGGGCTTTTTTGCGCAAAAGCGCGTCTAGATTGGCACAGACGCTTTTCTGCAAAAAGTGCTTTTGCAGTAAAGTGTCTGTGCCAATCTAGACGCTCTTTTCCGCAAAAAAGCCCCGATCGCCATTTTCGCGATCGGGGCTTTTTTGCGCAAACCAAATCTGAGCTGTCTACACTGGCCCTTTTGCACAAAAGCTTTTGCACAAAAGGGACTTTTGCCCGAACGGGAGCAGCATAGAATTTCCGCAAGAAGCACTGATTTCTTAGATGAGATCTTCAGTGTTCTTGCGGAAATTCAAGCGGCCAGTGTAGACAGCTGGCAAGTTTTTCCGGAAAAGCGGCTGATTTTCCGGGAAAACTTTTCCGTTAAAAGCATTTGCAGAAAATCATGCCAGTCTAGACGTAGCCATATAGTATATTTATGTACTCGTCAGGGCAAGAGGGTGGAAGGTGTGGGGTGAGGGTCGGGGCAGGGATGGGGATGCAGGAGTCAGGGCAGGGGGTGGGGGGACTCAGGCCACGGGGCTAAGGGCAGGGGACTGGGAGATCTGGGGCGGTTGACTGGGGCCACCTGCAGTGGGAGGATGGCACTGCAGCTGCCAACCCCCACCCCTGGCTCCTCCTGGGTGGGGTTCCTCAGGCAAGGTCTGGGAGGTTGGGGCTGGGGGGAGGCTGGGGCTGCATGGCCTGGCCCTGGCAGTGTTCCTGGGGGGTGGCTGGGGCTACATGGCCTGGTCCTGGCCCCCAGCAGTGCTGCTCCAGTGTGGAGGGGCTTCTGGTTGGCGGACCCCGTTTTCCACCACTGCGGCTGAGGGCCAAGGGGAGGAGTTAGGGGGCTGGGAGCCACTTACCTGGGCCAGTAGCTTGCAACAGGGAGAGCCCTGGCCCCAGCTGGCCACTCTCCTCTGGTGTGGCCACCCCTCTTGTGGTCACTATGCAGGATAGCTGTCCCCCATGCTCATTGCCCCCAGTTGTCAATCTTCAGTATAACTGTCCCTCCTATCATCCGCCTCCCTTTCCGTGTTATGGACAGTAATCCCATTCCAGGCGCAACCCATTGTCCTGGCACAGCCAAACCCAGACCTTGCTTTAAATTATGATAAGAGGAAGCTGCAAACCGAATTTGGTGGTCCTAGCTCTGACCATTTAGGAGGAGTTCTTGAACAAATGGACTCACAGACGGATGGACGCGCACACAGACAGACGCACAAACTCATAGATAGATAGGGTGGATGGGGATGGATGGATAGATAGATAGATATCTTACTATATATTTTAGAAATGTGTATCTGTCTGTCTGTCTCTCTATCTCTGAGTCTGTTTGTCTAAGGGAGAAGTAGCCTGATGCCCTCTATCATCTGTCCCAGGCTTGCAGGGAGTTTTCTGTACGCTGCCCTCTCCTTCCCTCCAAGCATGTCATGCTGGGAACTGCAGCTGTCAGGAACCCTCTCCCACACCCCCACACCCCCCTCCCGCCAGAGCAGTGTCTTCTGTGTGCAGTCTGGGCTCTGCAGAATCCAGTGACGGCCAGTAGCACTGCAGCCCATTTCTATGGGAAAGGAAATTGTGCATGCACAATGTACATTTCTGTGAAATTCTGCTTTGCACAGTGGTGTAGAATTCTCCCAGGAGTAGCAAAGGGCCATTAAAATAAATAGATTAGGCTACATTCATCCCTGATGTATATCTTTGGGATTTTTTGGAGTTACATTGCAGTGAATTTGGCCTATTGCACATGTTTTAAATCCTGTTAGATAAAAATAGGTGTCCCTGAGATATGTCCACCCTAACCTGGAAAGAACAACTCAATCAAGTCCAGTCTCCAATGACCCTCTTAATTCTAGGATTCTGCTGTCGGTACGTGGATTCCAGAACGACAGTTGTGCTGATGGTTTTTGTGATGTAGTTATCTGCCCCATGGAGAATGGACTGAGATCCACCTTCTCATTTCACGGAGGCCACCAAGTGGCCGCAAAGTTTGGGCTCCTCTGACCTGAGCTGTGGTCAGGCCACAGCACAACAGAGATGAAGGATGGTCCAGTGGTTAGGGCACTAACTTAGCACTTGAGAGAGTTCCCTGCCATGCTACATATTTCCCGAGTGACTCTGGGCAAGTCCCTTAGCCTCTCTGTTCCTCATCTGTACAATAGGGATAATAATGCTGCGTCTCCTCACGGAGTTGCGTAAAAGAATGTGAAGTGTTCACTTACCACAGAATGGGAGCCATAAAAGTACTGAAGATACATGGGAGATCTCTTTATAGCCCATTAACAAGCTCTTGACCATGCGGCCTTTACTGCTTGATGGGGCTTTTGCCTTTAATTGTTTTGAATTTTATACGGCAAGAGGATAAAAGTGCAAAGAAAGCAGAATAACAAATACATTTTGCAGTTGGCAAAGACCATCGTGCAGATCACAGTAATTGCGTGGAATAATCGTCCTGATCATTTATTGCGATTGACAGCTGAAATCATCAGGTAGCATGGTAGGCAGCACATGCAGCATGACAAAGGTTGGTAAGTTGTGCGGTGGCATCAAAGACAGATAATGCAGCCCCAAGTCTCAAGTGTTTTAGGCAGGCCCGCTGGGGGGACAGTTGCTCAAGGGCCCAGGTGATTGAAAAGAGTCTCGGGACAGTGTTCCCTCTAATTTTTCCCATCCATGTGCAGCATAATTTTTATGTGCACCAAGGCATGTGTGAATGTGCACCACCAGGAGAAGCAAAAAACGTAGCCATGTGTGCTCTCTACTCATCAGCTGGGTGGCATCTGAAGCTCCCCTGAGTGGCCACATAAGCGCACAGCTTAGAGGGAACACTGCTGGGGGCCCACAGCTCTGCCTGCTCTGGGGAAAGCATCTTTCAAAGACACATTAGAGATGCCTCGTGCAGGTTCTGGGGTGGAGCTATTTGGCCCCAGAATCTGCCTGGGGCACATGGGCATATCAAACGCACCTTTGAGTCAAGAGATGCTGTGACATTTCCCCAGAGCTGGCAAATTGGGTCCTGGGAAGAGAGGGGAGAAATGGTGCGGCAGGGCTGGCCCAGGGCTCCTCTGAAAGACAGGTGGGGGGCACTTGGGGCTTGTCTGGGCAGGGAGCCTTGTGGCCCCAGCTGAGGGAGGGAGGCTCATTGATTGTTCTGCCCAGAACTGCCGTCGGTGGCCTCGTTTTAGGTACTTTGGTTGAAACCTAGTTCCCCTTTACAAGCAAATAATCTGAATCTTGATCCAGACAATACACAAAGTCATAGGAAAGACGGACAGCTAAGCAGGAAGAATGCTGAGCTTGGGATGGGTCAGGATCTCTATAGAACAAACTCGGCCCCTGGGCACGGAGAAGGTCCAGAGAAGAGCAACAAGAATGATGAAAGGTCTAGAGAACATGACCTATGAAGGAAGGCTGAAAGAATTGGGCTTGTTTAGTTTGGAAAAGAGAAGATTGAGGGGGGACATGAGAGCCATTTTCAGGTATCTAAAAGGGTGTCACAAGGGGGAGGGAGAAAAATTGTTCTCCTTGTCCTCTGAGGATAGGACAAGAAGCAATAGGCTTCAACTGCAGCAAGGGAGGTTTAGGTTGGACATTAGGAAAAAGTTCCTAACTGTCAGGGTGGTCAAACACTGGAATAAATTGTCCAGGGAGGTTGTGGAATCCCCATCTCTGGAGATATTTAAGAGCAGGTTAGATAAATGTCTCTCAGGGATGGTCTAGACAGTATTTGGTCCTGCCATGAGGGCAGGGGACTGGACTCCATGACCTCTCGAGATCCCTTCCAGTTCTATGATTCTATGAAAGGAGGTAGCCTGATTGGAAACCTGCCTAGCCCCCTTCAGCTGCAAAGATTAGCTGGTCCGTTAGGGGCCTTAGAAAGAGGGAAACACTGGGAAATCTTAGGAGTACACAAATGAATAAAAGAGATTCTTAGGCATGAAGTAACATCATGGACTTTTGTGCGTCCCTTTTGTAATTGGCAGACCTCATGACACAACACAATCGGAAACATGTAGGAAAAAGGTGAGGCACAACGAATGTGTGATGGCATCCTGCGACGGTGCGTGTGCGTGTGCATGTTCACCAGCCCCACACTGGGAAAACTGGGCTTAACCAGGCTCACCTGGCCGAAGAAGCCCTGCCCCCGTGGCCTTGCCAGGCGTGCTCACGCTGGGAGAGGCTCAGTCTGGGCTGGCTGCGGAGGAAAAAGGAGGTGCTGCCTGAGCTCCTGCAGGCGAACCGCCAGAGGGACTGGCCCTGCAGACCAGCCAGCAAGACTCCAGTGCTGCTGCGGGGGCTGTAGAGGAAGGACCCTGGAAGGAGGCCAGTGGAGACTGGTGGGAAGTAGTAGGGTGGGATATTGTGGCCTTTGACTCTCAGTGGGTTAAGGTGGGATTCCCTGCTGAGAGAGCAGTGACCTGCGCTGGGACCGGGTGGAGTAGGGAGGGCCCAGCTCCCCCTGCTATCTCCTCAGTCCCTGAGCTGGGGGCCAGCACCTGTTTATTACTGACTCTGGCTCCTAGGCCACACTGCCCTGGTGAGAGGGGCATTTCCTAGAGACTCTGGCAGTCAGGCTGCACTGCCCTGGTGAGAGGGGCATTGTCTAGAGACTCCGGCTGTCAGGCTGCACTGCCCTGGTGAGAGGGGCATTTCCTAGAGACTCTGGCAGTCAGGCTGCACTGCCCTGGTGAGAGGGGCATTGCCTAGAGACTCCGGCTGTCAGGCTGCACTGCTCTGGTGAAAGGGGCATTGCCTAGAGACTCCGGCTGTCAGGCTGCACTGCCCTGGTGAGAGGGGCATTGCCTAGAGACTCCGGCTGTCAGGCTGCACTGCTCTGGTGAAAGGGGCATTGCCTAGAGACTCCGGCTGTCAGGCTGCACTGCTCTGGTGAAAGGGGCATTGCCTAGAGACTCCGGCTGTCAGGCTGCACTGCTCTGGTGAGAGGGGCATTGCCTAGAGACTCCGGCTGTCAGGCTGCACTGCCCTGGTGGGAGGGGTGCGGGTGTATAACCACAGTTGCGTTGCAGGACACGCGGGGTTGGTCGTGGTCCCAAGAAGCCCAGGGACATGGCCGCTCCCCCGGGAGAGGGACAAGAGTAACACCCCGCGACACCCCCCCAAAAGGACCTGCTCAGAACGTGGGTCAGAGCGATATTGTCTGAGCACCGTCTCTACACGTCATTTCATCTGAAACACCAAGGCCCTAAGTCCACTCTCCTGCCCATTTTAAATCGGTCACGTTCAGCAGAGTCATGCTAGCATAAAATTGCTGAGAGGAAGGGGAAATTCAGGCCCCATCGTATCTTTACTCTTACGAGATGCTGTTCGAGAATAGAGATAATTGCTAATTATTCACATGGCTGCATAGCTGACTGTATGTGAGTTTGCTATTATCCCCTCTTCTTGTCTCCTAGCCTTTCTGGGATTGCCTCCGTTGGAGATATTGATCTCTTCTGCTCTGATTAGCTGGAAAAAATGAACGCAAGAAAAATCAGACTGTAAATGGAAAACTGTATTGGGCAATGGAATACATTTTCCTTCTGCAAATTACATGATTTACATGTATGTTGCAAAACCCTTTACGTGTATTTATCCTCTCTATATCAGCATGTATATGGTTACATTTGATTCTTACTAATGATGGGTTTACTATTCTTTTCCTGATGTTGATAACTATGAGATGCTAGCTAAGACTTAGATTTGTTAACTATTTCAATTCTTGTAGCTACCATCCTAACCCTTCTATCTGAATTCACATTTTCACACAACTACAAACCCCGTGACGAGGAGGGCTTACACATAAGATATTATGCCGGGCGATCTTTGATGTCAGTAAATGAATCCACTGCAGATTTGCATATTTTTAGATGAATTTAGTGCTGCAATTGAAAGCCCTGGGGACTGACGCCCTCCCTTTATCCACAAAAATAGGTGCAGTGCCAGGGTGCCGCCTTCGACTGGTCCATTCACGTGCCGCAGCTCTGACCCTGAAAGCCTCCCCTTGCAAAGGGAGAAGGTTATTCTTTCCCTAGGAGAAGTTTTTACGGAAGTGCCATGATCTTATGGAAAATGCAGAGAGAGCTGAATCCTGTAGGAAAGGTAGGCAAAAAATATTCCCTCTCGGGAACATCCTGGGATTCCCCAGAGTCCTCCACCCTTTTCATACTAAAGACCCACTGCAGGCCCGTATGCAGGAATTTCTGGGGGGAGGGAATGTGGACCTCAAGGGTGTGAATGCACCCTCCCATGGTGCCCCAAGAAAGCAGGGAAATCAGCCCCAGCATTCCCCCGGCTGGTCAGAGCATGGGGGAGGGAGGCTCCTGCCTTCCTCTGGCCATCTGGGAGCCATGTAGATTAGGCTGATCGGCAAAGGGAAATGAAGCCGCGATTTAAATGATCGCGGCTTCATTTAAATTTAAATGGCTGCCGCGCTGAGCCGACAAACAGCTGATCAGCTGTTTGTCGGCTCAGTGCGCTAGTCTGGACGCTCCCCTGCCGACACGAAAGCCCTTTATCGACCTCCCCGGTAAACCTCATCCTACAAGGCATAACGGGGAGGTCGATAAAGGGCTTTCAGGTCGGCGCGGGAACGTCCAGACTAGTGCGCTGAGCCGACAAACAGCTAATCAGCTGTTTGTCGGCTCAGCGCGGCAGCCATTGTCGGCTCTGTCGATGGAGCCATGTAGTTTAGACGTACCCCTGGAGCGTGCTTACTTGGCTTTCGCACCCTTCGCCTCCCCCTCCCCCGCATACAGGCCTGCACTGTGATCTGCTGTTTCCCTGCATTCTCTCTCCATTCCTGCCTGCAATGCACAACTACAAAGTTCTACTTATTAAGGCTGGAGCAAAGTCTAGTGGGCATTTGAGGACCCTTACGCCTTATCCTGCTGGGCTCCATTTGAAGAGATGGGGCAGAAAATTCAGGGGCCCAGTTCTGACGTAACTATCTGGAGCGTTCCATGATAGCTGCTTGTATTGTGGTATATGATTAACACAGATCGTGTTTAATAGTGACTGTTGACCTCCAAAGATGACAGAGGTTCCCCTCCTGGTTATTATTCTGGGCTTGCATCCAGGATGGAAATCCTGTAAGTTACAGGTCAATCATCCCAGTAAGATTCATAGCCCAGTGCTGGCTACCATGAGGTCTGTGGCATTTCCACTTCACAGTGAAGCCAAGAATGCAGAGAGACAAGAAACCTGAAAAATTCCGCCTACTGCTTCCCCCAAATTAGCTCATCTTTTCAAATCTTAGAAAGTTTGGGATTTGGTTTGGTTTGTGTGCCAAGGTTCTAGACTTTGTTATGAATACAACCGTATAGTATGGCAGTGCCCATACTAGAACTCTGCCCTGTGGTGCATGGTTTTCCTATCCATGCCAGCACAGTCCATTATGATGGAGAAGGAAGACATGGAGAACGGCCAGCGGTAGTGAGGTTCAGACATCCATGTGCAAACTCCCTCCATTAGAATCAGGCATCAGTGTGTCGTTTGTGGCGTCTGGCTCGTTTCTAGCCGTGGTGTCCTGTGTGGTGGAGCCTGCACAGGGAGAGGCGATGTCACCGGAGCTAGGCGTTTTGAAAGCCCCAGGCTTCCAGGAGCTGCACCTGGAAGTTCTCTTGACAGAGAGGAGGGTTGTCAAATGTCTCGCAGTGCTCTGTTCTTCCATAGCAGAGGTCAGCATCAATGTACAGAGCCTGGCCTCCCCCACCACCTGCAAAACAAGGTCAGAGCCTGATGGGGACCTGCTGTCCCCAGGTTGATGGGTAAATGGAGGGATACGAACCCAAACCGTCCTGCTTACGGGAGACCACGCGTCACTTTTGATGGTGTGAGGGGCACTGTTTAAAGGTTCTGGGATGGGGGCACGTGGCTACCCCATGCGTCGCCTCTGGGCTGAGGAGCAGAAGCAGAACCAGAACCAGAAGCACCAGGGCAGCAGTGAGTGAGCCTCAGCAAACATCTATGGGCAGGGGCCCACTCCAAGGAGCCGCACCAGCCAGTGCCAGGCTCCTTCAGGGAGAGGCAAAAGCACATCGGGGCAAAGCTCAGAGCTGTGCAGGGAAGTGCCCCACTGCGCAGAGGTGGCCAGACTTGGAGAGCAGGGCAGGGAGGACTACCGGGCAGCCAGCCAGAGCCTCAGCTCCCACGGAGTGGAATGCCAGGGGCCGGGGCAGCTCCCGCCACCTTCTGGTCTGTCGCTCCTACCAGCAGGCAGGAAATGCTTTTCAAAGGGCAGGGCACGCCCCACATTTTAAAAAAGTCTGTGTTAAATAGAAAGCAGAATTGTTGGGGGGACGTGATCCCACATCCCATCCCCCCACATCACTCTGCCGCTCATGTCTAGTGCCCTGCGTGGCTACAAATCTATACCAGTGGATGCAGATAGCGCAGAGAGAAATCGGAATCCATGGACCCCCAGGGCTCTCCCAGGAACCACAGTGGCAAAAGGAGCAGATTGTGGGGCGGCTGCTCCCAGGAGCCAGTCCCAGTGCCAGCAGCTGTCCTGTCCCCTGCCAGCCCTGACAGCATCCCTTCGAAGCAGCCGTCTGTGTCTCCTGTCCACGGGCATGTGGCGAGCCTGGTGGCACAGGGCACTGGCTCCGGGAAGTAGCAGCCCATGTGCTGCTCCTTTTGCCACTGCGGTTCCCTGGAGAGACCTGCAGTTCAGTGGACGCCTGCTTCTGTCTGTGGGTATCCACATCCCCAGGCATAAATGTGTATCCACGCAGAGCTCTACTTATGACTCAGTGCTACAGCTTTACGTCTGCTTGACCATTCTGTGCTGCTGGAGATGGGGGAGCCCCCTTGGCCTTCCATGGTTGGGGTGACCAGACACCCTGATATTAGGGGCTTTGTCCTAAGTAAACTAGTGTCTCTCTCATATACAGGCGCTTCTGTGAACGTTGCCGCATGGGGCAGCTGACGGCACAGGCATGACTAGGATTCCCTGAGTTGTCCAGTCTAATATGTCTACACTACCACCCTAGTTCGAACTAGGGTGGTTAATGTAGTCAACCGGAGTTGCAAATGAAGCCTGGGATTTGAATTTCCCGGGCTTCATTTGCATGTTGCCGGGCACCGCCATTTTTAAATGTCCGCTAGTTCGGACTCCGTGCACGCGGCTACACGCGGCACGGACTAGGTAGTTCGGACTAGGCTTCCTATTCCGAACTACCGTTACTCCTCGTGGACTACATTACCACCCTAGTTCGAACTAGGGTGGTAGTGTAAACATACCCTAAATTATTAAACCGGGTTGGAGACTCAGGAAAACAGAATCCTGATTCCACAGACTAAACTTGGCCTCTGTTTCACAAGGGGAATGAAATAGAGATACGGTGGGATGCCTCTCACATTGGGGGGCATGCTGCATGCAGCGTGCCGTGCTGCAAGGGACTGGCGAGTGTCTGGGTAGCACTGTCGCCTGGAGGCTGGCCTTCAGGGAAAACATGTCTTGCTGCTGCAAACAGCTCCTGGAGCGTCTCTTGTGGCTGAAGTGATAGAAGCCTGTTTTCTGGAGCCCGTAAGCCCTGGCATGGCTGGTATAAACCTGCGGAAGTCCAGGGGAGTTGCACTCGGGCACGAGCGTCCTGGGGTAAGCTCAGTGCTGTAAGTGTGTGCGGGAGCTAGGGCTGGGCGGTGCAGTCGGGAATTGTTACAATCACTGATGGAATTTCTACTTTCCATCCTTCCTGCTGCTTTACAGGACGAAATACAAAGAGCGAAGCTGCCCTGGTACTTGTGCAGGGTGTTCCGGACCCTGCGCTCACGCCCAAGTTCCAGAGACCTTTGAAGACAGGACAAGCAGCAATGGGCTTAAACTGCAGCAAGGGAGGTTGAGGTTGAACATTAGGCAAAATTTCCTGCCTCTCAGGGTGGTTAAACACTGGAATAAATTGCCTAGGGAGGTTGTGGAATCTCCATCCCTGGAGATATTTAAGAGCAGGTTGGATGGACACCTGTCAGGGATGGTCTAGATCAGTGGGTCTTAACCTTACTGCAGCATGCACCCTTTTGGTTCTCAAAATATGTTCTCGCACCCCTTATTAAAAATCGTTGAAGTAGGTCAGTTCTTTAAACCTAAGATATATCATAAAAATCTGGCAAGTCTCTCACCCCCAGAAAGGGCATCTCGCACCCCCACGAGGTGTGTGCACCCCAGGTTAAGAACCACTGGTCTAGTTGGTGCTTGGTCCTGCCGTGAGGGCAGGGGACTGGACTTGATGACCTCTCGAGGTCCCTTCCAGTTCTAGTGTCCTATGATTCTATGATAACAGCCAGGAGGGTGCGAATCATGCACAGAAGCAGGGACCTATTGCACTTCCTACTATGTCAGCCAGTGGTGCTAGCCAGCCATGGGGCAGAGATCAGACTGCTGCAGCATCCTAAGGGATGGCTTGGCCTGTATCTTGCCACAGTGCTCTCTGGAGCAAAGTGGTCCAGCTCCCTTCTGCCCCTCAGAGGGCTCCGGGTAAATGACACAGTCTGGCTCCGAGTGCCCTGGGGCAGAGGCAGTGGTCTGTCTTGGGCACGCGAATGTAGCATAATTACCGATAATGATTCCTTCCCGAGTCCCGGACATGAACATGGAGGCTGTTTTCGAAGGCAGGAGGAAGTGTCGGATTGCCAGGAAGGGGGAGAGGCGGCCTCTAGCACTCTCCAGTACCGGCACGGTGAGATGGTGCGAGCTGGCTTTGTGGCCGTCCGGAGGGGATGAGACACGGATCCGGGGGACGGGAGAAGGGGACCGCTGGCGTGGGGCGCGCGGCACTGCTTTGGTCAGCTCTGGTTTCTTGACGAACACCCACTCGTATCTCTCCATTTCAGGGCGTACCTTTAAAACAAAGGCAAGACGTCGGTGGCTTGCCCTTCCCAAACCCTTCTGGGGGGTGGTTTGGCTGGCCAGCCATGTGGCTGTTGGAGGTAGGTCCATCCGTAGAGACTGGTCATTGGGTCTTAGCAGTGCTAACCTCCACCAATAGTGTCACGGCAGTGTAGGGTGGTTGGGGACTCCTGGTTGGGCTGGAAAGACTCCAGCTCTGGGGAGAAGTGGGGTGCTGGCAATTTGTGACTACTAGACGGTTGCGTTTGTCGGAGGGGCTTACGGGGTTAATTTGAGATGAGCGGGACGGCTCGTAGGCAGGAAAGTGTCCTGTGACCTCAGAGAGACACCCACTTTGGGAAAATGCAAAAGCCATTCCCAGGGTCTTCCTCCCGCCCCCTGCCGAGCTCCCCAGAGCTGTTGGCTAGGGCAGGGGAGGCCGAGTTTGGGACACTGAGAGGAAGGACTTCCGGCCCCCTAGGGAGGGGAGGCAGTTGCTGCTGCAGAGCTGTTGACACAGACGCCAGTGCGGGGCCTGATGGCTCTGGGGCCCCCGGCAAAGCCCAGTTCTGGGACTGGAGGAAAATGGGGCAGTCAGACGTTTATGTGGGGGGAGGTCCAGGCAAGCAGTGGGTTACTCCCCCCTGGGCTGGTTCTGCTCCCAGCCCCACCTTTCCTACCTGTGCTCAGGTCCCGCCCCCAGCTGGGGGCTCTGCTGTCTCCTCAGCTCTGACTCGCCCTGGACTCCCAGAGGCTGGCTCCCCTGCCTGGTCCCTGGCCAGACCCACCTCTGAGTCTCCTCCCCGTTCGCCTCTGCCCAGGGAGTGAAGGGGCCAGCGCCACCGGCAGGAGCCCTGCCACCTGGTCTGGCTGGCTCCAGGCCCCTGGGCTGCTGCTGCCAGCTGGCTCTTTTCACTCCCAGCTGCAGGGAGAGGGCTCAGGCAGGTCGGTGAGGACGCACGGCGGGAGCACAGGTGCTGGAGCCACCGGGAACGCTGGACGGAGCTGCAGCTGGGTAGCAGAGCTGGCCGTACGGCAGAGCTCCCAGAGCAGTGGTAGGCAACCTGCAGCCCATGGGCCACATGCGGCCCACCACGATCCAATGTGTGGCCGCAAGACACTGAGTTTTCCTCTCCGTATGCCTAACGTGGCTGCGTGTGAGCTACGGTGCGGGCAGAGGCCACGCAGCGTGGACCGGGAGAGCCGTGTGCCCGCTCTGCATCCAAGGTGCTGCTGTGGGTCAAGCGCCCCCCCCCCCCGCACATCCCACGGACGCAGAGCTACCCCACCCTGGGAGACGGGCTTGGTGCCGACAATCTGATGGAGGGACACCTCTGCAGCCCAGGGAGCGCGCAGGGAGGAGTAACAGGCACCTGGCAGACCAAATGGAAAACCCATCCCTGCTTCAGGTTGCCTGGGTGGCTCTGGCCAGTGTGAAGCCGCTAGGCCGTCTTCTGCTCCCATGCCAGGGGGCTGGGCTCTGGGAGACAGACACCCCCACGGGCCTCTGTTCATTGACAGCTCCTGTTCGCTCATTACGTTTTATTCCTGCCGTTGAGGTTAAACTGGCCTGTGCTTTAAAAGCCTGTTCAGGGTGAGCTGACTGGGTGGGAACAGTATACTCCTCCGAGCCCAGCCCCAAAGGCAGGAACGGCAGGCGCTGAGCCCAGGCAGACCTGCCGGGGACACCCAGTAGTCCAGGGCTGGTCTAACACTGGGTGAATTCTGCCCTAGAAGCGGTAAAGGCACAAGGGCTGCTGTCCCAGGGTGTGTCTAGACTACATGCCTCTGGCGATAGAGGCACATAGATTTGTTTACTCGGCATAGGGAAATGAAGTGGCTATTTAAATAATCGCCGCTTCATTTAAATTTAAATGGCTGCCGCGCTGAGCCAATCAGCTGTTAGTCGGCTCAGCGCGGTAGTCTGGACGCTCCGCAGTCGACATCAAAGGCATTTGTCGACCTCCCCGGTATGCCTCGTGGGATGAAGTTTACCGGGGAGGTCGACAAATGCCTTTGATGTCGACTGCAGAGCATCCAGACTACTGCGCTGAGCCGACAAGCAGCTGATCGGCTCAGCGCGGCAGCCATTTTAATTTAAATGAAGCGGCGATTATTTAAATCGCCGCTTCATTTCCCTATGCCGAGTAAACAAATGATTTAGTTGGGATTGGTCCTGCCTAGAGCAGGGGGCTGGACTTGATGACCTTCTGAGGTCTCTTCCAGTTCTTTAAAGACTAACAAGATGGTTTATAAGATGATGAGCTTTCATAGGCCAGACCCACTTCCTCAGATCAAATAGGAAGTGGGTCTGGCCCACGAAAGCTCATCATCTAATAAACCATCTTGTTAGTCTTTAAAGTGCTACATTGTCCTGCATTTTGCTTCAACTACCCCAGACTAACACGGCTACATTTCTATCACTCTTCCAGTTCTATGATTCTATGATTTTATTAAACAAATCGACATGCCTCTGTCACCAGAGGCTTGTAGTCTAGACACACCCCCAGAGAGGGGCAGAGGTGCCACCAATCCTGTAACCAGGACACTGCTGAGGTTCTGGTGTGGCTGGAGCCTGCCGCAGCTACAGCTGGCTACACTGCAGGTGTATGGCACAGAGAAGCACGGACTAGAAGGGGACTGGACTGGAGAAGCTGCTGAGCTAGATGGATCTGACCTGACAGAGCAATTTCTGTTCCTCTGCATTCTCCTCCGTGAGGTCTGAGGGGCACCGGCGAATTGTCTCTAGTACCTGCCTGCTGGGCTGTCCCTATGATACAAGCATGCAGCCTACACCATAGGCAAGCCGCAATCCCGATACAGCAGGAAAGAGTCAGACTTACGCTGAAAACAAAGCATTCCCCTGTTCCAAAGAAGCTGGACGCTGCCCCGCTCTTCTTCCTTTCATTCCAGTCAGACGAGAGGAAGGCACCACACACCTTGCAGGAGAGAGGCAGAACCATTTGGAGTCAAGGGCTCTACAGCAGGAAATGCATTGCAAGGGGCAAAGAGCAGGCTGGCAAACGTCGATTTATCCCCACACTCCTTTGGACCCCAGGTGGGAATTTCGAGAGCAGCGTATTAGAAATGAGACCCCCCCCCATCCTCCGTGTGGCTCTGAGGGCAGAATTCCCCCCCAAAAGTGAAGTTCTGCCCCAAAATGAAACGAAGTAGAAAAGGCCCCTTCTCACTCAGCTGATCTGCCCCATATGTGGATCTAGGGCTACTACTTTAGTTAAGTGACTAATGCAGGTTTTCAATTTTCTTAGCCCTGCAGCTATAGGAGAGCAGGCTGCAATCTCCTGTTGCTTCTTCAGCAGGATGCCTCACACAAGTTCCAGTCAGTTCTGTCTGCAGAAGGCTATCGGACAGCCCAGTTATTTCAGAGTCGCTGTCCTGATTCCCTAATAAGTGTGAACACAAGAATGGCCATTCTGGGTCAGACCAAAGGTCTGTCTAGCCCAGTGTCCTGTCTTCCCCAACAGTGGCCAAAGCCAGGTGCCCCAGAGGGCCTGACAGACCAGGGAATCATTAAGTGATCCATCCCTGTTGCCCATTCCCAACTTCTGACAAAGAGGCATGGGACATCATCCCGGCCCATCCTGGCTCGTAGCCATTGATGGACCTCTCCTCCATGAACTTATTTAGTTCTTTTTTTAACCCAGTTACTGTCTTGGCCTTTGCAGAATCCTCTGGCAAGGAGTTCCACAGGCTGACTGTGTGTTGTGTGACTACTTCCTTTTGTTTGTTAGAAACCTGCTGCTTATTAATTTCATTTGGTGACCCCTAGTCCTTGTGTTATGAGAAGGAGCAAATAGCATTTTCTTCAGACCAGTCAATATTTTATAGACCTCTGTCATATCTCCACTTAGCTGTCTCTTCCAAACTCAAAAGTCCATTCTTATTAATCTCTCCTCATATGGAAGCTGTTCTATACCCCTAATTATTTTTGTTGCCTTTGTCTGAACCTTTTCCAATTCCATCGTAACTTTTTTTAGATGAGGCAACCACATCTGCATGCAGTATTCAAGATGTGGACCTCCCATTGATGTATATAAAAGCAATAGAATATTTTCTGTCTTAATCTCTATCCCTTTCTTTATGGGTCCCAACATTCTGTTTGCTTTTTTTGGCTGTCACTGCACATTGAATGGATGTTTTCAGAGAACTATCCAAGATCTCTCTCTGGTCCGCAGATGAAGCTGTTCAGGAACAGCTGTGACACTTTTCATTCAGACTAAGGTAGGATGTGAATTTACTTTCAAGTGGTGACAAGCCCTTGCATGTTTTTGAATATCTAGTATGGACCGGATTCAAAACCTTCGGAAACACCTTTAAAACATTTGAACTGGTGGTTGTCAACTCTAGGGCCACACCAAGCCTAGAACTGGTACCCTTGAGTGGGCCATGACCAGCTGCTACATTTTACAGGTGTTAAGCCCTGTGCTCAATCGGATGCTAATTGATGTGTAGAAATGGGATAGCTAATCTATTTGCCTAATCCGGACGAGGGCCTGGGCTGGGGAGTAGCGTGTTTGTCCCCTTGCCAGGATCTGGGAAAGCTGTGCCAGAAAGCAACGACGTTTTCGTGATGCCTGAGGCTTATGGCACAGGCCGATTGCCATTTGACTAAGGGTTCAGAGGCAGAGCATGGAATATGAGCTGTTCCTGGGGTCCTTGGAAGGACCCTGGCTTTTTACTTTGGGGGTTATTTTGCCTACTTGAAATGTGAAGGCGAATGCCTCTGGTTTTCCTCCCCTCTGTGTTGCTATTATGGAAATCCACTCCTGAGGCCTGTACTGCAGGCCTTGCTTAGGCAAATCTTCTGTGACTTCATTTGCATGAGTAGGGACTTCAGGGTTTGACCCATATTTGCAGGAAGTGATTTCCACCTTTAATATTTTATCCAGCTATTCGTCTCCTCCAATCAGTGGCGCCCTGAGACCTCAACCAGTGTCAGGGAAGACGTGCTTCATTGGGGAATTCCCCTGATGCCAAATCAGCAGTCTTTACGGAGCTGGTGTAAAGATGCTGCAGCACAGGGATGAACTGGGCCCCGGCGGAGGAAGAGTGATATTCGTGGGGTCTCCGTAGGCCCCCTTGCTTCTGGATGCCCTGGCAGCAGCTGTGCCAAGAGTGGTGCTGCCTTTTGATTTAGGCTGCTATAATCCAGGCCTGTCACCTGACGAGTAAATTCAGGGCTTCAATGTAAGCCCATTTGGGAGCTGTATGCTGCCCCTTTCTCCCTGGCCCCACCAGCAGCTGGGACACACTCACAGCCCTCTTCAGTGGTTGGGAAATACTTACTTCCCCCTGAGCGGTTTTTATGAGCAGGACTGTCGGTTCGTAGCCTTCACAGCATGAGTAAAACCTGCAGGGACAGAGAGAGTGGATCCGTTTCCATCGCGGCGTGTTTTCCTGTCGGAGTTACTGACGAGACGCACATAACGCAAGGGGACGCGAAGTGAGGTGCGTGCTGTTTGCGCACAGCATTGACCGGAGGAGCCGGGCGCTCCCTCTGCATGCCAAGTGTGGCTGTGGTTCAATGGGCACTGTCATGATTATGAGGGTTAGCCAGCAGCCTGGGGATTAAGGAGTTAACTACACCTAGCCAGGTGGAGTGACCAGTAGGAATGTAGGTGGGACTTTCAAACTGGGACAAAGGAATTTGGGTTTTTTCCTTTTCTCCTTTTCTCTCTCGGAGTGAGTCCTCTGCAGCTACAGGGAGGGACAAGCATGTCTCTCTCCAAGAAACAATACGTCACTTTCTGTAAGCAGGGTAACATTTAGGTTGTTTCGTTAGGCTTTATTGTTTAAGGGTTGGGTATGGGATCTGAGATCGGGCACTGTTTAAAAGATGTTTTGGCTTTTCTTTGTAACTAAGTTCTAGGCCCATGGGCTGTGTCTACACTGGCATGAATTTCTGGAACTGCTTAAAACGGAATACTATTCCGTTTTCAGTTTTTCCGGAAAAGGAGTGTCTACATTGGCAGGCTGCTTTTCTGGAAAAGCCCTTTTTCCGGAAAAGCGTCCGTGGCCAATGTAGATGCGCTTTTCCGGAAAAAAGCCCCGATTGCCATTTTCGCTATCGGGGCTTTTTTCCGGAAAAGACTACTGGGCTGTCTACACTGGCCCTTTTCCAGAACAGTGTTCCGGAATAAGGACTTATGCCCGAGCGGGAGCAGAATAGTTTTTCCGGAATAGCGGCTGATTTTGTTCAGTAGAGCATCGTTGCTTTTCCGGAAATTCAAGGGCCAGTGTAGACAGCTCGCAGCTTATTCCGGAAAAGCGGCTGATTTTCCGGAATAAGTGGCCCAGTGTAGACACAGCCATGGAGTTTCTCCATGAGTATATTTTGTTACCTTCCCATCTAGTCATTATGCCTGCAACAGGAATATTGTTGTAATAATAAAAGTTCTTTCCTTTCTTTTTATTAACCTGGCAGTGGTTAATTGTGTGCCCTGATTTTTATTTTAGGGGTGAGATTTCCCAAATGATCTTTCCCCTGATTTCTTTATCAACATTTGGGTGGTGGCAGCGGAAGTTTTATTCCCAAGATCTAGGTTTTTAAGATCTTGGGGGAAGTTTTATACCAAAGCCTGGTAGATAAGGCTTTGGGGTACACTTGCTGGCCCCCACTTCTGCATTTATCATGCCAGTGGGGAAGGAGCCATGACAGGCACAGCCCGCAAGTGCGGCTAGCAACACTCGCCCAGCGCAGGAGGCTGCTTGGTTACAACAATCTTGCAGCCCCCTGAGACAACGGAGGGACACCCATGCGGCCCACTCACCAGCCTACTGCTTTGGACTGACCTTGGACCATGTTACCATGTCCCCTCCAAGCCAGGTTCTGGCCTTGACCTATAGTTGGGGTCCTGACACAGTGTCTGCTTCCTTCGCATGCCCGCTGTGCTGGGGTGAGCGAGGCCCTGCACTGCGCCTGCATCCACGGACGTCTTCTGCGGCCCCTTTGCATGTTATTTGCAGCCTCTGCGGTGCCTGGAGTGGGAGCCAGAACCTGCCCATTGCCATCAGTCAAGGGCTGATTGAGGAGCACAGTCTCGGCTCCATGTCCGCATGCTGATGCAGAGAGCCTCCCCTCCTTTGATCTGGCTGATTGGCCCGAACGCTAACGGAGCAGGAAGCACCCGCAGGACATGCTAATGCCATTGGAGCAGAGCATCAGTACTGGAAAGGGAGGGAGCTCAAACCTGGGCCTGGCTCTGAGTTTACAGCCATTCTGCTCCGGTGTAATCCCAATTGATTCAGTCACAGCCGGCTCACCCCACTCGAAGTGTGATCAGAATAAAAGGCTGGATCCTGCTGAGACCAAACTGTCCCCGGCCAGAGGGCCACAATCTGCTTTTGGTCTGAACTGTGACATCGGCATAAATGAATAGGTTCCGCATGGCCCTGCGCTATGTGCAGGGGAGAAGAATGGCCTTTCTGCAGCACACTCAGGCTACTTCTACACGACGAGTTTTGTCGGCAAAAAATATGCTAATGATGGACTCATTTGCATGAGTCGCAATCTCGTTTGCATATTTTCTGCCGATCCGTTTTTGCGCTAGGAGTTTTTGCGCAAAAATAAGCAGTGTGGATGTTTTCTTTTTGCGCAAAACCCCCTTTTTCCGCAAGACCCTTATGCCCCCAAAAAGGAGGTGTACTGGTCTTATGGAAAAAGGGATTTTTGCACAAAAAGAAAACGTCCACACTACTTGTTTTTGCGCAAAAACCCCTAGTGCAAAAACGGATCTGCAGAAAACATGCAGATGAGATCACGACTCATGCAAATGAGTCCCTTGTTAGCTTAGTGCAGACTTAGCCGCAGTGGAAAGGGTCAGGGGCGCTTTCATTCCTTATGCACATGCGATGCCTAGGGAGGTGCTGGACTCACAGCCCCAGATACACCCCGTTAACATGCCTCAGCCTTGACCAGGACAGAGGGCCCGTCTCGAGAGAGAGAGAAACAAGGTCAGATGGTGGCAAGTCCCATCCATGGCCTCTCCTCAGCAAGGCTGACAGTGGTGGTGGGTTTGTGCTGGGACACATGCCCTCAGAGGATTGGGCTGAGACCCACCAAATGTATTGCACGTCAGGTAAAACAGCCATTGAAGGGAATAGGGGAGTGGATTTAGACAGGAGTGACGCTACAGGTACCTTTGTCAAGCTGGCCGTGCCACGTGCCTCAGGGACATTCGTCCAACAGGCCACCTGGCTTAGGAAGCTGCTCAGCTGTTAGTTCCTTTCCTTGGCTGAACATGTTGGGCCAGATCCTGCGTTGGTGTAAACCAGTGCCGTGCCATTGAAGTGGACAGGGCTGTGTGTATTTACCTCACCTGCAGAGCCGGCCCGTTCGCCCTCATTGGGCGGTTGCCACTGTACCTTTGCAGGCTGTATCCGTTCTCTGAGGTGGAGAATAGCAGGACAGGGGGGAATAAGGAGAATCGCTTGGGAATCCAGGACCACACGATGCGCATCTCCTGAGCAGTCACGATGGTGGAGCTGAATTTCAGCATGTCTACTGCCAGGTGGAACAGCTGCCTGTGGGAGGGAGGGAAGATGTCAGAGAGGCAGAGCCACCTTCATTGCCAGAGCCTCACGCCCACGGCGCAGCGGAAAAACGCCAGACGCGCACTGATTGCGTTGCAACCTCGTCCCCTGCGCTGCAGCTTTTCTCGTGGCTTTTCAGCTGGAAACACCCTCTTCTGAATGCCTTGTGAAATGAGGTTTACAGGAGCGGTCGACAAAGGCTTCCCTTGTCGACCGATCCGTGTCTAGACTGCCGCCCTGTGCCGGATCAGCTGATTGTCGGCACAGCATGGCGGCCATTTTTATTTTAATGAAGTGTGGATTATTTAAATCCCTGCTTCATTGACTATGTCGGGTAAACTAGTTTACATGGCTCCATCGACGGAGCCATTAGTCTAGACGTACCCAAGAAGTGGGCTGTGCTCACGAAAGCTCGTGATCCCATCGACATGTTTTGTCTATAAAGTGCTACCAGAGCGTTTGTTGTTTTTTAAGGTTATCCTGTACAGACTAACTCGGTGACCCCCTGAAGCTTCTAAGCATTTCAAAGCCACCTTTCCCCAGAGCACCTGTCTGGAGTTGGCAGGAGCAGTGGGGAATGCCACATGGCTACGCTGGCGAATGACTCAGTCTTACCTGCGCTGAACCACCGTTATGCCTTTCTCCGCCAGCGCTTTCCTGTTGGCCATCTGAAGAAGCCAGATTTCCTTGTGGGAGAACAGCCGAATCCCAAAGGCTCTCTCCAGGAGCTTGTCAGCCGCCATATGCTTCTTCACATTCTGCACGAAAGCCTTCAGCTCACCCTGGACGTTGGTCGCTTCCAGCTCTCCGGAGGTCACCAAGAGCCTGTACTGCATCAGCAAGGCCAGAGCGATACGGTAGAGGACTTTCTGACCCTCCAGCAGGAACACGTCGAGGACGCGGATAGCGTAGTCAAATGGAAGGTCACCGAAGATCCACCCCAGCCACTCGGAATAGACCTCAAAGACATTTTCACAGGTGCTGGCGATTAATCTGTGGGCGGCTGGGCAGTGCTTGCTGGCCAGATCCCCAAAAGTCATACAGGAGGCCTGATGGGCCAGGAAGGACTGGTCTATGTAGCTGGTGTGAGCCTCATTGCAAGCGATGAGGCGCGAGACATTCTCAAAGCACTGAGCTTCATCTTCGCTGTAGTGCAGCAGCAGAGCCACGGCAGCCGGGAGAACTGGGCCGTAGGTGATGTCAGGGAAGAGGTTGCCAAGGCAGATGAGGATTTTCTTCACGGCGGTTACGCCTTCCATGGTCAGGCAATACGTGGGCAGCGTGCCCTCGCCGAGGAATTCGGGCAAGGGGTGGGAGCTCACGCTCTGCTTTCCAAACAGCCTGCTTGCTACGTCCCTGTAGACCAGAGCATCGGGGGTCACCAGCCGGCAGGGGATGCGCTGGATGATCTGGTGGTACGCCCGAGCTCTTAGCGCGTGGTCCGTAGCCCAGTGACCTGCTCTTGCCAGCTTTTTCAGCTCTTTGCTGGTGTGGGGGAGGCTCTGGCTGTGAGTGCTTGGCTGCCGATCCAACTCCGGCATCTTATCCCAGTCCACAAACTGGCCACAGCCCACGCAAGAGGATGCATCGATGTCCCAAGTCTCAGCATCGGAGATGATCAGCACCGGGATTTGAAGGGAATCAGCTGGCTCTGCAGGACAAAGGCGGGGCAGTGAGGCAATAACTGTTATGGGAGCAGCATCACTTGCTGAGAGACACCCACAGATGTCCCACACCGAGCTCTTCTGGGGAACAGGCCGTTCAACACAAGGCAGGCCCTTCCACGGGGGAGGGGGGATGTGAAGGATGTGAAAGCACCCACATGGCCCCCCAAATACGCATGGCCAGCTGGCCAGGGGAAGGCAGGAGCAGCACCCTGCCCAGGCTTCCCCCCAACATGCCCCGGCTGGCCAGGGGAAGGCTGGGGCTGATTTCCTCGCTTACTTGGGGGGCCACGGGGGGAGGAGGGCTGGTGCAGCCACACCCTTGCAGTCCACATTTACAAAACAAGCAGCCCTCCCCCCCCAGAAATTCCTGCCTGCCAGAGTGCTGAATGCTGCCTGAGAGCTGCCGCTAAGGCTGGGGTCACCCTATTCATGTATGAACAGCAAAACCATGTCCCTGCCCAAACAGGAAGTGCTTGTATTAGCTTTGGAGAACTAAGGACTCCTCATCATCTTCACCTTCGCACAGACATCTTTGAAAAAGTGGAAGTCAAATGCTAGTAAGGAAAATAGAAAGGAGCATAAATTTTGTCAAATTGTGTAAAAATCATATATATAGTAGCCTAGTGTCTGTGCATCTGTAACGCTGAAATGCTGGCTGTTCCCTCTGGGCGGCGCTGTTGCTGAAATGCTGGCTGTTCCCTCTGGGCGGCGCTGTTGCTGAAATGCTGGCTGTTCCCTCTGGGCGGCGCTGTTGCTGAAATGCTGGCCGTTCCCTCTGGGTGACGCTGTTGCTGAAATGCTGGCTGTTCCCTCTGTGCGGCGCTGTTGCTGAAATGCTGGCTGTTCCCTCTGGGGGGCGCTGTTACTGAAATGCTGGCTGTTCCCTCTGGGCGACGCTGTTGCTGAAATGCTGGCTGTTCCCTCTGTGCGGCGCTGTTGCTGAAATGCTGGCTGTTCCCTCTGGGCGGCGCTGTTGCTGAAATGCTGGCTGTTCCCTCTGGGCGGCGCTGTTACTGAAATGCTGGCTGTTCCCTCTGGGGGGCGCTGTTACTGAAATGCTGGCTGTTCCCTCTGGGGGGCGCTGTTGCTGAAATGCTGGCCGTTCCCTCCGGGCGACGCTGTTACTGAAATGCTGGCTGTTCCCTCTGGGCGGCGCTGTTACTGAAATGCTGGCTGTTCCCTCTGGGGGGCGCTGTTGCTGAAATGCTGGCTGTTCCCTCTGGGCGGCGCTGTTGCTGAAATGCTGGCCGTTCCCTCTGGGCGGCGCTGTTGCTGAAATGCTGGCCGTTCCCTCTGGGGGGCGCTGTTACTGAAATGCTGGCCGTTCCCTCTGGGGGGCGCTGTTGCTGAAATGCTGGCTGTTCCCTCTGGGCGGCGCTGTTACTGAAATGCTGGCTGTTCCCTCTGGGCGGCGCTGTTACTGAAATGCTGGCCGTTCCCTCTGGGCGGCGCTGTTACTGAAATGCTGGCCGTTCCCTCTGGGCGACGCTGTTACTGAAATGCTGGCCGTTCCCTCTGGGCGGCGCTGTTACTGAAATGCTGGCCGTTCCCTCTGGGCGGCGCTGTTGCTGAAATGCTGGCTGTTCCCTCTGGGGGGCGCTGTTACTGAAATGCTGGCTGTTCCCTCTGGGGGGCGCTGTTGCTGAAATGCTGGCCGTTCCCTCTGGGCGGCGCTGTTACTGAAATGCTGGCCGTTCCCTCTGGGCGGTGCTGTTACTGAAATGCTGGCTGTTCCCTCTGGGCGGCGCTGTTACTGAAATGCTGGCTGTTCCCTCTGGGCGGCGCTATTGCTGAAATGCTGGCTGTTCCCTCTGGGCGGCGCTGTTACTGAAATGCTGGCTGTTCCCTCTGGGCGGCGCTGTTACTGAAATGCTGGCTGTTCCCTCTGGGCGGCGCTGTTGCTGAAATGCTGGCTGTTCCCTCTGGGCGGCGCTGTTGCTGAAATGCTGGCTGTTCCTTCTGGGCGGCGCTGTTACTGAAATGCTGGCTGTTCCCTCTGGGCGGCGCTGTTGCTGAAATGCTGGCTGTTCCCTCTGGGCGGCGCTGTTGCTGAAATGCTGGCTGTTCCCTCTGGGCGGCGCTGTTGCTGAAATGCTGGCTGTTCCCTCTGGGCGGCGCTGTTACTGAAATGCTGGCTGTTCCCTCTGGGCGGCGCTGTTGCTGAAATGCTGGCTGTTCCCTCTGGGCGGCGCTGTTGCTGAAATGCTGGCTGTTCCCTCTGGGGGGCGCTGTTACTGAAATGCTGGCTGTTCCCTCTGGGGGACGCTGTTGCTGAAATGCTGGCTGTTCCCTCTGGGGCGGCGCTGTTGCTGAAATGCTGGCTGTTCCCTCTGGGGCGACGCTGTTACTGAAATGCTGGCTGTTCCCTCTGGGGGGCGCTGTTGCTGAAATGCTGGCTGTTCCCTCTGGGCGGCGCTGTTACTGAAATGCTGGCTGTTCCCTCTGGGCGGCCCGTGCTGCATGGGGAGTGCGGGGCCGAAATGGCCGCTTGCGTTGCTTGCTCCCCCGCGGCGGCCCGGCTAAGCAGCGCAGAAGTCAGCCAAGCGCCACGGAGGAGGGAAAGGGAGGCAGGCGGTGACGTACATGGCCAGGGGGCGGGGCCTGGCCGTGTACGTCACCACCCCGCCCTCCTTCGCCTCCCGCCATGGCGCTTAGCTGACTTCTGTGCTGCTCAGCTGGGCTGCCGCGGGGGAGCCCAAACGGCCGCTTGCTCCACTTGCTCTCCTGTGGCAGCCCGGCTGAGCGGCGCAGAAGTCAGCCGAGCGCCAGGGTGGGAGGCGAAGGCGGGTGGGGTGGTGACATGCGGCGTGACAGCAGCTCCAGGCCCCGCCCCCTCACTGTGAATGTCACTGCTCTGCCCCCCTTCGCCTCCCACTGTGGCGCTTGGCTGACTTCTGCACCCCTCAGCCAGGCTGCCGCGTGGGTGCAAGCGGCACAAGCGACCGTTTGGGCTCCACGCTCCCCATGCAGCACTGGGAGTACGGAGCCCAAATGGCTGTTTGGGCTCCGTGGTCCCCCGAGTGAGAGGCAGGATGGGGAGGAGAAGAGAAAGAGAGAGACAGAGAGAGAGGCAGGAGGTGGAGGAGAGCTGAGAGAGAGAGAAGGGGAGGCAATAGGAGAAGGAGAAAGAGAGAGACGGAGCGAGAGACTGGAGGCCCAGGAGAGAAGACCGATGTGGAGGAGAGACCTGAAAATCCTGTCTTATGACGGGCTAATTGGCTAGTATAATAAGAAAAGCCAAAAAGGAGTTTGAAGAACAAATACTCCAAAACTCAAAAAGCAATAGTAAAATGTTTTTTAAGTACATCAGAAGCAGGATGCTGGCCCTTGGAAGATCAAGATGCTAAAGGAGCACTCAAAGATGATAGTCGCTGCAGAGAAGCTAAATGAATTATTTTCTTCAGTCTTCATGGCTGAGGATATTGGAGAGATTCCCAAACCTGAGCCATCCTTTTTTTGGTGACAAATCGGAGGAATATGCCAGCCTGAGGTGTCATGAGAGGTGGTTTTGGAACAAACTGAGATACTGAACAGTAATAAGTAACCGGGACCAGATGGCATTTAACCCAAGAGTTCTCAAAGAACTCAAATGTGAAATTATGGAATTAGTAACTATGGTTTGTAACCTATCCTCTAAATCAGCTTCCGTACCTAATGACTGGAAGATAGCTAATGTGACGCCAATATTTAAAAAGGGGTCTAGAGGTGATCCTGGCAATTACAGACTGGTAAGTCTAATATTTGTACCAGGCAAATTAGTTGAAACTATAGTAAAGAATAAAATTGTCAGCCACATAGATGAACATAATTTGTTGGGGGAAAGTCAATATGGTTTCTGTAAAGGGAAATCATGCCTTACTAATCTGCTAGAGTTCTTTGATGGGGTCAACAAACATGTGGACGAGGGGGATCCAGTAGATATAATATACTTGGAATTCCAGAAAGGCTTTGATAAGGACCCTCACCAACGGCTCTTCAGTAAAGTAAGTTGTCATGGGATCAGAGGGAAGGTCCTTTCATGGATTGATAACTGGCTAAAAGACAGGAAACAAAGGGTAAGTTTTGTGGGTGGAGAGGGGTAACTAGTGGGGTCCCCCAAGGGTCTGTTCTGGGACCAGTCCTGTTCAACTTATTTATAAATGATCTGGAGAAAGGGGTTAATTAGTGAGGTGGCAAAATTTGCAGATGATACTAAACTGTTCAAGATAGTTAAAAACAAAGAAGACTGTGAAGAGCTTAAAAAGGATGTAATCAAACTAAGTGATTGGGCAACAAAATGGCAAATGAAATGTAATGTTGATAAATGTAAAGTAATGCACATTGGAGAAAAATAATCCCAACTATACATACAATATGATGGGGACTAATTTGGCTACAACTACTCAAGAGAGAGATCTTGGAGTCATTGGGCACGTCTAGACTATGTTTTAATTTCGAAAGAGGATATGCACATTCCATGGGAGTTTGCATATCTTCTTCCGATCGCATTTTCAAAAGAGGATCTTTCAAAAGTGAAAGTAGTCTGGATGCATTTAAAAAACAAAACAAAACCCTTTTTTGAAAAAAAACGCTCTTCAAAAAAAAAAAGGAGGTTTACATGGTTTTTCAAAAAAAAAGGGTTGTTGTTTTTTTAAAACCACGTCCAGACTACTTTCACTTTTGAAAGATCCTCTTTCGAAAATACGATTGGAAGAAGATATGCAAATTCCCGTGGAATTTGCATATCCTCTTTCGAAGAGTTCATGATCTTAAGGAAAGGTAGAAGGGAGACCAGCACAATTGAGGTAATGGATTTCAGGAAGGCAGATTTTGATAAGCTCAGAGAACTTGTAGGTAAGGTCCCATGGGAAGCAAGACTGAAGGGAAAAACAACTGAGGAGAGTTGGAAGTATTTCAAAGGGACGTTGTTAAGGGCCCAAAAGCAAACAATTCCGCTGTGTAGGAAAGATAGAAAATATGGCAAAAGACCAGCTTGGCTTTACAAGGAGATCTTGCATGATCTCAAAATAAAAAAGGAGTCGTATAAAAAATGGAAACTAGGACAACTAACAAAGGATGAATATAGGCAAGCAACACGGGAATGCAGGGGCAAGATTAGAAAGGCAAAGGCACAAAATGAGATCAAACTAGCTACAGGCATAAAGGGAAACAAGAAGACCTTTCATAAATACATTAAAAGCAAGAGGAAGACCAAGGACAGGGTAGGCCCACTGCTTAGTGAGAAGGGAGAAGCAGTAACAGGGAACTTGGAAATGGCGGAGATGCTCAATGACTTCTTTGTTTCGGTCTTCACTGAGAAGTCTGGAGGTGTGCCTAACGTAGTGAATACAAGCAGAGAGAGGGTAAGTTTAGAAGATAGGATACACAAAGAACAAGTTAAAAATCACTTAGGAAAGTTAGATGTCAGCAAGTCACCAGGTCCTGATGAAATGCATCCCAGGATACTTAAGGAGCTGATAGAGGAGGTATCTGAGCCTTTAGCTATGATCTTTGAAAAATCATGGCAGACAGGGGAGATTCCAGAAGACTGGAAAAGGGCAAATATTGTGCCCATCTATAAAAAGGGGAATAAGAACAACCCAGGAAACTACAGACCGGTAAGTTTAACATCTGTCCCAGGGACGATAATGGAGCAGGTAATTAAGGAAATCATATGCAAACACTTGGAAGGTAATAAAGTGATAGGGAATAGCCAGCATGGGTTTGTGAAGAACAAGTCATGCCAAACTAATCTGATAGCTTTCTTTGATAAGATAACGAGCCTTGTGGATAAAGGAGAAGCGGTGGATGTCATATTCCTAGACTTTAGTAAGGCATTTGATACGGTCTCGCATGATATTCTTATTGATAAACTAGGCAAATATAACTTAGATAGGGCCACGATAAGGTGGGTGCATAATTGGCTGGATAACCGTAGTCAGAGAGTTGTTGTTAACGGTTCTAAATCCTGCTGGAAAGGGATAACAAGTGGAGTTCCTCAAGGGTCTGTTTTGGGACCCGTACTGTTCAATATCTTCATCAATGATGTAGATATTGGGATAGAGAGTACGCTTATTAAGTTTGCAGATGATACCAAACTGGGTGGGGTTGCGACTTCTTTGGAGGATAGGGACATAATTCAAAATGACCTTAGCAAGTTAGAGAAATGGTCAGAGGTAAACAGGATGAGGTTTAATAAAGAGAAATGCAAAGTGCTCCACTTAGGAAGGAACAATCAGTTCCATACATACAAGATGGGAAGCGACTGTCTAGGAAGGAGCATGGTGGAAAGGGATCTAGGGGTCATAGTGGACCACAAGTTGAATATGAGTCAACAGTGTGATGCTGTTGCAAAAAAAAGCAAATATGATTCTAGGTTGTATCAAGAGGTGTGTTGTAAGCAAAACTCGTGAAGTCATTCTGCCGCTCTACTCTGCACTAGTTAGGCCTCAGCTGGAGTACTGTGTCCAGTTCTGGGCGCCACATTTCAAGAAAGATGTGGAGAAATTGGAAAGGGTACAGAGAAGAGCGACAAGAATGATTAAAGGTTTAGAGAACATGACCTATGAAGCCAGGCTTCATGAACTGGGCTTGTTTAGTTTGGAAAAAAGAAGATTAAGGGGGGACATGATAGCGGTTTTCAAATATCTAAAAGGGTGTCACAAGGAGGAAGGCGAAAATTTGTTCCTCTTGGTTTCTGAGGACAGGACAAGGAGTAATGGGCTTAAAGTGCAGCAGGGGAGGTTTAGATTGGACATTAGGAAAAAATTCCTAACTGTCAGGGTGGTCAAATTGCCAAGGGAGGTGGTGGAATCTCCCTCTCTGGAGATATTTAAGAACAGGTTAGATAGACATCTGTCAGGGATGGTGTAGACGGAGCTTGGTCCTGCCTTGAGGGCGGGGGGCTGGACTCGATGACCTCTCGAGGTCCCTTCCAGTCCTATTATTCTATGATTCTATGATTCTATGAAATTAAAATGTAGTCTAGATGTGCCCATTGTGGATAGTTCTCTGAAAACATCCACTCAGTGTGCAGCGGCAGTCAAAAAAGCAAACCGAATGTTAGGAATCATTAAAAAAGCGATAGAGAATAAGACAGAAAATATCTTATTGCCTCTGTCTAAAACAATGGTACACCCACATTTTGAATACTGCATACACATGTAGTCGCCTCATCTCAAAAAGATATATTGGCATTGGAAAAGGTTCAGAAAAGGGCAGCAAAACCGATGAGGGGTTTGGAACGGGTCCCATATGAAGAGAGATTAAAAAGACTTGGACTTTTAGCTTAGAAAAGAGGAGACTAAAGGGGGATATCATAAGAATGGCCGTACTGGGTCAGACCAAAGGGCCATTAAGCCCAGTAGCCTGTCTGCTGACAGTGGCCAGCACCAGGTGCCCCAGAGGGGGTGGACCGAAGACAATGATCAAGCGATTTGTCTCCTGCCATCCCTCTCCAGTCTCTGACAAACAGAGTCCAGGGACACCATTTCTATCCCCTGGCTAATAGCCTTTTATGGACCTCCATGAAATTATCTAGCTTCTCTTTAAAATCTGTTATAGTGCTAGCCTTCTCAGCCTCCTCTGGCAAGGAGTTCCACAGGTTGACTACGCGCTGTGTGAAGAAGAACTTTCTTTTATTAGTTTTAAACCTGCTGCCCATTAACTTCATTTTGTGTCCTCTAGTTCTTCTATTATGGGAACTAATAAATAACTTTTCTTTATCGGCCCTCTCCACACCACTCATGATTTTATAGACCTCTCTCATATCCCCCCTCAGTCTCCTCTTTTCTAAACTGAAAAGTCCCAGTTGCTTTAACCTCTCTTCATGGTAGAGGTCTATAAAATCATGATGGGTATTGGCCACTGTCGGAAGACAGGACACTGGGCTAGATGAACTGTTGGTCTGACCCAGTCTGGCCGTTCTTATGTTCATAGGTGCTGTTTTACTGAACCCTCCTGAACTGATAGAATTGATGAATAACCCACTGAACAAATGGCCTCTTCCCAAATAAACCTGATGCAGAAAGAACCTGTGCCTAGTGCTTTCGCAGCACGGCAGATACCTGGGGATAACTGAGTCCTTTTTAGCAGCATGCCAGGTGTGTTCTACCTAGGTGTCCCTGGCACCTTCAGCAGCGTGGCAGGGACATTACAAAAAACTTAATTTAAAATAAAAGTTAATCTTTTAAGTCTCAAACTCTGACTTTGAGGCAATTAACAATTTGAGCCAGACTTGGTACATACGTGGGCTGGATCGACTGGGCCATAGCGCAGGACAATAAAGTCCAAGTACAGACCACAGTGTGTTAACCTCACGTCTGTTGCAGGTTCTGTACCACCCAGAGACAGGAACACTAGCAGCTTCCTTTCCAGTTCCTGCTCCCCACTCTCTGCTTCATGGGGCTGTAGTTTTGTCTGGTAGGGCGTACAAAGAATTGTGCCCGGACAGGCCAAAATGGAGTTCCAGACAGCTCCACAGACTGGCCCAGTCCATCCCCAGCATATGTTATTGGAGACGGATTGAATTAAGGCAATGTGGCTTCTGGATCCAAACTGCAGTGCTGCTGACATTCGGCCAGGCAGTAGCAGAAGAGTGCAAACAACAGGCTGTACAGATCACTCAAGCCAGGTGACCCCTTCAGAGTTAGGGGCCTGGCTGCTGGTCCCCAAGGAGAGTCTCGGTAATGTGTGAGTGTTAGTCCTCGTTCTTCTGCCATCTCAGTCTGTCCCCCAGCTCTCTCTGTCCCATCTTCGTAGCCATGGGAGACCCTGAACACAGCAGGGCTTGCTTAGTTCCACAGAGCAGAGGGGAAGGGCAGGTTCTGGGAGCCAGCACGTGGCTTTGCAGGGTGATGGGGATGGTTGAGAGACAGGACCCTGCCTATCCACCCGGTGCAGTGTGCGCAGGGCATTGGCGATCCGCAGAGGCAGCCGCAGAAGCTGCTTGTTGTGTTGCTCATGGTTTGAAAGAGGATTCGGTCCCACCCCACAGCACCTGGCCTTCCTACCCGACTTGGGGTCAGTGGAATCAGGCTCTGTGCTGGGGACAGGACTTGCCACCAAAGGTGCGTGTGTCCCGCCAGTCATTGGATCTCTGGAATGAGCCTGCTCTGGAGAGGCAGCAGCATTGCACCACAAGTCAATAGAAGAGCAGCAGGGGCCTCCTGCCCAGAGGCAGGTTACGGGGCCCTGTTGATTCCCCAGCAATGGCAGCTCAGCCACGTGCTCTAGAGATTTCGTTTGGCTTGTTATCGTTAACTGAGAGTTGTCAGTGAGCCTGGTGCCAGGGGGGGTCATGTACGCCCCTCCGCCAGCATACACAGACCAGAGTGAAAACCACCAAAAACTGCTGGGGGGGGGGGACTCTATGGCCTGTTCCCTTCCCCTCCCAAATCCTGCAGATGCCCATGCAAAGTGTCCTCCTGCCTTACAGAGAGTCCCTGACACCTGACTCTGAATCCCTGAATTATTGGCACCTAGAAGTCACCATGTCCTACTCTGAGGCTGAAAACTCCTGCCAGTCTGCCCCCTGCTTTTGGGCACCTTAGAATAGAGCCTGTAGGGGCAGGTGGTGCTGGAAAACAAGCCCTTCTCTGCCCCTATTCCAGTGTGTGTGGGGGGGTGGAGGGGGGGTTGGTTCACTGTTTACTGCCTACACACCACAGGCGGCATTTTGTAAACGCAGTGTCTGTTCACGAGGGATTTATTTTTTACCCTGGAGCTAGTCTGAGCCTCATTTTGAACAGATCACCAAGATCTTGGGGAAACATCGTATTAGAAAGGAGACCCCTCGTTTCCTCCCTGCCTGCTACAGGTCTCAAGCCATGTGGGACTGGCTTTGCAGTGGAGTCTTTGCATTAACAAAAAGAGGATTACAACCACCTGTAGGCAGGGAATTCTCTCTGGATCGCTCATCTGAGATCCCCTGTGCTCTTTATTTCAGCAAGTTTACACAGTATCAAATGCTTATCTTAACTCCAAGACTGGCCAAACTCGAGCGCCTCTTGCAGGACCTAGTGAGACGTTTCCCCTGAAGTGGCACCTTATAGACTAACTGAAGTGTAGGAGCATAAGCTTTCGTGGGCAAAGACCCACTCCGTCAGATGCGCCATTCTTATTCTGCGCTGCTGCTGGCAGCACTGCCTTCTGAGCTGGGTGCCTGACTACAGTTGCCACTGTCCGACCAGCCAGCCCTGAAGGCCGTGCAGAAGTAAAGCTGGCAATACTGCAGCACCTCCCAAATAATCTTATGACCCGCCTGCACATCCCTTGTGAGAGCCCCTAGTTGTGTGAAATGCTGGTCTCCCCTGTGAAATCTGTATAGCACAGGGTAAAAGTGCACAAAGGATCCAATTTCACAGTCCACAACATCTTTTTCATGGCAGTGAGTTTGGTAGGGCCCTAGATATGATCTAGCCGAGCTCAGTGGCCTTACAGCAGAGAGTGTAACGGAAGGCAGGCAGCAATTTTAGGAGCAGGATATATTTAAATCTTAAGGTTTGTTTTTGCCAACATAGCTACACGTAAGGGCGAAGCAGCGCTTGGAAGCTTCAGGTGCCTGGAGGGTTAGATAAGCCTTCACCAGGCTGAATGATTATCGGTAACCCCTCTGCACCAACCCAGATCTCTTGGGTTGGTAGATGTGTCTGGGAATTTCATGAGCTCAGACCCTTCTGACAACCCGTACTTCCCCGTTCAGAACTGGTCAGGAGAACAGACGAATGGTTCTGCTCTAGCCACTGGCCAGAAATCCTGACTCAGAGACAGGAAGAAATGGAAACGTTGGGACCATTAACCAGACGTCAGTGGGTACCGCACGGGCTGCTTCAGTGCAAGCTTCCCCTTCTGATTGCACCCCGTCCTTCCCCAGCTGCTGTATTTGTGTGTCTAGAAGGATGCAGCACCCTCCCAGGAGTGGCCTTACCTTGTGTAGTTTCCATATCACCTCCACCTGAGTGCAGCAGGGCCGAGGGGGACCTATTCCTCTTTCCCAGCTTGTCCAAAGGGAGATCTTCCACAGCACCCCCTGGGGAGCCAGGGAGGCCCAGCCCAACCTGTAGCATCTCTCTGGGACTGTGTGTGAAATTATATCTCCTCGAGCAAGGAGCTTCTGATGGGCTTGGCTCCCAGGCTGCATTTATTGCCCGAGTCCCTGGAGCGTTAGTGCCCCTGCCCCCACGACGGAGAGACACTTATTTGATGTAAACAACACAAGGGGTGGGGTTGTTAAAAGGCTCCACCTGCCCCGTCGCAGCCCCGACCCGATGGGAGGATGGGCTGTAAATAAGCAACGGGGAGCGATAACAATCGAAACGGCAACAGATCCTTAACCCCAATCTTTTTTTCCCCAAGGGTAAATTTCATTTTGTGTGTTGTTCAACTTATTCCTGACTTCAGTGTCACAAGGAAATTAGAGACAGGTGCCAACTGGAGGGGAGGTGGCGGGAGCGGGGATTTCTCAGCGGACGTCCTCTAGTGACTGTCTGTCCTTGAACTGATGACATATAAACACACACACACCAGATTTCCAGCCGCGTCCTGCTGGATTGTTTGGTTCTTGTTGCAGCCAGAAATAGAAACCTGTGTACAGCAAATGCCAGGCGGCTCGCTGGCCAGGCTGCAGGAAGCAAAGAGGAAAAATAAAATGACAGTCATTTACAGATGTGGGCAGAGGCGCGTTGGATCACTAGCGCGTGGGCTGAAAGGCTCGTCCGGCTTGCGTAACACGAGAGCAATGCTTTGTCGGTAAGGGCCCTGAGCTACGCAGGCCTTGCTAGACAAGGACAGTAGGTGATATTTAAAATCGTGTCAGCTCACCGGATGTGAAACCGTTAAACCAGATCAGCAGGGGAGGGGCTACCCTGGATTCCGTTTTGTCCTACCTGGGGCAAGACCTCGGAGAAGAACTGCACGGCGTTTCCCTGGGGGCTCGATGCTCTCTTACTCTGCACCCTATCCAGTTACTGACGCCCATGTAAGATGCTCCCATTCTCTTTGCAGCCGTGTGGAGCACCCACCTTGCACTGCTATGAATGAGCATACATGGCGCAGGGCAGCGGCTCTGTCATGAGATTACTCTCCCCCGGAAACACCGTGTCAGTAAGAGGGGTTCACCCGTGTCTGGTGTCAGGTTCTGTTCCTGTACAATGACTTGTCCTTTACCAAGGTAATATTCGATACATCCTCCGCACTCCAGAGTGTAGCCTGCTTCCCCCGCCACGATGGATCTGTTGACCTAGTAGGTCTTTTATACACAGTATAATCATTATGCTCAATTCTATCCCCTGGAGCATAAGAACATAAGAGCGGCCAGACTAGGTCAGACCAAAGGTTCACCTAGCTCAGGATCCGGTCTGCCGACAGTGGCCAATGCCAGGTGCCCCAGAGGGAGTGATCAGAACAGGGTATCATCAAGTGATTCCTCCCCTGTCACCCATTTCCAGCCCCAGACAAAGAGATGCTAGGGACACCATCCCTACCCATCCTAGCTAATAAGTATTGATAGACCTAACCCCCCTGACTTTATCTAGTTCTTTTTTGAACCTTGTTAAAGTCCTAGTCTTTACAACATCCTCTGGCAAGGAGTTCCACAGGCCAACCATGCGCTGTGTGAAGAAAAACTTCCTTTTGTTTTAAACCTGCTACCCTTTAATTTCATTTGGTGAGCCCTAGTTCTTATATTGTGGGAACAAGTGAATAATTCTTCCCTATTCACTTTCTCCACACCACTCATGATTTTATAGACCTCTGTCCTATCCTCCTCTCAATCTTCTCTTTTCTAAGATGAAAAGTCCAACATATCTGCCGTGTCGCAAAAACACTAGGCACAGGTTCTTTTTCCATCAGGTTGGGAAGAGTCCATTAGTTCAGTGGGATATTAATCAATTCTATCAGTTCAGGAGGTTCAGTAAAATTGCACCTAAGAATGGCCATACTGTGTCAGACCAATGGTCCATGTAGTCAAGGGTCCTATCTGCTAACTATGGCCAATACCTGTCATGATTTTATAGACCTCTATCATATCCCCCCTTAGTCTCCTCTTTTCTAAGCTGAAAAATCTGAGTCTTTTTAATCTCTCTTCATATGGGACCCCTTCCAACCCCCTTATCAGTTTTGTTGCCGTTTTCTGAACCTTTTCCAATGCCAATATATCTTTTTTGAGATGAGGCAACCACATCTGTACACAGTATTCAAGATGTGGGCGTACCATGTGTGACGTAGTGGGGGTACTTGCTGGGCTGTGGTGACCTCTGCTGTCTGGAGCAAGACCCATCAGGGAAAACCTTATTATGCAAAGGTACCATACCGGTTGAACCAGCCTGCCCCCCATGGGGAGAAACAAAGGGAGGTGGAATGCTGCCCTGGCTGGGGGCAGGGCTGGGAGAGGTAGAGTTAGTTCCTGTCTGGAAAGCAGGGGAGAAGGAGCTGGGGAGGGGGGCTGGGACTCCCCAATCTCAAGGGGAGCACTGAGGCCTCTTAGCCCCAGTTCCTGTAACCAGATTACATCTGTGCTATGCTGTATCCTGGAGGAGCAATAAACCACCCTCAATTCCACTGGCTGGTGGAGTCTGTTTGTGCCATTTCGGGGTGCAGGAGACGGGGGACCCCCAACGCGCTGTCACACCATGCTTTTAGGTAGAGGCATTAAGAAACTTTCTGTCTTATTCTCTATCCATTTTTAATCATTCCAAACATTCTGCTTGCTTTTTTGACTGCCGCTGCACACTGAGTGGCTGTTTTCAGAGAACTATCCACCATGACTCCAAGATCTCGCTCAAGTGATTATAGCTAAATTAGTCCCCATCATTTTTTATGCACAGTTGGGATTATGTTTTCCAATGAGCATTACTTTGCATTTATCAACATTAAAATTCATTTGCCATTTTGTTGCCCAATCACCTAGTTTGGTGACATCCTTTTGAAGTGCTTCACAGTCTGCTTTCGTCTTAATTATCTTGAGCAGTTTAGTATTATCTGCACATTTTGCTACCTCACTGTTTACCCCTTTCTCCAGATCATTTATAAATAGGTTGACTAGGTTTGGCCTCAGGGCAGACTCTTGGGGGTTACCTCTAGTTACCTCTTTCCATTCTGAAAACTGACCATTTATTGCTGTCTTTTAACCAGTTCTCAGTCCATGAAAGGACCTTCCCTCTTATCCCATGAGAACTTATTTTACTTAAGAGCCTTTGCTAAGGGTCCTTGTCAAAGGCTTTCTGGAAATCCAAGTATACTATATCCACTGGATCCCCCTTGTCCACCTGCTAGTTGACGCCCTCAAAGAACTCTATTAGATTAGTAAGGCATCATTTCCCTTTAGAGAAACCATGTTGACTTCCCCCCAACAAATTATATTCATCTGTGTGTCTGACAATTCTGATCTTTACTTGGAGAGAATCATTCCTTCTTTAGGTTCTCCTGAAGCAACACAACAATGCCTTGCCCATTATTGTGGGCTGTGTCCTAGGACATAATTCTGCTACCCTGACTCATAGGGTATGTCTACACTACAAAGTTAGTTCAAACTAATGGACGTTAGTTCGAACTAACTTTAATAGGCGCTACACTAGCGCTCCGCTAGTTCAAATTTAATTCGAACTAGCGGAGCGCTTAGTTCGAACTAGGAAAACCTCATTCCACGAGGATTAAGCCTAGTTCGAACTAGCTAGTTCGAATTAAGGGCTGTGTAGACCCTTAATTCGAACTAGTGGGAGGCTAGCCCTCCCCAGCTTTCCCTGGTGGCCACTCTGGCCAACACCAGGGAAACTCGTCTGCCCCCCTCCCGGCCCCGGAGCCCTTAAAGGGGCATGGGCTGGCTACGGTGCCCGTGCCAGGTGCAAGCCTGCCAGCACCCAGCCAGCAGACCCTGCACCTGGCACGGATCGAGCCACCCACCTGATGCCCACCCACCTGATGCCCTCCCCCTCTTCCCAGGACCAGGCTGGCGGCTCCCGGGAGCTTGCCCGGGACCGCAAGAGGCGGGCACCCGCCTGGGCTAGTGCGGACATCATGGACCTCGTCCACAACCTCCACACTAGGCACAGGAAAGTGGCCGGCTAGGGCAGGAGAGCTGCCAGCCTGGCCACCCAGGAGCAGATGTGCATGAAAATCAAGGTGGTCCACTGAGACCCCCGACCCTGAGCCCTGAGCTTACAATGGCCGTCCTGGGTCAGACCAAAGGTCCATCTAGCCCAGTAGCCTGTCTGCCAACAGCGGCCAACCCTAGGGACCCTGGAGGAGATGGACCGAAGACAGTGACCAAGCCATTTGTCTCGTGCCATCCCTCTCCAGCCTTCCAAAAACCTTGGGCAGGGACACCACTCCTACCCCCTGGCTAATAGCACTCCATGGACCCAACCTCCATGACTTGATCTCACTTCCCTTTAAACTCTGTTCTAGTTCTAGCCTTCACAGCCTCCTGCAGCAAGGAGTTCCACAGGTTGACTCTTTGCTTTGTGAAGAAGAACTTTCTGTTACTAGTTTGAAGCCTGCTACCCATTCCTTTCCTTTGGTGTCCTCTAGTCCTTCTTTATGGGAACTAATGAAGAACATTTCTGTATGCACCCTCTCCACCCAACTCCTGCTTTTAGAGACCTCTATCCTGTCCCCCCTCCGTCTCCTCTTTTCTAAGCTGAAAAGTCCTTGTCTCTTTAGCCTCTTTTCATATGGGACCTGTTCCCAACCCCTGATCATTTTAGTTGCCCTCCCCTCTCCCACCCTCTCTCTTCCCCTCTCCCACCTCCTTTTCCCAGTCTCCCCCAGTTTTGTTCAATAAAGACAGATTCCATTTTTGAACACAATTGTCCTTTATTTTGTACATCAAGAAGAGGGGCTAGGGAAGGGTAAGTGGAAGGAGGTGAGGGAGGAATGGGGTACGAGCCCCCGATGGGGAGGACTGGGCTGGCTCTGCGGGCTTCTGGGGGTGGAAACTCTCCTGCAGCCCCCCAATTGCCTCCTCTCCCCAGATAGCAGCCTGCGGCAAGTGCAGCCGGTCTGATGGCCGAGTGCTGTGATGTGCCGAGTGGGGGCATTCAGGGCACTCCAAGCCAGGACTGCTTTGCTGTCCCTCATCGAGTCAGACATGCGAGCAGGGAACCCCTGAGAACTGTCTGTCTGGGGTGGGGGTCGGGTCCCTTTAAGCACAGCCCTCGGCTAGCCTGAGACAGCATCTCCACGCTCTAAGTCCTCCTCTGATGCCCTGCCAGCACTGCTTCCGGCCATCCTTAAGCCTGGTTCAGGGTCCACTTAATGTGGACATGCTAGTTCGAATTAGCAAATCACTAATTCGAACTAGTTTTTTAGTCTGGATCCGTTAGTTCGAATTAGCTTAGTTCGAATTAACTAATTCGAACTAAGTTAGTTCGAATTAACGTTGTAGTGTAGACGTACCCATACTGAATAGTCACTTACCGCATGCAAAGATCTGTTAATTTCAATGGGATGAAGGTATTTGCTGAGGAAAACATTGCTCAGCTTGAGAAAGGGTGCCAGAGTCTGGCTTTTCTGTTGGAAGATGCCACTCTAGTAGCTGTTATATTAGAAGCACAGAAGCATAGTAATTCCAGGTACATTTCTAATGCATTATCATTCTGCTGTTTGTTCTATTTAAAGTTATTACTATTGATTGCTAGAGCCATATAATGCTTCACAGAATTCTAAATTCTATGTGTAGTCAAAAAATGTTGTTAAGGTTAAGAGTATAACTCAGTAGTTTAAAGGGGAAAAAACTTGGCAAGAAGGTGGGAATGACCAAACAACAAACATTAGAAACCTAGGAAATTCAGAGTTAAGGTTAGACTGAAAAGCACATTTGTGAAAATACCAAAATCCTTCACTCCAGTAACCTTTGTTCACAAAAGACAGCAACATCTGATCTTTCCTTCTTTGTTCCTTTTGTATTGAAATTGCAGAGTATGTCTGTGTAAGAGCTTTAAGAAGTGCTGCTCAGAATGGCATATGAAATCTACTCCTTGTACATTGCTGGTATGAGTCTCTTCCTAGTCTTCATCCCAGCACTTGGTTTCATTCTCATCACTCAGGCTCCATGCCAAAGATTTTAGTGTTTTCCCTCCAAGCCCTAAATCCTTACATCCAGCCTTTCATAGCAGCAGGCTCCTAAGGGCACAATTATTTCCTGTACCCTTTTCACTAGCTAGTCTCATCTATCTATCTGTTTTAGAAATGTGCATCTGTCTGTCTGTCCATCTGTGAATCTGTTTGGTCAAGAACCCCTCCTAAAGGGTAAGAGCTAGGACCACCAAGTTTGGCAGGCAGCTTCCTCTTATCCTAGCTTAAAGCAATGTCAGAGTTTGGTTGTGCCAGGAAAATGGAATGTGCCAGGAATTGGACTGTTTTCCATAACATGGAAAGGGAGGGGCACAGAGGCTATGTCTACACAACATGCGTCTTGAGCAAGAAGACTTTTGCACTAGAGATTTTTGTGCAAAACGTTCTTGCACAAGAACACATCCACACCTCAAAGCGCATCGCAAAATTGATGTGTTTTTGTGCAAGAGAGCGTCCACACTGCATGGACGTGATTGCGCAAGAAAGCTCTGATGGCCATTCACAGAACGGCCATCAGAGCACCTGTGCTTTTTCCCATAGGGGTGTCCACACTTGCCTTTCTGCGCAATAGCTGTAGCGCTAAAAGGAGCTAAGCCTCATAAAAGGAGGTTTACCTACACCGGAAAAAGCCCTCCCTTCTGCCGTTTAACTGTTGATTTACTTGCGCAAAAGCGCATTTCAGGTGTGGATGCTCCATGGGTTTTTCTGAAAAAACAGCTGTTTTTGCACAACAACCTTGCAGTGTAGACTAGCCAGAGAGGAGGGATGCGATATCGAGAGTGGCCACTTGGGGCAGCAAGCACAGGGGAGAGAGATACTGCAGAGTAACCCTTGGGGCAGCTGTGCCACCAAGAGAGTGGCCAACAGGGCTGCGGCTCGCCATCTTACCTGCCCCAAACCCTCCCCCCCCCACACCCCTGGTCCTCGGCCACAGCACCGGAGGTGGGGGAGAGAAAAGAGCCCTGCCAGCTGGGTGTCTGTGGGGGAGAGAAGGCCTCTGGTGGCCAAGGGGGCTGAAGGGAGGCAGAGGCTCCTGCTGCCTAGAGGGGGGTTGGGAGAGAGACAGAAGGTCTCTGGTGGTTGGGGAGAGGTCTGGGGAGAGAGACACAGAGCCCTGGTGGTCAGGGAGCCAGGGGGAGGGAGAGGAGGTCCCTGACAGCTGGGGCTGGGGGAAGGGAGAGAGAAGGCCCCTGGTGGATGTGGTCGGGGGGGGATGTGGAGGGTGGAGAGAAGGCCCCTGGTGGATGTGGTGGAGGGGGATGCGGAGGGGGAGAGAAGGCCCCTGGTGGATGTGGTTGGGGGGGATGTGGAGGGGGAGAGAACGCCCCTGGTGGATGTGGTCGGGGGGGATGTGGAGGGGGAGAGAAGCCCCCTGGTGGATGTGGTCGGGGGGATGTGGAGGGGAGAGAGAAGGCCCCTGGTGGATGTGGTCGGGGGGGGGATGTGGAGGGGGAGAGAAGGCCCCTGGTGGATGTGGTCGGGGGGATGTGGAGGGGAGAGAGAAGGCCCCTGGTGGATGTGGTCGGGGGGGATGTGGAGGGGGGAGAGAAGGCCCCTGGTGGATGTGGTCAGGGGGGGATGTGGAGGGGGAGAGAAGGCCCCTGGTGGATGTGGTCGGGGGGATGTGGAGGGGGGAGAGAAGGCCCCTGGTGGATGTGGTCGGGGGGGGATGTGGAGGGGGAGAGAAGGCCCCTGGTGGATGTGGTCGGGGGGATGTGGAGGGGGGAGAGAAGGCCCCTGGTGGATGTGGTCGGGGGGGGATGTGGAGGGGGAGAGAAGGCCCCTGGTGGATGTGGTCAGGGGGATGTGGAGGGGGAGAGAAGGCCCCTGGTGGATGTGGTGGAGGGGGATGCGGAGGGGGAGAGAAGGCTCCTGGTGGATGTGGTCGGGGGGATGTGGAGGGGGGAGAGAAGGCCCCTGGTGGATGTGGTCGGGGGGGATGTGGAAGGGGAGAGAAGGCCCCTGGTGGATGTGGTCGGGGGGGATGTGGAGGGGGAGAGAAGGCCCCTGGTGGATGTGGTCGGGGGGGGATGTGGAAGGGGAGAGAAGGCCCCTGGTGGATGTGGTCAGGGGGATGTGGAGGGGGAGAGAAGGCCCCTGGTGGATGTGGTCGGGGGGATGTGGAGGGGGGAGAGAAGGCCCCTGATGGATGTGGTCGGGGGGGGGGATGTGGAAGGGGAGAGAAGGCCCCTGGTGGATGTGGTCGGGGGGGATGTGGAAGGGGAGAGAAGGCCCCTGGTGGATGTGGTCGGGGGGATGTGGAGGGGGAGAGAAGCCCCCTGGTGGATGTGGTCGGGGGGATGTGGAGGGGGGAGAGAAGGCCCCTGGTGGATGTGGTCGGGGGGATGTGGAGGGGGAGAGAAGGCCCCTGGTGGATGTGGTCGGGGGGGAAGTGGAGGGGAGAGAGAAGGCCCCTGGTGGATGTGGTCGGGGGGATGTGGAGGGGGAGAGAAGGCCCCTGGTGGATGTGGTCGGGGGGGATGTGGAGGGTGGAGAGAAGGCCCCTGGTGGATGTGGTCGGGGGGGATGTGGAGGGGGAGAGAAGGCCCCTGGTGGATGTGGTCGGGGGGGGATGTGGAAGGGGAGAGAAGACCCCTGGTGGATGTGGTCAGGGGGATGTGGAGGGGGGAGAGAAGGCCCCTGGTGGATGTGGTCGGGGGGGATGTGGAGGGGGAGAGAAGGCCCCTGGTGGATGTGGTCGGGGGGGGTTGTGGAGGGGGGAGAGAAGGCCCCTGGTGGATGTGGTCGGGGGGATGTGGAGGGGGGAGAGAAGGCCCCTGGTAGATGTGGTCGGGGGGGGATGTGGAGGGGGAGAGAAGGCCCCTGGTGGATGTGGTCAGGGGGGGATGTGGAAGGGGAGAGAAGGCCCCTGGTGGATGTGGTCGGGGGGGGATGTGGAAGGGGAGAGAAGGCCCCTGGTGGATGTGGTCGGAGGGGGATGTGGAGGGGGAGAGAAGGCCCCTGGTGGACGTGGTCGGGGGGGGATGTGGAGGGGGAGAGAAGGCCCCTGGTGGATGTGGTCGGGGGGGATGTGGAGGGGGAGAGAAGGCCCCTGGTGGACGTGGTCGGGGGGGGATGTGGAGGGGGGAGAGAAGGCCCCTGGTGGATGTGGTCGGGGGGGATGTGGAGGGGGAGAGAAGGCCCCTGGTGGACGTGGTCGGGGGGGGATGTGGAGGGGGAGAGAAGGCCCCTGGTGGATGTGGTCGGGGGGGATGTGGAGGGGGAGAGAAGGCCCCTGGTGGATGTGGTCGGGGAGGGGATGTGGAGGGGCGAGAGAAGGCCCCTGGTGGATGTGGTCGGGGGGGGGATGTGGAGGGGGGAGAGAAGGCCCCTGGTGGATGTGGTCGGGGGGGGATGTGGAGGGTGGAGAGAAGGCCCCTGGTGGATGTGGTCGGGGGGATGTGGAGGGGGAGAGAAGGCCCCTGGTGGATGTGGTCAGGGGGATGTGGAGGGGGAGAGAAGGCCCCTGGTGGATGTGGTCGGGGGGATGTGGAGGGGGGAGAGAAGGCCCCTGGTGGATGTGGTCGGGGGGGGATGTGGAGGGGGAGAGAAGGCCCCTGGTGGATGTGGTCAGGGGGGGATGTGGAGGGGGAGAGAAGGCCCCTGGTGGATGTGGTCGGGGGGGATGTGGAAGGGGAGAGAAGGCCCCTGGTGGATGTGGTCGGGGGGATGTGGAGGGGGAGAGAAGGCCCCTGGTGGATGTGGTCGGGGGGGATGTGGAGGGGGGAGAGAAGGCCCCTGGTGGATGTGGTCGGGGGGGATGTGGAGGGTGGAGAGAAGGCCCCTGGTGGATGTGGTCGGGGGGATGTGGAGGGGGGAGAGAAGGTCCCTGGTGGATGTGGTCGGGGGGGGATGTGGAGGGGGAGAGAAGGCCCCTGGTGGATGTGGTCAGGGGGATGTGGAGGGGGGAGAGAAGGCCCCTGGTAGATGTGGTCAGGGGGGATGTGGAGGGGAGAGAGAAGGCCCCTGGTGGATGTGGTTGGGGGGGAAGTGGAGGGGGAGAGAAGGCCCCTGGTGGATGTGGTCGGGGGGGATGTGGAAGGGGAGAGAAGGCCCCTGGTGGATGTGGTCGGGGGGATGTGGAGGGGGAGAGAAGGCCCCTGGTGGATGTGGTCGGGGGGGATGTGGAAGGGGAGAGAAGGCCCCTGGTGGATGTGGTCGGGAGGGATGTGGAGGGGGAGAGAAGGCCCCTGGTGGATGTGGTCGGGGGGATGTGGAGGGGGAGAGAAGGCCCCTGGTGGATGTGGTCGGGGGGGGATGTGGAGGGGAGAGAGAAGGCCCCTGGTGGATGTGGTCGGGGGGGATGTGGAAGGGGAGAGAAGGCCCCTGGTGGATGTGGTCGGGGGGGATGTGGAGGGGGAGAGAAGGCCCCTGGTGGATGTGGTTGGGGGGGGATGTGGAGGGGGGAGAGAAGGCCCCGGTGGATGTGGTCGGGGGGATGTGGAGGGGGAGAGAAGGCCCCTGGTGGATGTGGTCGGGGGGGGATGTGGAAGGGGAGAGAAGGCCCCTGGTGGATGTGGTCGGGGGGGGATGTGGAAGGGGAGAGAAGGCCCCTGGTGGATGTGGTTGGGGAGGATGTGGAGGGGGAGAGAAGGCCCCTGGTGGATGTGGTCGGGGGGATGTGGAGGGGGGAGAGAAGGCCCCGGTGGATGTGGTCGGGGGGATGTGGAGGGGGAGAGAAGGCCCCTGGTGGATGTGGTCGGGGGGGGATGTGGAAGGGGAGAGAAGGCCCCTGGTGGATGTGGTCGGGGGGGGATGTGGAAGGGGAGAGAAGGCCCCTGGTGGATGTGGTCGGGGGGGATGTGGAAGGGGAGAGAAGGCCCCTGGTGGATGTGGTCGGGGGGATGTGGAGGGGGAGAGAAGGCCCCTGGTGGATGTGGTTGGGGGGGATGTGGAGGGGGAGAGAAGGCCCCTGGTGGATGTGGTTGGGGGGGATGTGGAGGGGGAGAGAAGGCCCCTGGTGGATGTGGTCGGGGGGGATGTGGAAGGGGAGAGAAGGCCCCTGGTGGATGTGGTCGGGGGGATGTGGAGGGGGAGAGAAGGCCCCTGGTGGATGTGGTCGGAGGGGGGGAAGTGGAGGGGGGAGAGAAGGCCCCTGGTGGATGTGGTCGGGGGGATGTGGAGGGGGAGAGAAGGCCCCTGGTGGATGTGGTTGGGGGGGATGTGGAGGGGGAGAGAAGGCCCCTGGTGGATGTGGTTGGGGGGGATGTGGAGGGGGAGAGAAGGCCCCTGGTGGATGTGGTCGGGGGGATGTGGAGGGGGGAGAGAAGGCCCCTGGTGGATGTGGTCGGGGGGGGAAGTGGAGGGTGGAGAGAAGGCCCCTGGTGGATGTGGTCGGAGGGGGGGAAGTGGAGGGGGGAGAGAAGGCCCCTGGTGGATGTGGTCGGGGGCGATGTGGAGGGGGAGAGAAGGCCCCTGGTGGATGTGGTCGGGGGGATGTGGAGGGTGGAGAGAAGGCCCCTGGTGGATGTGGTCGGGGGGATGTGGAGGGGGGAGAGAAGGCCCCTGGTGGATGTGGTCGGAGGGGGGGAAGTGGAGGGGGGAGAGAAGGCCCCTGGTGGATGTGGTCGGAGGGGGGGAAGTGGAGGGGGGAGAGAAGGCCCCTGGTGGATGTGGTCGGAGGGGGGGAAGTGGAGGGGGGAGAGAAGGCCCCTGGTGGATGCGGTCGGGGGGGGAAGTGGAGGGGGGAGAGAAGGCCCCTGGTGGATGTGGTCGGGGGGATGTGGAGGGGAGAGAGAAGGCCCCTGGTGGATGTGGTCGGGGGGATGTGGAGGGGGAGAGAAGGCCCCTGGTGGATGTGGTTGGGGGGGATGTGGAGGGGGAGAGAAGGCCCCTGGTGGATGTGGTCGGGGGGATGTGGAGGGGGAGAGAAGGCCCCTGGTGGATGTGGTTGGGGGGGATGTGGAGGGGGAGAGAAGGCCCCTGGTGGATGTGGTCGGGGGGGGATGTGCAGGGGGGAGAGAAGGCCCCGGTGGATGTGGTCGGGGGGATGTGGAGGGGGAGAGAAGGCCCCTGATGGATGTGGTCGGGGGGGGATGTGGAAGGGGAGAGAAGGCCCCTGGTGGATGTGGTCGGGGGGGGATGTGGAAGGGGAGAGAAGGCCCCTGGTGGATGTGGTTGGGGGGGATGTGGAGGGGGAGAGAAGGCCCCTGGTGGATGTGGTCGGGGGGATGTGGAGGGGGGAGAGAAGGCCCCTGGTGGATGTGGTCGGGGGGGGAAGTGGAGGGTGGAGAGAAGGCCCCTGGTGGATGTGGTCGGAGGGGGGGAAGTGGAGGGGGGAGAGAAGGCCCCTGGTGGATGTGGTCGGGGGGATGTGGAGGGGGGAGAGAAGGCCCCTGGTGGATGTGGTCGGGGGGGGATGTGGAGGGGGAGAGAAGGCCCCTGGTGGATGTGGTCGGGGGGGATGTGGAGGGGGGAGAGAAGGCCCCTGGTGGATGTGGTCGGGGGGATGTGGAGGGGGGAGAGAAAGCCCCTGGTGGATGTGGTCGGGGGGGATGTGGAGGGGGGAGAGAAGGCCCCTGGTGGATGTGGTCGGGGGGGGATGTGGAGGGGGAGAGAAGGCCCCTGGTGGATGTGGTCGGGGGGGGGATGTGGAGAGGGGAGAGAAGGCCCCTGGTGGATGTGGTCGGGGGGGGATGTGGAGGGGAGAGAGAAGGCCCCTGGTGGATGTGGTCGGGGGGATGTGGAGGGGGGAGAGAAGGCCCCTGGTGGATGTGGTCGGGGGGATGTGGAGGGGGGAGAGAAGGCCCCTGGTGGATGTGGTCGGGGGGGGATGTGGAGGGGGAGAGAAGGCCCCTGGTGGATGTGGTCGGGGGGGATGTGGAGGGGGGAGAGAAGGCCCCTGGTGGATGTGGTCGGGGGGATGTGGAGGGGGGAGAGAAAGCCCCTGGTGGATGTGGTCGGGGGGGATGTGGAGGGGGGAGAGAAGGCCCCTGGTGGATGTGGTCGGGGGGGATGTGGAGGGGGGAGAGAAGGCCCCTGGTGGATGTGGTTGGGCGGATGTGGAGGGGGGAGAGAAGGCCCCTGGTGGATGTGGTCTGGGGGATGTGGAGGGGGGAGAGAAGGCCCCTGGTGGATGTGGTCGGGGGGATGTGGAGGGGGGAGAGAAGGCCCCTGGTGGATGTGGTCAGGGGGATGTGGAGGGGGGAGAGAAGGCCCCTGGTGGATGTGGTCGGGGGGGGATGTGGAGGGGGAGAGAAGGCCCCTGGTGGATGTGGTCGGGGAGGATGTGGAGGGGGGAGAGAAGGCCCCTGGTGGATGTGGTCGGGGGGGGGGATGTGGAGGGGGAGAGAAGGCCCCTGGTGGATGTGGTCGGGGGGGATGTGGAGGGTGGAGAGAAGGCCCCTGGTGGATGTGGTCGGGGGGATGTGGAGGGGGGAGAGAAGGCCCCTGGTGGATGTGGTCGGGGGGGGATGTGGAGGGGGGAGAGAAGGCCCCTGGTGGATGTGGTCGGGGGGGGGATGTGGAGGGGGAGAGAAGGCCCCTGGTGGATGTGGTCGGGGGGGGATGTGGAGGGGGGAGAGAAGGCCCCTGGTGGATGTGGTCGGGGGGGGATGTGGAGGGGGAGAGAAGGCCCCTGGTGGATGTGGTCAGGGGGATGTGGAGGGGGGAGAGAAGGCCCCTGGTGGATGTGGTCGGGGGGATGTGGAGGGGGGAGAGAAGGCCCCTGGTGGATGTGGTCAGGGGGATGTGGAGGGGGGAGAGAAGGCCCCTGGTGGATGTGGTCGGGGGGGGATGTGGAGGGGGAGAGAAGGCCCCTGGTGGATGTGGTCGGGGAGGATGTGGAGGGGGGAGAGAAGGCCCCTGGTGGATGTGGTCGGGGAGGATGTGGAGGGGGAGAGAAGGCCCCTGGTGGATGTGGTCGGGGGGATGTGGAGGGTGGAGAGAAGGCCCCTGGTGGATGTGGTCGGGGGGATGTGGAGCGGGGAGAGAAGGCCCCTGGTGGATGTGGTCGGGGGGATGTGGAGGGGGGAGAGAAGGCCCCTGGTGGATGTGGTCGGGGGGATGTGGAGGGGGGAGAGAAGGCCCCTGGTGGATGTGGTCGGGGGGATGTGGAGGGGGGAGAGAAGGCCCCTGGTGGATGTGGTCGGGGGGATGTGGAGGGGGCAGAGAAGGCCCCTGGTGGATGTGGTCGGGGGGGAAGTGGAGAGGGAGAGAAGGCCCCTGGTGGATGTGGTCGGGGGGATGTGGAGGGGGGAGAGAAGGCCCCTGGTGGATGTGGTCGGGGGGATGTGGAGGGGGGAGAGAAGGCCCCTGGTAGATGTGGTCGGGGGGGATGTGGAGGGGGAGAGAAGGCCCCTGGTAGATGTGGTCGGGGGGATGTGGAGGGGGGAGAGAAGGCCCCTGGTAGATGTGGTCGGGGGGATGTGGAGGGGGGAGAGAAGGCCCCTGGTAGATGTGGTCGGGGGGGATGTGGAGGGGGAGAGAAGGCCCCTGGTGGATGTGGTCGGGGGGGATGTGGAGGGGAGAGAGAAGGCCCCTGGTGGATGTGGTCGGGGGGGGGATGTGGAGGGGGAGAGAAGGCCCCTGGTGGATGTGGTCGGGGGGGATGTGGAGGGTGGAGAGAAGGCCCCTGGTGGATGTGGTCGGGGGGGATGTGGAGGGGGGAGAGAAGGCCCCTGGTGGATGTGGTCGGGGGGATGTGGAGGGGAGAGAGAAGGCCCCTGGTGGATGTGGTCGGGGGGGGAAGTGGAGGGGGGAGAGAAGGCCCCTGGTGGATGTGGTCGGGGGGGGATGTGGAGGGGGAGAGAAGGCCCCTGGTGGATGTGGTCAGGGGGATGTGGAGGGGGAGAGAAGGCCCCTGGTGGATGTGGTCGGGGGGGATGTGGAGGGGGGAGAGAAGGCCCCTGCTGGATGTGGTCGGGGGGGGGATGTGGAGGGGAGAGAGAAGGTCCCTGGTGGATGTGGTCAGGGGGATGTGGAGGGGGGAGAGAAGGCCCCGGTGGATGTGGTCGGGGGGGGATGTGGAGAGGGGAGAGAAGGCCCCTGGTGGATGTGGTCGGGGGGGGATGTGGAGAGGGGAGAGAAGGCCCCTGGTGGATGTGGTCGGGGGGGGATGTGGAGGGGGAGAGAAGGCCCCTGGTGGATGTGGTCGGGGGGGGGATGTGGAGGGGAGAGAGAAGGCCCCTGGTGGATGTGGTCGAGGGGGGGATGTGGAGGGGGAGAGAAGGCCCCTGGTGGTTGTGGTCGGGGGGGATGTGGAGGGGGAGAGAAGGCCCCTGGTGGATGTGGTCGGGGGGGATGTGGAGGGGGGAGAGAAGGCCCCTGGTGGATGTGGTCGGGGGGGATGTGGAGGGGGAGAGAAGGCCCCTGGTGGATGTGGTCGGGGGGGATGTGGAGGGGGGAGAGAAGGCCCCTGGTGGATGTGGTCGGGGGGGGATGTGGAGGGGGGAGAGAAGGCCCCTGGTGGATGTGGTCGGGGGGGGGGATGTGGAGGGGGAGAGAAGGCCCCTGATGGATGTGGTCGGGGGGGGGATGTGGAGGGGGGAGAGAAGGCCCCTGGTGGATGTGGTCGGGGGGGGATGTGGAGGGGGAGAGAAGGCCCCTGGTGGATGTGGTCAGGGGGATGTGGAGGGGGAGAGAAGGCCCCTGGTGGATGTGGTCAGGGGGATGTGGAGGGGGAGAGAAGGCCCCTGGTGGATGTGGTCAGGGGGATGTGGAGGGGGGAGAGAAGGCCCCTGGTGGATGTGGTCGGGGGGGGATGTGGAGGGGGAGAGAAGGCCCCTGGTGGATGTGGTCAGGGGGATGTGGAGGGGGAGAGAAGGCCCCTGGTGGATGTGGTCAGGGGGATGTGGAGGGGGAGAGAAGGCCCCTGGTGGATGTGGTCAGGGGGATGTGGAGGGGGAGAGAAGGCCCCTGGTGGATGTGGTCAGGGGGATGTGGAGGGGGAGAGAAGGCCCCTGGTGGATGTGGTCAGGGGGATGTGGAGGGGGAGAGAAGGCCCCGGTGGATGTGGTTGGGGGAGGAGGTGGAGGGGGGAGAGAAGGCCCCTGGTGGATGTGGTCGGGGGGGATGTGGAGGGGGAGAGAAGGCCCCTGGTGGATGTGGTTGGGGGGGGATGTGGAGGGGGGAGAGAAGGCCCCTGGTGGATGTGGTCGGGGGGATGTGGAGGGGGGAGAGAAGGCCCCTGGTGGATGTGGTCAGGGGGATGTGGAGGGGGAGAGAAGGCCCCTGGTGGATGTGGTCGGGGGGGATGTGGAGGGGGGAGAGAAGGCCCCTGGTGGATGTGGTCGGGGGGATGTGGAGGGGGAGAGAAGGCCCCTGGTGGATGTGGTCGGGGGGGGAGATGTGGAGGGGGGAGAGAAGGCCCCTGGTGGATGTGGTTGGGGGGGATGTGGAGGGGGGAGAGAAGGCCCCTGGTGGATGTGGTCGGGGGGGGATGTGGAGGGGGGAGAGAAGGCCCCTGGTGGATGTGGTCAGGGGGATGTGGAGGGGGGAGAGAAGGCCCCGGTGGATGTGGTTGGGGGGGGATGTGGAGGGGGGAGAGAAGGCCCCTGGTGGATGTGGTCAGGGGGATGTGGAGGGGGGAGAGAAGGCCCCTGGTGGATGTGGTCGGGGGGGGATGTGGAGGGGGAGAGAAGGCCCCTGGTGGATGTGGTCGGGGAGGATGTGGAGGGGGAGAGAAGGCCCCTGGTGGATGTGGTCGGGGGGGGATGTGGAGGGGGGAGAGAAGGCCCCTGGTGGATGTGGTCAGGGGGATGTGGAGGGGGGAGAGAAGGCCCCGGTGGATGTGGTTGGGGGGGGATGTGGAGGGGAGAGAGAAGGCCCCTGGTGGATGTGGTCAGGGGGATGTGGAGGGGGGAGAGAAGGCCCCTGGTGGATGTGGTCGGGGGAGGATGTGGAGGGGGGAGAGAAGGCCCCTGGTGGATGTGGTCAGGGGGATGTGGAGGGGGGAGAGAAGGCCCCGGTGGATGTGGTTGGGGGGGGATGTGGAGGGGAGAGAGAAGGCCCCTGGTGGATGTGGTCAGGGGGATGTGGAGGGGGGAGAGAAGGCCCCGGTGGATGTGGTTGGGGGGGGATGTGGAGGGGAGAGAGAAGGCCCCTGGTGGATGTGGTCAGGGGGATGTGGAGGGGGGAGAGAAGGCCCCTGGTGGATGTGGTCAGGGGGATGTGGAGGGGGAGAGAAGGCCCCTGGTGGATGTGGTCGGGGGGGGATGTGGAGGGGGAGAGAAGGCCCCTGGTGGATGTGGTCGGGGGGATGTGGAGGGGGGAGAGAAGGCCCCTGGTGGATGTGGTCAGGGGGATGTGGAGGGGAGAGAGAAGGCCCCTGGTGGATGTGGTCGGGGGGATGTGGAGGGGGGAGAGAAGGCCCCTGGTGGATGTGGTCGGGGGGGGATGTGGAGGGGGAGAGAAGGCCCCTGGTGGTTGTGGTCGGGGGGGATGTGGAGGGGGAGAGAAGGCCCCTGGTGGGTGTGGTCGGGGGGATGTGGAGGGGGGAGAGAAGGCCCCTGGTGGATGTGGTCGGGGGGATGTGGAGGGGGAGAGAAGGCCCCTGGTGGATGTGGTCGGGGGGATGTGGAGGGGGAGAGAAGGCCCCTGGTGGATGTGGTCGGGGGGGGGGAATGTGGAGGGGGGAGAGAAGGCCCCTGGTGGATGTGGTCGGGGGGATGTGGAGGGGGGAGAGAAGGCCCCTGGTGGATGTGGTCGGGGGGATGTGGAGGGGGGAGAGAAGGCCCCTGGTGGATGTGGTCGGGGGGGATGTGGAGGGGGGAGAGAAGGCCCCTGGTGGATGTGGTCGGGGGGATGTGGAGGGGGGAGAGAAGGCCCCTGGTGGATGTGGTCGGGGGGATGTGGAGGGGGAGAGAAGGCCCCTGGTGGATGTGGTCGGGGGGATGTGGAGGGGGAGAGAAGGCCCCTGGTGGATGTGGTCGGGGGGGGGGAATGTGGAGGGGGGAGAGAAGGCCCCTGGTGGATGTGGTCGGGGGGATGTGGAGGGGGGAGAGAAGGCCCCTGGTGGATGTGGTCGGGGGGATGTGGAGGGGGGAGAGAAGGCCCCTGGTGGATGTGGTCAGGGGGATGTGGAGGGGGGAGAGAAGGCCCCGGTGGATGTGGTTGGGGGGGGATGTGGAGGGGAGAGAGAAGGCCCCTGGTGGATGTGGTCAGGGGGATGTGGAGGGGGGAGAGAAGGCCCCTGGTGGATGTGGTCGGGGGGGATGTGGAGGGGGGAGAGAAGGCCCCTGGTGGATGTGGTTGGGGGGGGATGTGGAGGGGGAGAGAAGGCCCCTGGTGGATGTGGTCGGGGGGGGATGTGGAGGGGGAGAGAAGGCCCCTGGTGGATGTGGTCGGGGGGGATGTGGAGGGGAGAGAGAAGGCCCCTGGTGGATGTGGTCGGGGGGGATGTGGAGGGGAGAGAGAAGGCCCCTGGTGGATGTGGTCGGGGGGATGTGGAGGGGGAGAGAAGGCCCCTGGTGGATGTGGTCGGGGGGATGTGGAGGGGGAGAGAAGGCCCCTGTTGGATATGGTCGGGGGGGATGTGGAGGGGGGAGAGAAGGCCCCTGGTGGATGTGGTCGGGGGGATGTGGAGGGGGAGAGAAGGCCCCTGGTGGATGTGGTCGGGGGGGAAGTGGAGGGGGAGAGAAGGCCCCTGGTGGATGTGGTCGGGGGGGAGGTGGAGGGGGAGAGAAGGCCCCTGGTGGATGTGGTCGGGGGGGAAGTGGAGGGGGAGAGAAGGCCCCTGGTGGATGTGGTCGGGGGGGATGTGGAGGGGGAGAGAAGGCCCCTGGTGGATGTGGTCGGGGGGGGATGTGGAGGGGGGAGAGAAGGCCCCTGGTGGATGTGGTCGGGGGGGGATGTGGAGGGGGAGAGAAGGCCCCTGGTGGATGTGGTCGGGGGGGGATGTGGAGGGGGGAGAGAAGGCCCCTGGTGGATGTGGTCGGGGGGATGTGGAGGGGAGAGAGAAGGTCCCTGGTGGATGTGGTCGGGGGGGATGTGGAGGGGGAGAGAAGCCCCCTGGTGGATGTGGTCGGGGGGATGTGGAGGGGGAGAGAAGGCCCCTGGTGGATGTGGTCGGGGGGATGTGGAGGGGGAGAGAAGGCCCCTGTTGGATGTGGTCGGGGGGATGTGGAGGGGAGAGAGAAGGCCCCTGTTGGATGTGGTCGGGGGGGATGTGGAGGGGGGAGAGAAGGCCCCTGGTGGATGTGGTCGGGGGGGATGTGGAGGGGGGAGAGAAGGCCCCTGGTGGATGTGGTCGGGGGGGAAGTGGAGGGGGAGAGAAGGCCCCTGGTGGATGTGGTCGGGGGGATGTGGAGGGGAGAGAGAAGGCCCCTGGTGGATGTGGTCGGGGGGGATGTGGAGGGGGGAGAGAAGGCCCCTGGTGGATGTGGTCGGGGGGGGATGTGGAGGGGGGAGAGAAGGCCCCTGGTGGATGTGGTCGGGGGGGGATGTGGAGGGGGGAGAGAAGGCCCCTGGTGGATGTGGTCGGGGGGCATGTGGAGGGGGAGAGAAGGCCCCTGGTGGATGTGGTCGGGGGGATGTGGAGGGGGAGAGAAGGCCCCTGGTGGATGTGGTCGGGGGGGAAGTGGAGGGGGAGAGAAGGCCCCTGGTGGATGTGGTCGGGGGGATGTGGAGGGGAGAGAGAAGGCCCCTGGTGGATGTGGTCGGGGGGGATGTGGAGAGGGGAGAGAAGGCCCCTGGTGGATGTGGTCGGGGGGGGATGTGGAGGGGGAGAGAAGGCCCCTGGTGGATGTGGTCGGGGGGGGATGTGGAGGGGGAGAGAAGGCCCCTGGTGGATATGGTCGGGGGGGATGTGGAGGGGGGAGAGAAGGCCCCTGGTGGATGTGGTCGGGGGGATGTGGAGGGGGAGAGAAGGCTCCTGGTGGATGTGGTCGGGGGGGATGTGGAGGGGGAGAGAAGGCCCCTGTTGGATGTGGTCGGGGGGATGTGGAGGGGGGAGAGAAGGCCCCTGGTGGATGTGGTCGGGGGGAAGTGGAGGGGGGAGAGAAGGCCCCTGGTGGATGTGGTCGGGGGGGATGTGGAGGGGGGAGAGAAGGCCCCTGGTGGATGTGGTTGGGGGGGATGTGGAGGGGGAGAGAAGGCCCCTGGTGGATGTGGTCGGGGGGATGTGGAGGGGGAGAGAAGGCCCCTGGTGGATGTGGTCGGGGGGATGTGGAGGGGGAGAGAAGGCCCCTGGTGGATGTGGTCGGGGGGATGTGGATGGGGAGAGAAGGCCCCTGGTGGATGTGGTTGGGGGGGATGTGGAAGGGGAGAGAAGGCTCCTGGTGGATGTGGTCGGGGGGATGTGGAGGGGGAGAGAAGGCCCCTGGTGGATGTGGTCGGGGGGATGTGGAGGGGAGAGAGAAGGCCCCTGGTGGATGTGGTCGGGGGGGGATGTGGAGGGGGAGAGAAGGCCCCTGGTGGATGTGGTCGGGGGGGATGTGGAGGGGGAGAGAAGGCCCCTGGTGGATGTGGTCGGGGGGGGATGTGGAGGGGGGAGAGAAGGCCCCTGGTGGATGTGGTCGGGGGGTGTGGAGGGGGGAGAGAAGGCCCCTGGTGGATGTGGTCGGGGGGGGGATGTGGAGGGGAGAGAGAAGGCCCCTGGTGGATGTGGTCGAGGGGGGGATGTGGAGGGGGAGAGAAGGCCCCTGGTGGATGTGGTCGGGGGGGGATGTGGAGGGGAGAGAGAAGGCCCCTGGTAGATGTGGTCGGGGGGGATGTGGAGGGGGAGAGAAGGCCCCTGGTGGATGTGGTCGGGGGGATGTGGAGGGGGAGAGAAGGCCCCTGTTGGATGTGGTCGGGGGGGATGTGGAGGGGGAGAGAAGGCCCCTGGTGGATGTGGTCGGGGGGATGTGGAGGGGGAGAGAAGGCCCCTGTTGGATGTGGTCGGGGGGGATGTGGAGGGGGGAGAGAAGGCCCCTGGTGGATGTGGTCGGGGGGGGATGTGGAGGGGGGAGAGAAGGCCCCTGGTGGATGTGGTCGGGGGGGGATGTGGAGGGGGAGAGAAGGCCCCTGGTGGATGTGGTCGGGGGGATGTGGAGGGGGAGAGAAGGCCCCTGTTGGATGTGGTCGGGGGGGATGTGGAGGGGGGAGAGAAGGCCCCTGGTGGATGTGGTCGGGGGGGATGTGGAGGGGGGAGAGAAGGCCCCTGGTGGATGTGGTCGGGGGGGATGTGGAGGGGGGAGAGAAGGCCCCTGGTGGATGTGGTCGGGGGGGATGTGGAGGGGGGAGAGAAGGCCCCTGGTGGATGTGGTCGGGGGGATGTGGAGGGGGGAGAGAAGGCCCCTGGTGGATGTGGTCGGGGGGATGTGGAGGGGGAGAGAAGGCCCCTGGTGGATGTGGTCGGGGGGGGATGTGGAGGGGGAGAGAAGGCCCCTGGTAGATGTGGTCGGGGGGGGATGTGGAGGGGGAGAGAAGGCCCCTGGTGGATGTGGTCGGGGGGATGTGGAGGGGGAGAGAAGGCCCCTGGTGGATGTGGTCGGGGGGATGTGGAGGGGGAGAGAAGGCCCCTGGTGGATGTGGTCGGGGGGATGTGGATGGGGAGAGAAGGCCCCTGGTGGATGTGGTTGGGGGGGATGTGGAAGGGGAGAGAAGGCCCCTGGTGGATGTGGTCGGGGGGGGATGTGGAGGGGGAGAGAAGGCCCCTGGTGGATGTGGTCGGGGGGGATGTGGAGGGGGGAGAGAAGGCCCCTGGTGGATGTGGTCGGGGGGATGTGGAGGGGGAGAGAAGGCCCCTGGTGGATGTGGTCGGGGGGGATGTGGAGGGGGGAGAGAAGGCCCCTGGTGGATGTGGTCGGGGGGGATGTGGAGGGGGGAGAGAAGGCCCCTGGTGGATGTGGTCGGGGGGGATGTGGAGGGGGGAGAGAAGGCCCCTGGTGGATGTGGTCGGGGGGGATGTGGAGGGGGGAGAGAAGGCCCCTGGTGGATGTGGTCGGGGGGGATGTGGAGGGGGAGAGAAGGCCCCGGTGGATGTTGTCGGGGGGGATGTGGAGGGGGGAGAGAAGGCCCCTGGTGGATGTGGTCGGGGGGATGTGGAGGGGGGAGAGAAGGCCCCTGGTGGATGTGGTCAGGGGGATGTGGAGGGGGGAGAGAAGGCCCCTGGTGGATGTGGTCGGGGGGATGTGGAGGGGGGAGAGAAGGCCCCTGGTGGATGTGGTCGGGGGGGGATGTGGAGGGGGAGAGAAGGCCCCTGGTGGATGTGGTTGGGGGGGATGTGGAAGGGGAGAGAAGGCCCCTGGTGGATGTGGTCGGGGGGATGTGGAGGGGGGAGAGAAGGCCCCTGGTGGATGTGGTCGGGGGGGATGTGGAGGGGAGAGAGAAGGCCCCTGGTGGATGTGGTCGGGGGGGACTGGCGGCTGGAGGGTTCTGGGGAGAAAGAAGGGCCATACGGGCCGGGGGAGGGGAGGGAGAAAGCCCCACCGGATGGGACCTCCTGTCCCGAGCCCCTCCTCACTTCCAAGTCTCACTCTTGCTTGCCCCCCCTCAGCCTCCTGCCCTGCCCTTCCCCCACATCCTCAAAGCCCTGCCATGACTCTTGCACTCCCTCCCGCACCGCCAGCCCCCTGCCCTGAAGGACCCAGGCGACGCTGGGTAAGCCTTCTAGTTCTCCTGTAAATCCTGTTCTAGCGGCAGACCCCACATGCTCACCCGTGGTCATGCCTGCCCTGTACTATGCTAGCTCGCTGCCTCCTTCCCCGTGTGCATCGCCCTCTGCTGCCCTGCTGCGGTTTGGCACTGTCAGGACATTTCTTCAACCTTCCGCGCCCCTGACAGCCAGCCCAGAGGAGACGGGGGGAGAGTCTCTGCCTTCCCGATGAACTGGGACAGGCCAGACGGAGGTGGGAAATGGACGCTGAGTAGGGACTTGTGAGGCAGGGATCATTGTTTCATGAGTTTTTAATGGCAAACAATTAAATATGCAGAGGCCCTGTTCCCTCCGGACGAGCTGTGCAGCGGAAAGCAATAAATGTTTCATGGTTACTGCATGTCAGATGTGCGCAGAAAAGAATCAAGCCTCTCTGCATCCCATTTGCCAAGCAGTTCACACGGAAAGAGCAAAGAGAATTCGGAGGGACAGGTGAGTGGCGCCTCGTGTCTGGTTTAGGCTGGGCCAGCGGCTTTCGCGCTGGGTTTCTCGTGACCCAGTTGAAGGAACCTGTCGATGCCCGCGGCCCAACATTCTTGTGTCTTGGGTCAGCAGGGGCGGACTTGGTGGATCCCGTTCAGAGGCGCAGTAGAGATTTCCTGCCCGTCCTGGCACTGTGGTGTGCACTGTGCCCTGGAAGCGGCTAGCAGCAGGCCCGGCTCCTAGCTGGAGGAGTGCAAGAGGCTCTGTGCGCTGCTCTTGCCTGCAGGTGCTATCCACCCTCCCCCTCCAGCTCTCATTGGCTCCCTGGCTGCTTCCAGGGCGCAGCGCGGTCCGCAGTGCCGGGACAGGTGGGGAGCTGCCTTAGTACCCCCCACTGGTCACCTGGCTACCGTGCAGCAAAGCCACCCAGTGCCTGGCATTCCGTGACCCAGTCCTGGCTCACAGCCCACAGCTGGACAAGCACTGGGCTCGTCTGTCCTGTTATCACTGCCGCTGAGCAAACCAGCGTCCCTCAGCACCACGGGAGCAACCCCCAAGTGCTGCAGGAGGGTGCACGATGGATTGCAACCCCCGGCTTGATAGAAAAACATTGGCGGGATGATGCGTGCAGTAGGGCTGCCCCGTAACTTGGGAGGCGAAGGAAGCAGCCATTTCCTCCCTGCACCCGCTGCTGCCCTGACCCCACTAGGGATGTGAACGACAAGTCGACTACCCGATTAGCAAATGCTTATCAGATAGTGGACAGGCTGGTTGAGTACTCGCCTCCCTCCCTCCCTTCCTCCCCCCGCTTGCTGCCTCTATTGGAAAGAGGCAACAAGTGGGGAAAGAGAAGGGGAAGCTTCATAGGGGCAGCATTGCTTGAAGCCTGAGGCCAGACCCTGGACTCCACGTGGTGCTGCCGCTTTGAAATACCGTGTGCAGCCCGGCGCCAGCTGGAGTGTCCCCTGGCTGCACGCAGCGTTTAAAAGCAGCAGCGCCATATGGAGCCCGAGATCAGCAGGGAGTCCCCAGCTGATCCTGGGCTCCATGCGGCGCTGCCGCTTTGAAACGCCGCGGGGTGCCCGGCATCAGACTGCATGCAGCGTCTCAAAGCTGCAGCGCCGTGTGGAGCCCAGGATCAGCTGGAGTCCCCAGCTGATCCTGGGCTTCAGGTGGCGCTTTTGCCTTTCAAGTGCAGCAACCACCCATGGGCCACTTCAAAGGTAGAATCGCCCCATCGACTATTCGATTAGTCAACGAGTCGATATTTAACATCCTTAGACCCCACATCCTGATTGTGTCTCTAAGCTGCCAACTCCAATGAAGGCCCTTGCAGGTCGGGGGCAGAGAAAGCGGCACTTTCGGAAGCTGAGCAGGCTCCAGGAGCAGCCCCGTTCCAGAGCCGAGTGCTGTGAAGGCAAGAGGGGTAGCAACCCCAAGAAGCACCCACTGCAGAACTGGCTCCAGCCTGCTCCCCCTGCTGCCCCTTGGACACTGCACCCAAAGCCTTTCCTTGGAGTCTCTGGTGAGCTAAAGCCCATGAGCCTTTGCAGCTACAAGACCTGTGGGCTGAGTTGTGGGATGTTTTCTTGGCGGACAGAGAGAGGTTGAGACCCAAAGGCCTGCAGGGTGGGGGAGGTTTATAACGACCCAGGGCTGGAATGCGTGAGAGCGGGTGCGAGTGTGGGGGGAGATATCAGAAGTCCAGCAAGGACACCCGTGCTCAGGTTCTGGCTCCGCTGGCTGTCATGTGTCATACGCCTGACGAGGGTATCTCCAGCAGCACAGCCTCCCGATTCTACTGTCACCGCCCCCTCCCCCCCGGCAGTAAAATCAGGCTGCCTGAGCAGCCTCACCCGGCTTTTCTCCCCAGAGGCCGTGCTGGTGTAACTGCCACTGGCGTTAATGACCATGCTGCACGTCCTCTGCAAGCACAGCAAGGTAAATGCACGACAGAGACAGAAAAGAACCTGCCAACATGCTAATGAGTCTTCCAGAGATCCCCCCAACGTGGCTCTGGCGGGTGAGTGCTTCCAGGCGGGCTTTATGGGCCCAAGTTCATAAGAGCCACAACTTCCCACCACAACTGTCATGAACAGTTCAGTCCTTCCTTTATATAGTTAGGGGGGGCTTTGATCAGGAGTTTCCCAGTGCAGGTAGCTGGTAGATCAGAGCTGGGAACATCAGGCCATCAGGCTGGGAACAACAGGGGCCAGATGTGGCCACAAGCTTGCCTGGATCTGGCCTCCGAGGCTCAGGGCCCACCCTGCATTGCGGAGCTTGTGTTGGCACTCAAGCCTCCCCCCGCCACTGTCCCACCATGGGGCTGGAGCACACAAAATCTACTAGGCTCTGGTATGCGAGGAGAACGTGGGGGTGTCTTTTCACTATGCGCAAAAGGGCCAATGTAGACAGCTCAGATTTGTTTTGCGCAAAAAAGCCCCAATCGCGAAAATGGCGATCGGGGCTTTTTTGCAGAAAAAAGTGAGCAGCATAGCATTTCTGCAAGAAGCACTGATTTCAGACAGTAGGAAGTCAGTGTTGTTGTGGAAATTCAAGCAGCCAGTGTAGAAAGCTGGCAAGTTTTTCCGCAAAAGCTGCTGCTTTTGCATAAAATCTTGCCAGTCTAGACACAGCCTACGTGTATTAGCTAAGAAAAGGAAGAAAGTTATTGAGAGAATAAAGCAGGTAACTTTAATAAATAAAATAATAAAAGGCTATTAGCCAGGGGATAGAAGTGGTGTCCCTGGACTCTGTTTGTCAGAGGCTGGAGAGAGATGGCAGGAGACAAATCGCTTGATCATTGTCTTCGGTCCACCCCCTCTGGGGCACCTGGTGCTGGCCACTGTCGGCAGACAGGATACTGGGCTAGATGGACCTTACGGTCGCTCTTATGTTCTTAACTGTATTAACAGAGGAGTCATAGTTCGTAAATCCACATAGTACCGAGAATGTAATAAACTTCCAGTTTCCCAAAAGTCTCTCAGGACTTCACCGAATATGGAGATCTCCATCTTCTCGTGGGTATTCTGCCCTGTTGGAATCCAGGGGCGATGGATCATTTTCTGAAAATAGAAAGGGAAAGCTGGCAGTGTCTTTGCCCACATGGGGCTTTTCCTTCAATGGCATGCAGTGAGGAATGCATGTCGGGTCTCTGACCTTAGCTCATCACCACACTGAGCATTTGCTTTGGGATTAGCTCCTCTTCTGATAAAGTCCTCCACCGGCTTGGCCTGTTCGTTCCCGGAGTGTTGACGCTGCGTGTTTGTTAGTGCAGCATGGCAAGAGCTCGCAAGTGGAAACCCTGCAAGGAACTTCCCAGGAGTTCTCCTGAAGTGTAAACACCTGACACACTCTTCTAAACGGTTCCTTTGATCCACACACGTGATTGACCCGAATACGCTCCGAGCGAACCTGGTTAACCAGCGTCACACCAGTTATGGGGCCTTCTTCTGTCCATGGATGAGAATCACGGGCATGAGACGCTCCACTCAGCACTAGTCCGGCACTACCCCCGCCCGGCCGCTCAAGGGATTAGCTTGTCACAGTGACCCCCCTTCCCAGGGTTGTACGCCATCGCCCCTTCGCTCTCGCTGCTCTGCAGCCCGGCCAATCAGCAGTCTCTCCTTCCAGTAGGCTGCATTGGCTTTTCTTCCGCAGTCCTCCCATTCACTGCCACAGGGGCTGCTCTTCAGTCGCTGCTGGGGAGCCCAGACCCCCTCTCTCCTCTGGGCAGAGCTGTCCCATCCATTGGCTGGTTGAGGGCAGCTGCCCTCAGCTCTGCACTTTGGGGGGCCCAGGGTACCTGGGGGATTAGCAGGAGGCCTGGTGCTGGCAGCAGGGGTTGGGCCTGCCCCTGCACTCACTAGAGGTAGGAAGTGCAGCGCCCCACCCCAGCGACGCAGCTGGGAGCCAGGGGAGCAGGCTGGGCTGGGCTGCTCTGCTTCCCCTGCTGCAGCGAGTGCAGGGCCAGGCCCAACCCCTGCTACCAGTGCTGGGCCCCTGCGAACCCGCCCAGGCTGCATCGCTCAGGGAGGGGGTTTGGGCAAAGTGGTGCAGTCGGGGCCGGGGCAGGGCTTGGGGCAAGGCGTGGAGTGTTCGCAGGGGAGGGGTGGGACGATGTGAGACGGGGCCTGCAGCAGAGGTGGCGTCCCCTCCCCCTCCGTTGCTGGGACCAGCAGCTCCAAACCCTTCTCTCGGGGAGCAACTTCTGCCCACCTGTTGCCAGATTCCTGGCTTTACGGGCCCTGGCCAGCTGAGCCCGCCTGCAACTCATTCCTCGCTCCCTGGCTCGTCTTCCCGGTGCAGCCTGTGATGCCAAGAGGCCGACCTGGCCACCTTAATCCCTTCCAGGACTGTGTGGGGCGAGGCGGGGTCCGGTGCATGGGGCACAGCAAGACCTAGCCACAAGGGCATGAGCACCAAGCAGCAGCCCGTGCTGAGATCAACAGGTGCTGCGGGGAGTCTGTACACACGGCGGCAGAAAATGCCTCTTGTCATTGCAGCTGAAATCCTGCCGTAATAGGCTTGTGCTAGGGCAATAAAACGTTTCTCTCCGTGGCCCCCAGTAGCTTCTGGAGCATCAATACCCACGGGAATAGCTGGCTGTATTTGCAGCATGAATCGTACAGGGAGAAAAGGTGCCCAGCAGATCTTGCATGATAAATCCCCCACAATCTTTTAGGGCTTTGTTCCTAGGTGACTAGTTTATTGGAAAGACATTGGCTCCAAGAGGGCCTGGAGAAACTGCTGTTGTACAGCGTAGACTCACTTAGCTTAGCCGAGTTCCCCCGCGTAGGCCCCCACAGCCAAAATATTTATGGTGTCAACATTCGGCTGGGTCCTGACTTCCTTATAGCCCAGCCCTGCCCTCCGCCTCCAGTGAAAACTCCCACGCTTTGCAGAACTGGAGGAGCACCCAGAGCGCCAGTTGTGGGGGGCAGGGGTCACAGAAGGAGGAGTACTCTCAGGGCATTTGGCTGTGGGAGCAGGGAGAGCCCACAGTCCACAAATGGCGCACTACCCGAGGGCTTTCCGGGGAGAAGCTGGGGGAAGGTACGGAGGGAAAACAGGTGTGTGTGGGGGGGGGGGGGCGGGGGGAGGGCAGGGGCCTGTCAGGTTTGCCAGCTCACAGAGCTGTCACTCAATAGGTGTTGCCCTTCTGCCGACTGTTGGTGGTACAGTGTTAAGAGGCTCTCCAGGTCTGGATGTCAAAATATTCCATTAATGGTAATTATCATAAGATCAGGAGTTCAGACAAGTGAAAACATGTTAGCTTGTTGCTCGTGCAACAGGATCAAGGTGGGAGAGGCTGGCTGAAGCCGAGGAGCCGAGTGTCTCTAACCTGAGCCCCTCCATTAGTAACACTCTTATTTGCTGGGTGCCCTCGGTGTTCTCAGCACAGTACAACACAGGGAGGAAGACACAATTCCGGGCCCAAGGAGCTTTGGGAGATCGGGTGCTTCTGTAAGTCGACAGACTTGCAGCGTGGCTGCAGCGTGCGCTGGGGTTGAGCACAAGGTTATCCCCTTATACCAGTGCTCCTTTGTGGGTGCCTGCGGGGGGCATGGTGGTGGGGAGTGCATTTTAAAAAGAAGCAAGAACATCCGAAGCTGCGCTGCAGCATGACCTCGCTGGTAATCTCAGCTCGCCCTTGTGCTCATGTGGCCCGCTGGGGAGTGCAGAAGTGCCTGGATAAGGGTAAATTATCGGAGCCAGCATTATTTAGTTAATAGTAACAAGAATAAGTCAATAACTTTTCCTGTGACACCTCTCACCGCAAAGCATGCCACATCGGGGCAGTGATACATTTAGGCTACGTCTACACTGGCAGCTTCTTGCACAAGAACTCTTTTGCGGAAGAGTTCTTGTGCAAAAACTCTTCCAGAAGAAAGCGTCTACACTGGCAAGTGCTTTTGCGCAAGAGCATCCATGCCAGTGTAGACGCTCTCTTGCGCAAGAAAGCTCCGATGACCATTTTAACCATAGGGCTTTCTTGCGCAAGAAATTCATGTTGCCTGTCTACACTGGCCTCTTGCACAAGAACAGTTGCACTAGAGGGCTTATTCCTGAGCGGGAGCATCACAGTTCTTGTGCAAGAAGCCCTGATTTTATACAGTAGAACATCAGTTTACTTGCACAAGAACACACGGCTAGTATAGACAGGCAGCAAGTTTTTGCGCAAGAGCAGCCACTTTGGCACAAGATCGCGTCAGTGTAGACACAGCCCCTATGTTACTGAATGGAGTCCTGGAACCCGGTTGTTGTTTGTCAATAAACAGTAATGCAACACAAGCAGTTAACACATGGCTGCTTACTCTCATGCAGAGTCGTAACTGGACTTTTCAATCAATAGTAATTTCAAGTGGGACTTAAGGAGGCAGAATGCAGTTACCCACAGCAGGGTGTAACGAGCAGGACAGAGTAAAACATCTCTTGCCTGTCAAAACGTCTCATGGGATCCTTAATGAGTCCAAGCAGTCAGATGGCTGGTTTTATAGCTCACCAGAAAATAAAGCAGCTGCAGCACCAGCCTGCAAACAGCATCTGGGGCATCTACTGCTGAATAGAAGAAAACCAGTCACTTTGGTGGTTCAGAGCAAACCCCATTTCCATTGCTTTTTGGTGGTGTAATGCCAGGCATGAATTTAGTCCCAGGAGTTTAGGTGCTCTGGGATGATCTGTGAGCAGGGCCCTTCTGGGATTTTGTATTAACCTGGCATTTGGGGCCAGTCAAAAGATAAATGAAATAGATTGATCATAAAATACTAGACGTCATTCTTAACCGGTAACATCTATCTCACGGACTCTGACCATGCCGCTGTAATGGCTAGGGGATTTCAGTAGTTCTTCAATTGGATGTAACTGTTTGTAAGTGGAGAACACAGCCTGATTTTCTCAGGTAGAAAGGCCTGTTTCACAGCTCTATGAATGCTGCATTCAGAACTTCCCACTACCACTATATTAGTCCTTGGGTTTTCTCCATATTATCATAATTGCAGTCAGAAGCCGCAAATCACATCAGGGCTCTCCTGTGCTTGTGTGCTGTACAAATACTTAGGAAGAGACAGGCTCTGCCTAAAAGTGCTTACAATCTAATGTAAAGTTGTGAACATTATACATCAGCCATACACATTTAAAAGCAACAATCACAGATACATTTCTCCCCCAGATCTTACAGCCAAGAGCAAGGTGAAAGGTGGCCTTTTACACAAAAGGGTCAAAGTTTGTTTGGAGTGTTTCCATTAAATTAAAAAAAACAAGTGGAAACAGTTTTATTAAACAAATAAACATTCTCGAGCAATGTTTGCAACACAAACACTGCTGCTTTGTGCAAGCACATTGTGCAAAGCCACCCCCTCTGTCGGTGACCAGGCAGAAGACCGTGTCCCTGCCTGTCGGACTTGGCCACTGTGCTTCTGTGGTGTCTAGTCTTGACCACTGTAGATCTTTGGATGGAGTCCTATGCCCTAGCAAAACTACAGCTAGCTCAGAATGCAAGTAGCTCACCTGCTTGCCAATGCGTGTTGCTGACTGTACATCTTCCTGCTGCGTATGCTGATTCCTCGCTCAGCACAGAGTCTACTTGAAGGTCTCCGGAGAGGGGGATCTGGCTGCCTAATAGAACAATTCTTCCTCTACAGCTCCGAGACTGTCAACCCCAAGTCTTCAACTATCATGAGTCAGTCCCCCACCCCCAAACTAATGAAAAGGTTGAAAAATATCTGAGTTTAAAAAAGGAATTTTTGTTTTGCCTTCTGGTTTTTGAGCCCATAGAAATCATCTTTGCAAGCTTTTGTCCTTGTTGCATTCAGAGCTAAATGCCAACCTCACCTCTTCAGTGAAGCCTTCCTCCCTCTCAGGCTTTTATATTTGAGTCCCCTCTTGCTCTTAAACATTTTAATCCTGCTTCTTACCAGCAGGGAAGGAAGAAATATTGTTACCAGTATTTTACTTTTGGTTGATACTCTGCTATTATGGGGAAAAGTGCCAATATAAGGCAGATATTTCAAGAGAACCGGCCAGTGATAAGGGCTAAAAAACAAATGTGAAATTAATTAGTATAGTTTCACTGTCCCAAACTGCTCTCATTTAACTGTTAGCGGGAGCACTAGGGCTAACTCCCGTACTGCAGGAGCACGTGAAAAATGAAGTGATCTCTAAGGGCTTGTCTACACTGGGAACTTTTTGCTACAAATTTAATCTCTTACTGCTCCCAGAGATTGGGGCAGTGGGTGGGACGAGCGTAGGCAAAACGTGCATTTTCAAAGCTCTGTGTTGGAGACCTGCTCTGAACAGAGCTGGATGATACAGTGCTCCAACCCCTGAGGCTGGATAGGGCTGTCCAGGCTAGTCCCTCCATTGCTACAACCAAAGGAGCAGAAAGGGTGAAGCATCAAAGAGAAAATCTAGTAGGCACTTGCCTGGGGCCTTATTAATGGATTTCAAAGTCACCGTATTATTTCAAACCAATTTCAAAAGCCAGCTCCACGGGAAACTACAGAACTTAATTTCAGTTCCAGGTTTGATTCCTACAACAGTCTCAACAAAGACATTGGCTGGATGGCCCGCTGTACTCCACATCCTAAGGACATACAAACAAACAAAGAGAGTACTTAGCACTTTTATCAGCTTCATTTAGCATGGACAGGCTAATTGATCATTTCTTTCCCTTTCCTCTCCCCCCCCATCTGCTCTCTGTGCTGTTTATTTGAAAACTGCACCCACCCCTTGAACTCCGTTCAGCTGAAGAAGCGGCTTGTGCCCCCGGAAGCTCACGATGCCCGTCTACGTGTTTGTGTTAGTCCCTAGGGCCCAGGAAAGCTCAGCACCCAACAAACCCCCTTGCTGGTCTCTATGGTGCTACCTGGTCCGGTTTGTTTTCTAACGTGTCCCCAGTTGGACCAAGGCGGCCTGGCCCGTTGTCTGTCTCCAGGGGCGCGTGTGCTGAGCGCCTGACACCGGCCCGCCCGCAGGGCGCTGTGCCTGGGGAGGGGGGGGGGGCACTGACCCCCCCGAGCCTGGGGACTTTGTGCGCTCCGGTCCCGGGGGGGGGGGTGAAGCACCAGCGCGAGCGCCCCAATGCTGGGGGGGGCTGAGCCTTAGGGGCTGGGGCGGCACCGCCGCGCCTCGCTCCGCCCCCCCCACCGGGCTGCCACCCGCGGGGGCGGGGCCTGGCCGGGTGTGGCTCCGCCCCCTGGGCAGGACCCGGATGTGCCCCCCCTCCCCCGCCGCGCTGAGCCTCTGCGCCTGCCGTAGGCAGCTGAGCCAGCCCGGAAGCGGCCGGCTCCAGAGCAGCCCCGGGCGCAGGGATGGCTCCGGACCCCTGGTGAGCGGCGGGGGCGGGGGGTTGTGGGGCCCGGACCCCCCCCGTTCGGGGCCCATTGCGGGGGGAGCCCCCCCGGCATGCGGGGCCCCCGCGGCCTCGGCTCCCGCTTCGCGCCTCAGGGCGGCGCGCCCGGGGGGAGGGGGCTCCTGCGGGCGGTGAACGGGGCCGCCCCGCCCCCGCCCCGTGTGCGCCGAGCCCGGGAGTCCCCCCCCCCCCGCCACTCCGCGTTGCTCGTCTCCGCCTCGCCGGTTCCGACCCGGGCCCGACCTGGGCAGACGCGCGCGGCTCCTGAAGGGGCGCCGGGTCCGGTACCGGCAGAGTCTGCGGGGAGCCCGGCACGTGACCGGACACGAGCCCGTTCCCCTCTGGCTGCCGCTGTCCGCAGGTACCGCACAGAACAGACAAACCCGCCCGCTCCTGCCCGTGGCTCCCCTCCCCAGGGGTGCGAACCGCGCAGAGCCCGCTCCTCCCCCGCACGCCCAGCCTGGTGTTGGATGGCCCCGAGGTGCGTGCCTTGAGGCAGGCATTTTGCAGCCTGTTCACTTGGACCCTGCGCTGCATCCTGGTCCTGGCTCCTTTCCCTTCTGCATCTGCGGACATGCTGATCGTGGCTGCACGGCCTCCTCTCCCCAAATGCTGGTGGGGTCTAGCACCTTGGCCTGGCTCTACGCAGGGATCTCCTGATGCACGGAGCAGGCATGGCCAGCTAGAGGGGTGTGCTGAGAACATACTACCCCAAGCAAACAGGAAGGAGACTTTACATTTTCAAAAAACCCTGCAAGGGCGTGTCCTGGCCGTCTGAGCAGGGCAGCAAAGTTCAAACATGACTAGAGAGGCCAGAACAGGCCTGGTGGGAAGGGTGCTGGGGACCAGTACTAACTACACAAGTACATCACCACTTAAATCCTGTGCTGAGAGGTACATTCACTGGTCCTGTGCTTTCATATCGTCCCTGTGATGGGCCCATTAGAAATCCCTGGGGAGATAGGGGTTGGGTGTCACTATAGTATGTTTGCATTTAGTAACTTGCTGAACTCTCTCTGAGGCTTGTAGCAGGCGTGTAATCCCCCTCTGTCCTGGGATCTGTAGTAATTCTGACTGTTTGACATGACACCACCTAGCCTGTGTGTAATCCTAGATTGTCGGAAGCACTCCTACCGGTATCTTGGTTTTGGTTTTAAGCAGGCCTGTTTCTTGCATCTGCTTTGTGTTTAGCTTTATCCTAATATTTCAAGGACTGAGTGGTTTTTTTGAGTGATAAACTCCCTAAACTGTGGGTGGGCAATAATTTTCTCAGTGGGGCCACACCATGAATTTTGGTAAGTTGTCACAGACCACATGTTTCTACTCTCTTAATGAAATTACCTCACCATCTATTGTTGAAAGACCCCATTATGCGCTTCATGCACCAGAGCAATTACACTTAGTTACCTGAATACACGTGTATCCAAAGCTTGTCTTACAGTTTGCAATATAAATTGCCTTCTAATAACACTAATGCTAAACTTTTACTTACAGCTTCTGTTCATTAGTAAAATTAAGTGTAAACGAAAAAAGGAAATTTTGTGAAGAAGAGAATCTCTAATGGGCATTAACAAGGGAGGTGAAGTCAGCTGTTATCCAGAGCAAGGTTGGGGGGATCCCGGAAGGGATGATGCCTTAGTAGGAAGGGTGGGGGTGCTAGCCTTCCCCAGCCAGTTCTTCAGTGCCTCCTGCCCTCTGGTGGCAATTTAAAGGGCCTGGTGCTCCAGCCCCTGCCATGGTAGCAGCCAAAGTAGTTTCTTCAATTGCCAAGAGTCAGGTGGGCTGGACAGAAATGTCAGACGGTCTATATTTTGCCCATCCCTGCCCTAAACCCTTGATTGAGAGAAGAGACTCAAACCAAGATTCTCGACACAGAGATGACTGGAGAGAATTATCTTAGCTATCTGAAAACATTCTGTTTACAGGCTGTCGATGTACGATTCCACCTGTTACATTGCACAAGAGATTGCTGAAAAAATCCAGGAACGTAACCGATGTCAAAGAAATGGTGAAAATTCAACTAAGGTATCCTATGTTCCTGAAAGAGCTAGTATTTGTAAACATCTCTTTTAATTTAGGTTTTCTAGTTAATTCTATCAAAATTGGGTACCTTTCTGGAAGAGAAGGCAATTCAGTATTTTTCACCCACTCAGTATACACCAAGTCCTGTCAAGATGTAAGCACATGCACAGTTTTACAGACTCAAAGGGGAAGTTAGCTTGTGGTTTATTTTGCGTTGTGTGTCGCTTCATTACCTATTCTTACTATTCTGTGTGTGTTAAATGTTAAGCAAATAAAGCGTTGGCATCCCAAAGAAATTGGCTGTGTCTAGACTGGCAAGTTTTTCCACAAAATCATCTGCTTTTGCGGAAAAACTTGCCAGCTGTCTACACTGGTCACTTGAATTTCCGCAAAAGCACTGACGATCTCATGTAAGATTGTCAGTGCTTTTGCAGAAATACTATGCTGCTCCCGTTTGGGCAAAAGTCTTTTCCGAAAAACTTTTGCGCAAAAGGGCCAGTGTAGACAGCAGAGATTTTTTTCCCGCAAAACAGCCCTGATCGTGAAAATGGCAATCGGGGCTTTTTTGCGGAAAAGCGCGTCTAGATTGGCCACAGACGCTTTTCCGCAGAAAGCGCTTTTGCGGAAAAGCGTCCTGCCAATCTAGACGCGCTTTTCCTAAAATGCTTTTAACGGAAAACTTTTCCATTAAAAGCATTTCTGGAAAATCATGCCAGTCTAGACGTAGCCATTGAGTCAAGCTGAGTGAATGCCTTTTACTCTCCTTTCCTTGCCGGCATCATACTGCACTGCTGTTTGCGATGAGAGCCCGGCTTGTTCTTTGTGTGGCGTGAGAGCTGAGCTCCGTGTGGTGTTGACATGCGTGCCAGAGGGACGGTTCTGTGAACTGCCAATGTCCTTAGCATGCTAGTGGTCTGGCGGTTGCTTCACTTATTCAGAACAGACCTGGCCCTGCAAGATGTGTGCACCCAGCAGTATCGTTGGCAGCAGACTGGGCACCAGTGGGGGCCCGCTGAGTGTTGTGCTTTGGGGTCTGGAATTCGTGGCAGGCCTGGGCTCAGGGTGTGTGTGTGTGTGTGTGTGTGTGTGTGTGTGTGTGTGTGTGTGTGCATGCGCGGATTCTTAGCTGGAGTTAGGATGTGGGAGGCACAGGGCTAGGGGCTTGGGGTGCTAATCTGGGCAGATTCCCTGCGGTGGTGCAGGCAGGCAGGTGGGCAGCCAGGAGACTGGAGTGGGCTAGGGCTGCATCGCTCCGCTCCCACCAGCCAGTGAGTGTGGAGGAACCAATTTCCTGCTGCCACTGCTAGGCCTCCATGAGCCTCCTAAGCCATGTCGCTTGAGGGGACTTGAAGGAAGAGGGCGGAGTAGGGGGAGGCAGAGCAGGGCTGGGGCTAGGCTGGAGGGGGATTGGCCCAGTCCTCCCCTGGGCTAAAGTTGGCATGAGGAGGTGGCTTGTTGGGGCGGCAGTCATGTGGCTGGTGCCCTGCCCCTCCTCCCCTCCTGTGTCACTCCACACTGGTCACCCTGTATATAAAGCTAGGCATGTGCATATATCTTTGCAGGATTGGACCTTCCACTTTAAGTTAACTCGAGTTCTTAAGAATGAGCAATAAGAAAACCAATGTAATTAGTTGTGTTCTTATGCTTGATTACTGTATGGATGGGCTTCAGACCCAAAAGGGGAGCTAGAAGTGGAATATGGAGGTCAGTAATTAAAGCAAAAGGGCATAACAGAAGATTGGCCAGACTGGGTCAGACCAAAGATCCATCTAGCCCAGTGTCCTGTCTGCCGACAGTGGCCAATGCCAGGTGCTCCAGAGGGGGTGACCAGAACAGGGAATCATCCAAAGCCTGTAAGCAGTTCTCTCTAATTGGTGTCTGGCGTAGGACAGTAGATTGCCCCTTGGGGTGTCCTGGAAATGGAATTTTAGGGCTTTATTGAAACAGGAGACTTTGACCAGCGTAGCTGATTTCTTGTCCTTTGAAAGCACAGTCCTTGGGTTTCCTAGCCAAGTGAGGGAGGGGGAGAAACACCTTCCAAGAGAGAGCTCTCATGAAATAATAATGACAAAGAAGCTTAGGCTATGGCTACCCTACAGGTTGGGTCAATATAGTGTGTATCGCTCAGGGTGTGAATAAGCCCACCCCAAGTGATGTAAGTTACACCGACCTTCGCACAGGTGTGGACAGAGCTTGGATGGAGCACTTCATCCTCTCATTCAACATGACAGTCTGATTAAAAATGATACACTAAAAAGGGCTGCACCTGTGTTGTCTCGGTTGTCTGGCCTTGTAAGCTTTGTACCCTGTATATTATGAAAACATTCCACAGTCGGTTACAATGATTCTCTGAAGATATTTTTCCGTGTTTTGTGTGTTAATGGAGCGAGAGGAATTTGCTCTCAGAACAGTGAAAGATAAGTGTTGGCGGTGTTTGGCTGCTTTAAACAAATTTCCTGCAGTGGGATATTTGTTCTGATCACAAGAACTCACTTCGAGAAACGCCAGGCTCATCAATTGTATTTGCTGTGACTAGAGAAAGTTGTAGTAGAGAAGGTGGATTCAGGCGCCTGAGTCAATGAAGCACTTCTGGAATTGCCCAATCACCTCTGTGCTGAAACCAAGTACAGCTGGTTACAAGAATTGCCTGTCACGGGGAAGTGCATGTAGCCTTTCTTTCAGTAATCGTCCACAGTACAGTTCTTGCCTTGTAAGCAAGAGGCCCTTCTCGACCCGTGCAAGCCTGTCACTTGGGTGATTGCCGAATCTAGTTTGCAATATATGCTTTTCCTCTCGTTCGCTGAATCAAAGGGTATGTCTACACTCGTATTCTCTTTCGAGAGAGGGATGCAAATGCAACTGAGCGAAATTGCAAATGAAGCGCGGATTTGAATTTCCTGCGTTTCATTTGCATATTCGCGTTATGCTGCTATTTTGAAATAGCGCTATTTCAAAAAAGGCTGTCTAGACGCGGTTATTTGGAAAGGAAACCCTTCTTTCGAAATAACCCTTATTCCTCCTACAACGAGGTTTACCAGTTATTTCAGAAGAAGGGTTTTCTTTCGAAATAACCGTGTTTAGACAGCGTTTCTTTTTTCGAAATAGTGCTATTTCGAAATAGTGCCATAACGTGAATATGCAAGTGAAGCGTGGGAAATTCAAATCTGCGCTTCAATTGAGATTTCGCTCTGCTGCTTTTCCATCCCTTTCTCGAAAGAAGGTGCAAGTGTAGACATACCCAAAGAGAACAGTGCTCAAGGAAAAACAAGTGGAGGAAAAATGTAGATTTTCTACAGAATAAAAGTGAAAAGGGTGAGAGAACTCCAAGGGCGCCAGAACATTGCAAGAGTGTTCACTCGCGTGGAAGAGAATAACTTTTTTATTATGTTTACAGTAAAAAAAGAGAAATCTAAGAACCTTATGCGAGCAACAAGAATATGAATTATCAGAGAGTCTAGGAGTCAAGGATGGGCAAAGATGGTAAACAAGTGTCGGGCAATAACACTAAATAGAGATGAAATCAGAGAAGAAATCCACTGGAGAAGTAGAGAGAACCACCGGGAGGGATCTCTGAACCTCTAACAGTAACCTTCACTAAAATGTAGGAGCCAGTAGGTCTCTGCCACAGAAAAAGCAGAGATCCATATTTCCCTGAAGAAGTGGAATAAAGAACTAGAAAATTAATGGACAATAGCAAAATATTCCAGCACATTGAATGAATTTATGGGCATTTGGCAGAAAAATCTCATAGCGTGAGTTCTCTAAAATAACTAGTTGCAAAATCAAGGTTGAAATCTAATTGTTTTGTAAACAAATCCCAAACAGCACTGCTTGTATGTAGCAGCACATCTGTTGTTCTCAGTGCAGGCTTCTCTCGGTGTCGGAAGGAATCCTCGCGTGATGTGCAGTGTGGTTTGTAGTGTTCTGCGGTGTCATTTGAATATGGCTGTTTGTATGACTAACCTGGTCTTTGTTTTCCCTTCAGCTTAATGTGACAATCCGGTCATTGTTGCAGAATCTCAAGGAAAAGATCGACCAGCTGAAGGACTTACTGCTTCGCTCTATATCAACACGTCAGATGTATCCATGTAAATAGTATCATGCTGTGTTTTCTAGTATCCTGGGAGTGGGTGGAAAAACAGACTCTTTTGGGAAGGAAGCTGCAGTTAACTCTCTCCTCCCGCCTCCCCTTCCCCCCAACTCTAGGAGGCCCAACTACTAAAATGTTGCCTGCAATCTTGACTTCTGACTCATTTTGTAGTGTTGGAGTGATTGTGCTGGTACAACTCCAGTGCGTGATCCGCTCTGAAACACTGGCTGCTCTGAGGCTCATTTGGAGAGACAACTGGGCTGTGTGTTTTCTTAAGCTTCTCGCAGTTCAGTTGTAAAAGAAGTTGCAGGTCGGCTGTGCTCGGGGTGTGATCCCACGGCCGTGCACGAAGCCTGTGCCCAAAATTGGAACTCCTTCCATAGATGGTATGGAGGGAAATAGGGCTGCTGGATAGCGGGCATGGCTATCTCCATAGGGGGACTCCACAGAAATTCTGGTCAAGTACAGCACTGTTGATGTTTTCTGCTCTTTTGGCTGCAAGAGTTGGCTAGAGATAGGATGTGTAACTTCTTCCCCATTCATGTCCTGATCTACTCGCTCCTGCACGTGGCTGGAAAAGCAGCCTGATAGCATTCCTGTGGGTCTGACAATCTCTGGCACCAGTCCAGCTGACCCAAAATAGAGACACGTGGCCAAATTCAAGTGGGGGGGGAGAGGGCAGGGGGTGGAGTAAATTGGCTCTCGGTTGTCATAGAGTGGGTCACTTGTTTAGCTCCTGCTATGACCAATTAAATATCCGGCCTACATTTTCATAAATGAGTAGTGATTTTCATGGAGTGCTCTAATGCTCATAAACACTGAACACTGAGAATCTGAAAATCTGATCCATTCAGGGTGCCTCAAAGTGGTCACCCCGTGCACTTAAAGTCAACTGCCAGCTGACTCTAAATGCAGCGCTCCCTTGCAGGGCGGGGGTAGAGACCCCGTGTCTCCCTTGAAGAGCTACTACAATCCTAGTGTAATACGAGAAACAGCAAGGGTGCTCATTTGTCGCAAGGTAGGATGAAATTATCGGTCTTGAATGAAGAAGAAAAGATTTGAAATTGACAATTACCTTTACGTTCTGGAAAAAAAACTTAAACAATGAGAGGTCATGTAGCACCTTAGAGACTAGTATCGTGAGCTTTTGTGGGCACAGATGCAGGAGTGAGTTGTGCCCACGGAAGCTCAAGATACTAGCTATATATTTTTTTGTTAGTCTCTTAAGGTGCTACAGAGCCACTCGTGTGTTAATGTTTTTTCAGATACAGATTAACACAGCTAACCCTCTGAGACTTTACTTTCTGGAACATTCTCCTAACATCATTCAAAAGTCTGGTACTTGTTGAAGTCCTACTAAGCTCTTGGCTGTATTGACAGTGAGATTCACAAGTTATTTATGCTTTGTGTTCAAAATGTTTTACCTTTTTTATCTTGACATCATTGGCTTCTCCTTGTTCCTTAATTCTCAGGGAGTAATTGCTAGTGCCAGATTGTCCTTCTGTTTTTTTTGTGTGCCTCTGTGTTGTCCAGTCTGTCTGTTTCATGTCTCCCGTGTGCTCATAGCCAGGAGCCATTTGAAGGCACCTTACTTGCAAGCTGGTTTATGATGGTCATGAAAGTGATCCATTGGCCTTGGGCGTATTGGACCCTCGTATTCACATTTGATTCGGGAGTGTAGGATTTGAGATGTGTATTTAGCCGCAACAAGCCAGCAGTTTTCATTGGAACTTGAACTTTGAGAATGTTGCACTGAATGCAGGGATACGAGTATCCTTCCATTTGAGAATATCACTTGGGAGCAGATACATGGCACTGCTATGTAAGAAAGCAAATAGGAATCATTCTGCTCAAATTACAACTCAAATTACAAGCCATGCACCTGCTCAAATTACAACTCTGCTTCGAGAGAGGGCACTAAGCCCCCTTAAAATGGGTGTCACTGAGTTGATAAAATTTAAAAAATTGAAGCGCAGCAGCATTCTCAGAAATGTTACATTCTAAGGCTATGAATTAATTGAGTCATTTTCTTCAAAAGCAGCAAGTCCTCCTTCAGCTGCTACTGGGGAGCGCGAGTGCTATAATTCTGTAAATGGAAGCATCCTTTAAATAACGTCTTTTGCTGACCAGCTAGTGAGCTAGGGAGGGACTAGGGTCTGTATCATCACCTGGTAAAATAGTCAACATACTGAGAGCTTTGCTGAATCAAACTGACCAACTGGATGGGGTTGGTGGGTTGGTGGTGGTGATTTTGTAGTAGCACTTAAAATGTGCTATGTACTGGGCAGGTGTAGGAAGACTCATTCTTTGTTCTGTTAAACTTAAACTCTCTACGTCTTGTTTTTGCATGCGGACTAAATTGTAGAACAAATCATATGCTTAGTGATTTTTGATTTTTTTGGGGGGCATTTACTGCTCTCAATTTTTACATTAATTCAGTGTGCAAAAAAACCCAAACTCCCCCCTGTCCCCGTCAGTTTGTGCTCTCTGGATCACTTTCTCAAGGCAAATCATGATTTCTTCTTTCTTTAAGGTATTGTAAATTGCAGAAATGGGTTTATGCTAGAGGCCTTTTGGTAAAGTGGCGGTGACCCCCTGTGTTTTATAGTTAAGTTGTGAAGACGATGCTATACTAATTTATGCCTCTTGCTTTTAAAAGCCATGCAGCCCGACTGTCTTATCAATGAAGAGTGTTTATAAATCTTTGTCAAGTGAAAAGGGGTGTGCTTTTAGGGCGATGTCTACTTTAATCTCTTGCTCTTTACAAATACTTTTTTCCTGACTGGCTTCAATATTGCACTAAGAGGTGACTTATGAGAGCGATGCTTTTAACGTTGGAAATATAACTTTTAAATATGCTTTTATTTCTGTGATTGGCCCTTAACCTGCCTCTAGAACGCAGCTGGAGGGGGACAGAAGGCAAAACTTAGTGGATGACCTTCTCACGCGGCAGAGACAACTTCAAGCATCTTATAAGAATGATGGCACAGAGCCGGATGTGATAAGGTACGATACCTCAGTTTAAAGGAGCAGCGTGATGGGGTGTGTGTTTTGAATGTGTCTCTGAAGACAGCACAGTAAAAGCTTTTCTTGCTTTCATTTTTATTTACATGTAGCTAATTTCAGCTTTGCCATTTGATGGGAAGCGTGATTTTAATATCTACATGACTACAACTCCACTGCACACATGCATTGTCTAGTGTCAGTATAATAGTTGCCAGCTTGGTGTGTGGGAAGGACAAAGGGTTAATTGTCTTTAAGGAGGAGATGGGCTATGTCTGTTAGGTCTTTTATCTCTCTCATTTTGTGATCTGGTAGAGTCTATGCCAGTCTCTTAAACGAGCGGCACAAACTGGATTTAGTTTAACGAACGGTGCTAAGATTGATTGCACGTTAGGTTTAATCCTCAGCAGCTCCCCATATTTTTGTGAGAAGTGGAAGGTGCGGCTGCCGGGAGCAGATTCCGGCTGTTCTGTACCCCTGGCAAATGGTCTGTAGGGCAGCGTAAGTGTGATTATGAATCTGTGCAGTGTTACCTGCTGTGGCATACTTGCCTGGAGAAGCTCCCCGAAGGAATAGCTCTGATCTGGAGACCCTTCTTTGAGAGACCGGGTGGGTGAGGTCACATACTTGCTTTCGAGTTGCCACAGAGCTCTTCTTTGTCACTATAGCCTGATCTCCTGGCTGCTACGTTGACTTCAAACGCGCCATTATCATTATGCCTTTATACGGAAGCACTAGGTTCCTCCTTGAATTATTGGCATGACACCGTATTTCGATTCCTTCGCAGACAGGAGGAATACCAGCCCCTCAGTAGCCAGGTGGGCAAGGGGGTGCTGGCTCTGCTCCCAGGGACGTGGCTTCATTGCCCAGCAAAGCCGCCTCCTCGGGCACCACAGCGGCCCTGCTCCCAGAGAGGTGTCGCTTTGGGCTCATTATACTGCAGAGCCCGCAGCGTGGGTAGCGGGTAACCGCTGAACTTTTGAGCAGTTACACAGTTAACCTGTGACATGGTTTTTAACCTCCCTAGTTCAGATCATAGAAATAAGGAAAATATGGTTAATTAGGTACAAGGTGCAGGAAATAACTGGTTACTGAGACAGTTCTCAGAGCACCCAGGACTGTGAGTCACCTTGTTACCTCCTGTTTCCAGCGGGAAGGAGTCTGTTGACTTGTGTCTGGGGATCTGCTGCCTGACACCCCTGGGTTCCCACTTCTGGGCTGTGCCAGTCCTAAGTCTATCTTCCAGGTTAACAGTGAGACATGCCAACCCTAGATCCCTTTGCATTATTCCCTTGGGATATCCAGCCCCTGTCACGGCTGACTCTCAGCATTTACCCATCCTCTGCAGTGTGTCCCAGCTTGCCAGTTTTATCTCAGACCTCCACTCTTGGGGCTACACGGCACTTGGGAGTGCTTACTCTATTATAAGCGTATTGAGGGAAGATCAGAGACTTGCCTAGAAATGAGCGAAAGTGATGGCAGCAATACAACCCACAGCAATACCTCCCTAATTTCATCCAAAAGGAAACTATAAATGTGGACTTGGCCTTTCGCTTACCAATGGTTATCTTTATTAGCTAATAAAGTAACGCTCTCCCCAGAGATCAGTCCAGTGTGGAGCTGGCTCATTTCACAAGAACAAGGATCCAAACATCACTGGAAGCCCCCTGCTCCTTAAGGGGATTCCTCGGGATGCAGAGTCCCCTTCCCTATACTGCTATCCTGGAACACTCTTCTGTCCATATTCCTAGCCTGGGGATCTCCTGCCTGCTGTCACGGTCCTTTCCACTTCCAAAGGGTTTGCTCACTTGCACTTGTCCCGGATGATTTTGCACTGACTGTTCTGGGATGAGGCAAGGGTAGACTATTCACGGCTTCCAAGGCCAGAAGGGACAAATATGATCGTCTAGTCTGATCTCTTGTATAACGCAGGCCAGAGAACTGCCCTCCAATAATTCCCAGAGCAGAGCTTTTAGCAAAACATCCAGTCGTGATTTAAACATTCTGTGATGGAGACTCCGCCATGAACTTGGGCCGGTTGTTCCAATAGTTCATTGTACATCTGTTTACAAATGTACATCTTATTTCTTTGGACTTTGTCTAGCTTCACGTTTCAGCCATTGGCTCATGTCAGACCTTTCTCTGCTTGATAGAAGAACCCACTATCCAATATTTATTCCCCATGTAGCTATTTACAGATTGCAGTCAAACTACTTGCTAACCTTCTCTTTGTTGAGCTACATAGATGGAGCTTCTTGTGCATATCACCACAAGGCCAGTTGTCTATTCCTTCGATCACTCTTGTGGCTCTTTGTGACGTAGTGGGGGTACCTGGCTGGTTTCTATGCTGCTGGCTCTGGGGTAACCCCCACTGGATGCCATGGGTACCATGACCCAGCAAAACAGGATGAGTCACTATGCAAACCAGTATGGCCAGACACCCCCCATGGAGAGGAACAAAGGAAGGTGGAAGGCTGCCCTGGCTGGGGGGCAGGGCTGGAAGAGAGGGAGTTAGTTGCTGGCTGGAAGCATGGAAGAGACAGCCTAGGGAAAGGGGCTGGAATTTAGGGGCCCAGTCTCCCCCATCTCAAGGGGGCCTGAGGCATCCTAGCCCAGCTCTGTGACCAGACTACATCTGTGCTGTGCTGTAACCTGGAGAGGCAATAAACTTCCTCTATTCCACCGGCTGGTGCAGTCTGTTTGTGCCATTTCGGGGTGCAGGAGACGGGGGACCCCCAACGCGCCGTCACACTCTTCTATGAACCTCCCCAGTGTATCAGCATCCTTCTTAAATGGTGGACATCAGAGCTGGACACAGGATTCCAGCAGTGCCAAATCCAGAGAGAACACAACCTCCCTGCTCCTATTTGAGATTCTCTTGTTTATGAATGAGAGGTGCCTTCGCTCCTTGTGACGCTGTTGTGAAAGGAGCTCATATTTGCCTTACTCTAGAAACTTGCTTTATCTGGCTGAGGAGCGATGGGTGACAGCTCTCTCTTGCTTGAGAGCATCATCCCTGGAAAACAATAGGCCTGGTGACTAGTTTTACTCCAAGTTCATAACGATTGCTTTTGATATATACATTGTTCTGTGCATACAGCTGTCAGTGATTGAATCTTGTCAGCTTTCGGTGGATTCCTTACGTGTTGCTCTGTGGCTAAATATGCCATCAGAAAGACTTGGTGTAGTGGCTTTGTCATGTCTGTGGTGAGAATTGTTCCCAAGGAATGGGGCCATGGAACTGCTGTATCACACGCAAGAAGAGGAAGACTTTGACGATAGGGGTCCAGCCACTAATCCTGACTGGGCCAGAATCGGGTTCAGCCCTTCGCTGCCTCATCTGGCTTTAGCTAAGGTCCGGTGATGACATCACTTGTTGATTATAGTGTATTAAAAGACAGGCTTTTAGGGGTTTACTCTGCCATCCTGGCATGGAAAAGGATCTTCCAAGATCTGATTATAAGCATTTGACCAATGATTACAACTGTATTGTTGCTAGTATATAAAGTTTGTGTGTGTTAGTGTGTAATTGAATACTTGTGTAACTGCATCACATTTTAGCAGTTACGTGACTACGGGATAGTCCCCGGGGTAGGGGCCAGCAGCCAGTGCACTCCTGGCCCAATTCTCTGGGAACCCCCAGCCACCTCGCGCAGCTGCCACTGTATCAGAAGGAGCAGCGCCGAATGGCAGGTGGGGGCCAGTCTGCGAGGGGAACCAGTTTAAAAACCAGTTTCCCATGCAGACCATCTCCACCTGCTGACCCGTGCTACTGCTGCCGCCTCTGATACAGAGGCACCAGTGCAGGGCTGCAGCAGGCCCTGTCCATGGGGGCCTGAACTTCCTGTGGACAGAGGCTGCGCTGATATCCACAGAGCCGCCCCTGCCTCTCCTGCCCCGCAGCACAGTGAAACCGGTGCTTGTGGGAAGCTGGCTTAAGACAGCTCTTTGTGGGCACCAGCTCCTGCTTTCCCCCCTCTCCCTCCTGCTGCCTCTCATACCACAGCAGCAAGGGAGGGGAGTGCATGTAGTCAACAGGATTGACTGATAAGCCCGGGCTTATTGGTTAATCGTGTAGTCGGCTACACATTGGCATCCCTAGTGTTTATACGCTTGTATTAAAGAAACCGAGCCATGGCAAACCTTAGTAAAACTCTTTCCCTAAGAGGCACGTTGCAGCCTACAGCGCTGCAGCCTGCTATGTAGCAGAGGCTGTTCCTGTTCTCTCGTTCCCCAGCGTGGCGTTTTGAAAGAGAGAAAATGAAACCTTGTCAATGCAACGTGGATTGCAGACAGTAAAACCGTGGGCTCGTGTCTAATCCGTTCATTGTGTTCTGGGCTTAGCCTTGTCCAGAGTCTGGATTTTATGTTGAGAGCAGAGTTAGCTGCAACGTGTAAAATCACAGGTATGCAGAGGTTTCCCTGTGGGCCAGGGGTGGCAAAAGGGCCTCTGCGGGCTGGATCTAGCCTGCCAAGTGGCTTGATCCGGCCCGTGGAGGCCCTGCTGCTCCCCTGCCCTTAAGGCCAATTAGGGGTTGGGGGCGGGGGAGCGCACAAACTTCCTCCTGCCCCGGCGGGACCATGCAGCACTTAAAAGCGCCAGGGGCTCCTCGCAGGGTGGGAGGAGACGTCACATGCTCCCCTGCCCTGATTGGCCTGGGCGCCGGGGGGAATGCGCGAAAGTTTCCTCTGCCCTCTCCCTGCCCTGCGAGGAGCGCGCGGCACTTCAACGTGCCATATGCTCGTGCAGGGTGGGGGCAGGGCGAAGGAAGCTTGGCATAGCTCCCCATGGCGCTTAGTGGCCTGGGGGTGGGAGAGCGTGCGAAGCCTCTTCCCGCCCTGCCGGGACATAGGTGCCTAGTGGGGGGGGGGCAAAGGGGCTCCCCCATCCCCAGACCAATCGTGGTCTGTGGGTGGAGTAGCCCAGAAGCATCTTAGCCCCGCCCCTTACGGTTTAAACCCCGCCCCTTCCGGGGCGGCCCCGGGGCCACTTCAAAACGTTTTGAAGTGGCCCCCAGCCAGAAGTGATTGCCCACCCCTGCTATGGACTGATTATCCGTGAAGCCTCCTGTGCGCTTCCTTGTTCTGGTTTGATACATAAATTAACCTGCGCTGCTGAAATGTGGTCTTTGAAAAAACAAGAAAACCCTCCGCTCCTTTAGGCCAGTGTTTGCCACGCTGCCGCCGCTCAGGGAACAGGATGAGGACATTGTAGGGATGACCCCAAAGCTGCAGTGACATCAGTGATGCTGAGGTACAAACAAGGAAATAAACACAATTCCATGTCAATTTCAAATTCCTTTAGAAACAGGGCTTGGCAGCTGTGGCAGTTTTTGGTAGATCTCACCCTGTTAAGTTAAAGGGAACACTGTGGGTCAGGGATTGTAGGTAATTTCATAGGGGAGGGCTTCTCCAGGAGCCAAGAGCAGCGGAGGGGGATTAGGAGCATTCACTGAGATGGTGACACTTCCAGGAAAGTGGCACCATCTGGCGAGTCTGAGCTGTTGTAGTTCAAACCTGATTAGCCAGCGTGGGACAGACAAAAGACTCCTGGATAAGTAGCTGAGTTGAAATGGATTCAGGGCCTGCTTTCTGATCCAGTAAACGGGCAGGGAGGGCCCTATTCCCTGGGGAAAGATTGGAAAGACTGACACCTACGTGACCCCAAAGTTGAGGTTGGGGCGACCTCTGTAAGCTTTTGCTGTATGTGTAGGTTTTGATTATTTTTAATAGTGCTTCTGCCTTAAGAGCAAATGTGCTTGCTTACAAACAGCTGCGTGGTAACTTAACTGTGAGCCAATGTCCTTTGTCCTGCCTCTGGGGAGAAAGTGTACTGCAGACACGGGTCCGGTGCAGGCTGGCTTGCGAGGCTGATCACGGTGAAGCTGGGGAAACCCCAGTCAAGAGGGGAGAACCGGTGTGGTTGCTCCCAGGAGAGTGAATACAGGCACAAGTGCCCTGACCTGTGACACACATGGTGACAGTGGTGCGAACCGCAGTTAGTCTTGTTGGCAATTCTAAAAGAGAGGCTGGGACTGATTTAGGGGTGTAATAGGGTAGTCGATTAACCAGCAATCAAAGGCATATCGGTTAATGCTATTGACTACACGCTTTTCCCTCCCTTCCATCCCCTCCCTCTTGCCAGTACATTTTGTAGCAGGCTGGCCAGCAGGCTGGCCAGCAGCCCAGCTCAGTCCTGGCTTGCAACAGGTCTGGGACCTACCCCTGCTGTGGCTCTGCATTTGAAGGGTATTAGGAGCTGAGAGGGCAGGCAGCCCGACTCAGTTCCAGCTCACACCGGGTCCGGCAGTTATGTGCACCCTCCCGGGCAGGGGATGCTGCCGTCCCATCTGCTGCAGCAGCACAGGGCGACAGGCAGCTGGTCCGCGAGGGGAGCGCCCGCCTGGCACTCTGCTCCTCTCTGATACAGAGGCAGCAATGCGGAGTGGCAGAGGGATCTGCTGCTACCCCTCCCCCCCACCCGGAACTATCGACTAGTCAACTAACTGATAAGAATTCATGAGGTTACGTGACTGTTCAATTAACCGATATTTAACATCCCTAGGACTGACGGGTAAACATCTCTGTTCCTTGCCGGTAAGCTAACAACTTGATTGGCAGGCGGTTTCTCCAGAAGCATTGCGCTGGGTTTCCTTTTACCTGCCTATTTCAGAGTTTGGCAGACCAGACTTTCCTCTGTCTGAAAGCTAGCCTGGCCCCCCTCATAACACCGAGCTGCACGTGGCGCGTAAGATCGAGCTGTGACTCTGTTTTGGGGTCTGTTTTATCTACCTCTTCCCTAATGTGACAGCCCACGTTTTCAGAGCCCTTTCTTTTTTGTTTTTTTCTTTTTTCAACAGCCGCTCCCATCATTAACCTTCTTGCCCCAGTGATCACCTATTTATCGTCCCAATGGCATGTAATTGTGAAGGTTTTACCCAAATTAATCTCCGTTTATATTTGGTCACCATTCAGTGAGCTTGTAGCCTTTGAAAACTGCTGTAATGCTGTTTCACATTGTGTAGTACAGTGGCCTTAATGCTCTTAATTTTTATTCTAAGTGACAGCTTGGGCCAGAATTCAGAAGAGGGCATTACATTATTTAGTATAGCATTCGTTTACCTTCCGGCGTTGTCAGCCTTAATTAGGATGCAACTAGAATTTTCCAGAGGAGAGATGGTGCTATTTACATGACTCTTTGAATGGCATGCAGAGAGCTCATTTTCTCTCCACTTAAACCTTATTTTCGTTGCCTTTCAATGGGTCCATGTCTCCACCGTGACTTCTCCTTGTAGAGTGATCTGTGCAAGTTCCTACGCACACCAGTGTTAAGTGAGCAGACATTGAGGTTGTCATCAGACAAGACTCTCCCCAACATTAGTACGCAGGAAGTGAATTCTGTCTGCTGCTGAACTGCAGAGGGATTTTAGTGAGGCAGAGTATTTACCCAAGCTGGAGTTTGTCCAAAGCACAGGGCTTTTACCCATGTTATTGCAAAATGTACCATAAGGTCTGTTTTTATGGCCACAAGGGGACAGGATGGCAGCTGTGTTTGTATTTTCAGTGAAGAGCAAATCAGAAGAGTAGGGCTTAAAACACATGGAGAAAAATAAGTCAAAGAATTGCCTTTTTAGTAGGGGATGTTAAAATGCCTTTAATCAAGTAAATATTCATGCAGAGGGGCAGGTGGCTCTTTGGGAGCTGGTGTGAACGGGGAGCGGTGTTTTAAGCCGGATCCCTGCATGCACCAGCTACCGCCAGCCCTCTTTTCCCTCCCACCCCTACCTCCAGGCCTGTGCTGCTGCCTCTGATATGAGGGGCAGGGGGGAGGCAGGCAGCTGCCCAGGAGCCAAACATGCTCTTGGTGGATGTTTTCAAATTTCCCATTTTACCTGAGATCCTTGGAAGAAGAAGGTTCTGCAGAAGGACAGAAGATGCAGAAAGGAGGTTCCAATTTTGCACTTGATGTTAATATGCTGGGTTAAACAAAATATGATTGACTCCCTGGGGAAGGATTATCATTGTATGTACTTTAGTACTTGTCCCCACAGGAAAGTTGTACAGTAACTGTACGAGTTAGGGTGTGACGTTACAGCATAACTCCTGTGAGGAGACATTTACTGCAGTGTAAAAGGGCCTTTTTTGTTTGATTTGAGTGGTGCTTAAGCTAAAGCAATCACTTCTTCTGTCCACGTGGGGAGTTCTATTGCGATAACTACATGTGCTTAATTGGCAAAACTCTGTCTAGATGAGCCTGTAGTGGCCAACCTTTTGTCTTTTGTGATAGTGGAAATAGAGTGGTTCCCCCCCCCCCCCCCCATACCTTCCAAGCATCGGCCTTAGAACCTGTTTAGGATGTGTAGGGAGGGGAAGCTATTGGAACCCCTGCGGTGATGTCAGGGAGGCCCAGAAAAGAGGGAATTGTCCACTGGGTAACTCCTGGAGTATCTCCCCATTACTGAAAAGCCATTCCTTACAGCTTAGTTTTTATGGGCCAACCTCCGCTGCGTCCTGTGAGACTGCGTCACAGCCTGATCAGTCTCCCTGTCAGAAGTATTATAGCAGCGTTTCTTAAACTTAAGACCAAAGAACACCAAGCAATTTTTTTATGAGGAACACAGAGTTTTTGATTGGGGGGGGGGAACCCCATGCACCTTTTTAATTATCTTTTGAAAAGTGGAACATCTTTTTTAATCTAAGTATCCCAAACAGAACCTGTCAATCGCTATCCATTAAATAAAAAAATGTTGTCCGACAAAGAAGGAACATTGTATCTGGCCCCCCTCAGCTGTCCTGGGTAACAAGGGAGGGCTGAAGGCAGTGGTGCAAAGACCGGGTCGGGGTGGCAGCTTTAGGGCAGTTCTCTCCCCTGGTAGGCAGGATCCCCAGACCAGCAGTGGAGACAGCCAATCGGAGCTGGCCCAGCTGCTGGCCCTGCAGTGCTCCTCCCCTCTGGCAAGGGGTGCAACCAAGGTGCGGAGCTTTCCCAGGTGGTTGCAAGCCAGGCGCAGAAGCACGTGGAGAGGAACGTGGATAGCCCTGCCTCGTTTCCAGACTCGCTCACCTCTTCCACCCTTCGCACCACCCGCTGCGTCTCAGCAGCTCTAGCGGCCGTTATTTTTCCTCAAACGGTTGCGGCACACCTGTGAGTTCTCCGTGGAACACAGTTTAAGAAACAAGGTATTATAGGCTACTGGACGTCAGAAGTGGCTTTCTCATTGGTGTGTTAGATGAAAGGTTGCTTGTGGCCACATGCACACAACAAAGCTTGAGATGCCAAGTAACTTGTAACTTGGGGGGGTTATAAATTCCGTATCGCCATTGCTCACCCTCAGAGAGGCAGAACAAAGGAGGACCTGGAAATGATTGAAGATATTGCAGTTCTTTTGCTGTGGAAAGGAACTGGCTTGTTTTTCAAGACCACGTTTACTTCAGTTACATCTGGTTTTTCCTTATTCACGTTGCCAACACAGTTTGCCATATTCACGCTCTAGGCTTCTCGTGAAAGTCCGTGGGCTTTGGAGTAGGCCATTTATCTTTAGGTCAGTCCGGGTGGGATAGTAGGAGCTGTGTTCTATCATGGGGAGCTTGGGTTTGAGACGCAGGCGCGTCCTTTGCTCCTGTGCTGGTGGAGCTGGGAAGCACACAGCTCCTGTGACAGACAGCCCCTGTGACTCTGCAGCGTCAGGAGCCTTTTGGGCGCAGCTCGTCTCCCCTGGCGCGGACCTGATGGGGTGTAAAAGTACAGATTGGTGGTGGTGGTGGTATATCGCCCACGCTTGGAGGAGTCCTCCACGGCAATGTGTTGTCTTTACACTTTAAATTCATAACTGCTGTCCTGGTCGTGAGAAGCTACCTGAAATGTGGATGCATAAACTAGCCTGGCATATGGTGTGTATAAATGAGACCCCAGTGCACCCACATTCAGCATGAATCTGTGAATCCAAGCTGAGGTGCTCTAGACACACCGTCTGTCTCTGCAGTATCTTCAAGGGGATGTTGAATTCATCACCAGCCCGTTGGCATCTGACCCAGGTTTTCTTTAATGTTCAGTCTTGCTGATCATTCTTCTAAAGCTGGTAAGCCGTGATGTGTGGCCTCCGTCTAAAGTAAGCCCTGGTTGACTAATCTAAGTTACTTGGGAAGTTTTATAAGAATTATCAGTGAAACAATGCCTTTGGCAAGATAAGCCCCTACTTGTTAAGCAATGACACAGCCTCCTGATTTTAACTCCCCTTATCTTTTATATTTGAGCGCTTTGCTAAGCCTTATAATTAGTTAAATCTGCTCCTATAATCAAAAGCTATCTGCACACTCCACTGCTCTGTGACGATTTCAAAGATTTAAGTGATTAACTTGGCGGAGGCAGTGGGTGGCTAATTGGATAAGCTTTAATCTTCACACCACCAAAGTGAAACAGGGTAAGATCGGAGGAAGTAGGAAGTTATGTGGTACTGTGTAGGAAGGTAGTTACCAAACATGTCAAAAAGATTATTGTAACAAGCTTACCAGTTGTCATGGCCAAAACTTGACGAAGAAGGTGGATTATTAGAAGAGAGACAGTGCCACAAATTGTTCCAAATGTGCTTGCACTAACTTTTCAAAATGGCAAATATATCTGCATTCTTCCTTGCCAGAGCAGAGAGATTTACATCCTTTTCTGACTGTACCCTGACAGTCTCAGATTAAATGCCATCACCTTTTCGTTATTGTGTGTGTCCTTTCTTTGAACTACCAAGCAGAGCTGTTTGTAAATGTCTTTAGGTTTTCTAAAGTGTGGTGCTTTTATTTTGTTGGCATCTGCAAAAATGGCAGCAGCAGTTGAGGGTGATGTGATTTATAGGGGGTACTTAGATTTCATCATTACATTTTGGGGGTTAATCCAGAATAATTTGTCATGGCTGATGTATCCCTGTGAAATAAAACTTGCTTCACAGCTATGTCATTAAATACACATACATGCCTTTGGAGACTTAAAAGCTGAAGTACAGGGATAATCCACACCACCAACCGTTTAACACGCGTGAAAGCAAGCCAGTGATTACAGCCATAAACCAGTCTGGTTTCTGCTCTGCAGGACTTAGTTCCCAGAATGGTCAGTACTGTGAAGTATCACAAAACCGAATAAGCACGTCTTAGTCCTGGATGAGCAGGATTCATTATCGAATTCTGGCAAATTCTTTACTGTCCACAAAAGATAGTGAGCTAAATACTGAATCTTTTTATAAGTGAGAGCAGATGTTAAGTATGTTCTCAAGTTTAATTTGGATAGAGGATGTTCTATGGAATATATAGTATGACAGATAAATGCAAAAGAATATGTGCGTGTGTACGCTTGATTTATAGGGAGCTAGGAATTCACATTGAGAAGGGATGTTAAAATATTTTACGGCAGTGGTGGTTCCATGCATAGCCAGTAGATGTCTCTAGTTGACTATGAATCCTCTTCCAGTGGCTAAACACCATTCCTGAATTTTTGATTAAATGAAGGACCTTTCTGCAAATTTCTGTGGCAGAACGCTTCACTGACACCAGACAGCTCACTTTGGTTGCTTTCTCTGATGTTTTGCTCAGTTAATTTGCTTTGTGTTTGATTTATAAAAGCCACAAAATCTGTGCAGGCATGAAAGTTTGAACTGTACATTGTTCATTTCGAAGTTGTAAACTGTTCAAATTGAGAGCGACACTTGGAACACCTCATGAGGCTTTGGGGTGGGGATGTTGGGTAGAGTAATAGTTAGGAAATGTCCTGACTGTTTCTTCATTTTAGCTTAGTGTTCTGTTGAAGGTGCAGGAAGGGTCTCTGTTGAGGTCTTAGTTCTGCAATCTGCACACACCACAGTCGCTTCTGATTTAAACTGGGATTTTTGGGTGCAGAAGGACTGCAAACTGTACCATGTACGTCGTTCATATCATTCAACCAGTGTGTGGTTGGAAGTGGGGGATCTCGAAATCCATCGTCATTGAGAACATATTTAAGTGGAGATACTTTTCGGTATTTTACTGCCTGAATATATATAGCTTAACCAAAAAGGCACCCTACAAAATTGATTTCCATTGTAACCAGGGAAAAATCCGTAATGCTACAGCTAAGTGTTATTAGTCATTCTTTTTCTTTGGGCTGTGCCCACGAAAACTCATGATACCATCTACATGTTTTGTTAGTCTAGAAAGTGCTATCAGACCATTTGTTGTCTTATTCCAAATAAGTGTGGGATTCTGACTTCGAGTCCACGTTCTTCAAATCAAAAAATGCAGAGAAGTAACTGACGTCCTTCTCCACCGTTGCTTTTTTGAAATGCTGAAAGTTAGCATCCGTTCTTCAGAGTTCAGGGAATTAGTATACTTGTCTAATTGTACTAGTTGGACTAGTGGACTGAGCCATTGTAGTGTTAGGGGTATACATACCATTAGTAGCACTTGAGTCTTAAAACTCTGCAATTTGATTGAAAAATAAAAATATTTATTCTTTATGTGAAAAAGGGAATAGATAAATCTATATTTCATTATGTAACAGTAGTCCAAGAATTATGTTTTGTCCTTATCAGTGTAGCTAAATGCATATACAGTAATACTCAGTGTCCTATAGATACATGGTGACATAACTGCTAGAAAATCATAATCTCGGCTCCATTTTCTTCAGGAGCTGTAATAGCTCAGAAATTGTTCTCTGGCTAGTGTATTTAGGGGAATTGCACACAGCATGGCAAGTGCATGTCTTGCAGCTGTGTAATTGCAAGCCAGTTGCTTGGGAAACAAACTGTAAAGGAAAGAGGTTTTATTTAGAGGAATTATTTAAAAATTTTTTTTTCCAGATCTAGCCTAATGGCAGGAGGGATGACCCGAGGTGTGATCAACCCATGGCTACTGGAAGAGACAGAAGAAACCAGTAGGCTTGGTTTTGATGAGCTCAAGCAGCATCAACAGAGAATCATTCAAGGTATAAGCCTCTCTTTATTTTTTATGTAATCTGGGTTAGATCTTAGAGTATTAAAAATCCATTGTAATTTTGACTAGATATTTTGTGTGATCTCAGAAGCTTAGTCTCAGAGGGATAGTTTTGGGTTTCTTGCTCCAAAATCCTGGTGTTCTGTGGCAAAAAAACTTTCTTGCATTGGCCTTCCCCTTCAACCACTGCTACTTTCACATGGTTTTATAAGAATTTCAGGTTAAGTCAATGAGAGCAAAATATGACTTGATAGTGTCCTCTTAAAACCAGCTTCTTCTCCACTTGCCCAGCCAAGCAATCTATTTTTCATACATATTTTCATGGAGGTAAATGGTGAGGAGGGTTGGTCTGGGCATGACATGTTTGCAAGGTTTCTTTGAAGTCAGACACATTACCCTGAGATTGCTTGTGTACATGTTGTAGGCTGTGGTATGTGTGTGCATCATAACCTAACAGTCCCAAAGGGCAAAGTTGAGTGTAGCTGCAGTGGGAGAAGAGTTGTGTTGTAACATCAGCTGTTCAGCAAGTAACAGTTGGGTACAACGTGATTGGGTCCTGATTTAGGCAAGGTATTTTAGCACTTGTTTATCTTTCTGCATGTCAATAGCAGTGTTCCCTGTGAGCTGAGCACTTGGGCTACTAGCCAGGAGAGAGATTCAGGTACCACTCAGCGGATTAGCAGAGTGCCCACAGACACCCACAGTCGGTAGCATGTGTTTCTACTGGTAGTGCACATCTGCACTTAGTGCACATAACAAAATTTATGCTGCACCTGGATGGAAAAAATTAGTGGGAACATTGGTCACTACTCCCATTGATTCCACTAAAGCCCCTGCTACTACATAGACTTCAGTGCAGGGTGGCCTCCCCCATGGCTGAGGGTTCATTTTGTTCTTCCCTGTCCTAACCGGTGCTCTCTGCTCTCTCACGCCCCATGACAGCGTGGCTACAGAGGGCTCCCTGTGCTGCTGCAGGATCCAGGCAGGAACAACGTGGCCGCCTGTGCTGCTGCTGCCTCCTCACGCTTCTGGCTTAGCTGTATTTTATTTGTATTGACTACACGATTAGTTAGATAACCTCAATATAACGTCCTTAGTTGAGAATGGTCAGTGTTGAGGTAGGGGAGTTTTATTTGAATCGCCACACGAACTGTGGAGTTACAGGGCAGGAGAATTGCATCTGCTCTCTTTTGGCTTCAAACGCTGCTAACATGGTGGGTATTGAGTGTATCCGTGTGCGCGCACCTATGTGGGGACGCACGGGGTCGGGAGAGCTTGTGTGGTAGGGGCAGTGTTCGGTGGTCAGCACTCTAGGAGGGGCACAGACTCTGGATGTGCACATCAACGTTTTGCCTTCTGATTCTCCGGCTGCAGCTTAGCCCACGTCTGGCTCTGGGTGCAGCCTCGCGCCGGTGAGTGCTTTTGCCTTTCGGCACGTGGTTAACCACAGCAGCTCTTACTTGCAGCATCTTTTAGAATGCCACTTGTGGGCCTGCTGTGTCTCAAGAGCTGCAGCTCCCAACTGAGGTGCATTTCCAGGGCTGCATGGGGCCCACACACAGGGCTTGGTGTGTGCCAGCGGCAGGGATGGAGGAGTTTTGACACAGCTGTGTGGGGAAATTTTACATTGAGGCTGCCCTCTTTGTATCCGACTCTGTTAATGCTCTCGATCGCTCTCTTCCACACATGCTGTGTTCTCTCTCTGCTTGAAAAAAACCCATTTGAATTCCTTGATGCTTGCATCGCCTGTTTGTCTTTTAGTCATTTAAACCCTCCTTGGAAAATGGAAAAGGGCAATCAGGGGCCTAGAGATGTGGGCCAGAAATTCCAGAGCAGTTCTGATTGACTAACAGCTGCATGTTGAGTTTCTGGAGTTTTTGGGACTCTTGGCTGAATATTCTGACCAGAGCAGACAAATTAATTGCTCATCATTCGCATTATTTTTATGATTGAAAAATGCTGCTGCAGTAGGAGTTCATTGTCATGCTGGGGATGTCTCTTTGTTAATGTAGCTTAACTCTCTGTATACACACAGCAGAGATTTTCCCTCTTGTCCGCCTTCTGGCGTCGATTAGCACTCTGGCTGAGCTCTCCAGGATGCAGAAATGGCATGTCAGCAGTGGGGTTTATGTATTTTATTTTCTTGTTTCTGTGCAGAGCAAGATGCTGGGCTCGATGCGCTCGCCTCAGTCTTATCAAGGCAAAAACAAATGGGGCAGGAAATCGGGAATGAGCTGGAGGAACAGAATGGTAAGAACAGCGAACGTTAATTTAATACGCTAAAAAACCACACGTTTTGTCCCCTTTCTCACGTTTATTGTAGGCCCTGCAGAAAATGCACAGCATGCTGCTGCTAGCCAAACAGTGGCAAGGCAATACTGGAAAGGGTTTTGTATCAATAACTGCTTCCTTAGTGGCCATGAATACTCTAAAGCAGGGGTCTCCAAACTTTTCAGCCCGCATTAACTATCAAACAGCAGTTCGGGGGCCGACTACACACTTGAGGGCCAAATAAAAAACAATCAAAACATGGATGTTGTTTTTAATTATTTATTTAATATTATTTTATTCAGTTATTATTTAATAACACATTGATACACTACACATGAACACCTGTATTAGTGTGAATGGTGAAATTGTTTCCTGGATGCCAAAATAGCAGACATTTCTGGCTTTAGATTTGTTGTCCCTAACATCAACAGTGACCTGAGATTATCATCGGACAAGTTTGTTCTCAAATTGTTCTTCACGTATTTCATTCTTGAAAATGTTTGTTCACACAGGTATGTTGTTCCAAAGGTTGAAAGGTACCTTGATGCAAAAGTTTTGACATTAGGAAAGTCTTCCTTGGGCAAAAACTGGTAAAAACCCACCAGTCCTCTTTTAATTCGGTAAAAACATAACGTCCACGTAAGCGGCGGCTGATCTTGGCAGGATACACGTAAATTTCCGTAATTTTTTTTCCGTAGATAAAAAGGTCTCCACGGGCTGGATGAGAGGGCCTCGCGGGCCGTAGTTTGGAGACCCCTGCTCTAAAGGAAAGAATTAACTAGTGGGGTTACTTGAAAAGAGATATATGTGTCTTGGCATGTATGATTAACAGCAGCATCTTGTGTGTGATGGTAGCCATGGGTGAATAATTTAACTTTTAGTTGTTTTGTATTTGCTTTTGGATCCCATTAGGATTCTTCCTTTCTTGGTCTCATTAAGAACCCTTTGGTTGCCAATTAAATGGGAATGTCTGGCCAGAGATTAGAGAACAGGCATTGTGTTGTGTACAAGTAATTTGGATTTTGAGGATTTTACTAAATCGAAGGGAGGATCAAATTAAGTGAAGTATGGGGGTCTGATATTTATCTTCTCTTTAGATTCTGGTGTATAACTGTTAGCCTCTTGGATCTGGGACCATCTCTTTGTTCGGGGTTCGTACAGCACTTAACAGGAGCCCTGGTCTATGATTTGGACTACTGGGCACCAGGTGTAACAAATAGTAATCTGCTGTTTAAAGAGGCTACATCATCAATTTACTTGTCCAAAGGACACAAATTGACTCCCTAGAAAGCAAATCTTTTGGTTTCCCTCATTCCTCACAATATAGTAGTGGCTGAGTTAAAACTTTGAAGATACTGCCAGTTTTGTCTGGCATGAAGATTTGATCCCCGTGATCTATTATTGGTTAATATTGTATCTAACCACTGAGAAAGCAAAGACCCCTTTACTTGCCAATTAACTGCGTACTTCAGTCTGCTTCCTCCTTGAATCTGTATCCTTCCCTATATTTTGTTAGACATGATATTGAGTATTTCCTATTAATGATTAGACCATATAAATCACAATTGGGTAGCCTCCATCTCACTTCCTGAGTAGGCATAGTAGCTTTCCCATGCTGCTGGTCTCTCTGACCAAACCAGGGGTTTGTATCCATTGTTCTGAATATCTTGCTATTTACTCATCCTCCATATTAGGAAATAGCCTTATGCAAACAGAGAAATTAGGAAAAGATGCTCAGCATAATTGTCCCCTCTGTCGCTATGTAACTAAAGAACATTTCAATTAAATAGCTAATAAGTCGTTTTAAATTCTCCATCTTTTTAAAAAAAATACAGACCAAAACCACTTTACTGTATTTACCTGTATTCAAGTAACAGACTCCTGAAGAGAAGCTACTTTTCCGATTCTAAATGAAACATCAGTCTTTGACATCTTGCAACCGGGGACACGAGTTGTCTTCTCTTTACATTTGTTATAAAGGTGAACAGGTCTTCAAAACTCTCCTGTGTCTGTTCTCTCGTGTGCGGCTTTGGGGCTCTGTACGTTGGTAACAGTAAGTGTACCCTGTTTTTAGTATAGAGCTCTTTCTAAACAATGAAGACTCAAAACACTTCATTGAAATAGGCAGGTTATGTAAACCTATTTTACAGATTGGGAAACTGAGGCACATTGGTTTGTCTTGTTCTAGCTTCTGCCAGTAAGAGTAGAGTTGAACCCCGGGAGTCCTGACTCACCATCCCTTCCTCCAGCTACTGGACATCGCTCCTTCAAATGTCAAGTCAGAATGACAAGCGTTGCTCAAGAGTTGCATGTGACAAATGGCGACCGTCGCTCACTTGTAGCTAGGCATCTAGGAGATTGGACGAGGTTCCATGTTTGAAAGGAGAATGCTAAAACTGCCTCTCAGTCCCTGTTCATTGGTATCTTGGAATCCTCAGGATACCCTGGGATTTATATAGCATACTTTAACTGTAGATTTCAAAACGCTTTGCAAAAGTGGGGTAGTTGAGGCACTGAACAAGTAATTTAGCTTGTCTCTGCCCCACAGTGAATCATGGCAAAGCTAGACTCTCGTGCTTTATTTTCTACTTTGGTTCTTCCCAGGATATGGAGCAAAGTAGCTGGCCATTCCATGCTGCTGGCCCACTGGGAGAGCAGAAATCCCTTGCCTGTGTTGTCCAGTGGCTTCCTTCCCTTCTACACGTTGTATGTAACTCTCAATAGACTCTTCTCCGGTGCTTTGCTGGTGTTTGGTCACCTATTATACAGTTAAAATGGACAAATATAATTGCCCTGTAATCTTCACAGTATTCAGAATCCTTTCCTTCTTGAGGCTGAGTAGCGATGGCATCATACATACTTTGGTGAGACATCTTCAAAGCTAAATCAATATTTTTGTACTAGAGTCAAAATTTTTGTCAAACTATACACTTCTGTGGGCAGCTCGTTTTCCGGATCGCTAAGCTAGTCTGTTTTGGGAGTTCCTGCCTCCTAGAACTAGGCTGAGGTCTGTTCCTCACTTGTAAATGAGTTGGAATTAAATATTTAGTGATTAAAACTTCATCTGCCTTATAATTGATCTAACTTCTTACATTCATACTGACCCACCTCTCTGAATGTTGTTGGTTAACCATTTCCCATGCAACCTAGGTTTATGGGCAAGCCACTGTTGCTAACTGCTCTCTACTAGCAGCAGTTCAGACGGGGGAGGAAGAAGATGGACAGAATAGGTAATCATAAATTGATCCTTCCCCTGTTACTCATTCCAGCTTTTGACAAACAGAAGCTAGGGGTGCCATTCCTACCCATCCTGGCTAATAGCCTATCTTCCATGAATTTATCTTGTCCTTTTTAGAACCCTGTTAAAGGCATAGTCATCACACCATCCTCTGGCAAGGAGTTCCACAAGTTGACTCTGCGCTGTGTGAAGAAAAACTTCCTTTTGTTTTAAATCTATCTATTAATTTCATGTGGTGATCTCTAGTTCTTATGTTACAGGGACAAATAAAGAACTTTTCCTTAATCACTTTTTCTACCCTAGTCATGATTTTATAGACCTCTATCATATCCCCCCTTAATCTCTTCTTTTTTTTTAAGATGAAAAGTTTCATCATTCCTTACTCAAGTACTGTGGTATTCTGTGTTCTAGAAATAGGGTGCCTAAATGTTTGCCAGCTGGACTGTATCCCTGCTTTAGATGTGCTTGGACATTCAATGTGTGTGTGTTATTTTGTGTGACGCTGTTGTGAAGAGCAAAGCGGAAATAATACCAAGAGTTGCTGCTGTTCAGAGAATGGACCTAGGAGTCTGGTCACCTTGATTAGTAATGAGAGGTCTAGGGGATAAGTGACGAGGATTCCCATTGTTACTTCTAAATCTGACCTCAGAAGCATTTCTGCACATCATTTATCGCCAGGCTTCTGACTGCTAACCGAGGTGATCAGATGAAGACCCTTTTGATGAGGCAATGAAAGTGCATCAATTTTGGGGAATGCTTTCAGAAACTCTGACTTTCAAATGCTTTCAAACCCTCTGAGATTTGTTACTTTTCACAGTCAGATACTCATGTGAGGGGATAGTACTGGAAATACATTATTTAAAGTGGACATAGGAGTAATCTGTGTTTGCAGCTAATGTTTTTGTTTGTTATGAGAATTTTCTGAATGCTGTGTACAGTTTATGACTAGCCAGTATGTTAACTAAAATGTTTCCAAGGATCTTTTCTGAAGTAATTGATCTGTCTGAAGTTAACTTTCAGTTATGCAAAGGTGTCCTCCGTTAAGACATTTTATGGGTCAAATTTCCAAAAGGAAAAAGCTTGGAAGTTGAGAGTTTAGTGTCTTGTAAATATTAAATTTGCCCCCGTGTGCCATCCATGTGACAAACGGACAAATTCTCTACCAGTGCAAATACAGGGGCTTCAGTACAGCTATGCTAACAGACAATTTGGCCCAGAATTCTGCTTGTCTACCACAATTACTGCCCTTGTTTATCATCTCCCATTTTATCAATAGTAGTGAAAATGTTGTAATTGGAACTTCAACAATGTTGCTGAGCCATACAGTGAAAGGGAGTAAACCGTACCAGAACACACACCGTGAATCCTCAGCTGGATGGTTCAGCCGTGCTGATCGAGAACGGGTTAATTTTTTCCTCTTGATCACCAGTTTAGATTCAGGTTTATTAGTAGCAGAAGCCATTCCCATTTTAGGTGCACATGACACAGATCAGTCTTGCGCTACAAGCTCCCAGCTGATACTAATTAACCATCACTCTGACCCTGAGGCTTGGCTGGGAGTTGAGTGATGAGGTGGTCATTTGCATTCTTTGTTGACTTAGCTTGGTAGGACAGTGTGGAGAAAAGTCCCTGCTGCTGCCTCTCCTGTACCGTTCTGTCGACACAAAGGATGGCATGTGGCATCCTGAGGTTTGTCGGCCCAGCACTTTCCACTAGATTTAAATCCATTCCTTGTAACTGAACCAGTCTGTCTCTGAAAGCCACGGGGCTACGTATTGCTGAGATGCTTCCCCACTGCGGTGATGGATGCTATCGCAACCCCAGAGCTAGATGGAAATGAGCACTTGGTTTTTCATCAGTAGGACTTTCAAGGCTTGTAAGTAGCCTGGTGCACACTGTAGCATGTGTAGGCCTCATAGAATTGTAGTACATTAGAGTTGGAAGAGCCCTCAGGAGTCATCGAGTCCAGCCCCCTCCCCAAGGCAGGACCAATTCCAACTCAATCATTCCAGCCCGGGCTTTGAGAAACCAGGACTTAAAAATTTCTAAGGATGGAGATTCCACCCCCTCCCTAGGGAACCCAGCCCAGTGCTTCCCACCTTCCTAGGGAAAGAGTTTTTCCTAATATCCAACCTAGACCTCCCCCACTGCAACCTGAGCCCATTGCTCCTTGTTCTGCCACCACTGAGAACAGCCTCTCTTCGTCCTCTTTGGAACCTCCCTTCAGGTAGCTGAAGGCTGCGATCAAATCCCCCCTCACTGTTCCCTTCTGCAGACTGAATAAGCCCCAATCCCTCAGCCTCAATCCCAATCCTCATAGGTCATGTGCCCCAGCCCCCTAGTCATTTTCATTGCCCTCCGCTGACCTCTCCCCAATTTGTGCACATCCTTTCTGTAATGATGGCCTCACCAGTGCTGAACAGAGGGCAATAGTCAGTTCCCTCAATCTGCTGGCAATGCTCCTACTAATGCAGCCCAGTGCGCCATTCGCCTCTTGGCTACAAGGGCACCCTGACGACTCTCATCCACCTTCTCATTAACTTTAATCCCCGGACTTTTGTTGTTGTTATTGCAGAACTGCTGCTTACCAGTCGGTCCCCAGGCTGTAGCAGTGCTTGGGATTTTTCCATCTTAAGTGCAAGACTCTGCACTTGTCCTTCTGGAACCTCATCAGATTTCTTTTGGCCCAGTCCTTTAATTTATCTAGGTCAGTCTGAACCCTGGATCTATCCTCCAGCGTATCTCCCTCTCCACCAGTTTAGTGTCGTCCGCAAACTACCTGAGGGTGGAATCCATCCCATCATCCTGATCGTTAATGAAGATGAAGAACAAAACCAGACCCAGGACCGCGCCCTAGGACGGTCCACTTGATACCGGCAGCCAGCTGCACATTGAGTTGTTGATCACTCCCCATTGAGGCTGACGGTCTAGCCAGCTTTCTGTCTGCCTTACAGTCCATTTATTCAATCCAGACTTCCTTCACTTGCTGGCAAGAATACTCTGGGAGACCTTATCAAAAACTTTGCTAAAGTCCAGGGTCTATCACATCTACCGCTTGCTTATATTCACAGAGCCAGCCATCTCCTCATAGAAGGCAGTCAGGTTGGTCAGGCATGATTTGCCTTTGGTGAATCCATGTTGACTGTTCCTGACCACCTTCCTCTACTCCAAGCCTTTCAGAACGGATCCTTGCAGACCTGCTCCATGATTTTTCCAGGGACTGAGGTGAGGCTGACTGGCCTGTAGTTCCCCAGATCCTCCTCCGTCCCTTTTTAAAAGACGGGCCCTATGTTTGCCTTTTTGCAATCATCAGGGACCCCTCCCCTCTCCCAGACCGCCAAGGTTTTAAAGATAACAAAGAGTCACAGATGACTGTGTCTACTCTGATCTAGTCAATAACAACTACTAGAGAACTCAGCTGAAATTAGGGCTGTACTTGCATGTAGTAAGAGACGGTCCCTGTTCTCAAGAGCGTACAATCTAAATAAGCCCGGGTGCAGGGTCCAAGAAAGGAGGCACCGTGTGTGGCACAGAAAGGTTGAGTGATTGGTCCAAAGTCCTACAGGAAATTGCGACCGAGGTGGGAATTGAACTGAGACCTCTTGTGTCCCAGTTCCCTGTCTTACCCCGAAGCCTGTGTTTCTTTTGGTACGGCTATAGTCCTCTCGCTGAGCAAACATTTGTGGGATGAAATAGCTCCATTTGCAGGTTGTTTTCATGGCTGTTGCATACAGTAACACCTCAGAGTTTCAAGCACTAGAGCTATAAACTGGCCATTCAACCGCATACCTCGTGTATTTCTACTCTCAAAATCAGGCAGCAGAGACCCAAAAAAAAAAAAAAAAAAAAAAACCCCAACCCAAAATCAAATATAGTTCAGTACTTAGTTAAGCATAAACTACTGGGGAGGGGAGGGGGGAAGCATTTGTCTTTTGCAGAGCAGTGTTTCAGAGCTGCATGAAGTCAGTGTTCAGTTTTCAACTTTTGAAAGAGCACCCGTGACCTTTTGTTCAGAGTGACGAAATGTTGAAGTGACGAACAGCCTCCATTCCTGAGGTGTTTGTAACCGGGAGGGTCTACAGCAATTCATCAGAAAGTGGAATCCTGATGTAGTTTTACTTTTCTGTGTCGTAAGAGCATTGTTCTATAGTCAAAACCAATTAGCTTTATTTATATTTATACTGTATATATATAGGTAGAGATGATGTATGTGCTCTGAACACTGGAGAATTGTGCTTTGGGGCATTATCTCATTGTTAGCTTTAGCTTGGTTACATAAAAAATGATTTAAGATACACTCTTTAAAATGTTAACAATCGTGTTTAAACAGTATTTGTTTCCTTCATTTAGGATCTGATTGTGCAAAACTTGGAGTTGCTTCCGAAAGGAGTTGAGTTCTCTCAGCTCCCCTTGTCTCTGGGATTTGAGGGTTCTCAGTAGATATGTGAAAATTAGATTAATCAACTAATCGAATAGTCGATGGAATTTCCGTCAACTATTCAATGAGTCAATAAGGGTGCTTCCGCTTTGAAACGTACGAAAGCTCCAGTGGGCACTCTTGTGCATTCAAAAGTGGAACCCATCTGCTGCATGAAGCTGGAGCTGGGGGGAACTGGCTTTCTGGTGCAGGCAGCAAGGTGTGGGGAGCGACTAGTCGATTTCAGTTACATTCCTAGGTCTTAGGAGCTGCTCCACATCTTGCAGGATCAGACTCAAAATAATTTCTTGAGGCACCTGGACTTTGCCGTGAGCGGTGCAAGTACAGGGCAGCTGCACAGCTGGCATCTCTCCTGCCACTGGCTACACAGCTGTCCCCTGCTCCTCCCAAGTGCTGTCCCCCCTGTTCACCACCACCTGGCGAGCAGGGGGCAGCTGGGGGATGGGGCTTGGGTCTGCTGGAGCCCATGCTGAGCCTGTAGGCGGGGGCAGGGCAGCTAAGGGATGGGACTGGATGTGGTCCTCCGGCCCATGCTTGTGTCTTGCCTGCTCCCTTCGGGCTGCCAGCGAGGGTTGGTTTGTGTGGACATTGCTACCTCGCAGTGCCTGTCTAGCCCCGTGTAGTGAAAGCACTGCTGGAAGCTGGGGGTGCGTGGCACTGCAGCCCCGTAGAGCCATGTTTGCAAGATGGGGGCCTAGCAAATGAGGGACACGCAACGAGAGGCCACCTGGGAAAGGTCTGGTTTCAGTCGGGGCCTTTCCAACTCTTTTTCTCATGACCCAGTTGACCCATTTGGCGAGTGGGGACTGAGGATGAGAGCTTTCAGGTGTGGGGGGGTCAGGCCTGGGGCTGGAGGGCTTGCAGCGGGGGGCTAAGGCAGCTTCCTGCCTCTCCTGGTACCACAGACCAGGCTGCCCCCAGAAGCAGCCAGCAGCAGCCTCCCAGCCAGCGCTCAGGTCAGGGACAGTGCGTGGAGCCGTGTACACTCTCTCCACCCATACACACATGCACCAAGGAGCTGGGCCTGCTGCTGGCTGCTTCTGGGGCGCAGTGCTGTCTGCGGGGCCAGGCAAGGAGCTGCCTTCGCCCTCCCGACTCATCGCCTGATCCCTGTGCAGCCAAAAGACCCAGGGCCTGACATTCCACCCCCCACGACTTGCCGTTCGAACCCCTGGTTTAAGTGATGTGCCTAGCAACACACAGTTGCAAAGGCAGAAAAAGAATCCAGTTCTCCCTGTCAGCATTCAACTGTCTCACATGTCTGTCCTCTCTCTTCCTGCACCCCCCTGAGAATCTCTCTTTTCAGCGCTCCTGGCTGGGAGGTGGGAGTAGAGGAGGGGGGCGCGGACGGACGTTTCTTGTGGGTCAGACTAGCTCTGCTTTCCTGGACTTTCTGGTTGGTAGGTTGACTCTAACCCCACTTGTGCTCAGACACTGCTCCTCCTCTGAGTTGGCTGGATGCTGGCAGCCACCCAGCCACACCCGCTGCTGCTCCCTCCAGCCAGCACAGCCCCGGTCACTCTGCTCTCTCCATGCGGGTTGCCTAGCAGAATGGATCTCCCCTTGGCTTCCAAGCACCTCAGGGACAACGGGCCGCTCCCTGAGTCACTAGCACGTACGCACTAGGGAGCAAGCGACACTCCACCAGGAATTCACAGCGTTCGCTGCGAATTGCACTTCGTACCATCTTCTGGTCCCTAACCCTACTAGCGTCATAGCCAGCCGTCGGCTTCTGGGGGGAAGCAGCAGGCATGGCCTGGGTGTCTAGGGCACAGATATTCTGCCCAGATTCCCCATCTTCTTATGATCGCGGACGATGGTCTGAGGAAGCAAAAGGCCCAAACCCAATCCCTATACAGGCCATGTGTGATGGAATCGCATGGCTCAGTGCGACTGGCACTTGAGTTTTGTGTCTCAGCCCTTCAGAATCCGGCTGTGCAGCATAGGAGGAAAGAGCTTTTCCAAAGCTCGGTGTCATCTCTTTCGTCACTCATCACGTGTCGTTTCTCACATGTGCACTCGCACAGTCCCTTCGCACAGCCGAAGGGCTGGCCACTCACATTTGCCTTGCCTCAAGGCCCCAAAGATTCTGACTAGCGTGATATGAAGGAATAATCCCAAAAGATCTCCTCTCTTGGTGGGAGGTGCACACTTTCCAGCTACAGAGAGTGCAGGTCTGGGGAAAGAAACCAGAGTGAGCCATAAATATAAAGCAGGACAGATGCACGCATGTCGTCATGGCCACCTGAAATGAAGTGGGCAGTTGAGAGGAGCAGGCAGAGTAGGTGTGCTGTAATGAGCCATGAAACCAAGTCCCTGTTGAGTCCGTGGTTTCTGGCGTCCAGCAGAGTTAGGAATTGAAGTTCTTAGTCTCTTGAAAGTATTGTGCTGCTTTCCTTGTGAGGACAAGTACTGAAAGATCAGCCATCAGGTGATGGCTCTGGAAAGGGTTTGTTCCAGGCCGATACCACGATTTTGTGTTTATCTTTCTGCTGTGCAAGTTCATTTGAGGTGTAACGATTGGCTGGCCTCAGCCTCAGCCACGTAGTAATACTGTTTCTTCATTGCTTGAACACTGATATTGTGCCTGGCCGCCATATGGTATCTCTGATGTAGTCCTGGCCCCATTGGCTGTGCAGTGTAAATGGATGAACAAGTGGGAAACAATTCAGATGCATAAAGCCCAGCCTGACCCGAAGGTGGATTCTTCCCCCAGTTTTGCAGCAGAGTTTGCAAATGATTGTGCTACAGAGCTCCAGGGAGACACTGCATGGGCCAGGTGCTGCGAGCAGGGTTTTCACAGCCCTCCACACCAGCATTGAGGAGGGAGTTGCAGGGCAGGGCAGCCTGGCAGGATGGCCAGAGAAGTGGCGCCATGCGGGAGGAGGAAGGTGTGCGCTGAGGCTGGAGGTCAGAGGGAGATGGACAGTAGAGAGCATGAAGTCTCTAGGGAAGAACTTGAATTCAGTGTCGAGGGGTGTTAGTAGGACTCAGGGAGGCGGCTGATACAGTTCAGACCCAGTCGGGTTAGGAGCCCTCTCCAGACGGACAGTCGGAGCGTTCCAGCCCATTTCCACCACTGAGCCATTCCCAAAAACACAACTGGATCCTCCGGTTCCCAGTTGCCAGCATTCTTCCCTCATCCTTTCCACAGTGAACATGTGGAACATATGGAAGCACTTCAGTAATCAGCGCCTCGCTGGCCCAGAAAGCTGAACCCAGGGACTTCTTGTAATGTTCCAACCAGGGCGCGGGATTCAGCCGGACAAACCTGGCCCTTCTACTAACGCCTCGTGTCTGAACCCAACTCTTCGTCATGCAGCACTTGAACAGAAGATAGACTTTACGAGCCCTGTAATGTTCGGAGTGATCTGCTTTCAGAACCAGCCTGGATGTCGAAATGACCCCAGGAGTAGTGATTTCTAGCTTGAGCATACGTGAAATTAATTGGTGCTAGATATCAGTGTAATTAGAGCAGCACGGAGCACAAGTGTTTGCTTAAACTAAATTGTATATATTGGTTGTAAACAGACGTGAGGCTAATGTGACCAGACAAAAGGATCCCATGTGTTTCTAAAGTGCTGTAAGTGAAGGTTGTAAAGAGGCAATGCTGGGGTAATTTAAAAACACATAACCGAGTAATTGCATTAGGGTTCTGATTTGTTACCTAGCATCATGGCCTGGCGTTATGTCATAATGCAAACTTGGCATTATGCTGGATCTGTTACAAATGAAATACAGGGCGCCCTTGTGATTCGCTGAATTGCTATGGGATTTTGCATATTCACAGACCTCTCCCATCCCCAGGCTCCGCCCCTTCTGCCACCACCCTGCCCTCTCCCGCCATTGCCCAGAGTCCCCCAGCCTGGATGAGGGATGGACCTCTGGGGGAGCCTGTTGCTGGGAGACAGCAGCATTCAGTCCCCCTCCTCCCTTCCCTGCCCCCGCACTCACCACGGTGGCCAGGAGCCATGGGAGCTCATTGCAAGGTCTGGGAGACATGGGAAATGGAGCCCTCTCTCCCCAGTATTCACAGGTTTTGCCATTCGTGGTGGTGTCAGAAGGTATCCCCCACCGATGGTGAGCTTCCAGTGGAAGGCAAGTTCAGATAATGAAATGCCGATTTGTCATTCATCTGGGTGGAGTCAGTCTGTGGTGGACTTGGACCCCGTTGGTGATCACTAACATAAATAGATGAACATATAGATAGAGTTTCCTCCCCAAAAGAGAATCCATAACCCCCCCGCACTTAGATGCTTTATTGTGAGGAGTGTGGTTAGCATATATCTTTGTACTGCCTTAGAGCTGCAGATGACCAGCTGGGGGGGGAGGGGAAGGTGGACGTTAGGCCCTTTCCAATAATTTCCTTCTGTTTCCACCCGCATCGATCAGTTCCACTGGGCGTTGGTGTAATTCTGTTGGTTGCCTCAGGCATTTTGAGTAGAGTGGGTTTTAGTACTGCTTAGCTAACAGTTAACGCTACAGACAGTGTATCATGGTTCTCTGCTGGGCCAGAGATGATGGTGATCCCTTGTTCTGGAAGCAGACAAAACTAAATCATGCCCCTTTGATCTCTCCCGGTGGAGCATCTTAGCATGTCATGGTGAGGTAGGTTGCAGGTCAGCTCAGATCATGGCATCTTTGATGATGCAACTGAGTGGAAAAACATCCTCAGAGGCAAGCCTTACAAATGCACAGCTTGCGGCATTCTGAAACAGGCTGCGATGCAGCAATAAAATGAAGACGGGCAATCGTTATTGGGGGATTCCTTAATTTCTGAGTCCTTGACTTTACAGGCTTAGCACTGGTTTCATGTCGCTGCTTTGTATGGAACTCCAGATCGTCTGGTTACCTGCCTTTGTTTTTTGAAAGTTAACTTGGAATTTCCGTCTCTCATATCTACGCCCTGCTACCTAGAAACAGGAGTTTAGCTGGTGTTTCTAGAGAACCTGACCTTTTGCTAAGGAAATGAGCAGTGTGAATTGAACTGTAAGTGGCATTCCCAAACTTGATATTTTTAAAAGAATAGATAATCGGTGTGTGGGTGGGGGGGAGGGGTGATTTCTTTTTAGCTGAGCAGTGATGCTCTTCTCCCCTCCCCTCCCCTCTCCCTCCCCTCCACTGCAATAGTTATTAAAATAAGTACTCTGTACAATACTGTTCTGCCTTGCTCAGACCCCTGGCCTGCCGCTAGGAGGCAAAGATTTTTTGTAGAAGGTCTGAGTTTGATTCAAAGCCAGCAGTAGGTACGAGATCCTGCTCGCTCTTACTCAGGGGCAGCTGTGGAATAACTGGAGGTATAATGAGGTCCACTGTATTTCTTCCACTGGCTTACAATTGTTTGATTCATTATAATAGGGAGCATATGGTAAAGTCTGCCCTTGAATGAAATCCATTGGGCTTGTGCATTGTCCTGTTCGTGTGTTAAATTGATGCTCTGATTGTTTACTGAAATGCCTAAGGGATGCTTTATTATGGCATTCCCATTCCTAATGCGTTTGTCAGACAAGGTTAGTTTGAAGACCTCTCCTCTGCCAAGAGCTGATACATAATGCACAGTAACTCTAGTGACTAAGATTAGTTGAAAATCTTTGTGCCAGACCAGAATTAGGGGCTGCATACTTATGTTAAAGAGTGTAAATTAGCATTTGATTGGATATGCTCTTTATTTTAGGGTCTGTCTGCACTACCAAGTTTTGTCAGCAAAACGTATGTTGACACCCAAAAGTCGACAAATTAAAAATCTCCAGAGCGTGTTCATACTTGCTCCCTCTATTGATGTTCATGTCCGCATTCAGGGCACCGTCACAGGCAGTGTGCACAGTGCACTGTGGGTATGTATCCTGCAGTGCAGTGTTGTGGGAATGCAGAGCTGAACACATTTTGGGATTCTCTCCAAGTTCTCCCACAGCCACCTCAGCACTGGGAGCAGCATCATGAGCTGATCTGGGAGCTCTCTGTGCTGTAGAACGTCAAAGCAGCACAGCTGTCTCTCCAGTCCTCCCTGCAGCCTTAGTCTGCCTGGAGCTGTGTTCCAGTGCCCGGCAGAACAGGAGCATTCCATTGATTTGCTCTTAAGCAGCGCAGCACGCTCAGCTGTCAGATGCTTCCGTGAGCTTTGAGAGGGGAGGGGTGCATGCCTGCAGGGCAGCAGAGATCAAAACACTGAGCAGAGTCAGTAGAGCAGGCATTGTGGGATACTGCTGGAAGCCAGTTTCGTTGGCAAAACAAATAGCAGTGTCTACACTGGCTCTTTGTTGAAAATAAATGGAGAGGAAAAGAAAAGTCTCATCAGGATGGAGGTTTTTTGTCACCAAAACTGAGTGTTTTCCCTGACAAAAGTTACATTGTGTCCCCTCTCAAAAGGCAGTCTTTGTCAACAAAACTTAATAATCTTGAGAGCACCGCTTTGTGTCTACATTGGCAACTGAACAACAAAGCTTTTGTCTTTCATAGGTGTTAAAAAGTCACCCCCCCCCCTTAGTGTCTCCTGAAAGACACAAATGTTTCTGAGGGCAAGCGTTGGTGTGAACAGCTCTTTGTTGGCAGGATAATGCTGCTCGCTGGGGGTGGAAGATTTTTGTCCACAGAAGAGTCAACAAACAGTGGCTACACCGCAGCTTTTAGAGGGATGGCTGTAGCAAAGCCCAAGCAGTAAATAGCTGCACAAGCTGAAGGTCTATCTGCCAGTGATAGGTAGATACAAAAGACTAAGGCACGGAAGGCTAATGAGATCCAGGACAACACCTGGTGAGATGCCAAGGACTCCTGACACTCTGCTGCTGGGAAGGGGAGGATGCTGGGATTTCTAATAGTGTCTTTTAGCCACTGGCTAGAGTAGGTGTCTTCATGCTGCATTTTCAATTAATTCTGCTCTCTGAGCATCCTGTATGTTGTGACAGGGAAGTGGGTAGTGAGGGGTTTTTTCTCTAAACCTTCGGCCACATTAGATGAGCAGCAGTCACATGAAATTGACGTAATTATTGGTAATTTCACTTTTGCTGCCATGGTTCTGAAAGCCAAGGAAACTAATAAGAGTCTCGTTAATTTCACACCTTTGCTGTTTGGCAGAACTAAAAGCAGCAACATATGGGATAGGTGCTTTACAGCTTCACCTTGTGCATGTGTGTATCAATTTATACCCCGTGCACATTCGAAATTCATGTTCAGAATTGCTACAGCCAGAGCTTTCTTTGTAAGGGCGAGCACGGTGCTGGTCTCCTCACGCAGCGTCCATTTCTTTTGACAGTGGAATCGAATTCAGTAAAGTCACAAAGGGCAGGCAGGCGGCTCCCTCCTGGCCCTGAAGCACAAGAAGGGCTGGCAGCGCAGAGCTGAAGCCCAGGCAGTCTCAGGACACTGGGGGATCCCCACTCAATGGGGGAGGGTGGCGGTGGAGCATGGGTAGGGCCAGCCAAGCCATTGGGAAGACATTGCCTTTCATACCTGCCGCCCATGCCAGTTTGTGCCAAATCTCATGGGGCGTGCAATACCACATGAAAGTAAAGGGGCTTAGACGTGTTCCACAAGACAAGGTTGGTTTTGAGCCAAGTCATGGGAGGCTAACAACACGTGCCCATTACCACCTGCAACCACATTTTCCCTCCCATTGGGACCTTTTGCTCAATGCCAATCTGCTGCAGGGACTCAAAGAGCACCCCCCAGTGTGTCACTCCTTGAGTCGATGCAACCTGGCGGTGAGGATGCGCTCCGTTGACCAGAGCCACCTAGTGGGGTCGTGCAAAATCTCATTTGTTAAATCAGACACTCAGTCGAATTAAAGCAGGTGGGCCTAATTTTGTAACATAGACGCTCCCAGACCAAAATTCTTCTCTCTTGGAGCTGAGGATGGAATCTTTTGCTGATAGTAGATCCTAATCCAACTCCCCAGAGTGATTGTGGTGGTAGACCTAGGGATTCAGGTGAAATTAGAGCTTGGGTTTTTTGGGATGTAAAGTGTGTTTAATTTTAAAAATTAATTTAAAAATCTTAAATATACTCTGTATTCCCAGACCACACGTACATTAACATGGAGGTAAATTTCAGCAGACATGTCAGTAATTTAGGGTATAAACGAATTATTGAGCAAGTACAATTTTCTCAGAACCAAGCATTATAAATCCAAGAATTTCAGAGTTAAATTTAACAAATATTCATCACATTAAGGCAGGTTTCCCTTTTGGCCTTCCCTGTTGAGTAGATCTGATGCAGCATATGGCATTTGAAAAGAAACATTAATCTTAATGGTTGTGTTTTCTTCTGTTCCTCATAATTGAAGAGGCTGGCAACTCAAAGTATTGCCCTCTTTCAAAATGTCTGCCGCTATTCACTGTTCTCATCAGGACGGAGGCCATGGCTGTTCTGAGTTAAGAGGTCCTTTTCAAAATGCCCATCATCTTTGATGTTCCTAATGGGACTGGGACAACACACTACAGAGTGAAAGACAGCAGCCATTTTGAAATGGGACATTTCTTCGTGAGTGTCTCAGGGAGAGCATTATTCTTAGCTTTTGCTGAAAGGGAGGTGTTCCACTGTAAAGAATAACAGAAAAAGCCTATTAATCCAAAAAGTTTTCCAAAAACAACCAATTGCAGTAGATCTATTCAATTATTGTTTGGTGGTGTGTTTTTTTGTTTTGTTTTTTGTTTTTTTAAAGATCGATGACTACCTGAGATGAGATCATTCAGGACCAAAAAAAGAAAGTCTGAGACAGACCCTAAATTTCCTTACAGCGTTTACTTTTTAAAATTTTTACTTGTAAAATGATTCCAGATTTACTTGTAAATTCTCAGAATTCATCTCATACTTGCCCCCAAATTACACCACTTATTGTTTAAGATCTGTCATACTTCATAAAGAGTTTGAATCTTTTTAAGTGCGAATCTCAATTTGCCCATAACTCTGTTAAAGCTGCAGCCAGGGCCTCCGTAATAAGACAGAAGTTAAAAGTTTCATGCATGAAGTACTCACGAATAACTCCTGGCCCTACAGCTGTGTGTCCAGATGACATTTACTGACAACAACCACTGGGATACAAGACCTGATTAAGTGAGTCTCAGTTAGTAGGATAACTCAGGTATTTTGTTGGAATGAAGACATTAGATATTCTCCAGGACTCGGGAACATTTTCAGTGTATTGGAAATAGAAAATCAGTAGGCCTTGTTTGAATAAAAAAACATGAGAATTAGTGTGGGAATAGGGGAATTCTGTGGCCTGGCTTGTCATCCAAGCCATTAACATTTTCCATGCTCCTAAATTGTGTCTGCTTGACCGTTTATTTTGTGGCGTTAGAAGGAAGATTAAGAAAAACAGGATTTCTTCCCCCAGGATTGCTGGGAATTGTACAAGTCACCCAGTACTATAAGTTTTAAAAACTCCTGGTATGATAAGTTTAAAAGAACTCTTAATAGGGACTAAACAGAATAGGGGGCTGTTGGCAGAAGATTGTAAATAGAGATCGTTCTTTCCTCTCTCGCCTCCCCTCAGATTATCTGTATTATATGGTCATTCCCCACCAAAACGCACATTCAGTAGAGAAGCAATTCTTCAGCTATGTCCTGTAAAAACATTTCACACACTGGTCAGCACTATTGACTTTAGCAACAGATTTGTTTTTGGAAAGGGGGCGGGGGAGGTTTCAAATGAAGCTTGCTAATAATAATGATAAGAAAATAAACTTCAGGCACTGAAAAATGGCAGCCGGACCCTCTCTCTGTAACCTGAGTTACTGAGTCCTACTCAGTGTAAGATTAACATTAGAAATGGATATTGGACTTGTGGCGAATACTCTGGCGGAGGGGCAGGTATGCCTCACATGGCACTTCACATTAGAAAACTCTGCTGGGCCCATTTAGGTTACCAAGCTGAGTGCTGGAAGGGCTCCACCCACACAAAGAAAACGAGTCGTATTTGGCAGTGGGCATCTGCCACTGGTCCTACACCTGCGCCTGGTATTGGGCCCAGCTCCTAGTCTCAATGGGTTGAAATTGTTCATAAAAACTGTAGCAGGTAGGCAGTCCCAGCAAGCCCCTCACCCTCTCTGCAATGGGGGCAAAGGATTTGTTCCTCTGCTCACACTGCTGAGGTGTTTTCAGTGTCTGCTGAAGGGCTGGGAGTGAACCTTCATGCACTCACGTAGTCAGGGTCTGCTTGTCCTTGCACTAGAGATGAAGCCGTAGAAGGAGATCAGTTCAGTGCAAGTTGCTGTTCGTGTGCACTTTAACTTCCATACAGTTTTGGGGAGCTTACAGATCCCCTGAAAGACTGGACTGTGATTGAATGTTCATTTGCATCCTGAGCGTGAAACCCGTCTCCCCCTCGGGGAAGGGAAAAGGAGTCTCCAGCTGGAATTCAGGATGTTTTATCGAGTAAATGAGCAGTGTCATGGTTGTGTTGCAATCTCGCTGGCAACACAACTGGTGTTTTGAGAGGAAGCAGCCGTTTCATATACACTTAACCTGCCTCCCCACACAATCCTTCATCTTTTCCCAGGGGGAGAGAAGCAAAGAATAAACAAGTTAAGGAGGAGAGTTAAATAAAAAACCTGCATTTTGTCCTTTAAAATAGGGATGTTAGTGAGTGGTCGAGGGGAGTACTCCACAGCTCGCTTCCCCCCTTCCTTGCTGCTTCTGTAGGAGAGGCAGCAAGGGGGAGGGAAACAGGAGCAGGTGCTGGGGGGACCCAAGCCAGTTCCCCCATCACCATCTCCACAGTGCTGCCTCCCCTCCCTCCTGCCTCTGAGGCAGGAGGGCAGGATAGGGAGGCTGTGGTGGGTTGTTCTGGCAGCAGCCCCTGTCCACGGGGTCCCAGTGGGGAGCTTTGCGCCACCACAGACAGGCTGATCCAGTAGCAGTCCCTGGCCGCGGATAGCCCTGGCCGCCACAAACAGGGGTTGCTGGACTCTATGTGAGCTGGCACTGGGCAGTCCTGGCTCGCGCTGGTTCGGGACGCTGAATCTCTGCATTTGAAATGTAGTAAGAGCTTGGTAGCTCTTACTAGATTTAAATGCAGCCCCGCAGCCCAGGTGGCTCCCGGAGCTGGTGCAAGCCAGGACTGCTATGTCCCAGCTTCAGCCGGCTGTGGGAGCTCCCCCTGCTTCAGCTCTGCAGAGCGGCTCCTTATCCACTAATCATGTCGTCAATACAAATTGTATTGACTACACGATTAGCCAGTTAACTGCAATTTAACACCCTTACCTTAAAATCAAGTGGTTTCCCTTTTCTCTTTGCTTGTTAATACTGCCGGATATAGCTCGTGTTTTATCAGTGTGCTTGGGAACTTCGGGTCCCGGTTTATCTTCCCTGCTTGACTGGGGTTGGCTTTGGCCATTGCTTCAGAGGAATGTGAAAGCCACGGGCTCTGTGCCACGGGCCACTTTTATATGTGAGGGGCAGGGGGAAGGGTTCGTTTCTGACCCCAGGGCCCCGCAGCAGCGTGAGGACATCCACTTCTTCAGGACTGAATAATATCTTTCATGATATGACTTTTGCTGGGCGATGGGCACTGTATTCCCTTAGGACTCTGGAAAATTCCAGCTGCTGTGTCTGATTGGTGTGGATCTTGGGTGTGTAACGAGGCCTGGGGCCAACATTTTATTGTCTTCAGCAGCCTGAGAATCCCACCATCACCATTCCTCTTCTCCAGTATGAATCATCCCCTTCAGGAATTGAATCCTATTAATCTACGGTGTGGTCTGCCCTGAAACCTTACGTCAGAGTAGCTACAGGTCTCAGGGTGATGAAAAATCAACACTCCTGTAAGAAGTGGTTATGCTGACCTAATCCCTGGTGTAGGAAGCACTCGTCTGAGGGAAGGATTCTTCTGTAGCTCTAGCTACCGCCGCTCTGGGAGATGAATTCACTCCATTGACGTGAGCGTGTTACACACACGCCGTACAGTGGCACTACTGTGGCATTTTGCAGATGCACCCTATGGCAATGTACTTCAATATTAATCTTGTTGGAGGGTTTATGCTGTATATCCTGCCATGAGACATTATTCCTGGTAGCAGAGTAAGAAAAAAATGGGGCAAAAGTTAACACTTTGGGGCAGATTCTGCATTTACTTGAATTAGTGTAAATCCCAACTACCCGTACAAATACCGAAGGAATATTGCGTGGCTTATGCCAGTTGAACTGAGAGCAAAACTCAATCTCTTTCCCCTGCTGCTTTGTCTATATTTGTTTCACGCTTGGTTCTCTGGACCCATGGGCTCCATCTGGAAACTGATGCCCTTTTCAGCTTCCTTTTGACCAAGGCCCTGGTCCAGCAACGAGCTCCATGTGAGTGGACTTCTTTACAAGTCACTGCAGCTCCTGGTGAGCGTAGAAGTCTGCCCATGCATAGGTCATAGCGAAGTGGTGACCTGCATTAATAACGCTGCCTAACTTCTGCTGTGGGAAGTGAGGGGTTGGTTCCCCTTTGAATTCTGATATCAGCTGCCTTCTTGGCTACACTTTGTCGACTTGGGGAAAAGGGAGCAAATGGCGTTTGTGGTCTCTCTCCCTGTTTTCTCTTTGTCCATTTAATGATCTCGCTGTTGGGATCTGTCTCTCCTGGGAGGTGAATTCCCTGTGTTGCATTGTTGTAGATGGTGACAGGTGGGTCTGACCCCTCCAAATTTGGCTTTGTGAGAGCAGATTCTAAACACAGTGCATGTGGAACATCTTACCCGGGATCCTGCATGCCCGTGAGTAAAGCCGAGTAAAGGGGAACAGATCCAACTGTCCAGGTTCTCTGCTAACAATACCCCTGAGTTGTGAGCATGAGAATCACTGTCAAGTGTCTTTCACCCGTTCTCTGGCGCTGTCAGTGCATCCTATCTTCTCTGTGTGCGCGTCTGTACCTACCAGCTCTGGGGCAGGGGATGGCAGTGCCCCGCCAAGCAGTAAACAGTGATCACTGAAGAGGGAGCTCTGAGCAGCCAGTCTACAAGAGCTGGTGAGGTAAATTCTTTCCCAGGTCCTCTCCATATGTACAGGAAAGGGAGTCTCTGTGTGTTGAACAGGCAGTAACCTGGACGTGAGGCCAGCGGATCGCAGAGCATTGAATTTTTTCCCCTTACTCCCAGTGGATGCTGTGCAGGATGATTAATATTTTAGCATCTTTGTTCTTTCTCTTTTACTCTTAACACTGGAACAGTTTAAATCACTCTGGAAGAAAGGGCCTGCCACGTCTCCAGTTACACAAACAAGCAGTGGTCCTAGGGCTGAAAATGAAAGTCGTGTTTTGGGAGGGAAGAGGGAGACTTTAAACGTCGTCTTCGCCAAAGGTCACTCTGCAGCCCTTGGATGGGAAACAGGAGTTGAGCTCCTAGGTATTGTAAGGTTTGGGGCTTCCCTTGTTTATCCTGCTCCCTGAAGAGAGTGGGCTACATCGTTTGGACATCGGTGACACAAAAATCTGAACAGAGACTGTCCTGTTGCTATGACACCGTGTGACGGGCTTTCTCCCTGTTTATGGAATTGCCTGCAACTTGCACAGCCTTAGGGGACTCAGTCAACAGATTCTAAGAAGCAGAAGAAGGGGCAAATAGTGTAAGTGGTTTTCCTTTAAACGGTGCTGTTGCTTTCTCTTAGGAAAGCCAGTGTACTTCTCTGGGAAAGCTTCATTTATGTTCCAGATTTAAGGTTGCCAAAGAAATAAATGAGATAAAATGCAACTGGTTTGTCTCCTGCCCTTTACAAGAACTGCAGCTCAGCTTGCACAGTAATTGCTAATTCTTGGTATGGAAAAACGGAGCTGATATTCAAGCAGCTGCTCCCCCCCCCCTCCCCCCCAGTTTTATGGCTGACCTTGTACACCTGAGATCTAGGGGTTACAGCAAAGGACTGGCCATCGGGATTCCTCACCTGCCCACTGAGCCACGCTGAGAGAGCGGACAGATCGCTTTTCCTTTGTGACTCAGTCTACACTGCAGCACTGCTTCAGGACGCTGGAGGAGTAAGGGGCGTTTCGGAGCAGCCATCTATTTCGAAACAAGTTCTGTGTAGACAGCGCCAGATTTCTAAATTAGCTGTTTTGAAATTGACGCAAAATAAGCTATGCAATTTGTGTAGCTCACATTGCGTAGCTTATTTTGAGCTATGAGTGCAGTGTGGACGCACCCTCTGTGATTTTGTTCCCCATCTGTTTAATGGGGCGTACCAGCTTGCAAAGCTGGTGAAGCTTAATTATTGTTTGAAGAAGTTGCAAACGAGTCATCGTACCAAAGAGTTTTGAAATCCTCTGCCACAGCGTGCTTATCGGTGCAGTCTGGGTACCAGTCCTGGGAATCGGATTCTAGTAAAAATGCTTGGTCCCTCCAAGGGCACAAACTATGCTACTATAGTCTCCCTGCTGCTGAGTTAGTGTCCCCACTTTTGCTCATAGATTTTAAGGCCTGAAGAGGAGCATCATGATCGAGTCTGATTTGCACATCACAGTCCACAGAACCTATCCCGCCCACTCCTGCAATAGGCCCATCGCTTCTGGCTGAGATACTGAAAATCTCAAATTTTGATTAAAAGGCTTCATGTTCTAGAGAATCCACCGTTACTCTAGTTCAAACCACAAGTGATCCGAGCCCCATGCTGCTGAAGTAGGCAGAAACCTGTCAGGGTTTCTGCCAGTCTGACCCGGGGGAAAATTCTTTCCCAGTCCCAAATGTGGTGATCAGATAGACTCTGAGCATGAGGCCAAGACCAGTGTTCCCTGCAAGCTGTGTGCTTGTGCAACAGCTCGAGAGGTATTCAGATACCTCCCAGCTGATTAGCAGATTGACCACAGTTAGTTTTTTTGTTTCTACTCCTGGTGCACATGCCTCGGTGCACGTAACAATTTATTCCGCCTGTGGATGGAAAAAATCCACACGTGGATGGAAAAGATTAGAGGGAACATTGGCCAAGATCCAACAGCTAGACACCTGGGAAGAAATTCTCTGCAGTAACTCAGAGTCCTTTCCGCTAGTGTCCTGTAGTGTCCTGTTTTCGGCCTTTGGAGATATTTGCCAACTGCAGTAGTGGACGAGTTGTATGCCATGTTAGGCAACCTCATCAGACCAGCCTCTCCATAAACATATGTAGTTCAGTTCTAAAACAAGTGAGGGGTTTTTGCTCCAACTGTTGCCCTCGGAAGGCCTTTGCCGTTGGTGTCTGCATTGCTGATGCCACTTACACAAACTGGATTTATCTAGGTGAACATTATCGGTGTGTGAAATTGCGATTTAATTCATAACTGACAACACTGAAAATGTAAACAAGTGCCTGAAAGAGGACATGTCATCTGGCTTGCCTTATCCTATAGACTAACAAATCTGATTGCTGTGTTTAAACTTTGTATAAAAATTTCCCTGAAGTAATGATTCACTGTGAACAGATGCAATTATCTATGAAAAGGAATGAATCATGTCACTAGGGCAGGGTTTTTTTTCCCCCGTTGCAGCTGCCTCCAATTAATACGTCTATCAATTCTGAGGTAATAAAAACATTTTAGTCCTACTGTATAGATATTGTACTGTCACTTTTACATTCCACTTTGTGGCTGTAGTGATCAGCGGAAACCTCCCAGTTAAACTTTGGCCGTAGAACCTGCCTGTCCTTGGAAACTAAACTTTGGAGAAAATATACTTCAAAGTTGTACTCCTTTTGAAAATATCCAATATAGCGTTTACCAAGAGGGGTGTGGTTAATGGCTTCTCTTAAAGGTTCCTCCCAGGTTTCTTCCTTCGTGGGACTCAGAAGTAGGTTAGGCAATTTTTCAGTACTCACCTGAAATGATGGAAGAATCTTTAACAAACAGATTTTTTCATCTAACCGCAGGGTATGTGATTTAAAGAGCTATTAAAGGAGAGTTGTAATCAGTCTAAATAAAAATCACTTTTTCTCTGTCATTCAGGTTTCTGTGGTGTTATAATGTCGTTGTTCATACAGTTTTCCAGTCTAATGTGTATTTGTTTAAATGTGTGAGAGCCGTAAGCTAAATTAAATTTTTGGGGTGTTTTATACACTACTAGGAGATTTAGCTAGTGCTGCTCGGGTCTTAACTCAATTCATTGTTATTTTTCTGCATTCACATCCTTGCTGTGGGGTGGGCTAAGGGTGAGGGTTCAGGATGCAGGCTGCCCCGGGAGAGAGGACAACCCCAGCCCCCTCTCACCACAGCAGCTTGGGGCCGAGTGAGAAGCACCTCTCCATGGCTGCTGCAGCTCCAACAGCCACATCTCAGGTAGCGGTGCATGTCCCCCACTGGGGCAGGTCCAGGTTTGTCTGCTCCCTGCACTCCTCAGCCAGATTTGAGGAATGCAGCAAAGTGTGCACTTTTCCCTTGCCCCCGGCTAAGGGGAACATGCAGCAACAGTCCCATGTGAATCAGGGTGGGTGGCGAGCTTCATTCCCGCCCCTCCCCCCCCCCGCTCCCTCCCTAAATGGCATCTGGGGGATAGGGGGATTGGGCTGGGGCAGTCTTGGAGGGGGGAATGCCCTTAGCTAGCCCCTTTCACCTGCCTGGTGATTCTGTCTTGTTTTTTTTCTGTATGGTTTTATGAGAGGCAATCTCATTCTGGGCACATCCCATTGTCCTGGCACAACCAAATCCTGATTTTGGTTTAAGTTATGGTAAAAGGAAGCTACATTCCAAATTTGGTAGTCCTAGTTCTTACCATTTAGGAGGAATTCTTGGGGGGGGGACGGACCACACCCACACACACACACACACACACACACACACACACACACACACACACAACACGCCCTATATTTTCCTTCTTCACTCCACACACACACACACACCCTCTCCCCCCCCTGTATTTTCCCTCTTCTTCACTCTGATAACCTGAATTTGATGATGGTGGTATACTTTCCTTTCTACCCATTTTTGTTTCCCTGACTCCTCCTCCAAAAAACAAAACCATACGGTGTGAATTACCCTTTCCTTACTTATAATAAAAAGTAAAGAAGATTGAGGGGAATTGTTCAAAAATTGGATGACACATACAACAGATATGGCCCCAAGGCAGTCACGGTTTAGAAATACATTCAATAAGAAGTCGTCATCTTTTGTTTGCTTGGAACTGTGGCTGGCATCTGTACAGTAAATTGTGGGGTCGGCAAGCCATAAGGGAAACAACTCATGGTTGTTGGCATTGTGACTTCCTCAGGAAGGTGTAACCACTGGTGAGCCCTGGTCTGTTGAAAATGACTTGCCTCACTGAAGTGAAGCAAAGCTAGTAGAATGCAGTGAAAGTTCCACTGTGTTTCAGATTAACAAACCGCCGCAAAGGCACCTGGAAGAAGCACGGCTCTGTTTTCAAGGCTCCAGATTTAGGTGGACCAAGGCAGCGGTGGAAAAACAGGGATAGCCACCATGTAATCCCTTAAACTTGACTTGACGGACGGGTGTGGGACAGGTTGGGGGCTGGGTACCCATGGTTGTGGGTTGGGGTAGGGAGCTGAGAAGGGGAGACCCAGATGCCTTGTTCGGATTCCTGGAGAAAGCAGTGCTGCCTTAGTATTCTAGCTTGAACCAACCCACCATCATCTAGCAAGAAAGACAGATTGTCATGAGAAATCCAGCTCGTTCGTAGCGGTTACCCCTGCTAGAGAGGAACATGCCGCTCGCTGCCCGACATAGATCAGTCTCCTGCTGGGCAGCGAGTCATTCCACTGTAGGCTCACAATAACACTGGCTCTTTATTGCATTCTTTGACTGCTTGTGACACATTGATATGAACTCCTGCAAGGAGCGTATAGGCTAAAATGAGGATTTAGAAGGAAACTAAGCAGATTGCAGGGGGATTAACAATTTGTTCACGTTCTGGGAGAGCAGGGAAGGTGGGAACGGGGTGTGTGTGTGTTTAAAAGGATGTTTGCCTTGTGATTTTTAAAGCCTAGTTATTGCTGCTGAAGAAAGGAAGTACATGATGAAGTTGCCTTTAGAAAACCATAAGGGAATAGGAATGGCATGTAGAGAATGAGGCAGCTATCAAACATATTGATGTTTGAACACCTGTAGTTGTAATTAACAGCAATAAATTGTTGGAGGCGGGGAAGAGCAGAAGTGGGTTTGATCTATAGTGGCATGGAATAATGGGCTGGATTGATAGAAAATACCCCGTATAGCATCTATCTGTGTACAGGGATTGTCATATTATAAACACAGTAGTTAATAATCAGACTGTCTCAGTGATCAAAGCCAGGCAACACAGTTTTTGTGTGTGAGCTTAAAATGACCGTGAAAGGGCTGTAGCATGGAAGGGCAAATCTATACTGAAAATGACTAAGGAGCAGCTATTTTGCCTTTTCCCAGTGAGAGTGTGATACAAGATGCATAATGTTTAATACAACCTCAAAAATAATTTGTTAATCACAGTGAAAGAAAGCCAGACAGTTTCTTGCACCACCTGTATTGCGCTGTGTTCTCTTTGGTATTTTAATAGATAATTAATCTTGATTTTGTTGCATTTAAGTGTTTTATTTTTGGCACATGTGCACAACCTATTATACCATAAATCCCACGCTTTTCAGCAAATGTCATCCCAATTGTTCCCTACAGCATAGACTACCACTAGTAAAACAGTCAAGGTCAGGAACTTGGATTCTTTAACCACTGGATTCAAGGAAACCAATATATTCTGTTGCAGCAGAAAGGGGTAATTTCGTTTGGACCTATATCATATTGGCAGCCAATCTAGGAAAGCCATAATTGCCTTAATGCAATAGATTTTGTTGGTGCATTAATCTGTCTTAATTAAAACTGTTGCACCCCACAGATAAGAGGTGCAGTGGATATCTAGGAATCCAGTACTTTGTTCCTTTACAAGCATAAATTATTCTTTGTTCACTCAGTGTTTGACCCGTGTCTTGTATCATAAAATCGATACAAGTATTCTTTGTACTTGTGTCAGTTAAGGGATTTCGAGCAGTTTGCTTACGATTGTATGAAATGACCTTCATATCGAATGATCCTGAATCGGCAAGTAGAAGTTCTTGGTAGCTTTCTTGTGGCTATTTGTGCTGTGGAAGCTAGATTAAAAATTACACCTTAAAGGATCTTGCAACCTAAACCTTAAATTGGGTGAATGTATAGCTGGGAAGAGCGTTCACAATCTATCCTGTTTTGGAAATGAATTTTGGATGCTTCTTATTACTTACCAATGTACTGTGTGTACAGTAGACAGTGTTGAATTTTCCCCTCAGGTTGTTCAGAAAGCATCTTGCTTAGACATTGGAATATGCAGTGATTTACTTTTCTACTTGTTAAAAGGAAGGAGGAAGTCTTTTTAAAGCTACTCACCTACATTAGCATTTAGCAAGAGCAGGATGATTGGTTGTTTGACTAGTGTCTCCTTTTACTTTATTCCCCCCAAATAGCTGAAAATTAATTCATCTGCTTCTGTTCCTAAACTTGGCCTCTTCCACACCGTTTCCATGACTGCACTGCTTCTTGTTTGCCTTGCCCCTTTACTGTGTTCAGTGGTTTTGCCCTAATGGTTGGTGATCCCTAAAAGATATTTGAATACTGTTGGAAAAGACTGGTTTACATTGGGAGTGTACATTGGCATAGGTAGGTGTTTCATATCTAAAAATGCCTTTCAAAAATGAATGAAATGGCAATTGAGAATACATGTTCTCATTGCTCTTGAATCTCTTTCAATGTTCCGGCCAATAACCTATCACTTCTGCTCCCTTTTTCATAGAACTCCTGTTTTGTATACCTAGTACATATGCCTGCAAAAACCCCAGCACACCTGTCCAATTTCTTTGGAATATTAACAGTTGATAGATATGCCTGGTTTGATACATATACATAGTTTCATCTACATATAATGAGTAATCCCATGGCACCTTATATTTTTGTTAGTCTCTATTGGAACACAAGCTTTCATGGGTAAAACCCATTTTATCAGAGGAGTTGGAGTGGAAATAACAGAATCCAAGATGTATAACAACTCACCAACACTACATTCTACAGGCCTCTTTCCTCTGAGTCCACTGAGGAATACCAAAAGAAACTACATCTGTTCAAGAACCTGCCTGCTACAGCTCGAGACCGGATCTGTACAAACACCCCCCAGAGCCCTGACCAGGAGTATTGTAACTGCTACCCAAGATACATAAACCTGGAAATCCCGGATGTTCCATCATCTTGGGCATTGGAACCCTTCCAGTAGGATTATCCAGCTATGTGGACTCTCTCCTCAGACCCTATTTGCCAGCACTCCTAGCGATCTTCGAGACACCAAATACCATCCTGGCACTGCAGATTTAGAAGCTCTTTCCACCAACATTGCACAAGATGATGGATTACTGGCTGGTAGGAGCAGTATCCCTGATAATGCCACTGCACACCCGGTGGCTGAGCTCTGTGACTTTGTCCTCACCCACAGCTGTTTCCAATCTGGGGGCAATTTATACCTCCAAGTCAGCAGCACTGCTATGGACACCCGCATGGCCCCACAATATGCCCACACCCAGGGAAGTGAGAAAACAGATTGACAGATCCCGACAAGTACCCAGGAGTCACCTACTTCAAGACAGGCCCAACAAGGAAAGCAAGAACACTACTGGTTGGTCATCACCTACAGCCCCCAGCTTTAAACCCTCCAGGGCATAATTGACAATCTATCCTGGAAAACAATCCCTCACTCTCACTTGAGAGACAGGCCAGTCCTCGCCTAGAGACAGCCCCCCAATGTGAAGCAAATCCTTTCCAACAGCCACACCGCACACCTCAGATTCACCCTCCAAGGAACACACCCCTGCAACAAACCCCTGCTAATTGGTCTGGAAGGTTCCATTTTTTTCCCCTCTACTACTCCAACCGGAGCTGTCACAGAGTGCTGATTTAGGAAGTTTTAACAGGTTTACAAATCACTGCCATAGAAAGATCAGAAACAAAACAATCCTTCTACCAATGAGCTTATTTTACTTACGAGAAACCATAAGCTTCTTGTCTGATTAACCAGGCAACATTGAACCAGTTAACAGGTTAACCCATATTGTACACCCCTAATTTGAACTGGGAATGAGAAGGTAGTTCTGTCTCCAAAGCCTGTTTACTGCAGAGGGGCTGTGTGCTGCCATCCCCCGGAGGAACTGGGAACAGCGCCCCTTTCCAGTGCGCTCAGACATAACGCTTTTGGCTGCTACTTGTCTTGGCTGCATTTGAACTAGTAACCAGATGCCAAGGTTCCCTCTCCCCAACAATACCCTGACTCTTCCAGGTGACAGGAGCAGGCATAGGCAAACGGAATGAGAGAGAATCTGGCACAGTGAGAACCTCCAACATGTTTCACAAGTTGGCCAATCAGCTGGAAAGGCCAGGCAGGCTCCTGGGAGAAGGGTCCCAAATCTGGCTGAGCAATCCCCGAAAGTGACGGTCAGAATACGCTACTAAATGATCATATTCAAAATAGTCGGGCAAGGAGGCTGGGCCCCCAACTGCATCTGAACTATGCGCCTGTGCCTAGGAATGGGAGAGCATATGTAGGTGAAGCTGGACCAGCATGGCTAGAGCACAGCATGCTCTAGCTACACAGCCTTCTACCCCATGCCTTGGTGGCCTGGTGTTGATGGGCTGGTGCAAAGCTGGCTTTACACCACCCAAGGGTTCACACATGCAGGAACAGTCCTCAGCTGCATCCTTGGGTCTGAGATGTTTGAATCTTTCCTCTATTGTTTTTCTCCTGGGAGATATTTAGTGGCAGGAGACGATGCCTCACCTCTTCCTCTTCTCCTCCCCCATTTGAGAGAAGAGATTGTTAAGAAACAGTAAACAGAGCCATGCTGGGGAGGTGGGGAGGGATGGCATGGCTGCACCATGTAAATAGCTAACAGTGAGCATCTCCTTGTGCTGCTCTGTTAGCACCCAGCAACGGGGAGCAGGCAGGGATGTGGCACAGCCTAAGTTTTGCCTCTTAGCCATAACTTCCCTGTACTTGGGGTTTCATGTTTGGCCCTTCCTGCCTTTTATATGAGAACTCCCGGCCTGTTGAAGGAAGGCTTTCCTGGTCATCAGAAGGGAGATGTTTTTGGAGGTGTGCGTGCAGCACTGTCTTTCCCTCCATAGGCATCTTGTCTTACCCCATATTTAACTTCTCAGTGTGTTACTTCCACTTTAAATCAGTGGAAAGGGGCAGAGGGGAGTTGGATGCAGATTGATTGTGCGACTTCAAGGAGCGCCTGAATCTTCAAACAAGCTGCAGCTGTTGAACTCCTGGCACCTTGGTCTTGCTCTTCTGTTGGCCACGTGACGGTCACCCCCCAACCCGAACCCGTTAATAATGTCCTGACAGGGCAGGCTTGCGGCACGAACTCGCGAGAAACAGTTAATCATTTGTCACTTCTGACCCTGGCGTTAAAGCAACACACTCTCCGTGACTTGTTTCGGAGCAGCTGCTTTACGCAGAGCGCTGGGGGTGGCCTGCAAGAAGACCTGAGAGGAAAAAGCCAAAGTAAACAAGAGGTTGGTGTGTTTGTTAATCATAGCTTGTTTGCAGGTGGTGAATTGGTGTTGCTTGTTCCATTTAAAGTAGTGCTTGTCCTCATGCATATAGCACTAGGATAGCGGAGCATCTCCCTGTTTCACGAGTGCTCCTAAGTCTACTAGTGCCAGGTGGAAAGTATTGAGAGGAATTGACAAGGGACGGAAAGTACAGAGCTGGGAGTAGCACCCGGGGGTGCAATGCTCTGGTCTAACCATTAGCCCACCACCACTCCCTGCAAGAAAGCGTAGGCCAGAGAACTAGAGCGCCTCACTGGCGTGACTGTGTTCCTTGTCTTACACAGAGAGCGCAAAACAGGTGAGTTTCCTCCCAACTCAGCTCAGATACGGCATTTGGTCAATGTCGCCAGTGCCGGAGGGGACAGTGGAATCTGCTTGGCACAACAGGCAGTCATTGTTCATCTCTCATCACTGACGCAACCATCTACCCACCAGGTTTTGATCCACCAAGGCAAATGGAGTCATCTTGGAAACCGTTTGAAGTGGGACAGGGCAACAGTGGGGTTTTTCTAATGACCTGTGGTCACTTCCCACTGTCCCTTATCATGTGGTGCCCACTGACTTGTTTCAACCACGGGCTCCCAGGTCTCCAGCTGATGGTGCATACGCAGAGGAGGATGGTGCTGGATTGAAGTTGGAATATTTTTACTAATTGAGGCTGCCTATTGAAAGGGGCTTTGCGCGTATGCAGCTGACTTTAGATTGGTGACGACCTCCCATGGTGGGCAGAGGTTTAGCTGCTGCCGACCTTAGCACAGCAAAGCAGATAGGGTCCCAGCAGAGGCCTTGCTGGACCCCTCCAACAGCCGAATGGATGGTTCTCTCTCTCTCGTCTGTGCACTGCTCCTGCGTGCGGGAAGGGATGTGATCACACATATACATTATGGTGGAGGAAGCTGGCTCACTGATCACGAGTTGATGTCTAGGGAGAGCTGCTGTCAGGACCATGATGGGGCATTTCTGCTTCTTGCACCACTTAGGACTCCTAGGAGAAGATATGAAACGTGTAGAGGAAGATACCACCATTGATAGTGCCAGGAGAAGGCGCTAGCTCCTATTCTTAAGTTGGGGCCACTACGGGGAATCTGTGGCTTCATGCCCACATCCCTGTATTTGTCAGGAGAAGCCAGTGGCAGCCCCGTCCCATTGTTTTATCTTACTGGCTACCTTCACTTCCACCTCACATTTGTACCTGCGTCTGGGCTACTGAAACGCTATCTGCTTCAGACTTCAGCTGTAACAGCAGAGGAAATTGAAGAGCAACTTTCCTCTTGGCTGAAGCAGTGTCCCATCAGACTCTGTACTAGGATGCTATCTGCAGCTGACTTCCCAGCAGAATTGAGCGGAAGGTCTACTGCCCTTGGTTTCAATCAGGAAATGGGGTAGAGACTGACTCAGGAGCAAAACACTACTTCAGATGAAACTTAATATGTTTTTAGAGGACTTCCTCTCCACAAAACCAAGTTTACTTTTGTAACAGTCCTGCCCTGAAAAGTCTCTCTTGGGGGTGCCTCATTCATGTTGAAATGTGTTGAGGTTTTTCCCTCCCCGCGGTTCTGGAAGCTCCATATTGCTCTGAATTGTACATTTTTAGTCCAAAATGCCCCAGTGAGTCTCGCCTCTTCAGAATCTCAAATAGCATTCCACGGGGAGAAATGTAAAAAACAACATCTGAGCTTTAAACAATTTACTCTGAGAGTAATTGGGTTTATACAACAGTTCATAAACCTTTAGCTGGTAAAAATCAAAGTACCATAATCTGAAAAGCAGATGGAGGAGGGGGAGGGGGGAAGGCTTATAGAGTTTTCAAAGACAAATTGTTTAATTCCGTCACGAGCTAGGAAAATAAATAGTCCCACTGCTAGATCGAAAACAGAAACATGTTAGAATGAAACCTTAGTAGCTTTAAAGCATTGTTCATTCCACAACAAAGAAATCAAAAGGGCCTTAGGAAATATGTGATCTAGTTTATGAGAAATGAAAGGCGAAAACTTCTAAACCACACATTACAATTCTGACTGAATTTTAAAGTGCTCTCCTCCCCCCCCCCCTTCCATTGGCTGACATTTTGTACAAGGCATCTGTTTTGTGTGAATCAGTGATGGCTCTGATGTTTGTAGGTCATTTCCTTCTATCAAGAGAGGTGGCAAGACTAGCCATAGTCTCTGACTAAATGGTAAAGTGGTAAATGTGAGACCCTTCTCCAAAATCCCACTTTTCAGTGCAGCTAAAGTGTTTGTAGCAGATACAAAGCTAGAAGCCATGATTTGCCTATGTAATGAAGTCTGCATTTGTACCCCATCTTAATGCCAATCAGTGGCATTTAGTCAACCCATCCTCTTGCCAGTGATGGTCCTGCTTTAGCTGCCTTTAACAGACTGATGAGATCACCTCTAATTTGTGTATCAAGCTGGTTTGTATCGCGTTGTTAAAAAACCCACACAAAGCAACAAAACCCTCTTTATTTTTTCTTATTGGACTTCAAAAGCTTGCATTATAAACAGTGTGCTCTGCCCAGTGAAAGCAACTTTTTTTTTGCTAAAAGCCGTTACCTCGGCCAATAAACAGCAGAAATTAGGAGTTCTCATTGTGGTGTTTGGTTTTCATTTATTATGGCATGCTGGTAGGAATAATACAGTTTGTCCATTTCTCCAGCGGGAAAATATTGATAGTAAAATGTGTTTTTTAAATAAGTTGGAACTAAATCTTTTGCCAAGTAAGGGGTTTATTCTCTGTCCTGCATGAACAATTGTGCTTCCCTCCCCTCCCCTGTCTCTCTCGTCCCTTCTCCCCCTTCTCCCAAAAAAATAAAAGGTGAGAATGGTCAAGACGTGAATTTCCAACGTGGGGAACTCTAGAAAGATGAAAAATAGTTTCTCTGGTTTCCCTTTTGGTAACTGTTCACAGCACGTTCGCAGCTCACATAGGGTGTCATTCTCAAAGATGTGTGAGGGAGGTGCCCAAATCCCGTTGGCTTTCAATGGGAATTGGGTGCCTAATTTCCTTAGGCAGCTTTTAAAACCCCAGCTGTGATAGTGAAGTAGAAGAAAGAGAGGAGAATGCCATGCAATGATAAACAGGTGGTGGAGGGCTTAAAACCTGGACATCCATCCTGTGTGACCATGAGAATTAGATCAGGGATGCCATGCTGCATTTGTGTTCTTAGGAAATTAAAGGGGGTAAGAGAACTCTCCTTCCTCTTTTTGATTATCCTCAACTCAGCCTTCTGCTTGAGAAGATTAAAAGCTGCATTCTCTGTCTGATTGAAGGTGTGTGCTGCATTCGGTTCTCACGTTGCAGGGGTTGTGTCAGTAACTGCTAGACAGTGCAAACGTCTGTAGTCTTGCCTACAATGACCATTCCCAAACATTTTAGGAGTTTGAAACTGATGCCAAGGGGTAGGAAAGAAAGGCAGCTAATCAAGGGGGAAGGGAGGTTTTCATTTGAACTTGGAAAATATATTGAACGTTGACGAGGCTGTACTGGATACTAGCAGTGAGTGGCAAGGTGGCCCCTGACGTTTGTTCAGGCACTGAAAATACAATGAAAGAAAGAGAGAACTGAAGTTGTGGCCGACGGGGGTTCCCCATGCTGTTCAGATCTCCCCGAGAGAGAAATAATCGTCTCAAACCTCCTAGTGGAATTTAAACATTTGTGCTGCAACCACCATCAGCCTCATGCTCACCCTGAAAAAGGAGGGGGATGGACCAACTTTCCAGCAGAGCGTCCTTGCTCCCCTCAGGACCCTCTTCTTTCTCCTGCCCATCTGCAATTCTTTCCTTGCTCCCCCAGTCTCTTCTCCTCTTATGGCACTGTATCGATAGTCGTGAGCGCCATTGTTTCCTGGCAGGTTGCCAGCATTCCTCCAAGTGGACTCTCTGGAGTGTAATCTGGTCTCTCCCACCGTCTTCTTAAAGGGCTGTCCGTCTCCACGCCACTCTAAGTGCATGGTACGGTACTTTAATTGCAAATTGAATTGATCCACAGTTCTGTTCACTTGGAGTCATTGCCTGAGCCGTTCATTCAGCATCTCTAGTGCTGATCCTTTGCTCCCATGTCTGCTGCAGCATTGGCCTCCCTTGGAAATGTCAGCAGAACATTGGGAGGGTTATTTTTCTTGATGTACCAGACACGATAGGCGGCAGCAGTGTGGTTGGTAATTGAGGGTGTGTCTAAACTACATGGCTCCGTCGATGGAGCCATGTAGATTAGACAGATAGGCAAAGGCAAATGAAGCCGCGATTTAAATGATCGCGGCTTCATTTAAATTTACATGGCTGCCGTGCTGAGCCGACAAACAGCTGTTTGTCGGCTCAGCGCGCTAGTCTGGACGCTCCCCTGCCGACATCAAAGCCCTTTGTTGGCAGCCCCGTTATTCCTCGTGGGATGAGGTTTACCGGGGCTGCTGACAAAGGGCTTTGATGTCGGCAGGGGAGTGTCCAGACTAGCGCGCTGAGCCGACAAACAGCTGATCAGCTGTTTGTCGGCTCAGCGTGGCAGCCATGTAAATTTAAATGAAGCCGCGATCATTTAAATCGTGGCTTCATTTCCCTTTGCCAAAAAAACAAATCTACATGGCTCCGTCAACGGAGCCATGTAGTTTAGACGTACCCTGAGATGGCAGCTAACACTTGCCAGTGCGCAAGTTGTGGCAGGGGCACATCCTACAGCTTTTCTGGCTTTTTCATTTGTGGCAAACATATTGCACCATAGGCAGGGAGGACTCTGTACTCACGGTGACTACTGGGAGTTACCTTTTCCCAGTTAACCATAATAGCATTTGTAGGGGGAGAGATGTGACACAAGCATCTTCACCACATCAGAGGTATAGAGCACGACTTGTTTCAGCATGTCAAAATTCAGGTGAACCAAAATGAATCACTGCAGCTGGAATGGCCTTTAACAAACACATGCCTTGGTGCCACCATCTGCTTTTATAGCCTTGAAACCTGATAGGATTCAAACCACAATCCTCATAAAAAGAGGTTCCAAACACAGTTGCCTCAGTTAGCTTTTAAGGATATAATTCTGTCAGCTTATAGATGGGGGGCTTGTAAAACATATCCGCCATCCTCCCAGAAGGGAAGACACAGCGCAGACAGAGCTACCTGAGGGGCAGTAAAATAAAGAAATTAAGATGCAGCTCAGAGAGATTTCTCCTGTATCCGTCCTCTAGCAATAGACACCCAGATGTAATTTGACAACAAGCAGATATTGATATAGTGACAACAGTCAGGGCAGCCGGTGTGATGGGTTTTTTAATGTACAGCCATCATGAGAAAGAGGGATGTCAAATAGCAATAAACAATCGATAGTTCATAGAGTTACAGGTCAAAAACCGACAAGGGAAGGGGGGACGCAATGGATGATGGGTCAGAGAAGTGCAGGGTTTCCAAGTCTCTCGTCTCTTAGAACCGAACACCCTTGCTCCACCCCTGCCCTGCACCTTCTGCAAGGGCCTGCTCCACTCACTCCAATCCCCCCTACTTCTGTGGCTTGCTCTCCCCCATTCTCACTCGCTCATTGGAGGAGGAGTGAGGACTGTGGTTGGGGTGGGGCTGGCACAAAAGGCTTGGTGTGCACAAGGGAGCTTCAGGCTGAAGAAGGGGATAAGTGGGGGCAAGGGTGTGGGCTCCAGAATGGAGTTTGGGTGTGGAAGAGGTTCAGGGCTGTGGCATGGGAGGAGGTGAGGGGTACAAGCTCTGGACGGTGCTCACCTCAGGCAGCTCTCTACAAGCAGCAACATGTCCCTCGGCTGCTAGGTGAAGGTGCAGCCAGGCGACTCTGCGTTGACTCTGCCTGCTGGCACCGACCCCACTGCTCCCATTGGCTGCAGTGTGCAGCCAATGAGAACTGCAGAGCCAGCACATGGGGTGAGGCAAGAGCAGTGCACAGAGACCCTATGGCTGTCCCTCTGCTTAGGACACAACATTTGTGTCTCTGCTTCCTGGGTGTCACGAGGAGCCAGTCAGGGAGGTTTCCAGCCCCATGCCAGCCAGACTATTAACAGCTGTCAGGGTCCCTTTTTAAACCAGACAGCAGGGCAACCTGAGAGAATTGGTAGACAGGCAACAGAAAAGTGTGGTAAGGAGGGAGGTGCAGAGTAGGAAGGCTTGGATACTACCACAATGAGTGCTGTACAAGATCCCTAAATTGGATATAGTCTACAATAAATACAGATCCCTAATAATACATGATGGTGGTGTGTAATAGTAGTAAATGCCTAGCTCTTACAGTGGTTTTTCATCAGGGTACCGAAGGGAGTTTTCCCAGATCTTATCTTAGTAGGGAGCACATTTCTGCTCTTTTCCACATATAAGGAGTCAGTTTCTTAAATGCCACCCATTGAGAGAGAAAAGGATAGACATCGGTCTACTAACTGCGCTGCTAGCAAACCAGCTACATTTTTGCCCCTTCTGGATCAAAACTGTGTGGCAGTAATACCGCTAATTGAACTGAAGTGCTGGTTTACAAGTCAAAAGCATGGAAAACATTTTCAGTTTTTAGAAAAAGTTGGGGAAATGGGGGAAAGTTCAATTAATGAATGCTCACCACAGCTCTGCAGATCAATAGGAGCGACGGGCAAGAAGTTAGGGCTAGAAGAATAAAATAACCTTTAAATCACGTGCACTCAAGATGATGCTGTGTGTTTTTCAGGAAGCTAGATTATTATAATCCACTGGCTATTAAATATAAGGAGAACCTGAATTAAAACTCTCCAGTGTTTGTAAAGAGTGAGTTAATAGTTACTAGAATTAACTAACCTAATTTTTCCTGCTTGGATACCTTCCACTGATCAGCCCGTATCCCCTTCTCTGCCACTTAGAGTTGAATTAATACACTAAAATTAACCTAGGTATTAAAAGAAAGGAAACATAATGTCAAGAAAAGGAGACCTTTTTTAGCAGCTAATTTACAAATACAGTATATAATCTAGAGCAGTAAATGGTGCAATGATCAAAATGTTAACTAGCAGCTGAGACATGTCGGGAGTGTGCTGTTATCCTGAGGCATTAGTGGATTTTTTTTTAATAGTTTTTTACTACTGGTTTATCCTTTTGCCGCTAGTTCCCCTGTGCACTTGCTTTTTGCTGATGTCTAACACTTGAAGTTCTATTGACACCAATTGGCAGGAGGAGGTTTTATTATTCAAATCTGGTCTATCCGATTACTTTACTAGACATGAATATGCTTAGACAAGATTTCAAGATTTCTTAAAGAAATTAGGTGTGTAGCTGCCATTGAAATTCAGTGTGGGTTGAGTGCCTAACTCCCTTAGGCATATTAGAATCCAGCCTTTTAACATAAAAGCAGGGCAGAGGATACAAAGAAGAAACAACCTGCATTGTTTTGGGGGGTTGTTTTTCCTTGCTGAACTGCACCATTAATTAATGCTCAGTTACCATTTCCATGACAAATCCTTTTCTCATAGATTTATTACTCAGCTGTTTTAATTTGTCAGGCTAACACTGTGGAATGCAGGTTGTCAGCCCAGATGGGAAACCTTTATGTAAATAGAAAGCAAAGGAATCAATATGTTTAAAGTTTTATTTAAGATCGGTGGTCAAAAAGTAAGATCTGAATTCTTGAAACAGGTGTCTCAACGGCTCTTTAACTAGAGAAGTTATAATTTAAAATCTGAAAACTAGTACACATATAGTCCTTGGTGTGGGTGAATATATCGTGTGGATTTCTAATGCACCTGCCTCTGCTGATGCCAAACACTTCACTTTTTATTCTTTACAATGGTCAAATTATGTATCATTAGTGAACAATAACTGCAGGCACAGTAGCTCCTTGTTCTTGTATGTTGTTAAACCTTGTTGATAAACACAGTCTTCTACTTGATGGATTAGCCTGGTACGTTATGAACGCTTCCATCGTAATGGTTTGGAAACCTTGTTAATAATAGAGGTGGGACACCTTTCATTGCTGTTGCTGGTGCCCTGGACCTGGGTCAGCAAGCTGGCTCCTACTCTGGTGGCGCAAAAGGGACTATAAATGTGACGTAACCGGCCTTCTGAGGGCTGGCTCTGCAGAGGGCAGATCTCCAGGTGGGGGAGAGCTAATTTGGTGCTCTGAAGAGCTGCAGCTGCCAGGTGGCACCAGTTTGGGGATGGGACACGGCATAAAGCCACGTTTGCTTCTGCTGGGTATTGAACCAAGCACAGCTCTGCCAGAGTGTAGCAACTGGTGCTTTGTATAACAGGTTGAACCTCTCTAGTCCAGCACCCTCGAGACCTGACCAGTGCCGAACCAGAGAATGTGCAGAGCCACAGGAGGTCAATATTGTCTAGCGGCATTGCCAACACTTCCACTTGCTAGGCTCTTAGAAGACAGGTAGGGCTAAATTAGAGCTAAAGAACAGCACAGAACACTGAGCCAGGACTGGTGGATGTAAACAAACTTTATTATAGGACCCCGGGAAATTTGGCCACATCCATGATAAGTGGTCAGGTAAGTAAAATCATGCCGGACCAGAGAGTGCCGAATGAGAGAGGTTCAACCTGTAATGGGAATGGCACATACAATGTATCAATTGGCTAAATTGCTTGGATATGATTTAAAGGAAGAGGGGAAATGTCAACATATAATGCCACATATTAACACATAATGCCAACAGGAATTGGTTCAGTGAAAGATATTGCCTCACCCACCGTGTGTGTCTCATATCCTGGGACTACCATAGCTACAGCAAAACTGCAAACAACATATGAGTTCACATGTATTTGTTTCAGCCCTTTTATAGTGAAACCGTGTATCAGAGCAGGTAAACAGAGCATTTGGCACTGGATATCCATCCATTGTCTTCACTTTAAAGTCTTGTTCCGTAAGTTAAAATTATGCCTTTTACTGTTTCAGTGTTTACCTGAGAAATACATTGATGTTAGAGATGTCAGCATATACAGAGTGCTGTAATAAAGCCAGCATTCTAACCACTAGGTGTTTAGCACGATACGCCAATACCATATTTTCTTTTGATCACATCTGGAATCCTTTGTTCGACTTCAGAGATGTTGCACAAGACCTGATGCATTTTGTTTATTCAAGGAGTACGTGTCCTTGTCCCAACCCCCTTCTGACTCCATTCTTTTTCTATTCCTGTAAAGTGCTTTGTCAAACTGTAGTTACTTGAAAAAGTCAGAAACTGACAAAAATAGGTGGGATGTTTACTGTGTTTAGCTGCTCCCGCCCCCGATATTAACACGGCTCTCATTTTATGGTGAAATATGACCATATTCATTATGATGGCCAAGTTATGAGCTGCTGCTTCAGTAAAAGCTGGTGTACAAACTTGCACCCATGAATTTGAAACCCATCAGCGTGTGAGCTCTTGTAACAGAGCTGCAGGAGGGGGAGTGAGCACCAATGATTTTATCCCAGACCGACCAGATTATGGATTTATGTAACTTTTGAAAAAAGGAGGCTTAAAATTCCCTTCCTGGGCTGGAGTTTGTCACTCTGGAATTCAGAGCTGATGTGTGGAGATTAAGGAAGAGTTCCACCACGGTTTTCTGATGTGTCTTGTGGACACTTCACTTAATGGTAGGGATGTTAAATTTGGATTAATTGGCTAATCGAATAGCCGCTGCGATTTGCATTCACTAGTCAATTAGTGGATAAGGCCACCTCCACCTCTGAAGTGTAGCAACAGTCCCAAGGCCGTTGCTACACTTCAAAGGCCAAAGCGCTGCAGGGAGCACAGGGGGGCCCCATGCTCCCCGTGTGGCGATTCAAAGCCGCAGCGCTGCATGGAACCCAGTCCCCAGCTGACCCTGGGCTCCATGCAGCGTTGCTGCTTTGAAGCACCTTTTCCTCTCTTCCCTCCCCCCCCCCCCAACTTTCTGCCTCTTTGGGATAGAGGCAGCAAGGGAGGGGGGAGGGGAAGCAACTACTCGTCTTGTGTGTCGACTATCCGATATGCATTTGCTTATTGCAGCATTTCCCAAACTGTGGGTCGCGACCAACTTACAGGGGGGTCGCAGCTGGATCCGTGTGTGTGTGTGTGTGTGTGTGTGTGTGTGTGTGTGTGGCCCCTGCAAGCTGCCAGTTGAGGCAGTGGGGCCGGGGGCAGAAGCAGAAACTTTAAAAGTAAGATTCTTCTTCTGTGCCTGGCTCTGTGGGGTGTGGGGGGGGGGAGGGAGGAGTTTTGATTGGCAAGGGGCTCCAGATGCTGAGGATGCCTGCTTGGGGATGGGGTGGAGGGAGAGTGCACTGGGATGGGGGGTGCTGGGGGGCCTGGGTCTGACGCAGGGGGGAGTGCACTGGGATGGGGGGCACTAGGGGGGCCTGCCTCGGGGTGAGGGGGGTGCTGGGAGGCCTGGCTCAGGGGGAGGGGTGGGTGCAGTCCCAAACTGGACAGAGTGGTGCAACTTTTGCTTAATAACTTTGGCTCGCCCCCCATCTTATTTTTGCTTAACAACTTTGGTGTGGGGGTGGGGGAGGTCACACAAAATCAATTAGCATTTTAGGGGGTTGCAGTATCACAAAGTTTGAGAACCCCTGGCTTATTGGATAGTCGACTAGTCGTTCACAACCCAAGCTGTGTGGCCCTCTCTGCAAACGTGCTGTATGCAGGGGAAGGGGGGAATCCACAGATGCAGAGAGCAGCCCAGTGGGGCACTCCCTCTATGGGGCTGCCTTTCCTACTCCTGCAGAACTCCACTGGAGCAGAGGGGAGGAGCCATACCAAACAGCATGCAAAATCTGTGGAAAGTTGCCATGGGCAGAGGAAAGTGAGAAGGAAGAAACCCTTTGTTACAGCTGGCCAGAATCCAGAGACTTGGGGCTTGTCTGTGAGATTAGCTGTGGGTGCCCATTTGTTTAACCTCTTTCCTGCGGCATGTGTGCTCATGTCCGTTGTACAGACTTGGAAGGAGGAGAGTGTGAACTCTGGCTCCATTTTTAAAGATTTCATCTCTTCTCTGGTGTCTTGGAGCTCCTGTCTGTAAATGTCAGACTGTCCTGTCCTCCTCTCTCTTTTACATCGGTACCTTTTGGGTCTTCTGTTACAGACTTCTGGCTTCAAGTGTCACTGTATATGGAAAGGAGGATAAATGCAACTCCTCATGTTTGAGCTGGTATCAAAGCAATTCTGGAGATGCTGTGGGAACTGTGGGTTGGTTTGTGTGCTAGATCACCCGTGCCTTTCCTGGTTGGTAAAGGCCACTTTGTTGACAAAGGAAGGGCTCCCCTTAATGAACCAGTTTAGAGACATCAGTGGAAGAAGCCGTTTGTGGCAATTTCGTCTGTTACTGACCCAGTTCCATTCTCTTTTTTTCAGAGAAGATGATTGGGAAGGTTGAGTTATGGCAGTTCTGTTTGTCAGGAATCAGCCATTCAGCATAATCCATCTATTTTCCTACTTTGGAATGGGGATGAAAGTGTGCTAGTTCTATGAGCTCCTCTCATTGATGGGTCTCATCTTCAACTGGTGTAAGGCAGCCTTGACTTCAGTGGAATGATGACCGTTTACACCAATTGAGGATCTAGAGTCAGGAATCCCGGTGGAGGACTTGTGCTGAGTGATTGTCCACCTCAAGACACATTCACTGCATGGTTCTGTCTGTTAGGGTACGTCTAGACTACAGGGTTTTGTCGACGGAAGTTTTGTCGACAGATACTGTCGACAAAACTTCTGTCGACATAGAGCGTCTAGACACATTCAGTTGTGTCGACAAAGCAAGCTGCTTTGTCGACAAAACCCTGTAGTCTAGACGCAACCCTACAGTCAATAACACCTTCTGTTGACAGAACTCTGTCGACAGAAGGTGTTATGCCTCGTAAAATGAGGTTTACCAGCGTCGACAAAACAGCTGAGTTCTGTCGACATTATGTCGACAGAACTCAGCGGTAGTGTAGACGCAGGTATAGTTTTGTCGACAAAAGTCCACTTTTGTCGACAAAACTCAGTAGTCTAGACACACCCTTAGGCTGTAGGTGTGGGCTGTGTTTGCTTTACTGTGCTTATGCTTAGCCCTAGATCTGTTTTCCATCCAGCAAATTCTGTGTGTTGCTGAGTGGATCATTCAGTGCCCAGATGGAGTCAGGTATTTTGGATAATGCCGAGCTGCCTGAGTCTTGGTGCAGAAAAGACGGAGGTAATGTTCATAGGTTAGTGGAAGTACCCTGAACAAATGGCAGCGAATGTGTCAGGCCCTTTGAAGAAGGTGCCTATCGTGTGTTTTCAGGTGGTTTGGACTCTCAACTGCTCATGGCTGCAGTAGTTGTGAAGACCATTTTGCCGTCTGCAGTTTTTGGTATTCCTAGAACTGTAGACTATCACTGTTCATTTTTTCCAGTCCATTTTAAAATCTACTTCTAAAGCAAGTGCTCTTAATTCTTTCTTGTTTAAGAGTTCTCATTTGTAGAAACTGTGGTGGCAATTAACAGTATTTCCATAATTTATTAAATAGATTTTAACATGCACACACAGAATATGAGAGTTCCTACCTAGATTCTGGTCAGTGGGGAATAGTTGTTACGGTTAATGCTTTTGGACATGTAAGTCCTGCTTTTTTGGGTAGGAATAACGTTGAATGATTTGGGCATATGTTTTCTTTGGCTGGACCCCACTTTGTTAGGCATCTCCATTCATTTATTTTTATTTATTATCTATCTCCTTGAATTGGAAGGGACCTTGGAAAGGTTGAGTCCAGTCCCCTGCCTTCACAGCAGGACCAAGTACAATCCCTGACAGATTTTGCCCCAAATCCCCTCCTCAAGGATTGAGCTCACAATCCTGGGCTTAGCAGGCCAACGCTCAAACCACTGAGCTATCCCTCCCCCTTAATGCATCTGATGAAATGTCCCAGCCCATGAAAGCCGATGCCCAGATAAATGTGTGCCAGTGGGCTCCTCGTTTTTGCTGAAATAGGCTGACACGGCCACCCCTCTGAAATATATGAACTATACTGATTGGGCATCTCTGGGATTACCGTACGTGATCTTCCTTCTGCTTGCACGTGTGTTAAGTCTTCTGGAGGGCTGCTCAGAGGCTGGAAGAGCTACTGTTTTACTTGCAAGTTTTTGCCTGTGAGTGGGGCAGTTCCATTTATTTTAAAGCAAAACCCATTGACACACACTTATTTTTCTTGGTATTAGTCCTTTAATCGGTGGCATAAATCTCTTTGCAATGGGAGAAATGGTCTCTTCTGATGTAGGCAAGATTTGAGAAGACTCCTCGCAAAGTCCTTGAGAAATGTCTACAGCTCCCAAGAGAAGGGATGGGCCTTTCTCCTCAAGGAAGAAGCCCGCCTCCGAAGGCTATCTGTCAGCATGCTGCTATCATCACTCTTCTGTCAAAAAGAAAACGTCACCACTGTGATTTAATGAACAGTCAGTGTTTTCTAGTGGGCCTTTCATAAGTGGTGTATTGTTATGCAGACCCACAGTATGCGACTTCCATGTAGTTGTGTTACCCACTGAATGGTTATTGTCTGTTTGGCTTTGAGTAAATTCATTTTATAGCTATTATAGGACTGTAGTGATAGAGAAGTAACACCAAGAAACTTGTATAGCTATTGTGAGTTTCTTTCTGTTATTGACACATTTCACATCATGCTTAGGGCCGTGTTAACCCTTTTCCTGCCTTTTCTTTCATTTTTCATATTCATTGTTTGAAGTCCTGTTTTATTGAATGTAACGAATGAGCATTTTGTGTCTATGCAAGCTGTGCCATAGAGTACGTTACGCATACTGTTGAGTGCAGCCAGTGGAAAAGGAGAAGAAACGCTTCAGATAGGACCCTCCCTTACCTGGTTAACGGTGTGAGCACAGTTTTATAAATATTCATGGTGAGACTCCAGTCTCTACTGTTGGATAAACAGAGTTCATGCTTTCTAGTTAAATACAACTGTATGGAAAAATTACTCAGTAGCCTTGCACTAGAAAACAGTGATTTGAAGATCTATCGCTGCATTTTGAGAAGCTTTTTGGTCTAAGCCTTTTCCTTTTTCGAAAGTCAGAGTTCTTTGGCTTCTTCTCTGAATACATAAAAGGATTTGCCGTGCACAGAACAAGAATTTACAAGACACTGGGCCAGAGTCTCCTATTGACTTATACCCATGCCACCCTGTTTCAGTCAGTGTTGTTGGGTGGGATTTATGCTATAAAATAGTTCAGTGAGTTTTGTAAATTAGAGTCAGTTTACCATAATTTGTGACAACCTCTCTCATTGCTGGCTCCATGGATTGCAGTTAGTTAACTCTAACTGGAGATCTGGTCTACACACATGTGTCCTTTAACTCAGCAAAAGTAAGGGAAGCAAAACCCTTGCTGGGAGTGAGGGGGAGAAACAAATGACCTGACTTTATATTCAAATGCTTCCAATTATGAGACTGTTATCTCATCCCAGATAGCTGCAGAAGGAAACTCAAACTACTACTCTGTGTAAATATAGTTATTGCCTGCCTTATATCACTGAGAGTTCTCAACACATCTGGATTGAAAGTAGTTCCAGTAACATTAAAGCGTACTATTTTGGTTGGCACGCTGAGATTGTGGTATATGCCAATTAGTAATGGCTCTTGGAAACAGGCTGCTTTAAAACTCTCCCTGAACTATTCCCCTGAGAAATTATTCAATTAAGTACAACTAAAAGTAATGCTCAGGGATTTTGTTCGAATAAAACAAAATAAGCAGCTGGAAGGGGAAATTTTTGGTTTGTGTTCCGAAATAACTAGTTAATAACTGTGTATCCTAGATTCAGTGTTGCTGTTTGTTTTCCTGGTACCATTGTTTAATTCTGAATAATCTGATGAATATTTACAGCTGATGGCCTGGGACAGTTCTTTTCCAGATTTGCAAATGCACTCGTTACCTTCAGACATCGTTTTTGGAGATGATACAAATAAAAGATCCGTTTTGCTTGAATGTTGAGCAAAATTTGACTTGGCTATATATCCATCTCTTGTGAACTATTTGGGTCTAAATGAGTGATCGCTGTATTTGCTTAGTACCACCGTGTGACAGGTGTGCGTGAGATCTCAGGCCTGGAGACATGCCATTTATACACATAGCAGATTAGCAGATGACAAAGTGCTCTATAGTGGAGCAAATGTGTATATGGGGGAGGGGGGGTTAATGGGTTTCCACAAATAGGAAAAATATATATGTTGTCCTGAAGGACACCAAACTTGCATGCGTGGAGTAGGGATGTGACTACTCGACTAATCACGCTTCCCCCCCCCAAGTGGGGTGGAGCAGGAGCTGGTTTAAAAGCCAGTTCTCCAGCACCTTCTCGGTAGGAGACAGGGGAGGCAGAAGTGCCGTGGAGGACTGGGCATGAGCTGGGAATCAGTTGATTTCTGGCTTACACCCAGTCTGATTCTGCACCCCAGCTTTTTAAACATAAAGCAGAGGCGCAGCGGGGGACCAGGTGTGAGCCAGGACAGCTGACTTCTGGCACGTTCCCGGTTCCCCGCTGCAGTTTTTAATGTAGTAAGAGCTGCACACGTTTAAAAGGCAGAGCCGCGGTGGGGATAGTTCCGAAGGTTAGGAATTAACCCTGCTCTGGCTGTGCAGTCCTCCTCCCCCCCCCCCCATAAATTAATTGAGTAGTCAATGGAACATCCATCGACTACTCAATTAGCTGATTAAACAAAGGCAGAGCAGCAGTAACCTCCTTCCCTGCTAGTTCCAAAGCACTGGTCTGAGTACCGTTTGGAAATGCATGGGCCTCGGTTTGAATCCTGGAATTCCTCACTCTGTCTGGGGTTGCCACAGCCACACAGGGAAGTAAGCAATGCAGCAGTCAGAATTCTGTTCTTTTCTTTTCTTTAATGATGGTATGTGGGAGCAGCCTAGTGCTTGTAATGGGAGAGGCGGGGGTTCTCAGAACATACCCTGCTTGTGTCAGAGATGCTGGGGAAGCAGTCGGGGAGGTGGCATGCAGCAGGAAAGCTGATTCCAAAACTTTGGTTCTGAAATCAGTGTCTCATCCCAGGGAGCATCTTCAGTGCATAAACAAATACACATTTGCTTTTAGCACCGTAGTCTAAGGGCCATCAGTTGAACACCCTGTGTTAGGGCAACTCATAGAACCATGAGAAAAACAGGGCGAAATTTCCAAGGGAAGCATTTTAACTGTTTCTTCTGCAAACCTTAGTAAATATTTTCCTTTTAAAAAACCCCACCCATTCAGAATTCATTTCTCCCTGAAGTGTCGCTGTACCAAAGTGTGAAACAGTAATTTAAGTCCTGCTTCCAGTGCAAAAGTGATCAAAGCTGTAATTATGGAGTCCCTGCTGATGCCTCCATAATAGTAATTTTATTGAGCAAGGCAAAGTTGAAATCAATAGAAATGCCAATGTGACTTTGAATGTTAAGGTTTGGGGTTAAATTGCAGAAAAGCACCCGCGTATACCGAGCCCTTGTGCTTGGCTTGTTGCATCCCACACATGGGAGATCCCTGCAAAAACTGCAAAAGCAACAAGGAGTCCTGTGGCACCATATAGACTAACAGATGTATTGGAGCATAAGCTTTCATGGGCAAAGACCCACTTCGTCAGATGCATGGGTCTATAAAGTGCCACAGGAGTCCTTGTCGCTTTTGCAGATCCAGACTAAGAAGGCAACCCCTCTGATACTTGCAAAAACTGGACACTTTAGCTGAGCTGGAGATAGATTGAGAGTCTCGGCTCTGAATTTCCTTCCTCTGTTTTTCACCTTTCACTCAATCTTGATGTTACAGCTGGCATATGGTATTTTAGGTTTCTGATGTACTTACACAGGTTGCAATCTTCATTTCATATCACTGCCACTGAACAATGCTTGCTTTCTTATGAACGTGTAATTGTGAGGTTTGGATGTGTACTGAATGGCATTCAAAGTGTAATTCATTTTCTTGGCATCTTGTTCTTCTCTTGAGGCCCCATGGACCTGGAGAGGGGGAATGTACGGATTGGTTGGCTGCTAACCTAGATTCTTGCCTTATTGTAATTTTTTTTTTTTTTTTTGCATAGCATCAAGTAGTGTGTATTTTAATTGTCAGTATATTTTTCTTGAGGCTAATTCCAATGTCCATATAAAATTGCATATTCTATGACTCACACATTTGGAGATTCTGTAAAGAGACATTAGGCGATGATAAATATTATGAAGTGACCAGTAGATTGTACTTTTGTGAATTCAGTCATGCTGGAAAAAAATTCTTTGAGGAAAAATATTTGATCAACATGCCATGCTTTTAAATTGACGAATAAATCATTTTGTAAAGTGTGTGTGGGGGGGAGGGCAATTTCTTCTTGGCTTTCTTTACTCAAAGGGCAGAGAGAGCAAGATTCAAGACATAGTTGCCAAAACCAAATGGGGCTTTTGTGTGTGTTTTAAATAAATCAGAAATTCGTTTAGTGTAAAGCCGGTTCGCAAGTGGAAACTCGGGCTGCAGAGGGCCTGTTTTCTGTAGAAATTCACCCTTCCCTGGGACTCCATATGTGGCTAAGGCGAACGATAACAAACTCGGAGCCTGTAGGGAAAGGGCACACCTGAATATGACATGGGCAGAAACTCTGAGTCATGTTGGGATGTAAAGAAACCCAAACCAAACAAATTCCTTTCCTGCTTCAGGGAACAGGCTGGGGGGGAGACATTGTTTCCTGTAAAAGAAAAATGCTGTTTTTCTTCAATAGTGCAGTTTTCTCTTCTCCAGCTCACCCACTGTCTGGCTTGCACTTCTGTAATAGAGTTCTTACTGTACCTCTCTCTTGTTCCCGCTCCAAGCCCCTTGCTTTCCTGATGAATTCATGAAAAAAAACCAAGGAGGAAGGGAAATAGCAATAATGATTTTATAGCACCCAGTAGGCTCCTAAGCACCTGAGATGTTTCGTAGGCTGCGTTTATTTGGTGAATGTCGGGCATAGTTGCCCAGACGTAGCCCAACTGAGGGTTGCAGTGGCAGCTTCCCAAGAGCCAGAGAGCGCCACTGAAGTTGCATAAAATAAAGTAGATTGCAGCTGCTTTCGTTAGCAAAATGTAGCTGCTGTCTGCAACGACCTCCCACTTGGGCCAAACTGGAGCGTTGTGTGCTGGGATCTGTAAGCTCCCTGACTCTCGTTTCGTGATTAAAGAGCATGGCACCAGGTTCACGTGCTGCCTTTTGACCACTGGCATAGACTTTTCAGGACACAGCACAGTCTGAATATGGTCATGTCTATAATGAGATTTGCATGGTTTAGAGCCGTGGCTTTCGATCCATGTACTCTGGGAGTCCGTAGGCTGTCCAAAATTTCCAAAGGTGTCCACGGTCCATTTGAAGGTTTTAGGGGTCTGCACTTGATAAAAGATTGAAAACCACTGATCTAAAGTATGTCACGACCCTTTCTCCAGAATTTTTCAGCTCCCCAGAAACTAAATTCAGAGAATGAGTCAGGGTGTGGACTGGAAGGATTGACAGTCTTGTCAGAGACCAAGAATAGGGGCTAAAGGTTCTGGAGAGTGAATTGGAGCTGGCAGAAAAATGGAATTTCTGTCCTGCGGGAAAAGGAGATTCAGAAGTTTTATTCAAAATCAGATGAAAACGTGGCCCTCGAACTTTCAGTGCAATATACCAAGAGATTAGAGTCAATCTCACTGAAACATTTAATTTCAACTTGAATGTTTTGACCAATTATTTATTACATAAAATATTAACAAGTAGAAACAAAATGGTAAATTTGACATGAAATGTTTGGGCCCGTGACGAAGTTCTGGCCCTGCCCCTTGGGTCTCGCGCTACTAGCAGATACTACTAGCCTCAGAGACTCACTGTGGTCCTATACGCAACCCCTTTCTTTTTGCAGGAGACAGGGTCCACAGCTTAGTGGGCTATACTCATCACAAGCTAATCCATGGTTATGGGGTGAAAACCCCTCAATAGTCTTGGTCTGCCGCCTTGGGACAGGCTCTGTGTTGGTGAAGAGGGGAGGTCTGGGAGGAACCTGGGCCCAACCACTATTCCGGGTTCCAGCCCAGGGACTCTAAAGTAGCAGCAGCAGTCAAGGTTGTTCGATCATTTGAAATGTAGATAGCTGGGTTTGCGATGACCGGGAGAACCATATGGCGACTTGCCTGCCTGGTGCAAAGGTTGTGGATCTCTCAAGGCATCTAGATACTTATGTGTAGTGCTGGGGAGGAGCCAGTGGTCGTGGTACATGTAGGTACCAATGACATAGGGAAGGATAGCAGAGACATCCTGGAGGCCAAATTTAGGCTGTTAGGAAAGAGACTGAAATCCAGGACCTCTATGGTGGCATTCTCAAGAATGCTTCCAGTTCCACGCACAGGGTCAGGTAGTTAGGCAGAGCTTCAGAGTCTCAATGTATGGATGAGACGATGGTGTAGGGAGGTGGAGTTTAGCTTTATAAGGAATTGGGGAAACTTTTGGGAAAGGGGGAGCCTATACAGGAAGGATGGGATCCACCTAAACCAAAATGGATCCAGACTGCTGGCACTTAACATTAAAAAAGTCGCAGAGCAGTTTTTAAACTAAGAGATGGGAGAAAGCTGATTGGTTCAGAGGAACACGTGGATTGGACAGAGACGTCTCTTAGAGGAGAGTCTATAGATAGAGATTCTCTAGGTTTTAGTCAGGAGGAGAGGATGAAAGAGAATAAAGTATGGGCCAGATCAGACAAAAAACATTCACATAAAAAAGAATCTGACACATCAGAAAAGGGCAGACAAATAAACAGTGACAAGTTTTTAAAGTTCTTTTACACAAATGCTAGATGTCTAAAAAATAAGATGGATGAACTTGTGTTAAAGGAGGATACTGATATAATAGGCATCACAGAAACCTGGTGGAGTGAGGACAATCAATGGGACACAATCATTCTGGGGTACAAAATATATCGGAAGGACAGAACAGGTAGTGCTGGCTCTTTATGTGAAAGAAAATTTAGAATCAAATGAAGTAAAAATCTTAAATGAATCAACATGTTCCATAGAATCGCTGTGGATGGTAATTCCCTGCTGTAATAAGAATATAACAGTAGGGATCTATTATTGACCACCTGACCAGGACAGTAATAGTGACTATGAAATGCTAAGGGAGATTAGAGAGGCTATCAAAATAAAGAACTCAATAATAGTGGGGGATTTCTACTATCCCCATACTAACTGGGTACATGTCACCTCAGGATGAGATGCAGACACAAAATTTCTTGATACATTAAACAACTGCTTTTGGAGCAGCTGGTACAGGTTCCCACAAGGGGAGAGGCAATTCTTGATTTAGTTGTGAATGGCGCGCAGGATCTGGTCCAAGAGGTAACTATAACGGGACCGCTTGGAAATAGTGACCATAATATAACATTTAACATTCCTGTGGTGGGAAGAACACCTCAGCAGCCCAACACTATGGCATTTAATTTCAAAAAGGGGAACTATGCAAAAAGGAGGAGGTTGGTTAAACAGAAATTAAAAGGTAGAGTGACTAAAGTAAAATCCCTGCAAGCTGCATGGACACTTTTCAAAGAAACCATAATAGAGGCCCAACTTAAATGTATACCCCAAATTAAAAAACATAGTAGAAGAACTAAAAAAGAGCCACCGTGGCTTAACAACCATGTAAAAGAAGCAGAGAGAGATAAAAAGGCATCTTTTAAGAAGTGGAAGTCCAATCCTAGTGAGGTAAATAGAAAGGAGCATAAACACTGCCAAATGAAGTGTAAAAATGTAATAAGAAAAGCCAAAAAGGAGTTTGAAGAACAGCTAGCCAAAAACTCCAAAGGTAATAAAATGTTTAAGTACATCAGAAGCAGGAAGCCTGCTAAACAACCAGTGGGGCCCCTGGACGATCGAGATACAAAAGGAGCACTTAAAGATGATAAAGTCATTGCAGAGAAACTAAATGATTTCTTTGCTTCAGTCTTCACGGTTGAGGATGTTAGGGAGATTCCCAAACCTGACCCGTTCTTTGTAGGTGACAAATCTGAGGACTTGTCACAGATTGAAGTGTCATTAGAGGAAGTTTTGGAATTAATTGATAAACTTAACAGTAACAAGTCACCAGGACCGGATGGCATTCACCCAAGAGTTCTGAAAGAACCCAAATGTGAAATTGCGGAACTATTAACTATGGTTTGTAACCTGTCCTTTAAATCGGCTTCTGTACCCAGTGACTGGAAGATAGCTAATGTAATGCCAATATTTAAAAAGGGCTCTAGAGGCAATCCTGGCAATTACAGACCAGTAAGTCTAACATCAGTACCGGGCAAATTAGTTGAAACAATAGTAAAGATTAAAATTGTCAGACACATAGAAGAACATAATTTGTTGGGCAAAAGTCAACATGGTTTGTGTAAAGGGAAATCATGTCTTAGTAATCTATTAGAGTTCTTTGAAGGGGTCAACAAGCATGTGGACAAGGGGGATCCAGTAGATATAGTGTACTTAGATTTCCAGAAAGCCTTTGACAAGGTCCCTCACCAAAGGCTCTTATGTAAATTAAGTTGTCATGGGATAAGAGGGAAGATCCTTTCATGGACTGAGAACTGGTTAAAAGACAGGAAACAAAGGGTAGGAATAAATGGTAAATTTTCAGAATGGAGAGGGGTAACTAGTGGTGTTCCCCAAGGGTCAGTCCTAGGGCCAATCCTGTTCAACTTATTCATAAATGATCTGGAGAAAGGGGTGAACAGTGAGGCGGCAAAGTTTTCAGACGATACTAAACTGCTCAAGGTAGTTAAGACCAAAGCAGACTGTGAAGAACTTCAAAAAGATCTCACCAAACTAAGTGACTGGGCAACAAAATGGCAAATGAAATTTAATGTGGATAAATGTAAAGTAATGTAGATTGGAAAAAATAACCCCTACTATACATATAATATGATGGGGGCTAATTTAGCTACAACTAATCAGGAAAGAGATCTTGGAGTCATCGTGGATAGTTCTCTGAAGATGTCCACGCAGTGTTCAGCGGCAGTCAAAACAGCAAACAGGATGTTAGGAATCATTAAAAAAGGGATAGAGAATAAGACTAAGAATATCCTATTGTCCTTATTTAAATCTGCGTACAGATGTGGTCTCCTCCTCTCAAAAAAGATATACTTGTATTAGAAAAGGTTCAGAGAAAGGCAACTAAAATGATGAGGGGTTTGGAACGGGTCCTATATGAGGAGAGATTAAAGAGACTGGGATTTTTCAGCTTGGAAAAGAGGAGACTAAGGGGGGATGATATGCTAGAGGTCTAAAATCATGAGTGGTTTGGAAAAAGTGAATAAGGAAAAGTTGTTTACTTGTTCCCATAATATAAGAACTAGGGGCCACCAAATGAAACTAATGGGCAGGTTTAAAACAAATAAAAGGAACTTCTTTTTCACACAGCGCATAGTCAATCTGTGGAACTCCTTGCCTGAGGAGGTTGTGAAGGCTAGGACTATAACAGGATTTAAAAGAGAACTAGATAAATTCATGGACGTTAAGTCCATTAATGGCTATTAGCCAGGGAATAAGGTAAGGAATGGTGTCCCCGGCCTCTGTTTGTCAGAGGGTGGAGATGGCAGGAGAGAAATCGCTTGATCATTCCCTGTTCGATTCACTCCCTCTGTGACTCCTGTCACTGGCCACTGTTGGCAGTCAGGGTACTGGGCTGGATGGACCGTTGGTCTGACCCAGTCTGGCCGTTCTTATGATCTCACTGTGTTTTTCTACAAAAGTAAATTCTTTAAGCAGAAGGGAGACAGTATTTAATATTTTCTCTGAAAAGAATCATAGAATAATAGAATCTGGAGAGGTCAGAGGAATCATTTAAACTTTTAAAAATACTTTATCTCTGCACCATTTTATTCCCTGTCTTCTGCAGCTGTCTTTAACTTCTATAGATTTCTAGCTGTTGACAAATCTGATCTGGATTTCATTTGTATTCATTTTAAATTGTATAAATAATCCCTTCTTCTAACCTCTTTCTGCTTTCAGGCTGTTCTTTTACTGTACTAATTTCAGGAGGGATTTTTTCCATCCTGGGTGGCCAGTTTCACCTTAATTTTAACCTTAAGTGCACATGCTTGGTTGGAAACCAAAATTCAGAGTGTGGCTAGGCTGTGATACCCCTGTTAGGTACGCTGCAAATACTTAATTCAAGGACAGAGTGAATTTGAAGCCATGATCATTTTAAAGACCTTTTTCCCCACCATTAATTTGAAGTTTCAGGATTCTGAAGCCTGGTGATAGAACCTTGGTAAAAGTGAGTAGGCCATCACTGAGGAGGAGGAGGATGTCGCAATTCTCGTGTGTAGCTATGCATACGACTCAGTAGTTCAAACCCTGATGCATGGAGTCAGCCGCACTGAGGGCATGGGTAGTCCATATCCGGGATGTTAGATGATGCGGGTCTGTGGCACCTTTCACGTGCAGCCTGGAAACTATTTCGTTGATCCCTTTCAAACCTGTTGCTTGCGAATGTGTCAGAGACTGCCAGTGAGTCCTGTTCTGAGCTGCTTGCTGTAGTTCTTTGACTCTGGCCCACTAAAGACTATTCTTGATGCTCTTCTTCCATTTGCCCTGCCCCAGTTCTCCAGACAGGGTCTCCTTTGGGTTGTGGTGGTTTTCCATTCCAATCAGCTGTCCGGCAGGCGAAAGTTGTGCTCTCAGTAATGCTAGTTGTGTTTGCTATGTCGAGGACCTTGCTACTGGTTGCGTTGCGCTGTCTTGCCAGCAGATGCTCATTGAGTGGAGGGAGCAGGTGGGAAATTGTTCAAGCTCTTTAACATGCCGTCTGTAAAGAGTCCGTTTTTCAGAAACATCCTGGAGAGATGTTAGGTGGTCTGCACTATGGCTCTTCAGTTTGGTGGAAAGAGAAATGTTGTGTTGGTTAAAGATTTTTGTTTGAAGTCAGTTAAGAGCCTGTCTGATTTAATTGATTCTGGGGGCAATTTCCTTATCAAGGGACCAGTCACCAGCAGCGGTACTGCCCAACCATTGAACTAGTCCATGTTTCTCAGCTGTGTGCCCTTAATATATAAATGGAGATGCCTATCTCCTAGAACTAGAAGGGACCTTGAAAAATCATTGAGTCTAGTTCCCTGCCTTCACAGCAGGACCAAGTACCATCCCTGACAGATTTTGCCCCAGATCTGTAAATGGCCTCCTCAAGGATTGAACTCCCAACCCTGGGTTTAGCAGGCCAATGCTCAAACCACTGAGCTATCTCCCCTTGATGGAGACGTCTTGCACCAGGGCACTGGGATGAGGTGCTGATTGGAACAAGACTGGTGGTAAGGACAAAGAGCTGGGATGCTTCTAAAAATTGATCAGCAGTGACCTGAACGTTGTCATGTCTGTGAGCAAGCAGGGTGCAGTCGTCTGCAAAAAGTACTTCAACAAGAAATCTCACCAGTGTCTTGGTCTTAATGTTAAGTCTTCAGCAAACAGAGTGCCATCAAGTCAGTGATGGATGTCTCTCTCTGATCCAGTTCTGTTGTGGTGTGGCTGACGACACAGGCAAAAAGTGAGTCGAACAGTTCTGGAGCTAGAATTAATGTCTGTAGTATTGCAACCTGCTCTAAAACCACATTGCTCTCAGATATATCCCCAATGAGCTGGTCCTGTAATTTCTTCTTCTTCTGCTGGTTCAGGAACGAGTGACCAATAGCAGAGCCTGGCTCTCTTGTAGGGACACCAGATGCACAATACCTAGGAATGGAACAGAGGGGTAGCCATGTCAGCCGGTTTCTGCAACAACGACGAGTCAGGTGGCGCTTTAAAGACTAACACATGTATTGTTGGAGTATAAGAGCATATGCTTTCGTGAGGTACAACTCACTTCCTCAGATGCTGAAGAGAAAAAGAAAGACAGAAGGAGGGGGAAAGGATACAGAGATGGGAATGTAACAATAGTGCTAATTAATGGCTGTTTCCAGTGCTTTCTTTTGTTTAAAAAAAAAAGTGCCCGTATTCCAAGGGAAAAGTTGTTGAGCTCTGTCTGGAGGTGCCAGTACTGCATCTGGAGGTGCTGGTACTGCACACTGGGCAGTACCATCACGAGAAAAGCACTGGATGTGGCTAATCTCCAACACTGGTGGGAAGGTGAGAGGAATGAATCATTGATCTTGTTTTAAAACATAGGCAATTCAGAGCACAGGAATCCCCTTACTTCTCCACACTGACCACTAAGACCTCATCTTCTCCCTGCCCTTCTCTACTCCTCTTTTGGTAGTAAGTGTTGTTCAGGGGCTTGGACTTGTCCCTTACTCTACAGACACCTACATTGGATTAATCCAGGTTACCCCCAGCTAAGCTGTTGCTGTTTTCATAATCGTGAGCTCCCGTGACTGCTGGAGCAGGAACCTGTCAACCTGAAGAGCAGAAGTCATGCACAGAGAAGGAACTTTCTTGGCAGTTGCCTCAGACAGAGACCATCTTGTGCTCACCTTGGGAAATGCTCAAAGAATCGTGAGACTGTGATATAAGAGTTTAGATCTGAGTGAAACCTGCCACTGCAATTTGCAGCCCAGTTTGGTAGTTGGTCTTTAGCAGCGTCTTCAAAATTGCCGGAAATCCGAGTCTTTAGGAGTCCTTGTTTCTTCGATGCTGCAGTCTAAAAAAGGGAACTCAGAGGCTGTTTCTAGCTAACTGTGAAATCTCAGCGCATACAAAGACCAGTCTGCACTCTTCTTCCTTCAGAAACCTAGCAACTGTGCAGGTAGGTGGGACACCTATCTCATCATCTGGGGATTAAAAAAGGCTGCCGTTCTTGATTTGGTAGTTGATCATTTTGAATATATCAAAGGAAGGATGGATCACATAATCAATGTTAAGCAGAAGTTCCCATTGATATAAATAGTACAATGTGGCCTCGTTTCTAACTGATTTAATACATATGTTGTGTTTTAATAAGCCCCCAAATCTCTCCCACTGTGTCTGTGCCTGGATTTTTGAAATAGTTCACATTTCACCTTCTGTTCTGTCTTCCTGCTTTCCTGAAAGACAAATCTCAGCTACGTGAGGTGCGCTTGCACTAGCAGGGCGTTGTTAAGTGTGCGTTGCAGCGCAGTGTTACGGAAACGCCTTTCGTGAGGTCACATGGCAACCTTCATTCTGCTCCATAGGAAACTAGGAAGCTTTCATTCCTTTGGCTGCCTGTTGATCTCTGGCTTTGTTCATGCATTGTAAAAGGTGGGGGTGGTGGGTAGAGACTTTCATTTAAAAGATACCACCTATGATGGGCAGAAAGGTCCAATGGAGTCTTCTCCCTCAAATCAAATGATATGTTATTCTGTTGAGCATCGCATTTATCCTTGCTATCTGTGATGGTGAAGCATGCTTAGGAGCCTGCACTGGGACTGGGAGGGGCAGGGGGAGGAGATGCATTTTCCAAGCAGTGGTGCTTACAGGTTTTGTTCCTTTAAGGCTACTACACCTGCTTTGAGGTGTAACCTGCACTCTCCAAGCACAGTAATCAGAGTCTTTCCTGTTTCCAGAAGTGCCCGAGGTCCAGTTCTGCCAAGTGTGTTTTCCTCTGCTGTCTTTAGCATCATACTCTGGGGCCAGATTATTCTTGGGAGGGGGCTTTTTGTTTTGGCCCTTTCCTCCTTCCCCCCTTGTGTCACAGCACCCCTGTACAAGGGGAGAGCCTCCTTTAGTTTTTAGCCTTTATGGTTAAGTCCTGCCAGGAATTCTGTGGAGTTAATTATCTTTGTTTTAAATGTATATTGTACTAGAAGACTAGGATACTGCGTGGTATTGTATTGGAATTTTAATTAAATGGGCTCAGCTGATTCCATTTATAATTAAAGCAAATGGTGACAGAAAATCTTTGGGAGTTCAAAACCGAACTAGATGCAGGGCAGCTCTTTGGAACAAAAAAGATACACACTCTCACTTGTTCTCTCTTAAATTTATTTTTATGGGGACATGAGTCATTGCTAATATCCTGATTCAGGTGGCGTGGGATGAGAAGGATTTAAAAAGGATCCAAGTATAATACCTTGAACTTTCAGACAAAAAACACTCCTGGTTGCGTTTGTTTCTTCTCAGTTAGCTGCAGCCTGTTCACCAGGATGTTTTTCAAGATGATCTGCTCAGTGTTGGCAAAGGAAAGTATCTTATTTCCCAAGCGTGCTTATCATTTTGTCCTTGACAACGATGGGAAACTGAATTGTGAAGAGAACTTCCAACACACTTTTTTTTTTTAATTTAGAGGCAAACATGAGAGACCTCTCCTCTGCAATGCATGCAACACTGGGCTTGTTTTCAGTGTGCCCAATCATACAAAACAGATAAAGCTTTCACAAAACACTCTCATTGAAGCCTTTAGGTTTCAGGAGGAGGAAGTCAGAAAGGAAATTAACATCCTAAGCTAAACCTGTGATTCAAACCGTGTGTCTGAATAAGTGGTGGTTGGGAAAACAGTTTAAGATGAACAGTTTAAGATCTTCACTGGTGTAAAAATCACTCGCAGCACATGTGAATACAGTAGAACCTCCTTGTTACAAACTGACCAGCCAACCACGCTACTCATTTCGAACTGGAAATAAGCAATCAGGCAGCAGCAGAGAGAGACAACAATAGCAACTACAATTCTGTAAAAATGACAAGTGGTCGTGTGACATCTTAGAGACTAACCAAAATATAGAGAATCATTAGCTTTTGTGGGCAAAACCCACTTCATCAGATGAATTGGAGTGGAAATAACAGAAACCAAGATGTATATAAAAACAGCAGAAGTCCCACTCAATTGTAGGGCCTGTGTTAATGAGGCTAATTAAGTGAGTCGGATGTGACCCATATATAGCTTTTGATGAGGAAATGCAGATGTTAATGGCAGGAGAATTTGGCTTTGTAATGAGACAACCTGTTAATGTTTTTGTTTAGGCCCCTGGTAATGGTGTCAAATCTAGATAAATTCCAGTTCTGCAAACTTTTTCTGTAACTGGTTAGTGAAATTCCTTTCTAGAAAAGTGGCTACTTTTAAATCAGTGATTGAGTGACCAGGTAGGTTACAATGTTCCCCTACTGGTTTGTGTGTTTTGCCATTTCTGATGTCTGATTTGTGTCCATTTATCCTTTGGCGTAGAAACTGTCCAGTTTCACCAATATCCACGGCTGAGGGGCACTGCTGGCACTTGATGGCCTAAAGCACATGAGAGGATGTGCAGCTGTATGATCCCCTGATGATGTGGCTTATGAGGTTAGGTCCAGTGATGGTGTGAGTTGTATAGGTATGTGAACAGAGTTGGCAATGGGGTTTGTTGCAGGGGTAGATTCCTGGGTGAATGTATATGAGGTGTGATGTGTGGCTGGTTCCCCGTTCCCCCCAGCACCATCTCCGCAGGAGGCAGGGGAGGCAAAGGGTAGCAGGGAAATGGTGTAAGCTGAGGTTGAAACAGTCCTGCTCACACCGAGCAGACTGCTGCTCCTCTCCTGAAATGTACAAGAGCTACCTGCGGCTCTTGTACGTTTCAAAGGGAGAGGCGCAGCGGGATAGTGAGCACCCCTTTTATCAACTAATCGAGTAGTCGATGGAGATTCCATCGACTACTCGATTAGCTGATTAATCAAAATGTAACATTCCTAGTTTTAAGTCAATGTTCAGTTGTCCACTTTTGGAAGAATAATGTTTTGTTCAGAGTTACATACAGCCTCTGTTCCTGACTTGTTCATAACTCTGAAGTTTTTCTGTAGTTCTGTTCTGTCCAAGGTAAGTATACAATATTACTTCTGCTTAGTATAAGAATGCTACTTTGACATTGGAGCAATGGGCAGTCTAGATTAGGAAAACAAAACAGAGAATGTGGGGAAATGTGAAGAATGGAAGAATTAGCTAATGCTTGGCCTTAGTGCTCTGTCAATATAAACATTAACTAGTTTAACAGAGGAAAAGGAATAAGAATGTAATAGTAACACAGGAGCCTTTCCCATTCCAATTCCTCGTCACTCACAGATGGCTTGTACCTCACGCCATGCATTTTCCCCTTAATTACTACGGGGAAGCTTTCAAAGCACAAATGACGGTAAGATCCTCACCTCCTACTGTTCACACTTACGGACATTTGCACCTTGATCCCATAGCTACTCAGTTCAACTACATATGAAATAAAAAAATCATGGGAACAAAATACTTGATTTTTTTCCCCCATATAATCTGCTGGTCAGGCAGATTTAATCTGTGTTTCCATCAACAATTGCTACAAGAGGGAAATGGGGAAGAACAGATCTGGTGGAAAGGTGCATAAAGTAAGTTCATTTTCTTGTAGCAGAAGCTGGAGAAGAAGGTGTTGCCCAAGTTTTATTTTTTCCTGCATCAGTGGAAAGTTACTGTCCAGTCTCAATGTATAAAATAGTGTGTTCTAGAAGTCACGAGTACACATATTGCCATAAACCATGTCATCTGCGCCTAATGCTTCGTTCTTTACGCACAGTCTCCTCAAGTTCATTAGAAATCTTGGGAGTGTAACCCCTTGTGTGTGGAGCACAGAGGAACTTGGGCAATCCCTGGTTTAAAATAGCTCGCCATGATACAGTCCATGAAATAAAGGTCTCCTGCTGCATTTTGTAATTGTAATAACTGTCAGTCAAGATGTACAAATAGGTATTGAAAGATTAGCAGGACATTAACATTTCACAAGTATCACAAATGTAACATCATTCAATTATGTGCTCTTCGGACTTTTGTCTCCCTTTCTCCCCCCCAATTAAGTCGTGAAGTTTCATTAGCTCTGTAACTGAGAAATACAATACTAGGGTCCTTTTGGGCACAAATGACTTCATATGTCACTTCCTGCCAGTTGGCACTCCAGTGAGCCCAGAACTTATCTGAAAGATACTGAATTGAATTTATTAAAGCCTTGATCAATAGCAGGGAAAATGCCAGAAGTGTAACCAGAGAAAGATGTGCTGAAACCTTATGCAATTTCTGGCTGCTGTCCCTCTGCTAATTCATTTCATTCATTTGTCACATGAAACTCGTTGCTCACTTCATGGTGGAAATCAGCTGAAATGTGCCATCCAGAAATGAGTAATGTGTATCCATTTCTAAACACAATCTCTAGGTGCCGACCATTCAGAAAGTGATCTGAATTCGATTTCTCCTGTCAAGATGAACTCAGGAGTTTTGAAATGGCGACATGCTCCTCTTTAAGGTCAGCGAGAGTAGCTTTGTCCTGGATGCCTAGATCTTCAGAACTGAGTGTGTGTACGTTTAGGCACCTGCTTTTGAAAATCTCAACCCGGGCTTTTTACTTAGTTTAGTTTTTAGGGCAAGGATACATCAATGTGACTGGGCAAATCTTGGCCGGGAATTCCCTTGTCCCTCTGTTAAAAAGTATGTTCACGAGAATCCTATTCCGGTTAATCAGTGTGTCATGTTTGGGTTTTTGTCCATTTGTTTTGTTTATTTCCCCACAGAACATCTTGGCTCTAAGTAGAAGTTGTACTTTGCAGTGTAATGAAACTCTGTGAAACTTTCATTTTGTCCTGCCGCAGTGGGACCAGTGCTTGCAGAAACACTTACAAAAACTGCACTTGTCAGCCTCTTGCATAAGAACCAATAGGAACAGCCGTGCTTGGTCAGCTGAGTGGTCCAGGTAGCCCAATATCCTGTCTTCTGAGAGTGACCAGAACCCAGATGCTTCCGAGGAAATTAAATGAACCGGTCAATTATTGAGTGATCCATCCCCTGTTGTCCAGTCCCAGCTTTTGCCAGTCAGAGGTTTAGCTACATCCAGAGCATGAAGTTGTATCCCTGGTAGTCTTGGCTAGTAGCCATTGATGAACCTATCCTGCATTAATTTATCTTGTTCTTTTTTGAACCACTTATTCTACTGGCCTTCACGTTGTCCCTTGGTAATGAGTTCCACAGGTTGGTTGTGTGTTGTGTGAAGAAAGACTTACTTATGTTTGTTTTAAACCTGCTGCTCATTTAATTTCATTGGGTGATCCCAGAGTCTTTTGTTACGTGAAGGGATAAATAATGCTTTCTTATTCACTTTCTCCACACCATTTGTGATTTTAGTGGGTGGGCTCTTTTCTAAACTGCACATGACCAGTCTTTTTAATCTTTCTTTATATGGAAGTTGTTCCAAATGCCCAGTCATTTTTTGTTGCCTTTTTCTGTACCTTTTCTATTTCTACTGTATCTTTTTAGAGATGGGTTAACCCGAATGCCAGGCAATATTCAAGGTGAGGGCCTACTTTAGATTGATATAGTAGCATTAGGATATTTCCTGTCTGCTCATCTGGCCTTTTCCTATTGGCTCCTAACATTCTCTTTGCATTTTGACTGCTGTTGTAATTGAGCAGGTATGGCCAGAGAATTCTCCACAATGACACCAAGAACTCATTGAGTGGTAACAGCTAATTCAGACCTCATTGTTCGAGTATGTACAGTTGAACATCTGTAGCCCTGCAGCCTCTGGTCCAGAAATATCTGTGGTCTGACAGAATCATGGGTGATGTTGGACCAGAGAGCACTGGTGGCTGGGAGTCCAGCCGCAAGGGGGCCTGTGAACGGGAGCCTGGCTGGGGCCGGTATAGGTGGCTGGGAAGGGAGCTTGGGATCGGGGCCAGTAGCCGGGAGGGGAGCCTGGAAGCTGTTGGCCCTCTGGGATAACCCAGAGGCCAACAGCACAAGGGCAGGGACCTGCCGCTTGGAATTGGTCCAGGCTGAGGTTGGTGGTGGGGTGGAAATTGTTGACATCCCAGTGGAGCCATTCTTCAGGGGCCTCCTTCCTGTGGGTCCAGATGATGATGCCATCAGTATCGCTCAAGCAGAGAAGGGTCACCTGGGGATGAGAGCTGGGGAAGTGTTAAATCAGCTGTTAAAACGTTTGGCATATTGTGGGGCTATGCGGACACTCATTGCTGTCTTGCCGGAATTTGTTCCTTTCTCCTTTCCTCTGTGGGATTTGATTTTAAACATCCAAATGGTGCCTGTTTGCCCAACCATCTCTCTTAATCTGCTGGTTAACAGCGGGACCATGTGTTTGGTAAGAGGGGGGTGTACATTTAATTTGACACACAGACATTAATTGTGTTTTGCTGCTCCCTTTCCCCAGAGATCATCGACGACCTCACCAATTTGGTAGCAAATACTGATGACAAACTGCGCAGTCAAACCCGGCGTGTGAAGATGGTGGACAAAAAGTCAACTTCCTGTGGTAGGAAAGTACTTGTGTTCCTTCTATACTCATATTGAATGCACATGAACAATTTGATCACTAGTGCCTAGAGAGTTGTATGTGCTATGCTTCCCCTGTCGAGAAAATTTCCTTACAACATTTATAAAAAGTTGTGACTGTTAGTTAATGAGACTTCAAAGTTGGCTAACAAAGGTGTTGAAAAAGTATAATTTGAGTAATTATCACCTAATTTTGTAATTACAAAGCACCACTACATGAAATCAATGCAGCACTCCTTAAATACATTAAAAATTGGGTAACTGGTTTCAAAAAGTAAAGAAGTGGCAAATCATCATTCACTGTTGTTTCCAGTGGGGTTCCACAGAGATTATATGCTGATCTGGTGCTATTCAGTATTGTTGTCATTGCTCTGGAAAATACAAAATCATTAGCAGATTTACCTCGAGGTGCTTGGGTCCTTAACTCACTCAAGGGAGGGGAGGGCTGGAAAATAGAAGGAAAATGAACATGCTTTATTGAAATGATTGTGTTTTTCCAAAAATAGTGTTATTTTTTAGTTCAGATATCCTTAATTTTTCCATTTACAGTAAAACCTGTGTTATCCGGCATGCTCGGGGATTAGGGTGTTCCAGTTACCTGAGGATCCCTGTTTAGAGCTGCGACCCCCTTGCTTCAGGGACCGCCAGTTACCCGGCCCAGGTCCCAGCCAGCTGGATTATAGCGGTGTGCTGCAAGGCTGGGCGCAGCCTCTCACCGTCCAGATCAAAGCACCGTGCACCCACGTCCAACCCACGGCCGGCTGGATTAAGGCGCCGCGTGCCCGCGCCAAGCCCCTAGGAAATTTGCCAGTTTCTAAAGTTTTCCAGATATTTAAGTACCGGATAGTGCAGGTTTTACTGTAATTGTTTTTAGTAAGTGTTTTTCAGGTGGAAATTCCATCAAGTATATTTTTTTTCTTCATCCCTATAAACTCTTCTTATTGTCTACTTTTTAACAAAAAATGGGCTATAGTCAATGTGGATTGCAATAACATTTTTTTCTGGTTTTCAAAACTTGATTTAGCGGTGCCAAAACAGAGCACTACTTCCACATTTTTCCCTTTTATCTCTTTTCTGTAAGGTTTATTGAGGAGCAATCCTATCTCAGGTTCATCCTCTTTTCCTGGCTCATTTTGGTTCAGTCTCTTTCACCATTCACTCAGTTATGTCAATTTTGAAGACTGTACTTGATCTGGTGATTCTGTCTCTCTTCAGTTTGGTTTTAGGAGAAGCAATCCCATTCCAGGTGCCTCTTGTTTTCCTGGCACAACAAAACCCTTAAGCTGCTTTAAGTAATGACAAGAGGAAGCTGTATACTGAATTTGGTGGTCCTGATTTAGGAGGCGTTTTCAAACCTTAAGCACTGATTTAGCAGTGCTAAAACAGAGCAATACTCCAAATACATCTATTTTATTTCTTTTGTGTAAGGTTTATTGACATTTTTCTGGCTCATCTTGGTTCAGTCCAGGGCTCAAAGTAACCCCCTCCCCTCCCAGGAGGAGGGTGTGTGCTTCAGGCAGTAGGTTGAGTAGGGACTGGGATACATTTCTTGCAGGTACTATGTAAGTGTGGGATGGATGTCCTATGGCTTTATGTATGGCATTGTTGAGATCATTACTGGATTGCTATGTTCATTGGTGATGTCCATAATTTTAAAAAGGGTGTTAACAAGGTGAGGAGGCTTCAAAAAAGGACTGAGAGAATGATTTTGGGCTCTAAAAAACCTACCTTCTAGTGAGACACTAAAAGAGTTCTGTATATGTAGCTTACCAGCGAGAAGGCTAGAATGTCACTTGATCAGTCAGTGAGCGCCTCTATGGAGAAAAATTTTTTGGTTTTTTAAAGAAGGTTCTTCAATCTACCAGGCAAAATCCACTGGCTGGAAAAATTTAGATTAGATTCAGGCATAATTTTTCATAAAGGATAATTATTATTGGAACAACTTACCTAGGGATATGATGACTTTCATGGGATGTTTTTCAATGAGATGAATATACTCAAGTTTAGTCACAATGTATGAGTTTGATACAGTTATCCAGACAATGTTGCAAGATAATTAATCCCTACTCAACAATTAAGGTAGCAACTGTTACACGCGTCTTGAGAGTAAGAGGGTATAAAACTGAAAAATTAGTGGGATCTGCAGAATACTCTCCTGTCCTATCCACATTGGGGAAAAATTGTTTAGATAGGGAGATCTGCCTTATGCAGCGTTGCCCTATTGAAGCTTTCCCTGTGTCTGCATAGCAATTTGTGCATGCATGAACAAGATCCTGGATTCAAATAGCTCTTTAGCTGTCTGATTGCTAGATTATCTTGTAATAACTATGCTGGGTGGTATATACAGGAACACCTCAGGAGTGGATGTTGTTCAGCGATCGAAAATGTTGATAACTCTGAACAAACCGTTATTGTTCTTTTAGATGTTTACATCTGAACATTGACTTAATTCCACTTTGAAACTTTACTGTACAGATGAAAAAGATGCTTCTAACCTTCTTAATTTAAATAAGCAATGCACAGAGTTGCCTTACCTTGTGACATCCTTTTTTAAACTTTCCCTTCATTTTTTTTTTAAGTAGTTTAGGTTTAACACACAGTACTATCCTGTATTGGGGGGGGGGGCGCGGTTTGGTCTCTGCTGCTGCCTGATTGTATACCCCTGGATCCAAGGGAGGTGTGTGATTGACTGGACGTTCATAACTCAGGTGTTCATAACTCTGAGATTGTACTGTAGTTGTAACATGTTACTGTTGCCTTTCTCCCTCAGCCCTCCCCTCCCCCAATCATGCCAAAAAATGTAGTCAGAAAATGGTTTCATTGCTGTAGCCATGGTGGTCCAAGGCCATTGGAGAGACAAGGTGGGTGAGGTGATACCTTTTATTGGACCAATTTCTGTTGGTAAGAGAGACAAGCTCTTACTAAACAATCGGTTCAGTCTAGCATTGCTCTCTAATGTTTGGCGTACCTTTCACAGAGCTGGAGAATAGTTTTTACCTCACCCATCTTGGCTCTCTGAAGTCAGAAAAAAACTCTCCAATAAATGTCAGCTTTTCTCAAGAGCTGACACCTTGCAGGTGTCTTTGCAAATCAGTTTGTTTGCCTCTTTCATAGTGTGGGGCCCAATTCTGATCTCATTGACATTGGTTTAAATGCAAACTAAGCCATTGGTTTCAATAGTGTTGCTTTAGATTTACCCCAAAATAGCGCTCTCTCTTCTCTCTGCCTGGCTCTCTCCCCACAATGTGTTTTTAATTCTTAACATATTGCATGGAAACAGTATCTTTGTTATTCCTACTCATCTGCTCCTGTGTTTTGTGCCTCATTTGAAGTTGTATCGTCTTTTTCTGACGAGTGTCCTTGCAGTGGATTCTGACCTCGGCTGAGGAATAATTGCTCCTTTTATGAGCATAATCTAATATGTTTGACATGGGATCAGCAATATCTATATTGTCAAAGAACATTAGCAACCTGTGTAGTAATAAAGTGGAGGCTCCCTGGTACAATCAGAACCTTACCCAAGAACCACGCAATCTCAGTATTTCCGTAGTTGTCCTATTTCTGTGAATGGAATTTCAGGTTTCTTAATGAACTTTGTCTCCCTTTAAATACTGTGATTTATGCACTCTTCTTGCCTATGCAGAGAGGGTTATATGAAGAGAGATGTTCATAGGTGCTGTTGTATAAAGCTGCTACTTTATTTTTACTGTCTCATTAGTCATGTACAATTGGAATTGTAGGGATTCCTTTTATTTGCCTTGCATTTGGGGCTTTCATAAACACCAGAAAATATAGGCATCAAATACTGAAGTCTTATGAATGCTAGCATAAAGGTGTGAGCTGTTCAGTTTCCCATGTACAGATATAGAGAAACACTGAATTGTATATAAAAAATATTTGCACTGATCTGAAATGGGTCTGCTGAATAACAACATGGATTAATGGTCTCGTTTTTCAGTGCTTTTTTCTGTTTTCAGTAGAACTCAAGGTTAGATTCTAGTTCTGACCAAGGTCATAGACAAGTGCCCTAACGAGATGAAGTCTTCTAAACAAAAGATGGGGAGGGGTTGGAATCCATGTGATCCTATACTGTTTCTCATTCAGATGACACTCCTTGGGTGGTCTCCTAGAGCAGGCTCTTGGAGTAGGATTAAGGAGAAAAGGCATATTTCTGAGGGAGGCAGCAAGGAATGGGATGGCTTCTTCCCAGTGAAAGAGAGAGCAAAGTGTTATATTTCTGGCATCATGGTTATATCATCTTGTTCTTAACAGTGCCGTGGGGAGGAGCCTGTCTTTCTCACTGTTACTCAATACTATGCTTCTTATTTCCTCGGAAGCTCAGAAATCATGAATGAATTTGCATATCGGTTGTGCCCTTGGCAATCTTTCTACCACTGTAAAAGTAGATGCAGTCAGAGAAGTGATGGGCCGTAGGATTTGGTTCACTTTTAGATTTTCTTCTGTTCCACAAGGTGGCAATGCAATCTAATAGCCTTTCTTTAGGAACTCAGTTGTTCGTGGGCCCAGGTAGATGCATGTCTGGTGTTCATTCACTTACCTTTGACAGAGGTTTCTGATGAAGCTGTAACCTACAGGAGAGGCAGTTGGTAACCGGCTTCTTTTTATCTTCGCCAATCACCAGTGAATTTGAATCCAAACGCAACATTTTTGCCAAACTTGTTAGTTTGCTTTTAGTTTTCAGGAGGTTTCAATTATTTTAAAATAGAGTAGTCTGGATTATATAAGTTTCCGCTACGAAGTAATGATTCATGCAGACTGTGGCCTTTCCCTGCCAGACTCTCCGATCCCTCTGTTCTCAGTAATAGTTATTTTTTGCCATGAACTTAATTTGCTTTATAAATTATGGATGCCAGTTACTCAGGTTTGTTCCGCTGACGTACATTGTATGTTTAGATGAGCAAGTCTCCATCAATGGATTTATTTTTTTTAATGCAGTGGAGAACTTGGTCTAGTGTGACATTAAATCAACCTTTCCTTCAGTCTGTTTCTCAGAAAGATTACACTGATTTTCTTCCCGAAAGCTGCGCTGGTTTTGAGTCACCTGTCCATGCTTGAAAGAGATTTGTTTTCTTGGCCTAGCGAGTTGTATGTTTCTTCATATTTTTTTTTCCTCTTGAGTTTCTTCCGGTCGTAAGAAGTGCTGCCCGGAAAGGTGTGTGCTGTGAACAACTGGGATGGAATGCTACAAGCCAAAGAAGCGTGTTGTGTACAGCAGGAAGGTGCGACACATGGAAATTGGAGCCTCCGCTTTCCTGCTGCTTCACACTAATGCTCACATTGGAGGAGTCTCTAGTAGGGATGTGAAAAGTCACTTAAAAACGTAACTAAAAAATCCTAGCAGTTACACGCGCTGCAGGCTCTGCACTACAAAGCTTAAATAAGCTTTATACTACAGAGCCTGCAGCAAAGCCTCCCCAGGAGACCCAGCACGTAACCTGTGGCGGCGGAGGCCAAGTGAGCCCTTCATGGACAGGGGCTGCTCCTCCTGGCCCACCGGAGCAGCTCCCTCCCTGGGCCGTGCAAGGAGCTGCTCCAGCGCCTACCGGTTAACTGAAACCAGTGAGCCTCGCCGGTTAAAGATGCGGCTTACCGGTTAACCATGCATATCCCTATTCCATACAGCAATACCACATTCATCATCTGTAATAACAAAGGAATCTGAGCTTCCGCTGTGAGGTAGCTAGACGTCTGCAGCATTAGAAGACCCAGGAGTGTCATTTTCACACACAAGGGCGCACTCGTCAGTAACGTAGGGCAGTTACTCAAGGCTGTTCCTCTGATTTACATCCTGCATAAAGACAAACCACCACAATAGGCAAGTGAGCTGCAACCTGACTGGAGGTTTGGTGTAAGCCAGGGATGTAATTGTGTAGTCGGTTAACCAATAAGCAAAAGCTTATAGGTTCATGCTATAGCCTACACACACTGCCTCTCCTCCCCCCCCCCCCCCCAAGTACATTTTTAGCAGGCTGGCCAGTAGCCCAGCTCAGTCCTGGCTCATGCCAGGTCTGGGACCTACCCCCTCTGTGGCTCTTCATTTAGAGTGTGTAAGGAGCCAGGCGGGCAGGTAGCCTGGTTCAGTTCCGGCTCGTGCTGGGTCTGGGAGCTGCTGCCTCTGGCAGTGCAGAGTGACAGGGAGCTGGCTTTTAAACTGTCTCCCTCGCGGAACAGCTCCTGCCTGGCACCCTGAGCAGGAGGTTCCTCGGGAGTGAGGCCGGAGACACTGGCTGCAAGCCCCACCCCTGGGGGCTACAGAATAGTTGAGTAACCGATAAGCATGTATGAGGTTAATGGACTATTCAGTTAAACTAGGGATGTTAAATACCGGTTAAGTTTTCACTTTCTTGTCCTTTCTGTCTATTGTGTTTATACAGTCCATAGTTTTCTTCCTTCCTTCTTGTATTAGAACCATTGTCCGCACCTCTCTCATGCATTCCTTCTCTAACCTGTTTATATTGCTACATGTAACCAAACCATGAAGGCATCTATGTGCAGAATTTCTTTCCATGTAACATTTGCCTCAGCTGTCTGCAGCAGTGCTCCCAAACTTACAACAGGGAGGGAGGATGGTCCATTAGCCTAAGACTTGGGAGACCCGAGTTGAACTCCCTGCTCAGCCACAAACTGCCTGTGTGACCTTGGGCAAGTCCCCAGCCCGGGAAATGTGCACACTAGTACTCTCCTGTCTCCCGGGGCAGGTGAGGATGCAGACACTGAAGATTGAGGTGCTCGCATGCAGGGAAGCGGCTGCTTCTGGAGATGCACGGTTACGATGTTCCCACACTACTGATTTCTGTTGGTGTAGTGTCCAGGGCAGAATCTAAGGCCCAGGGGCCAGATGTGACCCCAGCTTGCCTAGATCCAGCCCCCAAAGCTCAGGGCTGCCCCCCAACATTGGGGAGTCCACACTGGCACTCCAGCCCCCCCCCCCCCCCCCCCCCCCGCTATCTCCCTGCAGGGCTGGAGCAGACAAAATCTACTAGCCTGGGCCCCCTAGGGTCTGGTGCGGGAGGGGGATGTGAGGAGGGGACCGGGGGTCACGTCAGTGAGGGTTTGGTTGTGTTTTTTTGCTTCTCGCTTGTGTGCCGCCCCCGACTGATTTTTCTGTGGGTTAGCAGCCCCCAACCCAAAACAGGTTCCCCACCCCCAGTCTAGGGGACGCAGTTGAGGAACACGGGCCCACAGCTGTATGCGTGCTTGATAAAAAGGCAGCTCGTGCCCTAAGGCGCTTGCCAGCTAAAATGACAGCGGCAGGTTCATCTAAATGTGCAGTGTGCCCTGGGGAGCTGGCGGTACAGAGCAGTGACAGGAGAGGGAGCTGTTGTGGCTAATTGACGTGAACGATTTTCACTATTCACAGAGGAACCTCTGGGACCTGGCTCAAGAGTGAGACGCACGTGTCCAGCGTGTGGGAGAAAAACCAATGATGGTTATCGCTTTGGGGGTACAACAGAAGAAAAGCTAAGGAAAGGGGGTTCCAACTGATTAAGTTGAAAGTGTGTGTTAAAAGTGGTTTCAGAACCACACCACCCTGGTTGTCCCTTCCTTCTGTGGTTTCACCACCATGCTTGACAGCAGTGGTGAAGAGAAGAACCATGCAGGCATGAGGGGCAGCTCTTCAGGTCCTTGCTGTACAGGTGCAGAGTAAAACCAATTACACAAAAAAGGCCATCCACTGCAAACAGTAGACGGGGGAGAAGAGGAGAACCTTTTCCTCGCTCATCCTTTGGATAAATGAAAACTACCAAAACCGGGTGAGTGTGTTGTGCTGTTTGGTGCAAAACCAGTAAAGTAGTGAGACAAGGCCCAAGCTTCAAACCTGAATACATCTTCAGACCTGGCACAATGCTAGGAAGCAGCTGATGCAGAGAGTTTCTGGGATTTTAAAGGCTTTAAATTCAAGTCCGAGGAAGATATTCCAGTGCAGCATCAGTGAATGATGAGATGAAATCTGGAGTCATGTGTAAAATGCATTCTGGTCATCTGATTTTAAAGTCTCTGATGGAGAAACAGGTACACTGGATCACAGTCAGAATAACTAATTGGACCGGAGCAACCTAAGGAAAAACAGTGTTTAACATCTGCCATGTATTTGAGAGAGTTTGGGAGTGAGTGAGTCTGTCTCTGTCCATCTGTTTGTTCCAGTACTCCTCCTAACCTGTGAGAGCCAGGACCCCTGCATTTGGAATGCAGCTTCCTCTTATCACAACTGAAAGCAAGGTCAGGGTTTGGTTGTACCAGGACAGTGGGATGTGCCTGGAATGTGATTGTTTTTCATAACACGGAAAGGGAGGGGGCTAGCAGGGACAGTTACACTGTATAATGATTAGGGATGTTAAATATCGGTTAATTGAAAAGTTGAGTAACCTCATGAATTCTTATTGATTAGTCAACTATTCAGTAGTTCCCTGGGGCGGGGCCAGCAGCCACTGTACCCGAGGCAGCAATACAGGGTGTCAAGTGGGAGCTGGTCCACGAGGAGAGCCAGCTCCCCTTAAAGTGCAGCAGGGGAGGTTTAGATTGGACATTAGGAAAAAATTTCCTAACTGTCAGGGTGGTCAAATATTGGAATAAATTGCCAAGGGAGGTGGTGGAATCTCCCTCTCTGGAGATATTTAAGAACAGGTTAGATAGACATCTGTCAGGGATGGTGTAGACGGAGCTTGGTCCTGCCTTGAGGGCGGGGGGCTGGACTCGATGACCTCTCGAGGTCCCTTCCAGTCCTATTATTCTATGATTCTATGGACCAGCTGCCTGTCGCCCAATGCTGCCTCTGATAAAAGGCAGCAGTGTGGGGTGGCAGCAGTCCCTGGAGTCCCATAAGCTGGAACTGAGCTGGGCTGCCTGCCTACTTGGCTCAAATACGCTTTAAATGCAGAGCCGCAGCAGGTGTAGGTTCTGGACCTGGTGTGAGCCAGAACTCAGCCAGGCTGCTGGCCAGCCTGCTAAAAAAATTTCTGGCAAGGGTGGGGGAAAGGAAATGCGTGTAGTCTATAGCATGAACCTATACGCTTTTGCTTATCGATTAATCGACTCCACTATTACATCCCTAGTAATGACCACAGGGGAGCAGCAAGGGGCCACAGATGAGGACCAGGACAGCTGTAGCTCCATTGGGGCAGCAGGAGACAGAGGTGGTGGTAAGCTTCTCACCCACCTGCTGGCCAGTGCAGCCCCCTTCCCGTAAGCCCATCCTCTTCCTCCAACCCTGACTTCTGCACCCCACACCCTCAGCCCCCTGCCCTGAGTCCCCCAGCCTCCTGCCCTGAATGCTCTGAGAAACGTCCCCCATATCCCCAGCCCCCTGCCCTGAAGGCTCTGAGAAACGTCAGGTAAATCTTCTAATGCACATGTACATGAAACCATACAGACTAATGTATGCAATGCACTACCTTGGGTCGTGACAGCAGCAAGAACAGTTAGGGCACATCTACATAGCAGGGCTAAAGCCAAATTAAGCTATGCAACTTTAGCTACGTCAATTGCGTAGTTTAAATCAAAACAACTTATTTCAGCTTTTGGCGCTGTCCACGCAGCTGTTAGTCTGAGGAAGTGCACTTTTCTTCCGACTTCTTTTGCTCCTTGTAAAATGAGGTTTGCAGGAGTCGGAGTAAGAAGTCCTCCTGCTCGACATTATTTGGACATTGTCAAAACAATTGTTTGTAGTGTAAATGTGGACTCTGTTATTTCAGAGTAACTAGCGTTATTCCGATATAGTCCACGTCTACACTACAAGCAGTTATTTTGACATAATGTTGCTATAACACTAGTTACTCCGAAATAACCCTGCTGTGTAGACATACCCTTAGTTATGAACAGAGCTGGTTGGAAAATGTTTTTTTTTCCCCTTGTGCAAAATACCTTTTGTTGTTGTAAATTAAAATCCGGAAATACTTCAGCTGAAATCACAAATAATCTTCAGGACGATCTCCTCTTTGATAGCCCATATTTTTAAAACATAAACCATTGAAGGGTAGATCTGGAGAATGGAGTTTTTGGGACTTGTCTGACACTCAAAGCGCTAATAATGGTGAGGCACATTTAATGAGCAACAAGCGGTCAGATTTTTCTCGTGTGAGGGAAGAGGGAGCACAGTTATGCCTATGAGAGTAAAGGATCAGTGAAGAAAAAACCCAGGGAATAGATAGAATTGATCCAATAAGAGGTATTACCTCACTCACGTTGTCTGTCTAATAGGCAACCTAGTTAATTACATTTGCATATGCAGCTGTTCAAATAGACTGCACTTCACCAGTGCTTGTTTGCACCTAGCAGGAGATTTAGAGCCCTTGTTAGCAATCCACATACCCCTAGACTGGTACAATCAGCCTTAGATCTCCCAGGCCGCTGGCATTCCAAAGTAATTAGTTATATTTGAAAGGAAAAAGGAAAACTTGGAATTGTGTGAAATATCCAGGGCAACTGCTTACAGTGTTGTTTCCAAGGACACGTCTCAGAATTAAATCACATGGTATTCCCAGAAATGGCGCCAAAATGAGTTATCGGAATCAGAGACTAACGTGATGGTGCCTGTTCTTTCGTGGGGCGGTTGGTGGCTTTGCATGTTTCTATCATGCCTTCCGTGTCGTGACTTTGTTTTGAAAAAGCCCTGGTTAGCCGCTTGCACTCAGGATTGTAAATGTTCTGGCAGGATTGTGAAGTGCTGCCTCGGCCCATTGCTCCTCAGCGTGCAGTAGTACTGGAGGCCATGTTCTCCGTCCCTCTGAGGACTGAGGTCCTGATGGTGTTTTCAAGACAGATCTCTCTAGCCCTCCTTAGCTAGAAGGATGGTGTTTGGAATGAGTGTTGCAAAGGAGAAGATACCAGCCAGGGGGGCAGAAACCAAAAGCCCATATGGTGAAAAGATCCACAGTCAGATCATAAAAACCAGATATTTTCCTGAGCCCACTTCCCCAAATCCAGGCCCTGACTCCTGCATCCCCTCCTCCTATCGCCAGCCCCCTGCCCAGAAGGATCTGAGCAATTCTGGGTAAATCTAGTCTACTAAGTCTTTCAGAAACTGTGTATCTGTCTATCCGTGAATCGGTTTGTTCAAGAACTCCTCTTAAATGGTAAGAGCTAGGCTCACCACATTTGGTTGGCAGCGTCTTATCATAATTTAAAACAAGGAAAGGGTTTGGTTGCGCCACGACAATGGTGTGTATCTGGAATTCAATTGTTTTTCATAAAATGGAAAGGGAGGAGGCTGGTAGGAGGGACACTTATACTGTAGAATGACCACAGGGGGTATCAAGGGGCCTGAGATGGGAACTGGGACAGCTATTGAACCAGCAGAGGTGGAGAAAGGGACAGCTCTCTGCTATATATTTCAGAGAGTTTGTCTTGTGTCTGTCTCTCTCCTAGCCAGAGGACGTGCATCCCTCCCCGTCTGTGCCCATGACTAGTAACAGGTGCTTCTCATCTGACCCCACACTGCAGCAGTGAGAGGATGGGGGCTGTCCCTTCTTCCCTGGGCAGCCTGCAGGCTGCACCCCACCTCCCATGCCCTACCACAGAGCGATAATTTAGGCAAAGAAAAAAAAGAATGATGTGCATTAAGGACCCGAGGAATGCTGGGTAAATCTTCTACCAGTCTCTAAATGCGTGCAGGACTGTGATCGATTGCTCTCGACTTGCACTGATGGTAGGACAAGAAGTCAAGGGCTACATCTGCAGCAAGAAGGACGTAGGTTATCTAGAAGGAAAATTTTCTAACTATGGGGTAGTTAAGCTCTGGAACAGGCCTCGAAGGGAGGTTATGGAATCCCTGTCTCTGGAGGTTTTTAAGAACAGGTGGGACACACTTCGGTCAGGACTCTGTCTCTGTGCGTTCTTCTGTCGCGGTGCCTGGAGCTGCACTTCACAAGAGCCCTTCCGCCTCAGCGTGTCTGTGATTCCCTGGAACACAACACACACTTTCTTTTACGGCCCTCTGTGGATGATCACTTTAAAAACACCTGCTTCCCCCTTCATGCCCTCCTCAGAAAAATGCTTGAAATAATATTAGTCTGTGGCTTGTTGTTTTCCACTTCCTTCGACGGACAGGTTTATATGAGAGCGGCCATCGAAACGGCAGGCAGGCAATGCCTGTCTTGGGGTTTGCTGACCACGTGGCCTTGCCTATGAGTTGACTTAAGTTGAAGTGTCCTTCACCAATTCATCAACGGTCTCTTTAAAAAATGTGCGTGCAATGCTAGTTAAGAACATGGCTGGATTTTTATTTTAGCTGGTGGAAGATTGGGTTGGGGGGAGAGATGGGTTTCTTGCCTGTCTCATTATCGAGCAGAAGCGACTGCTCACGGCCTGGTTTATTTACCCAATAAACTGGCTCTTGTATCGTCTGGGCAATGCTTGCATTTTTCAGCCGAGAAATCCTAGTAACAGGGAAAGGGGTCCAGCAGTCAGGTCTGGAGAAACAACCAAATGAAGGTCAGCTAATATCGCTGTGATTCTCTTTCCCGGTGGCCATGACAGCCGAGGGGGTTTATTTGAAGATCCCAGACTTGGATTCATTGCTTGCATTGTTAGCCTCCTGAGTATTTTGGGCTGTGCCAACAGTTTAGGATATTAATGTATTCTGCAGATCAGTGAATGAAGAATTCCTCTGCACTCTTTTCTTCTTTCAAAAAATTGTTTCTGCCTGCCCCATGCACTTTGTTTGCAGTGCCTTTGTCTGGTGGATGTTGCTGGGCATTTCTAATGAGAAAGCAAAGAATTGCTGTGGAGGAGGCGAGGCGGGGGAGGGGGAGTGTTTAGCGCTTCTGGCGTTTTAAGGTGAAGTTTTTACAAGATGGTCAGGTGCACGGGAATGCCTTGGGGTTGGGAATCCAAATATGTAGCCAGAAGTTCCCTTGGGGGCATGGAAAGCACCTTGGTTGGCTTCCTGCAAGAAGAAAATGCTATTTTTTCTCTCTGCCTCAGTGCTTCTTTAGTATTCCTCCCAGCTTCACTACCACCGCCACCTCGCAGCCCATCCTCCCCAGCTGCTAAAAGGGGGCAAAATGAAAGCGATTCCTACTCCTGGTGACTTACTGCCAGGGCATCGTTGGGCTCTGTTTGCAAGGAGCGTTATCACAGGGAAGCTAGAAGCCGTTGGGGGAGGGGGTCCTTGGCATGGATTTATTTGAGACTTTCACGGGATTTATAGAACTGCATGTCAATGGAAATAAAAGCTGGTTTCGTGACGAGACAATTATCTAATAATAATGAAGCGGGTCAGGGAAAGGAATCTGAACAGGGTTTTAAATCTGTCCCGGGTTCCTAGCAGGAATTACACTTAGATATTTTTTAATATATTCTTTGATTCCTCATGGAAATGTTAATGAGACAAAACCGGGTAAAGAGCTCTCCAGACATTGCCCTGCTTTGGAGAAGGGTGGAATGAAACGCAGACGCTCTGGAGGGCTGCTGACACACAAGAAGTCCCTTTGTTTCCTGTTTTATACACCGGAGACATGTCTAAGATTGCCGGGAAAATGAGAGCAGGCTGAAGAGACTGCATGGAAGGCAAGACATTCTGTGTTTCAAAGAGAGAAATTGTCAGCTGGCTATTGCTGCTTTAGTCTGCCGGGCGGTGGACTCCGTGTGTGTTTGAAGTCCGCACTCTGGAGATGGAAGCGGGATGCTTTTCGACTGTGTTTCACTTAGACTTAATTAAGAAACTTTCAGGCTTTGTCTCTAGGGGGCCCATTACGTGTGAAGTTCCAACCCACTGTGAATAGCGGGCTCAGCCGGGAAAGCGTATACATGCTCACTGCTTTTGTGTTGTGTTGTCAAACTGAAGACAGTAGCAAGTGCAAGCTTGGCATTGCCAGAGGTCAACCTCTGTTTATAAAGGTGAACCCACCTCCCCCAACAGAATGCTGGAGCAATTGTCCGAACGTTCCCTAGAGACTCCAAACTACCGAGCCGCTCTATCCGACAGAGCTGGGTAAACAAAAACATGAGCGGGGGATAGGAGAGGTTTTGTTCCACAGCTTTGTTCATCCGTCTTAATGGTGGGTCGGAAGTTAAACCAAAAAGGGCAAATGCTATTTCTTAAGACTAATGCCTGTGCTTTATAGTGGGAGGAATAGTAGCCTTCAAATTCCATGGGGTTATTGGACTCTTAGCTGTAGGAGAAATGACTTGAATAACCAACATAGTAATCTTGAACATCACCTGAAAGAATCTAATCTTGCTAACATGAAATTAAATGGCTTATTTTAAGGTCTTTGTGAAACTTTGTGAAACTTTTTCTGCAGCAGTTGAGAGCAATTCCTGATCAGTATTGATATTCGTCACATGAGTTCTGGTGTTCACATCTGTTGGCTCAAATGGGCCAGTCCTGACACGGTTTGAATCTTCATTGGAAATGTCAGTTCAAAAAAGCCCAGTTTGACAAACACTGATGAAGAGATGATTATGGAAGGCACTTAGCTCTTCTTCGCTAAATCATCATTGGTTGAAGAGGTGAATTTCAAGTAGGGGTTTAAAGGAGAGGAAAAGGGTGCTTAGTGTATAAGGGGCAGTTAGAATGGGAAGTGCCCAGGTGGGTGCAGCATGAGAAAAGTGACATGGGTGAGGACTGAGGCGCGGTTGTACAGAGTGTGGGAGGTGAGAACAAATTTTGACTTGGATTTGGCAGTAAGAACGATTACCCATTGGCGAGAGTCAAGCAGGTGGGTGCAGTGAGAGCAGGAGATGACGTCTCAAGCGTCGGTGTGTTGGAAAGTTTGTCGGGAGAGCTGAGATTTGAGTAGTTCAGCCCTAGGTTGTTATGAAAACGAAAACGTTTTCTGCCATCTCAGTTGAATTCCGCGTTCCTGATGCACAGCACAATGAGAACCACGTGGGCGAGTTCAGATGTGAGATGGGAGCCAGACGAGGGGGATGATTGAGTCATACCTCTGTGAGGTTTGCCTCTCCTTGTCTTTGGCCCCATCCCCCACATGGGCAGATTTGCCTGCCCGCGGGGGTCCACTCACATTTGCATAGCAGGACAATGTGGCTAATTCTTGGACTGTGATACTGACTCTGTATTGCCCCGGGGCCGCTTCTCTGGGTGTCTGTGTCTAAAGCCGAAAGGCAAAGAGTGCTTCCTTGCAAGGGGCAGCCCTCGCTTCTGTCTGGTCCGCCTCTGCGAGCGCTGGGTCAGCCCAGCGGGTCCCGTTTCAGCTTGTGACTGCACTGTTCACACAGCAACCTGCAGCCCTCCCAAAGGCAGGGGCGGTTCTCTGCGAGGCGATCCCGCCGGCTGGATGCTGACTTCTCAGAGGGGAGCCAGCTCATGCAGGTTGCTGCTGCTTTGGATTCCCCCGTGCCAGTGATCCCCAGACTTTTAACGGTTGTACCCCTGTTTACCTCGTCCCCACCCCACTGGGGCTAGGAGTAGGGCCCCGACTCCATGGAAGGGGTAAGGTTACAGATACTGGGCTGCAACTGGAGGTAGACCAGGGGCTTGAAGCAAGTCAGGGCTGGAACTGTGGCCAGGCACCAACTCTGGGGGCAGGGCGGAGCGGCAGCCAGGCCAGGATGGGGGCTGACAGCTGGGCCCACAACTCAGTGCAGCTGCGCTCTTGGCCCATCCTCAACCTGGGAACCAACTGAATTTGTGGGTGGTGCCAGAGCAGAGCTGCAGCCAAGGTGGGGGCAGGGCCAGGAGCATGGCACCCTCCCAAATGTTCTCTGTGCGCCCCTAGGCGGGTGCTCCTCATAGTTTGGGGCCTCTGCCCTATGCTGGCAGGTGGTTATGGCACAAGATCACAAGCACAGAGGGGTGGGACTAATTGTTACTCAGATCTGGGATGGCCATTGTCTCCAGTATTTTCTCACAAGGAAGGTCGCCGTCATTGGAGCTCTTGCTGTTACCAGCTTGCAAGGCCGGTGTTGGTGCAGGAGTGCTGGAGGTTGGGAGGCCGTTTTGGCTGCAAGTTAGCTGTGTGCCATGGTCTAGCAGAGGGCATGGTGTCAGGGGTCCAGCAAATCTTGAGTTCACCTATTGGGAGAAGAAGGGACCTTCTACCTTCCTTGTAATATGGCTGTCAGTGGAATGTCTGTGCCTCTTGAACTGTAGGGGAGACAAGCCAGGCAGAAGGTTGAATTACTTACCGAGCAGTTGTAGGACAACGGTACAATGTGCATCTGGCCAGCTGAAGGTTGGGCGATGCTGCTTACAAAGCCATTGGGATGCAGGCGTGCCCAATGCCGTAACACAAAATACTGTGTGAAGAGCAAATACAGTCAGCCCAGCTGTGTAAGTAAAACCTACGTACGCACAGTACCAACACCGAGAGGCGCGGTGTGCGTGAAAACAGATAGCGATACCACCCTATGCGTGCTTACCGCATTGGCCGCGGACTTGCAAACTCTTGGCATAGCCTCGCCTCCTTTCCCCACAGGCGTTGGGGTGTTTCTGCTCCTGCACACTTCCCTCCTAGGACTCGCTCATTACCCAACCCATTTCGGGATTGTTCCATAGCCACAGGGCCTGGTAGCATAGAGGAGAGTCCGCTGGCAGCAGTGCTGGTGCAGACACTTGTGTCCCGAGCTTGCTGGTCATCAGAGAGAGCAACTGTTCAAACAGCTCCTGCTCCCTTGTCCTTCAGCTGTGCTGAGCCTCCACCATCGCTTCGTCCTGCCTCTCCTACCCCCGCCGAGCCTGTTGGAATTCCAGGTGCCCCTCCAGCTTGCACCCCTTTCCCAGGTCATCCCAAGAGGCCTGTGTCTGCCTCCGCCCAGAGAGCAGGAAGGTCTCGCCAAGGCAAGGAAAGAGTTGAAGTGGGGTGCAGTGTGTGCTTAGAGTGGTCTTCATACGCACCTGCCGCCATCATGTGCCATGGTCACCATGATGCCCAGCACCAAAGCCCTTTCCCACTTAGTACGGCTTAGTGGGACTTCACTGGAACCCACCTTTCCTGCTAGCCCCAGCACAGACGGCCTGTGAGAGGACATGTTCATGTTAGAGAAGCCTGTATTCCCATTTTTGAAATAACTTCTTAGCAGTGACCAGTTCAATCCTAGCGAGAGTAAATCCCTACTTGCCTGGTCCTGTTGGGATCTCAGCAAAAGCAAAGCCTGTCCCATCGCATGTCAGAGCCTCCATAAGAATAATTGCATTGGTCACAAGTGGGCAAAATCCTCCCTGTGATGCTCTGAAAATAACAAAGCTCACCCCGCCTCTCCGCTTGCCATTCCCAGCTGGATCCACAAAGCCCGAACGGCACCAATTCAGCGTAAGCACTTTGCGGTGACTACACCGTGAGTAGCCAGCGTCTGACTCTTGGAAGAGGACAGGAAGCCAGTGTGCTTTGTGTCTGAGCTAAGCTGCGAGGAGAAGATTTATGAAATTAGCCTGGGCTACTACTCCCTAGCTCTGAAAGAATTCTGCCTTGGCAGCACCGCATGCTTCGCAGCATCAGAGTCGCTCAGGAACAAAAAATATATCATGGGAAGGGACAGATTCCTTTTCTGTTCCTGCATCTTGTATGAAGGCTGGAAAAAGAGGTTGTAAACTGCCACAGGGAGGGTTACCTGCAGTGTGTGTTTTGAAGATCTGTGCACTAGGGGCCCAGCCAATCACTGTTACTACCAGCAGCCTTGAGCTGTTACTGTGGCAGAGATTTTAAAAAACCAGCCTTGGGTTAGGCTACAAAGAAGTCCCCACAGGTAGGGTTTTAAATCCTTCACGTTGCCGTGCTATCTGGTGGCTGGTAGGATGGATTAGTGTAATCGATGGACCAAGAAGCAAAAGCTTACCGGTTACTGATATAGAGTACACGCATTCATGAGGTGAATTGATTATTCAATTAACTGATATGTAACATCCCTACTGTGCATGTGTGGCCCCTCAGGAGAGATTCCAAGGCCTCCCCGGTGGTCGGCAGGGCGCCCTCAGCATGGTTTGTGTTTCTACTCATGCACGTGCCTCGGTGCACATACAGAACATTATTCCGCACATGGATGGACAAGATGAGAGGGAACATTGCTCCCCTCCCAGAAGCTTGTTGGGCCTCTGAGGTGAGTGTCCTGTCTCCAGATGATGCTTGTGATGCTCAATTAGCATTACTTCTCCCATGTCATAGGACCGTTGAGATGCTCTGTGCTTGGATTAGCTGGCTTTGTATGCAGATAGGAAGAGGGATTGCCGTGGATTGGCGTGCGGGGATGACAGCCCAGATGAGCATGGTCCCCAGGAGAGCAAGGGAAGTGCTAGATTCAGCAGCAGTTCTCATTGAAAAAAATGACTTTAGAAATTCATCCACACAGTTGAAGAGTTTGTTAAAAAGAAACCTCTAACCCATGTAGTTGCTTCTAGATCCCGCTGGGCTGGTTTATCCCTAGGATTGATAACCCTAACGTTCTTCCAGGTGGTCCCCAATATTCCTACCTGCATGATGTGCCCCGACACCGCTTCTCCTCGTTAACGTCAGCCTTAGACATTGAACGGACCATACGGAAACACTCCTCCTCCTGCGGCTGTCCAACGGAGATTAGCCCTGTTCACCAGTTCAGTGGCCTGGTTCCCTGGTCTGTCGGGCTGCACAGGGGTTGTACTTTTGAAATCATTTCAGTGTTATCCTTGGGCAGGCTGAGAGGGAAGGAGGCTGCCACTGACCTAGAGGGTAAAGCTGAGTTATTGTGATTGAATAAGACTTTGGTGTTGGAATTCCCTTTCAGCAACTCTCCCAGTGTGGCAGCCTCCGATCTGCTTCTTTCTCATCTCAGGTGCTTTTCATTCATTTAAAAAAGATTTGTTAAAATGCCTATCCTGCCTCTGGTGACCAGAGAGAGAGTTCAAGATTGTGCTGTCTTGCATGTGCCATGTGGTTCACACTTTGGGTTTTTCTCTTTCTCTTTGATTTACGCAATGGCCCCAAAACTGGGAAGCCCAAAGGTTATCGAAGAACAGGTGGCTAGCATATACAGTAATGTGGCAGGAGGAAAAATGGAGACTTCTAGCTAAGAAAGTCCTATCCCTTAAATAAATAAAACCTCATTGACTGGAACTTCTGGGCTGTTTTTCTCAGCCATCCTTTTCATTCATAAAGGGTGTGGCCACAACAGAACATGGGCTGCATGTTTGTCTTCTACCGCTGGCGTACGACTCTTTCTCATAACTTCCTATGTAATGCAACAGACGTCAAACACATGTGCCATTTTCCCTTTCCACTAGAGCAACTTGCATTCTTGCCACAGCCGTAACTTTTCTCCTGGTTAAATGGAAAGTTCCTCTAGTGCACGCTATTTATTAAATGCACCTGACTATACAACAGCAGCTCTTTTCAGAGATGACTGCTTTCCTCTATGTCTGAGTCACAGAGACATGTCCCATTGTGCCCAGAGGGAGTCGGTTGCCTTATGCTCCATTTGTATGTATTTGGCATTGATAGAATTTATAGTTAGAAAATTACGGATTTTTTTTTTACGAAGATGGCTGTTTTAGTGGTGCGCTGCTGAGCGTGTACTTGCTTCGCTGCTGGAGCACTCTCCCTTGCAAAATTAAAACGTATCCACTCTTTGAAAAGTTAAATGAGCCCATTGGAAAAGGAATATTTAATGGTGCCAGAGAAGTTCTTGATTGCAGATTGTCCACAGACTGGTAATGAATGTGCACTGTCAGGGCCTAGGGATTTGCAGTATGAATTTCCCAGGGTCTAATCATCTCATAAGGTGGCTGAGTGTGACTCCTTCTCCAGTAATCTACTTAACTCACTAATTTACCCCCCTTTCACACTGCAAAGAGAATGAGTCTCCCAGGTTGTTTGCATGACAAGTAGCTCTGGATTGTGTAAGCCTTTGAAGGGGAAGCGGTGAGTTAATTGTAGCAGCTTGAGCTAATGGTTTCCCATGTTCACTGGCAGGTTAAGTGAGGAAGGGGACTTAAAAGCAACCTTTAGTGTGGGGTACTATCATAGGCCACACCATGTGTTCGGAAAGCTAAACTGTTAAATGTGTGCCTTGCCTAAAGGTGTTTTCCCTGCCAAAATCAGTCTGGGGCAGTGGTTCTCAACTCATGGCCACCTGCGCCCAGTCAGCACACAGCTGTGGCCCACGTGACGTCCTCTGGACCATACAGATCAGATATATTGCGCATCTGCAGCCCACATCGAGAGCTGTGTCCGTGGCCCACAATGTCGAAATTTTGAAAACCTCTGATCTGGAGGGCAAAAACAGTCTCCTTTTAGCCATTTGGATTTGCAGGTAGAGTCTGCTGCACGATGGTCAGCTACAGACTTAGACCAAAGGAAGTTACCTGGCTGTGGAGCTTACTGAAAAGCTCTTTAAGGTCCCCCAAGAATGTCAAAAAATGACTGCTGCTCGTGAGCAAATGGATTGCCACTTTGCTTTTTAAAAAATTGACATCCCATCCAAAGTGTTGACTCTTAAACTTTTTTTAGGTTCCCCTTGTGCGAACTTTTTAGGTTCTTTTCATAGTGTCCTGTCTCGAAATGTAGATAGAGCTTCAGTAATCACAGGCAATACAGGGGAACAATAACGGGAACAGTAAATCTGAAGTATCATTTTAAAATGTGTTTTTATATAATCTGAGTACAGGAATTAATTCCCCTCCTCCCCGTATTTTATAGCTGGAGTCGCACCTGGAGAATGCACCAAAAAGGATCTGTTGTTTTCATTTGAAAAGATGTTTAACTTTGGTTTTATATGTGAAACTCCTTCAGACTTGCACCATCTGGCTTGAGTTACTGCTCTGCAGATAGGAGAGTCCTCCTCGAAGTCATGAAAACAACATTGCTTTTTTAAATGGTGGCACTAGTGATCTTTTTGACTATTCTACAAAGCAAAACACCATATTTGTTCAATTACTTGAAACTTTGATATCCACCATATTTTTCCCTGTGGTAGAGCAGGTTCCCGGCTTCCTTGAAGGCCTCATATTGCAGTCAGCATTCTTCTGACCTGAAAAAAAAACACATTTGAAACTGGCAATGCAGTCCATACTGTCATTAGCTTAGCTTGTTTTGTTATTTAGTGTGTGCATAGTCATCTGGTCAAGCAGTGGCATCTTCAGTGATGTGATGCAATTCTTCCAGACCACTGCTGAAGCTAGTCAGCAGGCATTCATCAACAGTATGCGTCATCATCTGTGTGTGTTGCGCTGCAGCTGCACAAAAGGGCTGTCACGAAGGCCCCAACACGATAGGCTGGCTGCCATGGAGGCCTTGCCTAATCTACAGCCTGTTCAATAGGGACCATTGGTGATGGAATAGGCAGGCAGATTGTGAGGTCAGCAACAAAGGACTGGTATCTGCTTACTCCTGGACATTATTTGCCTGCAATTAACTTGTGGAACTCCTTGCCAGAGGATGTTGTAAAGACCAGGACTTTAACAGGGTTCAAAAAAGAACTAGATAGATTCAGGGATTATAGGTCCATCAATGACTATTAGCCAGGATGGGCAGGAATGGTGTCCCTAGCCTCTGTTTGCCAGAAGCTGGAAATGGGCGACGGGTGGAATAACTCTGGGGCTTCTGGCATTGGCCGTTGTCAGCAGACAGGACACTGGGCTACATGGACCTTTGGTCTGACCCAGTCTGGCCGTTCTTACGCTCTGAACCTTTGCAGGTCAGTCACACACAATGCTAAAGTAGCGAAGAGGGGCTGCTGTCCCCTCTAGCTAAGAGGTGGCATGCCTGCCGCCACCCTGTTATCAGTCTTAAGCCCTTTTCCACGGTTGCAGTGGTATGTCAGGCCCATGTGCCTACAAGCTGCAGTGAAAGGCGGGCAGTGTCCACACTCTCTGCGCTTTGCAGCTGCATGCGACAGCAAAAAGATCTGGTGGGGTGTGGTTGAAGGGAGAGGATGCCACTGGAGCCATTGGCCACTGCCTTCCCTCTGTCGGAGCCTTTTCCTGCAGCAGAGAGAAACTTGGACAGGGGAGCTGCTGGAGCCTGTCCCTACTGCACTGCTCCGGACCACAGCGTAGACGTGGGAGCTACTGCTGGGTGTGTAGAGAGCCATGGAGGTTACATGCCTGGGGTTCAGGCATGTAGGGCACTCCACTGTCCTCCCCTACGCAGTGCCCCACCATCTACACTGCTATTTATACCCATCCTAGCTCTGTGTGCTGTCCCCCACGGGACATTCTGCTGCGTGAACTGGAGACATGCAGGCTCGACAGAACTACCGTTAAGTAATTAATTAAAAAACACGAGTAACCAGTGACGTTGGATTGGAGGGACGTCTCAGGTGGGGTTCCACTTGGTCAACTGTTGATTACCATCTTTCTTAATGACATGAAGGATCAGTGACTTGCAGGATAGACCTAAATTCGGAGGGATCTTGGTTAGTTACAAGAACTGGCTTGTAGACAATAGCATGCAATTCAACAAAGTGTAAGGCGCTACGCCCAAATGTATGAATCCAGAGTGGGAGGTAGCTAGCTTGGCAGCAGCCCAAGGATCTAGGTGTTGCAGTGGATCACAACTTTAGCATATGATGCTGTTGCAAAAAGAGAAATGAATTCCCAGTTGCGTTCCCAGAGGCCCAGCATGCAAATCATGGGAGGCAGTCTTACTGCTCGTCTTGGTGCTGGTCAGGCCTCCGCCGGAGCGGTGTCCAGTTTTGGTTGCTAATGCAGAGGAGATGCTGCCAGAGGTGATGACAGGGATGACGTGCAAACCGCAGGAGAACAGGCTGAATGCGCTGGGCATGGTTAGTTGGGAAAAGAGATTATGGGGGTAGGAAAATCCTCAGATTCTTGAAAAGCTGCCGTGAAAAGGGGAAGAGCTGCTCTTGTGCCACAAAGGGCAGGACAAGAGGCAATTGGGTTCAGGCTACAGCCTGGCCAGTTTTGATTCAATCTCAGACCAAAGTTTCCAACTGTGAGAGCAGCAGGACGGTAGCACGGTGGAAGCGTCTTCACTGGAATCTGTCTTGGGTGGGTTTGACCCAAGGCGGGGACCTTTTTTCGGTCAGGTGTGTGACCCACAGAAAAATCAGTTGAGGGCCACATGCAAGTAAAAAGCAAAAAAACAAATCAAACCCCTCCCTCCCCTGCTCCCAGGTGAGAAGAAAAATCCCAAGCAGCTTAACAACCTCAATGTTTTCATCTCTCCTTCTGCCTTGCCAGCCTGGTGAGGGCTCAGCTCATTGAGGTATGACGGTAACGAATGAATAATACATATAACGTTGAGTTTTCCTTTAGTGGGAAATCTTGCTTTACAGAATGTTACTCTGTTTATTAACCAGTTGGTCTCAATGTCCTAATTATAATTAAACAGAAGAGTTCACAAGCTGCAGCCCCGTATACTTGGAGCTGCATTGTACATCATAAAGGCTCTGTCCATCCTCGATCTTGCAAAGCCCATAAGTACATGAACAAGCCTATAAATATCTGTATTTTGCAGGATCCAGCCCATAAAGAATTTCTCGCAAACATCCAGATTCAGATAGTAATGTGAATTTTAATGTCACCTTAAAAGGAAGCATTCCAAGCCACAAATCCTTAAATGTGCAGACATATTTCTAGAGCAAGACAAGGCAGAACCCAGGGATTCTTTGATATTTGGGGAGTGGAGGAAAACTGGGAGAGATTGTCTAAATAAACCTAAGTAATAGGAAAACCCTCCTCTCTCGCCGGAGTCCTGCAGAGGCAGAAGTTCTTTTTGAATGTAGTAGCCTTGGGTGAGCTTTTAATAAATTAAGAGTAAACTGAAACAGATTGAAAAAATCTATAATAAGCAAATGCTCCAGAGAGACTCTTTAGTGGCAAGGTGATTAATAATGGACACTTCTGGTAATACTATAAAAACAGTGGTACTAGAAAAGCATGTGGAATGTCCTAAGTTCAGAGGAAGCGGTAAAATTCAGACAAATGAGCCACAACGATTTATATGCCTCTTTACTATTTTTTTTTTCGTGGCGGGGCAAGGGGAATAAACTATCAAAACATTTCTACAGAACCAGATTCAAGGGGAAATTCAGTGAGCTATGCAATTCAATTTAATCTCAAAATATTTTTCTACTGATCAGTTTTTGTTTTATAATGGGTGCATTTGCTATCCAAGCTTCCTTATTTTACTTATCTATGAACCTATGCACCTATGGCATCATGAGAAGAGTAATACTATAAAGGTGGACATATTTCAGGGCATGAGAACTGATGCAATATATATGAAGACATGGTTTCAAATCTTCTTGCCATATGCTGTTCTCCTTCTGTTTTTACTACTCTGTTAAGTTTCCAGTGGTCAGTGAGCATAGAGGGGTTTCCCTGTATCAATCTGCAACAAATACCACATTCACCACTATGGGTACATCCGTTCAGCCTTGCATTCCTCATGTCACCCAGTCAGCTTTTTTTCCTTGCTCTTTGTTCGTAACTAAATTTTCTTTAAGACATTTATTTAGCAGCTGCTGAGGCAGCTTATTGTTGTCATGTGTGATAGTGAAGGCAGAGACCACAGCTAGGAGCCTATAAATGTAGGAAGGTTTAGAAAAGTATCGAGATAAAAAAATTCTCACATAATTTTGTCTTTCTAGTACTTTATTTTTGCAAAATGAGAGCAAACCTCTTGCCCAGTACTTGCATAAATTTTACAGTTTTGGCACCGCTCAAGACAGGGCATTAAAAAAAATTAGCCACCCCAACACGGGAGACAGAGCGGTCTTCCAGAATCAAAATAACTGTGTGTTGTGCACCAGTGTTTAGGAATCAAAGATGCAGATGTGTGTGTGAGCTCTGACACATGCCTTTCCTCTGCCTTTTTTTGGCTGGCGGGGGGGAAGGAACGGAGAAACTTCTCTTAACAGGAAACTTCAAGAGTTCAGGAAGGACTTAATTCCCTGCTTGGTCTAGACGAACAAGGGGTTTTAATTGCTCCTGAGCGGTGGTGTTTTATCATCCTTTTATTCTTCAGACTCAGTTACTCGTGGGACTTTTAAAAATTGATTGTGAAATGTGAATGTAATTGCACATCACAATTCTATGTTAATTGGTTGGAGGCTATTTTTGAATTATCTGGTGTCTCACCCAGTCTCTTTCCATTGGCACTTTTAGAAGGTTTGTTTCTTATTAACAGCTGTAAGTGACATTAATAATAAATATTTAATTCGTGTTTTCCGCAATATTATATGCTTGCCAAAAAAATCACTTTTCTAAAAATATTTTCCTGTTTGAATTAAACCATTTTCTTAACAAAAGTGCTGTGTGTCTGCGCACACAAACAAATGTACAAATAGTAAAGTTTCAGGAAAAGTTAGGGAAATAACTTTTCCTTGTCTAGCCAAATTTTGTATCGAACGTATTTTGAGATTTCTTAGCAGTGGGTAAATTGTATTTAAATTTCTGAGGCACATGACGAAAGCTCTCTTGCAGTTGTTTCTGCCATCATATTTGTGAGATAATAAATCTTTCTCCACTGTAGTGTTAACCTTATCAAAGTCCATCTTGTTTAAATCTTCCTAAAATATTTGAGAGAGCTTCATCCCAGTAGCTCCATGCCTGTGTGAATGTGAGCATGCATTGGAAGGATTATGCAGCTTTCTGTGTTGCTTGATGCTCGTAAAATTTCATATAAAACTACTAAATGCTTAAGGCATGAAACCTAAGAACACCGTACCATTGTCTATAAAAACTGAATGCAGGTGCTGCTTGATTAGACTGTAGTAGATGGTTAGAACAGGTGTTGACTTTTTTAAGCAGTATTAAAAGAAATTCAAACTTTCCACTCAGAACACCTTGTTTCAGGTCTGAAATCAGAATATGAAGTATTGAACAAGTAGACATGTACCTGTGAGGCAATTAAAATAACATTTGCTTGCCTGATACTAGCCTATGAAGGAATTGATCTTGAGGTATAGTTTATAGAAAATGTTTCTTAATAGCACAGCACACCTTCCTTAAGCTTTCAGGCAGCATACATGTCTCTTCATTGTACAGGTTGAACCTCTCTGGTCCGGAGTCCTCAGGACCTAACCGGTTCCAAAGGAGAGAATTTTCTGGACTACAGGAGGTCAATATTGCCTAGCAGCATTACCCACACTGCCACTGCTTGCTGGGCTGTTAGAGGACTTTTTGGGGTAAATTAGAGCTAAATAACAGCACAGAACACTGAGAGCCAGGACGGGTGGCTGTAAACAAGCTTTATGGGACTGCAGGAAACTTGGCCACACCCATGAAACGTGGACATCCGGCTCACTCACATCATGCTCCCCACAGCAAACCAGAGCAAGGCATGGGACAGTGCTAGGCGAGGGAGGCCCTGCCCCTAAGCAGCTACAGGGCTTGCTTCATGTGAAGGGCAGTTTAAAGGGCACAAGTAACCTGGGGGCGGGGTCAAAGGAGTTACAGGCTGCACCAGGGAGTGATGCTGACCCTGGAGCTGTTAGAAGACGGCTCCACTACCCCGTTGGTGGGGCTGCTCCCGAAGTGGTGATCTGAATCGCCCAGCTCACCTCCCTTTTGAGCTGGATGCCCACAAGAGTCCCTCAAGAACAGGTTGTCCCCTTGGCAGACTAAGCTGGTTCTATTAAGAAGGTGCCCACACTGCGAATGGAGGAGCCACAGCCTGGTAGGACATGTCCCAAGGGAGTGTAACTTGAGGTGGGCCACTGCGTGGGCCACTTTCTGAGGTTCTGCATGAGGAGGCAGCAGAGTGAGAGGACCTGCTCCCCTTGGTCCCTTCTGTCATGACAGCACCCAAAGGGAAGAAGGGGGATGTAGGAGGAGCTGAGGCTTGTCGTGTGTGACCTGTCAGGGCCCCCTCCAGCACAAGCAGACTGTGGTGCCATTGCCTAACCACTAGGCAAGCTGGCTGTTGGACTGGCCAACTGGAGATGAAGAAATGCCCCCCATCACTGTGGTATCTGCGTGCCTGTGGTCACTTAACCGACTTGTGAACAAAGGAACTATTATCTCCATTCTACAGAGAGAAAAACTGAGGCACAAAGAGACTGAGTGACTTCCCCTGAATCTGCCCTGGCGTCTGAGACAGAACCAGATATTGAGTGACCAGATATAGTGCCCAGTCCACTGCCTTTACCAGAAAGTGCTTTCTTTCTCTAAGGTCCTAGCTCAGGAAACTTGGACAAATGACCAGGGAGGAGTTTAAAGGTATAACTTGAGAATGCCAGGGGGTTATCAGGAAGGCGAAAGCGCAAGTGGAATTGCGACTGGCTAAGGATGTGAAGGGTAACAAGAAAGGTTCCTACAGGCATGTTAACAAGAAGAAGGTGATCAGAGAGGGTGTGCGGCCCCTAATGGATGAAGGAGGTAACCTAGTGACAGATGATGTGGGGAAAGCTGAAGTACTCAATGCGTTCTTTGCCTCTGTATTCACAGATAAGGTCGGCTCATGGACTTCTGCGCTAAGTGACACAAGATGGGATGAAGATGGACAGCCCGTGGTGGGTGAAGAACAGATTAGGAACTATTTATAAAAGCTAAACGTACATAAATCCATGGGTCCGGACTTAGTGCATCCGAGGGTACTGAGGGAGTTGGCAAATGTCATTGAAGAGCCTTTGGCTCTTATCTTTGAAAAGTCGTGGAGATCGGGAGAAATCTCGGATGATTGGAAAAAGGCAAATGTAGTGCCCATCTTCAAAAAAGGGAAGAAGGACGATCCAGGGAACTATAGGCCGGTCAGTCTTACCTCGGTTCCTGGAAAAATCATGGAAGGGATCCTTAAGGAATCCATTTTGAGGCACTTAGATGAGAGGAAAGTGATTAGGAATAGTCAGCATGGATTCACAAAGGGCAAGTCGTGCCTGACCAATCTGATTAGCTTCTATGATGAGGTAACTGGCTCGGTGGACATGGAAAAGTCAGTGGATGTTATACCTTGACTTTAGCAAGGCTTTTGATACGGTCTCCCACAATATTCTTGCCAGCAAGTTAAGGGAATGTGGATGGGATAAATGGACGGTAAGATGGATAGAAAGATGGCTAGAAGGCCGTGCCCAGCGGGTAGTGATCAACAGCTCGATGTCAGGATGGTGGACGGTTTCTAGTGGAGTGCCCCAAGGTTCGGTTCTAGGACCGGTTTTGTTCAATATCTTTATGAATGACCTGGATGAGGGGATGGATTGCACCCTCAGCAAGTTTGCAGATGACACTAAGCTGGGGGGAGAGGTAGATATGCTTAAGGGCAGAGATAGGGTCCAGAATGACTTAGACAAATTGGAGGATTGGCCCACAAGAAATCTGATGAGGTTCAACAAGGACAAGTGTAGAGTCCTGCACTTGGGACGGAAGAATCCCAAGCATAGTTACAAGCTGGGGACCAACCAGCTAAGTAGTAGTTCTGCAGAAAGGGACCTGGGGGTTACAGTGGATGAGAAGCTGGATATGAGTCAACAGTGTGCCCTTATAGCTAAGAAGGCTAATGGCATATTAGGTTGCATTAAGAGGAGCACTGCTAGCAGATCCAGAGATGTCATTATTCCCCTTTATTCAGCTTTGGTGAGGCCACATCTGGAGTATTGTGTCCAGTTTTGGGCCCCCCACTACAAAAAGGACGTGGACGCATTGGAGAGGGTCCAGCGGAGGGCAACCACAATGATTAGGGGGCTGGAGCATATGACCTACGAGGAGAGGCTGAGGGACTTGGGTCTGTTTAGTCTGCAGAAGCGAAGAGTGAGGGGGGATTTGATAGCAGCCTTCAACTTCCTGAAGGGAGGTTCCAAAGAGGATGGAGAGAGGCTGTTCTCAGTAGTGACAGATGGTAGAACAAGGAGCAATGGTCTCAAGTTGTGGTGGGAGAAGTCCAGGTTGGATATTAGGAGGGTGGTGAAGCACTGGAATGGGTTACTTAGGGAAGTAGTGGAGTCTCCATCCCTAGAGGTATTTAAGTCTAGGCTTGATAAAGCCCTGGCCGGATTGATTTAGTTTGAATTGGTCCTGCCTAGAGCAGGGGGCTGGACTTGATGACCTTCTGAGGTCTCTTCAGTTCTATGATTCTATACTTACTCATGCATGTGATTGCCTGTGCTGGTGTCGTCTCACTGAAGTCAGTTAACACTTGTGCTGAGCCTGAGCATGACTATCATGACCCAGTCGGGGCTGTCTCTTGCAGTCCCCAGTCCAAGGATGCCCTTCCACCACCAGGCCACAGAGTCCTGCCATTTGTGTATCAGACTCTTCTGGATTGCATGTTTTGTGGATACCTCATTTAATAAATAACAAACTTTGGTAGAACAAGATGTCGGAAAGTAACCATCGGCTCTTCAGGCAAGTTCTCTGCTGCATGAGACATACAACAGAGGGGTAAGAGTTCTAGGGAGTATGTGTGTGCTCTTGACTTCTTCCGGGAGAAGGACATGGGTTGGTGGTAAACCTATCTAGTACCAAGTGGGGATATTAACTAGCGATTAATTTACTAATCGAGTAGTCGATGGAATTTCTGCAGGCAGCCGTGTGGCGTGCAACCAGTGGGGGCTTTTGTGCATTTCTAAGTTGGAACCCTGCGTGGAGCCCAGGGCCAGCAGGAAGTCCTGCTGACTCCGGGCTCCACGCAGGCGCTTCCGCTTTGAAATGCTCAAGAGCTTGGAGTTGGCTCGGACCTCCGTGCAGCGCTGCTGCTTTGAAGTACCTCCCTCCTCCTTCCCCCTGTCTTGCTGCCTCTATCTGATAGAAGCAGCAAGGGGGAGGTGGGGAAGCAACTAATTGACTATCCTGTCGATAAGCATTTGCTTATCGGATAGTTGACTAGTCGACGAATCCTTAACATCCTTAGTAGCAAGTGGGTTACACACCACACGGCTGCCTGCAGAAATCTTACTGTATGAGACAGCAGTAGGCAGACAACAAGAAGTGTATGTCTAGCTATAACCATGACCAAACTAAGCCCAATTGCAAGCACAATTTAGTTTACTGTGACTTCTGAAATCCCAGAGGGAGAAAAAATAATTTGTCCCATCTTCACTACATCTTCAAATCAGAAGTGGATGCCAGAACCCATCTCCACTCTACCACCTACTTCTCGACAATAGCCACGTGACTACTTCTAATGGAAAAGCTCCTTTTCCCAGAGCCGACATAGTAACATGAGTAATGTTTTAGCTGCACTAGTTGCATATTCAGCGCACCAGCAAATGGGTAGTTCTGCTACAAACCCTGGAAAATTGCAAAGGGAAACAACTCAAGGCTGTAACGTTCCAACAGCAATGCAGACCTTGAGTGAACAAAAAATGAAAGCGATCACTATGCAAAAGTGGACGTGGTTAGCTGATTTAGATGCATTGGGTATAATTAATCCTCTTCTGCAGTGTTTGATTAGATATTATGAATGTGTTTCCTTCTCCATGCAGTACACCAAAGAGTGTTTTCCTTTCTGGTAGGTTTTCCTCGTGCAGATATTCCGGAGCAGTTTTCTGAACTTGTTCATTTGACATTTTATGGGTCCTGCTAATAGCTCCGTATTTGAGATTGCCAGAGTCGTTCCATTTTTCACTGCATTTTGCACCCATTTCTGTTGTTTTTTTTATAAAGAAAAACCCCACACTCTTTTTGAGCTGGAATTTCCCGTTTAATCTGTGCACAGGTGATTTATGGTGCTATTGGGGCTATAATAGAAATGCACGATATTATGAAGTGAATTGAATAGACCATGCTGAAATGTTTATTGCTGTCTTTGAAATGTAACACATTGGGATGATGGTGCCACTCCAAGAAAGAGTGAGAGTGAAGCAACGTGAGAGCGAAGCAAAGCTCGGCTCTCAGGATAGTTTTCGGATCCTAATAAAAGACCGCGCTTTTAAAGGAAATCACTTATTGCCATCTTGCAATCAAGAATGCACAAGTGTTCCAGGGAGTGTAAGAAATATGCTTCAAGAATGTATGCGCCATAAGGAACTAATCATAAAATATTCTTTCCTTCTTTTCCATTCCCTGTTCTCCTCCGATGGAGACAGTGGAAGTTTCGTTGTCTGTATGTAAATCTCAGATATTATTAATTTAAAAAAAATGAAGTTCCTTAGGAATCTGTGTCCCGTTTTCAAACACTCCTATTGTTCGGCAGATGCTTGCTCTTGTAGATTCCAAGTGGGGAGGGGAGGGTGCGTGCTGCATGTGCAGTCATCGAAAGGTTTATCCCCTGGTGGTACCCATCAAGCCAGGTGGAGTCCCCTAGAGTTGCACCTTTATGGCAGTGTATGTGTAGGTACATGCCAGCTTATTTCTTTACCACCATCGACAGTCATTGACAGACCTCTTCTCTTGCTACACCAAGCGTTCCCCAAGTGGTCCCTTTCTACCATGTCTATAAATAGTTGAAAACTTATTATTAGGACATTTCAGTAGTTCTTAGTTACGTTTTAATTGGGGTTCCCCCACCACTTTTCCCTTCCTGGGGACTGGGACATGCCTCTGTCTCAAGCATGCAAGTCACGTGGGTCGTATCTGATGCCTATGCCAAAAGGAGACTCAGACTGCTGTTTCAAGTGTTTGGCGTAGGCTGAGAAGTGCAAAACCTGCAGAGGCTTCTGTCCAAGAACTAAGAAGGAGAGAGACTTTAGTCTGAAACTACTCATGGAATCAGCCTTTCGTCCCCAGCTGGCGTCCAGTCCCAAACCCAGCACTTCAGGGCAGAGTGCACTGGCCTCAGAAGAGAACTTGCAACACGGAGAAAGGACTCGTGTTCCGGGGACCCTCAGCACCATGAAAGCCTTCCGATTGGCCGGAGCTGCACAACAGAAGGAAGACCGCCAGTTGTCACGCTCCCACGAAAGCCGTGGAAGGCAGCGGCACCAGCAGGATGTTCCCGCATTGGGACGTACTTCTCCAGCTCCGACTCAGCCAGCGCCATCAACACCAGCCTCAGCAGGAGGTTTTAGTTGACTCCTCAGGGCGGACATCTGGGAAGGAGGATTTAGGCCTTCCTTCCACGCCGGCCATCTTCGAGACAGCTAGGGCCCTCACAGTAACGACGGCCCAATCCCCTGGGCGAGCATCTGCGTCACAAAGGGAAACTGCCCCCTGCAGAGGCTAGCGAGTGATGGAGCAACACTGCTCACCCTCTCCTCAGCACCGCTCCATGGCACCGTAGTTTTCCCCGTCGCTGGGGTCGGGGTCATCCCCAGCATCTCAGGAGGAGTTCTGCGCCTCTAGGAGAAGCTAGGCCTGCTCGTGTCTGCTGCAGACAAGAGGCACGGCAGACGTGGCCTATAATGCCATGGCCCCCACTGTGGCAGACACAGCTCAGTGGTCCTGGGAGAAGGCAGCCAAGGGCGGCAGGGTTTGCGCGTAGGAGCGGCCGAGTGCCCACAAGGGACGTGCTGCAGACAGGGTTGCAACTTCGTAATGTTTAAAAAATGATACTCTAGCTGGAATGCCGGAACCTCCCCTGGCCTGCCTCGTCTCATCCACCAAGGGGCCATCCCCATCCCCATCCACTTCCATCCCTCCCCTCCCCGCCTCCCCCACCATTGCTCAATACTTTCTCCTTCACTCCCCCTTGCCTGGGTCAGGAGGGACTTGCCTGTGGTGCCAGGCCTGGGAGGTGCAGCCGCCCAATGCGGGGAGGAAGCTGACCCAGCTGGGTAGGGGCTGTGTGGGTGATGACTCAGCGTGCGACCCCTCTCTGCCCTCCCCGCAGTAGCCGCACTTGGGGAGTGACCGGACACTGAATGAGGAGCAGTAACGTTCTCATGAGGCAGTGTTGGAAGGAAGCACCTGGAGTCCTGTGTTGTGTTGGGCTTCAGGGTTATTTCTGCTTTTTCCCCCTTTCTCTTTCCCTCTTAAGAAAATGGTCTAAACTCACAAGACAGTCCACACGGCCCTTCAGCACTGGGAGCCTCTTGGCCCCCACAGCCCAGCCTCCTAAGCCAGTTGTCCTGACAAGTGTTTCCTGTGTTTGCAACTGTGGAGAAGTCCCAGGGAAGGTGACATGTATCAGAGGGGGAGCCGTGTTAGTCTGAGGGGTCCTGTGGCACCTTCTAGACTAACAGATGTGTTGGAGCATGAGCTTTCGTGGGCAAAGACCCACTTTGTCAGGTGCATGCCAGGGAAGGTGGCTCCCGGGGCGCATGACGGGGTGAGTTACACTACAGCTTGCTCGTTCTCGCCACCCTGGCTAGGACTTTTCCCTGACTCACCCCTGTCTTCTGGCACCTTGCGAGGGGCAAGCCTGGGAGGAGCCGGGATGAAAGCGCAAACCAGTTCAGACTCCCGTAGACCTGCCTCTTTGTGGCGCAAAGTGTAGGTGTCCCTAGAGAATCTCTGTGAGCTCTGTAATCAGCTTTTGTTTTCAGGTGGGGTAAATTCCCAAGGCAGAGAGAGGCCCGTGTACTGTTTAGGCCCTGTTTTGAGGGATGTAAGCGGTGTCCAGGCTCTGTGCAGGGGGAATTTCACCTTCGCTGTGGCCGGTCCAGAAGAAACTTCCTTCCCTCGGTATCCAGCAAGGCTGCTTTAGTTTTGGTTGGGTCTTTAACTTCTGGAAAACTTAGCTAGACTGTGAGTTTCTTAAACACGAACGCATCCTGTTCCAAAGAATAACACACTTATTCAGAAATGCAGCCTGTCACTTGACCCATCTTAGATCCAGGTCCCACTCACGTAAGGGAAAGGCAGCTGAGAGGGGAAAAATTGGACAATGTGTGTGATTTTAAGAGTGAAAAAAATAAGCTGCAGTCGAAAATCCAGTAACTGTGTCCGTTGATGACTGTTGGGGTTGGAAATAGTTTGATAATAGCAGTGTGAGGCTGGAGATGGAAAGCCTATGAAGTCAGTCAGTCTACTGAGAACAAAAAGAAAAAGCATTCAAATGTTTCCAGCTTCTCGCTTGATGAAACCTATATAGGTGACCTTATATACAACATCTGCTGTGATGCTTCCTGTAGCGCAGACATCTGTAAAAAGCACCAGACAGAGGGGTTGCCATCTCCAACTAGACAACAAGTAACGTGAAAAACACCGACTGACTCCTCAAGGAAGCATGTGTTTTTACATTGCTAGTTGTTTTCTGTACTGTGCTACTGCCTTGGCGTTCCAGTTACAGACCTGGGCCACACTGTGATTATACTGCAGAGCCCGCAGCATGGGACGACAACCGGCCTCCTGGGAGCAGGGCTGGCAGCCGGAGCCAGTGCATGCTGGGAGCCAGCTTACTAGTGCACCAGCTCCCCGCAGGGGCCAGAGATCGGCGTGTAACTGTTAAATGGTTGCACTCTTACATCCCTAATTTTTTAATGGCTAGAAAAAGCTTATATCATCTCTACTGGGAATTCTACACCCAGTATGTCATTGGGGGTGAATTGTCTAAAAATGTTTCAAGTTGAATTTGTTATGGGTTCCTATGGAGGTTGGTACCAGGTAGCTAATTAGAACATAAGAACGGCCGTACTGGGTCAGACCAAAGGTCCATCTAGCCCAGTAGCCTGTCTGCCGACAGTGGCCAGCAATATTAGTTGTTTTAATGTGCTTCATAGTAGGTGATTGTCTATAAAGTCACCTATAGCTCATCAAGCGAGAAGCTGGAAACATTCAAATGCTTTTTCCTTATGTTCTCAGTAAAGTGACTTCATAAGCTTTCCATGTCCAGTAACAATCGTTTGAAAAATGTAAGTGGAAATGCTTCTCCTATGATTGTACTATGAACTAATTTGTATTGTTTATAAAAAGTGGATAATAGTTCAGGCTAACCAGATCTGGCTCCATGTTGCCTGTCCAGCAGACTTGCCGGGAAGTCAGGATTAATAGATTTTATTCCCAGTATTGTCCCTGTCTACCTCTGTGTTTCTTAGGCAAATCACTTACGACAACGGGAGCACATGCAAGCTCTCCAGAACGGAGGTGCACCCTCCTGCTTCAATGTACCTTCCATTCATTTTTGTACTCTCTCAAATACCAACCTTTAATGTAACTGGCTGCTGACATTGTGTCTACAGCTAAGACCTAGAAGTACAGTAATTAGTCAGATCCATGTTTACATTGTGCTTTAAAGCAGTAGACGTCCATCATTCCTTGCCACCATACAAATGTGCACCTCTCAAATCCCTCTGGTTTATCTTTTCAATGGATGAAAGAGGAGTTTGCAGTCTCTGAAGAGAGTAGCTTCTGGTGCTGAGTGCTATAACTATGCTCAGTGAAGTCATAGAATCCTAGAACACTAGAACTGGAAGGGTCATCGAGTCCAGTCTCCTACCCTCATGGCAAGACCCAGTGCTGTCTAGTAATCCTCTATCACAGTTAATTTGTAGATGGACATTAAAAAATCAGTTTTTCCCAAAAGAACTTGGAAAGTCTTTGAAATTCCACTTGGAAATAGCTAATTGCACCCTCTGGCATGGATTTGTTTTAAAAAAAGTAGCAACAGATTTTAAAAAGAGCTCCAGAAATCAATTGAGATAGAACAATGTGAGATTTGGGGGAACACGTATCTCATTTCCTTTCATTCCTTTGGGGTATGCTTTTGGCTTGGGACCATAAACTCTCAGATCTTGGAGACACACTATTTTTAACTCCCTGCACACTTCTTCTGTGGCATACATAAATTCCCATCTCATTCTTTCTTTTGCTTTTGATTCATCCTCCCTTTATTTCCTTTGCCAGCTGTCATCACTTGGTAGTAAATTACTAGCATATATTCAGGCTCTGATGGCATTAATGGAATTATAAGACTTTACTGTGACCAAGTACCCACTGTGGTACTACAGCTGACTTCCTGTGCTGCGTGGCAAGAAGAAGAGCAGAGGCACTATTTAGTCATATATTTAACAAGATCGATCGAGGTTTTGTTACAAATAACCAGAAAACTTCACACGTTTGCACTCGGATCATTAAAGGTTTTGAAAAGTCTCTTAATATGGAACTTTATGTGTAACTCCAAATTTGATGGCTTCTAATATTTTCATATTGCATAGAGTAACCTAGCTTTTGCTTTCCTCCAAGTACAAATGTTTTCAGAGAGCTCAGCTTCTTTCAGACATATTCCTTTTTCTTTAGACCCAGTGAAACATATGGCTTTCTGAGCCTTTATTAGCTGTTCCCAAAGCCTGTGCTTGATTTGTTGGAGGATTGCCAATGATTGTGGTGTCAGAGTTGAGAAGTACAATTGTAACATTAAATTTCTCCAGTCATACCCGTTAAAAGAAGGTCAAAAGCAATAAAGTGTCTAGCTTTCTTTGGGTGGGGGTGGGGGGCGTAGGATAATGTGAAACTGCCGCCCTTTGCACAGACACATCACACGGGGAAAAAAAGTTTGGCTGTCACAAAATTAATAAAGAGCAGGCCTCTGGAGGATGTGTTTCAAATGATGCAGGTGTAGCAATCAGGGAGTGTATTTACATACAAGCCAGCTTAATAGTGTGGGATTTGTACTAAAGTGGTTCTTAATGCAATACAAATTGAATACCCTGTCTCATGTTAAAACAGAAAAATGTTAGATGGAAAGGTTTTATGGCTTTTGGGGGAGGGGGCATGAGGTTGTGATTTTTTTTTAAGGGAATGTGAAGGAAAGATGGATTTGTTACGTTGTTTGCCATATAAAACCAGTGACTTTGGTGTATAAATTGAATTCATACTCTTCCAATTTGATTCTCTGATGTCTTGAAGATTAAGGGTTTTAACAGATTTTTTTGGTCATGTATCTGGCAACACTGACTTAAAATAAACTTAATTAAAAAGCAGCTAAGGGATTTTTCTTTAAAGTTGGGCATTAAAAAAGTCCACAAAGAAGGCAGCGGTGACACTCCAGTTTTTCCTTGAAACTTCACCTCCTTACTGCTTTCCCTTGTCTAAAGCAAATGCTGTGTTTTTAGTTAGCGCTCCAGGCCATTTGTCCCAATGTTGAGGGCTAATACGTAAACTCTGAGTACACCGTTCTGTAGGGATAAAACTTTCTTGGTCTGGCAAAGAGAAGCAGCTTTTTCCCCTGGGCTCCTTAAAGTCAGACTGTGACATTTTTATTATTTTTACTTGGTTCGTAATGACACAAAAAAGGCCCCATCTACTGTTCTAGCACCTTTGATGTCACGGAGAAGAAGAATATACCGAAACCAGCAGTAAAGACTCAGGAAACCTCCAGCAGAGCTTCATTCCCAAGGGGCAGCGTGCTCCCCACTGAACCTCCTCCCCATAAATGATCCACAGGGCCTTGCAGGAATTCCCCGAGGGTCAGCAGACCTGGGCTACTTTGAGTCAAGGGCATAAGGTAGTTCCAGAGCGCTCTCTCCTAGAGAATGTTCTCTTGTATAGAGAGGACTCCACTTTGAGCACCCTCATTGTCACAACTGTGGCACCTGCAGAGTCGACTCTTGCGTAGGCAGCCCCTAAACCATCTAGGGATTTTTAGGTTGAACTAAACACCCGAAACTGTCCCGAAAACCAAGCGGAAGCTGGCACATACCACCCCACCCCCATTTTCATGTGTTCTCTCTCTACAAAAAACAAAACAAAACCCCAACCCCACACAGCTTACCAAATGGAGAGTGCCATTTGGCATCAAGTTCCATCTCCAGATGGCAGTAAGGTCTAGCCCCTTTAGAGTGCATCACACCACTTCACGTGACAAGGTTTGGACAGCTGTAAACCAGTGCAGTTAGCATTGTTGTCACACTCCCATCTCTGTGTCTTTTTTTCCCTCTGTCTCTGTCTTTTCCTCTTCAGCATCTGAGGAAGGGAGTTGTAGCTCACGGAAGCGTAGGCTCTAATACCCTAATTCATTTGTAAGTCTTTAAAGTGCCGCTTGATTCTTTAGTCTGTTTCAGCAAAATAACAAGAGGGCTGCCTCTCAGAGCGTGATCCTCCTCCGTGTACTCTTTCACGCCGCCTTGTTCCCCGGGCCTGGGAGCCTTGTGGTGCTCTTACCAGTGCAGTGGCTCAGCTGGCAACACCTCATCCTCTCTTGGGCAGCGAGTCCAGGTCTCTATGTGCTGCACACGCTGAGGGGGTGAGGTGGAGAGGTAGAGATGTGCGTCATCTCTGCAGTGTCAACACCATAGCCCCAGTTCCCTCATTAGCTCTCCCAATACTCCCAGGGGGGTGTTCAGCAAGCATGGGGGCAGATTGGAACTATACACTGAAAACAGGAGAGCGCAGTCTGGGCAGGAGGCCAGACGTCCAGTGTAGCTCTGGGACCTCTAAGACAGCCAAGAGCAGAGCAAGTTGAGAGCAACCCATTACCGACTCCTAACGTCAAGACACTCAAACTGATCCGGGAAAAAGTGGCTCAGGGCACTGGTTGGCTATGCAACAGCATTCCCACTGGATCACTTGTTTGTATCTGCAGCAGCTTGGTCATGTGGCCTATCCCATAAGGTAGCCGTGTGCAATGAACTGGGAGTCTTGCAGTTCTCAGTGCCAATGTTTACACCCAGCTAGCAGTAGGCAGAAGCGGATTAATGGGCAGGTTGTGAGGATGCTTCCAAAATCAGGGTCCCAGAGATGCCCCCCTTCTGGATCTAGACTCTAGCAGCAGAGTGAGCTGTAGGGCTTGCACGCAGGGTGAACTGGAAAAGCTTTTCAACGACAAGTCAAGAAAAGAAGCTAATTACTTGTTACTTGCAAATGATACACTGATGAGAACTAACCTTAACTTCATGTTATGTTTTCCACTCTCTATCCAGCATAGACTCTGGTTGAAACTTTTGCATGTAGCTAGTAATGCTATATGTCCCCTTTTAGAACCTTATTACCGTATGCCCTAATTGATACCATATTAAATGTAAGTCGTCAGCGTACAGCAGGTATGGAGTGACTTTTAATGGTAAATCAATAGTTTGATAGAAGCAGACCAGAACATTTTTGACACTTATTCAAGAGGGAGTTGTCAAAACAAGACATATTTATGACAGAGTTCCTGAATGCCTTTTCAAATGCTCTTGAATTGCTGCCAGACTCTACATACACTCCGCTTCCCAGGAGCTATATTCAGCACCGAGTGGATATTTCACAGTAAATATTGGCATGTCAGAAAACGGGCATGAAATGTTGACTTGACAAGCAGCCATTGGGTGGTTTTTATATGGCTGATGTGAAAAGTCGTCTCTTCCTCCTCAGGTGGAGCAGAAACTTCTCTGAGTTTAAATCACCATTACTGTTGAGAATTCGCATACTCTAAAGAAATGGTGGCACTTCGGGCCCAGCTGCTCGCGTGATTTCCATTCCAAGAGCCAGCAGGAGTAACGAGATTCTTGACATGTGACGGCAAATGCAGAGTCTGGCTCTGACCAGCAATCAGCATTATCAGATGAAACCAGTGTGGTTCGTGATAGTTTTTAAGGCAGATTGTCTTACTCCGTAAAAGACATTGTAAACTGCTCTGTGAGGTGAAGGTGGCCTATCTAATTCGGTTATAAATGGGGAAAGAATTGCACAGACTCGTTCTGCGCTTAGCAGGTAGTTCTCTACCCATCTGTCCAGCATACCTGAAACTCCTACGTGGCTGGTGGAAGGTTACATGCACAAACAGAACTTGCAGCTCAGGCCACTTTTCAGCAGAGGACGTCGGTGTGTCCTGGTGTGGGCAACACTTGAGAAGAATTGTTGAGGTTTCTCTCACCCTTTGGCATCGGTACTGGGTCAGAAGAGGGCTCTGTATTGCTAGGGGTTTGCTCCTGTGAAAAAGGATAGCCCTGACAGCTGCTTGTTACTCTCTGATTGTAGTCTTCCGCAGGGGAGAGCTGGTCCAAAAAACCCAACCAAACCTATTTTCACAAAACATTTTGAAGTTGTTTTCATAATCAAGTGTTCAAAAAGGACCCCCCTGGACATAGCCTTTTCCAGCTTTTCAAAATATTCTCAAATTTGTCCCAGTTGAATTCCCAACTCATGCCGCCTTGAAATTCCTCCTGCAATTGGAGAGAGAACAAATATCGGCCTCCTTGCAGTTCCTTTTTATGATGCTTCTAATGTGCTGTTAAACAGCTGATGTTCATTTCAGTGGTGGATGAAGTGATTTGTATGTACTGGTTGTGTATCCCTCTGAAGGTGCTACACTGTCTTTCACCTAACAATGCAAAGTTATCCTAATTGCAGATCATACCAGAATGAATGTCAGTTCTTCAAATGTCTGTGTCCATTCCAATGAGAGAGAGAGAGCGTGCGTGCGCCACAGTAGCAGGAAATTTGTTTTTCCCCATAGCAGCATCTGTCAGGTCCACTTGGACACCCCCTGAAGTCACGCCTTCATGGCGCTCAGTACTGAGCTCTGCCAGCCCTTCAGTTCCATCAGTGATGGCAACTGAAACTTCTCGCTCTTGCTCTGACCATCACCATTAGCAGCCTCCGGCTGTCCTGGGGGCATAGTCATTGGTGGTTATTGGTCGTTCGTATTAGTTTTGAAGTTTATGTACTGTTCTTACACCCCGCCTGCCTCCCCAACACTGTGGCATGCCTTGGTCCCTGGGGTTCAAAGCTTGAGAAGACGGTGGCAAACTTGTGCCTAAAAGTGACCCGCACACTACATGTCTGAAGTGCCTAGGGGGGAGGGTCACCAAAAGGACAAGTGTCACATCTGCAGCAGCTTTGAGTATGGGCACCTAAGGATCATGAGCAAAGGCTTTGGATCCTGCTCATGGAGGCAGCTCTGCACCCTCAAGCTGACCCGGGACTGATGGAGCCAGCTTAGAACACTTCCTTCTCTGGGTGGAGCAAGCCGAGGCTGACGGCACATGACCTGGCACCCAGGAGGGAGTCCAAGGACTCTGCATCAACATGGCACAGGACCTAAGTCTGGCAGGTGCCGATGGTCATCGCCAGTGCCCCAGGAGAGAGGAAACTCTCCCACACCCCAGTCTAAGGAAGCAGCGCCGGCCCGCCTATCCCATCTTGGGCCTAGTGGCTCCAGGGGCTCATCGATTCCTGCCCCCCCACCCATTACAATCCCTGGAGCAGGATGTTCATCTTTCCTTCACTCTGAAGACTTGAGGCAGCGCAGGACTTGATCCGCATGACGGCACCACCTTCTGCAAGGAGGGAAGAAGTGTTGTAGCGACCAGCATCCCCGTTCCCTCTCGGGACGAGCCAGCTCTGATGTCGTGCTGTTCTCCTTCTCTCCCTGGAACTGGCCATGCATCCTCAGAGTCTCATCACCAAGGACTGTTCCTCTGTGGTCTTCTCTTCGGAGATCTCAGAGTCTGATGCAGATTCCTACGATGCAGAGAGGTTGAATAGCAGGTTGCTATCACTGCCAACCTCACTCAGGGCAGTGGCCTCCACCGTGGAACCCGATCCAGTGGCCTTTTGGGCGTATCACTGAGCTCCCTGGTCTGTGCCGGCTGTATCTGTGCCGGCCCGATCTCGAATGACACCGGTGCTTCCACTACCCACCTCAGCCTTGGCACCACCCATCCGGACTCTGGCTTCCATCACTGCCCCAGCGACTCTTCCTGGATCTTCACGGGCAAGATCCTGTTCCTCTCCGACATCCAAACCTTGAATCGCTGCACCTTGCGGCATGGACGCTCCATGACTGAACCCGATGGAGCTTTCCTGCTCAGACCAGGCTAGACAAGTTCTCTTGGGTAGCAGGAAGCTCGCTACAAGAGCCACCTTCCTCCCCAAGTGGAAGAGATTTTCAGTCTGGTCGACACAGCATAACTTGTCCCCACCACCAGCCCTTCCCGTGGCGGGGAGCAGCGACTCCGCTCTCTGGATGTCTATAGGACATTGGCCTTTTATGGCAAAACCATTCAGGAAACGGATCCAGTTATTGCCCCGCTACAGGCTGGGGGGGGGCTAAGCAGCAGTTCAGCAGAAAAGGGCCTGGGTATTTCAGTGGATGAGAAGCTGGAGAGGAGTCCACAGGGCGCCCTTGTTGCCAAGCAGGCTAATGGCATCTTGGGCTGCATTAGGAGGAGCATTGCCAGCAGATCTAGGGAAGTGATTACTCCCTTTATTCAGCCCTGGGGAGGACACATCTGGAGGGCTCTCCTAGCAGCCAGGAGGCTGTTGAGGATTCCTTGCTGCCCTCACCTGGAGGCTGGGAACAGAGAGGTTGCTGAGTGAATTGTATGGGGGAAGTGGGTGTGTGTCCCAGCGGCCAAGGGGAGAAGGATCTAGTGATTCAGGCACTAGTGAAGGAAGGACTGACAGATGGGGGTTTTGGGTAGCTGAGCCTGGCACACGAGCAGGGTTTGTTCACTGCCCACAGGTTATGTTCTGTTAGGATCTGTGAGCCCACTAGCTCTCTCAGTACGTAGCACACGTGTTCTTCAGTTCACCCTTGCTGCCCTGGTCCGTCCAGCACATGTGCCATCCTGAATATTACTCAAGCTCCTCTTGGTGGCGAGTCAGAAGCTTAGTCTTGTAGCAGAGCATGTCCCCTGTTGAGAGAGCGCGTTCAGGGTCCCCTGCGTCACCAGGACTGGCCAATCTTCAGCAGCATCTGTATCCCAAAAGGGGTGGGCTGAGGGACTACGAAAGAGCCAGCCGGTCTCCAGAGGTTCACGTTGGCTGATTTGTTCAGATGGCAGCTTCCATGTCTCCTCTTTGAAAGCTTGTCAAAGGAAGGTCTGCATCCCCATTTCCCAGACTGTCCCCACGTGCCTCTGCTGGTTCTTCCATTCTCCGTCTGTCCTGCTTACCTCATCGCTTGCTCCTTGTGAGCGTTCTTGGAGCTGTTCCTTAGTGATGGGGTGTTTACACTGCACAGTACTGAAGCAGGAAAAGCCCAACCGGCATTGAATCTGGGGTGTGTTAGTACCGTCAACAAGCATTATTTATGGAAGCCTGTCGCATTTTGCAATTTCATGGACACAAAGCAGCTTAATAAATCCATATCCTTATAATCCCCTCCTCCAGATCTGCTTAAAAATCTTCGTTGGTGATGCACATTGTGTGTGGTCATTTACTGTTGTGTGTTCTCAATGCAGCACCTGATTTTATTTATGCCAGTTTCCTTCAAAAAGCAAAACGTTGTTGTTTTTTCCCACCATGCTGCGCTGCTGCTGTCGTATTATACTTTTGTTTTGAATCTTTGTTCTCCTATTGCATAGCAGCAAAATTTGTTTTAACTCTCTACTTTCCTGTAATTCTGTTGGTGAACAGCTCCTCTTGGGCGTTGTCACAGAACAGCTAGGCCTGGCTGGTATCATTACTAATTCACACTTGGAGAGTATTTTGCAAGAATCAATCTGTTGCCTTCTAATGGCTAAAATCTCTGCATTCAGTTGCATCAAAACTGTACTGAGGATTTTCACCCTCTAAAACGTTTTCCTACAGCGCAAAAACATATCAGCCAGCCGAAGCATGTCACTATAATCACATGCCTTATTTTGTCTCAATTTCCTCAGCATCAGTCACTCCTAAGCATGCCAGCAGAGAGAAACCCAACATTTAAAAATTGAAACTGAGTTCTAACATGGCTAAAAATCATATTCTAAATCTAATCGGAGGCCTCTGAAAGTTAATGAACAAAGTACATGGCTCTAAAGGAATTTGTTTGGTTACATGCACCGTTCTTTCTCCTTTTGAGAGGGGAAAAACACACCCATGTCTCTACCAATCCGTGCTTGTGTTTAGCATCCCTCAGTGGGATAGCTGCAGTATGTGTGTGTTAGGGTGCTTAGAATGAGTGCCGGCAGGGCAGGTAGGGTACTGTGTGCTAGGGCATGCTAGAGTATACAGCCCTCTAGCTGTGGACTAATGCACAGTGTAGACAAGTCCTCAGTGCCTCTCCTGAATCGCAAATAACCAACCCCCCTCGATCTCTCTTCCTCCTTGGGGAGCAGGTTCCTGGATGATGGGCCAGAGCCTCACCTGGTGCGAGTTGGCAAGGGGACTTACCTTGAGGAGTGTGAGCTGGGAATCAGCCTGTGTTGCTGCAGGGGAAGGGGTTGTCTGGGAGACGTTCCTGAGGGAAAGGGGGCTGGACAGATGCCTTGGGTGTTTATTTCTGTTGTTTACAGTGAGGCCGAGCTGCTCTCTTCCCCCTCCAGGGATGAATTCCATAGTGTAAGTCCAGTTCTGTCTGTCTGCACTTGCGAGTCTGGTTGTGAACAGTCTCAGGCTGTGTCCAGGCTCAGGGGTTTTTTCGGGAAAAGTAGCCTTTTTCCGAAAAAACTTCCCCTGCGTCCAGACTCAAGCCGCGTTCTTTCGAAATTAAATCGAAAGAATGCGGCTTTTCTTTCGATGGCGGTAAACCTCATTTCACGAGGAAGAACGCCTTCTTTCGAAAGTTCCTCTTTCGAAAGAAGGCGTTCTTCAATGTAAATAGGGCTTCTTCAAGCCGCTTTTTCGAAAGTTCAACGTGCAGTCTAGACGCTTTCTTTCGAAAGAGGCTTGCAGTCTAGACATAGCCTCAGTGAGGCCCTGCTGTCATGGGGGATGGTGGCTCTGGAGGGAGAGATGCTCTTAGCTACTCAGGGCTAACTCTGCGGGGGGGCTTTGAATATCACTAAGTTCTCTGTTAAGTGGGCAGCTGGCGTATGGGGCAGAGAAGTAGGGTGATGTCAGCGACCACCTCGGTAGCCATATTGATAACCTGGAGTGTTTTGTACCAGCTGTTCCTTGTTTCAGAGCATTTGGCTCCAATACTTGACGTGTGTCGTAATAATTGGGGCCCCACCAAATTCATGCCCCGTTTTGGTCAATTTCATGATCCTAGGATTTAAAAAATGGTAAATTTGAAGCTTTCCAATATTTAAATGTGAAACGTCATGGTGTTGTGATTGTAGGAGCGACTGGGGGGGATTGCTAGGTTATTTTGTAGGGGGGCTGCAGTACTGCTGCCCTTCCCTTTGCACAGCTGCTGGCAGCAGCAGCGCCTTCCGAGCTGGGCAGCAGGAGGGCAGTGGCTGCTGGCCAGGAGTCCACCTCTGAAGGCAGAACTACCTCCAGCAGCTGCGCAGAAGGAAGGACGGCCGGGTGTGGTGTTGCTACCCTGACGTCTGCGCTGCTGCCTGCAAAGCTGGGCTGTTAGTCATCAGCTGCCACTCTCTGGCCATCCAGCTCCGAAAGCAGCAGTGCAGAAGTAAGGGCGACTTGGGTATGGATTGTCACCCTTCTGCGCTGCTGCTGCTAGGCTGCTGCCTTCAGAGCTGCCGCCCGGCCATTACAGCCTCTGCTCTCCAGTTGCCCAGCGCTGAAGGCAGCAATGCGGAACTAAGGGTGGCAAAGCTGTGACCCTACTGAAACAACCTTGTGACCCCCCCCCCCCCCCCCGCCCCAGCCACTCTCTTTTGGGTCAGGATCTCCAATCTGAGAGAGACTGGCCTCCCCTGTGAAATCTCACGAAAGGCCAAGAGGACCCCAGCTGTCATGGTCCACAATGCATGGCCATGAATTTGGGATGGCCCTGGTGGCAAGCGAGGCTGTGCCGTCCTGGCTCGTTGGAGTTTCCCGTTGCATTCAGAGAGCCCTGAGGCTGTGGATCCATTTACAGTCTGAAAGCAGATGCTCTTGGTCATGGGGAGTGTTGCAGAGGGAATGGTGGGGGCGGAGCATTGGCCCTACTGGGCCTCCGGAGATGGAGAAACCCTGTGGGATTGGCCTGAGGGAGCTGACACACCTGTGCAGGTCCCGGCTGCCTGTCTCCGGTCTCGCCGGCAGCCACTCGAGGAAGGCTGAGGACTTGGCGCTCCGTGCTGCATGTGACCAGTGGGGCTGCTTGTTCTTATCGCAAGGTGGTTGGGGAGAGGTGGGGAAAGGTGAGTGAGTTTTCTGAAACAATTCAAGGTGAGCAGGAGCAGAGGCCATGTACAAACAGTTGGGCAGGGTTCTCGACAAGATGGTGAGAAGGCGCCTGAGCTCCAGCACAGACAAGCAGCAGGAGTTGATGTTTTCAGAGGCACTTGAGTTCCCCCCTGAACATCACTGGGGGTTTGGCGCCTTATGCCCCTAGGCTGCTTGGCAGTGCTCACGACAGCTTTCCGTGCGGCACCCACAGCTCTTGAAAGAGGCTGTTAGCTGAAGTTTACGATTATTCCAGGACTTTCCTAATTAGAATAAGAGCCGATGGCCAAGAACAACTGTTAGGCCAAATGAGGGATATAAAATCCTATTTAATCAGTTAACCGGTGAGATGTTATGTTGAGCTGGTTAACCACTTAACCAGGGTGAGAGGTAGGCTGGCTGGGCTGGAGCGGCCCTTGTCGTGGCGCGATGGCTGCCATGGCCTGGCTGGCCACTGGTGATGCTTACGGGATAACCAGTGGCCTGGCCGGGTGAAGCATCCCTGTCCATGGCATGATGGGCGGCTCTGGCTGAGCCAGGCCACCAGTTGACTGGTAACCATCACCATAACCTGACTGGTGGGAATCTTAACCATTCCCATCTCTAGGCCAAATACGTTTGACTCTCTGCAGCAGTTGACTTGCGTTATCATTGGTAATGTTTGGCTAATAATGGCTTCTAAGATGTGTTAACTTAAACAAACCGTAGCTTCGTTAGTTACTGCCAAAGCCACGTCTAGTGCCATGTGGTATTGACGGGGCAGGACGGTACTAGCTCTAAATTCAGATAAAAAATAAAATTGGTGGCAACCTCATTTCATTGGAAAAAAACATGGCACACTGGCATAGACACAGTTTTCTGCACAGAAAACATGACACTATTTATGAAGAGCCATGTCTAATATCCTTTTCCAGTTCGGAAAAAGGAGTTTATTTTAATACATCCTTTTTAATTGCTATGAGCTGGACTTGTAAATATTGTAAGTGGTTGAGTAATAGTCATCTGTTAGCAGACCAAACGAAAGGGACATTTTTTCCACTCTTTGAGCCCTAATATGGTTCACCCGGCTCTGAAGGGGATACTTTAGAGCGGATGTTTTTAAAAAAATCTGGTTAATAACTCAAAGATGGTTAATGTGAGGGGAAGCTGGTGTGCGGGGCTCTGTTGAGTGAAATGCCTGGGACCTTGTGCAGCGATCCAAGAAGGTTTGCCAGGGGACTTGTCATGGTTTAGGAAGGAGATGGGTTTGTTATCAAAATGTCTAATGAGCCTCTCCCTGAGCACGCTGTGAAATCAGCAGAATCAGCGTCATCTAGCAAAGTTATCACAAAACACGGGCTGGGAAACCCACTTTTATCTCGAATTTTCTGTCCGTGTGTATGGGGATTATGGAAGAGCTTTGTGAGGCTTAGAACATTCGACTGTCACTTCCATGGAGCAGCTTTTCCTTTTCCTTTTCCTTTTAATTTGCGAGTAGTTCTGTGTCTCCTCCTGGCCAGAGTCCGTTTCGTACCTGAACTAGTGAATTGTCATAAAATGTTGTAATCCTGCATGAGTCGGTAATGCAGAGCATATCACACAAACCAGGTTTGCTATACAATTTGGCAGAGAGCGAGAGAACAAACTAATTTATGATTCCATGGATTCTACTCCACTTCACAAATCCAGCATGTTTTTAAGTAACTTAATGGGACTGATTGGGGTGTGTCGAGAGAATCTTGTGTTAAGTCTCATTCTGGCAGGAGCTGAAATTTTCTGGTGACTTTTTTAGTCATTCACCTGTAGAAGAGTTGAATTATCTTTGAAGAGACAGAACCAGCGATCACAAATGTACAATATCAGTGCTGATAGCTTTAAACAAATCATGCTTTTATAAATGATCTTTGCTGTTAGATTTCTATGCATGTGTTAACATGTAAGGATCTGGTTTTAGTTAGAACTGAAAACTTCTCGGTAGCCACGTTTCTAACCTACTGCTTTGATCGAGGTGATGTAAGGGGATTGAAAAAGACAGTTTCTTTTTAAAAATAAATAAATCCTCCAGGGTAACATGAAGACGGTAACTTAATTTTGCTTTGTCTGTTTCAGGAATGTTGGTGGTGATTGTGTTGCTGCTGATTGCAATAGCTGTGGTTGCCGTCTGGCCAACACACTAACCACACGCGGGGACCACAGAGATGCCACCGAGCAGCAGCAAAGCTGGACAGTGTCATGGGATGCGAACAACCGTATTGCATACACATTTGGTGTCTTAGCTTCATCCTAATACCGAGTTTGTGTCCAATGATCAAGGCTCTCTGTGCTCCGTGCACAGCCAGAGGGCTAGGGCTACCTAAGCGCATTTGAACTTGAAAAGGACTCTCTTCCTCCTTTGCTTTTGTACTCCAGAGGGACACAACTGCAGTAGCTGGATCTTTTAAGAGATTTACTCTTCAGTGCAACTGACTCTAAGCCCCTTTTGTGGAGAGATCTGTAGCTCTCAGAATTTAACATACTGTATACTGCTCCTACGTGGTTAGTGTGATGTATATAGGGAGTTCCCTCTCGCTCTCTCACTAAATGCTGATCTTCGGTACCACGGTTTTGCATCTTATACAGAAGTGGGTGTTACAAAGAACTGATTTATGCCAAGTTTCAATGGAGCTGGAGGGTCGGAGAGCAGGAACAGCTCGAAGGAAAAGCTTGGTGATGAGGGTAGATGGAATATAAGAACTCAGATGTACCTTGCAAGCAGTATGAGGCAATCTTTGGCTGTCATGAGAGAATTACTGTGTTGATCTGCACAGAGAGAAATGCAAACAGCAGAGAGTCCTTCCAATGTTTAACACAAGCGGGTGCAGAGCATTGGAAAGCACTGCATGACGTGTGCTGGTAAGGAGGGAAGTGGCTTTCTGCTAACTGCACTCGGGACACGTTTTCCCTCAACTAACTGTGAAAGACCCAAGATGGTGAACAGACTAGTTTTCAGATCAGAGTTCTGCACAGCTTTCTTTGATGGCTTTTCATAACTGTTAAAAGTGCAAAGGAAATATTGCAAGTATTTAAAAAATTAATTAAATACTTTTTTCATGTTCATTTCTGTCCCAAAAACTCATTCCTTTATGTGCCAACTTAATTGTCAGAACTGAAAGAGCAATAATAATACTGAATAAAAGCCGATCCATTGATATTCCGCTTTTTACTGTCATGTTTTTTATTGTTTCCAGTAATGTCTTAATAGTTTAATGGTTTTCCATTTGTTTCCTAGAAAGTTTGATTTTGAGGAGAGAAACTGATTCCTTGGACTTCCAGTTGAATTTGAAATAACTTCTGTGCTTTTTAAATGTTTTTTTCTAGCTCCACGCTCATGCTTCTTATTCTTTGAAAATGGGATCTGTGCAATCATAGATCCAAACTTTATTCTGGGCACTAACAAGTAACATCCAACCTCCCTCAAACCAGTGCTGCAGGCACTGGGGTGGGATTCAAGAAACCTGGGTCCTAGACCTAGCTCTGCCACTGGGCTGCTGGGTGACCTTGCATGAGTCATTGCTCTGTGCCTCAGTTTCTCCATCTGTAAAAAGGGGATAATGACGCTGACTTCTTCCACAGAGTGCTTTGAGATGTAAGGACACAAATCACTCTGGAAGAATTAGATATTATTGGTAAGCTTCTCCCACAGCGTCTTCTGCCATTGGGCCTCAACTCAGCCCTAAACGTTCAAGCTCGATGAGCCTGTCACACCAGGAGTATATATTGACACTGTGGTGGTGTGTTTTGTGGGGCACAGGAATTCTGGAAGCTGGCTGACTCCAGAAGCCTTACGTCACAAAGACAGTTCTTTCCAAAATATACGGTTTTATCTAAAATAGAAAAGAGAGGTCAAAATCCAAGCAAGTTTTGATTGATCTGAAATGAAAAATCTCAATTTTTTCCCATGGGACAGAAAATCTGTTTTCCAGCCAGCTCTCCATAGCCTGAGCTGTTGCTCTCTTGCTGATGTTTCAGTGTAGGGGTAACCAAAGTGGGGAGTGCAGATGATATGGGAGGCAAGTACACTGGAACAGTCCAGGTGAACAACCCATTAAGTAACCTGGTGACCACCAAGTGATGTGAGATGAGCAGCCGTGTATTAGAGGGGGAAAATACCTTGTGTTCTGTGCAGTAAAAAGCAAGAACTCCATGCACCTACATTGCCGGGAGCTGCTGCTCTTAAAAGATCCGAAGAGTCAATTAATTCAAAATGATTTTTATGCCTGTTTGCTTCTTTGTCACTTGGAAAGAAGCTTCCTATTCAAACAGCTGGAGAAGAAGGTGGCAGCCCTTAGCCAGTGCATGTTTTGCAGGAATGTCTCAATGACCTTATGGCTTGACTTCTTTCCAGGACAAATGGAGCTTTTAAACCCAGCCACTCCGGCTGAAAACAAGCAATTGTGGTTCTCGATGTATTTCAAATCTCCTGCGTGCGAGCGATTTCTGTGTTACGGAACATGAAGACCCTGACTTTTAATTAATACTGCTGTTTATGGAGGGGAATTAAGGTTTTATTTGAATTCCCTGGATACGCTGGGCAGAATAAATTATGCGGCTGTTCTATGCACCAGTCTAGGTCTGTTGTGTAGGAGCTTTTGAAAAGGTATTTTCTGATTTGTTGTGTTTCGGGGCATGGGGAGGATTCTGAGCCATGAGAAGAGGAGAACTACTGCATCTTTATAGCTGAAGTATTTGACAGAGCCTTCGATTTGCCCTTTAACGTTCAGCAGAGCCTGTGGGTGAGGAATGCTGTTAAAAAAGAGGAGTGGCTTTGGCAGGGCGTTGCTGTTGTGCATGGAACCCTTTTCTGGTTTACTGCTCTTTGGAAGGGCAGGCTTAAAGCAAGCAGCAGACTGGTTTCATTATTGTCCACAAGCGAGTGGAACGGCCGCGTGTGAAGTGTGACCAGGCTGCAGTTCAGCCCGTGTTCGGTCGAGTCTATTTAACAAATGTTATGAGCTGGTTGCTCGGGCAGCTGGGCATGTGATACGCATTCAAACCAAGCAGCGCCGTTCCATTGCCCAGCGTGGACGCCCTCGCCCTTTGTACGGACGGAGCCATGCCAGCCCCATCGTCCCCAGCAAAGAGCCATACAGTAGACTCCTGCTTAGCCAGAGACTGTGCGCGCGCAGCTGGGACCCCTCTGTCTCCAATGTCCCGGGAATGCGGGAGGGGCAGGGGGGGACGAGCCGAAGGAGCTTAGCTTAGTGGTGCAGAGGCAGAGGGGGCACCTGTGGCAAAGCCAGGACCCAAGCTCTAGCTAGGCCCTTGCGGGGAAGGTCCAAGGGAAGCCAGTGCAGTTCAACATGCTTATGAATGTAGCTTTAAATTCGCTCCACCTAGAGATAAGGGGCAGCTTTTCACTTGCAGGGGCAGGCAAACCATTGCACCACTTGCCTGCCACGGCGGCGGGTTCTCCAGCTTCCATCGAGGTTGAGCAGCTTTCTGAGCCGTGGTCTGGCTCGCCTGGCGGTGGCGGGCTTGGAGGAGAGCTGACGAGGTGGTGATTTTAGGCCGGTTCGCGGGAGGAAGCGGCTGAGCGTAAGAGAGCCCACCCTGGCAGGAATTAGTGCAGCGTGCAGCCCTGCCCAAGCCCGACCCAGCCTAAAAGGGAAATGAATCCCTGGGCTCCCGTAGCTGGCAAATGTCATGTCCTGGCGGACTGAGTCAGCTGCACTGGCACGTACCCTGGCAAATGACGTGCCCATCGCTAGGGCTTTCCCTTGGTTGGCAGAGGTCAGGGCGGGGCTTCGCCCTTCCTTCTGGGCCACCCTGAAACGTGAGGAGCCAAAGGCCTCGTGTTCTCTCGCTGTGGCCAAGCCCTGATTGTTTTACCTGGAAGGGGTGAAAATGCTCCACACACCTAAACGCCTCTTCCTGGGAGGCAGCAGGGGAAGGCCGGGTGTGGTCTGAGGCCTGGGTTTCTGGTTGGAAGCTCCTTCCAAGAAAAGATTCCCAGTCAGAAAAGTCTGTTAGACAAAGCCGGCATTGGACTGTGCCTGGCCCAGGTGAGAGCACCTCCTGTTGGGGGGAGAGAGACAGACGCTCACCCCCTCTCCCGGGCTTTCGAGCTGCACACAGCTCTTCCTCAGCATGGCTCAAAAGCTGCTCTCCCTCCACCGGAATAAACAATATTCCCTCACTGAGACCAGGAGTCTGGCTGCTTCCTGGGCAGGTCAGGATGGGGAGAGAGGGGCCTGCAGGAGAGGAGGAACACAGACAGGGGGACCTAAGCATGCTAAGGTGAGTGCCCATCCTGCTGATGCAGCTTCCAGCCAGTGCGTCCTTCCAGCTGCTGCTGATTAACCCAGCCAAGTGGATCGGTTTGGTTTCCCTTCCCTGTTAGACTCATGGGTGCAGCTGTTGAGAGCCGAGTACGAGCTTCAGGCGGCTCTCGCTGCTGCCACAGGGATTTCTGCTACCTGGCGCTAGCTTTGGGCGTGGGCGGCTGTGGCATTCCGCACACCTGTGCAGCCATTGGAGGGCGCACCGGTGGTGTTGTGTGAGAATCATTTTGCTAAAGGAGTCCCTCTCCTGGCTCCTGGGTGTGCTGGTGCCACACAACTTTTTTGGGGGGGGAGCTTTTCTGATTCGTCCATCTGCCACTCCCGTACCAGTGGAGATGGGGGAGCACGATCCGTGAGCGTGGACCCCGGAATTGCTCTCGCAGGGTCCAGTTACAAAGCAAAGTTGCTCCTCTTCTGCCTGCGCCCGATCCCGTTAGGCCGTTAGGTCCTATTCAAAGTGCCTTCCTCGCCGTCTGTCTGTACAGCAGCTGCTGCTCCAAGAAGAGTAATTTCAATAGGCACTGAATTCGCGTCTTAGAGCCAGTCGCCAGCCAGAGTGGCCCCAGAGCCTTGCAGGCGCGTCTTTGGGAGGGACTGCTTTGTACTGGGCTCTGAGGAGACGTGAGATGACCCAGCGCACCAGGGAAAGGCTCCGTGCTGAGAGCGGGGGCGAAAGGCCTTGGCAGGCGCTAAGGCGCTCACACCCACCCTTCCGCTGGGAATAAGCCCATTCCCCCCCACCTCACAGCCGCCCCCGTTTCGCCTTCGCGGGCCATTCGCTGAGAGCTGGGGAAGCCTGTTGAATCTATTTTCCCTTTTTTTTTTTTTTTTTTTTAAGCTTCATGCAAGAGTGCGGAAGGGCGGTGACGGCATGTTTGACCCCTCTGCCTCGGCTACAAAGATCTGAGATCACCGACCTCTAAAGTTTTGGAACTAATAAATTATCGGAGACGTGAGTCGCTCAGCGTGACCTCTCTGCAGGTCACAGGATCTTTGCCTGCGTTATTCCCTCTCTCACCATTTGGCATCCGGGAAGTCCCTCTCCCCCCTCCCCCCGCAATACCATCCTCCGCACTGTTTAACTAGTTGTGCAGGGTTTTCATTCTTGCTGTGGAAGGCTGGGGCTGGCGGGGACACCAGCCAGGCTCTTGAGCATGCGCTGTGAGGAACAGCTGACATCTCAAGAGCTTTGCAACTGATCGAGCAACACAAGTCGCTCTTGAACCAAGCCTGGGCTGCTGCGTTCCTGGGGGGTGTTTTCTTTGGCTGCTGTTACACCTTTTGCTTAGGCTGCCTTTCTCCATGTCTTCTGATAAGTTCTCCTTGAACCTTGCCAGCATGTTCCCAGCTCCTTAGCACCCTGACCCGAGGTGCTGGGAGGCCAGCGGAGCTGCTGGAAAGCAGGAGGTGCCTCTTGGGAATTGTCCCGAGGAGGGGAGAGAAGAGGGGAGTAAATCATTCATGGTAGGGTCGGCCCTGGCTGCGGGTCTGGCCTTTCTTTGGTTTGCTCCTAAGGAGTCCGAGCACTGCCCTGCCGTGAGAACGGATTTCTCTGGTCATAGACCTGGACACGGTGGGGAATGCCTGGGGCGTAATGGAGCCATGCAGGGTGGCTCAGGGCTGCTAATGGGACCCAGGAGCCTAAGTCGCCCGCTGAAACCCATCCGATCCCATGGGTCAGTCTCATCCCATGGGATACCCAGAGGCCTCCGGCGGCTGCGTTGGGTGGGCAGTGGGTTCCCTCTGAGCATCACGGAAGCCATCGTCTCTGGCAAGAAGTCAAACCGCCCCGGGCGTGCTCAAGCAGAGACTGTGGAACGGAGCTCAGCAGCGTCAGGGCTGGGAGGCAGCTGTGCTGCTTCCATGTTTGGATCAGGGCCCCCTCCAGAGCTAGAAACCTGGCGACTGTCACCAGCCCAGAATTCCCAAATGTGTTTTTGCTGATGGCCAGCGACAGGGACAGGAGCCAGGCGGCTCTTTCAGCCTCCCTCAGCGCCCAGCCCGAGTCTGGATTGCCTGGTACGCTAGGGGATGCCCGAAGGCAGGGCCTGAGCCACCAGGCTGATTCCAGCTCTACTAAGAGCAGCTGGGCCCAGCACCTTCAGAATCAGGCCTGTATCCCACAGAGCGAGAGCCCCTTTAATCTCAACGAAACTCAAGAGACCGGCCTAGCACAAGTACCGTTTACAAGAGTTTATTCAACTGGATTCTGACTTTAGTTCTACCAAGTGGGTGATGAACAGTTACAAGCTCCTGGTTCAGTTACAGCCAACTAACAAAACAAAAAAAGACAACTTGGGGGGAAAATAAGAAAATCCACAACCTTTTCATGTCATTAAATATATTCATATATAATAACCATAATATATTAGTATGCATTGTAAAGAAACATTGCCCAAAACAGTACGTCATGGTCATAACTAAACAACATTTACAATTCAAGATATTAACAGAGAGAATCAAAACAACAGCACAACACACAGGTTTTTCTGCCAGGTCTGTGTAGACGGAGAAGGCGGGTGGCCGTGTGCGGGAAGTGGGGGGGGGGGAAGGGGCACAGAATGAAGCAAACGAGAAGGAAACGATTCTTGTTTAATGCGGCTGTGACGGGAGGATTGTTTTGGCGTTTCAGCTGCTCTCCGGAATTGCTTGGTCGGCGCCGCAGCCCTGTCGTCCTGCCACAGATTCCACCGTGGGCTAGCCTGGTTTATTTTGGTGGGACTCCAGGCGCCTTAACGTTCCCCCGTTGTGTGACCCTCAATGGCAGCGGCCTATGTAGAACCTTCCCCACCTGCGCTTTGCCCACTCCCTACGCCCCCAGGGAGCCGCTTTTCTCTGGCTGCCCAGGATGGTTATTTTGGGTCTTTCACCTGTAAGGCCCAGACGAGGGGTTTTTATTTCAGTGGAACATTCTGACAGGGGCTCAGTTTCCAGGGGGAGCAGCACAGCGTGAAACGCAATTCGCCTCCGCCAGTGGACTGGCAGGGTTGAGCGCATCAGACGCAGATCGGCTTGGCCGAGGTGGGGGCATCAGTTCCTTGCTGGCTGTGGCATGGGCTTGCCTGCTTGGCTATCTCCAAATGACGGGGTTAGGTTTCTCCTGAGGAGCAACAGCCCTAGAGATGGTGTTACCCAAGGGGCGAAGTCCTGGCCGCCTGAAGTCCAGGGGGGCAGCAGCCCATAGAGATTGTATGTGAGGCTTCTGGACGAGCGGGCTTGCTGGGTACAAGAGAGGGGTCGTTTACAAAAATCTCTAGTAGTACAGTGCTGGTTAATAAAACGTCTGCGCTCCAGTTAGTTTTACGTCTCCTACTAACCATCCAAACAAGCTTCTTGGGGGCAGGGGAGGTTGGTTTGTTTTGATTCAACTGTCTGGAGTGCCCAGGCCTTTTGCAGCTCTTCGGCGGATCAGTATCCTGGTGGAGGCAGGAACGTTTTCTGCCTGTGGGCTTCTTCCAAAGCCGGGAAAGGCAGTAGAAAGCAGGGTGGGAGGTTTCTTTTTCAAGTTTAGTTTTTTGTTGTGAATACGCTCCTGGGCTCTGGGCCAGTAACGCCAGCTCCACGGACCCAACCGTGGGGGTGCCTGCCGTTCTACAGCCAGCCATTGCAGTGCGGCCAAGTCAGCGTGGCCTCGGGGGGCATTGGGGAAACGCGCGGAGGGGGGACGTGGTACCCAACTCCGAGCCTGGGGCAGTGGGAACTAGAGCCTGATTTTGCTGCACAGTCGCTGCTGGGGCAAGTTCTGCGGGTTCTTTCTCCTACCAACTAAACTTTCAACTTCCCGGGCCCGCGCTGAGCAGAGCTGGGCACCTCTCCACTCGACACATATTTACTTGCTTGCTTCAGGGTGGTTTGTCATTATATAAATATTGTCAATTGCTATAAAACAAGGGAAATGGCTGGAAAATGTACTAAGTGGATGTTTCCAAGTTTCCTACCAGGAAAAGGCTCAGGGAGGTTTTGGTTTGGTGTTTTTTGTATTATGGGCATCCCCGCGTTTTGAGTCTGAATTGTGCATCCAAGCCCCTCACCTCCCTGCTGTCGCAGTTGTTTGTACAAGCCATGAATGCAAAGTGCCCTCCCCCTTTAGTTCCTACAAAAAACCCGCCCAAGCAGAGCGCCCACAGCCTCGGCGGAGGAGTGCCGCCCTCAAACAGAGCCTGCTCCTCCGCCCAAGCGCTCCCCAGCTGCTGAATGGCAGCAATGCATCTGGAAGCCACGTGTGAGTCGAGCGCAGCCCCTCCTGACGGCGGGCTCCAGAGCTGCTCTGATCTGCACTGTCGGATGCTTCTCCTGCTTTGGGGAAGGATTGGTTCTCCAGGGGCGAAGCGGCTGAGTCGCGGCAGAGGGCTGAGCCCAGAGGCTGGAAGCAAAGCCATATTTGCTGCTGTAGCACAAAGCCCCACACAAAAGTCTCCATTCCCAGTGTGAGAAATGCAAAGCTGGGGGGGTCAGCCGGCTCAGGGCACAGGACGACTCTCAGGGCAGGAAGGCTCATGGCCGTGTGGGCATCCCAGCCGTTTGCCTGGCCGGGCCTTCAGCTTCTGAGTAATGTGGAAAGGCCAGTGGGGGCCTGGGTGTGGGGAGGGGCAATGGATTGAGAGGGGCCAGTTGGGTACAGAGGGAAGCGTCTGCCAAGAAGGCTTTGGAAAGAAGCCCCCAGGGCGGCTGTGTCGCAGCGTAAGCCATTGGCACGTCGTTCTGGACGGGAGGGGAGGGTCTTCTCCAACGCACCTAGGGGAGCCTAACTGCCTGCTCCAAGCCAAGCCGGGCACCCACCTCCCTCAGGTGCGACTGCAAATCTTAACTCTCCTGCCTCGACCGCTCTCTGGATTGACCCGGTGGCGCTTGGCTGTTGGCAGAGGGGCCCCGGGTTTGGAAACGCTGAGGACTGTCAGCTGGGAGGTGGCGCCGTGCGCCAGGGCAGCCACCGCACTAACCAGCTGGCATCTCGAGGCTCTCCGTTGCAAACCTGGGTTTGAATCCAGCAGGAATGCATGGGCCGGGCTTGCAGTGTGGGGGGCGAGTGTGAAACGCTGACGAGCGGGTGCATCACGTGCCGCGGGCGTGCAGGCAGAACAAGCACCGTCCCCCGGGCCTGACTGAAAATCTAGCCCTGTCTGAGACAGCACAGCAGGCAATCGATTATTAGAACGACATTTTACTGAAGACCATTCAAGTAACCAGTGTTAATTGATCCTCAAATACGTCCTCAGTGATCAGTTTCTAATGAGTTCCCCTACGATCACTGTCTTGTTCAATCTAAGCAGGGCAAACGTGGCCCCGGGGGAGGGGAGTTAATTTCCAGCACTGCGGTGGGTTAGTTTCGCGCAGGGTCGAGTGTTCCTGTCTCTAGGCTTTGGAACTAGCAGGCGTTAGCAGTTTTAAGGCAGTTTGGCGTCTGCGATCTCTTCGAGGCAAAGGGGGGGGGCGCGAAATAAGCGAGGGGAACTGGTAACTGAACGAGCGAGCACGGTCCTGCGGCGATCGAGGCAGCGCGGCCTCCGTTCAGCCTCGTGGCGCAATGGTTTCTCTTGCGTGTCTGTGATTTTGTTCTGTATGGTGAGGTGCAGACTGGGCAGCCCCGCAGACGTGATTCCCCTACATCCCAACCCCCCCGCCCCGACACACAAACTGCAAAGTGAGCTCCGTCCCAACCCCCTAACCCTCCCTATCTGCTCCAGTCCTACACAAAGCAGCATGCACAGTCTCTTGCCCTCGCGCTCTGCTGCCCTCGTCCCTTAGGCTTTCTTACACTTCCCCTTCTTCTCCCGCTGCTGGAACTTCCGGAGCCGCCGAGCCCACGTGTCCCTCCACTGTATCACCAGGCTGCTCTTGTCCGCGACGATGCCGTTCTGGTCCGGCGAGGCAGCGTCGTTGCCCAGCAGCAGGTACTTCTTCATGGGCTTGATTTTCGGGCACTTGCACGCTATGTCCTTGGAGCGGATCCACAGGGTCTGGTCTCCGCGCCGGATCCGGTTGCTCCCTTGCTTATACACGGAGATGACATTGACGGTGAACTTCCACCAGTCGCCGGCCTTGTCCGCCTTCAGGATGTGGGTTTGCACAGCTGGAAAAAGAGAAGAGAAGGAAAAAGTTGAGGCTTGTTTTTAACTTGTGGGCCCTTGTAGCCAACAGGGCTAGTGGCATATTAGGGGCATTAGGAGGAGCATTGCCAGCAGGTCTAGAGAAGTGATTATTCCCCTTTATTCGGCTCTGAGGCCACATCTGGAGTGTTGTCTAGTTCTGGGCCCCCCACTATAGAAAGGACGTGGATGCAGGGGTGGCAGGTGGCAGAACGAGGAGCAATGGGCTCAAGTTACAGTGCGGGAGGTCTAGTTGGACATTAGGAAAAACTCTTTCCCTAGGAGGGTGGGAAGCGCTGGGCTGGGTTCCCAAGGGAGGGGCAGAATCTCCATCCCTAGGGGTTTTCAAGTCTCGGCTTGACAAGGTTCTGCCTGGGGCAGGGGCCTGGACTTGATGCCTCCTGAGGTCTCTGCCAGCCCTGGGATTCTACGAACTCCAGCTAATAAAGCAGCTGAGAGCAGGCCCCTCCCCCTCTGGTGACCAGCCTCCAGGGGGCGTGGCCAGTGGCTCTGCGGGGGCCACGCGTGGAATGAGCTTTGTCTGAAGCCAGATCCCCAGAACCAGAGTCCGTGGTGCAAACGCCACCACTGCAGTCGCTGTTTGGGATCTGCTGTGCGGCCAGGGAGCCAGCCACGCCCCAGCACAGCCCCCGGGCGAGGCCCCTGCAAGTCGGGGTGAGGCATGTCGGAGGCTTCGCCCCGCTTCTCGTGAGGCCCCTGCTCTGGGGGTAGATCCAGGACGAGAGAGAAGCTGGATAATTTCCTGGAGGTTAGGTCCATAAAAGGCTATTAGCCAGGGGATAAAATGGTGTCCCTGACCTCTGTCTGTCAGAGGCTGGAGAGGGATGGCAGGAGACAAATCGCTTGATCATTGTCTTCGGTCCACCCCCTCTGGGGCACCTGGTGCTGGCCACTGTGGGCAGACAGGATACTGGGCTAGATGGACCTTTGGTCTGACCCAGTACGGCCGTTCTTATGTTCTTATGACACGAGTCTCCAGGCAGGGCCATTTCTGAGCACACATCTGATGCCGAACCACAAAAGCCAGGAACCGAAAGTACATCCCCCTCTTCTCTGCCAGGCACCCACCCGCCCGTCAGCACGGCTCCGGTGCACCACCCAGCATGCGCTGGTGCCTAACGCCACCCCGAGCCCTTCTGCGCAAGACTGCCCCCCCCCCACTACAAGTAGCGCTCAGCATCTCGGGCAGGAGCTGGTGCAGAGGGGGCAGGAGCTGGCAGAAGGCTCCAAGTGTGCAGGGGACCATGGAGGTTCCAGCCGAGTGGGGCAGGCTCACTACTAGCGGCGAGGCTATTAAGGGCCCTTGGTCAAGGTGGTCATTTGGCTCATGGCAGAGAGGGGCCACAGGCAGACCCCCACCAGCAGGTCCTTAATACCTCTCAGCCTCTCCCGACCCCCAGCCTGCTCCCAGGCTGGCCTCTGGTTTGCTGCGTCTTCGCTGTTGAGGGGCTTGGGCCAGGGTGGCCCCTGGAGATGAACAAAGGGGCCAAGCAGCACGCTCTGTGCCTGCCGGCTCAGCGATCATGGGGGCATCCTGTCCGGTGGGGCCGGTCCCTCAGCGAGCCGTGGCCTTGTTTGCCAAGGGGAGCACACCGAGGGGCAGGTGTCGCAGGTTGGCCCAGGGCCTGGCAGCTCCTTAGTGGCTGTAACTGCACCGTGCAAACGGCTTCAGGGGCGCGATGCTTCATTTACCCCTCAGCGCCTGGCCAATGGCATTTCTGGTAGGACTGGGCGGGCCTGGGGTGTGCTCTCTTCTGGACCCGCCGGCCTCCAGTAGCTCCGTCGGGCATTCTGAGTCGCGACTCTCCCCTCACCTGCTCTTCTCCAATGCTCACGCCCAGCTGGTGGGGCAGGGACAAGGGCCGGGGCTGCCGGGTGAACCCAGACTAAACGGCTACCGAGTCCTGGTTCTGGCAGCAAGAGGCCCGTCCGCCATATCTCAGATGTTCCTGGGCATCCTGACCTCGGCGCTCCGTGTTCCACACGCAGCTCTGATGGCAACCGTTGCCGTGTTTGCCTCGCTCAGGGATTTGACCCTCGTTAGGAACGTTAAAACAATAAATAGAAATCGGGCTCGTGTTTGACTGAAGTCATGAAGGTCGCCATGGTGACCAAATGCACCCCTTGCACTTAAGAGAGGACGGGGGGAAATAAACCACCTGGAACCCTTATTTTCTTTGGACAGAGCAGGCCAGGACCGTGCAATGAATTTCATTGCAAGAGATTTTCAACGTTTACTCAGCAGCACTGCCACGTGTTAACCGGCCCCGACACCCCACGGCCTTCTCCCCGGTGCTGGAGGGCTGAGGGGGTAACGCAGCTATGAGCTGTGGAGACCAGACACGATTCTCATGCACCCCTCCAGCACAGCTGGGCTCGGCTCTCCTAGGTTTCCTGAGAGCTGTTTTGCCTTTGCCTTGCAGATGAGAGAGAAGAGCTTGGGCGACCCAGAGGAAAGCTGTGCCCCCTGCCCTGGGAGTAGCAGCCAGGAGTTCCACGAATCTGGACAAGCAGCTCTGTGTCCAGAGACATCGGCTCCTTTCCAGGCCTCACCCTGAGCCTGGCCCCTCCACGTGTGCCCATCTGGCCACGCTGCCCCCCAAGAGGCGAACAGCCCCCAGGGATGGTCTGTGGTTAGCAGCAGCTTGGCACTAGAATAGCAAAGGCTGCAGCTGGCCAGGGGTGTGAAGGCGCTGGAGGCGGCCTGGCCAAGGTGTGATGGAGGGCGATACCACTCGGCACAGAGCAGGGGGTGCGAGGACGGGATGTGGCCGTACCTTTGGGGGGATGGAGAGGGTGGAGGGCGATACCACTCGGCACAGAGCAGGGGGTGCGAGGACGGGATGTGGCCGTACCTTTGGGGGATGGAGAGGGTGGAGGGCGATACCACTCGGCACAGAGCAGGGGGTGCGAGGACGGGATGTGGCCGTACCTTTGGGGGGATGGAGAGGGTGGAGGGCGATACCACTCGGCACAGAGCAGGGGGTGCGAGGACAGGATGTGGCCGTACCTTTGGGGGGATGGAGAGGGTGGAGGGCGATACCACTCGGCACAGAGCAGGGGGTGCGAGGTCGGGATGTGGCCGTACCTTTGGGGGGATGGAGAGGGTGGAGGGCGATACCACTCGGCACAGAGCAGGGGGTGCGAGGACGGGATGTGGCCGTACCTTTGGGGGGATGGAGAGGGTGGAGGGCGATACCACTCGGCTCAGAGCAGGGGGTGCGAGGACGGGATGTGGCCGTACCTTTGGGGGGATGGAGAGGGTGGAGGGAGATACCACTCGGCTCAGAGCAGGGGGTGCGAGGACGGGATGTGGCCGTACCTTTGGGGGGATGGAGAGGGTGGAGGGCGATACCACTTGGCTCAGAGCAGGGGGTGCGAGGACGGGATGTGGCCGTACCTTTGGGGGGATGGGGGGATGGAGAGGGTGGAGGGCGATACCACTCGGCTCAGAGCAGGGGGTGCGAGGACGGGATGTGGCCGTACCTTTGGGGGGATGGAGAGGGTGGAGGGCGATACCACTTGGCTCAGAGCAGGGGGTGCGAGGACGGGATGTGGCCGTTCCTGGAGCTGGCCCAGCCCAAGGAAAGCAGACTGTGCCAGCAAAGAGCAGCCTGGGTAACAGCTGGGATGCAGGAGAGGGCAGCTGTACACGAGGCCCGTTTTCCGGGGCAGAGTCACGGCCCAGCCTGTGGCAGGTTCTGGGTCGCAGCGCTTGCAGGCAGCCCTTTCTTCCCCAGGCTTGATTGTCCCCCGGGGGCATCTGCTCACCTCCCTTTGCAAAGCCCATGCTATGGCAGTTCTCTTCCAAACAGCTGGGACCAAGTGGCCGGAGGGAGGGGTGTGGGGATGTCGGACTTCTGGCTGACGTCCGGGGGGACGCGGTCTGACAGGATGCCGCTAGCAGCTGAGTTAACCGTCCAGCATCTCTTGGGAACTCAGCCCGTCCCTTCCTGAGGAAGCAGGGTTGTGGCAAGCGAGCTGCCCCCAGGTGCACACCTGGCTTCCATGGAGCCACTGCGAGGGGCCCAGGTGGCCGGACCGTCTAGACGAGGCCAGCCCTCCGTGAGCAACGCCGGACGTCAGCCAGAAGTGCAACATCCCCGCGCCCCTCCCTCCGGCTGCCTGGTCCCAGCTGTTTGGAAGAGAACTGCCCCAGCGCGGGCTCTGCAAAGGGAGGTGAGCAGCAGCCCTCGTGCCGCCCCGCCCCGCCACGCTCGCTCACGGGCTTGTTGAGAAGGCGGATCCTGTGCCAGAGCAGCGTAAACCAGCACGGCCTGAACGCCGGGTCAGGTGCAGTGTCTGCCCCTCGCCCAGGCAGCCTGGATTCCCAAGGGCGTCCCCGCGAGCCTGGGATTGCTGCCTCCTTAGCGCTCTGCTGCCCAGGCTCTGTTTGGCTGCTGATTGGCTGAGGGTGCCCACGCCGCCAGCCAGCTGGGAATGCTGAAAGTGGAAGGAAAATCAGCTAGGAATCGGCTCTGGGAAATGGCTGGGAGCTGGAGCCCAAAGTCTCTGGCTCTCTCCTGCCGAGGGCAGGCACCACCAGTTCAATTGATGCTTAGCCCGGATCAGCTGAGGCAGGGGGAGCCCCGTTCATGGGGCCATGCTTGTACCTGGAGCTCAACCTTCCCACAGGGCTGGTTCCGGGAGGGCAGGGACTGGACTCGTGGTCTCGTGAGGTCCCTTCCAGCTCCAGGGTTCTGTGAAAGTTGCGGGAAGGTTCTGGCTTGGTCCACTGAAAAGAGACTGGACTGAGCCAATGTTTGACCCCAGTTTTGAATCTCCACAAAGTCCAAAGGGGCTTGGTGCAGGCGGGCGGCTGGCAGTGCACCCAGCGATGGCTGCATTGCTAATTCCATCCCGTTGCTAGTGGTCTGCTAAGAGCACGCGGCTGAGATCGAGCATGCGAGGAACGAGGCAGCGCGAGCTGTGGGCAGGGCTGGTGAAACGCCGACGCCCTGAAGTCCAGGTGTTCATAAGCCAGAAGACACATGTTGGATGCTTGTGTTCCTTTGGGAAGGTGGGGGCGGGGCGGGGACACGGAGGTTAGCTGAGCCAGTTCCCCAATCTCTGGCAGGGCTGTGCAGAGGCAGGAAGGTAGAGTGGGCCAAACCAAATCCCCGGCCGTGAACCCCAAAGCTGGGAGCTGGCAGCTGATGGGTGGTTTGTCTCTTGGCATCAAGGCTGAGCGGAGGCTTCTGGGCAATTCTCTGGGTGGCCAAAGGGGCTTTTCCCCTCGCCTGGAGACGCCGGTGCAGCGCTGTGCCAGGGCACGCGGGGTCAAGAGGAGACGGTTCTACATGGCCTTGGTTCTGGGCAGGGTCTGTACTCCCGAGGTTCAGACACAGTCTGAGCATTGAGTGCAGAACCAGTGCTCTCCTTTCAGCCCCACAACTGCCAGAGCGCAGATCCCTCGTGGGGCCATCCGGGCACCATGTCAGCCAGCTGTTCCTGGGAAATCCTTCCCTCATTTTGGACACTGTTGTTTATGGGACCCTGAGAGGGGGAAGTGGAATGACGGTGATCCTTGAGAACAACTGGCAAGCCATCCAGCAAGGGGCCTCCCCTCCCTAGGCTGCCCCACAAGCCAGAACAAACTCCTGCTCGTACATTGCAGTGTCCTTTCATCCACATGCAGCCACCTCTGGGGTGCAGCGCCGAGGCTGCTTAGCAGCACCCAGCAGCACTACTCCGCCATTACACCGGGGGATGTTGCATCAGAAGGGAGTGGGAACAGGCCGCTTCCTGGTCACCTTTGGGAAGAGGATCTGGAAATGAGGCCCTGGGGTTGGCAAGGGCTTCCTCCCAGCTCCCTTGAATTTACACCGCTGTGCTGATCCTGGCGGGTGCCGGACTGGCTGTCCGGGGCAGTGTTCAGAAGGCCCAGGAGCGATCATGGTTCTGCCAGGGGAAGGGTCCAGCTCAGGGATGCAGGGTGAGTTCAGCGACACCCGGCTGTTGCGTTATGCACGAGCTGCAGCCCCTGTGTGAGACAGTGTCTAGATGGAGCTAGCAGGGGGCCGGATCCTGGTGTTGGTTCTGCCCCACCCTCCCGTGGTGCTGAGCTGGGCTGGAACCTCCTGATGGAAGCGGCAGGCTGCTCGCCGGAACTTGAGCCCCTGGGCTGCATGTTACTGGTCACTCACCAGCCCCTTCTATTGTCTGGCTGCGGCCTCTGAGCCAGCCCATGCCTGCCCCTTTCTGCCCTGTGGCCCAGGCAGAGGAGAGCCCTGCCATCGCCCATTGCCCCAGGGCTGCCTCTTAACCCAGATACTTCGCTGGCCGCTTGGCGCCACCCAGGCAATGAGTGAAAGCATCTCCCACTGGGTCCCCGCAGAGACGCTCAGGAGCCCAGCCCCCGGCGCAAAGCAAGGCCAGTCCCAACTCAACCATCCCAGCCAGGGCTTGGTCAAACCGGGACGTCGATCTCTCGGAGCGCTTCTGAAACGCCTGGGTCGCTGCCCCGGCCCAGCGCTCAGCCCGAGCAACGGAGCCAGAGGCCCCTTGCAAAGCCCTAGCCACCGCCTCTGCTACCCGTTGCAGGTAACACGCGTTCACCCGACCCGTTTGCTGCACGTGCCACTTGCTTTGCTACACGTATTTAGTGCATCTGTTCACGATGCCAATGCAAGGACGTTTCTGGGTGGAGACGCCCATCCGGCTGCCCAGCCCGTCCGGTGCCATTCGCTGGGGTGAACAGCAGCTCGGCCCAGATGTCTGCACAGAAAGCTAGTCTCCACGGCGGCCGTGAGCTAGTAAGGTTGCCCGAATGGGAATGCGGGGGCAGGCGGGATTTCCATTCCTAAAAAAGGCCGGTGCTGTGGTGTCGGCTTCAAACCACCGGGGAGGGAAGAGAACCGGCTTCTGTTACTCAAGTCATGGAGCATCCCCAGTGGTTGCAGGCTGATGAAACAGGCCAAATCTGGAGCCCCTTCCTTTGGCTAGTGGGCACGCTTGTTTCTTTTGAGGTGGCGTCAGTCCAGTGAAGCTCACAGCAGCGGTAAGCAGAAAGTGGGAGAGGATCGCGTGACTGCTGAGTGTTACAACACGGCTCCTCTTGTTGTCTTTCCTCCAATGAGGGAACTTCTTACTAAGTTGGCTTCCAGGAAAGTGCCTCGTGGAGAAACAACTCTCCAGAGTTCATGTATTTATTGGCTGGGGGTGACCCCAACCGAACCTGGGGGTCGGGGACCCCCCGTCAGTGACCCTGCGGTAGAGCAGAATGGGAGGTAAAGAAATGGGTCCCTCATCTCCAAAGGGATGGAAGTAACTCGCAGACCTGCTGGAGAAGTAAGGCCTTCCCCACCACCAGCTGCCCTGCGTTTAAGGGCTCTTGAGTAGAATCAGAGTAAGAAATATTGCAGCGAGCGCTCATCTAACAGAGAGCTGTGATTCCTGGCCTCAAAAGGAGGAGCCATGTGCAGGCAGACTGGGGGTGTCTTAAAGTAGGACAGCTGCTCCTTGGGGGGGGGTGCGTGTGTGAAGAGGGCAGTGTATTATACAGGGAGGGTATGTCTAGACTGCATCCCTCTGTTGGCAGAGGGATGCAGATTAGGCAGGTGGACATTGCAAATGAAGCAGGGATTTAAATATCCCGCACCTAATTTGCAATGTCGACCTGCCTAATCTGCATCCCTCTGCCGACAAAGGGATGCAGTCTAGACATACCCGGAGAGCTGATGTATGGGGTCTATGGGTAAAGGTATAGCTGGGTAAGAGGGTCCTTGACATCTCTAAATGGGGAGAACATAGGTAGCAAGTTTAAAACAAACCAAAACGATGTTTTTTTTTTTTCCCACGCAGCCCACAGTCAACTCCTTGCGAGAGGATGTTGTGAAGACCAGCACTTTATCCAGGTTCAAAAAACAGCTAGATGAATTCATGGAGGGACCAGTCCATCAATACTTATTAGCCAGGTTGGGTAGGAATGGTGTCTGTAACCTCTGTTTGTCAGAGGCAGGAAATAGGTGCTAGAGAGAGATGACTTGATGATTATCTGTTCTGTTCATTCCCTCTGGGGCACCGGGTATTGGCTACGGTGAGCAGACAGGACACTGGGGCAGATGGATCTTTGGTCTGACCCAGACTGGCCATTCCTGTGTTCTTATTTGCTAATTGTGAACTGAGAGGAATCACTAACACCAGAGAGAGGGAAAAAATATCCATTGGAAGTTAGAGCACTGGCCAGGAGACAAAATAAAGAGAAATCGCTTTCTGGGAGATCCAAGCTGGCTTGGCCCAGAGGACGTAGTCAGACCACTTGTTCCGTTTTCCAACCTGCCTTTGTAGTTGAACGACCGAACACTTTTGATTGCATCTTTCATTTTTTTCCATCCAGCCGCTTGATTTCCAGTGCAGCCCCTCCGTCCATCTGTCAGCTTTGCCATGAGCCAACTCAATGCTGGAGGGATGCAACCTTCCTTATGTAGGCTGAAAAAAGCCCCAGTCAACCATCGAAGCAGAAATCTTGAACCTGTTTGGATGATGAATGAATTTTCAACCTATTGAATTAACACTTGTAGGAGCAACCCCTCCGCATAGAAGGCTAAAACGTGGTAGGGGAACTGGCAAGTCCACAACTACCTTTGGAAATTGTAAACGAGAGAGTTTTAACGTGCCAGGAGCTTTGATGGAACCCGAGTTCTGACCACAAATTTCCCAGACTAGCATGAAGGTAAGAAAATGTGAAGATGAGCCAGGTTTTTATTTTTTTGGAAACAAGTCTTTCCAAAAACCCATAACCCTTTGACCGGCCCTGCTCTGCACTGACAGAATGGAGAAAATTAATGTGAAGGATTTGAACAGAGGTGCTTACAGGAAACACGGTTTGTCTAAAAATACAGTCTGTGTGTTTTGACGTTCAAGTCCTCTCTTTCGCTCTCTTGAATTGATGAAGTGGAAGGACTGAAGGCTTAGGCGAGCGCTTGGCTGCCACAGCCTTTGCTATTTTCATTGACAGAAAGTTTTATGCTCCAACCTTGCATCTAGAACACGTGGCTTCCCTGGAGCGGAAGGAAAGGAAGAAGTCTTTCAAATACTGTTTCATTGAACTGCTGGGTGATTGCAGCCCAAACGTGTCACCCCCAGCTGCGGTACCTAAGGGAAGCTCCCGCAGTCAGAAGGGGAGTGAAAACACAACCATTTGCCTTTGGTTTTCTGCTGGTACAGCAGGACTATCCCCCAATGGCACGCATAGATGGCTGTCTATGCTAGGGCGTGAGGAAAGGCTTTCACTGTTTGCCTTGAGAGCTTCCAGCTTGGTAGCTGGGTGAGCAGCTTAGCTGGGACCCAGCCACAAAGGCCAGGGGGTCCATTTTCAAAAGCGCCTCCATGACTTAGGAGCATACGACTGAGTTTCAAAAGTGACTTAGGAGCCCACTGATTTTTGGTGAACCTTGGATTTCTAACCATGCTGATAAGCATCTACTGGGATTTTCAAACACCTCAGCAGAGTGAGGTGCCCACAGATCCCTTTAGGAAATCTGGTCTTAACCTGCTTTTGGAGCCTAAGTCACTTGGGGGCTTTTGGAAACGTCACCCCGGGCCACCAATGCACATGGCGAGGATAAATGAGCTGCACCGGCGCAAATTACTCTTGATACAGTTCTGGAGTAAGTCATGTGGGGGTGTAAGCCGCCTTGCACATCCAGGCCGCACATCTGCATTGGGGGTTGCACCGAGAAAATGATGTTGCTTTCGTCGGTCCGGTGCATTCAAAACAGGGTCTGAGACTCAGGGACCCATTCCCTGTTGCCCCACAACTTGTGGTCAGTGTTCCCTGTAAGCTGAGGGGTCATGCAGGAAGGATTCAGGGGCCGCCAAGCTGATTAGCAGAGCGCCAGCAGCCTGTGGATCTTTTGGTGGTGCACATCTGCACATGCCTTGGTGCACAGAACAAAATTTGTTCTGCACATGGATGGAAAAAATTAGAGGCAACACTGGCTGTGGCCTCATTTACACTCATGCAAAGTGGAGGTCAGTGTTGAATGTCATGTGAGGGACTGGGCCGGGGACAGGGTGTGTGTGGGGGTGGGGTGTGACTGCACTGGGGGAATGGAGCTGTGTGTGTGTGTGTGTGTGTGTGTGTGTGTGTGTGTGTATACATGCATGTGAGTGAGTGTGCCAAAGGCAGGTGTGTGCGTGAGAGACTACTCTGCAGATAGGCAGCAGTGTGTGTGTGACTGCGCTGGGGGCAGGGAGGTGTGTGTGTGTGTGTGTGTGTGTGTGTACATGCACATGAGTGTGTATGCCAAGGGCAGGGAGGAGTGTGTCTGTGTGTGTGACTGCACTGGGGATAGGCAGCAGTGTGTGTGTGACTGCGCTGGGGGCAGGGAGCTGTGTGTGTGTGTGTGTGTACATGCACATGAGTGTGTATGCCAAGGGCAGGGAGGAGTGTGTCTGTGTGTGTGACTGCACTGGGGATAGGCAGCAGTGTGTGTGTGACTGCGCTGGGGGCAGGGAGCTTTGTGTGTGTGTACATGCACGGGTGCGTATGCCAAGGGCAGGTGTGTGTGTTTGTGACAGAGACTGACCGTGCGGGAGGGCAGCTCAGTGCATGTCACCTCCGGGGACCCTGTTTTCCAGTTACATGGAGCCCCGCAGAGGAGCCGGTGACAAATGTTGGCTTAAGAATGGCACGGCCAGGCGCTGGGGCCTCTGTGCAACCCGGCGCCTGCTGCGGTCCCCCTCAGGCCTGACGCCGGTGCCCAGGCCTCACACTCCCCTTCCACAGGGCGCGCAGGGGTGGCAGGGAGGGTGGTTACTCCACAGCCCCGACACAGATGGATAAAGGCCGAGGGCACATCCCTCGCTGCTTCCAATCAGTGCAGCCCGCTGCTGGGCACCGTGTGGGGTCTAATTGCCTCAGAGCCCGCGGGGGCTGAGCCACAACTTGCCTGACTCCCTCTTTCCCCGGCCGTGCCCGCTGGCAGAGCACACACCGGCTGCGAGCAATGCCTCGGGGAGAGCCGTGCTCTCGCTCGCAGCCCCTGGCTCCTCCCAGCCTCGCTCCGCCGCCCAGCCAGCAGCAGGGAGCTCCAATCCGCCCAGCCAAAGGCGGCTTTGACAAGCCGGCCGGCTAACAGGGCTGGTAACCTCTCCCAGCAGGGAAGGGCGGCACTTCCCTCGCCCCTGTTACATTCACGGTGGGGCTCACAGGGCTGGCCACAAAGCCCACCCGATGATCAGAGGCAAAGTGGATTAGTCTGAGCCCTGGCACTAGGAAGTACGCCATGGGCAAAGCGGCTGCCGTTCGCAACTGTTGAAGCAGCCAGCGGGTGCCCCGTCAGCAGCCGTGTGACGCTGCTAAGCTCCGGCAATGTACCCCCTGAGGGGAGAGCAGAATCGAATGAGTCAGTGTCCCCCGCACTCCGGCTGCAGCCTGGGCTGCTGACACCAGTTTTCAGCGTGGGATGGCGTCTGTCCAGCTCCCGAATAGAATACCTGGGGAGCGCCCAGCTCCGGCGGCATCCTTCCTGCTGCCTTCCTGCTGCCTTGCTCTGGGCTTTGAACCGCACCGAGCAACCGTAGTCCTCCCCTCCCCTGCCTTGGCAAAGCTGGCAGCTGGGGGCACAAGTCGCTGGCAGGCCCACGGCTCGTTCAAGCCAGTGTCCTGAGCAAGACACGAGGAGTCATTCTTCCGCTCGAGACTGCACTGAGCAGGCCTCAGTTGGAGTCTTGTGTCCGGTCCTGGGCACCGCATTCCAAGAAAGTTGTGGAGAGATGGGAGAGGGTCCAGAGAAAAGCAACAAAAGTGATGGAAAGTCGAGAGAACATGAGCTGTGAGGCAAGACTGAAGGAATTGGGCTTGTTTAGTTTGGAAAGGAGAAGACTGAGAGGGGACAGGAGAGCGGTTTTCAAGTACCTAAAAGAGTGTTACAAGGAAGAGGGGGAGAACTTGTTCTTCTTGGCCTCTGAGAACAGGACAAGAAGCAATGGGCTTAAATTGCAGCAAGGGCGGTTTAGGTTGGACATTAGCAAAAACTTTGCGTCAGGGAGGTGAAACACTGGAATAACTTGCCCAGGGAGGTTGTGGCGTCTCCATCCCTGGAGATATTTAAGAGCAGGTTGGACAGACACCTGTCAGGGATGGGCAGATGGTGCTTGGTGCTGCTGTGAGGGCAGGGACAGCGCTTGACCTCACGCGGTCCCCTCCAGTGCTACAGATCTATAACTGTCCTGGTCGGGTAGCTCACGGAGAATTCCACAGTGCTGTGCTCATTCAGCTCGGCAGTTGGGGATTCTGTCCTTGGACCATTTTGCTCGGCTCATGCTCAGTTGACAGGCTCCTCCCTCGGCCACAGGCTCCTTGACTTCCATGAGATGTCTGGCTATTTGAGGAAGGTGTCAACCCTGACTAAGGACTTTGTCCCCAAGGCCTGGTCTACCCACCCAAGTGCCTGGGTTTAATGGGAGGGGGTGTGAAAGTCAATGAAATGGGTGCGCGGACGGTCTGAAATCTGGGGTGACCGGGGTTGGCGCTGATACACCTGTGTCCACACACTGGTTTGCACTGGCTTCGCTTAGATTGCTTTAAATACGGATTTAGGTGAAACCGGTGCAACTGCTGCCTGTTGCTAGGCCGGCTGTAGTGCTGAGATACAGCCCCGCGGAATGAAATACTCTGCTCTAGCCCCAAGGCTGATCCACCACAAGCAGCGGCAGATCCAGCCCCCAGCCCTGCGCTACAGCACTGACAGGGAGGGGCAGTTGTTCAGTCCTAGGTCCCTCTGAAGTTGTCACGGCCCCTGGGAGCTGCCTAGAAACCCACCCACCACCACTACTTGGGAATTGCCCCCAAGCTGGAAATACGTTGCAATGGTCTTTAAACAAGGGAAGGACCAGCAGCCCATCCTGCCGTAGCATGGAGTAAGCCATGTGGGCCAGAGCCAAAGAGCTGTCAGAGGCCGGGCTGCAGGTGTTGCACAAGGCGGAGGATGTGAGGACGGGCTGGGTCAATTAAAGAGAACAGATTTTTAAAAAGGTGGGTGGCTGGCATCGCAAAGGACCGACTGGAAGCCGCAGGGGCAGCCCCCCAGCTCAAAAAGCTTGAGTCAGGTGCCGGGGGACGTGAGCGGACTTAAAAACATCAGGACATTTTAACGTACCAATGTGGGTTCTTGTTGTTTGCCTCCCGGTACCCGAGTCTTTAGGGGCCCTGTTTTGAAGCCTTTCTCCTTAGCCACGAGGCTCAGAAATTTACTTTTTAAAACACAAAAACAACTCCCCTTCCCCCATGGAGCGTCTCCTAGAGTCACAGGACTCCAGGAGCTAGGGCTTTAGGAAAGCCATCAGCTAGCGGGCAGAGCTGGCAGTACGGGAACAGGGTAACAGTTCCTTAAATGCGCTAGCTTCATTTCAGACAGTGGGGGTAGTCTGGGGGGGTGTGCGTGTGTCTATCTACCGTAGAGAAGGGTTTGGTATCTTTTGGCATGTACTCATTAGAAACTGGGGTGTCTAGCAGCTCGTTCTGCTCTGGGGATAACACATTAAGGACTGTGCAGGCCGACTGCGCTGCTTAATCAGCCAACCTCAATGAAGTGCTCTGGGCGCCTCAGAGGGAAGGTGCTGGCGAAGGCTAAAACGTGGCCAGGTTGCGTCCTGGAGGCACGCGGCTGGGGCTTGCTTTTACAACCCCTTCCCAAAAAGCAGGGGTGGCTCCGGGCCAGTTCTACATCACACACGCACCCTAAGGCCAGGTCTGGCCTAATTTCATACGTGACACAGATCCCGGTTTATTTGTGACCACGCCCATCTCTGGGCTCCCCGCGGCACTAAGGCCCTGCAGCCTGGGCCGTCACATCATCCCTGTTTTATAGCTCAGCAGCTGCGCCATGGAGAGGTCGTGTGACTTGCCCAAGGTCACACAGGAAGCCAGTAACGGAGCCAGGGTTTGGCCTTAAATCTTCCCCAATCTTAGGTGCGTCCGTTCAGTTTTCACTCTGCAAAGCCAGGTTTGGGGAGTGGCGTTTTGGCGGCCATTGAAGTCAGCGGTGGCTCTGTAGCATCAGAAACAAGCCCTGACAGCGGCTCTGATCCTGTTCCAAGCTCATCTAAACTCTCCGCGTGGGGGCTGTCCGGCAGGGCGGGGCTGGTTCCATCCGGCAGCCTTCATACAGCGCTGGAACAAGGGCGGTGCTCATGCCACGGCATTGTTTTCTCGGCGAGGTTCACCTGCGTCCTACCCATGTAATAGCCGAGATTTATGAGGTTTGTGTGTGAAGGGTGCGACCATTCCAGGCCTTTTCCTTTCGCACGGTCTAATTCATTCTGCTGCCAGTTCTAGGACAGCCTGGGCAGAGCGAGTTACCTCAGCGTTCCGCTCCCCCCGAATTTTCCTTTGCCACGCCGCTTTCCAGAGCATATGGATGCAGTTATGCCGGGGATTTCTCAGCAATTCCCTCCCGCTCCCTGGGCCGTCCCCCGCCTTCAGAAGTACGGCTTGTCCGCACTGCGACCGCGCGGAGGGCTCTCTCCCGCAGAGCGGCGTTTACACGCAGAGGTACGGGCTAGCCCCACCTCACGCGCCCTCGCGCTCCCCGGGGGCCTCCTCAGCGCTGCGCGGCTTAGGTTTCTATGTGGAGTACGCTAGAAAAGTCGCCTTTTCAAAACATATTTTGATTTTTCCATGAGCCGCTGCCAAGACGCCTTTCAACAAAGGGGTGACTAACCGGAGTCTCAGCAAAGGAAGGGTTTTTCCAAGAAAACGCAGAGCAAGGAGATGATCTCACCTCCCGCCCCCCAAAATACCCATTGGGAAGGGACTGGGGAGGCGAGGGAGCGGGGTGGCACTCAAGCCATTGGCTGCCCCTCCCCCACTAACTCTCCTCACACCCCAGCTTTGCTAAATCGATGGGGGGGGGAGTCGCTTCCTGCTACCCCCAGGAATGGCTCAGCCCTCCTGCGGAGAGGAAGCCAACGTGCTCAAGGCAGCAGGGGACTCGCATGGAAGCCTGGTCTGCGGCAGGTGTGGAGCAGCCCCCAAGGGCCCAGGGGGAGGGGCAGGATCGGGTCCCACTGGAGAGGCAGGCTGTGGTGACGCTGTTCGCGCCGGCTCTCCCTGAAGAGGCTACAAACCCGCCCCCTTTGGCTTCCATTGTGCAGGATCGGGCCCGTGCTAGGCAGAGGCAAAAACCTACAAGAATTAAGAGATTAACGGCTCTGGAAATTGAAACCTTCTGTTGAGTGGCAGCCCAGGTGTGGTGCGGCCGCCGGGCAGCTCATCTTCCCTCCCCTGGCCGCCGAGTGACCTCAGCTTTGCCTTGGAGGTGCTACCGGCTCTCCAGGTCGACACCCGTTCACCCTCTGCGCCGCCCCAGGCCTGTCCTCGGCCCCTCCAGGGCCACCACCCGGCCCCAGCCCTGCTGGGTGAGGGACTCCTCCCTCCGACTGCAGCCTGCGGATTTGCTTTCTCCAGGCTCGCTGGGCCCAGGGCCGGAGCCTCCAGGTGAGGCCAGCACGGCAGGGCCTGCCAAGGAGATTGTAATGGAGATTCCACGGCTGAGCTGGAAATGACAGAATCCTTCCCTCCCCGGCGAGGGGGACAGCCAGAGACTCAGGGCTGGTTAATCCAGGCTCTGCCTGCCAGCGCCAGCCTAGTCTGGCTGGCTCCGTGCTCACTGGGCCAAGCAAGAGGGGATCCCTTAGGAAACTTATTCCACAGGAAATTTATATTCAGCCTGGACTCTCCGCTCTGCACTCAACCCTTCTGCCGCCTCCTTGGCCTTCGTCCTCGGATACCTGCAGATCGTTACTGAGCCAGGCCAGGCTGGCCTGACTCCTTCTGCTTGGCCCGTGAGCCTCAGTGGGTTTCTCTTCTCCGACCTCCCTCCGACCAGCCTGCATCCTCTGGGAACAGCTGCCCAAAAATGAGCCCAGCAGGCCCGGTTCTCATCTCCCTCAGGGCGGTGGGAAAGCGGAGTGACTCCGGGACGGCCCGTGGGAAGAAGAGAATCGGGTGTGTTCCAGAGCTGCTGGGAGAGGCCTGGGGCTGCCCAGCTTTGTGCCTCTGCAGCTCCAAAGCTGAACGAGCCGCATCACAGCCGGGTCCAGCCTCTCGACCGTGTTCCCCTCTGGGCTGCTCCTGCTCACGGAATACGACATCGTTTCTCCCTGCCAGCATTAGTAGCATGGTGGAGATCTGAGCACGAACGGCCTAGACCCAGATCCTCAAGGATGCCAGGCACCCAATTCCCATTTTCACGAGTTCTCAGGCACCTGAATGCCTTTGAGGATCTGGCTCGTTTTCTGTTGCCCACCGCTGTTAGTAAAGAGACTCTCCCTGACTTTGATTGGTCCGAACCCCCCCCCCCCTGCAAGATTCCACTTCCCCAATTGCTCCTTCACACGTTCACAGACCCCCAAGGCCGGACGGGACCACGGGACACCCCTGGACAGAACCTGCCAAGACCTGCCCCAAAGCAATACCCAGAGTGGAGCGTTGCTAGATTTGAAACTTGTCAGTGATGGAGAATCCACCCCAGCCCTTGGTACATTATTCAATGGTATCCTGATACAAACGTGCCCCTTATGTCCAGCCTGAATTTGTCTAGCTCCAGCTTCCAGCCACTAGCCCCTGTTAGACCTTTCACTGCCTGCTGGGGGATTGAAGAGCCCAATGTAAAATAGCTGTTCCCAGGTGTCTTCGGGCCACCTCCTTTCCTTTTTGTTACACTAAATCCATGAGCTCTTTGTGCCTACTACTCTGCACAGCCAGCCGCTCCATCCCGTCTACACTGCAGGCTTCTTGTGCAAGAACTGTTTTGTGCCAGAGTTCAGTGTTGCACAAGCAACACTGCCACGTGCTTTTGCGCAAGAGCACCCATGGCAGTGTGGACGCTCTCTCGCGCAAGAACGCTCCGATGGCCATTTTAGCCAGAGGGGTTTCTTGTGCAAGAAACCTCTGTTGCCCATCCATGCTGCCTTCTTGCACAAGAGCTCCTGCGCAAGAGGGCTTATTCCTCGTGGAGTGAGGAATAACACTTGTGCAAGAAGTCCTCTGTTCCCACGCTTTACTGTACATTTACTTGCACAAGAACGCACGTGCAGTGTAGATGCTCCGCAAGCTTTTGTGCATGAACGGCCATTCTTGTGCAAGAAGCCTGCAGTGTAGACGTAGCCTAAGGCAGGTTTCTGACCCTTTAATCAGCTGTTCTTGTGGCTCTTCTCTGAACCCTCTGCACTTTATCAATGCCTCTCTTCAGCTGTGGACACTGGAATAGGACCTAATCGTCCAGCCACAGTCACACCGGTGCCAATCACAGGGATAAAAAATAATCTCTGGCATCCTGCTCCAAGTTTACTCCTTTTTGCCTTCCAGGATGACATTCGGAGAGCCCTGCAGACCCACAAGAATCCGCTTTCTAGTAGTGGGGACCTGGGGCTCATTGCTGTAGATACGGATGTGGATGCAGATACACCATTTTGTATCCACACAGGGCTGTAGACATTAGCTCGTTTGGCGGCAGCATGACACTAGGAGCTCACGGGTAGCTGCTTATCCACCACAACCCCCGAATCATAGAATCAGAGGTACTAGAACTGGCAGGGACTTCGAGAAGCCATCGAGTCCTTTCCCCTGCCCTCATGGCAGGACCCAGCACCATCTAGACCATCCCTGACAGGCGTCTGTCCAACCTGCTCGTAAAGATCTCCAGTGATGGAGATTCCACAACCCCCTAGGCAATGTATTCCAGTGTTTAACCACCCTGACAGGCAGGAAGTTTTTCTTAATGTCCACCCTAACTCTTTGTCAAGTCCAACTCTTCCAAGGCCAATTCTTTGTCCGAGTCCCTGCTTCCCACCTCCGAGCCTAGCCTAGCCTCCGGTCTTTGTGAGCGTTTCCATTCGCAGCAGTGAAATGCACATTGTTCTTTTGTATCCCAATTACTCTGTGTCCCTGATGTGTCCTCTTCATTACTGATCCCGCTCCCCATTTGTGTCCTCTACAGCCGCTGGGCAGCGATGATTTTGTTTTCTTTCACGTCATTGATAAAAATGTGAAATGACACAAGGCCAAGAACCGGTTCCCGAGACCCCTCCCCCCCCCCCCCCATTTCCAATGCCATTAGTCGTGAGCTGGCTTCCAATGCACGTCATATTCATTTCACATCCTCCTGGTTTTTGAAGCAGAGTATCACGTGCTGCCAAGTCACCCGCCTTACAGGAGCCTATGTGTACAGATGGGACCTTCCTGCACCCGCCCCCTGAACCACAGAGTTTGCCAGAGTAGGGGAGGTCAAGGCTCCCCACCTGGCTGTAGGCTCTGCCCCCACCCCCTCTGCCTCTAGCCCCGAATTGTGCCAGCTCCTGTTGGGGCTTCACTCCCCCCCACCCCATACTGCGCCAGCCTCGATTGGGGCCAGCACCCCAGCTTCTATCCCCACTGCACCAACCCATCCTGGGGCTGCGCTCCTGACGGCTGGCCCCACTGCCTCCAGTCTGCTGCTGAGCCGGCTGGGCTCTCTGGTCCAGCAATATGAGATCACGGATGTTGCCAGACCAGAGAGTCTCAGAAGTTTGACCTGGGTTACATCAGCGTGGTCACTGTTAGCTGGTCAGCTCCTCAGAAATAGGCAGCCCAGGGACAGGAGCTATTTTCTCTGACCCCCCCTGGCCTGGCAGGCGCTGATGGCCTCCTTTAATGCTCTGCAGAGGCCCCTGACTCCCGGGTTACGGTTAGGCTTGGCGCTGTCCACGAATGCGTCGACACAGCCAGCAGCTCTCGCTGCCTGGGCTCAGTGCCCGAGCGCTGCTCCACCAACGTTCCCGCCCAGCGCTGTGAAGGCTGCGCAGGAAAAGGCGCAGATGGGCCGGGCGTGGGCCGTGGGGCGTGGGATGGAGCGGCTGGCGCTGCAGAGGGGCTGAGCACCCACCGCGCTCTCAGGTCAGACATGGAACATGGGGCTTGACCCATTTGTGCTGGCAGAAGAGCAGCTTTTCGAGTGATGCTGAGGCAGCCAGCACCGCCCCGGGCAAGTGTTACCCCAAATTCTTCACCTGTGGCCACCGAACTGCAGCCTGGGAGCGCCACCCGCTTAGAGTCAGGCCCCCATGCTCACCTGGTGTCATGGGCAGACGCCGCCCTGGGCCAAACTCTGGTCACTTCTGGCTGCTTGGAGTGGGCCCTTTAAAGACAGCTTAACTGCTCAGTGTAGGACTCTGGCATAGGGGCCCCCTCCCCGGTGCAAAGCTAGCACTGCAGCTCCAGCACCACCCCCGCCATCCAGACCCCCTGTGAGCGCTGCCCTGGGCTTGGGCCCCTGAGACCACACGCCCTGGAGTAAAGTAGAGCAGCCCCCAGGCTGATCTAATCTGCCGCAGCCTGGCGGTCGGACAGCTCCAAAGGGGGTAGGCTGGAAGGGTGGTTCAGCCCTTGAATCGGCCGGGGGAGGGCATCCCATTCTAGCCATCGATGGAGGGGGAGAGAATCGGCAATATTCCTGATCTGGCCAAAGCGCTAGTGTAGATGCAAATCTACCAGCCTGACAGGGCTTTTGCGGCACGAGCGTATGCTGCCGGGGGCCCTGGGAGCAGCAGCATTCCCAGCAAAAGACCCACTTTGCCCATCACACGCACACCTGCTCTAGGAGCATTTCCTGGTGTTAGCTCTAGAGGTGGAATGAAACCGGCAAAGCTCTGCTCGTGCAGACCCGACCTAGGCCGCGAGGAATAAACAAGAGACAAATGGAGCGGCCAAGTACGTTTGGCTGGAGAGGCTGGGCTGCAGCGAAGGCTGCATCGCGGGTGGATCGGAAAGCAGGGTCTGACTTTCCTTTGCGTGCCACATTGCATGTCGTTCAGCCTGTGGAACGCAGGAGTAAATCGCGGCCCCATCTGAACACACTGCTCACGCACCCCACTGAGCGAGGGTCCCACCCCCTTTGCACAGCTGTGACTGACCACACACGGTGCAATGCAGCTGAGCAGTAACCTCAGCCATCCCCTTGGCCAGGAACTTGGGGGTTCTCCACGCCAACTTCACTCCCAAACCTAGGTCCCTGGCAAAGCCAAGACTTCCCAGAGACCTGGGCTCCGAAAGTTTAACAGACTCCCAGGCTGTCAGCTTGGCCTGGCTTTTCTGTGTAAAGCAAAGTCGTTAATTCCACCCAGGAGCAAAATAAAAAGAATTGTGTGTTACCCCAAGTTTCATTGAGGCTTAAATTGCAGTCGCATCCCTCTGGCATTGCGCAGCTCAAAATATTTGTACAGAATTTGCTTTCGGGAACTGGCCAATTTTTTTTAAGCCCAAATAGATAAAAATAAATAAATAAAGAGATCCCCTTTGAGTCACTGAATTAAAAAGGAAGATAAAAAGCCCCATTGAGCAGAGCTATCCAGATGATAGCTCCCTGCTTTAGCTCACAGGAAAAGTAACCATGTTCAACCTAATTAGGGCCTTTGAGGACATTCGGCGCTGCTATCGTTCGGTAAAGTTGAGGCAAACTGCTTCCTAATTGGCTTCCCGCTGGGGTGTCAGTCAGAAAGTCTTTATTATCACTCCGGGCGCCTTTTCAGCCCTTTATTCCCTCCTGGAATGTTTCGGAAGCTGGACTGCCCTCACCTAATGCATGCTCCCAAGGCCCCGCCAAGCCGCCGGCGTCAGTGCCCACTAGCCTCTGTGGCCGGGACTGTGCGCCCCACCCTTTGCTCCCTGCTGCCTGCCCAAGGAGCACCCACTTCTGATGCCCTGGGATGCTCCTTCTTCTGACTTGATGCCATTTGGGGCGTTCAGTCAGACACCGCTGCTTGACAAAGTCCAGTCCCCAATGTCTTCACCCCTGCTAAGGCAGGCTACTGACGGTAGGGCCCTTTGGGCATAGCAGACTGGTCTGCACTGCACTACGGGCATGATCGGGGGGGTTGCCTGAGCGCCTCTTTCAGCATCCTCCTCAGTAAGTGGTGAGGCTACTCTCCACCTCCCGCAGGATCTCAGCCCCGTGCAGGATCGGAACCTGGGCCCCAACACAAACGTCCTTGGGGTGGAACAAAACATCACAACCTCCATCGCGCCCTCTCTCCTCCTGTGCATCCCGCAAGGATGCTCACTGCCAGGAGAGGTTTTAGTGCCTGTCTGTGTAGGGGTTTTATACTGTCTTCACCACCACAGTACTCAATAGGCACCGCCCCCTTAAAGCAATAGTATCAGATTGTGGAAATCCAAAACTTTAGCTCAAAACTGTTAGTCAGCGGAGGAAGTGGGTTGTGCCCACGAAAGCTCACGATACGATTTATATAAGGTGCTGCAGGACCACTGCTGGTTTTTCAGGTTTTCGCCCCCAGAACTTTAATAGTTCTTTTAAAAAATGTTTCACAAAACCTGAGATAAAAACATGAATTTTGGGTTGGGGGCCAGGTACTTGCTCTTGGAACAACCCCAGCCTTTGCGTTGCTGTGAAATTCCTACCCTGCAAGACTCTTCCGGCGCATGAGAATCAGGCACCAGACCCGACTGAAATGATGCTGACACGAACTTGTGAAATGCAAAAAGCCGGCACACGGCTTCCAAGATGAAAAGCGTGTGTGATTCTGAAAATGATTCCCCTCTAATCAGGGAGGACGTTAGTTGTAAGTAACACCAAGGAAAGCCACTTGAGTTGCCTGCTCAGTGGTGCAGAACGAGGATGGTCTCGCATTTAAACTTCCCAACACATTTGCTGGCTGGTATAAAGCAAGAATAAACAGGCAGCTTTTTGCATTCAAACCCTTCACTGTGGGGCTGGATGGGAAAGTCCTGATTGCTGCTGTTTCAGAGTTTGACCCTCCTCCCCTATGTTAGAAAACAAAGATGATAAATTATTCAGGGCTTAATGCTGTAACTGCATGGTGGGAGGGGGCAGGGAGGTGGGTGTATGTACCAAAACCGGGTCCCCTTCTTGCTGCCTCTCTGGGCGTGCGGGAGCACATGAATTCACCCGAAGCTGTCCGAATACAAAGCCAAAGCAGAGCCTCGCAACACAGCAATTTCTGCCCGGGCCAGGCATTCCCGGCTATGAAAAAGCTGTTGTGAAGGCGGGTGACATGGAAATTAGCTCTGCGTTTGCAAACACGGCCAGGGTGTGCTGTGCAGCGGGTGTGACTCCACGTTCGGAACGAGGAGGAGGAGGGGCAGTGACCATGGCTGCTGGAAACTGTGATACAGCGAGGGTGCCTTTTTAGGGGTTTTTTTTCCAGAGGCCTGCAGCATTCAGCTGAGCTCATCTGGGCTTGCGTCAGGCATCCCAGTGAAAACTGGCCCGGGAGTGACACAGCAGCACTTTGCAATCCACAGACAGGTACACTGCTTGGTCCCAAACACGACACTGGTACAGGGTAGCGGCCTGGGCCGAGAATGTCGGCACCCCAGCGGGATGGGGGGATAATGTGCCACGTGTGGGGAATGGGTGGGGTGGGGATGGAGCAGCAATAAAACCCAGCCAAAGAATCGCTGATAATGACTTCATTCGTCTAAAGAACTGATTTTCAAATAGGACCAATACATCTCTAGGAGCATATACAATGGGGAACCTGGCAGGCAGCAGCACTGTGGGATGAACTGTGAGGGGGGTGTCAGGGCAGGAGGCTGGGATGTGGATGCTTAGTGCAGGGGGAGGGGTATGTTTGAGGGGGTGCAGGAGTCAGGGCTGGGGTTGTAAAGATGGCGCTCAGGACAGAGGGTCGGCGGTCCATCAGCGGGGAGGGGCGGAGGATTGGCGGTCCGTCGGGGGGCGGGGCGGAGGGTTGGCGGTCTGTCGGGGGGCGGGGCGGAGGGTTGGCGGTCCGTCAGCGGGGAGGGGCGGAGGGTTGGCGGTCCGTCAGCGGGGAGGGGCGGCGGGTTGGCGGTCTGTTGGGGGGCGGGGCGGAGGGTTGGCGGTCCGTCAGCGGGGAGGGGCGGCGGGTTGGCGGTCCGTCAGCGGGGAGGGGCGGAGGGTTGGCGGTCCGTCAGCGGGGAGGGGCGGCGGGTTGGCGGTCCATCAGCGGGGAGGGGCGGCGGGTTGGCGGTCCGTCAGCGGGGAGGGGCGGCGGGTTGGCGGTCCGTCAGCGGGGAGGGGCGGCGGGTTGGCGGTCCGTCAGCGGGGAGGGGCGGAGGGTTGGCGGTCCGTCAGCGGGGAGGGGCGGCGGGTTGGCGGTCCATCAGCGGGGAGGGGCGGAGGGTTGGTGGTCCGTCAGCGGGGAGGGGCGGAGGGTTGGCGGTCCGTCGGGGGGCGGGGCGGAGGGTTGGCGGTCCGTCAGCGGGGAGGGGCGGCGGGTTGGCGGTCTGTTGGGGGGCGGGGCGGAGGGTTGGCGGTCCGTCAGCGGGGAGGGGCGGCGGGTTGGCGGTCCGTCAGCGGGGAGGGGCGGAGGGTTGGCGGTCCGTCAGCGGGGAGGGGCGGCGGGTTGGCGGTCCGTCAGCAGGGAGGGGTGGAGGGTTGGCGGTCCGTCAGCGGGGAGGGGCGGAGGGTTGGCGGTCCGTCAGCGGGGAGGGGCGGAGGGTTGGCGGTCCGTCAGCGGGGCGGGGCGGAGGGTTGGCGGTCTGTCAGCGGGGCGGGGCGGAGGGTTGGCGGTCCGTCAGCGGGGAGGGGCGGAGGGTTGGCGGTCCGTCAGCGGGGAGGGGCGGAGGGTTGGCGGTCCGTCAGCGGGGAGGGGTGGAGGGTTGGCGGTCCGTCAGCGGGGAGGGGCGGAGGGTTGGCGGTCCGTCAGCGGGGCGGGGCGGAGGGTTGGCGGTCCGTCGGGGGGCGGGGCGGAGGGTTGGTGGTCTGTCAGCGGGGAGGGGCGGAGGGTTGGCGGTCCGTCAGCGGGGAGGGGCGGAGGGTTGGCGGTCCGTCAGCGGGGAGGGGCGGAGGGTTGGTGGTCCGTCAGCGGGGAGGGGTGGAGGGTTGGCGGTCCGTCAGCGGGGAGGGGCGGAGGGTTGGTGGTCTGTCAGCGGGGCGGGGCGGAGGGTTGGTGGTCCGTCAGCGGGGCGGGGCGGAGGGTTGGCGGTCCGTCAGCGGGGAGGGGCGGAGGGTTGGCGGTCCGTCAGCGGGGCGGGGCGGAGGGTTGGCGGTCCGTCAGCGGGGAGGGGCGGAGGGTTGGCGGTCCGTCAGCGGGGAGGGGCGGAGGGTTGGCGGTCCGTCGGGGGGCGGGGTGGAGGGTTGGCGGTCCGTCGGGGGGGCAGGGCGGCGGGTTGGCGCCCTGAGTGCAATGGGAAGGGACCAACAGCAAGCAGGGTCCTGTGTGAATTTCGGTGGGCTGCAGCCCGCCTACATGGTGTAATGGGGGGGGGTTGAGACGGCCCTGGCCTGGTGTGGGGGGCCCCGCCAGCCCCTCTGTACACACTCCGGTGACGAAGCAGCCTTGGCGACTAGTTTTCCGATTTATGTAACAATTTGAAACAGTCGCTACCAAAGCGGAGCATACAGCACTTGGGCAGTCCTGGCGACTGTTCATTGCCCGCTCTTTGAAAGCATCACCGCGTGTTTTAGGCGTGTCCTGGCACATACGTGCATCACTGCGCTTTAGAGCCCGGCTCGGGGACTCTGATTTCATCTCGAAAATATGGGGAAATAACACCAAGAGCTCGGGTTACGGGCCTGAGCGGAGCTTGCAGAGAGGAGGCTGCTGGGAACCCGGATCCCTCTGCTCCTTCTGCACCAGTCCTATAGGGTGCACCTGGCAGTACCCGTGGCCGGCCCAAGCCATGAGACTCTGCCGGGCAGAACGTGTCCAGGTTCACCCCTGTCTAGGGTTTAACCTCAGAACGCGGCCAGCGGCATTTCAGGAGCGAGATCCCCTCCTCTTCCAAACGCCGCGAAGGCCAAGAACGCACAACTCACCATAGTCTTTCTTGCAGTACTTCTTCATGTTAATCTTCAGCTTCCCCTTGGACGCCTTGCAGTATGAGTCACAATCTGCAGGGGGGAGAGCAAGAGAAGATTAACAAAACAAATTAGCCTTAAAAATGCATAAAAGGCTGGGGGAGGGGGAAGCGAGAAAAGCTGCAGGCTGCCCTGAATAAGCAGCGTGCCTGTGATATCCATCTGCCAGGACCCGATTGGGTCGTCTATCGGGGCATTCAGCAAAACCTTCCTTTCTAAAGAAAGCCTTTGACAAAGGGAGCCCTCCGCCCCCCTCCCCGCCTGACGAATCCCTTTACTGGCTGCGCCGGGCCGCCTCTGCCTTCACGGGAGAGCCCAGGGCCTCCCTTATTGTGCCACCCAGCTCTTTTGAGAGCCACACAAATTCCCCCTGTTCTGAAGCTGCAAACGGGAGCCTGATTAAAGCCACAGAGGCCTCATTGTCACCCCTAACCCAGGCCTGCGGCGGGCTTTGGCATTCATTGCCGAGAGATTCGGGCTGGGGTCACGCGCCAACAAAGGAGGTCAGAGAGGAAATTAGCAGCCCATGAAGCATTAGCAAAGCCTTTTGGTGTCCACTCTACTGGAGTGTGCAAATCGAATGCCCCAGTAGGAACGTTTCAGTTCTAATGGGCCCTACTGCTGTGACATGATGGTTTTACTCCGCCGAACATCAGCCTGCCTCCCAGTGCCACTAATGGGACGGCTGCTTTGGCAGGGCCGGCGACATAGGCCCTGGTTGCTGTGCTGGAGCAACGCCATCCCTAGCAGCCCACTGCATGCAGAGCTGCTCCTCCGCCAGCCGCGGCTCCTCCCGGCTCGGCTTTTGGTGAGCTTTGGCAGGGCGGTTCTACGTCTGGTCGGGGGGCCGGAGCAGCCGACACAGCAGGACGCGGCGGTGCGGCAGCGGGATAATGTCACAGCGTTACGCTGCCGTGCCAGAAGGCCAGCCATCCCGGGACAGACCAAAGGGCCGTCTAGCCTAGGATCCTGTCTGCTGACAGTGGCCAGTGTCGGGTGCCCCGGAGGGAGTGAACAGAGCCGGGACCCATCCAGTGGCCCCTCCCCTGGCGCCATGTCATGGCCACACCGCACTGTGGCACTGTGACAGTTTTAAATGATTTGGCTGTTGGCGCGTCCACCATTGGCCTTCGAGGTTACCATGCAAACGGCTGCTGAGCTGCCAATGGGCCTGGGGAGGGGGCGTGTAAAGGGAGTGAGAGTTTGACTCACGCAGGGCAGATATCAGCACCCAAATACCCTCGCTGCAACGGCCTTCCCCTCCTCCTCCCATTTCAAGCACAGTTTGGTGATCCCAGGAACACGCAAATGCCACTGACATGCCACTGAGAGGCACCAGAGCTCTGTGCCTGTGCGGGCCAGGGAGAGCAGAGCAGGAAAGGGAAGCCCTGCCTGCCAAAGGCCAGGATGCTGGGGCATGAGCAGATGAGCCCTGGTGCGGTCCCAGCAGGGGTTGCCCAGGTCCAGCCGAGGGGAAGTTGCAGGTGACTCTGACACAGCATCTCGAGCGTATTGCGCTGAGCTGATGCACTTTGCTGCTGGAGAGGATCCTTCAGCTGGAATGTTCCAACCAGACCTGTGCAGTGTCCGCCCGCATCTCCTCCAGCATGGGACCCGATCTCTTGGAGCACCACTTCCTGCCTTGTGGCTCTTCCAGCTCCATGGCCTCTTCGTGCAGGCCCCTTGGAGAACTCTGGCAGGCTCCAGTGACCCCTCATTCATTCTGCACTGGCACCCCTCCGGCTGGCCACGGACTTTGTCAAAAGCAAAATTCAACGTCCAAAAGAAACATGCAGCTTCGCAGCTCCCCTTCTCTCCTGGAGCAGCAGCCTTGTCCGGCTAGGACTCTGCAGGAACCTAATTCTCCCCAGCTCTTGTTTCCCCAGCATCCCCTGTGCTGCCTCTGGCAAGCCCAGCTACTTTCCCAACCATGCCCCTTCCTGCTGGCTCTTGTATTGGCATTGCTTGCTTCCTCGCCGGTGGAGCTCATCCTGCAACCAGGGATGCCTGGTCCAGCCTGCACACAAGCTACGCTGTTGCACTGCCCTTACCATGGTGTCTGGAGACATCAGCTGAGATCAGGGCCCCATTGTGGTGGGACATGTCCAACCCCCTAGGGGAAAATCTAAGAGACCTTTCAAAGGACCCCGGGCAGAGAGGACACAGGCATAGCAGGGGGAAGTGACTGGGAACTCGGAACACCTTACCCACCCCGCTCTTCTCGGAGCACTGCAGAAAGGACGGGAGGTTTTTACGCCCACCAAGGCTGCTCCAGTTACAACAGCTATTGGACGCTCTAGAACTGCTGGGGAAGTTTATTCCATGAGACCTGAAGTCAGCACTCCAGTCTGGAAAACACAGACCTCAGCCTTCGCCCCGACTTCTGCTGGGACGCAGCAGGCTTGCCGAAGTGGAAAGCATCAGTGCGTGGGGCTAGATCTTGCCAGCCTTCCTCAGCAGCGTACCCATCCTACTCCAGCAGTAGTGCCATAGACTTCAGTGGAGCAAGTAACTATTCGACAGGAGCACGAATATCAGAATCCGGCCCTGGGGTCAGTAGAACCAGTCAGGGTGCCCCTATTGTATTGCTAAATATACACGTTGCAGCCAGGAGAAAAGCAGCTGCCAGGAAGCTGAATACAGCAGCTACGTCTACACTTGCGTGATTTTCCAGAAATGCTTTTAACGGAAAAGTTTTCCGTTAAAAGCATTTGTGGAAAAGAGCATCTAGATTGGCAGGACGCTTTTCCGCAAAAGCACTTTTTGCAGAAAAGCGTCCATGGCCAATCTAGATGCGCTTTTGCGCAAAAAAGCCCCGATCGCCATTTTTGCCATCGGGGTTTTTTTGCACAAAACAGTTCTGTGCTGTCTACACTGGCCCTCTTGCGCAAGAGGGCTTTTTCCCAAACGGGAGCAGCATAGCATTTCCGCAAGAACACTGACCATCTTACATGAGATCATCAGTGTTCTTGCGGAAATTCAAGCGGCCAGTGTAGACAGCTGGCAAGTTTTTCCCCAAAAGCCGATGATTTTGCGGAAAAACTTGCCAGTCTAGACACAGCCCAGGTGCCCACCACTTTAATGCTTCATCCCACTCCAAAGGAATCTCAGCGGCAAGGTATCAGTGCAGCACCAGGCCCAGGAGCCAGGTTTTCTCAAGTCTTTAGGCACCTAGCGATGCAGACAGGCTGCTGGGGTTTCAAACTGTTCCGATGCTAACTTCATGCTCCCACGGGCTCCCATGGAGTTCCGTGCCTCGGTGCTTTACAAATCTGGACGAATTCAAAGCCCCTGATTGCAGAGCTGGCCAATGGCTTTCGTTCCAGATCCCATTTAAACCCAGAAGCAGCTTATTTTCTGATTCTGGCTGGGATGTGGCCAGAATCTCGTTAAGAGGCCAAATGATGGAAATTCTGACAGCTCATCTTCCAGACTTCTGCAGTTAGGGCATAAATCCTGCGAGATCTCAAAACTGAGCTCTGATTCCACCTACCTTCAGCCCCCAGGCTCATCCTACCCCAGATCCACACCCGGCCTCATCAGCCCAACTCCAGTCACTCCTATTGTTCTTCAGACGCTTTGCTGATGGATGGGAATAAAGCTGATAGCAGTCAGGAGATGATAAATTGCTCGGTGCTCTCTAAATATGATCTAATCAAAGTTGGGGCCAGAAGCAAAATCTATCATTGAAACAACACAGTTTTCCATGCCAGAGGCCCTGCTGAGGTTCCCTACCATGCTCCCGACCTGCCAAGAACCTTTTACAGGAAAAGAATAGCCAACAGATTCTAGAAATCGTTGTGTCTCTTTGTTTTCTTCTAACGTGACCGTGAATGTCAAGCATGACTTGAAGTTGGTCCAATAAAAGATATTACCTCACCCACCTTGTCTCTCTGAGCAAGACTTGAAACACACTGGAACCGAGAGTGGATAGCCCATAAAAGCACTGGCAGAAAAGCTCTAGTTGGAATTATTTATACATCGAGACCTTGTTGCACTAACCCTCCAGGGCTGGCAGTTTGACAAACATTCAACTACCCCGTCCTCAGAGAGTTCCTGTGTAACCCTGTCTGTGAGACATCGCCTCTGGAGGGGCGGGGGTAGACAAGGGTTGCAGCTCCTAGGAGGAGTTTCTTTATGGAGGTTGCAGGATACAGAGGGTACGTCTACACAGCAGCGTTATTTCGGAATAACAAAGAGCGCATCTACACAGCAGGCTTCTATTTTGAAGTAATGGTGAACAGGAGGACTTCTTACTCCTCGTGAAATGAGGGTTACAGGAGTCGGCGTAAGGGCAGTCGAAGGAAGAGTGCTCTTCCGTCAGCTTCCTGCTGGGTAGACAGTGCCAAAAGCCGAATTAAGCTCTTTCGACATCAGCTGTGCAATTGAAGTAGCTCAAGTTGCGTAGCTTATTTCGGCATTAGCCCACAGTGTGGACATGCCCAGCCTGAACTTTGCATCCACTGACTACCCTGAATGCCTTTTATCCCAATTCTTCATCATCATCATCATCATCAACAACTACCATGGGCTCACCGCCCGTTGGTGTCCGATGCTTCCCTCACTATTTCCTTCCCTCTTTCCGTGGCCAGTGTGGAGTGGCTTAGTTTCTGTAGACTAGCTCCACACCAATCTACTATATCATCTACCCAGTCTCTGTGGGGTCTGCCTCTCCTATTCGGACCATCCATTATGCCGAATACCAGGGTCTTAACTTTTCACTCATTGCTCATTCTGCAGATATGCCCGAGTAGTTGTAACTTCCATTGTAAAACCTTCTGCAGTAGGTTCTCTTTCAGCTGTATCCTCCTATATAATTCCTCGTTGGTGACCTTCTGCATCCATCCTATTCTCAGGATCTTTCTATAACAACGCCTCTCAAACGCCAATATCCTTCTCTTCGAATTGCAGGACATGAAATGGCAAGCCAATGGGTGCAATGGGCCAGACAACACCAGGCCAGCTGTTGAGGGCACATGTGGCCATGTCCAGACAGGGTTATTTTAATGCCGACAATGCTGAGGACCAGTGAAAGATTCCAGATGATGAACGCTGAAGGGAAACTTTAGGGGAATAGTCTGCAAAGAGAACAAGTCCTAAGGCCCTAACCTAACCAGAACAGACAGAGCTCTGCCCACACATATCTGGCTAAGCAACGTGCAGAGCTGAGAGAAGCAATCGGCTGTATTGAACAGGGGCTTTAGACTTGCAGGACATTTTCTGGATACAAATACACAGCGATGGTGGTGATTATCGACACCTTGCACTCCCACAGTATTTGTCATTCAAAGAGCCTTAGAAATAGTTATTCATTAGGCTTTGTAATATGCATTTCTCAGAAGAGAGATGATCTATCCAAGGCCACAGAGCAAGCTAGTAGCAGATGAGACTAAAACCCAGGAGTTCTGTCAGTCCACTGCACTGCCACATCCTGCTCTTTTTACCAAATGAAGTGACCAAAAGGAGCAGCAGGCAGGTAACAATAGGTGTAAGCTAGAGCAAAAATCCCCCCTTGGGTAAGTGACTAATGATCACTCAGGCCAAGCCACCCTGGATGGCGGAGGCTGCCTCGTGTCCGCTAGCTGGAGGGTGGCCATGACCAATAGACAGAATCCTTGATCTGGTTGCGAGCTCATTTTGGGAGGGCAACAACACCATCCTGGGCCAGAATGGTCCACAAATACCATCTCTTAGCACCAAACAGGAGACACGCCATTGGCCAAGCCAGCGGAAGCCATTCGGAGCATGTTAATACAGGAAGGCTCTCTGTCCATCTCCTATATCTCGCTCTGTTTTAGCATCAGGTCCGAAAGTCTGGCTGCTAGAGAAAGTGGGATTCACTCCAACCAAGAATCGGCCTGGGGTTTGTCTGGAACCACGGTTGGAAATGAGCCCAAATCTCTTCAGGCGCTTTAGAGAAGTTCAGCAATCTTTTCCTGTGGCTTAAACCTCCTGCCCTTCCTGATTACCAGGCTGTTCTCACTGTATGTCCAGTTGGCTGAGGGAACGCCAAGAAACCCAGCCTGAAGGGAACACCAAGAAACACCAAGAAACCCGGCCTGGCGAGGGAACACCAAGAAACGCCAAGAAACCCAGCCTGGCGAGGGCTCCAAATGCAGGTGGCTGGGAGAAGCGAGAAGTCTCTGAACACGACTGACTCTGGCCTGTCGGTAGGCACTTCCTAAATGGATAGCGCCTCGTGTCAGCAATCAGCACGTCCCAACGCCACTGGCCCTGTCCTGTTTTCAGCATGGGGAGGCCAAGTCTTGCCAGGAGAGGAAAGAGTGTAACGGTGCCCAGCAAGGAGTTGCTGGCAGCCGTGGTGTGAAAACACCCTCCCTGCGCCGTCAGCGGTGGGAATGGAGATGCCTCACAGGCCAGGTGGAACAGCTTCGCTCTTAGTTATCTACTTCTAGACTTTGGCCAGGTCCTGATTGGCTCACGCTGCTGTCGATCCACTGCTGTAATTCCACTGCAGGGAGGGAGAGCTGGGTCAGATCTCTTACTTTGCCCTCTCTTGCTTTTGCCTCCGTCCCCGCGGTTTTACTTTCTGGGCCCACGCCTTGGCTGGGCCCACCTGACATCAATGGGCCAGTTCCCCAGCTGGTGTAAAGCAGCCCAGTTCTACAGAAATCAGGAGGGCCGGATCCCAACTCGTCGCTTCAATTAAGGCAACGGGGCCAGCTCCCCAGCTGGTGTAAATTGCGTGCAGCTCCTGTGAAGTCAATCGGCCAGGTCCCGGCAAGAGCGAGTCAGCAGAGCTCTCTTGGAAATGGGTGTGGATTTACACTGGCGGCGGGGCGGGGGGGAGGGTGTCCCCTTGCTCTCCGTCTTTCACCGTCTGAGCTCTCTCTTTTCTCAAGCTGCTAGCAAACCCCCGGGAGACTCTTTCAGGCGAGGAATTAAATCCCTGCAAGAAGCCGCGCTGCGCACAACGTCCTCCTCCAGCCCAACCCAGGCACACCGAGCGCCGTGCACTGTTCCCCTCGCATTGCCTAGCCAGTAAGAACAGACTCCGCTCGAGCCATCAAACATCATTTCAACAGTTCAGACTCCGGTGGAAAGATTTACGGGGCTGTGCTCCCTTGCTGAAAGCCGATCGCCGAGCCAAGCTCCGAGGGTTGCAGGGTGTGGGGGTCGGAAACGGGGAGGAGACGCAATGTGCTGACAACTGGAATACGCTGAGCACTGCTGCAGCAGGCCAGTAAAGGGCTGTAGGGCTCGCCCGGCCTGACTGATTTCTCCCTGGGCTCTTCCTCGCCAGACACCCGTTGCCTCCCAGGCTGAATGGGGCTGTTCTGTGGAGCCACAGCGCCCGCTGGCTTCCGAGAGAGATCTGGACGGGCCTGAATCCGTCTGTCTTGCACATCGCTTGGGCTAATGAGGGCCAGCCCCTCTGGACGAAGGATCCCAGAGCCCTGCGAGAGGGAAAGCAGCCAGCGTGCGGGCTCTGAGCTGGAAGGGCAGTGGGAGAATGAAGTCCCCATTTGTCCAGGTCCTGGCAGTTTTGCCCCCTGCTCAGACTCTCTGGGCGGATGGAATCCATCCTAGCGATTTCTGAACCAAGCCAGCTGGGCAATGTTTTGGTGGCCATAGTGCTAGCGGGGCAGATGACTTCCTGGAGTGGGCGGAGTCTTTCCATCCAAAACAACCCCTTTGTGTTGAACCTTGCTCCTCCAGCAGGAACGCTGGATTCTCCTGCCCCTCCATGCCTGACAGACGGGACCCGAGCACCCTCTCCTCCTAAACCCGACCTGCTGACGCACAAGGGTAGCCCAGCGCCCGTTTAGCAGGGAAAAACCACAGTGCAACTCAACACTTGTCTAGCAGCGTCTGTCCGAGAGCCTGAACTGCATTACAACCGGACTGGACTCACCGAGCCATGCAAACCCCCTTCACTCCACCATCCCTGCTCCTCACAGGAGAGGAGATCAGGGCACAGAGAGGCCGAAAGGGCCAGTTCTCAAGCGTGGACACCTAGGCCGTGTCCAGACTCAGGGGTTTTTTCGGGAAAAGTAGCCTTTTCCCGAAAAAATTTCCCCTGCGTCCAGACTCAAGCCACGTTCTTTCGAAATTATTTCGAAAGAACGCGGCTTTTCTTTCGATGGTGGTAAACCTCGTTTCACGAGGAAGAACGCCTTCCTTCGAAAGTTCCTCTTTCGAAGGAAGGCGTTCTTCAATGTAAAGAGGCCGTCTTCGAAAGAGAGCATCCAGACTCGCTGGGTGCTCTCTTTCGAAAAAGCGGATTTTTCTTTCGAAAGATCCGCCTGCAGTCTAGACGCGATCTTTCGAAAGAAGCCTGCAGTCTAGACATAGCCCTAAAGTCTTAGTCTTGATCTTAAATACCCATTTTAGGCTCCTAAGCTCTGATTTCAGGGACGAGATCAGCACCAAAGCAGACAGGCACTTTGTAGTTGAGGCAGGAGCAGAACGCAAGATTCCCATCTGCATGGCCTAACCACTAGCCCATGCTTCCCTCTGGGAGGAAGACAGCACTGCCAATCTCAAAGAGAAGAGAAACATCAAGAACCCCCCCCCCCCCACCAGAGATGATGGGAGCAGCTGGATAGTTTTCTGTGAGAACATGCCAATTAGGAAGGCAGTTGCTAAGTGTTGGTGGTAAACCGAGGAAGGGGAGTTTGCAACGATGCGATTGCTGCTGTTTGTTCTGAGCACGGTCCAAGGCCTTAGAGCAGGTGACAGGCAGCTGTTTTGTGTCCATCTCAGCTTAGTAAAATACGTCAGCAATGCATACCCAGGCTTAACCGCCCGCCTGTCCCCAGACAGAGCTAATGCTCACGCCGCGGGAATGGCTGTCATGGCTAAACACCTTATTTGTTTTGTTAAAACTTCTTCGCTCCCAAAAAAGTCACTTTAGTGTAAAAACCAACATTTCCTTCCATCCTTTTAGGGGGTATTAAGTGCGGGTAAAAACCAGGCATTGTGCAGCCAGGTGCTAGACAACAGCCAGACCCAGCGTTACCAGCGCACCTCCTTGCTGATCTGGGCTCGCTAGTGTTGGGATGAAAACTGAGAGACCAGCAGCTTTTTTTGGTTAACGACCTAACCTGAAAATAAAAATTCAAATAAATTCAAGCCAGAATTGTTATTTTTTTGGCATTTTTTCGCTAAATCCAAAAAATCTGCAAACGTTTCCTTTAACCTAACCCAAATGCACTAATTTCCTTCCCTCCTCTGAACTTCCCGGGCAATGTTTCTGCAAATGTAGTGTTTGTTTCCCCTCCTCCCCAATATAGTTGGAACCGTATAAGGCAGGGAATTCCCATCATGCCTAATTGCACCCTGGGTTTAGAAGGCTGACTAGTGTTCCCTCTAATCTTTTCCATCCATGTGCAGAATAATTTTTTTCATGTGCACTGAAGCATGTGTGAATGTGCACCACCACTAGAAAAACAAAACGTAGCTGTGGGCGCTCTGCTAATCTGGCAGCATCTGAATCTCTCCTGAGTGGCTGCACAAGCACACAGCTTACAGGGAACACTGACATTGCTGATGAGTGTTCACAAGGGCAGGCTAAGCTGTAAACAGGAAACTTACTTCACTTGTGAGTTAAAGGAGAGCTTCAAAACTCCACTTAATGCACACTGCAGTATGGGAAACCAAAGGCCCCTCAGATACAAAGTGTTAGAAACATTTAGATCCCCACGTTGAGACTTGGGTGCCTAATCTAATCTAATTTAGTGCCTACATGGAGCTCCAAGTGCCTACATGGAGCTTTAGGTGCGTAACATTGTGCACCCAGCTTTGAGAATCTGGCCTCCGCACATGAGTGACTGAAACTCCCCTCTCCTCCCTTCCGCACGTGGGCAAGGTTCCGCAGCACTGCGGATTGCCATCTTCACCGGACACAGCCCTCAAAAACCTCCCTTGCACGAGAAGCCGGCAGCAGCTCTACTACTAGTGCAGTCTGGGTGTCTGTGCTGGTGTGAGGTGAATCCAGGGTATGAAGTCAGGCTGTCAGAGCGCATAGCAGGGACTGGGTTTCAAACGTGAAGAGCGGGTTGGTCTGAGAAGTTCAGATCCAGACACTCCTAAGGGATGATTGGATCTGGGGTTCCGGCTCCTCTGTTAAAAAGCCAAGGCTGTAGGAAAATACAGCCCCCTCCTGCTCTCCTCAATGTTCCTGGGCTGCTGTATTGCAGATGTGACGGGTGACATGAATGAGAGGAAGGCTGGATCAGGAAACAGCGGACAGAAAATAAAATGTCCTGTTTCAATTCATTATGTATCAGAATGGCTCCTGCCCTCCTTTTTAGGGGGTTTGGAACCACCGTTGGGTTTTTTTTCTCTACTGTGCAGGTTTTAAAGCAGGGTAATGGGGGGTATCAAGTGCTTCGCGAAGGTGCCCAGCTAAGCCTGCAGAGGCAAAAGGCCGGTGTATTTGAATGTTTTTTGGTATGAAATTTGCTGCTGTGCAGGAGGCCCTGGAAGGCCCACGTAAGCCCTGTATGGGGCACTCAAATGGTACCTATGCACCCTTCTGCTAGCCCTCTGCGCAGTGGTGAATTTCACCCTTAAGCCTCGACCTCTCTGCTGAGACTCCCAACAAAGAGACCCTTCTAGTGATGGGGCCATGTGCAGCCCACAGGAACAGGACTCAGACTCACCACCTCCGTTTGCACCGACCACCAGAGAGTCATCGGAGGACAGTGACTTTTAGTCACTAGAAATGTTGATCTTTGAGCCACAGACCTTGGGGTATCCCAGGCGCTGGGCCACTAAGCCTGCCGAAAGCCTTCACTTTGCCACTGCTTTTCAGAGCCCTGCCGTTTTGATTCTCTGGCACATCACCCAGTTCTTGGTTCCATGGAACTGCCTCGCTTTCAGGTTTGGTAACCAACCCAGCATTTGCTGAAAGATTCCCCCACATTTCACAAGGACTCTTAGGCAAATATGACCAGTGGTTCTCCCTGGTATGTTATTGTAGTGTGTGGAAACAACACAAAATCCAGGTGTAAACCCCACATCTGGAAATGGAAACCATTATTCCTCTGAGCCAAACGGCGCTATTGTGCACAGCGGAGCTGAGGATGCTAAAGCTGGAGATCAGCCTGAATGAAACTTCCACTCTATCCAAAACAAGGGGAAATTGCAGATCTAGATTTGGATCCATACCTTGGCTTTGCAGCCTGCCTCTGCTCCAAACCCTGATCTAAACCCATCTGGAGTCAATCTTGAGGCTTTGAGCCCATCTCCCACAATAACTAAGATGTAGGCTGTCTCCATAGAAGCCACACATGTGACATTCCAATGACCTAGAAACTGATCTGACGCTACGTAGTACCCTACCCGTAAAGCCAGCATGTTCTCTTGTGGATTTGTCCGCAGGCTCAGAAAGAAATGTTGCTCATCACAGTGCAGGCTGTGTGCATCTGAGCATGTGTCATTCCATGAACACATCAGATTCTGCGGATGGATTCCTTGCTAGACAAGCCAGCGCTCACGGGAAAAGCATTGGCCAACACCGCAACGGACCAGAAGAACTTTTCAGCCTTTAACACGTCAATTAACCACAGGACAGAAAGCGAAGACCCTAATCCCTTCCACCCCGGGCAAAATTCATACCTGGCGTCATCTATGGAAATCAAAGGAAGTAGAGCAGGGAGGAATTTGGCTCTGAAATTTTGAACTCTTCTTCAAGATGAGCATCCAAAGCTTTGGTCCTTTGCCCAGCACCGAAGCCACTTGCATGCTAGGGATGTAAAATCCCGTTTAATTGGTTAACTGGTTTGTTAACCAATTCATGGGAGAGCGGGCGCAGGGTGGAAGGGGGCAACTGCAGCCCCATGGGTTGGAGTGGCTCTCCCGCCACAGACGGGCCAGCTGGTTGAAGCAGCCCATCTGCAGTAGGCCCAGTGGCGCTGGAGCAGCCTGCTGCCTGGACCGAGCAGGGAGCTGTTCCAGCCCCTACCAGTTAACTGGAACCGATAAGCCTCACCCGTTGTGCCCTCCAAACTAGCCGCTGCTTTCTGTGCTTTGCTGGCCTGGGTCCCGGGAAGGAGCGAGAGGGCGGGAGGGGATGCTGCAGGAATTGCCGTTCCGTTGCGCGCTCAGCTGCTGGCTGCGGGCGGGGCGTGGTAAAGGACAAAGGGCCGTTTGCTCTGGCACTGCTGAGCATTCAGCCCGGCGGCTGGGTGGGATTATTCGAGGGGGGAGCGACACGCTGATTGCTTTCAGATTGCGCAGTGTGTGAACGGGGGAGGTGGGGCTCAGCCAAACAGGAGGCAGCATCTCTCGGGAGGCAGGCGAGACTGTGGCCACCAGGGAAGGAATATGTGTCATTCCGGTTATTTATTTTGGCCTGGAACGGATCACGTCCATTATATTTCAGAGAGTCCGTCTTTCTGGAACATAAAAGCAGGCTAGTGACTGAGACTCCCTTACTGCAGCCAGGGCCGCCGAAAGGGGAGGGGCAGCTACCCGGGGCCCTGGCGATTCAAAGGGGCCGGGGCTCCTTGGCCCTTTAAATTGTTATTGGAATGCGGTGCCAGGCGCACGCTGTGGCCATGAGGGCCAGGGGAGAGGGGGTCACACTCCAGGAGACACTGAGGGACGGCTTCTCCTGGCCCCGCCCATTCTGCCTGAGGCCCCGCCCCTTGCGAAGCCTGGTGTCTTACACACCCAACTTTGCCTGGGGGCCCGCGGTGGCTGTCAGCCCCGCTGACTGCAGTCACTTTAAAAGCCATGGTCTCTGCATTGGGCTTTCTTCTGCATCACCCCCCATACCTTCAGTGCCATTGACAGGGAAGTGCAGCGTGTGACCATGAAATATGGTTATTTACAGAGGGTATGTCACACTGCATTCCTCTTTCGAGAGAGGAATGCAAATGCAGCCGAGTGAAATTGCAAATGAAGCGCGGATTTGAATTTCCTGCACTTCATTTGCATAATGGCGTCCGGACGCTTTTTGAAAATATCCGAAAGAAAAAACGCAGTCTAGATGGGATTATTTCGAAAGAAAGCCCTTCTGTCGAAATAACCCTCAAACCTCATTTTTTAAGGAGTAAGGGTTATTTCGAAAGAAGGGTTTTTTTCGAAATAACCCCGTCTATACTGTGTTTTTTCTTTTGAAATAGGGTATTCCATCGTATGGGCCAGTTACCCCGGTATAAAAGTGCTCAGAGCTGTGTAGCTTATTAAGGGGCAGCGAAGCAAAGTAAGTGACACTGGTATAAAGCGCCTTACGGCCGTAAAACCGCTCCTGCTCTAGGGCTTTCGGTTTTAAAAAGAAAGAGACAGAAAGCTGCAGCCCGCACTGACACAGTGATGCCGGTAAAAGTCCAGCCCAAAGCTAAGGGCTTGTCTATGCAAGAAAAGTATCTCGGTGGCACTAAATCAATTGGCTTTCCTGACCCGAGCTAACCCGATCGGGATGAAATGTAACCCGGTTTAGTTGTGCCTGGGGTGGGGGTTGCACCAGTTTAACGAGGCAGAGTGATTTTGAAGTAGATCTCGTTAAAGCAATGCGCGTGGCTAGCACAGAGCAGGCTCAGCGGCGCTGGTATTGGCCGGGCTGTTCTGTGGCAGACTGGCTTTGCGCGGGGGAACCTGCAGGAAGATACGGCCCAGAACGACTCTCTTGCAGGGCAGGCAACGTCGGATGCAAAGCGGGAGCCAGGCCCGCAGGCAGCTCCAGCCAGGATAACTGCCATTAACCTCCCTCTTGGAACAAGAAGGTGCAAATCAGCCCTCAGCAAGGGCCTTTCTTCTGGCTGAACAAGATTGATTGAAAAACAAATTGGCGCAAATAAAGCATGTAATTAGATTAAAGGCTCTTGCCCGGAGCTGCAGGGATGGAAAGGGAAGCCAGGCCTCCTGTAGGAGCCAGGGCCCATTAGTATTCCTGCAGGCCGGGGAGAAGGCCGCGTCCGGAAGAGCCTGCTTGCCCCCGTGTCGCTGTAACTCAGCAAGCAGGGTCCCTTTGGGCCCACGGACGGGGGGCTGTCGGAGCCATCGCCGAAGGTCCCTGCCCAGCACCTCTCTGCCTCCCCCTGCCTGGCTCTGTGAGGGGGGGCAACAGCAGCCGGAGCTTCCTCCGGGCACCACCCCGCCGCCTGCGGAGCCAGCGTGTCCATGAAGCACCCCCTGACTGTCTCCTTCCGCCCGGCCTACCCTCGGCTTGCCAGCGGCTTTCCCTGCGAGCCTTGAGCCACGCTGCAGCCCGGCAGCCTGGCTAGCCCTGGCTAGGCGCTCTGGGAGGCTGCGCAGGGCGGGAAGGGCCGACCTCCATCGCCTGCCCCCCGACTCGCCACAGACAGAGCCGACCTCCCCGCCCGCCACCTCGCCTGCCCCCCGACTCACCACCACCAGGGACGACCTCCCTGCCTGCCACCTCGCCTGCCCCCTAACTCACCATGGCCAGGACCGACCTCCCCGCCCGCCACCTCGCCTGCCCCCCGACTCACCACTGCCAGGGCCGACCTCCCTGCCTGCCACCTCGCCTGCCCCCCGACTCGCCACAGACAGAGCCGACCTCCCCGCCCGCCACCTCGCCTGCCCCCTAACTCGCCATGGCCAGGACCAACCTCCCCGCCCGCCACCTCGCCTGCCCCCCGACTCACCACTGCCAGGGCCGACCTCCCTGCCTGCCACCTCGCCTGCCCCCCGACTCGCCACAGACAGAGCCGACCTCCCCGCCCGCCACCTCGCCTGCCCCCTAACTCGCCATGGCCAGGACCAACCTCCCCGCCCGCCACCTCGCCTGCCCCCCGACTCACCACTGCCAGGGCCGACCTCTCCGCCCGCCACCTCGCCTGCCCCCCGACTCACCACCACCAGGGACGACCTCCCTGCCTGCCACCTCGCCTGCCCCCCGACTCACCACCACCAGGGACGACCTCCCTGCCTGCCACCTCGCCTGCCCCCCGACTCACCACTGCCAGGGCCGACCTCCCCGCCTGCCACCTCGCCTGCCCCCTAACTCGCCATGGCCAGGACCAACCTCCCCGCCCGCCACCTCGCCTGCCCCCCGACTCACCACCACCAGGGCCGACCTCCCTGCCCACCACCTCGCCTGCCCCCCGACTCACCACCACCAGGGCCGACCTCCCTGCCTGCCACCTTGCCTGCCCCCCGACTCAGCACCGCCAGGGCCGACCTCCCTGCCCGCCACCTCGCCTGCCCCCCGACTCGCCACAGACAGAGCTGACCTCCCCGCCCGCCACCTCGCCTGCCCCCCGACTCACCACTGCCAGGGCCGACCTCTCCGCCCGCCACCTAGCCTGCCCCCCAACTTGCCAGAGCCAGGGCCGACGTCCCCCACCCGCCACCTCGCCTGCCACCCGACTCACCACCACCAGGGCCGACCTCCCCTGCCCGCCACCTAGCCTGCCCCCCAACTTGCCAGAGCCAGGGCCGACCTCCCCCACCCGCCACCTCGCCTGCCCCCCGACTCGCCACGGCCAGGGCTGCCGTGGTGGGGGGTGGCCCAGCCTGGCCTGAACTCAGCCTGGGGCAGCCCAGCCGCAGCTCCGATTCTGCCACAGCCGGGCCTCGTCCTGCTTTTCCGGATAGCCCAGCCCTGACTGTCTCCCCCAACCGAGGGACAGCCTGCCTCCTTCCCTGGCCCAGCCCTCTGTCCCAAACCCCGTCCTGCACTCCAACCACCTGCACCGGCTCAGGGCCTGTACCCCCAATCGCTCCTGCACCCAAACTCCTGCACAGAGCCTTAGGCAGGTGTGTGTGTGCGGGGGGAGGGAGGACTTAGACCCATTCTGGCCACCACAAAAAATTATACAACCCTGCCACCCTGGCCAAGGGGTTCTGAGTGTGGGAGGGAGCCTGGAGCAGACGATTGGGGTGCAGGAGGAGATTCAAGTGCTTCCTGGCCAGAGCCTGCCTCAGGCACCCCACTTTTTCCCATCCTCCAACTCCCTCCCAGACTCTGTACCCCATCCTAAATCATTCCCCAAGCCAGATTCCTCTCCTGCACCCATATCCCCTCCGGGACCCTGCACCCCAATCCCCTGCCCGTGCACTCCCTCCCACACCCAGACCCAAGGCCAGAATCCTCTCTTGCACCCATACCCCCTACCAGACCCTGCACCGCAATCCCCTGGCCCAGGTCCCAACCCTCTCCCTTCACCCAAACTCCCTCTCAGACCCCACGCCCTCTCCTGCACCGTAGTTCCCTACCCTGAGTTCCCTTCTGCACCCAACCTCCCTTCCAGACCCCGCACCCTTGGGCAGCAGGTGTTAGAGGTGGGGAAGGCAATTACCTTCCTAAACGCTCAGGCATGGCTCTACCCACATTCCGCCCCCCAGAATGCCCCACACAGCTCCCAGGCTTCCGCCACACTGAGGCTGGGGTAGGGAGCCCTCCCCATGCTCCGGGGCCAGGGAGGGTCCCCTGGGGGGCTGGAGGCTTGTCCCTGCGGAGGAAGGAGTTTGGCTCCTGTGGAGGGTGGGACTTTGGGCAGAAGGATGGGACTGGGGAGGCTGCCTCCCCCAGCCCTATGTTCATCCCCCACCCTGCCATGCCCCCCTCCACAGAAAAATGCAGCCCTTGACCACTTACGAAAGTGTTGGAGTGGCCCCCCCATCACAAATTATTGCCCACCCCTGCTCTAGCCCTTATGGGGAAAGCCCCCTGCTGACAGCCCACGAGAGCCTGTGCTCCCTTGCTGCCTTTTACGGTTGAAGCTGCCCCAGTCCCTGACTGCCGATCCGATGCTCGCCCCCACGGCAGCCCTGCTTCCCGATATCTCTTTGCCAGTTGCCTGAGCCATGCTGGGCCGCCGTGGACTGGATCGATTACACCCTGTCCAGCCAGCTGCAGCTGCCTTGGCTACTTCTCTTTGCTTTTGCCTTTGTCAAACTGCAAGAGCCCCACCTCCTGACTCCTCCCAGGAGAAAGGGATCAAATCCCTGTGATCAAAGATTCTTTATGGGCTAAAGTCTAGACAGTGCTTGGTCCTGCCATAAGGGCGGGGGGCTGGACTCGATGACTCTCGAGGTCCCTTCCAGTCCTAGTGTTCTAGGATTCTATGATAAAGGGGAGTGGGGCAGGATGGAAGAGATCAGCCTGCAGCAAGGGCCTGGAAAACGCCCCATAAACCCGCTGAAAGGTGCGAATGATTGAACGCAAGGCTCTGGGCCGGGTGAGCCAGCAACGTCTACACTGCAGCTGTAATGTCAGGCCCAGGTGACCAGATGCACTTGTGCTCTGCTTGGACTAGCAATACTGCCACAGGAGCATTTAGGGATCTGGGGCAAATGTGTAGGGATGGCACTTGGTCCTGCCCTGAGGGTAGGGGGCTGGACTTGATGATCTTTCGAGGTCCCTTCCACCTATATGTGATAGATAGGCATGTACACACACATTTGTACACCTGCACAAAGAGACATATGCACCCACGTGCTCAGAGAGGGGTGCAGATATACAAGTACAGAGCCATGTACCCATACAGTGAGCTGTCAAGCTACAATTTAGTCCTGTGAAACTTACAAAACACTTCACTGCAGCCCAAACCACATTCCGTCCCCAAGGGAACACAGCTGGGAGCTTTTTCCGGACAGCCATCCCAAGCCACAACCCTTCTTCCTAGTCCTGGTTTGAAGAGCAAGAGCCCCAAACTCATGCTCCAACTGCTGACACATTTCAGAATTCCTTACTACAGCTGCCCTCCAGGATATGGATTCATAGAAAGCTCAAGGCTGCATGATTAAATAGGAAACCATCTGTCCTCAGTAGCACTGGCCGCTCTGTAAATTGCCAGCCAGACAGCAGGTCTCTGTCAGAACCGGCCACGCAGGGTACCAGCGCAGTGAGGCATGTACAGACAGAAAAGTTGTAACCAAGAGGCAGAGTCCCTTGCTCACTGGAATACATGGAAAGTTCCTCTTTAGAGGTGAGATGAACATTTCAATCCGTCAATTGCTGTACTTATAACCCAGGATCATTAGCCGCATACACACAGGCCAGAATTAGTTGCGTAGAGAAGACACTGGTGTAAATCCAGAGCCACTCCACTGACATCAACAGAGTGACTCACATTTATAGCGGAGAATCTTAAAGCAGAGTTTAGCCCATAGAGTTCAACATAAACATATTTAAAAATATTTATACTCTTTCTCCTTTCGTTCCCCTAAACCGAGGCCTGGTCTGTGCATAGAAATTGCACTGGTGTATTAGTTTACAAACCAGTTTAACTAACCCTGTTTAGAAAATTCCCGTGTGGGCTGCGTCTAGCTTGGCATGATTTTCCGGAAAAGTTTTCCATTAAAAGCATTTTTGGAACAGAGCGTCTAGATTGGCACGGACACTTTTCCGCAAAAGCACTTTTTGCGGAAAAGCGTCCGTGCCAATCTAGACGCGCTTTTCCGCAAAAAAGCCTCGATCGCCATTTTCGCCATCGGGGCTTCTTTGCGGAAAACAAATCTGAGCTGTCTACACAAAAGCTTTGCGCAAAAGGGACTTTTGCCTGAACGGGAGCAGAATAGTATTTCCGCAAGAAGCACTGATTTCTTACAGTAGGAAGTCGGTGCTTTTGCGGAAATTCAAGTGGCCAGTGTAGACAGCTGGCAAATTTTTCCGGAAAAGCGGCTGATTTTCCGGAAAAACTGGCCAGTCTAGACACAGCCATAGGGTGGTTTAAAACTAGCTATTGTGGCATGGTTACAGAATTCCTGGTCCTCCACAATTACCGGGGGGACCGGCATGTCTGTGTTGCAGCAGGGAGCTTTGAAATGTTGGAACTTCCTTGTTTGGGAGCTATCCCGGCGCTGGTTAAAACATGGCTCTTGGTGTCTGGGTCTGTGTGGCATCAGGAGTGAACCCCTCTCTCCAAAGAAGGGGTTGTGGTGCTTGCAGGCCGGGGGCCCCATGTCTCACCTGGACAGACAGGTGCAGCTGCACAGCTGGAATCTGCCTGGCTCACTTGGAGGTGAATATTGATAAACCAGGTATGAGAATGATAAGCAAGAGGGCAATGTCTGGACTGTATCAAATGCTTGTGAGTTGCTGCCTGTATTAATCTTCATCGTAATATCTGTGTTCACATTGTAATATAACACTTGAGTAGCCACCTTGTGAGCCTAACGAGGTGAGGGATGTTAATTAGTGTGAAGAGCGGCTCTTCGACAGAAATTGTAACGTACCTTTCAAAAGAGGAGACCTATGGATACCAGACAGGCGCTGGACAGACCTTACAAATGCCCCACCTCTGGACTGCGGGATCACCAACAAAAGGACTAACAACTCCTATTGTTCAGTGGCGTAGTGGGGGGGGGAGGGCCCTCTCCACTTCCCCGTCATCCCTCGGCTCGCCTGCACCTCCTCCACCTGTTGTTGCCGGCTGGAGCCTCCTCCCCACCTCTCGCCCGACCCTCCTCCATCTCCGCCAGTGGGTTAGTGCATAGGGACCCAGAGGGCAGGGGAAGATGCGGTACAGGCTCCCCCTGCCTCTTCCCACAGCTGGGCTCAGCCGTGTCCCAGGTCCAGGACCCTGCCACACGGCGGGGGGTGGGCACAAATTTTGCCTTTTCCCCCCGGTGCATAACACCCTCTCTGCACCTCTGCTCTTGGTGTATTGCTCTCCTCTCTGTGGAGATGGGTCATGCATGTGGACCCTTCTCAGAGCACATGGAAGCAGGGGTATGAAATCCCCACACTAAGGATCTTTGTGCTGCTTGGACTTCAGGGGTCAAAATGATTCTAGGCATAAGCAACAGAGCCCCAGGGTATGTCTACACTACCCCGCTAGTTCGAACTAGGAGGGTAATGTAGGCATACCGCACTTACTAATGAAGCCCGGGATTTGAATTTCCCGGGCTTCATTTGCATAAGCGGGGAGCCGCCATTTTTAAAACCCCGCTGGTTCGAACCCCGTGCAGCGCGGCTACACGGGGCTGGAACTAGGTAGTTCGGACTAGGGTGCCTATTCCGAACTACCGGTACACCTCGTTTCACGAGGAGTAACAGTAGTTCGGAATAGGAACCTAGTCCGAACTACCTAGTTCGAGCCCCGTGTAGCTGCGCTGCACGGGGTTCGAACCAGCGGGGTTTTAAAAATGGCGGCTCCCCGCTTATGCAAATGAAGCCCGGGAAATTCAAATCCCGGGCTTCATTTGCAAGTGCGGTATGCCTACATTACCCTCCTAGTTCGAACTAGCGGGGTAGTGTAGACATACCCCCAGCTATTTAGCCTGAGTTAGCCCTCAAGAGTCAATAGAAGTTGCTGATGATGGATATCTGTTACCTTTTGAACCCTAAGGCAGTAACTCACTTGTGTGACTACATTTCCTTGTTTTAAGCGTGTAAATAATTCTCTAATTTCCTTTTCCTATTTAATACATTTTATATAGCTTTTTATAGGACTGGCTATAAGCCAATATACATTTGGGACTAGCTAAAGCTCTTCAGATAAAGGGTTATCTCTTACACCCACAATTCTTAGTTGGACCCAGATCTAACACTAGCAAAACCAGAATGCAAGAAACTATACAGAACAGCAGTGAGACTTACACGGCAGCAGCACAGCACACAATGCTGATACGGTCAAGAGAAAAGACACGCATGAGAAAGGAGCAGTCAGACCAAATTTACAACGAAAGCCGAGTGCACATCTACACAGGGGGAGACCAAAGAATCTTATTAGGAGGAAAACTTGGAAAAACTCTAAATGTGGCAAGAAACCAAGCTTCTAGGGGCAAGTTCAAAACCCACAGGACACGTCTGTTGCTGCAGCTGTGTCTGCTGAGCATGACTGAGGCAGGGTCCTCGGAACACAAGGCAAAGAACAGGGCCCTGAGCTTGGGGCTATGAAGCAGACAGCCCCAAGGACCTGCCTCTGTAGTGAGGGAGCTTCAAACCCATCGCATGGGCCTGCTGAGCCAGCTTTTTGGCCTCTGCCTGAGAGAGAGCCCAGGAAGGACCTCAGAGACCTGGGGGCAACCTGGAACTGACAGACCTTCTGCTCCTTACCAGATCCGTCCCTCCACTGGTGTCGGGTCAGAGTTCCTGCAGGCTGCCCTGGGGCGGACGCTGCCCAGGGTAAGAACACCCCACAGGGAAATTCACCAGGCAGCCTGGCCGGGCGCTCTCTGGGCAAATGCAGTGTTGAGGGTTGGAGGCGATTTGACAGCTCTTGGCCCCAAATGGCTGAAATACCATGAGCTGAAGCCAGCAGGTAGCGCCTGTCTAGCCTTGGCTCCGATCGGAAGCTAGAAGCCCAGCGAGCAGCCTGGCTCTGGGAAACCCAATTTTCCCCGAACCAACGTTCAAAGGGCAGCAGGTTCTAGGGGCCAATGCTGAGGAAAGGGCCTTGGTTGTGGTCTGCTCTGAGCCCTGCAGTATTTGCATGCTGCCTTGCTGAGGGTGCTGGAAATCCATGACTGGAAGCACCATCTGTCAGTGAAGGAAACAGCCCCGGGTACTTCAATCCACTTCCAAATACGAAGCAACCCCCCCCCCGGTGGACCTCTTTAGTGCACGCCCCAAAGTCCCTTCGCCTGTGCCCCTCCCGAAGGCTCCCGCCACAGAAATGCTCCGTTCCTCCCGGGCCACAGGAAAGCTGGGCCTGGCTGCCGTGCACTCGGAGGGGACTAACACCAAACGCCAGCAGGACTGCTCCCGAGACAAAATAAGGACTTTTGCTTTGCAAAGAGGTGGGGTCGGTGCGGGGAGGGGCAGGGCGGTGCACTTCGGAAGGCCGTCCGCACTCGCTCCCCCTGCCCTCTGCCTCCGGGCATGATAGCCCTTTGTTGCAAACTCACAGCCGCCACCTAGAAAACCGAAGCAGAGCCAAAAGAGTAAGAACTGGAGGGGGAGAGGCAGACAGCTTTCCTTTGTGCTTGCTGGGGAGTCCCCCAGACCCCTCCCAGCCTTCTAACCTTTGGCCCAACCTTTGGCTTCCTGCATTGTGACGGGATCCCATTGTGAGGTGGTATTGTTCAGAGGAGTCGGGTGTTAAACATGCGTCAGCAAGGGAGCCTGGAGTTAAGAAGGCAGCCACAGGTGGAGCCAATGACAAGGCCAATGGAGCCATGCTGGGGAGGGGTCCCTCGGATGGCTCTGGCTTCTCACAGAACTGAGCCAGGCAGTGTCCCCTCCAAATATTATGACGTGACCTGTGGGAACCTCCAAATCTCTTGAAATTCTGCAGGGGAAGGAGGGAGACCTGTGGCTGCTGGATTGAACCTAGGGGTGGGCGCTAGTTCTAGTCCCACCTCGGACACAGATTTCCTCGCTTGTTTTGGGCAGGTCTCTTCTGCCAACCTTTTAATTCCTGGACGCCTAGAGGAAGGCCCTTAAAGTCTGTAATTAAACAGCTGAGTGCCAAGTGCCTGTAGCTCCCACTAGGTTTCACTGGAGTTCCAGGGGACACCTCGGACGTGGTTCTCACTTTGTTAGGTGCCTGGCTGTGGACAAAGGTGCGTAAGTTCAGGCATCCAAGTTTGGAAATGTTTCCCTGAGTTTATTAGTTCTAGACCCAGAGGCTACGTCTACTCTGGCAGCTTCTTGCCCAAGAACGCTTTTGCGGAAGAGTTCTTGTGCAAAAACTCTTTGGGTGCGTCTAGACTGGCAAGCAAAGCCCCAGCTGAGGCAGCTCTGCTAATGAGGGCCCAGCTAGGGGCTATATAAAAAAACTTGCCAGCTGTCTACACTGGCCGCTTGAATTTGCACAAGAGCACTGACTTGGTAAAGTACAAAATCAGTGCTTCTTGCGCAAATACTTTCACGCTCCCACTCGGGAAAAAGCCCTCTTGAGCAAGAATACTTGTGCAAGAGGGCCAGTGTAGACAGGGAAGAACTGTTTTGTGCAAAAAAGCCCCGATGGCTAAAATGGCGATTGGGGCTTTTTAGCGTAAAATCACGTCTAGACTGGCTACAGATGCTTTTGCGCAAAAGCACGTTTTGTGCAAAAGCATCCGTACCAATCTAGACACGCTTTTGCAGAAATACTTTTAACGGAAAAACTTTTCCATTAAAAGTATTTCCGCAAAATCACGCCAGTCTAGACGCAGCCTTCCAGAAGAGAGCGTCTACACTGGCATGTGCTTTTGCACAAGAGATGTGCTTTTGTGCAAGAGCATCCTTGCCAGTGTAGTTGCTCTCTTGTGCAAGAAAGCTCTGATGGCCATTTTAACCATAGGACTTTCTTGCGCAAGAAATTCATTTTGCCTGTCTCCACTGGCCTCTTGCACATGAACAGTTGTGAAAGAGGGCTTATTCCTGAGCGGGAGCATCAGAATTCTGGTGCAAGAAGCCCTGATTTTATACATTAGAACGTCAGTTTACTTGCGCAAGAACTCGTGGCCAGTGTAGACAGGCAGCAAGTTTTTGCACAAGAGCGGCCGCTTTTGTGCAAGATCGCGCCAATGTAGACACAGCCTAAGGGTACGTCTACACGGCAGCGTCATTTCAGAATAGCTGACATTATTCCGAGATAACAAAGAGCGTGTCTGCACTACTAGCCGTTATTTTGAAATAATGGTGAGCGGGAGGGCTGCTTACGGTGACTTAAGCCACGCAATTGATGTAGCTCAGGTTGTGCAGCATAATTCAACTTTTGCCCTCAGTGTAGACGCGCCCTCAGTCACCTAGAGCGAACAGGGTGGAGTGACACTTACCTAGTGTAATTAATAGAGCAACAAAAATGAACGAAGCAACAAAAAGTCTACGTCTAGACTGGCATGATTTTCCGTTAAAAGCATTTGCGGAAAAGAGCATCTAGATTGGCACGGACGCTTTTCCACAAAAGTACTTTTTGCGGAAAAGCGTCCGTGCCAATCTAGACGCGCTTTTGCGCAAAAAAGCCCCGATCGACATTTTCGCGATCGGGGCTTTTTTGCGCAAAACAAATCTGAGCTGTCTACACTGGCCCTCTTGCGCAAAAGGGAGCAGCATAGTATTTCCGCAGGAAGCACTGATTTCTTACAGTAGGAAGTCAGTGCTTTTGCGGAAATGCAAGCAGCCAGTGTAGACAGCTGGCAAGTTTTTCTGCAACAGTGTGACGTAGTGGGGGTACCTGGCTGGTTTCTATGCTGCTGGCTCTGGGGTAACCCCCACTGGCTGCCGTGGGTACCACGACCCAGCAAAACAGGATGAGTCACTATGCAAACCAGTATGGCCAGACACCCCCCATGGAGAGGAACAAAGGAAGGGGGAATGCTGCCCTGGCTGGGGGGCAGGGCTGGAAGGGGGTTAGTTTGTGGCTGTCTGGGAGCATGGAGGAGACAGCCTAGGGAAAGGGGCTGGAGTTTAGGGGCCCAGTCTCCCCCATCTCAAGGGGGCCTGAGGCATCCTAGCCCAGCTCTGTGACCAGATTCCATCTGTGCTGTGCTGTATCCTGGAGAGGCAATAAACTTCCTCTATTCCACCGGCTGGTGCAGTCTGTTTGTGCCATTTCGGGGTGCAGGAGACGGGGGACCCCCAACGCGCCGTCACAAACAGCAACTGCTTTTGTGGAAAAACTTGCCAGTCTAGACACAGCCAAAGGGTTAAAGGTCTAGTAAACCTTCATGGGTTGAAAGAACTGGCTTTGTTGAGTTTGGAAGAGAGAAGCCTCGGAGAGGACGTGATAGCAGCTTTCAAGTACCTAAAAGGCTGTGTGACAGGGCGTTTGCCCTGCACTGGCCCTTTAAGGCAAAACCCCAGCCCTGAGCAAGGGCCGAGAGTGAAGCCCCAGCTGAGGCAGCTCTGCTAACGAGGGCCCAGCTGGGGGCTATATAAAGAAGGACTCCTAGGGGGAGGAAAAACTGAGGGTTGCTTTGGACAGGGTAGCAGGGATCTAACTGCCAGGGGAGCAGAAGGCTTCCTGGAGGTAGGGCAGTGCTGGGGGAGGCAGGCAGATCTGGGGAGGCTCTGGCCAACAAAGCTCCCAGGCTGCAGAGCCTGAAGCTACTGGGGCTGCAAGGGGAGCCATGCTAGGCAGGCACAGCAGGTTCACACCCCTTGGCCAGTGATGAGTGGCCATTGCAGACAGCAGTTTGCCCCAAGGCAGGGGCTAGATGGAGACTGGCAGTGGGTCAGTGAGGCAAGGGGGGAGAGGGGAACTGGGTGTTCCCTGGGAGGAGAATGGGGTGCCCTGGGGCGGGGAGGACCCTGGAGTGCAAGCAGGATAAACCAACCCCCGGAAGAGGGGCTCAGACACTGGAGTGGGCACTGCCGGAAGGCCATGCCCTGAAGAGGAACAGGGGGAGAGACGGGTTACAGGGAGGCATCCAGCAAGTTAAACAAGCTACCAGCCATAAAGGGGCGATTGCCCCATGACAGAGTGTTACAAGGAGGAGGGAGAAAACTTGTTCTCCTTGACCTCTGAGGATAGGAGAAGAAGCAATGGGCTTAAACTGCAGCAAGGGAGGCTTAGGTTGGACACCAGGAAAAGCTTCCTGCCTGTCAGGGTGGTCAAACACTGGACTAAGTTGCCTAGGAAGGTTGAGGGATCGCCACCGCTGGAGATATTTAAGAGCCGGTTGGATAGACGTCTGTCTGGGTATGTCTAGACGACATGGCTCTGTCGACAGAGACATGTAAACTAGCTTACCCGGCATAGTCAATGAAGCAGGGATTTAAATAGTCCCCGTTTCATTAAAATAAAAATGGCCGCTGCCCTGTGCCGACAATCAGCTGATCCGGCCCAGCGCGGGAGTCTAGACGCGGATCAGTCGACAAGGGAAGCCTTTGTCGACTGCTCTTGTAAACCTCATTTCACATTATTTAAATCCCTGCTTCATTGACTATGTCGGGTGAGCTAGTTTTCATGGCTCTGTTGACAGCCATGGAGTCTAGACGTACCCTCAGGGCTGGTCTAGGTCCTTGTTTCTTTAACAGTGTGGGAGAACTCACAGGTGGGCTGCGACCGTTTGAAGGAAAAAACCGGTTGCAAGAGCTGCTGAGACACAGCGGGTGGTGCAAAGAGGCGAGTGCGTGATGACGCAGCTGGAAATGAGGCGGGGCTACCTGCGTTCCTCACGTGCTTCTGAGCCCGGCTTGCAACCACCTGGGGAAGCTCCGTGCCTCGGTTGCGTCCCTTGCCAGAGGGGAGGAGCGTAGCAGGGTTGGCTCTGATTGGCTGTCTCCACTGCTGGTCTGGGGATCCTGCCTATCAGGGGAGAGAACTGCCCTAAAGCTGCCACCCTGACCGGGTCTTTGCACCACTGCCATCAGCCCTCGCTTGTTACCCAGGACAGCTGAGGGAGGCCAGCACCTTCCACCCTCTTACACAGACAAGGTCCTTCCCTTCAATATTCTGTGTAAAAAATAACAGAGCCAGGGGCTAGCACTACTGAAGGACAAAACATTAAGCATTTCCACTCCATGCATCTGACGAAGTGGGTCTTTGCCCATGAAAGCTTATGCTCCAATAAATCTGTTAGTCTATAAGGTGCCACAGGACTCCTTGTCGCTTTTAGAGTAAATTACATTTCCCGGTCAAAAAGGCAGAAGGCTTCATAGGGCAGTGAGCGAATATTGTTGTTGAGTGTAAAAGTGTCATCTGATGTTCAAGGGGCAAGTTTTTTTTTTTTTTTTTGCTCTACAAAAAATCCTTGGTGTTTCTCATAAAAAAAAAAAATTGTTTGGTCTAGATGGTGCTGGGTCCTGCCACGAGGGCAGGGGACTGGACTTGCTGATCTCGCGAGGTCCCTTCCAGTTCTAGGGCTCCGTTGATGGAGCCATGTAGATTTGTTTATTTGGCAAAGGGAAATGAAGCCACAATTTAAATAATCGCGGCTTCATTTAAATTTACATGGCTGCCGCGCTGAGCCGACACACAACTGATCAGCTGTTTGTCGGCTCAGCGCGGCAGCCTTGTAAATTTAAATGAAGCCGCAATTATTTAAATCGCGGTTTCATTTCCCTTTGCCTACAACCTTCATCTACATGGCTCCCTCGATGGAGCCATGTAGTTTAGACACAGCCTAGGAGTCTGATGGGAAGAGAATGACACTGCTGTTCTCTACACTAACACGAAGATAGGCTCCCTGGGGCTGACGGCAATTTCTCTGTGCCTAAGACAACAACCACCATTCTCTTGTGTCACCCCCCCCATATTTGCTCCCTCCTCCTCCCTCCCCCTCCCCCCCCCCCCCCCCCCCCCCCGGCGGCGTGAGAGCCTCTTGGCATTGGTTCACGGAGATGGAACTGATCTTGTAGGTCAGACATAGTACATCCTTTGGCCAATGCAGGAAAGCTCCCTGCAATATGTTCTCCAGGCTTTTCCTGTCCAGGTTTCCATCACCCTGGCACTTGCATCATCCCATTTCACAACAGCTCTTGCAAATGAAAGGTCACAGTTTTACACAACAGAAGGGATGAGTAAGGTCACTGGAAACGGCCAGGAGCGGTTGCTCCATTCTGCCGAGTCGGCCTGCCCTGCAACAGGGAATTGCTCCGGGGAGGTTTTCCAGTTCCCCGGCAGGGACAGCCTGTGCTGGTCTCTTGCCCAGAGGCTCCCTGTCCAGGGAGGAACTTGGGATGGGACAGACGGGATATGAAGGTGGCTGGCTGGGGACACAGCAGGAAGGCAGAATTGTAACACACCAGTGGGTCCTTTAGGGTGAGAGGCCTGGTGAGCCTCCTACATTGTCATGAGAGAGAACCCCAGATGTTCAGTGGTGGACGTGCTGGTGCTTAGCGGACTTTAGCGAAGCCTCTGATACGGGCACCCACGGATCCTTGCCAGCGAGGTAAAGGAGCGTGGCTTGCATGAGTGGACTAGGATTGGACAGAAAGAGGGTGAATTTGTTGGGACCAATGGGACATGATCCACAACTCAATGTCTAGTTGGCAGCCGGTAGCAAGTGGAGAGCCCTTCACTGAAGACAAAACTTTGGCCCATCCTCCTTTGAGACTAGCTCAGCTATACAGCCAGACAGGATCATCGCTGACTTGCTGACTCCCTGCCCATCGCGGGCCACAGAACCTCTCCCTCCCACTTCTGTCATAGGCCCATAACCCTGGAGACTCAGGGGGGATAGGATAGAGGTCTATAAAATCATGACTGATATGGAAAGAGTGAATAAGGAAAAGTTATTTATGTATTCCCACAATATAAGAACTAGGGGTCACCAAATGAAACTAATAGGCAGCAGGTTTAATACAAACACACAGCACACAGTCAACCTGTGGAACTCCTTGCCAGAGGATGTGGTAAAGGCTAGAACTTTAACAGGGTTCAAAAAAGAGCTAGATAGATTCATGGAGGTTAGGTCCATCAATGCCTGTTAGCCTGAATGGGTAGGAATAGTGTCCCTGGCCTCTATTTCTCTGGAGGTGGGTGACGGGAGGGATCACGTGATTACCACCTGTTGTGTTCCCTCCCTCTGGGGCATCTGGTATTGGCCACTGTCAGAAGATGGGATACTGGTCTAGATGGACCTTTGGTCTGACCCAGTCTGGCCGTTCTTATGGGCCCTCTAATCGTGATGTAAAAACTTCAAGGAACATAGAATCCCCCATTTTCTCTAGTTCCAAGCACTCAGGGGCCAGCACCCCATGCTGCAGAGGAAGATGACCACCTCCCCAAGATCTCTGTCACTCTCACCGGGAGGAGGGGACCCTTCCTGACCCCGATATGGTATGTGGGCATGGAAGACACCTGGGAAAGAATAGACTGGAGTAACTCAAAGCCCAAAGCCCTCCCCACTGTAGGCATCCTCATCCTACCAGCCCCTCCAGACACTTCTCAAACTCCCTCTGGAAGCCAGTCAGGCGTTTGCTCCTACTGCTGCCCTTGGGAGGCTGCTCCAGAACGTCCCTCCTCTGACGGGTAGAAGCCGTGGTCAAGCCCACGCTTGAACAGTTGATGGCCAGTGTAGATCGATTTGTTCTTGTGCCAACACTGGCTGTGAACTGAACTCCTCCCACTCCCTGGTGTTTTTGCTATAGCCCACTGGGTCTCCTTCCTTGGAGACACTAACCCAGTTGTTGGGGAGCAAACCCCTTTCTGCCGGTCTGAGCTACAAACCGAGTCCCAGGGAGCATCCCTCCAGGCGCTGGTTTCACAAAGCCTCCCGCTCCATTTCTCTCTGGCTCGCGAGCCCCTTGCACCTGTACCACGGGAGCCCTGGAGCCGCAGCCTGCAAAGCCGCTGCCTTCCAGCTTGTCTAGGAAATGCCGCTGTGGGTTTCGCCAGGCTGCTCGGAGGACGTCTGCTGTGGAGGAATCTAAACGGTGCCGAGACCCACAGCAGCCTGACGCTTTGGCCAGACAATGGAACGGGAGGAATCAAATCTGGAAGGTTCAAGCTCCCCAGCTGAAGCGGTGCTTAAAAAGTCCAATAAAAATTGTTATAAACAAGAATTATTATCGGGCCCTCCGGCAGGCCCAGCCAATCAGATTGCTCAATTTGGCTGAACCTTCCTTGGGCTTTTAAAGAGGGGGTGCCTTGTGCTATGATCAGCTCCTGAAAAGATGGATTGTCCCCCTGTAACTGATCCAGGCAGGGGAAGGAGGAAATCCTAGTGTTCAATGAGACAGGAATCCAAGAGACATTGTCGAGTGGTTTTTCATAGTTCCCAGATTGCTGGGATTCTTGGTTTGCTCCCCAGTCTGTTTGTCAAGCTCTTGGTGCAGTCCAAAAATAAGAATTTCCTTTCCTGCTTTCGCCCTCACTCGACAAAGCACTTACGCACATGCTTAGCTTCACGCGCTTCGCCCCAAGATAGATTTTGTTAAACAATGTTTTCATTAAAGTTCAGAATAGTAACAGTAAGCCACATCCGAGGAGAGCCCGAACTAAACGGCAGCTAGCTCCATCTCTACGCAAAAGGCACATGGCGAGAGGCCCTGGGTCACGACACTGGACATGAGTGACGCGATGAGTAATAACAAGCTGCTCAGCTGTATCCCCCAGGGCCTTTCCTTCCAGACACCCTCCACGTGTCCAACACAAGGCTCGCTTCGCTTGCCACTGAAATGCAGGTGAAACGTGGCAGCTCTGTAGGGCTTCATTTGTAATGCCAGAGGGGCAATTGGTTTACTTTCAGATAAGGCAAGGCCAGTGATGCCGGGCTGGGAACTGCCCCTGCAGCTGGCATCTGCGCACACCGCACGACTGGCAGAAGCCAGGCCCTTTCCTCACGCCAAGCCTGCCCTGGTGGGCGAGGCCTGGGACGGTCCCGGGACCCTGCTCCAACCAAATGCCTCCCAGGGTTGATCTGTATCACGCCCGCAGTGTCCTGGCCGAAAGCAGCTCTGGGCCGGAGCTTGGTCTTGTTTACACCAGCGGAAACCCGGAGCTGCTCTGCAGAAGCCAGGATGCTCTCATGCCCAGAGCAGAGCCGAATCAGGCCAACGGGGCTGTGAAGGGGGGTGTCCATGATCTTTGGCCCTCACTGTCCCCAGTAAATCTGGGCAGCTACTGGGACACGTGCAGACTCACTCCCCTCCAGCCCCCGAGCCGGGCCAGGGCTGGCGGGGAAGAGGGGCAGCGGAATATTGGGGTGGGCCCGGCTTCTGGGGAGGGCGTCAGCCTCCAGCATTCTCAGCCCCGCAGAACGTCCTCCTGCCAGCCACGCAGCTGCGGATTCCTCTCGAGCCCCGCGCACTGGTACTGGCCCTGTGGTTTGGGCCTGCAATCGGTACCACTGCCGGTGCTCTCTCCGGAGAGGCAGCTCAGGCCAAGCCAGCTTTGGGAGCAGCCACGAGAGTCCACATCAGCTACTCCTCGGCTACAGAGCGTCCATATTTGTCGGCGTGGCCCACGGCCCCCACACCGGTGGTTTGGAATGGAACCGGTTGCACCGCGGTGTATTGGAAGTGATTGGGAGAGGGCCCCAAGGCAAAACACAAATGCAACAGTGTTGCTTGGCCCCGAGAGCAGGCGAGTGCCATCTGCTAGTCTCCCCTCGATAACCAGCCCCTGGGAGCATCGGACTTAATATTCCATCTGCCTCACTCCCACCGCGACTGAGCCTGGCGAAAATGACGCTCGGGGCTCTTTTCCGGAAAAGCGCGTCTACATTGGCCACAGACGCTTTTCTGGAAAAAGGGCTTTTCCGGAAAAGCAGCCTGCCAATGTAGACGCTCCTTTTCCGGAAAAACTGAAAACGGAATAGTATTCCATTTTAAGCAGTTCCGGAAATTCATGCCAGTGTAGACACAGCCCTTGTGTTTCAGCCCTACTTACTTACATACCTACACCCTAATTATCCCTTTTAGCTACTAATCCATTGTATAGCGCTATAACCCTAAAATGCGCCGTCACTCCCCTTGGGCTTCGTGTGTCCTACGCACTCTAAATCTGAAGCAAGTAGCAGAGGAGACTTTTAACATGTTGAGCATGAAACTGTACCCACCGGAGCCGAACCTACAGTGACATAACCTCACATTCCAACAACTGCTTTCGTTAAATAGAAGGCTCTGCATGCATTTCTACAGAGACCAACTGTGTTCCTAGGAAGGAACTGTTCCCCTCTCATAAGGCATTAGTCGGGAAGCACGTTTAGAGGTGGGGAGTTTGCACAAGAACGGGCTGTTTGCAAACTGGCAGAAACTCGTGACGACGGAGCAAAGACAATGAAAAGCTTAGAAAATCAACTCTGCGAGTCTGAGAAGATGCCTGCTCTAAGATGCACCATGAGACCTTATGGTGGAAAGGCAAGTGAAAACAGGCTGGCAGGTTTCGATTAATGGTTGTGAAATGTGGAAAAAAGACCTAAAACCTCCAGCATTTGCAGCTTAGTTGTTCCAGTTCTTCCCAAGTGCTTCTGTTGCTAACCCTTCCTACCACTGCTTTATGGATTGTGGAAACACTCGTCAAGCACCTGTCATCTCACTGTATAAATTTGAAAACTGTAACAAGTCAGCTAACCAGCTGAGCCATTGCCAATGGAAACACTCAACCCAAAACCTAGGGGGAGGGCTAGGAACAGTCTGCAAAAGACCCAGAGGAGAGTTACCACCTCAGACCCTCAGCAATAGATTGCCCCTCTTTAATGTGGGCCACTGGTCAGCCAGACAAGACAAGTTGAAATGCTGCATCACTACTGCTGGGGCTGAGGGCATGTCTACACAGCAGGGCTAAAACTGAAATAAGCTATGCAATGTGAGCTGCGTCAATTGCGTTGCTTAAGTCAAAATAGCTTATTTCGGCTTTTGGCGCTGTCTACACAGCAGGAAGAGTCCCTCCGACGTCCCTTACTCTTTGTACAATGAGAGTTACAGGAGTCAGAGTAAGACGTCCTCCGGCTCGACATTATTTCAACATTATGTCGAAATAACGGCTTGCTGTGTAGATGTGAACTGGGTTATTTCGGAATAACCTTGATGATTCTGAAATCACGCTGTTGTGTAGACACAACCTGAGTGACGCAGGAGGAAGAATTCAAGGACTTTGCGCCTTTCCCTCTCCCTGACACTGCGAACTAAAGCCCTTGCACTTTCACTTTCCAGCTGTCCCTGTCCTGGGAAGGGTTACTAAGCACAGGGCAGTGCGACTGGCCTGAAAGGTCCCTGAGGGAAAAGTCCTGCCTCCGAACACAGGCAGGACTCTGAGGTCGAGGCGAGGTGACATCCATCACTTTCAGTACAAAGTCCCTCATTTCGGAATCCTTTGTCACGACTGGGCCCAATTCAACAACCCCTGCTCCTGGAGCCCCGCACGAAGCTGGGGCTGTTCAAATACTGCAGGGCTCTACAGGCCTTTGGACACCATCAGTCGCCTCTTCCGTTTTTCGGGGGGCCTCTGCTTGCTTTGTAATCGCCCGTTGAGACACGTCAGGCCTCAAGGGAGCCGTACATGAACCTCGGGCACATCGCTTTGTGACACGGGGCAGAGCGGGGGGAGGGGGCTTCCTTCCACAACCGGCGCTGGGGTGGCTCCACTGGAGTCCGTGCAATTGCGCTGGCGTAAAGCTGGTGGGAGCGGGAGGAGAATCTGCTCCGGGATCTTCTGCACCAGCATCTGCCCAGGATAAAGGTGTTTGCTTCTCATGCTAGGAGGGGCCATTAGGGGAAAATGAGAGTCCACGTGCCATGAGGTGCCTGGGATTCCTCAGGACACCTCGGGTCTATCCTAGGGCTGGGATGTTGTTCTGAAGCCCCTCAGCCTGGCCATTATAACAGATCTGCTGCCCCCTAACTACTCCACAGTGATCCCCGGGCCCCTCGGAACTCTGCTGCCACCAGCTGATTCTGCTTTGAAGCGCAGATTCTCCCACAAAAGCTCCCCTGCCCCCCCCCCCCGAGTGTAGGGTAGCTGGTGATGGAGGACAGCACATCCCCCCACACCCCGCCCAAGCCAGTATATCGCATTGAATCTCCATCCCCACCCCAGCCCAGCTGCTCTTTAACTCCGGAGGGAAACCCTCCTCCAAGCCCCGGTGTAAGGAGCCGGGGCCCTAAGCTATGGCACAGTGAAGAGGCCCCGTAGCAATCCCCCAAAATGTGCAATGTTCCAACAGAAAGGACAATGAAAACAGAAACAACCACGTTTCATCTTTGCGTCTGTCCGGGTGCATCGGCGAGGATGCAACTAAAAACTCATCATTTGGGGGTTGTTTACAGGCCCCTCATAATCTGAGGCCCTCAGCTGTAGTTTACTGAGCTTGTGCCTAAATCTGGCCGTGGTGAGGAGGGAACGTGCCAGGCCTGCCCGGGAGTTTGGAGCAGGCAAAAGACAGCTCAGCCCTGCTCACCAACAGCAACGGAGCTGGGCATCTGGTGCCGGGAGCCATTTTCAGCCTCCGTGTCGCTAGGCGAGGGAAGGGCTGTAACCGTGCAGGTGAAGCGTAGTGTTCAGTCCTTGTCTCACTCTGGCCGTGGCGTTTCCACTGCAGGGGCCCCTCTGGGCAACTCCAACGGCACGTCCCATACGAAGGCAGGTACATAGACACCCAGGCAACGCAACCACAACGCGCCCCTCCAAAAGTCTCCCTGCCTTTCTCTCTGGGCAGCCCCAGCTCTCTGGACGTCTGAACAGGCAATAGCACATCCTGGGCTGTCATTGGTATTAGCCGGTGTCGGTCACAGAACCGAGAGGGTGTCTCTGGAGCAATAACCTCCCACGCCCCTCCCCCCGCCTTCCCCAAATGGCTTTCACTCTTGCTTGTACATCCAGGAAGCCTCCTTCCTCTGCCCACTGTCCATCAGTGCGCCCATCAGTGGGGAGGGTTAAAACAGAAAGGAAAACAGCCTACCTGCTGGTTCTTCCGTGCTGCTGGCCGCAGTGGTGGGTGGAGCAACAGGAATCTCTGTGCAGAAGGAGAGACAGGAAAAGAGAAAGGATAAAACGGGGGGTGGGCATCATTCCAGGCTCCAGGTGAGACAGGGCTATGCACATCCCTCTTGCTACCAACTCCCACTGCTTGGGAGTTGCTTTCACAGTCTCACCTGTGCAGTATTGAGAAAGCGAAGGGCTACACTGGAGAGCCGTGCGCTCCTGCAGGGTACAGAACCTGCCCCAGGGTGACAATTGCTTGTGTTGACACAGGAATTGGGAGTTTGCTTGTTTGTTTTTTAAGATACATGAGAACAAATGGCTTAATTCAGGATTTGGCCTGGGGCTAACGCAGCAAGTTTTAATCATATTCTTGCCTGTTTCAAACAAAGTGAAAGAGAAAATAGGTTTTTTTGTTGGGGGGGGGGCTGTTTTTGGTTGTTTCTTCTGCTTAGTTGTTGTGGGGGTGCCTGCGTGTTCTGTAAAGGGCCAGCAAAATGCCAGCAGCCTGAGCCCCAGAGTCAGTATGAACATGCTCCTCATTGTGTTTACTCTAATCACATGGAAATTTGGTGTCTGTCTTTATGCAGTGCAAGGCAGCCCGGCGAAGATGATGCAAGGAACAACTTGCTCTCTGGTTTACCGTGGCTGCTGGGGACTGAAGTGATAAACCTTTGCCCATACCCACTGCAAAGCATGCTGGGTGTCGAGTTTATTGCATCTTGGGAAACAAGCATCTGCTTTGGGCTCCTCTGCCCCATTGCAACATGGGAAAGAATGAACCTCAAATGACCAAAACCCACCATGGAAGGCATGTTTGATTCAGCACTTCAAGGTGGAGCAGGGAGGTATCTCGAAACAGTCATCATCTTAGGCAGGCCTTGGGAACAGACAATGCTAGCAGACTGTGGTCTCTGCTAAAGACTTGATTCTTTCAACCATCTTCCCTTTTGTTTTCATACCAGGAAGTTAGCACAAGCAAGGAAGGCTGCTTTCTACCACCCCTCCTGCTTTCCGAGGCTACTGGGGTTTCACTGTTGTGAGTTGCTTTTTATGGTTAGAATTTTGTCATTTGATTTCTTTAACGCAAGGAGAGATAAAGGGACAGGACCAACATCGCACCTCACGGACACACAGAGTTATCCAACAACAGCAAAGACAACAGGCAGCACAGCTGCTGGTTCAGTTGAAGAGATTAGGGTTCAGCATTTGACGGAGACACAGAACACACCGTCGCTGGCTGTGCCCATGTGGCTTTCCCATGGGGTGGTTTGTGAAGTGGTACAAAAAGGGGGCTGAGGTTTTTGCAAAGGAAGCATTGAGACAGGCAAGTCTGGAGATTGCAGCCTGGTGCTTGTTGCTGTTGCTGGTTGTGAAGCAGATTTAAAATTGGAAGTTTAATAAAAGCTTTAAAAGGCAACTAAAAAAGCAAATGTTCCACATTTCTGGCTGGATCATGTGAGCGCACAGTCCTGTTTAACAGTCTGGGTGTGCACGCGTGCAAAACACTTTGCTGCTTCCGAGAGGTTTGTAGGAAGACAGCAGCCGTTCATAATGCAGCCGGGCAATCTGCTGGTTTCAGTTGAAGGGCTTGACAATACATCACAAGGAAAGCAAAACAGCAATTTGCCATAGGAGACAGAATTGTGGTGGCATCTCCTAGGACACAAACATTCAGGGCACTCTGTGCATTGCAGAAGTGTTTGCAAAGCAAAAATCAAGCCCTTTTAAAAGCTACCCAGGTGTCTGATTAAGTGTTTTTTAGACTGCACTCACATGACCGAAGCAGAGTGGCAAATGAGATGCATGTGATCTGCGCATGTGTCTATGGCATAGACGCACACCCGCCATGCAGTCTGTCCCACTAGGATTTCATGAAGCGCTGGTAATTGAGCATATGCAGTCCGGTGTTAGTAACCATTCGACCCGTTTAGGGCTCAGCGGCTGAGCTGCTGTTGTTTTAAAAACAATGTTAATTCCACTATGCTACAGACGTCAAAAAGAGCGGTCCACCTACTTATGCAAGGGGCAATGGGAGATCGGCTTTGCTGGTAGCCTTTGGCACATCGATTGCACGTGATGCCAGTCACGCCATCTTTACAGGGACATTGGCCTGTGGTTTGATTACAGGTTTTGCCAGCTGCACCCACGGGATGGCAATCGCATGCTGTGGGGGGAACACACAACAAGAGGGTCAGAGGTGGGGGGAAATGTACAAGGTCATCTCACAACAATAGCAAAGTGCACCACCTATTGAGAGAAGCGAGGGTTGCACTAGCGCGTCAGGACTGGGGAGAAGTGAGCATGTTTGCAACCAGGCTCCTGCAGATATCCATCCAGTCTAAGGCGACTGCGTTTCCCGTCAACCTGGAACAAAGGGCTCAGTTTACACAGGTGGATTGAAACAGCCACGAGGCACATCGGAACCCGGGACAAGGGGATGAACTAGACCCAATACAATTGCAAAGGACATGACTCGGCCACAACAGGTTTGGAAGACAAAACAGGCCCCTAATGTCAAGCCAAGAAGGCAGTGTGTCGTGGGCGCTTAATCTGCCCCAGATCTGAGCAGCTGAGGTAGCACAGGGTCATTGCTGTGAGGACATCCACCCTGTGATGTTGCAAATGATGAATTCCAGGAATTGTGGGGTTGGTAGTGTGGGCTGGGAGTGAGGAGAGAGGAAGAGGCAGAGAAACATGGTGATTCAAGAATCCACAGCCCCAGCTGTCCCAGCGCTGTGGTTGCTAAATTCACGCTACATGTGCTACTGGCCAGTTCATTTTGAGAGGAGGACAAAGTCCGGGAGGGACTTTGCAAGGGAGTTTAGCTGGAAACCATGTGGTTTAGAGGGGGTCTGAATTTATTCCACCTCGCATGTAAGAACCACCTTAGTCCTTCACCCCTTCCTGGCAGAGCAGCATCCCCTGCAGCCGGTCGTGTGGGCGCAGAAAGGAAACACCCTTGGCTTTGTTTCCCAGCTGGGAGCGCCTGCCTGCGGGTACGTCCCACTGCTCCACTCCGGGCGGATGGAGCTTTGAGTGCAGATATGAAGGGTGTGAAAGAGGATGCAAAATCGGCACTCGAAGTAACACAGTGCCAATCTCCCACAGTGTCACTTACTGTGCAGCTGTTGGTCAAGAGCATCAGGCATTGTCACCCTCACAGCTTTTCATGCACGCAGGCCCAGGGGGCTTCTTAATGTCCCCAGTTTCCCTGAGCTGCACATTAAGGCCACGTTGTGGCTTGGCCCTGCGGAGACGGGCAGCGATGAGGAAGATGCGAGGAGCCCTCCTTCCTTCCTCTAGCGTTCTCCTGCAGGGTCCAGCCACAGTCCCCCTAAGACGTGCAGCTCCTGCTCTCTCGGAGCGTCCCATTGGTGCTAGCTCCTGGAGGGCCTGGGGGAGAGCGGAGCAGTGGCTGGCCCGGCCCCCCATACCCAAAGGCCAGCAGCTCTGATGAGCACGGGGGAGCTCGGGGGAGCAGCATCCCAGCGAAATCCTGCCAGCAGCCAGGGCAGGTAGAAGGCAGTGGCCACAGACTACCCCTTGACATGGCACCGGCACTGCCCCAGCCTGGCCTGGCACCACTGAGGCAAATCTCCGAACTGCCCCTCTCAGTTTTAGTAACAGGCTGGGGAGCCATTTGGCCCAAATTTGGGAGCTGTGTGGAGGAGGGTGTAAGTGGAGCACAAAGCTGACTCAGACCTTGATTTCTGCTGCCCTCCTGATCTCCCCACAAGACTCCCCCCATCCCTCTCCCAGCAAACCCTCCCCCTCAAATTCCCTCTTGCCCCCTCTGTCTGGCTCCCTCCTTCCCCCTCAAACTCCTTCCCCCTCATTCCCTTCCGCACCATCATACTCCTCCTCCCCCCCCTGCTTTGGCTCCCATATTCTGCCCTGGACCCTCCCTCCTCGTCTCCAGTTTCCTCCTTTCCCTCCCCCACGGCCCTCTCTCCCCTACCCCATTTTCCCCATGTAGCTCTGGAGAGAATTGGCAGCTGCCAGACTGGTCTCTGCTTTCCCCGCCCAGCCATGCAGGGCCAGCAGCCAGCAGTTGCCTCTCAGGTGTCAAGGGGCCGTTCAGCTTGGAGGGGGAGGGCATCAGGATGCACCATTGTCCTCTCCCCCCGTCCCCCGAGCCTTCTCCCCACTTCCGTGGCTCCGTAGCTAAGAGTTGGGGGGACAAGGTGTCCCCCTCTACTTTACATTGGGTTTGGAAGAAAATGCCCCCTCCACCTGCCCTCTGTTCAGCTCCCTGGTCACTGGAAGGCCTTTCGGCAGCGTGAGGCCGAGGAGAAGGTCTCTCAGGGGGCCAGCTCGGCCAATGGCTAATCTGCCTCCCCACCATGAGGCTCTGGTAGAGCCGGGTGCACAAAGGGAGGGGGGAGAGGTTCCTGCAGAAAATGATGAAAAAAATTGAAATTTTAATCCAAAAAGAGAAACCTGCACCGTTTTGTCTGATGCGGGTGGTTTTTCAGTCAGTTTTTGACAGAAAGCAGGCACTTTTTGTAAAACATGTCGCTTAACCAAATCCCAATTTTCGATCCAAAGGCATTTTGGATGGAAAATTTTTGACAGCCCTGACAGAAAATCCAAAGGGCCAGGCTGTCTCACCGGGGGAGGGGTGGTGAGGGAGGGGCAGTGTGAGGAGTGGTATCAGGAGCTAGCTGATCCGAAAGCAGGGAAGGGTGAGCAGCCATCAGATATCGTTTAAAACGGCAAAGGGTTATAAAGGAAAACAATACAAAGAGGAAGTGGGAAAGTGCTGAAAGAAATACAGAGCAAGGAAAAGGCTCAAGATCAAAGACGAGCGGAGAGGACAGAGCTCGGGACAGGGAGTCACTAGGGGAAAATTCAATACAGCAAATCGGGAAAAATGGACGACAAAACACCTTCTCCTCTCCTCTCCCTTGACCCCACCTATTGTTCATATAGGGCAGGAGACTTTAAGCCCTGCCTCCAATGAGTAACCCTTATCTATGTGAATGCCTCTGCTGATTGAGCACGGTGGAACTGCTCCAGCGAATAAGGATTGCTGGTGATGAGTAAGAGTCACAGAACTGGGCCCACGGGATAGGGACTTTCAGGAGAGGGGCCTGTCAGTAAAGCCCCACATGACTTTATGGGCATCCTAGAAATAAACAGCAATGCCGCCTCCCTTTGCCATGATATAGGTCCGTTCACGTGTCCCGTCCAAATCGGCGTTTGCCATTTCCACAGCCACATCACATAACAAACTCATGAGACAGACAAAGTGGGGAAGTAAGTTTGCCTCTCTCACCAACAGAAGATATTTCCTCACTCACCTTGTCTCTCCAATAGCCTGGGTCCAACATGGCTACAATAATACTCAACTCAGGTCTAATTTGCAGCCTGCTCACAGCCCCAGGTCTCCTTCAGCATTAATTATACTCCCCTCTTATAAGCGCCTTACAAGGGAAGGTCACTAGCTTTATCTCATTTTGGACATGAGCACAAGAGCAGAGAAGGGTGGGGATTTGCCCAAGGTCTCCCAGCGAGTCAGTGGCAGAGCGTAGGATGGAGCCCTGGATTCCTAAGGGCCCTATCCTATCTCTTCCACGTACGATCTCAGCCTGTGACCTCCTGAATGGGAAGGCAAATCCTGAACAGATTGCAGAACTCCCCTTCTTGAAATGGATCCCCAAACTTTTCCGTTTTGCAATATGGGCTCATGGGATGGAAAAGGAATGGGGAACATCATTAGGGAAAAATCCTTCCATTTGGTCCTCACTGGTTATGTCTGACTGCCCCTGCAGATTCTGCAGTGACTCCACACACAGAATTGCCATGCACAATCCAGACACCCAAGGAGCACAGAATATCCCACTGAGATCCACAGGACAGAGGGGAGACGAGACTGCTGAGACTGGAATCTGAGACTATGGAGAGCTGTGCAAAGATATTCATAACTAAACACAAAATTAGGTTTCTGGGGGGATATGAATCTTCCACCAAACTTGGGCCAGTTTAAATAGCCTCTGGGACCTGAGTTGCAAGAGGGCCCATGTTGATGCATAGTTTTGGGTAGAAACTATATAAAATTCACACTGGGTCACTTATTCCGGAAAAGCAGCCGCTTTTCTGGAATAACTTGCCAGCTTTCTACACTGGCCACTTGCTTTTCCGGAAAAGCAAGGACAATCTACTGTAAAATTGTCAGTGTTTTTCCGGAAAAACTATGCTGCTCCCGTTTGGGCAAAAGTCCTTTTCCGGAAAAACTGTTCCAGAAAAGGGCCAGTGTAGAAAGCACAGTAGTCTTTTCCGCAAAAAAGCCCCGATCGCAAAAATGACGATTGGGGCTTTTTTCCGGAAAAGCGCGTCTACACTGGCCACGGACACTTTTCCGGAAAAAGTGCTTTTCCGGAAAAGCATCCTGCCAATGTAGACGCGCTTTTTCTGGAAATACTTATAACGGAAAACTGTTCCGTTTTCAGCATTTCCGGAAAAGGGTGCCAGTGTAGACGTAGCCAGGGGGTTTTATGATGCTGGGCAATCACTGGTTGCCGAATATGATCATCTCCCTTGGGAGTTGTGGACCCTCAGGTGGCTGATAAGGTCCACAAGATCTGTTACCGTGAGGACAGATGTTTCCAGGTACAGCTGGAGGCCAGTCTCCCCTTCCTCCTGCACCTCTTCTCCTCCTCAGCTTGTTGGCGGGCAAATTCAAATTGCAGGGAGCCATTGCACAGGACTTCTCTCCAGTTTGGGCGATCCTGGGTGAGTGTCTCCCATCGTCAATGTTGCACTTCTTGAGCAAGTCCTTGTAACACTTCTGCTGTCCTCCCACATGACGGTGCTCTTCTTTCAGGTGAGAAAACAGGACCTGTTTTGGGAGGTGATGGTTTGGCAGCTGAACAACGTGGCCAGTCCTGCAAAGGTGCTGACAAATGATCATTGTCTCGATACTAATGGTCTTTTCTTCCAGAAAACTGATGTTAGTGCACCTATAGACCCTAGATCAGACACAGCCTGGCCATTCTGTCTTCTCTGCAGAGGAGACAGAGGAAATGCTTATTTCCTGGTCTACTTTTTGAAGACAATGAAAATCAGGGTACTGTCAGAGGCTTTGGTATAAAAAACAAAATGTTGAAACACACAGGTAGTTTAAACAATACAGAGTCACCAGGACCGGATAGTGGCTGTCCGAGAGGGCAGATGGAATTTAAAAATGAAGTGGCTGAGCCCCTACCTAAAAGATGCACTCTCCCTTGAAATCTTCTCTAGTGCAGGGCAGGCGTGTATGTGATGCTATCCTTCTCTTTCAAAACTCAGAGAGGAGACCCTGGAAATCCCAGAGCAGTTGGTCTTACTTCTGTTTTGGTAAACTGGTTAAAGCAATAGTTCCAAGTAGAACTGTGAGACACCAAGGTGAGCATCACAAGGCAGGGATACTTCAAATGGCTCTGAGAAAGGAGAACCATACCGCTCCTTGAATTCCTTGCGGGAGCTGGCACAATAGTGGGGAAAGGAGAATCGGTCAATATAATTTCAATCTTTGACAAAGTCCCTCACAAAAGTCAGCTGTTGCTGCTGCCATTATTAATTACCTGCTAAGGACACTGAAGTGTCATTGAGTGAGAAGTAAGTTCTACGATAGTTCAGAAACTGATTAAGAGACAGAAAACAGAGTAGGAAGCCATGATCCCTTTTCAACATGGAAAGAAATTAACGGTAAAGTGCTTCAGTATAAAAAGTCCCATGGGGCGTGTATGTATTTATTAGTGAGCTGGATGAGAAAGGAGATGGCAAAATTTGCAGATGACCCAGACTTATTTTGGTTAGTCAAGAGTAGAGATGACTGAAGAACCTCCAAGAGGCCTAACCATGATAGGTGGATGGGCAACATAATAGCAATGAAACTGAATGCAAAAGCAAATGCATTATTGGAAAGAACACGGTGAAGGACTCATACATACTGAAGGGTTGTAAATTAAGCATAACCACATAGAAAGAAGATCTAGGAGTCACTGAGGACTGTTCAGTGAAAAACTTCTGGCTAATGTGCAGTAAAGGTCAGAAAAGCAAACAAAATTTTAGGTAGTATTACAAAAGGGACAGTGAATAACAATGAAATACAATGTCATTACTATCAGATAAATCAATGGAATTTCCTACCTGGAATACTATGTTCATCTCAAAAAATAGAAATAGGCCAACCCAATCAATAAAAGGCACAGAAAGGTTTCCACCCAAGGAGTGATTGAAAAGATTAAGCCTGTTTAGTGAGGATGAATAAAACAGGATTGAGGCATGCCAAATAACATACAGAAGATGGAAGATCAGGCAAAATCCAAGAATAAAGGGGGCATTCAATTAAATTAAAAGGCAACATATTTTAAATTATATAACAAAATGTCTTTTTTGCACCACACATAATTAACATGTGAAACTCACTGCTACAAGCCATTAAGGCAAAGGTCCAACAGCAGGATTAGATTAAGAACATCTGCAGTTGCACTGACGAGGATTAAAATATATAGTTAGGATATACAACCCTCCTGTTTCAGGATACAAGCCAACTACTGCCTGCCCAGAGACTGGAATAAATGTCCCCCTAGGCATGGGTTATTGCAAAATTGTTTGTTGTGGGGATCTTCCTCTGATCCAATGCTGGCCTCCACTCTAGACATGCTCTGGATTCACTGGTCTGGCTGAGCAGAGGAATTGTTCTGTTTTTATTCATCAGCTGATATTAGAATGGAGTCGTCAAGTTTTTAAATAAAAAATCTCAGAGCAAAACTCAGGGCTGTGAATGGAAAGTGAGAAAGAAAGAAAAGTTATAGAACTTGTTATGATCTGCCTGGCTTGTGGTAGGTCACCAAGCAACCATTACAAAAATGCAAATATTATTCCATCCCTGAATTTTTGTCGTAGGTATTCTCGGCCTCTAATCTCCACATGCATGTGTGTTGAAAGATACCAGGAGGACAATTTTCTTGGATTATCTCTTGTCAAGTGTGACATTTTTTAGAAGGTCTCCAGTTCACTACAGGGCGGGAGACTGAAAGGACCTTACATTTTTTGAAAATGAGCATCTTTCTGTTGTCCGTGCCAATCTAGATGCGGTTTTGCGCAAGAAAGCCCCAATCGCCATTTTTGCGATCGGGGCTTTTTTGCACAAAATGCCACGTTGTCTACACTGGCCTTCTTGTGCAAAAGCATTTGCACAAGAGGGCTTTTGCCTGAGCATAGCATTTCCACAAGAAGCACTGATTTCAGACAGTAGGAAGTCAGTGCTCTTGCGGAAATTCAAGCGGCCAGTGTAGACAGCTGGCAAGTTTTTCTGCAAAAGCAGCTGCTTTTGCGGAAAAACTTTCCATTATAGACGCAGCCTAGACTGTGTTTGGGTTTCTTTATGTTGCACCATCTCTGCAGTGATAACATCACAGCTTTCAGACCTTCCAGAGATAAAACGTAGGGATTTGAATGACGTGTACTGTGTTCTATGGTGAGCCCTAGTGAGTAAGGCCCCAATGCAAGAAAAGTTCTCCTTGAAACCATTTAAGCACAAGCTTAGCTTTCTTTACGTAAGTGTTAAGTCCCAGTGAAATAATTTTTTCTGGATGTTTGTTTTGTGGGAAATTATGCCGTTTTGTTCTGATTCCGAATGCAAATGCATTTTAAAATGTTAGACAGTCTCAGAAATTCTGATTTCCCAGTAACTTCAGCTGGAAGGCCAGAAGAATTATTGAGTTATTGGGCCTGATCCATCTGGTATATCCTGTTTGGTGACTCTCATACCAGGAAAGCCTGATTACCAGAGGATGTTGTAAAGACCAAGACTTCCACAGGGTTCACAAAAGAACTAGATAGATTCATGGAGGACAGGTCCATCGATGGCCATTAGCCACGTTGGGCAGGGATGGTGTCCCTAGACTGTTTGTCAGAAGCTGGAAACGGGTGACAGGGGAGGGATCACTTGATGATTCCCTGTTTTGTTCACTCCCTCTGGAGCACCTGACACTGTCACAGTCGGAAGACAGGACACGGGGCTAGACGGACCTTTGGTCTGACCCAGGCTGGCCGTTCTTATTCTACTAAATTCACCTGGCATAGGACTGAAGGTGCATGCAACCACAAGCTCCATTTTTCATCAGGTAAAATCAAATAGCTCCTTTTTGTTCCAAAGCGCACCTGCCGCTGTGCTGTTCCTCAGTGCCCCAATTTCTTGATCATGGAACCAAATCTTAGGGAAGCATCATTAGTAGCCTTCTACCAAATTATTTTTCACCTCAAAACTCAGTCTTTATACGGGGCACCTGCACCTGACATGCACCAGGCAGGTTCCACAAAGCGCCCATGGAGAAAAAAGTTGGATCAATCCCAAGCAGGCCTCCGAACCAGTGTAATAAATCCAGTCTTCACTCTCTCGCCACGTGGGCTGGCTTTGGAGGTGCAAGCAGTGGAACAGCTATTGAAAGCGAGCCCCATGCCCGCCTGCCTAGCCATGACGACCACCATAGGAAAATCCCCGCACCTAACAACTGGCAGCAATGGTCGCCCGCTTACTGGAATGCTCAGTCATGACATGCTGAACAAAAATCCTTATTTTGTGCAGGTGTCTATGGCCTGGTCCATGCTTAAAAATTAGATCGACCTAACTATGTCAGTCAGGCCTGTGGAAAAGGCCATGCCTGTGCATTGTAGTTGACCACACCCCTGTTGCAGATTAAGAGAATTTTTCGATTATCCCAGCTACCACCTTTCCAAGGGGGTGGGGAGGGGGGTTACCTACACAGATGGAAACTCACCTTCCGTCGAGGTAGGAAGTGTCTATCCTATGATGAGACAGCGGCATAGGTGCAGTGATTTACCTGTGCCACTAAGGCATAGACATGGCCTACGTGCTTGCGTTCTGTTACTGCTATTATGCAGCTGTTATGTACACAGCACTTCATTTGCTTTGGCTTACCAGAAGGCAGCAAAAATGATGAGGGATTAAACAGACTTCAACCTTTCAGCTTAGAAAAGAGGAGACCAAGGGGCGATGTGATAAAGGTCTATAAAATCATGACGGGTGTGGAAAAAGTGAAGAAGGAAAAGTTATTGTTCCCACAAAATAAGAACTAGGGGGTCACCCAAAGAAATGAATAGGCAGCAGGTTTAAAACAAACAAAAGGAAGTTTTTCTTCATGCAGCACACAGTCAACCTGTGGAACTCCTTGTCAGAGGATGTGGTGAAGACTAGGACTTTAACTGGGATCAAAAAGAGCTAGATAGATTCATGAAGGCTATGTCCATCAATAGCTATTAGGAATGGTGTCCCTAGCCTCTGTTTCTCTGGAAATGGATGACAGGAGAGGGATCACGTGAGGATTACCTGTTGTGTTTACTCCTCTGGGGCATCTGGCATTGGCCACGGTCAGCAGACAGGACGCTGGACTAGACGGACCTTTGATCTGACCCAGTCTGGCTGTTCTTGTGTTCTTATGTATCAACCATTCTGTTTGCATAGCCCACAAGTGCACCTGCTAATAAGCCCAGAGGGCGAGGGCACTTGGATAATAGCACAGGGCAGACGGTAGACAGCAGGGAGCCTGTGCAGTGCTGCAGAGAAAGAGAAGCAGACTTGCAGAAATGCTCCAGACGGACCCACCACTGAAATCATTTCTAGAGCCTTTAGGGAGTTTTCCATCAAAACATTTTTTTCACTGGGAAATGCCAGTTTGTGGAACCCAAAAGTGTTAATGCACAACGGTTGCTTCTGATGGATTTTTCAGCTCACAAGATGTTGGCAATCAGATTTCAAACTTCTCACCTAAGCTTAAACAAAGACATTAATTATCTTACCCATTACAAAGATAGCTTCCCCAATTATCACCTCTAATATCATTAACTCACAGACATTTACCTTCCCTCCCACCCCTCTCCTGTTCTGAAATTTGATTTGTCCTTTTCATATATGTGTTCATTTTTTTAATTGTATCCTTTGGCATATATGGTTGTGACAATTTTCTTCCACTATTTGATCTGAGGAAGTGGGTCTGGCCCACGAAAGCTCATCACCTCTTAAACCATCTTGTTAGTCTTTAAAGTGCTACATCGTCCTGTCTTTTGTTTCTCACAACAGTTTGTTTCAACACGAGCACAATAAACAATTCTGGCTTCCCCCTTTGAAAGTGAAGCTAATTATAGTAAAAAGATAAACGTTTTTAAAATGGTCAAAAAGAAAAATGATGAATTGTTCCCATGGACCTGATTCATTTTTGTTCGGTTGTTTGCCTTTTTTTTTTTTTTGAGGATTTCAACTTTTCATGATAATTCAGAGTGGGGAAATTTGCTGCTATCTCAAAGTTTCATGGGACATGACACAATTCCCCCTCCAGTTCTACTTTTCCCCTTTCCCCCGGACGTGCATAAAGTGTGCGGCTTTCAAAATGACGTGACCTGGGGTGCCTTCAGGGAAAACTGATTTTCAGAGCCATGTGCGGCACACCTTGTGACAAGTTTTCCAGATAGTCCTTGTTCTTTCTGGAGATGCTTCAGGTGCAGGATATTAATTTTATCCAGCCCTGAGATTGTTCAATTCAGTGTTTCTCCATCCTGGCTCTGCATCCCTGGTCCTTCATTCCCAAAAGAAATGCCAGACTTAGCTGCAACGTGAAGGATATTTCTAGTTGCTGGATTTCTTCTGCACCATGGCCGTGCTTGCGTGACTGTTGTTTTGGGTCCTGCTGCTTTTATTTCCTTGAATGAAACAAGCTCATTCCTGAAAGCCAAATGCCGATGCGATGACAGAGAGCGCATCTGTGGAAGAACAGCCGCGCTGCACTCCAGCAGGCGGGACACTCACACACATGTGCCGTGCTGCTCTGCTGAGAGAGGGCCGAGAAGCAGAGCTCTGGGATTACTTCTGATGTAACTGGGCACACTCCGACAGAGGAGATTTCACTAGGGAAATTGACCGGACATGTCCAAGCAACATTCTAGGAACTGCACTCGAGATCAGACACTGTTCCACTGAGATACCGTCTCATTTCGGCCCAGGTGTCTTCCCAGACTTTTTAGAAGGGATGTCAAAGACCCCGTCTTCTTTCTGGTCCTCTCCCTCCCCTAAGCACAGTCTGTTTCAAATTTGACAGGAATTTCTGAATGTCCAGGAGAGGATGTTCCAGAAGCAAGGGAAGCGTTGCTGAAGAACTTTGTGGATATGGCCGGGGGTCTGGAGCAATACCTTGGCTTATATTAATTCACTGCCTTGTATTCCCTCCTCCCAGAAGGAAATAAACCTCAGCGCTCCCAGTGAGCACGGGATGAAATCTGCCAAAGCCAGAGTTCCAGATGAGTTCACCTCATCTGAAGAGTTAAAAGGTTTGAAGGGAAATAAAATCACACCAGGATGAAGGCTGGGTGGGAGCAGTCTGTGAAATCGCGGGTTCCTTGGGGCTGTGAGCCATCTGCAGCTGAAGTGAAGTTCTGGCATTGCCTTGACTTCGCCATGATGTTATCACCCAGCAGTCACGTGCTTTGTTGTGTTTTGTTCTCATGAATTACTCAGCCAAGCGGGGAGGATCTGGCACAGGAGGCTGTGTAGCAGCAGGGAGTCAGCGCAAGAAGCAGATGCCTTCAGGCCGCAGCGAGCGTGACAAAGAGCAGCGTCCCGCTCATGTTCCTTCAAGGGGAGATGGCTCTGCAAAGCCCTCATCTCTGCCATTCGGCTCCCACTGCATGCCTGGCGCTCTCGGGACATTCGGCCTCCAATTCCGCACAGCGGGTAAGTACTTGCTTCACTTTAAGCACGTGCATCAGAGCCACCCACATCACGTATGTGCCTAAGTGTTGTCCCAAGGAGAGATGCTGTCCGGAACGGAGGCCCTAGAGAGGAGGAGGAGCAAGATTCTGTTCTACGTTCAGTGAATTTGCAAAGCAATTGAGAACAAGCTCTGACACAGGGACCCCTCCAAGGGAGAGATGGGAAGGGTTGGAGTGTCCAGTGAGGAAAGAAAGTCCTGAAAACTTTAAATAAATGAGGATCTAACCTATGACACAGTCGCATGTTGTCTGTGGGTCCTAGGAATCCAGGGAGCAGATCTCAAACACGCATTTCAATCCCGCGTACATTTGAGCAGAGATGGTGGGTCACTCACTGTTGGTTGTGGAGAGAAAAAGGCCTTGGGTAGTTTTGTTTCTTGCTAAGATGCAGGTGGATTATATTTCCTCAGGACCACAAAACTGCCCCAACAGGAGAACAAGACAGAGGTTTTCTCATGGGGGCCCATCTGGTTTGAAAGTATTATCAAACACCTAGGTAACCATGCAGAGCAATAGAAATACATCTCTGTAGCTCGGTTCAGCAAATCATCACTATTCAACACAGCACATAAGCAATTGCGTATCTTTAAGCAAGAGCTTAAATCCCACTAAAGTAATTACATTTAAAGTCATGCATATTATGTGCTGTGATGAACAGTATGGGGTTAAGTGTTTTGCTGAACTGGGACCAATATCTTTACATTTCTATTTTCATCTGAGGCTCTCAAAGTGCTTTACAAAAGGGCCATTGAAATGATCATTCCCATTTTACAGATGTGGAAACCAAGGTGAAGTGACTTGCCAGGGCCAAATGGTTAACCAGTGGCACAACCCTCCCAAAAAGGAATGCCACTCTATTTACAGAAATGGTCGCATGTTACAATAGAACCTGCAGCAGTGTTCTGGACAATGACTATAGAAAACATACAGGACTTATATTGTTGTATAAGGCAACGTTCAAAGTGATGGACTGGCATTTCTGTCGTTCAGTAGCTCACAGAATTTGCTTTGCTGATGACAATATTTATAAATAAAACTATGAGCTAGTGCTTTCCGTTTACAACCCTGTCAAAAGCTAACTGAGCTACTTGGTCTCATGGAGCAGGAATACCCAGACACAGACACTACAGAGATAAGTGTGGTATAAACATTTAGCTAGATTAGATACAGTAAATGCAGGCCCTGGCAAATCACCTAGGCTTGGCAGAATTCAATTTTTATTTCTGTAGCATTTCAATGGATAATAGCAATGTTTATTTTGAAACACTTTACTTTTTTAATTTAAGTTTTCATAGTTGTGTGAAATTAGGTGGCAGATAATAACTATACAAGGCTAGTTGATGCTGAGTCGAAAAGTTAAATGTGTCCTTCCTCCTCCACCTGCCGAGGCCAACATTTTGACAAACAGGAGCATCAGAACCTCAGCTGGGCAGGAAGACGCCCGCAAGACAGAACGTAGCAATTTCTTCCACCCATCTAAATAGCCTCAGTTCCAGGCTGGAACAGTTTGATGTCAGCGCCTTGCAGTTGTAAAAGACAGATGATCAGTGATGGGCATCTCTTCTCCTGAGATTTCTTGCCCAATTTTGCAGATGCAAAAAAGGCTGCAGGTGATACAGAATTATGGAGCTTAATGAAGAATGGGGACGACTGTGAGCTCCTGTGGGATATAGTTACGTGAGGTGAACAGGGAGCATGCTGTCTGTTGGAATTTGGTGCTGGTCCATGTGATGCTCCTTTGAGCCAATAATCTGAACCATGCCTATAGCTGTACAGTACTTAGTTCTAAGTTAATGTAGCAGCCCTGAGAAAAGACCTGGGTATCTCTGAACATCTGCATGGAAATCTCTGCTCAGCGTGAAGCTGCAGTGCAAAAAGCAAAACAAACATTTGGATGAAGAAGGAATTGGATGGAGCATAATCCAGAGCTATTATGATGCCGTTATCGAAACCCTTACCTTGGGCATTCTGCTCTGTTCTGCCTCAGAAAGGAAACAGAAGTGGGGGGAAAGCAGGGAACCAGAATGATGAGACGTTGCTTGCAAAGACTGGGATTGTTCACTTTAAAGAGGAGAGGAGTGAGAAGAGACATAAGTTTGCAAAATACTGAATGGACCCGAGAACTTCCATTCACCATTTCTCATAGTGCAGGAACAAGGGGACATTCAATGAAACTGGAAGGTGGCAAATTAAAAACTAATAAAAGGAAATTCTCCTTTTGCACAGTGAACAACCAGCGGGGGAACTCATCTCTACAACCTATCGCTGAGGCCAATAGCTTCACAGGATTCAAGAATGGATGAGGCATTTATAAGGCTAACAGAAGTATCTAATGTTATAATAATGAGTAGTCCTGTGGCACCTTAGAGACTAGCAAAAATATATAGTGTCATGAGCGTTTGTGGGCAAAACCCACTTCCTCGGATAACTTGGAGTGGAAATAACAGAAACCAAGAAATATACAACAGAAAAAAAAGGTACCTTTCAGCTGGAGGACTGGTGCTAATGAAGCTAATTCAGTGGGCTGTAAGTGTCCCATGCTTAGCTTTTGATGTAAAATTGCAGTTATTAAATACAGGGGAGACTGGCTTTATAATGCAACATCCAGTTAATGTCTTTGTTCAAGCCCAGGTTAACTGTCAAATTTGTAGATGAATACCAGTTCTGCACTCACTCTCTGCAATTGGTTAGTGAAATTCCTTTGTAGAAGAATGGCTGCTTTTAACTCCATGATTGAGTGACCAGGCAGGTTAAAATATTCCCCTGCACGTTTGTATGTTGCCATTTCTAATGTCTGATTTGTGTCCATTTTTATCCTTTCTCGTAGAGACTGTCCAGTTTGGCCAATATCCACGGCAGAGGGGCATTGCTGGCACTTGATGGCCCAGATCACATTAACAGATGTGCAACTGTGTGAGCCCCTGATGTGGTGACTTATGTGGTTAGGTCCTGAGATGGTGTCTGAGTTGGCAAAGGGCCTGGGAGACAGGCCAGTCCTCACCTCCCATCAGCCTCCCAACCTGAAGCATGTCCTTTCTAGCAGCTGCGCCGCATACCTCAGAGACTCTCACCCCTGCATTAAACTCAAATCATGAGTAGAGGGGGAAGATTCATTTTCTTAATGAAAACTTTAATCTTGCCTTAGACAATTTAGCTGTGTCTCCTACCTGATCCAAATCTCACCCTTCTGCAGTACGTTTACATTGGCAACCGCAGCACAAGTACATTCATGGTTCACATCACTTGTCATCTTTTCATCAAACACATGTAAATCCTTCCCCCCCAGTGTGCAAAGCTGTTTTATGGCAATGCTGTAAAGCCCGTCAGGGTCTCTGCTTCAGTCTAATGACATTAGAACTGATAGTCTGGCAAATATCAGGATTGAATTTAATCAAAAAGAGCTAATGGAATCTACTCTGCTTATAAGAGCTTATGACGGAATGGGTTTACATAGGCAGGAGAGGTGGAATTTCACTTGCAACATCATTTAGAGGGTGGGGGTGGGGGACGAGAGAGAAGTAAATCAAAATAAGCAGGAAGCTTGATTTTGGAGGAGAGACCAATTTTGATTCCATGGTTTGGGAACCTGGGAGCGGCTGGGATATAAGTGTTTAAAAAGATATTTGTCCAGGCTTTTGCCCACCTTTTTTCACACCCATGTCAGGCCTATTGGCATAACCCAAGTGATCCAGAAAAGACGCCCAGTTCCTAGTTCAGCTGCTGGAATACAGGGGCATTGGATTCATTCAGGGCTGATCAAAACGCACTGGATTCAGACAAAAGACTCTCATTGATTTCAATGGGCTCTGGATCAGCCCCAGGGTCAGGCCAGCCGGTCAAGAGGTACCAGGCTCACACATGTTGTCTGAGCTCTAACCGGAAAGACACCGAGGCCCCTTCCTGACCCACCTGCTTCTCTCATTTTGTCTGACCACCCACCATCCGAAGGAAAATAGGGCTGCTCCTTCCGCGGAGCCTGGCATACTCCCAACACTGCCACTTCCCGCAGGCTGCCGCCTGTTCCCTTGCATGTGCTTGGCAGGCAAATTGCAACGTCTGGCTGAGCAGGCTGCCAGTCTAGTAAAAAAGTTTTCCATGTGCCTTCATGCCATGGGCTGGCTGCTGCATGGCTCTGCGAAGCAGCCTCTGTATCCACGGAAATCTTTCTTTGCAAGAACGTACCAGGAAGGAAACAAACGTTCAGTAAATCCACTCGAACATGAGAGCATCAGTCCTTCACAGGGCACTGTCAGGTTAAAATTCATCTTTGCAATCCCCCAAATCACAGTTCCTTACCTGTGTTTCCAAGACCAGTGCGACTATTCAAACTGAACTATGTTTTAAAAACAAACGCTTTTTCCATTGTGTTCTTTGTTCACTCTCTCACACACACACGCATACACACACACCTGCCCTTGCAAAAGATTCACTGAGTCTGCACAGGGGAAGTATAGGAGTCATTTTTGCTTTCTGATTATAGCTCACTTCATAGTTTGATCCTCAAATACTTGCCCAATTTTGGGAACCAAAACAAAACAAGGACATATTTACAGGGTTGGTTCTTTAAAATGTTTTCATTCCTTTTTTCAACCCCCCGAGCAGACATTTCTCAAAAGCCAGTGGTAACACTCCTTTTGTAAAAATCCATTTTTGGGGACTCAGTTGAGAATATGAAAGTATCCTCGTAAAGAACACAATGTTGCTCAGCTACGATTCTTTCTTATTTTGCCATTAGTTATAAATCGAGAAATGCAATCCTGTTCTAGTATGGAGTGAAAGATGAAAAACACAGATATGAGCAAAAGCAGTTTAGCTAAATGCGTCTGTTAGATTGAATTAATGAAGTTGAATTATTACGTACAAACATCTCCAACAGCTCCTTTATCGAACACTTGTAACAAGTTCACACCAGGCAACATATGCTTGCAAGAATGATTAAGTATGCTGCATGCTTGCTTGTCAGTTTTCTATCGATTTTACTTTCACAAGATGCTGGTATTTTATTAAATGCATTCATTGGAATGTGTTAAATGTAAAACGTGAATGGAATATTGCAATGGTTGAAAGAATCAAGTCTTACAGAGAAACATTATCTGCTCTATGGAATGAAACGTAAGTCATTTGCAAGGTTGATGGCAGATGCGCTAGTGCGGTTAATTTCTTAATTCTAAATGCATTCCGTCCACATGAGATGCTCAGGGAGCCAAGCCCATCGACAGATGGTTTGGTGAGATGAAAAATTAATATTGTTATCAATGGAGAAATGGCTGAAATTGTTAAATGATAGCTCTTTTAACAATTATTTACCTTTTTTTTTTAACCATTATTTTTAAATAGTTCCAAAGTTCATAAAGAACAACAGTGGGAAATGAAAAGCCTCTGAATTATAAAGAGCTCAAGAAAGTGCTTTTTCAAAGGCACGCCCCTTTCTGCAGGCAACTTCATTCCATCCACATTTGTACAGGACAATAGATTATTCCAACAATAAACCATTTCAGCTGCTGTGAAATTGTGTTGAATGGCTGGAGAGGCAGGGGCTTCTCCTTTGCTAGCATATTTATTACATACCTTTGAATCTATTCGCTCCAATAGCCAGGGTTTTGTTAGAAAATACGGAGGATGGGGAGAAGTATTTAAATGGGCTGATCTCTAATTTCAAGAACAGGAGCTATTCAAAGAACAGATACATTCGTTTCAAAGTGAATTTAGTAGAATTAATTAGGGTTGCAGAGTGTTTCACAAAGGTGAGTAAGCACTATTCCCATGGGGAAACTGAGGCACAGAGGGGTTACGTCACTGTTCAGAAGTTACAACTAGAGCTCCAGTCTCCTTAATCCTGTGGCTTAACCACAAGACCATACTGCCTCCCGCAGGGTGAACTTCATGTTTGTGCTAAGCGCTAGCACCCTGTGTATGTACCACCAGGCTGGTGCTGCCTGGGGCTTGTGCTGTCTCTTTTTACAGGGATGAATTGTACGTTTTGTGCCTGTGGAGGGGAGAATAGGTACAGCCGTGGTGGTGGAAAACTGCTCCTTACATGAATTTGCGAGAGGGCGGTACACCTCCGGGGGATGAAAAGATAAGGCAGCTTTCCTGGCTAGTCTTCTCTATGCCCAACTCCCTTTGGGTTGTGAGAAAGGATAGTCAGCAGTAAAGAAGAACTATTAGAACACTGATAGCTGGGTACCCACGGGAGTCAGCATCAAATTTTTCCTTCCCCGCATCAGGGCTCACACGAGCAACCCATTCCCTGCATAATGGAATCCAATCCTGCTATCACCAAAGTCCATGGCAAAATGTCCATTGACCTCGCTGGAAGCAGCATTGGAGTTAGACCCCTAACATTGTGACAGCTGGATTTGGAGCAGTGCGGACCCTTCCGGAGATTGGAAGGATGCATTCTGCTTCCATCACCAATAGCCAGGACACTTGGGCCCCGTTGGTAAAGCCAATCCAAAACAGTTCCTCTCCACTCACTTTAGCCCTCGTCTGCACTAGGACTTTATTTCAAAATAATCCTCACCAAGGTCACATTTATAAGCAGCGCGTCCACACTACCAAACCTGTTATTTCGAAATAACGGGCCACAGAATTTGAAATCTGTACTCCTGCTCTTCATCAGCAGTAACGCTCATTCCAAAACAGTTATTTCAAAATAGCAGCAGTGGGGATGCTCTGGTGCCGCTATTTCCAAATAATTACTCCCCAGAGTAATTCAAACTAATTATTCCCTAGTGCTTCCTGGGGCTCTAAGTCTGAGGTAGCGCATCCATATTAACAGAGCCTGCCTTGGACTAATTTCAAGGCTTCCCCGTAGTGTGGACACGCTAGTTCAAATTTGTTAAATTGGGAATTAAGTCGAATTTACTAATTTTGAAATAGTTTCCTAGTGTAGCCATGGCCTCAGTGTGTTGGACTGAGCAGTGGGCATAATATCCACCAGGGCAAAATCAGCTAAGGCACTTAGGAACCTTCATTCCTCTGGGATTTAGGTGCTTTGGAAAATTGTATCCAGTTTCTTCCAGAGGCAATAAAAAAAAATTATGTTCCACCTGAAAAAAAAAGAACAAGTTAAAAAGGCCACAATCTCAGCTTCCAGAGACAAACTTGCATATATCTGTGGCCCAGTAACTGTCTGAAAATGACAAGCCTGTGTTGAAAAGGCAAGTCTCTTAGATGTGGACTTGCATCAGCGCTAGCATTAACTCCTACCGATGGAATGGTGCTGCGAGCAAACAGGAACAGAAGCGCCATTGTGACAGAATCAGTAGCATGTGAGCAAATCATGGGCCTGTCAGGAGCAAGGACCAGACAATTGCAGGGAAAACCACAAATGCACAGGACTTATCTGCTGCCTATTGCGGGTATTGAATGACAATCAGGTTTTCCATCATTAGCAAGAGGTGTCACCGCAAACACCAAATCCCATAGCCCGCTCCTCCAGCACACGGGAGTTAAAAAACCTGGCAAATTAGACAGATGGTCAGAGCAGCTGAAGGTGACTAGGCCAGGCTGGTTGGTTAATATCTGAATCTCTTAGAAGCAGGTACTTAGGACGTGAGTTCATGTGAGCCACATAATGAGAAATGGTCCACAAGAAATCCTGCCAAGCAAGAGCAGACAGCTTCCCTTTCACTCTGCTCTCATTATGAAAGATGTGTTCAGAATTTCCTTTCCTTTCTTGCAAGGCAATGCACCATTACTTGGTGTGGGACCCGGTCGTGCAGTTAGAAATGTGACCTGGATTACAAAACATCTCCCCTCCGTGCTTTGGGGCAAAGCAGGAGTGAGTGCCGCATAATGCTTCCCAGTCATGTGAGTTATTCCCCTCTGGACCTGTTAGCAGCTTGACACATTTCTAAGTGCTTCAGGGGGTAGGTGAATTAGTCTGTACGGGATAAACTTAAAAAACAACAAAGCTGGGCCCACGAAAGCTCATGAAACCATCAGCATGTTTTCTTCATCTATAAGGTGCTACCAAAGCATTTCTTGTTTTTTAAGTTTAACATATTCAGGTGCGTGTTTGCAAGTGGGTCTCTCATCCTACCTGGGCCGACTTATCCATTAGGCACAGGAGGCACAGTGCCCAGGGCCACAATACTTTTAGGGGCCCATGAAAATGTTTTAATTTCTTTTAAAATCAGAAGAAAAAAAATGACAAAGAAAATGTTTTAATTTTTTTCTCACATCAGAAAAAAATGAAACTTTTAGGGCCCACAAAAATCTATTAAATTTTGCCTAAAACAGAAAAAAAATAAAATGTTGAAGTATTTAAAGTTATATAAAAAATAATTGTTAATATTTTTTTTTTAATGGAGGAAGGGACCCACGAAGGCAAAAGTGCCTAGGTCCCACAAAAGTCATAATGCGGCCCTGCATCCTACACGGACTTTTGTTCTGCTCTCTCTGTCCTGCCTGGTGTCACTGTGTCCCGGGCATGATGTCAGGGTGGGTTTTTTTCAATGTTTGCCCTCATTCAGCTCCGGGGCTCAACTAGTTCCACCCCCGTTCTCCTCCCCCCCCCCCCCCCCAATTAAAAACTAAGCTTGTTAAACAGGTCCTAGCAATTCCAGGGGGTCAGGTTATTTCAACATCTCCCATCAAAATATTTTTTGGGGGAAAATTGAGGTTTTGCTTTAAAGAAGTGTTATATATAAAGGGTTTCTTTTCCATAGAACATTTGGAGTTTGAATTGAAATAATGAAAACCCAAGACTTTTCAGCCTAAAACTTTCCATTTTGGGCCAGAAATGTTCAGTTTCATGTCACGCTTTCTTTTTTAAACATTTTTCCCTCAAAAGATAAAAAATGTCCTGTGAAAAAGAAATCAATTTTCCAACCGGCCATCTTAACTAGCTCTTGTCAGGTGGGTATGTTTGTTTTGTGACCAGGACATTCATCTTCCTCCCACCAGCCTGGCTGAGAGTTGAAACCAGGCCCAATGTCATGCTTTGAGCTTTCCTTACCCTGTATACACACTATTTAGAAAGGGTTGGGGTGCTGGTTGGGGAACCCAACTCAACAATAGTGAGAGTGCTAATGTCGCCACCACCTACGCGAGGCTGGTACAAGGCACACAGCCCAGAAAGTAGACAGCGCTGCTAAGAACCTCACCTGCAGAGTCAGAATCCCATCTAAGCCCATGGATCCTCACACACACCCATTCTCCCTCAGTCCCTGTCCCCTTTCACCATGAACTCTTAAGGGAGTATCTCCCCAAGACTTACTGTTATTCACTGTAAGTCACCCTCACCCATCGCCTCTGCCCACACATACCCAAGGACACAGTTGCCTTCGCATCCTTCAGCAGGGACTGATCTCAATATTTCCAAATGAAAATAGTTCAAAAAAATCAATTCAAGGGCATTTGAGCAGGCCTGGCAGGAATGACACCTTGTCTATGGAATTCCAGAGTACTGGAATTTAGAGGCTAATGCAACAGATTCTCCTACACTCTCAAGGGACCCCCCGGAGTTCTAGCTCGAGTCCCAATCACTAAGGTAGTTCCATTTCCAATGAAAGGGAAAAATACAACATCACATCAAAAAAGCCCAAACAATTATTGCCTGCTTCACTGAGCTGTAATAGAGCCCCTGGCCTCTCTTTTTATTGTTATTTTGTCCAGCGAACAAAGCTGTTTGTACATGGATTAAATATTCTCTTTTCCTTTCTCTCCACAATACTCGCGGCTCTATGTTGTGTGTGCCGCAGATATGCGTATTCGTAAGAGGTATGATGACCTTTGTCCTCCCTGGTGCTAAGCCTGTTGAATGGAGCCCACTGTTTGCTGGTATGCACACCTGTGAGAAGGTGTGTGTTTGGGCGGGGGGAAGGGCTGGACCAGAGCTTTGGTTTTTAATGTGAGAGATCCCTTTGCTAATCTGAATAACCATCGCAATCCGTGAACGCCTTTGTCTTTCTTCTCCTTTGGCTGAGTTTTCTTTTCTATTTCATTGTTTGTTTTTGCTTGCCTGGTCACACGTGTTATGAATAGCTGCTCAAACTCACTGAATATCTGAATGTGTGCATGTGTTTCTCTGTTAAGCTATGACAGGTGCAATAAAAGATCTTCCCCCCACCCCCATGAATGAGATTTGAGGTGTCACTTTTTCAGAAACACCCTCTACATCTGCACTACTCAAATGTTTGTTCACGCAGATCAGGTAGTTGTGACTCTGTACCATCTAAATGGCAAGCACAGCTTGGAGTTTGGGTAAGATCTCTTTAAAAATATGGCCCAAAACATCTTGAAACATACACTGCAAAATCTTTCATCCTCCAAAGAGAGATCAAAGATGCCTTCAAATTCTTTGTCTAAATAGGCAGGGCTTGGTAGGTCTGGTGAATATGCCTGGAGAATGAGACGAGGAAGGAGAAAACAAGGGGCTGAAGGAAGAGATATTTTTGTGGTTTGGCCTTTGAGCGGGTGGAGTGGGAACAGGCTAACTACAGAAACAACCATGGAGATAGACAGGAAGGGAAATGGGAGTAGGAGGCAGGAACAGTCTGTTCAGTATCCCAGCCATCACCTTAGGCACCCCTTCGCTACATACCTTTGCATGCTTTCCTATGGGTGATCGGCTTGGTCATATCCCGGTAGTAGCCCTCTTTACAGTAGTGGCAGTGGCGTCCTGCTGTGTTGTGCCGGCAGTTTAGGCAGACCCCTCCACTCTTGCGGCCTGAAAGCTTGTAGAGCTCCATGTTAAAGCGACACCTCCGGGCATGAAGGTTACAGTTACAAGCTGGGAGACAGGAAACAAAAAGCAGAAAAGTTGCCACGTGTGGTACACGAGTCTCATGAGCCAGTGCAGAGCTGGGTCCCTCCCGGTCTCTGGATTCCAACTGACAGATTCAACCCCTGATCGTGAGGAACCAGGATCTCAGTGGGCCATGGCCCAAATGTAGGCTGGTGGTGAAAACCAATCAGTTGTGTTGCTCCAGACTTACACCTGGCAATGGTTCAGCTCCTAGACAGCGAACTCCTCGGGGCTTGAGTGACATTAACCATGTGTCTGTACAGCAGCTAGAACAATGGGACCCAGCCTGGTTGGCCCTTTGGTGCAACATGCATGTTCAATTTAAAAAGACAGCTATTTATTATGTTCATTATCTGGTGCCAGAATACCATGGGAAGGGTTGTTTTCTCAGCCTGAAGGGTAGCAAGCCACTGGAGAAACTAGCTCTGGCTAGTATATACTCCTGCTTCTGTAACTTCCATTCCAATACATCTGATGAAGTGGGTTTTTCCCATGAAAGCATCTGCCCTACTAAATCTGTAAAGTGCAACAGGACTCCTCATTGTTTTAGTGCCTGAGGGTGTGTGTAGCCCGCAATTAAAATCTCACGGCTGGTTTTGCCAGATGACTCAGGCAAGAGGGACAGTTTAATTACAAACTGAGACTCTCTCACCTTGCAGGGTCCTAGATCCCGTGCTCCAGCTCAAGCCTGAGCATCTCTGCCACAATTAAACATCCTCTTAGCACAAGCCCAGTGCGTCTGAGTCAGCTGGCATGGGCTTGCTACAGGGTATTAACTGCAATGTCAACACACCCAGAAAGATTTGAAGCTGAGTATTGGAGACTCCTGAGGAAAGTGTGGGGAAGCACGTCAGGAGGAGCTATCCCGACCTCAAAGGTTAGACCTGTGACAACACACCTCCATATTTTTATGGAAATATATTTATGAATATGCATAACTTGGATATGCTTTATGTAAAAGAAGGCCAATAACCTATCACTCAAGAGCCTGTGATCCCTTAAATGTGTATATTCTGTGTGTGTGCATGTGTCATTCTTGTATGTGAAGTTAGAAATATGAAGTGTAAACCTGCTTATTAATCTAGAATTTCTAATGAAACCAATTAGTGGTACTTAAAGGGCTTAATGGCCCGGTGCTCAAGGTAACGATCTGTGAATGGGTTTTCCTTCCTGTAAATCCAAGCTGAGGTTGGTCCTGCAAAGACATTTGACCATGCCAACGGGTGCTGGAATCCACCTTGAATTTGGTATTTTTCCATTGGGATGGGGACAGTTAAACAAAGGGTTCTTGCCCTGGGGAAATTCTATTTAAGGAATGAGAAGCAATCAACAGTTCTCTTTAGCTGGCTTTTGAAACTGCCTGACCCATCCTAAGATGATACACAGAAGAAACTAGAAAACAAAGAACTCTAAGGACACGAGAATCAGTTAGACCCAGGCCAGAGAAAAGATTGGCTCTGTTTGAAGGATTTTATCTGGAATAAGGACTAGGGTAAGAAATATGTTTATAACTATCGCCCTTAGTGTATTAGAATTTTGTTTATTTTAGATTAATAACATGCTTTTAATCTGGCGCGTTTTGTTTATTTTAGATTAATAACTTGCTTTGATCTGTCTGTTCTCACTTGCCATCATATGCTTTTTATACTTAATTAAAAACACTTTTGTTTATTATCAAACACAGTTTAAATAATTGTTGCCTGAAGGGCAGGGGGAGGGGCGGGGATGGAAGCCTTGGGTGTGTATCTCTCTCTTTCACTGATAAAGAGAGCAAACCGAGCAAACCCTACGAGTAGAATCCGGTTCACCAGTACGTAAATATTCAGCTCATTTCGAAGACCCGCCTCCTCTTTCCCAATACTATTAAAGTGTCAGAACCAAATTTACCTCCCCCCCCACTCCCCTCCCCCCATAGTTAGGTGGGGCTCAGTTTGCGTGCACTCTAAGTAAGGGTTTGAAGTAGTTCCTTCAAAGCTCCCCCCTTTCTGCCATCTCTGGAGAGGTTTGGGTTCCACAGCCTCACAATTTACTGTGTCTATAGATCCTCGTTAGGATGCAAGCTCCCCCTCTTTCACGCCAGCCCTTCTCAGCCTGTGGAAGGGATTAGCCCAGCCTTACAGTCTTCACTAAATACCAAGCAATCCTCTCTGCTGACAGTTATGCCATGATTGAATCTGCCAGGAGATGCTAGATCTCTCTGCCATATGCAACCTAATGTCAACCGGGTGGCTGTTTTTAACAAGGGCCAGTACAAAAGAAAACTAAGAAGAGAACTTCAAAAGCTCAGCCCCTCCCCAGAGCTGTCAAGAGGCAGTTTCAAGAACCGTGGGCTTTGCGGAGCATTTTACAACTTGTTTTCTTTTCCCTTTGCTTTTATTTGCCTTATGCCATTGAACAATGTAGCAACGCAAGGCAAACCCACATCTGGGCCTCTCTCTTCTGCAGAGTGAAGGTGTCAGAGCTCTCCGCTCGTCACCTTCCTTTAGACCAGAGACGTCTTAATCCCTCATTCCTTCCTGTTTACCTCATGCTGCTTGCCCAAGACAAAGCCTTGTGGTATTCGCTTAATTATCAAATTTCAGCCTAAAAATTAGTGTGGCTTTTTTTTGGGGGGGAGTGGGGGCAGTCACTGCTCTACTCCTGACTTGCAGCCTATCCCTACCGGGGAGCAAACTCCCGTATCTGCCTAGCACAACAGGGCAGAAGAAGTTTCCTCTGTTCTTCTTGGGTCCTTTGTTTCCTTCTCCTGGGTGCCGTGAGGCCTGCTGGGACTTCAGCTAGCCCCCTCCACTCCCAACACTGCAACTCTGCCTTGGGAATTAAAGATCTTTCTTCACAGCAGAAACCACACTGAGATTGTCTTTCAGGGTATGCCCAGCCAGGGCAATCAGTGAACACCAGCCAGCTGTGAAACATCACCCCAAACCATCTCCTTAACTGCGCCCGCCGTTCTGCTGAGCCCGCCTGCTAGAAGGGGAGCTGTAGCCACCCTGCTAGGAACATGGTAACCTCTGGGGGAAGGGGATGTCTGTGTAGGGCTCTGCCTGCATGACAGACGCAGTGACAAACAGGGCAAGGGCAGCTAAAGAGGCTCTTGACAAAAATAGCACCCATGCATCCGGCGCTGTCTGGGATCTTTTCCTGCAACTTTTTTCTTTCTTCTGCAGGAACAACAGCAAGAGGACCCGGGGGGAGAGGGAGGGGGTTGCACTGTTTGTGAGGGGAGAGCATTGAAGTGTTCCGTTTCCAATAAAGCCCCAGGATTACCGCCCCCCCCCCCACCCCCCGTGCTCTGCCAGAGCCAGCCTATGGACCCTGCATATCCCCCTCTCCTAAGGCAGGGGCAAACCCCGGTTACACCTCATCTCCCTCCCCTGCAGCCAGCCTGCCCTTCCCTGGAGTCCCCTTCCCCCACCCCCACACACACTGCTCAGACTCCTGTTAGCTTCAGCAACAGACCAAATGGGTCCCTCCCTCCACTCACACGCCAGCAGCAACTTCCACAAGCTTTGTTTCTCCTTCTCATGCCCTCTGCCTCCTTTATCTGCTCCTCGTCCTCCCGTGCGTCTGTCCTCTGTGCCGCAGCTGTCCAAGGGTCGTCGTTCCCCGCAGCTAGTGTCTGGTGCGCAAGGCACCCTGCCCTGTGAGCAAACCTCAGCATTGCTGGGGGGAAGGATGGCACCAGAGTGCACGTCTCCAACTGTGTCCCACTCAGATATAAAACATGGGCACAAAGAAACTTCTTCTAAAAGGGCGTCACAAGAGGGAGGGAGAAAAATTGTTCTTCCTGGCCTCTGAGGGCAGGACAAGCAGCAATGGGCTTAAACTGCAGCAAGGGAGGTTGAGGTTGCACATTAGGAAACATTTCCTGCCTGTCAGGGTGGTGAAACCCTGGAGTAAATTGCCTGGGGAGGTTGTGGAATCTCCATCTCTGGAGAGATTTAAGAGCAGGTCGGACAGACGCCTGTCAGGGATGATATAGACAGTGCTTGGTCCTGCCATGAGGGCAGGCGACTGGAGTCAATACCTCTCGAGGTCCCTTCCAGTTCTAGTGTCCTAGGATTCGAGGATTCTATGATTCCCTCTCCCTTCCTTTCTGATCCTGGAGAAGAGGGGGAACCATGAACCGTAACATTTAATTTCCCTGCCTCCTTATCCTTGCTGTGGAATGAATGCCAGGGAGCATTGGGCAGTGCCAGCTCGGGGGGCTTTTTCTTGGACCCCCACTGCCATAATCATTACCCTATTGCACTCTGCAGCGCACACACACACACACACACACACATGCTTGCACCCATTTATTTCTCCCCCTTCTGTTGCAGAAAGCACGGCAGAAAGAAAGGGCAGCCATTGCAAGAGCAGCTCGGACGGGCTCTGATTTCATGAGAAGACGGGATTGATTAGAAACGATTGTCTTCCATCCTGTTCCTGAATGCCCGGTGGCTGACTGCTCTGGAGCTGTGCTCAGCTGGCCTCTGGCCAGGACTAACTGGCAATTACAGTACTAGCCTGCTGTGCTTTATGTTGCCCGTTGGGAGAGGTTTGATCTGACCGAAAAATAGCCGTGCCATTTCTCTCTTACAATCGCATGCAGAGAGGGTGGAATAATGGTGGCAGGTTGAATAAGGCTGAATGCTAAGGAGCATCTAGGCCTAGTAAGAGACATATTGGGGACAGGTCTGTCCCACAGGGCTATCCCAGAGCATCCTTAAAAGCATGGTTCGTCCTGACGCACAGCTGGGACTGGATCCGGGCTTCAGGCTTGAGCAGAGCAGGGCTGGAGAAATCTGAAGATGGTTGGCTGCCATCAGCACCTTGGCCATGTGCTAGTTGCCGGAGCCGATCATTTTGGAGCTGTGTCTCCCAACGCTGTGGTTTGTACATCAGATATTTTCAAAAATTTACAGCCAAAAGGGACCATTAGATCACCTACTGTGACTTCCTGTGTCCAAGCCTGGCTGGAGAATTTCACCTTTTCCCTTGTGTTTAGCCCAGGAACTTGAGTATAACTGAAGCATAGTTTCCAGAAAGGCCTCCAGTGCAGACATGAGGTGAGAATCCACCACCTTCCTTAGGAGTTTGTTCCAGTGGTTAATCATCCATTTGTACCTTATGTGGCACTTGGTTTAGCCTATCTGTAACCACCAGCCACTGGTCCTTGTTGTACCTTTCTGGGCTAGATTAAAGAGCTCTTTGTTACTTGGCATTTTCTCTCCGGGACAGTACTTGTACCAGGCGATCACATCACCTCTCAGGTTCTCTTTTCCTGAGCTGTGCCCTCAGGCTATCCAGTCCTTGGTATGCTATCTGCCAGCCTAGAGAATCCCTTCCTTTGTCAATAGGAATAACACTTGCTAATCTGATCAGCAAATGCATAGCAGATGCCCAAGCCTACAGGTTAAGTACCAAGCAGACCTGAGTCCAGGGCCATCCTGACCCGTACGCAAAACACGCAGCTGCATAGGGCACCATGAAATTTGGGGCACTAAATTGCTGCGTGCTGCCTATGGGCTCTAGCAGTCGCCAGCCCCATCTCTCACGCCCCCCTCGCAGGGTCAGTGCCAGGAGTCTGGTGGCTCCCAACCCCATCTCCTGGCCACCCCTTCAGGGCTCAGTGCCCAGCCCCCGTTCACCAAGCAGTGTTCGCGGGGCCAGAGGATTCACGGAGCAGGGAGCAGCTGGAGAGAAGTTGAAGCAAAATGCAGGACAATGTAGCACTTTAAAGACTAACAAGATGGTTTATTAGATGATGAGCTTTCGTGGGCCAGACCCACTTCCTCAGATCAAAGTGGGTCTGGCCCACGAAAGCTCATCATCTAATAAACCATCTTGTTAGTCTTTAAAGTGCTACATTGTCCTGCATTTTGCTTCAACTACCCCAGACTAACACGGCTACATTTCTATCACTGGAGAGAAGTGGCACTGTCCCCTTCAAAGTGCTACTTTTCTCTGGTTGGCTGTGCAACCGCATGCTGCTCCCCCAGCCTGCACCTGCCTTCCCGTCTGGAGCCCACCAATGTGAACTCTCCAACTTCCGAGTGGTGGGAATCTGGCTTCCAGCTTCAGCGCTGGGGTGGGAGATAGCTGTCTCCAGCTGTGTGGTGGCTTCAGGCTCTAGGCTTTGTTTGTGCCACAGCAGGCTCCATCCGTCTGCTGGCCTCAGTGCTTTGGGCTCCACCACCAGTCCTGGGCACATTCCCCCACTCCTTGGCCCTGGCCACGGCTGCCTCTCTGTCTACCTCCATCCCAGGCTTAATGTGTGCTCCCTCAGTTTGCCAGGTCTGAGTGCATCAGCTGTGAAAAGTGGCACTGGCATGCTTGTTAATATCACTTTTCACAGCCTCCCAGCTAGCTAACAAGTCTCTGCTATGACACGTGATATTAACAAATGACCAATATCACTTGTCAGACTTACTAGCTAGCAAGACTAAAAGAAACTGCACTCAAAAAAGCAAAAGAAACAAAACCAGCAGAAGATAAGAACATGAAAAGCACCTTTCTCGTGTTTCTTGACTGCTTGGATCCAGTTAAGGATAGAGACAACTTACTGCACATTAGTATTATTGAGTGTAAAAAACATCCCCTACATAAATTAATTACAATGATTTGAATGTGTATAGCTGCATACTTATTTACTTTTCCTAACATTAATCAAGCGTTTTAGGAAAAATTGCCAGAGTGGCAATGTTGTGGCGAGAACCCCTGTTTTAGAATGCCAGTAGGTGTTTCATTGTGCGCTGTTGCTTACAGCAAGGCTGTGTCTACACTGGCGCAATCTCGTGCAAAAGCGGCCGCTCTTGCGCAAAAACTTGCTGCCTGTCTACACTGGCCACATGTTCTTGTGCAAGTAAACTGACGTTCTAATGTATAAAATCAGGGCTTCTTGCACCAGAACTCTGATGCTCCCATTCAGGAATAAGCCCTCTTGCACAAGAGCTCTTCCTGAAGAGGCCAGTGTAGACAGGCAACATGAATTTCTTGCGCAAGGAAGCCCTATGGTTAAAATGGCCATCAGAGATTTCTTGTGCAAGAGAGCATCTACACTGGCATGGATGCTCTTGCGCAAAAGCACATATCTTGTGCAAAAGCACATACCAGTGTAGATGCTCTCTTCTGGAAGAGTTTTTGTGTGAGAACACGCCAGTGTAGATGTATCCCTACTGTTTTCTCCAACATCCCCCGGGGTCTGACTCGCCCTACGTTGACTAATTTGATTCAGCAAACATGCAAATATTTCCATCATCTTCTGCTAGAAAAGGACTTTGGACAACCAGACCAAAGTGGAAACTGGCTAGTAGCAGCTAAATGCAGATAGTACAAAATAGAGAAAACCAAACCTTGGAAGAGCCCGAGGTTTAGTTTAGGGCTGGTTGAAAAATTTCAAATGAAACCTATTCCTGCTAAAAAATGACATGTTGTCAATAGTTTCCACAGCACAAGATTTGTTTTGGTGGAATTTTCCATCAGGAAAACCCAAACATTTCACTTTGGGTCAGGTTTATATTCATCTCTGAATTTGCATGAGCTGCCGCAGTGCCCCATGGGAGTTGTTGTTCCAGCCCTTCACGCTCCTATTAGCTCCAAAGGGCCCTGCTTCCCGGGAGAACGGTATCCTTCCTGGGGCACCACAGTTTCAATCAGCACTACTTTAGTGATGCATCCCAAAGTCTGGTTGCTCATCAAAGCCAGCTGGGCTTGCACAATTCGGCTGGAAATCTCCAGTTCAGCCCGGAACACTGATCAGCCTATGACCAAAGGGAAGAAAAACTCTTGTAAAAGCTTTTTTGAACCTTGCCTAAGGTTCAGATTGTGTTGTAGGTGGAGAGTCAGGCTGGGGTTTCAGCTGCAAGTTTGGGTCGGATTTTATTTGATCTAAGTAAGTTCTATCATCCCTTGGGAGAACCTGCAGAAAGAGGCAGTGCATTGGCTAGTGTCTGCTGGCCAGGGCCCAGAGGGAAGGGGGGGGGGTCTGGGAGAGTGTCTTGGGTTCCCACAAACCAGCTAGTCCCATGAAGAATGGGTGGTTTCATTTGGCATAGTAGTTTGAGATTTTAAGTGTGGGAAAACATGAAACCAGAAGCTGAAATCAATGGTCCCTCTAATTGTTTCCATATGTGTGCAGAATAAAATTTCTGTGCACAAAGGCATGTGCAGATGTGCACCACTAATAGACGCATTCTGCAATGTTCCCTCTTATCTTTTCCATCTTTTTTCCATCCATGCATGGAATAAATTGCATTTGCACGCACCAAGGCATTGGCAAATGTGCACCACCCATGGAACACAAATCTAGCAGTGAGAACTCTGCTAATCAGTTGGGCGGCCTTTGAAGCTCTCCTGAGTGGCCGGCCAAGCACACAGCTTACAGGGAACACTAGCAGAAATGCAGAGGTCCTGAAACTCCACAGCACTTTCCCTGCCCAGAATGGCAGGGGCTGGGTGTTATCACTTGACACTGACACCCCTTCTCTGGCTCTGTAGAGTAAGGCCTGAGAATAATGGAGCAGCCTGCTCACTACCTTCATCGGGGCAAGCTCACTGTGTCCTGGCATTTCCCTTTCCCCCTGTGATGCAGACCACAGGGTCCCCGCCTGTCTCTGGTGCTGCCAGAGACCCCGCCTGGAAGGAATCGAGGGGTTTCCTCAAAGCACAGAAGGATCCAGCAATGATTTCTTCAGCTGCCATCCCCGGAGGAGACACCAGCCTCATCCCATGTAAACTTCCCGGCTACGTCTACACTACGAGTTTTCTCGGCAAAAAATATGCTAACGAGGGAGTCGTTTGCATGAGTCATGATCTCATTTGCATATTTTCTGCTGATCTGGTTTTGCGCAAACCCAAGCAGTGTAGATGTTTTCTTTTTGCTTTGTCTGCAAGACCGGTACACCTCCTTTTGGGGGCATAATGGGGTTTGTGCACAAAAAGAAAATGTCCACACTGCTTGGTTTTGCGCAAAAACCCCAGCGCAAAAACGGATGGGCAGAAAATATGCAAATGAGATTGTGACTCATGCAAATGACTCCCTCGTTAGCATATATTTTGCCGAGAAAACTCGTAGTGTAGACGTAGCCCAGCGGTTCCCAACCTTTTCCACATGGGGACCCATTTTGACAATGCAGGAAGACTTGCTGGCCCAAGGCAATTCAAAAATGGGGGGAGGAGGGAGGGCAGATCCACCTGGGGAGACACTTGGGGTGTGTCTAGATGACATGTCTCTGTCGGCAGAGGCAAGTAAAACAGGCTACCCGATATAGTCAATGAAGCGGGGATTTAAATATCCCCGGCTTCACTAAAATAAAAATGGCCGCCGCGCTGTGCCGGCTCAGCTGATCGTCGGCACAGAGCGCGAGTCAAGACGCAGATCGGTCAACAAGGGAAGCCTTTGTCAACCGCTCCTGTAAACCTCGTTTCACGCAGCGGCCATTTTTATTTTAACGAAGCCGGGGATATTTAAATCCCCGCTTCATTGACTATGTTGGGTAGCCTATTTTACATGCCTCTGCCGACAGAGGCATGTTGTCTAGACACACCCTTGGTGACCCTTTTGAAATGTAATGGCGACCCGTATTTGGGTCCTGACCCATCGGTTGGGAAACCCTGATGTAGCCCCTGTGACCCAGTGCTTTGGGAGTGGGGCTGGGACATGGGGCAGCACGGGGCCGACATTTCAGGGGAGCTCAGCAAGTCATCTCTAGGGAAATCCCTCAGTGTGTCCCACTGAAATCCCCAAGCGTAGTCAGCAAGCCTGGGGAACGGGCTTTGGCCTGGGGTTCCCGTGTTTCCTGTTGGGATGACATGTGGGGGTGAAAAGGCCCAGGGAATGACCCACACGCAGCCTGGCAATGGCTAGATGAGCTAGACAGCAACATGAGTTCTCGCTGCCCTGGGATCTGCCTGGCCTCTGAGCTACGCAGGGCCCGCAGTGGTGCACCGAGCTGGCCTGTCTGTTCCTATTCGCTGTGCTGGCTGAGGTGCCCCTGCCTGGCACAGTGGTTCCACCCAGGAATAAAGCAGCATGATCCCACCGCTGGCTGTTCCTCATCCCCCGAGACGCTTGCAGCCCAAAGCGAATGCAAAGGCTTGCCCGGGGCGCTGTGCTGCATGTGCTGTGCAGATGAGCAAGGCTTGGGGGGTGGTGACAGAGATGCTAGGCTGCCTGAGCGAACCCACGCCGGGAAAACAACACATCAGAGCCGCATGGCTGCGGGCAGCGTGGGCTCCAGCTTTCCCCGACAGTCCAACTGCCAGAGTGCAGTCGAGTGCGTGTGACAGAATGGAGCCTCTGCCTAACAAACAGCTCTGCCTTGGCCGAGCCCACGCCACCATCGCTTTGAACATGGGCCGCAGCCCTCACAAAGAACGGGCGCTGACTGAGGACGCGTCGTGACTCATTAATGTCAAACAGAGGAATGTCCTGGCAGTGTCTTTGTCCTAGGCGGCGCCAGAGCCATCTGGTGTGATACCACCTCGCCCGCCTGCACCGCACGGGGCATCGGGAGGTGCGATTGCCGTCGGGCAGACGCACCAGAGCTAGCTTAGATGCTTCGTGACCACCTGGAAGGCATTGGGATACTGATGAGCACAGCAGGAGAACTTGCAGGGAAGAGAATGAATGAGTGCAGAGTGTTTGGATTAGCAGCTAACGAGCTGTGCTCATGGAGGTCTGATCCGTCAATGGCTACTAGCCAGACTGGGAAGGGCTTGAGTCCCTGGCCTCTGTTTGTCAGGGGCTGGGAATGGGCAACAGGGAGGGATCACGTGATGATTCCCTGTTGTAGTCCCTCCCTCTGGGGAACCTGGCATTGGCCACTGTGGGCAGACAGGACACTTGGGCAGGCGTCTTTCCAGAGAAGCTTTTCCAGAAGAGATCTTCTGAAAAAACGTCTTCCGAAAGAGAGCGTCCACACAGCCAAAGTGCATCGAAAAAGCCATCTGCTTTTTCGAAAGATCGCGCCCACATGGAATGGGCGCTATCTCACATGTAAGCTGTGATTACTATGGGTGGCCACCAGGGCACCTGAGCTTTTTCCTCTTCTTGCGAAAGAACTCCCTCTTCCCCATCCACACACGCCTTTTTCCAAAAGAACTCTTTCCGAAAAAGGCTTCTTCCTCGTAGAAAGAGGTTTACCAATGTTGGAAAAACTCCTCTGTTCTTTTGATTTTTTTCCCGAAAGAACACGATTGCAGTGTGGACCTAAGTGAAGGTTTTTTGGAGAAACGGCCCTTTTTAAAAAAAAAAAAAAACTCTGTAGTGTACATAGCCTGGGCTAGATGGACCTTCTGTCTGACCCCGTCTGTCCGCTCTTACGTTCTGACTCAAGCAGCGGCCTGCACTCCCTGAAGAGCCAGCCAAAGCACCCCACGCATGAGTTGTGTGGGGACGGGACTCAAGTGAGGTGAGGGGCAACACTCGCATTGCACTTTGAGTTCACTGCTGTGAAGCCAAGCCCACCGGTCGTAATCAGAGTAACGAACAGGCGCCTCTCTGGGGGTCAGGGCTGCCCTGTCTTGAAGCCACAGCCACTGCTACAAGCTGGAGCTGGGTGACTAGCTCAAAGCTGTCAGCCGTGAAAAGTGGAATGTGCTTCCTCTCTGCGTGCAGCCCTTAGAGCCTCTTTCCCAAACAGCTTCACTTACTGGCAGGAAGTTCAGAGAAACAGAGGGGCTGGTCTCCACGGGAAAGTCACACCAGCATAGTTACTTTGGCCCGGGGTGTGAAAAGACACACCACTGACTGACGTAGCTATGGCAACAAGACCCCCAGTGTAGACACACCAATGTCAGTGGAAAAAGGCTTCTGTTGACATAACTGTCATGTGGAAAGGTGGTGTTCCCACCCTAACAGAACAACCCCTTTGATAGGTGTAGGCTGCATCAATACTCTGGACTTAATGCCAGTGTAGCTCACAGGTCAGGCCTCTATAATGCAGACATATGGCGTTGTTATTCACTCTCCCAAATCAGACTGATTTCCCTGCCGCCAGTCAGAGGACAGGAGAAACTCAAGGACAGTTGGTTCCCAGTCCCCACCGAGGAACACAGTTCAATGTTTGGATAACAAAAATTCCGCTTGTCAGAAATCTACACACCAAGGTCAATTCTCTGAAAGTACCTGGCAGATCATTTGAACAAATAGGTTTGAGAAAAGCCTACGCTGCTTGTGAGCGATTTGCAAAGAACCAAAAGAATGAAGCTCAGCCAATGAGTTACTCTGAGGCTTGTTTTCTCAGCTCTAATAATGACCCATCTTTGTACACGTGCTACAAGAGCAAGGTTTTTTTGATACCTCAGATGTCTTTGGAAGCTGACGAGCAGTCACCACAAACAGAAAAACCATTCCCTTTCGACCGTTCCAGCGCCCCGAGGGGCATGCAAAAAGGGTTGCATAATAAAAGTGCAGACTCAAACCACGGCCAGTAATGGAAACCTGTTTTTACTGGGATTTTAAAAATGTAGGTTAACTTTACAAGAATACATTGTTTTCGTAGCTGCCTCTTCTCTTCTTGGGCCGAGACAGGACTGGAGTGCTAAAATATCAGGAGGAATTCTCAGTCTATCCACGTGGTATTTCTGGCCTGGCAGGAAGCACCGAGAATGGCATGAGAGAGACTGTTCCTGTGAAACTTACAGTCTGATTCTGCAGACCCAAAATGTTCAGATAAAAATCCAAACTGAGAACGTTTCAGGTCTGCCCAGATGACAGCTGGCAAGCAGGTCTGTCAAGCCAATGAGATTCTATAGCGTCATATGCTCCTAACTTGTATTCTGTGAGGCACTTCCAATCACATAGGCTGGATTCTTTAGGACTGTAAGTGGTTTATTAAATGAAATATCAAATAACAGTGATAATATCTATTTCCAGTTACAGTTTTCTATCAACTTACATTACATTAAGAGAGATTAAGAAGACTGGAACTTTTCATCTTAGGAAAGAGGAGACTAAGGGGGGATAGGATAGAGGTCTATGCAATCATGAGTGGTGTGGAGAAAGTGAATAAGGAAAAGTTGTTTACTTGTTCCCATAACATAAGAACTAGGGGCCACCAAATGAAATTAATTGGTAGCAGGTTTAAAACAAACAAAAAGAAGTTTTTCTTCACACAGCACACACAGTCAACCTGTGGAACTCCTTGCCAGAGGATGTTGTGAAGACTAGGACTTTAAGAGGATTCAAAAGGGATCTAGATAGATTCATGGAGGTTAGGTCCACCAATGGCTATTAGCCAGGATAGGTGGGAATGGTGTCCCTAGCCTCTGTTTCTCTGAAAATTGATGATGGGAGAGGGATCACGAGAGGATGACCTGTTGTGTTCTCTCCCTCGGGGCATCTGGCATTGGCCACTGTCAGCAGACAGGACACTGGGCTAGATGGACCTTTGATCTCACCCAGTCTGACCGTTCTTATGTTCTAAGCTGAGTACAATTTTGCAAATCTGTGCCTGCCCAAGAGGAACGAGCAGAACATAGTGCCTAAGTCTGTGCAGGTCCAAGACACTTGTGCACCTCATTACTGGACCACCTATGTGTGATGAGAAGTGAGTTCCGTCATGGAGCTCAGTGCTCGTATTAACAGCGTGTTCACAGCAGAGAGGGAAGCTAATGGCGATGGTGTGATGATGTGGACACTGGTTCACAAAGAACAGGACTGCAAGCCCCAAATGGTGACCAGACTTGGCCAGTTTTCCATTCACCCGGCCGGGCTTGAACTGAACTGGCAGGCTGGAGGGAATTCTGTTTCCTGTGATGATTCCCCCCTTTGCCTTCACTGTATACTTTGCCTCCCCAGTGCCTTGTCTATGAGGTTTGCAGACCAGCACAGTCAAAGAAGAACCAATGGCTGCACAACGGATTTCAGCCCGAGTGAGGATGCTAACGTGGCACTGGATTTTTTTAGCACCCTGCACAAATCAAGAGACTTAATGCTTGCAGTGAGTTGCAAAGCGCTGTGTATATCCAGCAGTTCAGACTCCAGCCTAAGGCAAGAGCTAATGCAAGGGTTATCAGAGAAAGTACACAGCAGCTGGCCCCTGAACTTCCGGCTCAAGCTAAACTCTTCAGTGTTTGTTAAGTGTTTATTTAGACTCCAATTGGAATCCACTTGGGAGCAATTTGTCCACTTAAAAACTGCTTGCCCCTGTCCTTACACTCTTATCTGGTGCGGATCTGAGCCGCAGTGTCCAACAGCCCCAGGGAGAGAAACAGAGCTTTGGGGTGGAATACGCTTCCTCCAAGCACTTGTTATTGCCACCAGACACCTCTGGAGCATTGCAAATATACAGGATGGTTGACAGAAAACAGAGGAAGCCAAGTTCCCAGCCCCAAAGACTTTGCAATCGCTCAGCTATTCAACCTCTAACATCTAGTGTCCTCGAGCTGCTCCAGCAAGATGTTAAGGAATGAGCCCAAGGCACCCGATGCAGACCTGGCTTTGAAAACCCCACGGCTGAGACGTGTTCTGAGCCGGACTCTGGTTCAGACCCACCTCTAAGACGGAAAGGCCAAGCCCTGAAACTGGAGGTAGGCGATCAGTCCAGCTGTGGGCACAGGGCTGTTACAAATGTCATTTTTAGGCACTTTGCCAATCACAGTAGGAGCATTTTGCCCGACCAAAGCCATCGTGGGGCTGGAGTCTCAGGTGAAAGTGCAGATCAGTAAGCCGAGTGTTAGATGCACTGGGAGAACGAATGCCGGGCTGTCGAACATGACAAAACGAGTTCATTCAGAGGCAAGGTTCTAAGAGACTTGAAAGCACTTGATAGTTTTCATTAAATCACCCAAGATAATAAAGTAGCAAAAAGACAGAAAATTATACATTGAAGTGAGCCAGATGGGCCCTTCGGGTGGGTACGCAATGGTGGGGGTGGTAAGCCCCAGCACCCTGGCCCCACTCCCCATACAGAGCGCCAGGCACAGTGGGGTCACCCCCTGTGCCTGGCCTACGAGATTGCCTGGATGAAAAGTGGATGGGCCACGGCCCACTCGGGCCCACCTGTGGCTACGCCACTGAATCAAGCATCCCAGAGAACCAAGGGCGGAGATTCCCGGGCAAGGAACACAACAACGACCTTAACACTGCTCCTAGAGTGGCCACTGCTCCTGTAGTTTGTCACTGAGGAAGCTCAAGTAACATAAGAGGCGGTAAAACAGCTTGGCACCAGGTTACAGCATCCGACCGCATAGCAAGGAATCAGATTTCAGACTGTGCTGCCCAGATCTGGCATTCTGCTACTTTCATTCAGAAGCACGAATAAAAAATGGCATGCCAGTAAGCCCAGGAATAAACACAGATCTCCTTGTCATTACCTTGGGGAAGTGTGTCAGACTGGTGGGGAATGATACCTCATTCAATCAACTAGACAGTGCCTAGATAGCATTTATCCAAGTGCAAGAAGATGGACATCAAAGGCCTGAAAGTGAACCATCCATTAAGATCAACACACTGTACTGACTACAGTGAAAGACTCTGCCTCACACTATCCAAGAAATTAAGGAATCACCTGATAAGTATTTTATACAAGAAACAGAAAAAGATCAAGAATGACATTTCTAACTTAGAGCGTCTCATCTCAAGACAAACATCCACACCGACTGACACCTTGCAAGACTTTTGTTCCACCAGACAAGAGATCTATTATACACACTTCTATTCCCTACAACAAAGAAAAGACTTAGCCATTTGGAATAGATAGCATGGTGATTGGCACTTTATAAACACCTCACACAGACAGACACATCTGAGGTAGTTGTAATAACAATAGCAAGCCAAACACTGAGATATATAGGTACACATAAAACAATAGGGCCTAAATTAACTGTTACCACTCAAGAAAGAGAACTCCATCCTGGAGAGTTCTCTGGAAATATTCGAACTAGGGCGGTAATGTAGGCAACTGGAGTTGCAAATGAAGCCCGGGATTTGAATTGCCCAGGCTTCATTTGCATAAAGCCGGGCGCCGCCATTTTTAAATGTCTGCTAGTGCGGACTCTGTGCCGCGCGGCTACACGCAGCATGGAGTAGGTAGTTCGGACTAGGCTTCCGAGGAGGTGAAATGAGGAGTAACGGTAGTTCGGACTAGGAAGCCCGGGCTTAATTTGCAACTCCGGTTGCCTACATTACCACCCTAGTTCGAACTAGGGTGGTAGTGTAGACATACCCCTTGTGCTCTGGAAGTCAAAAAAGCTAACCGTGTTGGGAATCATTAGGAAAGGGATTAGCGACCAAGACAGAACATACCATATTGCCTCTTAAATCCATGGAATTCCCACATCTTCAATAGTGCTTGTAGATCTGGTTACCCCTCTTAAAAAAGATATATTGGAATTGGAAAAAGTACAGAAAAGGGCAAAAAAATAATTAGAGGTATAAAACGGCTTCCATATGAAGATTGACTAATAGGATTGGAACTTTTCATCTTGGGAAAGAGATGCCCAGAGGGGAATATGATAGAGTTCTACAAAATCATGACTGGCGTGGAGAAGGTTAATAAGGAAGTGTTATTTGCTCTTCAGAACTCAAGAAGTGGAGGTCACCAAATGAAATTAATAGGCAGCAGGTTTAAAACAAACAAAAGGAAGCTTTTCTTCACACAATGCACAGTCAACCTGTGGAACTCCTTGCCAGAGGATGTTGGGAAGGCCAAGACTATAACAGGGTTAAAAAAAAAGAAGTAGCTAAATTCATGGAGGATGGGCAGGGATGCAAAAGCATGCATTGGAGTGTTCCTTGCCTCTGTTTGCCAGAAGCTGGGAATGGGCAATGTGGAGGATGGATCACTCAATGATTACCTGCTCTGTTCGTTACCTATGAAGCTTCTGGCACTGGATACTGAGTCTGGCCCAGTATGGCCATATTATGATTTTCCCATTTTACAGAGACTCTGAGATTAAATAACTAACTCAAAGCAAAGCCAGCCACTAAGAAGGCAAGAAACAGAGTTCAAGTCTCCTCACTCCCAGGTATGTACCTAACCACTAGACCACACTGCATCTCTTGACGTGCAAGCTTTGAGTGCTGATTACAGCCAATCATCCAAAGCAAAGCAATGCCCCATTGACGGTGCAGGCTGAATAACAACATTCTCGCTGGCAGCTCCTTTGTCACAAAGCTAACCTTCCACTGTCTGTGCCCAGGGAAAATGGGGGTTGTGCAGTAGCCAGAAGTGATGCCCCTGGTTATGATCACAAGACAGAAGATGAGATGGGTGTAGCTCATGGTGAAATCCATGTATTTGTTAGTCTCTTAGGACATGTCTACAAGACAGTGTTATTTTGAAATCACTCACATTCTTTCGAAATAGCAAGGTGAGCACTCACATAGCAAGCCTGTTACTTTGAAATAACAGGCTTCTCATTCCGGTATAATAAACCCTCATTCCACGAGGAATAACACCTATTCTGAAATGGCTATTTCAGAATAGCGGTCATGTGGATGCTCCACTGCTGCTATTTTGAAATAGCTCCTCCCCAGGGCCATTCAAAGGAATTCCTCCCCAGTGCCTCCAGGGGCTCTAAATCAAGATAGCATGTCCGCATTAGGGAAGCCGTCCTTAGACTCATTTCCAGGCTTCCCTGTAGTGTGGACATGCTATTTTGAAATAGTTATTTTGGGAGGTATTATTCTGAAATAGCTTGTTCCGAAATAAGCGTGCAGTGTACACAGACCCTAAGGTGCCACGGGACTACTCGTTGCTTTTTTAAAAATTGTTTTTAAAGTTACAGACTAACACAGCCACCCCTCTAGACACAAGGTGGAAGAGTTACATACATATAGGCTACGTCTAGACTGGCATGATTTTCTGCAAATGCTATTAACGGAAAAGTTTTCCGTTAAAAGCATTTGCAGAAAAGAGCATCTAGATTGGCACGGACGCTTTTCCGCAAAAGCACTTTTTGTGGAAAAGCGTCCGTGCCACTCCAGACGTGCTTATGGGCAAAAAAGCCCCGATTGCCATTTTAGCCATTGGGGCTTTTTTGTGCAAAACAGTACTGTGCTGTCTACACTGGCCCTCTTGCGCAAATCATTTGTGCAAGAGAGCTTTTGCCCGAACGGGAGCAGCATACTATTTCCGCAAGAAGCACTGATTTCTTACAGTAGGAAGTCAGCGTTCTTGCGGAAATTCAAGCGGCCAGTGTAGACAGCTGGCAAGTTTTTCCGCAAAAGCAGCTGATTTTGCAGAAAAACCTGCCAGTCTAGACACGGGTACCGTGGGACCGACTTTATTGCAGCTCAAGGCTGGTCAGAGAGCGTTAGACCCTGCTGCTCAGTTTGGAATAGTGGGAGTGCCGAGCCAACGGCCTGTGATCTACTCTTCTTGTCCCCTCTTTCCTCTTCCCCTTTGTTTGCTCTGGTCACAAAACCATTAACCCCGGACCACTCATGGCAGACCTGGGCTGTGCTCTCCAAACATTGAACAGGTGTGAAGAGCTTGCTCTGGTTGTTTTTGTTCAGCTCTATTCCTGCCCCTTCAGGGCTGTTGTTGACATAGTGCTCCTTTGTGAACAGCGGCTAGCTTAAACCCACAATCAACACAGCCAAGATATGGCCAGGGCTTTTATCAGTAGGATCTAAGAAAGGAGGAAAAGCTGTGGCCTTCTGTGACTGACACCTCCCCCTGTTATCACTGACTTGGACATGAAAGTGTTTGAAGGTGTCAGGACAAGCCATTTTCCCTCCCTACTCCCCACAACGGGTTTGATGTTTCGTGTCTGTTCAGTACGCCCCTAACAGAGGTGCAATCAAGCAGGCAGTACACAAAATAGAAGAGAGATTGTAGCTGTGAGCCCCCTGCGTTATGCTGAAGATTGGGTTTATCAAGAGCAAACGAGCTTAACCAGGGTAATCAGGAGAGCAAAGCTACTATGGTCTGCAACAGATGCTGCCTCCTAGCAGAATCTTGGACCACGGTCTCAGCTGGATCAGGTGGAGATGGAGACAGGACCTCAAGAGGTCATCAAGTCCAGCCTCCCTGCATTCACTGCAAGACCAAGCACCATCTAGAGTAGACCATCCCTGACAGGTGTCTGTCTAACCTGCTCTTAAATATCCCCAGTGATGGAGATTCCACAACCTTCTAATTTATTCCAGTGTTTGACCACCCTGACAGTGAGAGAGTTTTTCCTAATGTCCAACCTAAACCTCCCGTGCAGCAGTTTAAGCCCATTGCTTCTTGTCCTATCCTCAGAGGCCAAGGAGAACAATTTCCCCCCTCCTCCTTTTAACACCCTTTTAGATACTTGAAAACTGTTCTCCTGTCCCCTCTCAGTCTTCTCCTTTCCCAACTAAACAAGCCCAATTCCTTCAGCCTCCCCTCATAGCTCATGTCATGCTTTAACTTACAAGGTCGAGGAGCCAATGGATACTCCCCAACCTACTGGGGATCTTTGCAGAAGGAAGATCTGTCATCTCTGGTGTTTATGGGATGCAGAAAACCAAGGGCCTGGCCGCTTGTGAACATTAAAGATCTTCCACAGAAGCACGGTTAACCCAGCTGTCCTGCATAAAGCCCACCGGGCCATTGTATTTTGCTTCCCAAAATTCCTCTGCAATTGTTATTGAATGTTATTTTTCACTTCCTGGCCCAAACCGTGGCGCTCTTATGCTTCACCCCAGAGGTGGCTGCATTCCAGTGACGGCTGAAGTACTATTATGCATAGTGGTGGTGCCTATGTATCTTGGGTGCTGCTGTGTCCCCCGTTACCATGGTATCTGGGCACCCCATAATGAACTTGTCCTCACTGCTCTGAGCAAGGGCAGTGTCAGGATCTTCATTTTGGCTCCATTGCTGAAGTGGCCTGTGTTGGCTGTCCAGCCGCTCCTGGGCTGGGTGGGGCTTGGGTGGGTTGGGTTCTAGTCCCGCCCATCCAGAGGGAGGCAGGATCGCCAACACACAGTGTGCCCCAGTGGAAGGCGGGATGAAGGGCGCCCTGAAAGTGAGGTGGTGGGCAGGTTCCAGGATGGCCTAGGGGGCAGGGTGGCAGGCTCTAGTCCCGCACTCCCCAGGCGAATGCCCCATCCCCCTTGCCACTCCAGAACCCACCCCACCTCCCTAACCTTCAGCGTGTCCCTTATCCGGAATTCCTAATGCGAGAGCCAGCGCCATCCCTGGGGTAGCTGGTGTTGGCTGTCCAGCTGCTGCCGGAGTGGGCGGAGGGAGTGGGTTGGAGCCCTCCACCTCCAAGCTCAGAGACTTGCCGAGGTCACACAGGCAGTCTGGGACAGGACAGGGGACAGAGCATGGGTCTCTCAGGGTCCCAGCTAGCACTGGAACCACCGACGTGCCCTTTCGCTGAGAAGCCCTAGTCATGCCCCCCCCCCCCCCCCGTGCTAGGGGCTGGCTGTCTGTCCCCACTGCTGTCTAAGGACTCAGCCCTGGGAGGGGCGGGACACTGACGCTGTGCTCAGCTCTTCAGAGCATAGGACTCTAAACCCCAGGGAAACCATCTTGCACATCAGGCCCGGGGGCAAAGACGGCTCGTGGCCAGTCACCCCGTTCAGCAATGGGCCATTGCTCCAGTGCAGCCCCAACCACACCAGGACACCAAAGACGCTTCAGCCCCAGCACCTCACGAAAGGCCCTCCAGAAAGACAGCCCCCAATAAGGGCCACTTGCTCCTTCCCCTGGAGAGTAGCTCCCGCTCAGATGCAAGCTTGCGCAGCCACGCACAAAAAATTCTTCCCCGCCCACCTCCACTGGGGAGCCACCCGGCAGGCGCCTGCTGCAGCAGGCAGGGCCAGTGGAGACGGCATGGCAAGGGATCCATTGGGACCTGTTGCAGCCATGTGGCCGGTGAAAGGCCTGCTCCAGTGGTCGGGGCTGTCATGTGGCAGCAGGGGCCGGGGCCTGTTTTGGAGGCTGGGGCCAGGAACGGGACTTGCCGCATGGCGGGGGGCTCAGGGTCTGCTTTGGAGGCGTGGGGAGGTCGGGGTCTGCTCCAGCATCTGAGAACAGGACATACTGCATGGCGGGGAGGGGGGGGGGGGTTCTGCTTCAGCAGCCGGGAACGTATGTTAATAAATTGGGTGCCACGGGGCACACGTCCAAACCAGCGCCCATGGCCTCAATATTGATGCACAAGCCAAAACTCGCTCTGCTCATGGTTGGAAAATCTTAGCGCAGGGGTGCCCAAACTTTTTTCAAAGAGGGCCAGATTTGATGAAGTGAACATGCGCGAGGGCCGGCCATTTCGCCTGACATTCTTTGAACCATTAAAATTAAATGCAAATTAACTATTTTATGCAAAGTTGATTGCAAACGGCATACTTTTCATTTCGTCACATGGATGACAAATCTAAACAGGTGTTAAATCACTCTGCCTTTCATATCTGAAGGCCAGATGAAAAAAAAATCCAGGAAGCTGAAATATATGTCAGGAACATTGTAAATACATTACATATTATTGGTAATAAAGGTTGTCTGTCAACTTTTAAGTTCAAAAAATATGAACAGGAACATAACACCAAGTATACATGTTGTGTCCAAATATATTTATAACTGATTTAGACCAACTGACATTAACTGAGATTTTACAATGTATTCATCTCAATACATATGGATTTGTTGGGGGCCATAAAAGATAGATATTGCCAAATTACCTGGGGGGCCGTATTAAACCAGAACACGGGCCGCAATTGGCCTGCGGGCCGGACTTTGGACATGCCTGTCTTAGCGGGAACCCTGCCCTGGAGTGTCTGGTATTCTTATCAGCCTCTTGTAACTATTTAGTCTTTAAGGTGCTACTAGACTATTTGTTGTTTACGTTTTTTCCTGTTACAGACTCACTCGGAAGCTTACCGACTCACTGTCTCTCTTTTGTCTTCCTCCCCTCTTTTTTCCCCCACCTTTTCTTTCTCTTTTTTTCCTTCTCCCCTCCCCCGACTTATTTATTCTTAGATCTGGACTTCTAACACTCCTGTCGTCTGTAGAAGTGGGCTGTGCCATCTACGGCTATGTCTACACGGGTTTTTTTGGCAGAAGATATGCAAATCATGCTCTCATTTACATATCTTCTGCCGAACCTTTTTATGGAAGAGATTTTGCTGCTGGAAAATACAGCCTCATGTAGACGGGGCCATTGGTAGGAAAAAAAACCCCTTTTTCGCAAGATCCCTTATTCCTCAAAAAATGAGGTTTACAGGAACTTGCGCTTGCAAAAGGGTTTTTTCCAACAAACAGCCCTGTCTACACGGGGCTTTTTAGCAGCAAAACCTCTTCCGCAAGAAGGATTGGCAGAAGATATGCAAATGAGAGCACAATTTGCATATCTTCTGCAGCAAAACCCCCAGCAGTGTAGACATAGCCTATGTGTTTTGCTAGACTTTAAGGTGCTACTAGAGGAGACTATTTGTTGTTGTTGAAGTTTTTCCTGTTACAGACTCACTTGGCTCCCCCTCTGAAGCTTTTGTATTAAACAGCACAGCTCTCCCACTGAGCCACATCAAGCTCTCTCCTCTCGGGATCCTTAGGGAGGACAGGAATGAGGGAGGCAGGCCCAGCAGCAGCCAAGCCCTGGAGCTAGAACTAGCCCAGGACGGTCACTGAACTGGCTGAAGGAGATACAGCCGTAGGGTAAGAATGTTATTTGCACTGCAAATACCAATACAGCACAAAAGCTTTTCAGAGATTCTCTGGGGAAAAGCCAAACACAAGAATTCAACGTTCACGTGTGGTTTTTTAAATTTTCTTCTGCTTTTTTTCCTAAATTTTGGCAAAGGATGATCAAGGTTGGGAATTTCCCCACTTAGAGAAAACTTGCTCATCCTACCGCACCCACCACCTCCCTCAGTCTCTCCTCCCCTCCCTTCCACTTTGCCTCTCTCCTCCCCACAGACACAGGATTAATGTGGGCCATGTGTCCTTCTGTCCCTCGTTTTCACAGTCATCCTGTGGAGAGCTCTGACTACATGTCCTTAGTCCCAGTTGTGCACACTCTGTCACCTCCCAGCTGTTATACTGCTGATCTGCAGCTAGATAGAAGCAAATTTGTGTCCGAAGAGAAGGGTGATCGTAATGCCCTAGGCCAGTGATGGGCAACCTACGGCCTGAGGGCCACAGGCTGCCCATCTGGGGTCTATGTGTGGCCCACAAGACATTTTGTTCACCGTTGCCCACGCGCATGGTTGCCAGATTGTGCTGGTTTCCGTCTGCGTTATTTTTTTCTACCAGTGTTACTAAAGCGACACGCATGTACGGCAAGGGCCAATGGCATCCAATCACAATGCTGCTACGGCTCAGCCAGACCCATGCCCCCAGTCCTAGGGACACATGCGCAAGGAGCAAAACCACCATAGCCTGGGAGACCATCCTGGTTGCAACACCCTTGCGGCCCAGGGAGATGAAGGAGGGGATGCATGAGGCCCAGGGAGATGAAGGAGGGGATGCATGCGGCCCAGAGAGATGAAGGAGGGGATGCATGCGGCTCAGGGAGATGAAGGAGGGGATGCATGAGGCCCAGGGAGATGAAGGAGGGGACGCATGAGGCCCAGGGAGATGAAGGAGGAGACGCATGAGGCCCAGGGAGATGAAGGAGGGGATGCATGAGGCCCAGGGAGATGAAGGAGGAGACGCATGAGGCCCAGGGAGATGAAGGAGGGGATGCATGAGGCCCAGGGAGATGAAGGAGGGGATGCATGCAGCCCAGGGAGATGAAGGAGGGGATGCATGAGGCCCAGGGAGATGAAGGAGGGGATGCATGAGGCCCAGGGAGATGAAGGAGGGGACGCATGCGGCCCAGGGAGATGAAGGAGGGGACGCATGAGGCCCAGGGAGATGAAGGAGGAGATGCATGAGGCCTAGGGAGATGAAGGAGGAGATGCATGAGGCCCAGGGAGATGAAGGAGGAGATGCATGAGGCCCAGGGAGATGAAGGAGGGGACGCATGAGGCCCAGGGAGATGAAGGAGGGGATGCATGAGGCCCAGGGAGATGAAGGAGGGGACGCATGAGGCCCAGAGAGATGAAGGAGGAGATGCATGAGGCCCAGGGAGATGAAGGAGGGGATGCATGAGGCCCAGGGAGATGAAGGAGGGGATGCATGAGGCCCAGGGAGATGAAGGAGGAGATGCATGAGGCCCAGGGAGATGAAGGAGGGGATGCATGAGGCCCAGGGAGATGAAGGAGGAGATGCATGAGGCCCAGGGAGATGAAGGAGGAGACGCATGAGGCCCAGGGAGATGAAGGAGGGGATGCATGAGGCCCAGGGAGATGAAGGAGGAGACGCATGAGGCCCAGGGAGATGAAGGAGGGGATGCATGAGGCCCAGGGAGATGAAGGAGGGGATGCATGCAGCCCAGGGAGATGAAGGAGGGGATGCATGAGGCCCAGGGAGATGAAGGAGGGGATGCATGAGGCCCAGGGAGATGAAGGAGGGGACGCATGCGGCCCAGGGAGATGAAGGAGGAGATGCATGAGGCCCAGGGAGATGAAGGAGGAGATGCATGAGGCCTAGGGAGATGAAGGAGGAGATGCATGAGGCCCAGGGAGATGAAGGAGGAGAGGCATGAGGCCCAGGGAGATGAAGGAGGGGACGCATGAGGCCCAGGGAGATGAAGGAGGGGATGCATGAGGCCCAGGGAGATGAAGGAGGGGACGCATGAGGCCCAGAGAGATGAAGGAGGAGATGCATGAGGCCCAGGGAGATGAAGGAGGGGATGCATGAGGCCCAGGGAGATGAAGGAGGGGATGCATGAGGCCCAGGGAGATGAAGGAGGAGATGCATGAGGCCCAGGGAGATGAAGGAGGGGATGCATGAGGCCCAGGGAGATGAAGGAGGAGATGCATGAGGCCCAGGGAGATGAAGGAGGGGACGCATGAGGCCCAGGGAGATGAAGGAGGAGACGCATGCAACCCAGGGAGATGAAGGAGGGGACGCATGAGGCCCAGGGAGATGAAGGAGGAGACGCATGCAACCCAGGGAGATGAAGGAGGGGATGCATGAGGCCTAGGGAGATGAAGGAGGAGATGCATGAGGCCCAGGGAGATGAAGGAGGGGACGCATGCAGCCCAGGGAGATGAAGGAGGGGATGCATGAGGCCTAGGGAGATGAAGGAGGAGATGCATGAGGCCCAGGGAGATGAAGGAGGGGATGCATGAGGCCCAGGGAGATGAAGGAGGGGATGCATGAGGCCCAGGGAGATGAAGGAGGGGATGCATGCGGCCCAGAGAGATGAAGGAGGGGACGCATGAGGCCCAGGGAGATGAAGGAGGAGACGCATGAGGCCCAGGGAGATGAAGGAGGGGACGCATGAGGCCCAGGGAGATGAAGGAGGGGACGCATGAGGCCCAGGGAGATGAAGGAGGAGACTCATGAGGCCCAGGGAGATGAAGGAGGGGATGCATGAGGCCCAGGGAGATGAAGGAGGGGATGCATGAGGCCCAGGGAGATGAAGGAGGAGACGCATGAGGCCCAGGGAGATGAAGGAGGGGATGCATGAGGCCCAGGGAGATGAAGGAGGGGACGCATGAGGCCCAGGGAGATGAAGGAGGGGATGCATGAGGCCCAGGGAGATGAAGGAGGGGATGCATGAGGCCCAGGGAGATGAAGGAGGGGATGCATGCGGCCCAGGGAGATGAAGGAGGAGATGCATGAGGCCCAGGGAGATGAAGGAGGGGATGCATGAGGCCTAGGGAGATGAAGGAGGAGACGCATGAGGCCCAGGGAGATGAAGGAGGGGATGCATGCGGCCCAGGGAGATGAAGGAGGAGATGCATGAGGCCCAGGGAGATGAAGGAGGGGATGCATGAGGCCCAGGGAGATGAAGGAGGGGATGCATGCAGCCCAGGGAGATGAAGGAGGAGATGCATGAGGCCCAGGGAGATGAAGGAGGGGATGCATGCGGCCCAGGGAGATGAAGGAGGAGATGCATGAGGCCCAGGGAGATGAAGGAGGAGATGCATGAGGCCCAGGGAGATGAAGGAGGGGATGCATGCGGCCCAGGGAGATGAAGGAGGGGATGCATGCGGCCCAGGGAGATGAAGGAGGAGATGCATGCAGCCCAGGGAGATGAAGGAGGAGATGCATGAGGCCCCGGGGAGATGAAGGAGGGGATGCATGAGGCCCAGGGAGATGAAGGAGGGGATGCATGCGGCCCAGGGAGATGAAGGAGGAGATGCATGAGGCCCAGGGAGATGAAGGAGGGGATGCATGAGGCCCAGGGAGATGAAGGAGGGGATGCATGCAGCCCAGGGAGATGAAGGAGGGGATGCATGAGGCCCAGGGAGATGAAGGAGGAGACGCATGAGGCCCAGGGAGATGAAGGAGGAGACGCATGCGGCCCAGGGAGATGAAGGAGGGGATGCATGAGGCCCAGGGAGATGAAGGAGGAGACGCATGAGGCCCAGGGAGATGAAGGAGGAGACGCGTGTGGACCAGGGAGAGGAAGGGTTCCATGCGTGCGGCCCAGGGAGATGAAGGAGGGGATGCATGAGGCCCAGGGAGATGAAGGGAGACACATGAAGCCCAGGGAGATGGGCCTAGCCGACCTCTCACGATGGCACCTCCTCCTGTCTCCTGTCAGCCTCACTGCACTGTTCCCCTCCACTCCAACCCCTCATGGGCAGTAGGTCAGCGGGGAGCCTCGATAGCTGCTCTGCATGCCTGGCGGGGGGAGGAGGCTGAAAGAGAGGGGACACTCCCAACAGCCCACCTGAAAGGGCTCTCACTGCCCCCAAACTGTTCCCCAAGCTCCCCCTGTCTGCCCTCAGCAACCCAAGGCATCCACCGGCTCCAGGCCTCCAGCCTCCGAGTGCCCCACAGCAACTCCCAGTACCCACTGTCCACCAGCCTCCCCTAACATCTCTCCAGGCCTCAGTGCCCTCAGGAGCCTCCAAGGTCTTATCGTCCCCCTCAAACACTCCCCAGCCTACCAGGCTCCTGCTGCTCCCAACAGGCCTCCTGGGCCCCATTGTCATCGCCCACCAACAAATCTCTAGGCCCCAACTCCCACAGCAGCCCCCGAGGTGCCTTCCCTCCACTGACACGGCCCAGGAGGGAGATTTGGTCTGTCTGCCTCTTACGCAGGGGCAGCCTGGTAGGGCCGGCTGAGCCGTGACAGGTATTTCTGGGTCACCGCCCCCCGGCCAACACACGTCCTGTTTTGTCAAAACGCCCGCTCCTGGAGTCATGGGACCACACGAGACTCTGAGCTTTCCAAGAAGCACGTTTCTTATCCCCGTGGCTGCAGAGAGAAGCTTCACCAGGCCACCCCCGTGGAACCAAAGGACTCTGAAACTGAGTGGCGTGAATAACTGACGTTTCCGTTTGAGGCTGAACTGAAAAACGTGTGAAAAAAATAGAGGCTGTTTCGAACGAAAACAAAACATTGGGAAAAAAATCGGTGTGGTTCCAGTGAAATGAGCAATTGAAACGGCCCCGTTTTGGAAATGATGTCATGAACCGTTTTCAAAACAATGTTCCTAATTTTGTATTTGGTGGAAATGTTTTGCTGAATTTGACCAAAATGTGTGAATAGTTTGGGCTGCCCCTGCATTTTTTCAGAGAATTTACCATTTGCTGAAAAAATGTTCCCCCCAGATCTCCTGAGAAGAGAGAACACAAACAGAAACACCTGGAAGGGTTGGGTTGTTCCTCCCCCCCCCCCCCCCCCCCCAGCTAATGTTTTAAGCCAATCTCATGATTTTTGACTGCTCCTGTCCTCTACGTGTTTTAGGAATAGGAGGGGCAGACAGTAGAGAAAAGTCCCATTTGTACTTTAAGTTCTTCAGCTTCTACTAGTGGAGATTCTCCCTGTGAGACCAGAAAACAAGCCAAATCTTAGGCCATGACTTAGATCTGGGAAGATCCCCTGTTGTAGCTTTGAAGCTTCAGACCTAGCAGTAGCACTCATCTGCGGAGGGGAAAGTAGCTGTTACAAGCTTCCCCGCTCTGTTCTAAACTAAGAAGATTTTCTGCTGGCACAGCTGCCATTAGGTGCTGGCTTGGAGTTTCTGGGGAGCTCGTGTTTCGGAGCTGAGGAGATGACGTTGCTGAGAGCAGACGCCTGGATTACTTACTGCTGTTTGGGGGGATGGTTTCGGAGAGGCCTGTCTGTGGTTTGGAGGGATGGGGCACAATTTTAAACAAGTCTGTTAATTCCTAAAGTACCAATTTCCAGGCAGATTGCGCAGGCAGAATTTGCAGTAAGACGCTAACCACAACACAGCCACTCCAAGGGCAGCGCGCCACCGCCTCCTGGCTTTTCTTTTAGAAAAGAATTATGATTTGCACATGGCTGTGGCATTTCGGAGGAGCTGTTCTCAAGCCTTGTGGCATTAACTGGGCAGAGGTTGGTGCACATGGGAGCCCTTACATGCTGAACACAGGGGTGGGGACACTGTTTTCTGTCACAGGCCATTGACCCACTGGAATAAAACCCATCGACAGGGTGCGGAGGCCATGGCACTGGAACAGTGTTTATGGCGGGGGTGGGGGCGGAACTGATCGCCAATGGTCCCAAACTTTTTACCTGGCACCTTCTCTTTACCCCTGTCCATGCTCTCTCTCTGCAGAGCTGGGGCCCAGACTGGCTGTGGGGTGAGGGAGAATGAAGACAGGGGTAAGGGGCCTGAGGCTGGGACCACAGCTGGAGGCAGGAGCAGAGATGCAGGTGTGGAGCCAGCAGCCAGTACCTTGCATGCAGGGCTGGGGGTAGACAGAGCCATGGATGGGGGTCCCGGGGCACTCACAGCTCCAGCCCCTCAAGGATGCCAAGGCCAGTTGGAATTAAGGAAGGGGCCGGATCCGGCCTGTGGACCATAGCTTCCCACCCCGGCCTAAAGAATCCATCAGAGTCCAGCCGAGCTGGTTTTTCTGCTAGGTCCCGTGGGCCTGCCTGGCACCCCTTGGGCCATGCTTCTAACCCAGCCTCGCTGTCCAAACCCAGTGCCGGGAGCGGAGCTGAAGCATGGCAAAGGCGGGCCAGGAACAGAGCCCGGCTAGGGCCCAGCAGAGGTGCTGACAAGCTGGGAGAGAGGGGCAGGCGGGAGGGAAAGAAGGAAGCGATTTGTGCAGCTCAGCCAGCCTCTCTCTCATTCCCCACTAGGGAGGGCTCAGCCCCTGGATTCCCAAGGGTCTACAAGGCAGATTCTTATCAGCCCCATTTAATTAGCTTATCACAGACAATTAGCTTCCTCCCTTAGACTCCCCCAGAGCAGCCCCGGGATCTGGAATGTGTCAAAGCCGCTAGAGGCTTGTCAGTCCCAAGCCAAGGAACAAGGCATCCTGGAAGCAGAAACCGGCTCAGCCGCCAGGCACCGAGGGAGAGGCAGACACAGCTTTGACCAAGCAGCTGAGGATGCAAGGCAGGGCACGGTGGGGCTTCTCCCTGGGGCTGGCACAAGGACGCAAGGGCTCCTTCCAGAGCTGATCAGTTTCTACCAAAGATTGGCAGGTGAATGGGCACTTTGCAGGCCCCAGATGCTTATTTCACGTCTCTGTCTGAGCTGGTAAGTGCTATGGGGACATGACACCCTGCAAATCCTCCAGCCATTCACATTCCTACATAAGCCACAAGCACCTTTCGGGCCAGAGCTGTCGGTGGGTGTCAAGAGAGCGGGACGCTCCATTCCCTTCTCTTTCTGTCCTCATTTAAACGTGTACCGAGTGGTGTGAAACGCTCTCCCTGGTATACAGGAGCGGAACAGCGCCGTTCTGCTCTCCACCCCCACGCCCGGGGCGCACGGCCTCGGAACCCAGCAAACAACCGTTTCCAACTTATTGTTTCCTATTTTTAAAAACCACGCCACTCCTGTGCAGTTCAATCCCCGGTGCTGCCCACAGCTCATCGGGGGACCTGCTCCATGCTTCGGCGTTGCTCATGACTGCAGCCTCGTGCCGGGCTGTGCCCAGGTTCCGCAGCGAGGAGTTTGCATTGCCACGCGTTACCCAAACGTCCTGGGGGGGGAACGCCCATGCTGTGGCCTTGGCCCTGATGCTGACTCGTGGATGCTCCTCTGAGCCAGCCCTTGGATCTTTTCACGGTTCATTTTCCGGTGCATCTGCCTTGCAAACGGTTTCAATTAATGTTTCATGCAGAATTCCTCCGTGTTTGATGGATGCAGTGGGAAAATCTTTCCCAAACAGGAGAGAGGATTTTTCCCCCCTTGTGGATGTTTTTAATAACGTCAGTCATCTGCATGAGGCTTATTCCTTTCTGACCTCACGACAACTCCTGGTTAGCGCATTCCACCCCGGCCACAAAACCAGTTTGAATTACTTCACGTGGGCAGCCCGGACGTTTGCCGTAACAACGCACAATTTACAAAGCCCTCGGAGGTGCCGAAGTTCCTCTTACGCTCAGTGACTCTGATGGGAAAGGCAGATGCTCAGCGCTGCTCAGGATAACACCCTCAGAGCCTGGTGCCGGCTTTGTTTTCATCAGCCTCTCAGTCATGGCTGAGCTGCTCTGGACCGTGCGTGGCCTCTCTAATTCTCAGGCATTTCCTTCCATCCTCCAGGTGTGAAGAAGCCTGTAGCCTGAAGGAACCTTGATTGTCCGGGGCCGCTTTGCACTGAATCATTTAAAGATGTGGTGTCAACCCGCGGTTCCAAGGCGTGGGCCTGTTTGGAGGTGGATGTCTTAAGCAGAGAAAACCTGCCTTCTGACCAATCCCCCGCACTCGGCCTTCCCAGCAGGCAGGCGGGGCAGTGAAGTGCTAGGCTGGGCCTCTGTTTCAGGGCTTGGACCCTTTTTTCCTGGCTGCCAGTGCTCATTTCCTCCCCTGCTGAAGGGCTGTCAGCACTGCACCAGAAGGATCCCTGAGACATGCTCAGAAAACCAGCGGAGACACATTAGGGCAGCCTTGGAAACACATTTTCCGCAATCTGGCTGTTTCCAGTGTGGCTAGGCACTAGTAACTACCGTTACCCGTGGCAAGCAACGCTTCCCGTGCCCTGTACTGCCCAGGCACAGACTGCTGCAAACTAAGACCCATTCAGTCCGGACTGCGAGGTCCCAATTACACACGCAAACCAACGGTTCCTGTGCACAACAGCCCATCGTGCACCTGACATGTAGTCCTGCGGCACCTTAGAGACCAACCTACCTGTACAGTCTCATGGACTTCTGTGGGCAAAACCCACTTCATCATCTGAGGAAGTGGGCTGTGCCCACAAAAGCTCACGAGACCATTTATATAGTGTTGTGGGTCTTCCAGTTGCCACAGGACTGCTCATTGTTTTTGAAGTTACTGACTCCCACAGCAACTCCTCTGAGACTTTTTATGCATCTTACGTGTTCTTTGTGTGCCAATGCCTGGCTTGGGGGACGGGCACCCCGAGGAGCAGTGCACGCAAACTAGCCTATTCAATGCACGGCTGACTTCCTGATCAATCAGACCCTGGGTGATTGGGTTCGTGATCACAGAAGGATGTAACAGAGTTAGGAATGGAACCCCTTGACTCCCTTGCTCCAGGGCTGTCCTTAGGATTTATGGGGCTCTACACAACCCCCTCATGTACTCGCCATGCTCTCCCCGTGGCGTGTTACCTGGCACCAGAGCAGCACGGCAGCCGCTGTCAGAGAGGAAGGGCCCGGCTGCTGTGGAGGTTGCCTCTCGCTCCTGGAGTCCCACTGACGCCCCAGAGTTTCAGGTGCCCTACTCAGCTGCATGTGCTGTGTATGCATTGAGACGCCCTGCCTTGCTCTAACCACTAGACCACCCTTTCTTTCATACATGACAGCTGAAAAAGTAAAGGGATTGTCTGAACTGGAAGATTGTACTATGATGGGCTTGTCTTCACTGCAGAGTTCACTTAAGTTATAAGACATGTGTTGCCCCTACCTTGAGTCCAGGCCACACACAAAAACCCTTCCCTCCAGTGTTGTGTTTTTACTCAAGTTCCTGACAGAGCACCCGCTAAAACTCAAGTGATCACAACTCATCGGCTGCTAGCATGACCACCCAATAGCCTGCCCACAGGATAGTGCCGCTCGACTGTTGACAGTCCTCCAGTGCCTTCCCACCGTTCCCCAACAGGAGTCCAGAAACGACATACGTTCTCCCACAATTCACGGGGAAAGATCCCATAATACCACCCTAGAGTCAAGGGACATGCCCCTAAAAGTTCTAGCCACACACGAGTGAATGCAGCACCAGCTGAACACAGCAATGGACGTTACTGGCCGTGGCCTCTCTCCCGTGCGCTGGAGTAACTCAAGTGTGGATAACTCGGGTTAACCCTGCAGTGAAGGCAGATCCCTGGTTACCACGACTATTTGACACGTCTTGAGCAGTGATGCCCCTACAGTGCAGCCGGTGGAGCCGCTCTGTGCTGACAGGAGAGAGCTCTGTTGTGGGCTCCCTGAGTGGAAGGAGACATGTTGGCAGGACAAGGTCTCTCACAGCACAGCACAGCCCATGCTAGCACCCCTGCAGGTATAAAGCACGTCATGCGGGGGGTGGCTCCCTCCCTCCCCTGAGTGACGTCAATTCTGCCGCTATAGCCTGTCATGGGGACGCAGCTTAATACTAAGGCCAGGTGTACACTAGATGGCTTTTGGTACGCAACTCCAGGTACGCAGAATACATAGCTGGAGTCGGTTTGCTTTAAGCTGAGCTTGGCGGCATCCCCACAGCGGGATGCCAATAGGAGCAAACGTTCCGTTCGGCTTCCCTTACTTCTTGCGAGAGCAGGACACCAGTGGGGGCTGCCCTCTGAGTTCGATTTAGCGAGTCTTAACTAGACTTACTAAATCAAACTCCGGAAGATCCATCCCAGCAGCATCAATCTTCCACAGAGTAAAGAGGTGCCCTAAGTGAAATGTGAAGTAGCATTCAGTGTGGACTAGGGTAGAGGCTTTGCTGATCTCAGGTACCTCCACTGTGAAAAGCACCAGCATTCCATTTATGCTCCTCTTATTCTCGCCTCTTTAGGGTGAGGTGTTCGCATGGGGACACATTTCCCAGAGAGATTCCTGGTGCTTTGTGGTATTGCCTGGTTCCAAACCATTACAAGAAACCTAGCAGCAGGGAGTGTGCATTTGAGCGTCTAGCCCCATGAGGGCATGCAGTGATGTAGGATTTTGAATTTTAAGCCAACTAGATTTTTCTGAACCTCAACCCAACTCCAGATTCAGTCTTAGCTCTGAGCAACGGCATGGATAGGGTCTTGCTGTATGCACAATTGTTCCAGATTCTCTGCTCCTTCCTCTGGTCCAGGCAACACCTTTGTACAGCACGGCAACTGGATGACATGAGTTAGTGTGTTGGGATTGTACCATTTTTGAGTAACTCTGGGTATGTCTACACTACCCTCCTAGTTCGAACTAGGAGGGTAATGTATGCATACCGCACTTGCTAATGAAGCCCGGGATTTGAATTTCCTGTGCTTCATTAGCATAAGCGGGGAGCTGCCATTTTTAAATCCCCGCTGCTTCGAACCCCGTGTAGCGCGGCTACACGGGGCTCGAACTAGGTAGTTCGGACTAGGGTGCCTATTCCGAACTACCGGTACACCTCGTTTCACGAGGAGTAACGGTAGTTCGGAATAGGACCCTAGTCCGAACTACCTAGTTCGAGCCCCGTGTAGCCGCGCTACACGGGGTTCGAAGCAGCGGGGATTTAAAAATGGCGGCTCCCCGCTTATGCTAATGAAGCCCGGGAAATTCAAATCCCGGGCTTCATTAGCAAGTGCGGTATGCATACATTACCCCGCTAGTTCGAACTAGCGGGGTAGTGTAGACATACCCTCTGTCTCATCCCAGCCCATTCGAACCCTTTATGGCATAAATCAAACAATATTGAAATGTCCCTGGTTGTGAGCACGTCACCATTGCCCTCTGCTTGATGGAATCACAATTACTTAATTGTGAAATCCTGTATATTCCAGATCTCATAGGCACATTCTTCTTAAAATCAAGGGGTCGGGGGCTAAGGCTTTCGGAACAGGAGTCTTTGGGTTCTGAGGGTCACCATAAAGTTATTTATGGCCACGGGGTGCAATGTACTGATACTGGCAAAGTCCTGGTTAGCTGAGGATTTGTTACACCAGTGTCAAGCCTTAGACTGGTGTGAATCCTTAATGCTGGATGTCAAGCTTTGTTTCACTTGCAGCCTATGTAATGATCTGCCCGGTGTGTATGTGTAACCAGTACTTTCTACGACCAAGTGGTGTCATGACCTCTCAGCTGTGTGTCATGTCCTCTGTACCGCTAGCAGCCAAAAGGAGAAGTGCTGACAATCTCATGAAATAGCAGAATCCCATGACATTTCCAGAGCGAATTTGTTCTGACAAGTTCAGCTGATCAGACCTTTGGCGGTCACTAGCCGTCAGGGTGCAGAGGGTGTGTTAGCAAAGCTTGTTTTCCAGTGTATAGCACGGCTATCATCCTCAGCCCCACAAAATGGGTCCATTAAAGGCAGCATCAAGCAGGGTGGACGTGCAGGAGGAAATGTGAATGGGAGAGCAGCCACTGGGGTTGATTAAAGGCGCTGCAGTCAGAACGCTGTGCGTTTCTATGGCGCTTTCCCTCTCCCGATGTCAAAGCACGTGACACACTCATGCATTGGCCTCACAAGTCCCCTCTGACCAGATGTTACAATCTCTAGTTTCTGAGGGAGAAGCTAAGGCACAGAGAGTGTCAGTGATGCTCAGAAATTCCCACAACTCAGTGAGGGGTATGTCTACACTACCCCGCTAGTTCGAACTAGCGGGGTAATGTAGGCATACCGCACTTGCAAATGAAGCCCGGAATTTGAATTTCCCGGGCTTCATTTGCATAAGCCGGCCGGCGCCATTTTTAAATGCCGGCTTGTTCGAACCCCGTGCAGCGCGGCTACACGTGGCACGGGCTAGATAGTTCGAACTAGCAAGCCATTCCGAACTATCTAGCTCGTGACGCGTGTAGCCGCGTGGCACGGGGTTCGAACAAGCCGGCATTTAAAAATGGCGCTGGCCGGCTTATGCAAATGAAGCCCGGGAAATTCAAATCCCGGGCTTCATTTGCAAGTGCGGTATGCCTACATTACCACCCTAGTTCGAACTAGCGGGGTAGTATAGACATACCCTGACAGAGCTAGAAAAAGAGCTCAGCTCTCCAGAGTCCCTGGGTGTGACCCCATGTTTCAAATACAGACTCGGTGGGGGCAAGAAACAGGTTTTTGTTTGGGTTTACACAGCGCTTAGCACACTGAGGCACTAGTCCCTCAAAAGTGTGGCTCATGAAGCCGCTCCTGTGCCCCGCCAAATGGCCCCTGCTCCCCTATCCCCAGCTCCCCTCCGGACCCCGGCTCTCCTGTGCTCACTGGGGCGGCGATTCAAAATGGCACCCAAGATGGCGCCCATCAACGGGCACCTGATACGGCCAAAAAGCCTAAGCTTGTTTCTTAAAAGGACAGCCTTCTTTTTTTTTTTCCTTGACAATTCTGGTGCAGCTCTTTGCATTTTTTCCAACGCTGTTTTAGCTTCCTTTGTTAAATGGGTTGCACCCCTGCAGTAGTGCGTGACAGGGTTTTTCAGGTGCTAAGACATTAGCAATAGTAAAATGCTTAGAAGTCATTGGGAAATTGACTGGAAGGGTGCACAGTCAAGACTCTGTCCTGAGTCTTAACAACAAGAAATAATTTGCAAAGATCATAGCCTCTTAGGGCAGCGACCTGTCTTTTGTTCCATTTGTACAGCACCTGGCACAAAGGGGCCCTCGGCTCGGATGGAATCTCGGTGCCCTCCCACCACGACCTCTCTTCTCACGGGGAGCCCCGTTTTCAGGCTAACCCCTCCAAGAAGCAGGAAAGCAGTCATTCTGTTTGCAGTGGCAGCTGAGACAGGCTCTAAGGGAAATAGTATTTAAGGAACAAGAAAAAAGATTGTCGATAGAGCTGCACTAGGGTTTCTTCTGGGGAAGGTCTGTGGCCTGTGTAAGAGGGGAAACGAGATCCCTTCTGGCCTAGACCGATATAAAATGAGCACTGGGCTGCTACTGTGATCTGAGGGGGCTGCACTGTCTTGCGTGGAATGGACCAGACAGTGATAACCTTACTGAAGGCGGGTTTAGAGCCACCCTTGGAATTTATTAGAAAATTCTACCCCTGCTCCAGGGGAAAGTGCCTGGAAAGGAGTTTATTCTCTATTAAAGTCTATAAGATTTTAGAATATTTCCAACAGAACTTTCATCTCTTGCCTGTGACGGCCCAGATCCTCAAGGTATTGATGTGAATGGGAGTTAGGTGCGTGAGTACCTTTGAGGATCTGGGACTCAGCTCAGGGCCTACTACTACAAACGCCTCTGTCTCAGACTCGACTTCCACCCTGCCTTTGCTCCCAAGCCCCGCCCCTGAGTAACGGGAGCCAGGAGATTACACGTGTTTGCCTCTGCAGATTGCAGAGTGCCTGTAATCCTTCTGAGTCAACAATGCTGCACGCACATGTGAACACTGCTGCACTGCACTCAGCTTCTGCTAGTTGTTGGGGCTCAGCCATCCAGGGTACTGGACACACAGCTTGCTCGCCGACTGTCAGAAGAGAAACGCCTGACAGACTTGTCCTGTCCACCTCCAGGCTCAGTGTAGGACTGCGCCAGTGTCTGCAGCACGTTCTGGAGTGCTCTGCCTGAGCCACGGCGACATGCCCTGAGCAGCTCCAGCAGCTCGCAGAGGAACCCTTCCCAATGCCCCGTCTAGCTGGTGCCGTTCCCGTTTCATTCCTCGTGAAGCCCCTTGCACTCTTGTGATACCTCCCGCCCCTGGATAGCCAGGCCCCTGTTCTGCCTCTCGATTTACCACCAGCTTCCTGCCGGTGCCTTGGGCCCAGCTCCACAACGGGCCTGGGACATCATAGTTCTTAGGTGCCTAGCAACATGACCGGAGCTGTGCCGCAACCCAGACAGGCCGAGTCAGACACGTAGGCCATGGGGAGAGACCGGGAGCCCCAGAAGACAGCGTGCTAGGCAGCAGGCTGCCCGCGAACACGTGGGGGCACAGGGAGCAGTTGCCCCAGGGCCTGGTGATTCAAAAGGGTCCAGGGCTCCCAGCTGCCGCGGCTGCTGCTGTGGCAGTGGTGCTGCCTGGAACCCTGGGCCCTTTAAATCTCTGCCGGAGCGCCGCACGGTCGTCCGGCTGGTGCTGAGGGCTGACTGCCCCGCCCCTTCTTCCCTAGGCCCCACCCCTTCCAGGGTGCGGAACCGGGCCCTCCCCCACACCTCGCCCAGGGTCGGCTCCCCTGCGAGGTGCAGAATCACCCGCCAACAAGAGATGCCAATGGCAACCCTGCCCCCTCCCAGAGATAAGTGCCTGAGGCTTTGTCAACACTGGCAATTGAGCAACAAAGCTGTTGTCATTCACAGGTGCTTAATCCCCCCCCCCCCCCCCCCCCAGGATAACAGCTTTCCCATGGCAAGTACTGGGCTAAACTGTGCTTTGTAAGCAGGAGCCCAGGGTGGCCCAGGGACTGGGACCGGCCCATACTTCTCAGCCCTAGTGGGCGCTGTGAGAAGCAGAGCGACCCCGCCTGTTCTGCTCCACCATCTCCCAGCCGGGTTGCTCTGGTTCCCCATGGTGGTGGGAAGTGGAGGACTCCAGTTCCAGAACGCTCTGCTCCCGATAGGCCAGAGACAGGCAGCCAGACAACAGCATGCCTGCCCAGCGCCAGGAACACGGGTGCTGAGGGAACTTGTACCCTGAAAACTTTGGTACCAAGCGGGTGTAGGCACCTGCAGGGTTTGATGTGAATTTTGGGGGTAGCCGCGAAGCTTAAAATGCGGCTCAGGCCCCCAAACGCAAGACTTCAGAGCCAACATCTGGGGTTTAGGAGCCTAAGGCCCTTTGTGCGTTGGAGCCTTAGTCCAGCGCTGACTTAAGCAGCGAGACATCACGTGTCTGCTTTTTAAAACAAACTGTGTCTGCAGGAAGAGTCCAAAGAGGACACAGGAAGGGTGAGGTAGTGCTCCTGAGTTAGCTTTGCCAGGGTGTTACCTGTGTGTCTTCTTAGGCTGTTCTGTTCTGGGCGCATTCTTCCACAGAGACTCATCCTGGCCCCTAGCCCCACAGCCTCTCACCTCTCCCAGGGGGTAGGGACTTTCAGGGATGTTTAGACACATAAAGCTGCAGATAGGTGCCTTGTGGGATTTGCAAAATCCCCAAAGCAGTTCAGTGTCCTAATCTGATTGAAACCAATGGGAATTGGGTGCTTAATGGGTTTCAGCATTTGTGATAGTCCTGCCAGTCACCTATCTGCAGCATAGGCCCCAACATGCATAGGAAGCACTGGATGTAAGATTTTTTGATCTGAGGAAGTGGGTCTGGCCCACGAAAGCTCATCATCTAATAAACCATCTTGTTAGTCTTTAAAGTGCTACATTGTCCTGCATTTTGCTTCAACTACCCCAGACTAACACGGCTACATTTCTATCACTATTCTGGATGTAAGTGACTTTCCCAAGGTCAGACAGGAGGTCTGTGGCAGAGCAGGGAACTGAAGCAAGAGCTCCCCCTCTGGCCAAACAGATCCTTGCACCAGAATTCACATAGTCTGGGCCAGTCAGTCAGCTCCTGCCTGTATCCTGCCGGGGAATGTCTTATCTCCTTACTCCTGGCAGGGCCAGCAGGTCCTGGTACCCAAAGGGTCTGGAAACCCTCGTGTCCATTAAGTTTCTGGCAACCTCCTCGCTCAGGGCCCTGAGGCCAGCCAGGCAGAATCAGGACTCAGTGACTGTGCTCATGCCCCAAGCTCCCTGCTGCCTTCAGGTTTCATTTGTAACAAAAGCGGTGCCTGAGCTCAGACCCACCAGGCCCAGCGGTGCCGCGCTCTGACCCGCCAGGCCCAGCGGTGCCGGGGCTCTGATCCGCCAGGCCCAGCGGTGCTGGGGCTCAGACCCGCCAGGCCCAGCGGTGCCCTGATGGGGGCAGGCAGAGCCGAGAGATTTAAAGGTGCAGTGACTTTTTTTGTGTGTGTGCGGTTTTTTTGCTCAACAAGTTTGTGAAAGTATCTGGCAACCCTAGTGACACCATCCCCTTGAGGCCCACAGTGCCTGACAAAGGAACGGTTCACTGGGGGTATCTGGGACTTTAGCGAACTTCCCGCTTGCCGTCGGAGTAACAGGGCCAGTCTAGCTCCAGACGGCGTGAGCTCCACATCTTTGGATCCAGAGGGGGGGCGGGGGGCGGGATTTGAAATCCTGCTCACAAGCCAAGTTTTCCCAAGCGCTGGGGCTTGTGAACGCTGGGTGAAGACTTAGTCTGATTCCAGACAAGTCTCTGAGCTGCCAAGTTGGATCTGGGGGGTTGGGTCAGGCCCATCATTGACTTCGGTTTGAGCCACCCCAGTCCCAGCCAAAACACCAAGAGAGGCCTCGTGTCAGCCGATTCAGAGCAAGACTCATGAGGCCAGCGGCTTGGAGCTGCCCTCGTGGGCACCAGCTGGCTCTAGGAGTGGCATGTAAACTGCACTGCTTTAGCTTTTCCTTCTCCCTCGCCTTCCACTGCCTCCTCCAAACCCGACCGTCCGCGTCACCCTTCTCACCAGGGCTGAGTCAGCCAAAAGGAACAAGACCTCACAGTGGAAGCAGTTATGAGCTATGTCTGCGCATAGTTCTGCTTAAGTGAAAACAACGATGCGGTGCCAGTTTAAATACAATTCCCCTTTTCTTATGTCTAGGACGTGGTAACCTTCTGTCAGCAAATTCACCCAATTCCCTGCCCAGCATAATTCTGCCAAGCCCTGATCCATGGGGTGGCAATGTCAGGGACTAGAGTACCGCTAGTTTGGAGGCTCCGCGTGTGACATTGTGGGTGTTTGCTAAGTGCCCGGGCTCAGCGCTAAGTGCCCAGGGCCTGTGCCGTTGCTCACTCTCTGGTTCAAATCACTGCACAATTCCTCTTACTTAGGACCCACCCAAGGGGCAGGTTTCATGGCAGTCTGCCAGGTGGTTGGACTGCCAGGCGGTTGGACTGCACTGCCTTCATGCCAGCTCACCAGGACACCTGACATCACCTCTGGCCACGCTCCTGAACCACCTTGGAATGCTCCCTGGTTTTGTTTTCTCCTGTAGGCTGGGCACGTGGTTCTGCACAAGGTGGGGAAGAAAAAGGGCTTGCTCATGCTTGAAATGCTACACTGCTGTGGCACGCCGGTGCAGATGCTAAGGTATTCCCCTGTGGGAACAGATGCTAAGGTATTCCCCTGTGGGAGCAGGTCATCCACCATCCTGGAGGCGGCAGCTAGGTCCACAGACAAATTCTTCCTCCGACCTCATGCTGTGCACCCTGGGGGCTAAGTCGGCATCACTCTGTACCTCAGGAGTGTGGATGTTTTACACCCCGAGCTATGCAGCTGGGCGGACCTAACTTTTGAGGGTAGACCCTGCCTAAGATTTCAGCCATGGCCTCTGTGATAGGGTGCACATTGGGGAGGAAGGGGTTAAGGAGCTGCTCTGAGCCAGGGGGGTGCAGAGCAGCTCAGCGGCAGGCAGACAATAGAGATGTGCCGATTTGTGCTCCTGGTTACAGAGGCCTGACTGAGCCTGCAGAGCAGGGATCCCTGGCTCACTGGGCGTAGCGACTGTATCTTTAGCGTAACCTGGGAAAGGGGAGGGGATGGGCAGGAAGCGATGCAGGGAGGCAGCAGAGCACCCCAAGGCGCAGGACTTAGCTGCGGTTAGCGGGCTGTGGATCGGCGCTCAGCGGAGAGGTGGGCTTGGCACCGGTACACCTCCAAAGAACAGCGACAGAAGGGAACGTAGCAAGGCCCCGACCTCCCCTTCAGGGAAAGCCCTGAATCCAGGGCCAAATCCTGAAAACGTCTCCATTCTCGGAACTTTTCTATACACCCCAAAAGGAAGGGGCTTTAAAGTGCGACCTGGCTTCGGGCCGGACCTCCCTGGGGCAGAGTTGTGGGGGAAAAGGAGGATGCCTAGGACGGGGAGAACCTGCCGTGCCCCTGCCTGACCATTCAGTGGCCGTGACAGGGGGGCCCCTCACAACAACAGACACAGTCGATGGGGGTGGGGGGAAGGGGAGGTTGCATGAGGTCCAGCGCCAGTGGTTCTCACTCTCCCTTGGAGGACAGGTAGGAGCTGCCCCGCCGGTTCGTAAGCGCATTGTTTTGGGAAGGTGTCGTTCGCTGGTTGTTTTCCAAGCACCTCAGAACCCTGGCAAGAGCCAAGCCGCAGCCGAGGAGGTTAACACAACACGCTTGTGGCACGGAGGCGCTCTCTGACTCCTCAGAGGAACCTTCTGGGGCCGCACCTGCCCCTCCCGAGGGGACTTGTCCCGGCTCCTTCCCTCTCCTCCCCCAGCCCTGATGGAGCACCACCGTCTCGCCATGGAAACGCGTCTGCTATCCCCACAGAGGTGCCCTCCTCAGCCGCGGGCGGGACAGCGAGTTGCCTCCGCTCCTGCAGGCACCGATCCACTAAAAACGCAGGCCGCAGCCAAGAGCAACCTTGAAAACGCCCAGCGAGGTGCTCAGCCTGCAGCCCCAGCCGGAGTCTCCAGGGACAGGCCCGGCTGGAAATGTCATTAGCATGTGTCACCTCCCCCTGCCTGGAAGGATGAATCAGTGCGGGAAGCTGAGCTTTAACAAGCCCGGCATGGGGTGTAATTGGGGGTACGGGTTTTTAAAAAAGCTCGGCCAAACCAGATTTTCTAATACAATTTATAGAGCATGAAAATGGCTTCAAGCTGCTGCCGTTGGCATTCGAGTTCAGAGGTTAGTGGCCTCTCACATGTCAGGGCAGGGCCGGCCCCTCCGAGGACAGGGAAACAAGCAAACAGGGAGCCTCGCGGCCCCTCTGCGCCCGGGAACGAACGAATCACTTTGTGGATGACAAAGGGTGCGAACGTGTCCGCTGCAGAAACCTCGGCGTAGTCTCTTACTGTGCAACCGGACGCCGGGGGGACGATCTGCACGGGGGGGTGCGGAGAGCCAGGGACCCGACCTGTGAGCCCAGGATGCAATGGGAAGCACGCCGAGTCGGGGTGCTGCAGCCCTCGTCGCAGCACCTGTGCCTGGAGACCTCGGCCCGGGCCCATTGTGCCAGGGGCTGCACAGACAGCGCAGGAGAAGATCCCTGGCCTTTATATGCTAGACAGACGGAGCAGGCTGGGAGATGGAGTGAAACCCATCCATCGTCAGCCAGCTTTTGGGCACCATTTCAGTGACCTCCCCACTTGGGTGTAGCATCGGAGATTTTTTACAGCATCATTTTTTACAGCAAACGTCAGGTGTGTTTTCCTCCTGCACGGAGCCAGCGATGGACACCAGGCTGGTTCTCTGCCCTGTCGCACCCTCCCTGCCAGAGACCAGAGCCGGCCTGCGGGTGAGAGCTCCGTGTGCGGGAGACTCGCAGGAGGGGGACCAGCGTGTGCACTGGCCTGCCTGCTGTAGGAGTACAGGTTCCCCTGTGCAGCCAGGGGAGAGAACAGACGAGATCCTTCCCCCAGGGCCCAAGCTCCGGTTGTCAGCCCTCCCTGCAGCAGCCACAATTCCTGTGGGGCAGGCGCCTTTCCTCCCTTCCAAAGAACATACGAACGTAAGAGCAGCCAGACTGGGGCAGACCAAAGGTCCATCCAGCCCAGTATCCTGTCTACCGACAGTGGCCAGTGCCAGGTGCCCCAGAAGAAGGGAATCAAACAGGTAATGATCAAGCCATCTCCCTCCTGCCATCCATCTCCACCCTCTGTCAAACAGAGGCTGGGGACACCATTCCTCACCCATCCTGGCTAATTGCCATTTATGGACTTAACCTCCATGAATGTATCTAGTTCTCTTTTAAACCCTGTTATAGTGCTAGCCTTCACATCCTCCTCAGGCAAGGAGTTCCACAGGTTGACTATGCGCTGTGTGAAAAAGAAGTTCCTTTTATTTGTTTAAACCTGCTGCCCATTAGTTTCATTTGGTGGCCCTTAGGTCTTATATTATGGGAACAAGTCAACAACTTTTCTTTATTCACTTTCTCCACACCACTCATGATTTTATAGACCTCTATCCTATCCCCCCCTTAGTCTCCTCTTTTCTAAACTGAAAAGTCCCAGTCTCTTTAATCTCTCCTCATATGGGACCCGTTCCAAATCCCTCCTCATTTTAGTTGACCTTCTCTGAACCTTGAGAAGGTCATCTTTTTTGAGATGAGGAGACCACATCTGTACCCAGTATTCAAGATGCAGGCGTACCATGGATTTATATAAGGGCAACCAGATATTCTCCTCCTTATTCTCTATCCCTTTACACATATTAATCGTAAGTCTAGCAGCCCTTGTCGGCCTTCGCCGAGGGCAGGCCCATACTCCGAGTCTCAGAGATCTCCACAGTTCTGTAGGTATCTGCAGCCCTCAGAGATTCAAACTTTGACTTCCACAGCTCCTTTCTTGGGGGAGGGGGGCCCAGGGGAGCAGACCCCGCTTATTTCAACCACAGAAAACGGGGTGCTGGCATGGGCCCCCAGTGGCCAACTGCCTATCCCTTAAGTACACCTGCTCCATCCCTGATTGGTGTTTGTCCACTGCCAGTGATTCTACCACCTCCCCAGGTAACCCATTCCAGTGCCTAGCCCCACTTCTGGTTAGACGTTTTAACTACCCTGGATCTTCCTTGCCACAGCCTAAGTCAGTTGCTTTTCACCCTGCCCAGCTGGACACAGAGAACTCCTGTAATTCACACCTGTGCCTCTTTGCCTCTTATTCATGGAACCACTTCTTGTTTCTATTTTATTGTGAATGGTTTGGACAACAGGAATTCCAGAGAATACCAGCTCCTTTGGCATTATCGCTGGACAACTTAAACATCATGGCTACGTCTAGACTGGCATGATTTTCCGCAAATGCTTTTAACGGAAAAGTTTTTCCGTTAAAAGCATTTGCGGAAAAGAGCGTCTAGATTGGCGTGGATGCTTTTCCGCAAAAGCACTTTTTGCAGAGAAGTGTCCGGGCCAATCTAGACGCGGTTTTGCGCAAGAAAGCCCCGATCACCATTTTCGCCATCGGGGCTTTTTTGTGCAAAACAGTTTTTAGCTGTCTACACTGGCCCTCTTGCACAAAAACATTTCCGGAAAAGGGCTTTTGCCCGAATGGGAACATCAAAGCATTTGCGCAAGAAGCACTGATTTCAGACAGTAGAATGTCAGTGCTTTTGCACAAAATCAAGCAGCCAGTGTAGACAGCTGGCAAGTTTTTGCACAAAAGCAGTTGCTTTTGCGGAAAAACTTGCCAGTCTAGATGCAGCCAATGTGAGGCAAACCCAGCACACCAATTCCAGTTATTAATGTCCCCAGGGCACATGCCATGTTCCAATGAGCTACATTCAAACCTTAACACAAACCATTCAAATTCTCTTCTTTATAAGACCACATGCACACCCCACCCTACTGCCCCAAATCAGCCAAACAGTGCTTTGAATGTCAACAGGTAAAAGTTAAAAATTAAGGTTTGTTTTTTTTCCACTGGTAGGCCAGCATGCACAATTTGGGACTCATGTTTGCCTTGCTAGTGTCCTTCGGGGTAGCCCGATGGAGACACCAAATAGAGACAAGACACTAACTCCAGTCATGTGAAAACGTGGGCTATGCCCATGAAAGCTCACAGCACTATCTTCATGTTTGGTTAGTCTCTAAGGCTATGTCTAGACTGCAAGCCTCTTTCGAAAGAGAGCGTCTAGACTGCATGTTGAACTTTCGAAAAAGCGGCTTGCTTTTTCGAAAGAAAGCATCCAGTGAGTCTGGATGCTCTCTTTTGAAGAAGCCCTATTTACATTGAAGAACGCCTTCTTTCGATAGAGGAACTTTCGAAAGAAGGCGTTCTTCCTCGTGAAATGAGGTTTACCGCCATCAAAAGAAAAGCCGCGTTCTTTCGATTTAATTTCGAAAGAACGCGGCTTGAGTCTGGACGCAGGGGAAGTTTTTTCGGAAAAAGGCTACTTTTCCTGAAAAAACCCCTGAGTCTGGACACAGCCTGAGGTGCTGCAGGATATTTGTTGTTTTTTAAGTTTTTCCAGTTATAGACTAACTCAGCTCCCCTTCTGAAGACTGTTAGGGGCAGCCACTGAACTGGAATGCCTGGATGAGAACTGACTTCTGCAATGCTCTGAATAAATGCTGCTTTGTTGTAGCACTTCTAAGCTGTCCTGGCCATGCACAGAGCTGCTTTTCTGCTCTCGTTTACATTGGTGTAAATCTGGATTAGAACTGGTCCGATAAGCCGTTGAGAATGATACTCACCCTGGGTGAATTGCTCTTTTAGTGAATTGCTTGTGAACAGTTGCGCCTATCCAGTGTTCATAATTCTACCCTCAGCAGTGAATGCAGCCAAATCTGTCTCTGTGTCCTCCTTAATCTGCTTGGTTCAAGGATTCGCTTTTGGGGGCGTAGGCTCATCAGCATCATCTCCCTTCCTGGCTGGATGTCTGAGTGGGAGAGAATTGGGTTCAAACTCCCCCTGAGATCTGCTGCAGTCCTTCCAGTTGCGGGAGCAGGTCCGTTCAGTGGAGGATGTTGGGAAGGGCAGGGGAGCGGCCAATCTCTGTTGCCAGATCCTTTAGGAAGCCCTTAAGGATCACAAACCAGTGGGCGCAGTTTAGAACAGCCCCCAGAGTACCCTAAACAAACTGCTCTGCAGCCAGAGCAGGTTCTCGGGCAGCCTCCCACTCGGCTGCGCCCAGCGTGAAATAGACACAACCGGGAATCTCACTCTGAAACTGTTGAAAAGGGGGAACTGACGTATGAAGAATAATAAATAATGACTAGGGCTCGGGTTCATTCGAAATGCCTTTGCTGCATTGCACATGAATACGGCTATTCCTACCGAGAAGAGAGCCACTCCTGAAACACTGTGCCAAGAAAACCCAGGGCCCCAACGCTTTTCAAACAGAAAGCAACAAGGTGCCCTGTAAATGTAACCATTGGGCTGTGTCTACACTGGGCCACTTATTCCGGAAAATCAGCCGCTTTTCCGGAATAAGCTGCGAGCTGTCTACACTGGCCCTTGAATTTCCGGAAAAGCAACAATGCTCTACTGAACAAAATCAGCCGCTATTCCGGAAAAACTATTCTGCTCCTGCTCGGGCATAAGTCCTTATTCTGGAACACTGTTCCGGAAAAGGGCCAGTGTAGACAGCCCAGTAGTCTTTTCTGGAAAAAAGCCCCGATTGCGAAAATGGCAATCCAGTGGCAAGCCAATGTAGATGCTCCTTTTCCGGAAAAACTGAAAACGGAATAGTATTCCGTTTTAAGCATTTCCGGAAATTCATGCCAGTGTAGACACAGCCTTGGAGTAAGTCTAGTGAGAGCACCTGGTCAGATGAGTCTGGGACCGTTAAATTAAGCTGCGTACCTGAGCACCATTAAGAAGCGTACCTAGATGAGAGAAAAATCCAAATTTATTTCCACAACAAAATTTTCAAAAGAAACAAATTTGATTTTTGTGTGTGCAAAAGTTTTGAATTTTCAGGAGAAAATGTCTGAATAAAACAGTTACAAAAAAAAGTCTTTCGTTTCAAATGGAAATGGTTCGTTTCGGCTTTCGAAAACCAAACCAAACTTTGAATGAAAAGCAAACCGAAAAGATTTCTGCTTTGGGTTGAATTTTTTTCTGTCAAAAAATTGCAAGTTTCATCAGAATCAAGGTGTTTGCATGGAACGTTGGGATGAACGTGATGTTTTTAATGAATAAAAACAGTTGGAATTGCTGAACAGCCTTCTCCTTCCAGGCAGGGTCCAGGTGGACTGCCGGAGAACACACTGCAGTACTCCAGCAGCTCTGGCAGGGGACTCTAGTAACACACCCCTTGAGCCAGGTGTTTGAGATACATCAGCCGCTTTTCCGGAATAACTTGCCAGCTGTCCACACTGGCCCCTTGAATTTCCGGAAAAACACTGACGATCTACAGTAAAATCATCAGTGCTTTTCCGGAAAAACTATGCTGCTCCCATTCAGGCAAAAGTCCTTTTCCAGAAAACTGTTCCGGAAAAGGGCCAGTGTAGACAGCACCGATTTCTTTTCCGCAAAAAAGCCCCGATCGCGAAAATGACAATCGGGGCTTTTTTGCGGAAAAGCACGTCTAGACTGGCACGGACGCTTTTCCGGAAAAAGTGCTTTTCCAGAAAAGCATCCTGCCAATGTAGACACGCTTTTTCCAGAAATACTTATAACGGAAAACTGTTCCGTTTTAAGCATTTCCGGAAAATCATACCCGTGTAGACGTAGCCCTAAGGTTTGACTTTCAATGCTCCCAACCCCACTTGGTATCAGTCAGAGCTGTGGCTGCCAGGGTATCGCCATGGGATACCAGTCACTGAAGTTCCCCCAGCTGGTAGCTTCTGAGGAACATTTTGGCCTCAATCTTGGGGTTGGTTATTATTATTTGCATGGCCTGGTCCTAGAGCAGGGCCCCATTTTACCAGGTGCTGTACAAATACAGAAAAAAAATGGCAAATTACAATGACATGACAGTTTCAGGCTGTAAAATGGGACTAATTGCGTTAACTCGTCTTTGCAATCCATGGCGGAAAGTGATTCAAAAGTGCTGAGTGTTATTAGTATTTTATCATTTCTGGTTTCTACTATTTCCTTCTTCCCTCCTCCCGAGTCTCCTCCCAATATTCATTAAAGAGTTCGAACGGGGAAAGGATGTGGCCGGTGGAGAGAAAGGGCAGGAATGAAAAGGTCCCAGATCTCCAGTGGGACAGGGAAGCATCGGAGGGGAGGCACACGCAGCTACACATTGTCTCTCGATTCAAACGTGGGACGGCGCACAAAAGGGAGGGAATAATATCAATCTCCCAGGCCTTGCTGGTGATAATAATACATAAAAAAGATGCCAGCAAGAAAAATGATTTGGGATTAGCAGCTCCCATGTCCCGCCTGCTGGCTCGGGGCATTCTTCTCTATAACAGGCCTCCAGCTTCCTGCGGCCCCACGCACCCCAGGAGAGGGCCTGTCCCCTTCCGGGCCGCCATTCACATGCTCGGGGATCAAAATGCCTTCAGAAAACTTCCCGGGGAGCCGCCCATGTGAACGAGCGGGCAATCTGTCAGCCCGCTGCGTGAGCCCAAAGGCTTGGGAAATGGAGCTGGGGGGAGCTCGGATTTCCTGCGAGGCGGGCACTGGGGGGAGGGACCCGCACAATAAGTTCCAGTTAATGCCTCAACTGACCAGCGTGTGCTGGGCCCAGGAAGCGCAGGCAGCTCAATGACTTCCCATGGGCTCCTCCTAATCTGCCATTATGTCGCCTCTTTAAGATGGCTTTCCTCTGAGCGTGGGCTCCCTCTTGGCCGCTTTGCTCAGCGGAGTCAGGCGGGGGGGCATTGCTGGCCCCTTCCCCAACACCGAGAGGTGCTGACAATGGTCAATTTTCTACTGACTTGTCAATTACACTGACAATATCCTGAGCACAAAGGGAGGCAGCTGACTGATTGGCCCTGCTGCTGCTGCCGTGAATAGGCGAACCTCAGGGAGCTGGAGGTCCTGAGAGGGCCTGAGCGAGTGGGGGAGATTTTTCAGTCCCTCTGACTCTCAGCTTCTCTCTGCAGGGTGAATCAGTAAAAAAAGAGAGAGAGATTTTCTCGCCGGTGGGCAGCCTGTGCCCGCTGGGCGAGATGGGGCCGGAGGAACTGGCAGAACATGAACAGCCCCAGGAGCGGTACAAGTCCATCCTGGGCTCCCTTGCAGCAAATCACGGCAGTCCTGAAAAGGCGCAACTGGCGTCTCCCCCTTTCTGCCCCTCTCACCTGCACCCTGGAAGGCAGCAGGCAGGGCACTGGATTGGGAGACCAGATCCTGGCAGCCCTAAGGGGATCCTATGAAAGAAGGGAGGGGAGGAATCTTTGCTACTCCGCTCCCTGGTCGTGTGTGTGTGTGGGGGGGCAAATCTACCCTTATTGGAGTGAGAAGAATTCCCCCAAGACAGGCTGGTCAGAGTGGGGTCCTGATTCCCATAGACACACAGGGGACACTAAAGTCGCTTTACACTACGCCGGCAGGGCAAAGGGGACTCAGAGCAGGTATGAATTACAGAGGAACTTAGACTCAGGCCTCGTTGTTTCCCCCTGGAAAGGTCTCCTCCTCCTCCCCCTCTTCACATTGTCCCTCCGCTCACACACTCTCTGGCTTTTGTTCCGCCCCCACTCTCTGGTCCAGTTTCCCTCCAGGGGTTGAAACCTGTTCCCCTCTGCTCCTTTCCCCCCAGACTGCCCCAGTCCCAACACAGACCCCCTGAGCCTCCGAATCCCACCATGGATCAGTGGGCCAGAAAAGAACCGCCCCGCCAGCATCAGACAGCAGGTATGCCCGGTACACTGCGACGTGGGGCCTGTCTTTGAATGCAAAGGGGGCAGGACTCGCAAAGCCAGTCCCACATCCGCCAAAGCACTGCAGGGAAATGGGTCTCGTTTAATCCAGCCAGAGTCCCTCACCCTCGCCAGTGGGCTCTTCCATTAGAAACACGGTGGGAAATGAAGGGCCCAGGGTTCCATACCCCCTGGAGAAAAAGCTCCATCTGGTTCTCCAGTTTAACTACCACTCTGAGCAGCAGTAGGCTACTAAGAGGTAATTTTCCCCTTTAATTCAAATAAATCTGCACCCCGCTTATACCAAATGACAGCCGTGACTCTCCGGTGGTTTCCGTGGTTCTTTTGTGTTCTATCACCTATAGTTATTGCAGATTTTGGACTGAGCTTTCCAATGGTAGCATTCACGCAGGGCAAAGATAGCTCCAGCTCTGCTCTTAGACTTCTCACTGTCTAGACACGTAGTATGGATTGAGCTTAGTACTTCTGGGTTTCTGTTGTGCAATGTTACGACACAGTACCCTGTGCACAGAATCCATCCTGTGTAGCAATTTGAACTCAGTTGTCCCCCAAAAGAGTTTATGTTTGGGAATGTCTGGGATTTTCCTGTTCTCCATCCAGCGTTATTTCTTCAGTGCCTGTCCGGTCTGTGTGGTGTTGTGGTTTCTCGTTTTAATTCTTCATATTTGTTTAAAAAATGGCAATTTTTGAGTCATAGCGGGTTCCGTCTCCTGGGCTTTGCTCCATGGCTTTTGTAATGTGACTTCTATAAACACAGGGTTACAAAACTCCCAGTGACTTCAACAAGGCAGGTTTTCACCCTTAGTTTCTGCCACAACTGATTTCTGCCCATACACATGCATAAAACAGTTCACTGAAATAATGGCCTGTATTTCTTCTTCCATCTGCAGAGTTGCAGCATGTTTCAGTCAGTGGTTTGGAAATACATGACTGTACGCCATCAGGTTCTAGAAGGTTGTTAAGCTCTTTGTTAGCCTCAAAATATCCCAGGATGGCTGCATCTAGACTGGCAAGTTTTTCTGCAAAAGCAGCCGCTTTTGCGGAAAAACTTGCCAGTTGTCTACACTGGCCGCTTGAATTTGTGCAAGAACACTGACGATCTCATGTAAGATGGTCAGTGCTTCTTGCACAAATACCATGCTGCTCCCGTTCGGGAAAAAGCCCTCTTGCGCAAATGTATTTGCACAAGAGGGCCAGTGTAGACAGTTAAAAACTGTTTTGTGCAAAAAAGCCCCGATGGCGAAAATGGCGATTGGGGCTTTCTTGCGCAAAACCACGTCTAGATTGGCACGGACGCTTTTCCGCAAAAAGTGCTTTTTCCGTGCCAATCTAGACGCTCTTTTCCACAAATGCTTTTAACGGAAAAACTTTTCCGTTAAAAGCATTTGACGAAAATCATGCCAGTCTAGACGCAGCCGACCAGTTTTGTGACATTTTGTGACAACATTTCACTTTCCAAGATCTTATTTCTTGCAAATTATCCCCAAACCATACTTAGGGCCCTACCAAACTCACAGCCAAGCAAAATGTGTCACAGATTGTGAAATGTGGTGTCCTTCTGTGAAATCTGGCCTTGTACTACATAGATCTCACAGGGCAGATCAGTGTTTCTCAAACTGGAGGTCCTGACCCAAAAGGGAGTCGCATGCGGGGGGAAGGGTATCACAAGGTTGTTTTAGTAGGGTCATGGTATTGCCACCTTTATTTCTGCACTGCTCTCAGAGCTGGGTGACTGGCAAGCGGTGGTCGTAATGTTGGCTGGGTGCCCAGCTCTGAAGGCAACCCCCTAACAGCTGAAGTAGGAGTAGCAGTACCACGACCCCCGACAATAATCTAGCAACAACAACCCTCTCCTTTTTTAGAATTAATTATTTGAAATCACGACATTTACCATTTTTAAAAATGGACCAAAATGGACCATGAATTTGGTAGTGCCCTAACCACTGGTACGGCCCTCAGGCAGGGCTCTGGGTGTCGCTTAAAAACAAACGAAAGGTGAATTTGCTTAAATACGGTAACGTGTCCAAGAAATCCTCCAGCCTCCTTGTTTCCGGGGTCTTACCATTTGTACAACTCTCCCCACATTTATTTTATCGAGACAAACTCTTTGCGTCACAAACTCTGTCTTCTACGTAACTAATTTATTTTAGTCCCATTGGGTATTTATTCTCATTTGATTTAAGTTTCTTTGCTTTGGCATGCTGCTGGACGCGGCAGCTTATCACACTGTTAAATATTTGCACCCAGCAGAGAATTACCAATTCTCTCCAGCCAGAGTTAAAGGGTCAGAGTTTGGCTTGTTCTGTTTCCAGTTAGACTCACTAAAACTTTTGGCTTCCGCCCAAAACTTCATTTGAATGTTAAACTGGAAATGGAACTCAACTGTGCAAAGCTAACGCAGACCTGAGCTTCGTACAGAGAGGGGGGACAGCCATGCTGCTAAACATCCCGGACGGTTGGGAGCGTTTCGGTTTCGAGGTCCTTCCTAGGCTCCATCTCTAACCTCCAACTGTGTCCACGTACCTGTGCCCTTGGCAGGAAAGATCTAAGCCAGGTGGCTCCCCTGGCAGGATATTCCCTCATTCCAGCTCTCTTAGCTTCTCTGTTCTGATAGGAACCTGTTTTCATGGTTCTGGGTTTCATCTCATTCATACAACGAATGGGAGGCAGAATACTTGGCTCAGCCTGAGACGGACTCGGAGCTATAAATCAGCACAATTCCCCCTGGTTATGCCCCTGCTGAGCTGCTGTCACTTTGACATTTGAAGCTGGAAACCAACCCTGACACATCCCAGGTGCAGATGGGCTGGTCTCTTTGGTCTGCTCCTTTCCAGAGTCCTTCGTCCTCTCGCTCTCCCTTTCACAAAGAGATTCTGCAGGCCCATCTTCTGCGTGGCAGTGGAGCCTTGAGCGGAGAAGCGGCCCTGACGCAGGGAAGGAAATCACAGCTGGCAGCACTGCAGCCGCCCTGCAAAACTGATCTGCCGAGCAGACGGCCTAGAAGTCGTATCCCACATCCGGAGAAGGGGACACGTTTCATTGTCCCCCTGCAGAGAGAGGCAGATGGTTCGGAGGGCAGCCGGGGGCTTGCAAGCTAGTAGCTCTTTCAGAAGCAGGGCAGGCTGGCTAGCACTGCCGGGAACATGCCCTTGAGCAGCGGTTCCCAACCTTTTCCAGATGGGGACCCACTTTGACAATTCAGGAGGACTTGGTGCCCCAAGGCAATACAAAAACGGGAGGAGTTGGGGGGCGCATCTGGGGAGACACTTGATGACCCTTTTGAAATGTAATGGTGACCCATATTTGGGTTCCGACCCATAGGTTGGGAAACCCTGCCCTAGAGCGAGTGGGGAGTGCTCGGGCAGTTCTGGAGAAAGCTGAGCTGGCTGGGGTTTTCTGCCAGTGACGGGTGAGGGACAAGGTGGAAGGAAGGCTCGTCTGTGGTTAAAAGGCTGGGCTAACAGTGCCACTGCTGCTTGTGCTACAGACTCCCTGCGAGCCAGGTCAGAGACTCACAGACAGTGGGGGCCAAGCATGTGGTCCCTTTTTGAGGGGTGCCAGGGTGGAACAGAAGTGGGGTTGCTTGCAGAGGAGATCACAGGTGTCCTGCGGAGCTGTGTGTCCTATCACAAGCACAAATTCTGCCTCTCTAACCTGCCCAATGGTTTGGAAACAGCTAGCAAACAAGTGGCTGGACATGAGCCATGGATATAAATAACCCAGACTTTGCAAAGACTTTGATAAAAGTCCTGCGCACAAATCTACCAAGGAAACTTGGTGGCCACAGGATAAGAGGCAAAGTCCCGTTGTGGATGGACGAGACGCAGAGGGCAGGAACAAAGAACAGGACTGAAAGAATGGTGCTTGGCATGCAGCAAGGATAATAGCAGCCTGTCCAGGCTTCGGTAATAACTAATAATAATCTGTAGCACTGTTCTTGATTTTCAAAGCCCTATGCAAACATGAATTAGCTAATTAGCCAGCAATTTACTCCATAGCCAGCCCCGGGACCAGCAGCGCTCAGTATGATTAATGATCTGGAGAGGGGCGAGATTGCTTGAGGCAATATTTGGAGCTGAAACAATAACATTTAGTGCAAGGGAGAGCAGGGAGGATAAAGAGGAGCTCAAGGATCAACAGAGAGAGCATGAGCAGAGAGACGTTCTGATGTAGACAAGTTTAGGAGATTATTGAATAACCTCCCAGTCGCAGCAAATACAAGAGGAACAGATCCTGGACACCTGGGCTACGTCTAGATTGCATCCCTTTTTCGTAAAAGGGATGCAAATTAGACATATCGCAATTGCTAATGAAGCAGGGATTTAAATCTCCCCCGCTTCATTAGCATAAAAATGGCTGCCGCTTTTTTTCTGCACGGAGCTTTGCCGGGAAAAAGCACCAGTCTAGACGCGGATCTTTCGGAAAATAAAGCCTTTTCCAAAAGATCCCTTATCCCTTATTTTAAGAGGGATAAGGGATCTTTCGGAAAAGGCTTCATTTTCCGAAAGATCCGCGTCTAGACTGGCGCTTTTTTCCGGCAAAGCTCCATGCCGAAAAAAAGCGGCAGCCATTTTTATGCTAATGAAGCAGGGGAGATTTAAATCCCCGCTTCATTTGCAATTGCGATACGTCTAATTTACATCCCTTTTACGAAAAAGGGATGCAGTCTAGACGTAGCCCTGCTTTTTCAGAGTTGCTGTTCCAGTCCCACCTTGCTAACAACGGGTCGAGGTTTCAGAAGTATTTTGATCACTTGGGCTGGATTTTCAAAGGTCAGTAAGAGCCTCCTACCATGCTTCTGAAAATACCATTAAGGACCTTCTGCATCTTTCAGTGCTTAAAGACCTTTTAAAATCTGGCCCTTCTGAAACCAGGGCTCTGTGATGTGGGTGTGTAGCATCAGCTGGACTCAGTGATAAACTGTGGACCTTTCTCTGCCTCTTAGGTTATTCACTCCCTCTAGCTGGGCAGGAATCCCCCAGGAATCCCCTGCACTGGAACGTTAGTTTTAATACCGTATGATATAGAACTCGGGAGCCCGGTTCTCATCTCGCATCCACTGGCACAAATCCAAAGTCAGAATTACGCCATCGCACAACCCGTGTTATGAGAGGAGAATCAGGCCCAAGGTTTCCTGTGGTTATCACAATGGGGTGGGTGTCACTGATCTTTGAAGTCCCAGCCCCTACTCCATGCCTCAGTATCTCCATCTCTAAAATGGGAATGTTACATCTGAGATGGGCAGTAAGAGTTTGTGCTTTTATAACCTTCACACCCACTGCCCCATGTAGGGGCATTTAGACCACTAACAGAGAGGGAGAATGAGTTTCCTCTACAGTCTTAACTGAGAGCCACCTGGCTTTACAGCTCAAGCTGTAGAGGCTCCTGAACTGAGATCCCAGGTTCAGTTCTGCCTGTCGGCATTATGCTTTGATATCTATAAAGCCATGGTGTATTATTAATCATGGACTTGGGTTAAAAAATCACAGGAATCAAAGGCAGGAATGTCCTTTACCTTACATTCACTTGTGAGCCCCCTTTGCCTCTCTGAAAGTACCGAACAACTTCTGTGGAAGATGTTAGTCCTGGGAACATCACCACCGAACTGCAAAGGTGTTTTGTAAAGTCCTAATGATGCCAGGACTTCTGTATTTCCATCAATATAAATTCATGGCTTGGAAAAAACCTGCAGTTCACTTCCTCCTCTAACCCATGACATGGCATTGCTTTGTGTTACTACACAGCTGCCACGTTCCACCCCAGAGGTGCTTGCATTCCAGGGATGAGTTTATATTATTCCTATCTAAAGCATGTATATCAATGTGTTGAGTTTGTAGAGTCCTTTTGAATTCTCTGGATAAAAGCTGCTATATAATTCAAAACTCAACAAACGGGGGGGGGGGGGGAGAGGAGGAGGAGGGTGTCACCGAGAAAGCTGCCTCTAAACTACTTTCGCTTTCGAAAGTGCAATCAGACGAAGATATGCAAATTCTCATGGAATTTGTATCTCTTCTTTCGACTGTTCTGCGTAGTCTAGATGAGCCCTAAATATCTAATGTAATATATTACAGATATATTATACTATAAACAAACACAATATACTCCTCTCAATGCAAATGTTATTCAAATGTTTAGCCATATTGAGTCCCTCTCACACGTGCAGGGTGGAGCTAAACATCAAATTAGCAGCTGGAATGAACTTTTCCTGCAAGGGAAATTAACAGGGATTTAGGCGGATTTTCTGTGTCCTCTAGGGTACTGAGCAGAGATCAGCTGTTAGGTCTCTGCAGGCATTCCTTATGGAACAGTCCTATAGAATATAAAACTTTGCATAAATGTTTAAAAACTCCCCTGTCGGATTGACGGAACATGATTCTTATCTTTCTACAGGTGCCCAAAGGAATGACCTCAAGAACACAGGGCATTTCATGAGATGTCACCTGCCAATGGCTCCAGGACAATCTATCCTTGTTGGGAGTGGGACGTGAACTATCATAGAGACATATCGGGCGGAACGTTTTCTTGGCTGTCCGCTGGGTGCTGAGAATTTCAAATCCGGCCTGCCATTGGGCAAGGAGTCCCAGACTGAATTAATCGTTTGCTGGCGGGTAGCGACAGTTTTAAACTGCAAACCCTTGATTCTGGAAAGAAAGAAAGAAAGAAAGAAAGAAAGAAAGAAAGAAAGAAAGAAAGAAAGAAAGAAAGAAAGAAAGAAAGAAAGAAAGAAAGAAAGAAAGAAAGAAAGAAAGAAAGAGAAAATTCTCCCATGCAGAACACTGTTCCAAGGTCAATAGAGAACAGCCCTGTGGCCTGAATACCCAATCCGGGGAGTTCGGAGGCTGGCAGGAGCCCTTGAGGGGCGGGTGTCTGTGTTGTCACACTTGTAGCCAGGTTACCATGGCTCATCCATCGTGCATCCACACCCCGGGGGTCCGCGTCTCTCCCTCATTCAATGGGGCTCTGCTCTTCCAGCATTGAGGAGGACAGTTGATTTGCAGAAGAAAAGCGAGCCCTTAGTGGCGCTGTCATGTCATCACCCCGGGGTTCACAATGGCTTGTGGGTGCCACGCATAATAGAGCTGGCTGCCTCCGTCCGCGCTGCGCCGGACCATTCTCATGGCTCGCGTTCCCAGCGGCACAAATCCCAGTCTCATGCTCTGCCGATGGATGCGGAGCAGAGACGAGCGCGGAGGGTGTTCTGGGGTGCTGGGCGGGGGAGGGGTGGTCTTCAGGATGGCTTCTCGTTTGCACCTTGTCCTGGGGGGCCACTGAAAACCGTCTGAAGGAGTCGGGGTAAAGTGAACTCTCGGGGCAGGGAGACTCCAAGCGGCTCACACCTGGCTTCCTTCTCGGGATCCAGGCCACGTTCTTTCCGTGTCCTAACACGCGGAGGGCGACATCCTCAGCCGCTGTCAGCCAGCCCTGGCATCAGTCACGTTACGCTGATTTAAATCCACTAGACGAGCAGGTGGCCCCCTGCAGATGTTAACAACCCGCTGACCTGCCCAACGAAGCATCCAGGGCGGGGGGGGGGGGGAGCAGGCTGCCCTTCCTGCGTTCAAACGTGGCTAAGGACCGAGACAAGACAGGCCGGGGAATGTTGTAACTCACCGCCACAGTCTGTCTGAGCCGCATGGCTGGGGCATCTTCCTCCCACCCCCACCCTTGCTTGGCCTTTCTGATGGGGAGTTCTCTCGGCCACCTTGTTGGGACTGCATTTGGGATTCTAGGTCTGTTGCCGGGGGGCGGGGGGGGAGGTAGGTGCTTTGGACATTGCTCCCCTTCCCACCTCTCAAGGGAAGAAAACTGAAATAAAAGGCCTGTTTCTTTAGAAAGCAAGACTGTGGTTCCATGAAACTTTCCCATCCTCCCGTCTGCTTTGAGTAATCTCACTTCTGGGCCTGAATTCAGTCAGACATTGTGAGGGATTAGCTGACCTTCCTTTCAGCGCTGGGTAAGCTTGTGATGTTAAAGCGTCCCAAAAATTAAACTCTCAGGAGAATGTTTCAGAGGCTGGAAAGCGGGAAGCTTGTTCATTTTGTCCCAGCTGTTTCCCCATTGTCTGTTTCCGGGGCAGTGGCAGTCAATCATTCACAGAGGATGTATTGTCCATTTCTGCTGGAAACGGAGAGTGCCATCAGCAGTCCTATCCAGCGCTGGACAGTCAGCTCACGGCAGCATTGCTAGCCGGCGGCAGCAGAGCGACTTGGCCTGGCTGGAGGCATTCTCCATGCGCAGGCAGGGCTAAGTCGCGAGCCGAAAGCGGTTTGACTCGGGGCGAGTGGCTCGCGGCTCGCGGCTCGCTCGCTCGCTCGCAGTGTTTGGAAGAGGCAGAGCATTGCTCCCGCCATGTCGCCCAGATGGACACAAGCGCCCAGCACAAAAGCTCTCAAACTCCCCATCGGCGTTCTAACCCGGACCCAACCTGGCGTTGCCCGCAGGGATCGCCCCATGGAGGCTGGGATCGGGCCAGATCCAGGAACCTCACAATCCCACACCTGGTGTGACGCCACCAACCAGGGCTGGTCAGGCTACGCCAGAGGCCTCGGGGGACTATGCATGGCCTAAGGGAAAGTGTTTTAAAACATAGCACGTTAACCTCCCCCCACACAAGCTGACGGTTGGCCTAGGCAGTGTGAGAGCTTTTAAAATCATAGAACATGTGGGTGTGGGGCGTCCGTATTTGCCACCTAGCTCTTGAACATGTTAGGAGTCAAGTTGGCAAGCTTTTCTCCACACCGACGACCAGGCCCGCTGCAGGTGGGGGTGCAAAGAGGGCCATTGCCCCGGGCCCTGGGCCCTTGAAACCGCTTCAGGAGCACCATGCAGTGCATTCTAAGTGGTGCTCTGGGCAGCTCTCAGGGCTGCCTTGGGAGGTGGGGGTGTGGCAGGGGGACAGGGGAGGGCGCGCTGTGGCCCTGGAGGTGCTGAGGGCCTGCTGCCCTGGCCATGCTCCTATATCTGGAGTATTGTGTCCAGTTCTGGACCCCCCACTACAAAACCATGTGAGCGCATTGGAGAGGGTCCAGCGGAGGGCAACCAAAATGATTAGGGGGCTGGAGCATATGACTTATGAGGAGAGACTGAGGGACTTGGGTCTGTTTAGTCTGCAGAAGCGAAGAGTGAGGGGGGATTTGAGAGCAGCCTTCAACTTCCTGAAGGGAGGTTCCAAAGAGGATGGAGAGAGGCTGTTCTCAGTAGTGACAGATGGCAGAACAAGGAGCAATGGGCTCAAGTTGTGGTGGGAGAGATCCAGGTTGGATATTAGGAAAAACTGTTTCACTAGGGCTACGTCTAGACTGGCCCCTTCTCCGGAAGAGGCATGCAAAGCAGGCAAGTCAGAATAGGGAAATCTGCGGGGGATTTAAATATCCCCCGCGGGATTTAAATAAACATGGCCGCCGCTTTTTTTCCGGCTTGGTGAAAAGCTGGAAAAGAGCGTCTAGACTGGCGTGATCCTCCAGAATAAAGCCCTTTTCCGGAGGATCTCTTATTCCTACTTGCAAGTAGGAATAAAGGATCTTCCGGAAAAGGGCTTATTTTCCGGAAAATCATGTCTAGACTGGCGCTTTTCTCCGGCATAACCCCGAGCCGGAAAAAAGTGGCAGCCATGTAAATGCAAATGCCACAGGAGATATTTAAATCCCCCGTGGAATTTGCAATTCCGAAGTGTCTCGTTAACATCCCTTTTCCAGAAAGGGATGCCAATGTAGACACAGCCCCTCTATTCTACTGGCTGGTGGAGTCTGTCCATGCCATTACGGGGGTGCAGGAGACGGGAAAACCCCAACGCACCGTCACACAGGGCAAACACAAGAGGGCCAAAAAATGACCTGATGTAGCTTCACTGACTTCACTGGACTTTCATCAATGCTGAGTTTCGCCCAGTGAGCCCAGCTGGAGGAATCTGCTTGTGGTCTCCTATCATCTGTCCCAGCAGGCACCTGGCCACGAGGACAGCACCCCTATAGGCCTCTCCTTCCCTGTTTCGCCACAAGCTCACAAGCACTCCTGGAAAAGGCCCCACAATACACTTAGGAGTAACATGACAAAATGCCAAGAAGCTGATTGGCTGATACTTTACGACATCCCGGCTAGAAGTCCCACTTCCAAGGTCATTTCTAGAACTGACAGAGGTTCCACAGTTTTCTAATGCAGGTGCAATGCAAGCGTGTAGCTTGCCTCTCCGTGGGGCACGAGTCGCCTCGTTCGCAGCCGTGTCACCCCACTACGTTCAGTGCCATTCCTCCTGAGGCAGGGCCCCGGCTGCATTATGTGACTGGCCAAATGGTAAGACAGTTTGCTTCACAATTTCATCTCCAAGTCACATCACAGCTAAAGTCAAGACCCTTTTCTGGAATTGAGGACACTCAGCAGACACTTCTCAGACACTCACCAGACACGCCTCTTCTAAGGAGTAACGGCAGCAGGTGGGTGGAGCTATATTTGGATCAACGGTGCATTCCCTGGCAACTCAGATCTGTACCTCCGCATCCCTCCGGATCAGCTCTTGAATACTCCCCACAACAACCCCATGGACCTGTCTGGCTTAGCTGCAGTGGGACACCTGGTACTCATGGGGGAGTTTAACTCATAGCTTTACCACTGGGGCTTCTTGAGATCCCTGTTCTGCCCTTGTGGAGTTCAACAACAAATAGCCGTCTGGTTCCAGATTGCCCTCTTCAGAGTCTTGTTAGTGGCTGGATGTGCTTGGTGTCTCCTCCGATGCTGCCATGACGGGGTGGCTACCTCTCCTCCCCAACGTCTAAGGGTGTGTCTACACTACAGAGTTTTTACAGAAAAACAACCGTTTTTCCAAAAAACGTCAATTACGTCCACACTGCAATCGTGTTTTTTCAAAAGAAAATCGAAAGAGCAGAGGGGTTTTTCCAACATTGGTAATCCTCTTTCTATGAGGAAGAAGCCTTTTTCGGAAAGAGCTCTTTCAGAAAAAGGCGTGTGTGGACAGGGAAGAGGGAGTTCTTTCGGAAGAAGAGGAAAGGGGAAAAGCACAGGTGCCCTGGTGGCCGTCCATAGCAATCACAGCTTACATGAGAGAGAGCGTCCATTCAGTGTGGACGTTATCTTTCAAAAAATCTTCTGAAAGAAGCCTGAGTCTAGACGTAGCCTAAGTCTTTGTTTGTGCTGTCAGCTGGTAAGGCCAGAAGAAGTCTCCCTGGTTTTCACTGGTGTCAGTAAGAGGAGAATCAGGTCCCAAATATACATGCAGCAATTAAACACCTGTGCTATCATGTTCTCTTCGGAAGAACCATCTCCTGAGGGTGAGATGTACAGGGGTAGGTGTGTCAGTCCCATCAGACACGCTCTTCCTAAATGCATCCCCCTCGGCCTTTACTGATTCTTAGTGGGACTATTTTTAGGATTTTACAGACTCTCTTAAAGCTAAGTATATTTACTATGTAGGGAAATAGCCAGTTTATCTATGGCTCTGCACAGCGTCTCAGCTCGTGCCTCTAGGGCAGCATTTCCCAAAGTGTGGCCTGTGGCCCAGTACTGGTCCTTAGAAAAAAGATTGGGAACCACTGCTCTAGGGAACACACATAATAAATAATAGCCAAATAATAGGAATAGGGACTTGACCTAGAACCTACGGAAGTCGGTGGAAATCTGCAGCTGGCTACAAGGTAGAAGCCCCTTCAGGCCTCTCTTCCCTCTTGGTTTCTTTGTTCACTGGATCTGGCCCAAAATATGCCCCCGGCCATTTTTTTTAAATCCAAGTTATCTGATGGACACTGGAGCCATACAATGATCACAAGCCTTTGGGTTTCTTTGGTTTTATTTTATTTATAATTTCCAGGGAATTTATCAGCATTTTACATTTCAAAGTAATACCAGCTGAAAACTGGTGCAAAAACGAATGCCACTGGTGCAAAAACGAATGCCACTGGTGCAAAAACGAATGCCACGCTTTTCTGGGGAAATGTTGGGGTTTATATTGGGGGACAGGAAGCCTGTCGGCACTGCCAAGGTTACCCAACTGCCGTAGCTCCTTCTGAAGAGAAGAGCCAGGCCCAGAGCACTTCCAAGGTCAGGTGAAAATTGATACAAACTGAACAATGGCTGGTGTCGAACTCAGGTTATTTTCTGTAAAAATCAATGGCAATGGAAAATGAAGAACCTTCACCAATGATGTTCTCGATAACAGCGGGCACCGTAGAAAAGGCTGCTCCTTGAAACATGACAAATAGAGAGGTACTGTGAATTGGGGAAGGGGCTCTAGCGTCTAGTTTCACTTGTCCATCGAAATGGATAGAATGGAGAGCCTCTTTTGAAACTGGTTAGTTAGACTGATCTCCTACCCTTGCATGGCTGCTCCTTCTTTAGTGCCTGGGCTCCTCACTCAGCACCTCCAGTATTTGAATGATTTGGGCTTCGATAATACGCGTAGTTGAAGTAGGAGTAAGATGTTAAAATCAGGGTCAAAATGAACACGTCTGTGATTGCATGGAGGGAAAAGTTAATAGTAATTTGAACAACCATATAAGTACAACTCAAGGTAGATTTAAATCAGAGCCGGCCCAAGCTATGGGCTACCGCCCGGGGCTCCCCATTATAGGGGGCACTGCACGAGGCTGCCGGACCGGGCGGGGGCGGGGTCGTGCATGCGCAGCACTCCCGGGGGTGGCGCCACGCTCCTGGAGCCCGGGGCGCACGAATGGCTCGGGCCGGCCCTGATTTAAATACAATAGGTTAGACACAGGGTGCTGGCTTGTCCACTGGCTGCAATCTTGGGCTAGCCTCTGCTAGAAGTTATTTCTCCTTCACAGAATACAAGAGTCAGGGGTCACCCAAGGAAATGACCAGGCAGCCGGTTTAAAAGAAACATAAGGAAGTGCCTCTTCACATAGTGCACAGCCAACCTGTGGAACTCTTGCAGGGAATATTTTGAAAGCCAAAAGTCTAATTAGATTCCAAAGAATTATATGAAATGGCTATTAGCCAAGTTCATCAAAGACACAACCGAGGTTCCCTCTATTTTTTTTTCTATCTGTATGTAGAATAAATGTTGTGATGTGCACCAAGACATGTGTGGATGTGCACCACCAGTGGAAACACATGCTGTCAGCTGTGGATACTCTGCAGATCAGCTGCGGGGTGTTTGAATCTCTCTTGGGTTATGTCTAGACTCCAGGCTTCTTTTGGAAGAAGCTTTTTTTAGAAGCGATCTTCCAAAAGAACTTCCGAAAGAGAGCGTTCACACTGCAAAAGTGCAGCGAAAAAGCAATCTGCTTTTTTGAAAGAGAGCGTCCACATTGAATGGACACTCTCTTGCATGTGAGCTGTGATTGCTATGCACCTGGGCTTTTTCCTCTTTCTTCTTCTTCCGAAAGATCTCCCTCTTCCCCGTCCACACATGCCTTTTTCCGACAGAGCTCTTTCCCAAAAAGGCTTTTTCCTCATAGAATGAGGATTCCCAATGACAGAAAACCCCTCTTCTTTTGATTTTCTTGAGGAAGAGTGCAATTGAGTTATGTCCACACTACAGATTTTGTCGGAAAAATGGCAGTTTTTCTGACAAAACTTTGTAGTATAGACATACCCCTGGATGACCGCTCAAGAGCTCAGCTTACAGGGAACACTGGATACAACCCCATGCTCTGGGTGTCTCTAAAACCTCTGACAACCAGAGGGTGGGACTGGACGACAGGGGAGGAATCAACTGATAACTTCCCTTTTCTATCCATTCCCTCTGAAGCACCTGGCATTGGCCACTATCAGAAGACAGGACCCTGAGCTAGACGGGCCATTGGTCTGACCTGGTAGGGCCCTTCTTATGGTCCTAACTTTGATAAGCATTACTTGTTCCTCTGCTGAGCCTTTCAAAAATAGCCTCTATATTTCTTCACCAGCTGGAACGCCTATGACCACTTGGTGTGTGTGAATGGTGACTGAATGTTTGTACTAAATTGCTAGCTGGTGAGGCCAGAGGTTGATCTGGGCTATACATCCAGACCTGCTACCCTGAAATTAGCTGGAGTGACTCTGGATTGTCACCATTATAAATAGGTTTGCAATCTGGCCCTGGATCTCTTTATATGTTTGTACAGTGCTGAATGTGCTGTTGGCATTAAATCAATAATGTTAATTTGCCCATGAGAAGCCGGATATAATTAGCCTTCAGCGCTAATGAATGAAGGATGAATCTACGGGCCACAGCATTGAAAATGGGACTTGAATTTGCCCTTAGTTATACGTATTCATAAACGAGGCCCCCAAAGCATGTGTCCTGGTTCATGGCTTATCCTGGAAAAGTACAACTTGGAATGAAAATCTTGTTCTAATTAATGCTTATTTTGCTGCAGCAAAAAAATACGCAACCCCAAAAGGAATGTTTGCTGCTCCTTTTGCACCCGTTTGCCGCACGTTCTCTGTCGCTCCGAGCCCAGGGAGATGGCTCTGCTGCATGTGAAGCTGCAAAGGGTTGGGTCTGTGCAAAATCACACAAAGCACACAATCCAAACCCTTCATGTCATCAGAGCAATGGGAGCCTAGGGCCCGGGCAGCCAGCTCCTTTATAGCGTCTCACGTCCTTGCCGGGAGGGGAGCCTCTCTGCTCTTTCCCACACTTTCGCAGGGCACTGCACTCCTGACGGGTGACCCGGCGTCCTTTTAACTAGCAAATATCTATTTCTCAGAGGAGTCACAGCCTTTCCCCTGTGAGTCGCCACTGTCCAAACACAATGTAACAAACAAGGACTCGTTCCCTAGCAGGGAACGTGCAGTGATTCTGCTTCCCAGATCAAGGCGAGAGGGACGATCTTGGAATACACTAGAAAGCCACTAACTTAAGGAGACGGTTATTCTGCTCCAGCATAACCAGCTGCAGCTCTCTCGGTAACAACCCGTTTCTAGCGGGGCTCTGCATACATTAAGGCCCCACTAGCTGGCAAATTGCTAGAAAGCTGCTGGTCTAAGACAGGACAAGTTCCATCTCTTACACAGACCAAAGACCTCAGATTTCAGCATGTTTTTCTTCCAACTAACCCTAGCGTGATCAATATGGAGGGCGTGCAGGGCCAGCTGGAGCTCACTTGGCCTGTCCTTCAGAAGCATTTTGGAGACCATGGGCCCCAGCCACTGTACCGCCGACATGCAGAACCAAACCTGGGTCCTCTGGAGCTTAGTGCAGGAGTCTCTACAGCTTGAGTTAAAAGCCAGCTGGCTCGCAGGTAAGACTGTAGAGCTCACTCACGCTTTCTCTCTGTAAATGGTCTCAGTGCCACAGCATGGGACAGCGAACCACAGCCCGTAGGTGTGTGCGTTACACCATCTCCTACTGAAGTCAATGAAAACTGCCACTGATCTCACTGGGAGCAGGATCAAACTTTCTGGGACTGATTTTCATAGATGCTGAGCAAAGTTCCCTCCAGCTTTTTCTTGTGAGGATTTTTTCCCCCACCTATGTGCAGAATAATTTTTATGTGCACTGAGGTATGTCTGAATGTGCACCATCAGTAGAAACAAAAACCTGGCTGTGAGCATTTTGCTATCAGCTGGGCAGCACTGGCTGCACAAGCGCACAGCTTACAGAGAACCCCGGTGTTGGGCACACATAGCCCCAGGCACTACTGCAGCCTCTGATCTTACACTGCTTTGCAATTCACCCCGAGCTGCTGTGCTGTCACATTTTACATTTCCCAGAGTGCCAAGAGCAGGTAGCGAAGTACCCGAAAGCAACAGAATAAAGGCTAGAGTACTGTGATTTGGTCAGCTGCTTAAAACAATGCGGTGTGATCTATGGACATGCCTTTTCAAATGGCGGAGTGCCACGCTAGAAAACGCTGAGACTGTTACTTCGCTGACCCAATGCATGTAAAAGTTGTAGTCAGACAGTTTGCAACAAGCTAAAAGCACGTAAATTTCTCACAATCATTGATTTTAACTCAGAAACATCTGCTAACATCCTTCTCATCATGGAAAGCACGTCTGCCCTGAAGCCCCAGGGGAAAACACTAACTAGCACACATCTAAAATAAATGTTCAGTCCAAGCAAGATCTGAAATTTACCAAATTTGGACTCCCGGGGACCATCTGACACTAAGTATTCACACCAGCTATCCCAGGAAATGTGCCGCCTACATGCAAAGCATTACATGGTCTCTGCAGTTCTTTTCATGGGTACTCAACGGATCCTAAATGACTCTCCAATCAAGGCTCCATTCAAGCGAATCCTGAATTGGAGCCCACATCTCTGTAGTAGACAATCTAATGTAAAACCTGTGCGATGGGAGCTGTCCTGCTGCCTCTAATCAACACAACTTTGTCAACCAGGAGGGCCCCTGATTCCAATGGAGAAGGACGGGCAATCAACCAGTTATCTAAGGTGTTTGTACACGAATGCAAGAAGCCTGGGAAACAAACAGGAAGAATTAGAAGCCCTGGCCCAGTCAAAAAACTATGATTTGACTGGAATAACGGAGACTTGGTGGGATGACTCACATGACTGGAGCACTGTCATGGAAGGGTATGAACTGTTCAGGAAGAACAGACAGGGGAGAAAAGGAGGAGGAGTTGCACTGTATGTGCGAGAGCAGTAGGATTGCTCAGAGCTCCAGTATATAGAGGGAGAGAAGCCTGGGTTAAGTTTAGCGGTGGAAGCCACAGGGGTGATGTTGTGTTTGGTGTCTGCTATAGACCACTGGATCAGGTGGATGAGGTAGATGAGGCTTTCTTCAGACAACTAAGAGAAGTTTCCAGATCACAGGCCCTGGTTCTCATGGGGGACTTTAATCACCCTGACATCTGTTGGGAGACCAATATGGCAGTACACAGGCAATCCAGGAAGTTTTCGGAGAATGCTGGGGCTCACTTCTTGGTACAAGTGCTGAAGGAACCGACCAGGGGCCATCACAGTTTGACCTGCTGCTAACAAACAGGGAGGAACTAGTAGAGGAAATAGAGATGGGTGACAACCTGGGAAGCAGTGATCATAAGATGGTCGAGTTCAGGATCTTGACCAAAGGAAGAAAGGAGAGTAGCAAAATACACACCCTGGACTGCAGACAAACAGACTTTGACTCCCTCAGAGAACTGATGGGAGTGACTGTCTGATGGGCAGGATCCCCTGGGATGTAACATGAAGGGGAAAAGAGTCCAGGAGAGCTGCAAGTCTCTTTGGCACTGCCCTAGTGGTCAAAGGGGCCTTAGGAGAAATGAGAATCAGGTCTAGTGCTTACTCCAAATCCAGGACTCAGTCTTTGCTGCAATGCCACTATGGCTACAGGTACACTGTAGCCTTCTTGCGGAAAAGCTTATGCAAATGAAGTGCGGCATGGAATATCGCCATGCTTCATTTGCATAATTAATTAGCAGCCGCTTTTGAGCAAGAGGCTTTTGCGCAAAAAGGAGTGATGTAGATGGCTCCTTTTTGCACAAAAAAACCCTCTTGTGAAAGAGCCGTTCTTCCTCATTTTTTCAGGCAGAACGGCTCTTGCGCAAGAGGGGGGTTTTGCACAAAAGCCTCTTGTGCAAAAGTGGCTGCTAATCAATTATGCAAATGAAGCATGGCGATATTCCATGCCGCACTTCATTTGCATAAGCTTTTCCTCAAGAAGGCTACAGTGTAGCTGTAGCCTATAATGTATTATTTTATACACATTAAACTCGCATATATGGGCAGAACTTCCTGATATCAAATGATGTTCATTGTGTGATTTAGCCCTTTGATCAAATAATTCACAAGCCAGCCCTGATTCTCTTTGAATGGATTCAATAGCTATAAAGATTTACTACATAATTTGGAGGAATCATTTTTGGTCCATGGGCTGTTCACAGTTTATTCACTTTGCTATTTTCAGCCATTATTGGTGGTCACCCAAGTGGCATGGTATTATGTTTGTTCCTTGACTGGCTGATCAAACTTTTTTAAAGAGGAGACCAGTAAAGCACAAACAATATACTTTTGGGCCCAGACGTCTGGATGAATCATCAGTGATGACCATTTCTGATTTTGTAAACATTTTTGTGACTGTCTGGTGATTGTCCAAGGACTTGTGAAATACAAATAACATGAAGCAAAGTTATCATCATATTTATGGGTTTTATATTTTCAACTCTTTGTTTAGCTCTAATTATTTTCAATCTGATTATTAAGCAACCATTTTTTCAGTAACAGCTGCCCACTAGGGAAACATCTTGCTGTGTTGCTAAACTCTTTGAATGGCATATCGATGGGAAGTGAACTCAAAAGTGGCACAAACTCAGCCAACGCCAATTTGTTGTAAAATTCTAAAGAACCGTTGTAAATTATTGAAAGCAAGAATTCCCCATGCTCTGCTCATCACAGCCATTTTCACAGCAGATTAAGGGCCTGATCCTACATTACTGAACATATTACAGAGGCAACAGGTGACCACAGCACAGCTCATAGCAGCCTGCCTCTCATGAACACAAGGCCATGTCTAGAGATGAAAGTATCCACTTGGAAAGAACACACCTGAATCATGACCCATGGCTAGTGATGTTTAGTTCCTTGCAGTTACAAAGCACGTCACAAGTATGAGTTGTCCTCCTAGCAGGCCTGTAAAAGTGAGAGGTATTATCCCAGCTTTGCATGGCAGCTGAAGCACAGAGAAGGTCAAAATTTTCACACTTGAGTGTGTGAAGTTTAGCCCCTAAATCCATGCTACGGGAAAGTGGCCAGTTTTTCCGAAGCACTCTACAGTCTATACGCACTATTCCCACTGAAGTCCATAGGAGTTTCAGCACCTCTAAAAAGCAACCTGGAACTGACTTACCCGGAGCAACAAAGTGAATAGATCTGGATGAAAGTGTTTTGGCAAATTTGCCAAAAAATAAGTATTTTTTGGGTACCAAAAATGATTGCACATTTGGGTCAAATTGGGCAAGTAGCTTCAGCCTCCTCTCCCCCAAATGGGGAAAATAAAACCCAAATCTTTAAAAATAAAGGTTTGGCATTACATTTTAAACTGACTTATTTTCACACTGATGTTGAAAAGGTTTCATTCAACACAAATGAAATTGTTCTGGTTTCACATTTCAGCCAGCAAAACTGAAAACCTTCAATTTCAGCTTGAATCAAACTTTTTTTTTATCATTATTATTTTTCTCTTTGGTTACCAGTCTGAAAACCTGCTCCCTTCTGAAACAGAGCAAAGCTGGAGCAAAGCTGACACGAGAACCTAGGAAGTCCAGATTCTAGTCCTATGAACACGGCACTGCTGCGCCGTACTGTTCATTCCCACTGGGGCACCTGGCATTGGCCGCTGTCGGCAGACAGGCTACTGGGCTAGACCTTTGGTCTGACCCAGTCTGGCTGTTCTTGTGTTCTGCATCCCAGGATCACACTCCAACAGGCAATTGGCCAGATCCTCAGCTGGCATTGAAGTCGACAGGGTTATGCTGATTTGCCAACCAAAAAGCTGGGCCAATATTTTTAAGGTTTTGTCAGTGTTGGGCTCCGTGTTTTCACCTCCATGTTCTGGAGTGGAAAGCGCTGAAAAAGCCCCAGAACTGGGTGTTCCCCCACCACTGCCCTCCGCCCCCCCAACTCAGTCTACAGGCAGAAGTGCTGGAACTCTAGCAGGAAAGCACAATGCAGACCCGTTTCTCAATCCCAGAACTTCCCAGCAGCCAGATCTGGAGGTGCTCGTCCAACCTGAACTCCAACCCCAATTACAACTCCAGCGCACAAGCCTTTGGGGAGGAGAAACACGGGGTTCTGGAATGCTGGCTGAAGTATTCACTGAGTTAGAAAAACAAACAAACAACGCCCGCCCCCCCCCAGGCTATTTCAAATTTCTCCTCCTTTGCCCAGCTTTGCTTCAGCATGAAAGTCATTCCTCAAACTTCAGCCGCTGGGTTACAACCGGCTAGGTCCCAGCTCCAAAGCGCCGGGCGGGGAGATTTCCAAGGGAATGTTTGCACAGTTCAATGGATTTCAAATTATTCAGCGGTTTCCCTCCCTCCTAGCCTGGGGTGACTCTGCCCAGGATCGGAGGGTATAAAGCAAAGGGCCTGGGATCCTGGTCCACAGAGCCATTGTGCGCAAACACAAGCTGCTGTTTGTATTTGTCTTCACACTGTCAGAGCTCAGTTGTGCAAAGTGCAACGCCTGCTGCCAGTCTGCCTCCAATATCCGCTCATCTCTCCCTGCCTGCCAGAGCCCCCCCCCCCCCTTCCCCCGTCCCTTTTCACTCTGAAGCCAAGTGATTTAATTTCATGAGCCTGGTGGTCGTCATATTACAATCTCCAACATTAACCAGAAACAATTCCGACTGCAGAGGGGGGGAAAGGCAGAATAACCAGCTTGGTTCGGGAGAGCTAGAAACACAAGAGGAAGACAAAAATTACAGCAGCTGCCTGGCTGGTTCTCATGTCAGCCTTTGAGGATGCCAATAAACAACAGGCTCTTGCCAAAGGTTTGGAGGCAAGGAAGCTGCTTTGGCAGGGTCCGGGGAGGATGCTCAACAGGTTAATCAGCTAATTTCACAGCCTGTTTGTTGCACAAGCGTTTTGAAGAGCCACCCTTTCCCCTCCACGGGAATCATTTCTTTGCGTTACTCTGTCCTTGCACCTCTAATTATTGGCTCTCGCATACACAGTACGTCCGATCCGCCCCAGAGATCCGGCTTCTGAAACAAGCTGCCCTGCTCAGGTACCTGCTGACTTTCATGTATTATTTATAGGTCACTGGTCTCTAAGGATCCAACTGGAATCAGGGCTCCGCTGCGCCAGGTGCTGCACAGACACAGTGCGGGAACCAGTCCCTGATCTTACCTGGGAGAAATGGGAGCTCAGACAGAGATAGATTATGGGCATGTCTGCACTGAAAGAAGCCCAACAACCCACAGCGTGTCCCTGAGCCTGGGTCGACTCACTTGGGCTCGCAGGGTTCATGCAGTATAGACATTCCCCCCTGCCAATAAGTCTCAGGGCTGTGTTAGCAGCTATGCTGCTATTTTTAGCCCCCTAACACAAGCCTGAGTCAGCTGACAAGCGTTGCAAGTCGGCGTGAAGGATTTTATGATTTTTTAGCAGTGTAAACGCACCGCACGTGCCTTGCACCAGGTCACACATAGGGTCTCTGGCCTCACAGGGAGCTGAACCCAAACCTCCTGATTCCCGGTCTATTTTCCCAATCCAAAGGGCGTTCTGCCCATGGCCTCCCGCTTTGAGCTCGGTTCCACTCAGGGCGTTCCCACGTGGAAGTCTTGTCTACACTCACTCAGCATTCGCATGCGGATGGAATCCCAGAGCGGACAAGACCACAGTGGCCCTGGCTGCCACCTGGCAGTGCGCTTTACTAGAAGATTTGGGCGTGGTTCCTCACTGGAAGACTTTGTGGCCACCTCTGTTTGCCTTGAATAAAGCTTGTGACAGGTGGGGAGATGGGTCCGGAAGGGCGGATGGATGGATGGATGGATGGATGGAAGACTGGGTCTGGGGAATGACAGAGGAAGGGTTTGCCGATATTTGTGGAGTGAGTGTGTGGCCCGCTCTCCCCAACTCTGGATGTTTGGGGAAAGCCCAGTGAGTTTCATGCTGATCAGCTATTTAAGGGAGACCCTCTCAATGTAAAGTTCCTTTTGTCCAGGGGTTCCTTTTCTTACATCAAAGCAGACCCGACCTGACTCCAAACAGCAGTGTATCTAGGAGGCAAATAGTGAGGCAAATATCATACATAGAATCATAAAACCATAGAACTGAATGAGACCTCAGAAGGTCGTCAAGTCAAGCCCCATGCTCTAGGCAGGACCAATCCCAACTAGATTCACCTGCAATTCAGCAGTGTGTTTCTTTGCTGGCTCTTTTTTACATTTGCTATTTTTATACACACTCCGTCTATCGAGACATTAAATGCTGGTGGGCGGGGGGGGGGGGGGAGTGATGCACACTGAGCAAGCACATGAGTGAGCAGCACACATAGGCTATTAGCAAATGCCGAATGGTATGGTGAGGCAGAGCATGGCCATTCCAGGAAATGAGAGCAACTACCAGAAAATAAAAGCTACACTGGTGACCTTTGCTGTAGGAACAAAAAGCCACCCAAGGATAGAACCCTCTTGAAAACAGAGCATCAGGCCAAGATGAGCTCAAGAGCTGGAGTTAGATCCTGACTCTGCCACAGGCTTCCTCTGTGACTTTGGGTAAGTCACTTAATCTAGCCAAGATGCCGGACACCTGTCTACTGCCAGAGAACACCAGCTATAGAGGCTAATCTGTTTCGTGAAGAGCCTGATCGGAGGCCCAACCAGCTGGTCTCTGAAGAGCCGTTTATACCAGATGCTGCTGGAACCGACTCACCACGGTGCCTTCAGTTACCTTTCCCAGCAAAGAAAGGTGAGAGGCTGGGCGGGAGGTAGTGAGCACATGGGGGAAAGAGACAGTTTCTTGAGCAAGAGCTGGAGATGGTGGCTATTAAAATGCCCCAATGGGCCCAGACAGTCTCCAGATCAGTCAGCGCACCTGGCTCCTCTCATTGGGGTACTGGGGGAAGCTCCACCAGCTTTGATGGTGCTTTTATTTCCTCCTGCTCTGCTTTCATCCATGTCTCTGTTAGTTTAACTGGCGAGACATGTGCAAAGATAGTGCCCAGAGAACAATCACAAAAGTGCAGTTACCACCACCATTGCAGGGTGTTAGGTTTATTGTCAGAGGGCAGACCTAGTGCAGGTAGGGGGTGCTGCACATGGGACACACCCCTGGAAGTCTGAAAGAAACTTGTTTCTTAACTTTCCTGTGCACGTCTTCTTCCGAGGTCTCATTCCCAACTCTCACGTCCTGCTACCACCTCCGCATGGGCGCAATCGGGGGTGACCTTTTCTGGCTATGACACCAATAGAGTCAACTCAACCCCTTCCCTTCTCAGCGCACCAGGGCGCAGAGTCCGATTTCCCGTCCCGGCCTCTCCCTGAAGCAGATGAAAAAGACTCAATTTACCGTTAAAGCCCATTTGCTCAATTGCCGGCCCACGCGCCACTTGGATGACTCAGTCTCCAGCAAACAGCGTGGGGGCTTTGCCAGGTAGCCCTTAAAGGTGAAGCTATTGGCTGGTGAGTCAGTGAGTCAATAGGCGCTAGGCATGCGTGGAGCTCCTGTTCGTCCTGCTGTGCCAGGGGACCGCGACAGCCGTTGCCCTGGGAAAGGGAAAGTGCATCGCTCAAGCTTCCTCCCCAGGGACTTCACATCCAGGGGAATGTGCCAGCTCACCTTCCTGCCCACGCATTGCATCCGCCCGCTGCCCTGCCCCACAGGGGACCGAGGACGAGGCCCAAGACCTTTTCTTACAGCGCGGCGCGTCACCTGTCCCTTAGCTTTGGCAAATGCTCAGCTGTAGATTTCACGCCTAGTGGGTTGGAAGCCGAAGGAGACTCACTCAAAACTTAGACCATCTCCAATAAAATCCATCCCTTGCTCAGCGAGTTCCTCGTCGTGAGGGATATTTATTGGAGTTGGCCTGCAAACTACTCGAGTGTAGCAAAGCCCAGGGGACCTCTCTTTTCTGCTCGTTTTTACCATGGGAGTGGCCAAGAAGGTTAAAATGACCTGGATACAGCCAGCACAATTGGCCCTCCGCTGTAAATCCCCTTCAGGTCAATCGGAGTGGCAGGATTCAAACTAACTTTGGGCCGAGTGTCCATCAGTGCAAGGATTAAGGGCATGTAAGGGCCTGGCACTGGCAAGCCACATCAGAAACACCTTCCCCATGCAGACAGGCTGGCGAGGGCAGGACTGGGCAGTGACTTCCTTCTGCCATCCCAAAGGGCTGGTCAGCGTAGCAGTGCTGAGGCATCACAGAGCATGCAACTCCCCAGAGCCAGGCGCAATTCACTGCCTCCCTGGAGCAGTGGGAACACTGGCAGGGACACTGGGATTCCCTAACCTGCGCCAGGGACAGTTGAGCAACCACTGGCCCTCTCTCAGGGTCCATCCTACGGTCCCGACCTGGCCCTGATGGAGTCTCTTCGGCCCGCGTTATGGAGGAAGCCAGGCCATAGGATCCAACAGATCCCTTCTGGCCTTCAATTCCATGACTACTGATGGCTTTAGTGAGGCCCCTGCTTTAAACGAGAATGAGACGTTCCATCAGCCTTCACCCCCTTGGCAGGCGCAGGTGACTCGGCTTCATTTGGACCATTCCATCCTAAGCAACATCCTTGCAGAACGTTTGAACGTGCAGGTCTCCTCTCCCAATGGTGCCCCTGCCCAGAGTTTGGATCCAGAGTTTTACTTCAGGTCCTTCTTCACCCAGCAGAGAACAAACAAATGCCGCCTTCCCTGGGTCTGCCTTAATGCAACGTCCGTTTGTGAGCTGCTTCTGGGTTACACTCTCTCTTAGGACTTTCCGTGATTATCAGGTATCCTGCTTTGAAAAAGCGTCTGGAGTTGGGGCTTTCCCTTGACTGATTCCGCACTTACACCAGGGTTGCTAGGGCTGGCACACTGGGTGCCAGCTCTGAGACAGCTCATGGCATTTGTCAGCTCTCAGCCTGGGTCCTTCCTCCCCGCACAGGCTACAGCCCTGGAACAGAGGTAGCCAAGTCTAGTTAGCCCATGAGCTGGGGTTCGCCAGAGCCGTGGCTGGACGCCCAGTGACCGATCATGGCTGGAACAGGGCTGGGACAGCAACTCCCTGAACCACCTTGAGAACATGCTGGCGCATGGCCTGGTGACACGGTACTGGAGTGTGGGGCGGAGAGGCTGGAAAGGGGACGTGTCTGGGGAGCTATTGGATGACCCTTCCCAGGGCGTGCCCACTGGGAAGTAGCCCGGTGCAACGATCTAATCCAGAAGCTGCCCTTAGCCACACCCGCCGACTCTGATCGACATCAATGGGAGCGTGGATGTGCCAGGAGGCAGGTTGACCCTCTGTTTAACAAGCCTGCAGAGCTGCGGTGGAAGAAAGCAGCCAGCCGGCGAGGTGCCAAGCCGCTATACGGTTTCATGCCTCGGGCGAGGGCAGGGTGTGTGCAGGAGCCTGTGCGCTCTCACAGAGCCCTGGTCTGCACTAGGGAGTAATTTCGAAACACCCCCCCTTCTTTCCAAAGAACAAATGGAGCGTCCACACTCCCAAGCCTGCGCTTTCAAAACCTGTGCCCCTGCTTTCCTCAGGGAATAGCGCTGCTTCCGAAGTGGGGCCGCGTCGCACTGCTGCTTTGAAATGGCTACTCCCCGGAGCCATTTGCAGTAATGACTCCCCAGTGCTTCCAGGGGCTCTACGGGTGAGGTAGCGCAGGGCTGGCCTCGGGCTCATTTCGAGCTCCCCTGTAGTGGAGACACGCTATTGAAATTGGTTATTTGGGGAGTTACTCTTTCGAAATAACGTCCTCATGCAGACGTGCCCAGAGAGGCCTAGACAGGAGGCACTGCCTGCCGGGCTAGACGCAGACTCCTGAAGGGCTGGAGTTTTCAGAAGAAAAGCGAATGGCTCTGATGCTGAGGTAACACACTTTCCGGACAGCGGCTGAAGCCGCGGCATTGCTATCCCTTCGCATTTTCCCTTAGATGATACCAAACCCACCAGGAAAGGGAAAGACGTTTAATGAGTTTAATAACGATGCATAAACGTAATCTTCACGTTGATGAATATGCGTGCAATCTCCCAGTCTCTCAGCTCTCCCAGTCCTTTGGCAGTGACCTGACTGTATGTTCCAGAGCCAAGTAAACGTTTGCCGTTATTGCACCGATTATTGGTAACCCCAGCGAATCAGTGGAAGGAGCAGCCGCTAGAGAGGCGGCCGCTTCGGCAGAGCGGGTGTGTTTTGCTGGGGACACTCCCCCGAAGGCAGAAACGAGGCTGCCTCAGCGCTGGCTTTCTAGACGACATTCCCGGACGTTGCCGTTTGGAGTGGCCCCGTGCCCTACTTGGGGCACGTCCATGTTTATTTCTGCAACGCTCAGCCGGCCACGAGTTTGCCCAGAAAACCTCCCCGACGCTGGAGAACATTTCACACCATTTCACGGGGCCTGATGTAAGGCCTGTGCTTCCCCGCTTCAATACTCCATCGCGAGGTGCGACAACTGGCAAGGAGGGGGCTAGTTCCCAGCCAGGAATTCCTGCTTCCCATGCGTGGCCATAACAAGGAAGGGTTCGTGTACTCTGGGAGAATAAGGCAGGGCTCAACCAGCTTGGGGCCTCGGGAGAATTGGGAAACCAGGCGAGAGATAAGCACCTGGATCACAGAAAATGGCTTTGCTCAGTCCTCTGGCAGGCTGCACTGCCCTTGTAGCCAACAGGACAGAATTAGGACGCTGTGCTTTGGCCCAGAGAGGAGGGCAGAGATTAGCAGGGGCTAGCTAAAGGGAAGGCAAACCTCCAAGCCCGGCTTTGTGTTAGCCTAACTGTGCTGGTTTTGTTTGTGTAAAAACCTTTTGGTTGGAAATCAGTTTAACGTTAAGCTTCCTGCGACTAAAGGGCTGTGAGAAAGCTCTCAATATGCAAGGCCCACTTGCGAGACTGCAATTAGCAACTCCCACAGCGTGTGGCTTCCCATCTGGTCCTTCAGAACAACACTGTCCATGCCTAGTATACCGCTGCTGCCTTGTGCTGTGTACCAGGATGTAGGGCCTGATCCGCAGAGATGTGGCGCACCGGGGAGTCCATTGGAATTGTGGGTGTTCAGGAACACTTGGGATCAAACTCTTCTTCTGCAATTCCTATAGACAGTCCCAGCCAAAGGCTTTGCTTTTACTCCACTTACCCCATACAGCTCATTTGACTGCATCGTTTTTCTCCTGAAAAACACTCGTAGGACACATCTACACTACAGAGAAGATCAACCCTCCGGAGGTTGATCTTCTAGTGTTTGATTTAGCGGGTCTAGAGTTGGCCCCTAAATCAAACTCAAGCACAGCCCCTGCTGGCGTCCGGGACTCCTCCTTCTGCAAGGAGTAAGGGAAGCCGGCAGGAGTGTATGCTCCCATCAGCCTCTCGCAGTGTGGATGGGGATTTAAGGTACGTCAACTCCCACTACGCAATTAACGTGGCTGGAGTTGCAAATCATAGGTCAGCCTTTTCCTCCAGTGTAGACCAGGCCCTGCTGAACAAACAGGCATGGTAACAATATAGAGCACTTTTTCACCAGCCCACCACAGACCGAGTATTGCATTACTCTCGTCCCCTATCGTGCATGGGAAACTGAGGCACGGAAGGGAGGAAGAGGTTGATTCCCAGAGGTGATGAGCACCCATTATGCCTACAGAAGGCAATAAGATCTGTGGGGTTTTCATCACCGCTGAGCATGAGGACCCATGCAACTATCCCTGTCTGTGTTTTATGCCAGTTGTTGATAAACGCTGTCACTTCAGGCACCGCACTGGCAGGATCAGGACATCGGCAGAGATGCTGCTTCAAGGGTCTCTAGTTAGCAGCGTGCACCCGTCTCTGGGAAACCTCCAGCTGCTTCAAAGCTTCCACCTGCCACTAGCCTGACACCCACCGATGAGCCTCGCTCAGGCTGATGGTAGGGAAACGCTGGCGAGAAGAATGCAGGGCTTCGGCTGAGCCTCAGCATTGCTCGTGGGCGGTTCACGGGCTTGCCGCATCAGTTATGAATGGGAACACATCTGCAGGTCAGGTCCTGGGCCCTGTCTACACTGGGGAGTTATTTTGAAATAATAAGTGGAGCATCCACACTGCCAAGCCCGTTATTCTGAAATCGTTATATTGAAATAGTGGCCATGTGGATGAGCCACTGCTGCTATTTCGAAATAACGACTCCCCGGAGTCATTCAAAGGAATTACCCCACAGCGCTTCTTGGGGCTCTAAGTCGAGGTAGCATGTCCACATTAGGGGAGCCAGCCTCAGACTCATTTTGAGGCTTCCTGGTAGTGTGGACACGCTATTTCTAAATCGTTATTTCAGGAGTTATTAAATTGAAATAAGTTATTTTGAAATAATTTCCTAGTGTAGACAGGCCTGGAAGAACGATGATTGTGGCATGAAGCTTTGAGGGCAGGAAGATTAATGCTGGTTAAAGCAAAGGGTTCCCTGGGGTTTAATAAGCCCCTCCTCCTTGGCCAGGAAATTCCTTGGGGAAAAATACACCAGCCTCAAGTGTCTGTGCAGAATTCCAGCCAGAACCTCTGCCGGTGTCTGTCAATGCAGATCTGTGGAGATCAATGGGGCTAGGCCGAGTGCCAGGAGTTGGGGACCCGTCTCAGAATATTTTGTCTACTCGGTTTGTCCCGGAAGCTTTCCCTGCACAGCTAGCACGGAAATACTAAGGCCCAGCCCCAGTTTGCTGGGGAGGAAGTTGTTCACTGGCAGGATTTTGCTTTTAGAGTTTTACAAGAGCTTATCAGTCACCTTCTCCCGGTGAACCAGGGCTGCAGTTTCCTTTCAGCTGAGGAAAATCGCAGCCAGCGGACAGTTCTCGCACGGGACACAACGCAGGCCGGGAAAGGCGCTGTGGCAAACAAGGCTGTCTCCTGCCTAATGCAACGAAAGACTCAATGTGCATCTCGCGCCAACTCCTGGGCCTGGCTTCACAAGCTGTTTCCTTTTCCACGCAGTGATTGCAGTTGTTATTGTGAACCATCCCCATGGCCAAAATCTGAGAGGCACAGGGCAGCTGCAGGTGCCGCTGACGTCAGGGAGATGTGCAGGTGCTCCCTGCAACTCACGCCCCAGCCTCACAGACCAAGCCAACGGCATGGGAACAAATTTCAGAGGTCATGTTCAAAGGGCTTGCTCAATACAATGCAGCATATATTTATCTAATCGTGTTTCCCATATCCGAGGCAACCGGGAGGTGTTTTATTCATGTGAATGGGAGTTTTTAAAGTGTTTTATGGCAGTTCTTGTCTCTAACACTTAAAAAAAAAAGTTACAGAGTGAACTAGTGGCTTGAATTTACCGATGCTACTAAATCTGTTAACAGTTCGGGCAAGGGTTCCTGGCCTCTTTTTCACGCGTTACCATGGTCTAACAAATATTTGAGCTCAGAAGCCATTTCACCGGTGGATTCTTTCATCAGTCCCTCCCCGCTACAAAGAACCTGGATGCTTTATAAATAACAGTTTGGGCTGGCATGCGTTTGGCTTGGCTTAGCCAGAAGCTGGGAGAAATGGAACTGATCAAACAGTGCAGTTTGCAGGGCGGTTGTAGTTGTGTTGGCCCCAGGATATTAGAGACAGTATCTTTTATGGGATCGACTTCTGTTGATGAAAGAAAGAATCTTTCACGCGACAGAGAGCTATTCTTCAGGGCAGGGCAGGTGATGCCTGAAGAAACAAGGCCGAGAGGGGAGAGCAATGCAGAAATATTACGTAACGAACCGCTAGTCCCTTGGTGTGCCCTCGGCAATAGTAAACAAACCACCGAGTCCCAGCCATGTCACCTGACTCAGTCTAAAATACTGTAAAAACAATCCTATTTGAATTCACCAGGTCATACATCCACTAAACTAAGTCACTGCAGTAATATAGCTCCAAACTGTTCTCAAGTATGTTATTGGCTCACTCCTGTCTCACGTCCCTCCTTTAACCACTGATTCTGTGACGAGATCCACGTGGGTAGATCAGGTCTGGTGGTAGTTCCATTAATGTACGAACATAAGAACAGTCAGACTGGGTCAGACCAAAGGTCCATCCAGCCCAGTGTCCTGTCTGCCCACAGCGGCCAATGCAAGTGCCCAGAGGGAATGAGCAGAACAGGGAATTATCACATAATCCCTCTCTTTTCACCCATTCCTACCTTCTGGCAAACAAAGTCTTGGGAAACCATCCCTGTCCAAGTGGGGAAGAGGGTGTTAGGTGCATGGACCCCACTGCAGAGACAATAAGCTCTTTGGGCCCAGGACCTGTCTTTTTCATGTCCCAGGGGTTCCAGGGTAAGTGGATTTTGTGGGCCCCTTTACGCTCTAAGGTGGGGCCAAAAATGAGGGATCCAGTGTGAGGGACAGGGTTGCCAGTGAGTGGGATAGGGACGGGGGTACAGAATCTGGGTGGGAAGAAGGGTACAGGATCAAGCTGGGAACAGGTGCTAATATACTGGTGGAACAAGTGAAATAAAAAAATAAGAATTAGAAGTGTTTGGAAAAAGTGTTTCCCCCCCTTATGGAATATTTTGACCTTTTACCCAAATCCTGAAAACTGGTATTTTTTTAAGCCAAACACTGCTGAAGATGGAAACACTGAGGCAGAGAACTGAAAAAAATGTTTAGTTTTTGCCCCCCAAAATTTTGGTTTTTGGGTTTTCTGATGAAAAATAGAAAAGTTGCCTGGAAAGCAGAGACTTTCTGTGAAAATGTTCATTTAGCTGAGAACCCAGGTCTCAGGCTAAGGAGAAGAAATGGTCCCGGAGGGAAGTGTCTGGCCAGCCCTTACAGGAATAACAAAATTGGCTGTAGGCTAACTCAGGTTTCAGTACAGACAGCATGGGCAGGAACCTTGCATTGGAACGCAGCTGCTGTGAGGGATGGCACCTTCTCCGCCTACTGAAGAAGGTTTCCCAGTGAAGCAGGAAGTCTCACTCTACAGCTGCTGACTTCACCATTTGTTCCCAGCCTGTGTCAGCCTGAGCCAGGCAGGTAATCGTTCAATGCGTGTTGCAATTCCCGTCTTTGCTTTCTGGAGTTTGATGATGAGCCTCTTCCTGCAAGTGGCTGGGAAGCCTTGGAGGGCCAGTAGGCCTGTTACGATTGTTATCATTGATGGGAATTCCAGGCTGTACAGTTGTGGCAGGGCCGTTGTGTTTGGGAGAGGATTTTATTTAGAGCCGATATATTATAACACGCACAGTGCGTAGGGTGCTCTACAAATGGAAGACATCATCTGAGTGTGACTTGCACCCCTTAATCTTTATAGAAATATGCTTATGAACAGGAATGTGACATAACTTGAATATGTTTTATGCACTCTAGTTCACGGAACATAGCATTGAAAAAGCTACAATCTGCCAACTGTGCATATTCCATTTGTGCACATGTATCATTCCTGTATTTGAAGTTAGAAATAGGAAGTATAAACCTGTCACTAATCTAGTCACTAATCTAGATATGCTAAGTGAGGGCCATTAGTACTGCTCAAGGAGATTAATGGCCCTGTTTTCAGGCCAATGATCTGTAAATAGCCCTGTTCTTCCTGTAAGCCTGGAGGATGGTTGGTCCAGCCAAGACCTGTGGCCAGGTCACCTGAATCTGGAACCCATTTTGGATGCTGTACTTTTCCACTGGAAGCGTGAAAAGTTAAATTGAACACAAAGGATTCCTGTTTTGGCAACAGAAATATAAAGGTGGGAAACCAGACATCCCTGGTTTCTGTCTAAGATGTCTGCTGCAAACACCTGGAACGGAACATTAAGAAGGATCGGGCCCAGATAAGGAAGGCTACCCAGTCTGGGAAAAAAGCTGATTAAAAGAACTTGAGGGTGAGATCTTACACGTAAAAAATTTCTAAGAGTATTAAGCTTAACTGGCGTGTTTTGTTTTATTTTGCTTAGTAACTTACTTTGATCTGTCTGCTGTCACTTGTAACCACTTAGATCCTACCTTTTACACTTCATAAAATCACTTTTGTGTATTAATACACCCAGTGTAAATAATTGTTCCCTGGTAGGCACAACAGCTGTCTGTCTCTCTCTTTCATTGATGAAGGGGGCAAACAATTTATGAGCTTGCTCAATATAAAACTTCATGCAGAATAAGATGGATTTACCTCAGGTTCTGGTCCCAATGGGGCTATACACCTCGGTGCTGTGTCCAGTGCCTTTGAGCTGAGCAGCTCTCAGGGTCCGTATTGCTCTGCTGTGGGCTGTGATTCCTACTGGAGGAGACCAGAGACTCTGGTACAGCAGGACAAGGTAGTGGTGTACCCCAAAAGATAGGTAGGTGGGCTCAATGGTACTACAGCACATCAAGTGAGAGTCTCAAAGGGATCTGTGTGACCAAACCCATCACCCAAAGTTTGAAATGCTGGTTTGTAGAAGTTTTGCCCTTCCGAAGCACTTGCTTCCTGATATGTCTTTGGCATTTATCGGAAAGGATGAACTGGTGTGTAACTCAGAAGTCTCAGGTCTAAAATCTGCTCTATACTCTGTAGCATTTACAGAGTATGGATGTTAAGGACTAGTTGACAGGATGGTCTACTAGTTGTTCTCCCCGCCTTGATGCCTCTATCAGCAAGTGGCATTTCAAAGGGGCAGCGCGCAGAGCCCGGGGTCTCCAGCTGGCCCCGGGCTCTGTGCACGCTAAGCCTGGGATCAGCTGTGCGGCACTGTGCCTTTGAAATGCTGCTGCACCGTGTGGAGCCCGGGGTCAGGTGGGGAGTCCCCAGCTGCCCCCGGGCTCCATCTGGCACTGCCCTTTAAAACGCCATGGTGGCATTTCAAAGGGGCAGTGCTGCCCTATCGACTAATTGTATATTTTGCATCAACGTTTTGATTAATTAAATACCCGATACTTAACATTCTTACTGCAGCTAGGTTTGTGCAAGGCAGCTTATTTCGACCTAATTATGGAAATGTCTGCAGTTAAATTTTGCTCTTGCCAGGGTAGCTGCCCCATTGCGCCATCTTAATAACTCCACCTCCACCAGTGGTGTAAAGTCAAGGTCAATGCAATAGGTCCACATGGTGTCAGTTTAGACACTGTATTGATGACATCGACTATTCCTGGCTGTCAGGAGCCATTCCACAATGCCCCGCCCTGACAGTGCAACCCGCAGAGGTGCTCCTGTGAGGACGCATGCTGCCGACACAAGGAGCAAAGGGAAGGCATGCACAAACAATGCAACTACTGCAGCAGCCGTCTGCTGATATATCTCAGGTTGACTTACTGGTGTCATGTGGGGATGGCCTAAGAGAAAGTGGTGTGTTCTAAAGAACTCTCCAACAAAATAATTAACCCATTCAACCCGATGCTGAGTCATTTCTGGCATGAACTCCAGATGCTTCCCCAGAAGTGTGCACTCGTTTCCGTTGTCTCTCAAGCTAACAAGGAAAGAAGGTGCGTGTCTTCTTGACCCTGGAGTGGCTGAATGTGCTTGGGCATTTCCAGAAAGCGTTACCAGTCGAAATGGATGGGACCCTCTCGACCTGACTCATTCCAACAGATCTTACTCAGGTGGCTAATCCCACGGTGGTCAGTGGAAGTACTCTTCCGAGTAAGGACATGGGGGAGCTGGAAGACGGGATGCATTGGAAGTGTTATCTATAGCAGGGAAGCACAGAACTAGGATTCAGGACTGAATTAAAGGCTCTGTGTCATGTTGTCATCTGGAGCAATGTTGTGGTGGCCCTGTCAGTCCCAGGCCACCTTGTTAGAGAAACGAGGTGGGTGAGGTAAAATCTTTTACTGGAGCAGTGTTGTTGGCAAGAGAGACAAGCTTTTGAGCTTACCAAGAGCTCTTTAGCCGGTCTGGGAAACTTCGGGCTTGGGGCACTGTGCTGCTTCAATGTAGACACAACTAACACCAATGGGAGGGATTCTTCCCTCAGCATAGGTAACCCACCTCCCAGAGAGGTAGTAGCTCTTCTGTCAACACAGCAATGGCTACATGCGGGGGGCAAGGCGGGGGGGCGGGGAGGGAGGCGGGGCTATGCCAATAGAATTATGTTGCTCGAGGGTGTGGATTTTTCACACCCCTGAGTGCTGTCGTTATACCAACATAGGTCTGTAGTATAGACCTCACCTAGTTTTCCTGTGTAGACCCGGCTTGGGTATAGACAAGCTCTGCTCCTAGGGTCACAGCTGAATACAAGATAGACCAGACTGCTTAGCGTGAGTAGTTATCACACATTGCAAGGCTCCATTCCAGGTGAAGTGGCCCATTCACACCCCTCTGTCCAGTCATAGGGCAGACAGGAAGGGAGCAGGGGAGGGAGGGCTTTGCATATTGCTGTAATAATGTCTAGTTAAGATAATAAACCATCTTGTTAGTCTTTAAAGTGCTACATTGTCCTGCATTTTGCTTCAGCTACCCCAGACTAACACGGCTACATCTCTACCACTAGTCAAGATATTAATTTAAGCTCTTGGGCTCATTTTTGGAAAGTGTTGGGCAGGTTTCCTTTGAGACTGAGGCCACTGGATTTAAAGTTTCTTACAGCTAGCTATAAACTCCTAACAAACTCCCCACTGGCTTCCCCTCACCCACCCCCATTCTCCCTATGACTGGTGGGGGGTTAATGGTTAAGGTTACGATGTTAAGGTGTCATTTTGCCTGGAAATACGTGTTAACTACTTATGCTAAATAATGTGTTCCACCTGGCATTTAGCTGTGACAGAAAACTCCTGTGTAGCTCAAAAGTTTCTCTCTCTCACTAGCGGAGGTTGGTCCAGTAGAATATATTACCTCATCCATCTGTTCTCTCATTTTGAACAAGTCATTTAATCTCCCAGTGCCTAGTTACCCACCTCTAAAATGAAGGCAATAGCACTCAATCAACCCTACGGTGCTATTCTGTCATTCTTTCCTACGGTGTTTCTTGTACCTTTCTCTGAAGCATTTAGCACTGGCCACTCTTGGAGTACATCTACACTACAGAGGACGCTGCCGCTGTTGATCTTCCAGGGTTTGAATTAGCGGTCTAGTGAAGACTGCTAACTCGAGGTGAAAGGGGTGCTCTGGTCCTGCTTTCCCGAGGAGTAAGGGAAGTCAAAGGAAGAGTGTTCTTCCTGCAGTGTAGACCGCACCAAAAGCCGAATTGAGATACTTCGACTTCAGCTACGGAATTAACGTAGCTGAAGTTGCATAGCTGAGCTCAATTTTGTCCTGTAGTGTAGACGTTCCCTCAGAGACAGGACTTTGGACTAGATGGACTAATGCGTTGATACAGCACTGCCTACGTTCCCAACACACACTTGTAAACAGTCTTTGTGAATCTTTGATTAAAGAGCTGTATGCATGGAAAGTGATTAGTTTGGGGGACTTTTTTAAGCTATTTGGGATTCATGTAACTATAATTGAGACCCCTGGAGCAATATAATGGAGTGATTGTATATTGTACAACAGACAGCAACAAATCATCATGATGACAGAGAAGAAAATCAAATCAAGTGGACTTTTTGAAGTGTAAACATATAAGACTATTAAGGATGTGATCTTGAGTTAATCCCAAGATGTAAATTCACTTAATACAAAACATAGCTCATCGTAAGGGGAGAAAAATAAGCCCCAGCTGTGGTGAGAAAGGCTGGCATTCCCCAAGGAGAGATGATTTTCATTGCCTTTCCAGCAGCTACCCTGGGAATACACATTTTTCAAGTGCCTTTTTCTGCCTCTCCTTTTACCTTTGGCTGGGCAAGTTGGGGTGATTGCTTTTAAGAAGAGAAATGCTCGGTGGGAGCAAAGGAAAGAAACCATCTTATGGAAATGGCAGCCCTGGGGTGAGGAAGGCAGTGCAGCCGGATGGAAAGTGGCTCTCTTTAGCTTGTGCCAAAGCTGGCATGTTGATGCCGGAGGATCCTGGTCACCAGGTGTTAATGGGAATCCCAGCAGAGACTCTGCTCCAGATGTTGTAGGCTAACTGAGATAAATGACAGCTCTCTACTGATTACACATTTAAATAGCACGAGCTTCACACTAGGGATCTGGAGATGCTATTTCCCATGGAGACCCACTGGCTAATCACATCACACCTCTTAACTCCTTCATTGCTGCCACTCTTCAATCAACCTGGGTATTTTGATGCTGGTCCTTACTCCTGTTAAACATAAGTTCTTCAGAATTCTGTAGTGTTTGGGGTTTCGCACCGTGAACAGAGCACTAAACCAAGGAAATCTAATCTCATAAGAGGGGGAGCTAGACTCTCTCCCTATAGCCCTCAGATTTTCAAGGCGGAAAGGGACCAGCTGTGATCATTTAGTCTGGCTTCCTATTTATCACAGGCCAGAGGAATCCCCCAAACTGCTTCCTAGGCCAAACTTTTAGAAAATTATCCAACCTTGATTTTAAAATAGCCAGTGATGGAGACTCCACTACAGCCATTGGTAAATTGTTACAGTTAGCATTCAATATTTACACCTCATGTCCAGCCTGCATTGTCTTTGAGTCACTGGATCACATTAGACCTTTCTCTGCTGGGCTGAAGGATTTGCTCCCTGGATACGTATGTACAGATTGCATCCGGTCACCTCTTAGCTGTCTCTTGAAGGGACACAGACTAAGTCTATCACTCAAAGGCAGGTTTTCTAACCCTTTAATCATTCCCTGGGCTCTTCTCTGACTCCTCTCCAATTTAGCCACATTTCCTTGAATTGTGGGCACCCAAACTGGACACAGTATTCCAGCCGTGGTCACTCCAGTGCCAAAAATAGCAGTAAAATAACTTCCCTGCTCCCATTTGATAGTCCCGTTTACACATCCCAGGATTGCAGTAGCTTCTTGGGCCACAGTATCACACCAGGAACTCATGTTCAACCATTTATCCTCAATGGCCCCCAACTCTTTTGCAGAGTCCCTGATTCTGAGGATAGAGTCCCTCGTCCTGTAAGTGCGGCCTGCATTCTTTATTCCTAGTGATACACATTTCTATTTTGCCATTCGAAAACGTGTATTGCTGGCTTGTGCTCAGTTTACTAAGCAATCCACATTGCTCTGCACCAGTGACGTGTCCCCGTCACTACCACTCCCACAGTCTGTGCGTCATCCGTGAACTTTATCTGTGAGGACTTGCTCTTTTTTCCAGATCACTGATAAAAATGGGATATTGTGTAAAGCCATGAACTAGCCCCTGTGGGACCTTGCTGGAAACGCACTCGCTCAATGACATTTCCCCGTTACAGTTACATTTTGAGACCTATCGCTTAGCCAGTTTTTAATCCACGGAATGTCTGTTGTATCAATTCCATATCATTCAAAGGCTTTAAGGGCATAGAGCCAGATTTGCCAGCATGCTCTGGGCCATGCCATTGGAGAAAACAGCCATCAGCCCCATTCAGCTGGTCAGAGAAGAGGACGTGAGGTGTCATGACGAGGGCACAAAGCCATGAATGAACTTGGGTGAACCTGGGCTCCGCTCCCTTCGTCCACGTCTATCCTCTGGCAATGCCATGGACTTTGCTGGAGCTGCTCTAGATTTACCCGCATGGGAGCTGGATTAGAATTAGGTCCTAAGGGGTGGGTTTTACCATCACCTGTGAAGACTTGGGAGTTAGTGTCCTCAAACAGCAGCAAATAGTTAATGCAAATAAGCCACTTTTTACAGTAGGGTAGAAACTGTAAGCATCAACCCCAGGACTTTGGGTAATGAGCACGCACAGGGTAAAGAGACAAACCTCTCCCTTTGCAATCAGTTCTTTCCTTTGTATTGAATCTTCCTAGAACTCCAGTGACGTAGGATTCTATCCACTTCCACAGTACAAATTAAACCCTAACGTTATTCTGCACAGAAACTGTTCCGATTTACTCCACGGAATTATCTTCAGCAGCAAAGCATTTGAGTCCTGCGGCTGAGAGAACAGCCCAGTGAAGAGCACACTCGCACAGCGCCGCTTGTGTCATTATTCCCCTTGTACCACAGGTACTCGCTACCAACAGGCAAATGAGCTACAGGCACCAAGCAGCTCATTTCACACAGTCGTCTTTTGTGTGAGCTTTGCATTACAGCAGTGTTATGCAAATCCTGGGGTTGGGTTGTGGAATTAGTTTTCATAAACTGTACCCCCGTCTCAGACTGGAGAAAATCTCGGTGCATCTATCTTGCCTGATTTATTTTTAATTATTATTTTCAGTAAAAATATAAAGCTGAAGTGGCACATAGGAAGTTCTAAATTTCATGGGAAGTTTATTATAAGCTCAGTATCTCATTTATAAAAGATAGTTTATTGTCTTTCAGTCTGTGAAAACCAATGGTGCCTACAAATTCGCAGGGATCATCAACAACCCCTTCACAAGACACAACTCATCCGGAATAGAATAACCACTAAAAGAAAGATCAGTACCACCACTGTTTCAGATTACACATATGAGTGTATAAATTATATATTAAATACATACACTGGACTAGATGTTCAGATGATGTAAATCAGCACAGTTCGGTGGACTTTAACCGAACTCTGCTGAATTATCACAGCTGAAGTTCTAATGTCTGGGTAAATGAAAGATTTTCTGTCTTCTGCTGAGTGTCACCAACCCTGAAATAGTATATTCTTCCCTTTCATGCTGTTTTAGATTACTTCTGGAAGAAATTCCAAGTTTCACAAAAGAGAAGAATCTAGCCTCCCTACATCCATCAGTATTTTAATTGTATACACACACACCAGAAACTCCTCCACAATTAAAACTGTGTTGTGATTTCCATTTAAAAAAGAATTAAATTTCTTTCTTTCTTTCTTTCTTTCTTTCTTTCTTTCTTTCTTTCTTTCTTTCTTTCTTTCTTTCTTTCTTTCTTTCTTTCTTTCTTTCTTTCTATTGGTAGCAGAAAGAGAGAGAGAACATGTATATATTGGCAGAATAGAATTCTACTAAAATTCTGACTTGACATGTTCATGGAGCTAAGGGTTAGTAAAGGTTTTGCAAAGCACACATGTCTGCATTTTGTATTAATCTTGAAGTATCTTAGCCATGTTAATTTTCTAAAGGAAGAGGACTTAGTGAGCCAAATAACCCTGTGCATTGCCAGTATTTTTCTTTGTTATTATTCTTGGTGTTCAAGAGGAAGACACAGAAATTAAATACTCTTTAAAGTCACATCTGATTATGATTTAAGCAAAGGAAAAACAAACTGTTCAGAGATGCTGCACATTGTTTTTCTTATCACTGGAGCGGAATATTTTGGATGACAGGGTAAGTGATATATACTTTCTATGTAAATATCTGATTAAATATTCACAAATGATAGAGGCACCCAGGAAAAGTTGCTCTCCAAGGGCTAGTTCTGTTCATGGTAAAGTAAATGGAATCACCATGGTGGAAAGCCAGTGTCAGGAAGATCAGAGACCAGGGTATAATCAATGGCTAGAATTTGCCACATAAATGATAATTGAACATTAAGACTAGGGTACACTCAGCTAGTGTAAATCAGGGGAGCTCCCCTGACTTCAGCAGAGATACTCTTGATTTATACCAGTTGAAGAATCTACTGCAGATACACAAGTGCTAAACACCCTTGATGCTGAAGCATTTTATAAGCGAGTATTGCTATATGTTAGCTAGCGCTGGACTGTGATTCAGATGACAAGTAAAAATGAGTTATAGTTGAGTTTCTGATAGGCAAGTTTTCTGACCATAGCATTACCCAGTGTGTGGCATGACTTCAGAACTCTGGCTAGAAGACCCCAAAGATTAGAATGATAAAGCTAGCCGGGATATTTCATAGGAAAATGCTGATGCATCCCAAATGAAACTTTTCATGGAAATGTACTATGTTTAACAAGATTTCTCAAGATGGAATATCTGAGGGGGTGAAGGTGGGGAGGAGAGAGAGATCCACCACAGAAGATCCATGGCCCATGAGCTAGGGCATTAACTTGAGTCTCACATTTTAGATGAGTGTCCAGACCACTGGGCTATTTTGGGGTGGGACTCACTCACTCACTCATTTTCTTTCTTTTTTTTTGTACAAATATTTTGAAAGGACTACTTTGTGCCCCAGTGCAGAACAGAAACAGATGCAGAAACTGCCCCCACCCCGCCCTGTGGAATAGGGTTGCTGCTGGGGTCAGCTCTAAGATGTATTAACGGGATGGGGTGCATGGGGGCACTACATGACTGGAAAAGAGGGGGTGGCAGAAGATACTGAGAGGGAGAGACAAAAGCAAATATTCCTGCAGGTCAGAACTTAGGTGAACAGGACAAAGGCAGGGGCGGAGCCCTGGGGACAAGAATGGGAGGAGATGCAGGACAGGAGTAAGGGGCTTTAGCAGAGCTGTGGAGGCCCAGAACTAGGGAGTGCTACAGGAGAGCACTGGCAGAGCTGGAGGCAGGGGAGAGGGCTTTAAGGGGGTGCTAGCAACCAGGAGTTAGGGGCATGCCACGGCTGTGTGGGAGCCCAAGAATGAGCTAGCAGGGTGCACTGCGGGTCAGGAGAGACTCTGTGCAAGCCACGGGCTAGGAGAGCGGGGGTCTACACAGTGACCTCTTGATCAGCCACCTGCGCTCCCCTTAACACTTGCCAATTTCTCCCTCACTTGTCTCCCCAAAAGTCCAGACCCCCTTCCCCAGAGCCAGGGGGAGCTGCGACGCACGAGGCTTCCTAATTGCTTCAGGAATTTCTGTGCCTGGTCCGAGAACAGCCAGCCCCGACAGCCGAGACCACAGCATCGGGAGGGAGCTACCATCCACGCCCTACACTGCAGCGCTGCCTGTGAATCCTCCCAGAACCTTTCTCCGACGATAAACTGGAGACTCCGTATTGTTTACAGCCCAGAGGGGCTGGCTTTCTTGCCTCCGCCCGGGTGATATGAATCACCCCCAGCACACGGCTGTTTCTCGTTTCAGCCCTGAGCCTCACTCAATCCCTCAGTCGAGACCCCGGGTGTTACTGGCTGGGGCAGGGCTTCTGCTCGAGACAGAACCGACCCAAACACAGCACCTCACCCCCCCCCCCCTCCGCTCTCTCTCCTGTCCGTGGCTCGGCTGAAGGCAGGCCCCGGGGCTGGGACCCATCTTCCGAGGGAGGTGCTGCTAAAACGCGCCACCTCCCGTGCGCTCCCCCGGCGCGCCGTAGCCGAGCGACAAAAGTCACCGGAACCGGCCGGGCTAGGACCGCCGCCCCCACGTCATCGGGATGGCCCGAGGCCGAGGGATTACTGACCCTGAGGCAGGGCTGGAAAGTGACCCCGGCGCGGCCCCTGGGTCAATGTTCCCCGCCAGCCCTCGCCGCCCGCTCCCGCCCCAGGCTCGCCCGCGGCGCAAAGCCTGAGCGCAGAGAAGCGCAGGCGGCCGAGGCTCTCGCTCTGCGCCCCAGCTCCCCGTAGGCACCCGCGAGCCCCGCGACACTGGGAGATTCCCGGGGGCCAAGGCACCGCCCTGCCGCGGCTTTCCCCAGCCGGTTCCGGCCCGGCCACATCCGCCTGCGGCTACCTGGGAACCCGGCTCCGCCTGAGCCATCTAGCCACTCACCCGGTCAGCCGGGCGCGGGCACCAAAGCGCCTCCCTGCCTGTCCGAGCCCCCGGGGGAACGGTCCAGCCGAGCTGGGCAGGGGACCCCCCAGCATTGCCAGGCTCGCCTGAGCTTCTCCTGCTAGACCCCAGGGCTCCCGGCGAGCCTGGCTCTGTCACCCGCCAGCCAGTCTCCCCTGGGCCAGGAGTCCCGAGCTCGCCTGGGTCCCTTTGGCCAGACCCCCCGCCCGCCTCCCCACGCGGCCCCAGCATTGCCGGGCCCCTGAGCCCCGACGGCCCCACGCGCCGCCCCGCGCGCGGACTCACCCACGCACTCGTTGGCCTCGCGGGCCGTGGCGCGCTGCCAGGGCCGGTCGTAGTGGAAGGGCTTGCAGCGGTCGCACTCGGGCCCGGCCGTGTGGTGCTTGCAGTCGCACACCAGGTGGTCGTCGCGGTCGCGGAGGCAGCGGGCCGCGTGCCCGTTGCACTTGCAGCGCCCGCCCACCTGCAGGTCGGAGACCGCGTAGAAGTAGGAGTCGCGGGCCAGCTCCGAGTCGTCCTCGTTCTCGTCGCCGAAGGTGTGGAGGCGGCTGAAGGCCACCTGGATGTCGGTGGCCGTGACCCAGTCCTGCAGCACGGGCGAGTTGTCGAAGTCGTGGGCCGAGGGGCGGCCGTCCAGGGTGCTGAAGGCGATGAGGCCGCCGGCCAGCGGGCGCATGTCGGTGTGCGAGTCGGTGCAGAGCGCCTCCTGCTCGTTCTGCTTGGTGACGGCGGCGCGGCTGGGCTTGGCGAAGACCTTGCGGCACTGGGCCGAGTAGAACTGGAAGGGCACCCAGCTGCGCCCGTAGTCCATGGACTTGTAGATGGCCATGGACTCGGGGCGCGGCGAGCAGAACTGCAGGCTCACGTAGGTCACCTCGAACTTCTTGCCCAGCGAGAGGGTGAGCGTGACGTTGTGCGGGTGCTGCACGAAGGGCTCGGACTGCCAGCACGTCAGGTTGTGCGGGTTGTTGAGGTCGGTGAGGAAGGCGGGCGGGTGCGCCCGGCGCGGGTCCGAGGCGTTGCAGAGATGGCAGCTGCGCACCCGCTCCTCGCCGCGCTCGCTCACCACGCAGTAGCGCGCCGGCGGCCGCCCGCAGGTGCTGGACACCTTCACCTCCTTGCCGAAGGCCGCGTTGACGAAGTCGGGGATGCACCGCCGCGGGTGGCCGTGCTCGTCGTAGCAGGGGTCGGGCTGCGCCGTCTGCACCGCGAACATGCCCAGGCCGTAGCCGCCGCGCGCGCCGCCCGCCAGGCACCACGCGGCCAGCAGCGCGGCCACCGCCCGCCAGCACCTCCCGGGCATCCTGGGCGCGCCTCCTCGCGGGAGCCTGGGCAAACACACAGAGAAGGGGGAGGTGAAGCCGCCGCCGCCACCGAGCCCAAGGAGGCTGCAGCCCGGCCCGCCCGCCCGCCCGTCCGCCGCGTCCCGGAAACGCTGCCCGGCCAGAGCCTCCAGTGCCAGGGCCCCCCGGCTGCGGCTCGCGGGGCGCAGGGAGGCAAACGCTCCGGCCGGGGAGAAGCGCGCGGCCGCCGGTCCGGCTCCCCGGCGCTAGCCCGGAGCTTGGGGCCCCCCGCAGCCGGGGCCTCGGGGGCCAGGAGGTGGGACGCTACCTGGCTCGCTCTGGTTCCCTCCGGCGGCGCACGAGGAAAGTTTCCGGAGCTCGCGGGGAAGGAGGCGGCGGCGGCCCCAGCTCGGATCCGAGCTCGCCTGGCTCGCGGAGGATGCGAAGCGGCGTGTGGCTCAGAGAGCCCCGAGTCTTCCCATCCTCAGCCCAAACCGCAAACACCCTAGTGGCGGGGCTCGGCCCTCCCCGCGCCTTGCCCCGAGCCTGAGTGACGTGCCCGGCTCCGCCGGGGGCTGAGGTCATCTGCAAGAGTGACACGCCGCTCGCCCAGGGAGCAGCACAACGGCAGCCGCGGGGGGGGGCAAAGCCACTCGCTCAGCCGGGGGGAGCGGGGGCGGCGGGGGGACGGAGCAGACAGGGAACCCGCCCGAGCGGGCTCCGCAGTGCACAGCGGCTGTTGGAGCGGCGAGCCTCAGGCAAAGGGAGAGAGGAGTCGAGGGGGGAGGGGCTTGGCGTCCCCAGCCCCTGGTCAGGCAGCAGGATCGGGCCCCGCTCTCTCCCTTTGACAGTGGCAAGGACCTTCCTCGTGTGCCCCTTAGGGAAGTGATGGGGGAGGGGAGGGGTCCCTCTCCGTTACTCTATGGGCTTCGCTGGGAGGCGGGGGTGTTACTGGGGGCCCTGAGGGCATCTGGCCCTGAGCCAGGCTTTGCGCGAGGCTCTGGTTGGTATTTTCCCGCCCGCACGGCGCGCAAGGCGCACGGGTTGGAGCCTGCAGCCGCGCACGGGGTGCAAACAGGGTCTGGTCGCAGTTGCAGAAGGCAGAGCAAGTCTGTTCGGGAAGCGCACGGGAAATGAGAAAGCAAGTGCGGGGAGGGGAGCTCGGCGGGAGCAGCCTTGGCGCGCTGTTGCGCCCGCGCAAAGAGGGGTCAGAAAGCTAGCGCGGAATCGGTACCCATGAGCGTCAGCGAACGCAGGATCGGGCCCTTTTCAGTCCCGCTCTCCAGGCCAGGCTCGGGCAGAACGTCGGCTGCTCTGTCCCCCCCTGGGCTTTTTGCCCCAGGCAGGAGCGCAGGATCGGGCCCTTGCCATGCGGCTGTGCTCGCTGCCCAGGCGGACGCCTTCGCCAAGAGCCTAGAGCGGTGCGGGGCCCTTGGACTGGGCGAGCTGGCAGGACTTGGTCACTTTCTAGGTGGAGAACAGAAGCAAATCTACTGCCGGGGGCAGCCCGAGCGTTTGGGAGAAACAGGGACCCTAATGTAAGAACCATCCTGAGTAATGGAGCTGGGACTACCGGTGGGCACTAGCAGCCTCCCTGGCTCCCATCTCGGGTCTATTCTCCGGGGAGCACATGTCAGGGTGACATAAAAACACCTGCTAGGAAATTGTACAGTCCAAGCTTTTTAAACTGTGTAGAAGTTCCCAGTACTGGCCAGGACAGGCCCTCTCCACCTCCTCCAGGGATATCGACCCAGGAGCTGCTCTAGGAAACCCTGCAAATCGCTTAATTGCCTCTCACAACCCAAGAGAGCTGCTTCCAGTCCCGCCACACGCACCCACTGCATGTACATTACGTGCGCACACATTGCACACGCACATTGCCCGCGCACACATTGCACACGCACATTGCCCACCCACGCACATTGCCCGCGCACACATTGCACACGCACATTGCCCGCGCACACGTTGCACGCGCACATTGCCCGCCCGCACGTTGCACACGCGGCGCACATACACACATTGCACCTTGGCACCCCGTAACAAGTTCAGAATATTTGGTTCCCTTCCCACGGGCGACGGTCACCTGGCCGAGGTGCCAAGAGCTCACTATCATGACCAGGGCCGGCCCAATTATGGGTGCCTCTCCAGACTAGTTCCTCCCCAAAGCCCCTTTTAAGCCAGCTGTGCACGCGCGGACACTGGGCGCTTATTGAATTGGCAGCGCAACGCCTCCCCCTGTATCCCCGCTCCCCAAACTCCGCTGGATTCCAGTGCCCTCTGCGCCGGGTGTGTCTGCGGGTTGCCTCCTCGCTTCTGAGCAGCAGCTCCGAGCGCTACCGCTGCTGCAGTGCAAAGGCCAGGGCTGCCCTCGGGGCTTTCAAACGAACCGCTCCTTTGCATCCCGGCCGGGGGCATCGCCGGAGGGAGGCGGGGGGAGTCCCGTGAGACACCTGGCAACGCAGCTTCTTCTCCGTTCACCCCCATCGCCAAGTCCCCCAGCGGGCCGCGCTCAGCCCTGCCCCAGTGTCTGGAACAAGCGGAGCGTTCCCCAGTCCGTCCCCCCCAGCGAGGCGGGGTCTCCTGCTCGCTCGCAGGGCACAGGCAAGGAACCCCTCAGCCTCCGGTTTGGGATCCTTCTCCCCTGGAGTGCCATCTCAGAGCCCTGGCGGTGCCGAGCCGCGTAATTCACCAGCGATCAGCAAGAACGAAACCATCCCCAAGGTCCCCAGGCCCACGACAGTGTCTCCAGCCCCACTACACCCCGCTGTCTTATGAACACTTTTCTCCGCACTGGGAAGCTGTGTCCCTCTGTCTTTTGAAGGGTGTTTCACTAAGGGTGTGTCTACACTGGAGGGCTTAGCGCCAAATAAGTTGCCTCAATAACCTATCTCATTTCAAAATAGCTTATTTCGGAATTGAGAGCGTCTACACTGCACCGATTTCCAAATAGAGCACTCTTCCCCCCCCCCCCCCCACTTCCCTTGTTCTTTGTACAATGAGGGTTACAGGAGTCAGAGTAAGAAGTTTGACAGTATTTTGATATTATTTCAAAATAACTGCCTGCTGTGTAGATGGGGACTAAGGCTATGTTTAGACTACAAAGAAAAGTCAGAAAAAGATAGGCAAATTGTAAATCGCAATTTGCCTATCTTTTCCTGCTTTTCTTTGAAAAGAAATTTTTCCAACATTTGGGTGTCTACATGGCACGAAATTTTGGGAAAAACCGTCTCTTTTGAGCCATCCCTTCTTTCCTCCTTCCTCATACAAGGAGGTTTACAGAGACGGCGGAAGAACCACCCACTTTTCCAAAACTTTGTGCCGAAAAGCGGACACATTCCTTGGAGGTGGCATTGGTTTCCCCATATACTGCTGCTATCCCGGAAAAGTGCTGCCGTCTAGACGTAGCTTTATAAGTTCTTTTGAAATAATGCTGCTGCATAGACTAGCCTAAACATGTGGACTGCGCCCACGAAAGCGCACCACCCTACACAGGACTGCTCCTTGTTGGGAAAGTTACAGACTTGCACGGCCCCTCCCAGACCTTTCAAGAAGGGAGAGAAGAAAGTATGGACCGGGCATTCAGGGACAGGCCCGGGTCGTGCAATACCTGCTTAACTCTCCGCCTTTCCCCTCCAGCGATCGCTGAAGAGAAGGGGGGGGGGTGCAGTGCTCATCTCGCCCCGCTCACGGCGTGGGACCCGGGCGAAGTTACTTTGTCCGGCAGACCTTTCCAATCCCGCGCACCAAACCCCGCTGGGAAAGGCGCGCGTGGCACCCTTAGGCCGTTGCTCTCGTGGGCTGGTTTCCCTCCGCGCTCAGCCCGCCTCGGGGCCGCAATCGGAAGAAAAATGTGCCCCCCCCCCCCCCCCCGCAGGTTTCTCCGCCATCTACGGGCTCCGGAAAGCCAAGGGGAAGCGCCCCGGTTGGGAACGGCGGGTGGGCCAGCCGGTCCCGCGTGTTCACACGCACTCGTGGCCTGTGACCCCACGGGGCTGCCCCCCACTCTCGGGTTGTTTCCTCTCCCTCGATTCCGTGGGAACCCCGAGTTGTGGGGAGGCCCGGGCTCCCGGTCGGCCTGCGAGGGCCCTGCCCAGAAGCGCGTGGACAGGGATCCGAGGCGGGAAGGGGGGGTGATTTCGCAGACTCCCTGCGGTACCCGGGTCTCACATTCCCCGCACCGGCAGGCTTGGCGCGGGCCCCTCAACGGAGAGACGCCGCCAGGCCCACGGAGTCTGGCTCGGAGCACCCCAGGAGTCCTGCTGGACAGGCCGGGCGCGGGCGGGGGAGGCTCCGCAGGGGCGGTGCTGAGCGCGCTAGCCGAGTGGGGTTGGGCTGTGCAGCGCCAGGCTCTCGGGCTGGCCCAGCCCCCCCATTCCCAGCCCCAGCGCCGGGCCCGGTTCCCTCTCCCCACCCCCGCCCTGCCGGCCCCCGGATTAAAAGGGCAGTTTCATTTAGCCAACGGAGGTGCCTTTTCCGCACGGGCTCCCTGCGCATTTGTCACTCGGCGCGCCGCGATCTGCCCCTTGTTCCTGCGAGCCGCCGCGGGGACAGGCCCTGCCCGAGGGATGGGGAGCGATGCGAGCAGCCGCCCCCTCCCCTCCCCTCCCCTCCCCCGCCCCGCTCCCCCTTTGAATTCCTTTGCCACCGAGCTGAATAAAAGGGGTTGTTGTAAATTGAATTAGGGCCTGATTAATCTGCTCCCGCTCCTGCTCAGCCCAGCGGGGCGGCTTTGGCAGTGCAACCGCCCTCCCTGCAGGGCAGCCGGGCTCCGGCAGCCCCCCTCCGGCCCAGCCCGCTCCCCCTGCTGCTGGACGGATTTGTTAACTCGGCACCGTGAAGCCTCCCCCCGGGCTTTCTTACAGCGCCGTGTCCGCGGGCAGCGCCGGCCGGGGCAGGATTACAGGAGCCGCATTCACCGCCACGTTAACCCCGGCCACTGACTCGCCCCGGGGAGCGACTGAGATGAACCTGACCCCCCCCCCCCTAGTTCCCCATTGCCGCCCCCACAAGCCAGCGCTCTAGGGACAGGCTCCCTCTCTACGCGGGTTACCGGGGCAGGGCGCTGGGGCCTGGCTGGGGCGCGGGGCTGCGCTTCCCCGGGTCTCTCTCCGCACCCCCCTTGTTAACAGGGAGCGTTTTCCAATGGGCGGGGGGAGGGAGCTGAGCACCACGGAGGGAAGAAGAAGGGGGCACCGAACCGAGCACCCCGAATCTCTCGGGGGTGGAACCTCAGGGACTCTAGCGCGGACTTCTTGTGGGGGGAGAAACCCAGCTAGCGGGGAGCCGCAGCGAAAGTTCCGTATTTAACCCTGGGGAGGTTCCCTCCCCCCAACCATCCGATCCGACGGATTCTCTTCTAGTCCGTGAAACTGGCCCCCGGGCGAGCGGGGGGGGAGGGGAATGGGATGGGCGGGGTGGAAACCGCGGGTCGCTCCCTCTGATGTCCTTAGCCTCGTGGAGACACGTTCACCCCCGGCCCATCCCCCTCCCGCTTCCCTTGACCGATTTCCCACGTCGGGCCGGACTCCGGCTCCAGAAAGCCGGACCCGAAAGCCTCCAGCCGGGCTAAGTGCCGGGAGGAGCGGGGCTGGGGCGCGGGGTACCCCGGGGGCAGGCCGTGCGCCACGAGCGGGGTAGCAGCCAGGCCGCTTTCTCCCCCTTCGCGCGGCTCGGAACCAGGCCGAGCAGGCAAGCAGCGGGTCCTCGCTCTGTTCGGGGCGGGAAGCGTTTGCGGAGGGAGGGGGCTGCGAGCAGAGCGCGGAGACACCTCCATAACCCCCACCTTGCCCGGCGCCGGGGCAGCCTGAGCCGAGCTGGCCCTGGTCAGGCCACGTCCGTTTTCCCACGCGTGCCCGGCAACCCCCGTGGAAACGGCGAAGTTTCTCGCCCCTCGCTGGCGGAGGGGTGGCTCCCGCGCCAGCCTTTCCCCGCCATAGCACAAGCCGGGGTGTGCAGCGGGGAGGCCCGGGTACATCTCGGGGTGACGCTGCCTCGCCGGGCTGGCCGCTGGATCGCCGGGGACTCTCGGAGGCGAACGGGGAGCGAGTCCCGGGCTGCGTGCGGGGGCCGCGGGCCTGTGAGTTCGGCGCTCCAGGGGATGGGGCCGCTGCAGGTTAGCAAACGACCGGCTGCATCGGTCCCGCCCCTGCCGGCCCGCTCCGCTTGGCGAGGCCACTGGCCGCTGTGGGAGCGACAGGCCCGGCTGCAAACGGGGCTGGCCTGGCCGGATTCCGAGCGCGTTTTGCCTTCAAACCCTTCCCCAGCGAATGGCCCCTGCCCCAGCGGCCGCAGAGACTCCCCCGACGGCTGCCCGCGGGCTGCGGCTTTGCGCATCAGGACCTGCGGGGTGTGGCCCCGCTTTAAAACACGTGACCCATCCCGGGGCCCCGATCCGGCAGCTCGCCTGGGACGGCGCGGCCCTTCTCCGGGGTAACAAGAGTAAGCTCAGGCTGGGCGGGACCCCCGGCTTGGAGCAGTGCGGGGGGGCTGCTGCCTGTTAGACCTTTCCTGTTAGCTGGGGGCGCGCGCAGCCCGCGGTGCCCTTCGGATCAGCCGGCCGCGGCTCGGAGCGGGCCCCCACGCGCGGTGCCAGGGCGCCACGCACCTATCCCCACAGAGATGCTGCTAGACAGCTCTGCGGCGGGCGGGGACGGGCAAGGGGCTCCGAAGGAAGATGCCGCTTGTGGGACAGGAGCAGCCCGTCTTCTTTGGAACTCCGTCCCGTGTAAACCCACAGCCCGGCGCTCCAGACTCCGGACAAACACCCGCCACGGGACCCCCGGCTGCCCACGTCTCGCAGCTCCGGGTCAGCAGGAGGGGCCCTCGCTGGACAACGAACGCCCTCGGCCAGAAAACGCTCAGCGAACTTTGCTGCAGTCGCTTCCAGCTCTGCCCGACGCTTCTATCTAAGCTGCTCAGGATCTAACCTACTCCGGATCGGGCTGCCGGATCCCCATCTAGCCTACTCCGGATCACGCTGCCGGATCCGGATCTAGCCTACTCCGGATCACGCTGCCGGATCCGGATCTAGCCTACTCCGGATCGGGCTGCCGGATTCCCATCTAGCCTACTCCGGATCACGCTGCCGGATCCGGATCTAGGCTACTCCGGATCGGGCTGCCGGATCCCCATCTAGCCTACTCCGGATCACGCTGCCGGATCCGGATCTAGGCTACTCCGGATCGGGCTGCCGCTCGTTTTAAAACGGTTTGTTTATGAAGCAGGATCAATGAAAGAAACCACCTGACACGAATGATGAACAGCTCCCCCTTGGCCGCCTGCACCGCGCCGCAGGAATGCGGGACTGAGGGGCCAGCTCTGCTCCCGGACAGTCTGGCCCGCCCGGCTGGAGACCTAGAATCATAGAATCAGGGTGCGTCCACACAGCACCGTAAACTGGAAACGAGACACAATTTGCGCTATGCAAATTGTGTGTCGCATTTCAAATCTATTTCCAAATAGCTTATTTTGAGTCGTCTAGACAGCACCGAATTTTGAAATAACGCTCCCTCAACCCTCCTGCAACCATATTTACTGGGATGCTGAAATAGCGTGCTCCTTATTTCGGAAAGTATTTCGAAATAACGGGCAGCTTGTTTAGATGCAGGGTTGCGATTTCGGGGTACCCCCAAAATAGCCGTGCAGTGTAGATGTACACTCAGAGATCGAGCTCTCTCCTGCTGCTGAACGTTCGCCCTGAACCAGACAGCAAGGCACTGGCTCGCCCGTCGGCATCCCTGCCGGCTTTCCAGGGGAAAGGCCATTTCCTTATCGCCATACAGGCCGACCAAGTCTTTGGGGCATCTTTAGACTGGTAGAACAATGGGAGGGAACAGCCTGGGACTCGTAGGGCTGGTTGATGTGCTCACATTCTTGCTTCCCCCCTCCCTCCCTTCCAGGAAAAGGGTCTGATTTTCACATCATCTGGATACTTTTCCCTCTCCCCAGCAATGGCATGAACTGGGCTGACCTTCCCGGAGGTTTGCTAGGGGACAGAACAATGTTTGTCTTGTCCAAACACTATGAATTACTTGGGGCTCCATGACCAGCCGCAACCCACTGATACAAATAACATGCACAATTAGGAGAGCCCTTTCAGGAGAGGGAAAACAATATATAATAATAAAGTGCAGTGAAAGGGAGAGGCAGGCGGGACCCAGCCCCCACAGCTGTGCTGAGAAAGGGGGGTCTGTGTTTAGAACAGTGTGCACAGACAAGTGAATTTGTGAGTACCTGCTAATAGGGGCTCTATGGCTGGGTTTTCAAAGGAGTTGGGTGGCCAAATCCCTGTTAATTTTATTGGCTCTTTGGAAACCCAGGACATGAGTGGGAGTCTCTAGCTGGTGGGGGGGGGGGGGGGGCGGGGAGGGAGATGAAATCTTGGCCCACTGAAATCAATGGCAAAATGTCCACTGACTTCAACCAGGCCAAGATTTCACCCAGAATCGATGATTCTCATCAGATGACCTAACAACCCGCCAGTGGCAAAGGAAGCCGCTCCACCTCCGGGTTATGGAGGTCTCCAGTGAGAAGCCAGGATAAATAATGCAGCTAGATCTAACTCACTGTACACTTTGTTTACATAGCACCATGTTGACCTTTCCCTCTTAACGGTCTGGGAACAGAACTGGGTGAAGATTTTTTGGTCGATAGTAAATGTGCTGGTAATAAATTTGAGGGGCACTGATTCTGTTCATGAATTTGGGTCAAACCCAGCAAATAAAAAAATCCTGAAAACAACAATTTTTTAAATAGTTCAGTTGAAAAAAAATCAAAATGATTGTCAGAAAATGCTGACTCAGAATGATATTTTCAGATAGAAAGGAGTCATTGTGATCTCACATTTCCTAAGGTCATTCCAAATTGACATTCACAATATTTTATTTTGCTGCATCCACCTCTAATTATATTGCAGGTTGGTCATTTCAGTCATTAAGAGGCAGGGGAGAAATCAGTTTGGCTTAAAAATGAACAAGGTTTTTTCCCCCAGTTTTGTTTGTTTCACCTTCTGAAACAAACAAACAAAAATCATTACTTGCTCAACTGGGTTGGGAGCAATCCTGCATATTATTGAAGAACATAAGAACATCCATATTGGGTCAGACCAAAGCCCAGTACCTTGTCTTTTGACAATGACCAAGGCCAGGTGCCCCAAAGGGAATGAACAGAACAGACAATCATCACATGACCCTGTTGCCCATTCCCAGCTTTTGGCAAGCAAAGACTAGGGATATTCCCTGCCCTGGCTAAGAGCCATTGAAGGACCTGTCCTCCATGAACTTCTCTAGTTCTTTTTTTGAACCCTGTTATAGTCTCGGCCTTCACAACATCCTCTGGCAAGGAGTTCCACAGGATGACTGTGTGTTGTGTGAAGAAAAACTTCCTTTTGTTTGTTTTACACCTGCTGTCTATTAATTTCATTTGGTGACCCTAGTTCTTGTGCTACAGAAAGGAGCAAATACCACTTCCCTATCTACTTTCTCTACACTAGTCATGGTTTCATAGACCTAGTTGTCTCTTTTCCAAGCTGAAAAGTCCCAGTTGTATTAATCTCTCCTTCTTTGGAAGCCATTCCATACCTAATCCTTTTTGTTGTCCTTCACTGAACCTTTTCCAACTCCAATATAACTTTTTTGAGATGGGGCAACCACATCTCCATGTAGTATTCAAGATGTGGGCATAGCATGGATTTATATAGAGGCCATATGATATTTTCTTATTATATATTCCTTTCTTAATGTTCCCCAACATTCTGTTCACTTTTCTGACTGCTGCTGCACACTGAGTGGATGTTTTCAGAGAACTCGCCACAACGACTCCAAGATCTCTCTCTTGAGAGGTGACAGCTAATTTAGTCCCCATCATTGTATATATACACATTTGGGCTTATGTTCTCCAAAGTGCATTACTTTGCATTTATTAGCATTTAATTTCATCTGCCATTTTGTTGCCCAGTCACACAGTTTAGAGAGATCCTTTTGTAGATCTTCTCAGTCTGCCTGGGACTTACCTATCTTAAGCAGTTTTGTATTATCTGAAAATTTTGCCACCTCCCCATTTGTCCCTTTATCCAGACAATTTATGAATATGTTGGTACAGTTCCCTGGGGATACCACTATTTATCTCCTTTCTGAAAACTGACCATTTATACCTACCCTTTGTTTCCTATCTTGTAACCAGGTACCAGTCCACAAGAGAGCCTTCCCTCTTCTCCCATGACAACTTACTTTGCTTAAGAGCCTTCGGTGAGGGACCTTGGCAAAGGCTTTGAGGATACTTAAGTATACAGTGTTCACTGGATACCCCTTGTCTACATGCTTGTTGACCCCCTCGACGAACTCTAATAGATTGGTGAGACATGACTTCCTTTTACAAAAACCAAGTTGACTCCTCCACCACAAATTATGTCCATCTATATGTCTGACAGTTTTGATCTTTACTATGGGTCTAAAATTTACATTTTTTCAACTATAAATATAAGATTATGGGAACTAAATTAAATTGTATTCTCTAAAGGGCTATAAACCATGACTTATGAGGGAAGATAGAAAAAACTGGGTTTGTTTAGTCTGGGAAAGAGAAGAGTGAGAGGGGACATGGTGACATCTTTCAAGTATCTAAAAGGTTGTTCTAAGGAGGAGGGAGAAAATTATTCTCCTTAACCTCTGATGATAGGAGATGCAGCAATGTGCTTAATGTGCAGCAAGGGAGGTTTAGGTTGGAGAGGAGGAAAAACTTCCTGTCAGGTTGGTTAAGCACTGGAATAAATTGCCTAGGGAGGTTTTGGAATCGCCATCACTCGAGATATTTAAGAGCAGGTTAGACAAACACAGGGATGGTCCAACATGCTAGCCACTAGCCACGTGTGGTTATTTGGCCAGTTGAGTGTGGCTGCAAAACTGGTTGGACACTAAAAAACTAGATGGTGCTTGGTTCTGCCGTGAGGGCAGGGGACTGCACCTAATGACTTCTTGAGGGCCCTTCCAGTTCTATGATTCTGTGATAGTTTCGGCCAGTTTTCCTAGTACTGAGGTCGGGCTTACCAGCCTGTAATTGCTGGGCTCACCTCTGGAGCCCTTTTTAAAAATGGCCATCAGCTTCTCCCAGACGTGGAGTGTCCTACCCAAAGCCAGAACGGAGCGTGTAGTGAGGCAAAATGGCTTCCAAGCCTGACAGTGCAGGATGTAGCCCACCAGCCCACCCCAGATGGAAGTAACGGGGGGGAGAGAAGGGGTGAACAGGAAGTAGAGAGAGCCCCACAGCGCAGCGAGGGGGCGGAAGACATCTCACGCCAGCTGCAAGACTCCTGAGCAAAGCGCCGAGCTGCCCCACGCCCTGCCCCTGGAGGGAACCGAGGCTGGAGAGAGGTGACTGGGACAGTCATGGGCCACCTGTCCAGAAGCTGCTGAGGAGACGTGGCCCACAGACTGAGGTGGGAAGTTGCCCAGGGAACCAGGTGTTAAGTCAGGTTGGGCTGTCGCAGTACGAGTGTTTGGCAGGATTCCTGCTGACCCAGTGATGCCTAGGCTGGCACCCCATGGGATTGGATGGGTCCAGTTTCCCCTACCTCCCTGCCACCAAGCTCACCCCTGGGATGGGGGGCTGCTCACCTTGGCCAGGAAACCTGGACCGTGTCCGTGGCCTGCCCCAGCCCAAAGGCTGAAGATAAAATTCTCGCTGCCCCACCCAGGGGGTCAGACAGAGTCCCCTCTGCCCCCACCAGGAGGCTTGGGCTAAAGACTGTGTTGCCTGGCCCCACCCTATGGGTCAGAGCCTCTAGAGTGCTCCTTGCTTTTGTTTGCTGTCTCCTGCAGTAAGACAGAGGGGCCCCCCATAGAACCTGGAAGTGAGGGAGCATTACAGACTGCATTACATTTGCATAGCTGGTAATACGCATCCATCCAATATGGGCTAATAGCTCATGAAATCCTGGGGTTAGGAACGGGTCCTTGATTTTACTGATGAGCTGGGACTGCCCCCTTTCTGATGGGATAGCACACTTGTTTCTAGCTCTGGAGATCGTGAAAGAGCAGCCCTCCAGGGCTGGGAATTTCAAAATAGCGTAAAGTGTTTGCCCACTTATTTCCTGTTAATTTACATAGGAACTGGGCATCTAACTCTCATAGGAGGCTTTGCCGATCTCAGACTAAACTTACAACATTACTGTGTTTTGCAAATAAAACTGTTCCTATATTTACAAGTTTGGACAAAAATCAGGAGGAGGGAATTTAATGAAATGCTTCACTGACGATCTCCTCTATTTTTTGCCAGCTCTGTGGTTGGTCAGACATTTCTGATCCTTTCAAAATGTTGAAAAAATGTTGCGGTGGATTTTTAGTGGCATTTTACATTTATTTAGCAACCACCTGCACTTTTATCAGCAAAGGACTTTGGAGACTTGGTGATGTCAGTTGCATTTTTAGCCTAAATGCAGCCTGGATCTAGACATGAAGGTTATTCATTTTAGGCAACAATTTAAGAAGGCAGGAAAATAAAAGCTAGAAGGCTAGAACCCGATGCAGGGGAGACTTACGAGTCAACATAGGTCTCTCAACTTAGATTTGCTTCTTAGAATGAGGACACAATACCAAAGGGGGTAACACCACAGATAAGGTAGCATATACTACAGGGACTCCACGGGCCAGACCCTGCCCTTGGAGGATCTAGCCTGCACTGCACCCTGAGCTGTGTGAGCGGAGGGCAGGTCAGTGAGGTTTTTAGTTTGTTTTGGTTCTCCACCCCTGCCATGAAGAAGGACACCACCAGCATGTGGCACCGTGATGGATACTTTGGAAGGAGAAGGCTCAGAAAGAGGACCCCCATTTGATGGGATTAACTCAAGGAAGAAGAAAAGTTTTCACAAATCAGATAGGCACCTGGCTGGCTTTAAGCAAGTCAGTCCCGCTCGTTCTAAGGAGGCTGCTCACATGCTCATTGCTTTGCTGAATTGGAGCCACAGTAACCACATCACATTATCATTGTTGTAATGGTGTCAGAAGTCTTCTGAAAACAGTTTTCCAGCCCAGCATGGAACCCCAGAACCCCAGGCCAGGTTCCTCTCTTCCACAGTCTAAGTCCCACCCTAAAAAGCAACTAACCTGCAAAAAGACATTTCCATCCCCACGTCAGCCTGCCCCCTGCTGCAGCTGCTGGACGGATGGGAAGGTGGCCCGGTCGTACATGACCAGCAGGCCGATGAGCCAATTGCAGTGACACAGGAAGGTGCCAGCATATGGGAATTCTCATGCAGAAAGCCCACTATGCACGGAGCATAAGTACATAAGAGGGGCCGTACTGGGTCAGATCAAAGGTCCGTCTAGCCCAGTATCCTGTCTGCCGACAGTGGCCAGCACCAGGTGCCCCAGAGGGGGTGGACCAAAGACAATGATCAAGTGATTTGTCTCGTGCCGTCCTTCTCCAGCCTCTGACAAACAGAGCCAGGGACACCACGATGGTTCATTTGCTACCTTCAACTTCTCAATGAGAAGGTGCATTCCCATGCAGCAGCATCTGTGTCTGCCCCTCGCACTGGTTTGTGCAGAATTCTGACCTGTTTGCTCACTGGCACCTTGCACTGGGATCCGTGTTAGCTTTACCACTGATTTCAATGAAGATCCAGTCTGTGATCTTAGACCTGATCTCCATGCTCTTCAGCAATGCCTACGGTCCAGATCCTGCAGAAGCACGTGCACGTGCTTAGTTTTGCACACTGTGAATAGCGCTGTTGCTGTCCATGGGACTACTCACCGGGTGAAACACTGAGCACGTGTGCAAGGCAGGATCATGGCCCGAGTCAAGGATGCAGAAGCAGGCCCACAGTGCCAGGGAGTGTTTCGTTTTGCATGGTTCTCACGCTGCTTCCTCACACAATTTGAAATCAAGATTCCTCACCTCTATGGTGCACTGGTTTTGCCTCATACTTACAAGAGCAAGGAAGGGTGTAGATTGCCTGGTGTGTATCTAAAGTTATTTGGATAACACTGTACTCAGACTGGGAAGGAGTCGATTTTTATCTGTAAATATCGATTGATTTCACTGCACACATGTGCGTGCACACACACTGATGAAAAATGTTTTCATCAATAGTAATTGAAATGCACAGACAGGCAAAGCAAGAACAGAGCGGCTTGAGAGCTGGTGAGGGGTTGATTTAAGGCCCTTTTGTGCCTTCTGGCCTGTGATGGTGACACATTTGTGTTTTAACAATTCTAACAATATAATGTTTTGACTCTCAAAGTCAGCTGTCCTCAAGTAAAAAAAAGGCTTAAACCCCATAATTTTACATAACTGTGAAAAATAATTGATAACAAATTTAAAAATGCTTAAAAACGAACATAGACACCTGTCAAAATTATATATATAAAAATCAAATTCTGCTCCCTCCCCCCCGACTTTACGCCCTGGATTGAGGAGCCGTGGCCAAGCCACTGAGGCTCTTGATTATAGTTGTGGGCTGGAGTTTTGCAAAATCTCACACTGAAAGGCTGATTCCAGTTCACCCCATGGCAAATCCATTGGGTTACGGGCACCATAGGCAGTCAGATGTGACACTGGCCACATCTCTGGAAACCAGTATACCCCTGTCAGCCTTGTGAGCCACCTGTGGCTTGGAGCAAACATTGACTTTGATACAAGATGCGTTTATAAGCTGTAGATCAGCAAAATATTTAAGCATGTGCTTAACTTTAAGTATGAGAGTAGTGCTAGTAAAAATCAAAGGAATTACTTGAGTGCTTAAAAAATGAGTATTCCTGTGGCACCTTAGGCTGTGTCTAGACTACAGGGTTTTGTCGACAAAAGTGGCCTTTTGTCGACAAAACTATACCTGCGTCTACACTACCGCTGAGTTCTGTCGACATACCATCAACAGAATTCGGCCATTTTGTCGATGGTGGTAAACCTCATTCTACGAGGAATAACGTCTTTTGTCGACAGAATTCTGTTAACAGAAGGCGTTATTGCATCTACACTGTCCTTTGCGTCTACACTCTCATGTCGACAAAGTGGCTTGCTTTGTCGACAGAACTGGCGATAGTCTAGACGCTCTTTGTCGACAGAAGCCTGTAGTCTAGACGTACCCTTAGAGACCAGCAAAATATATATGGTGTCACTAGTGGGCAAAACCCACTTCCTCAGATGATGAGCTTAAAGTTCAAGTGCTTAAAGTTGGCTTTGTGCTTAAATACCTTGCCGAATGGGGGACATAATTAAATGAAAATGGAGTGCAGTTAATTGTATAGTAGGTGTCACTACATGAATATTTGATACCTTGTAAGACCTTTTTCAGATGCACTTTACTAATTCACAGACTTTATGATGCTTACAAAAAATCTGGCTGTTTCTAAACACTTCTCATCAAAAGCTTACTAGCAGAGTTGCCATAGCAGTGGAGGGCTCATACTTCTAGGATTCCGTTAGTTTTACAAAATATACTATATTGTACTGACAAGGGCCGTAGCGGGGTGACCATAAGCCTGGGTAAACAATTGTCAAAAGAAATGGAGAAAGCAGATCTGGTGATGCATTAAGTCCTGATCCTGTTACCATATTTGCTAACTTCCTTGGTAATTCTCACTAGTCACTAATTTGTAATGGTCTTGTTGTCACCAATGTGAATTAGTTAGAGTCTCCTATTATATATTATTGAGAGCACTCACCTCTGGAGTGCATGCTGTTGCTGCATGCAGGACTGCAGGCCTTTTCCTGGCACCCTTGCAGGTTATCAACCTGGCTTGACAGGAGTGGCTCAGCCCTTCAGCCAGGTCATACAATCAAAGTGATCCCCTGCAGGGGTAGCAAAGGTGCAACAAAACTGTCTATCTGCCCTCGCAAGGGTTGTCAGCCCCAGCTCTGGGCCCTTGAAATTCAGCCCTTCGCCTGAGCTTCCAAATGAGACGTGTGCACTTCTCTGGGTTTGCCCCACTCCAATAGTGACCAGTGGGGGCACCTGGGCCCAGCCACTATTGTGGGCTCCAACTACAGCAGCCACACACTGATTGGTTCAATTTATTGCTGCTACTTCCCTGGGCCTCTTCGCACCTTCACCCTGACCTCAGAGTTAAAGGCCTCCAGTCTTCTCTCCCAGCTTAAGCAAAAGTAGGAGCAGCCAGAGCCAAACTCTGGTTATCCCTCAAGTTCTGGTGGCCACAGATGAGAGGAGAGGAGAGGAGAGGAGAGGAGAGGAGAGGAGAGGAGAGGAGAGGAGAGGAGAGGAGAGGATGGATAGCCGTGCCGTGCCGTGCCGTGCCGTGCCCCACCCCACTCCTCTGGTCCCAATCTGTAACCGAGCTACTAACTCCTGCAGGCTTTTTAATAGAGCCAGCTGCCCTCAGATTGGTTGCTTCCATGAAACCTTTCTAGGCAGGCCTGGAGGACCCAACTTTGCTGCTTCAGTTGGACTTGATACACCACATTGTATTGTATTGTATTCATGTGGATTTAGGAACATAACTTTAAACCTTGGCACACATAGAGACACACAATACACTTTATGGGCCAAATCCTATGTCTTTACCTATGCCCTCTCGATTGCTAGATTGTAAGATCTCTGGGGGCAAGAACTGGCTTGATACCAGAGTACAGTATACCCAAGAGTACACTGATCAGACTAGAGAGATGATAAATAGGAATAACAATTCCTTACACAGAGAAAACTCCCATGTAATGGACGGTTTTGAATGAGTCAGGTTGAGCAGTAATGGGCCCTTTAACAATAGGTCTCATGCACACACACATTCTGCAGAGAATACACCCAGATTCTGAACAAACAGAGAGAAATCTCCAGCCAGGTATGTTGCTTGGGGTGTGATGTGCACACTAGCCCGTTCTGTTATGATCTAGAGATGATCACAATGGCTCCTTTTGGGTTTATAATCTATGACCTATAACACCAATTCAGTATCCCATGTCATGAGTTTAAATGGCAAAAACAAAGCTGCAGTCTCTGCAGAGACAGCCCTAGGTATAGAAAGACTCCAACGCCAATGAATAATTGAAATTTGCTGGGTTTCAGCGTCACTTCCTAATCTTAAATTCTAGAATGATGGAAATGTAGGGCAGGAAGGGGCCTTGAGAGGTCATCTGCTCCAGTCTCTTGTGCTGAGGCCACCCTGACAGGTGCTTGTCTAACCTCTTCTTAAAATCCTGCAGTGATGAGGTTTCCACAACCTCCCTGGGAAGCCTGTTCCTGAACTTAATAATCCTTCTTTGTTAGAAACTTTCTCCTAATATCTGCCCTTGATGCAGACTTAGCCCATTCATTTTTATCCTGCGTTTTAGGGGGCTGGAGCATATAACTTATGAGGAGAGGCTGAGGGACTTGGGTCTGTTTAGTCTGCAGAAGAGAAGAGTGAGGGGGGATTTGAGAGCAGCCTTCAACTTCCTGAAGGGAGGTTCCAAAGAGGATGGAGAGAGGCTGTTCTCAGGGGTGACAGATGGCAGAACAAGGAGCAATGGGCTCAAGTTGTGGTGGGAGAGGTCTAGGTTGGATATTAGGAAAAACTATTTCCCTAGGAGGGTGGTGAAGCACTGGGATGGGTTCCCTAGGGAAGTAGTGGAGTCTCCATCCCTAGAGGTGTTTAAGTCTCGGCTTGACAAAGCCCTGGCCGGGTTGATTGAGTTGGGATTGGTCCTGCCTAGGGCAGGGGGCTGGACTTGATGACCTTCTGAGGTCTCTTCCAGTTCTATGATTCTGTGCTTTCAGTGGACATTCTATGCTTTCTTCCTCTTTAGAACAGCTCTTCACATATTTGAGAACCTAGTGTCAGTCTGGCTGGCAGCAGTTCCAGGCCTCAGAGCAGAGCAGACAATGGGACCCCCACAATGCGGCCGACCTGACGTTCGGGCGGAGCGGCCGCCTTGCATGGCGGGCATGTTCCCTCTTACTTTTTTCAGTCCCACTGTGCAATACCTTCTGTTCTATGCTCCGAGACATGCGCAGGTGTGCATCCCCAGGAGAAACAAAAACCCTCCATAGAATATATGTTTAAAAAGTTACCTCAGGGATTGTTACTCTGGCCAGAACAAGTAAGGCATTTGGGAACGCACTACTCATAAATAGTATGAAATGCACGGAGCAGTTAAAACTCTAAAAGGGCGCCCTTGGAAAGAGTAAAATTACACAGAATCTATGTGTATCGCAGGAAGTACCAAGAAGTAACAACTATAAAACACAAGGATATGTTGGGAGGTGACTGTGAGACTGTGTGTGTAACTCTGTGTGTGTGTGATACAGACTGTGTGTGTAACTCTGTGTGTGTGTGTGATACAGACTGTGTGTGTAACTGTGTGTGTGAGTGATACAGACTGTGTGTGTAACTCTGTGTGTGTGATACAGACTGTGTGTGTGTGTGATACAGACTGTGTGTGTAACTCTGTGTGTGTGTGTGATACAGACTGTGTGTGTAACTCTGTGTGTGTGTGTGATACAGACTGTGTGTGTGTGTGTGCAGCAATGTGTGTGCTGGCTGCTGGGGATACTTCAGAAATGCCTGAGCTGTGTCTGTGTCTCTCCGTCTTTGTTTCTGAGCCCTTTCTCCTCTCCTCTGTTCTGCAGAGATGGGGGGGGGGGAGCATGGCCAGGGGGAGGGAGAGTGTGTGTGTGTGTGTGTGTGTGTGAGGCACTAACACACTCACCGTTCACAATAGAAGGAAGCGCTCTGACCCCAGTCCTCCCTAGCCAGAGCCGCAGGTGTCCCTGGGATACAGGGGCAGGAGCCATCAGCACCCCCAACTCCTGCTCCGCACAACTAGCAGGAGGTCCCAGGAGCACTGAGCTGCAGCAGGACTGAGCAACAACGGGGGGAGGGGCACCTGCGTCTCTGGGCTAGGAGGCAAGTGAATCTCCTGCCCTTTGAAATTGTCTGGGATCCTGGGCAATTGCCCCGTTTGCCCCTCCCCCCATCACCCCATCAGCCGGCCTGCCTGGTGCCAGGTCCCACCTCGGCGTTCTTCTCTCAAGGCCACACATGCCCAGTTATTTCCACCTTTCTTCACAGGCCAGGCCTCTAACCTTTTCGTTATCCGCCCTCCTCCGGACTCTCTCCAGCGTGGCTGGATCTTTCCTAAAGCATCATGCCCCAAACGGGACACAATACTCAGAGCCAGCACCCCCGCCCAGGCCCCATCCTACCTCACACCTTCCCCAAGCCCCCGCCCCCACTGGCCCCAGGCCTTCCCCAAGCCCCCGTCCCCACTGGCCACAGGCCTTCCCCAAGCCCCCCCCACTGGCCCCAGGCCTTCCCCAAGCCCCCGCCCCCACTGGCCACAGGCCTTCCCCAAGCCCCCCCCCACTGGCCCCAGGCCTTCCCCAAGCCCCCGCCCCCACTGGCCCCAGGCCTTCCCCAAGCCCCCCCCCCCCCCCACTGGCCACAGGCCTTCCCCAAGCCCCCCCCCCCCCACTGGCCCCAGGCCTTCTCCAAGCCCACCCCACCCTGCCCCTTGCACTCTCGCCTGAGCAACACAGCCCAGGGGCTACAGGGGCCTGGCACTGCCGCAGCAAGGGTCGCTCCTCCACTCACCACACAGTCAGCGGGGAGCCGGAGCTACCTGCTCTGCTCTGCCTCACCACCCCGCTCTCCTGGCCCACTGCACCCTCTTCTCCGCCTTGGGGTCAGGCATTCTTCTTCCTGCCCCTGTGGGGAAGCTGAGGCAGCTGGCCGGGAGAAGGCAGTGGGGCAAAGCAGAGCAGGCACCCACTCCAGTTCTCAGTGCCATGGTGAGTGCACGGGGTGACCCCTGCTGCCACCCCAGGCCAAGCCCCAATAATCCCCTGGGTCCCTCCTGTCCATGGGATAGTTGGGGTGGCCTCCGTGGGGCCCCCAAAAGCACGGGGCTATGGATGAGACAGCTGTGACAGCACCCCAGCAGAGGGACAGAGAGAAACAATGACCTCCTATGTCTTCTGCACAGCACTTCCATGAATAGACACGAGTGTATTCGTATTTTTTGCAACTGCCTCATATTATGGGTGTCTGTTTACTCTGGGATCCACTCTAATCCCCCATCCTATTCAGCAGTACAACCTCCGGGCCAGTTAGTCCCCATTTTGTTGTCGTGCTTTTGATTTTTTCCTTCAGGCTTTTGCTCTTGTTGTCACTGATCTTCATTTTGTTGCGTTCGGACCAATTCTCCAATTTGGTAACGTCTTTTTTAATTTTAACCCCGCAAAGATCTTGCAGCCCTTTCCACTTCATTTGCAGATTTTATAAGCAACACATGCCACTCCATTACCCAAGCCATTCGAGACAATGCTGAAGAACAGCAGATCTCTGCAGGACCCCAGAAGAGACTCCCTCGCAGTTTGACAGTGAACCCTTGAATACAATTCTGTACCCACCTTATAGTAATTTCACCAGGACCACATTCCTGGGTTTGATTACTAGAATGTCACGTGGGCATGGAACTGGGTCAAAAGCCTTACTAAAATCAAGACATGTAGCATATCTACTGCTTCCCCCTAATCACCAGGCCAGTATGCCTGTCAAAGAAAGAAATTAGGTTGGTTTGGCATGATTTGTTCTTGACAATTCCATGCTGGCTATTGCTCATTACCCTATTATCCTCCACATACTGACATGTTCATTATTTAATACTCTCCCAGTATCTTTCCAGGTATTAAAGTTATGCTGATTTGTTTATAATTCCTGGGGTCCTCTTTGTTCTCCTTTTCAAAGAGAGGTGCTATGTTTGCCCATCTCAGGTCCTCTGGGACCTCACCTCCATGAGTTCTTAAAGACAATTACTGATCCGTCCAAGATTTCCAAAGATACATATCATCAGGCCATAATGTCTTGAATACATCGGACTTACCTAACCTCCTTTCCCCGTATTCCGGCTTGTGTTCCTTCCTCCCATGTTGTGAATACTGTGTTTAGTATCTGATCACCATTAACCATTTTCTCCTTCTCAAAATAGGACTTAAATACCTCCGCTTTCTCAGTGTCATTCATTATTAGCACTTCTTCCTCACAAGTAATGGACCTACATGAGCCATCATTTTTCTCTTGCTGGTAATGTATTCATGGAACCTCTTTGTATTGCCTTTTTCCTCCCTATTAATATTAACTCATTTTGTAACTTAGCCGTTCTGCTTTTGTGCTTGAACTACTCTTTTGTGCTCATGCTCAGTAATTTATCTTATGTTCTTATCCATGTTTTCACTTTTTGTAGGACTTCTTTTTGATTTTCAGGCCATTAAACAGTTCTTGAGGCCAGCACATTGGCCTCTTAGGGTCTGTCTATATGGCAAGGAAAAACCTGTGGCTGGCCCATACCAGCTGAGTTCCTGGGGCTCAGGCTAAGGGACTGTTTAATTGAAGTGTAGCCCCTTAAGCAGAGCCCTCCCAGACAGACTCAGCTGACCTGGGCTAGCTGCAGGTGTCTAATTGCAGTGGAGACCTGCCCTCACTGCTCTTCCTTTCTTTCCTCTGCACCGGGATAGTTTTTCATTGTACTTTAAATATGGTCTCTGAGAAAATGCCAGTTCGCCTGAATCCCCCTCCTCCCTCCGATTTTCTTCCCATGGGACCTTGCCTACCAGTTTTCTGAGGCTGTTAAAGTCTGCCAGCATGAACACATCTAATTATCTAAGTAGATTCCTTCACCTGTTCTTTTATGTGCTTTCCTGAAAGAAAAGGGGTAATAGGAAAAGAAGTCCCACATAACCCAGTGGTGTTTTTAAGGGGCTAACTGCATAGGGTTATGGTGTCATCTTAGTCATCGGGCCATGGCTTTCTGTGATCAAAAAGGAAAAGGAATTGATCAATCTCAGACGGGAACTGCGTATTCTCACCATCATCATTGCAATCAAGGATAATACAGAACGACATGCAAGACGATACAATGCAACGCAATCTATGTGCAACATGTGTCAGTCTGGCAGCATTTTAAACGGGCAGTAGAGGCTAGATCAGCCTATTTACCAATTAATGTGATAATGTCACAGTAAGCAGGGGCTGAAATATCTTGCCGAGGGTTTAATGTCAAATTAAGTCGCTCATCAGCAGAGCACAGCAGAGTGTCGGTGGTTACGAAGATAAAACCTTTCCCCGAGCTGATTCATACATCCCGGATTGCTTTGCAACCCATTTACCGGAAAAAGTGAAAAGGCAGCGGCGGCACCGGGGGACGTTATAAAAGCAGGTTCTGGTGGCCTTTGGGGCTGGTGAGATGCCTCGCTACAGTTATGGCTTAGCTCCCTTCCCCCCTTAAGGCTGCGGGACCGCACTCCCCTAGGGGACCAGGCCCTGACCGCAGGAAGCACCCGGAGGGAAGCCGCCGGCTCCGGGACTCGCAGAGGCGGCGGGGGGCCAAGCGGCCCGTTGCCTGCGGAGCTGGGCTGCCGGTGGCGGCGAGGGAAGTGGCTTAGCGGAGCGGGATGAACAGCGACTCTCCTTGGCTCCGTGGGGCCCGAAACCCCGGGGCGATCCCGGAGCTCGCCGCGGCTCGGCCGGCGGGGTTCGGAGCCCCCGGCGCTGTAAACCCGCCGGCCCGCTGCGCTCGGGGCCCTTCGCGCCGCGTGGCCGCTTTGCGCCCCTGGTCTGCAGCGCGGGGGCGCATCTGCCCGGGCGGGTGTCCCGCACAGCCCCCCCCCCCAGCCGCCAAGGCCTCGGGAGAAAGGGCCAGTGCGGGATGCCCGCCCGGCCAACAAGCGGCTGCGAGGAATCGCTCGCCACCCGGGCTCGGCTGTAAGGAGCAGGGCGCAGACGGCTCCGCCGGGATGTTGCCGAGAGCCGCTCGCTTTGCGCGCTGAGGGCTGCCCGGGATTTCGGAGAGGGGGGTCTAAGAAGGGCTGCGCCGTGACGAACGCGCGGCTCCCTGGGCAGCTGGGGAAAGGGCGGATCGCTCCGAATTGCCAGCGGCGGCCTCTCTGGCTGTGGCCAGGAATCCGTGCGGCCCCCGAGGGCGCAGCACATGGCGGGAGCAGAGAGTCTGCAGGCGGGAGGGCGAGGGGACAATTTCCTGCGCAAGGAGCTGTCGGGTCAGGGCGCCGCTGTCCTCGGACCCGAGGGGCGTCAGTGTCCCCCCCCCCCCCCCCCCGACACACACTCGCAAAGGTCGCCCCGTTTGGGTTGTTTTTCCAGTTGGGCTACGCGTAGGGCCGGGGCCGTGAGTCCCCCCTTCGCCCTTCCTGGGGGATCCCGAGGGCGAGAGCGGCCGGGTGCGCGTTTAACCCCCCGTGTTCCACGGTTCCAAACCGGCTCCGAGCCGCACGGGAGATGGCGGGCGGGCGCCATCCGCAGCAGGTTGTTTTCCGGCTGTGCCGCGCTCCGCACCCAGCCGGTGGGCACCGTTCAGCTGCCTCGCCAAAACAACCCTCTCCGGGGCGGGGGAAACTGGGCCGGCGGCGTAAAAAATCCCCGCGGGTTCGTTGGAGCGACGGATCCCTGCGTCTTGCGCGTCGCTGGAACAGGATCGCTCCCGGCTGGATCCCACGGGGCGGCTTTTGCCAGCGGGGTGGTGGCGATTCGAAAACTCACGTTTCGAGCTGTCACCGCTGCCGCCTCGCCTGGCAGAACCGTGCCCTCCAGGTGCCGGTTCAAACCGCTCCGTGGTCGGAGCCGATGGGAAAGCAGCTGATCCCGCTCCAGAGCCATTTCTTCTCTCTAACGGATCCGCGGGCCTGTTCGGTCCGTTTCAGGGCTACGGGGGATTCCCTACAGGAGCCGGTACGATGGGTTATCCCCCCCCCCCCTCCACGCGCACATACACACAAAGTATTACTAAGAATCCTGCAAATCTCAACTTTATAAAGCGGCTCGCTGTGGCGTTCTGCCCCCCAGGAAACTCCCCTGGAGTTATGGGGAAACGATCCTGTTCCCCCTAAAGTCCAGGGGGCAGGCAGCGGCGTCCCTGCCTCAAAAAATGGGCTGGCGGGGGCATTTGGTCGGTCTCGGCGCTTAAGGACTCGGCTGTGACCATTTTGTCGTTGGGGCTCAGTTTTAAATCTGCTCCTTTCACCTCGGATCTGGTGGCGGTCTGGTGGGGCGGGGAAGAGAGGGAGAAACTCGAAAGAAATGTATTTAAATAGCAACCTTTTAAAAATCTGTGCTATGTTAAAAGTCAAAGAACTTTAAATTGTTGCATTCTTGCCAGATTCTCCCCCTCTGCTTTTAGTAATAAACTATTATTTACACAGCAATCTGCACACTTTTTTATTTTTAGAGGGAAACACAACAAAATCCTCCTCTCAAAATTATTTTAAAGTTTTTTTCCCTCCCCCAAGTAATTGTAAGTTTTATGGAAATCCAAAGAAGACCCCGGTTTGAAATAATCAGGAGCGATTTATTCCTATAGAGTGACAGTTCTTTTGAACAGTAACCGAATGGCATTTTCTGTCTTTCTGAAAGCTTTTCTTCCAGATTTTGTTCAGATTAGGCTGGGGAGATGAATGCCGGCATTATCCAGACCAGTAGCTATTCTGAAATGCCAAATTAATTACCAAGGGCTGAATCAAGGCGATGGGGACTGAGAAGAGGGGCGGCGAGGTGGGGGAAACGGTTTTAGGTGTGAAAATATCGGTGCGATATTTTAAATCCCGACAACCTAGTGAAAACGCGGAAATTCGGAGTAGGGTGCCCGCGGGCGCAGGGCCGGAGTTCGGGTTGGTTTTGTCTGGCTTGGGACTGCTCGACACCCCAGGCCCCTGCCGCGCCTGGGGACTTGCTTTTACATTCTTGTTTCGCGGCGCTGAGAAATCCCCACACTTCTAAGGCAGCGATGGCCTTCCCGATTTCAGGTGGGAAATTCTGTCCGAGGCAACTCAAACCCGCTTGCACGAATACACACTTGAACGTGATTAGCGGGGGGGGGGGCTCCCCTTAGAAGGAGTGTGAGAAATCGGTTTTGGCAACGAACAGAATGAAAGGGGAAGGAGGGAAAGCGGGACGAAAGCGGGTAAAGACCCCGCACTGCAATCTTAAGAACACGGACGCTCATGCCCCAGATACCCCCCCCCCCGCTTTGCTCTGTGTCCCCCGGGGCCCCGGGAGTTTGTGTCTGACTTTCCAAACTCCTCGTTCGGGTTGTCTCCTCTCGCCCAACAGCAACCAAGCCGCCGCCCGAGGACACGGGCTTTGGCTGCCAACAGCCCCCCTCGCCTGCAGAGCCGCCCCGCGGAAACGCCCCGAGTTTAGCTCGCCGACACGAGAAGCGGCAGCCATGGCCCCCGTTATACCGCCCAGAAAAGACCCCGCGTCTCCTCCTGCAGCCGGCCCTTACCTTCGAGAGGCAGCCCCGCGCCGGAGGGAGTGTTAGCGAATCCCGTTATTTGGGTCTCCCCGGCAGGAGTGATCAAGAGTTTGGGGCGCACGGCCCCTTTAAGATGCTCTTCCAAAATAGCCTACCACGTGGTGTCTCTCCGACGCTGCCCTTTGCGTCCTCGCTGCCTCCTCGCGAAGCAGCCCTCTACCTGCAGCGGGCCGGCGGGGTGGCTGAAATGTGTCCCACGTCTGCGGTGGCTTTTCGCCTTCAGCTGAGCTCCTGGGGAGGGAGACTCTTGGGGATTTCATGCTTCTGTGAGCTCCAAAGCGCTACGCCAGGGACCCCTCGCCCGTCCAAAAAGTGATCAACCAGTTGATTCTCCCGGGCCAGTTTTGTTTTCAATGAAAAGATAAAGGAGGAGAAAGGGGAAGTGTGTGTGTGTGTGTGTGTGTGTGTGTGTGTGTCTGTGTGTGTGTGTGGAGGGGGGGGGGTCGTTGCAAAAACTTCCCCGCACACAAACATACCTGGCATGGTTTGCATTGTCCAGCACGGGGGGTTACAAAAATACCGCAGAGAATGGGAGGAAGAATAGAAGCAGGATTTAAACTCTCCTCACAGGAACCTGGAATGCTAAGTGCTTCCAAGGTTGCAAGGCTGGAAACGTAGACGGGGGAGATGAGGGGACAGGAGCGTGGGGGTGGGGGTGGGGGTTATATGCTTCCAACTTGCACAAATAGCACCTTTGCAGGAATGTGTTGACATTTCCATTTGCAATTAGCAAGCAGGGCAGGCTTGGTATGTACAGTATAAGGTATGGAAGGCTCTACACTGTTCCCAATCCGAAGAGCAATAACCGGAAATTAGAAAAGGAATGTTGGCGAGCAGGACTTTTCTCTGGTGCATTCATGTCTGTGTTGCTACTAACATAGATCATAACATTTGAATGTGAGATTTAAAAAACCCATAAAGATATTTTAGCTCACAGTTAAATTCCATTGTTATTATTATGGCAGTGCCTAGAAACCCGGCCCAATCCAATCAGCGCCTCATTTTGCTGGGTGCTGAGAAGACTGAAAACTTGGAAAGTACCCGGACCAGACGGGGCAGACGGATTCTGGCTGAAATGCTGGATAACTCTTCATGAGTGTTTCCTTGAATAACTTAATAACGTGTTTGAAGAACGGGTGCCCGAGACGGATGGTGACGAGGAGAATCATCCTCACACATAAAAGAAAAGAAGGCCGCAGCGATTCTGTGAATTATAGACTGATCGTGTGTTTTCCAACTATGTGGAAACTTCTACCAGCAGTTCTGGCCAAGATGATCCAGACAGTGCTAGCTCGCAATGGAATGCTGCCTCCTGTGCAAAAAGTCTGCATAGTAAACATGAGAAGGACAAAAGGCCTGCCGCAGGCACTAGGATCACGGAAGAGGCCAAACAGAACGATAACAACTTAGAGATGATGCGGCTAGACTGGCAAAAAGCATAGGCCAGCCCCCTATGTTTGTGCATTGTACATCACCAACATAGTGGTGCTGCCATCGACATCAATGCTTATCATGTCGGCGGCAGTGAGCAACCAGTTAACCATTTGCTGTCCATGGATGATTACATATATGGATGGTGCCAAAAGGTGATACAGAGACAGATAATGTGCAGAAAAGTTTGATGACGAGAGAAGGCTGTGGATTGGTTTGCCTCATTCTTTATTGATGTCTGTAAAGAAGGGTAAATTGGTACAATCAGATGGCATATAAGTTAATGTGCTATTCAAGATATCTCTGAGCATGGCCCCTCCAATACCTTGGAATCAGGGAACTATTGGAGTTACTACCTAAGGAAGTCAAAGAACAAGTGAGTAAGACATATTACGGATGAATAAGAACTATTCTAAGGACAAAACCCAATGTGAAGAATTTCATCCAAACCATAAATATGTGTTTGGTGCCAGTAGCATAGGACACTACCAGTGTGATCAAGTGGAATGAAGAGGAGAAACAAACCAAACATGCTGTGCAAACAAGAAAGTTCCTGGCGATGCACAGAGCAATGAATAGCAGACAAGATGTGGATGAGATGGATGCATGTCTGACAATGTGATGGAGGAAAAGTTTTTCTACCTGAGTAAGAAGCAATTGACAATGAAGATTACAACATCAAAAGGAAATAACATTGAACCGTTATTTCAGAATAACTCGCGTTATTTCGGAATAACAATGTGAATGTCTACACAGCAATTCCATTATTTCAAAATAATATCGAAATAACGGGCAGCTATTCTGACTTCTGTAAACCTCATTCCATGAGGAATAACTCCTCTTCTGAAATAGCTATTTTGAAATAAGGCGTGTGTAGATGCTCCACTGCTGCTATTTCAAAATAGCCCCTCACCAGGGTCTGTCTAGACTGGCATGTTTTTCCGGGATACGGGAAGTATCCCGAGAAAACGCTGCAGTGTCTAGAGAATGCGTTTGCTCTTCTGCTTTTTTTTTTGTGGCAGAGCAAACATGCTCTTTCAGGGAGCCCTGTATATCTCATTCTACGAGGAATAAAGTCTCTTCCAAAAGAGGAAGCTTTTCCACTATTTAACCCCATCTAGATGGGACCAAATGGTGCAAAAGCCTCTTCCAGAAAAGTGATCAGAAAAAAATACGCAATTTGCGTAGCTTTTTCTGACAAAAGACTGTAGTCTAGACCTAGCCTTAGTTATTCCTTCCCAGTTCCTCTTGGGGCTCTAAATCAAGATAGCACGTCTACTGTAGGGGAGCCTGCCTCAGACTAATTTTGAGGCTTCCCTGCAGTGTAGATGTGCTATTTTGAAACAAGCTATTTGGGAATAACTGTTCCAGAATAGCTTATTTTGAAATAAGCGTGCAGTGTAGATGTACCCAAAACGTACAAGGAGTTAGAATAAAACATCATCTGGCTGCTTTAACAAGCAATAGCCAGCTATAAATCCCAGATCTCGAAAGCATAAAAGAAAGGAGAAACCAAACTGCCAAACAGAGACTTACATAGAAATCAGTGCACGGACAGTTGTGGAGAGAGAGAGAACCCATTAGTGATTAAGATTAACAAATTTGTGGCTTGTAGAAGACCTCAAAAGAGAAACAGAGATCCCCATTATGAGTGTCTAACAACAGTCCTGGCTTAATTACATTAGAAATGAAACTGACTGATAGAACTGCTCGCTGAACTGTAGAATGTGTCCTGAAAAGGAAGAGCTGGGGGAACATGTGTTCAGCACCTGCAGGAGCCTGGCTGGGAGAAAATATATAAACAGACACCGTGAGGTTGCCAAGTGTTTGCACTGGAGTTTCTATGGCAAGTATAGATTGAAATGAACCGTGCGGTATTAAGACCACCAAATCGAAAGTGCTCTAGAGAAGGAGGAGGCTAAGATTTAACGGGATGTGGGAATTGTCACGGACCAAATGGTGCAGGCCAAGAGGCCAGACGGAGCTGCTGTTGAAAAAGAAGACAAATAAGATAATGGATGTTGCCAGACCCGCAGACAGAAATACAAAAAAGAAAGGAGAAGATGGCGAAGTGGGAAGAACTCTGCCACGGAGTGGAACAATTATGGGAAACTAGAACAAAGACGACCTCCGAGCACTTGCAGGGATCGCTAAGAGTATGAATGAGCAGCCCAAGCGTGTGCTAAGAGTGCAAGACATCGCCCAGTGGCCTCCGGAGGACAGCGCTGCTAGCCTTGCAGGGGTGCTAAGGAATGTCCGGGGGGAATGAGCTGAGCACTTACAATTCAGGAATTCTGCAGCAGGCTTAACAAATCTCCTGCCCACCCCAAACCTGCAGTGTCAGGACAGATCGGTGACTCGTGGAGCTAGATTTAGACCGTAGCGTCCCATTTTAATGCTTAAAGATCATGTGTGTCGTGAAGGCCATTTGTTTAAAAGCAATTCAACTCATCCCTGGGATGTAGCATTGCAGAATGGAATAGAATAGTGGCCAGCATTCCCAGTCAGGGATCAGGGCCTCATTTTGTTGAAGCCAAACTGGTTAGTAGTTAAAGTCAAGATTCCTGGAGTCTGTTTCTGCCTCTTGCTTAATTATTTATTGTCTTGTGGCAGCACCTAACACATGATTAATGGGTAGCAGGTTTAAAACTAATAAAAGAAAGTTCTTCTTCACACAGTGTGTAGTCAACCTGTGGAACTCCTTGCCAGAGGAGGCTGTGAAGGCTAGGAGCATAATAGATTTTAAAGAGAAGCTAGATAATTTCATGGAGGTTAGGTCCATAAAAGGCTATTAGCCAGGGGATAAAATGGTGTCCTTGGCTTCTGTTTGTCAGAGGCTGGAGAGGGATGGCAGGAGACAAATCGCTTGATCACTGTCTTCGGTCCACCCCCTCTGGGGCACCTGGTGCTGGCCACTGTCGGCAGACAGGCTACTGGGCTAGATGGACCTTTGGTCTGATCCAGTATGGCTGTTCTTATGTTCTTCTGATCCAGAATGCCATGGGGCTGGATGCTGTCTAAACCCAGAGCAAAAGTCCTATAATTGACCCCTCCTGCATCAAAGCCAGAGGGAGTCTCCGTATAACAAGGTGGAAATCTAAAAGCTTTGCTCATGGGGGTCTCTGCGGTTACTTCATGGTCCTGACCTCCAGCCCCTCTGAATCCCCCAGGATCTGGACGGATGCCAGGGACAAATGTGCAGAGGCTGCCCAGGCAGTTTTGACATTAACAGACAAATAATTTTGGGCTGAAACAGTGGAAATGGCAATTAACGTCTTGCTAATGGAGAAAGCTTTCACCCTGAATTGGGCAGCTAGGCCAACGCGCAGAAGGAGCTGCAGTCCATATCCCCCACACAGTCCACACGCCTGGGTGTCAGTGCAGTCGCCAGGAACAGCAGTGGGCAGGGGAAACCCTGCACAAACCATGTGTGACAGCGCGTTGGGGGTCCCCCGTCTCCTGCACTCCGAAATGGCACAAACAGACTGCACCAGCCAGTGGAATAGAGGAAGTTTATTGCCTCTCCAGGATACAGCACAGCACAGATGTAGTCTGGTCACAGAGCTGGGCTAGGATGCCTCAGGCCCCCTTGAGATGGGGGGAGACTGGGCCCCTAAACTCCAGCCCCTTTCCCTAGGCTGTCTCCTCCATGCTCCTGGACAGCAACCAACTCACTCTCCTCCAGCCCTGCCCCCCAGCCAGGCAGCATTCCCCTTCCTTTGTCCCTCTCCATGGGGGTCAGCTGGCCAAACCAGTTGGGATACCCTCTTTGCATAGTGACTCATCGCTTGGCTGCTCGGTGGTGCTACAGACAGCAGCCAGAGAGTTAGCAGGTTACCCCCCACTACGTCACACCATGTTCTAATCCTGGCATTAGCTAGGACAATGCCTGCTCCCGGCTGGCGTTCTAACGGCCGTGCAGAAAAGGTTGGCCACATTCCTGCTCTGGGTGCAACCAGCGGCTAAAATCCCATTGACTAGACTGGCAGTAGGCCCAAAAGGATGCACTTATACATTGTGTAGCTCTTGCATGAATGAAATAGTTTCTAAATTGAAAAGCCAGGTGTGTTATACTCTGTGACCTCAGCAACCGGTCCAGGCTCTCAGGGCAAATTAGGTATGGCTGGCATTGAACCATAAATCCTGGAAAACGCAGGATGAAACTGAGGCCTTTTAAAAATTGTCATGAAAAACTGGGGCGAGGAGGGAAAAAGAGCCAAAGGGAGCAAGAACCAACCACAGAAAGGATGGTGACAGCGCTGTGGTTAAGGCAGGCAGCTGCACAGTAGGCAGCTCAAGTTCAAATCTCTAACTATAAAAAAACAATTCATAAGAATGCTCCTACTAAAGTTCTACCTACCTGATATCCTACTCTTCCAGCAATGACTAATGCCAGGTGCCCTAGAATGAACAGAACTTGGATGGATCAAGTGATCCATTCCCAGCTTCTGGCAAACAGAGACTAGGGACCCCATCCTGGCTAATAGCCATCGATGAACCTATCTTCGATAAACTTATCTTGTTCTTTTCTGAACCCTGTTATAGCCTTGTTCTTAATAACATCCTTTGGCAAGGAGTTCCACAGGTTGACTGTGCATGGTGTGAAGAAATACCTCCTTTTGTTTCTTTTAAATCTGCTGCCTATTAACTTCATTTGGTGACCCAAAGTTCTTGTGTTACAAAGAGGAGCAAATAACACTTCCTTATCTACTTTCTCTACACCAGTCATGATTTCATAGACCACCATCACATCCCCTCCTTAGTTGTTGTTTTTCCAAACTGAAAAGTTTCAGTTTTATTAATTGCTCCTTATATGGAATCCATTCCATACCTAATCCTTTCTGTTGCCCTTTCCTGAACCTTTTCCAATTCTGATATATATATATTTTGAGATGAAGTGACCGCATGTACATGCAGTATTCAAGATGTGAGTATACCATGGATTTATTCCCTAATCACCAGGTTACTGCTTCTTGTATGTGTGTGGGAGGAGGAAGGGGGGAGGGAGAGGTCTTTGACGATGCTATCCCAGTCCAACACATTTCAGCAAAAGGTTTGGGTTTTGACAAATAGTAATTTTCCAATGAAAAAAAATTTAATGGAAAAATCTCCAACTGCCTCTACTTCTGATGCTGTTAAATGATTCCGAGAAGGCTTCACATCCTCTGAGATTTGTAGACAGATTCAGGCATTGTATAGAACTTAAAAAGTGGTACAACCTGTGTCTAGCACAGAATAGGAAATGTTCTGGTACAAACCCTTATGAATGGAAATTTGGAGACTCTGATTCATCTGGGTGGGTCTCTTTAGAAGCAAGGGACCAATGCAGATGTGCAGAGATGCATGATACCAACAAATAAATGAAATGTGGATCAGCCTGAAGAATGTAATAGTGTTCCATCCCTCAAACTGATCACCAGCATATCATGTATCTTTGACGCTACATGGCGTTTGTAACAGCTGAAGGATTTCTCGGAAGTATACATACACGCTTTGGACTTGCTTCTGTAGCATCTGCATTTTGACACATGCTTCAGGAGCTGCCCACGGCAATTCCAGAATAAAGCTACTTTCAGCACAACATACTTGGGTGTGGAACAATTCAGGGATGACTTTGTGCAACTTTAAGAAGGTATCACGCAAGCAAAAGCTTTTGGGGCCTCAATGTGAAAAATGGCAATTCGGTGTGCAGTCCAGCTCATCAGAACACCCCCACACAGCTGAAGAAATACAACCAAAATCTGATTTACGAAGAGCCATTGTGGAAACACCTGTCCCAGATGGAATGGATAAGCTAAGTTAGTTCCTGGGCTTATGGGATACTATTCCAGTGTCACGGAACACTCTCCCACAAACAGAGCACTGTTACGACAATATTTAAAGAAAAGTGCAAGAAAGAAGTGTGATGATGAAAACTGTTTTCAGTTGCTTTGTGCAGAAGACTGTAGAAACTCCAACCCTGGAAGGACTCAATCCAGAGAGCACAATAATACTTATTTTGGATCTGATCCAAATCCCATTGAACTCAATGGAAAAACTCCTAAAGACCTCATTGAGCTTTGGATCTGTCCCGTAAGGGTGCAAGTGCTGCTGGACTCAGTCCTTTAGTTGCCCAGATAGCACTGTTGTTTCGGTGCCATGATTAGCTATTTGCCTGATACAGCAGGAAGTTGATCAATATAGGCCACATTCTTAACCCAGGTTTAGAATAGGGGTGGGGAAACCTACAGCCCGGGGGCCAGATCTGGCTCCTGGCTTGCCTGGATCTGGCCCCTGAGGCTTGGGACTTCCCTGCCAGCAATGGGGAGCTGGTGCCACAGCCCTGTGACCTTGCTCCCACCCAGACCCTGCACCCCCACTCTGCTCCTGCACCCTGCCTCCTACCCAGACCCCACCCCCCAAGCCTGCTTCCCAGCAGACCCTTCACACACACTGATCTCCTCAATTGGGACCCTACCCCAGAGTGTAGGGGAGCCCCCAAATCGACTAGCCAGGGCTTCTCGTTCCTGTGCATCCCCCAACTAATGTTTCTGTGGGCGAGTGGCCTCTGAGCCACAGAAAGTTCCGCCCCCCGGTTGAGGACGGCTTCTCTTGCGAGTAAGGCGTGACCCCGGCACTCGGAGCAGGAGCATCTCGTCCTAGCGTTGCTGTACATCTCCTGTCTGGCCTGGGGCCAGTCGTTTCCTGTCACGTTTGCAGCAGTGACTCCAGGTCCGTTGGCACCGCCGGCGGCCGCGGACGGGGGTGAGCACTGGCGTGCACCGCTAGGGAGTGTCTGCTCACAGGTGCTGTCAACACCAGCGGCGGGTTCATTCTTGGGCCCCAGCCAGCGTGGGCCCCCACGGGAGTGCTGGAAACTTGGGTGTAAGCGGGGGGGTGGGGGAGGGGCAGACACTGATGGCAAAACCGTGGCCCTGCCCCCACTCCTCCTCGCCCTTCCCTGCGGCCCTGCCTCAGCTTCTTGTCTCCTGGCCAGGCCAGGCTGTGGTGGGAGCAGCCCGGGCGCCGCCGGGGAAGCCTTGGCTCGGGATGTCGAGCTGCGGCGCTCGTGCAGTCGCTCCCTTTGTATCGATGAGACGGTTGGTCGATAGGGCGGCTCTGCACAGCCGCACCGGGGGGAGCGCCAGGGGCCGGCTCAGCCCGGCTCCTACCACGTTTCCAACGCAGAGGCGCAGCGTCTCGGACCAGCCACGCCGGGCTTGCTCCATCCTGGCTCGCGCTGAGTCCAGTAGCCCCTGGTGGCAACAGCTGCTGCAAACGGGCTGCTTGGTGGCAGCAGCCCCTGTCCGTGGGGGGGGGGAGAGGAGGAGCTCCCCACTGGGACCCCCACAGACAGGGGCCTCCCCATCGCCCCTCACTGCCTCTGATCAAGGCAGTGGAAGGGGGAAGGTGGCACCGTGGAGCTGGTGCTGGGGGAACTGGCTCTTATGTTGGCTCCCCCAGTACCGGCTGTAGTTTCCTCCCCATCTTCCTGCCTCTCATAAGGGGGGGGGGGAGTGAGTAGTGGATACTCCAGTCAACTACTCGCTGACATCCCTACCTTGATTTTCCAGCTGCCCTAGGCAGGGGGCTGGGTGGCCCAAGAGTAGCCCAGGCCTACGTCCCTGCCCTCAGGGCACCACAGCCAGGGCAGATGGAGGGCCCAAGGTTCCCAGGAGGGGCCACGGCTCATCCCACAGCCCGGCTGCAGCTATTGGTCTGGCCGGGGGCTGGGTCTCTGAAGGGAGAGGAGGAGCAGGAGGCGAGGCTCCGGGGTGCAGAGGTTTGGGGGGCAATACATTGTAATCTGCCTCTGGGCTCCACAGCTATTGTGAGCGTGATCATGGGAGGCCAAGACAACCAGCCTGATGTGGAGGGTTGTGGCTGCGGGCCGCCGCTGGGTGTGCGGACGCACCCTTCAGCCCCTGGGGGCGAAGTCTCATTGAAACCCAGCGAAGCCAGGGCTGTGTTTTACTGCGAGGCAGGCGCCTGAAGATGTGGACAGACGCCTTGTGGAATTTCCAAAGGCACCCGAGCCCCAGACTCCTACTGACTTCTGGGCTGTTGTGAGGATACGCGCGTCAGGGCGTGCAAGGGCCTGCGCACTGTGGAGAAAGGTGCCGCGGAAAAGCCCGGGAGCAGGAACATCCCTAGATCACACGACCCAGCCTTTGGTTCAGGCAGATTAATGCAGAGCAGCCGCTTAATAAAACACCAGTTCCTCGGGGCCAGTTTGCAGACGAGGCCTGAGTTTACATTTGTTAGCTACAACCTAGTTGGCTGCCTCTGCCTGGCTGGTTTTGTCCTGCTTGACGCCAGCACCGCGCGCTGGTTCTTGGCCATGACGGACGGGAGATGGAGGTGCGGAGGTGGAGTGTTTGCTGCATGAATTGCTAGCAACTGGTCTGCTCCCACAGAGGAGCTGGTTTTCCCTCCAACGGGGGTGCAGTTGTAGTCTTCTGAGGTTGGCTAGCGTCCCCTAGTCCTGACGTTGCCGTGTGTGTCCTGTCAAAGTCCTCCTGCTCCTGGGTGTTATCGACAAGCCATCTCCTACGGCAGCTCTTAGCAGCGTCCTGAGGTATCCCACCAACAGACGCAGAGGGCAACCAAAATGATTCGGGGGCCGGGGCACATGAGCTGTGAGGAGAGGCTGAGGGTTTGGGTCTGTTTAGTCTGCAGAAGAGTGAGGGGGGATTTGACAGCAGCCTTCAGCTTCCTGAAGGGGGTTGGAGAGAGGCTGTTCTCAGTGGGGCAGGTGGCAGAGCGAGGAGCAATGGGCTCAAGTTACAGTGGGGGAGGTCTAGGTTGGACTTTCAAAACAACTCTTTCCCTAGGAGGGTGGGAAGCGCTGGGCTGGGTTCCCTAGGGAGGGGTGGAATCTCCATCTCTAGAGGTTTTGAAGTCTTGGCTGGACAAAGCCCCGACGGGGACGATTGAGTTGGGGTTGGTCCGGCTTTGGGCAGGGACTGGACTCGATGACTCCTGAGGGTTCTGCCAGCCTGGGGTTCTCAGATTCTCTGATGCCTTTCACGGTGGGTGGTTCCCTTTACCTGGCAGCGACATGCAGGATCGCCAGCAGCTCAAGACCAGGACCTGGGAGGAAGCTGCCAGGGTCAGGGTGTCTGTCTGATGCCGGCCCCCAGGTGTGTAGCCAGTGGGCCGTGGCAACACACCATTTCCCTCTCATCGTGGGCTCCTCCTTGCAGAGAACCTGCAAGCTAAGGAAGGGAAATACAAATAACACAGCCCTCTCCTCCCCTGCCTGCATTCCGTGGTCAGCTCGGGGCTAATTTCTTTATCTTCTCAGTTGCCTGCCAGTAGTGTCTGATGTGGGTCAAACCATTCTCTCCTGCAGCTTGAGGTGAAGCCTCAGCATTCCTGTCAGGGTGACGGGTCTGCTTTGGTGCTATCAGGACGGGTCAGCAAATCCTTCCCGCTCTCTGTCCCTAGCAAGGATGCATCTGGAATCTAGAGCAGGATTGAAGACAACCTGCAGAGACAGATACAACCGGAGCATTTTCAGGGGGCTGGGAGGGGCAAATATTGTGTTGGCAATTTTCTAATCATGTTTTGCCCTCCAGCACTGCTGAAATGGGAATGCGGTATCCCCTTCCCTGGCTTGTCCCTCGTAGATCCCTACCACGCACAGATAACCTGTTACACATGGAGCCGAAGGTAAGGCAGCGTGGCAGCAGTAGAAGTCCTAGGCTGATGTGAACCAACTCTGTCATAAATATTCCTTGAAATCTTCCATGCTGCGACCCTGCAGGAAGCAAAGCAAAGTTTCTTTGCCTCCCGCAGAGATTCTAAACCTCACTCAGCAGGTTTGGTTCAAGTCGTGGCCTGAGCTGTCTTAATTCACTGGCTCTTACGAGCCTCTCCTGCGGTGAGTTTCGGCGGAAGCAACTCAGTGGAGCCAGAATAGTCCTGACTCTTCACCGCTTGGAGCACAACGTGGGGCACTGTGGTCCCGCCCAATCGGAAATGTCGTCAGGCTTGGATAAGTTTCAGTGAAAACCTCTTTAGTTTAAATCCTGGTTTAAAGTGGCCCAGGAGAACTGGGTCTTTCCCGCTCCCAGAGAAGGGCAGGGGCTAGCGCAGGGCTCACCGTGCAGCAGTAGCTCTTGTCTCATGGGGTTGGCTCCAGGCATTGGCTCTGGACACAGCATGACCTGATGTATGTGTCCACGGGCCGGCGCTCTCCCTGTCCTCTTCCTGGCCTTGATGCCTCCAGGCTGCCTGCCCTGACCTGGGCTGCGGCAGCCCACAGAAAATGATCAGGTGGGCTGGATGTGACCTCTCGGCTGACAGTTGCCCATCCCTGATACGCCTTTGGGTGTGTCTCGACTACAGGGGTTTTTTCGAAAAAACTTCCTCTGCATCTAGACTGCTGCCGCGTTCTTTCAAAAGTAAATCGAAAGAACGTGGCAGTTTTTTTGACTGCGGAAAACCTCATTTTATGAGGAATAATAATGACTTTTTTGGAAAGTGCTCTTTTGAAAAAAGGTGCTATGTCATGCAAACTGTGCTTTTTCAAAAGAGAGCATCCAGACTGCCTGGATCCTCTCTTTCGAAAAAGCGGATTTCTTTCTGTTTGTAGTTCAGATGATTTTTTTCGAAAGAGGCTTGCAGTCTAGTCATAGCCTTAGAGACTGGCTTATGCCTGACAAGCCAGGGTCCTGAAATCTGTCCATCATGCCAGGCTCAGCTGGCTCCTGCTAAGATTTCCTTCTCTGAATCACCGACTCAGGTCCACGGGGTGGCTCGTTAGCTTGCCTAGGCCAAGCACTCAAGAAGAGAGCTGTGTGAACGCTGATCCAAGTATCACATGCTATAGATGCAGGGCTAGTGGAAAAAATTAAATAGAAAAAGTGGAATAAAATTGTGCCACGGCTTGGCAGACATTACAGCCCATGCATTAAACAGAGCAACACACCAGCAACCAGAACCATCTCGGTAGGCGGACTCTGTGTGTGTTGATCTCTTTAAACAGCAGGAGTGAACACACCTAGAAGCAAAGAGAATAGACTAATAATGCAGCTCACAGAACACGAGCACTGGAAGGGACCTGGAGAGGCCATCAGGTCCAGTCCTCTGCCCTCACAGCAGGACCAAACACCTTCTGGTTCCTCCCTGACAGGTGTCATCCAACCCAGATCTCCAGTGATGGAAATTCCACAATCCCCCCAGGCAATTTATTCCAGTGTTTCACCACCCTGACAGGTAGGAAGTTTTTCCTAATGTCCAACCTAAACCTCCCTTGCTGCAGTTTAAGCCCATTGCTCCTTGTCCTTTTCGGTAACCGGGTTTGGTTCTTTAAAGGATTTGAAACCACAGACAGAGGAATACTTCTCTTTAGGGTCAAACAAAGATTTTTTATTTTTTCTATTTACTTTATCATTAATTTTCCATTTAAATCAATTCACTATTTTTAATTCTTTTAAGACAATATAATATACAAAGAAAAAGTAGAAAAACCGTACAGTTAAAAAAAGAAAAGAAATAATAATGTCTCCTACAGATATACCCTCCTGATTTACCTTTAAACAATTTATGAAATTAACAAATATATAATACCCACATTAAGAAAGATAGAAGCATTGTTTAGATTCAGGAAATATTCTTTTCTTTATGTTTTTCCTTGGTTTGGATTTTTCATTGCAACTTACGACCGGTGTTGTTCCCCTTTCGGAGCTTATCTGCGGCAGCGAGATTCAGCGCCGGGGAGGGAGCTCTGGTTGATCAGACCTAGCTTTTTGGATTCGAACCCCGTCCACTCTTGGTCTGTTCCATCCAACCTTATCTACCCTGTTTCGGTATTTTGGTATCCTCCACTCGCCTGACAATTGCTGACGTTAGATTTTTGTTGTCTCATTCCGCCCTTACAAAAACTTTCGTCTGCTCCATTTGGGGTAATCAACACTTTGTTGCATACTGCTGTCTGAGGCTATGTCTAGACTGCAAGCCTCTTTCGAAAGAGAGCGTCTAGACTGCACGTTGAACTTTTGAAAAAGCGGCTTGCTTTTTCGAAAGAAAGCATCCAGTGAGTCTGGATGCTCTCTTTCGAAGAAGCCCTATTTACATTGAAGAACGCCTTCTTTCGAAAGAGGAACTTTCAAAAGAAGGCGTTCTTCCTCGTGAAATGAGGTTTACCGCCATCGAAAGAAAAGCCGCGTTCTTTCGATTTAATTTCGAAAGAATGCGGCTTGAGTCTGGACGCAGGTGAGGTTTTTTCGAAAAAAACCCTGAGTCTGGACACAGCCCGAGTTACTTACTTCCCTAAAAGCGGAGTTATTGTTGGTCAGCCAATCACATTTTGTTTTTATTTTGCATCTCCTGTATCTCACAATGCTGCCTTTCCTTTACACTTACAATTGAACTGGTGCTCATTTGACATATTCTGGGTAGGCCTCAATACCTTCCTTTCACAGTCCTGTCCTCAGAGGTTAAAGGGAACAATTTTTCTCCCTCCTTCTTATAACACCCTAACGCAAGTTTTAGGTACTTGAAAACTGCTAACATGTCCTCTCTCAGGCCTCTCTTCTACAGCCTAAGCAAACCCATTTCTTTCAGCCTTCCCTCATAGGCCATGTTTTCTAGACCTTTCATCAATTTTGTTGCTCTTCTCTGGACCGTCTCCAATTTCTTTTCCTCCTGCCACCTGCAGATCGCAAGGTCCCTGCTGCCTTCTAGGCCTAAGCTGTTGACTGGGGCAGGAAGAGCTTTGGTCCCGTCTGATCTCCCTGAGATCTGCACTGAGTCTTTAGGAACACACTCCCCGTCCTTTGGCCTGACCCCCGATTCCACTCTCTGATCAGACCAGGACCCCTGGGCTTAGATTAGGAGATCTCCCCCCCCCCCCAATTGTTTTCGGGCTGGCTTCATGCTGCGCAGCTCTCAGCACCTTGCTCTTTCGAAGCGGGCGCTGTTGTCTCTGCTAAGGCAGGAGAATGACCCAGTTAGACTGATGGCAATGCTGCCACGCTCGAGCCAGGGTGGTTCCTGGTGCCCTCTAAGATGCTGGGAGGTAGGACGGAAGGGAGGCTGCCCACGCTCCAGGCCTGCTGCCGCTCACATTGAAGTTTGTCCCACAATGCCGGTGGGTTTGGTGGGAGCAGGAGCTCGGCCTTCCATCTACTGACCCTGGAGGTGTCCAAATGAAGGCGTGTCACGAGGAGCAGCACACTGGGGGCCCTGTTTGTCACGAGCCTCCCCCAGGGCTCTCAGCTGGGCATCAGCCCTGCCCGAGTTGGGCCGAGGGGCTTTTAAGCGGCGAGGAAGTGGACGGGAGGTGGAGATACCCTTGTCTGGCAGAGGAACCGGGGGCTGGAGTGTAAGTCACTCGCACGGGCTGGACTGCTTGTGAGTTACGGGTGCTGGTGGGAGGGATGGAGCAATATCCAGGTGGGGAGAGACGCAGCGGCCCAGCTGGGGGCGGAAAGTCCCTAGGCCCTGTTGGCTGCCAAGAGCTCCCGGCCGTCGGTCCTGGACGTGGCACTGGATGAACAAAGCCTTATCTAAGGCCTGTCTCAGAACTTCCTCCCTTTGTCAGTTTCATTCATTCTTCTTGTTGTCCAGGCCGGGCTAATCAGTGCCCATCAGCAGGGTAAGCAAGAGGCGATGGAGGCATCAGCTGTGAGCAAGCAGAGGGAACAAAGCTCTGTTTGCCCGGGTGGTGTGCTCAGGCCAGTGCAGGAATGGCCTGCCTCATTGCTGGTCCCCGCCAATAACCTCCCCCTTCCCCAAACACAGCAGGCTGTCTGTGCCCGGCCCATTGTGGCGGGTACCACCGGGTCCGATCCATCAGCAACAGTCGTTTGGAGATGGTTTGTTTGTCAATCCAAATTCCACGGCCACTCCCCAGCCCTTTCCTCTCCCCGCTACAGACACACCCTTCCTGCTGGCAGCAATGGGTTGAGCTCAGCATGAATCCAAGGGAGCGGAAGACACTGGCAAAAGCCCTTGCTGGGACATTGGGCTGGGATTCAGGAGGCCTGTGATAGTCCCATAAGAACGGCCACACTGGGTCAGAACAAAGGTCCATCTAGCCCAGTGTCCTGCCCTCCAAAGGTATGTCTACACTACAGCGCTAATTCGAACTAAGCTAATTCGAATTAGCGCATCCAGACTTAAAAATTAGTTCGAATTAGTGTTTTGCTAATTCAAACTAGCATGTCCACACTGAGTGGACCCTGAACCGGGGTTAAGGATGGCTGGAAGCAGTGCCGGCAGGGCATCAGAGTAGGACTTAGAGTGTGGAGCTGCTGTCTCAGGCTAGCCGAGGGCTGTGCTTAAAGGGACCCGACTCCCACCCCAGACAGACAGTTCTCAGGGGTTCCCCGCTTGCAAAGCAGTCCTGGCTTGGAGTGCCCTGAGTGCCCACACTCGGCACATCATAGCACTCGGACATCAGCCCGGCTGCACTTGCCGCAGGCTGCCATCCGGGGGGGGTCAATCGAGGGGGCTGCAGTAGAGCTTCCACCCCGAGGAGCCCGCAGAGCCAGCCCAGTCCTCCCCATCGGGGGCTCGTACCCCATTCCTCCCTCACCTCTTTCCACTTACCCCTCCCTAGGCCCCCTTCCTGATGTACAAAATAAAGGACACGTGTGTTCAAAAATAGAAACTCTCTTTATTGCACAAAACTCGGGGAGACTGGGAAAAGGAGGTGGGAGAGGGGAAGAGAGAGGGTGGGAGAGGGGAGGGCAACTAAAATGATCAGGGGTTTGGAACAGGTCCCATATGAAGAGAGGCTAAAGAGACTGGGACTTCTCAGCTTAGAAAAGAGGAGACAGAGGGGGGGATATGATAGAGGTCTAGAAAAGCACGAGTGGTGTGGAGAGGGTGCATAAAGAAAAGTTCTTTATTAGTTCCCATAATAGAAGGACTAGATGATACCAAATGAAATGAATAGGTAGCAGGCTTCAAACTAATAACAGAAAGTTCTTCTTCACAAAGCAAATAATCAACCTGTGGAACTTCTTGCTGCAGGAGGCTGTGAAGGCTAGAACTATAACAGAGTTTAAAGAGAAGTGAGATAAAGTCATGGAGGTTGGGTCCATGGAGTGCTATTAGCCAGAGGGTAGAAATGGTGTTTCTGACCTCTGTTTGTGGAAGGCTGGAGATGGATGGCACGAGACAAATGGCTTGGTCATTGTTTCGGTCCATCCCCTCCAGGGTACCTAGTGTTGGCCGCTGTCGGCAGACAGGCTATTGGGCTAGATGGACCTTTGGTCTGACCCAGTACGGCCATTCTAAGCTCAGGGCTCAGGGTCGGGGGTCTCACTGGACCACCCTGATTTTCATGCACACCTGCTCCTGGGTGGCCAGGCTGGCAGCTCTCCTGCCCTAGATGGCCACTTTCCTGTGCCTAGTGCGGAGGTCGTGGACGAGGTCCACGATGTCTGCACCAGACCAGGTGGGCACCCGCCTCTTGCGGACCCGGGCAGGCTCCCGGGAGCCGCCAGCCTGGTCCCGGGAAGAGGGGGAGGGTTGGGTGGCAGCGGGTGGCTGGCTCGAGCCATGCCAGGTGCAGGGTCTGCTGGCTGGGTGCTGGCAGGCTTGCACCTGGCATGGGCACCGTAGCCAGCCCGTGCCCCTTTAAGGGCTCCGGGGCCAGGAGGGGGGCAGAAGAGTTTCCCTGGTGGTGCCCAGAGTGGCCACCAGGGAAAGATGGGGAGGGCTAGCCTCCCACTAGTTCGAATTAAGGGGCTACACAGCCCTTAATTCGAACTGCTTAATTCGAACTAGGCTTAGTCCTCGTGGAATGAGGTTTACCTAGTTCAAATTAAGCGCTCCGCTAGTTCGAATTAAGTTCGAACTAGCGGTTTGCCTGTGTAGCGCCTATCAAAGTTAATTCAAACTAACAGCTGTTAGTTCGAATTAACTTTGTAGTGTAGACAGACCCCAACAGTGGCCACTGCCAGGCGGCCCAGAGGGAATGAACAACAGGGAATCTTCAAGTGATCCTGCCCGCCCCCCACTGCCCATTCCCAGCTCCTGACAAACAGAGGCTAGAGACACGGGACCTTCCCACCCTGGCTAATAGCCATTGACGGACCTATCCTCCATGCATTTATCTAGCTCTTTTTTGAACCTCGTTAAAGTCCTGGCCTTCTCAACATCCTCTGGCGAGGAGTTCCACAGGTTGACTGTGCGCTGCGTGAAGAAAAGCTTCCTTTAGTTTGTTTTAAACCTGCCTCCTATTAATTTCATTTGGTGACCCCTAGTTCTTATGTTATGGGAACAAGTAACAAACTTTTCCTTATTCACTTTCTCCACACCAGTCATGATTGTACAGACCTCTGTCATATCCCCTCTTAGTCTCCTCTTTCCTAAGCAGAAAAGACCCAGTCTTTTCAGTCTTTCCTCATATGGTAGCCATTTCAAACCCTTCATCATTTTTTTGGTCCTGCCTTGCCCCTGCTAGTGGGCGTTTCTGTGTTCTGTGGCAGAAGCCGCCAGCTCTGCAGACAGCAGCAGTGTGTATCTGTAGGAAGGGAGCCTGGTAGGTTTGAATTCACAGTTGTCGTCCTTGTGTCCTTAACCTTCTGTGGGGAGCACATGGCAAACAGCCAGGGACTTTGGCCAGCTCGCTCTCTGCCTCAGTTTCCTCACCTGTAAGGGTGGATGGCACCTACCTTTTCAGAGCTCTCTGCTATCTATGGCTGCAAATCCCTGAGCCACTATTAATCATGGGGAGTGAGAAGCAGGCTCCAGAGTTCCTGTACCGGGTCCCATAGTGACCTAGGGATAGGAGCAGGTGATGCGTCTTCCATGTCTGCCACCCGCTGGCGGAGCCAGAGATAAAGTACGGCAGCGGCTGGTTGGTGGCTGGTGATTGGAAAACAAAGCTAAGGGGACGGGCGGAGGCTTATTTCGATAGTCGTGGTGGGTTTTTTCGAATGGTCCTTCTGTGCTGAAGAAAGGCAAACCGCTCCCCTGCCAACACCCGGCAACCCGTCCCCATTTGCAATGCAGCTAGAAAGCAGCACAGACATCCTACCTCAGCGATGGGCAAGCAGGACTAGTGAGTGGGCCACACGAGTGACCCTCCTTCTGCTCGGTGGGGCTCCACTTGTGGCCCACGGACTCTCTGTCTGCCTCCCTCCCCCATGCACCTCTCTCACATGGGGCACTGGTGCCCTGCACTTACCTGCTCCCCCCCCCCCCTCCTGGCACTTCTCAAGCACCATGAATCCACTGATTTGCACTCCATCTCCCCCCCCCCCCACAGCGGGAATGCTGCGAACAGCTGATTCCTGGTGTTCCAACTCCGGGAGGGAGGGGGAGGAGCAGGGACAGAGCGCCAACCAGACAATTCACGGTTCCTTCAAAAGTGCCAGGAGGGAGGGGGGAGGGGTAGGAAGTGGGGTGCCCCAAGGGACAGAGGGGTAGACGAGAAGCCCAGGCAGGGCCGGGCTGAGCCATTCCGGCACCCCGGGCAGACAAGTTAATTGTGCCCTGGGTTGGAGGAGGGCGCATGTGCAGCCCCGCCCCCGCGCCGGCACGAGGGAGAGAGCACATGCGTGGCCCCATCCGTGCCCGGTGAGTGGGGGAGGGCGTGCGGAGCTGGCAGCGGCAGGACTCACGTACCCGGCCCGGCTACCGCTGCTGGCGCACAGCCTGGGGCCGCCCGGGGCTGGCAGAGCCTGGCTGTGCAGGGCCCCGCGGCTATGGGGGGAAGGGCGCTGCTGGCCGGCTCTGCGGGGTTGCTGCTGGGAGCTGCTGCCGCCCGCGATCCAGGAGCCGGGCGCCCCCCGAAGGTAGGCGCCCCAGGCAGCTGCCTGGCTAGTCCATGCCTTAATCCGGCCCTGGGCCCAGGGGCCACAGATGGAGCCCCAGTGGGCTGTATGTGGTGTCCACCACTGTCCTAAACCCCCTCCCCGCCCCCATGGCAGAATGAGGCTCCTCGTTCTGAACACCGAGCTCACTAATATCCCCTCAATGGACGACCCTCCGCATCGCACGCTCACCGATGACCCGTGCCGTGCTGCAGGATTCGAGCCCGTCCAGAGGAAACCCGGCGCGCCAGTTCCCGGCTCCTTCTCCTGCGTGACCCGTCTTCCCACTAACTCCCTACACGGCACTTTCGAACTCTGCTCTGGGAGCCGCCAGTCCTAGAGCAGGCTTCATGGAGTGCGGCCTGGAGCTTGTTTCCACACGCGGGGCCAGGTGTTTCAAAGGCACTTAAGGAGGCAATAGGTGCTTAGAGGGCTTTTCAGTGGCACTTGGGGCCCGGTACCCCAGCCCTCAGCTGCATTATTAGCAACCTCAATAACTATGAAAATCTGGCCCTTGTGCACAAGGGACTCAGCTCCCAAGAGTTCACGCCTGGGCCGGAGGCGGCACTAACCCTGAGTCTCTTCTATCTGGCTGACAAGGGGCTCAGACAGCACAGGCCCTTTGACTGGTCCCACGGAGCAGTGGTGAGTTGCACCTGTAACCCTCTTCTCTCCAGAGCCGGGGTCCAGTCAGTGTTGTTACTCCCCTGCTGTGCTGGACTCCCTGCATCTCACTAGGCCAGCCTGGCAGCTGGGGGGGCTGACTTGGCAGATCTGCCTGGCTGCAGATTCCCAACATGGCACTAGATGTCAGTACAAGCTACAGTGGCCGAGTCTCGTAACCGCTGGGCGCCTAGGTCTCCTGTCTGTGCAAGGAGAATAGCACTGCCCCATCTTGCAGGTTTGTTGCGGGGGTAAATGCATTAAAGCGTGTGAGGCGCCGTGGCGGTGCGTCGTGGTCCCCGGCCCCCCCCCCCCCGCCCCCCGGAGTGGCACAAACAGACTCCACCAGCCAGTAGAACAGGGGGAGTTTATTGCTTCTCCAGGATACAGCACAGCACAGATGCAATCTGGTTACAGGAACTGGGGCTAGGAGGCCGCAGGGCCCCCCCTTGAGATGGGGGGTGGCTGGGCCCTACAATCCCAGCCCCCCTCCCTAGCTCCTTCTCCCCTGCTTCCCACACAGCCACTAAAGACCGTCCCTTCCAGCCCTGCCCCCAGCCAGGGCAGCATCCACCTTCCTTTGTTCCTCTCCCTGGGGGGTAACTGGTAGAACAGGTACTCGGCAGGGCCGTGGTACAGACAGCAGCCAGTGGAGGTCACTCACAACCCAAGCCTAGCAACCAGCAAGGTACCCCCCACTACATCACAGGCGCCCCATAGGTGGGTCGGATAGATGAACTGGAACAGGTGATGCTCAGTGTTCCCTGTCAGATGAGCGCACCCAGGACAGATTCAAATACTGCCCAGCTGATTAGTATGATGCCCACAGCTGGCAGCCTGTGTTTCTGCTTGTGGTGCACATCCCCACAGGCCTTGGTGCACCGAACAAAATTTATTCCACACATAGATGGGGAACAAATTAGAGGGAACACTGGTGGCACTCATGCAGTGTCTCTGAATGCACACACCTCACTCTTGGTACAACATCACTTGAATACTTGCCTGGTGTTGCCAATTGACTTTCCTGCTCCCATCAGAAAAGCGCTAGAAAGCGAGTTTCCTTAGCAAAAGCTTCTGATGCAGGAGAAAGCTGGATAGCCACTAGGCGCTATCTATGCTACGCGAGCGAGCATGGTGAAGAAGTGCTGTGGTGATGGTAGATCACCGAGGTCGACATGGGCATGGAAGCAATCTCGCCAGGTCGCTGTGGAATGAGAGCAGCGAAAAAGGCATTGCCAGCGTGAGATAAACGCCGGGCACTCATTGCATTCCTGTTGAGTGGCGTCCCATTTGCATGAATGCGTCACAGCACAGAATCTTGATGAGCCCTGTTGTGTCTCCGCCCCTGCTCTTGCCGGCCGCTCCTCCACACTAGGATTACACGGAGGCCTTTGCTCTTTAGTTGGTGGTGGGGGTGGGAGGGTAAAATCTCTTCACTGAGATCAAGGACAAAGGCTGCTCAGATTCCACCTCCCATGCCCTCGCTTAATGCTTTGCACCTGCTCCCGGAGAGGCAAAAGGAAAGGTTTAAATATCCTAGCCCTGGCCAATGCCCACCCCGTCCCTTCCCGCCCAATGTCTCTTCCTTTCCATGGCCGGGTGTCTCTGTGCTAGAGATAAACGCCCCTTTTCCTTCCTGCTGCCTTCTCTCCGCCGCCCCTTGCACGTCCAGTGTTCCGTGCCGAGAGCCCCAAGCCGGTGGAAGGACAGGACAAGCGCAGTCCCGTGAGACTTCCAGGGTCAACTTGAGGTCTCATGAGATTTGGGAGCCACAGATGCTCAGGGCCGCTTCCTGTTTTCCGGTTTCCAGCAGCTCCCTCCCTGATCTGGGCCTCCCCAGGCTGTGCCAGGTGTCCCCTTGGGGCGAGGAAGGAATCCCCCCTATTGGCAGAAGTGGTGGGATTTGGGCAGCTGGAGGACTGGAATGCTCTGGAGGTGGCTAGCTGGAGGCTGGACCCGTGTGAGAGGCATTTAGTCGTCACAGCCTTTGGCAGGTGCCCGAGGCAGGAACTCACTCGTTTAGGCTCCAATGGACCAGGCGCAAGAGTTGAGGCCTAACCAGAGGCCGTGAACCCCAGCCAGGCCGTGGAGTAGAGCAGACACCAGTTCACTGTTCACTGCGCGGGTCTGGCAAAGCTGTGTACTAGGCACAAGTTCTGTATGTAACTACACCCCCGCCCGTAGCGCTGTCCCACAGGATAAAACAGCCGAGCAAGACAGTGACGGGGGCTGTTTGTCCCAAATACACGGTGTTCACTGGGACTCGAGGTCCCCTCTTGCCACAGCCCCTGAACGGGGGAAGGGACACTCGGAAGCGAGTGCAGGCAACTAGGGACACTCCCAGTGTGATGATCGGTGCCTCTCAGTGCCACCCAGGATTGGCCAGGGATCCCTGGGGTGCAAGTGACTCACCGGGCTATCCCCCAGTGGGAACCTTCAGTGCCACTTGACTAATCCCATCCCTGCCTGGTTAAACCCCAGACCGTGCATCCGGGCCTCCCTCTGTGCTGGGATCACACTAGGCACCAGACTTCTGGCCCAGGCTTGCAGCCTCCGTGGTGATGCTTTTGCATGAAAGAGATCACGGTGTAGGTGGGTTAGTGGCTAAGCCGGTTCTTCCTCTGCAGGGGGCTGGGCTTGCTGACTCTCGCGGCTCTTCCAATTGCAGGGTCCTGTGATTGGCTGCGTAGCGTGGGAGCCGCCAGCAGCCTGGCTTGGACATGGTCTGGGTGTCCCTCACCTCTGTGAGGATGGGCAACAGGGGATGGATCCTAGAACCCCAGGCCTGGCAGAGCCCTCAGGAGTCATGGAGTCCGGCCCAAAGCAGGACCAACCCAACTCAATCAGCCCAGCCAGGGCTTTCTCAAGCCGGGACTGGAACACCCCTAGGGATGGAGATTCCACCCCCTCCCTAGGGAACCCGTCCCAGCGCTTCACCACCCTCCAGGGAAATCGTTTTTCCTAATATCCAACCTACATCTCCCCCACTGCAACTTGAGCCCATTGCTCCTTGTTCTGCCACCTGCCACCGCTGAGAACAGCCTCTCTCCAGCCTCTTTGGAACCCCCCTTCAGGGAGTTGAAGGCTGCTCTCAAATCCCCCCTCACTCTGCTCTTCTGCAGACTAAACAAGCCCAGCTCCTTCAACCTCTCCTCATAGTTCATGTGCCCCAGCCCCCAAATCATTTTCATTGCCCTCCGCTGGACCCTCTCCAGTGCGTCCACGTCCTTCCTGCAATGGGGGACCCAGAACTGGACGCAACACTCCAGATGTGGCCTTCCTAGTGGGGGATAATCACTTCTCTGGATCTCTGGCAATGCTGCTCCTAATGCACCCTCATATGCCATTAGCCTTCTTGGCTACAAGGGGGCCCTGTTGTCTCATATCCAGTTTCTCATCCACTGTAACACCAAGGTCCATTTGTGCTGAGCTGCTGCTTAGGCAGTCGGTCCCCAGCCTGTAACAGTGCTTGGGATTCTTCCCTCCCAAGATCACTCAATAATTTCCCTGTTCTCGTCTTTCCCGCTGAAGCACCTGGCACCAGGCACTGTCAGAAGACAGGAATTTGGCCTACCTGGACCATTGGTCTGGCCCGCTCTGGTTGTTCTTATGTTAATAGCATGACACTGCAATGTCATGTCGTTCATCATAGACGTAACAAGATGCTCACTTGAGTCATCTATAGCTAACGCCAACTGTACAAATTCTGATAAACTCAGGCCAGCCCCGAAGTTCTTCCCCAAACCCAAAGATCACAGAAACCATTAAAGGAGACCTAAAGACTGCTGATGTCTGTGCAGCTTTTTGTTGCTTCCTTCTGTATCTCCTGGGTTTGCCTGAACCTGGGAACATCCAGACTTTCCCTCGGAGACTGTGGAGACTGTGAGTTGCGTTCCGATGCTCAGGTGGAAGCTGCTACAAACGTGTCCGGGATTAGTTTATTTCAGGTGAGATCAGCACCTTTCTCAGCTCCTGCTGAATTCCCAGGCTGCCTGGGATGAAATGGGACAGGACTTGAATAAGGACAGTTCCCGCCCATCTCCACTCATAGCGTTAAAGGGATGCGGGATGCAGTTACAGTGGTGGAAAGCTGCTTATACCTGTATGGCTTATTCGCTCTGGGAAATACCTATGTCCACTGGTGGGGGGGCGGGGAGGAGATGGTATCAATATTTTTGTTTTTAAAAATCACCCCACACTGAAAGAATTCTCCCGGAACAAAGACTGCCTGAAGAACTGGCAGAAGGCCAATATGTTTATCCGTCCTGGGTGCAGGTATTGCCATGGGACATCCACAGTGTCACATGTAACAAGCATTGTTCAGGGATTCGGAGCTTGATTTCCTGCAGCACTGAGCATCAGTCACTCACGCAGAAATCAATGGGACCTGCAGATGTTCACCACAGCTGGAAAGCAGCCTGTAACTCACACCTGAGCTCTCGGGCCGGCTGTGTTACTCCCATTTTCTAAGAGGTTGTCTGAGTCACAGGCAGAGAAAAAGCTAGTTTTGGGGGGGGGAGGTTGAAAGAGCCAATGCTGGGAACTTCTGAAAGTCTGGCGCAGTTGTGGGGGTTGACCCGCTGTGGCAACCCGACCCTTAGCGATTAGTGCAAGGCCTCACACTAAGTGCAACAGAGCTGGGCTGAGACCGTCTGGCTGCCAGGCCTGCGCCCTGTCCCTTTCACCATGCTGCGTCTGGGCCGGGCGAGGCTGTGGCTGGTGAAATCCATCCCTGGAGCATTCGCGCTGCTTTGACGCTGCTGCACGACTCTCGGTTTGCGGGACCTAGGTGCCCTCCCTCCTTAGGCTGTGCTGACCTCTAGTGGAGCGCTGCGGAGTGGGCGCCACTTGGCTTGGGGAGCAGCTGGCCGGAAAACAGCCAAGGCGCAGCCTGGCCAGGAGAGGTGCAACTTGGACATTGGTAGAGGAGTGGGGACATGCCGGGTGAAAACGCTCCGATCTAGACAGATGCCTGCAATAACTGCAGGGGAGTGGGGGAGGCACTTCAGAACCTCCCAGGATCTTTCCGGGTGCATTGATCTGCTGGAATATTCACTTCCTCCTCCTCCTGTATCAGTCCCTCTGTTGTCGTATTCGTTGTCCGGTTGCTGCCAGGTGCAGGCCGAACTGGAGCAGCTGGAGACCCCCCTGCTGAGAAATGTTATCTGCCCGGGGGGATGCAATGGACCCAAGGACCCTCAACCCTTCACATGCGCCACCAGCCATCTTGTCTCGTCAGTTTGTTTCCCACCTGGAGCTTGTCTGTCATGCACCTTGCATGCAGAACGTCCTTTACTAACCTACATTACTGCCCTATGTATCATGAACTGCTAGAAACCTGCCTTGGGATCAGGGTTCTACGGGCACGTAATGAGCGTGAGCGCCTGGCATGAGGAATAGACAAGACAGACACGGGCTGTGTCTAGACTGGCAAGTTTTTCCGCAAAAGCAGCCACTTTTGCAGAAAAACTTGCCAGCTGTCTACACTGGCCGCTTGATTTTGCGCAAAAGCACTGACGTTCTACTGTCTGAAATCAGTGCTTCTTGCGGAAATACTATACCGCTCCCGTTCGGGCAAAAGCCCTTTTCCAGAAATGCTTTTGCGCAAAAGGGCCAGTGTAGACAGCTGAAAACTGTTTTGCGCAAAAAAGCCCTGTGACGCCGTCACAAGCCCCGATGGCAAAAATGGCGATTGGGGCTTTCTTGCACAAAACCGCGTCTAGATTGGCACAGACGCTTTTCCGCAAAAAGTGCATTTATGGAAAAGCGTCCGTGCCAATCTAGATGCTCTTTTCCACAAATGCTTTTAACGGAAAAACTTTTCCGTTAAAAGCATTTGCGGAAAATCATTCCAGTCTAGACGCAGCCAGGGTGTGCAGGGAGGAGACCAAGGGCAGAGCTGGGACTTCAGGCCCCAGGCCTGCAGACGTCTCCCCCCAGCTATCAGACCTCACTGAGGGTATGTCTACACTACCCTCCTAGTTCGAACTAGCGGGGTAATGTATGCATACCGCACTTGCTAATGAAGCCCGGGATTTGAATTTCCCGGGCTTCATTAGCATAAGCGGGGAGCCGCCATTTTTAAATCCCCGCTGCTTCGAACCCCGTGTAGCGCGGCTACACGGGGCTCGAACTAGGTAGTTCGGACTAGGGTGCCTATTCCGAACTACCGGTACACCTCGTTTCACGAGGAGTAACGGTAGTTCGGAATAGGACCCTAGTCCGAACTACCTAGTTCGAGCCCCGTGTAGCCGCGCTACACGGGGTTCGAAGCAGCGGGGATTTAAAAATGGCGGCTCCCCGCTTATGCTAATGAAGCCCGGGAAATTCAAATCCCGGGCTTCATTAGCAAGTGCGGTATGCATACATTACCCCGCTAGTTCGAACTAGCGGGGTAGTGTAGACATACCCTGACTGTCTAATGTCACTCACCATTTCAACACAGATGTGGATTGCAGCTGTGCCGAAGGGTCCCAGCTTGCCATCCCTGGAGCCTGCCATGCCGCTAGGCACCTTTGGCTCCAGCCCATGAGCAGTGCTGCACGTTGCCGATCCGATTTGCCACACATCGAACCCGACACCCACTGCAATCTGGTGATGCAGCCCCGGCCTGGCCTGGAGCTCAAACTCATTGGCTACAGCCACCATGTCCCAGCCTGTGAGCCTCAGATTAGCCTCCCAAAGCCACATTTAGGCCCCTGAAGAGAAAACTGCTGAGCATCTAGGGATGGATTAACCTCTTGTGGGCCGGGTGCCAAATGCATCTGTGGGCCCCCATGGGGGCAAGGAAGGGAGGTTGGTCCCTGGAGTGAGGGACTGGCCAGGGGTAATGGGGCATGGCATGGTGGGGATGGCTCTGCTGTGCCCAGCCCAGAGTGAGGGCACTGTGCACAAACCAGCAGTCACCAGATGCACAGAGGCCTGCCTGGCCCTGTGCGACCCGTGTGCCACTTCCCCTGGGGGCGGGCCCATGATGCGCCTGTGATGTAGTGGGGGGTCAGAAACCTTGCTGGTTGCTATGCTGGGCAGTGGGTTGTGAGTGACCCGCACTGGCTGCTGGCTGCGGCACGGCCCAGCAGGGCAGGGGATGAGTCATTATGCAAGGGGGCTCTGAACCTGTCCGACCAGTTATCTCCCAGGGAACAGAACAATGGGAAGAAGGGGAGTGGAGCCCTGGCTGGGGGCAGGGCTGGAAGTGAGGGAGTTAGTTTCTGTCTGGGAGCATGGAGGAGACAGCCTAGGGAAAGGGGCTGGAATTTAGGGGCCCAGTCTCCCCCATTTCAAGGGGGGCTGAGGCATCCTAGGCCTGCCCTGGAACCAGATGACATCTGTGCTGTGCTGTATGCTGGAGAAGCAATAAACTCCCTCTATTCTACTGGCTGGTGGAGTCTGTCCGTGCCACTACGGGGGTGCAGGAGACGGGAAAACCCCAACGTGCTGTCACACCACCTCCTCCAGAGCCTTTCTGGGGGGTGGGACCTACTGGAGAGACTGGCAGAGAAGCCTGGTAGGGGAGGCTGCACCGAGGTGCTGACCGGAAGCTGGGGGAGCTTCTCTCTGATGCTCGAAATGTACAGCCACCGTCCCCTGACCTTTTATTGTGAGTCTGGCAGTGCGCCCGGGTGGGGCAATGGGTCCTGCCCTTGCACCAGCCCCATTGTGTTGCTGAGTCCACACAAGCCAGCTTGAAAGCCTCCCATAGGAGCACCTGGGAAGTCCTTTGATGGGTGGGAGGAAGCCAGCATGCCCCCAACCTTCCCTATTCCACAGGGGTGGAGGGGAGGGTCAGGAGAAGCCTTGCTGGGGCAGGGGAAGAAATGGAGCTCCAGGGATCCTCGGCTGCCAGAGTGACGGTAGAGGATTGTTTTAGCCCGCACCGTTTAAAGCCTGCACTAAGTCACTCCTGGTCCATAATGGGTCTGACTTCCCCAGCCAGAAAGCCGCCTGCTTTCCCAGAACAGAAACAAGGTAGATGACCGTGACGGGGTGTCTGCCCCGCACTGGCCCTTTAAGGGTTAAAACCCGGCCCTGGGTGAGGGCTGAGCCAGGCGGACGCAGCCAGTTTAGGCCCAGGGGGGCTGTATAAATAAGGGAGGGGGCGAGACGACTCACTCGTGCTCTGGCTGGGTGGCAGGAGGGACCTGGCTGCCAGGGAAGCTGGAGGCTTCCTGACACAGAGCAGGGCAGGGGAGCTCTGGCCAGGCAAGCTCCTAGGCTGCAGGGCCTGAAGCAAGGCCTGAGGCTAAGAGGGCTGTGGGGAGGAAGCTGGGGCAGGCGAGGGCAGCAGGGCCACCGCCCCTTGCCAATGCTGAGTGGCCTGGCAAGCTGTAGTTCCCCTGAGGCAGGGGCTAGATGGGCAAAGTGGGCCCAGGGATTGGGGGTTCCCTGAGGGGAGGACCCCAGAGGGTGGGGGCCCTGGGGAAGGGCAGTCCCCCCCCCGGTCTGGCCAGGCCATGGCTCCTAACACAGAGTGATGGAGAATAAAGGAAACGGCAGGCGTGACCCCAGCTGGAAGGGGCGCTCCAGGGCTGAAGAGCTGTTTCCCATGGTGACCAGCAGGAGGCGCTGTGGGGGCGAGTCACGCACCGTGAGACAGGGGCAGTGTCTCTTATGGCGCCGACTCCCAGAACAGGTGGTTTCCCTTTCCCGGGGGAGCAAGTGACGCTGGGAGCTCCCGGGCTGGAACAGACTCAGGAAACGAACCTGATACGCAGCCTGGGTGGGGAGGGGGCAGGCAATGGTGGCAACACGCTGGCTGGGGCGGGGAAGCCTCGTTTCTAATGCACAGACTGGCCTCTGCAGAAGCAGTGAAAAGCTGCTCAGGGACCCTGGGGCGAAACCAGCTCTCCCGCTGTGTGCGCCCCAGCATTGCTGGGAGCCCTGTGCACGCGGCGCTGAGCATAGATCCCTCGCGCCGCACGTTAACCTGGCAGCCCCTGCGCACGCTGTCTTGATCTTCAGCCTGCCTGCTGCCGGTTCCTTCCCAGGGAGCCGCTGCTGGCTGCCAGGCGGCGTGCCCGTCTTCGGACCTAGCCCCATTCAGGGCACGGGCTCAGCGGGTGTCCTCCGGAGACAGCCTGTGCTTCCCGAGGAGAGCAGCCAGGAAGTAATCGCGTGTCTCCTCCTCTCACCAGGGCTGAATTTGTGGAGCTGTGGCTTTGCTCCAGCACCAGCCTCAGTGCCAGGGATGCCTGCATTTCAGCAAGGACACACACATTGCCAGAGAGACAGTGTGGCCTAGTGGATAGAGCAGCAGACTGGGACTCGGGTTCCATTCTTGGCTCGGCCACTGGCCTATAGGGTGGCCGTGGACAAATCGCTCCTGTTTCCTGTGCCTCGGGTGCCCCGTTTGGAAGATGGGGCTGATAGCACTCACCGCCTTGGGAAAGCTCTTTGGGGTCTACTGATGGGACAGCCCCAGTAAGGGCGGGGGGTAAGGGGGCTCTCAGCCTGTGTAAACTGGCCTTGCTGGGACACGAGTGAGCATCGAAAGCAGCTTGCGGCAGGGGAGAAGCCGTGAGGTGTGAGATGGGTCCACGTGCCACAGCACACGTGGGCCCTGCGGGAAGGAGGGCTGCCCCTCCGTCGCGTGGGAACGGAGCTCTGCCCCACTCTTCCCACTCATGCCAGCTGCATTTGGGACAGGCTGCTTCAGAGAACTAGCTCAGACCAGCTCCAGTGACCCCACTTGTCCCCCAGGCTGGCAGGGGATTCACAGACACTCAATGGCGTCAGCCTTGATTCTGTTTCGGATCTAGCATTGGCTCTGCCACGGACTGACCTGTGTCTCCCCCCTCCCTCCTGACTCATCCCTCTCTCAAGGCCGCCCTGCCCCGCTGGTCCCATTATTTTGGTGACATGGTAGTTCAGTAGATGGGCAGGGAGCTGTGGGACAGCCGGTCTCCCGAGCTCCGGCACTGGCTGATCCTGTGTGGGGATGATCTTCATAAGTAGACACCTGGGCACCAAGTGATCAAGAGGTGACAAATTGTCAGATCTTGGCAGGCCTGGCAGCTGCCAGTGCTGTGATCCCCGCTGCCAGCCTCACCGGGACACAGCCCCAGCTTGGTTTGTTTCTCCTCTTGATCTGTTTTACCCCCCCGCCCCACACACCAACTCCTCTTGGCTCGCTGCTGTGGGCTGGGCAGTCCTGCATCTCAGAAGGCCTGTCCTTCCATTTCCCTCCCTTGCGCCTGGACCATCCCCACCCCTTCATTTCCCTCCCCCTTTCTGAGCCTTCTCTGGTGTGGAAACTGCCTTTCCTCGATCTCTTCACCCCGTCGCCTCCCCATCCTGATTCAGTCCAGCTGCGCCTCCAGCCCTGCCCCTGCAGGGTGACCCACGTGGTCAGACCTGTGTTGGGGCGTCCCGCTGAAGCTATGCCAGATGCAGAGTGAGAAGCAGGGGTCATGCCTCTGAGGTTACTGAGAAATCCGCACACTCAATACATGCCCTCCCAGGCGTCTAGAGAACGACGGGAGCACCGTGTTTCTCTCTAGCACTCTGGACAGCGCCCGTGGCCTATCTGGAGCTAGCACTGCCGAGCTGTTTGTTCCTACAGTTCCAGCAGAGAACAACTTTGGATGGATTCTCAGCCCTACCTGACTAGCCAGCGAATTCCCTCCATTAAAACTTGCTCTGCTCCAGCCCATCCTGCTAGTAGGTGAAGGTATCATCTCCGCCAGTCAAGCTCCACAGCCTGATTCTGGTTGTATGGATGGGTTTTTGCCTTCAACACAAACGACAACGTTCACAACAATTCCAGCACATGGGAGTGGAGCCCTGGCTGGGGGCAGGGCTGGAAGTGAGTGAGTTAGTTTCTGGCTGGTATCATGGAGGAGGCAGCCTAGGCAACAGGCTGGGATTTAGGGGCCCAGGCTCCCCCATCTCAAGGGGGGCTGAGGCATCCTAGGCCTGCCCTGTAACCAGATTACATCTGTGCTGTGCTGTATCCTGGAGAAGCAATAAACTCCCTCTATTCTACTGGCTGGGGGAGTCTGTCCGTGCCACTACAGGGGTGCAGGAGACAGGAAAACCCCAATGCGCCATCACAGCTCCATTCAGAAGTGATGCTGGCTGGCTTGGGGGAACAACTGCAGTCATGCCTAGTGGTCAGAGCAGGCATCAGCATCTGAAAGCCAAAACTAGGGGCGAGACAGTCATCCCTCGGAACCAGGGCCAAGAGACAGAACCATAGTCTGAATGGCAGAGCCCAGGAGTGAGAGAGACTCAAAGCCAGGAATAGGGGCCGAGGATCAGAACCAGAGTCTTTGGAGTCAGTGAGGGCAGGAGCGAGGCTGGGACAGGCCTGGAACAAGGACAGGTGCAGGGGAGGCTCGAGGCTGGTGCTATGCTACTTGGCTGGCTTCTGAGCACTGCTTATGATCTTTAATGTCTGTATCCCCACGCACCCCCGGAAGTGCTGGATTCCCCATTTTACAGATGGGCAGCTGAGCCACAAAGAGGCAAAAGACTCGGCCAGGGTCATGCATCATGTGATGGAGCACGAATTTGAACTCGCGTCTTCCAAGTCACCTGCCTGCCTGTCGTGGGCCGGAGGGGGCCCATGCAATTGACAGAGATCCCCCAACTCACAGCTGAACCTGCTGAGTGTGTCTGGCATGTGACTGTGGCATTAGACTGAGGCCTTCATGGGTCACACGCTCTCACTGATGGGGCAGCATGTGACTGTCTCCTGGCCAAGTCCGTAGGAGCGATGGCACTCGAGCTGCAGGATGCTTTGCTGGGAGAAATATAATTTATGCCATCATGGGCCAACAGTGTCCTTCTGCTATGTATATCGGACAGACTTCTCAGACATTGCTCCAAAGAATTAACGCCCACAAATCAGACATCAGACATCTTCACAAGGAAAAACCAGTTGCTTTTCATTTCAACCTACCTGGACATCGTCTTAACGACCTTAGTACATGCATATTACTTCAAAGAGACTTTAACACCAGATTACAGAGGGAAACTTCTGAACTTTCATTCATGCTTAAATTTGACACTTTACGAATGGGCCTTAAGAAAGATGCTAATTACCTTACCCATTACAAAGATAGCTTCCTCTTTTATCAACCCTGATTAGCCATTTATTGACTCATAAATAGCTATTCCCTCCCTCCCTCTCCCTCACCCCACCTTCTGTACTAAATCTGATTTGTCAGTTCAAAAACGTGTTCACTTTTTTCATTGTATTCCTTTGGTATACATGGTCATGCCAATTCTCTTCAAGAATATGATCTGAGGAAGTGGGTCTGGTCCACGAAAGCTCATCACCTAATAAACCATCTTGTCAGTCTTTAAAGTGCTACATAGTTTTTCTTTTTGTTTTAGCAAGATCAGACTAACATGGCTACCTTTCTATTACTGGGAGAAGTAAATGTTCAACGCCTGAGCTTGTAAGACGCTGAGCAGCTTTTCAGGATTGGGTCCTTAGTGGAACATCTTGTATTTTAATCTATGTATCTTCATAGCGTAGTTTATGATAAGATCTGGAGTGAAGTCCTGGCCCCGGTAAAGTCCATTGCAAAATTCTTCCGTGTGGCCAGAGTCTAATTATCCATTTTATCTTTTAAAATCCACTTCGAAGAAAGGGAAAAAAAATCCCTGGAAAAGCCCCAGTAAGAGAGAACAGCCTCTGTTCGGGTCATATCCTGGAACCAGGCGGGCAGCTGTCCCTCTAGCACAGCACGCAGCTTACAAACAAACCCTCCCAGGGCTGGAACGATCAATCATTATGCAACTGCACAAACAAAGACGTTGCAAACATACCTGGAAGGAGCTGTGTTAACTGATCCATTGAAGCCAGGGCTGAAGCAACAAACAAATAAAAACTCTGCCAGAGGGGAAAGGACAAAGTTTCATTTTCAAGCCTCCTTGGATTTTAGAAACTAGAGTAAAACACGTAATCATTAACTGGTGAGTTCCCAGCATACCCGGAGAGAATTAGCCGAAAACATAAAATCCTCTAGCTGAGAGGGTGCAACACAGCACAAGGTTAGTTCTGGGAATTCACAACAATAACACACGAGCCCCAAAACAGAGAGCGCCAAAGCAGGCTGCTTCCTAGAGCAGTGGGGTACCATTCACTCCTGGTTGCTGTAGGCCGAGTGGTGCCGATTGACCCTGATTATTGACTACTCCTCTGGGGATCTCCCCCTCCGCCCGCCTGGAGGCAGGACCTGGCCACGCCTTGGAATGTAAAGTGGTAGCTTTTAGCACAGTTTACAAGGCATCGCATTAACGACTGTGTACAGGTAAACTCAGCCTGTTGGTTTGCTCAGCACTTCAGCCCATGTTGCCAACTCTAGTGATTTTAAAAAAAAATTTCCCCCAATAAGACTGGGCTGTGATTGTTTTGAGAGCTGCCTTATGCCGGCAAGACAGCTTCCAGCAGAGTGGCCAGAAGGAGCTGGTGGGCCTACCAGCAACCAAGACGCCCTACCTCAGCCTGGTGAGTATTTAGGGTTCATCATGTTTATTACGGTAGCACCTAAGGGTGGAGACTGGGGCCCCTCTGCACCAGGCGCTGTCTAACTCACAGTCGCAGACAGACCTGGCGGGGGAAGGGGGCGAACACACCGGCAGAGAGAACAAGGTGATGGCAGCAAACTCAAAGTCAGAGATGCAATGGTTTTGTTTCATATTAGGTGGCTGAGTTCAGAGGCAAGGAAGGGCGCCGGAGGGCCGGGTGGGGGAGAAGGGAAAAAGTGCAGTGGTGCGGCGATGGAGGATGGGAGCAACTACATAGGTGCAGTTTCCCTAGAGTTGGAGAGGGCTCCCCTGCAGTTCTAGATTCTGGCAGTGCTGGGGGGGTAGAGCAGGTCCCGTTTCACCCTCTCCCCAGCACTGCAGCACTCCCGGCTGCTTCTACAGCGGCACCCACAAGAGCTGTGGCTCTGTTCCCTGTTCCTTAATGCTCCCTGGACAACAGAAAACACACTCGCCTGTGATCTGTACAACAGTGGATCCTGACCTGTGACTCGTGAGCCCTTGGGGTTCACAACACGTCACAGGGGCTTATTGGGAAACACGTCCATAATGGTGGGGGGAAAAGTATTCGCGTGCCAACGGGAACCACAGTCACTGTAGCCAAGGTAGGGGCAGTAATGGCGCTCAGCTGGTACTCGGTCATTCTCTGCAGTGTGCTGTTTGGCTCCAGTGCGACCCGAGCGAATGTTCTCAAGTACTACAAGTCAAACCTCTCTAGTCCGGCACTTCCTGCTCCGGCAACATCCGTAGTCCGCCATGATATGAGTGAGCCGGATGGCCACTTAGCATGGGTGTGGCCAAATTTCCCGCAGTCCCATGCAGTTTCTTTACAGCCACTAGCTCTGGCTCTCAGGGTACATCTACACTAGCCCCCTAGATCGACCAGAATTGCAAATCAAGCCTGGGATTTAAATATCCCGCACTTGATTTGCATGTTCCCGGCTGGTCGCCATTTTAGAAATTGACTAGCCCGAAGTAACTGCCTGCGTCTACACGCAGCAGTGAAACGGGATTCCGGAATAAAGCCCTGAATCGAATTAGGTGGTATTCCTCGTGGAATGAGGTTTAGGTCCTGTCCTGAGAGTGGTTCAACCTGTAGCTTCTTCGTTTGTTAGCATTCTCAGTGGGTTGTTTTTATTTGGACTGTGGGGTACCTGATGATGGACAAGTGGCTGAAAATGGGACGTATAAAGACTCAAGAAAACAAATGTTCAACATCAACTAGTGTTTCACCAAGTCCAGAGTGTGGGAACTCTAGGTCAAATGCTCGTGATGGTCCTGCAAAGTCACTTCTGAAAAGAAGGAGACGTGATGAGGATCGTATCAAATCCGGCTTTACTTGCTCGCACCGGGGATCAAGAGTGTCCCGGGAAATCTTGGAAGCGTGTGATCATTTTCATAATGTGATCAAATGCATAATGGAGGATGAATAGTGTAAAATAAAGAGCGTGCAATAAATGTGTGGAGTGGGCTGTGCCCACGAAAGCTCACAATCCCATCGACATGTTTTGTCTATAAAGTGCTACCGGACCTTTTGATGTTTTTTAAGTTTATCCTGTACAGATGAACTCGCCTCCCCCCCCCCCCCCCCCGAAGCTAAAACCAAATGCTATTTCCAAGATCAGCGCGTTTCTAATGGACGCTCTGGTGAGGGAGAAATCCCTGGGCATATTCACTGTTGTTGGGGCTCTGCGAGGTTTGGCGTTTTTGTGACTGGGGCTCCTGGGGTGTTACGGTTGGGGAACCCCATGTGAGTGCCGTGCGGCAGGGCGCAGTGCCATCCTCTGCCACGAGGGGACACTTGGTGTCTGGAGAAGGCAGGGCTGTCAGTACAGAGACTGCCAAAGGGAGCTAGGTCCCTGCCGTAGGAGCCAGCTCAGAGAAAGGATTCCAGGCTAATCCAGATTAATCCCCCCCCCCCCCCCGGAGGACTGTGCCGCCTGGAGGGCCCTTGAGTGGAAGGGGATTTCTCAGCCTTAGGGAGTTGTCCATAGGTGGTGTCGGAGCTGGGGGTGGGGTTCAGCCCAGGGGTGTGGCCCTACGTGTGGGGTGGTGGGAGGCGTGGGGGGAGTTCACAGTCTTTGCCTGGGCAGGTCTTGCTGGCTGCCTGAATCTGTCTGAGAAAGGGGCCTTCCCCTCAGCTTCCTGTGAAGAACAAACAAGTGTCAAACCGAAAGCTCAGCTTCGGGGAAAAATCCCACCTAGGCGAGAGCCCAGCACGTCTCCACTCGGCTGCGGGCCCGTCTGGCCGGCGCTGGCCCGCCCACGCGGCGGGGCGACGAGCAGTGACGTGCCGGGGCAATGGCTGGGCCGTGGCTTGGGGAGCACCCGGGGTATTCCGGGTCTGAGGACACCAGCTCAGCTTGCAGCTCCTCATAGTCTCCCACTGGCCAGGACTCAGTCCCTGATGCTGCTGTGCATCCGTGTGCTTGTGCTGCGTGTGCTTTCACAACAGCGCCGGGCTCCCAGGACTGTGTTTCCAGGGGAATAACGACACGGCCACAGCCGCATGCCCATCGACAGCCCCCCAAGTGCTTTCCCAATGGGAGGCCGGGGTCTTCATCCGCGCTGGACAGAGCAGTGACGCGACTCCCCCACGGCCTCCCGCACAGAACGCCAGTGGCAGAACCAGGAATATGAGGCAGGGTTTCTGTCGTCTGGTTCACGGTGCTAAGACTGGACCCATTGCTGGCTCCACCCGGCTGCCCCTTGGGATTGGGCCTGGGTAGCGGATTAGGCCGTGTACAGGTTAGGCTTGGCGGGGGGGAAGGATGCACACCAGTTATTGCGGTTATTCCCCGATCACACCCCACTGCGGCCTCAGGCTGGTGGTACTTGCTACCTTCCCGTCTGGGTTGGGCACCATGCTGCCCACTTCCTATCCGGCTGGGCACGCGCTTTTCCTGAGCGCAGGGTAGGTGACTTACTCCATTCCAGCGCAGAACCGAATTGGAGGTGCTGGACTGGTGCCATCAGGTGCTTGGTGCACGGCCCTGGTGCAGGGATGCATCCGAGTCAGGAACCCAGCCGCTGACCGAGCTGGAACCTGTCCTGGCTACTCTGCCCGTAGCTCCCCCCACGATGGACGGGTGGCATTGTCTGCACACAGCCTGCCCCGGGCGCTACCACGGCGACAACAGGCTCTTATGCAAATCCCCAGCAAGGGCGGTGGTTGTGAAACCAGCTTCCTGCCGACACTTTGTAACATTGTCCCAAGCTAGAGGGGGAGGGGCAGGTGAGGAGTGATGTTTTTACCCCCATTTTGCTTCCCCCGCACCTATCCTGACACCACCCCTCCGGCCCCGGCGTGGTGGACCTGCCGACTCTGCCACTGGAAATCTGGAGCTACAGGAACAGAGCGTATGCCCAATTTGATGCTGGTCGGATGGACAGTACCAAGAAGGCCTGTCAAGAATTTCGCTACAGAGCTTTTCTGTCGGCTTGGTTCTTAACCCGGGAAAATCAAGTCTGGCCTCCCCTTGTCTGGCAGTAAGTATCCCACGGAGGACATGGAGACGCAGATCTTCAGCGTCTCAGCTCTTCATGGACCAAGCAGTGGTGAGAGTATTTTAGTGAAATGGGTGTTCAACCCCCCTCCCCCCCCAGAGCAGAGACTTATGAACCATATGAGTGCTCACTCACCCGGCGTCTATGACAGCATCATCCTATTACTTCTCCAGTTGTCCACAGAGTACCCTGGGGAAAAGGATGTTGACAAGACCTGAATTCTAATGTTAAAAAACTAGAAAACAAAACCCTTTTGGGCCCCTTTTTATCCATAAAGAAAAAAATCCCCAATTTCTTTTCCATCTTGCCTATGGGAATCGATGGGCACACGCCCGTTGACATCAGTGGGTGGTGGATCGGTCACTTACACCTTGATTGTAAACAAGGTGCTCTCACCTGAAACGTAGCTACAAAAGCTGCTGCATGGAACCACGTTTCCTTTATTACGGAAAGTTGCAAACATCTGGCTTGGTCAGTCAGGCCCTGAGTAAGAATCCATCCCTTGCAGCAAAATACTTACGCGTGGCCTTCGGCGGTCTGCAGAACAGGGAGGGCCGTAAACCTGCTGAGTAACATTTTTGGAATCTGCCGTGAGATTTAGGAGCTTAAATCCCATTTGCAAAAGTCGTGTTGCCGCTTCTACGGCCGCGCAATGGGGGCTGCTTAGCCTGGAGGATGAGGAAAGGCAGACTTGCTGGATTTTTGGAAACGTTCCTCTGACCGGAAGCTTTAGCTTTATTTGAGCTAAAGTGACTGTCACTTTAAGGGGCATGTTTACAGCCTGTTTGTCCTTCCTGCAGCTCGCTCCATTTGCATATTCCAGCTCGATTTGTTTAGATAAGGAAAATGTTGTTTATGCAAATCACTTTCTGCAAGCCAAGGTTGCTTAGAGTCATTGGGGACATTGTGTGGGTGGCAACTGTCATGAAGCAAGGGGCCAGTCCCCGCTAGGTATGTACCGTGGAGTCCCTACGACCCTATGTGGTATAGAGGTGACATCAAAAGGGCTGGAAGCCGCGATGGGCCAGCAAGGGGGCTGCATTAGGGGCCTCCTTCATCTCGGTGGGTCGCAAGGTTGCTGACCCAGGACATTTTCCCAGGCTAGGGCGTTTTTGCTCCCTGCGTGCATCCCTAGGCTATGGGGGGTGTACCGATTGCACCGTAGCTGCTCTGTGATTGGCCGCAGAGGGAGCGTGCGACGCTCAGCCTGTCTTGTGTGCAATCAGTGCCCACCTTGCTCCACGGGCCCTGGCTTTACGTGTGTAACCTCAGTAGGGAAAGCCCATGGGAATGGAAACCAGCAGAATCTGCCACCCGTGCCCGTGGGCAACAGTAACAAAATGTCTTGCAGGCCACCCACCAAGCCCTGGTGGCTGCTGGCCCCTGTCCTAGGGGACACCGGCGTCTACGTGCCATTTGCAAAAGTGACTTAGGAGCCTGAGTCAAATGAAACTTAGTCCAGTGAGATTTAGGCTCCTAAGTGTCTGGTCACTGCCCCTGCCCTCCCAGGCCTGTCGTCTCCAAAGGCTGCTTTTGTGTCACTGGTGGAGCAGGGCAGGAAGCGGCGTGTGCATTCCACAGGGGTATGGGAAACCCCGCTTCCACGGTGAGCCCGTTCGCCCTTTTCACAGGGCACTCACCTGAGCTGGGGAGGAGACGGGCTCAGACCTCGCTCCAATGACGATGTCGTTGTGTGCATCAAAGGTGAGGAGCTCCAGTGGAGAGACTGACTCCTGCTGTGGCGGGGAGGGGAGGGAGGGCACTTGCGTGCACTGTCCCAGATCAGGCAGGGTGGGGATGGGACCCAAGTCTCCCCCAGCCCAAGCGGCTGCCCTCCCCGCAGGGTCGGTGGCTATGCGTGGGTGGGGGGTGGCACGCACCAATCAGAAGAAATTCCATGCAGGAGCAGCAACGCGGATTTGTGGCACGTTTTGTCAAGCCGGGTCCGTTCCTCTGAAAAGTTTCCGTTTTCCCGCACCAGCTTTTTGAGGAGGAAAACGGGTTCACGGAAACATCCCTGAGCAGCTCTGCTCATCCCTCCCATGGCTCTAGCCACCAGCTGCTGCTCAGAGGTTCCTGCTGCAGCCCCGCCGGAGGGGAGATGCCCCGTTCTGCGTGGCTTGTGGCTGGTTCCTGTCAGCGCGCCTTGCAGCAGCCTCCCTAGTGTGCTACGCCTCCCCGCTGTTTCTCCACATCCTTCCTTCAGCCCTGAGCCTCTTGAACCCACACCCATGTTTGGTCATTTCCTCTGGCTGACACGCAGCCCAGGAAGCAAAACACACCAGCTACGGTCTGGGCATAGGAAGGTGCAGCGTGCTCAGAGCCCACTGGGCAAGACTGCCTAATGGCGGCGCTCCGCAGGCTCCGAAGGGTTCGCGAGGCGCTGCCTGATCTGCTTTGCTTTCCCAGACTGAACCCTCAGGCCCAGGCCGCCCGGCGTGCCAGAGCACTGGGAGGTCAGATTCGACTCCCGCCGTCTGAACCTGGCTCCGTGTCTCCAGCCACCCCCAAATCAAAGGGCCCTGGGGGACTGTTCCCGTTTGGACACGGCTTCAGATGGCAGGACTCTCCTGAGCTCGGCTGAGGAGATTTCAGCATCCCTGACGCTGTCCTTCGGCCCGACTCCCACCGCGGGCTGGACGGGCCACTGCTCCCTCCGCCCCAGCTAGCATCATTGCTCTGCACGCCACAAAGCCAAGTCCAAAAGGCTCAGGAGATGGCGTCTCTGCGATTGGATCCTGCGGCCAGCCCAGGCCAGCAGACTTGGGCCTGTGGGGCCCCGCTGAAGGGCCTGCTTAACTGGGGTGCAGACAGTCCGACGGGGCCGGAACCGGGCTGGAGGACCCTGTGACATGGGAGGGTCTTGGAGCTCAGGGTGCAGCCCACCCCAGAACGAATGTCTGCCTGGCAACTGAAGCACCCCTTAGCATGAGCCCTGTGAACCAGAGTCAGCTGGGAGAGGCCAGTCCTGGGTGTGTGACTGCGGCACAGACACTCCCCGATCTCAGCGTGAGCACGGCTCTGCACCCACTCCCTGCAACGCCGGCAGCACCAAAGCTCTGCTCAGACGTGGGGATTCGCTCCCCTGGAGCACAAGGCCTGGCCAAGGCTTTGACCTGGGAAAGCAGCCTGGGATGCAGCCGCCTTGGCGACAGGTTTCCAGTAAGTGCAGTTGTGAGCAGCTGTTGTTCCCGCGGCACCTCACGGGACAGTGACTGGCCCTGCAGGGTTGGGTGACCCAGGGCCAGATTTCCAAAGTGCTCCATGCTGGCCGGGTCTGCTCACACCGTGGCTTTGCCAGTGAGCCCGGTGAGCGCAGGGCCAGGCCAATGCTGAGCACTTGGAAAAAGCCACCTAGATACATGAGAGTTTCCTCCCTTCTTTTCCCAGGGGGAGATTTCCTGCAAGTTGCCAGTGTAGACCCAGCGCTTGGGGCTAGAGCTCCCCTGCTTACACAGCACTCGCTCGGTGGTCCATGGTGCAAAGCCGGGTCTCGAACTCCAGGCCTGGGATTCCCAGTAGGCGAGAAGGGGGCTGTCTGTTACCTGCCCCAAGCCCCGCCCCTTCCAGCCATTGTCCTGACCACTCTCCCCATCGCTCCCCGAGCACGTGACTTTGGGGATCACTGGGGGGGCTGGGGCCATGCAGCGCAGTGGGCGTGCTGCCCCGCACGCCCCATGGAGCCCAGGCGCGCCGCTGTCTCCAGGAGTCCAGAATCCTGTTTCATTGGCCTGGCCCTGGTGGGGACCTGAGGCTGGGCAGATTCAGACTGGAAGGTGCTGGTTTTGGATACCAAGGGGGACAATTCACCAACGGCTGAGATGGCGTCTCTGTAGTAAGATGAGGGCCTGAAACGTGAGCCCACGTATCCCAGGCTGGGTGTGAGGCCTGAGGCCTAGCCAGCCATGGTCACCACGTTGCTAATATACAGCTGTGAGGAAAAGGCAGGCCCTGCTGGCAGAAGCTGGCAAGAACAGGGCTGATGTTACAGAAACACTCAGACCCGAGAGGTACCAGGCCCAGGCCGGGGACTCGTTCCAGAGGGTTGGTAGCAGAGCCCCTCGTTAAGAGACATCTCGGAGCCGACACCCCACACAAATAACAGGAACTCAGATAACGACCTGCTGCACCAGGCGTGACGTGTCACTTGTTTGTGCCTGTGTATAAAAGCGCACCCCAAAGGGCTGCCTTTGCCCAGCCGCGGGGCAATAGCGGAGCCCAATGGGCACCCCAAGTGGCGCAGTGGTGAGTCTGTCTGGTCGTATGTCGTTCTGCAGTAAGCCTGGCCGGGCCCCTTCCATCCTTATCTGATTTTGTGGTCTTTGGGGACTCTCTCTCTCTCCGAGTCTGCTATGTTGATTAACTGCACATGGTCAACACAGTAAACAGGGGAGCAAATGCAGGAACTCACGCGGCCAAACCGTTACCATAAGAGCTAGAGCAGGAGACCCGTCAAGACTCCTCCCCAGTGACTCCTGGCTGCTACAGTCTCCGTTGCTGGACGTTTTAAAAGCAGAGAGGATGTTTTTCTAAAAGATGCGCCAGCTGAAGCAGGAATTAACTCAGAGGCGCCCCAGGGCGAGGGTTATGCAGGAGCCAGGACGAAATGACCCCACTGGTTCTTCTGGCCTTAGAATCTATGCCTGAGTCACACGTTCACACTCTTCATTCAAGTGCAGGCAATCGGGGATTTTTCTCTCTCTCTCTTTCAGCTTCTGTTGAAATTCACTGGAATCGCACATCGAAACCGGCATCTATTTCAGCCTTCGTGTGTCTTTCGGATCTGGCCACATGCTCTCGTGCGGTCGCTTTCTTAAGAAATACCAAAACCGCAAGGAAACCCAATGCAAAATCCCATCCTACTACACACCTTGCCGGCTTCCGCACCTTATGACCCCATCCCAGGGCAGCCGCAATAGGAGCTGGAGACTTTCTTGCATGATGGCAGGGAGGGGGCAAACAGGTTCTATGTCCCTTTCTCCCCCTTCTAACTCCCCTCTGTGGTTGAGAGGATGATGCAGTCTCAGAAGATCATACAGGGACCTCAAGAAGTCATTTAGCCCAGTCCCCTGTCCTAGCAGAGCTATGTAATAACTAGACCATTCCTGACAGGTGTTTGTCTGACATGTTCTTAAAAACCACCAGTGATGCAGAAGGGGGAGTCGGCCAGCTGGCTGCTCTCTGGAGACACTGGGGAGGAGATAAGGAGACGGTCCCTGCGCCTCCACTGCCCAGGAAGGGCTCAAAGCCCCCTGGTGTGGGAAGGGTTTGAACTGGGAGGAGGAGAGGTCTGGAGGTAGGCCCAGGCTGATGCCATGTGAGATCTGGATGTGGGGGTCTGAAAGTGAAGCCTCCCGAATAGGAACATTGAGTCAGAGCAGAGCGGCCTCTCCCAGCTCTGATCCCGAAGGAATGATAGCTCAGCTGTGCCAGGTCTCTGCAGCCAAGCTGCAGGCAGCGGCCTGGCACAGCTGGCCTCTCCGGCGTGATGCTGGATGGCAGCAGGTGATGGTGCATCTGCTCAGTCCGTCCCCCCCCCCCCCCCGTGTGACAATCCCTCACCATGGAAACCCATCAAACGCCATCTCTGCACCCTATGGGGAGGGTCTGGAAAGCTCTTGGCTGTTTGCTCTGGAACCTGGACTGGCCATTTATCCCCCTTCTCTTTCAATCCCTCTCCTGCACCGGGCCCATCCTGGGTGCATCTATTCAGAGCCTGGCATTTAGCCCAGGCTGGGCTAATTCTAGTGCACTTGTTTCTGTTATTTGGCTCTCCAGGCACTTTGACCAGACCAGGCTGGCTGTTTGCCTACAATTAATGATGAATTAAAATATACTAATCATTATGATTATTGTATGTGTCTGTAGTGGGGGAGGGGTAGGACATATGGCCTCTGCCGGAACCAGACATTTGCATTTTTTTAAAATTTGTGCTGCTTTTATAGCAACAATGAAAGTGTGCAGAGTCCTAGGGAAAAGATTAAAGAGCAAGACCAGCATTCTAGGAGCTCGGGAGGAGAAAGAGAGGTGTGATAAAGTGCTGAACAAGGAAAGAAAAACAATGACATGGCTGTGTCCGGGGCTAGCCAAACACAAAGAAAGAAAGAGGTGATGGGGGAATAGATAAGGACAGGGCTGTGGCAGAGGCTGGCAGATGTGTACGGGGATGGAGAGAGGGATATGTATAAGAACAGTTAGATCAACAGATGAGAATGAGGAGAGACAGACAGCGTAATGTGTATGGGGACAGACAGATGGGTAGGAGGAAAGACAGCCAGCCATTCCTATGGGGACAGACTGCTAAGAGGTATGTGGAAACACATAGGTTATGTCTACACAATGGTTTTCTGCTGGAAGAGGCAATGCAAATGAAGAGCTGATTAGCATTTTGTCGTATGTCATTTGCATATCTCCTCCAATGCCTTTTGGGCAAGAGGTTTTTGCACAAAAACAGGTAGTGTGAACGTGTCCATTTTGCACAAAAAACCCTTTTTGCGCAAGATCCTTTTCCCTCTCCCGGAGCTGGATAAGATCTTGCGCAAAAAGGGGTTTTGCACAAAACGTCCACGTCCACGCTGCCTGTTTTTGTGCAAAAACCTCTTGCGCAAAAGGCATCAGAGGAGGCAAATGAAGCAAAACAAAATGCTAATCAGCGCTTCATTTGCATTGCCTCTTCTGGCAGAAAACCGTCGTGTAGACAAAGCCACAGAGCGATGTCTGAGGAGCAATAGATCTGGATGGGGACAGAGAGGAGTGTGTATGGCAGGGCTGGGTAAGATGCCACCCTGGGGCTGGATCCGGCCTGCCTAACACTTTGATCTGGCCCAGGGCTGCATCTGTCTGATTTCTATTGATATCCTGCTGCCTGTGCCACTGAATTTCCAGGCGGCGGCTCGGGCAGCAGAATCTATTTCAATGGTTCCCAGTTCCCAGTGGTGGCACTCCCCTGGAAGGGGCCGGAGCTGCAAGCCTTTTAAATAGCCACAGCAACCTGGGTGCCTGCAGTTGTAGTGGGGCAGGGAGCCACAAGCTCTTTGCTCTGTTTTTACGTCAAAGCCTCCAGTCCCAGACAATTCTGGGGGGAGGCTGATCCCCAGCCCCGCCTCTTCCAGGGGTGGAGCTGGCCCATGACCACCTAACAAAATTCATTAAGTGGTCCCCTGCAAAAATTATTGCCCACCCCTGGTGTATGGGAATAGGTTGATGGGAATGGAGACAGAAAAGTGGTGTGTATGGGGACAGACAGATGTGAATGGGAACAGCAGATGAGTGTGTATGGGGACAGACAGATGTGCGTGGGGACAGATAGAGGACAGCGTCTGAGGGTGGCGTGAGGACAGGCAGACAAATGAATATGCATGCAGATCCAAGGATATGAGGAGAGACAGACAGATCCCTGCATAGGAGGCTAGAGGGCTAGAGGTGTATGGGGACATGATGGTAGGTAGATGTGACTGGGGACAGACACACAGAGCAGCCAGCACGCAGACAGATGTGTATGGAGATACGGCAGTGTCTATAAAGGTAGACAAAAGTGGATGCAGACAGACAGAGCGGTGGGATTGGGGATGGGGATGGACAGACAGACGGAGCGGCGGGTTGGAGGATAGGAGGTGTGGGGGCAGCCAGCAGACTCAGGAGGTCTCTGTCCACAGCCGAGCTGTGCGGAGCCGCGCCGCGCCGGTCCAGCTGCTGCGCTCCTGGGCGGAGGAAGCTGCGCGGCCCCGCCCCGCCCAGCCCAGCCCAGCCAGTCCCGGTGTCTCTGGTGCAGCCCGGCGGCTGCTGAGTTGCGCGGCTCCCTCCCTGCCGGCCATGGAAGCGGCTCGCTGCGGAGACCCAGCGCGGCGCCGTGGGCTGTAGCGCGGCGCGGGACCCAGCATGGGCAGTGCGCCCTGGCGGGAGCTGCCCGGCAGGTGGGTGAGCGGGGGCCGAAGGGTCCGGGGGGCTGCGGCTGCCGCCCCTGCGCGGGCATTTCCCGGGGCGCGGCTGGGCTGCCCACCCCCTGCAGCCGGGCCGGGCCGGGCGCGGGTCCGGCTCCGCGGGGCAGTGACAGGCCAGGTGGGGAAAGGCCGCGGTGAGTCACTTCTCGGGCTTGTTGTTCTGCCCCGGCCTGAGGGGGTGGGAAAAGTTCCGGGGCTGTTCACAGGCCGGTCCCGGTGCGGGGCCCCGGGCGCGGGGCTGTCCCAGCTGAGCCGTGCGGGCGGGGAGATTCCCGAGGCTCTGGGGAGCCGGCTTGGAGCCGCTGACCCTGCTGCCCAGGCAGGAGAGCAGGCGGGGACCTGCCCCCCCAGCAGCAGGAGTCTGGACTGTGGCCGGCTGCAGCTTGATTGCTGGGTCTCTCCCAACCCCCCCTTCCCCGCCAGCCTGGGGCAGATTTGGGCCCACAGGCCTGAGGGAGGTGTGATCTGTGAGAGGGATGCGGCTTCCCCTCTAGAGCAGCTGGGGAGAGGCACCAGGGTTCTGGTCTCTGCCCTGTGGGCATGGGAGTAAATTTCACTCTTGGGGATCCAGAGTCTAGGAGACACAACCTCCCGGGTCTTTTGCACCATGTTCCTGCCAGCCCAGGGAAGCTTCCTGTCAGTCCGGTGTAAATGTGGGGGCCTTTCTCTGTGGCAGGAAGCCCCCCATCTAATGGAGGGACCCCTGCATGACTCCCCTTTGGGGCATCCGGTGCCTGTCTCTCGGTCACTGCAAGGATCACATGGCTGGCGCGGTGACCGACTGCAGCTCAGATCAAGGCCGGAGCCTGTCTGGACCACCCCCTAGAAAGGCGTCAGGCAGATGTTATGGGAAGGAAGGGTCAGTGGATTGAATCAGTGGATTGAATTAGTGGCAGGGTCAGAGAGACGCAGACACCTATGGGGCCTTATCTGCACGAGCGTGCTTGGTGACATCACACGCTGTTACTCGGAGACATTTAGCATCACTGGCTGACTGTCTGCAGCAGCGTGTCCACTGGCGCTCCTGGCAGCGCCTGTGCAACAGTGTGAGATGATGGTTGGTGTGGCCCGCGTTGCTGTGGTGCTAAGCAGTGACAGTGTTGTGCTTCGGGAGTGAGAGTAACGAACCCGTCTGAGGGGTATTCTGCAAACTTCCACTTAGGAAAAGGGAAAAGTGGTTTTAAAATGACAGTGTTGGGGGATAAAGACACCGTTTCCATTTTTCGCTTGTTGATGGTGAGCCTGGGATGGCTCTGAAAACGGGAGCAGCAACGTGAGGGCAGCAATTTGGGAGCATAAGGCAGACGTGTGAATTTCAGATCGGAGTTTGTCATGAGAGATTTAGGAGGAGGAGAATAAAAGGTCCAAAATATAAAGGTGTTTAGAATTGACACTTTCCCACAAACTAAGGGATGTAAAACCAGGGCTCCCAGTAGGGCCAGCTGGACAAGTGTCTCTCCTGGAGCCGAGCTGTCCTGCTCTTGGGGATGGAGGTGACTTAATGGGGAAGGCAACAGGTCCCAGCCTGCAGTGCTCCCTCTTGGTCCAAGTATTCAGGCCTCTTTCTGTGCCCGGCTGCGCGGTCTCCACCCGTTGTGCCTGTGAATGAAGGCAGCTGCTCTCTGCATCACTTGAGGGAAATGGGATGCAGCGTTGGGCTGATGTGCCAGCACAGCCTGTCTGCTGGGCAGTCTGGTGTGACGGGAGAGGACAGCACACATGTTGGAGCAGGAGGGTCCTGAGGTTCCTAGCCAGCGACTAGCAAGAGAGGCAGGGAGAGAAGCAAAACGAAACCAAATGGTGGCTTCTACTTCACTTTATAAATAAAAATTCACGTTCTGTGATGCAAAAGAAGAACTGAATCTAGATGAAAGCGTCAGAGGAAAATTACCACATCGGGCTCGCTCGAGAACCTGCCTGTGAGAACAGCAAGGGAGTGCTTGCGGCGTGGACTTCACTAGCAAACTCTGTCGCTGTGGCGGCACCACTGCTGCAGCGGGACTAGTGGCAGGTACGCCACGGACAGCAGCATAGACAGGGCTGGGGTATCGTTGTCTCTGTCAGCTCAGTGGCAGAGGCCCTGCTGCCTTCTAAGAGGCTAGGAGTCAACTTACGTGTTTATTTATTCAGTACAGTGGACACTTACCTGCCCCTAGTGTCTGGGGGTGAATCATTTATGCCTTAGGGTTTCCTGTGTGAACCTTCAAGCGGCTGCCCAGATACGGGACAATGTGTGAAGGCGTATTAGGGTGAGGAGACCACGGAAGGGTGTTTTCAAGTGCCCGGAGCAGCGTCGATTCTGTTGACTTTTACGTGCCGCTCCTCTTGAAACGCTTTGGATCACTCTCTCTAGTCTCTGGAAAGGGGGAGAGGATTGGATCAGGTGCCTATGGAAACAGGGGCTCCCCCAATGGCTTTGCTCCTCGGGTCATGGTGCCTGTTTCGTCGCCAGCTGGAACTTCGCGGCGCAGTTGTGTGTTTCGCAGAGCTGTGCCATTGGGGAGATTTTGGCGGGGGGGGGGGGAGACTTCAGCCGCAGGGTAACACGGTTCATTGAAACACTTGTTGATCGCCTGCTTGTTCTTTTCTCCCAGGGAAGATTCCCTTTCCCCTCGTCGGACGGTCCTGGGGGCTGCTGATCTTCCATTGTCGACATGAGTCTGTCAGTGCCACTCAGCTTGATGTGCAGGGTTGCTTCCTGTCCAGGCAGTGAGCGAGCTCTCTTCGGAGCGCTGCTTCCTTTGCCAGCCCCAGGTCTGCGGGGCAGGACCCGAGTCTCTTTCCTGTATGAAAAGGTGCCGAGTTACCTCTAGAACCAGCAGGCTGCTCTACCAGCGACTTCCTAAAACCACTCATGCGCCGCCTCATTGCTGCAGGCCTGCTCCTGCGTTGCCATTGGCCTGCTGAGCTGCTGTTCAGGTGGACGGGAGGGAGTTAGCCGTGCGGCGAATGCCAGGCAGGCGTGGAATGCCTCCGGATCCACAAGGGCGGCTGCACGAGCAGCGTGGTGTCGTCATTCTGCTTTGCTCTTGCTTGCCCCTTCCAGGAGGTGTCCTAGCAGCAGGGACATGACCTTCCCGGTCCTGGTCAGGGGCCTCATTGCTGGTGGGGAAAAATCCATTTCCCTTGTCTTTCTGGGGAGGGGAGCGAATACAGTGGCCAAACTCACTTCACGCGATAGGAACCCAAAGGGGCTTTTGTATTTTGATGATCTTCTCTTTGCCTGCCAGTTGGCCTGGCCCGAGGACGTGTCTGTCTAATGAAGCCGCCGCGTGTTTTAATTGCAAAGATTGGAGCAGCCAGCGAGCTGTGAACATGGAACGTACGTCCTACAGCCGCTAAAAGCCCCGGCTCTTTGGCAAGCCTTCATCAGGAAATAAGGCCACTGGCAGGAACGCTTAGGAGATGCAATTTTCTTAATGAAAGCAACTGAATAGGCAGCCTTATGGTGAGGAACAAGGTCTTACGGAACCCTGCCAATGGCTCTTCTGTAGTGTTAATTTTGTATTTCCTCTTCATTGTTTCTAGTACCCTCTTGGAAACTTGCAGATAAACACTTTGTTTTCCTACTAATTGTGTCCTGTTTGGCAAGCTGTGGCTGTAACGTGTGTTCGGGCTGCGGGAACTCCTGGGTTGTTAGTCTTTGATTTCAGGCCTGGCCATGTAAAAGGCACCTTACATTTGCAGGGAGCTGATCCAGGTAATCAATATCACCCTCTCCCAGGGATCTTGCATGCTGATGCTAGAGGCAGAGGCAGGGTGGGCTTTTAAAATGACTTTCTGAGAAGTGGAGGTGGAGCTTTCGTGTGGGGAACCGATGTAGTTCCCCTGTGTAAAGTGGTTTTGGAAAGAAAGGGCCGTCGTGTCCGTGTCTCGACGGGCCCCGGTGCTTCATTTTCAGGGAAGGGGGCTCCTCGAAAGGATTCCTCCCAGAATCCGAGAGCCACTCTGCATCCTGATACTCTGTGCCTAAGGACCTGAGACCAAGATTCCGATTCTTCTCCGGGACAGGTGTTCAGTCTCCCTGCATGCAGCGCATGAGCCCTGCCTGGGACTTGTTAGCTCCTGTGCATTGACAGGTAAGGAAGAGACTCCAGCCTGGGTACTCTCTCCTGGTTCTGCACCAAGGGGGAAGAAGAACAGGTGTATTGTAAAGATGGGAGACATACAGAGGTGGCTCGCCTTTCCAGGCCGTTGGGCTTTCAGGAGCTGCACTTCTTAATAAAATCCAGCCACTTCGCTTACGTGCTCGGGACCTGAGAACAGCCAGCGCTTGAGAGCCAGCTGCCTAAGGTCACACTCAAAGTGGAATCCAGATTTAGAATCATAGAACCCCAGGGCTGGAAGAGACCTCAGGAGTCGTCAAGTTCAGCCCCCTGCCCAAGGCAGGACCAATCCAACTCAGTCATACCAGCCAGGGCTTTGTCAAGCCAGGACTTCAAAACTTCTAGGGATGGAGATTCCACCCCTCCCTAGGGAACCCAGCCCAGTGCTTCCCCACCCTCCTAGGGAAACAGTTTTTCCTAATCTCCAACCTAGACCTCCCCCACTGCAACTTGAGCCCATTGCTCCTTGTTCTGCCACCTGCCACCGCTGAGAACAGCCTCTCTCCATCCTCTTTGGAACTCCCCTTCATCTTCTGAGTCCCAGTCCATTTCTTTAACAAGACTCTCCTTGCAGCTTCCACGATAGGCAAATCACAGCTTCTCTGTGCCTCGGTTTCCTCGCCCATAAAGTGGGGCTGTTTACCCCCCTGCCATACATGGGGGTTGGGAAGCTAAATTGTTTTGAGTTCATGAAGGGCTTTGAGATCCACAAATGAAAAGCCCCACTGAAATGCTCCTGTCTGTATTACGCACTTCTCAGCCGTCCTTTTCTTAGGAAGGGTGTCACTTCCTTGCAGTTTTCTACATCATCTTTTTCATTTTTTTGGGTCAAACACACTTCTCCCAAACTTCTCTCTTTCCAGCTGGTATCTTGACGACAACGTAGCTCCTTTAACCTGTTTCTTCAGTCCCCGCTGTTGTCTATTGAAACTGTATCCTTGAATCACAGGCTACTCCACAAACAAGTTCTCATCCTTCCAGGTGGCATTTCCTTTCGCTCATTGTTTCTGGCAATCCGCATTTGGGAAGCTGCACGTGTGTTTCTTCGCGAGCAGTGCTCTGGGGTTGCTAAACTTGGCAACTAATGGCTTCATGTGAGCTGAGGAAGGCTGAGCTCCTTTGTACGGGATGGCACACAGTCCATTTGTGTAATGAAGTTGCAGTTCTTGGGTTAAGCTAGGACTGGAATTCTGACGGAACACACGACAGCACGGGAAATCCTACCCTTTCCATACAATGTGGCTGCCATCCTGTGATTGCATCTGTCCAGAACCCTAGCCACGGGGGGAGGGGCTTTTTCCTGGGGGCTGGCCATATAGATCCAGCTGAAGGATTGAGGCCAAAATTGCTGCTGAGACTCTTGAGAGTCCATGGGAATTTCTCTCCCAGGCTACAGGCATTTTAAGGTGACTCCAGTCTGGGTCCCTGTGCTGTGGGGGGAAAGGCACCAGACACAATAGTGCGAAGAAACCAGAGGCCCAGTGAGGTCCAAATAACAACTCCTGGCTGCTCTGGCTGTTTTTATTTAACTAGAGCACAGTTACAGGCTCGCCACCCTAGTCCGATGCACTCCAGTCCCTAAGCAAACCGGTCGGAATCCAGTCCCTTTATGTGCGTTTTGAGAGCGCGGGTGGGGAAGAGCTTGGCTCTTCTGGGTGGCTTGTCACTCCCCCAATGAGGAAGTGTGGCCTCACCACCTCCACATCCTCATCTTCTCCCTTCTGGCTGACTATCGTCCAGGCGCCCCTGGGGGACGGGAATGCTGAGACCCCTGCTGTCCAGAGACTGGCAAAGAGGGGTGAAGGGCATCTCTGTGCGGCAGCCAGAGGCGAGACTGCAGCACGAATCCGAGTACCCGAGCCAAATTTTCTCTTGTCACGAGCCTTGCATGGGCTGGGTAAGTCCTCCCCGGGCGCTGGACGCACGCTGACAACGTTGGCTCGTGGTTTGTTGCTATTGTGACTTGAGCTGGCTAGATCAAAGCTCCCGTGCTTGTGTCTATACAAGCTGCAGTCGCACGTCTGCTTGCGATGGAGACAGACCCGCAGCAACTTACCTGCGTCACACAGGAAGCCTGGGAGAGAGGAGGGAGCTGTCTGGCAAGTCCTAGCACAGAGGTGGGTATGATCTGGCCCACAGGCCGGATCTAGCCCACCAAGCTGTTTGATCCAGCCTGCGGCCCATCCTGCCACACCTCACTTCTAGGCCAATTGGGACCTGTGGGCAGGAGAGCGTGCAAAGTCTCCTCCTCACACTGGGGCACACGGCACCAGAGGGAACTGCCAGATGTTCAGAACAGCTGGTTCCCTCTAGGTTGTGCCTCCCCCCGAAGTCTCTCTATGACAGGGGTACATTGTGCCCAGATGGCCCCGCCCCTTCCACGCGTGGCCCCGCCCCTTCCACGCGTGACCCCGCCCTTCCAGGGTGGAACCGGCCCATGACCACTCCCAAAATTGGTGAAGTGCCCCCCACCAAAATGATTGCCCACCCCTGTCCTAGCACCTAATCCCCGGGCATCCTTTCTCCCTTCGGGTGGGCGCTGGCATCTGCTCCCCAGCAAGACATGGCAGGACTGGAGTTGGGGTGTATCAACAGGTTTCATTCCCTAGTGGCTCCTCTGATTATATTAATGTGCAGTGGAAGAAATAAAACCAGACCTGGGCTTGTATCGACGACGACTCCTCTGGCCCTCTCTTGCCCCAGAGAATGCTGGAGGTGACAGGCAGAGAATTCCTGGATTGTTTTGGAGTTGTGGAGCCCTGTCTGACTGGCTTGTGTGAGTGGGTAATTGGATGGATGTTGGACATTAAATACCAACCTGATCTTTAGCAGTTTGGAAGCTCGTACTAGTCCTAGCCTGTCTCTTGCTCCCAAGCTGGAGTGACTTCAACCCCTCTACTGCCTGCAGGTAGAGATGCTGTCAGATCCAGAGAGTGACATTCTGGTTTTCAGGAGAAATTGGGTTTAAATTCTTCCGTCAGCTATGAAAACAAATGTGAATCAGAATCACCGTTTACTCTCCGGCTCTGTGCTGAGGGAGCTTGTGAAAAATGTCTTCCTGTTGCTAACAGTGGCTTAGCCAAAGGTTATCAGGGATGGGAACCTTTGCATGGACGAGGTTTGGGCTTTTGACCCAGTTTTCGGTACCTCCCAGCCTAACCTTGCTAGGAGCAAATCTGACTGGTAAGGATGATAGCAGCAGCTGTATGAGTCTGTGTTGCCAGCCAGGGTTCCCTCAACAGTGGGAAGCGTTTACGCAAAGGACGTTTTAGGAACAGGGCTGGGGGAGGGTTAATTTGCTTTTTGTTTGTTTTGGGTTTTCTGTTAAGTTTTGAGCAAATCTGTTTAGTACCCGAAGAGTTAAAAACAAAGCAAGCCCGCTCTGGGACATTGGGCTGGCTTCTGTCTCTATCTCACCACTCCTGAGCTTGAGCAGACGTTGTGACGTAGTGGGGGTACCTGGCTGGTTTCTATGCTGCTGGCTCTGGGGGAACCCCCACTGGCTGCCGTACCCACGACCCAGCAAAACAGGATGAGTCACTATGCAAACCAGTGGCCAGACACCCCCCATGGAGAGGAACAAAGGAAGGTGGAATGCTGCCTTGGCTGGGGGGCAGGGCTGGAAGTTAGTGAGTTGGTTGGTGGCTGTCTGTGAGGATGGATGAGACAGCCTAGGGAGAGTAGCTGGAGTTTAGGGGCCCAGCCTCCCCCATATCAAGGGGGCCTGAGGCATCCTAGCCCAGTTCCTGTAACCAGATTACATCTGTGCTGCGCTGTGCTGGAGGAGCAATAAACCACCCTCAATTCCACTGGCTGGTGCAGTCTGTTTGTGCCATTTCGGGGTGCAGGAGACGGGGAACCCCCAACGCGCCGTCACACTGGTGTCAGGGGTGGGATGCACTGCACCCCGTGGATGGAGCTTCCAGCGGCAAGCGACAAGGCGCAGTAGAAGCAAGAGCCCTGGAGCCAGGCGTGCTGGAGACAGAGCGAAGCGGTTCCTGGGAATCGTGGGGCGCTGCAGCACTAGACTGGTGAGTCTGCACCGAGGGGCCCAGCGGGCAGATGGCCTACGCCCGACTCTTGAAGGCAGAGCTGGTGGGGCTGTGCAGAGAGAGGGGCTTGCCTGTGCAGAAAGCAACCAAGGCACAGCTGATTACCCAGCTGGAAGAGAATGACCAGCCACAGGGCCAGGATCTTGTCCCCAGGGGAAGCAGCCAGACCCCCCCGGAGAGTGTGTCAGGCTCAGAGAGGGGGAGGAGCGCTGGAACCCACCGGAGAGATGAGACAGCGTCTCCCGGGAGGCCTGCAAGCCGTAGCCCATCTAGGGCAGGGGCCAGCCCAGCGGAGCTGCGGCGGCTGGAGATCCAGCTGCGGATCAGGGAATTGGAAGTAGAGGACCGAGAGAGGGAGCGCCAAGATCGAGAGAGGCAGCGACAGCATGAGCTGGCCATGGCAGAGCGGAGAACCGGCGGGGCACCGGCTGCGCCAAGTGCGGATGAGCCCCAAGGTCCCAGGACTGCCAGACGCTTGGAGAGGCTCGTGGTGGCCCAATTGAAGGACATGGGTGACATAGACGGGTTCCTCAGTGCCTTTGAGAGGGCCTGTGGACTGCAACGGGTTCCCCCAGCTGACTGGCTGCAGGAGCTCGTCCCCGCACTGAACCAGGAGGCGGCCGGAGTGCTCAGTCAGCTGGAGAACCTACAGCCAGGGGATTACAACCGAGTCAAGGAGGCCCTGCTGCACAAGTTCGGGCTGACCCCCGAGATGTACAGGAAGAAGTTCCGGGGGGTACAGAAAGGGCCACGGGAGACCTATGTGGATCTGGCCTCCCGCCTGGCGCAATACTGCCGCAAGTGGGTGTCTGGAGTCGGAGCCCAGACCGCAGAGGAGCTGCTCAAGCTGGTCATGATGGAGCAGTTCTATGAAGTGTGCCCACCCAAACTGAGGCTGTGGCTCAAGGACCGGAGACCAGAGAACCCCCAGGAGGCCGGGAGACTGGCGGACGAGTTCACGGAGAGCCGGTCCGGGTGTGAACGGGAGTCCCGGAGAGAGAGGGAACCGCGCAGAGACCGGATCTCGGCTGAGCGACGGAGGGAGTCAACTACGGGGCGAGACCAAGGAACAGGTCGTCTGCGCCCCAGAGAACCAGCCAGGGCCTGGACAGAGACAGCCCAAAGCCTAACTTGCCATCGCTGTGGGCAAAAAGGCCACAAGAGGGCTCAGTGCACCAGGTCCCAGGACCGGGGACTTTCCAGGGTTAACTGGCTGGGGCGGGGGGAAGGGCAGGCTGCCCCAGAGGCAGGGGCTGGCAGGCAAACCTCAGCTCAGAGAGAGGGGAAGGATGCTCAGTGCACCTCCCCTGGGAGGTCTGATTCTCAGGAGGCGGATTTCTCCGTGTACCGGGTGGGGGCAGGACGGCCCCTGCGGAGCGAGTGCCTCATACCCCTGGAGGTGGATGGTAGGAAGGTGACGGGCTTCTGGGACACGGGGGCGGAGGTGACTCTGGCCCGATCCAATATAGTGGCCCCGGAGCGGATACTACCCCACGCGCAGCTGACCCTGAAGGGCATAGACGGGTCCCCGTTTAAGGTGCCTGTAGCCAGGGTGCATCTGAAATGGGGGGCGAAGGAAGGCCTCAAGGAAGTGGGGGTGCACCCGCACTTGCCCACCGAGGTGCTGATGGGGAACGACCTAGAGGAGTGGCCCCATGAATCCCAGCGGGCTCTAGTCACTACCCGGAGCCAGAGCCAGCGGGGGGCTGACAACGTGGGTCCAGGGAAGGACTCCTGGCAGCGTCCTCAGGGTCCCATCCCAGTGGACACGGGGTCCAGCCAGGCTGGGACTCCGGACCTAGGCAGAGGTGGGGGACAGGTCCCGATCCCTGCCTCAGCAGCTGAATTCCAGGCTGAGGTGCAGGCAGACCCCTCCTTGCAGAGGCTGAGGGACCAGGCTGGCCTCCATGCAGCTCAGCCCCGGGGGAGAGGTGGCCAGGAGAGATTCCTGCGGGAGCGTGGGCTCCTGTTCCGTGAGTGGCTCCCCCCCAGGAAGGCGAGGGAATGGGGGCTCCAGCGGCAGCTGGTCGTCCCCCGAAAGTATCGCCTCAAGCTGCTGTATTTGGCCCACGACGTCCCCGTTGGGGGCCACCGGGGGATCCGGAGCACCCGGCTGAAGCTGCTCCAGCACTTCTATTGGCCGGGAATCTTTACAGCCGTGCAGCGGTACTGCCGGTCCTGTGACTCCTGCCAGAGGGGCGGGAAGGCCCAAGACAGTAGGAAAGCGGCTTGGGGGTCTCTACCCCAGATAGACCCTCTGGGCTTGCTGAGAGAGTTATGGGAGGGGAAGTCCTCCCTGGATGGAGCTTCGGGGGTGGAAGCTGCCCTGGTTGTCCAGAGAAGGCTCACTGGGCTCATGGCCCCGGCCCGAGAGACCCTGGCCAGAGATCAAGGCCAGCGGAAGGGTGTGTGTGACCCCCGAGGACAGGCCTGTGCCAGTCGCCCTGGAGCGGGGCGGCGAGTGGACAGAGGGAAGCCAGCTCATGTGGGGCCTCGCCACGGCCGGCCCGAGTCAAGGGGAGCACCCATGTCCCCGGGGCGGGTTCCCACGCAGAGGACCCGAACTTCCCTAGGTCACGAGCGGAGTGACCCTGCTCAGTTCGCTCTCGGAGGGGGGAGAACTGTGACGTAGTGGGGGTACCTGGCTGGTTTCTATGCTGCTGGCTCTGGGGGAACCCCCACTGGCTGCCGTACCCACGACCCAGCAAAACAGGATGAGTCACTATGCAAACCAGTGGCCAGACACCCCCCATGGAGAGGAACAAAGGAAGGTGGAATGCTGCCTTGGCTGGGGGGCAGGGCTGGAAGTTAGTGAGTTGGTTGGTGGCTGTCTGTGAGGATGGATGAGACAGCCTAGGGAGAGTAGCTGGAGTTTAGGGGCCCAGCCTCCCCCATATCAAGGGGGCCTGAGGCATCCTAGCCCAGTTCCTGTAACCAGATTACATCTGTGCTGCGCTGTGCTGGAGGAGCAATAAACCACCCTCAATTCCACTGGCTGGTGCAGTCTGTTTGTGCCATTTCGGGGTGCAGGAGACGGGGAACCCCCAACGCGCCGTCACAGACGTGAAATGGGATGGTTTGGAAAATAACGAAATTGGGCAAAGATTTCACTTGAGGATTCATCCCGTGGCGTTCACCACTATGAAGCAATGTGGTTAGTGTCCTGCGCTGGCATATGGGAGATGTGGGTTCTAGTCCCCACTTCCTCATGTGGCATCAGGCAAGTCACTTCACCTCTCTCTGGTTTTTCATCCTTTTAGATTGTCCTTTGGGCCGGAGAATGTCTCTTCATACATATGTACAGCACCCAGCACAGTGGGGCCCTGATCTCATGTGGGGCCTCTAGGTGCTACCGCTGTGCAGACAGCACTGCTAATTGGCAGGGAGGGAAGTAACCTCCCAGGTTCTCCTCTATGAGCTTGTAATTCTCGAGTGAAGTGAAGCTGGACGGGCAGTGGAGCAGGGAAATAACGAGAGGGAGATGATTATGGGATATTGCAATATCACTGTTTTCACTTATTTATGGTGCCAGCCGACATGATGGGACCACCCACACGCACCTTTCACACGTGAAAACTCTGGTTTCCCCTTCATAAGAAGAGCCAGCCTGGGTCAGACCAAAGGTCCATCCAGCCCCGTATCCTGTCTGCCGACAGTAGCCAGTGCCAGGTGCCCCAGAGGGAGTGAAGAGAACAGGGAATCATCACGTGATCCCTCCTCTGTCATCGATTTCCAGATATACAGAGGCTAGGGACACCATTCCTACCCAATCTGGCTAATAGCCATTGATAAACCAGTCCTCCATGAATGTATCTAGCTCTTTTCTGAACCTTGTTAAAGTCCCGGTCTTCACAATATCTTCTGGCAAGGAGTTCCACAGGTTAATGGTGTGCTGTATGAAGAAAAACTTCCTTTTGTTTGTTTTAATCCTGCTACCAATTAATTTCATGTGGTGACCTCCAGTTCTTATGTGATGGGAACAAATAAATAACTTCTCCATCTCCTTAGCAGCCATGATTTTATAGACCATTCCTGGTAGTGATGTTGCCCTGTGTCCTTTCTTCTGGCCTCTCCTTCTGTCTTTACTTTCTTGCTGCTGTGGGCATCCATTGGTGACTCGTTACGGCTGGGCAGCACTTGGGCATCAGACTGGGCAGAGTGCCACAAGCACAGGGAAGTAGTTTGCATATGCTGTAGGCAGGTAATCCATCCCTAGCGTGAGAGAGGCCCTGTGTTCTAATCCCAGACAAGTCCTTCCAAAGGCCAGTAACCGCCATTTGCCTGCAGGTTCGGCTCAAGTTCCAGCAAGAGTTGTTTCGGGAAAGTCCGGGGGCCTGCCCTTAAAAAGGAGGTCAGGCTAAATGATTGTCAAGGTTGTGCAGAGGCTACAGGAGGTGCTTCTGGCTACAGCCTCCAGGAATGGAGCTGGGCCCCTTTTGAACATTGTTTTCTAGTGGGCCTGGGGTGGCCTTAGAGTTTTGCAGCATTCTTCATCCTGGCTGCTCTGTGCTCCCCAGACTAGGGAGTGTGACTTTAGTTGGATAAGAAGCCGAGTATTATACAAGCATCCAGATGCTTTATAACTTCCTAAGTGGTTCTTCCCTCTCCTATCTCCTGTGGAGTTTCCATTGCGTACCAGGATCTGAACACTCACGCACAAGTGAAACTGTCAGACCCCAACATTATCTCAAGTTAAATCATCCCCAGGCTGGAGACTGAAGTCACAGTTGAGCGTGTGCTACTGTGATATACTTTAACCTTCACTGCTACAAATCAAGATAGATACGTGCTAAAATTAACTCTTCCATCCTGTGGCCATGGTTGCGGGGGCGGGGATTGGTAATTGATGCCAGGAAAAAGTGCATTTTTCTCTGAAAACTTTCCTTATTCATCAGCTCAGATACTTGTATTTGGATTAGGTTTGTAAATTAATTGCAGTGAACTCATATGATTAGCTCAAAAATTAATCACCATTAAAAAATTATTTGCAGCTTTAAGCACACAAAAACAATACAATACCAACCAGTTGAAATGTATTAAATATTTTGGATGTTTTTCTGCCTTTGTCAGATATAATGATTTCAATTACACACACGATACAAAATATACAGTGCTCACTTTACTTATTTTAAATACACATATTTGCATTATATAAGCAATAAAAGAAATAGTATTTTTTAGTTCTCCTACAAATACGCAGTGCAATCACTTCATTGTGAAAGTGTGATTTACAAAGGTAGATTTTTGTTGTTGTTGTTGCATAACTGCTCGCCAAAACAACGTAAAACTTCAATGCCTACAAGTGCACTCAGTCCTATTTCTTGTTCAGCCAATTGCTAAGCCACGCAAGTTTATTTATCCGAGATAATGCTGCCCACTTCTTCTTTACAAAGTGATCTGAAAGCAAGGTAATTACCTGCCAGATATGCTAAATATTCATATACCCCGATGTGCTTCAGCCACCCTTCCAGAAGACATGCTTCCATGCTGATGATGCTTGTGAAAAAAATAACACATTAATTACATTTGTGATCTAAACTCCATGGGAAATGTATGTCTCCTGCTCTGTTTTCCCTATATTTTGCCATCTAGTTCACAATATTGCAGTCTTGAACAATGACTCAGCATACACTGTTTTAAGAACATTTTCACTGTGGATTTGACAAAATGCAAAGGTATCAATATGAGGTGTCTAAAGATAGCTACAGCATTTGACCAAGGTGTAAGAATCTGAAGCGCCTTCCAAAATCGGAGAGGGTTGAGATATGAAGCATGCTGTCAGAAGTGTTAAGATAACAGCACACTGATACGGTAACTGCAGTCCTGAACTGCCAAAAAAAAAAAAAAATCCACCTTCTGCTGGTGGCATCTGCTCAGTTGATGAAAATGAACATGTGTCGGTCTGAGCTGCTTTGGATCACTATTGAGCAGAACCCATCGTCATGTCGTTAGCATGGATGCATGCCCCCTGTAACGGTGCGTGAAGCATAAGGGCAGGTGACAATGTAAATAGGAAACGGGCAGCATTGTCTCCTGCAAATGCAGCCAAACTCATTTGCACAATCAGCTGAATGGGAAGTAGGACTGTGTGGAGTTAAGGGCTCCAGCGACGTACACGGCTTTGGTTTGAGTACGGTTATTTTTTTGAACGTAATTCTACATTTATTGGTTGAACTTTCATGATAAAAAGATTGCGCTGCAGGACTTTTTAGATCAGTGATTCTCAACCTTTTCAAACATACGGCTAGGGTTGCCAGGTGTCTGGTATTCACCTGGACAGTCCGGTATTTTCGCCTCCTGTCCGGTAAAAAAATTCAGAGAATACTGGACACCTACTGGACAGACTCCCCCAAAGAACAGAGCTGTTTTCAAACATTGCATTTCTTGATAATCATTTGAATTGTATAGCTCACGTTATCTAAACAAATAGTCATATTGAGAGATAAGATAGTGTCCACATTGAGATGTAACAACGTTGCCATATATTTTTACTGAGTAATGCATAAAATGCATTTGGCATATAGGTACCCATTATTAGGCTACGTCAGCTCCCAGTCCCGGCCTTTCGCCGTTCCCTTAGCTCCCTGCTGCTTGCTCGGCTCCCTCCCCTTCCATCCTCTGCCCATCCACGGAGAATACAGCAAGGGGGCTCTCGTGGTCAAAGGCAGCTCCTGCCCTGGTACTCGTCCTTGGCCAGGCAGTGAGCCCTGAGGAAGGAAAGTTAGGATTGGACCCACCGCGGGACTGGAAGGGGGAGAGGGCTGGAGCATAAGCGGCAGTGCAGCTGGTGGCGGGAGGATGGATGGTCACGAATGGTGAGCCCCGGTCAGGAATTGCCTCGCGGAAAGTGCTAGTCCACGGTGGGCCCGATCTTTACTTGTAAACTTTCCATGGACCCCCTACAGTACCGTCACGGACCACCAGAGGTCTGAGGACCACAGGTTGGGAACCACTGTTTTAGGTTAATTAAAAAATATTAGTTTTGGTTTTCTACAGTGCAAATATTTGTAATAAAAATAAATATAAAGCACTCAACACTTTGTATTCCGTGTTGTAATTGATATTGATAGATGTAAAAATGTAGAACACATCCACATATTTTTTTAAAGTTATTCCATTATTGTTTAACAGCGTGATTAATTGCATGGGTAATTGCAATTAATTTTTGTAATTGCACAATTAATCATGATTAAGTTTTAAGAGCTTGACAGCCCTAATTTGAAGTCATTGCTGCTGATTTCATTGAGGGAAAACAAGCTGTCGTCCGTTCCCTGTTAGCCTGGCATATCTCACATGGCTTTGGAGGAGTCAACTGGGTGGTATTCAGCAGAATGGTTACTGAGTTTCATTACAGTTGTGCTACTCTGTTAAAGCCAGCGGGACAGCTCTGGTATTACCGAGAGCTCTCTTCGTGAAGACAGGTGTCACTGAGGACACAATATACTATGCAACCTTTTATTCCCTGCAAAGATGCTTGAGACAGAAAGAAATCAGCTTGACTCTCAGATCCCAGGCTAAATTTGCAGATGTGACAGTTGATCTGTAAATTAAACACACTTGATCTGGAATTTCTGTGCTGCGAGAAGCAGGAAACACAATGATGTTGTTTTTACAGTTACTTTTCAGAGCAGAACTGCTCTTCGGAAGGAAGAATCCTGCATACAGTGGTAGCTTTTAAATAACCATAGATGAGACCTAGTATGTCCTTTTCAACTCCTAGATCTAGTCCATTTTCTGCCAGTGTATATTTCTTTCCACTCCTACAACACCTGTTCCAGTCTAGTTTTTAAATGTATTGGAAATAGGGCCTGCATAGTTTTCCCCCGGGAAATTATTTCAGAGCGTAATAGATCTCCTCATTCGGACGTTAGAATGTTACTTCTGTGCTATGAATCAATCTAAAGAACTGAAACATCTTTTTCTGACTGCCTGAAATTTTTGGCAACTTGTAACTGTTGACAGTTGGAGAGAATCTTCACATAAAGTAACATGGGAGGGAATACCTTCTTCGAGGAATGTTTACAGAGCCGGGGAGAAGAGCTTATATCCATTCTGCATTTAGCTGCTTTCCAACATTTGAGTGCTGTATCCATGTTCATGATTCTTTATTTGTTTTTCGTTTCTTTTATTTTTTATGAACAGAGAGTGCATTCCCAAGTTGACGGCAGCTTTGGGTTGCATGTGTAGAAGATTAGCAGGAAATATGTTTTGCTTTTAATTAGCTTTTGATACAGTCCCATGTGACAGTCTCATAAGCAAACGAGGGCAATATGGTCTAGGTGAAATTACTGTAATGTGGGAGCAAAACTAGCTAGAAAAATGGATTATGGGAGAGTGTATCTTGTGGGGTCTAAAACAGGTCAGTCCAAGGTGAAATATTTTCACTTCCACTTATAAAATGTATGGATGACACCAAGATGGGAGGTGTTCTAAACTCATTGGAGGACAAGGTTAGATTAGTCTAGGTGTATTTGTCACGGTCCACCCGCTGGTCCCGACCGTATCGCCAACAAAAGGAAAAGCCAAAACAAGGAAGGCTTTGGGGTTAATGCGCCAGCCGCTGCCGGCGGGGTGGGGTCCGGGCCCTCCCTCGCTCCCAAACCCCGGCCCAGGGCCCTAACACTAGGAGTTGTAACTCCCAGTGGAAGTAGGTGGGGGCTTGCCCCTAAACTCGCCTGCTCACGGGCTTCGCGACCCTCCCTGGGCCTCACGACCCCGCCAGCAGAGAGCTCAACTCTCCCCACTCCACCCTGGGGTGAGCCGCTCGGGCTCCCAGCCCGCTGGTTCCTCCCCAAGCCTGGTACTTACCCCTCCGTTCCTCCCCTCCCCTGCTTTGCTGGCCCATCCGGCCCCTTTTATCCTCCCCTTGGGCGGTTTCCCCCACTTCCGGGTTCCCGGCGGTCATTTTGCATGTCACGTCAGTGACGTCAGCTGACGTCATCTCTGAGCGCTGCGGCGCGCCGTCTTCCCCGCCCTCGGGCCGGCTAGCCACAGTCTTCCCCGGCCCCTGCCCGTCTCGAGGCCAGACCGGAGGTGGGTTCCCCGGGGCTGCCGCCGCAGACCCAGCGGTTTTTACAGCCACGGACGGTCCTTCCGCCCGCGGCTGGTGGCGGGGTTGCTCCACCCCGTCACAGTATTAGTGAGTTGGTTTGAAATGAATAGAGACACACACAAAGTACTACATTTAGAAAGGAGAAATCCAGGCCACAAATACAAGATAGGGCATAGCTGGCTGGTACGGATAGGAGGGTCCGGAGGGAACAGTGGATCACAAATGTATTCTGGTTTGATGCGGTTATGAAGAAAGTTTAGTGTATTAACAGGTGTGTCCTACGTAAGACACGAGAGGTAAGTGTCTCGCCCTGCGTGGCACCGGGGGGGGGCACTGCTCAGTAGGGGTGTTGTGACCAGCGCTGGGCAGAGGCGTTAGCGAAGATGTGGGCAAGTTGAAGGAAATCCAGAGGAGAGCAGCACAGATAAGAGGTTCAGAAAGCCTGGCCTGTGGGGGGAAGGGCCTGTTTGGTTTGGAGAAAAGCAGACTTCCGGGGGCATGTGAAGGGCGGCTCTAACGGGGTCAGTGGGCGGCTGTTCTTCATGCCCATGGGAGGCCCCAGACGAAACGGGCTTAATCTGCAGGACGCTTTGAAGAGCGTTGGACGAATGCTTGAGAGGGAGGCTCTCGGTGTGCTCCTGCTTGCCTCCGTGCGGGGTATGGACTAGAGCAGGAGCTTCTCGACCCCCCAACATGCTCTGAAACCTCCCGGGCCCGTCGGGGCAGGCTTGGGTTTTCCACCCTGTGGACCTTCAGCTGCGGGGTGCTAGACTCAGGGCTCGGAGCTTTCTCCCCTGGGCCCTAGCCAGTCTCATGCTGGCTGTGCTACGCGGCTCCCTCGAGACCAGCTGGGGCCTACCTGCTGACCTGGGGACAGGCTTTGGATGGGCTCTGGGATGGCGGAGGGGGCATTAGGCTGGGGATAAGGAGTGTGGGGTGCAGCAGGCAGGCTGCCCCGGGGCAGGGGGAGGCAGAGAGGAGGATGCCCCCAGCCCTCTTCCTGTCAGCAGCAGTGAGCTATGCAGGGAGGGGCCCCCGCTCTTCTCCCTCCCGCCCCCCCACATGACATTCACCCAGGCACCCTCAGGAGCTCTCACTAGGATACCCCCCCACACTCGGAGTCACCTGCCTGGGGTGGGCTGCCAGACACCGCCTCCCTTCTGCAGGTGCAGCAGCCGCTCCAGCCTGCGTAAGGGCCGCTCCCTTGTAGCTGGTAGCGGCCGACAGGGGACCGCACCGTAGGTCTGTAGGGGCAGGCAGGGACGGGGGACACTGAGGGGAGATGTCTGGGGGCACCATATGGTGCCAGGAGAGACCTGGCTCCAAATATTGGTGGAGCTAGGGCCTTGAGCCTGGACTATGCCTGGAGCCTAGGCACCCGGGCCCAACAATTCTCCATCCTGGGTGACCCCTTGTGGTCCCTTCCAGCCCCACATTGTTCTGCTTCTATTCAGGATAATTCCTGTGAGGGACTCGAGTGTGCTGGGAAGCGGGGGAAGGGCAAAGTTCCAATTTGTTACAGGCTGCTCTGGAGATGACTTGATGGGGCAAAATTAGCCACGTTATTTCTCAGCATGATCGAAATGCTTTTTCATTGCTGTAGAGGGGTCGGGAGTGGAATTCCCCTATCTTTCTATACATCACAACTGAAAATAGATGCTGCCTGTGACTGGACTAATACCAAGAATGATATTTTAATAACATGCCTCAAGGAAGTGATAGTTTGCGCATCTCCCTACTCTCCATTCTGCAGACAGTTCTGCCCCGGCCCGTACCATATCGTGCTCACTTGTGGAGAGTTTGTTTCCCCAAAGTCTTTCTGCTGGCATCTGTAAAATCATGGCTGGTGGGGAGAAAGTGAACAGTTATTTACTCGTTCCCAGAACACGCGAACAAAGAGGTCACCAAATGAAATTAATAGGTAGCAGGTTTAAAACAAACAAAAGGAAGCTTTTCTTCACACAATGCAAAACCTGTGGAACTCCATGCCAGAGGATGTTGTGAAGACCAGGACTTCAACAGGGTTCAAAAAAGAACTAGATACATTCATGGAGGTTAGGTCCATCAATGGCTATTAGCCAGGATGGGTAAGAATGGTGTCCCCAGCCTCTGTTTGTCAAAGGCTGGGAACGAGCGACAGGAGGAGGATCACGTGACGATTCCCTGTTCTGTTCATTCCCTCTGGGGCATTTGGCATTGGGCACTGAGGGCAGACAGGACACTGGGCTAGGTGGACCATTGGTCTGACCCAGGATAGCCATTCTTATCTTCCTCTAAAGCTAGATCTAGTCCCCGTGAAGTCTCTTCATTCATGTTGCTTAGTTAATCACGGGGAGGGTGTCTGCTAAGAGAAAGTGTTGCCTATCTAATTGGTGTCTCCAGACTTCACTTGTCCAGTGAACAAGAAATTATGCCGTTGTGTCTGAACTCCAGTCTCTAGCGCTTAAGTATATAGTTCCAGCAGCCGAGACGCTGGTTCGATTCCAGCCCAGGCCAGTATCTGTGTGAAATTGGGGACTTGGTCTCATTTTAGCTTGTAGCTGACAGAGGTTCTCATCCAATCCGTTGGGTTCATGATGTCCAGTGGTGACTGCTGATTTTGGGTGCCCAGTAAGAGACACCCCACAGGGTCCTGTTTTGCAGAGGAGGGGTACTCAGCACTTTGAAGATTTGTCCCATCTAAGGTGCTGGAAGTTGGACGCCCACCATCACGGGTAACTTCTAACTATGTGACCACAGTTGAGTCTCAGCAAAGAGGCCAAAAGCCTAGTGGCTCCTGGAGAGAGATTTTCCTCCTTGCAGGTAGAAGCACATCTCCTGGTTAGGAATGGGGCATAGACCGGTGCTGGGGAACGCTTACTCCAGCAGTACTTAGATTCAGGATAAGTGTCTCGTATTTCCCATCCATCGTGCACCGGCCATTCCCCGGCGACGATCCGGTTGGTGAACTGTCTCTGAATTAGGCTGATGTTCGAAGCAAATCCAGGCAGCATCAGCTGATTGTTAAGAATGAGATGAATGGTGAGACACGCCCCCTCTTACATTTCTCCTGCTGTGGCTTCTTTCCTGTCCGTTCCCCAGGGACCCGACTCTCGTTTACTTTCCCTCTTTCCAGTTTCTGTAGCCGTTAGTCATTTGCGTCTCTCCAGAGGATGTTCATGGGCTCTCTGATTGCGGTGGCAGCTTTTATGCAATGGATCCACTGGACAGCTATCAAATGAAATCCGCTTTTTAGTCACTTGCTCATTCGTGAAGCTGGGCTGGACTTGGACCAGACAAGAGATGAATTCCAAGTTCCTTTGCCCGTTAGTAGATGTCACCCAGATTCCTACCATGACCACATGGCCACTGACAGTCCCTCAGGACAGCAGGGCACTCAGGAAGAATGCCTGCCTGCCGTGGCCCTGGGTCGCTGCTCCCAGTGGCTGGTTGGTGCTAGCAAGCGTGTCTCTGTGCACCCCTTGGAGGGAGGGGGCAGTGGGTCTCTCCACATGCTGCTCCCGCCCCCAGCACCATTCTCACAGCTCCCATTGGCTGGAAACTTGCAAATGGGAGCTGCAGAGGTGGTGCTTGCAGGTGCAGGCAGTGCACAAAGACTTGCTGTCCCCCTCTCTTCCTAAGGGGCTCTCAGAGACATATTTACCAGCAGCCACTGGTTAGGTAAATGGCTCTATCAATACATATTTCTGATGGTCCAAAAAGTAGACCATGAGTAGGGAATACGGGTTAGTCGAACACAAGATCTGGGGCTCAGTGAAACTGAATGCCCTGTGATACAGAGGACATCAGACTAGATATCTAGTGCTCCCTTGTGGACTTAAACTCTGTGAAACGTGTGCCCCATTTGCTGTCCGCCCTGGACTGAGAGGGGGATGGACGGCCACTGGCAATGTAGCCTGACACAATTACTGGAGAGTTCTTGGAGGGGGTGGGGGGCCTGCTGTGTTCTGGCTCTTGTAGGAGAGAGAGAAGTTGTAGCATAAAGGATGACATGGAGGAGACGTGTAGGAAGAAGCAAGGAAACTGGGACATAAGTCCATGAAGATAATGAGTAATTCGTGATTGTGAGCTGGTGGGACGATCTGGGACAAGCCTTCCGAACTGTCGGTAATTTTAGATCTCAACAAATTAGAGCATTGTAAATACCTAGGAGCATTAATTACCGACCAGAGTTGTCAGAGGGAGGACATGAAAACAGGGCTGGAGACCAGTAATGCCCGTTACATTTCTCTGCAGAGAACTTTTAGCTCCCAGCTACTGAAAGAGGCCAAGGTTTCAGCTAGCTATGGCCATGCTAAGGCCTGTTGTTTTTTATGGCTGGGATGCCCGGGCACTGGCTGGGAAGGGAAAAATAAAGCCTTGAGATGAACAATTTGGCCAATGAGGGAGGGTGATGTGTGGAGAAGGTCACATAGGAAATGATGCAAGTGCTATGGAGAACCAAGCAGAGTGGAAGTAGAGGAGTTCTCTCCATGGTACATAGGGTTGCCAGATGGTTGAAACAAAAATACCGAACACCCCCCCCCCCCCCAAAACGGGAAAAAATCTGTTGAGACCAAAATTGTTGAGCAAAAGAAAAAAAAATTAAAATTAAACAGAATTAAAACAGCATGGCCCTTTTAAGAATGAGTGCAGGGATAGGAACAGTTGAGCTCTAAGACCCAGGGGAGTCATTGCTTCCCCTTGGTCTTTTTGCCGGCAGCCATTTTGTGCCAGCAGCCTTGCGGAACCAGGTAAGCATGGGGGCTGGGGTTGGGGGTCAGGGAGGGAGGTTCGGGGCAGGGGGGAGGCCAGGCGCTGAGTGTTTGTAGGGTTGCCAGGTGCCTGGCATTTTCCCCTCCTGGCTGGGGAAAAAAATCAGAAAATACTGGACATCTTAGGTATCTGGTATTTTCTGAATTTTTTTACTGGACAGGAGGTGAAAATACCGGACTGTCCAGGTGAATACCAGACACCTGGCAACCCTAGGGGCCAGGGCGAGGATGGTGAAAGACAGACCAGCTAAGTTTCTCTCAGAAGCATGTTTTTATGCTGCCTGACCTCATGGCCAACCAGGGAGAAGACAGCGGGATGATACCGAGCACGTCCTAAGAGCGATAAAATAAATGACCCTCCATGGGGAAAACAGAGAGCGGTGGGGCCAGATTCTGAGAGCAGCCAAGGACCTGCCTGTCCCATGGAGCTAGGGGCCAGTAACGTGTGTTGCTGGGTGTTTGTAGGTGGACGCTGTGAGATCTGGGTGAGCAGAAGGCTTTATTCCCATGCGGCATCTCTCGTTTTGTGTGTCGTGCATTCAGGCACAGGCCTTGTCTCTCCGGTCGGTAGAGAGAGTTACGCCGCACTCTGTAGATGGTCGTGATAACCTCACGTCTGTGTCTGTTCCCCAGCCTGTCTGTCAATGGGCTCCACCCATCTGCTTCTGCAGCAAGCCGAGCAGGGGCAGGGCTGAAAGACTGGCAAAGCAGGACTGAACGGTGTGTAAATGGGATTGGGCCGGGTACGAGTTATGGGAGGTGGAACGGGCGCTGGGAGCTGTGCCCGAGGGGTGCGCCATTCGAAGGGGTGCGAGTGAGTGAGCCAGAAGCCAAAAGCAGAAGTCGAAAGTGGGAAACTGATGCAGGGGGAGGGGGAAGTCGCAGACCAAACACAACTCCACCCCCCCCACTCATGTGCAGTGTCTTCCTGGTGAGCTCGCTGCTTGGTTTGGTTTGCTCCCCCCCCCCCCCGCGCACACCGTGAAAGAGAAGCCCTGTCCCCCATGACTAGTGACCTGCCAGGGCCAACGCCTGCGCCGTGTACTGCTGGCTTCACGTGTGACGAGCACAAGGGGCTGCTAGAGAGCACCAGTCACCCCCTCCTCCGCTCTCCCACCGTGTCACACGCCCGGCCCCAGCCGTTTAATACGGGACACCCGGCTGGGACGTGGCATGGGGGCATCTGGGAAGGCTACCCCTGGATAGCCCCAGAGCGCAGTCCTCATGGAGTCCCGAGTGACGGTCTGAGCAGCTGGGTGGATAAGGAACCCCGCAGCGAGGGTCCAGCGCCGCTGCCCCGCCCGGCTACCGGGGCTGTTGGCTTTGGAAAGACTCACTCTGCTCTTGTGTTTACTGTGCCATGGAGCTGGGCAAGGCAGCAGGGACCCATCTCTGCTCCTTGGGGTCGGGTGCGAACCCTGAGCTATTTCATGGAAGTAAAATCTGCTTCCTATTGGAGACAGGTGGTTGCCCCGGAATTACCTGGTATAACTCAGAGCAGAGTTTGATCCCAGAACTGGATCTGGAGCAGGAGGCACTTTTCCGACCCCTCCCGGTTGGCAGCTCCATTGCAAACAGAAACCTTTACCCCTGACTTTCAGGCCCGTCCTTTGGGGAGGCATCTTGTCCCACGTCTGAAAGGGTGAAAAGCCCTCGAGCTACATTCTGTGGCTTCTAATCCACAGAACTATAACGTGACTGCCTCTGTCCATCGTACACTGGTGGTTTTACTCTGAAATCGATTGCATGGTGCTGTGGTCACATTTTGCTCACTTTAGGTGCAGCCCTGCCTGCTTGTGTCTGCACTTTCCCACCGAGACAGGAACGTAAGCGGTCCTGTGAGGCCAAGGGTACAGTCATAAGAGCTCGCCGAGGTTCTTAAAACAAAAGCGCAGATGAACTCTGGTTCTCATACATCCTAAACAGGGAGACTAAGGCGGGAATCCATGAAGGGACTTAGGCGATGCAATGCTTAACATTGCGGTACCTAATGGATAGGTCCCTAGGAAGTCATAGGAGCCATACTGTGATCCACCAAGCTGAATTGATGGGAAAGTAAATCCCATTTAATTAGTTAACCAGTTAACTGATTAAACAGGGGCAGGCAGGAGATTAAACCGGGCCAGGCTCCAGCCCGTGATGGTTAATTGTAACAGGTAAGCATTATCTGGTAATGGTGATGCTAACTGGTTAACCGTTTAATCCTTCACATCCCTATTTGGCAGTTGATTTAGTGGGTCTTCAATAGACCAGCTAAATTGACCCCAAGGGGATCGATTGCTGCAACGCTGATCTCTTGGTAAGCATAGACATGCTTTTAGAGTTACTCCTTGTAGCATGGGTGATGATAAAAACAGGGGCATTCCTGGGTCTAAAAGAAGATGAAAGCTGTAAACCACAGTAGTAAAAGGTGTATGTATTTGCCTGCAATAGATGGAGATGCAGCTATGATGCTTTATGACATCCCCCTTAAACCATCTGGGTTGAGCTGGTAAGAGTTCACTTTCATCAGGATCCTTATCTTGGTCAGGCACTGAACGAGTGAGTGGCCTGGTTAGTCAGAAAAGATGCATACAGGTGTCCATCAGTACGCAGTTAGTTAGCGTCCCCCTCAGTGGCTTCACACGCACGTTGAACAGAAGGGAGGTCGCAAAATGGAACTCTGCAGAGCCCAAAGTTGGGGACCATTTGGAGAGGAAGGCACCCACTGGGGAAACTGCTCAGTCCATCATGTCAGATCCATCCCATCCCGTGGGAACAGATGTTTCCACATGGGCTCTTCACAATGTCAGACGAAGGTCTAACAGGATCCAGTGGCTGGAAGTGGAGGTGAGACAACGCAGGCTGGGACTGAGGCATAAACGTTTAACGTGAGGGTAACTTGCCCATTTACCAAGGGGGATGGTGGATTCTCCATCATTGGCAATTTTAACATCCCGTCTGGAGGTTTTTCTGGAAAGATCTGCTCTCGAACAACTATGGAGAAGGTCTCTGGGCTGGATCATACGAGTCAGACTAAATGATCCTTTGGCCCTGAAGTCTCTGAATTTGTTTATGAACCAAAAGCTAATTTAAGCTGCATGTCTTCTATTGATCGATCATGAGCAGGTATTGGTATCCATGTCCTCTGCCCTCCAATCCATAACTCAAGAAAATGACCCCTACACTACGCAAAGGAGGGCGTTCCAAGACGGCATTGACATCAGGGCCTGGTCACGAAAGATGGCTTCTTGAGCAAGGGACCTAGTGCAGCTTATGTAAGCGTGGCTGGCCATCAGAGGAGCCAGGGGCGGCCCGAGGCGGGCTGCCGGCAGCTGGCACCCCAGGCGGAACGTGCGATCGGCGCCTCCGCCTCCACAGCCCTCAATGGCGTGACGTCATCATTGGGCGCCCCGTTTAATGCGGCGCCCTAGGCAACGGCCGAGTTGGCCTATACGCACGGGCCGCCCCTGAGAGGAGCACACCTATCAGTAATAACAGCCTGGCTCTGTCTTCCAGGGGACCACATGCACGCTCTGCGAGACTCCCTGTATCAGTCTTCAGAACATTTGGAGCCACCACAACTGAATTACAGACTGATACTGATCATCCAGAATTCTAGCAATTTTGTCTACAGGCACCGAAATCTTGGTGTTAAAAAGATCGTTTTTGGCCTTTTCCTGGAGCAGCCCTCAGATCCACAATTAGGTTTGTTTAAGAAGTGCCAGATAATAGTTGTGAAAAGCTGGAGGTTTATTTCCGGTGGTAACGGAGGTGAAAGAGACTGTCTGCAGCATGTTGTTTGGATTTGCCCTCGGAGAGTGATCTGGCCATCCCAAACTCGATGATAAACCTTTGTTCCACACCATACAGGTGATAGGGGCAGAAAAGAACCGTGCTGAGAGGAGGTGAGGTCTGCCTGGCTTGAGGCCTTTTTATGATCAATCCCTCCTGCTGACTTTCTAGCGCCTTCACTCCCAGGGCAGGTTCTGTCACTTCCCGATTATGCAGTGAACTCCACAGGGTGTGGATAACAGGTCTAGGTCTTTTGCCTGCTAATTAATGCGCTGCCATTTCCACACTGAGTCATCATAGGATGATTAGCAAATATTACCTCTAAAAATATTTAGACATGTTAATCTGGTGATGGGGCTACAAAAGTATATTTGAAGCAGGGAATATTTTATGAATCAAACCTGACGCACAGTGCTGCTGTCAGGTTTTTTTTTTCCCAAAGGGGTTTGCCAGATCCCCTTAACCGGGGAGAGCAAGAAAATGTCCACTAGTGTGTAGCGAGAATTACCCTGCGGACTCTGCTGGGCCTAAGCAACTGTGATTATGAAGAAAGCCTTCTTAGTGGAACTGATGCAACGGTGTCTGCCTGAGCGACAGACAGCCTGACGCATCAGTAAGCCCTGACCTCCGAGAGACACCGCAAAGCCTGGCCTCCGTGCACAGGCGGAGCACATGGACTCTGCTCTGGGGATGTAGATGGAAGGAGTCTTTCCTTTAGGGCACCTGGTGGCTGCTACGTCAGTGTCAAGCTTGGAGCAGCCCTTTTGGGGAAGGCAGTGAATCCCTTGTCCCCAGCCCACACTGCTTGGTGGCAGGCAGGGAGTTGGGGAAGCTGGATTCTTCTCAGCACAAGGAAGGGACGTCCCTAGACTTCCTGGGCTCTCCAGGTCTTGCCCTGTCTTTGTACCATGCAAACTCACGGGTTCGAGACGGGTGAGGCACATCAGTGGCTATGGAGCAGGGCTGGCATTTGTGGCTGGGGGTGTGAATTCTCTCACTCCCTATCTTTGTATCAGTTTCATCTTCCAAGCTTCTGCTAATCTTTGGCAAGCCGCACCCCCCCCCACCCCCCTCCTACCCTTAAATCCTGCATCGTCTTTGGTAGTGAGTTGGATCATTTTCCAGGTGATTTGCCTTTGTGATAACGTGGTTACTTCTGGTCTCCGAGTAACCGGTGCGTGGTTTATTTTTCTCCTGAACGCACACACGTGCACACGCTTGCACGTGCACATGCTCATACGCACAGGCGCACACGCTCACGTGCACACGCTCACATGTGCATGCTCACAAGCACACGCTCCCCCGTTCACATGCACACACTCACACGCACATGCTCCCTACATTTCCTGCTCCTGGAGAGACGAGACCAAAGTCCTTTGCTTTGCGACCACACGGCTCAGGCGCACAGCGCAAAGGGATACTGTGCGTGACCCTCAGCAATGGGAGCCGGGTGACGTCATTGCCCACAGTAGGAAACTTCAGCAGAACTTCCTTCTGAATCCAGCGTGCTTCCCCTTTGGGGGATTGTGCAGGGAGGTGAAGTAAGAGAGTCTCTGCAGAAAATGCAGAAGTGTAGGATGCCGGTGGAAACCAGGTTGAGCCAATGGGAGCTTCCTGTTGAGGCCCCCAAAGCGTTTGGGCCTTGGTACATGTGTTTATGAGGATGGATTCAGCCACACAGCGTGAGGCTTCCTCTTCAGACAGGAAGTCTATTGGTGTAAAATGAAAGCGGCTGAGAGGAACTGGCTGTTTTCTCGGGGGTGGCTCTTTTTTCCTAGTGCTGTTGTCGTGACTGTAGGGAATTATTGGGGCAAGCTCCCCACCTGTCACTGAACAATGCCCCGAGCTCAAGTCTTGCCTAGAGCTGAGTACAAATGCTTCTAGTTTATTCTGGATCCAAAATGGTGGCTCAGGTTGTGTCCACTGTTCCCCATCTCCCTTGACAAGGGAGGAGAGAGAGAACCGGCAGGCCGCTATTGCACTATTTAGGATGTCAACAATTTGTTCCTCGTTGTCGCAACTGGGGAAAAGGCTGATGTCAGGGGTTTTGGGTGGAGTTTTCTTTGCTGTAATTCAATTACTCAGCTCTATGTTTTCTGAGCAGCGGGTAAAAACAACACAGGGAAGTATCATATGCAAATACATGTCTGAAGCCAGCACATTCCAGCTATGTGAGCGATCTAGCCGAAGTCACGCAGCTGATCCTTGTCAAAACCGAGATTAGAACTTGGGTTCACTGATTCGGTAAGGTTACTGTATGGTTTCCCATTTTAGTAAAATGGTGCTGATGTGATAATAAGATTCATAGAAATGTAGGACTAGAAGGAACCTCAAGAGCCTCTTGCACCAAGGCAGCTACAATGAAACCTAGACCATCGCTGAGAGGCATTTGGACAACCTGTCCTTAAAAACCTCCAGTGGGGATTCCACATCTTCCCGGGAGATCTAGTCCAGAAGGTTAACTACTTTTACCACGAGAGAGTTTTTCTTAAGATCTAATCTAGAGCTTTCTCTACGCTTGCACTTTTGTTGGCAACATTTTTGTTGGTTAAGGAGAGCTTCAGGTCATGCTTTTCCCTTATTTTTATTGAATTTCATCTTGTTGAATTCAGACAAGTTCTCCAATGTATCAAAATCACTTTGACTCCTGTTGTCCGAGTGCTTGCAACCCTTCCTAGCTTGGCGTCCTCCATATCCTTTGTAAGCATGTTGCCCACCCCATTGGCTCGGTCATTAATGAAACTATTGAATAGTACCAGACCCCTGTGAGGCCCCACAAGACACACCCTCCCTGTTTGGCAGTGAATCATTGAGAACTACTCATTCGAAACAGTCTTTCTACCAGCCGTGCCCCCATTTTATAGTAATTTCATCCAGATTGCATTTCCCTAGTTTTATTATGAAAATGTGGAACTGAGTCAGAAGTCTTACTCAAATCAAGATCTGTCCTATCTGCTACTTCCCTCCATCTGCTCATCTATCAAAGAAGGGAATTTGGTTGTTTTGGCATCATTTGTTCTTAACAAATCCATGCTGGCTATTCCTGATAACCCTACCACTCTACATGCTTACAAATTGATCAGTGATAATTTGATCCAGTATCTTTTCCAGTATTGATGGTCTATAATTCTCTGGGTCCCTTTTGTTCTCCCTTTTAAAAAGAGGTCTGATGTTTGCCCTTCTCCAGTCCTCTGGAACCTCTCCCATCCTCCATGAGTTCTCAGAGATAATCATATATACAGTAGCCCAATGTCTGTGACTCTGTAATGCTGAAATGCTGGCTGTTCCCTCTGGGCGACGCTGTTGCCTCCCTGGTTGTTCCCTCTGGGCGGCGCTGTTGCCTGAGTCACGTCCTTCTCCTCCCACCGTGGCTCTTGACTGACTTGTGCGCCACTCAGCCGGGCCACCGTGGGGGCGCAAGTGGCCATTTGGGCACCGTGGTCCCCATGCAGCACAGGGAGCGCGAAGTCCAAACAGCCATTTGGGCTCCGTGGTCCCCTGAGTGAGAGGCAGGAGGGGGAGGAGAAGAGAAAGAGAAAGAGAAAGAGAGAGAGAGAGAGAAGCAGGAGGCGGAGGAGAGCTGAGGGGTGGGGGGAAGCAGTAGGAGGAGGAGAGATGGAGCGAGAGACCGGAGGCTCAGGAAAGAAGACCAATGTGGAGGAGAGACCTGAAAATCCCGTCTTATGACGGGCTAATTGGCTAGTTGCTAATAATTTGCGATTGCTTCAGCTGGTTCCTTATGTGCCCTAGGATGAATTTCATCAGGCCCTCCTAACGTATATACATCTAACTCATATAAACTCGTTCTTTCTCTATTTTTGATCACACACCTTCCTCCTTGTTAACATTGTGCTTAGTATTGTTCTCCACTGACATTTATAGTGAAGAGTGACGCAAAATAGGCAGCTTGGTTATATCATCGGTTATTAGCTGTCCTTCCCTGCCAAGGCAAGACCTCCACTTTCCTTCATCTTTCTCTGGCTCCTAATGTATTTAAAGAACCTTGCCTTATTGCCTGTCCTGTCCCTTGCTAGATGTAACTCATCTTGTAAACTGCTTTTGTCCTTAAATGTTTGTGCCACTTGGCCCGTTTTCCCTTCTCTTGTAGGATTCCTTTTTATTGTCAGGTAATAAAAACACTCCTGATGGAGCCATATTGTGCTCTGCCTGGCTTTCCTTTCCACTGGGATAGTTGGTAGTTGTGCATTGTCCTCTTGAGAAACTCGCAGCTCTCCTGAACCCATTTCTCCCTTTGATCCTTTGTCCCAAAGGACCTTATCTGTCAGCTCTCTTTGGCTTTTGAAGCCTGGGAGTTTTTGTTGTTGTTGTTGAAGTTTCTACTGCTCTGACTCATTCCTTTCCTTAGAATTATTAAGTGTGTCAGCTCGTGATCTTCCTCCTCCAAACTACCGTCCATCTTCAGATGCACAACATCTGGCCTCTCTGTTGTCCAGAATCAAGTCAAAAATGGCTGATCCCCGGAAGTGACCGTTCGCTTTCACATCCAGAGAGTTAGACCCAACTCTTTGTTGTGGGCAAAGTGAGACACAGGTGCAGCCAGCGAGTTCCCTCAAGGTGAGACTGAGGGTTGGAGTTGGAGATCCAGGTTAGAGCGTGCCTTGTTGTGTGACCCTGGATAAGTCACGTAGCCAGTCTCCGCTTCCCTGTCCCCATGGTACAAGCAGGGCCGATGATTTGAACATCAAGCATTGGAAGCAGCCAGGATTCCACTTAAGAGCCTTCTTTTTTGTTATATCAGGTGCTCCCTGCAACTTGGAGGAGCAGAGCACCTCCCTGCGTGGCCGTCCCTCATCCCACCGTGCCCCACGCCCAGCGCCGGGAGGGGAGTGACGATTTCAGGCTGCGTACAAAGGGGAAGAGGGACCTGGACGGCTTGGGGAGGAAGAAGCTTTGCTAGGAACCTTTCCTCAAGCGTGCTGGAGCAGTCACAAAGGGGCCTTCGGCTTGGCAGGCGGGGATCAGGAGACCCAGGTTCTGTTTGCAGCCCTGCCACTGTCCTGTTGTGAGGCCCTGGGCAAGTCACTTTCCCACTCTGTACCTTTATTTCCTTTTCCAACCGTCCTCTTGCTCTATTGTGACCGTAAGCATTTTGAGTAGGGAGTCCCTTGCTGCAGCTAGGTCTATGCCAAAAACTTTTGCTGGCCCAGCTGCGCTGGTGGGGACTGTGATAAGTTGTAGCTACACTGCTGTTCCGGCCTCACGTAGTTGCGGTTGTTCTTGCAAACTTAGGGTTTTCAGAAGCTTCAGGGGGTAGGCGAGTTAGTCTGTACAGGTGAACCAAAAAAACAACAAATGGTCTGGTAGCACTTTAAAGACTAACAAAACATGCAGATGGGATCATGAGCTTTCCTGGGCACAGCCCACTTCTTCAGATGAACTGGGCTGCCCACTTCTTCATCTGAAGAAGTGGGCTGTGCCCAGGAAAGTTCATGATCCCATCTGCATGTTTTGTTAGTTTTTAAAGTGCTACCAGACTATTAGTTTTTTCAGTTTATTTCACTGGAAGGAGCTGAAATAAGCGATGCCACTCTCAGCTGTGCCCAGGGCTGTCCTTCGGATGCATGGGGCCCTACTCGGTACTATTAAACTAGTGCCCCTGTGCCCTCCAGCAGCCGGGAGGAGGCTGAATTGTAGAGCTGTGACTTTATAATCTTCAGCAATGCACGAATGAAATATTTTTAAAACAAATTTTAAATGAAGATCCCGTCAACTCGCACAGGAAGTTCATAAACTGACCATCTAGATCTGGGGCTGGCAAATGCTGGTTAAATGGTTGGAAGTTTTGCTAATAGCTCTGGCCGGCATTTCACTTTTCAGGTAATTAGCTCCTCTCTGGAGGAAGTAGAGCCACAGAACAGGGGTAAGATGACACAGGTGGGGGGACATTTAGACCCAAAGGTGCCCCACATTTTCAAGAGCCCTATGCAGCTGCATATTCTGCGTATTGGTATGGGCAGCTCTGTCTGTGCCCACAGTAGCAGCACTGCCCAGTATAGTGTACTGGCATAGTTATACCAGCAAAGCCTTCCAAGAAAATCTTCCAAGTGCTTAGCTGGCCTCTGCATCTTGAAAGCTGTCTAGCAACTGGCAGCTCCCGAGGCTGCTGTAACCCATATAACCGTAATGGAGTCCAAGGGATTGATTCTCTCTCCACTGAAGAGCCTCAGCTCAGGCGCTGTTAACACTCTCGAGATTGGAGTCGACCCAGAAGAATTGTCATCTTCATTTTTTTTTCCAAAGCTGTTAGTTGACTTTTCTTCTTGCAGATTTCACTGAGGTTTAACTACAAAGCCCAGACCGTGGGCTACAGCTATTGAAGCGCTGCCTGTGATACACTTGGGTGTGGTGCAGTTGTGTGAACTGACAAACGACCTCTCTGCTTGAATTAGGGGCCTCCATCCTGCTGTGTTTGTAAAGTTCAGCCTAATGGCACCGTGCCCTGTCTCCTGAGGGCTGGACTTCCCAGCCTTATTGCTGTAGGAATGAGAGTGTGGATCACAGGCTTATGGAATCACAGAAGATTACGGCTGGAAGAGACCTCAAGAGTCATCAAGTCCAACCCCCTGGCCAAAGCAGGACCAACCCAACTCAATCATCAGCCAGGACTTCAAAACCTCTAGGGATGGAGACTCCGCCCCCTCCCTAGGGAACCCAGCCCAGCGCTTCCCCACCCGCCTAGGGAGATAGTTTGTCCTAATATCCCACCTAGAGCTGCCCCACTGCAACTTGAGCCCATTGCTCCTCATTCTGCCCCAATGAGAACAGCCTCTCTCCATCCTCTTTGGAACCCCCCGAGGTAGTTGGTGGCTGCTATGAAGGTGCCCTCGTTCTTCTCTTTTGCAGCCTAAATAAGCCAGTTCTCCCAGCTTCTCCTCAGAGTCGCGTGTCCCAGCCCCCTCCTCGTTTTCATTGCCCTCCGCTGGACTTTCCAGTTTGTCCTTTCAGTAGTAGGGAACCTAACGCTGGACGGAGAGTACCAGTGCTGAACAGAGGGGATACAACACGCCCCTCGATCTGCTGGCAACGCTCCTGCTAATGTACCTCAATATGCCGTTGGCCAGGTCCTGTCCTGCCAAACCGCTGCTGAGCCAGTCGGCCCCCAGCCTGTACCAATGCTTGGGATTCTTCCGTCCCAAGAGCAGGAATCTGCATTCGTTCTTGTTGAACCTCATCAATTTCTTTTGTCCCAACCCTCCAATCTGGCTAGGTCACTCTGGACCCTGTCCCTGCCCTTGAATGTATCTACCTCTCCCCCTAGCTTAGTGTCATCTGTAAACTTGCTGAGGGTGCAATCTATCCCCTCCTCTAGGGCATTAATGAAAATATTGAACAAAACTAGCCCCAGAACCAATCCCTGGGGCACCTCCGCTTGATGCCAGCTCCCAACTAGACATGGGGCCATTGATTTCCTGCAGAGGAAGATGAGGGTTACAACGTGGCGGAATAAGGCTCGGCTTCTGTCTATCTAGGTATTGATATGTGACCTATCACTAGATTCATCTGAGCATCTTCCAACCCCTACATTTATCCTCCTGTTTTTCTAGGAGGCAGGGAAGTATCCTCAACATTAGTGTTCAGGTGAGGAGTCGGGCAAAGGAGGCAAGTAATTCACCCAAGGTCACGCAGGTAGTCAGTGGCGGAGCTATAACTGAACCCGTTCGTGTGTGTGTCAGCCAGAGCTATAACCACTCCACCACCGTGTTTTTCCTGGAAGGAAGCATTGTAACCATAATACTGCATTCTGTATTTTCAATTCTGTGAATTTCCTGCCTTTGCCAGGCTTACGTTTTGTAAGAATTTGGGATCTTAATGCCACTTTTAAAACAAATCCCCTTTTCCCCAGGAGAGTTTGCATTTTGTTTGATCCCCACCCACAAGCAAAATGGAGCTGAACGGGGTGCCCTCTGCAGCATTATTGGGGTACTGGGCTGATCAACTTGCCCTCTTTAGCCTAGTTTTATAAAAGAGAGAAGCAGATTTTTGTGCTTGTGCTTTTTAATCTGTTTTGTTTTTTCGAATGGTTTGCTGGTCCAGCATGCTCCATGCCAGGTTCCTAGCTGCCTTGGCTGGAGCAAAGCCCGGCCCATTGCCACAGCTACATCTTTGATTTATCTATTTGGCAATTATGGGCCAGCGAATGAATTAAACTTCCAATTGCTTGTGGATTAGATTTCGCAAGCGGAAATATCCGGGCACAGGCCTGGGCTGCTCTAGGTTTGGAGAGCTCGGTGGACTTCTGTTTTGCAGCAGCTTGGAATCTGACCTTCGGTACCTTTGCCTCCCTTCGCTTTGCTTTCTTGGTGAAGTGATCTGAGCCCTTTTGTGTGTGTGTTTAACCCAATTTCACTGTAAAGCTTCAGTCATTTGGTGTGTGCTGCTTCTGAGGTGCCCTGGCAGGATGTCTTGGTTAAAACAAGTGGTTCTTGTGGGTTAGAAATAACCTCTATGAAACATAGTTTGTTTGTCTTTTAAAGAAGCTTTTGGCATATGCGCCCTGCTCCTTTTAAGGTCAAAGAAGGGTTTGTATGTTCACTGAAAACAAGGTGGTGTAGGAAAAAATAACACTTCTCATCTGCTGCTCTTGTGCTGCTTGGCAAACCTTCACTGTCGCAGCCGCCCTGCGAGGCAGGCAGGACGACACCATTTCACAGAGGGGTAAACTGAGGCACAAAGAGGTCCCCTTAAGTTGCACAGTGACTCACTAGCAGAGTCAGAAGCTAGAAGTCCTGACTTTCAGTTCCCTCTTCTAACCACTAGGCAACTCTGTCTTACTGTAGGTATGACGTTGGACTATACACTCGGTTGTTGGAGAGACAGCGTTAGGGGTCTCTGTCTCGGGTACTTATCTGACCCCCATTATCATAGACTTGGAGAACCTCTGTTTTAAAGTGTTTATTTTCCCAATATCCCTGAGAGCTGTTGAGGCTCTCTTATTGCCATTGCCCCCACCCATGTTCTCAGATGGAAAACTGAGGCACGGAGACTCAGTGACTTGCTACTGACTTCTTGGGTGACCTTGAACTGAGCAGTGAATTAAACCTGCATCTCCAGAGTCCCAGCCTAGAGCCCAAACCATCAGACCATGCTTCCTCTGATATGCTCCCAAGTCCAGTCGACCCGCTGAGAGTGTGCGTGTGTGTTTGTGTGCACAGGCGTGCTCGTGTCTTGCAGTGTGACCCTTTGGAGGATGAAAAAAGAGAGCTGCTGTTGAATACGATTGCCCAGGATTTCTCTGTAAAGATTGCACCTAAGCATAGGAGGCTAGTCGGGGGCGAGGGGCAGTAGGGACCGGGGAGGAGGGGGAGGAGAAGCCAGTTGGGGGCGAGGGAACAGGAGGGACCGGGGCGGAGAGGCCGGTTGGGGGCGAGGGAGCAGGAGGGACCGGGGCGGAGAGGCCGGTTGGGGGCGAGGGAGCAGGAGGGACCGGGGCGGAGAGGCCGGTTGGGGGCGAGGGAGCAGGAGGGACCGGGGCGGAGAGGCCGGTTGGGGGCGAGGGAGCCACACTGGGAGGATCCGCAGTAGTGGGGCTGTGTAGCAGAGAGTGGGGTGGCATGTGGGGAGCCACTTTGGGTTCCTGGGGGAGGTGAGGTCCCCCCGTGCCACTCTGGCCACCGGGTGCCCTTCTGCTACTGAGATAAGTTGGGCAAGTCCTGGGCAGGTGGCGGTTGGGGGTGGGCATGTGGCCGCCTCCGCAGCCGTGTGATTCCCTGGCCTGCGGGTCTGGCTCTCCCAAGGAGCAGCTTCAGGACCGTGCTGTTTGTGCCGGCAGCAGTAGCCCCCATCGGTCTGGGGAATAAAAGACTCTTGGCCTTGGTCCCCTCTCCAGGTCTGTGTCTCCAGTGCTGGGGCTGCAAGGCCAGGCATGGGCAGCGGGTAATGCAGGCAAGGGAAGGCGGGACTGGGGCTTGCCTTCCCCAGCTGGGCCTTCCCTCACCGCCCATGAGACTGGGGGTTGCATAGGCCTGATTCTGTGCAGGGGAATCCTTAGCTGTCTGTTTCCACGAGCTTGGAGTCAGCTCTGTGTTGCTGGGGAGGTGGAAAGGGGCCAAGGATCACACCTGGAGGGTGAGATTTTCCAAAATGACTCTTGAGTTTTGGTATCCAGGACACCCTGAAAGGAGCCTGATTTTCACAGGCTCAGCACCCCTAATCTCGCGACGCTTTGGGAGACTCCTGGAGAGACCCTGACATGTGGCCTGGCTGCTCAGGATCGTCCAAGGAAGTGACTGTTCTGATCACGTCCCCGGGACTCTGTCCACGGCTTGGTTATTTATCAACAGTCCAAAAAAATAAAAAATCCTGTAGTCTCATAGTCCCTGCTGCTGATTCATTTTGAGGCATGTTCTCTCTTCTCTGGCTGATACCAAGAACAATAAGTTTGGTGATTAGAGGGCAGCTAAATTTGTACTCGTTAAAGGTGACAGATGGGGAAATTCTCCCAGCTGGTACAGTTACTGGAATGAGTTCTGCAAATGAATGGTTAGAAACTGAACAAAAGTTGTGGCAAAATCAATTTACATGTAGCATGGCAAATATTTGTCCTCTCCGAGAATGAAAGATCATTCCCCTCCCCCCCCCAAGTGTAAACTGCTATTCGCTGCAAACTGCAGGTGCTAAGGCGTTTCTTTGCTAAAAGGATTGAGGATGGTAATAATTAATTCAGTCCCTGTGCAGTCGCGTGGTTATTTGGAAAGTCGGGTGTGGTGCACAAGGACAACCCCGGGGTGGCTAGTTTATTCGATTTTGTTGAATTTTGTGATTTTTGGTGTCTTTCTGCTAGCGCCAACTCTTCTCGGCCACAGAAATATGTGAGAATCTGATTTCTTTCCTCCTTTTTCATGGCAGTCGAGATGCTAGTTGCAGAGAAAAGCCGGAAAACGAGACCCCTAAAGGCTAAAGCATCACAAGGCAACTCAAAACACAAAGGTTGTTGGGTTTAAAATCTTTCTGGGAGCGGGAGAGGAAAACGGCCTTGCTTTACAGGCTTTGAATTCTTTTAGCTGGTAACACTGCAGTCCTATTCTCTGAGGGTGCATCTACATGCATGGCTCTTTTAGGACACCGGAGGTCTACACAAGCTGCCCGATATTTTGAAATATTTTTTGAAATAACGAGCACGCATTTCACTGTCCCGGTAAGCCTTGTTGTGCGAGGAATAAGAGATAGTTGGACACGGTGTGTTATTTCAAAATTTGGCACTGTGCAGATGCGCCACTTTTTGGAAGAAGCTATTTCGAAATACGCAATTTGCGTATCCTCTTTCAAGTTTAGGGTGCTGTGTAGATGCAACGCAGCATCTAGGAGTCTAGGGGTACCAGACAATATGGTGGTGCCGTTGGCCTTTTTTTGAGCACCCAAATGTGTGTGTCACTGAAATAAACCGTTCCTGTTCCAAAGCGTGACCAGCTGAATTCAAACATGACCTGGGAAGTAACGGTCTTAGATCAATAACATCCGAGGTGACGGAGGAGGGGTAAGAGGAAGAACAAGAACCCAAAATCATGGAATAAATTGCCTAGGGAGGTTGTGGACTCTCCATCACTGGAGATATTTAAGAGCAGGGTAGATAGACACCTGTCAGGGATGATCTGGATCGGGGTGGGGAACCTTTATTGGGTTGGGAGCCGTTGACCCACAGAAAAATCAGTCAGGGGCTGCACACAAGTGAGAAGCGCAAGAACCCTCAAACCAAAACCAAAAAAGCGTGGCCCCTGACTGGGGAGAGAGACTCCCCACATTCCTGTAACACACCAGAGCCCCCGGGGGCCCAGCCTAGTAGATTTTGTGTGTTCCAGCCCCGCGGGGGGATAGCAGAGGAGCTGGAGTGCCAGCACGGGCTCCCCAATGCTGGGAGGAGGGGCCAGATCCATCCTCCGGGCCTGAGGTTCCCCACCCCGATCTAGACGGTGCTTGGTCCTGCCGTGAGGGCAGGGGACTGGACTTGACGACCTCTCAAGGTCCCTGCCACGTGTAGGATGCTATGATTCTATGTTCTGATGTCCTTATGGAAGCAGGAAGAATGGTCCAACGGGGCACTAGCCTGGGACATGGTAGCTCCAGGTTCAAGTCCTTGTGTTGCCACAGACTCTCGGAGTGACATGGGATGGTTCCCAATCTGTAAGCTGGGAACATTAGGGGCCACTCTGGTCAGAATTTATCCAGCCTCTTCATCGTCCAGCCATTGCTCCCCTTACGTCTCTGTCTGCTAGGCCGAAGCGCCCTCTGTCCCTGGACACAGGGGAGCCCTCGGCGGCCTAAAAGCCTTGCAGACGAGCGAGGAGTTGAAACATGGCTGCAGAAGAGGAGAACTTGGTGTGTGGCCCCCAACGAGTCTCAGGGTCTGACCCAAACCTGGAAGTTTCAAAGTCCTGCTCCTTGTGATCATGTGCGTGTGAGAGGCAGCTGGACGTGACTGAACCAGACCCGAGTTCAGAGCAAGGTTGCGTTCTCCGCCGCTGGGCAGTTACAGCTCTTGATGCAAAAGGCAAACTCAGTCTGTGGCCCTTATTTGACCTTCCTGAACAGGACTGTCAATGGTAGTCAGTCTAATTGTTTGTCCGGCTGTGGATTGGGTGGTGCAGGGGGATGGGACCATGCAGAAGAAGGAACTAGGGAAGGCCAGGAATGAGCCTTGACCACACAGTATGGCTGAATAAAGGAGAAACCCTGGAGAACAGAGGGACAACAGGGCGCCCTTGTAGCCAAGAAGGGCATATTGGGCTGCATGAGGAGGAGATCTAGGGAAGTGGTTACTGCTGCCAGGTGTTGGTCAGGCTGCTTGCGGTCCCGGTGACAGCCCCCCGCAAAGGGAGCCAACAAGCCCTCGTTGCCAGTGGCCTCCTGCGGCAGCCTCGCTACTTGGCTGAAGTAACTGCAGTTCCTGCTGTTTCCGATCTGGAAGGAAAACCCCGCCCCTTTAGACAGCAGGCCGGGGTGGGGTGTGTTGTCAGTCGTGCTGCCAGGTGCAGCGGGGAGCCAGCTGTGTCTGGCGCGAGGGGTCCTCCTGTGATGACAATGGGCTCATGCGAGGGGAAGAACAATAGAGCTGTTGGCGCAGAACACGTGTCAGTCGCTCCCCCGGCCGCCCCCTGCGCCGCTACCCACATTGCACATGGGGTAGCTGCAGCTGTAAGGAGGGTGAGAGGGTGAAAAATCCTGCAAACTCAGGCCGCCGAGAGCTGGACTGGCCTGACCCCGGTGCAGTTGTTGCTGCTTCAGGGCCATATTCATCCCTGGTGTAACTTCTGGGCCTTTCCACAGCTGAGATGACCATGTCCCTTCAAATACAAAAGGTCCAGAGCCACTGTCATCTGCTCCAATGCAAAGTACAACTCACCTGTTTGGAACTGTAGTCCCGATCGGAGCCTGATTTGCCTGGCTGTCAAAGCTTCAGTTCTCTTATCAGAGAAGGAAGTTGAAACCCCAAATGCACCTCCTCACCCTCCTCCATGCAAACCATGTCGCACCATCACAACAATGCAAGTTCTGGAACAAAGAGAAGAGAGACAAAGCTAAAAACAGGAACTACCAGACAAACAGCATGCTGGGTGCTCAGACTTCTTCCTGCCCTGAGACATCTGTCGAGGTAGCAGCCGCTCTCTGGGGAGCTGTCAGGTTTGCAGAGTCCTGTTCTTCTGGGCGGCTGGTCTCCAGGGGTGTAGTTGCATCTTTCTCGCCAGCCACAAAGCCAGGTGGTTAAATGACTGAAAAGTTCTTCCATTCATAAGAAGTGTTAGGGGCATGATCTTAAACAGAGGCTAAAATACATCTTTTCAGCCTGTTAAAAGTGTGTGTGTGTGTGTGTGTGTGTGTGTGTGTGTGTGTGTGTGTGTGTGTGTGTGTGTTTAAACAAGTAATTGCTGAAATTTTCAGCAGTTGCAGATGGTTAGGGTGCTAGTGAGGATGCCAGAGACCCAGGTCAGGTCTCTGCTCCTCTAAAGGCTTTTTATGTGTCCTTAGGCAAATCAATTAATCTTTGCTGCCTCAGTTTCCCATCTGTGCATTTGCAATGCTGCCTTACCTCTCAGAGGTGTGATGAGGACAAATCAGTTAAAGACTGTGAGACTCTTTCGTGCGACAGGTGTGGAGGCTAGGTAAATATCAAAGATGGACATCAAGCAGTGATGTTTTGAATGTGTGTCCCACACACCTGCAGGACATGGTGCACTGTTGCAGCTAGTGGCACTGAGACCGCTTACAGAGAGAATAACGTGTCTGCTCTACAGCCTTAGCTGAGAGCCCGCTGGCTTTTAGCTCACGCACTAAGCTCCAGAGGTCTTAGGTTTGATTCTGCCTCTTGGTGTTACAAAAGAATTCTATCAAGTCTTGTAGGCTCATGAGCCTGATTTTTGTTCAGAGGAAGATTAAGAACACAGTCCTGGGGAAGAAAGAGAGTTTCAGAAACCAAGCAGAAAAGTTAAAAAGAAAAGACAACCGTTATTATTTGTGTTACAGGAATGCTAGCGACTCCAACCGAGATTGAGGAGCAGTGACGGCAGGGCACAGTACAAACAAAATGTGGGACAGTTGCTCCCCCCAAGAGTTTACAAACTAGAGAGAGGAAATATCACCCCAATGGACAGATGGGTACTTGAGGCGCAAAGGGCCAGATGTCAGAGGTATTTGGGCACCTCGTAGGATTTTCAAAAGCATTTAGGTGCCGATTGCACATTGATTTCAGTGCCTCTGTTCTGGCTAAATACCTTGTGAAATTCGGGCGTAGAGGCTAGAAAGAATACAGTTGTCAAAAGCACGTGTAGTGCACGGAGCCCTCTAGCCCCCCAGCTCCCAGCATGGGTATAACTAGCAATGTAGCAGATGGCGTAGGCATGGATTGGGTGAGATGGGACACACGTAAAGGATGTGGGTAGGTACCGGAGTACTCGCCCTTCATGGTCGTGGACCGCCAGTCATGTGTCGAGTAGCTGGAGACTGAGTCTCACTGAAAGTCAATGGGGTTTAGGCTCCCAAGGCACATAGAATAGACTAGAATCGAATCCCAGGGCTGGAAGAGACCTTAGGAGGCCGAGTCCGGCCCTCTGCCCAAAGCAGGAGCAACCCCAACTCAATCATCCCAGCCAGGGATGTAATAGTGGAGTCGATTAACCGATAAGCAAAAGCGTATAGGTTCATGCTACAGATGCCACGCATTTCCCCTCTCACACTGGCCAGCAGCCCAGCTCAGCCCTGGCTTGCGACGGGGTCTGGGACCTACCCCTGCTGCAGCTCTGCATTTGAAGTGTATTAGGAGCCGGGTGGGCAGGCAGCCCCACTCAGTTCTGGCTCGCACCGGGTCCGGGAGCTCAAACTACCCCCTAGGTAGGAGCTGCTGCCATCCCACACTTCTGCCTCTTTATCAGAGGCAGCAGCACAGGGCAACAGGCAGCTGGTCCAAAAGGGAAGCTGGTTTTTAAACTGGCTCCCTCGTGGACCAACTCCGACCTGGCACCCCACGCTGCTACCTCTGATACAGAGGCAGCAGGGCAGAGTGGCAGGGGTTTTCTCAGGAGTGAAGCTCGAGCCCCCGGAGACTACAGAATAGTTGACTAACTATTAAGAATTCATGAGGTTATTCATTTAACCGGTATTTAACAGCCTTAGTCCCAGCCAGGGCTTTCTCAAGCCAGGACTTAAAAACCTCTAGGGATGGAGATTCCATCAGTTCCCCAGGGAACCATCCCAGTGCTTCCCCTCCCCCCCAGAGAAATAGTTTTTCCTAATTTCCAACCTAGTCTTCCCCCACGTAGGTGCTGTTGAAAATGTCCCTCCGTTATATGCCCGAGGCACTAGTTTAAGGCTTGCATAGTGGTGTCGTGTGGACGCTTGGAAAGAGCGGGTCTGCAGGGACGGGTCCCACGGTGTTGGGACCACTTGCAGTGTGGACGTACCCCCTGGGCATCTGTATCAGAGCAGGAAGTGAGATTAGTCATACCGTGTCTCGGGCTACGTGCCTTAACCAGCAGACGGTCTTTGGTCTCCAGGCAGTTTGGAGGGCAGGCAGGGAGTTGGGCATGTTCTGTGCGTGTGTTTTCACAGATCGAGGGGCGCAACTAACCTGGGCCTCCGATCTGTCAGAGGCTCTGTACCATGAGTGGTCCTGTTGCTTTTGTGTTTTATTCCCCGGCCTTTCTGGGGAAACTGGCAGAATCCACCTTGAACCTCCATTGTCTGGGTCCCTGGAAGCTGCATCAGTTTCGTGGATATTTGATGGCGATAAGTGTCTCTAGTTTTGGTTTCACAAGTTGCAGCCCCTCCAATGCACGAATCCCAGCATTAAGCAACTGCTGCTGAGGCAGTTAATCCCCAGGGAGGAATTTGGGAAATCCTGTTAAATAATTCCTATTTTCAGCAGCGTGTGAGGCTTGGAGAGAGGGATTTATGTGGCGATGACAATTCTTAAGTCGCTCTCTGCTTCCTGTTGGCTTTCTCTCCTGATCCCCGTATCTGTAGGCACTTTGTGAAAGTTCAGCAGAAGAAGCTGTACCAGAGGGAGCGAAGGGAGTAAACCTCACATGACCTACACGTGAAAAAGGGCCAGCACCTTAGGATTCAGAGTGGGAAATTAGTCTCCCAGGTTCACTGGTGTGTGTGTGTGTGTGTGTGTGTGTGTGTGTGTGTGTGTGTGTGTGTGTGTGTGTGTGTGTGTGTGTGTGTGTGTGTTAAATATTTATCTCCAGCAGCTGGCAACACTCCAGGAAGTTGCTCTTTCCTTTATGTTTCTGCTTACTCGGGAATATTGGCACTAGACTGTTCTTGTTCTTGTGCAGGTCACTATGCTGCACGCCCCTTTCTTTCATGATCACAGCATACACTCTTCCAGTGAAAAGGCACCGTAGATTTTTACTTCCAGATTACTTAGTGCTGAGTTCCAATACACCCATATTGCTGTGTCTGGGCTAACTCATAGTCCTTCCCAAGCGTTGGTCTCGTGCTGCAGTGATCCCCGTGCTGGGGCAACTTTTTGCCTTTGCATTTCTATGGCACCTTTCGCCTGTGTGGCTGGCACAGCTCTCTACAGCCTGGGGCGGAGGGTTCCGCGGTGCTTGGCCCCGCCAGAGAAGTGATGCACAGTCAGAAAAGCGAATCTGTCATTGGCTAAAAGGAACACCCGTGTCAGCATTCGTGGCAAACTGGAGACGAGCAGGTGCATGGGTAGGTGCTGTGGAGAATGGAAGACAAGAATTATCGCCAGGCTATGCCATGCTGTGAGTGCACTTTGTCTAGTTCGATCTCTGATGTTCCCGGTGACGGGATTTGAATTGATTCACGGTAAGTATAAATCTAGTGGGGCTGTGGGGCAGGTTTATTTGTGTGCTAAATGATTCATTCTCTAAGTTCTGCCCCATTATCCTCAGGCACGAGTGCACCTGGGCCCCCTCACCCTCCCAGGGAATTCCCGTCCATGGAATGGGGTTCTTGCAGGTGGCCACCCATGTTCCGTAGGTGTTGCTTAACCAGACCATGCATCCTTGGCTCGCTACGGCCCCTGAGAGATACTCGGCAGCCTCAGATCTCAACTGAAATTCAGGTATTAAAGGTGTCATGCTCCAGCATGGGCGAGTGGGACCTGCTGGCCAAATTGGGATAGAGATAGCAACCTGCTCTTGGACCTCTTCTGTAGCCCTCAAAGTTCTAGGATAGTGATGTGAGATGCAGTGTGGTCTTGTGGGTAAGGCACTAGAATTTGGCTCAGGTGTGTGGGTTTAATTCTTGGCCCTTTGTGACCTTGGCCAAGTCTCTCTGTGCTTTTGTTTTCCCCATCTGTAAAATGGGGATAACGAGCCTTCCTTTTTGTCTCGCATCCCTTTGGATCATGACCTCTCTGGGGTAGGAGACCGTCTCTTACTATGGTATGTCCCGCATCTCGTGTCATAGGGACCGCCCCTTGGTTGGTGATCTCTAGGCACTAACCGGTTCAAATGATCGTTTTGCCCTTGGTGGACGGTAGGAAGAGTGGAGCAGAGACGGTCACAGGGGAGGGCCCGTGACCTCAGCAGGAAAAGGCCCCGGAGCTGCTGTTTGTCAGACGCAGGCCCGCGCTGCGTGTCTGCTGTTCTCAGCATGTCCACTGGGCCCACGCGACCACTTGGGTTTTGGGTTCTGCATCGAGCCAGGTTCTCACGTCTCATATTTCTAGAGGGACTGTCGCTGGAGGCCTAGCCAGTGCCCTGTGACCTCACGCCGGCCTTTAAGGGCTCAGTTTGTGACCAGAGGCAATCCCCCCCCCTCTGGCCATGGGCCAAGACCCCTAGTTCTGTGGCAGACCCTGGTTTCCCCTCTGAGGCGAGTGCTGGTTCTCAAGCCAGTGTGGGTGCGAGTGCCCACCTCACCAGGGCTGCCTGCCTCCTGGCAGTCTGAGCAGAGAGGGCTGCTTCAGCTTCCCTCTCCTTCCTACCCCAGCAGCCCAGGAGCTGGTGGGCCCCTCTGGAGATCATGTTTACGGCCTGGGGGGTTGGCTGGTTCACTTGCCTCTTGCGAGCGGATGTTTGTCAAGCCTGTTGCCTTCTGGACCCTTTGATGTGCCACCTTTGCGGGGTTGGAACGGGCTCCTTATCGCCGTCATCTCCCTGCCCTTTGATGCTCTGTGCGTACGCGAGCACAAACAAAGACACCGACGGAGCCTGAGCTGGGAGGATCTTAAGAAATTGTGGGTTTCGTCCTGCTGGGCCCCAGATCCTACAAGAAACCTCCTGGGCCTCTGCGTCCTTCTGCTCCTGTGCTCCACCCTTTGACCGTGGCACGTGGGAATCGTGTGCCGAGCAGGGACACCGAGAATGGCAGAAACTAGAACGTCCTCTGTGATCTGAGGAAGTACGTGGTTTTCATAGAAGGAGTGATTGCCGCACAAGCAGGGCTGGCTGCTTGTAGCGCACACGTACACACACGTGTGTACATGCAGGCACGCACACACACGTGTACACACGCACACACATACTCCCTGCTCTCTCGACTTGTGCTATTCCCAAGAGGCCTCCTGGACTTCCTAGGAGTCAGAGGAGCCCAGGGTTGAGGTCGGTACAAGCTTCAAACAAGGGAAGCTTTAGGGTTTGTGCCTCTCCAGGAGGGATCCTTGGCCCAGCTCTTCCTGGGGCATGACCGGCTCGGGCTGGCGTGTGCTGAGCTCACAACGCTTCCTGGGGACGGCCTGGGTTTGATCCCGACAGGCTGGCGTGGAGCGCAGAGATGTGCCGAGACCAACGCTTGCTTCTTGGCTGGTGCTCAGCGTCCGCATCTCCTTGTGGGACTGGGTGGGGGTGGAGAGGGCGCTTTGCTGGGCTGCTTCAGCTTGTGAACCGCATAGACCTAAGCTCTGGTGACGGATTCGTTCCGGCCCCAGGCCCCTGGTTTGGAGGGAAACAGGGAAGGCGGAGAGAGGCTGGTGAAGGAGGAAGAGGAACTCACTGGCGTGTCTAAGGACACGTGCTAGGGCCTGGGACGCCATTTGCTGTCATCCCAGCGACGCGATTGCCGCTGCAGTTCTCCCACATGCTTGGGTCCCTGGCCACCTGTGGTCTGAGCTGGTTTGGTTTCCCTCCTTTGCTTCAGATGACCCCAGCTCATCCTCTCTCGCTGGGCTGAGGGAGCGGATGGCCCTGGAGGGCTGAGTCCATGGGGTAGCATTTGGAACTGGGCCAGCCTGGAGCTCTCTGCCCACCGGATTCCCAGGGCCAGCGAGCATGTTTGCAAAGCCGGCTTTGGGGCTGAGCGTTTGTTTCCATTTCTTGCCTTGGCCATGCAGGCAGCAGGGCAGGGAGAGTGACTGCCTTTCCTTGGCTGTGCCCGGGGGCTGTTGTGGTGGGGCTTGATGCCTGGAGGCGAGGCCTTGCTCCATGTCGCGGGTTCTACTCCCCTGGAGGAGATGACGGCAGGCACCCAGTAGGCCAGTCCCTTGTGCACGGTGGTTTGGAGGCACTGGGTAGAGGAAGGGGAAGTCTTGGGCTGTAACAGGGCTGTCTGCATGGCCTCTGTTGGCCTTCTGGGGGAAATGGGTGGGAAGCGCATTGAGGGAGCCAGGAGACACAGAGCGTCTCGCGGGAGCGGGCTGTGCCCTTGTAGTCATAATTCAAAATGATCTGGACAAACTGGAGAAATGGGCTGAAGTCAGTAGGATGAAGTTCAATAAGGACAAATGCAAAGTGCTCCGCTTAGGAAGGAGCAATCAGTCTCACACATACAGAATGGGAAGCGACAGTCTGGGAAGGAGTACGGCAGAGAGGGATCTAGGGGTCATAGTGGACCACAAGCTAAATAGGAATCAACAGTGTGACACTGTTGCAAAAAAAGCAAACATGATTCTGGGCTGCAATAACAGGAGTGTTGTGAGCAAGACACGAGAAGTCATTCTTCCACTCTACTCAGCGCTGGTTGGGCCTCAGTTGGAGTGTTGTGAGCAAGACACGAGAAGTCATTCTTCCGCTCTACTCTGCGCTGGTTAGGCCTCAGCTGGAGTGTTGTGTCCAGTTCTGGGCACCGCATTTCAAGAAAAATGTGGAGAAGTTGGAGAAGGTCCAGAGAAGAGCAACAAGAATGATGAAAGGTCTAGAGAACATGGGCTATGAAGGAAGACTGAAAGAATTGGGCTTGTTTAGTTTGGAAAGGAGAAGATTGAGAGAGGACATGATAGTGGTTTTCAGGTATCTTAAAGGGTGTCACAAGGAGGAGGGGAAAAAATTGTTCTCCTTGACCTCTGAGGATAGGACAAGAAGCAATGGGCTTCAACTGCAGCAAGGGAGGTTTAGGTTGGACATTAGGAAAAAGTTCCTAACTGTCAGGGTGGTTAAACACTGGGATAAGTTGCCCAGGGAGGTTGTGCAATCTCCATCTCTGGAGATATTGAAGAGCAGGTTGGACATACATCTATCAGAAATGGTCTAGACAGTACTGGGTCCTGCCATGAGGGCAGGGGACTGGACTCGATGACCTCTTGAGGTCCCTTCCAGTTCTCTTGTTCTATGATTCTGTGAAGGGTAATGGTCATTAGGAGGAGCATTTCCAGCAGATCTAGAGAAGTGATTATTCCCCTTTATTTGGCAGTGGCGAGGCCACATCTGGTTCTGGGCCCCCCACGACAGAAAGGTTGTGGATGCATTGGAGAAGGCTCAGCAGAGGGCAACCAAAATGATGAGGGAGCTGGAGCACATGGCCTACGAGGAGAGGCTGAGGGATTGGGGCTTATTTGGTCTGCAGAAGAGAAGAGTGAGGGGGGATTTGAGAGCAGCCTTCAAATTCCTGAAGGGAGGTTCCAAAGAGGACGGAGAGAGGCTGTTCTCAGTGGTGACAGCTGGCAGAAGGAGGAGCAATGATCTCAATTTGCAGGGAGGGAGGTCTAAGTTGGGTATTGGGAAAAACTCTTTCCCTAGGAGGGTGGGGAAGCCCTGGGATGGGTTCCCTAGGGAGGTGGTGCAATCTCCATCCCTAGAGGTTTTGAAGTCCCGTCTCAAGACACCTCTAGTTCTGCTTCGGGCCCCTCTGAGCTGGTATCCTCCACGCCCCATCTCTCAAACACCCAACTGGAACTTGCAAGTATCGTCCATTTGGCATTCAAAGAGGTGAGAGGCTACGTGACTTTCTTGCCACTGTGGAAGGCAGTTAAAATGCTGATGGGAGTAAAACTTGCGTTCTGGGAACTGACCTCTTTGTAATTCACATAATCGGTGGACAACGTTCTAAGCTTCCCTGTCGGCTTCTCATTCTCAATCACTTCCCCTCTCTCAGTAAGAACCCGCTTCATTAACGAAGCCAGTTGTGCGATACCACTCGTGAGCGAGGAAGAAAGAGGCTGGTTCTTTATTGTACATGGGTCACAGTAGAAGTCTGTCCTAGCTGGTCAGCCATCGGAAGGTACTTTGGTGATGAGGTGCACTAGAATCTCCATTTAGCACGATTATCCAGTTCCTCTTGGGCTCCTAACTGCTCTGGGGCGGGGGCTGGATGGCTCCTTGATGAAAGCAGAGGACCAGGAGTGAGGAGACCTGAATACTGTTCCCAGCTCTCTCGCACATTCATTTTGTGATCCTGGGAAAATAACTTGAACTTCTTCATGCGTCAGTTGACCTCTCTGTAAAATGGGCCTGGTTGTGAGGCTCGGCTCATTCATGCTTGTTAAGCATTTGGAGCTCTTCCGATGGCCATTGATTTTACACATGGAAGGCACCCAAAAGTGCCAGAGCTCTAATCTGTCCACCTCACTCTGCGGTGTAGCCAGGCCCTTAACAAGGCTGCTTGGGTAGGGTGGCTTGCATTTTACAGTCCTGTCCTGCAATCTTGAACAAGCGGCGGAGGGATGGTGTAAGCCCGGAATGAATGTTGCTAGCTCACCATTCTGGACACATTCCAAGGTCCCTCTTTCACCAAGGTTTCAACAGATTTCATTGGCTCTGACGAGCCTTAGATATGCATGTGGTCACCCGTGGTGCATTAGGAAACTGACAGATGCTGCTGTACTTTGTGGTTTGAAAATTACGGTAATAACTTTCCTTTCAGGCCCCACTGTCAGTTTCCGATTTCAAAATCAAGGGGCGGAAGGGAGGGAATTCTGCTGTTCTGGGAGAGCCGGTGACAGGTGGGTCTAGGGGCACCAGGCGCGTCCTAACCTTGCGCCGTCCAACGCTAGGCTGACGTCAGCCTTTCTTCAGACAGTCTAGCTGTGTTCTGGAACAAGCGGGCAGGCAGGATTGTTGTGTCCTGTGGCAATGTGTTGGGTGATACATGAGTCACTGGCTTCTTAGTCACTGCCTGCCTTCTGGGGCTCGCCGTGAGTCACGAGTGAACTGCCCCGCACATCTAAGGAGGAGCTCACGTCTCTGTTCACTTCGGACACTCTTCTTCCGACGCTGCTCTAGCAGAGTCAGCCAGTGGGGTGACGGTAGGAACCCAGCACAGTCCCTGGCAGAACCGGGCGCCGACAAGCTGAAGGAGTTTGTCACTTCCCAGTAAAACAGAGAGCTGACACCTGCCAGGCCTGCGGCTCATGCCCTGCGTGCCACGTTTGCCTGGAGGGGCCCACATGGATTCTCTGACGTGTGGATGAGGTAGGACTAAGCAGGGAGGAGGAAGCTAAGGCCCGGGGGCTGGATACGGCCCCTGACAGTCAGGGCTCCCCCCTCCCAGCACTGGGCAACCCACGCTGGTGCTCCAGCTCCACGCTGCCTCCCCGTGGGGCCGGAGCACAAAAATCTGCTAGCCTGCTGTGTCCAGGCTCTGCTGTTCGAGGGGAATGGGGGGAGAGTCTTTCACCTTCTCAGTCGGGGGCCACCTCAGTGTGGGTTTTGGCTCCGGACTGATTTCTCTGGGGGTTAGCGGCCCCCGACCCCAGAAAGGGTTCCCCGTCCCTAGAACAAAGGCGTGGTTCTCTGACGTGCCGTGTTCGTTTTGCCCTGGTTAGGAGCCCAAGGCACTGGATGCCGTGTCGTAGGATGAGGTGGGCCCATGGATCGCTAGGCCCGCTCTGCCTTGCCTGATAGGGAGGCATAGGGCGGAGCACAGCTTTGTTACACCGGGCTCTCCATGGAGTTGGAAGTGCCCAAGCTCTGCTTGGATTCATTGGAGAATCAAGCCAGAAGGGATGCTGAGAGGCACCCTCCCCCCCCCCCCCCCCCCCCCCGTCCAGGCAGGCTCAACCCCCGAAGACTCTTTTAGGCTCTCAGTGTGCGCAGTGAGTGAGTCGAATGTGGGGCAGCCAAGGGCACTGGCTCCACCTTCCTCACAGGGCAGAGAGAGGGGTCAGATTTATTTTAATCAAGGCAAAGAAGCTCTTGGCGACCCCAGCGAGGCCTCTGGCTAGTGAGGGGAAGCTGCCTAACCCACAGCAACGCCTGGGTGTCCAGCTCTGATTGCAGGGAAGTGGCCTTAGCTCAGGAGTCTCTTGATTGTTTGCAGTAGGAAGCGGCACATGGCCCCTGCCCTCATGCTTAGCAGAAAGGCCCGTTTTCTTCCCTCCAGCATGTCACCTGCTCCTGCCTTGAATGGGTTGCCTCAGGGGCGTTCCCCGCTCTGGCATTCGAGTGCAGACGATGGGGACCCGCAAGAGGCTTACAAAATATCTTGCTTCTAGAGGCTTTTGCTTACAAATTCCCCAAGGTCACAGATTCCCTGACCTGGGGTGTTACGTGGCCACCCCCCAAGTGCACAACCTAGGTAGAGTCACTTGGGAACTTCTTTCCGTGGGGCGGCCCGAGCTCTTTTACCCTCCCTAAGGAGAGAGCTTGGAAACAAAATGCAGTAGCTGACCCTCCGTCCCAGGCATGTGCACACAGACTTGCCTGCTTTGTAGGATGCAGGAATCAGATCATAGCCTTTAAAAGGGTGATTTTATTATCAAAAACAAAAAAGACATCCTTGGTAAAGCAGAGCAACCGAGAAATAGTTTAAAACACAGAGAATTGCTTCCGGGAGATTCAGCTTCAATTACAGTGTAAAGGGGGTACATGGAGTCTGCACAGAGGAATTTAACCAAACACCACAACTAGGGGTGCGTCTACACTGCACCGTTATTTCGAGATAACTAGCGTTATTTCGAAATAACAATGTGCGCGTCTACACAGCCATTCCGTTATTTTGAAATAATTTCAAAATGTGACGACGACTTCTGAAATCTGTAAACTTCATTCTACAAGGAATAATGCCTATTCCGAAATAGCTATTTCAAAACAAGGCATGTGTAGACACTCCACTTCTGCTTTTTTGAAATAACCCCTCACTAGGGCCGTTCTAAGTGATTCCTCCCCAGTGTTTCCTGGGGCTTTAAATCAAGATAGCACATCTACATTAGGGAAGATTACCTTGGACTAATTTTGAGGCTTCCCCACATGTAGGCATGCTATTTTGAAATAAGCTGTTTTGGAATAACTATTCTGGACTATCTTGTTTCAAAATAAGTGTGCAGTGTAGGCATACCCAAAGAAAATAACCTGATAACATCTAACTAAAACATTCCCTATCTACTCACATATCCGTAGTTCCCAGGTTCAGTCCCTTTCTAGGCAGGGGTAGTCTTGCCTGGTTCAATTCATCTTTCTCCCCCAGCTCCTGGCTTGTACTCCTTCTAAAAAGCTGCAGCAGGCAGATTTCCTTTCAATTCAGATGTCAACACTTTCTTCCCATTGGTTCTCCTGGCTCCCTGCCAACACTTCCTGGATACCCACTGCTCTGGGTTTGACCCTTTAGTTACTGACTGCTGGGATGTTTAGAAAGGGGGTAGCATCCCTCTTATCCATCACAGGATGTAATGCTCAGGGAGGGAGGATGCTGCATCACATGTGACTCATCCAGTGTTGGCCCATGTAGTGAATTGGAGGGGCGGAAATGTGCGTGCAATCTGCTATTTCAGCATGGCTGGGACCATCCTGCGTGATGAGGCGCTCTGTCCTGGAGCACAGATTGCATGATCGTATGAGTCCTGTTAACCCAATATCCTCTTGGCCTTTGACTTTTCTTGGTCAGTCAGCTGCAGAGGGCGGCAGGAGAAGGCACAGACCCAGCTCCCCTTTGGCGTCTCAAAGTGGGTCTAAGGCTAGGACCATAATTTGTGAGCAGAGCCACTGTTGGATGAACCCACAGCCACCAACAGCATCCATCATGGTAACCAGGGTGGGGTGGAGAGAACTCAGAGCCATCTGCTCCCTGTACTATGTCATGAGATTTTCTGAGCTGTCAGTTACATGAAGGCCCTGTACAGGCCAGTAGTCACTAGACCAGGGCTACTCAATATGCAGCCCGCAGCCTGTTTGTTTGCGGCCCACGGTGCAGTTTGGGTTTACGCAGGGCTCAACACGCGGCCGGCAGGTTGGAGCCAAAACAAAAAAGTAGTCACTGTAATGGTCTTCTGTTGAGAAGTTAAATTCCTGGACTGTCATTGCTCATTCCAAGTCCTGTCATATGGGTGGAAATTGGGTCAATGTTGCATTTTATTAATATCAGCAGAACTGACTTAAATGGGGCCTGTGTGTTGTGTAGTCTTGCCTTAATCTTTGTATTCATGCCTGTCAGGGTGAAAGAAGCTATTTGCATATATTTGCATGTATATGAAACCACACTTAAGTTGCGGCCCTCGACATGTACTGTGAACATCAGGGCTCCCAAAATTGAGTAGCCCTGCACTGGACTTTTTCATCGTCGTCATCATCGTTACCACTGGTGCATGCGCCAGTCTTGCGCTCTCCATCAGAGGCTCGCTGTGAGAATGCGTGTGCGTGTGTGCTGCAGTTCCAGAGCACCTTACGCCCCTTTGGCGCTACAAAGAAACGCTGCAGCTCCTCTGGGTTGAGTGGCCATGTCTCTTGTTTTGCTGACAGCAGGGACTAGGGGAAGACAGGTGATTGGCAGAGAAGATAGGTAGCAATCAGAATGGCTGATAAGGGTGGGCTGAGAGCAGATGTCCATGCTTGTCAAGACTTTGGGGAGTGGTCTGGTGTTCTCTTCTCTGAAGACTGCTCCTCGTGGTGCTAACTCTTTTCTCAATCTCTCTCTCTCCATGTAGGAGATGAATTAAAATGCAGCACACAACATGCACAGAGGACAGGATCCATCATGCTCTGGAAAGATGTCTACATGGGCTGAGCAGAAGTGCAGCCTCTTCCAGCACATGGACCGGTAGGTGACCCAATATTCCTGAAGATCCAAAGTATCCTCACCAGATCTTGTGACCTCAATATCCTGGGATCGTTCCTGCCCTTTCTGTTGATATTTGCGTGTCTGGTCCTTTGCTTGGCAGCATTCTGCCCAAGCACTGGGAAGGTGATATGGCTAGGAACTACCACCCCATCCCTCTAGGGGCTTGGGGGCTCAGTACTACCCTTCAGTACATGGGTTAGAGATGAGTCTGCCTGGTGTATCCACTTGTGCCTTTCCAAGTCCTTCACCTAGCTGGGAGGATGGGCTGAGATGTTGAGAGATTCCTGGTAAACGTGAGGTAGTGAGTAAAGTGCTGTGGCCTTTTTTAACTGCTCAGAACATGGTCTGAAAGGGGCAGGCGCCTCCATTCACCACAAGGAAATTATGCCTGTTCTTTGACTAGCTGGCATGGTCTTGCTTTGGTGCAAACACGGCTCAAACCTGCATGTCCAGGGAGTGGGGTGTCGCTGGGGTTTTGGGACAAGTGGGGCTAGGAAACATGGTGGATGCCATTTTCCCATTAAAGTCAATGGTTGAGTTCCCATGAACTGCACGGGGGCAGAGCTAGCTGAGGACTGGGTGCTCCTGATAGTCCCACATTCAGTGCTGGGGGGATTAACGGGGGGAGTGGGCCTTGTGTTAACCAGATTAACCGGTTCCATGGAACTGCAGGTACATGGTCTCATTAAAATATCCCCCTTCCCTTGTCTGTTGTTCAGTCACATCAGGCAGCATCACTGAAGCGACACTTATCCAGTGGGGTGTTACCCTGTGTGAGTGAGCCTGTCCGAAACTGACCCGTCATTTCTGTCTCGCTGGTCTTGATTCTGCGTTGCTTGACATCACTGCACTTCAGGGGCTGTCTGACTTAGTTACCCTTATTTTCAGGGGTTTAGAGCTTGGATGTCAGTAATTCGTAGTGCCGGGCTTCAGCCTGGGATAACTACATCCTTTCCTTACGAAATGTCTTCCCATCCCCCCCCCCCCAAGATGACCAAAGTATACAGCCTTTTCCCAGCCAGCCTGGGCCAGAGGTCTTTCAGTCAGAGAATGGAAAAAGAAAGGACGTTGCCCAGCATTGGGTGTGTGGTTTTGGTCTGTGTGTGACTGTCATGGTTTGTTCTCAATGGATGGCCCCTGTGTGTTACTAGATGGCTTCTTATCTGCAGCTGCTGTTTTGTAAGGTGGAGCTGATGCAAGGTCTGTCAGAGCTGAACGCTGCAGGCTTTCGGGGAGACTCCAGATAGACTGTAATGTTAATCTAGTCTGGCCTCCCGCAAAACCCAGGCAAAAACACTCACCCTGAAATGTGGGCATCATGCCCCGGTCTTCTGGTTGCGCTCTAGCGCATCTTGTGGAAACATATCTCGTTTTGAATGAAAGATGTCACACGATGGGGAAAGCCCGGGTAAGTTGGTCCATGGTTAATGAGTCTCTTGTTAAAAACCATTGTGCCTTATCTCGAGGATGGAGTTTGGCAGGCCTTTCTGTGCAAGATTAAACATCAGTCTGCCAGAAATCTCTTCCTGTGCCGATACTTGTCAACCCTGAACCAGTCCTCTTTTAATTCTCTCTTGGGTCAACACGATAGATGGAGCTGCCGTAGCCTCACTCTATAAGGCAGAGTTTCTCGACCTCGGCTCATTCTTGTAGCCCTTCTCTGAATGCTTCCTGGTTTTTCAACAGCCCCTTTACAGTGTGGACTCAAGAATGGGCATAGACTGAAGGGAGTGGTCTTGCTAGTGCTGAGTACAGAGGCGATGTCCCCTCCCTGTTTCTATTCAGTATCCCCTGGCTTATATATTCAGCAATCTCTTGCAACCTCTTAGCCATAGCCTCATGCTGTGAGCTCATGTTCAAATGGTTATTTACCTTGGCCCCAGGTCATTCAGGCTGTGTCTAGACTGCAAATAAAAGTAGAAAAAAGATACACAAATTGGCAACCACAATTTGCATATCTTTTTCCACTTTTTCTTCGGAAGAGTCTACCTCGGGCCAAATTTTGGAAAAACCTTCTCCTTCGGAATATCCCTTCTTCCTCATACAATGAGGAATACAGGGATACGGAACGAATGCATCCGCTTTTTCGGAAACCGTTCTGAAAAAGCGGATATGTTCCTTGGACCCGGCAGAGCTTTTCTGGGATAGCCTCCGGTATCCTGGAAAAGCTTTGCAGTGTACACATAGCCTTAGTGTCACTGCATTCCAGGGTATGGCATCTCCATCACTGGAGATATTTAAGAGCAGGTTAGACAGATGCCTGTCAGGAGGATCTAGACGGGGCTTGGTCCTACCATGAGGGCAGGGGGCTGGACTTGATCTCTTGAGTTCCCTTCCAGTTCCAGTGTTCTGTGATCCTATGATTCTGTACAGCCCCTTAGCTTGGAAATGTGGCCTTCATTCTTTGTTCCTAGTTGTATGGCCCTGGTTTTGGCTGTACTTATGAAACATGTTCAAATGACCCTCACTTGCCAGACTGCTCTGAATAACTGACCAGTCCCCATCATAATTTAGCGCACTACCAATCTGTGTGCCATCAGCACATTTTACTACCAGTGATTTTATATTTTCTTCCAGTTCACAAATAAATAGAGGCCTGCATGGATACGAAGTTTGTATCCGCATCTCTATCCGCAAAATGGGCCCCGGCTACCCGCATTGACATCCATGGATGCAGATACCTGTGGATGAAAAGCAGCTTTTCGTGGATTTGCAGGGTTCTACATACACAATTTGTATCCATGTCCATACCCACAACCATGAGTCGAGGCTCTCTGAGGATTTGCAGGACTCTACCAATGAAGATATTGAACTTAATTGGGCCAAGAACAGACTGCTGAAGGACCCCGGCAGAATCACCCCCATTCATGTCTGACTCCCCGTTTAAAATTCGTTTTGGGATCTGTTAGTTAACCAGTTTTTAATGCATTAAATTCAGGCTGCATTGTCATCCATCTGAATTAAACACCACCCAGACGTGTAAATCTGTTATATCAACCGAGTTCCCTTCACAAGCCATAACAAGTGATAACCAGTTTGACACGTCTTGTTTCCATTCCACGATGTGGATTGCCATTGATTTTATTGCCATTGCTTAATTCTTTACCAGTTTGTCCCATATCAGTTTCTCCATGATTTTGCTGAGCATTAGTGCCTGACTAGCTGGCCTGTAGTTACCTGTAGGCGCCTCTTTACCACTTTAAAATTTTAACACCACATTTGCTTTTCTCCCAGTCCTCTGGAACCTCCCGGGAGCTCCAAGATTTGTTAAAAATCCCTGTTTCAAGGACTCCTCAGTCAATTTGTTTGCTACTACTAAGTGCTACTTCTCTGGTCCTGCTGATTTAAAAAAAAATAATTAACACCCTCAACACTTTCACATCCTCCCTAGTTACTGATGGAACAGCGGGAACACAATGCCTCCCGGTGGTGTCTGAATTCACCAGGCCGCTTCTTTCCAAATAGAGAACAGAAATATTGATTGAATTACTTCTGCTTTTTCTGCAGCATGCAAGACAATTTTACAATCCTTATCTAGTAACAGCCCTGTTCTATTGCAAGGGTTTTGTTGATTCCTGAAATATACAAAGAATTCCTTCTTAACTTTAACCCACCTGGCTGTAGCATGGCATTGATGCTTTCCGTATCTTTTATTAATTGGCTTTGCCAATTTGCTTTAGCTCTTTCTTTCTTGTGCTGTGTTTCTTAATATGAAATAAGTGAATGACTTTGAAATTAAGCAGTTGCTCTTTGTGCTGGAAACACAGCACCCGGTAGCCTTCCTGGTCCTGATGCTATGATGACAGATAATTTTCCTACTGTGTTTTATTGTCCAGTTCTAAGATTGCAAGCTTTTGCGCCATAGTGAGTGACTAATTGCTCCTAATGTTTCACCTTCCCCTACCCAAAAAAGATCGGACTAAAAAGTTAAGATTTGTAAAGTTAGAAAAAAGCAGTCTCATGAATGACACCTGCTCGGCATGTCTGCAGCGGGGTATGCTCATGGTGGGGAGTGGATGAGCAAGAGTCCCAGGCTGGTCAAGGAAAAGCTTCTCTGAGGTTTACTTGCAGGTGTTCCAGAGCAATCCAATTGAAACAATCGGTAGGGTCTCTGGTTGCCTTCCCTCAGTGCAGCTTAAGAGTTTTTACACCCAAAACAAAATTAAACAGAGGCAGTCCCCCTTTCCGGACTCCTAGAAGGAAAACCCCCAGCTGTTCCCATCAGGGTCAGAAAATTATTTGCTTCTGGGAGCCCTACCCAAGAGGGGGCCTCAAACACCGATTTAGGAACCAGTACTGGGAAATAGCATGGCAAGACCCACTCCTGGGGGCGCCCCTTGCAAAGGAGCATCTCAGCACAATGCCCTCCTGCTCTCTTAGGATACATCCACACAGCAGTGTTATTTCAGAATCACTGAGGTTATTGCAGAATAAGAGACCACGTCTACACTACGAGCAGTTATTTCGACATAACATCCAAATAATGTCGAGCTGGAGGACTTCTTCCTCCGACTCCTGTGACCCTCATTTTACGAGGAGTAAGGGAGGTGTTCCACCTCGGACCAGTTGCTGTGTAGACAGCGTCAAAAGCCAAAAAAAGCTATTTTGACTTAAGCTGCACAGTTGACATAGCTGAAGTTGCGTAGCTCAATTCGGCTTTAGTCCTGCAGTGTAGACGTGTCCCTAGGGACCACCCAGAGCAAAATCAAACTCTCTGGACAGGAGGGAAGTTCACGCACGGCTCTAGATCGTGGGTTAGCAATCTAAGGAGGAAAGCTGGGTTGTGGTGAAAGCTCTAGGCTGGAAATCAGAAGGTCCAGATTCAGTTCTCAGCTCAGCCACAAGGCCCTATGATCTGGGCACGTTCCGTTACTTGTAATGGGAATAACAAAGCTGCAGACGAAGGCGTTGTACTATGGCCAATAGCTGTGCATTACATGAGCTGCAAATATAGTGCATGTGCCTGGACTGGCACGTCGGGGGAAAAGCCTTCTTTTCTCGTGTTCTAAGTGCTCTAATTGGGGGCAAGGGGGTATGATTTATACACAAATATAAACAACAGGAATAAGGGTATGTCTACATTGCCACCCTAGTTCAATCTAGGGTGGCAGTGTAGACATACCCTAAGGGAGCCTGCAATCCTCTTCTAACTGTAAGATTGGTTTGGTTTTTGCAAGTGACCGGTGATGTGTCCACTGGCTTATCAAGGGGCTCCCTTGGATATGGGGTTGCTCAAGTTAAAAAGCCCACTGAAATATTTGCCTTGCGGGGAGACGTGTGAGATGTACCTACAAGTCAGTGGAATATAAACTCAAAGGAGGGAGTAGGTGACATTTTAGGGAGATGATCCCTGACAGTGAGTAGAGTCTTCAAAAACTCCCAAGTCCCATTCTCCAGAGTGACTTCGCTGTTTGGTACCCAAGTCCCGTTGGCTTTCTTGGTTATTTTTCCCAGTTGGACTTAGCCACACGTTGAATATTTTGCCCAATATTCCTTTCGCTTACAAGACTTTAAAGATTGACCAGCTCCGGAGCAACCGTCGACAGGGAATAGATTTATTCACTAGTCGTCAAGTGCGCAATGGAAAACAATGAAAAAAAAATACTAGCCCAGTGTTTTTCACCATGGCAACCTGCGTGTGTTCTAATGATTTGGAGTGTCATTTTTACCAGCTGGCTAAGAGTCATGTGGCAAGTCTGGTTTATTATATTTTTTTAAGTTGACAGTTGTTCCTTGTGCGAAGAAGCAAAGGGGAAGCGTTAACCACAGCCGCAACATTCGGGAGGAGGCGTGCTGATGCCAAGTATTGCAGGGTAGTTCTGAGAAAAGAAACCTTCAACCCTCATCCTTCCTAGCCACCCACCACCCCCATATTGGCTGGCTCTTGCTTGATTCGAGGCATGATGCTGTCATCTTTGTTGACACTAGAGATCAAAGCGAACACATTTCAAGGTGCAAATGCTGCGATTTTGCCCATATCTATGTAGCCTGATGCAGGCGCTAGTGTTTGTAATATGTATTTCTACTACCATAGCAACTAGGAGCCCAGCTGGAACTCCATTGTGCTAGGTGATGTACAAACAGAATTTTTCCCCCGGTGTTTTTTTTCTTTTGAGGGGAGGAGGGGGCGTGGTCAGTATTTTCAGTTAAACCATCTGGCAACCCTAGTGGCTACTAATTTCCTAGCTGCACAGGTCACTACAGATAGTGAACAGGGCTTCACCATGGTCTTGTTTACACTGCCACTTTGTTGTAACTTTCTCACTCAGAGGTGTGAAGAGACACCCCCTGAGCACAGCGTGTCATAAAGCACCAGCGTCAACAGGCTCACAGCCCTGTTAGCAACTCCCCTTGTGGAAGCGATTTGCCGATTGCGCTGGGGGTGTGCCGTGACCACACTGCTGTGTTCTAGTGGGCTTAAAATCAGCAGTGAAGACAAAGCTTGATTGCAGACGTGCTTCGCGGGGGCGTCTCATTTTGAGGCAGTCCCTCATTACAGGCCCGTACTTCCTCACCCTGCACCCATCTGGTCTCTTTCACTATGCACCTTGAGGATGATTTACATCAGAAATCAAGAACAATGGTGCAAAGTCCGTTGGCTGCTCTAAAGGGATGGATCCCCAGCACTGTCAATGTTCCACCTGTATCATCTTTGTGGCCCTCACGTTGGTTCTTTGTCATGCATTTGTCATGCAGGCTGAGAGTCACAGAATTTTAAGGCCAGAGGGGAACATTAGATCAGCTAGCACAACCTCTTCCGTCTATGGTGATTTGCTCCTTTTGGAAAATTGGAGCAAGATCCTTTTGGCCACTTCACTGAATAATGGGAGGCTGGAGAACCCCTTCTCCAATGCTAAAACAAAACCCTCCTCACCATTTAAAGGGGCTTAATTAAAAATAGCTGAAGTCCTTGCTATGGCAATGAACTAGTCCTTAGTGAGGAACCGGGTGCTTGTTCTTGGTTGTATAGGAGCTGGAGGCAGGCAGTGTGAGCGGGAGATGCTGCACATGTATCATAAAGTCCTCCACAAATCATGCTGGCATTATATGTTTCGGGAGGGCAGGAAGATGCCCTCTGTCCAGGCTTTTAGAGGAACATGAATTGCAGCATTGGGAAGTGGGGGGATGTATTTTTAGTCATTCTTGATTTCAGAGTCAGCTTGCAGTGCCCAGACCAGGAAGTGAGCTCTGGGTTTTTTTACCCTTCTTGGGCAGGAACTAGAGGCTTCCTGATGCCTCTTACCAGCTGTGGCATAGGGTGCGGTTAGATGCCTATGCATGTCTTCATGGTGGGCTCTTCAGACCCAGACCTGCCATAAACTTTATGGCAAAACTCCAGCAGCTTCTGAAGGCCGGGGTCTGAGCTAGCTGTGTGGCTAAGGTCATTGCATCTAGGCCAAGCGCCGTTCAAGGAGAGGAACTTGAGGATTTAGGTTACAGGGCAAATACAGACTCTAAAAGTCTGCGTGAAAGACTCTTCTAGCACAAGGGCTCTAAATAAACCCTGCTCTCCCCTCCACCCACAGGGGGCGCTCAGCTACTCAGGAGGTCTGTCCTAGTGGGCACACGCCAAACTGCATTTGTGCAGGTGTGACCGTGGGCAGCCCAGCGTAACGCTCATTAATATGGATGAGTCTTTGCCCCCTCGCCACCCACTTGCAAGCCCTTGTACCAACCAGCTGGCGGCCTCTGCCCTTCCGCGCCAGCGCGAGAGCCGCAAAGAGGCAGCCAGCAGCGGTCTGGAGGGAGCAGCTGTAGGCTCCGTGCTTGGAGGTCTGTGAGCTGGAGGGTGTCGCGGCTGGTTTGTTCGTTCCCCACGCACGGTCTGCAGAGAGGGGCACCGACCTCGGTGGAAAGGCTGTGAGAATCTAGCCCATGGGGCTTTGATGGGGCCAGTGGGGTGACGTCTCTCAGTAGCTCATCGCTCGCTGGGGGTGAGGCCTGGGGCTGAGGGAGCTAAGGGAAGGCTTGATATTAAAAAGTCACCTGCGAGGTGCATTCGAGGGCTGTGAGCAGAGGCAGCTGACAGGGCAGTTCTGGAGGGAGGGTAAGAGTGCAAGGAAACCCTATGTGTGATACTCAGATGGGCAGGGATGGAATGGTGCTCTGATTTCAGAACACCAAAGCAGAGGGGCAAACAACCACAAATCAAGGAAGAAGGGCGGGGCTGGTTAAAAATCCAGCCTGGCTTGAAGGGAAATTGAAGGCAGCTATGAAACAATTATAGCAAATGGAAGAAATGGACAGGAATAGTAATGAATATAAATCAGAAGTTAGGAACGGTAGAAAATTGATAAGGAAAGCAAAAGGACAGAAGGATAAATCTCTGTCTAGCTAACTCAAGGACAATAAGAAGGCATTCTTAAAAATATATTAGGAACATAAAGAATCTTGACAATGGTATTGGTCCATTACTAGATGGAAATGGTAGAATTATCAGTAAAGGCAGAAGTGTTAAATAAATATTTCTGTTCGTTTATGGGGGGTGGGACAGAAGGCGCAGTCTCAGCATATGGCGATAACGCTCTTTCTGTACCACTGCTATCTCTGGAGGTATAGAAGTTACTAAATTTAGACATTTTCCAATTAGCGGGCTCAGATAACTTGCATCCAGGGTGTTTGAGGAGCTCAGTGGACCATGCACGTTGGTTTTCAATTAGTCTTGGAGCATTGGTCAAGTCCAGAGCTAATGTTTCCCCTCTTTTTAAGGGGGTTATACAAGATGACCCAGCCAACTGTCAGCCTGATCTCGATCTGGAGCAAGCTAATGGAGTGGCTGACACAGGAATCCATTAATAAAACGTTAAAGAAAATGTAATGCAAATCAGCATGGGTTTATGGAAAAATAGATCCTGTCAAACAAACTTAATATCTTTTTTGATGAGATTACAAGGCTGCTTGATAAATGCACTCGTGTTGAAATAATAGACTTCTGTACGGCATTTAACTTGCTGCAGTATGATAGTTTGATTAAAAAACTAGAGCGATATAAAATGAAGATGGCACATGTTACATGGCTTGAAAACTGGTTAATGAATCGGTCTCAAAATGCAGGTTTTTTAAGGTCTCAAAATGTAACTGGAAATGGGAATCGTTATTGAGTGGGTATATTTCCAGTAGGGCTCCACAGAGGTCAGATCTTGGCCGTACGCTATGTAACATTTTTATCGGTGACCTCATAAAATCGTTTGCGATAAGGTTTACACCAAGCTCTGGACATGCGGCAGAGCCCCTCCCCCAGCCCGGACCTGTTGTGGCCGAGGGGGACAGGCACCCCTCCCCCATGTTAGCTTAGCCCAGACCTGCCATGGCCACTGAGTGACATCCCCCCTCCCTTGCCAGAGCTGCCGCAACACGGGAGAGCTGCCTCTGACCTCGTGCTGAGCTGTTGCAATGAAAGAGGGCTGTGGGCGGGGGGGGGGGGGGATCCCCTTTCCTTGCTGTAGCCCTGCGGTGGTCCCCAGCCCAGAGCCCGCACTCCAACCCTGTGCTCCAGCCCACTCCAGATCCCTCCCCTCGCCCCAATTCTCTGCCTTAACCCTGAGCCCCCTCCCACACTCTGAAACCCTCAATCCCAGTGTGATGCTGTGGCCAAAAACAGGACCAGGATCCTGGGATGTGTAGCCAGATGAGGTTGGTACCTTTCTGTTGGTCACTGGTGAGACCCCCGTGGGGATCCTGTGTCCGTTTTGGGGCCCGCCGTTCATGGAGGATGTTGAACACTGGGCGGGCATTCAGAGAAGAGTCCCGTGACTGATCAGAGGTTGAGCAAACCTGCCTTGTCGGGGGAGAGGCTCATTCGCTTAATGGAGAGGCGGTGGCGGAGGATTGTCTGTATCTCCAGTGGAACAGCTGTTTCAGACTTGTCTCCGTGGCCTACAGGGAGGGCTCTCACGGCCCAGTGGCTGGAAGCTGAATCAAGGCAAATGGAGACTGGACGTAGGTGCAGTTTTTCAACCGGGAGAGCAATTAGCCCTTGGAACAACTTCCCGAGGGCTGCGGGGGGGGGGGGGGGGGGGGGGTCTCGACCCAGGCAATTGGAAGTCACGACTGGGCGTGTTTCCTAAAATCTCTGCGCTGGGACTGATGGTGGACAGGCGGCCCAACGGGGTTATCACGGTGGCCCTTTGTGGCCTCCGGATGTGCCTCTCGCGGGCCTCGCTTTTAGGTGCAGCACCTAGCTCCGCCCTCAAGAAACCCCCCAGGCAAGGCAGAGCGCTGACTGAGAGCTGGGGGGATATAGTGGGAAACGTGGGGGCAAGATTTCAGCCTTCCCCTTGGTCAGCAGGTTCGTTGGTGAGCTGGGGATGGTGCAGTAGTCGCGTGCCGGGGGCTCGTGGCCTCGCTGTGCAGGCTGGCTGGCTCCCAAGAGCTGCACAAAGGGGCTGCGTTGGCTGCAGGTGACGGGTCCGGCTTGGCCTGCAGGGCGCTGAATGGCTTTACCTGGCGTTTCATAGCAACAGCCTCCCCGGGCAGCCGCGCTGAGGTGGGCCCCTCTCTCCCATCTCGGCAGGCGTCCCGGCGACGGTGGCAGAAGGCGGGAGAGGGAGGCCGTGGCTGCGTGCCCGTTGGCGTTAAAGGAAGCCTGTGCCAGTGGCCGGTTGGTATTGAAATGTCTCCGGAGGCTGGGGCGGGTCCAGGACTCTCCTCGCTGGGGGTGGCCCTGGGCACTCCGAAGGCAAGGCAGCTGGGAGGTAACATGGCCAGAGCTAAGAATTCCCCCCAGGCCTGGAACGCTGAATCCACGGGGCTGCTGCCGGCTTTCCGTGCCAGCAGAGGTTGGAGCTGGGCTGCCTTTGCCTGCGGGTATCTGCCAGGGCACAGCTCTGCCCTGCCTGACCGAACTGTGGGCTGCGGGTATCCCCTGAGGCTCTGCCTGCGCAGGATGGACGCGCTCGGCAGGAACTAACCCCTGCCTGAGCCGTCTGCATCCCTGCTGCCAGGAGGAACGTTCCTTCGCCAGCCCCCGGAGTTTAAGCTCAGACTGAGGCCCCCTCTGTCTCCCGGGGAGGGAGGGGGAAGGATTTCAGTGTCGCTGCTGCACCGGCGGCCTCGTGCTGAGAGACTCGCTGACCGCAGGAGCCGCCCATGGGATCTCAGGCCAATTCTGCATCTGCAAGACTTGCCTTAGCGCCCCTCCCCTCCCGCCTTCCCTGTCGCCCAGCGGCTTGCCCAGTCTCTCTCTCAGGAAGGAATCCCCCCCCATCCCCATCTCAGACATGACTGGGATTTCCTTCTCTCCTGCTGAGGGTGAGCGGAAGGAAAGAGCCTGCCCCTTGGGGGGCTGTTTGTGTGTGCGGCTGTGCTGGGACGGGAAGTGGAGCTCTCCTCAGCTGGCAGCTTACCAAGGTGTATTTCAACCACTAGGCAACGCTGCCTGATCCCCTCTGCCTAAATCAGTCCAGCTGAGCTGTCTCCTCATCCAGCATCCCTCCCGCTTTGCCCCATCACCAGGTTCCCCCCAGGTTTTCTCTTGTGTTGCGGGACTTTCCCAGGACAGCTCTGCCGTCCGGGCTGATGTTGCCCGAGGGAAACCCCGCTTGCGGGGCAGATTGGCTGGCAGTGACTTGCAGTGCAGCTCGGGAAGTGCGTCCGTCACCTCCCATTGGCCGGTCCGAGGCCTGTGGAATGAAAACGTGTAACGCTGCTGGGTTAACTCGTGAGTTGCTGGCCAGGCCTCCAGAGTCCCCTGATCAGAGTCTGGCACTGCCGCAGGAAGAGCTCTGTGTTGTACAAAACCAGGCAGAAGGCAGTCCCTACCACAGGCTGGGTTACACGAGTTTAGCCGTAAAACGCCAGGCGTTGATGTCTGCAGAGCCCTTGCCTGACTCTGTGATCACTGAATAAGGCAGCTGCTTGGGTTTTATTTGCCAGTCACCTCGTGGATCAGAAGCTGCACCTGCTGCCACGCTCTCGGTCGGATCAAAGCAGGTGGAAATAAAGTGGAGCTGGTCGGGAAGTTGGGGTTTGGCAAAAAGGCTTTTTCCTTCCCCTGCTAAGTCTTGGGCCTTTCTTCACAACGTGGTGTCCTGACTGCCCAAACGACACAGCAGCCTCCCTGCAATCAGCAGTCTGAGCTGTCGTCTTATTTACCACATGGAATTTGTTTCCAAAAGCAGGACAAACTTGTCTGGCTCATGCAGTCACTGCATTTGACATAAGCAAAACGGGGACACTGTATGAAAGTACATGATTGTGTAGCCACATTAGTTAATGCATAATTGTCTTCCTCACTGGATATGCAGAACAACTCACTTCCAGAATCAGCCCATTCATTCATTCCTTCGTTCATTCAGTGTGTGTAGCCGCTGTTAACTCTGAAGGCTAATGAGATCTGTCGGCATGTCAAGTATTTCATGGCTTATTGTTTTATTAGAAAGGCCAAGCTATTCTATTCCTCTGTCAGTTGTGGGAAGTGGCAGCAGATATTGCAGTGGGGAACAATGGGCTGGTGAGTTGCTATTCAGCTTTGTTGGGGGGGGGCCAACAATGAATTCAGACCCTCCCTCCTCCAGATTTGGAGCCGCCTTTACCAAGAAACGGAGGGAAAGAGGAATTGCACCTGCCTCTCCAGTGCCAAAAACTTCCAACCCCTGCCCCCGCAACCCAGCGACCTACAGAGCAGCCCAGTGCATTCCGTGCAAACATCTGCAGCCGCGGAGGCAATGTCTAGCTGAATCTGAATTGCAAAAGAAATGAATATTGAGGGGGAAAGAGGGTTGGGGACTTAGCGAAGCTGTAAGGAGGAGAGGGCTTAGTGGAACAAGCCCCAGCGTAATTCAGGGGTTCCTGCCCCATAGGTCCCTATTGGAAAATATTATAGACCGAATGTGCTGCATAGGACTTGGACTGTAACTTCATTGGCAGCTAGCTGGGCAGAGTTCAGTTACGCCCAGCGTGCCAATCTAACCTGCTTGTGCAGTCACATAGGGCGTAACCCGCCACCCCCGAGCTAGACTCCACTTGTCCCCAGGGATTGTAAGTCCCTGAAGTTTTTCCTCTCTGTCCATCCCAGAGATTCTCTCGGCCTGTTTTGCATGTTCCCTACCCAGTGGCAGGTGCTCTGGCTTCATTCTTAACAGAAGCTATTTCCTTCTTTTCTGGGCCACTTGAGCAATCGGGTGCTTGAACACGCAGACGGATCTCGACATTTGTTATCAATCCCGACTACTATTGGTGGCAATACCTGAGGCCTTTGCTGTCTCAGGCACTGAGCTGTCGGTCCCGTGGGAAGGATTTCTAGCTTGCTCGGCCGTACGTGCAGGGGGCTGTGCTGTTTGAGTTGAAGATTTGTACTTTCAGCTTTAAGTTATAGGTCGATTTTTGATGACCAAATCTTGTTTGAACTGGTGAATTGCCAGGTTGTGATGATACTTCTTCCTGGATGTCCCCACTGGCTTGCCTGGTGCTGCCAAAGCATGTGAACTCTTACATTCCCCTGCCTTCTACAGTAACCCATCAGCTGGGAGTTAAGGGGGGTCTCATTAGATCTGTGGTTTTGTGGCTGATTTTTTTAAATCCAGCTTTTTTGCGCTGCTGGGCGGCCTTTGCTTACGTGTTGGTTGAGGTGCCATTGAGAAAAGAACTGTGTTGCAAGCAAAATCTGCTTTTCGTGTAATGCAGTTAACTCACATGCGGCTTGTACTGTTTCATCCATGTTTCTCATGAGGAAGTTCCCGGCAATGACAAGGGGGAGAGATTGCGTCCTTATTTAACACCAGTGCTTGTTAAGCTGCTTAGTTACACTCCTCCTATCATTTAGATGAGCATTTGGTTTGGGCATCTATACTTGTTCTGAAACAACAGGCTACTGGAGTGTTAGGATTGGAATTTTCACATTAAAATGAGCAGGAACTGGGCCCCCTTTGGTGGCTTGGAAAATCGTAGCGATTTGCAAAGGTTGTAGTTAGAACGGTGATGGTGACGCTCTTTCCTTCTGCACACCTGTTCTCTCGCTGTGGCCAGAGTCCTGCAGCCCAGCCTGCGTGTTCCTGCCATTTACGCTGTAAAGCCAGGGCAGCTACTGGGGAGGGTGTTGCAGTGTGTTTGGTCGGCACATTATTTACACCGTTGTTAATTCAGTCCCAAAGGCAGCATCTTTCCTTCTCAGGCTGGAGGTGCCCAGCTTAAGCAGGGTAATAATACACCACACCTGGGTCCATGTGCCTGGCCTTGATGCATGAAACCGAAAGAACCAGACTTGATTCTCCGACCTGCAGGGAGAGCTGGCAGCTAGGGAAACGTGCCTTTTCCATGTCAGCTGATCACATTTGATCCAGAGTTCGGGAGACCCAGTAAATAAGGAGCCCGACCGATCCCCTTTGCAGAGTAACTGCGCTTGGAAATGCCACGGGTGTTCTCCGCTCTGCTAGTAAGGCAGCGCCAGTGCCCAGGGAGCGAAGCCGACTGACTTGCGATTGGTGATGTGAGCAGGGTGGGGAGGTCTGGCAATTGAAGGGCTCATGCTGGCTGCTCTAGTGTGTGGTGTTTCTGTTCCCCGGGCAGCTTTGCTCGAGGGGGCTGTGGAACGGGTCACTGGCCAGGCCTTCCGCGGTGATTTGGCTGCATCCGCCGCTTTCCTTGGAACCGTCTTTGCTGTGTGGAAATACGAACCCAGCCGAGCCAACGAGCGCCTCTCTTCAGTCGGGGGCAGGAGGGGAGCCGGGCCTGTCTCAGCACCGAGCATTTCCACCGCCCGGCCTGGAGGAGATGGGGGCCGAGGTGACCCCCGATAGGCTGTTGGCACAGGAGAGTCAGGAACCGGGAAGCCTGGTGCCATTGGCAGCGGTAGGGCTCTGAGAGGCCAGTGAGGGCAGCGAGGCCAGGAGATGCATGTTAGTGGTGGTGCAGTTTCACTTGGTCTGGACTGAGGCTTCTTTATCCGCCCTCTGACCAGGCCCTTGCTTCTGTGCCTCAGCCTCCCACGACTCTTGTATCTTCTCCTTCAGAAACCACGTCAGGCCCGAGCAGACGTTGTGTCCAGGCGTCTGTCAGGTGCTTTTCCGAGACCTGGATCATTTAGCCGCCTTGGCTACGATTCGTGGCGGTGTCCCTGTATTAGAGGCGTTCTCTGTCCGAGGGCTCTGTCCTCAGCTTTCTGTCGCTAAGGTCTCTGCTCTCCTGGCTGCATGGCTGGGGATTTGTGTGGTGATTCGGGGGTGAGACCTGCACTCGCAGGATATCGAATACATAGGTGCCCGCAGTAGGAGTTGTTTGCCTCATGACCTGCATACCGGCTACATGCCATCGCTCTCGGGCCAAATTCAAGTCCATCATGGTTCAAATTGATTAGGCCTCAGTTGGAGTCTTGTGGCCAGTTCTGGGCACCACATTTCAAGAAAGAGGAGGAGAAATTGGAGGAGGCCCAGAGAAGAGTGACAAGAAGGATGAAAGGTCTAGAGAAGACTGAAAGAGTCGGGCTTGTTTAGTTTAGAAAAGAGAAGACTGAGAGGGGACATGAGAGCGGTTTTCAAGTATCTAAAAGGGTGTCACAAGGGGGAGGGAGAAAAATTGTTTCCTTGGCCTCTAAGGACAGAACAAGAAGCAATGGGCTTAAACTGCAGCAAGGGAGGTTAAGTTGGAAATTAGGAAAAACTTCCTGCCTGTCAGGGTGGTGAAACACTGGAATAAATTGCCCAGGGGGGTTGTGGAATCTCCAGCGCTGGGGATATTTCAGATCAGGTTGGACAGACACCTCTCAGGGATGATCTAGACGGTGCTTGGTCCTGCCATGAGGGCAGGAGGCTGGGTTGGTTGACTCCCGAGGTCCCTTCCTGTCCTAGTGCTCTAGGATTCTGTGGTGCTCCAGGGCCACCGCCTGGAGCATCTAAAAGAGCCTAAAGCTCCTAGCTGAGGACCAGTGATGTCTTCCCTGCTCTGGCCCGGGGGGAAATCCCGCTGCCAGGGTAAAGCTCATCTCTGCAGGACGTGGCGATTTCTTGGGCTGGTTCCAGACTGCGGAGCCGACTCCGCCAGGAACCAAGGACCATCCCTAACCTCCCAGCCGCACAGTCCCTGACCTGCCTCCTTTGAGGTCACTACAGAGCCGCAGGGCACTGCACACGACTCCCACACCCTGCCCTCCACTGCATGCCCAGGTCTGCCCTGGGCAAGAGCGGGAGCGAGAAAACGACCCGCGCCTGGCGACGTTCGTCACGTCACTTCTCGCGGGAGCGGCAGGTGCCCAGACGCTGTGTCTGGGAGGGAGGGATAAGAGCCTGGTCGGACAGGACCGAACGACCGCGCCGGGTTTCCGGTTCTCCCTGACACACAGCTAGCCCCGTGCATCCTGTGGTATGGGTCCCGTCTGCACCCCCCGGCTGCCTGTGGAGTCTCTGGTGTTTTTGAAACGTGCTTCTCCCTTCTCTGTCCGACAGCTGGGCTGTGTCTGAACTGCTGGAGCCTGCAGGAGCTGGTGAGCCGAGATGCGGGGAACTACCTCATCCTCTTGGAGAAAATCCTGCAGAAAACCAAAGAGGTAAGAAGGGAGCAGGGGCTTGGTTGTCATTGGGGCGGACTCTGGCAGGGAGTCCTGTCCTGAAGCCTCTAAAGAACCCCCAGGCACTTTGCAAGGGGTGTCTGGAACACTGGGTGTCCCCCGGGGAGGACGTTACTGCCTCTGGGCCCAGGCTGCAGAGGATCGGAGCCCAAGACGGCCCCTACGAGGGAGCTCAAGCTGGGGCAGCTGGCGCTCTGAGCTCTGCAGGGTCGAGGTGGCGGGTGTTGCACTCGTGCGGGCTCTCTGCTCTCGCTTTGGGACTCCTCCAAATCCCGCCGGAATCAGAGGAAACGCTGCAGGTGGGTTTGGGGAAAGGCTCTTTACTCACATCTCGTATCCTCTTCCCCCGCAATTTGTCTTTTTAACAAAACTCCTCACGACAGGGACTCTGTGTGTGCGTGTGAGAGCGTGTGTGCATGTGCGTGCGTGCATGAGCGTGCGCGTGCGCACATGCTTGTGCATGGATGGTACCTAATGCTCCAGGGCCCTGAGGCTGACTGGAATCTTCGTTGTGATACCAACACGCATCTCAGTGAGCGCTTGAAGTCGGGAAATGTGAGGCCTTTGCATCGTTTTCGGTGGACCTGCCTCTCCCATAGTTCTGCTGGTGCTAGGTTCTGTCGCAGGCTTGGGGTGCCTGGTAGTGGGAACCCTTCCCAAACAGGCTGCGAGCCCTCCCGCCACTCCTTAGACCAGCGGTTGGGCCCAGATCCTCGAAGGTACCGAGGTGCCTAAATCCCATTGAACTTAGATGTGCAAACACCTCTGAGTACCTGGGCCTTCCTGCTCTCGGGGGCAGAAGCAAATGGCTTTGGAAGCAGGATCCCAGGTCCCTCCCTGCCTTTAGTAGGAACCTGGTTTTGGGGGAGCATGGCTTGAGACTGCCACCAGGAGAGTGATGCTGCAAAGCCCCCGTTCCCATGGTTCTGGTGAATCCCTTTGAAAAGGCCCATGTCCCTCCTGTGGTCTCTCTCCATGAATAATCTCCCAGTCACCGGTAGGAGCGCTCACGCAAAGGGGGCGCCTTACGGCAGTGCTGGGAAGTGTTCGTGGCAGGTGAACGGTGGCTTCCCAACTGTGAATCCTGGGACCTCCAGCCAGGAAACGGAAGGTCCTACCACGGGACTTGCATTGTGCACAGTCAGACTTCACCGGCACAGCTGGAATCAAATGGATCGCGCACCCGCGGTGGGGCCTCCGAGCGGTGCTCAGGAGCAAAGTGGCTGCAGAGTGGAAGGCAGAATAAAAACTGACTGGTGACAAAGGGATCTGGGTGGGTTTTGCCATCCACGGCAGCATGCGAGTGCCACGTGCCAGGGATTCTGTGTGTCTCTGAATTGTTTCCCTGCCGTTGTGGGGAGCCTCTGGCATGGTGCACCTCAGCCCCTTCTGCCCTCTCCCTGTGGCACATCACGGTCCCGTCTCCCGTGGGTGGTAACTCCATTGGTCAGGCACAGCGTGCGGGTGCAGGTGGGGTTGGCAGCCTGCGATATGCAGGAGATCGAAGCAGCTGATCCGGTCCATCCCGCCTGGCCTGAAACTCTCTGACTAGATTAAGAATTACGGGCAGGAATTGCTTGGCCAATAAGTCAAACCACCAGTTCTATTGCAGTGTAGGCTGCTCGCTGATAGGCAGCTCTTGTGTCAATTCCAGCAAGTCATCCGCCCAAGCAGAGGGAGTTGCCCCATCTCTACCTGAGGACTGCGCCGAGTGCCTGAACCCAAGTGTGCTACCAGATTCTAAACAGCGTCGCGGGAGCGTGGACAGGGCATCGGTGCTTGGGCACTGGGAGGACTGGGGCTGGTAGCTCAGCCTGATTCATTTCCCCAGGAGCCCTCCCAGCAAGATCTCTTGCTGTCCAAGGAGACTAGGACTTTTCAGCTTGGAAAAGAGGAGATGAAGGGGGGATATAATAGAGGTCTGTAAAATCACAAGTGGTGTGGAGAAAGCGAATAAGGAACTGTGATTTACTTGTTCCCATAATATAAGAACTAGGGGTCACCAAAAGAAATTAATGGGCAGCAGGTTTAAAACAAATAAAAAGAAATTTTTCACACAGTGCATAGTCAATCTGTGGAACTCCTTGCCTGAGGAGATTGTGAAGGGTAGAACTATAACAGGGTTTAAAAGAGAACTAGACTAATTCATGGAAGTTAAGTCCATTAATGGCCACTAGCCAGTATGGGTAGGAAGGTGTTCCTAGCCTCAGTTTGTCAGAGGGTGGAGATGGCAGGAGAGAAATCGCTTGATCATTCCCTGTTCGGTTCACTCCCTCTGGGGCACCTGGCGTTGGTCACTGTGGGCAGACAGGACACTGGGCTGGATGGACCTTTGGTCTGACCCAGAATAGCCGTTCCTGTGTTCTTATGAGGAAACCCTTGAGCTGGAGAAGTCAGCGCTTTGTGCCCAGGGCAAGAGAAACTGGTGTCTGGCCGGCAGGCTTGCTGGCGGTTTGCCCGTCTTCTCTCTCAGCGCCTCCGACGCCCAGCGCTGTGCACACCCCAGACATGAACCTGACTTGCTGTCCGTTGGCCCCGTCCAGCTCGCCCCGCTCCAGGCAGCTTGCAACGGTCTCAGCCCCTGGGCCCGACAGGCTTTGAATTTTGCAGGATTCAGCAGATCGTGGAGCAGCACATGACTGAGCGTCTGCCCCAGGGTTAGAGCTCCGGAGAGCAGCATCTGGCAGGGGGGAGAGCAGAGAAAAGGGATGTGGTGGTGCACTGGGAAGGAGCGCACGCCCGAACAGCTGCACGCTGAATAGCATCACGAGACGCAAGGAGAGGTTTCCTATTTCCTGATGTGCTGCAATGTGCATGACCTCCAGGCCCACAATAGCGCCCGCCCGCCCGCCTGTGCACTGGGGGAGCAGCCCGGATTCCAGGCTCATTCTCCATTGTGTGCCGGCCATTGTGTGGGGGGGAAGCCAGGGAAGGGAGATCCCAGTCATACGGTTCCAGGAGCCCAGGGCAGGCATGTTTCTAGGGGCAGGGCCGCCGTTGGTTAGGCGCAGCAGGATTTATGAGACTTGGCTTCCTGAGACCCTCCCTTGTTGCAAGCGTTCCTTTTGTGGTCTTGCCCGTCCAATTCAGAGGGAATTGATGGCTTCCTGCTATTTGTGTGGCAGGCTTGCCTGGGCTGTTCTGGTTTGCTTTGTAACCAAACGTCTATTGGGAACGTCGGGACTGAGCCACGCGAGCGGCTGTAGCAAGCAGCAGGCTGCTCGGTTTGCAACGTCCAGCCCAGCATGGAAAGCGAAAGGTCAGAGGTGCTGAACTATTAACCTTCCACAAGTCCGTCTTCTGCCAGGAGGCCATCGGCTCTCCCAGCTTAGCCTGGCTGGCGCTGGCGACTCTGGAGCACAAGTTCGCAAATAATTCACATCTGCTGTGTTGTCCACACGCACAGTGTGATCCGGAGTCTGGCTGTATTCGATGGTTTCCCGAAAACCCCAGCTCCCGGATTCATGTGCGTGAGTGAGACTCTGCTTTTGTTTTTGTAAAGCGTTTCCAGCCTTCTTAGTTAAGGAGAAAAGCTGAAAAATGTGACCCCAAGGCACCTCCACTAAAGACTCGCACCAGAAGAAGAGTTGAAATGAATCAATTTTTAAAAAAATCTCTTTTTAGGCCTTGATTCATGATATTAATTGGCTGGGGCGGGCAATATGGCAACTAAGAAGCTGATTGTTGTTTATTTTTGCTCTTTGCTCCCTTTTCGCCAGCTCTTCAGGAACAACTCATGCTAGTGCTGTATGAATCCATAATTATCGGTGAATTTCCTTAGTGAATAATTCTTGGTCTGCAGATTCTCCATAATTAGTTTGTTGCAAATTTTTGCAATTCGCTTTGTGTTGCCTAGTGACACAAGTCAACTGGTGTTTCTGTTATCTGGTTGCAGAATTTACATTCAGTGTGCAGCAAACGTGACAAGCGTGAGCAAAGTTCAGTCGCTCAGAAAACACAAAGGGTCACCAACTTGGCTGAATCTAAAATCCAGTTTTGAATTTGAATAGTTGCAAACGCATTTTTGCATTGTTCACTCTCACGCTCATTTCTCCGAGAGGAAATCTGGAAGTGACCAGCTAATGCACGTTTTTAAACAGAACTATCTTTGCCCATGCTGGGTGCTAAGTAGACTCTAACACAGTGCTGATTTACAGACTGTAGTTAACACGTTTGCGAATGCTCCTCACTTTCCCAGTGTAGACAGTTTTTGGGTGTGCTGAGCCGGTGGCCTGGTCTGCACTCACAATGCTAGGTTGTCATCGCTGCTTTGATTAGGAGTGTGAAAAAGCTACTTTCCTGACAGACATAGGTACACCAAGCTAAGCCCCAGTGCAGACACAACCTAACCTAAGCCCTGGCCTACCCTATATCGGTATAGCTATGTCGCTCAGGGTGTGAAAAATCCATCCCGAGTGGTGTCAAATACTGACCTTATCCCCTGTGCAGAGCATGCTACATCAACCCAGCTACCGCCTCTGGCGGGTGGGGGAGAACCCCTCTTTTGGGCCTAGGTAATGTCTACACTGGTGCCGCTATGCTGCTGGAGCATTTTCAGTGTAGACACGCCTAGGTACACGACGTTCCGTGGTCCTAGCATTCGCCGGATAATTCAGCCAAATGCAGACTAGTTACCTGTAGGAAACTCCCAGGGGCACGTACAGAAGTGAGACGGGCACGTAGCGCTATAATCGAAGTGTTCTGGATGATGGGCAAACTGCTGGTGACCTGTGGGTAGAACGTCTGCTCCCGCGAATACAACCTACATCTGAGTGGGGTGCTGGACAGGTCCCTCTCTCAGCAGTTCTTGGGATCAGGTGGTTTCTGCCATGCGGCCTCTGCCTCCTGTTAGCTTTGGGGTCACCATGGAGCACAACTGATCCTCCTCTTCTCCTGTGTATTTCCGGCAGGTGCAAGAGACGTGCAACTACGACCTCCTCACCCCCTTGGCTCTGCTCTTCTACTCTGCAGTTCTGTGTGTAAGTCCTCACATGCCTAACCAAGTGCAGCTTCCACCTCCAGGCCAGGCTGGGGATCGGAGCATGGCCCTCGCTGAACGCAGTGTAACCTCCTTGCCTCAGGCCTGAGAGCTGCCTGCTGTGTACAGCGAGACTCCCTGAAGTCCTGGCATTGGTTGCTGCCTCCGACAAGTGGCCAATCCCAGGGCTTCAGCGGAGTATACAGAATTGGTACTTGGATAAATCCGCTCTGGCGTCTTCCCCTGGCTTCTGGCAGCCAGAGGCTTAGGGTTGCCCTGAGCATGGGGATACATCCCCGACCGGCTTGGCCAATGGCCATTGATGGGCCTGTTCTCCAGGAACTTACCTAATTCTTTTTTTAACCTGCAATTGACAGGTACTGCTTTTGCTGTTATCTATAGCTTGGATCTGTTAGCGCCGCTCCAGCTCATCTCATGAAGTGGGTCTAACCCACAAGAGCTCATGACTCTACATATCTGTGTTAGCCTCTAAGGTGCCCCAGGACCAATCACTGTTGTTTTTTAACCCCGTGATACTTTTGAGACACCCTCCCCAGAAGGGCTGCGCTCGGCACTGCTCTTCCCATCTCGAGAGAGATCTAGCAGAGGCGGAAAGGGATCCCGAACATGCTCCAGTCATAGGCCAGCGAGACGGAAAAGTTTGGGTCCAATTATGTTTTGAGAGGGGTTGCAATAGGCGTGTGTACAAAATAGCGTGTGTCTAGATGGTGGCTTTCTCATGATACAAAACCCAAGGGAACTTCTAATGGAACCAAAAGGCAACAAACACATTTAAACCTGATGCAGGGAGATGAACGGGCTCATCTTTAATTGGCAGCCCTGGCCAGGGAAGGCATAAGGGGGTGGCTGTAGGGTGCTTACCCAGCGCTCTACGTCCCCCACCGCTCCCCGGCACTGCCCCCCGCTGCTGTGGGAGTGGTGGGGGAAGCCTCCGGCAGAGTGTGTTATGCCACTGCTGTTCCCCCAGCCTCTGCCCTCCGGCGTGGGTAGCCTGGGTGTTCCCAGGAGCTAAGCAGGATTCATACCAGGGTGGGGCGTCTAATGGGCCCGGAACATCCCTGCTTGCTTTGAATGTGTTTTCTTTAGTGAGAGGAACACTCCTGCTGTAGCGCGTAAGCCACTACGGGATGCAGCTGAGGGAGAAACTGCCCTGCGGGCAGGTTATGATGGAGTTGTCCGGAGAAGGGCTTGTTGAACCTTCCCCAGAAGCACTCAGTGCTGGCTACAGTCAGGGGCTGGCTTGTCTGGCCTCTGCTTGGATCTAGTCTCAGAGGGGCTTTTCCTTTTCGCCCCAGCCCTGCTTTCCCATGATGCTAATGGCCACAGAACCCTCCTCTTCCAAGTGGGCTATCGAACAGCTGTTTGTGAGCCTGCTTTGGGGCCTAGGAAGATCTGACTCTGCCTGAAAGTTGTCGGGGGACAAGGCCGAAGAGGAGGGACAGGCCTCCATACTTCTCTCCTTAGAATCATAGAGCTGGAAGAGACCTCAGGAGTCATCAAGTCCAGCCCCCTGCCCAAAGTGGGACCAACCCAACTAAATCAACCCGGCCAGGGCCCTGTCAAGCCAAGACTTAAAAACCTTGGCCCGCCTTGGACTGTAATCTTCACACTACTTCTCTTTCCCCTATAGACTCCTCACTTCCCACCAGACTCAGACCTGCTGCAGAAGGCCATTAGCATCTACCACAGCTTCCTCACCTGGCCGGTGCCCTACTGCAACATCTACCGGGAGCTGCTGACCTTCATCAGCAATGAACTCAAGGCCCCAGGTAGGGATTCAAACAGTCCCTCGTTTTACAGACCTCTCTGACTCTTCAGCTTTGTGGTGCTGGGTGCCTCCAGTGAAGCCTCAGAGGGTCTGAGTCTAGGATTTGGACGGCTCTTCATGTCACGCCGGAAAGCCCAGAGGTCTCTCTGAAACTCCCCGTGTTGCTCTCACACACGCGTTGTGTTTACACAAATCACACAAAGCCCAGGGCCAGCAGCTGTACAGCAACCTCCAGCTCCACTTGTTGCCGTAATTTCCGATAGGACTGTAAATGGGATTTGTCATGTGGGAGGAGCTGGCTGAGACTGCTGAACACATTCTATGGGTGCCCTGACGTGGGTTGGAAGCCAGCTCTCCTTCAGAGGGGGAAAGGTGAACGGAGGGTCAGGTTTCCAAGGACACGCGTGTAGCTTTCATATTGTCATGTAGGGGAACCATGTGGCATAGCACTGCACGTGTCTCCATGCACGTTACATTCAGATGGACATGCTGATCTTGGTGGATTAAGGAAGCGGATGAGGGGGGATATGATAGAGGTCTATAAAATCATGAGTGGTGTGGAGAGGGCCGATAAAGAAAAGTTATTTATTAGTTCCCTAAATAGAAGAACTAGAGGACACCAAATGAAATGAATGGGTAGCAGGCTTAAAACTAATAACAGAAATGTGATAGAAATGTAGCCGTGTTAGTCTGGTGTAGCTGAAACAAAATACAGGACTATGTAGCATTTTAAAGACTAACAAGATGGTTTATTAGGTGATGAGCTTTCGTGGGCCAGACCCACTTCCTCAGATCAAATAGTGGAAGAAAATAGTCACAACCATATAAACCAAAGGATACAATTTAAAAAAATGAACACATATGAAAAGGACAAATCACATTTCAGAACATCCCTCTTCTGTTCTGAAATGTGATTTGTCCTTTTCATATGTGTTCATTTTTTTAAATTGTATCCTTTGGTATATATGGCTGTGACTATTTTCTTCCACTATTTGATCTGAGGAAGTGGGTCTGGCTCCCGAAAGCTCATCATCTAATAAACCATCTTGTTAGTCTTTAAAGTGCTACATAGTCCTGTATTTTGTAATTAAAGAAAGTTCTTCTTCACACAGCATGTAGTCAACCTGTGGAACTCCTTGCCAGAGGAGGCTGTGAAGGCTAGGACTATAACAGAGTTTAAAGAGAAACTAGATAATTTCATGGAGGTTAGGTCCATAAAAGGCTATTAGCCGGGGGATAAAATGGTGTCCTTGGCCTCTGTTTGTCAGAGGCTGGAGAGGGATGGCAGGAGACAAATCGCTTGATCATTGTCTTCGGTCCACCCTCTCTGGGGCACCTGGTGCTGGCCACTGTTGGCAGACAGGCTACTGGGCTAGATGGACCTTTGGTCTGACCCAGTACGGCCGTTCTTATGTTCTTATGAACGTTTCTACTGCAGCCTCTTTGTTCTGGGGGTATCTTTTGCATGGCAAACCAGTGGTGGTTGCTCTCTGCTGCCATTCCAGCTAGCTCTGACCTTTGCTTGGAGAAGGAAGGTGACTCAGGGGTGTAATTTGGTTATGACAACGAGGCCATTCATTCCCATCATGGCAGCGTTCACCTTGGAGTGTGCTACTTTGTAAAAAATTTTCATACAGTACCCTGGAACTCCTGGGCACTTTTTTGTGGCTGAGGGACTGTCTCCGTGTACCTGGTCTTTGAGCCCAGCTACTGCCGAGACCTGTAGCATGTCCTCATATCTGTCGTTATGCAGCAGGGTCTTCTTAATTAGGATATGATGGTGGATGGTGGCGGTGAGGTGGTAAAATTTGCAGATGATACTGAACTGCTCAAGATAGTTAAGAACAAAGCAGCTGAGCTTAAAAGGATCTCACCAAACTAGGTGACTGGACAACAAAATGGCAAATGAATTTTAATGCTGATAAATGCAAAGTAATGCTCATTGGAAAACATAATCCCAACTCTACATACACAATGATGGGGACTAATTTAGCTACAACTACTCGAGAGAGATCTTGGAGTCATTGTGGATAGTCCTCTGAAAACATCCACTCAGCGTGCAGCGGCAGTCAGAAAAGCAAACAGGATGTTGTGTTGGGAATCATTACAGAAGGGATAGTGAATAAGACAGAAAATATCTTATTGCCTTTGTATAAAACCATGGTACACCCACATCTTGAATACTGCATACAGATGTGGTCACCTCATCTAAAAAAAAATATATATTGACATTGGAAAGGGTTCAGAAAAGGTCAACGGACATGATTAGGGGTTTGGAAAAGTTGACACATGAAGAGAGAGAAAAAAAGAACGAGATTTTTCAGCTTAGAAAAGAGGAGACTAAGGGGGGATATGATGGAGATCTATAAAATCATGAGTGGTGTGGAGAAAGTGAATAAGGAAAGTTATTTACTTGTTTCCATAACACAAGAACTAGGGTCACCACATGAAATTAATAGGCAGCAGGTTTAAAACAAACAAAAGGAAGTATTTCTTCAAACCATGCACAATAAACCTGCGGAACTCCATGCCAGAGGATGTTGTGAAGACCAGGGCTTTAACTAGGTTCAAAACAGAGCTCGATAGATTCATGGTGGTTAGGTCCATTAATAGCTATTAGCCAGGATGGGCAGGGATGGTGTCCCTAGCTGGGACTGGGTGACTGGGGAGGGATCACGTGATGATTCCCTATTTTGTTCATTCCCTTTGGGGCGCTTGGCATTGGCCACTGTTGGCCGACAGGACACTGGGCTGGACGGACCTTTGGTCTGACCCGTCTGGCCGCTCGGATGTTGATTCCAATGAAGCAGCTAGTCCAATTAAAAGAAGAGGTCATTTCAGAAGATTCTTGTGCATTAGGGTGGATGCAGAGAATCATTTTAATTTGTCAGTGTGGATAATTGGAGACTGGAGAATTTCACGCTCGTTTCACGTCTGATTAATCCCCATGTAGCCCCTCGGTGCTGTGGGATTGCTGATTCAGAATTCCGGGAGCACCAAGCAGGGTTGGGGGACGTGCTGTTGAAAACCTGTGTGAGGAACTGCGGCGGTGATGCAGCTGTGCCGCTGTCGGATCGCCAGTGTCACGGCAGGCTGCTGAGAGCGCTCCTCTCACTGGGTTGAAACCGCACACGCCCGAGCGGCGGAAGGGGTGTCGGCCGGAGAAACTCTCCACCGACTGTGCACATGACCCCTTATGTCACTCCGGGGCTGAGGGCATATCACATGGGGTGTGACCACAGCCTTTGTCTGCACGTCCACGTGTTCCTGGCACAGCTATGTATAAATCCCCCCCCTCCGCCCCCCCGAGCTCCGCTGGCAAATCTCCCAGCAGCGATGGGGACAGAAGAGTGTGTCCGTTGGGTTAGCTCATGTTGTTTGGGGACGTGGTGTGGCGAGTGCCGGCAGAAGAGCTCCTGTCTGCCTCTGCTGCAACCACTGGGCAATGCTGCCATCGCAGGTGTCCTGGCCTGGGCTCTGTAGGTGGGCGTCCGTCGTTGCTAACGCCCTGTGCCCTCGCGCAGACGGGCCTAGAGGAGGCCGGGCAGTACAGAGCTGGGAGGGCGGGGGTGGGGAGACGTGCCGTGGGCTCCTTAACCGTGATCTGAGCTGGGGATCCAGTTTCTGCTGGAATTAGCGGCAGGCTAATTATCAGCCAATTACCAGCATCAGCAAAGACTCTCCAGCCAGTGCAGGGAGTCAGCAGGGTGTTAAGTGAAGGGCAAGAGAGACCTGGAGGGGTGAGGGGAAGGTGCGTTCCAGGGGAGCAAAAGGATAGAGAAACCCGAGGGGAACGCATCCCAACTCAAAGCTGCCTGCGCACCCGCGTGGGTTTGGGGATGACACTCGGAGCAGTGCACAGAGAGAGGCCCAGCCAGCGGAGGGAGGGGGGGCGCGCTCAACCCTCCCCAGCAGCTGCACGATGCAGCAATCCGGTGGCTGGGGTTGGCCTGGTCTGCTCTATGGACTTAGGTCAAAGCAAACAGCTTAGGCCCATCGACCATTGGCTGCCAGCTCCAGTGGTCCTGCCCCTCTCGGCTTCAGCTGCGCAGGGAGTGCTGGCTGCCCCCCCTTCCTGGGGTGTCTTGCCCTCCCCTTTGGCTGGGCTTGGCCTCTGGAACGGCGAGGCCTCCTAGCACTGGGCTGCCACGCCGCAGTGCCAGAACCGGGGCTGGTTCAGAAGTGGGCCCCTTTCATCCAGCCCCCCAGCGCTGCGTGAGCCTCTGAGAGGGGGAGGCCTGTTGGGCCGGATCTGGCGGAGGCCCCTCCGGGCAGCGACTGTGTGTGAAAAGGCTCCTTCCTGCTCTGTCCCTCAGCCAGTTCCGCACGTGTGAAAAAGCCGTGGCTTGTGCACGCCTGACGCCAGCGTTTCCCGGCTTCTCTCATGCCCACGTGCCCCACGTGCTGCCCTCGTGACTCGCTTCTCTCTCCCCACAGGGATTTCGTACCAGCGGCTGGTGAGGGCGGAGCAGGGACTGTCCGGGAAGAGCAACCAGAGCGCCACCATGTGAGTGCCGTGGCCAGGGGGTTGGATGGGGCTGCTCCGTGCGGTCTAGCAGCAGGTCTCCCTGGAGCCGTCACTGCGCCTTCCCAAATGCTCGTAATCCCTGGGCAGGTGCTGAGCCGAGCAGGCGGCCGTTAGCCGGAGCCATGGCTGGGGGGGTCGGGGTGAGGGCAGCACTAAAGGATGAGGCATTTGGATGACGTGGGAATTTCTGCGTCCCCTGGTGGGTCTGGGCTCCCTGCGGTTCTCGGGGGGCCAGTGTTCGCTGTTGCCCCAAAGGAGGACATGCGTGGGCTTGATGAGAACAGGGTAGGAAAATAGGGGCTGCTCTGTGGCACTCGCCCGGAACGGCTTCGCCCCGTCCGGGGCCGCAAGTTTGGCAGGATGCCTACGAGAGCCGTGAAAGCGCCGTCTCTTGACAAATGACCAAGGCAGCACGCAGTCGTCAGTGTGTGACCGAGACGGGGAATGCAGTGGGGGCTCGTCTGGGCCTCCAATCCCTCCCTCCTGGCGCTGTCACCTCCCCTGTAAATACGAACATCTGAGCACAGCCCTTTTCTCTCCCTACCTGGGTATTAGCCACAGCCACTGGCCCAGCCACGGCGGGGCCGCTCGTGTGTCTACTGGCTGCGTTTTGGAGTCCCGGCATGTCGGCACGCAAGCTGCGCTGCTTGAAATACGCCAGTGTGGTTAAGGCGGTACAACACCGCGCCTCCAGGAAGGCTGCAGTGGAAGAAGAATAAACTTGTTTTATATCAGGCTAGCTAACATTGTCTGGGAAAGGGACGAAATTATACTGGTATTAGGTGTATTAATGCCGGTGTAACCACAGGCACGCTAGGAGCCGTACCAGTAAAACTGTATTGGTAAAAAATAAAATCACCCCCTCCCCCCTAACAACAAAGGTAACTGGTAGAGACCAGAGCAACATCTGTGTATTGACCAGGCCTGGGCATTATACACAGCCTGTGCCCATTGCCAGAGCCTGTGGGTCTGCTGAGCCCCTGGTCCCGCAAAGCAGGGTTCAGCTGCCAGTACTGGTAGCCAATCCCAATGTCCAAGATGTTCTCCCAAGGCCAGTTTTGCTTCCCTTCTCTTACTCCATTGTCCCTTCAGTCCTCCCCCCGTGGCCTGTGATCCGTCCCCGGGAGACGGCAGGCACTCTGGGGCAGGGAGCCTGCGTCTGTCGCCTGGAAGGGCCACAGTGCTTTGTGCAGTCACAATGTTCCAGCTTCCTGCGCTGTGGCCACCCGCTGCCTGGCGCCGTGGGCAGCTTGTGCGGATGGGCAGCCTGGGGCCAGCGCGCTGGGGCCCGTCTGCCAAGCGCTAGCCAAGCAAAGCTGGTCTGGCGATCCCGTGGCTGTCGGAACACGTGTGCGCGGAGGGGAGAGCGTGGCAGGCCCGTGTGTGCACGGCGAACGGGGCACGGTGCCAGGCTTCTCCCAGACTCCTTGTTCCTGTTACGTGGAAGGATTTTGCCATCTGGTGGGTGCCTGAGGGATAGTTTGGAATGGATCGAACACCATGGTGCTAGCAGGGCGCCTCTTACTTCTTATGGCTGGGCCCGTGGCAGGTGCTGTCTGTGTAGCCCTGGAGCTGCAGCAAGTTGATTTTCTCTAGGCTCACTAACCCCCTCCCGTGTTGCCCGTAGCACGGTCCTGCTGCTCAACCCCTCGGAGGTGCAGAGCGAATACCTTTCCGTCGCCAAGAAGCTGAGCACCAGGGAGCACCCGCAGCACAACACCTTCCTCGTGCTCATTGGACACATCTACCAGGCCGCCTTTGGGACCCAGTGCGACATGGACAGCTTAAAGCACATCCTGAAGGTAGCGTGAGTGCCGCATCCCGCAGGGCGGGCCTTAAACAGCAGCACAGCAATCCTGTCCCCGCCACCCAGGGCGATTTTTCTGTGGGCTGTTAAGCAGTGGTCTCCGCCTCCCCAGAGATGGCTGCATTTCCACGTGGGGCAAGTGACCCTTGTGTGCAGGGGTGGGTTTGGTTGCACAGACCTTCTAGGAATGTCCGTTGTCTGGTGAGTTGCACGAGGGACGTGAGATCTTGCCGCAGCGCAATTCAGAAGGTGGAGCTATTGCTCATTCCCACGAGTTTACAACGCCACTGTGGGAAATCATGATGAGCAGGGCTGGTGGCGTCAGTCAAATCCTTTTTTATGGCAATCCCAGGGTTTCAGCAATGATTTCTCATGGGGAAATTGTCACTTTATTTTTTGTTTAATGACATTTGGAATAAAACATTTAAAAATACTTTGGGGGACTTTTTTTGTGAAAGCGAGGGCGGAAAGTCCCATTTTTTCTCACTACTTTGCTCCTTCACCTTGCCTTGCCTGGCCTTCTCATTCTTTTAACCTGTTGGGGAAAAAAGGTGGCAAAAGGCAAATAGGAGGGGAAGGGAGTGAAGAGTCCTAAAATTCTAAGTAAACAAAAATTCCCATTTTCTTCAAAAAGGGGTTTGAATTCCCCTCCCCCTTAATTGTTCGAATGCAATTAAGACATTTCCCCCAAAAAGCTTCCCTAGGGGCCAGAAGGCGGATTCTCCTGTCTCTGGCTAGGAGTCTGTCTAGACGCGGTGGGTTCTGCTTGCTGGTGAGAGACCCGCATGTTGCCAAGCTGGCTCTGAATCTCTGTGCTCTCTCTAGTCCAAGACGGTGGAGGAGCTCTCGGAGATCCATTCTCGCAGCACAGAAGCTCAGGAGCTGGCAGCTGTTACCAGCGACCCTATGGCAGCCAGGGAGCAGCTGCAGTCCATGCTGCGGGACATCGGGGCAGCGGCAGGCTTCCCGAAGATCACAGGTAGGGGAGCCGGGGGGCTGTTCTGTGTGATGTGCCGGGTGTCTCTCCGGCGCTCTGCATGTTCGTTAGCTGCTCTGTCCTGAGAGATTAGGAGTGAACGCCGCAAAGTATGAAATCCTCGGTCAGACTGTTTCAAAGGTAGAACAAAAATACCCTGATGTGGCTCGCTCCGTCACGCCGATCTGGGTTTGTTTTCGTGCTTGTTTCTTTTTCTGCTGCAGAATCTCAACGTTTATTTTTAAAAATGTCTCCAGCCCTTAATGGTTAGGGAGGAAACATTCAGACTCCAGACCGATTGTAACGGTGACATCTGCCCGGGACTGCAGGCTGCCTGGGAGCTCTGAACTGCCCCATTCATCTCAGAGCGTCAGTGCTGATGCCTGGCACAGAACGCTTTAAACATCCGCTTGTGAACTTTCTCACAGCTGCTGAAAGCATGCACGAGAGAATGGCTGACTATAGGGTGACGGTCTGTGCAATCAGCTGTGAGCAGTGACCCTGCATGGTGTCATGACTGAGTGTAGCATGGGTTGTGGGTGGAGTTGGGGAGTAGGGATGTAAAAGTGTAACCGTATAAGCATAAGCTTATCAGTTACCATAACAGTTACAGGCCAGCTCCCAGCCCTACTCCTGGGGAGCCAGCTGCCACCCTACGCTGCTGCCTCTGTATCAGAGGCAGCAGCAGGTTCCCCAGGAGCAGGCCAGAAGGTGGGAACCAGCATGTGCTGGGAACCGGCTAGAAAGCTGGCTTTCGGCTCCTAGGAAGCCGGCTGCTCCCTCAAATTGCAGGCTCTGCAGTATAAGCTTTATTTACAGCAGAGTCAGCAGCATGTAGCCACTAAGAATTTTAGCAGTTACATGGTTGCCTAATTACCCGCTTTTTAGCATCCCTGTTGGAGAGCTACATCTGTATTCCAACCTGATCTCTGGACCCAGCAAGCCAGAGAGGTGGACTGGAGCACAAAACGGCATCCCAGCCCCACTGAGGGGCACAGAGTCCAAGGAGCCCTGCTGAGCTTGGCAGAGGCGGTTTGGTTTAATACTGGCACCGTCTGTGGCGGGAAGATTCTCGCGCTGTCGTGCTAAATGGGTGGAGCTCAGTTTGTGGGAGGAGCTAATGAGAATTCACTGCTCCCTCCTCTCTTCACATTTCTCCCCGGCTGTTAGAATGATTCGGGGGGGGGGGGGGTGCTGGGTGTTCGCCGCTCACCGGTGCTCATTTAAACTGGCCATGGATACATTTTGGCTGGAAATGAAAGACAGTTTCTCACCATCAGAGGAGGGAGGTTCCGTGGAAGGGCGGTGAATGATCTAAGTGGTTTGGGGGTGGAGCTTGTTGAATTTATGAATGGGATTCTGTGGTGGGGCTCTGTGGTAGCCGGGGAAGTGGACTCAGTGGTGCCAGAGGCACCTTTCCACCCAATGTTCCTAACTTGCCACTTGCTCTTCTCCCCTCTCAGGGGTGGCCCAGTCGCATAAACTGCACACGGTGCCCATCCCCGTTGCTCGATGCTACACCTACACCTGGGACCAGGATAACTTCGGTAAGGCTAAAACTCACCCAGGTGGGCCGAGGAAGAACTCCCCTGGCCCACGTGGTGCAGGCCTGCCACGGGAGCTGCATTGTGGGAAGTGCAGGCCCCATGGCAGAGGCCCGATTCCAGAGGCTCTCAAGGCCCGATCTTGCAAACGCGCACGTGCTGAATTGGAAATGCATCGAAGCCCACGGTGCCACTTGCAGGACTAAGATAAACAAGTCCGTGGAGGGTTGCAGGACTGAAGCCTGGCTCTGTGCAGGGCTGGAATCTTCCTGTGTTCTAGAATGTCGAGAATGTCCAGAGAAATCATGGCCTTTGATATTGACAGTGCACGTTGCTGGAACCTACCCAGTACTGGGATGGCACATTCTCTGGAGCAGGATTTGCCTTCAGTTCTGTCTGCCCAGTTCCCAGCACAAAGAAGACCTGGTCTGTGCCTGCAGCAAGTCAGAACTACCACAGTGCAGACAATAATAATGCAGCCATAACAGGGCCAGGCAGCCTGGGGCCAGCTAGGGAGAGGTCAGATGATTGCCATAAAGGACTGAAAGGATCAGTTGCAGGCAGGGTGTTGGCTTCTGGCGGGCCCTGGAGCTGGGGAATGTCCTTGGGTCCCTGATGCTTTGGTCTTGGAAATAAACTCTGTTATTGGTGCGTTTTGCATGCAAAGTACTAAGCTCACATCTCAAGGCAGGGCTCTGAAAGAGACGTGAGGCGTGGCATTGGCCCTTTCCGGGCTGGGCAGACAGGCCAGGCCAAATTGTACCTCCCCCCCCGCGTGCCTAGTGGCGCTCCCGTTGCAGAAGGCTGCCTTGGTTCTGGAGGGGCAAGTTGTGCTGAAAACAGGCGTGGAGCTGCAGCAGCAGAAGCAGTGGGGGGGTAGCCCCCTGCAGTCCGTGCCTGTGGCCATGGATGGGTGCGTACTCAGGTGGCTGGCCCCTGGCACTTCAGCGGGGTGCTCTGTTTTGAGCGCGCTGTCTCGATGGACGCTAGTGCGGCCCATCTCCTCGCGCTGGGAATTTCACCCCCAGCTCCAGTGCGTGTGCCTCTTGAGCAACGAAACACTAGGGGGTTCCATAGTCCTCCGGGCAAGGCCAGGTGATTGTGTGTTTTTTGTGCCTGGTCATTTCCACTCTCCCGCCCTGTGGCAATCGTGCATGGTTACTCCCAGGCCCTGCTGGGGGCAAATCGCCGGGTGTCTGTGCAGATTCGACACTCGGTGCTCCATCGAGTCTGTCGCTTTGGAAAACTGCTGGCCCCCGCAGCCTCCCCGGGGCGTGTCTGTTTCGTTCTTTTCAGCAAGTGTATTTTTGTCAGGGAGCTAGCTTCCATCAGCTGGCGTTAGCACTTTCCTCCCTGGCTGGCGGGCTTGAGTCAAGCACTTTTTAATGGTGACCGTAAGTAGCAGAACTAGCTGACAACCCGATTGGACAGGAAGCGAAGCCAATGTCAGTTTATCTGGGCTTTTGAAAACCCAAACGACACACGAACTTCCGTTCGAAAAGGAAACCGGTTTCTGTTTCAGACTTTTTTTTGCAGAATAAATTTCATTGGTATGGAACAGTTTTCAGGAAAGTGAGTTTAGATTTTGACAAAACTTATTATTTTTCATTCACAACTATTTTGGTCAAACCCCATTGGTAGCCTCTAACAAGACGACTTCTGGGCACAAGTGCACCTGGGATTGGCGTGTGGAATCACAACGGGGGGTTGGAAGTTCCACCACGGCTCACGTGAGGCTGCACCAGGTGCAGGAGAACGCACCTTGGACAGAGGATTCTCCTTCATTGGGCCTAGGGTGGATGGGCTGGGGGGCCCGTTGTGCCCCTCCCGTCTCCCATGTGGTGGTGCTTAGGATCCTGTGTTGGCTCTGACTCTTTCAGATATCCTCAGAGACGTCCTGGACCAGGAGCGCAGTGTTCTCCAGCCAATGCCCGTGGAGGTGGAGGTGGAGGTAGAAGTGGAGGTGGAAGTGGAGGAAGAAGACGAGACGGAAATCGATGGCTGTTCTCCCCAGAGGGACTCCCTCCTTTCCTCCATCTCGGCCGTTTCCAAGGACTCCATGTATTCAGCATTGTCAGAGGAGGCGGTGAAGCATTCGCGGATCTCGCTCCTATCCACCGCTTCCAGGGACTCCATCTCGGAGCTGTCTGTGGTCTCCAGGAGGTCCCTGACGACCTTTGTCTCCAGCCTCAAAGACTGCATGGACAGCGGCTATGCTGAAGACAGTGACGAGAGCTGTCTAGAGCAGGTGGGGCGGCAGGACCTGAAGGAGGAGAAGACTCTTCACAGACAGAGTCAGAGGCTGGCCAGCAAAATCTGCAAGCTCTTCAAGAGCAAAAGCCAGCTGATGCTGCGGAGGGAATTCCCGGAATATCCCGACACTGGCTCACTCTCCCTGCCTCTGCGGCGGGCCGAGAGCCTGTGCAACCCACAGGCCACGCAACCCATCCCGGCGCGGTCCCGGAGGGCTCTCTCCCTGCCCCAGCACGTGCTGAGCCAGCGGCTCCCGCAGCCCCACCCCATGCAGAACGTGCGTGTCCAGCGCAGGCCCTTCCTGAGCTGCGATGAAGATACCCCGGTCTCCACGCTGCGTGTGGTGGTCTTCGGGTCCGACCGCATCTCGGGGAAAGTGGCCCGGGCCTACCGGAACCTGAGGTGAGTGGGACAGTGTGGGAGGAACCTGCCTCCCGTCCCTCGTACGTCCTTACCCAGCCCCCACCACACCGCCGTAGGCCTCGGGGGCCTGCTCTCCAGGAGAGGTGGGTCCCAGAGCCAGTGGCCACGCTCAGGCGCGGCCCGCACTGTGAGGCAATCGCGGGGTCCCGCTTGGTTAGCCTGCGGGTCTGCGGCCGGGTACGTTCCTTCCACCACGCCGAGCGCTGACCCCTCGCGGTGGGCGTCACTGCAGGGCAGTGCCTCGCGCCGTGTGAACGTGTCACCGAAGGCTGGTCCCTGCCCCGGAGCGCTCGTGAGCTCAGTGGACAGTGGGGACCGCGCCTGCGCTGTCTGTTTCCCTCACCGTATGCGTGACTGGGGGGGGCTGGGACCAGGCCCGTGTCCTCGCGGCCTGGCTGCGGCCCTGCCTCGTGCGTGGTGACACAGCGCTCTCCTTCCCTCCCCTGTGCCAGGCTACAAGAAATCAATTGCCCATTACTGACAAGGTACTTCAAGCTCCAGTTTTTCTACATCCCAGTGAAGAGGAGCTGCCTTACCTCATCTGCATCACTGACACAGCCGCCTCCTTCTCCGAGAGACCCTCACCTCAGAGCCTCAGGGCAACGGGTACGTGCTGGGCCTGCCGGGGACCAGCTCCCGGTGCGGGGACCTGCCTGCAGCTCACCAGCAGCCAGGTCCCCTCAGAGGCGCTGAACGGCCAAGTGGACCTTCAGCGGATGTCAGGGAGCTGACCGCTTCTGCGGGCCCCAGGCAAGAAGGGGGGCAGCTTGGTGCTCCCAGAACCCCCCCCCCCCCCCCCCAGCCCTCAGAGCCACTCGGAGCACGCAGTGCGGCACTCTGGCGGCGATTTAAAGGGCCTGGGCTCCAGCCACCACTGCTGCAGTAGGGACAACATCCCTCTTGACCCCCTCCCCCCCGGCCCTGTCAGCGGGCCTGGCTGCCATGGCCACAGCCGCGGGAGTTTCAGGTCGGTGTAGGCATCTCCTGAGCGTCTGTGTCTGCTTTCAGGAGCCTGGCTCAGCGGGGGGGCAAAGCAGCACCAACGAAATCTCCCACTACATTGGGATGCTGGACCCATGGTACGAGCGCAACGTTCTCGGGCTAATTAACCTGCCCACGGACGTCCTGTGTCAGGTATGTCCGGGAGCCCCAGGGGAAGCGAGCTTGGCTTTGGGCCCTTCCCCCCACCCCCTTCTGTGTGTCGGCCTGGGGTCGGGGCAGGGTCTCTCCCCTTCGTTTGGACTATCCACCCTCAGCTGCCAGCGCTGGACCAGCTGGGCTGATGGGTAGCCCAGGAGGGGTCTAGCTTCGAGCTGTCCTGCGAGCTCCAGGCTGTCCGGCTGGTGAACGTTGCTGCCTCTGGGGAGCAGCTGGTCCCAGCCTGACCCACCCTGTTTCTCTGCCCCTTTTGCGAGTCCGTTCGCAGGACAGGGCACGGGAGGCCAGGGTCCCACCAGCCCTGCTGTGCGTGGGGAGACCTGCTGGCCTATAGGGGACTGAGGGGGAAACTCGGCACGAACCGCGTTCTCGCCAGGACTCCCCGCGCTGGCGTCTGGCCGCTGCCCCTGTTTGGAGGGTTTTAGTCTCCAGGGCTGTGACCCCAGCGCCCACGGCCCCCTGCTGAACGGCGGGTGCAGAGCGAGCTTCCATTGTCCCCCTTGTGCCGATGCCAGCAATCCGCCAAGCCTGAGGTGGAGCCTCTGGAGGACGCCGGGGAGCAGCTGCCCATCCTGGCGGACATGGTGCTTTACTACTGCCGGTTCGCTACTCGCCCCGTGCTGCTGCCGCTCTACCAGACAAAGGTAGGCAGGGCTGGGCCTGGCCGCCCCACCGTGCCCGGGGATCGTGGGGACCTCACAGCTCCAGGGCCAACCTCCGCCAGGCAAAGGGCTCCCCAGGACTGAGATATCCATGATGCTCCAGGGTTCGGCCAGCCCCGCCCCTCGCTTGGCCAGCACGGCCTGGGGAGACTGCGATGGAACGTCGAACCCCCGCTAGAGCTCACGAGATGTACTTCCCTTACTGGGGGTAGCTAATGGCTCTTGGACTGATGCCCCTGTGAACCCTGGTGATGGAGCTGGTGTGGGAGGCTTCTCAGGGCTAAAGCCATGCTGGCTTTCCTATTAACCCCCAATGACCTCCAGCGATACCAGTGCTGCTGCTGTTGTGGAATGTAGCGGTACCCAGCTTCCTGGAGATGGTTGAAGTGTGGCCCAGATCACACCAGAACGTCTCCAGCCTCCCTGCTCAGCTCTCTCCAGAGGCCCAGGTCCCAAAGGGCTAAGTCTGCACTGTGCTGGTTTTGTGCAAGAAACAGGCAAATGAGGCTGTGTGTGGAATATCGCCGCGCCTCATTCGCTGCTTTTTGCACAAGAGGCTTTTGCGTAAGAACCCTTATTCCTCAAAAAATGAGCTTACCAGGTGCCTGCGCAAAAGGGGTTTTTTGCGCCAAACGGACACGTCTACACTGCCTCTTTTTGCGCAAAAAGCATCGGAAGAGAATATGCCAATGAAGCGCGAGAAGTTGCTAATGAGCACTTCATTTGCATTGCCTCTTCCGCCAAAACGAGGCAGTGTGGACGTAGCCTAAGAGAGGTCCCAGGAACAACTTCCCAGCTCCCTTGTGTCCCCCTCTCCCTATACGGGTGGATCTCACCAGCGCTAACGGTCACACGCGCGCCTGGCGGCTATTGCTGCGCTTTGCTTTCTGAAACCCCCGAGTCCTGCCAAGCGCCTGCTCTCCAAAGCCTGCTCTGCCCAGCATCAGAGCTTGAGAGCGAGGTTCTTGCCGCCTTGGTGCTCTGATCAGCTGGTGTTGGGTGTGGGATGGATGCAGAGGTGGTGCTGGTAGCAGGCGTTTCCCGGAGTAGGGTTGCTGTGCCTTGACCTGCTAGGATTGTCCAGCTTTAGGGATTCTCTTTCCTTGTACTGCTTCCTTTGAAGGCTTTGGGCTACTAGGACACCCTCATTGGGCATGGCATTCCTAAGGCATCTCTCTCTCTCCTCTCCATCCCCGGACAGCTAACCTTCATTGGTGGGGAGCAGAAGACTGAAGTCTTCGTTCACTCCCTCGAATTGGGCCATTCGGCTGCCACACGGGCCATCAGGGCGTCTGGTAGGTATCACATCTGGACACAGATGTTTTCCTTGACTTCCCAATGCCTTCTGCGTCACAAGTTCTGTAGTGATAGGATGGCAGCTTTAGAAATGAGGGCACAGATAGACTTCATGGTGAATGCTTAATAACTAGGTCTTGGGGGAATCTAGGACAATCCAGATGAAATGCACAGACTCATCGGAGCAACGTGTGGTGGGCAGGTGGCTAGGAGAATGTTACTTCAATAAACTCTGGTCAGTGATCTGGGTTATAGACTGGGATTTTGCAAAGTCAGAAACTAAAGTATCATGAAACCAACTTTTTCCCTTCTGTAGCAATCTTCACACCTTTTGTTTCTCGGGGAAGCTCTTTGTTACTTTTACTTTGATCCACAGTTAATTTATTTTAAAATATAGCTACAAACGAGCTCCTTCCTCAGGTCCTGGCACATCCTGGAGATGTCTTGGAAGTCAGCATGTCTTCTATGTTTTGTTTTGGTCTTTATTTACTCGCAGTTTCTCTTTCTGTCCTGATATTTCAGTTATAAAACTTCTTGCTTATGCTTTTGTAAACTTTAATGAGACACAGGAAATAAGCTGATGGGTTCACAGATCTTTAAACACAGGAAATATTGTTTAATAGCTACTACCACAGACACACAAGTAGGCATCCACACAACTTCAGTTCTAATTTTATCTCTCTTGTTTACCAAAGACCACGTTCTGTTTGGAGTTCTGTGGAGCTCTTTGTAGCTGTCTAGTGGCTAAATCATATATTGCAAGCACACACATGATTTGTTTTTTCCTTTTTTGTGTTCTAACTTCCTCTTCCTGTCTCCAAGTAGAGCTTAGATAGTGCACTGCTCTCCATTTAACTAGTTGGCCATGCTCTCATTCCTACGGGCTTATGCTTCAGGTTAATCTTCAATAATAGACCGCGTCAACCATTTTCATCATTAAACAGGGCATGATATTTAACTGGGTTTTGATGATGCAGTTTTGCACCCACCCTTTTGCACCTGCAGTCATTTTGCCTAGAAAAAGCATCAGTAAACTTCAGGCCTACTTTAATCTGGGTACAAATGCTATTTTTAACCGGTTTACACATGGGAGGGGGCCTGCCAAGCCTGCTACGCCATGGGCAGCTCTGGCCAGGCTGATTACCACCAGTTAACCGGTTACTGGTGAGCCTGATGCTTAGCAGGTAACCAGCTACATCCCAAAAGGAGGCCTCACTGATAAGCAAGCCCCTTACAGCTTTGTATTTTCCCCAAGATCCAACTTTTACCCAAGAGCTCCTGCTAGTTTAATGAATTTTTTTCATTCTGAGGAGCGGGCTCTAGCGACTTATTGTATTTTATGCTAAAACTCCCCATGCGTTTGTTCACGTCACACAGCTAACCTCTTTGCTCCTCCGTCACCGTCTGATAAAACACCCGCAGGGTGGCTGATAGCGTGTAACAAATAGGTGAACGCTGATCCGCCCCTTCTGTGGCTTGGCTGCACAGGCCTGCTGCACAGCATGTTTGGACACACACGACGATGGCTGGAAGTGGGAGTGGGTGTCAGCCTTGGCAGTGAATAGTAGAGCCCCCTAAGACCACGGTTTGAGGCCCACTGAAGGTCTGACGTGAAGTATTTGGTGGTTGTAGCTCTATCCTTCGCCGGCAATGGGCTTTATCGGCCCAGCCCCCCCACACAGCGGGGAAGTGCCTCATCTTTCTTCTGAACGGGTTCACCGCCAGTAGCGATGCCCCATTGGGCTTTGTGACAAGCTGGGGTTCTCCGAGGCCACGTGTTCTGCCGTCTCGAGGGAGAGTGAGGAGCTAGACTCACCAGAAGTGGGGCTAAGGTGAACGCGTATTGAAGGGTGGGGAGAGAGGAGGTTGTGGTGTGACTGCAGCGTCTGTTTGTATCGCAAAGGTCCAGGCAGCAAACGGCTGGGAATAGACGGTGACCGAGAAGCAATCCCACTCACACTACAAATCGACCATCGAAAGGTAACCGGGCGGGAGTCATGGGGGGACCAAGACTGCAGAAATCTCTTCAGCGTTGCGGGTACCTCCACTGAGCCCGAGACTTTAGTAGGGTGCATGAAGGAAATCACGCTAGGGGACTTCAAAAACAACCAATGGCCCTGTAGCTCCTTAGGGTATGTCTACACTACCCCCCTAGTTCGAACTAGGGTGGTTAATGTAGTCATACGAACTTGCAAATGAAGCCTGGGATTTGAATTTCCCGGGCTTCATTTGCATGTTGCCGGGCGCTGCCATTTTTAAATGCCGGCTAGTTCGGACTCCGTGCCCGCGGCTACACGGGGCATGAACTAGGTAGTTCGAACTACCTCCTCGTGGAATGAGGAGTAACGGTAGTTCGAACTAGGAAGCCTAGTTCAAACTACCTAGTTCGTGCCCCGTGTAGCCGTGCTGCACGGGGTTCGAACCAGCGGGGATTTAAAAATGGCGGCTCCCCGCTTATGCAAATGAAACCCGGGAAATTCAAATCCCGGGCTTCATTTGCAAGTGCGGTATGCCGACATTACCCCGCTAGTTCGAACTAGGAGGGTAGTGTAGACATACCCCTAGAGAAGAGAAAGTCGAGGTGCGGGGAGTGGATAACAGTCTTCAAAGGGCTGTTCTAAGGAGAGCAAAGAGAACGTGATCGCTTGTGCTCCAGATCCACAAAGTGCAGGGCAAGGCGTGAGTGGCAAAGTTTTCAGCAAGGGAGGTTTGGGTTAGATATTTAGGGTTCTAACGTTAAGCCCTGGCGCAGGTGACCTAAGGAGGTTGTGGAATCCCCGTCAATGGAGGTTTTAAGAACAGCCTGGACAGACGCCTGCCTGGGATGGTCTAGCTTTGGTGCTACCTCAGTGTTGGGGGATGACCTGATGACCTCTTGGGGTCCCTTCCAGGCTGGCGTTTCTGGGATTCTCTGCTTAGGGGAGTGTGTGGATATCAACTGATGGGGAAGGGGTGAGCATATCTTGCGCTTCAGGGCCAAAGCGGGATCACAGTGTAAAGGAGTTGAAAGCACTTTAGCTCCTTGCCCTCTACTTCCTTCATTTCCAATGGTGACCTCCAGGCAAGCGGGAAGGGCGGTGGGCCCTCTATAAATACTGGGTCTTGTGTCCGCTGGTGGATTTCCCAACTGAAATAGCAAGAATCCTGAGAACAAGCTCTGCCTGTCGATAACAATCCTGTTATTGCCAATTCAGCCCCCTATGCAGCTCTGGAGCATATACCTGCTACCGGCATGGACGGGCAGCTTGGTCTCTGGTAGTTTGAGATCTCAGCAAGTACGTTTAATGGCTGCTAAAATTACCAGAACCATCCACTCGGTGGAAATCCAGTTCTGAGCTGTATCGGCCAGATCAGAGATGGGGCAGAGCAGTGTCAGTGTAACCCCCACCCCCTTCTCTGACTTTTGCCTGGTCCCCACAGACAGCAGCTAGTGGAAGGAGCCGCTCCATTAGGGCTCAAAAGAGCTGCACCTCTGTCAACCTCAGCAAGGCCTGTAAAAAGTACGAGGAGCTCGGTGAGTGCGGGTGACCTTAAACCGTCACATGGGGCGGGGGTGGCGGTGCTTCTGGTGTGTGTGTGTGTGTGTGTGTGTGTGTGTGTGTGTGTGTGTGTGTGTGTGTGTGCGCGCACCTTCTTTGGGGTGAAAGGGCACTGCCCAGAGCCTTCCCCAGAGGGCATCACTCGCGGCCCTGTGATCCCAACGTCCCTCCACTAGGAACAGACCCCGGACAAACAGCTCCTCTCATGCAGGCAGTAGAACGGCCATGGGAGGATGGCAGCCTTCGGTCTGGGATGAAAAGGGTGACCGAGGTGAACGCTCTCATGTCCCATTAACAAATCTCACAGCCAGGCTTGAAAATTGTGTCCGGATCCATCGGGCACAGTGTGCGGATGCACGTAGGATACACGCACCGCGCTCCCACGCCTGGCACCGGCAGCACGTGGATACAGCTCTGCCATAGGATGCAGAAACCAGAGTTGAGCAGGCTTGAGACTGTCTGGCGGGGTATCTCCAGTAAACAATGCGAGGAGTAACATGTTCTGTTTTGCCACATTGCTCCATGTGGTGCTCAACTCATGCAAATTTGCAACTGGGGCCAACTGGTCAGCTGGATCAGTAGCCCACTTCGTCAGATGCATGTAGTGGAAATTTCCAGAGGCAGGTTCATCTTCAAGTTGACACAATCAACTCAGGATTAAACAAAGACTGTGAATGGCTCGCTAACTACAAACGCAGCTTCTGCTCTCTTGGAATTCACACCTCCAGATCAGCAGCTAGAAGTGGGCCTCATCCTCCTTGACTGGATCTACCTCGTCATCTCCTGCCTGATCCTGGCCTGCATATTTCTACCTGCCTCTGGAAATTTCCACTACCTGCATCTGACGAAGCGGGTCTTTGCCCACGAAAGCTCATGCTCCTACACTTCAGTTAGTCTATAAGGTGCCACAGGACTCCTCGTCGCTTTTGCAGATTCAGACTAACAGGGCTCCCCCTCTGATACTTGACTCCAGCAGTGTAGACCTGGCCTTAGATTTTCGTTGCATTAACCGGTTTGGCCACACGATGTCACTGGAGCTCCGGCCGCAGGCTGCTCGCAAGCTACCTGAAAGGTGCCAGGACATGAAAGTTACCTGGTCGCTTGGGCCTGCCTCAGCTTTTTGTTCCAGCCAGTGTTGCAATTCCCACTTCATGGATCTGATCTTTTGTAGCTCCAGTGAAGTTCATTGGCTTTCAGGGCAAGGTGTGTAAAGCTGGGTCGTGTTTGAGGCCGGAGATTGCTAAGTATTTCCTCCCGGGGTGTGTGGGTGGGTGGGTGTGTGTGTGTGTGTGTGTGTGTGTGTGTGTGTGTCAGTGAGAGGAGGCTGGAAGGAACCTCTGTTTGATTTAGCTCAGGTTGTATAGCAGAACAGTGCCTTGTTCTGTGCCCTCCGTGCCAAGATAGATCATTATCTCGGTTGAGCTGGGATTTGGACTCTCCTGGCTCACAACAGTCGTGATGCTCCGGTGACCGCTGGGGATTTCCTGCACAAACAACAGTCACACTAAGTTCCTGTATTAATCTCCCTTTCCAGCGGTCGCTGGCATTTTAAGGCTTCAGGGCTGGATGTGTGACTGCTGGACTGGCCCACGCAAAGGGGGAAGGAAGCTGGTGCGCTGCCCCAGCAAGGGGCTGGCCGTCCGGGGCATGCAGCTGCGCTAGGAGGAGCGCGCTCCTCGCCGGACTCCCGGGGCTCTCCTGCAGGCTGCTGCGCTGAGCAGCAGGCGGGTTAAAGGTCCAGCGGGGGGTGCACCCCACACTGGTCTGGGACTGCTCCAACCTTCCCCACCCCAGATCATCCTTTAGGAAGGCCAGGCGGGGCTGAAGCCTTCCCTGCTAGTTGCTTGCTGAGTCGGCCCCAGCTCGGGGCGGGGCAGGGCTACGCCATCGGTGCCAGGGGCCGTGCCCTCGGGGCGGGGCGGGGCTACGCCGTCGGTGCCAGGGGCCGTGCCCTCGGGGCGGGGCGGGGCTACGCCGTCGGTGCCAGGGGCCATGCCCTCGGGGCGGGGCGGGGCTACGCCGTCGGTGCCAGGGGCCATGCCCTCGGGGCGGGGCGGGGCTACGCCATCGGTGCCAGGGGCCATGCCCTTGGGCGGGGCGGGGCTACGCCGTCGGTGCCAGGGGCCGTGCCCTTGGGGAGGGGCGGGGCTACGCCGTCGGTGCCAGGGGCCGTGCCCTCGGGCGGGGCGGGGCTACGCCGTCGGTGCCAGGGGCCGTGCCCTCGGGCGGGGCGGGGCTACGCCATCGGTGCCAGGGGCCGTGCCCTCGGGGCGGGGCGGGGCTACGCCGTCGGTGCCAGGGGCCGTGCCCTCGGGGCGGGGCGGGGCTACGCCATCGGTGCCAGGGGCCATGCCCTTGGGCGGGGCGGGGCTACGTCGTCGGTGCCAGGGGCCGTGCCCTCGGGCGGGGCGGGGCTACGCCGTCGGTGCCAGGGGCCGTGCCCTCGGGCGGGGCGGGGCTACGCCGTCGGTGCCAGGGGCCGTGCCCTCGGGCGGGGCGGGGCTACGCCGTCGGTGCCAGGGGCCGTGCCCTCGGGCCGGGGCGGGGCTACGCCGTCGGTGCCAGGGGCCGTGCCCTCGGGGAGGGGTGGGGCTACGCCATCGGTGCCAGGGGCCGTGCCCTCGGGGCGGGGCTACGCCGTCGGTGCCAGGGGCCGTGCCCTCGGGGCGGGGCGGGGCTACGCCGTCGGTGCCAGGGAGACCGTTTAAATGAAAATCCAAATCCTTGTGCATCGCCCAAGCCGCCCCCTTCCTGTGTTCCAGACCCGAAAACGGAGAGTCTGACTGTCACCATAACCGAGGTCGTCAAGCGGCAAAACTCCAAGTCAAAGAAAAGCTTCAATCAGGTGAGTGGGGCTGGGAAGGGGAGAGTATCCTTAGCTCTGGCCCTGTTGAGGGAGGGGCAGGGGCAGGTTTGAGCCCTGGATCGGCCAGTACCTGGGGTGGGGACCCCCCTGTTGCCATCTGTGAGCTCTGGGCCCCCGCTGGGAGCCTGGCAGAAGGGCCCTGCGTGCGCCTCGCGGTGCCGAGCTGGCCTGTGCCACCACGGCGAGTCTTGTGGCTCCGGGCGTCCTGCCTGTGGCAGCCGCAGCGCAGCGCAGCGAGGGCCGGCAGGCCAAGCGGCTGAGGAAAACCGCCAGGGCGGCCGCCGGAGAAGGTCCCTGCTGTGTGTTCACCTGGCTGTATCGGCGCCTGCACGTCAGGCTGGCAGGTGAGCGCTGGCCGCACAGCGCCTGTTCCGGGGGCGGTGCGGCCGGCTCCTGCCAGCACTGTGGTATCTCAGCGGGGTGCAGAGCTGTAGGGAACAATCGCTCTGTGGGACAGCGAGCAGCTGTGTGCTGGGGGCTGGGATTTGGTGCTGCGTCTGCCCGCGGGGCCGAGACACCTCACCGCTCCTGTGGACGTCCATGTATCGAGCATTCAGCCCGTCCGAGGAGCAGTGTGCACCCAGGTGCCTGAATGTGACCAAGGGGCCTTGTGCCCGGCCCCCCTCTCTGCAAATCTTGGCCCCAAAACGGATGGGTCATGTAGCCGCCGGAGGGGGGAGTCTGAGCGCTCTGTGCCACCAGCACACACCAGCTGGATGACTGGCTGGGTGTCAGTCCTGCGGTCAGAGCCTTTGCCCAGCCTGGGTAAGTGAGCAGGGAGGTCGGCAGTTTGAATCCCAGGAGAGGCCCTTGCTGGTAACTGGGGGCTCTGGCACGAAGAGGACGAGCTGCTGTGGCGTGAGCAAGGTGTCAGGGTCCCTTGGATGGGATGCAGAGGTGGGAGTGTAGGCAACGCCCCCCCGCCCCCACCGCATGGCCGGTTGTGCCCGCATGGCCTTTCAGTCTCGTTTGTCATCCTAGAGCAGTCGTCTCCAGCCCCGTAAGCACAAGATCGCTTTTTGAATTGAAGTGCAATTCAGGATCTACCTCAGACCCAGAACCCCTGGCCCCGCCCTTTCTCTGAGGCCCCGCCCCTGCTCACGCCTTCCTCCCTCTTTCCCCCATCTTTCTCCCTTTCACCAGGCTGGGGCAGAGGGTTGGGGCGCAGGCTCTGGCCTTGGGCTAAGGGCTTTGGAGTGTGAGAGGGGCTCTGAGCTGAGCCTGGGGCAGGGAGTTGGGGCAGGAGGGGGTTCAGGGTGCAGGCGTTTGGGTCTAAGGGGCCCAGGGCTAGGGCAGGGGCTTGCAGTGCAGGGGTTTAGGATTCTGGCTCCAAGTGGACACTGCTTATCTCAGGTGGCTCCTGGCTGGTGGTGCAGTGGGGGGCAAGGCAGGCTCCCCCCTGCCATGGCCCTGCCCCACTCCCCAAAGCAGCCAGCAAACTCCCTCCATCCCAGGCCCTGTGCCCCCCTCCGTTCTGTGAAGACACCAGCGCCCCCTCCTCTCCCTTCCCTGCTCTGTACAGCAAGCGGGAGGCACCGGGGCGGGAGGGCAGCTCCAAGGCAAAGGGCAGGAGATGCAAAGCAGTGGGGGGAGGGGCAGCTGGAGGTCCCCATCTCCTGGTTGGTGACCACTGTCCTGCAGTAAGGAAGACCAACGCCCTGCCCCATGAAATCCTCCCTCTTGAGTTGCCTAGGTCTGCCCCTCCCCCAGCACTAAGGCCGTCTATATCTGGAGCTGGGCCAGGCGTCCCCGCTCGCATGGGCGCTCTCAGGTTAGCTTGAATGGAGCCAGCATGCTAAGCACAGTAGCGCAGCTGGGGCGGTGCGGGCTGCGGCGAGCAGTGGCACAGGCCAGCCGCTCCCAGTGCATATTCTTGGGTTTAGCGGGTTTGTGCGTGGCCCCGAGAGTCCATGCCACTGCTCGAGGCTAGCTTGAGGTGAGCTTGCCCGAGGGCATCCAGGCGAGCTCTGCGTGCAGACATCCCTGCCGTGCCGCGAAAGGGATCCCGGCCGGGCGCTGGCTGGCGCATTCTCGGCCTGACTCGCGGCGTTTCTCTCTCCCGCAGCAAATCAGTGTGTCCCAGATCAAAGTAGACATGGTGGAGATCGTCGGGCTGAAGTGTAGCTTCGCTGTGTGCCTGGATCAGGATGAGCAGAAAATCCTGCAGAGCGTGACGAGGTAGGAAATGGCCAGCAGGTCTCCCTGCCACCGCGGCCAGCCTCCCGCTAGTGACGTGCGCTGGATGTGACAGGCCCCCCGCGCGCCGTGTGAGCCCCCAGCGGACTGATATTGTAGATATTGGGATAGAGAGTACACTTACTAAGTTTGCAGATGATACCAAACTGGGTGGGGTTGCGACTTCTTTGGAGGATAGGGACATAATTCAAAATGACCTTAGCAAGTTAGAGAAATGGTCAGAGGTAAACAGGATGAGGTTTAATAAAGAGAAATGCAAAGTGCTCCACTTAGGAAGGAACAATCAGTTCCATACATACAAGATGGGAAGCGACTGTCTAGGAAGGAGCATGGCGGAAAGGGATCTAGGGGTCATAGTGGACCACAAGTTGATATGAGTCAACAGTGTGATGCTGTTGCAAAAAAAGCAAATATGATTCTAGGTTGTACCAACAGGTGTGTTGTAAGCAAAACTCGTGAAGTCATTCTGCCGCTCTACTCTGCACTAGTTAGGCCTCAGCTGGAGTACTGTGTCCAGTTCTGGGCGCCACATTTCAAGAAAGATGTGGAGAAATTGGAAAGGGTACAGAGAAGAGCGACAAGAATGATTAAAGGTCTAGAGAACATGACCTATGAAGCCAGGCTTCATGAACTGGGCTTGTTTAGTTTGGAAAAAAGAAGATTAAGGGGGGACGTGATAGCGGTTTTCAAATATCTAAAAGGATGTCACAAGGAGGAAGGAGAAAATTTGTTCCTCTTGGTTTCTGAGGACAGGACAAGGAGTAATGGGCTTAAAGTGCAGCAGGGGAGGTTTAGATTGGACATTAGGAAAAAATTCCTAACTGTCAGGGTGGTCAAATGTTGGAATAAATTGCCAAGGGAGGTGGTGGAATCTCCCTCTCTGGAGATATTTAAGAACAGGTTAGATAGACATCTGTCAGGGACAGGGATGGTGTAGACGGAGCTTGGTCCTGCCTTGAGGGCGGGGGGCTGGACTCGATGACCTCTCGAGGTCCCTTCCAGTCCTATGATTCTATGATCCGCCTGCCCCCAGGCCCGACTGTGCTGCTTACCCGTGGCGAGACGTGTTACGCGGGGCTGTAGGGCCATGCTGCAGGTCATGCGCCCTAGCGGGAGCCATTCAACTCACAACCGCCATGTGCATGTGGGTGCAACCAGTGTAGCGAAGCAGGAGCGGGACTGTAGCCCTCCATCCCAGGGTGGATTCTGCACCATGGCGCCCTGCTGTTAGCCAGGAGGTCAGATGAGAAGACTGACTGGCCCCTTCCGCCTTGCAATCGATGAACGTCTAAATCGATTGTTTGCAGTGTAGTAGCCATGTGGGTCCCAGGGTGTCAGAGACAAGCCGGGTGAGGTCATAACCTCTTACTGCACCAGCGTCTGTTGCTGAGAGAGACAAGCTCTCGAGCTACTCGGAGCTTTTCGTCACCTACTCATGCCCCAGCTCGTATCGTAATTTCCATGTTGCTGCAAGACACAAAGGCTACGTCTGCACTGGCATGATTTTCTGGAAATGCTTTTAATGGAAAAGTTTTCCGTTAAAAGCATTTGCGGAAAAGAGCGTCTAGATTGGCACGGACGCTTTTCCTCAAAAGCACTTTTTGCGGAAAAGCATCCATGGCCAATCTAGACACGGTTTTGCGCAAAAAAGCCCCGATCGCCATTTTAGCCATCGGGGCTTTTTTGCGCAAAACAGTTCTGTGCTGTCTACGCTGGCCCTCTTGCGCAAATCATTTGCGCAAGAGGGCTTTTGCCCGAACGGAAGCAGCATAGTATTTCCGCAAGAACACTGAGGATCTTCCATGAGATCGTCAGTGTTCTTGCGGAAATTCAAGCGGCCAGTGTAGACAGCTGGCAAGTTTTCCACAAAAGCAGATGATTTTGCGGAAAAACTTGCCAGTCTAGACACAGCCAAAGGAAATAATTTAAGTTTGACACAGAGAATGCAAAGGGAAAAGGGTTCCACATTCAAATTCAGGGGCAGGGTTTGGTGGTTGGTTGGCTGGCTGGCTGGCTTTTTGGGGCGTTCATTTCCAGAAGTGCCTGTTGATTTTGGAGGCCTCCACTTCTGGGTGCCCAACCTGAGCAACCTTAAAGGGGCTGGTGGGGCAGACACTGGGCACGTCTGCAAATCGGGCCCTTCTCGGAGGCTGTATGTGGTTCCTGCCACCAAAATGGCTTGGCAGCACTCTTACTGCCTCGCCAGCCTCTCCTCGGGCAGCCCCAGCCCTCTGACTCCCATTGCTCATTTGACCTGCAGGTGTGAGGTGTCTGCATGCTACAAGCCCAGGGACGCACTGAGAACATCCCCTTTGGACAACTGCCCCCCAGACCTGCCTGAGTTCTGTTCTCTTCTGTGCTTGCCCATTGCCACCTTCAGCGGAGCACTGCCGTAGAGGAACCAGCGAGGCCGGGGGAACGTCCCGGGCCCCACGCCGCTTCAGACCAGATGTGCCTCCAGCAGATGCCGACAGTTGCAAAAGAAGCCTCCGGAAGAGGAAACGTGTTGCACTTCCTTGGGGTGGGGAACCAGAGCTTCCTGCACCCAGCTGTCTTGCAACTTGAAGCATTAGCACAATGTGTCTAGCATGCCCGCGAGAAGGGGATTTCTGGCAGCTGTCGCCGTTCATGCCCGGGGGAGGGAAGGGGGCTCTTTGTCATCTCCAAGTGGCGTTGCAGTTGGCGGGGTGGAATGCCACTTTCCTGATCATCCGCACTGGGCATCACCTGGCAGCTGGCGTGGATGCTGCAGAGACTGCGCTAGGCGGTGTTGGGGACATACAGAGAGAGCGGGCTCTGTACGTGCTGGGGTGTAGCACGTCACCTTAAACAGCTGGAGAGTTTCCAACTGACCTCCTGACGATGCCCTGGTGATGTTTCACCCAAACTAAATGTGGGGATCTCGCTTCATGTTGCAAATTCTTTGGGATCAGGGGGCAAATCTCTCAATTGTCTGGGGGCTCATTTGCCCCCCAGGCCAAGTCACAACGGTGAAGGAGGAGCTGACTGTGGCTAGCAGGCCATGGCTTGGGTGCCAGCAATCTAGTGCAATAGGCAGGTTCTGAGCGTACGCTCTTCTGGGCACCGCGGTACATTTGCTGAAGAGCCAGAGAGATCGGCTTCTGCATCCTGCTAAATCTCTGAAAGCACAAATTCTGGGGGAGGCACGAGCTCCCCCGTTGAGTGAAAGTTCCCATGGCCATGTCCCTGGCACGGAATGCTGGGTTGGAAACACCCCGGAGAGGTGACCATCTGGTGCTGATGAAACTGCACTTATGGTTCATGGGGGGAAGGAGGCAAGTACAGCTTTGTTGCAGAAGGCCCTGGAGACAGAAACACTAGAGACTCCGCAGTTACAGGATGCCAGGTCCCCTGGGAGAACACCTCTTTCCAGCAGGAAGGACAGTTAACTCCCTTCTTCCTTGTTCCGAGGCTCTAGGAGCCAAGTGCCAGGAAGGTGCAATAGCTGTGAGTACAGTCTGACCACAGAAGCAGTATGAGGTGGAACAGCCTGGTCTGATACTTTTCACCACAAAGCTATTTATTAGTGTTGGTTGGCTTACAGCACTGTTCCTAGCACGCCAACGCATGCATGTCTCTGCTGCCTCGCAGGGCGCTGCTCCAAATGCTGGAGGGAGCTACCATGCCCTTTTGCTAGGCCAGAAGTGGATCACTGCACCTTCTCCTGACACGGCAGTGTAATCTGTGGGTTTGGCATCCACCCATCTCTTGCCCCATTAATGTTGTAAACACTGATGCTTTTGCTGGTCTCGCAAAAATACAGACGAGCAGAAGTGCCCTGTGATGAAGGAAAACAAGCACAAAACCCCTAGGAACGTAGAACCCCATAGAAGATTTTGGGCCTGCCATGCTTTTTGAAAAATGATAGATACTCGTTTCAGGGTGAACTGTACATATGTTGGTCATCAGCAAGTCTGTGTGTCTGTGCTAACTTGTAAAATATTGTTCAGAAAACTTTTTAAAAAATTGTAAAATATTAAATGTTGATTTATTTCCAGAGCAATGTGAGTGCAGAATTTGTGTAAGAAATCAAACATGGTGAGTGCCAAGCAGAGCCAGTCTTAGGGGCGGGCGAGCTGGGCAGTCGCCCGGGGCCACCATTTTCAAGGGCTGCTGCCAGAGCAAAATGTTTTGTTCAACAAATTTTCCCCGGTGATTTTTTTTCTTGAAAAATGTGTGTCCAATATTTTTTTTTAAACCATCTGGCAACCCTACAGGCGATCTGGGCGGTCGCCCAGGGCCACCAATTGGTTAGGACTGGCCCCGGTGCCAAGCAGTTCCTGGTGGTGAAAGGGGAATGGTGTGATGCTTTGGAGTTGTATCTTTTCAATGACAGCAGTGGCTGTAGCCGGTTTCCCAGAGCTAAAACAAATTAATCTCTACAGCGTGAGCAGGAGTATTGGCTATATTACCTGAGCACAGTGACTGGCCCAGAAACTTACGTAGTCCTGCCACTAGAGCAAAGTGAAGACTGACAGTGGGCTAATTTGAGTTACATATGCTTTCCCATAAAAAGAGTAACTGAAATAGATTTCCATTGGATTGAGTAGAAAGAACAAAAGTAAAGTCTCCACGAGAGAGCAATGTATGCGTTTCTTCTCGAATACACTCTAGCCACTTTTCACTGTGCTTGTTTTGCAGATACATACGGAATATTTTTCCCCCAGCACTGTAAGTCTTGCAGTTCCATGACCACAAATAAATGACACCAAGTTGAAATGTGATATATCTAAGCAGGAGGATGGGTTACCCCTTACAGAAAAAAACAAAACAAAAACTATTGTCCTACTGTAAGAGGCTCTTGTAACCCTCTGATAAAATTAGAACAAATAGTATGAATCTGGAATATATTTTCTTTTCTTGAATCTGGGAAAATATACCCCAGACTCATAATATATGTTGCATTCTGGCCTGTGGCTTTCTAGCCAATAGCATCCCTCAAAAAAACAATAGAAAGCAAATAGCTCCTCCGTATTAAATAAGGCTTTTAAAACAACATTTTAATGAATTGTTTCAAGTGTACCCGCACCCTTTTGTGTCCCCTTACTGCGAATATTCAAGAAAACAAGATTTTAGCTGCCAGTCTGAAGGAACTGGCAAATTCCAGAGAATAAGCTTTGAAAAAACATGTGATCGCTTTCTGAACATCTTGGTGACAGCTTTATATCTTTTAGGAATTAGCCATGGAGCTGGTTGAAAATTGTATCAAGTTGGGGAAAAAAGTAACAGCAACAAGAAGAAATTCAAACCAAAATGGAACTCATTTGTTTGACTTTAAAAAAAACAAAACAAATATAACATTTTTGTTTCATTTGTAACTATCCACGGAAAGCCCCTGCCATTTGACAGCCAGGATTAATTCTGATCCTCTAAGTCCAGATAGATGTCGTGGGGATTTAGGAACATTTGCCATTAAAAGGACTAAATGGAGGCCTATGCTAAAATATTCTCTTGCTCGCGCTCTCTCTCTCTCTCTCCTCCTACTGCCTACCCCCCTCTCTCTCAGCTCTCCTCCGCCTCCTGCCTCTCTCTCCGTCTCTTTCTTTCTCTTCTCCCCCCCACCTCTCTCTCTCCCTTTCTCTTCTCCTTCTCCTGCCTCTCTCTCCCCTCCGTTTCTCCCCGCCCCCCCTTCCCCTTCCCCTTCCCTTCCACCGTGGCACTTGGCTGAGTGCTTCCTGCTCAGTCGGGCTGCTGCGTGGGAGGGGGGCGGAGCGGTGACGTACACAGCCAGGGGGCGGGGCCAGGTACGTCATCACCCTCCTTTCCCCTCCCACCACAGGGGAGCCCAAACGGCCCCTTGCACTGCTGGCTACCCCGGTGGCCCGGCGGAGGGGTGCTGCACTCAGCCGAGTGCCACAGTGCGAGGGGAAGGGGGGTGGTGACGTACACAGCCCCGCCCCCTGGCCGTGTACGTCGGTGCCCCGCCCCCCTTCCCGTCCCACCAGGGCTCAGCTGAGTGGCGCAGCGCTAGCACTAGCACCATTCAGCTGGGCCCCGGCAGGGGAGCAAGCGGCGGCAAGTGGCCGTTTGGGGTCCGTGTTCCCCATGCATGGGGAGTGTGGACCCAAAATGGCTGCTTGGCGCCCAGGGCCCAGCTGGGCGACGCTCCCGCCAGGGCCCAGTTGAGCGGTGCCAGCACTGCACAGCTCAGCTGGGCCCAGGTGGGGGAGCAAGCAGCAGCAAGCGGTCGTTTGGGGGTCTGTGCTCCTGGGATGGGGAGCGCGGACCCCAAACGGCTGCTTGCCGCCGCTTGCTCCCCCGCCGGGGCCCAGCTGAGCGGTGGAGGGAGCGGAAGGGGGGCGGGGCACTGACGTACATGGCCAGGGAATGGGGCCGTGTACGTCAGCGTTACAGACGCACAGACAATGGGCTACTATATAGATGAAAATACCGGCATGTCCACCAGTGCACTAATTATCAAAAGAGACACACGTCCCACTCCTAGCCCACAGAAGGTTTTGTTGCAGACTTGGCCTGAATTCCCTGCACTTCTTTGAAAGTCTTATCGGATCTTCTTAGTTCCTTCAGCTTAGTGGAACTGGACCCCGTATGCTTTCCCAAATTTGTGCTGTGGCTGAGTCATCCATGACTTTGAGTCCGCACACCTGAATGGCGTTTGTAAACCAGGATTTGTCTGAATGGAGCTTCCACTCACACGTCCCATCCTGCCCACGCAAGGAAACAGCAGCGCAATGTACCAATAATAGCATATTCTGGCCCCGCCTGTTGGCTAGCAAGAGGAAATTACTTTAACACACAAGTGGGCCACATTACACCCGTCATTCAGAATAGGTTGAAAAACAGGAACTTCGAGGGCTTGTCTGCACTGGGGAAAGGCCAAGTATAGCTATACTGGTTTAATTATATAGCTCTGCCGGTAACTTTCCCTTTGCAAACAAGCCTGTAAGCCACAAAGCTCCAGATCATTCAACCTCTGAAACCTTTGGCCCTCTGGCAGAAAACTTTGGTGAATGAAGTTTATACCTGTACCCAGGTACAGCCTCATTTCCATCGCCAGGTGAGAGCCTTTTAGCAACAGATGAAACACTCCCTCTATGGAGCTCAGTGTCTTCTCAAAGCCATGTAGGACTGCAGCTGCATGAAAGCCCCTTTCTTGTCAAGGGTCCTCTTGCCCTTTCAGTACATGTAGTGCAGACCATGGGAGGGCTGGGTTGGAGTTTAACAACACCCAATGTGGGAAAGGCATCGGAAAGGTTTGCCTTTGCTCTGCAAGCTCTGCTAAGCCATAGCACCGGCGGGCATCTCCTCGGCTGTTAGAGCTAAGCAGGGATACACCAGGTCTGTGTTTGGATAAGAGAACCGGAGGGAACCAAGATGATATGCGAGGGACTTGTCATGTTCTGTAGGTGGCAGGACGACATGCGGCAAGGAAATTGTCCGGACTTTCCACTAGCCAGGTTACTGGGAATTGGCTCTGTTATGAGTAGTTTTTGTTGCCCACTTGTTTGTTCAATGTAATGTTTCTGATCACTTCCTCTTGCTATGTAAATGGTTCTTGTAAGTAACAAGGTCAATGTGTTCTTCGTACATTCTTTCTGCTTCCTGGTAGACAAGGTGGTTTGTGGCTTTAAGATACAATGGACGACACTGAAGTAAATTCTACTCATAAGTGGGAGCAAAGGAGATGGTGCTCACAGCCATATTAATTTGACAGGGCTAATCCCCAGAATTAAGTTTTATGGAGCTGAGCTTTATTGCTTACCATATAATACTGTATTGGAATTGTTTGCAGATATTTAATCAGCTCTAAACTATAAGGAACATTAGCAGAAGAATGATTTAGCCTTCCAGGCACATTAAATGTTTCATTGTTTGTGTTGACAGGATTAGAATTAACTAGATCTTACTGCCTAATTGATACAAGTAATTCATAAACCCATGACAGCACTTCACCTTTTTACTGTGTGCTCAGTTTGTCATTTCCACACATTGTTTGTTTGCTATTAAGATACCAAATAATTCCTGAGAATAATTCTGATTCAGTCTTAGAACTGGGTGGAACAAAAACAATTATTAAAAATGCAGATTTGGCAACACTGAAACTTTTTGTGAATTGATGTTGATTTCACTGAATTGTTTTGGTTGAAAAACAAAAAGCAAACAAAAAAAGGAAAAAAAGAAACATTGCATTTTGACACTCCCGCAATGAAAGTTTTTTTTGTTTGAAATGCTTTAGTTTTGAAAATTCCTTTATTTTTATTTTTTTTAAAGTTACAAAAATGTCAACAGTAAAATAGTTTTACAGTTTTCAGAATGCCCAGTGACCCCAAAAGTCCACTATTCACATAGATCTCACCCTCACCCATTCACAGTTACTTTGCAGTGGTAAGTATGCAATGGTGAAGCCAGAGCTGTTCAGATAGGGCATACTGCTCCTAAGGGCCCTCGACTAATACACCCAGTGGAAAGACTGGGGCCATGCTTTGTTTGGGAAGAACATAATTATTAAATCTGGGGTCCTGTGTGAACAGTCATGATTAGAAAGTCAACATTTGCTTCCCCCAATAGTCCCAGGTTTTCACTTTTCCTCTCACTGTTTCACTGGAAATCTATGTGGGCTGGGCGGGAGGGGGAAGGGGAAGGGAGAGAGCAAAATCATTGCAACATTCATACCGGGACACTTTTGCAATATTTGCCCAGTTCTGGAATGAGCCCAGACTAGCGTTTGGCACACTGAGACGTTTGCTATGGGTGGGCTGATGCTTCCAGTCCTTTTCACATAGACCATCCAATCGCCCTAGAAAGGAACGGGGGTTTGGCTACCACCAAACTGGCTACCAGTTGTCACCGTGGACCTGGTCAAGCGTCATAGCTCATCCATTCCTGTTGCAAGCAATCTACAGGCCGCTGTTGCATTACAAGAATCCCCTGGAACCGTTGCCTCTCACTGGCCAGACCTTCACGAGAACTGAAAAACTCTCATGAATTTTCTCCTGTGTCACTTTGGACGGTACGTGCAGCTACACCCTGTCGCAGTGGAAGGAGGTGGCAGCCCACTCCAGGCAGCCCACGTGCGACTGCTTCACGGTTTGTTTTCTGATCGTCTCTGGGGCCCCACGTGGCAGCAGACAGCTAGAGAGAGACCCTGCCCTGTAGGGCGAGCGCCACAAAGGGCTCCAGCATTGCACTGCCTAGCTTGTAGGAGCCCAGCTGTCTATTGGAAGCCTCCGAGGCTCCACCCCAATGAGATGCTGTGACGCGCGTTGGGGTTTTCCCGTCTCCTGCACCCCCGTAGTGGCACGGACAGACTCTACCAGCCAGTAGAACAGAGGGAGTTTACTGCTTCTCCAGGATACAGCACAGCACAGATGTCATCTGGTTCCAGGGCAGGCCTAGGATGCCTCAGCCCCCCTTGAGATGGGGGAGCCTGGGCCCCTAAATCCCAGCCTGTTGCCTAGGCTGCTTCCTCCATGATACCAGCCAGAAACCAACTAACTCACATCCAGCCCTGCCCCCAGCCAGTGCTCCACTCCCCTTCTTCCCATTGTTCCGCTCCCTGGGAGATCACTGGTCAGACAGGTTCAGAGCCCCCTGCATAATGACTCATCCCCTGCCCTGCTGGGCCGTGCTGCAGCCAGCAGCCAGTGAAGGCCACTCACAACCCACTGCCCAGCCTAGCAACCAGCAAGGTACCCTCCGCTACGTCACAGGTGCCCAGGGCCTGGGAAGTCAGGTATTCTCAGAAGGGAGCAGGGGAGCTGCCTGGGCTAGCCAGGCCTCCAGGCCAGAGGAAGGGGGCGGGACTCAGCCCCAGATGGTTGTACGCTGGCACCTAACTACTATTGATCTGAACCATGGCACCTGGCTGATGGGCTAGAGGGAGGTATCTGTGTCTTCCCAGGAGTCCCAGCCATCAATTCCTGGCATGAGAGTGAAGGACTCCTCCCCGTCAGGCTCCCTATCCCAGTGCCCTCCCTTGGGCTGGGGGAGCCCCAGATTCAAAGCGTTGCTCGGCTTCCTATGGGCCAGAGTTGTGAATTCCTGTTTCCCACCTCGCAGGTGGGTGCCCACTGGGTGGGTCTGTCAGTCTGCACGAGGAAGCTGTTCTCCCTTGTATCAATGTTCAAGGAGGGGCGGAGCAAGAGAGACGTGGTAGCGGTTAACATATGGCCATGGGAGAGCTGGGCTCAGCTCCCTACTCCAAACGGGATACACAGACGGGGCCTGGAGGCTGGTCTGTCCCATGCCCTGGGCAGTAGGCTGCCTTTGCAGACAAAGCCGGGCACCCTTCCCCATGGCATTCCTCGCCTCTTCCTGCTTCGTCTCACCGCTATGTTCACCAGGAGGTGAAAAGTTTTTTAGAAACACGCCACAGACCCCGAGGAAGATGCGTCATCACCAGCAAGAACACAAGCCAGCACTGGACGCTAACAATTGGTTACAATTTCTCAGAAGCTCAATCTTTTATTAGCCCTTTGGGCATTATTTATAAACTAGCCACTTAGCCTGTCATAAGACGGGATTTTCAGGTCTCTCCTCCACGTCGGTCTTCTCTCCTGAGCCTCCGGTCTCTCGCTCCATCTCTCTCTCTCCTCCTACTGCCTCCCCCTCTCTCTCTCTCAGCTCTCCTCCCCTCCTGCCTCTCTCTTTCTCTTCTCCTCCCCCTCCTGCCACTCCGTGCTGCATGGGGAGCGTGGAGCCCAAACGGTCGCTTGTGCCACTTACTCCCACGCGGCGGCCTGGCTGAGCGGTGCAGAAGTCAGCCAAGCGCCATGGCGGGAGGCGAAGGGGGGCAGGGCAGTGACGTTCACGGCCAAGGGGCGGGGCCTGGAGCCGCTGTCACACCACACGTCACCGCCCCGTCCCCCCTTTGCCTCCCACTGTGGCGCTCGGCTGACTTCTGTGCCGCTCAGCCAGGCCGCCACGGGGGAGCAAGCGGCGCAAGCGGCCATTTGGGCCCCGCAATCCCCTGCAGCATGGGCCACCCAGAGGGAACAGCCAGCATTTCAGCAACAGCGCCCCCCAGAGGGAACAGCCAGCATTTCAGCAACAGCGCCCCCCAGAGGGAACAGCCAGCATTTCAGCAACAGCGTCACCCAGAGGGAACAGCCAGCATTTCAGCAACAGCATCACCCAGAGGGAACAGCCAGCATTTCAGCAACAGCGTCGCCCGGAGGGAACAGCCAGCATTTCAGCAACAGCGCCCCCCAGAGGGAACAGCCAGCATTTCAGCAACAGCGTCGCCCGGAGGGAACAGCCAGCATTTCAGCAACAGCGTTGCCCAGAGGGAACGGCCAGCATTTCAGCAACAGCGCCCCCCAGAGGGAACAGCCAGCATTTCAGCAACAGCGCCGCACAGAGGGAACAGCCAGCATTTCAGTAACAGCGTCGCCCAGAGGGAACGGCCAGCATTTCAGCAACAGCGCCGCACAGAGGGAACAGCCAGCATTTCAGCAACAGCGCCGCCCGGAGGGAACGGCCAGCATTTCAGCAACAGCGTCGCCCAGAGGGAACGGCCAGCATTTCAGCAACAGCGTCGCCCGGAGGGAACGGCCAGCATTTCAGCAACAGCGTCGCCCAGAGGGAACGGCCAGCATTTCAGCAACAGCGTCGCCCGGAGGGAACGGCCAGCATTTCAGCAACAGTGTCGCCCGGAGGGAACGGCCAGCATTTCAGGCAACAGCGCACCCAGAGGGAACAGCCAGCATTTCAGCATTACAGAGTCACAGACATTGGGCTACTATATATACGATGTACCTTTAATGAAGCAACAAGGAGTCCTGTGGCACCTTATAGACTAACAGATTTATTGGAGCATGAAAGCTTATTGCTTTTTGCCCACGAAAGCTTATGCTCCAATAAATCTGTTGGTCTATAAGGTGCCACAGGACTCTTTGTCGCTTTTGCAGATCCAGACTAGCATGGCTCCCCCTCTGATACTTTAATGAAGCGTGAGCTGCATTCCCTTCGCTCACACCCTCATCCGCCACAAAACAGGAAAGCCTAGAACAGCAACTGCCCGAAATCATTAAGGAAAAATTCAGCAAATAAAAACCCATATACGGCCTCTCGCCATGACAGACTATCCTGCTGTCAGCTGCTTTTAATCTGAGACACTTTCTTCCTTTCCGGGCTGCCCCCAATGCTAGAGATGTGGGTGGGAAGAGAATTTGTAAACATCACAGGATGTTACAGGTGGCTGATATGAGGCTTAACGCCCACTTGGCACATCCTCACAGACCCACCCAGTACAGTTGTATTTGAAGCTCCCTCTGAGAGATGCACCACCAAAGATTAGTATGAATTAATACGGCCTCCTATGGTGTTAGTTTGTCCCCTATTACCAGTGAATTGAAAGAACGCGGCAGTTTTTTTGATCACGGTAAACCTCATTTTACGAGGAACAACGCCTTTTTTTGAAAGTACTCTTTCAAAAAGGCGCCATTGAATGCAAACTGCTTTTTCAAAAGAAAGCATCTAGACTCTCTTTCAAAAAGCGGCTCGCTTTGTCGAAAAATCTACTTGCAGTCTAGATGCTCTCTTTCGAACGAGGCTTGTAGTCTAGATGTACCCAGTGTTTCATTAACTTTCCCCTCTGTCTTCTTTTCTTCCCCCCTCACCCCAACGTGTAGGAAAGAGGGAACACAAAGAAAAAATTATACATGGAAAAATTAAAATAAATTGCAAAACATTTTGCAAATTATCTTTCAAAAAAATTTTTTTTAGCAAAAAAAAATGTATAGCCAGAATTTAATGAGTCTGAGAAATGTTGACCGGGTCTCTGTGACACGTTATTCATTGATAGGAATCATGTCAAAAGGGTGTTTTTTCACAAGACTGGATGACTGTAAAATCACCTCCTCATGACCAAGAACAGAGTCTTTATCCCCAGTGAAAAGTGTTTTCACTGAGGAACCTTGAGAAATACAGTCTGTGATTTATGTAAGCATAACACACATAGGGTACGTCTAGACTACATGCCTCTGGCGACAGAGGCAAGTAGATTAGGCTACCCGACAGAGTAAAATGAAGCGGCGATTTAAATAATCGCCGCTTCATTTAAATTTACATGGCTGCCGCGCTGAGCCGACAAACAGCTGATCAGCTGTTTGTCGGCTCAGCGCGATAGTCTGGACGCTCCCCTGCCGACATCAAAGGGAGCTGTCGACAACCCAGGTATGCGGCAGCCATGTAAATTCAGCGCGGCAGCCATGTAAATTTAAATGAAGCGGCGATTATTTAAATCGCCGCTTCATTTTACTCTGTCGGGTAGCCTAATCTACATGCCTCTGTCGCCAGAGGCATGCAGTCTAGACGTACCCATAGTAGATCTATGACACTCTCTCAATGACTTAACCACCTGCATTCTGCTACAAAGACCTTTTACATCTGCACTTGAAAGGGAATCCTCTGAACTGTCATTCATGTTAAAATTCGACACTTTCCATAAAGGACTCAACAAACATTTGAACTATCTCACCCATTACCAAGATAGTTTCCCCAATTATCACCTCTAATACCATTAACTCACAAACATCCCACTCTCCCTACCTCTAATATCATCAATTCACAGACACTTACCTTCCTTCCTCCCCCTTCCCACCCCCCACACCCCCCTCCTGTTCTGCAATGTGATTTGTCCTTTTCATATTTGTTCATTTTTTTTAATTGTATCCTTTGGTATATATGGCTGTGACTACTTTCTTCCACTATTTGATCTGAGGAAGTGGGTCTGGCCCACGAAAGCTCATCACCTAATAAATCATCTTGTTAGTCTTTAAAGTGCTACATTGTCCTGCATTTTGCTCCATAGTAGATCTAGGTAGCAGACCCAAAAACCACTGCTTCTGTTTCATGGACTAGAGGTGCCACTTTGAGGCCATTACTGCCCATATCTGTACTCTCCATTAGTTTGTGGCTTGCTAATTGGGCACAATGATGTGGTGTTAAATATGTGATTAATTTCCAGTCTTCTCAATTTTTGCTGAATTCAGAGTGGAATCTCTAAAGGCATTGCTGGTTCCTCTCCCAGAAACCCCAACTAATCTCTCCCTCTTTCAGTCTATCCCTTTCAACTATTTGAATTGCTTCTCTTTCGATTGGCCCGCAGTCATGTTTCCTGCTTGTAGTTCTTGTACATTCAGATTTCAAACGACGTGGTGGTTTCATGCCCCACAGTGTATGTTGTGTATGAGGAACCTGGAGTCCCATGCTTGGCTCAGAGCTAATGCCAGGGAGGGGCTTTTCTCCTGAAAAGGAATTTCAGCAGAACATTTGTCACTGTTTGTCGTGTCCATTCACACATTCATTCATTTGTTCCTTTGTTTATTTGTTTATTGGGTGGGGCTTGTAAAAAACAAACAAACAACCCCTATGAACTGGAAATTATTCATTTTTGGGTAAATGAAAAAGAACATTTTTGGGTTTTGACCAAATTTGGGATATTTTTAATGAAAAAAGCCATTGTGTTGAAAAAAAATGTTATGGCAGAAACTGCCAGAAACTGGATTGAACGACGGAGGATGGATCATGTGATAATTGCCCTGTTCTGTTCATTGCCTCTGAAGCCTGTGGAATCGAACACTGCCAGAGCACGGGATATTGGGCCAAGCGGACCGTTGATCTGACCCAGTGGGTCCGTTCTTAGGGTCTTGTTCTGCAACATTTTCAACCTTGTTTTTCATGTCTCTGTAGATCTGCACCCAGCTTCAGGTGGGACAACTGACTGACCTGGAATGACCTTGTCAGCAAGCCCTGCATTTCTACACTGGCATGTAGGGTGAGACCTTGCACATGGCCACAGCATGTGGGAGGCCACAGTGCGGAGGGAGCCATTTGTGGGAGGGCACGGTGCGGAAGGAGCCATTTGTGGGAGGGCACGGTGTGGAAGGAGCCATTTGTGGGAGGGCACGGCGTGGAAGGCGCCATTTGTGGGAGGGCACGGTGCGGAAGGAGCCATTTGTGGGAGGGCACGGTGTGGAAGGAGCCATTTGTGGGAGGGCACGGCGTGGAATGCGCCATTTATGGGAGGGCACGGTGTGGAAGGAGCCATTTGTGGGAGGGCACGGCGTGGAAGGCGCCATTTGTGGGAGGGCACGGCGTGGAAGGCGCCATTTGTGGGAGGGCACGGCGCGGAAGGAGCCATTTGTGGGAGGGCACGGCGCGGAAGGAGCCATTTGTGGGAGGGCACGGCGCGGAAGGAGCCATTTGTGGGAGGGCACGGCGTGGAAGGCGCCATTTGTGGGAGGGCACGGCGCGGAAGGAGCCATTTGTGGGAGGGCACACTGTTGCAGAGGGCGGTTTGGCGATAAACAGCCATATGGCTTGTCTTGTTCTGCCACATACTATGGGGCAGCACAGGGAGATGACAGGAATTGAAAGCGTCCATCCACGGCTCTTCCGGCTTCTTTTGCTCCCATGTTTCACTTATGTATAAGCCACATCGCAGTGATGCCGTCCAGTTGCTTGGCTCCCTGTCGGGATGGAACACGGAGCCGTGGGGATTTTTCTACATGCCCAGGATAAGGCCGAGCAAGCGCCTTCTTCACAGCATCTAACACATGGCTTCCTTGGGGAAACGGGACTCAAATCCCTGCTTTCTCCTGTCTCCCTGGAAGGTGTGGAGTGAACAGCCCTGCGGACCCACATGCTCTAGCTCTCCGCTGAGCAGGTCCAGTACAGCTCCCTCCCTCCCAAGCCAGAAGGACAAGCTCACAGGGGAAGAATCTCCATTTGCCTTCTCTCCTTGGCTTCCCTGTTGACGCTGCGAGCTGCAGGCCAGGTTACCTTGGGGCATCTGCAGCGGTGAGAGAGAGAGAACCACTTCCTCGTCTCATGCCACAGCCCCACGGGATCCATTTGACCACTCCTGCCTCTGCAAAGCTCCTGTCTGAGGGGGGCGTGAGTGCGGAGTCTTCAGCAATGCCCGATGCAGGGCACGGGTCCCCAAAAGGGTTCATAGATCCTGAGGCAGAAGGGACCACGGTGATCACGGAGTCCCACGTCCAGTACAACATTCCTAGAGCAGATCTTTTAGAAACGTTTCCTGTCTTGATTTTTGTCAGCGAGGGGTCTCACTGCAACCCCGACCCAATGGCTAATCCCTCTCGCCATGGAAAACGAGCTCGTTATTCCCGGTCCTCGTTTGTCTGGCTTCAATTTCCAGCCCTACGCTCATGCCAGACCTTTCTCTGCTGGATTGACGAGCCTCTTACCAAATCTTGGTTCCCCCTGTAGATACTTACAGACTGTAATCGTCATCCCTGGACCTTCTCTTTGCAAGACCTACTGGATTAAGCGCCTTGCTCCTATCACTTTAAGGCAGGTTTTTGAATCCTTTAATCGTTCTCATGGTTCTTCTCTGAACCCTCCCCAGTTTATCAACGTCCTCTTTGAATTGTGGTCACCCTGACAGCATCTGGGATTCCTGCAGCTGTGAGACCAATGCCTAACACAGACGTAACAACGTCTCTACTCCCACTCCAGATTCCCATGCTTATAAAACCCAGGATAAAATCCTAGCACTGGACGGGACCTCGAGAGGGCAGCGAGTCCAGTCCCTGCCCTCACGGCAGCACCAAGCACCATCTAGATCACCCCTGATAGGTGTCTGTCTAACCTGCTCTTAAATATCTCCAGCGATGGGGATTCCACAACCTCCCTGGGCAATTTATCCCAGTGTTTAACCACCCTGAGAGGAACTTTTTCCTAATGTCCAACCTAAACCTCCCTTGCTGCAACTTAAGCCCATTGCTTCTTGTCCTGTTCTCAGAGGTTAAGGAGAACAATTTTTCTCCCTCCTCTTAGGCTTTGAAAGCTGCTATCGTGTCCTTTCTCAATCTTTTTTCCAAACTAAACAAACCCAATTCTTTCAGTCTTCCCTCACAGGTCATATTTTCTAGCACTTTAATCCTTTTTGTTGCTTTTCTCTGGACCTTCTCCAATTTTTCCACAGTTTCTTGAAATGTGGGGCCCAGAACTGGACACAATCCTCCAACTGAGGCCTAATCAACACAGAGTAGAGCTGAAGAATGACTTCTCGTGTCTTGCTTGTAACACTCCTGTTAATGCCTCCCAGTTTTTTTTGCAACAATATCCCACTGTTGACTCCTCTTTAGCTTGTGGTTCACTATGACCCCTAGATGCCTTTCCACAGCTCTCCTTCCTAGACAGTCACTTACCATCCTGTGTGTGTGAAACTGATTCTTCCTCTCTCTAAGTGGAGCACTTTGTATTTGTCCTTATTAAACTTCATTCTATTTACCTCAGAGCATTTCTCCAGTTTGTCCAGACCATTTTGAATGATGACCCTACCCTCCAAATCGTATCCGCGCCTTTGGCACCGTGCCGCAATGGGAGCGCACGTTCGGCTCATCCCCAAACTTCTTGGGCGTCCCTGTTTCCCGGGACAGAGTCCTGCGCTCCGTACATATGGCTGCCATTCTTTGTTCCCAGAGTCACACGCTTGCCTTTTAATCCGGCTATAAATGTATCTTGCGTGCGGCCGGCCCACCGAGTGCTGTCTGGCGGGACCTGAGCAGCCTCTTGGGGCTGAGAGGAGGGTGAGACTGCCATGGAGCGCCACCCTCTCCTTTTCCCTCCAAAACTCCACAGTGCACTTGGAGAAGGGTTTCCACACGGCCAGAAGAAGCAAACAGGGTGGGGGAGAGGGGCTATCCCTACGCGGTGACAGATTAATACAATGGGAGACAGCCTGCCAGCACCTTTTGTATTTGTCAGGAGCCATTGCCCACGGCTCAGAGAGCGGGCCGGGGGTCTGTGACAGGGAGGCTCCTAGAGAGGGATGAAATGACGTGAGGGGAAATGCAGGCCTCACTGGCATTGGCCCTATTTGGGTTTCGGTGAGCAGAGACCTGGGACCGTGCGCCAGGCCAGCCCTGTGTGTGCAGAAGGGACAATGGGACAAAATGGGAAGTGAGGAAGACCAGAAAAACACATCCATTTTCCAGCTACAGAAATGTCTCTTCACCCGCCCCTGCCCCCTCCCCTAGCCAGTATTTCCCAGAGATGAGTCAAAACCAGACTCTTAACTTAAACTTCCCTGAATTTCAGGCCGGGGTAGGGGAGAAGGAGGGATCGATTCCAATCCCTGGCTCCAAAATGGCTACTCAGATCTTGGGCAGTGTTCCCCCCTAATTTTTTCCAGAAAAATTCACAGAGCCACATGACTTCAGCATCTATCACGGGAGAAAAAAATGCACCACGCTGCACCAGGGCAGGAAACCTCCTCTTGGTCTGACATAGTCCCCTGCGGTCTGAAAAATCCTGCCCGGACTCGTGTCCGAGGAGAGAGCTTCTCCCGTGTCTGATCTGTGAGCAGGCGTTTCTAACCAATCACGTTAAATCACACTGGACAGAATGCGCCGGAGACAGGTCGCAGGACTGGCAAAGTGCAGTGTATTTACAGATGCAGCCCGGATGCCTTTGTTTCCCCACAACAGCACCGTTGCATCCTGAAGGACTCGGTTGTGTGGCCGACAAAGGGCCATTCCGCGTTCAGATTCAGACCAAGATGAACGCCATGTGCTCCCTCCGCCCTGGGGACTTGACGTTTGTGCTTTCTTAATCCACACTAAAGGCAATGCAGACTGGTTTTGCTTCGTGTCAGAGGAAAGCCTTTTACCTCTGGGTTGCCAGTTCAAACCCAGCTCAGGCTGGCGGGGCGCTTGAGTTGTCTAGGAGCTGTGAAATGATTCCGAGGAGCCTTAGCTCGTTCTCAGGAGATACATGTCCATAAACCCAGCACCTCATCCAGAGTGAATGGGCAGTCTTGTTGGAGGGGCCCCGGAGGGTGCTATGCTCTGTCTCACCTGCCGTACAAACAGTGTTAAGCCAAGCGCATAACTTGGAGGGTTGGACTAGTCCGTAGAGAACAGCAATCCGGGGTATGTGTGGCTTCCTTAAGATAGTGGATTTCATGGTGGAGGAAGACAGGGGACCAACAGAAACAGGGATGGTAAAATTCAGGGTGGAAGAGGCACCAAAGACCCAAACGGCCACTGGCGACAGTAACATAGAGGGTCCTGCAGCATTCCACTGGAACGATTTGCAAGCCGGGTTGTCCACTGTCCAAGCGGGAGCAGGCCAATGGGGAAAGCCAGACTGTAAAATGCCAAAATTCACCACTTCAGACCCGTGAGGAAGAACTGCAGCGCTAACCCTGCTGCGCACGAGGAAGCTATTGGAACGCTTCAACCGCGGAAAATCGGCTGCCAGGTTAGCTCAAGCGATAAGCTCTGCTTCTGCATTCTGAGCCCACGGCAGCCTCCAGCGCCCTTGCAGCACTCGGCACCAATGTGTAACCACAGGGTCGGCAAACGTGAGTCAGGCTCCTGCGCCAGGAATGGAGCTGCTGTGTCAGTACCAAAGGAAACTGGTGGTGAGATGACTCAGTGTCCTCCTCTTCTGACCGAGGACCTTAGGCAACCAACTGATCCTTGGAAAGTAAGTACCAGGGAGGCTGAAAGTTCAGAAACTGGAAATTGTGGGTGAAAAGGGAAGTCTGAAGCATGAGAAGGGGTGAGAGCAGCCAGGGTACGTCTGGGCGAGGCTCCCGCCTTGCTAGCTGCTCACTGGGATCTGACGAACCCGCAGGTACCTTTGAAGGGATCGTAGAAATTTAGGGCTAGATGGAGCCTCAAGAGCTCCTCAATCCAGCCCCCTGCTCTGAGGTGCACCACGTAACCCTACCCATCCCTGGCAGGTGCTTGTCCAACCTGTCCTCAGAAGCCTCCAGCGATGGGGATTCCACAGCCTCCCTCACAGCCTCGCAACCCCTAGCATTAGAAAGTGCCCTTAACGGTTAACCAAAATCTTCAGTGGGACTGCCTGCTGAGCTGGTGGTGGATCCGCTGCACTGCTGTTAGATCGGGGCCTGGTCTCTCCAACTGGACTGCCAGCCACTCTGCCGATGGCCCCGTCGGTGCTGGCTGTTAGGCAACACTACCCTGGATCAAACGGCTGCTGTATTGACTCTGTTAGGCCATGAATCCCGGCATCCATGGGCCACCCTAATTCACTTGGGCAGATAGGCCCCACTGCCCTGAGCCCTGGGACCACTGCGGTGACCATAGGCTTGGACCTTGCGAGGTCTGAGACCACCCAACAGACTGAGCAGCAGCGTCCACACACCCACTGGCCAGTGCTCGGAGATTCTGCATCTGTGAGCGGAGGGAGTTCTGTCTCGTGCGCCGATATTGACGTCACGTGAGCGTGTTCGGTGCCACCGCGACACCCACCAGTTACTAACAATATGTGCATGTCCCATTGTTATGGGAGAAAGCCCCACTTACTGTGCGCGCGCATTAGAGCCTGCCCCTCTTCTGCCCTGTGACACAGCTGGCTCCCCTGGCTCCTCCCCCACCCCCCACTACTCCCCCTGCCAGCCCCACGGTCCCAGTCCCAGGCGATAGCACTCACCCGCCTGCCCCACGGCCCCAGTCCCAGGCGATAGCACTCACCCGCCTGCCCCACGGCCCCAGTCCCAGGCGATAGCACTCACCCGCCTGCCCCACGGCCCCAGTCCCAGGCGATAGCACTCACCCGCCTGCCCCACGGCCCCAGTCCCAGGCAATAGCACTCACCCGCCTGCCCCACGGCCCCAATCCCAGATAGCAGCAGCCACCTGCCTGCCCCACGGCCCCAGTCCCAGGCAATAGCACTCACCCGCCTGCCCCACGGCCCCAATCCCAGATAGCAGCAGCCACCTGCCTGCCCCACGGCCCCAGTCCCAGGCAATAGCACTCACCCGCCTGCCCCACGGCCCCAATCTCAGGCAATAGCAGCAGCCACCCACCTGCCCCACGGCCCCAATCCCAGATAGCAGCAGCCGCCCGCCTCCCCCACGGCCCCAATCCCAGATAGCAGCAGCCGCCCGCCTGCCCCACGGCCCCAATCCCAGGCGGTAGCAGCCGCCCGCCTGCCCCACGGCCCCAATCCCAGGCGGTAGCAGCCGCCCGCCTCCCCCACGGCCCCAATCCCAGGCGGTAGCAGCCATCCGCCTGCCCCACGGCCCCAATCCCAGGCGGTAGCAGCCGCCCGCCTGCCCCACGGCCCCAATCCCAGGCGGTAGCAGCCGCCCGCCTCCCCCATGGCCCCAATCCCAGGCGGTAGCAGCCGCCCGTCTCCCCCACGGCCCCAATCCCAGGCGGTAGCAGCCGCCCGCCTGCCCCACGGCCCCAATCCCAGGCGGTAGCAGCCGTCCTCCATGTGGACTCAGCCCTGGTGGCAGCTGCTTCCCAACATGGTTTGGGCCCAGGCGGCAGCCAGAGCAGCCACCTGCTGCTGCAGTCGTGACCACAGCCCTGCCCCCACCCACCACATGGCCCTGGCTGTGGGAGCAGCCACGCCACTCACCTTCCAGGCCCCTGGCAGGTGAGTGCTGCTGTGCGGCTCTGCGAAGGAGGTGGGAGGGCTCAGAATGTTTTGCGCGTGGCCACGCAGCTGCACATCTGAGCGGGGACACTGCCACGGCCCCCCTTACAGGACAAGGTGTGCATGCACTGCCACGAGTCCCAGGAGTAACATTAGCCTTTTATGCAACAGCGTCACATTGGTGCATCATATTCAAGTTGTGATCCACTGTAGATTGGCAGAGGCCCTGGAGGTTTTTCGCCTTCCTCTGTAGCATGGGGTACAGATCACAGCTGGAGGATTCTCTGCATCTTGGGGTCTTCAAAGTATTTGAAGGCTTCAATATCTGAGCTATAGGTGAGAGGATTATTCTAGGAGGGGTGGGTGAGATTTTGTGGCCTGCACTGTGCAGGGGGTCAGACTAGATGATCATAATGGTCCCTTCTGACCTTAAAGTCTGTGAGTCTATAACGCGCGGATCATTTTCAGCACTACTAATGGGTAGCCACTTATTCCCTGTTTTGTATGTGTGCATTCCCATTTTCCTTTCTAAGTGTGGTCCTTTCCACTTCCCTCTAGTGAATGTAATGTTACTGATTCCAAATCAATTCTCTAATTTGTCCAGTTAGATTTGAAATGCAATCCTGGTTTCAGAAAGTTGGGATATGTAAAAATGAGTAACCTGGGATGGCTATACACAGGTGGTTAAGAAGTTCAGCCACAGCATTACACCTGAACATGTTTTTTCCCTTTGTTTCTACAGTCTGGAAAGCTAGATTAAGAGTCCAGCCAAAATAGGTATTATCCTTCCTGATGTATAAACATGTTCTTTCTCTTCATTACTGTAGCCTAGAAAAATAGTTAAGCATACAGCTGCTCCTCTTTGTTGTATCTTTTACTTACCCTCACTGACGCTGAATAAAATATTTTCAGGGCTACATCTCTTATAATCTCTGTAACCTATTGATCTGGAAAGTTTGTAGCATAGGAAAGTGTTGATTTAATTAGAAATTCTGTAAATAGTAATTAGGGGCAGGTATAATAATATTCATCACCTGCTTATTAATATTCATTGTGTAGGAGTTAACATTACTAATAAGGTTTTAGGGAAAGTGGTGATAGATGTGTGAATTAACATACTAAAATACGTAAAAGAGTATAATTGGTGCAAATTGTTGCCAGTTAGACGTTGTGTTGGGGGTCCAAGGTAAACGCGCGTGGGAAAAAGGCAGTTCCATTGACCCCAGCTGCTCCTGGGTCACCTGTTTCTTCTTTAGCTCAGAAGTTCTGTCATTCCCACCCAGCTTGCTGGCATTTGCAAATTTTAAAAGTGTCCTCCCTGCTCTATTATCCAAGTCATGAATGAAAATACTGAATAGTACCAGCCCCAAGCCTGACCCTGTGGGGTCCCCCACAACCCTCCTAGTTGGACAGCGAACCATCGCTCATTACTCTCTGAGGACGGGCCTTCAACCAATTGGGTATCCACTGTATAATAATTTAATCTAGGCCACATTGCCCTGCTTGGCTTACGAAAATGCCAGGAGGGACAGGTCAAAAGCCTTGCTACGATTATGCTCTATAATGTCACTGCTTGCCCCATCTGCTTGGCCAGTAAGCCTGTGAAAGAAGGAAATTCAGTCAGTGGTTCCTGACAAATCCATGCTGGCTATTGCTTATGCCCGATTACTCTCTAGATCGGGGTGGGCAATAACATGGCGGCAGTTCGCCAGGGTTAGCCCCGGGCAGGCTACAGCTGTTATATTTACCTGCACAGCCGCAGGTACCGGCCATCGCAGCTTCCGTTGGCCACGGATCATAGTTGCCAGCCAATGGGAGCAGCAGGAAGCAGCATGGACCGGGACACTGGTTCCTGCAGCTCCCATTGGCTGGTAACGGCGATCTGCGGCCAATGGGAGCTGTGATGTCTGGGACCTGTGGTTGTGCCGGTGAATATCGCAGTGGGACTGGATCTGGCCAGTGGGAGGGTATTTGCCCATCCCTGCTCTCTAGGTGCTTATAAATTGATTGCTCCAGTATCTTTCCAGCCATTGAAGTGAGGCTGACTGACCTGGGGCCTCTCTTTATTTCTTTCTTTATTTCTTTATGTATTTTATTGCTTTGGGATCACATCTGTCCATCCTTGAGTTCTCAGAGACAATTGCTGGCAGTTCTGAGATTGCTTCAGTTAGTTCCTTACGTCCGCTAAGCAATGGTCACTGGGATCGACTGGGAGATCTTGGCGCCTCTGACAGGGGATCCTGACTGGTTTGGCCAAGAGGCTGTCAAGTGCCGGCATGTCAACTGCTCCTCCCCCCACCACTGCGCATTTCCTGCCCTTTCCCTTGGAACTGCCCCCCTCCCCATCCCCCGGGAGCCTCCTGCTTGCAGCACAGGGCAGGGAAGGGAGAGGAGGGGGCGCTGATGTCAGGTGCCCCCTCCCACCCTGTCTTCTATCTCCACAGAACGGAGGCAGGGGGCCCAACAGGGCTTGGGATGGAGGGAGTTTGCTGGCTGCTTTTGAGAGTGAGGCAGGGCCGGGGCTGGGGTGACCCTGCCTTAGCTCCACTGCACCCCCACCCAGGACCCACCTGAGGTAAGCAGTGCCCAGCTGGAGCCCACCTCCCAAGCTCCTACCCCAGTCATGAACTCCCTCCTGCACCTCCTGCCCCAGCCCTGAGCCCCCTGAACCCAAACTCCCTCCCAAAGCCTGCACCCCAACTCCCTGCCCCAGGCTCAGCTCAGAGCCCCTTTCATACTCCAAATCCCTTAGCCCAAGACCAGAGCCTGCGCCCCAACCCTCTGCCCCAGCCTGGTGAAAGGGAGGGAGGATGGAGTGAGCAGGGGCAGGGCCTCAGAGAAGGGACATGAAGGAGGCGGGGCCAAGGTATGTGGGTTTGAGGTAGATCTTACATTGCACTTAAATTCATAAAGTGATCTCGTGCTTAAAACGGTTGGAGACCCCTGCGCTGGAGTGACTGGCATCAGATCCTGCTGACTCAGCTAAATCCAATTTATCTTCAACATTCTTCCCCCAACTTGTTCCTATTCAGGCTTGTGCCCTTGCCACCCTAATGTTCATGTTAATTGTGCTGATTCTCTGGTCACGTTAACTTACTTAGTGAAGACGAAGCAAAATGGGCATTGAACACCTCCACCTCCTTGAGATTAGTTATTAGCTAAATAGAGTATGGATACTTCGGGCTTTCTCTTGCTCCAAATGTATTTACAAAACCTCCTCTTACTGCATTTTATGCCCCTTGCTTTTGGTATCTTAGCCCACGTGCTTGCACTACTCTTTTGTGCTTATCCTGAGCAATTTGTCCATATTTGCACTTTTTGATTTTCAGGTCATTAAAGAATTCCTACTGAAGCCATATTGGCATCTTCCCATTCTTTCCTTGGCATCAGGATAGCATGAAGTCTGTGCCTTTAATATTGTTTCCTTGAGAAACTGCCAGCTTCCCTGAACTCCTTTCTCCCATAGATTTTTCTTCCCATGGGACCTTACCTGCCAGTTTTTGGAGTTAGTTAATGTTTAATTTTTTTATGAAATCCATTGTCTCTGTTCTGCTGCTTTCACTCCTTCCTTTTCTTTGACTCATGAAATCTCTCCTTTCACAACCACTTTCACTCAAATTGCCTTTCAACTTCACATTTTTGTGGCTGGTTCTTTCTGTGGGTCAGAATCGAGTGTCAAATGCCCTCTCGGCTACGTCCCCCTTTTCTGAAACAAAGTTCTTCTCAGTACACTCCAAGGCTGTGTCTACACTGCACCCCTTTTCCAGAAAAGGGATGCAGATTAGACACATCGGAATAGCAAAATCCACGGGGGATTTAAATATCCCCCGCGGCATTTGCATTTACATGGCTGCCGCTTTTTTCCGGCTTGGGGATAAGCCGGAGAAAAGCGCCAGTCTAGACGTGATTCTCCGGAAAATAAGCCCTTTTCCGGAGGATCTCTTATTCCTACTTGAAAGGGCTTATTTTCTGGAGACTCACGTCTAGAATGATGCTTTTCTCCGGCTTATCCCCAAGCCGGAAAAAAGCGGCAGCCATGTAAATGCAAATGCCGCGGGGGATATTTAAATCCCCGCGGATGTTGCTATTCCGATGTGTCTAATCTGCATCCCTTTTCCGGAAAAGGGGTGCAGTGTAGACACAGCCCAAGAGTTCACTGTAAGTCTTAGGTTTTGCTGTATTGTTTTCCAGCAGACATTTGGGTCGTTAATGCCCCGCCTCCCTACGGCCTTACTACAAGGTCTTGTGTTTAGGATGTTCCTGTGATGAGAATCCTGGGGCTAACACACCAAAAATAAAGCCAGTGAGTCTGTTTCTCAGCTCTGTTTTACACCCACATTTGGACAACAGATGATTTAGTCACTGAAGTGTTTGCAAATCATGTACTTCTGGGTGGAGGCAGATATCCGTGAAATGTTGCCATCTTTGTGGAAAATTGAAGGGATCATTAACTAACTGTCAGTGATAATAGTGAAAAAAGTGAGAGAGACTCAACAGATAAAATGGTGTCCTTGGCCTCTGTTTGTCAGAGGCTGGAGAGGGATGACAGGAGACAAATCGCTTGATCATTGTCTTCGGTCCACCCTCTCTGGGGCACCTGGTGCTGGCCACTGTCGGCAGACAGGCTGCTGGGCTGGAAGGACCTTTGGTCTGACCCAGTACGGCCGTTCTTATGTTCTTATCATTCTGTAGTGATGCAACAGTTCCAAAACCTCAGGGCCAACAACCTGACCCCCTTCATTTAGTTACTCCCTTGGAGGGGCGGCCCATGAGTATAGGCAGACTCGGCGGTCACCTAGGACGTCACCTTCAACGGGGCACCCGGTGATTACATCACGGCCATTGACGGCTGTGCGGGTGGGGGCACCGATCGCGCGTTCCGCCTGGGGTGCCAGCTGCCGCAGCTGGCCTCAGGCTGCGCCTGCTCCTATGACACCAAGTGGGGTGCGTGATTTTGCCCTTTGTAGACAGACAACTGGAAGCAAACGTACAAATGCAGTAATTAAAATGGTCTGGGAGACTGTCAGTGACAACAGTGAAGAAAGTGAGAGAGACTCGACAGATAACACATTGAAGTGGGCAGAGTACGTGAAAGCACCCTTGCAAACGCACGTGGACACACAGATTAGATTAGGAGTGAAAGCACGACCAGAACACGATAGCGGTACATTTCAATCTATGCTCTTCACAGAAAGTTTGTGCGGTTGTATATTTCCCACTAAACACCTGTGCCTAAGTGACTCAGACAATTAAACGAGCTCAGCATTAATCAAGAGAGTTTTATAAGGTGGACTGGGCACATCCACGCACACTTACCTGGTGTTAATATGGCATGCTAATGTGCAAGACAGCCCATCAATCTAACCTCAGTCTTTCTCTCTCAGTCAGGAAGGAAACCATCTATTTTTAACTCTGGAGCCCACAGCTATAACCAAACACATTGCTCTTTCTAGTGTAAACCAGCAGAGAACATGACGTAACATGAGCTACTATTCCACCCACATGCTCCTTACCTGACAGCTTTCCCTGCATTCCCCAAGCAAAGCCTTAATGATTGGTATGATCACTTCAGTCAACCTGTCAAGGAACAGCCAAAAAACCATGTGCCATTGTAACACCAACAGGCGGAACCGAACCTGGGACCTCTGGAGCTTAGTGTGGCCATGTCTACACTGTGGAGATCAGCCCTCTGGAGAGTGATCTTCTAGTGTTCAATTTAGCAGGCCTAGTGAAGACTCCCCAGGTTAAATTCTGAGGGCAGCGCCCACTGATGTCTGCGACTTCTCATTCCGCGAGGAGTAAGAGGAGCAGACGGGCGTATGTGCTCACACCGTGTTGGCACCATAATTGTGTAGTTAGATGGCGAACCTTACGCCGACCTGCCTGGATGAGCCTCTACAGCCGTGGTCACAACCAGTAGATCGCGATGTACTGGTAGATCTCGGAGGCTCTAAGAGTAGCTCTCTGAACTGCGCGCCTGTGCAGTACATTTACTTAGATTTCCTCATTTGAGGAGCAGCTACTCACCGAGCAACAGCACAGGTGAGTAGCTGCGAGAAATGGTGGGAATTTTTTTTTAAAGTAGCAGTATAAGGATTGGGGATAGCAAGTGATGGAGAGGAGGAGACTAGAGAGGGCGGGGCTTCAAGGAAGGGGCAGGGCGGTCGATCTTGGCTTGGTCTGTCATTTAAAAAGTGATCTTGGGTGTAAAAAGGTTGGAGACCACTGCTCTACAGCACGAGCTAAAAGCCAGCTGGCTCTCCGCTAAGCCTGTAGAGCAGACTCGTGAGTCTCTAAGTGGTCTCAGTGCCACTAAATGGGATAGTACCACACCCAGCTGGCATGTGCATTACATCACAGAACAGTCGTTCATCTCCAGCCGTGTATCCTGATCCGCAAATAAGCTGGTGGCCTATTGAACAAGGCAGGACTCTATTTGTATAAATGAGTCAGTGGAGAACCACGAACAATGACTGTCTTTACGAAAACTCTCGCCTTTCTCGTGGCCACTTGGCAAGCAGAAGAATGTGCTAAATTAACCAGAGAAAGTAGCTACAAAGGATTGAACCAGATCTCATTGAAGCGGTTTTATTTGTTTGTTTAGATGCACCTCCTAGCAACAGTGATCCCATGCGCTCGGGCTCCCTTATAAAACGTCAGATTCACCTGAGACGTGTTTCCAGCCCACACAGACTGCATGTAACAAGCTGCCCTACCCAGGCATTTCCTTCCACTTGGCACCAGACCACTAATCAGTCAAATTGCTGAGAAATCAAGCAAGTCCCGTCTCCATCAGCCTGACCGGTCAGTCACTTCCTGCTCTGCCACTTCCAGCTGGAGAAGTTAAAGCCACGGACCTCGGCAGATTCACTCACTGGTGTCATGCGCGGTCGCTGGCACCCTGCTCCATGGACCTGCTGCTGAGTTCTGCACTAGCCTGAGCATCTACTAGGGCTCAAGATGAAGCCCTGTCGAGTGGAAGCATCGTAGTCGTCTGTCACCGTGGCAAGAGCGTGAATAAGCACAGCATGGTCAGCACCTAGCTCCGCCCCCCGCCTCACTCAGTTTACCCAGCACAGGCAGGAAAAAGGGTTCCTGTCTGTGGCTGAAGCTTGGGCATCCAAGCAAGTTAGGGGAGTCCAGCAAGCCCCCGCCGGGCCCGAGTTATGAGCCTGTAGCACTGTTGGGAGATGCACGCCCTCCACCAGCGCTGTGGGGGGAATTTTTCCCAGCCCACGTGGCCGTTTGTCACAACCGACCAACAAGGCCTCAGTCCCCCCTATGGATCCTCAGCCAGTGGCCTTGAACCCAGCTCTGCCCTTGGGGTGCTCTGGACACTCCGACTTGGGCGCTCTCCACAGGACCTGGCCCGGCTCAGTTACACCTTGAACAAGGGGGCAACGCAGGGGGACAGCTCTGGACTCTGGTCACCTCACTTCATGCTGAACCGAGCATGTGACCAGAGCCGGCTGTGCAGCCGCGTCTCTTGCTGTGCATGCCAACGCTGGGGCCTCGTCCTCTCCCAGATTACAGGGGGTGCTAGTGTGACTCCCCTGGGAATTACCTGGCCCACCCCATGGAACTAGACAAATTTGGACTTGGCGTCTATCAACCCACCAACCGTCCTAATGGCCCCTTGGAAGTTCCTGCCTTGTTTGCCTTTGCCAGTAGCCAAAGGACCCACGCTCTCCCAACCCCCTCTGAAGTGGGGACAGTACTGCTCTTCCTGTGAAGAATGCTTGTGAAGTGCTCTGAGACCCCCAGGGAGGACAGGCCCTATAGAAATGCCCAGAGGCACTGTTATCAGAAGGAATGCGAAGCCGGGCTAGAGAGCTGGGAAAGTAGCCATGTCTTAGCCAGATGCCTCCCTGTAGCTCTTAGCAACATTGTTTGTTTGCATGCTGGATAGTTGGCAAGGTTTGTTTTTCTCAGACACTGCCAGTTTCTTAGCAGGCTGGTATTGTGACAGAAGTTCATGCCCGGTCTCTTGGTGGGCTGAGCCGACACGCGACACAGAGGTGGGGCTAGGGCCGAGGTGGCACTGCCAGATAAGTGACTCATGCCACCTACTCTTAGGCGTGGCTCAGCCCGGGTCTTACCATCACCACCTGACCCGACCATTCGTTGGGTTGCTGAAGATTAGCAAAGTACAGCAGCGCTCGGCCCTTCCTCCCCTGCTGGGCTCTGCACGCCTGCCAGGGAGATAACGCGCAACTAGGCTCTCTCTCTCCTTGGGAGATTTCTTGCACGAAAGAGGAAGTTGTCTTGAAATAACCCGGGCGCTTCCCTTTTCTCAGAGACGTCTGCAGACTTTGAAACATGCAGCACAGCTCCTGGAAAGGCAGCAGCCGGATCATTTAGATTGCCTGGGCTGCCCCCCTGTGCAATCAGCGCGGGCAAGGGGATGGCATATCAAGAGCTGGGTCCTGCTACCTGCTTTCGGGATGGGACCTCAGGTGCACATGAGACTGGCGGATCGCCCCAGTGGCAGTTCTAACAGAAGTAGGTAACTTTATCCTTCCATATAGCAGGATGCTGCTGAATGCCTCGCTTGCTGGTGCTGAAATGCTGCCCTTGTCGTAGTCCTGTGGCTTGCTCAGCTCTTTTGGAGGGAGCCTGCTGCCGAGATCAATGCAGCATCCAATAGGGGCTTCTCTACTCAGGTTCTTCACTAACAACTTTTAAGGGGGGGATACAAAAATGACAGAGTCACTCGCAAGCTTGGCATAATCGGGATAGCTGCGGATTGGAGAAATTAGAAATCTTGCATGGGGGTGGGGAAGTGAGAGACAGAGAATATTCTCTCCCTGGTAGGAAAAGGCCCTGGAAATTGTCCGAACAGGATGTGCACGGTTTCCTTTCTCTAAGAGCATTCCTTGCTGCGGCTAGGTGGGGGACTGAAACTCCCTGCTTATCCGCAGGCCTGGCACATCATGGGCAGCAGCAGCACATCTTCCCCCGGCTTCCCAGTCGGCGTACTGGAGCCACAACCTGAAGCGACCTCCCCTTGGGCCAGGGAGGATTTCAATGTGTGCAGCCCGTTCAGTCGTCTCTGCTGTTCCTGCCAGCCTGGGGAACAGTGGGTGGTTTTGTGCACAAGGCTGCTCTGAGACACAGGCTCATTGCATGAGGCTCTCCCCCCACTCCCGCCCCCCCAGCAGCTGGCCTCTAGTAACCTCTAGTAAACTCCCAGCTGAAGTTTGATCAGTGAAATGATCCTCAGCAAAAAGCCTCTGGCCTCTGGTCAATATCCCTGGTGCCTTTAGAACCCTTGTGAAACTGACCCTCTGCACCTGCTGCTTTCAGGCAGTGGAAAGGGTCACATGCTCACATTGCCCTTCCTGTTATCCTCGCTCCCTCAAGCAGCCTGCTGATTGTGTCTCCTCTTCATTGCCCTCTGGGCATCGGGTCTCGGGAGAGGGAGGGTGTCTCACTTGCACTGTGTGCAGCGCCCTGGTGGCGGCCTGTGAACAGTGTTGATAGCATCACTCCTAACTAGTGATGACGGTGATGGAAAGAAGGAAATCTGAGCAGTCCTTCTGGGATGGGAAACCGGGAAGGGGTCTGCTCAGCGTGCAAGTGTCACAAAGCAGAAGGCTAAAACAGTGCAACAATCAGCAGCTTTTATTCCTTCTGCCGCAAATACTCTCCCCTCTCATCAAGCATTTTCTGATGGTCACAGCTCTGAGTTCTAAGAGGTACCTTACTCAGAGTCACCCCGCACCCTACAATGTTCTCTCGCATGGACAGTCGGAGGCTCCCTGACATTTCACTCTAAATGCCGACTCTGAATTTCTTTGGTGGTGTTCACTCACCTCTCATGTGCAACTATATTATTGCAAGCTAATCATTTATAGGGAAGGGAGGAGTCTATTCATTCTATTGCAGAACAGGGCACCGCTTGCTCCAACTTCCCCAGCAGGTGGAAGGACTTTCCTTGGCCGTTTTTCTGAGTAAATCTGGCAATGGACTTGGGAATTCTTTTATTTTTTCCCCCGGATTGTTTTTCTGAAGCTGGCTTTGGAAATGGAAGTAGAGAGGCTAAATTTAAAGACCCGACGCTTCCTGAAAATCATTTTCTTCCCTTAGAAGTAATTCAAGGTGACGTGTTTGGGGGTATTCTCCAAAGAGTCATTAGTATCCAGGAACAAGCCTGCACTTCCCACTCCAGATTAAGCAAAAGACTTTCGAGCCTATTGGACTCTGAGACAGACAGACACAGAAGAAACTGCGAAAGGGAGTGGACTGATCGGTGTATGTAAGTTCCTTAGAATTCTTTAATGAATCGGCTCCTCTGTGTTTGTGTTTGCTTTCCACAAATGAGTCTGCTGGCCCAGAGGAACCTCACAGAAGCAGAACCTGCAGATTACTGCTGGGAGGCAAAGTCTGAGCGAGTCACCTACGTCCTCAGGAGCAGCGCGGAGGGAGGGCTCCTGGACCAGCCGAACTCACAAGCTGAGCCATGTTTGGGGTGAAACCCTAAATCTGCCCAAACGTGCTCCTCTCATTAGAGTCTCCTGCACCTTAGGGGCCTGTTTGAACCTAGGCTGAGCTTTGAAACCGGGAGCCAGCTGAACTTTATGTGGTTTGGGGGTTTTATAATGAAAGTTTTGCTCAGTTTTAGTTGTGACTTCAGGCGTGAGCAGCAATGGCCATAAGGGGCTCGTGGCAGCACCACACCAGTGTGTCTCTGCAGCCCCCTTTTCCTGAACCGCGGTTCAGTTTCGTTGGGGTTTTTGGTCAGCCCCTCTCTGCTGCTGCCAAACGAGGCAAGGCCCGGGCACACAAGCCCTGTGTGTATCCCTGGCCGTGGATTTGATCCTTAGGGCTACTAGCAGCAGGGCCTACTTTAGAGCAGCCCTTGGACTGCTCTACATTACGGCATGGAAAGCAAAGCAAAGCTGCACACAGTGACCTCAGGACGGGGGTGTGGGGCTCTGCTTTATATGCAAGCCCCAACCATCTTTATGAATGACCTGGCTGAGGGGATGGATTGCACCCTCAGCAAGTTTGCAGATGACACTAAGCTGGGGAGAGAGGTAGAAATTCTGGAGGGAAGGGAGAGGGTCCAGAGTGAGCTGGACAGATTAGAGGATCGGGCCACAAGAAATCTGATGAGGTTCAACAAGGACGAGTGCAGAGTCCTGCACGTGGGAGGGAAGAATCCCAAGCATTGGTACAGGCTGGGGACTGAATGGCTACGTAGCAGTTCTGCAGAAAAGGACCCGGGGATCACAGTGGATGAGAAGCTGGAGATGAGTCAGCAGGGCGCCCTTGTAGCCAAGAAGGCTAATGGCGTATTAGGGGCATTAGGAGGAGCATGGCCAGCAGATCCAGGGAAGTGATTATTCCCCTTTATTCGGCTCTGAGGCCACGTCTGGAGTATTGTGTCCAGTTCTGGGGCCCCCACTATTGAAAGGATGTGGATGCATTGGAGAGGGTCCAGCGGCAGGCGACCAAAATGATTCAAGGGCTGGAGCATATGACCTATGAGGGGAGACTGAGGGATTTGGGTCTGTTTAGTCTGCAGAAGAGAAGAGTGAGGGGGGATTTGAGAGCAGCCTTCAGCTTCCTGAAGGGAGGTTCCAAAGAGGCTGGCGAGAGGCTGTTCTCAGGGGTGGCAGATGGCAGAACAAGGAGCAATGGGCTCAAGTTGCAGTGGGGGAGATCTAGGTTGGATATTAGGAAAAACTATTTCACTAGGCGGGTGGGGAAGCGCTGGGACGGGTTCCCTAGGGAGGGGGTGGAATCTCCATCCCTAGAGGTGTTTAAGTCTCGGCTTGACAAAGCCCTGGCTGGGATGATTTAGTTGGGCTTGGATTGGGCAGGGGGCTGGACTTGATGACCCCCTGCGGTCTCTTCCAGCAATATGATTCTATGACACTCCAGCCGGGCAGCCACCCTAGATCTGGCCCTGAATCTGGAGTAGCTCCATTGGAGTCAGAGAGTGTAAAACCGATGGCAGAGGAGAATCGGCATGGGGAGTACAAAGTGGGCGTGCAGAGGTGCAGGAGTGCTTGTAGCATTCTCTTGACACTTTGCTCAGGTGTGACGGAGGGCGCCAGGTGCAGAGGATAAAATCAGACCCTTGTTGGAGTTGGCAGAGTCCCATGCACACAGCCCAGAATCACAAGGGGCTTTAAAGCAGCGGTGAGTGGCAGGGGGCAGCTAGGGAATGGGGGGTGCTGCACAGAAAGCCTCCCAGTAGTGAGCTAGACAGCTCAGATCAAGCAACCCTGCTGTGGGTCTAAAAGTAGCAGTGGCGACATCCGGATTTGGGCTGAAACCTGCGAAGAGGGTGGACCCTTCTAGCCAACAAAGGTCCCTGTACTCTCGTTTGATACTTCCTGCTCCTGCACCTTTCACTGGAGCGAAAAGGAAACTCCGGCTGTGAGCGCCGGCGTGAGAGCTCTGCTCCCCGCCTCATGTGTTACTTTCAGAACTGCTCTCGCTCGGCAGTGGTGTGAGCGCGCAGGGGGCGGTGAACTCTGATCTGCTCCGGGGGCACCTCTCACAGTGTGGCAAGACGGCACGGACACGCATGCTTGTGCAAGCTGCCCTGAGCCGCGGGCTCACAACCACACCATGCGGGACGGCTCGGGACCAGCCGCCTGTGACGGTATTTGTACCCCCGTTCTTCGCGGTGGCAGCCAGCCAGGGTTTTGATTTCTGACATGTGTGTAGAGCTTGTGGATTGGCGCTGTGACCGAGAGGGAGGAAGTGGGGTGACTTTCATAGTCTGTTCCCAATTGAATTTCCCTTGCAAATGTAGCCACTTGTGCTGCGACACAAGGTGCACGAAATGGTAACAAGAAAACGCCAACTGTACTTGGCTGACAATGTGTGAGACTAAATACATGGGAGTACAAGGCTGGAGAGCCTGGCGTGGCTGTATATAACTCGCCTGCACCGTGTGGGTGCACTTCACTGACCGCGCATGGCTTTGGGTAATAGAGGGGTTTAGAAGAGAGAATATTTTCCTGGCTTTGTCCTATTGTCCCCGGATTCTGGCCCTTGAGTGCTCTCCGGTCGCTGTGATTCTTGTCTTGTAACTGGACAGGGCCGTTCAAAACTCTTCTGGTCACGTGTCTGTTTCCCAAACCAGGCGTGTGGCCAGTGACAGGCAGCTGCTCAGCTCTGCCAGCTGAAGGGTGAGTCTGCGAAGGGCGGCGAAGGAAAGGAGCCCAGGGTTCGCTGCGGTGCTATCGATTGCAGTGCGGATTCAGGACGGGGACGTGGGGAGAATGTGGCAGTGCTCCCCTGGGCCGGCACAGACACGTTCTCGGCTGCGCCTCGTGCCTGGATCGCCCCCTCCGCTCCCTGGCCTTCAAACGCTTTTTCTGTCGGTGCCTGTGACCCAACATAATGTAGCTAGAGTGCGGGCTCCGGGGTGGGCTGAGGAGGAGCTTTGGGGTGTCAGAAGGGGCTCTGGATTTGGGGGGGCAGGAGGGGCTCTGGATTTGGGGGGCAGGGGGGGCTCTGGATTTGGGGGGGCAGGAGGGGCAGCTCCCAGTCAGTGGTGCAGCGGGGGGGCTGAGGCAGCTTCCTGCCTCTCCAGGCACCGCAGACCCTGCTGCACCCAGAAGCAGCCAGCAGCAGGGTCCCAGCCAATAGGAGTGCGGAGCTAGTGCTTGGGGCAGGGGCTGTGCGCAGAGCCCTGTGCACTCCTCTCCCTCCCCCCAGAAGCCAGGCCTGCTGCCGGCCGCTTCTGGGGCTCAAGCAGCGCAGTCTGAAGTGCCAGGACAGGCAGGGAGCCCCCCCTGCTGCTCACCGGATCCCCTGCAGCCATGAGCCCCAAAGCCCGGCACCCCACCCCCCCAGCGTTGGGCCGCAGCCTGTCATTCAGCCCCCTCCCCCACCCTGTATTAGACAGTCAGGAGCGTCTCTGCAAATGCCTTGAGACGCCGTCCAAAGGGGACGTGCCGTTTCCCCGCGCACACCAGTGGGGAAAGCTGGTAACAGGCTCTTGTGCCGTTTCCCGGAGTGTCGCAGCTCCATGTGGGGCGGGCTCGCTGCAGCCTGGCTTGACGAACAGACGGGCAGGGCCCTCCCATCGCAGCGAGCACCGGCCGGCTCTACCGAGAGGGCCTGATCTACTCGCCCAGAGGAAACCCACCCAGACCCTGAGGCCACCTCTCAGAAAGCTCGTCTCCAGGTCCAGAGGCGTCTGGCTCTGCCTCTTCTTCAGTGCACTCGCTCTAGAGCTTCAGGCCTGTATGGGACCAAATCCAGCCCCATGTGCTGAGACCTGGCCAAGGAAAGCCAGAACGCCCCCTGGCACCTTGCGGTCCAGCCGGTTCACTGAGGGGGGTTCTACAACCTCCCTTAGAAGCCTGGTCCGGTACCAGCAGAGCCCCAGGGTGAGTGTGTTGACAGTCTTGGCACATAGTGCTGGATGGCTCCTGAGGGCTGTGGCACCTTTGCAAAGCTCCCATGAGAGAGGAATAAATTTCCCCACCCCCAGAGGAAACGGCAACTCAGAAGCAGCTCTTTAGCCACCCGCCAAGAGACACAGGAGAGCGGGGCAGGACTGGCCATCCGCGGGGCTGGGCGCTCGCCAGCTGCTGCAAGGGAGATGTCCCTGGCCCATGGGCGAGGCTCCGTATCCTCTTCCCCCGGGGTCGCTGCTCCAGGCCTCCTTTGCCAAAGTCGGCATGTTACCTTATTTGATACACCAGCGGTGCAGACAGGAAATGGCTTTCTCAACCGCAGGGTCTCAGGGAAGTCCATGCCTGCATCGCTGCTCGCGAATTGTTTTGTGGTGTTGCTAAGCGCTCTGTGAACGCGGAGGGGGTCTTTGACTCTCACTGGCCAGTGCCAGGAGTAGCTGGAAAATACGTCTCTCTAGGCTAGAACTGTCTAGACTACAGCTGTTCTCGGCGCACAGGGTGGATTCAGGAAAGGAAATTGTAGGTAAAAGGACAGAAACCCTTCCTTAGATGATAGACCAGCGTCCCAGAGGAAGTGAGGGGAGGTCTGTCGTGTGAACCTGTTAAGAGCTGGCTGATGGAAAGCGCCGCGGACTCGGGGCACCGTTTGCAGCTCACAACAACAAAGGTGTTGGTCCTACAAACAGCGCTGCAAGTTCCCGAGAGCCATCTGCTGGCTCCTTCCCGGCTCTCCAGCCACTTACGCAGAATCAGAGAGACATGGGGCTGGAAGGGGCCTCTAGGGGTTAAGTCCAGCCTCTGCTGTAGGCCGGTCCACGTAACCTAGCCTAGACCATCCCTGACACAGGCGTGTCCAACCAGGTCTTCAAACCACCCAGCGACAGGGATTCCACAGCCTCCCTTGGAAGCCTGTTCCAGAGCTTAGCTCCCCTTCCAGTTAAAGATTTTCCAGAGATCTACCCTAAACCTCCCTGGCTGCAGATTAAGCCCATGGACATAGAGAACAATTGCTCTGTCTCGTTTAGAACAGCCGTTGGCATATTTAATTGCTGTTATCTGGTCTGTTCCCTAATCCACAGCTCAGTCGTCCTTTCTCAAGACTAAACGTGGTCAGTTCTTGTAACCATCCCTCTTAGGTCAGCTTTTCTGAACCCTCTCTCCCTTCCCCACCCCCCTTCCTCTGGACTCTCCCCAAACTTGTCCACATCTCTCCTAAACGGTGGTGTCCAGAACTGGACACAGTGATCCAGCTGAGACCTCCCCTGTGCCAAGCCAAGAGGGACAATTACTTCCCGTGTCTTCCATGCGATGTGCCTGTGTGACATAGTGCGGGTACCTTGCTGGTTGCTAGGCTTGGGCTGTGGGTGACTCCCACTGGCTGCTGCCTGTACCACGGCCCAGCCGAGTAGCTGATGGGACAGGGAGGGAACCTGTTCTACCAGTTACCCCCCAGGGAGAGGAACAAAGGAAGGTGGAATGCCGCCCTTGGCTGGGGGGCAGGGCTGGAAGGGACGGTGAATACAAGCAGAGAGAGGGTAAGTTTAGAAGATAGGATACACAAAGAACAAGTTAAAAATCACTTAGGAAAGTTAGATGTCAGCAAGTCACCAGGTCCTGATGAAATGCATCCCAGGATACTCAAGGAGCTGATAGAGGAGGTATCTGAGCCTTTAGCTATGATCTTTGAAAAATCATGGCAGACAGGGGAGATTCCAGAAGACTGGAAAAGGGCAAATATTGTGCCCATCTATAAAAAGGGGAATAAGAACAACCCAGGAAACTACAGACCGGTCAGTTTAACGTCTGTCCCAGGGAAGATAATGGAGCAGGTAATTAAGGAAATCATATGCAAACACTTGGAAGGTAATAAAGTGATAGGGAATAGCCAGCATGGGTTTGTGAAGAACAAGTCATGCCAAACTAATCTGATAGCTTTCTTTGATAAGATAACGAGCCTTGTGGATAAGGGAGAAGCGGTGGATGTTATATACCTAGACTTTAGTAAGGCATTTGATATGGTCTCGCATAATATTCTTATTGATAAACTAGGCAAATATAACTTAGATAGGGCCACGATAAGGTGGGTGCATAATTGGCTGGATAACCCTAGTCAGAGAGTTGTTGTTAACGGTTCTAAATCCTGCTGGAAAGGGATAACAAGTGGAGTTCCTCAAGGGTCTGTTTTGGGACCCGTACTGTTCAATATCTTCATCAATGATGTAGATATTGGGATAGAGAGTACGCTTATTAAGTTTGCAGATGATACCAAACTGGGTGGGGTTGCGACTTCTTTGGAGGATAGGGACATAATTCAAAATGACCTTAGCAAGTTAGAGAAATGGTCAGAGGTAAACAGGATGAGGTTTAATAAAGAGAAATGCAAAGTGCTCCACTTAGGAAGGAACAATCAGTTCCATACATACAAGATGGGAAGCGACTGTCTAGGAAGGAGCATGGCAGAAAGGGATCTAGGGGTCATAGTGGACCACAAGTTGAATATGAGTCAACAGTGTGATGCTGTTGCAAAAAAAGCAAATATGATTCTAGGTTGTATCAACAGGTGTGTTGTAAGCAAAACTCGTGAAGTCATTCTGCCGCTCTACTCTGCACTAGTTAGGCCTCAGCTGGAGTACTGTGTCCAGTTCTGGGCGCCACATTTCAAGAAAGATGTGGAAAAATTGGAAAGGGTACAGAGAAGAGCAACAAGAATGATTAAAGGTTTAGAGAACATGACCTATGAAGCCAGGCTTCATGAACTGGGCTTGTTTAGTTTGGAAAAAAGAAGATTAAGGGGGGACATGATAGCGGTTTTCAAATATCTAAAAGGGTGTCACAAGGAGGAAGGAGAAAATTTGTTCCTCTTGGTTTCTGAGGACAGGACAAGGAGTAATGGGCTTCAAGTGCAGCAGGGGAGGTTTAGATTGGACATTAGGAAAAAATTCCTAACTGTCAGGGTGGTCAAATATTGGAATAAATTTCCAAGGGAGGTGGTGGAATCTCTCTCTCTGGAGATATTTAAGAACAGGTTAGATAGACATCTGTCAGGGATGGTGTAGACGGAGCTTGATCCTGCCTTGAGGGCAGGGGGCTGGACTCGATGACCTCTTGAGGTCCCTTCCAGTCCTATTATTCTATTATTCTATTTAGTTGCTATCTGGGAAGCAGGGGAGAAGGAGCTAGGGAGGGGGGCTGGGATTGTAGGGCCCAGCCACCTCCCATCTCAAGGGGGGCACTGAGGCCTCTTAGCCCCAGTTCCTGTAACCAGATGACATCTGTGCTGTGCTGTATCCTGGAGAAGCAATTAACTCCCTCCATTCTACTGGCTGGTAGAGTCTGTCCGTGCCATTACGGGGGTGCAGGAGACGGGAAAACCCCAACGCGCTATCACAGCCTGTAAACACAGCCCCGGCTGCTATGCCTCTCTCTTGCAGCTGGGCTGAAGTGAGTGGCAGCTCAGGAAAGCTTATGCCATAGTCAAATTGCTAGTCCTTCTGGTGCCACTGGGCTCCTTGTTCTATCTGGACTATGAAAACGTTTGAGGGCCCCTAGACTAGAGGCAACCACTGTAGCTCAGGATGTGTAGTCCCTAGCACTCTTCTTGGTATCACTTACATCACCCAGAGGTGTGAAATACACACCCTGGAGCGATACGTGTTACACCGACAGACACGTAACGCTCTCTCGCTGACTTAGCGACTGCTGCTTGTTGGCCATGGTTTCATTGTGTCAGTGCTCCCGCCTGTCAGCTCTCGCCTGTCAGCATACAGTGGCTACCTGGCCGATCTTCCAGCAGCTCTGCTGTAAGCTCTCTAGTGTAGGCCTGGTCCAAGGGTACTTGGATGGAGCACGATGTCATGCTTGTTTGAGAACACTCCTGGGAGCGCCCAGCTGTTCTCACCAACAGCTCAGCATCCACTGGCCTAGCCAGAAGTCCTGGAATAAGCTTAGAGAAGAGTGCAGGTCCTGAAAGCAGAAAGGGACCCCGCTGAACCCTGCCAAAGAGTCTAGGCCGCCACATCTTGCAGGGTTTCATGCCGCTTAAAGCATGACACTTCTCACCTCCTAGGTCCATCAATTCCAAGGCCAGACGGAACCGCTGTGAGCATCTAATCTGAGTTCCTGGCACAGGCCAGACAAGTTCCCCCAAACAATTCCCAGAACAAATCTTTTCGGGTATGTCTACACTGCCACCCTAGTTGGAACGAGGGTGTCAGTGTAGACGGACCCTTAGAAAAAGACCCAGCCGCCCGTTAAAAGTGTTTCTGGGATGATGAATCCCCCCGACTCGTGGTAAATCGTTCCAAGGGTTCATTACTCTCATTGTCGGGGCAGCGGGTATCATAGGCAGGGGAAGGCGTTGCCTTTCCGAAGTGCCTCACCTGGCCCCTCCCAGGCTCCACCCGAGTCCCCCAGGCCCTGCCCCCAGCCTGCTGTTGTGGTGCCAGAGGCTGGAGGTTACGTTGCTTGTGATCCCAAGGTGGGGCTACTGGGGTCTGGTCAGCAAGCCTGGCCTGGGAGGCTGGGGCCAACTCGCACCTCCCAGCTCTTCTCTCTGGCTCTCTGGAGCTCCTGGGCTGTCCGGGAGCAGGCTGGGGGCGCTACCCTGAGGCAGGAGCAAGGACGAGTGGCCGCATTGGCGGGGATGGGGGGGGGAGCGCTGGGTAGGGGCCAGCAGCAGCCCCAGTGGTTGTGGAGGGAGGTTGGAGTCTGGTGGACGAAAAAGGGGAAGACGCCTGGGCCAGAAGAGGTGGGGCCAAGAACCCATCCCTGTGGGAAGCCCCTGGGAACACAGCTGCTCTGTTCTCCTCCCGCTTGGGGCAGGGACTGAGCCAGTGTTCATGCACTGAGTGTGGCCATGCTCATTTTATGGAGCTCCAGCGTTTTAAATGCGAATGCTGGTGGCACCAAGTCACACGCCTTGCAGCCGCAGCCTAAGCCCCCTGCATCAGCCCCGCCACTCTCAGCAGCCACCTAGAAAACCCCTTTCCAAGTTACTTGGGCAGGAGCTGGGTTCCAGGAAGCGCTGCTGACGGGTGATGGCCCCGCCTTCTCCGCTGCCGAAGGGCCCATCAGCATGCCTGCCACGACAGCGTTACCTGGGCTAAGCCAGAGGGGCTGTATCCGTGACAACCCAGCATGCTTCCTGGAAACGGGAGGCGATTTTTTTTCACCAAAGTTTCCCGCACCCTGATTTCCCCCTCCCCAAACTAACCGGGCAGGTCCCAACCAGGGCCGGCCCACAACATTTTGGCACCTGAGACAGGGAGCTCACATGATGCCCCCATCCCTACACTCTGGGTCCTAGTGACACTGCCTCCCAGTCTGGCACCTGAGACCTGGTCCCACCTGGTCTTCCCTCTGGAAATACTCCTGAAGGGCCGCTGCCCCACTCCCGAGTTGTGCTCCTGGAAGCGAAGGGAAATTCCAGGGCAACGGCACAAAGGAGACTCAGCCGGGTTTTTATAAAAAGCTACAAATTTCAAATTTAAAAATGTGGCTCCCCTCTGAGTCCTGAAAGAGCGTTTCGAATCAAAGCGGGGGAGGGGGCTGGCAGGCGAGGGGGCTGGGTGGTGGAGGAAATGGGAAGGGGGCTCTGCTATTATCAGGGAGCGCGGCCGCTGCTGCTGCTGTGTGTCATGTTTCCCCCACTGAGTCATCAGCCATTTCCCCACCGGCCCTGTGCGCTCTCTGGGGGCTGCGGGCCCTCCCTGCTCTCGGACGGAAGCCCTGTGGTCGCCAATGAGCAGAGCGCTCAGAGCTCACGGAGAGAAAATCTAGAAGTGAAACCCTTTCGGGCGCTGCAGCGTTTTTCACTTGGCCGCCGATGCAAAGGTCAGAGGGGGCTGGCAGCCCCTCAGTGTAGCCCGTTGGGCGGCGGGTGCGCCATGCACGGCTGAGGGCTGCCTAGGCTCGCTCCTGCTCCCCGTCGTTTGCCCTGCCATGCGCTGGCCAGGGAAGCGCTGTGCTCGGGCGGGAGCTGGGCACCTACCACTTAGAAGACCCCAAGGGAAGGTAAGGGCAGTGTGTGTGTGTGGGGGGGGGGTTACCCTGAAAATATGGGGCACTGGCTACGATGGGCAGAAGAGTTTTCTGCAGAACAGGGTGGTCGATAGACCGGACCCCTAGAGAGCATGGCAGCCCCTAGGGGCAGCTTGGATTGGCCTCTGGAACTAGGGGACCCCTCATCCCCTCATGGGTGAAGGGCCTTGGTGGGAAGGGGCGTGTGTGGGCCTGGTTGGCTTCTCCTGCTCTGCTGGTGGCTTTTAGCCGTGGTGCAGTTGCTGTCTGTCAGCAGCTCTGCTTCTGCTTGGTGGACGACCCTGCTGTACATTGTCCCTTGTCTTCTGGCTCAGGAGACTGAGCCGGGCCGTCCCTGCTCTACACCCTCCCTGGACAGCTCCCGGTGCTCCTTGCGGAGAGGCAGCTTGAGGCGGGGATTTGTACGGGCCTGGCGCAGGGATGCACTCCAGAGTCTGCCTCGGCCAGAGGCAGGTGCTCAGCCAGGCGCTGCGTGTTTGGTGGGGGCCGGGGAGGGAGCCTGGTTTGCTACTTGGCTCCCCGAGCGATGGAAACTGGGCTGCACTTTGACTTCCCTCTGAACGAGTTTCCTGAAACCGGTTAAGTCGCTAGCAAACCGTGGGTGAGGCAGCTCGCGCACATACATCCACACACACATGCACGCACACCTACACACGTGTGTGCTTGCACATGGTCACACACTCTCACACACACGCCTGCATGCCGATAAGATACACACACTCAGACATGCACACACGTGGACATGCACACACATGGACATGCACACACACACACACACATACCCCCAACGAGCACGTAGGGTAAAAGAGCCTCTGTGTTAATGAATGAGTACCAGTGCATACACGCAGTCCCAATCAACCCAGCTGAAAGGGGAAGGCATCTGCCTCCAGCTCAAAGAGTTGCTCCTAGAAACAGCATCCGAGGCCAGACCCCTGCAGCAGGACTGGACCTCTGCAGGCCCTGCGGGACCCACTGACAGAAAAGCAGGAGCAGGTAAAACGTACTTTGTTGCAGGTGGGATTGGGAAGGCAAAAAAAATCATCCTGCAGCAATTTGCAGGAAAAGACAATCACTTGTCAGCTTACCAGGCGTAGCCTATTCACGTAATTAATTTGTTGGTGCTTGTCTTTCTCATGTGCACGTAATATGTTCACCAATGTGTTTGGGGGGAGGCGTTCACTCTCTTGTGGGATTTGCAGGATCTAAGTTTTGCAGGTGGGACAGAGCTAAAAATGCAAGAAACGATGTGGGAGCAAATGTGACGGGCAGTGGGCATTGCAGCGTGGGAGGTGAGCAGGCTTTAAAGAATATTTGGGCACAGGGCTCTGCCCGGGGCGCGTGTGATGAACGGAGGGGCCAGGGAAAGGCCTCTGCAGAGAGAGCTGAAATGCAGCTGGAACGAGGTCCCTCGTTGCAGGGAGCGTTTCTGTCGCAACATTTCAACGCCCAGATGGTCTTCATTCCAAACCAGCACAAATCGAACGCTGGCCACAGCTCCCAGGAAAGGGCCTTCCGGAAGCGTTCCGCTTCCAAAGCCGCTTTTCGCGTGGAACGTCACCCAGAACAGTCTGATTTCGGGAAAAGTCGACTGGGGTCAAAATGGCGTTTTATGGCGGAAACCTCTTTGGGTGAGAAACTTCCAACCAGCCGTCACTCTGGGCCTGGGAGCTGCTCCGACACCAGCCTCAGCTGAAAATAAACCCTCGCACCCAGCTGGGCACAGACAGGCGCTGCTCTGAGCAGCACCAAGTGGTACACACACTGTCACCCGTTTGGGGGAAAGGCCCGACTTCCCTCTCCCCACTGCGCTGCACCTGACCTCTGTTGGGTGGGGCAGAGTGGCTGCTTCCTGACAGGACGAGGAGCCCGTCAATCAGATCAGCTCGGTAGAGAAGGACTTTTGCTCTGCCCCTATTGGAGGAGCCCTCCAGCTGCCAGAGAGCGACCGGGCCACTCACGCGGTGCGGCGCTCTGTCTCCCCCTGGTGGTCACTGCAGCTGACCGAGCACTGCGCCGCTGGTCTCACCCCAGAGGTCCAGATTCCATTGCTGCTGCCATCGACCCAGCCAGTGCTGTGGGTGCAGCCTTATGCAGGGCCCTGCCCCTGTGATTGGCCGTCAGGGTAACTCCCCTCAGATCCTAGGCAGGGAGGGGCCAGAGATGGGGCAGACGGCTCTTCGCTCACGAGGGAATGTCGGGCCTGGTTCTGATTCGCCGTCCCCGTCCTGAGCCCACTCCCGGCTTCACTCTCGCACACCCCTGCGATGGGCCCTGCGACCCCAGCAAAGTGGACAGCGCCCGCGGGCACTGCGGTGGAAGTGGAAATACCACGGGATCCCAAGCATCTCATTGTCCGCTAGGCAGCAGCTCAGGAAACAATGATGAGGACGGGACAGCCAGCCAGAGCAACCCAGGTCACTTAGGAAGCTGGGCCCCGGGCAACCAACTGCCCTGTCGCTACAGAGAAAGGCAGAGCTCTGCCTCTAAGTAGAACAAGGAAGGGCGGCTGCAGAGAACGGGGCTTGGGCCTGCACAGCAGCGACTCCGAAAAGCATCTAAGGGTCGGAATGGCCAAGCAGCTCCGCCAGCGCTCCCAGTGCAATGCTGGGATGTAGAGCAGGGAGCTGATGCTTTTACCCATATGGCACTGGGGAGACAGATCCTGGAATTCCCAAGCTGTTCGTTCTAGCAAGCCCGGCCCTGCTTCTGGAAATGAGCATTACACACCACTCAGGGCGCTCGCTCCTCTGAACCCGCAGTTCTGCAGCCCGCTCTTTCTGGGATTGGCTGTTCCCACCTCTCCGGCCGTCGCTATTTCTTGTCTGCCATATTCCGACAGCACACGTGGCGTGGCTCAGTGTCTCCGTCCTTTGGACTCTGAGGCTGTTTACTGCCCTGGAGACTGAGGTCATTGGACATGGTGTTTTCAGGAATTATTCCTCAGACGTGGCAGGTTTGGGAAATAATTCCTTTTGTTCCTCCTCCTGAGCCATTTTCCGCATAGGATTTCCCTAGACCGTAAAGACCAGCAGATGTGTTTTGTTCCAGGCCTGTGCATATTACCAACCCTTCAGAAACAGACAATTGTCATGAAAATACTGATCAGAGGAGCCCGGGGCCTTAGCTGTCAGGGGCTGCTGCTGCCGTCTCTCTGCTTCATGCTGGGCCTAGCTCCAGGGCTACGTCTACACTGGCCCCTTTTCCGGAAGGGGCATGTTAATTTCAGCTATCGTAATAGGGAAATCTGCGGGGGATTTAAATATCCCCCGCGGCATTTAAATAAAAATGTCCGCCGCTTTTTTCCGGCTTTTAGAAAAGCCGAAAAAGAGCGTCTACATTGGCCCCGATCCTCCGGAAAAAGCGCCCTTTTCCGGAGGATCTTATTCCTACTTTGAAGTAGATGCAGCCATAACCCACAAAGCTGGGCTTTGACCGCACTGTTTGTTTTGCTTGTGGGGGTGGGTTTGTTATCTGGGTGGATATACAGGGCAGCTGGTAGAAGTGTAGAAGTGGCCCATGCCTGTAGCTTTCATTGGCTTCCATGGCAGGTGATTGATGGTTGCATCCCGGTAGCGACTTGCTTTCCCTCTGGGGCTGCTACCCAGAAGCAGCAACGTTCAGGGGCCACGTCTCCTGTCCTAGCAAAGAGCTCCCAGGGTGGCCCCGCCTGACGCTGGCAAAACGGCGACGTTGCTGGGGTGGCTTGTTCCACCCGCTCCCCCAGGCACCAGTGGAAGTGCAGGATAGCTGCGTCTACATGAGGGGGTTCTCCTGCACAGCATGCCGGGCAGGGATCACAGCCCCTCACACCCTGGCCAACCTCGCCGGACCAGAGACACCCCTAGTGTGCACCAGGCCCTAGGCTCCCCTGTTACACACCCTTCTGATCTGTGCAGGGAGCAATCCCATTGGCTGCACTGAGATCCCCTAATGGGGCAGAAAGTGAAGCATGCACCTGAATCTGCAGGATCGGGGCCCTAGGCTGGCTAAGCACCGCAGCCCCGCAGGTTGGAGTTTCGCCTCCTGCAGTGAGCTAGACCCAGTCTCTGGAGCTGGTCTAATCAGCAGAGCTCCACAGGATCATGGCGGCTCACTGCAGCCAAGGATCTGTAAAAACGAAGGACGGGTACACGGGGGGCGGCTTGGTGTCCAAACCAATGTTTTGATGCTTTTCCAGAGACGCTTTCCCTTTAAAAAGCGGGGCCCACCCAATAGGTGCCAAAGGGCATTAGGGGGTTCCATGTCTGCTGGCTCTGCATGTGATACGTTTACAAAGTCAAAGGAGGGCTCTGCTAATGGCCGGCCCTATGAACTCAGGCTCCACCCTGGAAGGACAGCAAAGCTGGACTCTCTTCTTCTGACACAGCACAGCTGTAATAAGGACTCTGCAGGCCAAAGTGGCACTAAACCCCTTTGTCCTGCAATCTGGATTAGTTCTGGATTAGTTGTGCAGAGCTAACAGCCAGGGAAAATAGTACAGACTTATTAAAATCATTGAAGTCAGTTCCATTCTATATGGGCTCTTATCGTATTCTATAGAGAGTCTGTCCAGCAGGTAGTGATCAACGGCTCGATGTCAGGATGGCGGTGGGTTTCCAGCAGAGTGCCCCAAGGTTCGGTTCTAGGGCCGGTTTTGTTCAATATCTTTATGAATGACCTGGATGAGGGGATGGGTTGCACCCTCAGCAAGTTTGTGGATGACACTAAGCTGGGGGGAGGTAGATACGCTTAAGGGCAGAGATAGGGTACAGAATGACTTAGACAAATTGGGGGATTGGCCCACAAGAAATCTGATGAGGTTCAACAAGGACAAGGGCAGAGTCCTGCACCTGGGACGGAAGAATCCCAAGCATAGTTACAAGCTGGGGACCAACCAGCTAAGTAGCAGTTCAGCAGAAAAGGACCTGGGGGTTACAGTGGATGAGAAGCTGAATATGAGTCAGCAGGGTGCCCTTGTAGCCAAGAAGGCTAATGGCATATTAGGTTGCATTAAGAGGAGCATTGCCAGCAGATCCAGAGATGTCATTATTCCCCTTTATTCGGCTTTGGTGAGGCCACATTTGGAGTATTGTGTCCAGTTCTGGGCCCCCCACTACAAAAAGGATGTGGACGCATTGGAGAGGGTACAGCGGAGGGCAACCAAAATGATTAGGGGGCTGGAGCATATGACTTATGAGGAGTGGCTGAGGGACTTGGGTCTGTTTAGTCTGCAGAAGCGAAGAGTGAGGGGGGATTTGAGAGCAGCCTTCAACTTCCTGAAGGGAGGTTCCAAAGAGGATGGAGAGAGGCTGTTCTCAGTAGTGACAGATGGCAGAACAAGGAGCAATGGTCTCAAGTTATGGTGGAAGAAGTCCAGGGTGGATATTAGGAAAAACTATTTCACTAGGAGGGTGGTGAAGCACTGGAATGGGTTACCTAGGGATGTAGTGGAGTCTCCATCCCTAGAGGTGTTTAAGTCTCAGCTTGACAAAGCCCTGGCCGGGTTGATTTAGTTGGGATTGGTCCTGCCTAGAGCAGGGGGCTGGACTTGATGACCTTCTGAGGTCTCTTCCAGTTCTATGGGTCTATAATTCTTTATGGGCTCTTATGTAGGGTTGCTAGGTGTCTGGTTTTGAACCGGACAGTCCGGTATTTGAGCTTTCTCTTCAGGAAACAAATTGAGAAAATAGAAATGAGAAAACAGAAATGTCCGGTATTTTCTGAATAAGATGTAATGTCGATTGTGATGTCATGTCAAGTATGTCCGGTATTTTTGTTGAAACCATCTGGCAACCCTACTCTTATGCCTTCATCAGTGTACTAGTTAAGCACCTTCCCACAGTGCATGGTGCAATGTGCCCCACTGTTGTGTGCAGTGAATTTGTAGCTGGGTCTGTCCCAGGCTGTTAGGAGGACGAGGGGGGTGCTGTGATGCTTTTCACTGGACCAGCCTCTGTTTGTGGGGGTCTGGAGACAAGCTCATGACCCACACCCACCTCTTACCCTGGCCTGGGAACAGTTCTTCCCAGGGTCACAGCAAAATGCCAGCTGAGACCCATTTGTTTAGCATAAGTAGTTAGCACATGTTGTAAGGGACCTTCTGAGGCAGAGCGGCTCACTTTGTGTCTCTAGCTGTACCTGTCTAAATCAACATGCAGCTAAATCCAGCCTTTCAGCCTGGAGAGAAATGAAATTTCCTCTGGGGAAAACCAACGCTGTAATGTAGAAGAAGGGGATTGCAATTCAGGTTCAGCTTCTGCTGTGGGAAGGCTTAAGAATTCTTGCTCTTGCTTCTGCCACAACTGGGGGAGTCCAAAGTTGTAAAGGAGTGCAGCCGTGCAGAACGAAGGGGCATGTCTAGCCACGTAGCTTCCTGGGGGCTGTTTCAAAACCTGGCATCCCAGGGTATGCGACTGGCTTCTAAGTTTAGCCAACCAAGCCCACCCACCCGACTTCTGTAGGCGAGACGTGGCCGTGGAAAGCCGCCGGCGACATGAGCAATAATTGATGTTGTTGATAGTCACTGTCCATGAGCAACCCATGGTCTCACACACCTCTGGGGAGGTGGGGCGCAGCGACCTGCAGGGGGCTTGCTCACGCTGTACCAGTCTGGAGGGGAATGCGAGCAGCCAGTGTCCGGGAGGTGGGTGGCACTTTTCCCAGCAGGAAGTTCACTTTTTGAAAACGGAGTCAGGCCGAGCTCGCCGGGAAGAGTGGTGGTGCCAGTCTGACGACTGCATCCCACGGCTTGCCATGTCTGGGGGGTTTCTGAAAGCTCCAGTCCCTGGAGTCATGTTACTAAGGGAGAGTCTCCACTTAAAGACTGAAACAAAAAACAGGACTATGTAGCATTTTAAAGACTAACAAGATGGTTTATTAGGTGATGAGCTTTCGTGGGCCAGACCCACTTCCTCAGATCAAATAGTGGAAGAAAATTGTCACAGCCATATATACCAAAGGATACAATTAAAAAAATGAACACATATGAAAAGGACAAATCACATTTCAGAACAGAAGGGGGATGGGAGGAGGGAGGTAAATGTCTGTGAGCTAATGATATTAGAGGTGATAATTGGGGAAGCTATCTTTGTAATGGGTAAGATAATTAATGTCTTTGTTTAAACTTAGGCGTAAAGTGTCGAATTTAAGCATGAATGTCAGTTCAGAGGATTCTCTTTCAAGTGCAGTCTTAAAAGGTCTTTGAAGCAGGATGCAGATAATCAAGTCATTGAGACAGTGTCCTTTCTGGTTGAAATGGCAAGAAACTGTTTTTTCTTTGTGATCCTGTCTAATATCATTAAGACCGCACGTGAAAGAGAATCCTCTGAACTGACATTCATGCTTAAATTCGACACTTTACGCCTAAGTTTAAACAAAGACATTAATTATCTTACCCATTACAAAGATAGCTTCCCCAATTATCACCTCTAATATCATTAGCTCACAGACATTTACCTCCCCCCCGCATCCCCCTTCTGTTCTGCAATGTGATTTGTCCTTTTCATGTGTGTTCATTTTTTTTAATTGTATCCTTTGGTATATATGGTTGTGACTATTTTCTTCCACAATTTGATCTGAGGAAGTGGGTCTGGCCCACGAAAGCTCACCTAATAAACCATCTTGTTAGTCTTTAAAATGCTACATAGTCCTGTTTTTTTTTCAGCTACACCAGACTAACTCGGCTACATTTCTATCACTTAAAGACTGTAAGTTTCTAGCCCTCGTAGTGGCACAGAAAAGCCTGAAAATGGGACTCGGCACAGACACCAACTTTGTAATGGGCTCCCTCTGGCTCTGTGCCAGGCCCCCCCCCCCCCCCACCTCCCGGCTTTACCTTTTCCCCCAAGTCCCAGGCCCACCTTGCTGCTTTTCCCCTGCTCCATCCTCTCTGCTGAGCGTGCCCTGCCCTCCCTCTGCAGGCTGTGGAGCAGCTGATCCGTGAGGCCGCTGGTGGGTGGGAGGCGCTGGGGTAGGGGGACATGCTGATGGGAGGCTGCCGGCAGGTGCTAAGCACCCAGCTTTATTTCCCTGGGCGCTTCAGGGCTGGCGCGCGAGGCTGTCGGCTGCGCCTCTGATGGGAGGCGAGGGGTTGGTGGCATTGGAAGCACTGAATAAGGCACCTCTGTCCCGAGCCCAGCCTAGAGCCAGGCCCCATCGGTGTGCGTGGAAACGGAGCTGTGAGCTGACTAAGGAATGGGAACTTGGTGTTTGGACAGGGACGGGGAGCCTCTCCTGGCCATGCTGCGCCTACAGTGCAGCCTCACGGCTTTGGGGCGCGGCTGCACAAGGCTGGTCTTGGGGCGGAACGGTTGGTGCAGCGAGCCGGCTCCTCAGGCCGCTGTTTCCAGGGAGGGACGAGGTTAGGCCTCCAGGTGGTTTCCATGGGACAGGCCCATGGAAAGCTGCTGCTTCCCTGTCTGGGAGGGGGAAGGGGAGCGAAAGCGAAAGGCAGCGTCTGAGCTGCTCCCTTCTCTAGGCTGCTGGGCAGCGGGAGCTCAGGAGCGAGGGGGGAGGGCTGTTGCCTCCGTGGTCAAAGTCAGAGGTAGCAGAGAGGAAGCGGCGACGGCTGTAGTTACTGTAGGCGCTTGACGCACACCTTAAAAATAGAACTGAGGAAAACATGAAGAGCCGGGTCCCTCTGCACCTGCCATTGGCGTGAGCCCACGTGCCCCCCGGCTGCGGACTCGCCCATTGGACGGGCATTTTTAGCTCTCAGATGCCGACGCGCTGTGGTGGGGAGGGTTCTGTACCTGCCGTTCGCCTGGCCCGCTTTTCTCACGAGCCCACGCCGCCCCGGGCTGGATCGCAGGACCCCGCACAGGTCTCCAGCCGCGTCGCTCTTCCCGAATGCCCCCAGCAGCCCCGCTGGCAACGCCGCTGCGGCACCATGGGCCAGGGCTGCTCTCCAGCAGCCGGCTCGTGCTGCCAGAGGGCGAAGCAGCCAAGCGCCACGCGCTGTGCGGCTATCCAGGCGCGAGATAAGGAGGCGGGGCAGGCGTGTGGCAACGCTCTCGAGCAATCCGAACCCTGCCGCACGGCGCTTTCCGGCAGCGCGGCCGAGCTCGGAGCTCTCCTCCCACTCAGGGCTCGCGAGAGGCGTGGGTTTGACTCATTTTAGTTATAACTCTTGGCTCCTGGCCTCCCACCCCCGCGACTCTCAAAGCTGTTTCCAGGCACAATGACAATAACCAAGCAACTTCCCACCGGGGGCCGGGGGTTGGGGGGGGCATGGAGATGTCCCAGGCTATGCTGATTGGGAAACTGAGGCACACACCAGCAAAGTGGCACTGAGGCAGGAACAGAATCCACTCCCTGGCTACACCAAGCCACCAGCCAGGCTGCCTGGAGCAGGCGGGGGCTTAGCTCATTGGCTTGTGCCTGGAGAGGGGTGCTATAGGCCTGACAAGCAGCAGGTACCACTCTCTGCTTTGCCATCCCTCCGAGGGGGTGTGGCTGGCCCTGTAAGGGGGGTCGGGCACAGCAAGCCCCTAATGGGCTTCCTGGAAGGGAGGAGCCGCTCTGAGCCCACCTGTGAGCAGCTCCCGGCCTGAGCAGGCAGCTAATCAGCCGAAGAGCTGGGCCTGATGGAAATCTGCAGGAGCTCAGCTGGGGGGGCGGTGGGCCAAGACAGCGTCTCCTAGGGAGGGAGCTCCAGGAGGCGATGCCAGCTGGGAAGGCCAGGGCCTGGCTTGCTCCGCTGGAGTCTGCATCCCTGCTCGGGAGCTTGGGCGAGGGGCTTTCTCATGGTGCTGCCGAACTGTCCAGGAATGACGGGGTCTCTCTAGGTAACAGGCCTGCTGACCTGTCTGCTGGCTGAGACATCAGGCTGGGGCAGGTCTCCCTGGACGCCACTCCTGTGTGCAAGAGGATACGGAGGGGCAGGATGCACCTTTAACCCTTCCATTCCCCGTTGCCGGCCGTGCTCTGGCCTAGCTAGCAGCTCAGAGACCGCACACAGAGGCTACATCTAGACCGGCATGATTTTCCGCAAATGCTTTTAACGGAAAAGTTTTTCCGTTAAAAGCATTTGCGGAAAATAGCATCTAGATTGGCACGGACGCTTTTTCCGCAAAAGCACTTTTTGTGGAAAAGCGTCCGTGCCAATCTAGACGCACTTTTCCACAAAAAAGCCCCGATCGCCATTTTCACGATCGGGGCTTTTTTGCGGAAAACAAAGCTGAGCTGTCTACACTGGCCATTTTGCGCAAAAGGACTTTTGCCCGAACGGGAGCAGCACAGTATTTCCGCAAGAAGCACTGATTTCTTACATGCGATCGTCAGTGTTCTTGTGGAAATTCAAGCAGCCAGTGTAGACAGCTGGCAAGTCTAGACACAGCCAGAGAGAATAATGAGGCTGCTCTACAGCTGCTTTTAGCTCATGTGGCAAAGCCTCATGCACTAAGCACCAGAGGTTCCTGGTTCAATTCCGCCTCTTGGCGTTTTGGGGGCAGCCGGGAGGCCATAGCAGGCACCTGCTTTCCCACTAGCTGGGACGGTTTCAGTGGCAGCTGCTGCCTTGGCAAAGCTGCCTGCTATGCCCAGGGAAAAGCCAGGAGGCGTTTCTCATTGTCCTCTTCCCTGCATGTGCCGCTCCATCCCACCTGCTTCCCTGACAGGGGCCAGCCTGCCTGCCTTAGTCCCTCCCCACGTCTCTCGGGAGTCCCCGGTCTCCATCTCCAGCCCTCTGAGCAGTCCCCAGCTCGGTCCCGTCAGTGTCCTGTGGGGGGCACGGTGGCCTGTCTGAATTCTGGGGCAAGGGGAGGGCCAGTGCCCAAGTAGGAACCCCTCCCCCACACACTCCGCTGTGGAAGAGGCTTCAGGAGCCAGCAGCCAACTGATTGCTTGGAACAAAAATGGAAAACATGGGGAGGGGTGTGCAGGTGGAAGGGGCAAAGCCCGGGGAGCAGAGGGGGGCCCAGGAAAGGCCCCAGGCAGAGCCCAAAGGGCCCGGGGGACGGTGCCCAGAGGAGCTGTCTGCGTGTGAGTGACACAGAAATGGAAAAAGGCTGGGTGGTCGCACAGCAGCCCCCATGGCTCTTATGGACAGCGCCGGGAGGGGGGAGGTGTGTGTCCAGGGCGGACGTGGGGAGAAGGGCAGCCAGAGCCTCAGCAGGAGGGTCTGGAGGAGCCGGGAAAGGGGCTGCAGCCTGGTGCTCCGGGGGCAGCATTCGCCAGGGTCTCCCTCTCGGGACGGCGTTGGGCCTCTGTGAAGCGCCCCAGCCAGCCGCCCACGCTCACAGCTAATGCCGGGTGGGATGAAGGCTGGCCGGGGGGTGCCAGAACTTCCCTCAGCTGGCTCGGGTGGGCTGCGAGGGCGAGGCAATGCCTGGCCTGGGGCACGGAGAGCGTAGAAAACGGGGCCTGGCAGAGACTCCGGAGGCCGCCTGCTCCAACCCCCTGCCCATTGCAGGCCCAGCCCCGACTCCGCCACCCCAGCATGGGCAGCGGCGCGGCGAGAGCCCTCCAGGGCCGGTCAGTCCGTGGCCCTGCTGGGGCTTGTGGGCTCCCTGGTGGGTGCTGAGCTCTCCTGGGAACCTGGCTCTCAGCGCGGCACGTTTCAGAGGCGTCGTCCTGTTTGTGCCCCTCCCTCCTGTGCCCAGCCGGGCCGGTCTGACCCTGCCTCCACCTCGAGAGCCCACCGGAAGCTCTTGTTTTGCAGGTGACACACAGGGCGCGAGGCCATGCCAGTGCTGAATGAGGACCTGCCACCCGCTTGCCCTGCTCTCCGAGACCCGCCGGCACAGACGCGCCCGCTCCCTGCCCATTCATGGAGAACACAGGTCTGTGGTCGCCGGCCAGTTCCTGGGGCGGGGGGCTGAGGCACCAGGGGAAGGCAAGGTGGCCAGGCCTGCCGGGCAGCCCTTCGCTCGGCAGCAGAGAGACGCTGAGTGAGAAATAAGCCACCTACTGACTAGGGAGGGCGCCTTGCAGTGCTGGTACAGGGCTGGGTAGCTCGTAAGAGGAAGAACCGTGCCGCTAAGGTGAAGGCAAGGAAGGGGGCTGCTTGTGGAGCTGGGTTCTAGCCCCATTTGATTTCCTGTCATTGTACCTCAGTTTCCCCATGTGTAAAATGGAGGTGATGTTTGCCGACCTACCCCACAGGAGTATTATTAGAAGCTGTTATTATCTGGGCAGCTGTAGCACCTACAGGCCCCATCCAAGAGCAGGATCCTATCGTGCTGCATGCTACATGATGCACAGTGAGAGGGAGCCCCTGCCCTGAGAGCTTACAGTGAAAGAGACAAGGGAACTAAGGCACAGTGTGACTAAGTGACTTGTCCAAGGTCATGCAGGAAGCCTGTGGCAGAGCAGGGCATTGAACACAGGCCTCATGAGACCAGCTCAGTGTCTTTACAAGTCCCACTTATACCCTAAAAAGCGCATCTAAGTAGGGACGTAAGAAACCCAAGGACCTTTTTCAGGCCCTCCGCACAGGGCTGTCGGAGCCCCCAGCTAAGATTTTATGGTGCCGGTTCTGTCCCATGCTAGAGCTGGCCAGGCAAAGACTGGAAACGGGGATATTTATTTAGAATGACAAAAATCTCTGGGCGCTCAGAAATGGCTCAACCACTTTTGCTCAGGCGTCCTGAGAAAAATTGCTTGGGGGCCCAAGCCCAAATGTGGAAAATTGCAGCCCAAGAGGCAAACCTGTGACAAAGTTCCAAGTGTCGGGGGAAAGGCCCTTTAGAATGGAAAAAGCAGCTGTCCAGGCCAGGCGTCGCTCCGCACAACCCCCGGGAACGCTGTGCGGCGAAGTTAGCGTTCAGCTCTCCACCGGTGCCGTAGCTAGGAGAAGGGGGTAGAACGTACTGCATCCAGCTGGTCAGCTCATCCTGCCCTGGAAAGCTAGGACCACAGGTCGTCCTTGGAGGCGTAGCAGCCCTCCTCATCCTCCTTACCTGAGGAGTCCTTGCTGAGGAGCCATTGGAGCATGCTGGTCCCAGGGTGCGAAACAGGGCAATATTGTTTATTGGACACACTTCTGCAGCTGAAAGAGACCAGTCAAGCTCCACAGAGGAGCTCCAGGCCATTGGAAAACTTGTCTCTGTTGCTCCAGTAACAGATACAACCTCAGCCACCTTTTCTCTCCGCTCCAGTGGCCTTAGCAACCAGCTCTGTCATTCAAGAGGCCTTAGTTCCCAAAAGCATCCTTAACCAAGCTGCTCTGGGGTAAATCCATGGCTGGGGGTGGGGTTGTGTTTGCCACCTGCCAGTGCGGGACTGGCTACCAGACAGCAGGGGACGGGGAACTCGGGGGTTCCCACACAACAGTCTGGGGTTGGGATCCCTGCTACCTGCCCTGCGCCCGGCACTCCACTCCTGGCCCCGCTCTGGCAAGACCACTGAGCATAGAGGTTTGTGGAGGGGCCCTAGCGGGGGGCACTGTGGCCCGGGTGATGCCAAATCCTTTTTCCCCCGTGGACTCAATTCTTAGAAGATTTTCTGTTGTGTCAAAACCTCTGTCTAGACCCTCTGCTGCTTATGTGGCGTATGTGTGAGGGACCTCACAGGGTGGATTTAGCAGCTTAAATATCAGAACCAGGTCTCAGCATTTCAGCCTTCACCTACTGAGCCCGTGGGGGGGGGGGAGGGCTCCCCAATTCTGTCAGCTTTGTAAAATTGCGGAACTTTATAGAACTTCCTACCTGCCCCAAACGCAGCTGGCGCCTTGTGCCTGTGGAGCGCGCCGGTACTGCCCCAAGGCCAGCAGTGCTGCTGGCTGCTCACACCCTGTCCCTCCCTTTGCATTAGAGGTGGAGTCGGACATCCTGCGCAGCGTGCGTGCCCTCCTGCGAGAGCTCGACGGACACCACCGCGCCTTCCAGAGCGAGCGAGGTAAGACAGGCCCCTGGCCGCCCCGCCCTGCCTCTCGCCTGTTCTCGGTGCCTCACACCAGGGCGGTGCCAGTGACTCCCCTGGCTGGTTGTTCTGCGTTTGTTGGGGTCCAAAGGCCCCAGAACATCAGTGTCCGAGTATTCTCCCACCGCCTTCAGCCTGGCTCCCCGGCAGGTGTTCCACACTGGGCTCAGCTCCTTGTGCGCGCGCGGCTTGCAAGCCTGCTCCCAGAACAACTTTTGCTTTCAGTCAACTTTTGCTTCTGGGCACCCATTTCTGCCACTGAGATCTCCTTATGCCTTCAGCATAGCTACTGTTCCAAAGCAGCTCCAGCCAACCGTCAGCATCCTCTGTCAGCACTGGGTCCCCAGGAGCGCTCATTAATCAATAGGGCTGGGCGATTAGATGGAGGCACTGAGAGACCGAGATCAGGGCTTTCATTCCCAGCTGCGTCACTGACTCACTGAACGACTTGAACGTCTCCGGGCCTCAGTTTCCCCACCTGTAATGTGGGAACAGCCCCCTTCTTTGCCCTGTTTGGCACCTTATTGGTTAATGTGCCAGCTTTGGGCTCCTCCACCGACGTGTGCCCCAGTACCGGAGAGCTGAAGCCCTGCTCTGTCAGCCTCACTGCTGGATCCCGGAGCTTTGGCAGCCAGAATGAAAATAAAAATAGATCTTCGTGGGGAGGCCCAGAAAATATCTCTTGATTGACGCGCGCTCTCACCCTGGTGGACTCCTCAGTCCCTGCAGTACGCACACATGTGGATTTTCTCCTCTCGCTGGGAGACTCTCAGCCAGCAGCGTTTCAAAGGCTGTGTGCCTGGAACCGCGCCAAGCTGCATGCTGAATCTGTACCGAGATGTGGGAATAATAATAATTTCCCTTTGCCCGTCTGTAGCCCCTTCCCTGCAGAGGTCTCAAAGGGCTTTTCCCCATGAAATCGTCACAGGCCCATCTCCTCAGGGAGGGGCTGTGTTCTCGTCCCTGCTGTGTGCAAGAGTAAAATGGATCTCAGAGCCGCGTGACCAGGAACACAGGAGAAAATCAAGCAGAGAACCCAGGAGTCCAGACTCCCAGTGCCCTGCTGTAACCACTAGGCCTGGCCCAGATTCTAGCCTGGTACTCTGGCAGCCACTGAAGTCAGCCCAGTGACTCCCGACTGGTGCCAATGGGACCCCGAGCTGAACGGCTCCAGGACTGATCGTTGCAGCTGCTTGGGACACAAAGCCTGTCGCAGTCTCCACATGCAGCGTGTCCCCTGGTTTGCCAGGCCATATGGGGGAGCATAGCTCAGCCACTAGGCGATGCCTAAGGCAGACGTACCCAGCTGCTGCCCTGAAGGTGCACAAGGTGCCGCTCCTCACAAGCCGAGCCTGAGCCAGAAGGGGCCGAGCTCTGCCCTGTCCGGCACCTTATTGGTTAATGTGCCAGCAGCCTAATTGTCTGAAATCTGAGCACATTTCCCTCGGCCTTCCTCAGGACAGCGGAGACCGAGCATGCTGGGTAGCCACTGGCTCCAGCCCACCTCTGGAGGGGAGATCGGGGGCAGCGGGGCTGGCTTTGGTGTAATGGTTGCACCCACGCGCCCCAGTCTGGGGCCCGGATCCCGTCAGGGGAGGTGCTGCATGAACTAGGGGTCAAAAATGGCTGAGCCAGGCCGCCCTGGGAGCTTCCAGCTGAAGTGTCACGAACTCCCATAATTCTGCTTCCAGTCTCGCGATCTCTGTCCCTTGTCTTGGCCCTGGGATGCGGGGTTGGCACGAGGCAGAGTTGGCTTCTGGTCCTTATGGTGGCCAAGAAAAAAGTGAAAAGGGGGCCCCAGGAGACCTACCAGCTCAAACCCCAGAAAGCAAATACAAAGAGCCTGCTGAGTATCCGGGGCTGAGAAACGCCGGTCAGAACAGCGGCTTTGCTGCTGGCTTTGATTGATGCTGCTGCCGGTGGCATGAGACTCTGCCCGCTACCAGCTCTGCAGCTCCCAGGTGCACGTGACCCGCTGCCAGGGCAAAGGCTCAGAGATAGCATCTCTCACCTCTCGCCATTGAGAAATGTGAGCCAGGCTGAGCGGGGGAGGCTTCCGCTAAGGCCCTGCACAGTGACTTCCTGTCAGCGTGCTCGGGGAGGGAAGATGTGCCCAGAGCCCGGCACTGCACTGCTTTAACGTGAGGTGTGTCTGCACCTCTCTAGTCGCACCGCTCTACAGCTCTCCTGCGTGGACACACTCACAGCCAGTAGTGTGTGTTGTACTAGCAGAACTATCGCAGAATTGTGCCAGGACTTTCCCCCTCCACATTTCAGAGTTTGCTGGTTATAGCTGTAAACCGGGAACCCTGCTAGGGGAGACGCAGCTTATACCAGCAAACCCCACAGAACCATATAAGTGTAGGGCTGGAAGGGGCCTTGAGAAATCACCAAGTCCAGCCCCCTGCACTGTGGCAGGACCAAGAAAGCGCGTGTCCTAACTCGGTGGAGCGAGGCCTGGGATTCAGGTCCCATGGCTCAGTGCCCGCCCCAGCTACCGCAGTGCACTCCCCCCTTGTAGCTGCTTTCTGTGGAATGACCTTCCCCCTGTGCTTGGTCTCCCAGGGATGCTGCGCTGGACCTTGCACAAGAAGATTGATCGGAGTCCCCTTAACAGTGCCATCCTGGTGAAAATCCTCGTGAAAGAGCTGGAAAGGGTAAGAATGAGCAGTCGGCCACCAGTGCCTGGCACCGATTCGGCCCGTGGTGAGTGTATCCGTCTCGTGGCGGCTGTGCACAGCCTCTCTGACCGGGTGGCTGGCCTGACTGTGTGCCTACAGCTCCCCCTCCTTGCGGCGATGGGCCTTAGCGGAGGGGAGAGCTCAGCCGTTCCTGGAGCTCTGTCTGGGAGCCTGAGGCAGGGATGCCTGGGAGGGCCAGACCCGGGGCCGGGGGGCTGGAGTTGTTGTGGGGACTACTCTGTGTTGCTGCCCCTGCAATATTTCCTCTGGCGCTGGCTTGGGCACGGGATGGGGCAGTTAGCCCACTGGCCCAGCCCCTCGGCACTGGGGAGAGGGGCACTGAGGCAGGGCTGGAGCCATCCGAGGCAGGAGCAGCACAGCGGGGCAGAGCCGTGGCATTTGGGCTGTTTCCCCTAATGGCAGAGCCTGTGGAAAAGCTACAGCCCGGGCAGGGAGCCAGAAAGGCAGCTGCTCTGGCCCCCAGGGCGAGACACCTTCCTGCTGCAGCCATCCTGCCTGAACCACTTCCTCAGTGCATCTGGCATCCATGAGGCCTAGGCAGGTGCCTACCCGCCTTGTTACTGCCAGGACTCCCTGCTGGCCCACGCCAGCCCCAAACCCAGGCGCCCCATTTGCGCCAAGCCAGCCTTCGCTGCAGACAGCGCGGGCACTGTTAGAGCCGGCCGGGAACCGGGCCTTTTTCCAGGGAACAGAGCAATTCCAGCGGGGGAAGCAGTTGCTGTGGCTGCTTGTGCTTGTGGGAAACTCCAGCTTTTCTGGGACAAGTCGGAAACTGAAATATTTCGAGGCAGAAGTGCCCCAGCGGCGCCTCAGGCTCCCGCTCCCCCCTTGGACTCTCCCCCACGATGCGCCACAGTCTCCCCTCACGAGGCGGTCGCAGCATGCTGGTCTTGGGCCATGGTGCTGTCACAGACTCTGGCGAGGGCCCTCCCGGGCCACCCCCCAGGGCTGCATGAGGGGTCCAAGCCTCGCTGCCGCGGATCCCCGGCGTGATTCACGCTCTCGGAGGCTGAACAGAGCCCAGCCAGAGCCCAGGCTCCGGGTCCCTGTGCACACTCAGCGCACAGCCTTTCACCCGGCACTGCCTCCGAGCGAACCCCGCTGCCCCCCCGCCGCACAGGCTGCCCCAGCAGGCTCCCTGGCACAGACAGGCCCCAGCCCGCCACCCCAAGGGCAGGAGTTTAACTCCCTCAGGGCAGCCACTGTGAAGCAGCCAATAGCGGTAGGGTCCAACACCTTCCTGCTCTTCACGTTTAACCCCGTAAGGCCCAGGGGATGCACCCGAAATGCAGTGCACCGCACTGGCTCGCCCTGCTCCTGGATCGTCCATGTTCCATCACCCGCAGCCTGCTTGTCCCTGCAGCAGCCTCCCTCGTCTTCATTTGGTAGAAAATGGCTGCCCCAAGCTGACTTCCTTCCGGTAGACTGTCCTCCGAGGCTCATGGCTCACGGCTGTCCCTGGGCTGGCAGAAATGGGCCACGAGCCAGCTGGCCGGGGCAGGTCCGTGTACACCCCCCGGGCTTCCCGTAACAGTCATTTACCAGCTCACAAAGCCACCCGCAGTGCCAACTGAGATCCCCCGCCCAACGCAGGTGCTTTTCCTGACACGTGTCCAGGTGTCACCTGTTCTCAGACAGCAGCGGCCTGGATTTCCCCCCGACCAGCCCTAGCCATTGTGTGGGGCTGGCCACTCACCAGCCTCGTTCCTGGCAAGCGGGGGCCTGCTGGGAACCCCCCGGTGCAGGGAAGCTCTGTAAAGCTGCAGTGGGCGGGTGGGCCCAGTTAGCACCTGTTGGCCAGCCCCACATAGCCCCACAGGCTCCAGCGGCCCTCTCCGTTGCCATGGAATTTCCCCCTCCCCACCCCCGACTCATCTCCCTCCTGAGCTGGAGGGGGACAGCAGCAGGAGTGTCGCGCTTCGCGGACTCCACGCCGGCCGACAGCTGCTCCCTGGGTTTATCACGAGGGCCTGGTGTGTGCGGCGTCGCCTGCGTCAGGGGCCGAAGGACAGACGCCTGATCGGCTGGCAGCTTAGGGGGAAGGTGCTGCAAGGAGCTGTCTGAGGGCCCTGTGCCAGGGCCCACCCACGCCCAGACCACAGACCTTCCCCACCCACGGCTCACTGCCTCTCCCAGGCAGACTGCCAATCAGATCGCAGACCAGCTCCCCATCCCAGTGAGGCTGAGAAGCCTCAATATCTCACCTCCTGCCTTTCATCTTCTGGCCCAAACCCCATCCCACCTCCGCAGCATGCAACCCCATTTATCGCTGAGCTGCTCGACAGCCTCCCGCTCCCGCTAGAGAGCCCGTTTTCCTCGCCCGCCCGCCCCAGGACTGCCTGGAGTGGGAAAGCCGCTCTGCTATTCAACCATTGTCCTCTCCCCTTAGGTTACTCAGATACCCCGCTCCAGCACCAGCTCCCGGCCCCGCTCCAGCGCCAGCTCCCGCTCCTCCGCCAGTTCCCACTCCCACTCCCTGCTCCCGCTAGAGAGCCCGTTTTCCTCGCCCGCCCGCCCCAGGACTGCCTGGAGTGGGAAAGCCACTCTGCTATTCAACCATTGTCCTCTCCCCTTAGGTTACTCAGATACCCCGCTCCAGCACCAGCTCCCGGCCCCGCTCCAGCGCCAGCTCCCGCTCCTCCGCCAGTTCCCACTCCCACTCCCTGCTCCCGCTAGAGAGCCCGTTTTCCTCACCCGCCCTCCCCAGGACTACCTAGAGTGGGAAAGCCACTCTGCTAGGCAGCCATTGTCCTCTCCCCTTAGGTTACTCAGATACCCCGCTCCCGCTCCAGCACTAGCTCCTGCCCCCGCTTCAGCACCTGCTCCCGCTCCAGCGCCAGCTCCCACTCCTCCGCCAGTTCCCACTCTCACTCCTGCTCCAGCGTCAGCTCCCACTCCCCCTCCAGTTCCCACTCTCACTCCTGCTCTATTGCCAGCTCCCACTCCCACTCCCCCTCCAGTTCCTGCTCCAGCTCCCTTTCCCGCTCCAGGTCTTCACTGCCTACTCTGTGTATTGTTAAAGCCTATGGGGCCAGATTTGCAGTGGCACCGAAGTCTACACATGTATCCGTGTTGCTAAAAATCGCCCCCCTAAAAGAAATTGCTACCCTGGTGCTGCAGCCTCCGAGTGGGCTGGCTGGCATTCGATGCCATCTCGCTGGCAGGGGCTGGGGGCTGGCTCTCTGCCCGGAACATTAAAGTCTGAAACACAAACCACCTGGTGCTGTTTGCCAGTGCGAAGGCGCCTGAGCAGAGAGAGCGAGCCCCCTCCCTTGCAGAGCCGGGGGGGCTTCCTGTTCCCCTGCCCCACCACACGCTGAGGTGGGCTCCCATGGGTGGCGGGTCTGCTAGGCGGGGGCCTTCCCAAACCTCCACTCCGCCCCCAGAGCGCCTGCAGTAGGTGTACTGGGGGTGGCGTGTTGCTGCCTCTGAGCGCCTGCCTCCCTGTGCTCTGGGGCTGAGGACACTGGGGCGTGCGCTGCCCTCCCTGTGCTCCGGGGCTGGGGACACTGGTGCGTGCGCCACCCTCCCTGTGCTCTGGGGCTGGGGACTCTGGTGCGTGCGCCACCCTCCCTGTGCTCCGGGGCTGGGGACTCTGGGGCGTGCGCCGCCCTCCCTGTGCTCCGGGACTGGGGACTCTGGGGCGTGCGCCACCCTCCCTGTGCTCCGGGGCTGGGGACTCTGGGGCGTGCGCCACCCTCCCTGTGCTCCGGGGCTGGGGACTCTGGTGCGTGCGCCACCCTCCCTGTGCTCTGGGGCTGGGGACTCTGGTGCGTGCGCCACCCTCCCTTTGCTCCGGGACTGGGGACTCTGGTGCGTGCGCCACCCTCCCTTTGCTCCGGGGCTGGGGACTCTGGGGCGTGCGCCACCCTCCCTGTGCTCCGGGGCTGGGGACACTGGGGCGTGCGCCACCCTCCCTTTGCTCCGGGGCTGGGGACTCTGGGGCGTGCGCCACCCTCCCTGTGCTCCGGGGCTGGGGACTCTGGGGCGTGCACCACCCTCCCTGTGCTCCGGGGCTGGGGACTCTGGGGCGTGCGCCACCCTCCCTGTGCTCCGGGGCTGGGGACTCTGGTGCGTGCACCACCCTCCCTGTGCTCCGGGGCTGGGGACTCTGGTGCGTGCGCCACCCTCCCTGTGCTCCGGGGCTGGGGACACTGGGGCATGCGCCACCCTCCCGGTGATCCGGGGCTGGGGACTCTGGTGCGTGCGCCACCCTCCCTGTGCTCCGGGGCTGGGGACTCTGGTGCGTGCGCCACCCTCCCTGTGCTCCGGGGCTGGGGACTCTGGTGCGTGCACCACCCTCCCTGTGCTCCGGGGCTGGGGACTCTGGGGCGTGCGCCACCCTCCCTGTGCTCCGGGGCTGGGGACTCTGGGGCGTGCGCCACCCTCCCTGTGCTCCGGGGCTGGGGACACTGGGGCATGCGCCACCCTCCCGGTGATCCGGGCCAGAGAAGCTGGAACATGCCCATCCTCTCTCCCCCTGTGCTGGGGGGTGGGCAGTGCGCTGCTCTGCCTCCCCATGGGGGGAGGTGGCTTGGCTCCATTGGGGCGGGGCCTTGACAGAAGGGGCGGGGCTGAGTGGGGTTCAGGACCTGCCTCCCCCAGCCCTTCCTTCACCCACTGCCCGTGTGGTCTCCCAAGGGAAGTGTGGCGGGAGAGGGGACAGGCAAAGGCAGGGAGACGCCTGGGCCGGGGAGGTCAGTGAACAGCGGAAGGGGAGGGGGCTGCGACTGGCTGCCGCTGACTGTGCAGCTCCCCCCAGCCATTGCGCTGCTGGTGCTAGGGCTGCAAATGGCAGCGACCAGCGTTCTCAGCAAGGACCCGCCTGGGGACCAAGGGGGGGGGCTCCTCCAGCTGGCTCATAGCTGCTGTCGCGCTCCCATAGGCCGGGTGCTACACGTGCACTGGGCACTAGATCCAGGAGCCTTTCCAGGAACGACGCCTCCTGGCTTTGTCCCGGGAAACACGCTCTTTGAACCCTCAGAGGTCGGCAGCCCGGGCGCCGTCCATTCGGGGCTCAGAGCCGTGGTGGGGTCTGTTGCTCGCTGCTCCGGCCCCGCGGGCCTTGAGGGGAGGTGCTGCCCCTGTGTCCTGCCACTACTGCACAGGGTTAGAAACCAAGGCCAGCAGGAACTGGACCGTCGACTCGTTTTCTCAGTGGAAATGGCTCTTTGTTTGGCGTAAGCCCAACGCTCCATGGGAAATACCCATTTTGCATGAAGTGGGACAGGGCGGGGGGTTGGAAAGCCAAACCCCAGGGTTTCCGTTTTCGGGGATGAAACCCATTTGTTTAAACAGACGTTTGATGTTGTGGCCATTTTCTATTTAAAAAGAAGTCCTGATCCCGCTCTGCGGGAAACCCGTCTCTGCTCCCTTCCCTGGGAGCAAGCTCCTCACTGCGCCCTAGTGCCATGTCACACTCGCCAGGAGCTCTGTCGCTGGCCCTTACGGACCTGGCACCCGAGCCCCTCAACCACCAGAGGAGAGACTAACACGCCCCCTGTCTGGTCCTCAGGAGTTGTCTGCACTGAGCTGAGCAGAGGCCCGTAGGGGTCGGGTTGGGGAGCAAAATTCATCTCCTCGTTAATCAAAGAAACCCAACTCTCTGCAAAGGTGTGGGCCTTCCGGCAGCTAGAACCAGACCCCGGACTACTGGCATTATTGCAGCTCAACATGCTGGCCAGCTTGCTGCTTTCAGGGGGTGCCTGTCACTCTGGCAGGCACATGATGACACTTACGTGGACTGAGAACCTGCACCAAGCCAGCAACCCCGACGTATCCCCCTGCTGCAATCCGTCCTGAGTGCCTTAAAAGAGCAGGGTGTGCTGCGCATTTCTGTTGGGTTTCCTTCCTCTGATGCAACCACCACTCAATTGCTTCACCAGTCAGCAAGTGGCGAAGCAGCGTGCATTGGAGTAACTCTTTGCCTTGGTTTTGCAGGCCGAAAGAGGAGACTTCAGACATTACATCATCCCCCTGCTTCATACACTAATGTACACGCTAATTAAGGTACGAGCTGCAGATGGCATTTAACAATTCAGGGAAAGTGGAAGCTGTGGGGCCTGACCCTAAGATCACTTGCACCCAACGTATAGCAGAATGGATAGCGTGGCCCAGTGGGCAGTGTATCCAGGGGAGAGAGGAAAAGCCTAGCTTCAGTGCCTGGTGCTGTTACTAGGTGGCTTTGGGTAGGTAATTTCCTACCCTGTGCCTCAGTTTTCTCCCCCTGTAAAATGGGGATAATCATATTGACCTCCTTTGTAAAGCACTCGGAGATCTGCACATGACCGGCTCTAGGCTCAGAGCTCAGTACTATGATTAGGTGAAGTTAGACCCAGGCCTGCCATTCAGTTGGCCATGTGGAGCCTGCTTCCAGCATTCGGATACACCTGTAACTGCAGAGAGTATTCTCAGAAAGCTTCCTGAGTGTGTGCATGTGAATTCGCAGCTTTGCCAGCGTGGGATGTGAAACAGACAGGGCCTAACGAGGCCCAGGCCAGACTTGTAAAGGTATTTAGATACAAAATACAAATAGGGACATACTGGGATTTTCTTAGTGCAGGCACCTAAATGCCTTTAGACAGCTGGCCCCTGCGGCCTTGCAAGAGGGTATTTCTAGATCTCTGCAGAATCGCCATTACTTGAGCTGAGGTCAGACTCAGGCCTATCGACTTCGGCAGGAGAGGCATCCATGTACACCAGAGCTGAATTCTGTCTTTAGCTTTGGGTCCTAGCATCCTCGGCTACCTGTGTCTTATGGATCTCGCTTGTGGGGAAGAGCTTCCCCCACAGAGAGCCAGGCTTTTGGGGCTCCATGGTCTCCGAAGGGATCTTGTTAACCGTTCCTTTCCCGTTCCAGGCTCCCTGCATTTCGGACGATCTCTATGAGAGAGTGTATGACTTCTGTAAAAAGCTCCTCACCCTGCCCAAGCCGTTCTGTTCCATTGGCCTGGACTACGCCTTCCGGCTAAAAGCAGAAAGAACAGCGCCAGGTTTGTGGGATTCAGGCATCTGTCCTGTGGCACGGGGCTGGGCTGGGAAGTGACAACATCTTTGCTTTACCGATTAAGTCCCCAGAAGGGTGAAAGGTATTTTCTGTGCGTCGGGTCCCTAAATGCCTCCCAGCTCTGCCTGTAGGCTCCCTTGCAGTTCTCTGTGTGGCTGCCGCAGCGGGATCATCACACTCTGCCCTCTTCTCACGGCGACCTCGCGCTCGCTTTGCGTCATGTGCGGGAGGCAGCAAACGTTCCTGCTTCACGGAAAGGAGGAGAATGGTGCTTAGAAGAGACTTTTGTGTCCAGATCTCCAAGAGACTCACCCTCCCTGCACCATAGCTATGATGGGGATCACAGTTGTGCCCAGAGGCCTCTGCGGAGTTAAGAGCCACATTCTGCTAAGATTCTCTGCATTACCCATAGGGCCTGACCGTCCCAAGCATGGACCAGGACCCTGTGGTGCAAGGCGCTGTATGGACTCAGAACAAAAAGGTAGTCCTGGTCCCACAGAGCTCACAACTCCAACAGACAAGGAGACGGGTCCCTGAGGTCACACACACATGGAGTCTGCAGCAAAGCCAGGAACGGAACCCAGAACTTCTCAGGCCCAGCCGAGTCCCATCCTCTAAAACCAGAGATCAATGGAAATTGGTCTGCAGTGGGAATGCAGGGCCCAGCAGGTCCGGCCAATCCAGTGCTGGTCCAGAGACAGGCCGTGATTCAGCCACACAGTCAATCCATCCTCCTTGGAACGGTCCCCTGCCATGAAAAATCAGCATCTCGCCTTAAACTGCAGCCTTCCCAACTCGCACCCACCCCCCGCATCCTCTTTATTTTAAGCAGGTGCTAAATGTTAAAGAGCCCCTGAGTGTCTCCTGGAGAAGTGATGGATTTAGAACCAATGTTGCCAAAATTCTGCATTTTCAGTTTTCTTCACTTTGTTTGCTGAAATTCTTATTTACAGGTTTTTTTTCCTATGGCTCCCGTCACTATCGCCTTAGAGCACCAAGCAGGCCCCCCGCCACACGGAGATGCATTCTCAGTCCCATGGGAATGGGGGCACAGATGCTGCCGAAGAGTTGGGAAGACAGCACAGATCTCTCAGAGCGCCCCGTTAAACCCAGGGCCTCTCTCCCTGGGCAACAGCTGGATGGGACTCAGCTCGGTGGTGCAGTTTCTCCATTGCCTTGTACCTTGTGTCAACCCTGACCCCACAGCAGTGCGGGTGGGAAGCACCAACCACCCACGACGTTGTGTGGACACCAATGATGACACAGGGCAAAAGTCCGCTGAGAATCAGGCCTGAAGAAACAGACAAGGTTGAATCGGGCCCTTTTTTCCCTGCATCTGCTTCAGAGCCCAGCCATGAACGCAGCAAAGGATGGGAAATACAGGCAGGCTACGTCTACACTGGCATGATTTTCCAGAAATGCTTTTAACGGAAAACTTTTCCTTTAAAAGCATTTTCGGAAAAGCGCGTCTAGATTGGCCACGGACGCTTTACTGCAAAAAAGCCCCGATCGCCATTTTCGCAATCGGTGTTTTTTTTGCGGAAAACAAATCTCTGCTGTCTACACTGGCCCTTTTGCACAAAAGTTTTTCGGAAAAAGACTTTTGCCCGAATGGGAGCAGCATAGTATTTCCGCAAAAGCACTGACAATCGTACATGAAATCGTCAGTGCTTTTGCGGAAATTCAAGCGGCCAGTGTAGACAGCTGGCAAGTTTTTCCGCAAAAGCAGATAATTTTGCAGAAAAACTTGCCAGTCTAGACACAGTCGCAGTGTGTAACTGGGGCTATTCCTAATCAGAAGGTGTTTTCCTGTGTTCTAGCAGAGTCCCCGTGAGATTTTACTGTCTCTGTTCTGGCTTGTATAAAACTGTGCGCTTGATTTTCCTCTCGTGTCTACCTTATTGCCATGTAACTCCCATGTGGTAGCAACCTTGCTCTTATCTCATGCCTTATCTAAATGAGATCAGAATCAGCCCCCATTCTTGTTCTGGCTTGTGACTATCTGTTCTCTGACTGCTGCCTGTGCATGTGTTTATTTGTAGGGGTGTTATACCAAAGAATGGTGATTTCTGAACAGAGTCTGAAGAGCGACCTCTATCCTTACCAGGAAAGGTGTGTACTGCCTGTTCAGTGTGGCTTCTCATGGCATTTCACTCTGCTGCAAGGTGTGTGCCTTTGCTGAACGCAGCATTAGTGCCACTGGGCAATACTGCCAAACATCTAGCAGCGGTTAGCACCAGACTGGAGCAGCGGTCAAGCCCTGCCAGGAGTATTCCAAAGCAGAGTGCAACAGACTTCGGTGGCATAGCCGGTCTGTGGAAACACGCGTGGTGGCAGGAAGCCGGTGCTGTGCTGAGCATTGCAGCTGGTTTTCGGGGGCCCTGGAGCAGATAGCTTCCCCCAGACAGGTCTAGAAGTGCAGGAAGTATCTGCGGCAGCTCCGTGGAAATGAGCCCAACGGTGCTGACCCAAAATATCCATCCTAGTCCGAGAGCGCGAATAACGAGGATGGGCCAGAGTCAATCCGGGGGTGAGAGTACAGCTCCACCGGCCTCACCTGAGTTGTACCCAGGGGCACTAGGGTTGAACCTGGCCCAGTAGCAGACGGTTCTCTTCTTCCCGGAACCAGTGTCTGCAAGATTAGCCGCAACGTGGAATTAGTCCCGGCCTCACCAGAACAAGCCAATGACCCACCAAGTCCAGTCCATTGCTCTCGAGGGGAAAGTGCTGGCTTCCGCAGAGGTGTGAATCCCTTCTGTGTGTGGTTCCACCACAGGCTGCGTTTCGCCCTGACTCTGGCGGACAGCGTAAGCCCTGAGGCACACAACTGGCAGTCACCCGCCTGCCTTTCAGATGCCCAAGGGCATGCCCAGGGCCGGCCCACAACATTTTGGCACCTGAGGCGGGAAGCCCAAATGATGCCCCCATCCCCCTCGCTGCACCAGCAGCAGACACAATTTTCTACACTCTGGGTCCTAGTGGGGCGCCCCTCCCCCACAGTCTGGCGCCTGAGGTGGCCGCCTCAGTTCCCCTCATGGTAAGGCCGGCCCTGGGCATGCCTTCCTGCCCTCCCACTCTTCACTAATTGCAGACTCCGCTTCGATGGCCACCTCCATTTATTGTGTGCCTCTGTTTTCTCAACCCTTTATTTCCACAGAGTTTTCATGTTTGCAGATCCAGAGGTGCTGTCCAAGACCGTGTGCAACGCGCTGCTCTCTGAAACCAAAGCTGCTCAAATGCACCAGAGCCGCAGATCGTGCTTGTGCTACGTGATAACACGAGCGGTGCAGGCCGCTCTGGGGGAGGACTGTGATGTTGAAAGTTTGCAGAGGATTCTTCAGGTAATGGGTTAGCTGCAACTGCATTGCACCATGAACATGACCATGTTTACCCGGGGCTAGATTCTCAGAAGAGCTCTGCTCCCATTTAGGCAAGTCCATGAAGTGAACACGTGCGCTGAAGAACTCGGCCCCCTGACGCAGAAAGCCGATTTGCTGTCTTTGCATGCAGTGACAGCACCTTGCTTCGCAAGCAGTGCCCGTGAAGCCGTTAGATTTCCCACAGACACACGCATGTGCGTGGCTTAGTGTAGCGCAGTACCTGTGAGCCCTTCCACGGCACCTTTGAAGTCAGACAGTAGAACTAATCGAAAAACAAGCTAACTATTTTTGCAGGATATTTAACAAAAAATAATCCTGGGGAGGACTGTTTCATTTCCATTGAAATTTCCCACATCCGATTAAAAACTAAAAACCAAACATTGAATCTTTTCAGTTTTTGAAAATTGTTTTTGGTTCCAAAAAAGCTCCCTTTTCACTAAACATGTTTGGTTTTCAGGTCCCAAGTTTTCCTTGAAAAACCCGACAACTGAGTCGAAACCCACAATTTTCCATGAAACTTGTTGTTTAAATGAAAAGTCGTTTGTCTTGTCAGCAAAATGCCCCGCTCCCCTAAGTAGCATTTGCACGAAGCACTAGGAACCAAGCGTGACAGGCATGTCTGGCTCAGGCACGCTAGTGGAGTCAGGAAGTGCTGGATTTTTGGTGTTCTCCCGCTTAGGGTATCTCCGACCCCTTCGAAGCCCTCCTGCATGGGAGCTGTTCCAAAAGCCGGCTTGCTCTGCTGCTGAGTATCTGGCCCTCAATACGGCCTCCAGCATGAACTTGTCAGCAACTTCCTCTGAGCTGGGGCTGGCTTAAGGCTTGACTCCACTTCCCCCGAGATCAACACTGTGGAGATCAATCTCCCGGGGTTCAATTTAACGGGTCTAGCAAGGTCCCACAAAATTGACCAGTGCTGGCGTCTCCGCCGACCCTGGTACTCCCCCAAGTCATGAGGAATAAGGGAAGTTGTTGGGAGTTTCATCCGTCAAGCGCCCACAGTGGGAACGATGCAGAAATTCGACCTAAGATGCAGTGACTCCAGCCACACTGTTCTCATCGCTGGAGTTGTGTATCTTAGGTCAACTTTCTCCCCTGGTATAGACCTGGTCAGAGCAACGAGTCTCTCTCTCTCTGCTACCTTGGTACCTCCTGCCATCATGGGTGGAGCAGCCCGCCAGAACGGACCCTGATGGCAGGGCTGGGGTGTGTCTGAGGCTATGTCCCTATGGAGATACAAACCCCACAGCTAGCCCGCAGCTCCAGGGACTCATGAAAAATTGCCGGGTAGGGCTTTGGGCTGCGCCTGGCGCCCAGGCTCTGGGACCCTGCAAGGGGGAGGGTTTCAGATCTCAGGCTCTGGCCCACGCCCGGATGTCTGCGCTGCTGTTTTTAGCTCTGGCGTGCGCACCCGAGTTTGCAGAGCGGGGCTCTGAGACTTGCTGCCATCGACCTGTTCCTGCGGTGCGGATGTTCCGGGAGCATGGTCTCGTTTGTTTCACCCAGCATGCAGTGGGGAGGTGTCAGTCTAGCAAAAGGGGGCGGCCCCTCCTCCATGCTCCTTGTCCCCTAGGGGGTCTCGTAGTGCCCCTTGCTGGTTATTAATAGCACTTCTCTGGGACAGAGCAAGGCCACCGCTGAGCTAGAGCACTGGTTCCAGCAAGTGGTGGCCGCCATGGAGTGCACAGGATGCGAGGTGAATGCAGACCGCATCCGGCACGCTGAGAGGCTGGAGAAGATCTACAGCCTGGTGCTGAGCTCCTCCGTGGCAGGTAAGCACGGTGTGAGCCCCAAAGGCAGCCGAGCCCATAGGGCTGAGAAGTCCTGTGAGGGTGCTGAGGTCAGGGTGATCTGCACAGTGTCTGAGGCTAGCTAAATGTTCCTGCATCCTAGTCGTGCGTCCGCACCGTTTCCAGAATCCATGGGATGCAGAGTAGGGCTGCCAGGTGTCTGGTTTTGAACCGGACAGTCCAGTATTTGAGCTTTCTGTTCAGGAAACAAATTGAGAAAATACTGGACATAGAAACGTCGGGTATTTTCTAATTCAGTAAGTTTTATTATTATCATGAGTGTCAGGACGTAGTTACATACTGCCTGGCTGGCAGACACGCTCACACTGAGTGAGTCACGCTGCGTGAGCATGTCTACCAGCCAGGCAGTACGCAACTGCGCAGTGGAGAGGCGGGGGTGGAGGAGGGATGGAATCCCCAGGGACGGACTCGCCCATGCACCCTGCGGGGACTGTGCGTGGGATGGGCAGCACCCCAGGATCTGCGTGCGCCTGGGCCAGCCCCCTTCCCTGCCGGCCGGTTCCTCCTCCCCCACCTGGTGTGCTCCCGGCCAGCCCCGCTCCCCACCAGCCGGTTCCCCCCTGCTCCTCTCCCAGCCAGCCCCACTCCCCCCAACCCCCTCCTGACCAGCCCTGCTCCCCACTGGCTGGTTCCCCCCGATCTCCCTCGCCAGCCTCCCCCCAGTCTGAGATAAGTGTGTCCGGTATTTTTCACCTGGCAACCCTAATGCGGAGGCCGGTGAAGCCCCTCGAGTCGTGGGCACCGCACAGGTAACACCCACAGCCCTTCTAGTGCAGAGGCAGTCACCCTGTTACAGGGCAGCCCCATGTCTCCCGCCTGAGGCCCTGCCCCTGCTGGGAGGGCAGAGCACCCCCTACATTGCCCGGGGCCGGGTAATCCTCTCGGCTCCCCTGGCTGCTCCCGGATCTTCACTGGGCAGTTTCTTTTCCTCGCCCCCGTGGCGGGGATGCGGCGAAGGGCTCCCGTTAACCCAGGGTTTCCGCTCCCCGCAGGAAGCAGCTCCCCAGAAGGGCCCCAGGGCACCCCGCTGCCCAACCCCAACATCAGCTTCCACTTGTGGACTGAGGAAGAGCAGCTCTGTGAGTGCCGGGGCGGAGGAGCGTGTGCCAGGCAGCGGGGATCTGCCTTTGTGTGAAGCAGGGGGCGGCAGCACCGCGCGCTGGGGCCCGGCATGCAGCGATCCTGCCACGGGGGGGGGGCCTTGGGAGGGGGGCTAGGCTCAGCAGGGGGCCAACGAGCAGCTCATTTAAGGGGGGGCTGCAGGGAAGGGAGAGGCTCCTGCAGAAGAGCCTGGTGGGGGGAAGATGCAGAAGTGGGGTCTGGCTACCTAGCAGAAGCCCTGGCAGGGGACGGGGTCTGGCCAGGCCGTAGGTGGTGCCGGGTTGGATGCTGACCTGTCCGTGTGACCAGCAAAGTCTCTGAAATATTGGCACTTTGGGAGAGTCACTGATGCACTGGCCGTGGGCTGGCCTGCTGGCTGGCACGTGGGTGGAGAAACTGAGGCAGGGGACAAGTCCTGTGCTGGGTTTGGGGTGGCCTGGCCTTTCCTTCTGGAGGACATGGTGAGACTGAGGGCATCGGTCGCTGCTTTGACTGGTGGCTTCTCTTTGGGAAAGGCCCCCCGAGGAGCCACGGGGCCACACTTTGCTCTCTTGGGAGAGGCCTGTGAGGGCCCAGGGCAGGGGTAGCAGGGCCAGAACAGAGGCGTCTCGGCCGCGTGCGCTTTCGGTAGGGCTGTGAACGCCACTGGCCCAGTGCCGGCCTGTGCGGTGTGGGGCTGCCCCCATTTCTTCTGGCCTCTTCCCTGGTCCCTGAAGGCGCCCGCGGCTGACGTGAAAGGGGCTGGTGTCCGTGACTGGAATTGCGCGCTTGGCCTGCTCCTCCCGCTGGAGCGACGGAGACTTGGCAGGTGTCACTGGGCTTTGGATCGAGGCGCTGGCGCCTCAACTCAGGCCTCTACCCCCACCTCAGTCCATGGCCCGGGCACCTGCAGCTCCCCTGCCCTCGGCCCATCTCTGCTGTGCACGTGGGCTCCATCACTCACAGGCCTTCTCCCCTCAGGGAAAGAGCTGGTGCAGTTCGTCCGCCCGCTGTCGCACACGTGGGAGCAGGACCGCCTGAGCCAGGAGCTGGACAGCTTTGAGATCCAGGACATGGCGCCTGACTGCGACTGCTGCGAGCAGACCCGCTTCTCCGTGCTGTCCACCGACAGCGGCATCGAGCGGGACCTGCCTGCGGCCGGCGAGGAGCTGCTGCCGCCCGGGGGCTCTGAGGTGGAGCAGGCCAAGCTCCAGAGAAAGGGCGGCATTAAGAAAAGGGCCTCCCCTTTGGAGAGCATGGCCTTCCTGCAGAACAGCTGCAACGGCCTGGGGGCAAAGCAACCTGGGAAGCTGCACAGGAAGTCTGGCAGCAACTTGGTGCCCATGCCCCACCTCTGCAGACTGTACACGGCCCGGGTCGTGGTGCTGGGGGATGACAGGGTCTTGGGGCGACTGGCCCAGGCCTATTACTCGCTGAGGTAACTACAGGCCGCAGCCTCCTCTGGGGGGGGGGGGTTTCCAGGCAGGGTGCAGGGGTAGCTAAGGCGGGGGGGAAACGTCTGGCACAAGCTTTGACCCGAGGCAGGATAGGTGCTGGCTGGTGCCACCTCACAGCACCGCCTGGCGTTAGGATTGCCAGCCCTCCAGGACTGGCCTGGAGTCTCCCAGAGCCAGCATCAATCTCCCGGTGAAATCCGTCCTGGAGAGTTTAGCAGGATATTTGTGTCAGTTGTGGGGGGAAATCTCCTGGAGCAGCCCCAGAGGGAGCCCAGCATGGAAGGGGCCCGAGATCTTCCTGGGGCTCCCCTCTCCTGCTCAGTAACACTCGGTGCCCCTCTGGCCTCGGGTGTGCGCGCTGGGCCGCACCAGGGGAGGGAAGGACTGTCTGGGAGCAGCGGGATGGGACGTGGTGGGAATCCAGTGTTAACGCGCCCCACGCTGCTGGGAGCCAGGCTGGAATCCGGGATCTCGGGCACCAAAAGCAGGCCCCGTTGCAGCCTGAGGAGACAGCCCCAGCCCAGGTAGCTCACAGGCTGCAGCAAAAGCACAAATGGGTCTGAGCAAATATGTTCATTTGAAACCTTTTTTTTATGGAAAAATGGGTTTTTTGAGGCAAAACCAATGGAAAAGTGTCTGCTCCTGGTGTTTTTATGGGGACAAAGGACACCTTTTCCAGCTCACAGCCCTCTCTGTGCCCCAGCCTCCAGAAGGCCGCCGCGCCGCACGGTGGGCATGGGCTATATGAACATATGCGACAGCCTCATGTGCCAGCCCTGGTGAGCTAAAGAACCAATCTGGCAGGAAGTGGGGGAGGAGGATGGTTCTGTGGTTAGGGCACGTGCCTGAGGCTCATGACCCTGCTTCCCTCTCCTCCCCTGCCTGACTTCCTAAGGGACCCGTGGGGTTTGTGCCCCACTTCCTGGTCCTGCCCTCCCTCACGGGGCTGCTGCAAGGGTACATAAAGATCGTGGGAGGCTCTGACCCTATGGTGATGGAGCCCAGGCAGGATCGAACATGGGTGTGCACAGAGCCCTGAGGGGATGCGAGGGGACTAGTGGAGGCCGTTGCCTGCCTCTGAGATGCTGAGGGGCAGTGCTGTTGGACTTCCCCTGAAGCAGCCAGCTGTGGCTGGCTTATAGCAAACGTAACTTTCATTTTCTTTTCACTTCAAGGAAACGAGAAACCAGACGAGTGTTCCTGACGCCAAAGCTGAACCTGCAGTTCTACTATGTCCCTGTGGTAGAGGGGCGGCCTTGCACCAGCTGGCCCAGTGAGGTGAGCGATCACACCGAGGGGACTCCTGTGGCCCCTTATAGACTAACAGGTTTATTGGAGTATAGGCAGATGCAACTGACGAAGTGGGTCTTTGCCCATGAAAGCCTGTGTTCCAATAAACCTGGTAGTCTATAAGGTACCACAGGACTCGTCGCTTTTGCAGATTCAGACTCTGATAAAAGAGGGGACTGTATCCTCTTTCTGCTCCTTGTGGAGGGGCTGCCAGGCCTTGGCTTGAGCTAGCTGGAAGCCCACCAGGTTTCTGTAGGATTTAAAATTCTGTGTCTAGCCCTTAGGGCTCTGAAAAAATCTGCGCAGGGGGCCCATTGCAGGGCTGTCTGACTGAGTCTTCAGGCAGACGACCTGAAACTGTAGCTCTCAGCAAAGTATGAATGAACGTTAACTCTGAAACCTAGTGAGGGTATTTAAGCTCTCAACAAGACCTGTTTTGGTATTGGTCATTTTAGTGGATGCATCCAGCTACTCTGGGACTGTAGAAGGTGCTTGGGCTCGTGCACTCAGCCTTTCCAGAGAAACACAGTTTTTCTTTTAGTCTGGCTCATGCTCCCAGTCAAACACTACGGCCGTGAAAATGAGTCTATTTTCCTTTTGAGAGTCTATGGCTGTACTAGTAGGCTCTGTGGCATCAAACACATTGAACCTGTTTCTGGCTCTGCCACTGACTTGTTGTGTGACCATGGGCATATCACTTCCATGCACGGTGCCTGAGATTCCCCATCTAGTCAGTGGTGATAGTGTTATTATTGATTTGCATTGTAGTAGCACCTAGGAAGTTGGATCATGGAGCTGGCCCTCCCTGCACCAGGTGCTGCACAAAGACCGGACACTAAACAGTCCAATGAGCTCCATGTTTGTGAAGCACTTTGAGATCTTTAGATGAAAATTGTTACAAGTGAACAGCATTATTGACCAAAGGCTGGATTCTGCACTCAGCTCCATACACTGGAGATATATTGGCATGGAAAAGGTTCCGAAAAGGGCAACAAAATGATGAGGGGTTTGGTGCCATATGAAGATTGATTAAAAAGACTGGGGCTTTTTCAGCTTAGGAAAGAGGAGACTAAGGGGGGATAGGACAGAGGTCTATAAAATCATGACAAGTGTGGAGAAAGTGAATAAAGAAAAGTTATTTACTTGTTCCCATCACATAAGAACTAGAGGTCACCAAATGAAATTAACAGGTAGCAGGTTTAAAACAAACAAAAGGAAGTTTTTCTTCACGCAACACACAGTCAACCTGTGGAACTCCTTGCCAGGGGATATTGTGAAGATCGGGACTTTAACAGGCTTAAAGAAGGACTAGATAAATTCATGAAGGTTAGGTCCATGAATACTTATTAGCCAGGATGGGTAGGAATGGTGTCCCTAGCTTCTGTTTGTCAGAGGGTGGGAATGGACAACAGGGGAGAGATCACATGATGATTCTCTGTTCTCTTCACTCCCTCTGAGGCATCTGGCATTGGCCACTGTCGGCAGACAGGACCCTGGGCTAAATGGACCTTCGGTCTGACCTAGTGTGGCCGCTCTTAAGACCCCTGTTTCCCCACAGACTCCACTGACGGGACATCAGTGGGGCTGCACAGGGCTTTTGAGGGTCTTTCCGCACAGAGCTCCAGGCAGGATCAGAGTCCCAGTGAGGATGAAGGCGGGGGCAGCCTGAAACTGGCTGCATTCTGGTTGGATCAGCTCACGGCTGCTGCACTACCATGGTCCCCATTAGAAACCAAGGAATGTGGACGGCTCGTGGCGGTCTCAGTTTGCCTCCAAAAAAGCAAGAGACCCTGACAGCCTGTGAACATCTCATCAGTTCACTTAATTCGTTGACGGTCTGTGGCCTGCAGCACCCAGAGCTGCAGAAAATGTCCCGGCTGCCCCACGGCAGCAAGCGAAGATGCAGACTCTGCCCCCAAGAGCCGAAATGTCACATGACTCCATGTGTGTCATAAACCGAGCAGTGAGAGTGCTCAGTGGAGCGGGGGGAGGATCAGCCGGTCACTGAGGGTCTGGCTGCACTGGTTTGGAAGCCAGACTGACTGAGGCTGGTGCAGACGTACCCAGAGCAGGCTTTGATCTCGTTCAAGGCTGGCTCAGTTACTGGTAGCAGCCAAGCCCTGGCCGGAGGGGCAGGAGTCACTCCGAGGTGTACACCTGTGTGGGCGGAGCTAGTCCACACGGCCGGTTGGGCTGGCCTGGGGCCTCACTGCTCCTGTTACGTGAGCTAGTTTTAATCCAGCCACATCAGAGCCTGCTGAGGGCCATCTCCATGTGCGGCAGGGCAGTCGCGCTTCCCGACTGCAGTGCAGCCGTCAGGTGGGAACCCCGTGCACCTGCACCTGCACCCGCATTGCTGGCCCTGGCTCGGCTGCAGTGTGCTGTCCAGCGGCAGGCTCTGCAAACCCGCAGAGGACACTGGCTATAGGGAGGCGTTGCTGGAGCCAGGGCACATCCACTCCTGTTTGTTAGCCCCAGGCAAAGCTCGGCCGTGTGGCCATGAGAGCTGCAGCCGCCCCTCGGACTGCAGGGTAGACGCACACAGGGAGAGGTGGTTTGGTTCACGGCAAGATTGCCTCCCGTTAAATGCAGTCCTCTGCCTGAGGGATGTTCTGGTGTGTGCGGAGCAGGTGCCAGGGGCTGACCGTCCTGCACCGTGTGTTTCTCCTCCCGCAGGAGCAGACGGCGGCTGGCCAGATGGAGCTCTGCGAGCTGGCTGTGTATCTGGGCAAAGCTGACCCTTGGTATGAGAGCAACGTCAACACACTGTGTCACATGATCCCCAAGCTGGCCACCATGGTACGAGGGGGACCCTCTCTTTTGTGCACTGTCCGTGCTGGGTGCGTCAGAAACCCCGGGGGGTCTTTGAGTGAGGGGCGGCTCAGAGCCCCCGCCCCCCCGTGTTTCCTCTGAACGGAGCACGGTGCTTCTGCAGGCACGTGGAAAATACAGAGCGGCCGCGCCAGGCGTTGTGGGGGGCATGGTCTGCGGAGCCAGGGCTTCCCAATACTGGATAATTTGCTCTGGTTTTTCATCAGGCTTATTCCTGTAACGCAATTCCAGGGGCCGCCATGCAGGGTGGCTGAACGGCAGGGGGAGAGGGTGGAAACGGGCTTGCGTTGGCCCCAGCGGCGGGCAGGATCCCTTGCAAACTTCCCACCTGGCCCAGGGGAGGTAGGCCTGTGCTGAGAAGCCTGGCTGCACTGAGGCCTTGCCGCTCGGGTTGGCTGGCTTTTCAGACCGGTGGGGGGGGAAGGGGGCCAGACGCTGTCCTCCCCCCTGGTCGTGCTCTGGCGGAACTCCCTGCCGAAGTGGAGCGCGCTCAGTGGACGAGGGAGGGGAGGGTGAGGCAGGCTCTGAGAGCTGGTCTTAGAGCTGTGACGGCAGGTGATGCCAACTGTGCTTTCCACGCAGCCCTCCTCCCTGAGCACTCACCCCACGGCCGACCCCTTCATCATGGATGTGATCGCTTACTACGTCCGCATGGGCATCCAGCCGGTCTGTTTCCAGGTCTACGCTGTGAAGGTCAGTCTGAGTCCTGTGGCATAACCCCCCCACGGCAGCCAGCCACAAGTGGCACTGTCCTTCAGACCCCTGATGTGGAGGCTGTGACGGCGCGTTGGGGGTCCCCCGTCTCCTGCACCCCGAAATGGCACAAACAGACTCCACCAGCCAGTGGAATTGAGGGTGGTTTATTGCTCCTCCAGGATACAGCACTGCACAGATGTAATCTGGTTACAGGAACTGGGGCTAAGAGGCCTCAGTGCCCCCTTGAAATGGGGGAATCCCAGCCCCCTCCCCAGTTCCTTCTTCCCTGCTTTCCAGCCAGGAACTAACTCACTCTCCTCCAGCCCTGCCCCCCAGCCAGGGCAGCATCCACCTTCCTTTGTTCCTCTCCATGGGGGTCAGCTGGCCAAACCAGTTGGGATCCCCTCTTTGCATAGTGACTCATCGCTTGTCTGCTCGGTGGTGCTACAGGCAGCAGCCAGAGAGTTAGCAGGTTCCCTCCCACTATGTCACAGAGGCGCGGGAGGGTTTCCGAAAGAAAGCTTGAGGCGGGCCAGTGATGCAAACAAGGGGGGATTTTCCCTGGGGCCTTTACCCTTTGAGTGGGCTCCTGCACAAGGCCTTGGCCGAGCCGTGGGAAGCTCCCAGGTTTTCCAGGGCTTTGTGCAGGGATATCGGCTTTAATCTCCGTGATCTCCGGGCCCCATCTTCCCTTTGAGCTCCTGCCTCTAGTGATCCTGCAAATCGCTTAGGGAAGCTCCATTGGAGCCATTGGGCTCCATCTGGGTCGTGCCAGGGCCCTACCGTAGAGCTAATTTCATGTGGGCTTTGGCACCAAACCACACACGGGTCCCAAGTGCCTGTTTGCCTGGAGCCGGGTTTGCTCGGGAGGGGTGTGAGCTCCCTTAGCTGAGAGTCTGTGAGGACATACGGAAGCAGGAAGCTCAGGGGAGGTTTTGACTCCGCTTGATCACTGCCAGGTTTGGGGATTTCCTGAAACGTTTCATTTGCTCCCTGCCATCTTCTCTGAAACAGAGTCAGCGTCAGACCTGACATTCCGCAGGAACCCAAAATAATTAGCAAAGGACTTTAAGGAGACCACCTGGCTAGACCGTTAGCAGGGACTGAACCCTCCAGGGCCTGTAACTCCAGACACTTGAGCTGCTGCTGTTCAAGGATAAATCTATCAGCTGGGAAAGAAGCAGGTCCCTGGCTATCTTCTGTGGGTCAGCCCGGGAGCGGCTCTTGAGGCTGAAGTAATGGCTGGGCAGAATACCCGTTCTTGCAGTGCCTCACTGGACTTTCTGGATTGTTCCAGCTCCAGCCCCCAGCTCTCTTTCGGAAAGTTCTTGAGCTCCCTTATACTGATTTTCAGTTCCGTGGAACCAGGCAACTCCTGGGTAGTTCTCCCAGACTCTGTGCAGGACCACCCAGGAAAAGGAGAGGGGTGTGACGTCACTGTTATTCCTAGTGCATACATTACCTCTGGCTGCTTGTTCCTCAAGTGCAGTCACACGCTCGCTGTGATGTCACAATGGGTTGCTGCAGAGATGCCTGTGATGTCACAGAGGGTCACTATGTGGGCACCAGTTAGGAGCTGTTCTCAGAGAAGGTCTTTTCCTCTTTCAGATTCTCTTCAGTAACCCGGCTCAGGAGCCAGCGGAGGACGTTTTCCTCACCGAGCTGAGTGCCAAAGTGCAAGACGGCAAAGCCCCCAAAGGTGCGTGTCTGGTTTCAGCATCTCCTCCCCCAGCATGAATTCCCCTTCCTCCGTGCTCTCGTTCATCAGCCATCCCCTGATCTAACCACGTTCCCCTCCATCACCCCCTGGGCCTGCTGCTCCCGGAGCTGAGCCCACGAGGCCCAGCGGGAGGCAATAACCTAATGGCTGATGAGAATTTCAGCTCATGAATACGTCTCCTTATGATGTCACAAGCTGGAAGTGATTAGCTGCCCTCCCTTCCATGACGTCACTGCACCTGGGGAAAGACTGCAATGTCTGAAAGCATGCCCATTCGTAGGTACTTGCCCTATAGCAGGGGTGGCCAACCCATTTAACAAACACAGCCAAAACAATGGCGGAAAAAATGCGAAACGCCACACCAGAATTGTCAAGCAAAAAAAAAAAAAAAAAAGAAGGAAAAAAGGAGGCTGCCCCTTTAAGGAGCAAGCAAGCTTAGGCTTTTTGGCCATATCAGGCTCCCGGCAACGGCTGCCATCTTGGGCACCATTTTGAATCGCCGACCCGGTGAGCACAGGGGAGCCAGCCGCCATTTGGCAGGGAGGGGGTGCAGGAGTGGCTTCGCTAGCCTCACTTTTGTGGGGGAAGAGCTGCATGCGGATCGTGAGCCATGGCTTGGCCACGGCTGCCCTACAGGCTTAGAAAACTCACCCGAGTGATGCTGAGACAGAGTACGGCACCTCCCAGGTGTATCTCAGACTTCGGTGCTTGGATGCACATGGCTACAACTCCCCTTCCAGGATACAGCCTGAAGAATGATCCCTCAGGCCGGATGCTCCCGTTCGACCTAGGGCTTTAACTTCCAGGCGCTGCCATGAAAATATTCCCAAGCCTAGCGGGGTTGGAATTTGAAAAATGTGGAATTTATGTGTTGCAGGTGTGAGTGTGAGTGAGGGGTGCGGGGGGACCTAATTGCAAGACGTTCTGCCTCCAAGTAGTGTTGGCAGGTTGGGCCACTTGATAAAAGAACAGGAAAGGAAACCCGGATGTAAAACCATGAGCTCTAACCTGCAACAGGGTAGCCCAATCCTGCTCCCACTGGAATCACTTGTGCCTTTACATTGCCGCATATTTCCCCAGAATGAGCAATGTTGCCATTCAGGCCTCACTTCCCGTTGATTTCCCTCTTCCAGACCAGGTGCAGACAAAGAAGAAAACAACGCTGGAAGCCCCCGGGGCAGATCTCGCGGTAACGTACAGGAAGGTAAGACAGGACTCGGTCCCGGGCCCTCGCTGCTCCCAGGACCCTTCATGGTAGATCTGGGAGAACTCTGTATGCAGGGGCTCTGGGGACAAGGAAAAACTGCCTTTGCTTTCGCTCACGACAAGTGGCTGTGCTCCCTTCAGCACGTGCGTTGCTTGAGGGCTGCATGTGCCAGGACGTCATCTTCCCTGAGAAGAGATGTCGGCTCCTGGAGCAGCCTTCCTAACAAGGAGCCAGCTGTTCCCAGGACACCTAACTCCTCCCTGTCCTGGAAAGCTTGGCTGGGAGGCACAAGGCCTCTTACTGGTTAACTGTAAACTCTAACCCACGGGATTATCATTTCTAATGGCGCCTCTTCACACAGCTACAACATGAGGGGTAGTTTTCAGTGAACACCTTGACAGGCGTTTGTCCACGTGCTTTCCTTTTGTTTTGAGTTCCTCAGTTTGACCATGTCCTGCGAATGTGTTTGCAAAGGTGGGCAGCCCCATCTGCATTAGCTCCTAGGCAGTGTTTAAAATGAGACTTTTTTTCAGAACACACCTCTTTTTCCTAGTCCTCTAGACAGCCCCAAAGGGCCCAGTTCTGCCACCCTTATTTCAACTGCCCAGTGCTTTACTCAGCAGGCGCTCTCTTTGCAATCAGCAATATTCCTCATCAAGTAAGACGTTATCGAGCCTGAATAAGGGAGGCAGAAGTTGGTGCTAAATACACAGATACATGCACAAGCACTGGAACAAACTGCCAAGAGAGGTTGTGGAATCTCTGTCATTAGAGATTTTTAAGAGCAGGCTGGACAGACACCTATCGGGGATGGTCTAGGAGAGTCTAGGTAATGCTTATGTAACTGCCACCAGGCAGAATTGAACCTGGCACCTTAGACATAGCAGCCACTACAGCTTGAGCTGTAATGCCAGCTGGCTCTCAACTTAGGCTGTAGAGCTCCCTTGTTCTTATCTCTCCCTGTAAGTGGTCTAAGTGCCACTGCGTGGAACAGAGACCCACACTAGGTGAGGGGGTTACACTTAGTCCTGCCATGAGTGCAGGGGCCTGGACTAGAAGACCTCTTGAGATCCCTTCCCATCCTATGATTCCCAGTTCTCCCTGAGTAGTTTAGAATCTGGGGTGGGTTTTTTGACATGGCTCTTTAAATTGATATTTCTCACCTTTCCCTCTCTCACTGCATATGGGTTTTCCCCACTCCGACCCTAATGCTGTTTCGGTCACCGAGAGGGGCTGGCAGGGTGTCTTTGGGGGATTCACCAGGGGCTTGGTCACTGTGAACCACTCAGATATGGTGGGTTTGAAAGTTCAGCTAGGAAGAGGAATGTTATCAGCCACAGAGGGAAGAAGTTCCGTGAGGATTGGAACGTGGAAGAGAGTGAAACACAAACGAGGAAGAACGTCAAAGTAGGAGCACTGGGGTGTGGGAGGGGAGAGAGCGAGGTCAAATAAAAAGCAGAGCTAGGCTGTCCCAGTGGGCCCTGGATCAGGCACCCAGCCGGTCTCATTCAGGCCAACCACGTTAATCGCCACGAAATGTGACGGAGCCCTTTGTGCAGGTCCTGCTGAGCGATCGGAAGAAGGAGGTGGACGTCTTGCTGCGCTCGGCTGGCCTGGTGATGAAAGCCATTCCCGCCAGCGAAGCGGAAGGTGAGGGCTCTCCGGGTGCAGTGTTTTGAGTATCCTGAGCAGGGCCTGGGAAAGTTACCATGGAGTCTGGCCTCCCCAGGATGCTCGGCGCCTGCTGTGGCTGGGCGTGGGGAGCTGAGTCTGCCCAGACCCGCCTGCCCAAGATGGGATCCCTGCAGCTCATTGTCATGCATCTGACTGCGGAGTCCCAGGCTCACTCTTAAAGAGCTCCCGGGACCTGAGAGTGCAGCCTGGCCTCAGCAATGCTCCTTTGTGCCATGGTGTCCCACCTCTTCTGCACTTGCCAGACCGAGGCTGGCAGGTTTCCATGCAGCGCGCCACCCGAGGGGGAGGGGGAAGGGGAAGGCAGGAAGAGATGCCTCTGGGGGATCGACCTTCAGCTGGTGCACGTGGTCATGGTGCCTCCTCTGCGTCTGCCCCCTGCCCCTGTGGGGAGACCCCTGGGGTGATGTGGGATGGAGTCACTGCAAAGGCAGGACCCAGCCTTCTGTAGGGCAAGGGAACGAGCCAGGAGTAACTTGTGTGGCTCTCCTTCTGGGCCCCCTCACGCTGCGGTGGGGAGTGCGCCCAGGCATGGGCAGACCGTTATTCTAACATCCCGCCTATGGGGCTGGGGGGTGGCACACAAAGAAGAGCGAGCAGTGGAGGACCCCCGGCAGACCTCACCCAGCCAAGGCCAGGCGAGCTGGGCTGACCTGCGCCCTCGTCTCTGCCTAATGCCCCAATTCCGTTGCAGATCTGATGTGCTTGAATGTAAACATTGCTGAAGTCATCAAAACCTCCAACCTGTCGGGCAGATCGTTTTCGGTAAGTAGCTGTGATCCCGTGGGTGGTGATTCAGAGCCGGGTCGGGCCAAGCCACAGCTTGCATGGGAACCCTCCCGGGAAACCCCGGAGCATTGCAGAGAGGGAGGAAGGAAGAGCAGCCAACCTCGTTACCCAGACAGGGTGTAAGGGTCCTGTCCACCGTGTTAGAAAGGAAGACAGCACCCCGTACACCCACTGCTCTCCTCGCTGGGTCCAGCTGGGCGGCAGGACAGGGTTTAGGGTGTCTGACCCTGCAGATGCTACTGGGGCTGCTACTTACCACCTTGGACAGCCAATTATTGGGCAACAGCTGTCTGCTTTACATGCGTGAGTAAAGTTACCTTATGGTTACGGTTACCCAGGTACATCGAAACGCTCCCCAGACCTATGCACAAGTGAGAACTACAGTTCCACTCCCACACTTACCAGTCATGTGGGGGGCCCATGGCTCCTCACGGCTTGAGCACATGGTTCCTGCGGGAGTTTCCCACGGGGAGCTCAGTTTTCTGGCTCTGGGCTCTCGCGTTTTCTAATGCGATTATGTTTGTACCTGAATTCAGCCCATATCCATACAAGTATCAGCCTTGTTTTCCTTATTGGTCTGATGTCCCCTAGAAACCAAAGGGACCCTGATTTCTGTAGGTTGTGTAGGCTCCCTGTATTCTCATTAGCACTGATGCACAACCTGTGTCCTGCGGGTAAGGCACAGGGTGGAGACAGAGGTACCTTTACAGTGTTTTTATTATTTAAAATTAATCTTCCAGCTAATTTTTCACTATATTACCACTTGGCTCCTCCTCCTTAGGGCATCAGGTTATTCCCCATGACTTACTTATGTTGGCATTTCTTAGCTCCAGGGCCTAAACTAGCTAAGCTAAAATCTTGCAGGCCTCAAAACTACAGGCCTTGCATTCCAACCCTACTTACTTCTACAACATAGAATACTAGGTCCGGAAGGGACCTCGAGAGGTCATCAAGTCCTGTCCCCTGCCCTCATGGGACATGATTGCTCTCTCTGCATGCTGATCAGGCATAGACTTCTGTAACCTACAACTTACCTCTATTTAGCATGAAACAAAAGACAGGACTATGTAGCACTTTAAAGACTAACTAGATGGTTTATTAGGTGATGAGCTTTCGTGAGCCAGACCCACTTCCTCAGATCAAATTGTGGAAGAAAATAGGCATGACCATATATACCAAAGGGATATGATCAAAAAAGTGAACACATATAAAAAGGACAAATCAAATTTCAGAACGGGGGGGGTGGGGGGGGAGGAGGTAAATGTCTGTGAGCTAATGATATTAGAGGTGATAATTGGGGAAGCTATCTTTGTAATGGGTAAGATAATTAGTGTCTTTGTTAAGACCCGGCGTAAAGTGTCAAATTTAAGCATGAATGACAGTTCAGAGGCTAGATCTCTATTACTACTCTATTTAGCATGTGAGGGTTGTTCATAACATAGCATGTTAGCTAATGACAGCATCATATGCGAAATGAACAGTAAACTAAAATGACTGGCGATAGGCTGTCTGCAGTTACTGTGGAGGCTCTGGCCAGGTCTTATTTGGGACAACTTAAAAGGGCCTGATTTAGGGATTTGTGGCACATCCTGCATTGCTAGGGCTGCGGGTGTTCAGCCCCTGAGATTGCTGACTAGGAGAAGTCTCAGTTAGGCACCTAAATCACTGGCTGCTTTTGAAAATATTGACCCATTTGTGCTGGGGGAAATAAAAGGAAGGAGCCAGTTCCCTCTGTGTTCCAGCAGTCGTGTCTTGTGGCTCAAGGCTCCGAAACATCCGTGCACATGCACCCACGCTCCTCGTCTGCCTTGGGGCAGGCTGGGGAAGGGAAGTGACAAACTCAGCAGGGCTTTTTCCCCCTGTTGCTCCAGACTGTGCCAAACAAGATCAGGACACACGATATCAAAATCCAGAGCATGGAGCGAAGGACCTTCAGCCTGTGCCTGGACAAGGACGTCAGAAGGACCTACACAAACGTGGTCAGGTGAGGCCGCTTGCTGCCGGGCTTTTCACAAGCAATGAGCTCCTGATTTAAAGTTAGACGCCTCAGAGACACACCATGTCTTTTCCCAAGGTCCCCAGTGCTACAGAGGAGATAATGTTGGTTAGTGACTAGAGTCCAGGCCTGCAAGTCAGGGGACATGGGATCTAGCCCTGACCCTGCTGCTAACCTGGCGAAATGCCTCGGGTGAGTCCCGTCGCCTCCCTCGGCCTGCTCTTACCAGTGTAAAATGAAGTCAGTGCTATCAGCCTTCCTTCATGATGTATTTTGAGATCTTTCTATGGAAAACCCAATGCAAAGTCTTTTATTCGATACAGTACCTGATAAAAGATAGTGGCTAAAGCACAGAACTGAGGGCCAGGAGATCTGGCTCATTTCTCAACACAGCCACTAACTTCCTCAAAATCTTGGTCGTTCCATTTTCCCAGTTGTAAGGTGTGGATTAGACTCTTCTCTCCCACGTGGGGAGGAGCGGGGGGGGGGGGGGGGGGAGGGCTTCTGAAGCCTCAGAGGCAAGGTGGGAGAGCAGATATCTTGGGCCCATATCTGTGGGAGGAAGAGACAAGCTTCCGAGCTCCACAGAGCTCTTTGCGCTCCATGGCGTGTGATTGCACGTGACACACTGGATATGGCCACAGGGGTCTCCATGTCCGGCTGGAAACTGTTGTGTAATGTTTGCTGTTAAACAGCTGCTTGAGTTTTACCCCCAAGCTGCATGTCTGTGGCGGTGGAAATCGTTCTGCTTTGCAGCATGTAAAGTGGCTTTTTCCCGAAGGATCCCACATCCTTGCAGAACAGTCAGGGGCAAGGAGCAGGTCAGTGGTCAGTAAGAAGCCCTATGGGTGGGATGTACTTTCTTCCCAACCTCGAGGAAGGGATTCCCTAAGGCAACAGCCAGAGGCCACTGAGGACAATCTGCTGCGGTAGGTAAAACTTCAGTGTGCTGGCATCTCCTCTCTGTAAGCCTGTGGCACTAGGCTTGACTGTGACAGAGGGGTGGCTGGGCCAAGTCCGAGTGAGTGGTGTTCAACATGGCATTCTCAGTCACAAACCAGTGTTTCCTGTAGGCTGAGCGCTTGGACAGCCACCCAGGAGAGATTCAGGTACTGCCCAGCTAATTAGCAGAGCACCCACAGCTGGCAGGATGTGGTTTTGTTGGTGGTGCACATCTGCACATGCCTTGCTGCACAGAACAAAACTTATTCTGCAGACGGATAGAAAAAATGAGAGGGAACGCTGGTCACAATCCCACTCGCATTTGGCCCAGAGGGAGGTGTAGCTCATAAGGGAGGTGTAGCGAGGCCAATTTCGGCATCTTAGGCTGCTGCTCAGAAATACGCTACCATCGGCAGCTGCCCAGTTCATCTGTGAGTGGCCTCCAGCAGCAGAGTAACCCAAAAGATTTGAGGCCCAACAGGCGAAAAGACCCAACAACAATTTCCTACGAACCTCACCAGGGGAAACATTGTGTGAATCTCCCGGGTAATGCTGCAGTGGGTGTGAAATGTTTCCAGAGACCAGAAATGAAGCCTTAGGGAAGTCGGAGAGGGCAAACTGGTGACTGTGAGAAGTGCCTTCATAGATGGTGCCTTTTCCCGATGGTGAGAGCTTGTGCTGGGGGATGCTGCTGCCGTCTTGTGGATGAAGTGTAAGCCCAAAGTCCTTGCTTCTCGTCTTCCTCTAGGTCCCAGGGCTCTGTGCAAAGGGCAGGGCGTTAGCTTTGGTGTCACGACAGAGGTCTAGTCTCAGCAATGACAGTCCCGCCGCTGCTTCCAACTGAGACAGTTTTCTCCTTGGATTCCTGTCCCAAGCTCCGGGGAAGTGTGGTGGGCCCCATTAAAAACAAGCTGTCACATCCTGCATCAGCTGTGGCTGCCTTTCAGTGATGGAGAAGTGAAGTGTTTTGTATGGGACAGTCTCAAGCCCCGGTATTTGGTTCTGAAAGTTGAACATCCAGAACCGGATTCAAGGGTTTTAGCTGGAGCCAAATGCAAAATTTGGTCTGGGTTTGGGTTTCAAATGACTTCAAAGTTCTGGGAGTTGGAAGGTGGAGTTTTGATCCAGGCCCATCTGCAGTACACAGTTTTCATTCCCCTCAGGCAAACCAAGGCTGCCGAAGGCACTGTGTGAGTCAAATTAATAACAACAACATTGATTACAATGATTAGATAATATTTTTAACAAAAGGCAGTCCAAGACTACAGATAGACTATATATCTTAGTTATGCGGATGTAAATCCAAAGCAATAGCCACAGCCAATGGAGTTACTTGGTGTGACGTAGTGGGGGTGTGCTGTCTGCTATATAACCCAATGTGGTATGGGGATGCCTTGCTGGTTGCTGGGCTTGGGCAGTGGGTAACCTCCACTGGTGGCTGTTTGTAGTACAGCCCAACAGGACAGCGGATGAGTCACTAGGCAAGGGGCTCCCAACCTGTCCGACAGGTCGCCTCCCAGGGAGAGAGACAAAGGGAAGAAGGCGGAGACCAACCCCTGTCCGGGGGGCAGGGCTAGAACAGAGTCAGTTTCTGTCTGGGAAGCAGGGGAGAAGGAGCTAGGGAGGGAGCTGGGATTGCAGGCCCCAGCCACCCCCTATCTCAAGGGGGGGCCCTGCGGCCTCCTAGCCCCAGTTCCTGTAACCAGATTGCATCTGTGCAGTGCTGTATCCTGGAGAAGCAATAAACTCCCTCTATTCTACTGGCTGGTGGAGTCTGTTCGTGCCACCACGGGGGTGCAGGAGATGGGGAAACCCCAACGTGCCGTCACACTTGGGTATACACTGGTGTAAGTGAGATCACTATTTGGCCCGAGTCAGCATGTTTAGTAAAAGCATCTTTCATCTCTTGCAGTGTGGACGTTTCTCCTTGCCTGGAACCCAGCTACTGCTTGCAAAAGACAAGGACAATGAGATTCAACCAGCATGAAACAGGGGATATGGGACTGGCCAAATACATGCCCAAGTCTTTGCTGTTGCCCATCAACACATTTGCAGGAATCATCCAGTGAAGAAGGTCAGACAAATCTGACACGAGGGGAGCTTGGTTGGCTCACCACAGAAGGACGACTGAAAAACACACTAAAAATTCCACTTACCGAGCTACATTAGTACATGAAGTTAGGGCTCAAGAGGGGCATGAAAACCAGGAAGACGGTTGTGATGCTGTGGCTGAGACCAAAGCCAAGGAACAAGGCCTGGGGGAAGCTGGAAGATCGGGGGTCTCTTGTAATGTAAGGGTGAGGTTGGGCTGGGGAACTGAGCACAGGGGGAGGAGATAAGCAGGAGTCTGACTGTTATTCTGTGTGTGTCAGTAACATACCTTGCAGGGAGAGGAGGGGTTTCTTCCCAAGAACTGGAGACAAGCTGGTAGAGTTTGGTTGTTGCTTGCTCTAGGTGTGGCACAGGATGCAATTATTGTTATTTGATATTTTTTATTACTGAAGTGCCTGATACCCCTAATCTGGGATCAGGCCCCCTTTGTGCTGGGTCCCTGCTCCAGACAGGCAATCGCCTCGAAATGTTCACTCAGCAAAGAAACAAGCTTTTAAGGGCTGATTGGAATTGGGTAAAACGTGTGTGTCACTAGCGTCTGCCTAGCTCCCATGGAGGACAGTGGGAAAAACGGCCATGGACTTCCAAGCTAGTAGTTTTGGCTAGGATCAAACATCACTCCCGTAGCAGCAGGGCCACATGTTCCCATCTTCATTTCTGCTCCTTGCCAGGTGGTGTCATTTCACATACCCCATGTAGATTCATTAATTTGTCGATCTAATTCAAAACGAAGCTTCTCTTCAGTCCTGATAGATGTGATCGTTACACTTTCCTTGAGTGAGACTCTTGGTGCCAACTCCCACAGAGTTACACCTCCTCCCAAAATTGTTATTTGCTCCCACACCACATTGCCAATGTTGCTTTGTCACAATGATGCAAGAGCAGCTACCCAAAGAGCCCATCAGCGGCTTCTCTAGTGTCTTGGCTTTCATCTCCTTTCTGTTCGGTTCTATGTGTGAGGGCCCAGAGCAGCTTGCACGTGGTAGAGCACTGTTGTGTGGTGCATCTTGGGCCAAGTGGCTATGCAGTTGTGAACGGTTTCAAGTGCAGCACATGCTCCCAAAGAGGTCCTGCTCAGAGTCACAGCAGCCCCAACATGGAATGGTGCTGTCTGCTGAAGGTGAACGAAGGGGGCTGCAGGATCCGTGCATCCCAGCTGAGGGTTAAGCCTGCAAGACTCCCACAGAGCTGCTGGTGAACTTTTAAGCTGCACCTCCCAGCAGAATTCATCCAGGAGAATAGCAGGAAAAACATCCCCTCCTCTTCCCCCCCCCCCCCCGCCCCATACTCCAGAGGTGACACCCCGTACTCCTGCCATAGACCAGCTGGTCAAGCTGGGAAGTGATGTGTGTCTTTCCCAAAGGAAACTGTTCCTCTGACAATAGGGGACTACTTAATTTAGTGCCTAAGTGTGGAATCAGGGTGTATCCAACCAACCAAAGTATCCCTGTTAAAAATGCTGGGCTGCAATGTTTAGATGAGGCTCTTCTATCTAACCCTTCATAGAACTGCTGTGGTCAAAAAGCCCAGAGATCTTGATCCCTTTAGGGTTTTTTGGATATTTAGCCCCTTTGGACACTGAAGAAGTTTGGGTCACATGCTTGCCCATATAGGCTTTAGAGATTAAGTGTCAACCTTCCTGGAGTTCCCATCACTCCCCATCAAACAACCATCCACTCTCGCCCTCACTGAAAGAGTTTTTACTTTTTATTTTCTAGCTGAAGTTTTACAACCTCCCAGCTTAGTGTATGGAACAAAACTATTCCAATAAAAGCAATTCCCTAGGAAACTATATTGAAATATACCTGCTGCTGGCAAATCATCTTCAAACCTGATGGCAGGTGAGAGACTCCCTAGCAACAGGAGAGCCAAGCTCCCCCCATCACTTAATTACCAAAGTAAGCGGTGCCTGTGAGAATCTCATACACACCAGGGGGCACCCTCACTTGTGAGACCCTCATGGCTTGAGTGTGTATTGAGATCTTCGCTGTACTGCCAAGTGACTCAAGTACTTGAGCACTGTGTCTTATTCCACATATAAAAACTGTATATTGGACCTTTTCCTTCAAGGAAATAACTCCAGCATGATGGGAAACAGGCCAAGCCCTCTTGCTGGATCATAATCACAGAGATTGCAAAGATAATCCAAAAGCTCAGTCTAGGGAATTTGCCTAACTCCTACAGCATTGTGCTTTCTTGTGTTGGGATCTCATCAGAGCCCCCAAAGGAAATGATGACTTTGTTATGCTAGGATATTTAGCCATCTCATTCCAAGTTCAGCTGAGCTCAGCCCCTGGAGCCCACGGGAGATACAAGAGAAACAAAGCCAGAAGCTTTCCGAACAGGGCTTTCATTTCTTCAGCATGACCAGCGTTATCCTTAACCTCTGTGTACTCATGGCTTATTGTAAATAATTGACAAGCAAGAGCAAAAGCAAAAGCTTATGAGGCAGAGATGAATTTGGTCCTGGGAGACCCCATTAGTAATGATGGAAAAGGAGGTCAAGAAATGCCTGGATGAAGCCAATACTTCTCTTCCTGTGAGCTGCTATATAGGGGTATGTCTACACTACCCTCCTAGTTCGAACTAGCGGGGTAGTGTAGACATACCCTAGGGCAGTAACTGGAGAGACTGACAAACAGCTCCTCACATGTCCTCCTGCTTGGGGATTTAACCATAGGTTCACCTCACATGGCACTCCAGCTAAAACCAGAAAGCTGTACAGTAGCTTTGAATCTGTACTGATGTTTATAGGTATTAATTATGTATAGTTGTATATGATGTAGATAAATTATAAATTATTTGTATAGATGTAATAGATTATATATATTGGAATGTGCAATCTTTTTACTTGATTAAATGATATTAAAAAATTAAATGGGTGCCAATTGCCACTGTGTGTGTGTGTGTGTGCGCGCGAGCGTGTACACGGGGAGATGGTCTGCCTAGAAAGAGGTTACTTATCAAGTAACCAAGTAAGTGTTGTCCTTCATGTCTTTCCTCTGCTGCCCCTGCTCTGAGACTGTATACCCAGCATTAGGGCATGGAATCCACTACCAAGCAGTTAGCCCTCTGAGGAGTAACAGAAGTCTCTGGGCTCCAGTATTTAGAAGCAAGAACGCAGAAGACCCCAAGAGCTTTCTCTTTGCTTGGAGATTTTAATGGAAATGCCCAGAATTTAAGAGCCAAGAGAGGGCTGGTATTGTTTACTGGGGCGAATACCCCACACACACACATTGAAAGAGTTCATAGGCACTGAAGAGCTCTGTTACGGCATCTGCTGGCAACTACAAGGTGTGCCAGGCTCAGCTAAGGCTGGACCCAGTGGGTCTCACTGACATAAAGGACTGGGGTTCTTGGAAGAAGGAGGAAAGAAGCCCAGGAGAAGAGACTACTTGGCCACAACATCCTCTCCTAAGAGAACTCTGCTAATAAACAGTGGTTCTTAACCTGGGAGTAATTACTCCTTGAGGGTTAATTTGGCAAATTTTAGGGAGCAATAAATGTAACATACAATAGGTGTTCAGTTTTGTTCAACATAATGTATGCGAAAAAATACAATACAAATGATTAATGGTAATTTTCTTTTTGTCTATTGCCATTTAAAAAAGAAGGGGTAATTTTGGTTTATTGGTTAAGCTTAAGGAGTAATCGTGCCAAGGAGGTTAAGAACCACTGTCCTAGAAGAACTTGGGATAGATCACAGAAGTGCAGCAAGAGATACCTCAGATCAAAGGGCGGGTACTACATCTCCATGAGGAAGGCCCTGGAAAGTGTTTGATTGCTATCAGACCTGAAAAAAGGCTGCAGGAAAGGGCCTAGAGCAGGGGTCTCCAACCCTTTTACACCCAAGATCACTTTTTAAATGACAGAACAAGCCAAGATCTACAGCCCCATCCTTCCCCCAAGACCCCGCCCCTTCCTTGAAGCCCCGCCCCTTCCTTGAAGCCCCGCCCCTTCCTTGAAGCCCCGTCCTGCCCTCTCTAATCTCCTCCTCTCCATCACTTGCTATCCCCAACCTTTATACTGCTGCTTTTTATCCCCAATTCTTCTGTAGAAAGAGGTTTTTCCAACATTTGGCCTGTCTAGACTGAACTAAATGTCAAAAAACCCTTCTTTTGAAAGCCCCCTTATTCCTCGTGAAAAGAGGAATAGGGGGTTACCGAAAAAGCATGTTTAAAAAAACCAGAAGAACAAACGCATCCCTGGATGCAGAAGAGTTTTTCTGGGATATCTCTGGAATCCTGAAAAACTCCTGCAGTCTAGCCTTACCCTCGCTGGGTTGAGACAGGATGTATAGGCTCTGGGGTGGGAATGAGGAACTTGGGTGTGGGAAGGGGTGAGGTGTGCAAGCTCTGAGAGGAAATCTGGATGCAGGAGGAGGTGGAGAAGAGGACGCTGGCTCGGGGAGGGGACTCCAGTGTTGAGATCAGATGGAGGGTTGGGTTTAGGGTTAGGGTAAGGCTAAGCAAGCCACAGGCTTGTGGATGTGAGGGTGCAGACATTTGGGTTGGGGTATGTGAGGGGCTCAGGGCAGGGGGTTCCAGTGTCTGATAGGCTCAGATGTAGGGTCTGGGGGTGTGTGCAGGAGTATTACGAAGCTGTGGCCAGATGGGGGCTTGGCCCCAATTGGGGGTTTGTTGGCCAGGCTTCATTTTTAAATAAAATACTATGTCAAACACAAAAAGTTTCTGCATTGCCTTTATTTATGAGAAGGGCAGGGAACCTGTTTTGAGTCAGGGGTCACTGACCCACAGAAAAGTCAGTTGGGGGCACACAAGTGAGATGCAAAAAAAAAACCACCCTCCTCCAACCTCCCCTGCTCCAAGCCTCACTAATGTGGCCCCAACTGTGCTGGTGGGGGCAGGGAACATGGTACTGGGGAAGGGTGCTAGTGGGTGCTGGGGCAGAGGACAGGATGCCAGTGGGGGCAGGGTTCCGTGGCGGGGGACAGGGTGCCAGTGGGGACAGAGTTCTGTGGCTGGGGGCAGGGAACAGGGTGCTGGGAGGGCACGGGACAAGGTTCTGCAGCAGGGAACAGGGTGCCAGGGGGGACAGAGTTCTGTGACAGGGGACAGGATGCCAGTGGGGGGAGAGAGTCCCCTGCACCCGCCTCCTCACGGGACTCTGCCGTCCGCCCCGCCCCACCCCCAGAGGAGGGAAGCCCCGTCACACACCTCCTCTGGGGCAGGCACGCACCTCCCACAGAGCAGGGAAGCCACCGTCGTGCGCCCCCTCTGGGGCCGACACCCATGGAGGAAGAAGTCCTGATGCGCACCTCCTCCCGGGCCGGCATGAGCCTCCCACGGAGAAGGGAAGCTCCCGTCACATGCCCCCTCCGGTCCCAACTTCCCCTCCCGCGGAGAATGGAAGTCCCAGTGCATGCCTCTGGGGACTACCCTGGTAAGTTCCTGGCAAGCCACAGACCTGGGGCAAGGAAGCAGCCAGTGCATTTCCGGAACCCCCAGAAGTGATGCGCAGCTGCACGACTTCTGTCTACCCTGCGGGAAGCTGCCACTACCTCCAATGTCGCTGGAGGTAGGAAGTGGGGCTTCTTGAGGTTGGGGGGAACTTGGGGGGCCCGGAACACCTCACGATCGACTGGTCAAGGCCTCGCGATCGACCAGTCGATCACGATCAATGGGTTGGTGATCATTGGCCTAAAGACTGGCCAAGGAAGGAAGAAGTCTGGGAATGTGTTAAAGGGTCAAACTGAGCAGACTTGGCTGAGAATAGAGGCTGGATACATAAAGCTAACAGGTAACATTTTCAAAAGTGCTTAAGTGACTTAGAAGCCTAATTCTCAATTTCAAAAATATTTTAGGAGCCTATTGACTTTGTGTGACCTAGGCATCTCATGATGGCAACTACTCATTGCCCAGTATGATCATCTTCCATGGAAGTTGTGGCCCTTCAGGTGGCTGATAAGGGCAATCCTTGAACCACCAGTTTTGTTACAGTGAGGACAGATGTTTCCAGGTACAGCTGGAGACTGTTCACCATGACTATTAGCCAGTCTCCCCTTCCTCCTGCATCTCTTCTCCTCCTCAGCTTGTTGGTGGGCAAATTCAAAATGCAGGGAGCCATTGCACAGGACTTCTTCCATTTTGAGCAATGCTGGGCGAGAATCTCCCCAGTGTCAACGCCAATGCTGCACTTCTTTAAGTGATCCTTCAGCAAGTCCTTATAACGCTTCCATTGTCCTCCCACCTTACGGTGCCCTTCTTTCAGCTGAGAAAACAGGGCCTGTTTTGAGAGGCTACGGTTTGGCATCTAAACGACTTGACCCGTCCAGCAAAGCTGCTGATGGATGAGCGTTGTCTGGACACGGGTGGTCTTGGCCTCTTCCAGGTTAGTGCACCTGCCTACCCACTGACTCAGGCATGGAAGCTGCTGAAGGCGAGAGCTGCCCAGAAGTGCAGCTCTGGTGATGCTAAGCATCGCCCCCCCCATGTGCAGAAATGCCCTGGGATGTGCAAAGGGTGACAGGGCCCCTCACAAAGGGGTCCAGGAAGCGGGCAGGCGGCGCCACTTCCCGCCACCCCGGCACGTGGTGCTACACGAGGGCCAGCACCGCCCCCTCTGGGCCAGGGGGGAGGGGCATGTGGGGCCCTGCAGTTTGAGGGGGGAGGGGCGGTGTGCACCAGAGGGGAAGGATGTGGGGGAGGGGCGGCGGGCTCCCTGCCCCAGGCTGCGGGCCGCTCTAGCCCGCGGGCGGACGCCGCTCGCTGGTCGCTGGCCGTCTCCTAGCAGCAGCGCCGGCCCCGCCCCCCCCCGAGGCCCCGGGGTAGGTGTGGGGAGGGGCGCGAGCGAGGCCCCGCCCCCCGCAGGTGCAGGTGGCGCGTGCGCAGGGCGTGGCCAGGCGGTCCCGCTCGGCGCAGCGCGAGGAGCTGCCCGCGGCCCTCAGGTACGGGCGGGAGGGGGCGCCCGGGGCGGGGGGGCCGCTCTCGGGCCCCCCCCCGCCCGGCTCCGTGCGGCCCGCCCTGGCCACGCGCTGGGGTCCCGATCCCGCGCTCTGGAGCCGTCGGCCGGAAAAACCCCGAACCCCGCCCTGAGGCGGCCCCCGGCCCCCCCCCCCCCTCGCGCGCCAGAGCTGGGGGGGGGGGCGAGCGGCTCAATGGGCCCGCCCGCGCTCTGGGGGCGGGGCATAAGGCAGGTGCAGGAGTTGGGGGGGGTGAGCGGGGGGGGGGTGCTGATGGTCCAGCCCTGTGGGGGAGGGTTGGTGGGGGGGTGCTGATGGTCCAGCCCTGTGGGGGAGGGTTGGTGGGGGGGTGCTGATGGTCCAGCCCTGGGGGGGGGTTCGTGGGGGGGTGCTCATGGTCCAGCCCTGTGGGGGGCTCGGGGAGGGGGCGCAGGGCTTGAGCCCCAGGCGGTTCCCCGTGCCGGGGGGGGGGAGCGCTGAGCCTTGGGGGCTGGCGGTTCCCCATCCCTGCGCTAGCCTCCTGCTCCCCAGGCTCTGGAGTAGGGATGCTAAGAACTAGTTCACCCCCGCTGCCTCTGTCCGAGGGGGGCACTTCAAAGGGGCAGCGCCACATGGAGCCGGGCGCTGGGATCATCAGTGCGGCACTGCCCCTTTGAAATGCTGTGGCAGAGTTTCAAAGGGGCAGCGCTGCCCTAGTGACTAATGGAATAGTCAGTGCAAATACCTCCTGATACTTAACATCCTTATTCTGGAGTACAGCTAGTCTGGTCTCTCGGTCATGCACCTGTATAACTTGTTAGTTAAGGGAATTATTTTTGATTCACAGTGAAGTAAGCGTGACCAGATTCAAACCCTAGATCTCGATCACACACACAAACACTCTGCTTCCTGCTCTCACCACCATAGAAATAGTGTGTAAGTTGCTTAGTCACATGCGTTCTTATCATTTAGCAGAATGGAGGTGGGGCGCAGTTCTTTTACCATTTTTCCTTGAGAACTACCACTTCTAAACAAATAGTAAATACTAATGTTAATAATCCTCTGGACTCAGAAATCCAAGTTTGCCTCTTTCCATAGTATCATTCTGCCCTGCCAGCTGCTGGCTGTGGAGAATTTAAAACATTTCCCGATGCATTTAATTTCTAGCAAAACTACAGAAAAATGTTGTTGAATCTCCTTTTTTAGGAAAATTCAAGTCGGTGTGCAGTGAGGATTTGTTAAAGGAAATTGCAAAATTTATGTGGAGCTCTGGGTAGCATAACTAAATAGTTTGAAAAGTGCTTAGATTTGGCACAAAATACAATGAAACTGAGATGATTTTCCTCCTCATTGATGCAAAGCGCCATTAGTGGAGCTTTTCAAAAGAGGAGCTGCAAAACTGGCTAGATCACAAATAATAAGATATGGGGACAGCATTTCTTAAGTGTCTTTTAGCTTTGTTACTGTAAACTGAAGAATGGGGAGAATACCTGAGCTTTATTATGTATTGTGTTGTTACCAATTGTTTTGATAGAATTGGAAATGGTATAGAGAAGGGCAACAAAAATGATTTAAGAGTATGGAGCAGCGTCTATATAAGGAGTGATTAAAAAAAACTAGGACTTTCAGCTTGTAAAAGAGACAACTAAGAGGGGGATGATAGAAGTTTATAAAATCATGAATGGTGTGGAGAAAGTGAATAAGGATGTGTTGTTTACTCCTTCACATATCATACAAAGCAGGAATGAAATTAAAATCAAGTAACTCACAAAATCAATTACTACTTCACACAATACACAATCAACCAGTGAAACTCATTGCCAGGGGAGAATATGAAGGCCAAAAAGAATTAGGTAATTTAATGGAGGACAGGTCCATCAATGTCTATTTCTAGGGCACTACCACAATTCATGGTTCATTTTGGTCTGTTTTATAGTCATAGCTTAGTAAACTTAATTTCAGATGTTTACATCTGAAATTCGATGGTCTGTAACCATAGGGTTCCTGACTGAAAAGCGGGCTGCAGGATGTCCAAAGCTCTTGTATATTTATGTGTTGGAGTAGAGAGTCATGGGATTGCCACCCTCACTTCTGCATTGCCCTGGGAACTGGCCTGGTGTGGGGGGAGGTACCCAGAGCTGAGTCTGATCTTCCCCCAAGAGCCATGCAGAGGAAGAGGAAATCCTGCCCCTCCCACTCATTAATTAATTTAAAAGTAGCCATTGGTCTACAAAGGAATTTCACAAGCCAATTACAGAGACAGTACAGAATTGACCTTTATAGGCAAATTTGACACAAATTCCCTAGGCTTGAACAAAAACATTAACCGGATGTTGCATTATAAAGCTAGCCTTCTGTGCATTTAACACTTCCAGTCCACTCAGTCTCATTAGCACAAGTACTACAATTGACAAGTAACTTTTTTTTGTCCCTTCTTTTTCTGTTATAAATTCTGGGTTCCTGATATTTCCAGTCCACCTTCCAGCTGATCTGAAGAAGTGGGTTTTGCCCATGAAAGCTCATGATCCTATATATATATTTTTATTAGTCTCTAAGGTGCCACAGGACTACTTGTTATCCCTGATGTCTGTAACTTAAAGACACTTCATCAGATGCAGCTCCACTTGATATGAGTCTAATCTTTTTGTGAACTAACTTAATTTTAAAATATTTTAATGTAAACATTTTGGAGCTTGGCATTTGAACTGCCAGGCTATAAGTAGTAAAATATTTGACTTTCTCTTCTAACATCTTACCTGTTGTTTAAGAAATACTCAAAAAGGGTTTGTTTTTGTTATTCATTTTCAGGTCCCATTCGGAAAGTATGCAACTGAAGCCATGAGTACAAATAAACAGTGGGATGTTAACAAAGCGCTGGCTGTTGCCAGCCTCTTCCATTTTCTTTACAGTGCAGGAAATGCCTGTGTAATTCCATTTTTAACTCTTTACTTTCGGCAGTTGGGGTTAACTGCCCCTTTAGTAGGTATTATCATAGGAATTAAGCATTTAATATCATCTCTCTGGGCACCACTCTGCTCCTACTTTACAAGGAGCCACAGTAAAAGAAAAGTTCTCATTACTGGATCTTTGCTGTGTTCAGTAGGAACAGGCTTGCTGCTTACACTTGTCCCACCCTTGAGCAAGGACGTCATGTACAAATATTGTAATATAAGCCAGCAATCGAGCAGCTTCGCGAATGCAGTAGAGGTGCCTGATCTGCGACTGAACAATCCGAGTGCTGTACATCCCAGTACAGTTACCAATAAAGAAATGGTGTCTGCAGAAACACTAAGACCATCTACAAATGTTTTGGTGACTAGTGCAAAACCACTGATAAGTTCAGCTTTCCAAGAAATGTTTACCTTTACAGATGCATGGGAAAAGAATGATGAAGGAATTGGTGAAGTGGGTACAACTGCAGACTATTATAGTAATAGGCCTTCTGGCAAGATAGCTTCTTCTGTGAATGTAATTAACCAGATGATACAAGAACTTGAGACACTCACTTCAAATGAAACGCCAATCCCTAGGTTTAAGAAGGAAACCAAAACTCCAGAGATTGGGCTGAATGTGAATGGTAACCCCGAGAAAAACCTTTCAGTTGGTGGAACTGCTGAGTTTTCTTTATTTCAAACAAACCAGCATCCTATTAGTGGAGCTTCTTATGTTTCTGAAAATCTGTCAAGTCGCTGGGAAAAAGTTCAGGATGTCGACTTGGAGCTTTTACAAGGTTTTAACTTTCTTGACCGTGAGCACCAGATTTTTCTCATGGTGCTAGGCGCTGTTGTGTTTTGGGAGCTGTTGGCTGCACCTCTCGAATGGATGGTTGATGACAGCCTTTATGAATATCTTGACTTTGTTGATGCAACTGACAGATATGGGAAGCTTTGGATTTGGAGTTATTTGGGGGCGTCTGGAGGAGTCTGTGGTGTCACCATATTTGTGGATCAGTTGAACTGCTTCCTCAGTGCTAAAATCTCTCGTCTCTCTGTACACTTCTATGGCTATGCTGTACTGATCACACTCACGTTGCTCACCAGTGTCTTTCTTCCTATCCATGTTTCCAAGAAAACAGAGCATGTGAACAAAACTGTCAAAGCTCTGAACCTTATTGGAAGTGATGGCCGAACAATTCTGTCTGCTGTCACCGTCTTCCTTACAGGAGTCATTGGCTCTACTGTGCAGAATTTTCTCTTCTGGCAAATGCAAGACCAAGGCAGCAGTGAAATATACATGGGTCTATCGGTAGCTATTGGACTGATTGCTGAAATTCTGCTTTATACCTGCAAAAGCAAGCTGCTAAGAGCTCTCTCAAGTAGTGGTACTGTTGCACTGAGTTTAAGCTGCCTTTCAGCACAGCTTCTATACTATTCATTCATATGGAATGCATGGTCAGTTCTGCCTATTCAGATTTTGTGTGCCTTCAGTAATGGTGCCTTATGGTGGGCAATTAATATGTTAGTTGACGATGTAGCCAGTCCTGGGACAGAGAGATCTCTGCACGTCGTCCTCCAGGGCCTCTCATATGGCTGTGGAACTAGCCTGGGAAGCTTTGCAGGGGGATTTGTTGCGAGTAATTTTGGATTGGCAGTTCTGTACAGAGCATGCTCTGTAAGTTTGGCACTCTGGTTAATCTTGTTCCTGATTGTCCAATCTAAATTGCCTCGGCAGAAAAAAATTAATTATTCTCGTCTCCTGGCTGCAGATCCTAGTGATGTGAGTGACTCCGATGAGGAGAAGGAAAGGGACTGGCTGATAAAAGCTATGAAAGATGAGAACTTCAATAGGAATTGGTAACTTCATCACATTTGATCAGCTAATCTGCAATAGAACAAATTCAAAGTACACAGGTGAAATTATTAGGCAGGTGGGAAAGAAATGCCCAGAATGACTAATAAGTCCTAAGCTGTGGAATATACAGTGTACGTATTTGCTTGGAAAGCCATGTATGAAGTCCATGTTTGATAAATCTTTTATTTTCTTAAGATTAATTTATAGTGAATATTTGTAGCATTTTTTTAACTTAATCATTCCAAAATCCATGTGAAATGCCTTTTGAGGTGCACATTTGCTAAAATGAATGCAGTTTCATTTTTAATTAAAGGGCAAAATGTGGATGCACTTGTCTAATAAATAATTTTAAATACTTACACAGTCAGTAAGGTGCCACCCTCCAAGACTGTCTTGAGCCAGCAAGGATCATTAATGAAGGAAACCTCCTCCCCCACCGCTTTATTTTGATCTCCAAAGTCAGTTTGCTGTCAGGCTTAGTTGACAGTGAAAAATTATATTGGATAGTATACTATACTGTTACATCCCTAATCTGTACTAAGTAGCTCTGCCAGCATAATTCATGTTTATGATGGCAGTGCAGTCTAGCAGGTAGACCACCAGATGGTTTCAAAAGGCTTGGTTTCCTCTGTCACTGGTTTGCTGGATGACGTTGGGCAAGTCACTTTTCCTTCCAGCCCCTTAGTTTTCCCCGCTTGTAAATGTTACTGACCCTCTTTGTAAAGGGCTTTGAGGTCTGTGAATAAAAGGTTTTATATAAGAGCTAGGTATTTATGATGATTTACTTAGTAGTATAATTGTCTAGATGGCTGTGAAGACAATGCTAACAAATAACTGAGCTTCCTTCTAGTCATTTTTAAAAAGAGGTGGCTGGAGTACACCCCCAAATGTTGGCTCACTGAGTTCAACAAAGCATCATGTGGCTTCCCTTATCTTTAACACATCCTTGGGTTTTGAGGACCACCTGTCTCATCATGATCTGAGTAACCTCCGCTTGGATCAAGATACAGTAATATGTGCTGGTGACCTGTGTGTGTACTTATATTGTGGTCGTCACAAAAGTGCTTAGCACTGGGCTAAACTGCTACCATTGAAATCAATAAGACCATTGGCTTCTTGTGAGAGCACAATTAGGCCCAGGCTTTTGAAAATCCCACCCATACTGTCCCTATCACTGGAGTATTACAAACCTTAATAAATCATCTTTGTAAGGTTGGAAAGTAGTATCATCTGCACAGAAAGATGGGGTGACTTGCCCAAGGTCACACCAGTGTTTGTGACAATGCTGGGAACTGATCCTGGATCTCCTAAGTCTCAGGCCCTGCTGTAACCACAAACTGTATCTCCATATTAAGGACACAGATGGATAGAACACCATGTTTTTCTATCTTTCAAGAGACTGCTGCTACCTGCTTTGTTTTGTGCAAGTTAAACATGGCAGTTTTTACACCTCTTTGATTGGGTTAAGTTTGGGTAACCTGTGTTTTTAAAATACACTATTTAGTAGTTGCATTTGAACAGAAATATATCTGAAGTTCTAAAAAGCAGGTAAATGAGTCATTTTACAAAGTCCCCTAGATTTGTCCTGTTACAATCCTAAAAGCTTGCAAATTCCAGCATAGTTCTCCTCTTAGGCATCTACAAAACTAAAAATTATTAAGCTGACTTCACCAAAAGGCATATACAGGTGACCCCTGACTTGCAAAGCGATTGGTTCCCGGGGAAGCGTCGCAAGTCGGGGGCGTCGTAACTCGAACCCTCATTGACAATAGGCGTTGTACGCCATCATAAATACAGGCCAAGGATGTAAGTCAGGGGTTTTCAGCCCCTTACAACTATTTTTTAAAGTGCAGAAGTGCAAGGGGTTGCAACTCAGGCAATCGCAATTTGGATGTTTCCTGTATTAGACCTCACAAAATGTGGGCTGTGAGTCTTGTTTCCCTTCACAGTAAAGTTACACGGTGCCAGTGTGGTACTTCTCTCGTCTTTCAGAAGTTTACATCCCTCCCTTGTAGAGGAATAGGGATTAATACTTAGTGGCTGCGTCTAGACTGGCATGATTTTGTGAAAGTACTTTTAATGGAAAAGTTTTTCCGTTAAAAGTATTTCCGCAAAAAAGTGTCTAGATTGGCACGGATGCTTTTGCGCAAAAAGTGCTTTTGCGCAAAAGCATCCGTGCTAATCTAGACGCGCTTTTGCGCAAGAAAGCTCCGATGGCCATTTTAGCCATCGGGCTTTCTTGCACAAAAAATTAAGGTGCCTGTCTACACTGGCCCTCTTGCGCAAGAATACTTGCACAAGAGGGCGTATCCCTGAGCGGGAGCGTCAAAGTATTTGCGCAAGAAGCACTGAATTCTTACATTAGAACGTCAGTGCTCTTGCGCAAATTCAAGCGGCCAGTGTAGACAGCTGGCAAGTTTTTGTGCAAAATCTTGCTAGTCTAGATGCAACCAGTGGGTGTTTAGATACAGTTTGCCAGTTCAGGGTTAAAGTTTTACAAACTATGAGAGCAGTAGCTCCAAGCAAACTAAATATTTTGGCTCATTTAACATGCAATAGAAATGGGACCTTGTGCAAGAGTTGTAAATAAAATAATAAATTGGACTGGACTCAATGAATGTTTGACCCAATATCTTCCTAACTCAATAAGAGGTGGTACATAAGTATCCAGCAAGGAAAGTGGGTAGTATCCAGTGGTATTTTATTGCTAGTTACACATCAGTAACAACTGATCTGTACATCAGATAATGTCAGCCCAACAAACTGACTTCAACTTGTTGGCACAGATCCATTTTGCTTTGCAGTATATTCAGCTAGAATTGCTTTATATATAGAATTGTACTAGTGCCAAGAACAACTACAACTTACTTTTTTTCCCCTTCTGATGGACAAGATAATGTTATGATCTCATAGGAATTCAAACTAAACAAGCTGGGAGCAATTTTAGTGTCAAAAGAATTTGCATCTCAGTCCTATTATCTTGTAATACCTCATGAGCAAGTGGTGATCAGTAATACTTAGCACTAATTACCTTTTAACTGGAGCTCTTTTTAAAATAAGTATTTGACACCAACTGTATGTAAAATAAAGAAATTGCAAGTGCAGTATTTAAAGGGACAGTGACTGTTAGCCAGTTTGATATGTGGTGATATCTTGATAGAGAACTTAAATTAGGCTCAAAATGTAGTAAAAACAAGTTTTTGTAAAACCCAAGACGAATGTAAAACTGGGCTTTGTAAAGTCCAGTGAAGAGTTTTTAGATTTAATAATGCAAAAAATCTGGAAGTGAAACTGACTTAGGGTAATATCTGTTGTGGATAAATCCTAAGTCAACTACCTATTCTACTTAAATCTGTGCAACACCCTGATGCAAACTTTTCCTCGCCCCTTTCTTTTCTTGAGGCTGTCTGCTATCTTTGCAGCACTGCCAGCTCCAGCAATGAAAAGTGAGGGTCTGAGTGCTGAATAAGAAGTGATTCTCCTGCCCTTCTGAGGCTTAACTGGCTCATTCTACAACATTCCCAGGTCCCACTATCCCGCAGAGCAGGGGACAAAATTTAATTGTGCTTGATCTTCACTTAACTTTTGTAATTGTTTTCCCCCCCCTGTAATTCTGTTTGCTTTAGTTGGCTTCTGACATACCCCCTGCATTCTTTTAGCAGTTGTGAACCTTGTCAAGAATTTTAATCAACTAAATTGCCATTGGATAGAGCAGGCATTCAGTTTCTTTTAAAATAAGTGAAGAATAGCTATGCTGTGTGGATTTAGAAATACACACTCATCAATAACATGTACTTAGATCACCTACTAAAAGCCCCAAATTATTAATGAAATGTTTTCCTGTTGCACTGTCATTCATTTTTGTTTACAGTATTAACAGCAGTGTCTTATAAGGTACAAGAGATAATTTTGTTGTGCTCTACTTGGCACTAGAGAGACCGCTCTGAAAGCACTATATCCAGTTTGGGCCATCACATTTTAAGAAAGATGTGGACAAATTGAAATCCAGAGGAGATCAAGAAAAGTGATAAAAGATTTAGAAAACCTGATATATGGGGAAAGGTTAAAAAGCTGGATATGCTTTATCTTGAGGAAAAAAAACTGAGTGAAGGGCTTGAGAGAACTGATAAGTCTTTGAATATGTGAAAGGTTGTTATAAAAGAGGATGGTGAACAATTGTTCTTCATGCCAACTGAAGGTAGGACAGGAAGTAATGGGCTTGATCTACAGTAAGGGAGATTTAGGTTAGTTAAGTAACTTTAAGCACGGGAATAGTCTTTCCAAGGGAGATGGTTAAATCCTTGTTTTGTGAGGTTTTAAGAGCAGATTAGATCGATTTTACTAGGCAAGGCCTCAGTCACTCAAGTCAGCAGATTGGTTGTGCAAGAATGGACCAACATTCTCAGTCTGCTGACTCTTGCTAATCTTTGAACCCTGTGGAATACAGTGCAACCCTGATTCAAATAACCAGAATTTGAATATTTTGATCATCACCAAGAGCTAGGAAAATGACTTTCTACAACATTCAGAGTGCTAGCTTTTTCACTGGTGTCCTGTACAAACAATGTAATCAGAACTGAGACACGCAGCAAACTTTTCCTTTGGTTTCTGTCATGTGGTTTACATTGTCTCAGATTTCCTTAAAATTTCAGGTTCCAGCAGAAGTACAATCTCAAAGCAAAACTGAGGTGAAGTTGTCAATTTGACATGCTTTTGGCTCAGAATTGTAAGACTTGTCCTGCATGCTCCAGAAAGATTAGTTAGAATCAGCAAACCTTTCCACAAAGCTTTCTTTCACTGTGGAGTTTGCAATGAAATATAAAGCCAGGTGAGTTTTTAGAAAGGATTTCAGATTTTGTAATAAACACTTTACCCAGCTCTGTTTGTAACAAATACATCTCTTCTAGTCCATTTCATTTAGCTGTAACTTCAAAAGAATGTCAGATGTTTTCAGCAATATTACATCACAAATAGGAATATTTGCATGTTCCAAAACTTAAAAATTGGAGCTCTCTTGAATCTGTTCTCTTTTATCCTGGAATATGCTGCCTTTCAGACATCTTGTGCACTTTACCAGCTACTACTAAGACTTTCCATGTTCCCCTACCAGTAAAGGAATTTGTGTCTCAATTATATGGTGTTCTGAGGGCTGTGTGAATGGTGTGCTCCAAATCAGATTTAACCATTTTTAAGTGTGAAATAAGATTGAAAGTTGGTATTGGATTGCTAATATTGCAAATTCTCCAGATGGTACCTTCTGTATGCTTCATAATTGAAGATGCTTTGTACACACTTTCTGAGATATTTAGCAGGTAAGTGAACATGTAGTTAACTAATACAGGAGATAAATATTGACTGAGATGGACATCAATATTCACTCTGAGTTCTTGAAGCTTGTTAAAAATGAAATCAGCATACAGTATACATTGCCACATTTATTCAAGTAGACATGTTTATAAAGAAGTCTCAATTCAGTGTCCCCTTGTTTAGGGGAAGAGTATCGGTACAATGCTTAAACCGACTGGCTTCAGTCTCCATTGGGATCTCTGGACATTACTGTAATGCAAACACTGGTTTTTATATCCCAAGTCAAAGATGCATGTAAATGAATTTTAAAAAGCCTAAAATGCTAATCGATTATGACCTAAAAATAGAGGCTAGATTGAGGCACATTTACAGCTTTAATCTTAATATCATAGTAATATTTAGAATGTGTTCTGGCTATGGCTATGGATTTCTAGTAGGCTGTGTCTACACTGGCATGAATTTCCGGAAATGCTTAAAACGGAATACTATTCCGTTTTCAGTTTTTCCGGAAAAGGAGCGTCTACATTGGCAGGCTGCTTTTCCGGAAAAGAGCCCCGATCGCCATTTTTGCGATCGGGGCTTTTTTCCGGAAAAGACTACTGGGCTGTCTACACTGGCCCTTTTCCGGAACAGTGTTCCGGAATAAGGACTTATGCCCGAGTGGGAGCAGAATAGTTTTTCCAGAATAGTGGCTGATTGTGTACAGTAGAGCATCGTTGCTTTTCCGGAAATTCAAGGGCCAGTGTAGACAGCTCGCAGCTTATTCCGGAAAAGCGGCTGATTTTCCGGAATAAGTGGCCCAGTGTAGACACAGCTGTACTGTATAACAGTTTGCTTTCTCCATCTGTCCAACTTCCTTCTCCTACAGTCTCTCTCTTCGCTGTAGTGTCTAAGACTGCCCCCTTCTGTCTGGCCCAGCAGTCTAATGGGGAGATAATGTGAAATGGCTAGTGAAAATTATAGTCGTATGATCCAACCAGCCAGGAAACAGAACTGCATATATGTGGTTTCACTGAATATAGGATGACTTCAAAAACATCTGTAATTGACCTCTGAGCCAATCATATTGCTCTTATTTGCATATACAGTACAGTTAACAATGGTTCAAGAGTTCCTTACTGTTGATCCCTGTGAAGTTTAAGCAATAGAAAACAGCTGAATTAACACAGCAGGAGCCAAACATGTATTTTATAGTTCTTCCACAAGAATAGATCAGGTTCATCAAACTGAACAGAACTGGTAACACCTGCATGTAGAAACCTTGATTTTTGGCAGGTAGCCATCACCATCTTGGATTGCACCTAGTAATATATTTGATTGTGATGATAGGCAGAAGTTTAACAATGTGGTGGTTTATTGACAGTACATGACCCTCGTGTCATCGTGGAAGCATTTTTGAGTGCTTTGATTCTTGTGTATTTTGTTGTGTGTGCCCAGAAGCTATGTGAAATGTCTTACTGTCTATTAAAGAGCTCTAAATCAGTCTGTCTTACTGTTTTCCCACCTACAGTTTAATTTTATGTAAGAGCTGCTAGTCAATTCCAATATCATAGAGACTTATTTTTTATTGAATTGGACAATGCACTTTTATTGAATTAGACAATGTCCTTTGTACTGGACAACACTGTACATGAACCTCTTGTTTTTTTAATAGATGTAACAATTTACAGAGAAATAGTTGGGCTTTATTCAGTTTCACTGAAAGTAAATTTGTTTTATGCAGCCTAATATAAAAATCCTTTTAGAGCAGGGTTCATTAGAGACTTTTATCCTTGAATTCTAGGACTTGGGAGGCAGTACATGTACAAGACTTGCCATCTTATACCTGAGAATGGATTTGCACAGGGCATGCTGACTGAAACATAAATGTGCTGATCTGCTGCTGCTTGACTTCCAAATAACCACGAGGAACATCCAACACATTTCAATGTAACTTTTTTTTCATTTGAAATCACTTCTGTGTTCGCTTTTGCAGAGTGGCTTTATTTGATTATGACAATGTGTATTGTGGAGCAAACTGATCTTTGTGCTTTAACTGCATCATAAACTCAGGCATGCGGCTCTTTAATTGTTGCTAAATTAAATCCTGTATTTTTCATAAAGCATAACATAAAAGTCTAAAACATTCTCATTTTGGCCAACAGTGATTTACATTCCTGAAGGTGAGAGTACCCTTGTAAATCTCAATTCTTCCGCTGATTAAACAGTTCACACTACTATTTTTCCCTGCAATACAGAACAGTCTAAACAGATCTGAGGTGACTTCCATTGAGAGCTCACAAACAGCTGATGCTCTTCATTTAATGAGTTGAGTCACAAATCAGATGCTCTTTCTTTTGCATTTTCTGTGTGTAATTGAGGTACAATAATAAGCTGCTTGATTTAAAAGACAAATTGAAGTATAAATAAACCAACAGGTGTTTGTACTTATGCAGGAAACAGCCATTTCCTGCCTCTGCAGAGATTGTTTGCCTCATTAACAATAAATGATTAGACTGAAAGTTTAAAAGTATAATGCAACTTATACAATCTTTTGGTGCATGAACTGAGAACTGAACAGCTCATGAAAATCCTGAGATTATGTATTTAAAATACCTCCACAATCTCATCAAGGACCACATACTGCATTCCTTAATGCCCTAAATTACTGTGTTAATATGGTACAGGTGATAATACTGTATTTGCAAATCATGGATTATTGAAAGGGGGAAAAGGCAGCATGGTAACTGCTGTGAATAATTATGAGTCATCCATGTTGGGTTCTGCTGCTGTCTTTGGATTTGCAATCAATATTTCCAGAATCCTCTGCCTTTCGTTTGCAAGCTGTATATTTTTGCTGCCAACGTCTGTTTGCACTGAGTTTACAAGCAGAATAAATACCTTTTAATTCATCAGAAATACTGTTTAAAATCCTCGACTGACTCGGTTTCTCTTTGTTCTTTGTGGGTGACTTGGTGTTTCTGGTTTTACTTTCATGACTTCTGCCCTTTGAACCCGTGACCACCTCCTGGCTCCTAATGGTTCTCAGTATAGCCATAGGGCTGTGTTTTTGTGTGGGTGTAGTTCACTCATGATGTTCTGGATTCAAGCACAGTAATGTTTAAAATAAATCCATCTTTTCAGCCACACTGTGCTGGTGTTGGACACCCTCCACCCGATACTCAGCTCTGCAGCCTCCAGGTGGGAGTATCAAAGCATTTAGCCAACAGGACTCGTGCGCTTATGTCACTTAAGATGCTTTTCAAAATCCTAGGCCACAACAGCCCTCATCTTCAAAATCTCCCTGCAGCCAGTGGCGACTGTGGTCAATGTTTTCACAGGTAGGCTCCTAACTAGGAAGTTTCAAACCCCTGCAGCACCTATTGGCATGAATGGACATAGAATCATAGAATAATAGGACTGGAAGGGACCTCGAGAGGTCATCGAGTCCAGCCCCCCGCCCTCAAGGCAGGATCAAGCTCCGTCTACACCATCCCTGACAGATGTCTATCTAACCTGTTCTTAAATATCTCCAGAGAGGGAGATTCCACCACCTCCCTTGGCAATTTATTCCAATATTTGACCACCCTGACAGTTAGGAATTTTTTCCTAATGTCCAATCTAAACCTCCCCTGCTGCACTTTAAGCCCATTACTCCTTGTCCTGTCCTCAGAAACCAAGAGGAACAAATTTTCGCCTTCCTCCTTGTGACACCCTTTTAGATATTTGAAAACCGCTATCATGTCCCCCCTTAATCTTCTTTTTTCCAAACTAAACAAGCCCAGTTCATGAAGCCTGGCTTCATAGGTCATGTTCTCTAGACCTTTAATCATTCTTGTCGCTCTTCTCTGTACCCTTTCCAATTTCTCCACATCTTTCTTGAAATGTGGCGCCCAGAACTGGACACAGTACTCCAGCTGAGGCCTAACTAGTGCAGAGTAGAGCGGCAGAATGACTTCACGAGTTTTGCTTACAACACACCTGTTGATACAACCTAGAATCATATTTGCTTTTTTTGCAACAGCATCACACTGTTGACTCATATTCAACTTGTGGTCCACTATGACCCCTAGATCATTTTCCGCCATGCTCCTTCCTAGACAGTCGCTTCCCATCTTGTATGTATGGAACTGATTGTTCCTTCCTAAGTGGAGCACTTTGCATTTCTCTTTATTAAACCTCATCCTGTTTACCTCTGACCATTTCTCTAACTTGCTAAGGTCATTTTGAATTATGTCCCTATCCTCCAAAGAAGTCGCAACCCCACCCAGTTTGGTATCATCTGCAAACTTAATAAGAGTACTCTCTATCCCAATATCTACATCATTGATGAAGATATTGAACAGCACGGGTCCCAAAACAGACCCTTGAGGAACTCCACTTGTTATCCCTTTCCAGCAGGATTTAGAACCGTTAACAACAACTCTCTGACTACGGTTATCCAGCCAATTATGCACCCACCTTATCGTGGCCCTATCTAAGTTATATTTGCCTAGTTTATCAATAAGAATATCATGCGAGACCGTATCAAATGCCTTACTAAAGTCGTGCAGCATCTCTGAGAAAGAAGACACTTATTTGGGTGTCAATATGTATTTGTGTGGCTTCGGGGCACTTGGATTTGAAAATACTGGTCTTGTAACACTGTATCTGAATCAGGATCACTAACCTATTGCTATGATGGAGCTGGGTAGCTCCAGGTCATTTCACTCTGTTGTGCCCCAGCAGTACCTGCATGCTGGTTCTGCAGGATTGCTTCAGAGAGGAGTCCGCACAGCCTTCACTTCCCCCTTGCCCTGCCCACGTGCTGTTGCCATGTTCATCTTTCTCTGCCTCCCTTAAGAGAGTGGAGGTTGCTTTCCTCAAGAGCCCCATCCCGTGGTTTCCCCTGATGAAACAATCCATTACTATTCAGTTTACATTCAACTAAACACAAGTATTTCTTGGACTAAAAAAGAGATTGATACTAAATGCCTGAAATGTAGCTGTAATGGATGGTTTTTGTCTCCCATCTATCCATTTATTCACTCAAGCTTTTCTGTTGAACTCTCCTCTCCATTGTCCGAGTCCTCTCAAACGCTAATGGATTTAGCTTCACAATATTCTTGACAGCTGGGTCAGTGTTCTCTGTGCTTTACAGAGGGAGAAAGAGGTACATAGAGGCGAAGCAACCAAACTAAAGCCACACAATGGGCATGGCCTGCAATTACACCCAGATCTTATGAGATCCAGTCCAGTGCCAGATGATCTTTCCCTGGCTCTGAAATTTAAAAAAAAATGCTAACACGTCTGTCTGCATGTCTCTGTTTCCTGTATGGAGTGTCTCTCACCTCTGGGAGAGAACAATTCCCTGAACACCAGCTTGACATGCCCCATTCACACCTATTTTTGAGGTACACTGTAAAAGATTACAAGAGCCTCCCTTCTTGAACTTGGCTGGAACACAAAAGCAGAAGTGTGCGTGTGTATATATAAATCATGATATAACTTTAGAGATTTGTGGCTCTGTGTCTGTCTGTTCAAGAACCCCTAAATGGTTAGGATTAGGAGCATCATTCAGCTCCCTCATCCTAACTTAAAGCAAAGTCAAGATTTGGTTGTGCCAGGAAAATGGGATTGCCTGGAATTTGATTGTTTTCCATAACAGGGAAAGGGAGGGGCGGGGGGGGGGAGAGAAAGGATGTGATACTTAGTCACCACTGGGAGCAGTGAGCATAGGGGTGAACTAAACTGTAGCGTGACCCCTGGGGGAAGCTGCACCACCAAGAGAGTGGCCTGCTGGGGATAGGGCTTGCTATCTTGCTTGTCATCAGCCCAGGTAAATGCTCTCCTTCCGCAAACCCTTCCCCCACCCTCGGCCCCAGCGCCACCCTGGGCTGGGGCACCCCAGCGGGGAAGGTCTGCTTGGACCCTCTACCCTTCCAGGACGAGTCTGGGCTTCCCTTCCCAACCCTGGATCCCCCCAACCTCCATCCCCAGGCTGGGCCCCCTGAACCACCAAGCCAGTTGTGACGTAGTGGGGGTACTTGCTGGGCTGTGGTGACCTCTGCTGTCTGGAGCAAGACCCAGCAGGGAAAACCTCATTATGCAAAGGTGATGCCAAACTTGTTGAACCAGACACCCCCCATGGAGAGGAACAAAGGAAGGTGGAGGCTGCCCTGGCTGGGGGGCAGGGCTGGAAGAGAGTGAGTTTAGTTGGTGTCTGGGAGCATGGAGGAGACAGCCTAGGGAAAGGGGCTGGAGTTTAGGGGCCCAGTCTCCCCCCATCTCAAGGGGGCCTGATGCATCCTAGCCCAGCTCTGTGACCAGATTACATCTGGGCTGTGCTGTATCCTGGAGAGGCAATAAACTTCCTCTATTCCACCGGCTGGTGCAGTCTGTTTGTGCCATTTCGGGGTGCAGGAGACGGGGGGACCCCCAACGTGCTGTCACACCAGTCTCTCACTTCCTGTTCCAGGCCCCCTGCTGACCCCAGACCAGAGCTGGGGAGCATTGGCAGAAGGCCTGTGTGGCCTTCCTCCACCCATGAGCCAGACCCAAGGAACGTCAGATAAGTCTTCTAGTAACTAATAAAGGGCATTCTTTTTAAATACATCTTTGGGGCTTAGCCTTGTGTTCTCCCTTGTCCAAACAGAATATTGGGCCTTTTCTAAAGGGTAAGAAAAAGGTATAAGAAAAAATCCTTTTGAGTGACACATTATATAGTGTACAGTCTGGATCAATGAATGGTTTTTTTCTCCTCAGTTTTTCTCTCTAGGGTACCTTTATACTGCTTTGTTTTCAAATAGCTTTCAACATGTAAGTTACTCCTACTTCTGTCGTGTGAGTGTTCTAGCGAGCCACTGATGAATTACACTGCAGGGCAACACTAATACATTCTTAGTCCCAGACATGAATGTCTGGCCCTGTTCTGCTCCCGCCTGGACAATACAAGGTCATATAAAGTCTGTCACTATTGATAGAAAATATGTACAAATCCTATTACCCCAAATGGAGTTTCCAAAATTATTTAGTCCAAATACACTATTTTGGATTAAAAAAAAACAAATTTATTAACTACAAAAGATAGATGTTAAGTGACTATAAGTCATGAGGCATAAAAGTCAGAATTGGTTACAAGAAAATAAAAATAAAGCACAACTGACCCTTAACAAGCAAAGTGAATTCAATGCATAGATCTCTCTCACCATGTTTCAACAGTCTTAGTGACTTGAATTTTAGTCAGAATCCATCCCCTGCTTCTTTTACTCTTCAAGTATTGCTGATGCTGTGGGTAGAAAGAAATGCAGAGAGAATTTGGGTTGTCTGCTCTTCTTTGAGAATTATCTGCAGCTGAGGTTCACAACGCAGCTGGTCTAGGTGAATGGGACCCTCCAGCTGTTTCTTTGTCAAGTTGTAGATTTTTGCCCACATCCTCTTTCCTGCCTAAAAGAATGACTGCCTAATTGGGTGATGGTCCATTTGGTTTTGTTGACATCTAGCAGAGACATTGGCTACACTTTTGTAACTGGTTAACTGCTTTATGGCTGCTCTCACAGATTTGAAACATCTTAGTAAGACTATACAGAGGAATCTTTTAACGTTACATGCAGAACTATCACATATTTTACCAGAACAATAATGATCAGCAAATTATGAGTTTTGAAATGATACTTCACAAGGCATACATACTTTGTACAAAATTTATTATAGTCCTGCAAAAAGAGTGAACACAGGAGTGCAGGCTTTACATTCATATTTCTAATCAACTCTTTCCTGTACAACAATTAAATCCTAACCTTTCTGCAAAACATGATCCAGCCCAAATGAGGCAATAGACAATATCTATATAAAATATAACACAGACATCTCCTGTGTTCCTCACAACAGTTCTATCCTGGTCTATGACAAGCGGCAGAGAAGTGAATTCCTCAGGGACTCTCACTGAAGTTTCTTAGCCCACATGTATGGTAGCTTGAAGCAATAGGGTATCCCGACAGAGAGACTGAGGTCTAAGCTGTGGGGTAAGTACCAGTCCTCATCGACAGACAGCTCTGCAACCTGAAACAAATCCTTTCCAGCAGCCACACATCACACCTCAGACACACCCAGGAACCTACCCCTGCAGTAAACCCCAGTTATTTCGAAATAACCAGCCCCTTATTTTGAAATAACGGGTTTGGGGCTACGTCTAGACTGCAAGCCTCTTTCAAAAAAGAGCATCTAGACTACAACCAGTACTTTCAAAAAAGCAAGCCGCTTTTTCGAAAGAGTGCACCCAGACAGTCTGGATGCTCTCTTTCGAAAAAGCACAGATTGCATTACATAGCGTCTTTTTTTCAGAAGAGCACTTTCGAAAAAAGGCGTTCTTCCTTGTAAAATGAGGTTTTCGGCAGTTGAAAAAACTGCCACATTCTTTTGATTTACTTTTGAAAAACGTGGCAGCAGTTTACACGCAGGGGCAGTTTTAAAAAAAAAAAAACCCTTGGCTGTGTCTAGACTGGCCAGTTTTTCCGGAAAATCAGCCGCTTTTCTGGAAAAACTTGCCAGCTGTCTACACTGGCCACTTGAATTTCCGCAAAAGCACTGACTTCCTACTGTACTATTCTGCTTCCGTTCAGGCAAAAGTCCCTTTGTGCAAAAGGGCCAGTGTAGACAGCTCAGATTTGTTTTCCGCAAAAAAGCCCCAATCGCGAAAATGGTGATCAGGGCTTTTTTGCGGAAAAGCATGTCTAGATTAGCACGGACGCTTTTCCGCAAAAAGTGCTTTTGCGGAAAAGCATCCGTGCCAATCCAGATGCTCTGTTCCAAAAATGCTTTTAACGGAAAACTTTTCTGTTAAAAGCATTTCCAGAAAATCATGCCAATCTAGATGCAGCCCTGTAGTCTAGACACACCCCCATGGTAGTATGAATGCTCCACTTGTTATTTCGAAATAACTTCAGGTTCTTGCTCTTCAACAGGCTTGCTATGTGAGCTGGGGAAAGCCAGCAGGGGACGGTTTTCCAGATACTAAGCACACCAATCCCATTGGCTTTCGGAGGGAAGAGGGCAGTGCCATTTGTGCTCTTGCAAAAGCTCCTTCGTCATCTCTCTGGGCTTCAATTTCCCATCTGTGCCTCATGGAGTCATAGCACGGCCCGCATGTACAGGGAGGCTGTAAAAACAGATCCGCTACAGATTGGGAAGCGCGGCGCTATAGACGCGGGATCTGGTAGGTCCAGAAAGGAGAAAGGGGGAAAGGAGTCCAGGACAGCTGGCAGTATTTTAAAGAAGCCTTATTGAAGGCACAGAAAGAAACCATTCTGACACGTAGCAAGAGAAGCAAACATGGTAGGAGACCAGATTGGTTTACGGAGAAATCCTTGGTAAACTTAAGTACAAAAAGGGAGCTTACAAAAAGTGGAAACTTGGACAGATGACTAGGGAGAGCTATAAATGTATAGCTCGAGAATGCCGGGAGGTTATCAGGAAGGCGAAAGTGCAAATGGAATTGCGACTGGCTAAGGATGTGAAGGATAAAAAGAAAGGTTTCTACAGGCATGTTAGCAAGAAGAAAGTGATAAGAGAGGGTGTGGGGCCCCTACAGGATAAAGGCGGTAACCTAATGACAGATGATGTGGGGAAAGCTGAAGTACTCAATGCTTTCTTTGCCTCTGGCTTCACGGACAAGGTCTGCTCCCAGACTATTGCGCTAACTGACACAAGATGGGATGAAGATGGACAGCCCTTGATGGGCAAAGAACAGGTTAGGAACTATTTAGAAAAGCTAAATGTACACAAATCCCTGGGTCCGGACTTAATGCATCCGAGAGTACTGAGGGAGTTGGCAAATGTCATTTAGGAGCCTTTGGCCATTATCTTTGAAAAGTTGTGGAGATCAGGAGAGATCCCGGATGACTTGAAAAAGGCAAATATAGTACTCATCTTCAAAAAAGGGAAGAAGGACGATCCAGGGAACTATAGGCCAGTCAGTCTTACCTTAGTCCCTGGCAAAATCATGGAAGGGATCCTTAAGGAATCCATTTCGAGGCACTTGGAAGAGGGGAAAGTGATCAAGAATAGTCAGCATGGATTCACAAAGGGCAAGTCGTGCCTGACCAATCTGATTAGCTTCTATGATGAGGTAACTGGCTCTGTAGCCATGGGAAAGTCAGTGGATGTGATCTACCTTGATTTTAGCAAGACTTTTGATATGGTCTCCCACAATATTCTTGTCAGAAAGTTACGGGAATGTGGATTGGATAAATGGATGGTAAGATGGATGGAAAGCTAGCTAGAAGGTCGGGCCCAGTGGGTAGAGATCAATGGCTCGATGTCAGGAAGGTGGTGGGTTTCTAGTGGAGTGCCCCAAGGTTCAGTTCTAGGACCGGTTTTGTTCAATATCTTTATTAATGACCTGGATGAGGGGATGGATTGCACCCTCAGCAAGTTTGCGGATGACACTAAGCTAGGGGGAGAAGTAGATACACTCGAGGGCAGAGATAGGGTCCAGAGTGACTTAGACAAATTGGAGGATTGGCCCACAAGAAATCTGATGAGGTTCAACAAGGACAAGTGTACAGTCCTGCACTTGGGAGGGAAGAATCCCAAGCATAGTTACAAGCTGGGGACCAACCAGTTAAGTAGCAGTTCTGCAGAAAAGGACCTGGGGGTTACAGCGGATGAGAAGCTGGATATGAGTCAACAGGGTGCCCTTGTAGCCAAGAAGGCTAATGGCATATTGGGGTGCATTAGGAGGAGCGTTGCCAGCAGATCCAGAGAATGATTTTTCGGATCTTGTGAGGCCACATCTGGAGTATTGTGTCCAGTTCTGGGCCTCCCACTACAAATAGGATGTGAACTCATTGGAGAGGATCCAGGGGAGGACAACCAAAATGATGAGGGGGCTGGAGCACATGACCTACGAAGAGAGTCTGAGGGAGTTGGGTGTGTTTAGTCTGCAGAAGCGAAGAGTGAGGGGGGATTTGCAGGGGCGGCCCGTGAGTATAGGCAGACTCGGCCGTCACCTAGGGAGCCGCCTTCAACAGGGCGCCCGGGGTGCCCGATGATTATGTCACGGTCATTGACGGCCGAGCAGGCAGGGGTGCGGATTGTACGGTCCATCTGGGGTGCCAGCTGCCGCAGCCGGCCTCAAGCTACTCCTGTGGATTTGAGAGCAGCCTTCAACTTCCTGAAGGGAGGTTCCAAAGAGGATGGAGAGAGGCTGTTCTCAGTTGTGACCAATGGCAGAACAAGGAGCAATGGGCTCAAGTTGCGGTGGGAGAGGTCCAGGTTGGATATTAGGAAAAACAGTTTCACTAGGCGGGTGGGGAAGCGCTGGGCTGGGTTCCCTAGGGAGGGGGTGGAGTCTCCATCCCTAGAGGTGTTTAAGTCTCGGCTTGACACAGCCCTGGCCGGGTTGATTTAGTTGGGATTGGTCCTGCCTAGAGCAGGGGGCTGGACTTGATGACCTCCTGAGGTCTCTTCCAGCTCTATGGTAGGACTGGCCATGCTTAAGGGAGCGTCTTGTCCTGAGGGCCACCAGGGGGCGCCCCTCTGTCCAAGACCATCCCGCCGCCTGCTGTGTCGGGTCTATTTGCTCGCTGCGCGGCTTTGCCAGCTCAGCGCCCGGCGGGCTCCAGGCGTCTCTTCTCCTGTGACCTGCTCTCGCGGCGCGTTCCGAGCGACGGGCTCCGGCTGCCTGCTGGCCCCGGCTCCCTAGAAGCGCCTCTGCCCGAGGAATTGGGGACGGGGGATCTGCCTGCGGGAAACAGGACCCGAGCAAGGCAGGGCGGGGATGGAGAAGGAGCGCGGGACGCCGACCCAGTACGGCTCGCTGGAGTCAACCGAGTGGGCGGCTGCGGACCCCGCCAAAGGTGAGGGCGCTTCGCGTGCGAGGGGAGCAGCCAGGCACCCCGGAGATCCCTGCCCGGAGAGCGCAGCCGCCTCCCCGAGCGGCGGATTCGAACCCGCATGCGACGCCGGCGGAGCCTGCTGCTACGTAGCGCCCGTCTGAGCGGCCCCCAGCGGGGCTGGCCTCCTTACTCCCCCGCCCCCGGTGCCTACGAGGGGTGCACGGGAATCCGCCGGGGGGGGGGGGGGGGTCAGTGCCTCTGGGTGTCAGTGCCTCGTCACCTTGGAAGTTGCACAGGGGCGAGCCGGGCTCCCCCCAGCCTGCCCCCGGGGGGGTCTCGGTGCCTGCCTCGCTCGCTGGCAGGGCGCAGGCCACGGGCCGTGTCGGAGCAGCGGCGCTAGTGGCGGGCGCTGGGGGAAGCGGACGAGCCGGCTCGCGCGTAGGAAATCCTGGCTGGGAACCAAGAGTTCTGTTCATTCACAAAAGCGGCTCTTCCCGGCGGGCGGGCGCGCGGCCGAGGGCAGGGGCGAGGAGGGGCCCGCGGCGATGGGACGCGCCCCGGGGGAGAACGGGGGAGCGGAGGCCGCCCGAGCCCCCAGCCCCCAGCCCCGAGCCGTGGCTGCCCGTGGCACGCGAGCCCGGCGGCCCGGGGGGATCGGACCCGCGGGCCCAGCAGGGTGGATCTGGCACGGGGCGGGAATAGACTCGCTCGCCGCGCGGCTCCGGGTCCCTCCGCGAGCATCGCGGGGCGGCGGGCGCCGGTGCCAGCTGTGCTGGCGAGATGGACGCGTCTCCCCTTGGGCCGGCCAGTCGCTGCCTACTTAGTCAAGTCTGCAGCCGTGGGGCCGGTGGCAGCGCAGAATTCCGCTCCCTGTCCCCCCCCCCCCCCAGCTCTTTTATCAGCTGCTGCAGAGCTATGGGGAGTGCGGACTAGTGGTTAGAGCGGTAAGCCCGGGAGCCGGGCGGGTGCAATAAGGACTCCAGGGCTCTCGACAAGGATCAGCTGCTCATTCCTCAGGCGGCGCGTTTCCCGCCCTGTGCCCGACTCTCCGCCCGTGGACTAGGGATGATCCCAGACCTGCAGGGCTGGAAGGGAACCTCCGCAGGTCGCCAAGGCTGGGCCCAGGCTGACCCTGGCAGGGGCTGTCCAACCTGCTCTTTAAAACCTCCGACGAGGGCGATTCCACAAGGGCCCCTGTTCTGGAGCTTCCCCTGGGAGGCAGGAAGCTGTTTCCTAGTAGCTCCCTGCACCTGCCGATGAAGCCTGTTGCCTTTTGTCCTGTTAATCACCCTGCTCTGTCCAAGGGCTCCTCATGGAGGCTCTGCCAGGCTGCCAGGCTGCCAGGCTCCGGCTCCTTTTAACCTTCCCTGTTGGGTCAACTTTTCTAAACCTCTGGACTTTTGCTCCGCTCTGGACCCTCTCCAGCTCACCCACATCTTCCTTAGCCAGTGGCAGCCAGAACTGGGGCCCACTACTCTAGCCGAGGGTGCCAGTGCCCGGTACAATGGCCCCGTCACCTCCCCTGTCTTACACACCCCAGCGCATTCCTCTCTTTTGCCAACAGCATCACAGGGATTGGTATTCAATGTGTGATCCACTACCACCCCCCCCCCCGCCTTTTAATCTGTGCTGCGCTTAGCCCGTTATCCGCCGTTTGCAGCTGTGCGTTTCTACGCCAGCACCTTGCACTGGTCCACTTGGCTTTATTGAACTGAGTCTTGTTGATTTCAGACCAATTCTCTAATTTGTGGAGATTCGTTCTGAATTCTAAGCCTGCCCCCAAAGTGCTTGCAGCCCCTCCCATCTTGGAGTCAGCCTCATATTTCTATAAGATCACAGAGCGGCCAGACTGGGTCAGAGCAATGGTCCATCCAGCCCGGTGTCCTGTCCTCCGATAGTGGCCAGTGCCAGGTGCCCCAGAGGGAGTGAACAAAACGGAATCATCACGTGATCCCCCGTTCCCAGCCCCTGACAAACAGAGGCTACGGACACCATCCCTGCCCGTCCTGGCTGATAGCCATTGATGGACCCAACCTCCATGCATTTATCTAGCTCTTTTTAGAACCCTGTTGAAGTCCTGATCTTCACAACTTCCTCCGGCAAGGAGTTCCACAGGTTGATTGTGCATTCTCTCCACTCCATTATCCAAGTAATGAATGAAGATATTGAATAATACCAGACTCTGGATCAACACCTGTTGGACCAAACTAGATACGTGTTTGACTCTAATCATTGATAACTACTCTAAATACCAGAGGAGTAGCTGTGTTAGCCTCTCATCCACAGCTCTTCTGTCCACTCCCCTAGGAAGGGTGCCCCCTTCTCACCATTTGGAGCCAAAAGGAAATTCTTCACTTGGATTCCACCTCACAGTCGCTCCAACATGCGGAACAATTATTTCCCCCGCATCCTTTATTGTCCAAGGAGCACTGGCAGGAACTCAGCAGGGACTTGCAATTCCTTGGTCCTTATCTAATGCTCCCAGGAGACAGGAGGGAGAGCCCGGGGGCCGACTGGAACACGTTTCAAAGCTAAGAGTTTCCAAATGAAAATGGAAATGGGCTGAGTCCGGATAAGCATGTTCCTCCATCAGGAGTCGCTAGCGAATGTCACTCCTGCATTTCCAGGGCTGGGAATGATGCACTATCCAGGAACAAAATGCAATGTGCTAAGACACCCCATGCACCTGCCAGCCATGCTGCATTGCTGGATGCAAACTCACTGGCGCCCCCAGGCCAGAGCCACCGTTTATACATTGCTAAATGCAGTGGAGGCTGCAAACGGCAAATAACACCCAAGGAAACCACCACAACCAGGAAAAGAAAACAGCTACTGCCTCGTGGCACCCCCTCCCCCCTCGCCGCCATCCCTTCCCAGTCACCAAGGGGACACCCAGACAACTGTAGCTGCAACCAAAGCCAGAGGAAAAATGCAGCAAAAGGCCAGATCCTCGGAGCTAGTTAGACACCTGACTGGCTGAGACGAGTGGGACTCTCCCATGTTCCGGGGGAGTTTTCATCAGAGCGAGAGGTTCTTCTTCCAGGAGTTGTGGCCTTCCAGTGCTCTGCTCAGCCCAATGGAGCCTAGGTAAGAGCTTCAAACCCCCATCTCCCATGGACTGTCATGGCCTTCGGAGCATGAAACATCACCCTCTAGAACAGAGGTCCCCAATGTGGTGCCTGTGGGTGCCATGGCGCCCGCTGGGGCATTTATGTGCGCCCGCCTAGCACCGCCCCTGTGAGCGCAGCGCATGCGTGGCCCCCGCCCCCGGGTGGCCCGACAGCCCCATGCGGCACCTGCCACCCAAAAAGGTTGGAGACCACTGCTCTAGAAGTAGCTCCCTTTTCTGGCCATGAGACCTGGGGCCTTAGCGAATGAAACTTGCCTTAAGTCCACGTCATTACGGAGCAGAGCAGCTTTAGAGTGGCCGGCCTTGTCCAGCCTGGTGCGAGAAGCCACACTTAAATAAGTGCAGGACAGATTCGGGGCGCATTTAAAACCCTAAGAGGCGCGAGTGCCGGCAGCGTGGCTAAGCCCCCCACATGGTTATTTTCATTACTTGCCCCATTAAATTGGTGAGAGCGGAGCCAGCTAGTGGCGGGGCAGCTGGAACATCACTAGGGCAGTAACTGCATGGCAGGAGCTCGTGTCGGGCAGAAGAACAAGACGCCGAAGGGGCTGGATGGGCTGGCGCACGGCAGGGGACCAGTCGGAGTCTGCGGCAGTCGGTGTTCCCAACACAGCGGGCAGCGGGCCCCGAACTGCTGAGCTAAAGGAAGATCTGTTAGGAATTAGGGGCCAGAGCCCCTTGTACACAGCTGAGCAGTTCTGATTCCATCCAGCATGGCTCCCGGCACACTGGCCAGGTCATGGCAGTCCATCGGCACCCTCATCTCTACGGGAAGGTAGCGCCCATTACACACAGCGCCAGGCAGCAAGTTAGGGCAGGAAGGGATGAGGGACCCTGAGCCCAGCTGATCTGGAGTGGGGACAGGATTACAAGGAATCTTTTCACTCCAGATACTGAGGACTAAGGGATCTGCCCATTGTCAGGAATCAGGGCCAGCAACCGAGTCAGCCTCCGAGCAGCCTAAGGAGCACAGCTGCCCTGCAACCGGCTGCCTGATTGGCTGCACAGCCTGACTGGTGGGAAGAGCTCAGTTGGCTGGCACCTAAAGCCAGCAGCACCAGCTGTGCTTTGGGAAATGCTGATGTCTGTGAGAGCGCCTGCCTGGGGCACTGCCCTGCTCCTGCCTTCCCTCCCTCCCACCAGGTGTCCTGGCTCTCACCCCAGGCTAACCACTGGGCTTGACTCCTGCTCTAACCATTAGGCATGACTGCCTACACCCCAGGTTGTGACAGCCTTTGAGCAGCCTAGAAAGGCAGCGTGGGGGAAAGCGGTTCTGGCTGTTAGCAAAGCCACAGCGCAGCAGAGGAGCCAGAGACGTGCCCCGGTGGTGCAGCAGTCCCAGGACGGGGCTCTCAGCGCTTGCGGAGGTGCTGGTGGCTGACAACAGAGAGACGGACCCGAGCACGGGGGGGAGGAGGGAGGGGCTGAGGAGAGGCAGGGAGCTGGAGACGAGGACTCCTTCTGGAAAGGGTCCGTTAGCCCGGGCCCTTCCCACCCTGCGCGGGGCTCTCCTGCAGCGCTGGGCCAGGCATTGACTTCCACCTCAGGCTGCTCCGGGCGCTTCCCACAGTCACCTGGGCGGTAAATGGCCAGGAAATCACAAGGCAACACACTCAGGCAACACGATGCCGGTCGCTAGGTGAGTGCCACCCCCCACACCCCCACCCCCACACACTGCGGTCCTCTGGCACATAGGGTTGCCAGATGGTTTACCCAAAAATACCAACCCTCCCCCCAAAACAGAAACACCAGGGAAAAAATTCTGTTGAGAAAAAAAATGGGGGGTGGGTGGGCCCAAGTAGTTGAGCAAAACAAAAATAAAAAGGACCCCCGAGAGTTATTAAGCAAAACAAAAAAAATTAAAAAACCAGCCTGGCCCCTTTAAGAACAGGCTGGGCTCTGCCTCTCTAACAGCTGCTGACAGCCATCTAGTGTCCCTGCTCCAGGCCAGAGAGCTCCCCTGCAGAGCTAGGTAAGCGGGGCTGAGCCCGGTTGCTGAGTGTGTGTAGGGTCGCCAGGTGTCCAGTATTGACCTAGACAGTCCGGTATTTTTGCCTCCTATCCGGGAAAAAAATCAGAAAATACAGGACATTTTAGGACATTTTAGAACATTTAGATATTTTCTGAATTTTTTTACCAGACAGGAGGAAAAAATACCGGACTGTCCGGGTCGATCCCGGACACCTGGCCACCCTACTGGCACAAGGGCATGTCTCGGAGCCCGCCCGGATCACTGGGTAGACGCCCATGGGGCTGAGCTGGCTTGCGCTCTGGTGAGGCCTGTGGCCGGCGCGCTCACTCCCGATGCAGCCGCCCCCCAGCGCCTGCCGCCCAGAGCCGAAGGACGAGAGTTGTTCTCCCTGAAGAGCCGGACGCCAGGGCACAGACTCTGAAGGGCTGAGTAGGCTTTGGAATGGTCCCAGAACCGGGGCGCCAGCTCGGGAGCCAGGTCCAGTCAGACCAAGCCCGGCTGCTCGCACGGCACAGACCCGGGCCCTGAGCCGCGGGCCCACACCCGGGAATTCTCCTCTTGGCTACTCACTGATGAGGGCTGGTGAAAATTCCCAGTGCTCGCGGGCGACTTGTGGGCAGCGAGGGGTGGGGCCTGGACGATCCGTTCCTCACTGCACAGCAGCCATCCAGCTCCCGGCAAGGGCCTGACATTTAGAAAAGGCAGGTGCACCCTCCGCCCCTCCTCCCCTCCTCCCCTGGCAAATCTGTGGGGCCTACACTGAGCACTTTCTACCTGAGGATGGCACCATGCTTAGCTGAGGACCCCTGAGCCCCTCGGGCCCATGGAACCGGCCGCCAGTGCTCAGTCATGGCAGCTGCCCTGTACTAGTCCGTCTAGAGCAAAACTCTGATGTGGCCTGTGAAGGTAGAGTCGTTCCGTGCTCCCTGTGTGGACAGACCTCCCAGGGAGAGCCGGCACCAAAGCTGGGATCTGCCCCCTGCCGCTTCCTGCTTTTCCAACTTGCCTCGGTAGTCTGACCTGGCCGTCCCATTGTCAGTACGATGGATGATTGAACGTGCAACACATTGGTCACTGTGTCGCACTGATTGTGAGCAAAACTGACACGCCTGATAACTAGGGAGAGCTCGGAAGTGGCAGGTTGTAGGAAATGGGACTGGACTAGAAAACTCGACATGTCACATAAAAAAGGATGGAAGCTTCCGCCACGGTAAGAGATGTAGGGTCTGTTGCAGAGCGTAATGCCGGGAGGGGTCTTTCTGGGTAATGCAGCAGTGAGGAAGTGCTGTCTAGTGAGCAGAGCAGAGAGTTGGAAATCTCGCAGGACTCGGGTTCTGATCCCAGCGCTGTCAACACATGGCCAAGGAAGGCACCGGGAAATGTGAGTAATGAAATGCACATATCTCCAGGAGCATCATGAAGGTCAGGGCTGGGCCCATCTCTGGGGCATCTGGTGCTGTCCACGGTCCGACCCTGGATCCACTGAGCCCGTGGGTTTGGCCCAGTCCGGCAGTCCCTGTGTTCCCATGTCAAACAGCACGTTGACTAGACGTTGCTTGATCACCCGGACACAACCAACATGCACAATCGACTGGTCCTGTGCGTTGGAGAGAGGGCCTTGCAATGTGCAGCGATTTTCCACCGTGGCGCCTGAGGTTCGAGCTGTCCCTCTCCAAACCCGATGTTGTCTGGAGCAACCTAAGCAGGAGACTTGGATGGCCGGGGGGGTCCCTGCTCTGACCGTGTTTCATGACAAAACCTATCAGCCCTGCACTTGCCTCATCCCCAGCAGGAAAACAAGCAGCTCTGTGTGATGAGAAGCCAGAGCGATACCGACTCCGAAATACTGTTTAAAATCCTCGACTGACTCAGTTTCTCTCTCATTTGCTCTCTTGCGGCTCCGGGGGAGGCGGTCGCAGGTATTCCTAGGGCGTGCTGGCCGAGGAAAGCCCGGTAGCTCATTGGCTTTGATGGGTAATTGGCAAACGCAGCAACAGAAGAGGGAGGGTCAGCACTTCCTGAGTGCTCAGCCTCTCGCTGAACCTGCTCCAGAAACGTAACTTCTCCATGGCCAGGCTCATGGTGCGTATTGCCCACCTTGATGGCCATGCGGGTTGCTGAGCAGAACCCGCCCAATGAGGAGCACACAGGGCAAAGTCCAGGAAATAGAAATAAGGGAAAACTCCAGCCCCTCAGCGGCTTTCCTATGCCCCTTGGTCCAGAATCCAGGCACTATCTAGAGTGGCACCACCATGGATGGAGCTCCAGATTGAGGGCTCCTGCTAGAAGCTGTAGGACTCTCTTGTTCTGATCCAGCCACGAATGCGAAGCCATGAGGCACTCCACTGAAGGCAACAGGTCTGACCCTGGCCTTGTCTGCACCGGGGGCTTATTGGGCACTAACCAGCCAGCGGAGACGCGTTCTAGTCCACTTGAAAAGCATAGTGAATTCATTGTGTGCCGAGTCAGTGCACACTCACGTTTCTATGCACATAAGCTTGCAGTCCTCCAACCATTATCCCACGCTGCTTTGCATGACACCAGGACTGGCTGGGCTGTTTGCTTTTGTGCCTTACACTGCATCCAAAGCAAAAATCAACCCGTTAGGCCAGTTCTACACTGGTGGAGAAATTGATGTAAGACACATAATTTTAGCTACGGCATTTGCACAGCGAGAGTCAATGTACCTTACATCAATTTTCTGGGGTGGTCCACAGCGGGAGGTTGACAGGAGAAATGTGTCCATCGACTTCTCTTACTCCCCACGACTGCGGGGAGTACTGTGATTGACAGGGGCACCATCAGCATTGGATTTAGTGGGTCTTTACTAGACCCACTAAATCGAACTCTGGAAGATTGACCGCCGCAAGCACCGACCTCCATGGTGGTGAAGACCAGCTCTTAGATCAACAAGCCACTTTTACCACTTTGTCTCCTGTTTTCTAACCCAGTTCATTGCATGTTTCATTTGCAGAAGAAGAAATCGTGTCCATGGCCGATTCGACTACCACCGTGGATGACATCGAAGGGGAGCTCTTTAAAATCGAGAGGATAAGAGAGGTGCTGGTGAGAAGGGAGTCAGAGCTGAGATACATGTGAGTAGGCTGACGGCTTCCTGTCTCCTCCTTGGGATTGCCCTTTGAGACCTTCTGTCCCTGGGGGAGCAGGCGGGGAGGGTGCATCTTCCGGTAGAGTGAAAAGCGTCCCGAGGGAACCACAGATCGAGTCAGGCACAGCTCAGGGGCTTTTCCCGGCTGCAAAGGATCCAGTCTGGGAGCGAATCTGGCTCTGCATTCAGCGCCTGTGAGCAATCGCATCTGAACAGGTCGTGTAGCCAACCCTGCCGGGCAGTGAAAAGAACGGGATTTCTTCATTGTGAAAAATACCCAGAGGAGCTGGTGAAAGACGTCACTGAGAACCCCCCTCCCCCACTCCGCCTCGTGTGACTAGCTCCATGCCACGGGCCTGGTGGGGACAGGGGTGGGGGTGAAAGCAAGGAGCCTGGAGTCCAACCTGGAGGTGAGGGAGGTTTTGTATCTGACGGCCGGGGGAGCCAGCCGGACGGAGCAGGCTGCAGAGTTGTCCTGAGGAATCGTACATCCCGGCAGAGGGAGGGCACCTTGCACCTCTCTTCGGAAGAGAACCCGCCCTAGCTCTGGAGACTCCAGGCGAGGTTAAATCACCCGGGAGGTGATGGTGGGGGGCTGGAGGAAGCAGCCAGGGGAGAAGGCCAAGGTAATATCAGCCCTTCAGCGGAGGGAGGGCATCCTCCACGGGACGTCCCCACTGGCGACTTAGGGGGGACCTGGCCCCCGGAGCCCCGGGAGACGAGAGGTGTTTTCTTTCGGGCGCTTCTGTTTTTGCCCCACGTGCACATCCCAGTGCTGGCAGCTAGGGCCTTGTATTGGGACCCCGTCGTTTTCTAGCCCCTCCCCTTGTGAAGGGCCTTTAGCAAGAGGCAGGCAGCCGCAGCAGGCCCCTAGGCAAGGGCGAGGGACCCTGGCTCTGTGCTCTCGGATGGGGCGGGGCTTTGGGCAGAAGGGGCTGGGCTGGGTGAAGCCAGCACCACCCCCAGCCCTTAGAGCCCCCCAGCCCACCGAGCGGTGCTCCAGTGGCGATTTAGGGGAGCCCCAGGCCTTTCAGAATCTCCGAGCCCCCCTTTGCCTCCCCCCATCAGTGTGCCGGCACAAAGCCCTGTCGACTGTCTCAAGGGTGGAAGGGAGCACGTCTCTGGGCTCTACGGCTGCAGACGGAGGCGAGGGGGGAGGGAGAGTGAAGGGTTGACACACACAGCTACTGAGAACATTCATTCAGCCAAACTTGGGGTGCCAGAGCAGTGCGATTGAGGGGGCCAGAAACTGGTTCTGGATGGTAAGCAACCCAATTTCCCAGGCCTGCTCCCCAAAATACTACGGCTAGTTCTGCCGAGGGCCACCAGGCTTGCTACTCACGGACCCAACTGAGCACCGAGAATAGTTGCTCCAGAACTCGAAAGGACAATGAAGCCACAACCAGGCCTAAGGTCCTTAGAAGATCTGCAGAGGTTCCTCACAGCTGTGTTTGTAACTATGACTCAGGATTGCTGGCTGCCTGAGCACCGGTAGGTGGGGGTGTTCATTTGCCTGTATCAGATACACCAGCTGGAAGCTGCAATATGACTGGCCTAACAGCAGGGGTGAGCCTACCCATCACATCAGAGCCATGACTCACACCACCGGCCCTTAACTACCCAGCAAAATTGCACGGCTCTACCGTGAGATGAGAATTGAAACCAGCGTAGTTAAAGCAATGCAAAAGGCGAATAGGTGTGCTTGTTTCTAGCGCTGGCTGAAAGCCAGTTTTCCATTCCATGGAAGTCCTGAAATTAAAAACAAAATTAATTCCACATTGGAACAAAAAGCCAAAATCTTGAAATTTCTCATGGAATGAAAAAAAAATCCAAAAATGTCAATAATGTCAAAACACTGAATTTAGACTTTTCTGTTATACTGAAACATTACATCTAATAGTGCATGTGGGATATGACAGTGAATGTTTTGATGAAAATACACTGAAACAAACTGTTTTACTTCATAAAATGACGCTCAACATCATTGAAACGAAACAAAAATGTCAAAATGGTTCTCTTTGAAAACGCAAAGCAATTTCTTATGTTCTCATGAAACATTTTGCTTTTTGACAAACTGCCTTCCCCCAAAAAGCCTTCCCCCCAAAAAAGGCGGGGGGGGCAGTTTTTTGCTCTGGTTTAACACGCTTAGTTTAAAGGCCAGTTCACATTATCCCAGTATAACGTTCTCATGTTGCCAAGCTGTAACCATTCACTGGAGTGCATGGTACTTTACAGCAGTAATGGGTCGTCTTATGGGGATGTGTAAAGGGGTAGGTATTTAGCACGTCTCTCTCTCCTCCCCCTCTTCCCCCCCCCCCCCCCGTCACTTCTGTGCTTCTGGGGTGGGGGTCCCTTGAGGCTCTGTGAGATGTAGAAAATACTCTGAACTGGCCGGTGATGAGGGACAAAATGTCCCCATCCTGTTGACATGTCCACTGGGGTACCAGCTGCTGTGGTTTTGGGGAGCATGATCCAGGGCTTGGGCCTGGATCCGGAGCCTAGCGCAGGGCATTGCCGGTCTGCCAGGGACGAGGCACCCCCAGATGTCATGTCTGCCTAATATCTGCTCAAACCGCCATCAGTAGTCTGATCGCCCTGGAACCGTGCTGCACTCGCATTATGCAGCCAGCCAGTCCTTTGTTATTCACTGTACATACAAGATAAACCTGCTTGCCCCAGCGTAGCAGCCGGTCTTTGGCCTTCCTGTGTCTACGGGGGTCAGCCAAAGACCCCAGACAACAATCATTCCTTTTGTGAGAAAAGTCTCTGAATTGCCGCAAGGCCAAAACCTGGACCGAGACCGTCCCGCGGGGCACTCCCCTTACAGAACACGGAGGAATTTCCATCAGTCGTTGCCCGCTCTTCAACTTAATTTCGCTACAATAAGGTCAAGCGTCCAAGGCCATCTCTACGCTGTGGCACAGAGAGCATGTGGGCTGCGGCAAGATCTGCCATAGGGCCACAGACGAGAGACACTGAAACGTGGCGGAAGGAGGAAACAGCGTCAGTCTGCTTAGCTCTGGGGCGACTGCCCTGGGAAACTGCCCTCGGCAACAGCCAGCCCCCTTCCACTGTAAATACACGGTTCTAAAAATTGAAAAGATGGCCTTGAGCCTGCGCCTGCGCCTTTCTCCTTCCTGTGGCTGGTGGAGATTCAGAGCGACAGCTGCAATGTTACAGGGAGGTGGGTAAGCCAGATCGCTGCAATGGGCCAGTGGAGTGTTACACTACGATACCCCCTTCGTATTTCTGAATGAGGCCGGGGGTTGTTCTACGTACCTATCATCCGGGGGGCCACGGCTGCACACTGGAGAGTTTTTAATTTTTCACTGGTGTATCAAGTAGCCGCATCTGCCGTGGTTTTGCAGATGCAGTTCAGGGTTTGTGAAAGATCAAAGCCAGGACTTTCAGCCCTTATGGCATCTCCCAGATGGCAGGCATAGCACTGGCGCTCAAATGGGAGCGTGGACCAGCAGCAGCTCCCGCTGTCCTGGGATTCTGCAGACAACGGTGATTCACGGCTCGGCCCCGCAGCTGGCTGGCGCTGATAAACGTGGGCATGTCGCAGCCCTGCCGGCGACATTCATCCCCCTCCACGAGGACAAGGTCACTTCGGGCAGAGCTGGGAACTGACCTGGGATGTTCAGGGTATTGCTACACAGGGACACTTGGAAACATTCAAACACGCAGGAGCTGAAAGGGCGTCGGTCAGAAAGTCATGCAGCCAAAATCGGTGAACGTAACAATTGGTTGGTAAGAGAATGTGAGTCCGGCGGTGCCTGGATGTGGAGATATTGGGAACAAAACGCGCTCTCCGCTGACTCGCAGCTGTTTCCATTGCTCCCCGCTGACTTAAAGGACCAGACGGCAGCATCTGACTCTCCTGGGTGGCTCCCCAAACCCTCAGGGCAGCGGGAGCCGATGGGAGCTGTACTCCCCTCCCCCAGAGGCAGGCGCTGGATGGCTGGGGATTCTCCTGTTGACCAAATGCTGTGCTGGGGCTAGGCTGGTTCACCAGCATCACTTCTGACTGACGCAGAGAAACCAGCCCCATTCCCTCGTGTGGGCCTGGCCTGAGCCCAGCAGGATCCCAATGCAGAGTTTAGATACATTGTGAGTGTCCTGGGCTATGGGAGTAAGGAATGATGAACCCAAGAATGTCAGAAGGGATAAGAGCCCGGCTGATTCAGGGCTGAGCTAATCGAAGACATTTTCCCTGGAGGCAGGTGGTCCCATATGTGCCTACTACCTTGCTCTTGCCGCTGACGCATCTGGAGCCGCTCCCTGTGGCAGACAGGCCACAGGGCTAGAGAGACCCCAGATCTGATCCATTCTGGCATTTCCCATGCCCAGGTAGCTCTGCATGGGAAATGCTCCTCCCCGCCCCCGCCTCCGGGTGTTTGCTCCTTTACTTTCCCCAGCCTAGCAGCAATGGCCTGTTGTGCAGTTTGAAGGCACCTGTCACCTGCAGACTTTCTGCACCAGCCTGGCCTCTGTGCTTAGCCAGGAAGTGAGTGAGTGAGTGAGTGGGATGGGATGGGATGGGATGGGATGGGATGGGATGGGGTGGGATGGGGTGGGGTGGGATGGGATGGGGTGGGGTGGGATGGGGTGGGGTGGGGTGGGGTGGGGAGGTGGCACAGTTCTGGGAGAGCAGCTCTGCCGCGGGGCAGTGGGGAGCACAGCCCCAGAGAACACCTGACAACAAGCCAGCCTGTCCACTGTTACCTGCTGGGAGCCCTCCAGCGAAGCCAAGGAGCTGCTAGGCTCACCCAGGGCGGCCGCGTCCAGAGGAACCTGCCCCTGCAGCTGGTGCACGTGGCCTGCGCAGCAGAGCCAGCCCCTCCCGCCCCAGCTCCACTGATGCTTCCCGTTCTCCTTGTGTCTCTCCCCGTCCCTAATGAACGTTGCCGTTCTCCTCCCCCCGACAAGGCTGGAGCTCCGGGCAGCGCTGGCCAAACATGACTCATTCCCAAAGGGTGAAGGCTGGTGAATCACAGCCCAGCAGAGGAATGGCTGAGCTGCCGAACGGATGCTTAGCAACCCACCCTTTAAAGTGAACCGGAGACACGGCCGCGGAGAGCAGCACGCGCCAATCAGCGGCGGACGAGGTGCAGCTGCTTGTCGCTGGGCCAGGCAGCTAGAAATGCCCCAGCCTCTCTGCAGAGTGCCGGCTTTCCGGGGGCACTCGCGGAGCCGGTCACGGGCGTGAGCATGTTCCAGTGAGTCCGAAGCAAGATCGGATTCTGCCGGGGTCTGCGACACGCACCAGGCTCGGGTTGTGTCCCGGCTGGGGAAATGAGCTGTGTTGGGACCCGCCGCAGCCCACCCTTTGCACTGGCATTGTTTGACACCACCCGGCTTTGCAGGGCAGGTGGCGCCCAGGCCTGGCCCGGCGCACGTAGGTGTGGGGCGGTGGTGAACGCCCCCTAATTAAAACACTCCAGGGAATGGTTTTTCTAACCCACGTCTTCTTCCCAGTTGGAGCGGAGCCGCAGAGCCGGGGTGAGTCTCCGGTTCCTCTAGCTGGGCCCCCCACTCAGGTGCAGATGAGGGGTGAGCAGGCCACAGCCCTAGCGTGAGGGTCGCCAAGTGTCTGCTTTTGACTGGAAGCCTGGTTGGCAACGACCATGGCAGCTCTGGTCAGCAACACGGACTGGGCCCTTACATGTCCCGTCGGGCTCCTTATCTTGCTCAGCACGGCTCCTGAAAGAGTCAACATCTCCCATTGGCTCCTCAGTGGAGTGATGGCCGGGGGTATCTGTGTGCTACTCCTGCCCCTAAGGCAGGCTCTGCAGCTCCCATTGGCAGGGAAACGTGGCCAATGGGAGCTGCGGGGCGGTGCCTGCAGGCAGAGGCAGTGTACTTTGCACAGAGCCATCTGGCTGCCCTATGCCTAGGAGCCAAGGGACGTGTCGCCGCTTCCAGGGAGCACCCTGAGGGAAGTGCCAACTGGAAACTGTCCCCACACCCGCTCCCATATCCAGTCCTCTGCCCCAGTCCAGACCCCCCTCCCAGGGCTTGCCCACCACACACCCACCTGCAGCCCAACCGCCTGCCAGGGCCGGCCTTACCATGAGGCGAATTGAGGCGGCCGCCTCAGGTGCCAGACTGTGGGGGGGGGCACCACTAGGCCCCAGAGAATTGAGACCTTGCAACGTTTTGGCCCAAGCAAGGGGCTATGGGGGCGTCATTTGAGCTCCCCGCCTCAGGTGCCAAAATGTTGTGGGCCGGCCCTGCCCCCTGCATCAGTCCAGCACCCTGAACCCCTAACGTCTGGCCCCACCAGGCCCGTCGACAGAAGGAGACAAAGGGGACAATTGCACAGGGTCCCGGCATTTCAAAGAGGGCTGGAGCCCCAGACTCCTTTGCACTGCCACGGGAATGCCGCTGCACCGCTCCACATGGTTTTGAGGGCTGGGGGGGACCCCAGCACCGTAGTCTGGGAGGTGCTAAGGGCTGACTGCCCTAAGCCCCACCCCTTCTGCCCTAGGTCCCGCCTCTTCTGGGTGCACACAGCCAGGCACCCTCCCACCTTGCCCCGGGCCCCTTGGTGGCTGTCGGCCCCACTGGGCCCCACCCTAGAGTCCACACCCCAGTTCAGAGCCCATGCTCCTCCCATCCCTGCCATTGAACTCACTTGACTAGAAGGAATTTGTCCAGGTGTCCTTTATTCACTGTAGGGGAAGCCGTGGCCCTGTTCGATGTGGACTTAGCGCTAACCCTGGCGTTGTCTAAGCCCATCACCTAGTTCTTAATGAAAGGGAAATGTCTTTGAAGCACCTCCCCCGTCGGCGTGGATACCTGCCCTGTACGTCTGCAGGCAGCATCCCTGCTGAGGTGCCAAGGAAATTCCCCGGGGAGCCGGGCTCCGCGTGGACCGTAACTCGCTAGTTCTTAATTTGCTGTCGTAAACACGAAAGGCGCCGTGTGCGGTTTGGGACGGCGCCTCCCAGGCGCGGCGCGGCAGGAACTCGGGTTTGAAGCCCAGGTGTGGAAACCGAGGAACAGAGAAGCGAAGCGATTTGGCTGAGGGAACAAACCGAGTCAGGCGGAGCAAGAAAAGAAGCCGAGCCGTGCGACTCCCATGTCTGCATTGCCCCCTCCACCTCTGCGAGTGTCTCTGGAGAAACAGGAGAAGTAAATCCCCTTCCCCCCTCAGGACTGACACCAAGATTAGCCCCTTGCCCGTCCCTCACACGAGGCCTGTTCAGAAAGGGCAAGACGCAGATATTTTGCCTCCAACGGGGAAAGCCCTCTGGACTGCGCAGCCCGATCCAACCCTCACCACCACGTTCAAATCAACGCTTGCTGTAATGGCGAGTTCTTGCTTGTGTCTGAGCCGGACACTTCCAGCTCCACAAGGAACACTGCGGGGTGTTTGCTGGGGGCTGGGAAACCCCAGGCCCCTGGAGAAAGCCCCACCCCACCGCCCGAGTATCAGGGTTTTGAGGTGGGACGCCTAACGTGCTTAGCCCCACCGTGCCTCATTTGGCCTTTGAGATGAGAGCAACAGGCCGGACGTGGTTACGCGGGTGGCGGGGCCTCTGTCCCCTCGCTTGGTCTCCGCGTGAACCCGCACTCGGGTCAGGCCCTGGCGTCTCCTGGGCTGTCCTCCTGCAGCCCCCCCAGTCTCAGAGCAGGCCCTGGGCCGTGACTCCTGGGATCAGGCAACAAGCCCAGCTGGGTTTGGCATCTGTGGCCAGTGGATCCGGCACCCGGCCAGCCTGCGTACCCCCCCATTCTGGTCGCCCTTAGCAGCGGGAACCAAGCACAGCACGAGAGGAGGCAGGGTTAAAGCCGCAGAAGATGGGCAGTGAATGGCTTAACCCCTTGTGACGTAGTGGGGGTACTTGCTGGGCTGTGGTGACCCCTGCTGTCTGGAGCAAGACCCAGCAGGGAAAACCTCACTAGGCAGAGGTAATGCCAAACTTGTTGAACCAGTGGCCAGACACCCCCCATGGAGAGGAACAAAGGAAGGTGGAATGCTGCCCTGACTGGGGGGCAGGGCTGGAAGGGAATTGAGTTAGTTCTGTCTGAGAGCATGGAGGAGACAGCCTAGGGAGAGGAGCTGGAGTTTAGGGGCCCAGTCTCCCCCATCTCAAGGGGGCCTGAGGCATCCTAGCCCAGCTCTGTGACCAGATTCCATCTGTGCTGTGCTGTATCCTGGAGAGGCAATAAACTTCCTCTATTCCACCGGCTGGTGCAGTCTGTTTGTGCCATTTCGGGGTGCAGGAGACGGGGGACCCCCAACGCGCCGTCACACCCCTCCTGCCCGAAGCCAAGAGAGGCCTGACTTCTTCAGACGCCACATCAGTGGGGATCAGGCTGGTTCCCTGAGCTTGGCTGAGACCCCGGCTGCCTCCTCCAGAGCATCGCTCCCCCATCATCTCACATCTCACCGCTCGGCGCTTGTTGGGGGGAGGGGAGTGTCTCCTCTTGAGTCTCTGTCTTGCCTTCCGGGTTGTTTCCCAAGAGTCCTGTTGATTTAAGCCAGTAGAGTCATCCAGGTAGCGTCCCATCCAGCCACGCAGCAATCCTACAGCACCGAGCGCATTGAGAACATCTTCCGGAGTAGCCCCATTTCCACCCCACGCAGCACTTAGGTTGCACAACTACAGGAACACTGGCTTCCCCTTCAGCCGCCCGCCCCTTCTCCACTGCCTCATTCGGCTCCTGCTGGACGCCGGGATCCCCAAGCCTGATACCAGCACAAGGCTTCAGAGCCGAGCTGCCGCTGTTCTTCAAAATGCAGCTGAAACATCTTCGGTGTCATCTTCTGCCGCCCGGGCTTGGTTATTGAGTCTTCTGTGGACTTGGTTAGAAGTTCTCGCTTGGCTCAGTTTCATAGAGTCATAGAACTGGAAGAGACCTCAGAAGGTCGTCAAGTCTAGCCCCCCGCTCTAGGCAGGACCAGTTTGGTTTATAGCGATTAAACAAAGAGCCCGAGAACTGGCAAGCAGAGTTGTGATGTATGTAGCTAGACAACTGAAAAGAGCCGCTACCTTTCTGGCTTCTGTGCCCTGCACCCGACACGGTGGAGGAGTCTACCAGCTGCAGGAACAGCTGTGAGGTAGCTGGCGTTTGTGGTGCAGTTCAAGTGCAGGATGTCATATGGTGAGTTGCGGTGGGGTCAACATCGTTCGATTGTGTAGCAACTTTACGTTCGTTCTTTCTTTGTTGTTTTCCTTCCATTGAAATAAAAGCCGTGGTGACCGAGGAATATGTGTCTCCCTTATGTGTGGGTGACATGACACACGCACAGCTCTACTGTGGGCCCAGAGATGTATGCTTTACGGAAGGGTGTGCTCATGGGGGGCCTTCCCCCATGGTGGCTGTGCATTTCCTAACACACAGTGGGCGACAGCTCGCTGAAGCTGCTGCGCCAATTCTAGAGGGCCCAGCAAACAGCAGCTTTGACAGCTGTTAAGACAGTGGCTAGATGCTGAGCCGGGGGCCTCTCCTGCTGGAGTCCAAAGAGGAGATTTGAACCCAAGCGGCCTGATAAAGAGAGACTCGTGGGCTCTGTCTAGACCGCATCCCTATTCCGTAAAAGGGATACAAATTAGACACATCGCAATTGCAAATGAAGCGGGGATTTAAATCCCCCCCCCCCCCCCCCCCGCTTCATTTGCATGAACATGGCTGCCGCTTTTTTCTGGCTCGGAGCTTTGCCGGAAAAAAGCGCCAGTCTAGACGCGGATCTTTCGGAAAATAAAGCCTTTTCCAAAAGATCCCTTATTCCTCTTAAAATAAGGAATAAGGGATCTTTTGGAAAAGGCTTTATTTTCCGAAAGAACCCCATCTAGACTGGCGCTTTTTTCCGGCAAAGCTCCGAGCCAGAAAAAAGCGGCAGCCATTTTTATGCAAATGAAGCGGGAGGGATTTTAAATCCCTGCTTCATTTGCAATTGCGATGTGTCTAATTTGCATCACTTTTACGGAATAGGGCTGCGGTCTAGACACAGCCATAGAGCCCAATGAGGGGCGACTAGAGAAAATGCATTCCTGCTACAAGCCAGCAGCACAATCAGCTTTGCTCTGGGGCTCGTGCTTGGATTGTAACAAACACGCGGGCGAAAGAGCAGTGTCTGCCTAGCTCGAAGCCCCCCCTTTCTGCACGACTCCTTTCCAGCATCTCCAGGAGCTGCTCTCATTAAAGGCTCCTTTTCACTGGAGACAAGTCCAAAGCCAAGCACTGGTGACAGGCATCTCAACCCTGGGGGACTTTGAATCTGGATCCCAGCTGGGTGTTCAGTACATTTGGCCTGGACTCTCGATATCAGTCCATTGGCCGGGCCTGATTCTCAGCTCTCGTATCCCTGTCAGCGGAGCCAATGAACAAGGCACTAATCGTTGCAGCAGGGCGCTGCCATGTAACTCTGCAGGCGGCATGTCGGCGTGCAGACTGCATGATTTTTCTTCCTTAAACCTGCAGGCTTCTTCTTAGAGCCCTACAAAGGGCCTGGTTTGTAGCATGTGGATTCCGTTGCACTTTTTGGATTCTGCAAGGATTCTACCGTCTTGCTTTTTATTTCAAACACTTTAAAATGGCTAACGGAGGGCCAGGATGGCTTGGAAGCTGCCCACGTCTGTCAGGACAGAGCAGACAAGCCAGAGTTTAATAAAGCTTCCCGGTTAGGGCCCGTAAGGATGAGGAAAGGCTTGCTTTGGCAATGACCCAGGAACCGATTCAGCATTCACAAAGGCTCTTAAAACTGCTTCATTAACAGGCCCGTATTCAGGAATTTCTGGGGGGAGGGGCTTTTTTGGTAAATGTGGACTGCAAGGGTGTGAACGCACACCCATGGGCCCCCAAGTGAGCGGGGGGGGGGGTGCATTCCCCCAGGCCTGGCCACACTGCCCCCCCCCAGCCGGGCCGGTGTGGGCAGCCCCTCGCTGGCGGGGCCTCCCCCAGGCCTGGCTACACTGTCCCCCCGCAGCCGGGCCGGTGTGGGCAGCCCCTCGCTGGCGGGGCCTCCCCCAGGCCTGGCTACACTGCCCCCCCGCAGCCGGGCCGGTGTGGGCAGCCCCTCGCTGGCGGGGCCTCCCCCAGGCCTGGCTACACTGCCCCCCTGCAGCCGGGCCGGTGTGGGCAGCCCCTCGCTGGCGGGGCCTCCCCCAGGCCTGGCTACACTGCCCCCCCGCAGCCGGGCCGGTGTGGGCAGCCCCTCGCTGGCGGGGCCTCCCCCAGGCCTGGCTACACTGCCCCCCCGCAGCCGGGCCGGTGTGGGCAGCCCCTCGCTGGCGGGGCCTCCCCCAGGCCTGGCTACACTGCCCCCCCGCAGCCGGGCCGGTGTGGGCAGCCCCTCGCTGGCGGGGCCTCCCCCAGGCCTGGCTACACTGCCCCCCCCCAGCCGGGCCGGTGTGGGCAGCCCCTCGCTGGCGGGGCCTCCCCCAGGCCTGGCTACACTGTCCCCCCGCAGCCGGGCCGGTGTGGGCAGCCCCTCGCTGGCGGGGCCTCCCCCAGGCCTGGCTACACTGCCCCCCCGCAGCCGGGCCGGTGTGGGCAGCCCCTCGCTGGCGGGGCCTCCCCCAGGCCTGGCTACACTGCCCCCCCCCAGCCGGGCCGGTGTGGGCAGCCCCTCGCTGGCGGGGCCTCCCCCAGGCCTGGCTACACTGCCCCCCCGCAGCCGGGCCGGTGTGGGCAGCCCCTCGCTGGCGGGGCCTCCCCCAGGCCTGGCTACACTGCCCCCCCGCAGCCGGGCCGGTGTGGGCAGCCCCTCGCTGGCGGGGCCTCCCCCAGGCCTGGCTACACTGCCCCCCCGCAGCCGGGCCGGTGTGGGCAGCCCCTCGCTGGCGGGGCCTCCCCCAGGCCTGGCTACACTGCCCCCCCGCAGCCGGGCCGGTGTGGGCAGCCCCTCGCTGGCGGGGCCTCCCCCAGGCCTGGCTACACTGCCCCCCCCGCAGCCGGGCCGGTGTGGGCAGCCCCTCGCTGGCGGGGCCTCCCCCAGGCCTGGCTACACTGCCCCCCCGCAGCCGGGCCGGTGTGGGCAGCCCCTCGCTGGCGGGGCCTCCCCCAGGCCTGGCTACACTGCCCCCCCGCAGCCGGGCCGGTGTGGGCAGCCCCTCGCTGGCGGGGCCTCCCCCAGGCCTGGCTACACTGCGCCCCCGCAGCCGGGCCGGTGTGGGCAGCCCCTCGCTGGCGGGGCCTCCCCCAGGCCTGGCTACACTGCCCCCCCGCAGCCGGGCCGGTGTGGGCAGCCCCTCGCTGGCGGGGCCTCCCCCAGGCCTGGCTACACTGCGCCCCTGCAGCCGGGCCGGTGTGGGCAGCCCCTCGCTGGCGGGGCCTCCCCCAGGCCTGGCTACACTGCCCCCCCGCAGCCGGGCCGGTGTGGGCAGCCCCTCGCTGGCGGGGCCTCCCCCAGGCCTGGCTACACTGCCCCCCCGCAGCCGGGCCGGTGTGGGCAGCCCCTCGCTGGCGGGGCCTCCCCCAGGCCTGGCTACACTGCCCCCCCGCAGCCGGGCCGGTGTGGGCAGCCCTTCGCTGGCGGGGCCTCCCCCAGGCCTGGCTACACTGCCCCCCCGCAGCCGGGCCGGTGTGGGCAGCCCTTCGCTGGCGGGGCCTCCCCCAGGCCTGGCTACACTGCCCCCCCGCAGCCGGGCCGGTGTGGGCAGCCCCTCGCTGGCGGGGCCTCCCCCAGGCCTGGCCACACTGCCCCCCCGCAGCCGGGCCGGTGTGGGCAGCCCTTCGCTGGCGGGGCCTCCCCCAGGCCTGGCTACACTGCGCCCCCGCAGCCGGGCCGGTGTGGGCAGCCCCTCGCTGGCGGGGCCTCCCCCAGGCCTGGCTACACTGCCCCCCCGCAGCCGGGCCGGTGTGGGCAGCCCCTCGCTGGCGGGGCCTCCCCCAGGCCTGGCTACACTGCCCCCCCGCAGCCGGGCCGGTGTGGGCAGCCCTTCGCTGGCGGGGCCTCCCCCAGGCCTGGCTACACTGCCCCCCCGCAGCCGGGCCGGTGTGGGCAGCCCCTCGCTGGCGGGGCCTCCCCCAGGCCTGGCTACACTGCCCCCCCGCAGCCGGGCCGGTGTGGGCAGCCCCTCGCTGGCGGGGCGGCTCCCTGCCGACACTGCTCCCTGCTTGCTGGGGGAGCTCTTGCCGGCAAAGGGCGGCCCCACCGGAGACCCTGCAGCGACACCGCTGAAAGGCTCACAGGGTAGCCTTAGACGGGGGGCGCTGCCAGGACCTCTTGCCCCAGCTCCCAGTTGGGAGAAGGATCCAGCCACCCACCCCTCCAGGGAACCGGGGGTTGCGGTGCAGGAGGGGATGAGGCTCCAGGTGGGGCTGTGGGTCCTGGAGTGGGACCAGAAATGAGGGGTTCAGGGTGCGAGAAGAGGCACCAGGCTGGGGCCAAGGAGTTCAGAGTCTGGGGGTATGTCTACACTACCCCGCTAGTTCGAACTAGCGGGGTAATGTATGCATACCGCACTTGCTAATGAAGCCCGGGATTTGAATTTCCCGGGCTTCATTAGCATAAGCGGGGAGCCGCCATTTTTAAATCCCCGCTGCTTCGAACCCCGTGTAGCGCGGCTACACGGGGCTCGAACTAGGTAGTTCGGACTAGGTTCCTATTCCGAACTACCGGTACTCCTCGTGAAACGAGGTGTACTGGTAGTTCGGAATAGGCACCCTAGTCCGAACTACCTAGTTCGAGCCCCGTGTAGCCACGCTACACGGGGTTCGAAGCAGCGGGGATTTAAAAATGGCGGCTCCCCGCTTATGCCAATGAAGCCCGGGAAATTCAAATCCCGGGCTTCATTAGCAAGTGCGGTATGCATACATTACCCTCCTAGTTCGAACTAGGAGGGTAGTGTAGACATACCCTGGGAGAGGGGCCCCAGGCTGAGTCTGAGGCCGGCGATTGGGGTGCAGAATACAGGCTCAAGGAGGTACTTTAGGTGTGGGAGGGGGCTCAGGGCTGGGACAGGGGGTCAGGTGTGGGAGGGGGCCTGGGCCTGGGCTCTGGACAGCACTTACCCCAGGTTGCTCCTGGAGACAGCCGGCATGGCTGGCTCTTGTGGGGGGGGGGCAGCCTGCGGAGCCCCGTGGGTGCCCTTGCGCCAGAGGGATTTGGCGGCCATTTCCCGGGCCCCGCACAGAGCTGTGCCACCAAGCAGGTCTGAACAGCGCAGCCAGTAGCGCTGACCGGCGTCGCCAGGATCCCATGTCAACTGGACGTTCCCGGCAAAAACCGGGCGCCGGGAACCTGCCACCGCCACACAGGCGGAGGAGCCGTTCTCTTAGGTCGGTGTTCTGGGGAAGGCTGTCAGGGGCCCCACGGGGGAAACCTCAGCTGCCTTCCCTCAGCCTACGGGCCGCGGAGCCCAGCCCTGAGCGTTTGTCTCGCGTCCCTGCAGGATGGACGACATTCAGCTTTGCAAGGAAATCAGCCGGCTGAAAAAGGAGCTCCAGGGACTCCTCGCCCGCCCAGGTAGGGCCCAGGCACCTGTGAGCTCGATCCCACAGCCCCTGTCCAGGCTGGGGCCGGCGGGCTGGGGGGGCAGGAGGGGGCAGGTCTGGGCGAGCGTGTGGGGTCTAGGAGGGAGTTAGGGTGCAGGCTGGGGCTCAGAGTTGGGCAAGGGGTTGGGACGCAGGGCACTCACCGGAGGCAGCACCCTTTGGTGGGGGGAGCAGGTGGCTCAGCGTGGGTTGCATTTCCCTGCACTCACCTGGAGACACTATCCCCACTGCTCCTATTGGCTGGGATTCCCGGTCAATGGGAGCTGTGGGGGCGGAGCCTGCAGGCGAGATGCTTGCAGCAGTGTGGCTCTAGCCCAAGGTGGGCGGGGGAGAGAGCAGTGCACGGAGCTGCCTCCCCCTCCCCCCGAGCCAGGCAGGGCCGGCTAACACGCAGGGGATTTAGTGAAGATCTTTTCCTGGGGCCCTCCTTAGCCCGGGGCCCTGGGCTGCACCCCTCAAGCCCCTACGTTAATCCAGCCCCGGAGGGGAATCATCGCTCAGTGAAAGTCTCTGTCCCGTCGTGTGCAGCAGACCAGGTGAATTCTAAGAGAACATTCTGTCCTCGATAGCTGGGAACCCGTGACTTTCACCTGCCGGTTAATGGGGCCACGCAGCCCAGGCTGGACAAGCCAGGGGGGACCCCGGGTCTGGAGTGGAGTGGCTAGATGGTGCTGCCGCCACTTCGCACTGCCAGATCCAGGCTGGCTCTGGTCTGTCCAGGCCGACGTCCCCGGAGACGCCAGCGCGGCCGTGCACCCCGCGCGAGTGGTGGGTCTCTGTCCATCTGGGCCTGAGGGAACGGGGGTGTTTTCTGTGCTGCAGAGAAAGAGCAGTCCAATGAGGTGAAGCAGAGGGAGGAGGAGCTGGTGCAGCAGATACACAAGCTGGTGGAGACCCGGGATTTCCTGGTCGATGACGTGGAATTTGAACGCCTGAGGTAGCTGCACCCGCCATCTTGGCATGTTTGACGGTGCGCCGGCATGTCCTGGGGCCGGTGCGGGGAGCCTGGCGTCTGCATGGGGCAGAAAATGCCCAGGAGAGCTGAGGGGCGAGGAAGCGGGGCAGCAGCAGGTTAAGGCAGCCCAGAATACTAGGCTCCCCCACCCCCAATGCTACCTGCACAGGAGGCAGCCTGGCAGGTCGCTCGCCCCTCCCTCCCCGCCCCGGTCCTCAGCCTTATGAGCGTTCGCACCCCACTTCCTCCTCGGGGGCTGCGAGGCGTAACGGGCCAAGTGCAGAGCCGGGCAGTCACCCCGCCCCTCCCTCGACAGGCAGAGCAGGAGGTGCCGCTGACGCCGGCTCTGCTGGGACAGGCCCCAGGCGGACCGGGAACCGGCCGAGCTGCGCCTGCAACGTGGCCGACAGTGGTTTCTCACAGGGCAAGTGGGAGCACCGGGAGAGAACAGAGGCCAGGTGGCTTGGCAGGGAGGTTCAGAAGGGGAGGGGGCAGCGGAAAAGGGTTTGATGAGACCTCGGGAACGTGGTCGTGCTTGGAGGGCAGGGTCCGTTTGCCCGGGGCAATCCCCGGGCAGGGCGAGGGGCTGGTGCCCTCGGGGTGGTGCCGGCGGTCCACGTTGAACCCCCTTCTGCGGACACGTGTTTCACGGAGCCGTGACGAAACTCGCCCCTGGCTGCAAGGGAATCCGATGGACTCAAAGCCCACGATCTCCTGGCTGCCAGGCCTGCGCGCCAATCAGACAGCGCCTTGGTGGCTCAAAGTGCCAGTCTGCAGCTATGGCCACGTCCGGGCAACTCCCCCTCCCCCCTGGCAGTGAATTGCAGCTTTCCGGCCAGCGGACGCTGACGTGGAGCCGTTCCCGCCCAGGCTCTGAAACCGGGCGCCAGGGAGGGGCTCGGCGCCCGGCTTCAGCCCGGGCAGGGACGGCTCCGTGGCTACTTTCAGCCCGGTAGCGCAGACCCCGCAATCCCACCTCTGGCTGGCTGCCACGGGCTTGTTTTGTGAGCAGGCCACCGGCCCACGCCTAAGCAAGACCCAATTTCTGCCTGTCACAGGGAAAGAGAAGAAGACAAGGAAATGGCTGAATTCCTGCAGACGAAGCTCTCCAAAAGCTGCCTCCAGAAAACAAGTAGGTGCCTGGTTCGCAGTATTCGCCGCACAGGAAGCCCCTTGGCACGTCTCCCGTTTACAAAGCTGGCTGGTCCCGCAAATTAATTACTAGAAACAGATCAGCGATTTTTACATGGGGACCACATGGCCACAGAAGAAAGAGGGGGAGGGGAGCAGCAACTCAACAGAGGGGCTATGGCCATCTCTGATGCCTAAGTGTCATATCGGGTTGGTCTCTATGGCAGAGTTCTGCCTCTTGCCTGGCTGGTCCATCAAGATACTTTGGGAGCTGTCTGGGGTGGCTGTCCCCTCTGTGGTTCATGCATTTAAGGGGTGCAGAGAAAGGAAATAAGGAAACGCTGTTTACTCCCGCTCATAACACATGAACTAGGGTCAGCAAATTAAATTAAAACAAACAAGGAAGTATTTCCTCACACGACACACAGTCAACCTGTGGAACTCCTTGCCAGAGGATGTTCCGAAGGCCAAGACTATAACAACGTTTCAAAAAGAACCAGATAAGTTCATGGAGGACAGGTCCATCAGTGGTTATTAGCCAGGATAGATAGGAACGGTGTCTCTAGCCTCTGTTTGTCAGGGGCTGGAAATGGGTGACAGGGGAGGGATCACGTGATGATTTCCTGTTCCGTTCCCTCTGGGGCACCTGGCACTGGCCACTATGGGCAGATGGGACCCTGGGCTGGATGGACGTTTGGTCTGACCCCGTCTGGCCGCTCTTGTGTTCTTATGTCTCTGTCCTGGCCACTTGGGACCCAGGTGCCATCCAGTGAGGGAAGGCCTAGGAGGTGACGCGCCCCTTCGCTGGCGGCCATTGCAATAACAAGATCTTTTGGAACAGCCCCTGTCAAAGAGAAGAAGGTGACGTCCAGAGGGCAGCAAACCTCCACACCGTACGTGACCAAAACAGGCCTCACCCTGCTCAAGGAGTGCTGCGGCTTCACCTGCTCCATTATGTAGACTCCGCCCCGGGCCCCCTGCACAGGACTCACTCTTGGGTAACGTACATCTCCTTGCCGCAAGGCGAGCACCGGGTGCTCCTGACACCGCCTTCCCGCCGTTCTCCGGGGAGTCCCGGGGCAGGAAATGGGCTTCTTGCCCGTTGAAATATTTGGAGAGATCAACAAATATTCCCGTCCTGGATCGGGAGCAACAGCACAACATCGCTGCATGTTTTGCAAACCAAAATGTGGGGGAAATAATCCAGTTTGGATCCATTGAAATGGTTCTATTTTTAGAAACAATCGAAACGATCAGTAGCTTACATGTCAGAGCTTTTTAACTGACATTCATTTACGTTTCTAAACACAAATCAGAAATTCTCTGCCTTCATCTGAAACTTTTCAACAGTTTCCAAACTGGTTTCCCCCCCAAACAAATGGGAAGTTGTGGGGTTGGTGACCTGGTGTTTTCTGAGGGGAAAATCCTTGATCAGCTGTGAAAGCGAAGACCTCCTGCTCAGGTTCTGCTAGACTCCCTGGCTGTGTCTACACTGGCATGAATTTCCGGAACTGCTTAAAACGGAATACTATTCCATTTTCAGTTTTTCCAGAAAAGGAGCGTCTACATTGGCAGGCTGCTTTTCCGGAAAAGCCCTTTTTCCGGAAAAGCGTCCGTGGCCAATGTAGACGCGCTTTTCTGGAAAAGAGCCCTGATTGCCATTTTCGCAATCGGGGCTTTTTTCCGGAAAAGACTACTGGGCTGTCTACACTGGCCCTTTTCCAGAACAGTGTTCCGGAATAAAGACTTTTGCCCGAGCGGGAGCAGAATAGTTTTTCCAGAATAGCGGCTGATTTTGTTCAGTAGAGCATCGTTGCTTTTCCGGAAATTCAAGGGCCAGTGTAGACAGCTCGCAGCTTGTTCCAGAAAAGCGGCTGATTTTCCGGAATAAGTGGCCCAGTGTAGACACAGCCCCTGGGTGTAAAGGAAGCAGGGGAGATGGGCCATCGGGTACAGTGGGGCGCTGAGGGCCAAAGCAAACTGCTCACGGTGTACCTGATGGACACCGCTCCTAGCTCCAGCGTCCATGAAAGGAAGCGGCTGTCATCCAAGCCCCTCTCGCGCACGGTACAACCGTCAGCAGTGGTGTTACTGCACAGGTGTCTGCCCCCACTGGTTCACCCAACACCTGTGCTGTCAACCCCTCTCGCCGCCCTGGCCCCTCCTCTTGCTCTCACTGGCAGGAGACCCCCTCAATTGGTGGAAGTCGCGCTTTGCGGTTCCATGTCTTTGCGGGTGTCTCTCGGCTCAGGGGGAGCCGCAGGGGCTGGGATTCATGGTGAGTTCCCTGCAGCTCTCAGCCCCCGCAGTGAGTTCAGGAGCCACAGCAGGGGCTGGAAACCACAGGGCGCTCACTGCGGGGGCGAGGAGTCGCGGTTCCCAGTAGCTGTGAATTTCGCCATTCACGCTGGTGCCAGGAACAGCCTCCCCAGTGAACGGCAAAGGTTTCCTGTAACCCACCCGGATCTACAGCAGCTACCTGGCAGTGGCAACAACAGGACGTACCCCAGTGAAATGACAGAGGCCTGATTTCCCAAAGAATTTCTTAAGGACAGAATACAGGCAACGTTCTCCAGCCCTGCTCTGCCCGGGTACGTCCATACTGAGCTGTCCAGAGCCTGACACGCCAGGAGGCAGGGGCTGGCCAAGCGCCCGGCCTTCAGCCTTTGATCGCTTGCGCTGAGGAGCGCTGATCAGGGTTGGGGGCCTGGGGCTAGCCCAGACCCAGGGGGCCGCATGGGCCTGGGCTTGGCTAGGTAGCTGGAGCTCTTACCCAGGCCGCATCGATCCCTAGACCCCAGGCTGACGAGTCCCTCCGGTGCGCAGTCCCGGGCCCGGGGGGAATTGCGGTCTTATGAATGACACAAATTGCCAGGGCCAGCCCAGGGCCGACTCTGGAGCCTGGTGGAGGGGCACTGCCCCTGCTGGGACTAGCCAGGGCCGGCGGAGGGGGCGGGGAGACGCCATTCTGATTCCAGTTGCTTTGCTCCTTTCCCGGCAGGCCTCCAGGCAGCGTGTGGCTCCCGACAGCTTCACCCTCCCCTCATTGCTCACGCTTCCCACGGCGGCACGCGGCCGAGAGACCTTTCGGAGCGGGCCGGGGCCAGCCGGGCGCTGCCTCGTTTGCTTGAGGCCACTTCAGGATGGAGGAAGCGCCTCCCCGGGGATGGCAGCAGGACAGGGCTCAGCCAGCAGCAGCCCCGGGGCCAGGGCGCCCCCGGCACAGCGGGATTGTTCGGGTTTCTTACCAGGCTCGGCCACGGGGCCGGCTGCGCTATTGCAGTGGGTGAGGCGCCCGCCGCTAGCTTCCCACCGTTCCGTGGCTCTTCCGCTCCGTGGGCTGCCTCCAAAGGACACGTTCTAGGGACGCCCAGGTTCTCTACAGCTCAACCCCAGTTTTATTGTCACGGGCCACGTGGGTCTTACGGCTTCTCTGATCGGAATCACCGCGCGGGTTTTGGAGTCACTGGGTTGTGATTTGGGGTGAATGTTACCCTGACAAATGAGGGGTCCTGGGCGGAGTAGGAGTGGTTGTCCCGCAGTGGGGACGCCTGGCCCATGGAGCACGTGGCCTCAGTGCTGCTCAGCTTTGGCCCGGCTGTGCCTCCATCATGAGAACGGAGGGGGCCCAGGCCGAACCTGAGCAGGGCTGCAACCCATGTGCCTGGTCACACGGGCCTGAAGGGAGAGCCAGGCCCAGCCCCAAGCAGCTCCTGCTGTGGTGTGAGTTTATTAAAACCACAGACACAGAGAGCAGTCTGGACAATCTTGGTACCAGGGACATTCTTCTCACCGTGCCAGACCCGTAGTCCTGGTTTGGGTAATGCTGGGAAACGTCAGCGTTCACGTCCAGGAGGGCTTTTTATGTGGGTCTGGATGATGCTATAATAATCCCCAGCTTTTATACAGTGCTTTGCCTTGGCAGCTCCCAGTGATTTACAATTACAGTACCATTAGCCCCATTTCAGGGGTGGGGAAACTGAGGCACCAAGTGACTTGGGAAAGGAGACTTAGCAGCAGAGCTGGGAATGGAAACCCACCACAGTGCTCCGTCTTCTAGGCCACACCACCCATGGTCTCAACAGCTTCCAGCCTGAGTACGGCCTTGCCGTGTTCTCACTGGGGTGGGGCAAATCGGTTTCAAACTCAGTGGAACACTGTGGGGTCCATCCCAACCCCAATGTTCCTGGGTCCCGGAGCTGGGGAGGAGAAACTGGAGCAGAGAGGAAGGAGAGAAAACGGGGCTAAGGGCAGAGCAGAGTGAAAACCAAATAGAAAGCGACTGGCAGAGGGGACAGGGCAAGGCATGGCAAGAAACGCCTACTGACAGCTTCAGGGCCGTGGCCCCCACGTGGCCCTTGGCTTCACTGGCACAGTTCTATGGGAATCCCCGGGGTGACCAAGAGGAGAATGTGGCCCAGAAGTGGCATCCGCTTGTGCCAGTCTAGCCGGGCAACTCTGCTGCCTGGCTGCCCCGGCGGATTCTTTTCATCGACTCGCCCTTTGCACAAAGAGCTTAGACGACCTGGAAATGTCATCTGAGCAGGTCACAAAGGCCGGAGCTGCCCAGGGTTAATCCAGGCCTCATTTTACCCTTCTGACCCCACCCCCCTCATCTGTCACCCAGGGGAGGTGGAGCTCTGGGACTGACAGGCTGGCCGGCCCTGGAGGTTTGCAGCAGAACTTTCCTGAACTGTTCCATGGGGCTGCGGGATGAAGCTCCTGTCAGCCTGTGCCTGTCAGAGTGCCCGGTGCGGGCTGGCTGTCGGTGTAGGGAAATACTGATCTAGTGAGCCCACATGGCACACACCACCACTAGCCTCTCTGCATGCTTGCTCCATGCACGTGGTTCTGGTTTCATGCACCTCTCCACCCAGCTCCCGCTCTGAATCCTGCGCATGGCAGTGACGCAGCCCTTCCCGGATGCCAAGCATATCAGCCCGACCTCCACATCTTGCCAGCCGGCCCCCAATTTGCTTTCCAGCATGATTCCAGGCCTCTCCAGCTGACCTAGTCAGTTTCGCCTGTGTCTGCAGGAAACAGGGGGCTCCAAGTCGAGTGAGCCTTCCCCCCCCCCCAAATCCCAGCTGTGAGGCCAGGATGGGCTAATAGTCTAGTCTGTCCACTCTGAAAGCCTACATGTGGCTCAGGTCTCTTCAGTCTCAGCCCAGGTCCTGCAGTAATCACATACCAGCTGGTACCGGCAACAATGGCAGCTCGGAATTACCCAGAGTGCACCCTGCTCGCTCGGTGAGCTGCTGTGACTGTCGGCTGGATGAGCCGTGACCCAGGCCGTAGCGAATTAGAACAGCTCAGGCCGTGGCCTCCAGCTGTGACGGCGCGTTGGGGGTTCCCCGTCTCCTGCACCCCGAAATGGCACAAACAGACTGCACCAGCCGGTGGAATAGAGGAAGCTTATTGCCTCTCCAGGATACAGCACAGCACAGATGGAATCTGGTCACAGAGCTGGGCTAGGATGCCTCAGGCCCCCTTGAGATGGGGGAGACTGGGTCCCTAAACTCCAGCCTCTTTCCCTAGGCTGTCTCCTCCATGCTCCCAGACAGTAACTAACTACATTCCCTTCCAGCCCTGCCCCCCAGCCAGGGCAGCATTCCACCTTCCTTTGTTCCTCTCCATGGGGGGTGTCTGGCCACTGGTTCAACAAGTTTGGCATTACCTTTGCATAGTGAGGTTTTCCCTGCTGGGTCTTGCTCCAGACAGCAGGGGTCACCACAGCCCAGCAAGTACCCCCACTACGTCACAGTTCTCCCCCCTCCGAGAGCGAACTGAGCAGGGTCACTCCGCTCGTGACCTAGGGAAGTTCGGGTCCTCTGCGTGGGAACCCGCCCCGGGGACATGGGTGCTCCCCTTGACTCAGGCCGACCGTGGCAAGGCCCCACATGAGCTGGCTTCCCTCTGTCCACTCGCTGCCCCGCTCCAGGGCGACTGGCGCAGGCCTGTCCTCGGGGGTCACACCCACCCTTCCGCTGGCCTTGATCTCTGGCCAGGGTCTCTCGGGCCGGGGCCATGAGCCCAGTGAGCCTTCTCTGGACAGCCAGGGCGGCTTCCACCCCTGAAGCTCCATCCAGGGAGGTCTTCCCCTCCCATAACTCTCTCAGCAAGCCCAGAGGGTCTATCTGGGGTAGAGACCCCCAAGCCGCTTTCCTCCTGTCTTGGGCCTTCCCGCCCCTCTGGCAGGAGTCACAGGACTGGCAGTACCGCTGCACGGCTGTAAAGATTCCCAGCCAATAGAAGTGCTGGAGCAGCTTCAGCCGGGTGCTCCGGATCCCCCGGTGGCCCCCAACGGGGACATCGTGGGCCAAATACAGCAGCTTGAGGCGATACTTTCGGGGGACGACCAGCTGCCGCTGGACCCCCCCATGCCCTCGCCTTCCTGGGGGGAAGCCATTCACGGAACAGGAGCCCACGCTCCCGCAGGAATCTCTCCTGGCCACCTCTCCCCCGGGGCTGAGCTGCATGGAGGCCAGCCTGGTCCCTCAGCCTCTGCAAGGAGGGGTCTGCCTGCACCTCAGCCTGGAATTCAGCTGCTGAGGCAGGGATCGGGACCTGTTCCCCACCTTTGCCTAGGTCCGGAGTCCCAGCCTGGCTGGACCCCGTGTCCACTGGGATGGGACCCTGAGGACGCTGCCCGGAGTCCTTCCCTGGACCCAGGTTGTCAGCCCCCCGCTGGCTCTGGCTCCGGGTAGTGACTAGAGCCCGCTGGGATTCATGGGGCCACTCCTCTAGGTCATTCCCCATCAGCACCTCGGTGGGCAAGTGCGGGTGCACCCCCACTTCCTTGAGGCCTTCCTTCGCCCCCCATTTCAGATGCACCCTGGCTACAGGCACCTTAAACGGGGACCCGTCTATGCCCTTCAGGGTCAGCTGCGTGTGGGGTAGTATCTGCTCTGGGGCCACTATATCGGATCGGGCCAGCGTCACCTCTGCCCCCGTGTCCCAGAAGCCCGTCACCTTCCTACCATCCACCTCCAGGGGTATGAGGCACTCGCTCCGCAGGGGCCGTCCTGCCCCCACCCGGTACATGGAGAAATCCGCCTCCTGAGAATCAGACCTCCCAGGGGAGGTGCACTGAGCATCCTTCCCCTCTCTCTGAGCTGAGGTTTGCCTGCCAGCCCCTGCCTCTGGGGCAGCCTGCCCTTCCTCCCGCCCCAGCCAGTTAACCCTGGAAAGTCCCCAGTCCTGGGACCTGGTGCACTGAGCCCTCTTGTGGCCTTTTTGCCCACAGCGCTGGCAAGTTAGGCTTTGGGCTGTCTCTGTCCAGGCCCTGGCTGGTTCTCTGGGGCGCAGACGACCTGTTCCTTGGTCTCGCCCCGTAGTTGACTCCCTCCGTCGCTCAGCCGAGATCCGGTCTCTGCGCGGTTCCCTTTCTCTCCGGGACTCCCGTTCACACCCGGACCGGCTCTCCGTGAACTCATCCGCCAGTCTCCCGGCCTCCTGGGGGTTCTCTGGTCTCCGGTCCTTGAGCCACAGCCTCAGTTTGGGTGGGCACACTTCATAGAACTGCTCCATCATGACCAGCTTGAGCAGCTCCTCTGCGGTCTGGGCTCCGACTCCCGAGACCCACTTGCGGCAGTATTGCACCAGGCGGGAGGCCAGGTCCACATAGGTCTCCCGTGGCCCTTTCTGTACCCCCCGGAACTTCTTCCTGTACATCTCGGGGGTCAGCCCGAACTTGTGCAGCAGGGCCTCCTTGAGCTCCTGCAGCCAGTCAGCTGGGGGAACCCGTTGCAGTCCACAGGCCCTCTCAAAGGAGCTGAGGAACCCGTCTATGTCGCCCATGTCCTTCAATTGGGCCACCACGAGCCTCTCCAAGCATCTGGCAGTCCTGGGACCCTGGGGCCCATCCACTCTTGGTGCAGCCGGGGCCCCGCAGGTTCTCCGCTCTGCCATGGCCAGCTCATGCTGTCGCTACCTCTCTCGATCTTGGCGATCCCTTTCTCGGTCCTGGCGCTCCCTCTCTCGGTCCTCTACTTCCAATTCCTTGATCCGCAGCTGGATCTCCAGCCGCCGCAGCTCTGCTTGGCTGGCCCCTGCCCTAGAAGGGCTGCAGCTTGCAGGCCTCCTGGGGGAAGCTGTCTCATCTCTCCGGTGAGTTCCAGCACTCCTCCCCCTCTCTGAGCCTGACACACTCTCAGGGGGGGTCTGGCTGCTTCCCCTGGGGACAAGATCCTGGCCCTGTTGCTGGTCGTTCTCTTCTAGCTGAGCAATCAGCTGGGCCTTGGTTGCTTTCTGCACAGGCAAGCCCCTCTCTCTGCACAGCCCCACCAGCTCTGCCTTCAAGAGTCGGGCGTAGGCCATCTGCCCGCTGGTCCCCTCGGTGCAGACTCACCAGTCTAGTGCTGCAGCGCCCCACGATTCCCAGGAACCGCTTCGCTTTGTCTCCAGCACGCCTGGCTCCAGGGCTCTTGCTTCTACTGCGCCTTGTCGCTTGCCGCTGGAAGCTCCATCCACGGGGTGCAGTGCATCCCACTTCTGACACCAGTGTGACGGCGCGTTGGGGGTTCCCCGTCTCCTGCACCCCGAAATGGCACAAACAGACTGCACCAGCCGGTGGAATAGAGGAAGTTTATTGCCTCTCCAGGATACAGCACAGCACAGATGGAATCTGGTCACAGAGCTGGGCTAGGATGCCTCAGGCCCCCTTGAGATGGGGGAGACTGGGCCCCTAAACTCCAGCCCCTTCCCCTAGGCTCTCCTCCATGCTCCCAGACAGTAACTAACTACATTCCCTTCTAGCCCTGCCCCCCAGTCAGGGCAGCATTCCACCTTCCTTTGTTCCTCTCCATGGGGGGTGTCTGGCCACTGGTTCAACAAGTTTGGCACTACCTTTGCATAGTGAGGTTTTCCCTGCTGGGTCTTGCTCCAGACAGCAGGGGTCACCACAGCCCAGCAAGTACCCCCACTACGTCACAGTCCAGCCATAGCGAATTAGAACAGCTCAGGCCGTGGCCTCCAGCCTCCAGGACGTTGCTGCTTCCCAGCCACTCTGGGATCCCTGGAGCCAATGGGCTGTCAGACACCTCGTTTAACGTGGGCGTTGATCCTGACCTGGAAAGGCCTAAACAACATGGAACCTGAGTGGTCCCTCCACTGCCCCAGCCATAGGCTGCAACTGGGATCAGGAGAGCAGCTTGTGCTGTTGGGCCCTTGTTCACTGGGAGGTCTCTGTAAGGTACATTCGACTTGGTACTCGCGCCCAGACCTGGTCTGAAATCGCCGGCTAGATCACAGGGCTCGGGGTGGTGATTAACGGCTCGCTGGTTGGCTGGCTGGCTGGCGGTCGTTCGCTATCAAGTGGAGCTCCCCACAGGTCTGTTCTGGAGCCTCTTTTGTTCAACATCTTTATGAATGACCTGGAGGAGAGGATGGGTTGCACCCCCAGCAAGTTCGCAGATGGCACAAGCGAGGGGGAGAGGTAGATATGTTGGAGGGCAGGGACAGGGCCCAGAGTGACCTAGACAAATTGGGAGCTTGGACCTAAAGAAATCTGATGAGGTTCAGCAAGGACAAGTGTCAAGTCCTGCACTTGGGACGGAAGAATCCCAAGCATAGTTACAAGCTGGGGACTGACTGGCTAAGTAGCAGTTCTGCAGAAAAGGACCTGGGGATCACAGTGGATGAGAAGCTGGGTGTAAGTCGACAGGGTGCCCTGGTAGCCAAGAAGGCTAATGGCATATGAGGGTGCATTAGGAGGAGCATTGCCAGCAGATCTAGAGCAGTGATGTGAGGCCACATCTGGAGTCTTTTGGGCCTCGCACCACACAAAGGACGTGGACAAATAGGAGAGAGTCCAAGGGAGGGCAGCAAATATGATGAGGGGCGGAGAGGCTGAGGGAACTGGACTTATTTAGTCTGCAGAAGAGAAGAGTGAGGGGGGAGCTGATAGCAGCCTGAAGGGAGATTCCAAGGAGGCTGGAGAGAGGCTGTTCTCAGTGGGGGCAGATGGCAGAACGAGGAGCAATGGGCTCAAGTTGTAGCAGGGGAGGTCTGGGTTGAAGACTCAGAAAAACTCTTTCCCTAGGGAAAGCGCTGGGCTGGGTTCCCTAGGGAGGGGTGGAGTCTCCATCCCTAGAGGTGTTGAAGTCTCAGCTTGACAAAGCCCTGGCCGGGCTGGTTGAGTTGGGTGGGTCCTGCTTTGAGCGATGACTCCTGAGGTTTCTTCCAGCCCTTCTCTCCTATGGTTCTGTGGAATACCCCAAACGTGTGGCCTTCCGGGGCCCATGATGCCAGCTGGTGTTTGAAGAGGCCGAGCTGGCTGGGCTGGGGGAGGCTGGGGGATTGGGAGCGGTTTCTTCCCGTGGTTGTGCTGTGTGTGGCTGCTTGGGCTGGGCAGTCCCAGCTGCGGTGGACGTGGAAGTGCCGGCACAGCGGGAGCTGGCATGCAGGAGCGCCCGGCCTTTCTGTCCCCTGTTAAACCCAACAGGACACGCCGCTGGGAAGCCTGGTGCTGCCGTCTGACAGCCGGGGGCCTGGCTGCACAGGAGCAGGGATCTGAGAGGGCAGCGCAGGCGGGGGTCCCAGCATCCAGATGGACAGGCCAGTGGGGAGCCCTGTGGCCTGCCTGAGCGTGGGGCACATTTGCTGAGAGCACAGAACAGCACAAGGTCCAGCCGGCAGCTAGACAGCAGCTCAGGTCCCCTCGTTCGCTTGCCGCTCCACAAGTGCTTCGGAATCGCCTCGGCCCCAGGAGATCCCTGCCAGGGCCAGAAGCCCCGGACTCTCCGCTTTGATTTGTTCCTCTTGTGTCCACAGAGAGGCTCTGTCCTCAGCACAGCTAACAGGTGCCATTTATAGGTGAGGGGGCGGAGCTCTGGGGATGCCCCGCCCCCAAGCCCTGCACATGGCATTTACACATTGGCGTGGCTGACCTGTGGCGGGGGAGGGGGAAGGCTGAGCTTCTCTTGCTCTTGCTCCAGCCTGTCACCAGATGCTAGCGGCCCCCCCAACACAGGGCGGCAGCCCCCGGCACAAGGGAGCGCTGCCTGGCAGGAAGCTGGAGGGACAGATCCTGCTCCTGCATGAGCCGCCCCTGCCCTGTGCACACAGGGAGAGACGGGGTGCAGCAGGGAGGGAAGGCTGGTCAATCCATGATCCTCCTCAGCTCTGGCTTCTGCTGGGACCAGGGGTCATGGCTCTGACCCGCATCTTGCCCCCCCCCAGGCATGGTGGAGAATCCAGGCCACTGTGATCTCTTTGCCCTGGGTACAGTCATTTTGCCACCGTGTGCGTGTTGCTGGGAGCTGCAATGAGAAACGTGGGGGGTTGTGTATACCAGAGGCAAGAACTTCAAACACAATCCAGACCTCTGGGGCTGGGGAGCCGCTATCACTCAACGGTCCGTAGAGGGCTCCCCTGGCCGAGAGCAGGGAACGTCGAGTAGCCGTTTTTTCCAGCGGTCTTTGCAATTATTTCAACATCAAACACAGGCCCATGCCCTGAATAGACATAAATCGGCGTAGCGCCACCGGTGTCAGTGAGGCTACCCCACCCTGCTCCGGCGGGAGAATCCGTCCCTTCCGCTTCCAGATGACGGCGTCGGAGAAAAGCGCGACGAGATCGCGCTCAGCACCACGCCCGCTCCACCAAGTCTGGAGTTCACTGCACTTATTTGCCAATGCAGATTCCTGACCAACTTCGCTCGCTCTCCAGCTCACACGTTGGGCCCTGCGCCCAAAGCCTGTAGGTCAAAAACCAAGTGGGGACCGTTTATCGATGTCACAATAAAAGCAAACATTCCGTGACGTGTGAAAGCTTCTTCTTCAACGGGACTACGTTGCTTTGAGGGACCAGATGGCTCAGGTCATTGATAATGGGGCTAGAGAACTTTGTGCCTAGAGGTTATGCAAATCCAGCCCAAGCTAGTCGACAGAGAGTCATCGCCAACGGACGCCTCGTGGTACAAGGTCAACAAAAGGGCAGGTTCTCACCTCATGCCACAGTGGACTCTTGATGGGGACCAGCTGGCCACCTGGGGAGTAGCTGTAGGTGAGATCCTGGGAACAGAACTAGATGCTTAGGTCTGGCTCCTCCCAGTTGGGGCTGAACCATATTGAGGGGAAAACAATTGGGGGTGGGCTAGCTCAGTGGTGTGACCATTAGCTGCTTAAACCCAGGGTTGTGAGTTCAATCCTCAAGGGGGCCATTTTGGGATCTTGGGCAAATCCATCAGGGATGGTACTTGGTCCTGCTGTGAGGGCAGGGGACTGGACTCTGTGACGGTGCGTTGGGGTTTTCCCGTCTCCTGCACCCCAGTAGTGGCACAAACAGACTCCACCAGCCAGTAGAATAGAGGGAGTTTATTGCTTCTCCAGGATACAGCCCAGCACAGACGTCATCTGGTTACAGGAACTGGGGCTAAGAGGCCTCAGTGTCCCCCTTGAGATGGGGGGTGGCTGAACCCTACAATCCCAGCCTCCCTCCCTAGCTCCTTCTCCCCTGCTTCCCAGACAGAAACTAAAGACCGTCCCTTCCAGCCCTGCCCCCAGCCAGGGGCGGCATTCCACCTTCCTTTGTTCCTCTCCCTGGGGGGTAACCGGTCGAACAGGTCACCTCCCTGTCCATCAGCTACTCTGCTGGGCCGTGGTGCAGGCAGCAGCCAGTGGGGGTCACCCACAGCCCCAGCCTAGCAACCAGCAAGGTACCCCCACTACGTCACAGACTCGATGACCTCTCAAGGTCCCTTCCAGTTCTATGAGATAGGTCTATCTCCTTTTTCTTTCCAATGGAGAGGGGGGCGTAGGGGATACATTGCTCCTGTCCATGCTAGCTCCACTGTCTGCATTAACAGAGGACTAGAGGGCCGTCAAGCCCCCAGCAGAAGGTTCAACCTAACACCATGAAAACAATTTTTGAGCTTCCTCTCCCAGCCCTGAACCTCCACATCTCACTTCTTATGAGGATGGGGGAGTGTGGGCCAGAGACACCATCTGAGCCCCACATGAGACCCAGCCCCAGAGCTGGGCGACATGCAGCAGACCAGGCGAGGAGAGCAATTGGCAGCAGGCCCCATTGTGTCACTGGGCTGCTGTATTTCTTCAGCAGCCTTGCTGAAGTCTTCCCAAGAGAGCAGCTGGCATGCCGCCCCGCCCCCCCGCTGATAGCAGAGGCATGGCCTTGTGGGACGACAGCGTGGCTCCATGCCGTCAGATGGCTATAAACACAGATGTCTGAACGCTGGTGAAGCTGTTTACCTATAAACACACAGGCTGTAAAAGCGCTCAGTGCGGCTAGTCTGCAGATGGGCCTCTCATCCCCACACCAGCCTGTGCAACAAAGCCAAACTGCCGGGCTTTGCGGTGTTGCCGTTCCCTGTCACAGCTACGCAGCATTTCACGGTGTCCCCAGAAATAGAATCTACAACCGGCTGGTCCACCAGCACACGCCTCTACCATATGAGCTTGAGGAGAGTCACTGCTTGCATTACAGGGGCTATGACACACAATCAAGCAATTCTCATTCACCCGAGAGGGTGAAGGTGCACGTCATACTCACTAGCTAGTTCATTGCACTACAGGCTGTCCTCACTGTTAGGCCAAGACACATTCCAAAACACTCAGATTTACATCAACATAAGGTGGCGAAACAACATAAGGCAGGGAATTTTTTTCCTGTGGCTGACTTCCAGTTGCGCAAATTGCGGGTTTTTTGCATGACTTTGGGAGGACTTATAACACCTCGCTTCCTACAAGCATCAACGTTAGAGCAGAATGGATGTATCCTGGTGCAATTTACAGCAGGGTGCCCTGTAAAGACTAATCCACAAAAATCACTGCTGTGAAAAAGGTAAGATCCTCAGCTCTCAGCAGCAGTCCAAGAGCTAGGATGCACGCAGAGTATGGGGTAGCGGCAGTGCAGTGCAGGTAAGAGATTTGCAGCCAATAACAGAAGTGATAATTGTGTTGCCTGTATCGGATGAGTTAAAGCCCACAGCTGATGGAATAATAGGACCCTTCAGAGTAGATGTTGACAGATTGCAGTGCTAACCAATCCACAACACTTCAAAATATTGGGGATTTCGTGTTCACATAAGACTAAACAAACTGAAGGTTTGTTCCAGTTCTTTAATCACCTCGTCTCGCTGCCAAAGAACAAAATCTGTAAAAAGCCTGCAATTTCCCAAGGAGGGGGCAGGCAATTAAAACACACAACTGTGCCTGATTAAGTAGTCTGAGCCCACAGTTCATTTTCCATGGCTATGTGAGTCCGTGCACCTTTAAGCCTTTGGTCATGTCTCCACTTGTACACTGGGAATCAATCTTATGGCGTTTGATTTAGCATGTCTAGGAAAGACCCGTTAAATCAAATGCTGAGAGCATCAACCTCCCATTGTGGAGATGGTGCCAAGCTCAGCTTAATAAGTTGTCAACTCCAGCTACATTATTTACATCCCAGCTTGTACCAGGGAAGAACATTAACGTATTTTGCCTTTGAGAGCTTCCTAGTTTCTACTGCCAAAGTGACGTCAGTGTTGCAAAGTGTTGTGGGATACTTGACATGGGTGAACAGAACTGTGTGGAGAGTGAACATACTGCATTCAGTTACCATAACTTCCCAACTCTGATCTATAATGTGTGTTATATTAACTCCACCTTAAAATGTCCCACCAGCATTCCTGTAGGTTGATTTGTCCCCTGGAACACCTGTGGGAAGTGGACCTGGAAGGGTTGGCTTCTTCCCCAGCCCCTCAATGTCACAATGACCTGCCCAGACAGGAACCTCATGGGCAGTGGGAGAAGGCCCAGCTGGGGAAGACAAGCCCCAGTGCCCCACTTCTGCCCAAAGCCCCACCCCTGGATCTAAGCCCCGCCCACCCCAGCCCGATCCTTCCTCGCCACCTGGAGGGCCAAGATTGCCGTGGCTGGGGCGCTGGGTGGCCGCGTCATTGTCCCATCCTCCCTGGTGGCTGAGCATGTCGGCAGTTTTGGGGAGGTGGTGCCTTCCCTTGCCTGCTCTACCGGCCTCCTCGAGGAACCTCCATCAATGGAAAAGGGACAATTCCTGGTTTTTACTGGGATCCAAACACCAGGCCCAGACGCTAACTCCACCACCACGCCAAAAACTCCAGCGCAATGGGATCCCTGCAGCCAGAGGGGGAACACAGGAAAACCGAGCAGAGGATTCCCCCAAGAGAGGCCCCTTGAAGAGCAAGGACGGCCTTCACTATCGGCCCCGGGCAGGGACTCCTCTCGCTGCTCTCGCTCCCGCCTGCGCCAGAACGAAAGGGACCGTTCTCGGCAGCAGGCAGGGGGAAGGGAGATGCCTACAAGGGCTGGAGGATCATGCAACTCAGGAGACAGCTGTTGCTATGGGCAACCATACGGCCCAGGCTTCTTTACATTTTCCTCTTGAACTGGAAAGCAGATGACAGAAGTCCTGAGCAGGCGCTTCCGAGCCAGGAGAGCAGGGCTCGGGGCCACCAGAGCCGCCAGGAACCGCCCTGGGAGCGGCAGAGCGCCCAGCAGAATGCCTGCATGGCCGTCCGAGGGGCGCGTGGATGAGCCGCCCGGCGCTGGTTCAGTCTGGGGGGCTGGCGGGCCGTACGGAGCTGGCTACTACGAGCAGCAACCAGGCAGCAGCTCAGGCGGGACAAGGCCTCCCAGAGCCCTAGCCCAGGCCGGGTCTGGGCCACCACCCCCACGGCTCCTTTGACTGGAGCGAGTGGAGGGGCCTCGCCTGAGCGGCCAGTCTGTCTGAGAGGTGCCAGCCCGCCCGCTTTCGGCAGGGCTCTCCTGGAGCCGACTGGACCCAGTCTGGGAGATGTTCGGCCCCCTGCCTGCCCTGGCCCCATGCTGCTCCTGGAAGTGGCCAGCAGGCGTGTCCCTCCCTGCCGCCCCCGGGTGGGGCTGGAGTGTCCTGTGGCCGGGGCGCTGATTCGGCAGCCACCATTGCTTGAGAACCACGGCCAATGGGAGCTGTGGGGCAGGGCACAGAGCCACCCTCCCCCTCCCCAGGGCCACAGGATGGTGCTGGCTGCTTCTGGGAGAGGCGCAGGACCAGGGCAGGTTGCTAGCCTGCCTCAGCCCCACTGTGCCATTGGCTGGGAGCAGCTCAAGGTAAGCACCACACGGCCAGAGCCCACACCCTTAACCCCTTCCCACACCCCAAATCTTTTCCACAGCCCTGCACCCCACAGCCCCTCCTGCACCCCAAATCCCTGACCCAGCCCTGCACCCCTCAGCCCCTCCTGCACCCCAAATCCCTGACCCAGCCCTGCACCCCACAGCCCCTCCTGCACCCCAAATCCCTGACCCAGCCCTGCACCCCACAGCCCCTCCTGCACCCCAAATCCCTGACCCAGCCCTGCACCCCACAGCCCCTCCTGCACCCCAAATCCCTGACCCAGCCCTGCATCCCTCAGCCCCTCCTGCACCCCAAATCCCTGACCCAGACCTGCACCCCTCAGCCCCTCCTGCACCCCAAATCCCTGACCCAGCCCTGCATCCCTCAGCCCCTCCTGCACCCCAAATCCCTGACCCAGCCCTGCACCTCTCAGTGACACAAAGGTCCCACCCGATCGCCAGCTCGGATGAGTCAGGAGGCGGGCAGCAGATTGGAGCTCTCCTGTGGTTGCTAATTCTGCAGTGCTACATTTCTGAGCCACCAGCCCCCACTGAACAGCTGGCCCGGGGGCCGGGAGGGGCCCGCTCTCCTTGCTGCGTGTTTGGCTCTCGAGGAGCAAGAAATCAGGGCAGCTCGGCTGGTTTGCACCTGCTGTTGCCTCCCAAGGAAACTCTCAAGCCAGCGAGCATGGCCAGCTGCATGAAGGCCGGCCCCTCTGCGCCCGGGTCGCCTGCTGTGCTCCTGTCCATCACCCCTTCCCCAGGCCCTGCCCACAGCCCGAAGGCATCAACCCCCCCAGCCACTCACTTCTAGGCGGCCCTCGGAGGGAGGCAGCGTGCCCCAAGGGACAGGAATCCCGACCTTTGCTGCCTCTGCCATTGGGGCAGGGACCGGCCTGTAGCCTCTTGGAGCAGGGACTGGCCTTTCCTAGAGCATCTGTGGCACCATAACACCTTATCTAGTGGCTCTGAATTTTTCTCACCTCTGCAGTTAATTAAAAGCCCCTTTCTTCTCGTTTCCTCCAACCTGCTTCCTACGCCGTGTCTGTCGTCTTTAGGGTGAGGCCGGCTGTCAGGCAGGGGCTGTGTGTTCTCTGTCTTGTGATGGCACGTCTGCAACATGCATGAAGGAAGGTTCCCATGCCCAGGTGCAGGCGGTGTCGTCTCCCCCACTTTACAGAGGAGAACATAGCAGAAATGCGTGTGTGCACGTCAGGCGTCGCTGCCTTTTCCTGTCACATGCCAGCTCAACTGCAGAGCGCCTGTCACCGCCCGGAACAGGGGTGATGTATTAGAACAACGCCAGGGCCTCTCCGGCAAGGCCAGGGTACTCCCCCCGCCCAACATGCAGTAGCTGAGGAGGAATTGGGTTCCCACCCCTCTCTAGCCTGTCTCCAGCCGCCATGTGTGGGCCCCTTACCCTCGTCACCCCGACACCCTGACAGGCAGGCCACGATCTGAAAGACTGTGCAGAGTCACACCCGGCCACCCGCAGCGAGTTGCCGGCCGGAGGAAACCTCGTCATGGCGACAACGGGCCGTGAGTGCAGGACCCCCTGCTCTTGTGGTCGTCACACGCAGGATGGAGGCGCGTCTGAAAGATGCTCTAGGCAGACGCGAGTTATTGGGCTCAGCGCGGGAGCAGCTGGTTACGTTTTCAGGCCTTTGCTTTGCAGGTGAGACTGGGTGATGGAACAGTCCCTTCTGCAAAGCCAGGAATTAGATCCTGTTACATTTAGAGGGAACTGCTTTGGCCAGTGTTGTGATGCTCCAGGCGAGAGCTGCGAATGAGCCAGTAAGGCAGCCTACTCAGAGACGCTGTCCTTACAGCAATACCTGACTTTCACTCGTGCTGTGAAATGTGGTAGCTAACCCCGGTGGCAGACTGGCCGAGTGTACCTTACCCGTTCACCATTACGCTATGGTTGTTCCATGCATTTTTTCATTCGGATGGGGGGTTGGGAGAGCTGGTGTCCGGGACCGAGAAAACCACTGACACCAGCGAGATTGGCTGCACGTTGTGCAGACTTCTGAAGGGTTCATTCCCTCGCTGCTGTGCTGCAAATTTCCCTCTGGCATCCAGCACCCTGGGATTCCACAGGCGGTGACTAATGACTACAAATCTCTGGATAACGAGACAGCTCCACACCGCACACCGACTGTAAAGCACAAAGGGCTGAGTCGGCCCCCTCCGTCTCATTAAACGTGCTCTGCAGAGACACCAGCCCAGATCTGGGCTTTAATCACGGCAGCACGGTGACTCTGCACACTGACGTTCGCAGAGGAGCACGCCCAGGACACCGTGCCTGGCAGGGAGCTGAGTCTTCCCCAAGCCCCGGTGCAAGGGGATTCAGGGGCAATCTCCTTCTGGGATGCACGAGAGGTGCAGCCGACTGGTCCTGTGGGGCATGGCGGCTGGGTTCACCCTCCACTCATCAGGGCCCCCTTGTGGCCGAGAGCCTGCGCCTGTACTGGGCCTCTCTTCCTGTGCCCAGATAGAGCCGTGTCCCACAGCGCCCTCCTCAGACAGCGTCCTCACCTTCCTGCTGCAACTCGCTAGCTGGGCCACTGTGCTCCAGTTCCCTCCTTCGGGACGGGGGACAATCTCCGGGCCTCTTACCCACCAGTGGTTAATGGGGCCAAGGGGGACCCAGCCCCACCCATTACTCTGGGTCCTAGCCTAGGGACCCTGTAGATAGTAGCTCTCTGCTGTGTCCATTAATTCAAGTTCCGCCAAGTGTATAATTCTCTGGGCTACTGTTCATGGCCTTGCGCCGGCGTCACCCTTACTTCATGGCTTTGTCCAAAATAGAGTCCCAGAACCCGACTCCGGGCTCCTTCTCCTTCTCTCTGGCTTCTGACAGTGCAACCCTGTCTGGGACTCTGCAGCTCTGCCAGCTCACCACACTGTCCATGCTCCTGCTGTTCCACGAGGAATTGACTGGCTCTGACCCAGCAGCGTGCTTTATACCAGCTTGCTCGGCCCTGATTGGCTGCCTGTCACACAGCCGCTCCAGGGAGCTCGGAGGACCTCTCTACTGCTCTTTAGTGGGGAGGGTGTGGCAGAGCCACAAAGCCTCTCTCAAGAAGCCTCGGAGGCCTACGCTGCCCCATCACAGGCATGAATACCACACGCTGGCCTCCGGCCTGGGGTTCCACTCCTGGCCTCCTGGCTGTGGTCCCAGCCTCAGCTCCCTTACCCCTATAATGGTTGCCTTTCCTGGAGATATAACCCTGCTCCCAGCCTCAGCAAGGAGGGGAGGGGTAATGGGAGCTGGCTTTCAGCACCCCCCACTATTCATAATGTTCCAGCACCACTGAGGTGCAGTGTCAGACAACCCGGATGCCTTATGGGCACAGAACATAAGAACATAAGAGCAGCCACATTGGGTCAGACCAAAGGTCCATCCAGCCAGTGTCCTGTCTGCCGACAGAGGCCAATACCAGATCCCCCAGAGGGAGGGAACACAACAGGGAATCCTCACATGATCCCTCCCCTGTCACCCACCTCCAGGCAAACAGAGGCCAGGGACACCATCCCTACCCATCCTGGCTAATAGCCACTGATGGGCCTGACCTCCATGAATCTAGCTAGCTCTTTTTTGAACCCTGTTAAAGTTCTAGCCTTCACCGCATCCTCTGGCAAGGAGTTCCACAGGTTGACTGTGTGCTGAGTGAAGAAAAACTTCCTTTTGTTTGTTTTAAACTTGCTGCCTAGTCATTTCATGTAGTGACCCCTAGTTCTTACATTGTGGGAATAAGTAAATAACTTTTCACTTTTTCCATACCAGTCATGATTTTATAGACCTCTATCACAGCAGGAAGGACATAAAACCACCAGAATGGTTGACAGCTAAAACCATTAGTGAGAAAACTCACCAGTCTCTTCCTGATGTGCAACATTCACTATGGATTTAGCCCCTTTGCCTGAAAGCACATTTTTTTTGCAAACCATCTCAAAGTCCCCTTGTTATTTCAGGCCCATTTCACAAGCAAACTCCACAGGGAAGCCTTAGAACTTATCTTCATGTACAGGTTTGATTCCTATCACAGAGGTCTGAATAAAGACATTGGCTGATGCCCCACCACATTCCACATCCTAATGAAATAAAAATAAAAAAATAGGTACTTAAGAGCAGTTAGTATCTCCTCTATCAGCTTCATGTAGCATGGACACTATAGTCCACTATTTCATTGCCCTTTTTTTCTTCTTTTTTTCCCTCCCTCGCCATCCCCTATTTGTTTAGAAACTGGACCTTTAATAACTCCGGTCATCTGAAGAAGTGGGTTGTGCCTATGAAAGCTCATGATACCATCTACATATCTTGTGAAGCTCCAATGTGCTGCAAGACTATTTGTTGTTTTTTTAAGTTTTTCCAGTTACAGACTAACTCAGCTACCCCTCTGAAGCATCCTGACAGTGCTTTAACATAGTCTTATGGAAATGCAGGGCTGGAGGGGACCTCAAGAAAACATCAAGTCCAGCCCACTGCTCTGAGACAGGACCAAGAAGCTCAATGCTCAGATGCCTTCACACAAAGGGTTAGACGAAGCATTTACAGACTCAGGGTTGCTTGTTAGGTCTTCACTGATTGACCTCAGTGATTGATTAGTCATTATTGTGATGAACGGGAGGGATAGTCCCCTTTTCTGGACATCCCAGCCATTCAGTTAATTCCAGCAAGAATATGGTAGGTTTCTAACTAACTTCTCTGCAAGCTGTGAAATGTAACAATCAGAACAAAACTACCAGGCGTCTGGTTTCAAGATCAGCACCATGCTTTGTGACAAAAGACAGAACTATGTAGCACTTTAAAGACTAACAAGATGGTTTATTAGGTGATGAGCTTTTGTGGGCCAGACCCACTTCCTCAGATCAATACGTGGAAGAAAATCGGCACAACCGTATATACCAAAGTGATACAATCAAAACAATGAATGCATGTGAAATTGACAAATCAAATATTAGAACAGAGAGGGAGTGAGGGGGAAGGTTAGTGTCTGTGAGGTAGTGACATGGGGTGATAATAGGGGAAGTTTCTGTGAGGTAATGACATTAGGGGTGATAATCTAATATTTGATTTGTCAATTTCACATGCGTTCATTGTTTTGATTGTATCACTTTGGTATATATGGTCGTGCCGATTTTCTTCCACATATTGATCTGAGGAAGTGGGTCTGGCCCACGAAAGCTCATCACCTAATAAACCATCTTGTTAGTCTTTACAGTGCTACATAGTCCTGTTTTTTGTTTCACCTACACTAGACTAACACGGCTGCATCTCTATCACTATGTTTTGTGACAGTCTTCATTCGCCCAGCACCCTGTTAGGTGTTCTGCCTTGCCCTCAGCTTTGGCTATGTCATACTGCCAATTGCTCACAATTGTATTTCATTGTTTGCAGCACCAAAAAGCAAGCAGGTAACTTGTAGCAAATGGGTGCTGGAAAGACGTGATTAGTGAAACTGTGAAGCTTGTGGTTTCCCTTTGCAGCCAGATAATGAGAAAACATGTGAGAGCAACGCAGAGAGGCAGGGATTCTGTGATTCTGCGAGGGGCCAAGGAACCAGGCAGTGGAGGTGACAGAGTCGAAGCACACGCAGCTGCCTAGGAACACCTGAAAATATGGTGCCCCGAATTTTGGGGTGCCCTACCCAGACACGTGTTTTGCATATGGCCCCGAGCCCCCAGAGTACACATGGCAAGCTGAAACTGCAGCTTCATTTGTGGGCGCTGAGCCCTTCTGAACACCCCACAGCCAGGCCCTGCCATTGGGTCAGTTACAGCGGGAACTAACAAACCTCCCTGCAGCATCTTGGCTGAAACTAGCCCGATATTCAGCACCCATGGCCCAAGCCCGCTCTCCTGGTGCCAAGTGGCAGAAATGCCGTTATCTTGCAGCCAGCAGGCTTGGCACCCTGGGGTATTCATTAAAAAACACACCCTGTTCCCTGCCCTGCTGCTGCCAGAATAACTGACCCGTTCCAATGCAGATCCCTGATTCCCTGCAATCCGCTCCACAGGAAACTAACAAACCGCCCACATGCTCGGTCCCTGCTCCTGCTGTCGCTGCATCGAACCAAGACTCCCTGCAGCAAGGAGCCTCTGAGCCAGGCACGCAGGGCAGAGGTGCCGGCAGCTGTCGGAGCGCTGCCTCGTGCCCGTGCATTTCCTACCAGACGTTGCGTCAGCTCCAATTGGTGATCCTTCAACTGGAGCCAGAAGGCGGGGGAGCGAGCGTGGGCAAGGGTTTTCTTTGAACTTTAAAAATGAAATGGTCTTGAACTGGCTGCTCACCCCAATTATAACAAGAAGGAGACGCCTGGGCTGCTGATGGAGGGAGATGTGAGAAAGAGGCAGGCCCTGGACGGCAACGGCTGGCATGAATGGCAGGAAATTCACAGGCGGTAGCGGAGCAGGATGCTGGGGCTGGTGGAGAGCTCAGTGGAACCCTGCAGAGGGAGGCATTGGGGGGGGATGGGGCATGTGGAGATTTCCTGCATAAGATCCCATGGCCCTGCTGCTTTGTCCCTTCCCCCGTTGCAGGCGACTGGCCAGGACCAATCAGCCACTTGTGCAGGAAGCAAAGCAGAGCGTAGGGGGCTGGGCGAAAGCCACGGTCCTGGGGAAGCTGTGCCTTGGTTTCTTTGCGTCCACTGAGCAAGGAGATGCCCGTGGATAATTGTGGCCTAATTAGGGCTGTTTATCACTGTGTGACGGCGCATTGGGGGTTCCCCGTCTCCTGCACCCTGAAATGGCACAGACTGCACCAGCCCATGGAATAGAGGAAGTTTATTGCCTCTCCAGGATACAGCACAGCACAGATGGAATCTGGTCACAGAGCTGGGCTAGGATGCCTCAGGCCCCCTTGAGATGGGGGGAGACTGGGCCCCTAAACTCCAGCCCCTGTCCCTAGGCTGTGTCCTCCATGCTCACCGACAGCAACTAACGAACTCTCTTCCAGCCCTGCCCCCCAGCCAGGGCAGCATCCACCTTCCTTTGTTCCTCTCCATGGGGGGTGTCTGGCCACTGGTTCAACAAGTTTGGCATCACCTTTGCATAATAAGGTTTTCCCTGCTGGGTCTTGCTCCAGACAGCAGGGGTCACCACCGCCCAGCAAGTCCCCCCACTACGTCACACACTGCAAAGGGACTTTTCTAGCCACCAGCCACCAGCCTCCTCCCCTCGCTCACTGGGGGTAAGGTGCGTGGCGAGCTGCCTCCCTCTCGAGGGCCAGCAGGGCACTGGTGAAATGGTGGGAAAGGGGTTTGTACAAGTGAAAGGGGCGCGGCGTTGGCAGGTGCTTTGTGCAGAAGATCAGGGACCGCGCTAGCCCCAGTGCACAGCGCCCGGGAGGGCTTGCCAAAGGGAAGGCGACGCCCTCCCGGACATGGGTGGGCGCGGTGAGTGGTAGATCGGTCCCGGCGTGAGAGCAGGTGTGGGGAACAGCGCTTGGAAAGGGCACCCGGGACCACAAGGCCAGGCCAGAGAGCGCATGCTCAAGGTCATGGAGGAACAGACTCAGATCCTGAAGCGTTTCGTGAAGCAGCCCGGTGAGTCTCAGGTCCCAGGTCCCCCCCACCCTCCCCGGCAGATTCAAAATTCCGTGTGCAGCAACCCCCCCTCCCCGTGCACCCTCACCTTCTTTTTCCTTCTTGGGGCGTCCAACTGTCCCCGACTCCAGTCCCTCTCCCCGCCTGGGCCGACATACGGCTGTGAGCTGTGCCTCTTTGCAGCACCTCTGGCCACATGGGCGGGGGAGGCTTCGCTGTGTTTCAGTGCACCAGACAACGCTCACTTTGCAAAGGATTCAGCACTTGTATTTACTGCTCCACCATGTCCCAGACCCGGCACCGTGGTCCCGGGCGCAGGCCTGAAAGGCACGTTCCCGATGGCATGTTGCATCGAAGGGGAGGGGCGTGACTGTAATGGGGTTTATTTCAGGGCCCCTCACAGCCTCGCTGATATTAACAGCAGCCCTTGGCACCCCTCTGGCAGTGCTAGTGCCTAGCTGCTCAAACTCTAGTGCTCCCCCCGTCCCAAGCAAACAGCCCCCCCAGTATCACACGCATTATGCAAAGTGCAACAAGCCACGATCGCCAGGGGAATATTGAGCTCAGGGAGGTGCAGCCTGCCGCAGAGACCCCCGCCTCCACCGTCAGCCTCCCAAAGGCGCATTCCACCACCACGTGGCACCTGCTCAGCCAGCTGTTCAAATGCTCCTTACCGCTCTCCAGGTGACCCCCGGGCAGTTTCACGAGCCAGGGCTGCAAGGGGCGCTTCGGTCTCCCGGGGCACGTCCACACGCCCCACCGCAATCGTGTTCTGGAAAGAAAGCCCCCCTCCCCCCCCCACCTGCAGCTTTCTGGACAGACCAGTGTTCCTGCAGCGGCGGGCGCCATGCGCCTGTCCAGACCCCTGCGCTGGTGTCTGTGGAACGCCCACGGTGATCCACCAGCGCCCGCGGCACCATCACGCGGAGCCCCGCCCGTTGATGTGCTTGGTGTCAAGGCGAGCCGGCGTGTGTGGGCCGCCTATGGGCCCCCGCTGGGAACTTGCACGTCCGCAAAGCCAGCCACCCCGCCAGGCATGTTTCACAGGCGTCCGAACAGAGCCCGTGTGTGGCCCTGCACAGCGCCGACAGCAGACTGCCCTCCAGACGGACTCGCAGTGAGGCCGCCAGCAGGGGAAGGACGGGCAAAGGGGGCCGTTGCCCCGGGCCTGCTGATTTCAAGGGACCCAGGACTCCCAGCTGTTGCTAATGGAGCTGCAGGCCCTTTAAATCCCCATCAGAGGGGCGCACTCCGGGCAGCGCTAAGAGCGGGGCGGGGAGCAGCGCTCTCCGGGTGGTGCCGAGGGCAGCCGGGGCCCAGCGCGGTGCAGGGCTGAGCTGCCCCGTGCAGCTGCTCTGAGAGGGCCGCACGCGATGGCAGGGGCTGCTGTCCAAGTCACGCACCCTGTCAGGCTCCCCAGTCACTTCAGTGAGTGGGGGCTGGTAACTGAAAACCGGGCTCAGCCCAGCGGTGCGAAGAGGGGATGCAGGACAACAGCATTCAAGGCCTACGCCCGCGCTGAGCCCTCACTCCATCCATCTGTCAAGCGACCCGCCTCCATAGACATTCTCTGCCGCTCCAGCAGCCCCCGAAGGCTGGGAACAGAAACTTCCCCCGGCCTTTTAATCAGCCCGGGGCAGCGCCGCCTGCAGAGGAGAATCTTAAAATGCCGCTTTCTTTAGCCAGAGAGCGCGTGGGGGCCAGGCAGGAGGGCAGGCGGGGAGGGGCAGAGTGAAAATGCCCCCACTAGAAAGATCTGACTCAGAAGTAACAGTTCCGATATTCTAATGAGCCGTGTCACGTCAGAAGTAATTTATTCATGGCAAGCCGATGCCGTTGCCATGGAGAGCGTAATAGAAACACTTTTAAAAATCCAGTCTATTGAGGAGGAAAGCGTCTGACAAAGGAGCAGGGAAAAGGGGCAGTGTGCAGAGGAGAGAAGCCGACAGTGACTAGGGATGGGCCAAGAGAAGCCTCCTGCAAAGCAGAAGTAAAGGGCCCGATCTTACTTACTCCTGGCTCAGGAGGCCAGTGGCATCAGGCTGGATTCAGAAGGCTTTACCTCTGTAACCCTTCTGCTAGATGGAGCCAGCAGCAGCCAGGCTGGGTTCAGTATCTAGGGGTTCCTCCCCATCCATCCCACCCAGAGCTGGCTCCAGCCCCCACCCTGTAACCTGGGAAATTCACACCCCATCCCTGGGCGCCTCTGTGGGGCAATGCTCCCCCCTCCTCAGCACAGCGTCCCAGTGTGGAAAAGATTTGTTTAATAAAAGGGAGGGGAGTAACGTGGCATTAATTTGGGAAAACACCCAAACCGGGCACCATCGGGCTGCTCTCCGCTCTGCCGCTGCCCACCGCACCGCCGCTGTCCTGCCAGCTGCTCACTCTGCTGCACCGCCACCCAGCCGCACGCTGCTTCCACCAGCTTGGAGTGGATTTGGCGCTGAGCAAGTACTAGTGACTTCAGCCCTCGGCCCAAAGCCCAGTCCAGCCCCAAGAAATTGCAGCCTTCAGTGAAGTACGTTTAAAATAATAAAACAGACTCTGCATGGAGCCTATAGCTGAACCGGGGGGAGAAGCAGGTGGAACCAGTCTTACAGCTCTCGGCTGGAGGGGACAGAGCCTGCTGATTCAGAGTCCGGCCTGCCCCCGTTTAACCTCACAGGGCCCTGGAAGTGGAGCCTCTGTCCATCCAAGTTTCTTTACACTGACTGTCTCTCTCCTTTGGACTTGGTTAAACCCCGTCTGGCTTTTCTGCTTCCCCACAATAATTGCAGCCTTGGTGACCATATTTCACAATTCCTGCACTTGGTGTTGACGCAATTTGTGACTCCACAGCAGCCAAATTGATTACAATGGGCAAAACCAAGGCTGCGCCCGTTGAATATGTAGCAGAGCAGAGCAAACAGAAGCAAACGGTATTTACATGCACACGCCCAGAGTTGCAGGTGCTACAGGACCACCTGTTGGGTTTTAGAGCTACAGACTCACGGGGCTGCCCCCGAGACTTTTAAACGGAGAGTGTTTCCCTGCGCTGTGCCAGGTTAAGCACAGACTTTCTTCCTTTGTATCGCCACCATAATTACAGACATTGCAATTAGTTTTCACGCAATTTGTGACCCAGCAGCCGCCAAGTTGATTACGATGAGCAAAACACCGCTCCATCAGCTGCATAGCCAGCACTTCTAAGCAACGCAGGAGCAACCTGCTTACATGGACACACCAGGGGTTTCTCTCCCCTTCCAGCTGGCTGTAATGGAAGCACTTATTCAAACCCTGCTTCCACCTCCCTTCCCCATTTCTACCCAGCAAACCAAGCACCCGCAGCGGCAGGAAGCCCTGTGCTCACTTCACAGTGAGCAGGGATTGCAATTCGCGAGCCGCAGCTCCACAAAACAAGTCACCGCAGGGAATCGCCTCCATAGTGAGTAGCAAAACTCTCTGCCCACCCTTCCCTGGCCCTGTGACTTGGGCGCTTAAGAGCTATTTCGTGGGGGGTGTCAGAGCTTAGCGCACACCAGGGGGCAGCTTCCCTGTCTCCATAGGATCCAGCAAGCTCAGGGCTGAAGGCTTAGCAAGAGACAGGCTCCCTCTGGGGCACATGGCGATCTGGAGCACCGCACTTCTCTTCACGTTTGCTTTTCCTTTGAACGTTTAACTGAGTCTCACTTATTCTTTCTAGGAGGCTGGGGGTGGGGGAACGAATCTGCATTATGATGAATCAGAAGTTTTGTGAGGACTAGGACTTGAACAGGGTTCAAGAAAGAACTAGATCAATTCCTGGAGGACAGGTCCATCAGTGGCCATTAGCCAGGGTGGGCAGGAATGGTGCCCTGCCGCTCTGTTTGTCAGAGGCTGGGAGTGGAAGACAGGGGAGGGATCACTGGACGGTTCCGTTCTGTTCACTCCCTCTGGGGCACCTGTAGGAAGTCAGGATACTGGGCTAGATGGACCTTTGGACTCACCCAGTTTATGTTCTTCGTCTTTTGCTGCAGCCGAACAACACCCCCAAACTGACCCCACCAACAGCCTCTTCTTCCAAGTGCGGCCAGCTGCCTTGGCTCTCCCGTGCGCCGGAGCTGCACGGACTTGTGCCCCTGTAAGAGAGCACAGTCTGGCTCATCTGCTGCATGGCCCTATCTGGATGCCCTGCTTGGTGTCCCCCTCTCAAAGTGCCCCATGGCTCAGTGACACTGTCAGCCCAGCTTGGCACGCCAGATTTACCCGGGGTAGCTGAATAAGGACGCAGGATTCAGCGCAGGATTTCAGGGTGGGGCTTGGAGACATGAGGATGGTGGAGAAGTTGGTTCAAGCAGCTTTCGTGGTGATACAATCTCACACTGCCCCCGGAACGAAACCGATTCCTGCGCGGTGGGCATGGAGGATATTGTACTCGCTCTGCACCGGGCCTGCCGTCCTCTTCTGGGCCAAACGGTGTCTGCGGCCAGCGTGTCTCAAAGGGTTTTGGCTCAGGACCCTTCTGCATGTTTTGATGGCTTGTTGTGGCCAGAGGCCCCTCCAGTATGTTCCCAGACCCAATTTGCCTTCCCCACAGGGGTCCTCCTGAGGACGGGGCCAGGGCTCAGATTCCAGCCACTGTGTGAACAGGTGGGAAACCCACCTACCCCCCTCCAGCAAACAGAGGAAAGGCAGCGTCCCAAAAACACAACCCACCCCCATGGCCCATGCGGGCAGAGGGTAAGGAGCAGCAGAGGATTTGGGACTGGGAGGTGTAAGGGGAAGGCCGGATAAGCAATGGGGGCAGAGGTGTGTAGGGTGCTGTGGGGGCCGGAGGGAGGAGTGGGAAGCCGATAGCCCCCCAAAACACTCACCCCCACATCTCATGGGCCACAGAGGGTAAAGTGGTGGGGGGTGGGGGTAAAGTGAGGTTCTAGGGGAGGAGTGTAGGGGCAGCAGGGGCGTAGGTAGAGTGGGAGGGGGGCAGATCAGAGGGGCAGTTGCCTGGCCATGGGAAAGGGGAACATCGGGGGGCCTGTTCTGGGACGTGGGGGCAGGACAGGCAGGTCTGGAAGATGGGGAATGGCAGTCACCAGAGAACATGACACCAACTGCTCCCCCCAGCTCCCAGCCCTGGGTGCTGCAATCCAGTCACCCAAACTTGGCCCAGCATGATGTAGAGCGACCGGGCCAGTCTTGAGCCCCACTGGGACCCCAACCAGCAGGTCCCAGTGCCCGGAGGGGGGGCAGGGCCTAGTCAGCCCTGTGCGTCCGCCGCACGTCCCGGTGACCTCACAGGCGGAGAAGCGCGGGGGTAGCGCACGGCTCTCGGAGTCACTTGTGCGGTGCACGGGGCACGCTGTGCGGCATCTGATGCTACTAACCGCCCTGTGGCCGTGGCGAGGCAGCCCAGTCACCGACCAGAACCTCCGTGGTGCTAGGGGTGCCCAGGGACGGCTCTGCCCCCACGAACTCCCCGTCGCCTAGACAAGAGAGCGCAGGAGCTGACGGGCCCAGGGGAACACCGCTGCTCAGCGGATGGGCCGAGGCAGCTGGGAGAAGGGATCCGTGTGACGCTGCACAGACACAGCCCTCGCGTGGGCCCTCGAGCAATCCTAGGGCCGTGCAAATCCGCTTCCCAGCTGCAGCCCCCCCTCACTAGCCTCAGCTGGGGGGTGCGGGGGCAGAAGGAAAGAAGGGCCTCCTCATATCCCACCAGGGGACCCTCTGAGCCAGGGCTGGCGCCTGTTGGTGGGGCTGAAGGGACGCTCCTGCCCTGCTGTGGAGATAGGAGATCTGCAGCACCAGCCCCGCCCGTCGGGCACTGGCCAGCGTCAGCCATGGGGCAGGGCAGCAGCGGGACCTCGGTTCTGACCCTGCCTGGCTGTTTCTGTGCTGCCGCCTGGCTCCCTCCCTCTCAGCGTGGGGGGGCGATTGCGGCGCTTTGCAGGCGGCCACGGCAGGTGCTGTATTTCCCTCGGCAGCGCTGGGAAGCCGCAGGAGACGCCCATTGCCTGGCTAATGAGAAAGGTCCAGTGAGGAGAAGCTGAGACAGATTAAGCCTTGATAGGAGGTGACATGCTGGCAGCTGCAGGACTCCGGCCAGGATTAGCTGCACGTAGGGAGCCTTGTCTCAGCGGGATCTACGAAACCTGCCGACACCGTAATGAATTGGAGCCTGGCCTGAGAGAGACACGCGCACTCGCTTGCATGGGGACGCTTCTCCCTCACTAGGCGGGGCGCAGCCAGGCCCCTCCCGTGCTTTCGCCACAGAGGCCTGCTTCTAGGGGTTGTTCTTTCACCTGTCCTGGGAAATGGGGACAGGCTGCCTCACTAGCACACCGCCTGACACTCGGACACACCACCCCATGCTCAGAGAGACCGCCTCACGCTCAGACAGACCACCTCATGCTCAGGCACATCGCCTGACACTCAGACACACGGCCTGATGCTCAGACACACCGCCTGACGCTCAGACACATGGCCTGAAACTCAGACACACGGCCTGACACTCAGACAGACCACCTCATGCTCAGGCACACCGCCTGACACTCAGACACACGGCCTGACGCTCAGACACACCGCCTGACGCTCAGACACACGGCCTGAAACTCAGACAGACCGCCTGACACTCAGACACACGGCCTGACACTCAGACACACCGCCTGATGCTCAGACACACGGCCTGACACTCAGACAGACCACCTCATGCTCAGGCACACCGCCTGATGCACAGACACACCTTGTGATGCTCAGACAGACTGCCTGAAGCTCAGACACACCACCTGACGCTCAGACACACCGCCTGATGCTCAGACACACCTTGTGATGCTCAGACAGACTGCCTGACGCTCAGACACACCGCCTGACGCTCAGACACACCTTGTGATGCTCAGACAGACTGCCTGATGCTCAGACACACCTTGTGATGCTCAGACAGACTGCCTGATGCTCAGACACACGGTCTGACACTCAGACACATGGCCTGACGCTCAGACACACGGCCTGACACTCAGACACACGGCCTGACACTCAGACAGACCGCCTGATCCTCAGACAGACCGCCTGACACTCGGAAACACCACCCCATGCTCAGACACACCGCCTCACGCTCAGACAGACCACCTCATGCTCAGACACACCGCCTGACACTCAGACACACGGCCTGACGCTCAGACAGACCGCCTGACACTCAGACACACCGCCTGACGCTCAGACACACCACCTGACGCTCAGACACACTGCCTGATGCTCAGACACACCGCCTGACGCTCAGACACACCACCTGACGCTCAGACAGACCGCCTGATCCTCAGACAGACCGCCTGACACTCGGAAACACCACCCCATGCTCAGACACACCGCCTCACGCTCAGACAGACCACCTCATGCTCAGACACACCGCCTGACACTCAGACACACCGCCTGACGCTCAGACACACCACCTGACGCTCAGACACACTGCCTGATGCTCAGACACACCGCCTCAGTTTGTTTTGAGGCCCAGCCAGATGAGAACAAACTTCCCCCGAAAGGGCAGGGGCCTTATGGTTGCTAAGTAACCAGGTGGCATCGTTCAGCTCTGGCTCCGGGTTCCGTGGGGTCCAACGGCGCGGAGCAGGGAGGGAGGCGCTTGTGGACTGTGGGTGCGTCCCGCCCCAGCTGCTCACTCCCGCACCCAGGGCCCCAGGGAGAGGCTGCACAGCGGGGCAGAGCGGGGCTCGCCCGGGGAGCGGACACGATGGCCACTATGGAGGAAGAGGACCTCTCGGAGTATTTCCGCATGCAGTACGGGCAGAAGCTCCTGAAGCTGCTGATGTGAGTAAAACGCTCCTTCCCCCCCACCTCCACCTTGGCCTCCCCGCTCCCGCTTTGGCCTTCCCCTCGCCTCCCCCCTTCTGTGGCCTTCCACCATCCATCCCACCCTCCTCTGCTCCGCACACCCACCTCCTTCTCTGCTCCCCCCACTCAGCGCTGCCACCCCTTCCCTCCTGGTCTCTCCACCATCTCTCCCTCCCCCAACCTCTCCTCCTGCCTGGCCACCAGCCCACAATTCACTCTCCGCGCTCCTCGGCTCCGTCCACACAAAGGAGGGGCTCTGTCCTGGCAGCCCAGACCCCACGTGAGCAACTCAGAGCCTGCAGGCCACGGGCCGCCCGAAAGGCCAGGCCACGTCCCCGACGCTGAGCAGGCAGCCCTGAGCTCCGGCGAATGCTTCTGTATCTTTGCGGCAGGAAATTCCCAGCCACGGAGGAGCAATCGCCATCGCCGTCCATTCGGCTGCTGGAGAAGAAGAAAGAGGCGGCGCTGGTGCACAGGGCTATGGAGGCTCAGAAGGAGGTGAGAGAAGGGAGCCGGGCAGTGACTGCTGTGGCAGGGCATCGTCAGAGCCAGGCACACGCTGCGCGGCTCCCCCAGACTGGCTGGGGTCTCCGGGAGGCACAGCACAGAAGCCGACCCACTGACCTCTGGCCCTGCTCGGGACTGGCAGGGCGGGGGAGCACCAGCTGTGGGCGCCAGAGCGGGGTCACTGGAGCAGAGCTCGGGCTCACCTCTGCCTGGCGCCGTGTCCCCGCAGGCATTCCGGACGAGGATGGAGGCCCTGAATAACCGATGGGAGGAGCTCGGTGCTAAGGAGATTCAGCTGAAGGCTTATATCAAGAAATTTGAGCAGTTCATACAGGTACAGCCAGTCCAGCAGCACTCACACAACCCGCCCTGTGCTGTAACACAGCCGCCTGTTCCCATTACACCTGGAGGGCTGCTCCGTGAGACACCCGCACACACGCTCCTGCGCTGTAACACAGCCGCCTGTTCCCATTACACCTGGAGGGCTGCTCCGTGAGACACCCGCACACACGCTCCTGCGCTGTAACACAGCCGCCTGTTCCCATTACACCTGGAGGGTTGCTCCGTGAGACACCCGCACACACGCTCCTGCGCTGTAACACAGCCGCCTGATCCCATTACACCTGGAGGGCTGCTCCGTGACACACATGCACACCTGCCCCTGAGTTGTCCCCATTACATCTAGAGGGTTCCTCCATAATACACCCACATACATGTCCCTGATCTGTACAATAGCTGCCAGTTCCTGTTGCAGCCGGAGGGATGCTCCGTGATACACCCGCACACACACCCGAGCTGTACACAGAGCGTATAGAGCAGGAATTGATGTTTCAGTGCAGGAGCTGCACCTTTATCCCCCAGAGCCTCCGCTCTAGCCCCTTCCCTCTGTATCGCAGCCAGAGAAGGACTCAGGAGGGCTGTCTGGGGTGGGTGTCTCTATGTTGCCGGGAGCCTACAAGAGCGGCTCCATCATGCCCAGCTCTCGTGGCATCTCCGGTAAAGCCTCAGCCAACATTCTCCTCTGGGGCGGTGGCAGGAAGTTCCCTGCAGCCCTCCCTAGCCTAGGACCAGGTGCCAATGGCCATGGCAGTTACGGGACCCCAGCCCAGCTGCTGGTGACTGGCTAGCTCCATTGCTGCCCATTGGCACAGGCCTGGCTCCTCCAGGCTTTTCTTCCTCTCCTCCGCCCTGTCGTAGTCTCTCTCCTCTTCCAAGCGCTGCTGGTGTTGGAGGGGCGTGGGGCTGGGCAGGACATGTCCCCTCGTGGTGCGGTCACATCGCTAACCTCCCACATCCCTTGTCTGGGACTTCCTTTCCGGGGCGGGGCGTTCCACGCGGTGGCGGGGCGTTGCTAGGAAAATGACCAGAAGCGAATTCGAGCCCTGAAGAAAGCCAACAGGGAGAAAGAGCTGAAGAAGCAGAGGGTGAAGGAGTTGGCCAAGGCCAGGCTGGACATGGCGGTCCTTAAACAGGAGCACCAGCGGCTCTACAACAAGCTGCAGCAGTACTCCATCTTCAGAAACTACCTGGAGAAGGTGGTTGAGGTGTCGGAGGTGAGCGTGGACCCTACGGGCCCCCACATGCGGAAGGGACCGTGGGAAGGGGCCAGAGTCTCGGGGAGATGAGGCAAAGTTCAGGGTCCCCTGCGGAGGTGCAGAGAGCGTAGGGAAGGTTTTCCTGGCGCTAGAAGGGAGCAGGGCCGTGTGGGAGGGACTTCGGGAAGGGGCTGCAGGTCTGAGCTGAGTGGAGGTGGGACCCCTGGGTCCTGGCCAAGGGGAGGAAGCGGAGGCTGGGGGAGCGGAGATGTGTGCCGAGGGATGCGCAGGCTGGGGGAGGGAGGATATTTCCCGGGCATAGGGGCGAGGACGATGCTGGGACAGAGACGTGCTGGGGTGCTCGGCTCGCCTAGGGCGGATGTGCTAGTCACCCCTGCTCTTCCCGGCCTGGGCACCGGTGCCACCAGGAGGCAGCGCACTAGGCTCCCATGTGCCAGGCTGGGCCATGAGGCAGTAACGCCAGGTGCGCTGTGCTGCAGTTTGAGGAGATCCGGGAAGTCATTGGCCGGTACAAGACGCTGGTGGGCATGCACCAGGACCTCGTGCAGTCGGCGCAGGAGGGGCTGGAGATGATCGAGCAGGCGAAGGTGCGCCTGGCGCACTACACGGAGGAGAAGGACGATGAGATCCTGAAGCACAACAACGAGCTGGCACGCCTGCAGATGCGCTTCGACCATGCCCGCAGCGATGTCATCGTCTGGGTAAGGGGGATCCCCGGACAAGGGCCCCGAGGCAGCCCTCTCCCTCCTCCCACCCAGGGAACTCTCCCAGCTTGCTGGGCCAGGGTGTGTGGGCAGCAAGATTCTGCCACGCTGTTTGCCGGGTGGGTGCCCATCCCGACCTGCTGGGGCACCCGGGGATCCCACCACAGGCCATGAGTTTCAGGGGGCCACTGGGTCAGAAATCATTGACGTTAACTCTTGTGCACAGTATAAGCGTTCCACCAACTCGCTGTCACGCCGGGCTGCGGCAAACCCAAATGCCTGGCTTGGTTCTGCAGGGTGACTAAGCGAACGTGATTTAAGAGAGGCTGAAACCGACATACGGCCCGGATCCCTCAGAGTCCCGAACCACGGGCCAGTGGGACTCCACCCAGGCAACGCATGAGGCACGTGAATCGGGGTCACACTCAGGGGTGCCTGGGTGTGACACTAAAGCCATTGCATGACGTGGGTGCGATCTGGCTAATTTACACCAGGCTGCTGGGAAATAGGAGACCTATTTGCTCCCATCCAGTCTATCCCCCAGGGCCCAGGCTGGATCGTCCCCCACAGGCTGGCCTCCAAGCCTTTAATTAATGGAACTGTGAAGACCTTGAGTCTTGGGGCTGTCAGCAGGCCCTTGGGTGAGGATCCTGGGCTAACCTCTGAGTGGATATGTTCAGCCTTTTCTTTGATCAACCGTAATCCAGGACTCCAACTGATACCCCTCGATTCGCCCCTTTCTCCTCCCTCTCTGCTGGTTATACTCTTCAGATACGTGCAGGCAGTAGCCTTGCTCCTCCCAGGTCCTGTCTGGTAGCCAGGGCCCTGAGCATACTGGGATGATGCGCCTGAGTAAATAGCTGCCTAATTCAGAAATGGCCAAAGAATCGTGCTCTGCAATCCGAGCCTTCATTGGCCACCACAAGAAGCGGCTCTCCAGCTGTGGTGGCGCGTCGGGGTCCCCCGCCTCCTGCACCCCGTAATGGCACGGACAGACTCCCCCAGCCAGTAGAACAGAGGGAGTTTATTGCTCCTCCAGGATACAGCACAGCACAGATGTCATCTGGTCACAGGGCAGGCCTAGGATGCCTCAGCCCCCCTTGAGATGGGGGAGCCTGGGCCCCTAAATCCCAGCCTGCTGCTTAGGCTGCTTCCTCCATGATCCCAGACAGAAACTAAAACTCTCCTCCAGCCCTGCCCCCAGCCAGGGGCGGCATCCACCTTCCTTGTTCCTCTCCTTGGGGGGTAACCGGTCGAACAGGTTCCCTCCCTGTCCCATCAGCGACTCGGCTGGGCCGTGGTGCAGGCAGCAGCCAGTGGGGGTCACCCACAGCCCCAGCCCAGCAACCAGCAAGGTACCCGCACTACGTCACACCAGCCCTGGGAAGGAACCCTCCCAAAGCAGCCAGCCTGTCTTCTCATGCAGCAGGCTCCTTCCCCATTTCCAGTCCTGGTCCAGTTGTGCCATTACCCCTGGGAGCAGCCCCGGCTGCGCTCGGAGCCTTCACGACGGCTCACAGCCCCGAGCCGAGCCTCTGCCAGGGTAAATGGAAGGGGAAGGGCAACTCCATGCCCAGGCACGTCCCAGGGGAGAGCGGCTCCGCCCTGGGAGCTGACGGGCGGCTGTCGAGCTGGCACGTCCCGGGTTTCGCCAGGCTCCCTGCTGAGCCACGAGGCTCCCTGCCCTCTCTCCGCAGGAGTCCCGCTGGGCCCACATCCAGAACACGGCCGCCAAGAAAACCCTCATGCTGGGCACCATCAAGATGGCCACCCTGAACCTCTTCCAGGGCGTGAGCAAGCAGCTGAAGGAGACCTTGAACGTGTCCGTGGAGGACACCCACAAGCAGCTGGACATGGTACAGCCCCACTGACGCCCGCCCCTGGCCCCCAGCTCAGCGCGGGAGAGCAGAGAGCATCTGGCTCCTCGCCCCACCCTGCAGGGGGCGCTCTGGGGCCGGCCGGGCTGCCCATGGCGGAGCAGAGGGGTGAGGAGCAATAGATGAGCCTGGAGCCTGAGCTGACGGGGGCAGCGCAGGGGAGGGGCGGGTCTATTTGTGGGTGATCTGGGCCGGTGGGTGGCTGCACTGGCTACAAATTCCTCGCGGGTCTGGGCCATCGCTGCTCACGTTCATTAGCTGGCTCCCTGCTCTCAAACACTGGCCCCAGAGAGCCGCCCCACTCGCTCTGAGCTGGGGGTGCAAATGCCCAGGCCTCCTTCACAGCCCTATTTACAGCCCTGGGCCAAACACCTGCCATTCCTGCTGCAAAAGCCATTCCCAGCCAGCCCAACCCTCCTGCCCCGTCTCTCCTCTCCCCCCAGATCCAGCAGTTCATCCAGGACCTCTCTGACATCTGGGCAGAGGTGAAAAAGAAGGAGGTCCAGAACCGATCCATGGCAGCCGTGCCCAAGGACGTGTAAGGGCCACACCAGCTCCCCCAGTCCTGCCTGGGGGAGGCTCAGCCAGCTGAGACAGGAAAGGGACGGAGCCCCCAGGGATGCTGCAGACGGCGCCAGCGCTCTCCATCGTCCTGTGCAAAGAGCCCGTCCACGATATCAGACAAAGCATTTTCACGGCGTTTGCTCCTCGGTTACACACAAACCAGCCCAGAGCAGAGTCCGGGCATTGCCGTCCGAAATAGAGATTTGGATCCACCAAAGTATTTCACAAACTCTTCCTGAAACTCCAGACGGCTCCTTCCAACAGTCTCAGCGTGTCATTTACCGGGGCTGCAAGCGAGTGTGGACCAGGCTTAGCGGTTAATCTAGGCGCCTACAGGGCGTCCCCGCTATAAGTCGCCCCAGTACCTATCGGTTCCTCGCTGGCGTCGTTGCTGCCGGTAGGAACCGATCCATTATAAGTCCTCTCATTCCCCGCTCTTACGTGGCACAACCCCCCACCGCTGCACCGCCTGTCCTGGTGACCGATGCGGCCGGATGGCTTTGGATGGGGGGGAGCAGGAGAGGAATCTTTCCCGTTGCTACAGCCCCCTCCTCCCCAGGGTCCCATGTGCAGGGACTGCGGCGTTCACCACCCCTGGGAGAGGAGGCGGCAGTTCGGCCCTGTCTCCGCTGCCACGGGGCACAGAGCCGGCCCAAGCCACGGGCCTGGGGCGCCCCATTGTAGGGCGCTGCGCGGGGCTGCCGGACTGAACGGGGGCGGCGCCACGCTCCCAGGGCCCGGGGCGCATGAATGGCTCAGGCCAGCCCTGACTGGGCAGCAAGGAAACGCTCACTGCTAGGCCTGCTGACCAGCACCAGGGCTCAGGGCCTTGGTTTATATCCCCTCTCCCCGCTGATGGTTCCACCTGCTCGGGCTTGGGGGCAGCATCCAGAGGGGCACAAGGAAGAACCAGGAGCCAGCTGCAACAGCTCGTCTCCCCCGAGCCAGGCCTGCTCTGGGGGCACGGGAGCAACCCCCCAAGGGGGCTTCCTGCACCCCCGGCAGAGCCCCTATCAGGGCTCTAAGCCCTGGAACTGCCCCTTGCGACAAGTTCTCCTGGAACAGCCGCCAGCCAGGAGCCAGCGAACCCCAGGTCCACCACTGGGCCCTCCCAACAGAGCCCACAGCCGCCCACACAGAGCCCCTGCCAGGCTGGGGAGAGCCGTGGGGGGCTGGGCTGCAGGCAGAGGGGAGATACGGGGGCAGCGTTACGGTGGGGGGGGGGCAGATGGTGGCAGAGGGGAGGGCAGAGGGGCTCAGAGGAGCAGTGTTACGGTGGGGGGGGCAGATGGTGGCAGAGGGGAGGGCAGAGGGGCTCAGAGGGGCAGCGTTACGGTGCGGGGGGGCAGAGGGGCTCAGAGGGGCAGCGTTACGGTGGGGGGGGCAGAGGGGCTCAGAGGGGCAGCGTTACGGTGGGGGGGCAGAGGGGCTCAGAGGGGCAGTGTTACGGTGGGGGGGGCAGAGGGGCTCAGAGGGGCAGTGTTACGGTGGGGGGGGGTAGAGGGGCTCAGAGGGGCAGCGTTACGGAGGGGGGGGGTAGAGGGGCTCAGAGGGGCAGCGTTACGGAGGGGGGGGCAGAGGGGCTCAGGGGGGCAGCGTTACGGTGCGGGGGGGCAGAGCGGCTCAGGGGGGCACCATGCTCCTCAATGGAATTTTCCATCAATCTCCTGCCAGCGCAGCTCCCGCTTGCCGCGGCCTGTCCGGGGGCGTCCAGCCGGGTCTCCCATTCCCGCAGCTTCGTGGGCGCTCAGCCGAGAACGTCCTTGAACAGCTGCCCCGCTCGCGCGGCACGAGGCAGGTCCAGCCTTGACACTCACAAGGGAGCCTTGGCCGAGAGCTCCGGAGCCTCAGGGCCTGCCCGGGCGAGGGAGCCGTCTCTCCCCACCGATTTCGGCCGGCTCTGGAGCAGAGGCTGAGAACGCAGGTCTCACCGCCTGTGCGGCAGACTCAGCTCTGCATGGGGCAGAGACAAGCCCCCCAGACCTGGCCCAGCTCCCTGCTGCACAATGGAGGGTTGCGAGGGAGGGAGGTGCCCTGGCGCTTCCTGGTGGGGGCTGCCAGCCCGAGCAGGCCATGTGCTGAGTAGCTCAGGGAGGGCCGATGGCGATGGGGTCGGACATTGGGGAATCACTCTCACTGGGGTGCCAGAACCAGCGGGGCAAGCGCCCTTCGGGGATGCTCCGGGCTGATTGGTCCTGCCACAGGCAGGGAGGAGGCGTGATGAGCTGCCGAGGCCCCTTCCGGCTCTGCACCGCATGCTCACTTACACCACTGTGAATCCAGCCAGCTGCACTGGACCAGGTCCTTGGCCCGGGCTCAGTCCCTGTTGGGCTGCAGGAGAGAGCCTGGCTAGAGGGGAATCCCCGAGAGCACAGTCAGGTTACACCCTCTACCCCCACCCCCATTCTGGTCCGGGCTGGAGGGAGGTTGGGGCCCGGGCTAGAGCCAGCTGCGTTCTCGGGAAATGCTGCCATGAGGATCACTCGAGCCCCTGTACGTTACAGCAGCCCTGTGGCTGCTCTGGCTTACGCCAGGGCCCAGTCGGGCTCCCGCAGAAAGCCCCACCCTTGCCTCCTGCCCCTCGTGATGGGTGCACTTGGGTTCAAGCCCACTCGGCTTCCTCCACGTTTACATCGTGTAAGAGCCGGGATGGCTCCGGAGGCCTGGTGGGCGGAGGGGAAGGCCCGGTGCCGGCAGGGGAGGAAACGTGCCCGAGGCAGGTTAGAACCGGGGAGTCGTGGCTCTGGTTCTGTGCTCGCGCCCTGAGCCTGAACCCCCACTGCAGTGAGCCCAGCCCCCGGTGGCACGTCAGCAGCATCACGCTGGCGCAAGGCCGCTGGGCACCCGGCCCTCGGGGGCTCTCCCACCCCGCGCGGGCATGTCAGCTGGGACCAGTCTCTGCTGGGCCCCTCTTGCAGCAGCATCATGGCACGAAGCAGCCACGCTGACGAGCTCCCGTCCGTTTCTGAGCCATGCATGAGCTCCAGCTCCACTGCCCATGCGCCCTGCAGAGCCTGCCCCGTGCAGGGCCCGTCCTGGGTCTGTTTCCTGGCAGGGAGGCGAGGCGAGCTGCAGAAATCCCTCCCTTGTGACCGGGTTTGTCAATCCCCTCTCCCAGCCTGCAGCCCCGGGCTCTGTGTACCTCGGACCATCGAGCTGCTCCCACGGAACGATGGGTCCCGTCACGCGTCCAGCTCCCACGTCAAAATCTGGGGCTTTATGTTTCTAACCTCTCAGCAGAGGGCAGAGATTCTGCCTAAATCCGCAGCTCTCTGGCCGCCCGCCACGTGCTCCGATCAGCGTCCCTCTCCGGCCCGAGAGGTTTCCCGATGGGGAGTGTCTGTGAGGGGCGAGTGGGAAATTCCTTCCAAAAGCAGAATGTTTCCCATGACAGGAAGCCAAAAGGGACCAAATCCCCAGCTGGAAGCAGCCAGAGCCGCTGTCTGGCCTGGGGCATGTCAGGAGCAGGGTGAAAATTACCCTGCTTGGCAGAGGAGAGACTGGAGTAAGGAACTGATGCATTGCTGGGCCATTGCCTGCACTTGGGGGAAGACTTGCTGCTCTGGCGCCTCCTGCTGGTAGCACCGGGCAATTAGTCCTTTCCTCAGCCGGGCGCCTCCTGCTGGTAGCACCGGGCAATTAGTCCCTTCCTCAGCCTGGCGCCTCCTGCTGGTAGCACCGGGCAATTAGTCCTTTCCTCAGCCGGGCGCCTCCTGCTGGTAGCACCGGGCAATTAGTCCTTTCCTCAGCCGGGCGCCTCCTGCTGGTAGCACCGGGCAATTAGTCCCTTCCTCAGCCGGGCGCCTCCTGCTGGTAGCACCGGGCAATTAGTCCTTTCCTCAGCCTGGCGCCTCCTGCTGGTAGCACCGGGCAATTAGTCCCTTCCTCAGCCTGGCGCCTCCTGCTGGTAGCACCGGGCAATTAGTCCCTTCCTCAGCCGGGCGCCTCCTGCTGGTAGCACCGGGCAATTAGTCCTTTCCTCAGCCTGGCGCCTCCTGCTGGTAGCACCGGGCAATTAGTCCCTTCCTCAGCCGGGCGCCTCCTGCTGGTAGCACCGGGCAATTAGTCCCTTCCTCAGCCGGGCGCCTCCTGCTGGTAGCACCGGGCAATTAGTCCCTTCCTCAGCCTGGCGCCTCCTGCTGGTAGCACCGGGCAATTAGTCCCTTCCTCAGCCGGGCGCCTCCTGCTGGTAGCACCGGGCAATTAGTCCTTTCCTCAGCCTGGCGCCTCCTGCTGGTAGCACCGGGCAATTAGTCCCTTCCTCAGCCGGGCGCCTCCTGCTGGTAGCGCCGGGCAATTAGTCCTTTCCTCAGCCTGGCGCCTCCTGCTGGTAGCACCGGGCAATTAGTCCTTTCCTCAGCCTGGCGCCTCCTGCTGGTAGCACCGGGCAATTAGTCCCTTCCTCAGCCGGGCGCCTCCTGCTGGTAGCACCGGGCAATTAGTCCCTTCCTCAGCCTGGCGCCTCCTGCTGGTAGCGCCGGGCACTTAGTCCCTTCCTCAGCCGGGCGCCTCCTGCTGGTAGCACCGGGCAATTAGTCCTTTCCTCAGCCGGGCGCCTCCTGCTGGTAGCGCCGGGCAATTAGTCCTTTCCTCAGCCGGGCGCCTCCTGCTGGTAGCACCGGGCAATTAGTCCTTTCCTCAGCCGGGCGCCTCCTGCTGGTAGCACCGGGCAATTAGTCCCTTCCTCAGCCGGGCGCCTCCTGCTGGTAGCACCGGGCAATTAGTCCTTTCCTCAGCCTGGCGCCTCCTGCTGGTAGCACCGGGCAATTAGTCCTTTCCTCAGCCGGGCGCCTCCTGCTGGTAGCACCGGGCAATTAGTCCTTTCCTCAGCCGGGCGCCTCCTGCTGGTAGCACCGGGCAATTAGTCCCTTCCTCAGCCGGGCGCCTCCTGCTGGTAGCACCGGGCAATTAGTCCTTTCCTCAGCCTGGCGCCTCCTGCTGGTAGCACCGGGCAATTAGTCCTTTCCTCAGCCTGGCGCCGCCTGCTGGTAGCACCGGGCAATTAGTCCTTTCCTCAGCCTGGTGCCGCCTGCTGGTAGCACCGGGCACTTAGTCCTTTCCTCAGCCGGGCGCCTCCTGCTGGTAGCACCGGGCAATTAGTCCTTTCCTCAGCCGGGCGCCTCCTGCTGGTAGCACCGGGCACTTAGTCCTTTCCTCAGCCTGGCGCCTCCTGCTGGTAGCGCCGGGCAATTAGTCCTTTCCTCAGCCGGGCGCCTCCTGCTGGTAGCGCCGGGCACTTAGTCCTTTCCTCAGCCGGGCGCCGCCTGCTGGTAGCACCGGGCAATTAGTCCTTTCCTCAGCCTTGCGCCTCCTGCTGGTAGCACCGGGCACTTAGTCCTTTCCTCAGCCTTGCGCCTCCTGCTGGTAGCACCGGGCACTTAGTCCTTTCCTCAGCCTGGCGCCTCCTGCTGGTAGCACCGGGCAATTAGTCCTTTCCTCAGCCTTGCGCCTCCTGCTGGTAGCACCGGGCACTTAGTCCTTTCCTCAGCCGGGCGCCTCCTGCTGGTAGCACCGGGCAATTAGTCCTTTACTCAGCCGGGTGCCTCCTGCTGGTAGCACCGGGCACTTAGTCCTTTCCTCAGCCGGGCGCCTCCTGCTGGTAGTGCCGGGCAATTAGTCCTTTCCTCAGCCGGGCGCCTCCTGCTGGTAGCACCGGGCACTTAGTCCTTTCCTCAGCCGGGCGCCTCCTGCTGGTAGCACCGGGCAATTAGTCCCTTCCTCAGCCGGGCGCCTCCTGCTGGTAGCACCGGGCACTTAGTCCCTTCCTCAGCCGGGCGCCTCCTGCTGGTAGTGCCGGGCAATTAGTCCCTTCCTCAGCCGGGCGCCTCCTGCTGGTAGCACCAGGCAATTAGTCCCTTCCTCAGCCTGGCGCCTCCTGCTGGTAGCGCCGGGCACTTAGTCCCTTCCTCAGCCGGGCGCCTCCTGCTGGTAGCACCGGGCAATTAGTCCTTTCCTCAGCCTGGCGCCTCCTGCTGGTAGCACCGGGCAATTAGTCCTTTCCTCAGCCGGGCGCCTCCTGCTGGTAGCGCCGGGCAATTAGTCCTTTCCTCAGCCGGGCGCCTCCTGCTGGTAGCACCGGGCAATTAGTCCTTTCCTCAGCCGGGCGCCTCCTGCTGGTAGCACCGGGCAATTAGTCCCTTCCTCAGCCGGGCGCCTCCTGCTGGTAGCACCGGGCAATTAGTCCTTTCCTCAGCCTGGCGCCTCCTGCTGGTAGCACCGGGCAATTAGTCCTTTCCTCAGCCGGGCGCCTCCTGCTGGTAGCACCGGGCAATTAGTCCTTTCCTCAGCCGGGCGCCTCCTGCTGGTAGCACCGGGCAATTAGTCCCTTCCTCAGCCGGGCGCCTCCTGCTGGTAGCACCGGGCAATTAGTCCTTTCCTCAGCCTGGCGCCTCCTGCTGGTAGCACCGGGCAATTAGTCCTTTCCTCAGCCTGGCGCCGCCTGCTGGTAGCACCGGGCAATTAGTCCTTTCCTCAGCCTGGTGCCGCCTGCTGGTAGCACCGGGCACTTAGTCCTTTCCTCAGCCGGGCGCCTCCTGCTGGTAGCACAGGGCAATTAGTCCTTTCCTCAGCCGGGCGCCTCCTGCTGGTAGCACCGGGCACTTAGTCCTTTCCTCAGCCTGGCGCCTCCTGCTGGTAGCGCCGGGCAATTAGTCCTTTCCTCAGCCGGGCGCCTCCTGCTGGTAGCGCCGGGCACTTAGTCCTTTCCTCAGCCGGGCGCCGCCTGCTGGTAGCACCGGGCAATTAGTCCTTTCCTCAGCCTTGCGCCTCCTGCTGGTAGCACCGGGCACTTAGTCCTTTCCTCAGCCTTGCGCCTCCTGCTGGTAGCACCGGGCACTTAGTCCTTTCCTCAGCCTGGCGCCTCCTGCTGGTAGCACCGGGCAATTAGTCCTTTCCTCAGCCTTGCGCCTCCTGCTGGTAGCACCGGGCACTTAGTCCTTTCCTCAGCCGGGCGCCTCCTGCTGGTAGCACCGGGCAATTAGTCCTTTACTCAGCCGGGTGCCTCCTGCTGGTAGCACCGGGCACTTAGTCCTTTCCTCAGCCGGGCGCCTCCTGCTGGTAGTGCCGGGCAATTAGTCCTTTCCTCAGCCGGGCGCCTCCTGCTGGTAGCACCGGGCACTTAGTCCTTTCCTCAGCCGGGCGCCGCCTGCTGGTAGCACCGGGCACTTAGTCCTTTCCTCAGCCTTGCGCCTCCTGCTGGTAGCACCGGGCAATTAGTCCTTTCCTCAGCCGGGCGCCGCCTGCTGGTAGCACCGGGCAATTAGTCCTTTACTCAGCCGGGTGCCTCCTGCTGGTAGCACCGGGCAATTAGTCCTTTCCTCAGCCGGGCGCCTCCTGCTGGTAGCACCGGGCAATTAGTCCTTTACTCAGCCGGGCGCCTCCTGCTGGTAGCACCGGGCACTTAGTCCTTTCCTCAGCCGGGCACCTCCTGCTGGTAGCACCGGGCACTTAGTCCTTTCCTCAGCCTGGCGCCTCCTGCTGGTAGCGCCGGGCAATTAGTCCTTTCCTCAGCCGGGCGCCTCCTGCTGGTAGCGCCGGGCACTTAGTCCTTTCCTCAGCCGGGCGCCGCCTGCTGGTAGCACCGGGCAATTAGTCCTTTCCTCAGCCTTGCGCCTCCTGCTGGTAGCACCGGGCACTTAGTCCTTTCCTCAGCCTTGCGCCTCCTGCTGGTAGCACCGGGCACTTAGTCCTTTCCTCAGCCTGGCGCCTCCTGCTGGTAGCACCGGGCAATTAGTCCTTTCCTCAGCCTTGCGCCTCCTGCTGGTAGCACCGGGCACTTAGTCCTTTCCTCAGCCGGGCGCCTCCTGCTGGTAGCACCGGGCAATTAGTCCTTTACTCAGCCGGGTGCCTCCTGCTGGTAGCACCGGGCACTTAGTCCTTTCCTCAGCCGGGCGCCTCCTGCTGGTAGTGCCGGGCAATTAGTCCTTTCCTCAGCCGGGCGCCTCCTGCTGGTAGCACCGGGCAATTAGTCCTTTCCTCAGCCGGGCGCCGCCTGCTGGTAGCACCGGGCAATTAGTCCTTTACTCAGCCGGGTGCCTCCTGCTGGTAGCACCGGGCAATTAGTCCTTTCCTCAGCCGGGCGCCTCCTGCTGGTAGCACCGGGCAATTAGTCCTTTCCTCAGCCGGGCACCTCCTGCTGGTAGCACCGGGCACTTAGTCCTTTACTCAGCCGGGTGCCTCCTGCTGGTAGCACCGGGCAATTAGTCCTTTCCTCAGCCGGGCGCCGCCTGCTGGTAGCACCGGGCAATTAGTCCTTTACTCAGCCGGGTGCCTCCTGCTGGTAGCACCGGGCAATTAGTCCTTTCCTCAGCCGGGCGCCTCCTGCTGGTAGCACCGGGCAATTAGTCCTTTACTCAGCCGGGCGCCTCCTGCTGGTAGCACCGGGCACTTAGTCCTTTCCTCAGCCGGGCACCTCCTGCTGGTAGCACCGGGCACTTAGTCCTTTCCTCAGCCGGGCACCTCCTGCTGGTAGCACCGGGCACTTAGTCCTTTCCTCAGCCGGGCGCCGCCTGCTGGTAGCACCGGGCACTTAGTCCTTTCCTCAGCCGGGCGCCTCCTGCTGGTAGCACCGGGCAATTAGTCCTTTCCTCAGCCGGGCGCCTCCTGCTGGTAGCACCGGGCAATTAGTCCTTTCCTCAGCCGGGCGCCTCCTGCTGGTAGCACCGGGCAATTAGTCCTTTCCTCAGCCTTGCGCCTCCTGCTGGTAGCACCGGGCACTTAGTCCTTTCCTCAGCCTGGCGCCTCCTGCTGGTAGCACCGGGCACTTAGTCCCTTCCTCAGCCGGGCGCCTCCTGCTGGTAGCACCGGGCAATTAGTCCTTTCCTCAGCCTTGCGCCTCCTGCTGGTAGCACCGGGCACTTAGTCCTTTCCTCAGCCTTGCGCCTCCTGCTGGTAGCACCAGGCAATTAGTCCTTTCCTCAGCCTTGCGCCTCCTGCTGGTAGCACCGGGCAATTAGTCCTTTCCTCAGCCTGGCGCCTCCTGCTGGTAGCACCGGGCACTTAGTCCTTTCCTCAGCCGGGCGCCGCCTGCTGGTAGCACCGGGCACTTAGTCCTTTCCTCAGCCTTGCGCCTCCTGCTGGTAGCACCGGGCAATTAGTCCTTTCCTCAGCCGGGCGCCTCCTGCTGGTAGCACCGGGCACTTAGTCCTTTCCTCAGCCGGGCGCCTCCTGCTGGTAGCACCGGGCACTTAGTCCTTTCCTCAGCCGGGCGCCGCCTGCTGGTAGCACCGGGCAATTAGTCCCTTCCTCAGCTGGGCGCCTCCTGCTGGTAGCACCGGGCACTTAGTCCTTTCCTCAGCCGGGCGCCTCCTGCTGGTAGCACCGGGCAATTAGTCCTTTCCTCAGCCGGGCGCCTCCTGCTGGTAGCACCGGGCACTTAGTCCTTTCCTCAGCCTGGCGCCGCCTGCTGGTAGCACCGGGCAATTAGTCCTTTCCTCAGCCGGGCGCCTCCTGCTGGTAGCACCGGGCACTTAGTCCTTTCCTCAGCCGGGCGCCGCCTGCTGGTAGCACCGGGCACTTAGTCCTTTCCTCAGCCTTGCGCCTCCTGCTGGTAGCACCGGGCAATTAGTCCTTTCCTCAGCCGGGCGCCTCCTGCTGGTAGCACCGGGCACTTAGTCCTTTCCTCAGCCGGGCGCCTCCTGCTGGTAGCACCGGGCACTTAGTCCTTTCCTCAGCCGGGCGCCGCCTGCTGGTAGCACCGGGCAATTAGTCCCTTCCTCAGCTGGGCGCCTCCTGCTGGTAGCACCGGGCACTTAGTCCTTTCCTCAGCCGGGCGCCTCCTGCTGGTAGCACCGGGCACTTAGTCCTTTCCTCAGCCGGGCGCCTCCTGCTGGTAGCACCGGGCACTTAGTCCTTTCCTCAGCCTGGCGCCGCCTGCTGGTAGCACCGGGCACTTAGTCCTTTCCTCAGCCGGGCACCTCCTGCTGGTAGCACCGGGCACTTAGTCCTTTCCTCAGCCTGGCGCCGCCTGCTGGTAGCACCGGGCAATTAGTCCTTTCCTCAGCCTTGCGCCTCCTGCTGGTAGTGCCGGGCAATTAGTCCTTTCCTCAGCTGGGCGCCTCCTGCTGGTAGCACTGGGCAATTAGTCCTTTCCTCAGCCTTGCGCCTCCTGCTGGTAGTGCCGGGCAATTAGTCCTTTCCTCAGCCTTGCGCCTCCTGCTGGTAGTGCCGGGCAATTAGTCCTTTCCTCAGCTGGGCGCCTCCTGCTGGTAGCACCGGGCACTTAGTCCTTTCCTCAGCCGGGCGCCTCCTGCTGCTAGCACCGGGCAATTAGTCCTTTCCTCAGCTGGGCGCCTCCTGCTGGTAGTGCCGGGCAATTAGTCCTTTCCTCAGCCGGGCGCCTCCTGCTGGTAGTGCCGGGCAATTAGTCCTTTCCTCAGCCTTGCGCCTCCTGCTGGTAGCACCGGGCACTTAGTCCTTTCCTCAGCCGGGCGCCTCCTGCTGGTAGCGCCGGGCAATTAGTCCTTTACTCAGCCTGGCGCCTCCTGCTGGTAGCACCGGGCACTTAGTCCTTTCCTCAGCCGGGCGCCTCCTGCTGGTAGCACCGGGCACTTAGTCCTTTCCTCAGCCGGGCGCCTCCTGCTGGTAGTGCCGGGCAATTAGTCCTTTCCTCAGCCTTGCGCCTCCTGCTGGTAGTGCCGGGCAATTAGTCCCTTCCTCAGCTGGGCGCCTCCTGCTGGTAGCACCGGGCACTTAGTCCTTTCCTCAGCCTTGCGCCTCCTGCTGGTAGCACCGGGCAATTAGTCCTTTCCTCAGCCGGGCGCCTCCTGCTGGTAGCACCGGGCACTTAGTCCTTTACTCAGCCTGGCGCCTCCTGCTGGTAGCACCGGGCACTTAGTCCTTTCCTCAGCCGGGCGCCTCCTGCTGGTAGCGCCGGGCAATTAGTCCTTTACTCAGCCTGGCGCCTCCTGCTGGTAGCACCGGGCACTTAGTCCTTTCCTCAGCCGTGCGCCTCCTGCTGGTAGCACCGGGCACTTAGTCCTTTCCTCAGCCGGGCGCCTCCTGCTGGTAGTGCCGGGCAATTAGTCCTTTCCTCAGCTGGGTGCCTTCTGAGTGCTGGGGTCTCACCCGTCCGTGCACCATGCTCTTGCTCTGGGGGTTGCTCCCAGACTGCAGCGTCCTGTTCAGGAAACAGTCTCCGGCAACGCCCACTCCAGTAGCCTTTCATCCCCCTTGTGGGGGGGGGATCGGCAGTCCTGAGTCTCTACTGCATCTGTGGCCAGCTGTGGCCTCCAGCCAAGCCTGTATGGGCCATGCCTTGGTGGCAAGGTGCAGTGCAAGGGGGGGACCCAGGCCTGCCCACTAGTCTGCCCCCCCAGGCTATGTCTACACTGTGGGGTTTTTGCGGAAGGGACTATGCAAATGATACTCTCATTTGAATATCTTCTTCCGATTCTTTTTGTGGAAGAGGTTTTGCTGCTAAAAAGCACCATGTACACGGGGCCATTTGTCAGGGGAAAAAATCAATTTTTCGCAAGCTCCCTTATTCCTCCAAGATCGCGGCTTTTTAGCAGCAAAACCTCTTCGGCAAAAAGGATCAAAAGCAGATATGCAAATGAGCATGCCATGTGCACATCCTCTTCTGCAAAAATACCGCAGTGTAGACATAGCCCCAGGGACGCTCTGGCAGCAGCCTTCTCCTACCCCCCTCTGCTCCCGGCACTGCTTCTGGTCCCCTGGGCTACTCCCCTGGCCACCTCCGCACCCTCCTGGCCCTGGTGGCAAGGCAGCAGCCTGGCAGGGATCAGGCAGAAGCCTCCCTCTCTAGCCCCCCTGAGCCTGCCCAGCCCTGCTCTCCAAAAGGTGCTTGGAGCCAGGCCCTACATGTTTCCCGGTCAGGGCCTCGCTGTCCCTCTCTCTGTGGGGCAGCATCCTATATCTAGGGCTGCCCCAGCAAGCCACCCCCTGATTGGCTCGTTACAAGCTGGCTCAGTTGTACCCACGCTGCTTCTCCCATCTCGAGTCAGAAGAAGGGCGATTTCCCCAAGGTCAGACCTGCCCACCCCCCTGTGCTCCCCTTACCCTGCCACTTTCTCAGGCTATGCCTTGGTTCGCGGCCCGCACCAGCTGGGTTCTCTCCCCGCGATCGCTGGGGCAAGGTGCAGCCCAGCAGAGGCCAGATGCCGGTACCTATCTCGATATAGCTGGTCAAGGCCAACACCCTTCCTCCCAACTGGGGCTGATCTCAGCTTGCTCCCCAGGGGGAAATTCTCCAGCGCTGGGTCCTCACTAGGACAGCAGGGTGCAGTAGCCGAGGCAAGCGAGCCCCCTATGGCGCAGGGCTCTGGTGCTGCAATACCATGCATGTGCTGCCCTCCGCTGGACGCTGGAGGGAAATGGCTTTTTGTTGTTTAGGACCGAGTAAGCCCGAGGGATTCTCCATGGTGTCTGTAACCCTTCCCACGGCCACGGGGTGTTACGGAGCCCCATGGGCCTGAGGAAGGAAAATGTGCTGGGGAAAAGCGCATGAGAATACAGCGCACCCAGGCCATGGCCCCTTGCTCCCTACACTCTGCCAGGCGCTAAGCTGGCCACAGCAGGGGCACCACCAGGAGGTACCGCATGTGAAGGTCCACAGCCGGGTAGAGTCTATTGCAAAACCACAGCCTCAGGAATCAGCCACGCTGCGATTAGTGGGGGGTCCCGGACCGTCGGGCCGGACCCAAGGAACTGCAATCAGGCATAGAAGGCAGTGTTCAGTGTTCACGCTAACCTTTCCAATCCATGTGCAGAATACATTTTGTTAGGTGCACCAAGGCAGGTGCAGATGTGCACGAGCAATGGAAACACAGGCTGCCAGCTGTGCGTGCTCTGCTAATCGGCAGGGCGGCATTCCAATCTCTCCTGGGTGGACGCCCAAGCGCCCGGTTTCCAGGGACACTAAGCTGGGCTAGGTAGGATAACTCACCGTACCAGTGACCCAGGGAAAGCAGCAGGGAACAGGGCGTTGGCGGCAGACACCCCACACCATGCTGGGCTGAAAGCCCATGTTTCTCCCTCCCACTCAGGCCGGTGCTTGCTTCCACTTAGCCCATCTATTGGCAACTGCGTGTGAGTCACGGTGCATCCATCCATCATCTTCTGTCTTGGCTTATCCTGTGGCCATCCAGAGCTCCCAGGCTAGAGAGCTTGGCCCAGATGGATGCCTGTCTTATGCTAGACAGGGAGCACATCTCTTCTGCACATTGATCTCCTTGTGGTGTTTCTCGCACACACAAAGAGCAAACAGGCACTTTGCTCTGAATTTTGGATTAAGGACAAATAACAAGAAAGAACAAAAGTAAGGTTTCCAAGCGTGTGCTTAAGAAGACGCACAGCAGCCTGCAGCCGCTCTGAGGCCAGACTGCCCAGCGGGAACTGCGTATCAGTAGAGCCCTTAGACATTCAAAGATGCAGCCTCTGGAAAACAAAAGGTTTGTCGCTTTTATGCAGGCCAGTTTCATAGCTACACGCAGCTCAGTCAAAACGCTCCCCCCTTTATCTGGCTAATGACAGAGCTGGCCTTAGCTTGGCCCTGAGGGGGTACTTCTGGCTAGGAGCGCATCTGGTCCTCCCTTGCCTAGACATAGGTCCCTACTGGTCCCACTGGTTGCAGTTAAGTTCAGTTCCACGGTATGTCTCCTCCGGGCCCTTCTACACAGGGCCGGGCTTACACCTTACAAACCCCTAAGCACAGCATCTTCAATGCCCCTCCCCACGCATGCAGCCAACCTGCAGGTTTTCATAGAATCCTAGAACCCCAGGGCCAGTAGTGACCTCAGGAGTCATCAAGTCCAACCCCCTGCCCAAGGCAGGACCGACCCAACTCAATCAGCCCGGCCAGGGCTTTGTCAAGCTGGGACTTAAACTCCTCTAGGGATGGAGACTCCACCCCTCCCTAGGGAACCCAGCCCAGCGCTTCCCCGCTCTCCTAGGGAAATAGTTTTTCCTAATATCCAACCTAGACCTCCCTCACTGCAACTTGAGACCATTGCTCCTTGTTCTGCCACCACTGAGAACAGCCTCTCTCCATCCTCTTTGGAACCTCCCTTCAGGAAGTTGAAGGCTGCTCTCAAATCCCCCCTCACTCTTCTCTTCTGCAGATTGAACAAACCAGAATCCCTCGGCCTCTCCTCATAGTTCATGTGCCCCAGCCCCCGAATCATTTTCATTGCCCTCCGCTGGACCCTCTCCAATGAGTCCACGTCCTTTCTGTAGTGGGGGAGGGGGCGCCCAGAACTGGACACAATACTCCAGATGCAGCCTCACCAGAGCCAAATAAAGGGGAATAATCACTTCTCTGGATCTGCTGAAAATGTTCCTCCTAATGCAACCTAATATGCCATTAGCCCTCTTGGCTACAAGGGCACACCATTGACTCATATCCAACTTCTCATCCACTGTAATCCCCAGGTCCTTTTCTGCAGAACTGCTGCTTAGCCAGTTAGTCTCCAGCCTGTAACAATGCTTGGGATTCTTCCATCCCAAGTTTTGCACTTCCTTAAAACAAAAAATATAAACCATTTAAATATGCATTTGGTACAATAAAAATGCATAATGAAAACCATCACATAGGTAGCTTTCACAAACCACTTTTAAGTGTACAGGTATTTGCTGGAGCACATGACCTATGAGGAGAGGCTGAGGGATTTGGGGTTGTTTAGTCTGCAAGAGAGAAGAGTGAGGGGGGATTTGAGAGCAGCCTTCAACTTCCTGAAGGGAGATTCCAAAGAATCATAGAATCATAGAATACTAGGACTGGAAGGGACCTCTAGAGACCATCGAGTCCAGTCCCCTGCCCTCATGGCAGGACCCAGTACTGTCTAGACCATCCCTGATAGACATTTATCTAACCTAGGGTATGTCTACACTACCCTCCTAGTTCGAACTAGCGGGTTAATATAGGCATACCGCACTTGCAAATGAAGCCCAGGATTTGAATTTCCCGGGCTTCATTTACATAAGCGGGGCTCTGCCATTTTTAAATCCCTGCTCGTTCGAACCTTGTGCCGCACGGCTACACGCAGCATGAACTAGGCAGTTCGAACTAGGCTTCCTAGTTTGAACTACCGTTACTCCTCGTGGAATGAGGAGTAACGGTAGTTCAAACTAGGAAGCCTAGTTCGAACTACAGTGAACCCTCGTTTATCGCGGTAGATAGGTTCCAAACCCGACCGCGATAGTTGAAAATCCGCGAAGTAGGGACACCATATTTAACATGTATACAGCGAGCCCTCGCTACTTCGCGGTTCGACCATCGCGGATTCACGTATATACATAATGTAATGAAAAAAGTCCGCGAAGTCGTGAATCCGCGATGGTCGAACCGCGAAGTAGCGAGGGCTCACTGTACCTAGTTCGTGACGCGTGTAGCCGCGCGGCACAGGGTTCAAACGAGCAGGGATTTAAAAATGGCAGAGCCCCGCTTATGCAAATGAAGCCCGGGAAATTCAAATCCCAGGCTTCATTTGCAAGTGCGGTATGCCTATATTAACCCGCTAGTTCGAACTAGCGGGGTAGTGTAGACATACCCCTACTCTTCAATATCTCCAGAGATGGAGATTCCACAAACTCCCCAGGCAATTTATTCCAATGTTTAACCACTGTGACAGTTAGGAAGTTTTTCCAACTTAAACCTCCCTTGCTGCAGTTTAAGCCCATTGCTTCTTGTCCTATCCTCAGAGGCCAGGAAGAACAATTTTTCTCCCTCCTCCTTGTAACATCCTTTTAGATACCTGAAAACCGCTACCATGTCCCCCCTCAGTCTTCTCTTTTTCAGACTAAACAAGCCCAATTCTTTCAATCTTCCTTCAGATCATGTTTTCTAGACCTTTCATCTTTCTTGTTGCTCTTCTCTAGACCTTCTCCAATTTCTCCACATCTTTCTTGAAATGCGGCGCCCAGAACTGGACACAATACTCCAATTGAAGCCTAATAAGCACAGAGTAGAGCGGAAGAATGACTTCTCGTGTCTCGCAAAGAGGCTGGAGAAAGGCTGTTCTCAGTGGGGGCAGATGGCAGAACGAGGAGCAATGGGCTCAAGTTGAAGTGGGGGAGGTCTGGGTTGGATATTAGGAAAAACTCTTTCCCTAGGAGGGTGGGAAGCACTGAGTTCCCTAGGGAGGGGGTGGAATTTTTATCCCTACAGGTTTTCAAGTCTCAGCTTGACAAAGTCCTGGCTGGGTTGATTTGGTTGGGATTGGTCCTGCCTTGCTGGACTTGATGACCTTGTGAGGTCTCTTCCAGCGCTATTATTCTATGGTATTAATTTTTTAACTTTTAACCCACTTTTAATTGTCGGTACCCCTAGAACACCGCTGACCCCGGCCCGTGCCTACTGTGCCTAGCTGGAGCTCCGGAGCTGCCTCTGCACCATCCTTGTGCCCGGAGGCAGCAGCTGCCATTAGCAGCGGTTCCCGCTCTGCCTGCCTACCCGCTCCGGGGGGCGCGCTGTCCCCCAGAGGTGTCAGGGCCGCAGACACAGGCGGACGAACCTGTTGCAGCCGCACCTGACCGAGGGGCGTCATTCAGCTCAGGCAGAAGCCTCGAGGCCGTGGCTTCAACCCGCCTGGGGGCCCAGCGTTGCTACCTCACCCCAGGGAGCTGCTCTGCCATGGGTGAGCTCAGCAACCCAGCAACCTCCAGATATTGGGCTCCCCGCAAGGTGGCCTGAGTGTCCCCAAATGTCACAGAGCCCCCCCGACCCGCTGCCCTAAAGTACCCACCCACCCTGGGCAGAGCTCTGGCCCCCTCTGTCCCCTGCGGCCTGGGTCCAGGAGCTTCCTTCCATCCAGCATGGGGAGCGGCCAATTGCACCTCGGCGGCTGGGCCGTGTAGAGAGCCTGCGCCGCTGTTGTCTTGCCCCACAGAGTGGGGCCTTGTCCCGCCGTGAGCTTGAGAGGCTCAGGCTCAATCCCAGAGGGCGAGAACCCACCCAGGGTACGATGTCACCGCTATCCCGCCCCCTTCGCCTTTCCCCCGGCCTCTCCCCTCGGGACACAGAAGGCAGGCCCTAAATCAGCCCTTTTTTGGCAGCCAACTGCTGGCGCGGTTGCCAGAGCTTGGTCGCCAGCCCAACCCCCCCTTGCACAGTCTTGGGGGACGGGCGTGATCTCCAGGCTGTCATGCAACCCGGCTTTGTGCGCACGCATTGATTTACAACCCACCCCCCGGGGCTGGACGCCTGGAGGCATATTTACAGCTGGAACCATTGTTATCTCCACAAGAGCATGCTCCCTGGAGCGGCAGCGCTCCCTCCCAAGCGGCTAAGCAACCGGAGCGCTGGCCCCCTGCAGACATGCCTCCCAAATGTGTGCACCAGGGTGCGGCTAGCCCAGGCAAAGGAAGAAAATGGCCCCCCTGAGCTTGCTGGCTGCTAACATCCACGCAGGAGACCGGAGCACAAAGGAGCATAAAGAATGGCCTGTGTTTCCGGTAACTAGACTCCAGGCTGCTTCCAAATCCTGGTTCTAGCAACACAGCTCCTGTGGCAAGAACCACTGTGCGGCCCGGCGCTGCCGCCTCGGGGTGTACGGTGGCTGGGCTGTCAGGGATGGGCTACACTCCACGGATGTCCTCCTACTTCTCCCCAGGCTCCCAGTGGGGTGAGAACAACCAGGCATGGCCGCTGCTCCCCACGGTGCCCTACCCATTAGGCTGTTGTTCCTGCCATGGCCCTGCAACAGTCGCCGTACCTCCTCCAGCCCCTTTGCTCTCCCCTCGTGTTACGTGTGGTGCTCGAGTCCCTGTGCTGTGCCCTAAGAATGGTTGGGTCTGTCTACACTACAAAGTTAATTCGAACTAACAGCCATTAGTTCGAATTAACTTTCATAGGCGCTACACATACAAACCGCTAGTTCCAGCTGAATTCGAACTAGGTAAACCTCATTCCACGAGGACCAATGCCTGGTTCGAATTAAGTTCGTTTGAATTAGTGCTGTAGTGTAGACATACCCGTATGGACTTTGCAGACATGCCTCTCCCACTGCAAACCGCTCTCCCAGACCAGTCCAGCGCCCAGCTGGTCTCAATGCAACACGGTGCCTCCCTCTGGCTCATTCCACAAGTCCCGAAGGGCCGACCTGATGGTGTCTGGAAGGACGAGTCAAGGGATCCAGCCACGCCCCCCTGCTAAGGATCTCCACATCCGTCACTCTCTTCCCACCATCCTGCTCCACGTTCCTTTGCCCCCAGAAGCACTGGCCTTGCAGTTTGGGGATGGCATGGCGATCACAGGCCAGTGACAACCGGACAGTACTGCCCATCAGAGCAAGTCTCAGAAACGGTGAGGCAGGGGCCCGAGATAAGCTTGTTTGGCCTCGTAAATCTGAACGTGTCCACGGTGCCCAGCGTCACATGGTTTGCGTCGTGCTGCTCAGAAGGGCGCGGTGCAGTCTCTGGCGCCTTTCCCAGCAGGCTCTCAAAGCACTTGCTGAGCTGAGGCACAGAGAGGAGCGGTGCCCAAGGTCAGACAACGGGGAGCAGAGCTGGGCCCCACGCTGATGATCCTCAGGCCCCGTCCCCACTTCAGATTCCAGCCATTGCACTGAGCCACGAGTAAAGCTGTTTGAACAAGAGAAGACACTACCCAAAAATTCTCCCCACAACCCGGGTCCTATGTTGTTCTGGGGTTAGGACAAGTCTGGCCCACGTCTTCCTTTTCCATGGGCGACCCCCCAATCAGGCTGAAACACCACGGAGGCTGCGCTCCTCGGGCAAGACTTTTAAAAATGCCCAGTGATTTCAACTCCAGATACCTAAAAGAAAGCTGATGTTGAGGACACGCTGGTCTCCGCCCACCCCAGAGAACGTCCTTCTCGTGGCATTTCCAGAGCAAAGGGTCAAGGGTTAAGCAGCTGACACGAAGAGAAGCCGGGATGCGCTGGGGAGCTGACCCCATCCAAGCTTGTCTCCCTAGAAGAAGAAGGCACCAATGGTCTAGATCATACCAGCTCTTTGCTCCTTCCCACGTTCTTTAGCAGTGACCCAGCTCTCAAGTGTTTGGCTCCTGGGACTCTGGGAAACAGGGAAGCAGCCAACATTTTTAAAAGTCCAAAAATCCTTGGAAGGCTGAAAGTTCCCCCCAAGCCAGCAGCTGTCCCATGAGTGAGTTGCTTTCTTCGGTGGGAGCCTGCCCAAGCCGACAGGCGGCTCTGAGTTGTTGACAGGAGCAAGGAACCAGCGAGCGAACACATTTTTAATCAGGGACTTTGTTTACGAGCATGGAATTGACATTTCTTCTTTCCCCTGAGACCGACACAGTGACATATGAAATATGCTTGTTCTTTGAATTAGCTCCAACGCATCAGGGCCCCATTAACCAACGTGACGGCAGCCCAACAAGAGCCATATGGAACAGAGGCGTCAGACTTTGCCAAAGTGCCGAATTAGCCCCCGGCAGGCATGTTTGCTCCCCAGAGGAACAGAAAGCGTCCTGCCTCCAGGATATAAATTCTGCTCTGGTCTCTCGGCTTTCACTGGCGCAAGTCTCCTGAAGGCAAAATTAAAATAGTCTCTTAACATTTATCGTTGAAAGACGATTGAGCCAGAGGAACCGGAGGACTCAGGAAACCAGTCGTGGCATCATCACCAATTCGCACCAGTCCCGGCCTGTTCACCAGCCTCTGCCTGGGAGATGACGAATCTCGGTCTAGTTGCATCTGCATCACGAAAGCCAGGATCAGCTGGCACCAGCTGGCTCCTTTGGGAGGCACCGGCAGGACAGTGAAAGGCAGCGGGAGGGCGAGGCAGGGTAGCTGGACACAGTGTCTGGGACGCTCGTCCTGCCATGGCTTGTGCTGACTCTGCGGTTCACCTCGAGAGGGCGGTGTAGTGCCTAAGGCACCAGCAGCAAGCAAAGCCAGGGCAGCTGCCACGGGCTGCAGTGCTGGGATACACACAGGAATCACAGAAAAGCCCAGGCACCTCCAGGGAACAGGGCGCTGCATCCCCTCCAGCACAGCAGCATGGAGATCACAGGGTCCGGCTCCCTTCCCAGGGACTCAAAATGGAGCAGGATGGTGTCCTGCATTAGGAGCTGGCATAGCCCACTCATTGTGTGCAGCCCACACAGCATGCAGGGCAGGAGAGGCCCCCCTCGCGTGCTGCGTACCCTTGGGAAAGAGCCGTGCCCCGTTTCCCTGGGCCCAGCCGGACGCTAGCGATTAGCACGAGGCTCTGGCTCGGCCCATGCCTGTGTGTGGTGTGGCTGTGGTCACCTGGTGCCCGGGTAGTTGGCGGCATTTGTCTGTCACCGCTACCAGAGCGGATCAGGAACGAGCTGAGCGAGGGTGTGTGGGCGGCGAAGCGGGCAGGGACTCAGGGCTGGGCTTGCGACGGGTCAAGAGAAAAGTTTGGAAATTGTCAAAATGCCTCGTTCTGGCATTTCCAAAAGGCAAATGCTCCCTCTAGCAGGGGGCATCGCCACCAAGCAGCTGGTCAAGTCGGGGTGCACAGAAGAGCACTTCAAAGCACCCCTCTACCCAAGGCCCCTCCCGACAGCAAGCACAAGCCACCACCCTGGAGAGATACCCCAGGGACTGAACTGGGGACCTTAAGCCCTAAACGCACCAGCTTCTGCAGCAGGCGCTCAAGGGGTGAAGACTCCGACATTTAAAAGCTCGGTGTCCAGGAAACGCCCCGGCTCCAGAGCCCTGTGCACAAGCCCTCCTGTGGCCATTGAGACTAGCAGGCCCTGGAGCGCAGGACAGGGCTCTTGGCAGCCTCGCTCGGGGCTGGCTATTACGAAACAGCCGCTCTCCCCACTCTGTCCCCCAGCGGCATGTGCTGCCAGGCCCCTCCTAATAAATCAGAGACGGTTCTCCCGCTGCGAGGCCCCAGAGCTCCACTGCCTCCTGTAGATTGCTTTGTGGGGCTTGTTTAACTGTGGCCTTTGCTCTGGATCGGAATCCCTTTCGTTTGGCAGGCTGATCGGTAGCTGCCTGCCGGAGGCTGTTTTGTACAGTCACAGTTCTGATCTTGGTGGGTTTCCCCTTTGTAAGGCCGGACCATGAGGAAAGGCTGCTTTCGAGCCACAGACTGGGGAAGGCAGAGCTCTGAGCTCCAGCACCGGTGGAGGGGGGGGGATCAGATCTCAGGGGGCAGCCAGAACTGGGGTCCTGTGGGGGTGATGTCAGCAGGGGCAGCAATTTTGATTTTCAACTGCTGCCACAAACGTTCATGCAGACAGGCCATGAGGGGGGCATCATTCCTCTGACTTCAACTTCCTCCTGGCCAGTTCTGCCGGTGCCACAGCCGGGCTGCTAGGCAGGGGTGCCAACCACTAGGCCATGCTCCCTCTCCACACATTGAGGTAGGGTCACCTGCTGCTGGCGAGGGCTGGTTTTTCCGAAGATGCGCTGCAGCGAAGGCAGGGAGGCAAGTGGTCAGGAGAAAGGTCTGGAGTGTGATTCTTCTCTTCCCCCCGGTGTAAATCAGGAGTCAATTCACTGAGAACGGTGTGAGAGGAGAATCGGGCCCTTTGCACCATCAGCCAGAGAGAAATTTGTTCAGGGCTTGACGAGGCACCGTGACAGCTCACCCCTTTCAGCCTGGGGTAAGGGAGAGACTAGGGACCACTTCAGCCAGTGAGTGTCGCTCTCCTTAGCTCCCCTCTGCACCCAAGACCAGCTGCGAGGCCCTCTCCCACCCTCCCCAGCGCACATCACCCTGCCCAGGCCTTTCAGAGGGGCGGCCGTGTTAGTCTGTAATTGAAAAACTTCAAAAACAACGAGTGGTCCTGCCACCCAACGAAACTCGTAGGGGGCGTCGTGCGCGTCCGTGGGCACAGCCCACTGCATCAGGCGAGTCGGTCAGCGGGTGCGTTTGCCACGCGGAGAACCCTTCCGAGGGCAGGTGGCTGGGCGGGCCGGGATCTGGCTGAACCGCTCCTGTAGGTGGCGCTGTGCCACCTTCCCATCCCCGGTGGGTGGCCAGACATCCCACAGCGGGGCGCTTTTCTGTCTCCCTCCGGCTTTTCCTTTCTCCTTGTATTCCCGTCATTTAACACTCCTGGTGTGCTGGGGAGAGCCGCACCGAGACCACCGTGGGCCTCACAAGGGACCGATGCTGAACTGATGGACGCTAATAACGAACCCTGGCTCCTCCGGCACCCAATGGGCCGTGCCGTGGCACAGACCCCTTCCCTGGGCACAGGAGAGATTTGCCACATGCTTTCTGAGCAGTCCCTCATTCATCCTTCCCCAGTCTAGTGGGGAAACCGAGGCACAGAAAGGGCAAATCACTGGCTCCAGGCTGAGCCGGTCTCCACCAGTTCTCCTGCCCCCAACTCTTTGCTTCAACTTCAACCCCCTCCTTGAGAAGAGGCAGCCCCAGCCGGAGCTGACGGCTGTTATCTCTGCCCAGGGTCTTTCTGCTGTTTACTGAGGTTTGGACGGGCCAGGGGTGGGAGCAGCCGTTCTGCTCCCCAGAGGGCAGGGAGGAGAAGGAGGCTGGCCTGTTTCCTGGGGCTGGTGGCGAAGAGCCCTTTCCGGAGAGCTGGCGAGCTCCATGCTGGGTTGCTAGGCGCTGGCATCTGAATGGGCAGATGGATCAGTTCTGGGACAGAAAGCTCACGGGGGCAATCAGCTCTTCATGTACCAAGACCTCACGCCAGCCAGGCTGGTGTTATCTCCTTTGGCCAGTCTGACTGACGTTCCAACCCCCACCGCACTGCAGCCCCGAGTCAGCCTGGGACCCAGGATGGCTCCTCCAGCTTCCCTTTCTAGGGACCAGTGGCCCCCACCCCCAAAGAACCCGGGGAAGCTGCATCATTTGCATCATCAGCAAGTTCTCTGTGGCAGTGTGTACAGCACTGAGCACACGGTGCTGGTAAGTGATGTCCCACCTCCTGTGCATAACACCCTCCCCAGATGACACTGGGCTGTCCGCCTACAGGGAAGAACTCTCACAGGCAGAGGCCTCATGCTCCCACAAGCCCGGATGATCCTAGTGGCTGTAACTCCCAGCCAGGGTGCTCTGTGGTGTCCATGAGCTACAGCTGTCCCCACAGATTGCTGGAGCACTGGGACTCACCTACCTGTGCACACAGTGGCAGGATCAAGCCAAGGGAAGAGGCACCGGATGGCAGCATGTTCTCGGTGTGGGGATGGCTGACCAGGCCAAGCACTGACACTGGATGTTCCATCACTGAGTAATGGGGCCGTGAGGACACGGGCCGGGGAGAACGGCAGCCCCAGCTGGGAGCTCTGCGCTTCCCTGGGTAGCCTGGATATCAGTGTGGGGAAGACGACAAAAGGCAACCCCAGGCTGGCTGGCCAGATGCTGGAGTGCACGGAGCCAGGCTGGCACAATCGCTCCGGGACACGTTTTTCGAGTGCTTAGTGCCCAAAGTCAGGGCCGGCGTTTTAAAAGAGCTCTGCTCCCACAGTACCCTTGTGGCTGCAGCTCAGCACCCCCCTGCACTCAGCGTGCCAAACAGCTGCAGAACATCTGTGGGGGTTGATCCAGAATGGACGGTGTTTGGTCCTCCCAGGCGGGCAGGGGACTGGACTTGATGGCCTCTTGAGGCGCCTTCCAGTTCTGGGATTTTATGAAATTGGACCCACATGGCTAGTCTTCGGGAGCATGCTACCCCACCTGTCCCAGCTGCCGAGCGTAAGTACCTCTAAGGTGCTGAGGTACCACTGGTGACCTATCTCAGCAACTCACAAGCATTCACGCACCCATGCGAGGCAGGGCAGTATGTTTAGCCCTACTGTACTTAGGGGGAAACTGAGGCCCAGTGGTTAAGTGACTTGCTCAGGGTCACACAGAAATCTGTGGAGGAGCAAGGAATTGGCTGACCTCAAATCCTGGTTGAGCACCCTAACCTCTCTTGCACGCCCAAGGCTGATCAGTGAGACCTGGAGCTGGGCGACCCAGAGGGAATGGGCCCATCCCCCCAGGCCGACTCTCCTCACGGAGTCCTTCCTTTGGCCTCCTTCCCCGGCCCCCCCACAGCCCCGGGGTCATGTGTTCTCCTCAGACCCAGGCAGCCCCTTGGACAGCCCAGCGCCAGTTGCTCTTGGCGGGTGTTCAGACATTCCCCCGCAGGAAACAGGGTGAACTTGACCAAGGGAATGTTTTGTTGCAAACTGTTCTGGCCGCTTGATTGCTTGCCACAATGTAGCGGTTTCTAATGATCCTTCAGCTCCTGACAAGACGAGACAGAGGAACAAAGGCCTGAGGAAACAGCCCCTGTCCCAAGCCGGGGGAGGGAGCGATCGCTTCGCTCTTTGTCTCTTTAGGGCCGCGAGGCAAGCACTCTCATGCCAAGGTGCTCAGAGCCGGCTCCGGAGCTCGCCCACGGCCGCTGCTCTGTGCCCGGCTAGGCAGGGGCCAGGCTGATGGAGGCGTGGGCCGGTTTCACACCACACACCCCAGGCTGCAGCTCTGAGCCACCTTTCATTGCAGAAAAGGGGGGGGCCCCACTGGAGGGAGCCCCTCCCCCATTCCCAGCCTCTCTGAAATGAGAGAGAGAACAGCCCTGGGGGCTCCCACTACCAGCCCTGCCGCTGCACGTCTGCCCTGGCTCAGGCTCTGATCCTAAGCAATTGCCCGGAGACGTCAGCCCCTCTTCTCAGCAGGCCGCAAGGCGCCAGCTCTCCCCTCGCCTTCCTTGGATGGCGGCTACTGGAAGAAACCACCCCCCATGCGCCCCCGGCCCCCCGTTCTGCTTGTGCTTCCTTTGACTGGATTCCACACGGGGACCCCGAGGGGAGGCAAACGCTGTCAAGGGGTTCCCAGTGCCCTGGGCCCAGGCCCATGATCCTGCAGGCGGGAGGGGGAAGCCCTGCTGGAGCGGCAGGGGAGGGAGCCAGGGTCAGGGCAAAGCTGACTTGGTTAGATCTAAAGTTCTCTGAATCCCCTGCACGGGCGCCGTGGGGCCCCTCCCGGCTTAGTCCTGCTCGCAGCAGTAGGGTTACCAGGTCGACCCCCCCAGGTAGACCAGGTAGACACACTTGAAGGGGCGGGGGTCTACCTGGTAACCCTACCGCTGTGAGTGGGACTGGCCGGGAGGGGGGTGGGGCTGGCCAGGAAGAAGGGGGGTGGGAGGCGGGGCTGGCGGGGGGGGGGGGGTCAGGGGCCGCGGGGCTGGCTGGGAGGAAGGGGGGCGGGAGGTGCTGGGAGCCTCTGGTTGTGTGCAGAAGCCGGGTCGGGGGAGTGGCTGGGAGTCCCGGCCAGTGCCTCCGCCCCCCACCCTCCGGGTTTTGCACGTGACCACAGAGCTCCCAGCGCCAATCGCGGCCCCGCCTCTCAGTCACTCCCCAGCCCCCACCAGGCTTCCGTCCGGCGCCCCACTGGAAATTCAGAAATTCATTGCATGTTGCACGTGTCCGGTATTTTCTGAATTTTTCTACCAGTCAGAGCGCAAATACCGGACTGGCCGGTAGAAAACCGGACACCTGGCAACCCTACGCAGCCGCTGGTCAGACAGGCGGAGGAGCTGAGCACAGCCTGGCCTCAGCGGACTGGCGCTCCCTGCTCAGGCGGCAGACGAGTCTGCTTTTTGAAGGAGAGGCCCCTGGCTCAGGGGAGCTGACAGTCTCCCCAGGGCCCTAGGCAAGGGGGGGGGTGGCTCTGTGCTCTCGAAGGGGCGGAGCCGAGGGCTTCTCCCCAGGAAGCCTTCACAGCCGCTCCAGAGGTGATTTAAAGGGGCAGGAACAGCGGCAGCAGCCGGGAGCTCCGGGCCATTCTGTATCACCGGGCCCTGGAGCAATTGCCCCTTTGTTCCCCCCATTGGCAGGCCTGCCCAGGCTCCACCCCGACAGAGGTGCTGAGCTCGATAACCTCTGGAAGGCACCACTCTCGGGGCGTGGCCGGGGGGGGGACAGCGGGGCTTTGGGAAGAGGATCTGCCTGGAAGCTAATTTTCCTGAGTTTCTGGAGGGAAATCCCCTCCAGCACATTAGCACTTCCAGCCAGACAGCAACTAGCTGCTCTCCCAGCTGCTGGGAGACAGGAAACATCTGGGTTGTCATAGATGGCGAGGCCTCGACACACACAGGATGCAATCCTCAGACAGGATATTTCCCCTCCGCCGCCGGTAGGGATACAGCAGGACGCCGGCCCCGGGCGAGCACTGGGAGCATGGCCCCGTGAGCTCATTTCACCAGGATTCGCCATCAGGATCACACCCACCAGACCTGGCCCCTCCTGCCTCCCAGCTCACATGCTACCTGAGGCTGCAAAATGCCCGTTCCCCTCTCACTGCACATCCAGTTCCTGCTCGCGTGGGGTCAGTCGTCATTGCACAAGCTCCAGGGCAAGGGAGCATCAGGCCTCGAGGGTTAATTCTGAGCTCTGCATGCACACGGCCCCTCCGGGGGGCACGGGACATGGGAGCCACCATGCAGCGCCAGGGGAGGATGGTTTGGAGGGGGAAACCGGCGCAACGCCATGAAGAAATGCTGCAGCCTCTCCAGGGACCAGGCTGAGTGCACAAGATGGTGGATTCTAAGGGCTCATCAGGGAAGCTCCCTCAGCAAAGCACATGGGACTGGGTGCCTGGGTGAACTGCGGGCGCTTACACTGGCATGTAGCGTTGTAGCCGTGTGGGCCCCGGGATATCAAAGAGGCACATTCACATTCCTCAGAGGAAACCTGCGCAACGCGCTCAAAGCTTGAACTCATCGCTCTGCCAGGCGCCGCCTGCTCATCATAAAGACACTGGATTCATGGCTTATTTCAGCAACCTGTAACCCTCCCACCCACCTTCTGCCCTGTGACTACAGGGGTGTTATCAGGCCACTTCACCTAACAACCAGTCTGCTCTCCCAGGAGGGAGACTCTGCGTACCCTCCCCAGAGCCGAAGCAGAGCTCTGTGTGGCTCCCCGCCTCGTCTCTCCCCCAGCGCAAGCTGGTCCAATAAAAGCTCTGAGCTATGTCACCTCGTCTCTGGAAGCGAGTGGGGCAGCGTCAGAACTGAGCCCAAACTGACGTATCGCACAAGGCTCTCTGGCCTCCTCTGGGTGCACGTTGCACCGGTGCAGGTAGACAGGGCGAAGGCAGTGGTTCTCAGCCAGGGCAGGACTGTCCCTCGCGGGGCACAAGGGTTGGGCCCTGCCTCTGCTCCACTCCCTCCCCTGACCCCTGGCCACCTCCCCTGAGCAATGCAAGCCAGGGGGCTACCTGGGGGCCTGGCCCTTCCGCTTCCCGTTGCCATGGTGAAGCCGAGCGCAGTGGGCTGGAGCAGGCTGCTAGGCCGCTCTGGCTTCCACTGCCGCCGTGAGCGCAGGTGGATCCTGACCTTGCTGCCGCCCCGTCCCAGGCAATCCCCCAGACCCACTCATAGGACAATTGGGGCAGCTGCTGTAGGGTCCCCCCAAGTGCAGGGCCTGGGGCAGCTGCCCCAAGGTGTCCTATGGACAGGGGGGCTCTGACCAGGGGCATGTGTATCCCTGAGGGTACCCAGAGCTCAGCCTGGCAGCTCATCTGCATCCTTGCCCAGATGAGGCTACGGAAGAAGCACTAGTGAAATCAGTACAAATGTTTCCTGTGCTGACTCGTGCACACGGCTCGGTGTCAGACGCAGCCCTGTCAGTGCAGTGTTTGTGTTCCCTTATTGTGTACTTACCTGGAAACAGAGGAAATGGGCGGCTTGGCAGTACTAACGGGCGTGACTCGGCTGTCCAGGTTTGGTTCTGAGGGTTTTGCAGTGATGTGACACTGAGGGGCGCACGGCAAAGCCGATTCCTGGAAGGGGCCCTGTTGTCTGGCTTTGGCCCGGGTGTCCCACCTCAGAAAGAGGAAGGGCTGAGCAGACCTGGCTGGGATTTATTTCCAGAGCCCAGGTGCTTGGCGTTGGTGCGGAAGGACGCTCCAGGGCTCAGATGCTGTGGGAGCCCCAAGCTCCATTCCCAGCTCTGCCCCGGGGCTGCCTGTGAACGTTTGAGCGAGTCCCTCGGGGTCAGTGTATGCCGCAGCCCAGGGTGCCATGGCAGCACGTGCAGACCCACCTGAGCCTGCTCTGGTCGCAATGGCGGCGAAGCTGCTGCAGCATGACTGCACGTACCCGAGAGCATGGGCAGGGTCCCTCACTGCCCTGGCTTCTCCGCTGCTCCTTCAGCTGGCTGCTGCGAGGAGAAGTGGCCTGAAGACAGAGCGGTCCCTGGTGCTGCAGTAAAGAGGAGTAGGGAAGCAGCTTAGACAGACATCTCCCTGCCGCTCCCCCCCAGCCATGGCTTGTGACTAGGGACCTAGCAGGCAGCAGCTCTACCTCATGCCCTGCTTTTGGGTCTTGCTGGGTCCTCCTTCAGCTGCAGCAGTGGCTTTTCCCGAAAGCAAGGCAGGCTGGTCCCTGGAGCTCCGGGACCTCTGAGAGGGAGGAACGGAGAAACCAACTGGCTTTAATCCCCCCGGGGCTCCTGGCCGAGCAGAACAGGGCTAATTAGCCCACTGCTCTTGGACTCGTTTCCTCTTGGCTCAGCTGTGTTCTACGCAGGTGGAATGCAAGGGGTATATTTGGGCCAGGCCCTTTAAATATCCTGCGACTTATGGGGAAAGCGGAACTGTTTTGCCCTCCCTGACAGGCACAGTGTCAGATCAATAAACTCTACTTCCTTCAACATTCCTTTCTTCTCCGCAGTGGGTACCACAATATTGCCTTGTTTTAGCTCGTTTACAAAACTCTGGAATTCTTGGCTGGCTCCACTGTTACCTTAAATACACTCCCAGGCTACAGAGGCACTTCAACAGATGCTGATCCAGATGTTCATTCAAGCCCTCCTCTTGCCCTGCTGGAAGCTACAGTCCTCTTCTCCAACACCATATTCTTCTGCCTGCTCTCTTGGACCATTATGGCCCCAGCCATGCTCCCACTAGGCATCAGGACTGGGAGCCTGACAAGGATGTTTCTCTGAATCCAAACATGCCCAAACTTGGGAGTGCCAGGACTTAAGAAATGGACCTCAGAGCTGGGCCTTGGGCGCAGCTCTCCTTCAGACCGCTCCTCTAGAAGTCACGGGCTCTTTAAAGGGTCTGCCCCAATTCTATTCATTGTGTTCCGCCTTCGTAGGACACAGCTGAACCAGTTCACGTGGCTTCTGTTTACAGCTTATGAAATCAGTAGGAATATTATGGATGGGCCAGTTGAGATTTCCTAGATTCTTCATAATCGAAAATTTCTTCTCCAACAGAAACTGTAACTCTGTCACATAGTGGCACTTTGCAATAATCACATGATTTTGATTTAAGTGTTTCACTGTTTGTGACATCAGAGTAGATTATACTGATTTAATCTCTCTTGTGGTGTCACTGCAGGGTAGAGTTGAGGTTGTTTGGGTGTTCCGGAGCATTTAACAAGTTTGGATTTATTTTATATGTAACCTTAGCTGCATTCATAACATCCAGATTGAGAATAACTATATTGAATTACCTCAGCTGTCTCCCTAACATCATCTAGTCATAGTCATTTTATCCTGTGTCCCTCTCCCTCAATATTTGGTGTTTTATTTTTTTCTTCGAGCCCAACTTCAGGAATTAAGAGATGGCATGAGAGTCTCACATTTCAGTTTTAAAAGAGTAAGCTTCTAGCCCTCGTGTTACAGAGAAAATCTTGAACACACAAAGTGGATGCACCATAAAGGTCAAATACCAAAAGACAAATAAGCAGATTGACAAATTTATTTTCTTTAAACAAAATCTCGTGATTTTTAAACAAAATGGTTTTGGGACCTGACACGATTTCTGAGTGTTTACGGTTGGCAATTCTGTAATCACCTTTCCTATCCATCAGTCACCTACTCGCAATATCTAGAGACATGGAAAAGCAAATGGAGATGTTGAAGTCCCTAACCACACTGCAGGTAGAATTAATGAATGCTTGTCCCTATCTTACCCCATCCTCCAGCAGCCAATACAAAATTGCTTCCCATGCCTTCCCCAAACTCCTCACACATACTCCTTGAAATTTTCCATCCTGTCTCCGTACCTGTTCACTGCACTCCTTTGGACAGCTTCCAGAATGATAATTGGACGTACACACAACTATAAGAACGCACACTGCCCTTCATTATCATCTCCCACAGCAGAGTACTGGCTAGAAAGACACATTCCTGGTGCTCATTGTGAAAATGCTGCCTCCCTGATTCAAACAGCCCCCATTGTGTTCCTAGCCTAGTATCTGTCTGCTCAAAATCAGCAGCCAAGTGATCTGCCACCACTCTCCACCCTGGAGGAAACGTTTCACCCTTAGCCTCACAACTGTTATGTGGCACACAGCAGGCTGCTGTGATCAAGGGGAGATTTTCCTCATTTAGATCTAACTTGTCATAAAAGGAAGCACCAGCACACTTGTAATCTGCCAAATGCACATTCAACAATCATTTTGCGCTTTTGCAGCTTATTGTTGTAATCACTTTTTGCTGCAGGCCAGGTTTCCTATATAAGCCTTCATGAGCAAGTGATATACTGGGTCTCCCAGAATCACTACAGGCATTTCAATATCCCTGTCAGGGTGCACACCCCCACCGTGCCTCAGTGCCCCCTGACTGCCCTCATCTAGCCCCTTTCAGGGCAAGTTCCAGTCTGTATGGGTTGCTCATCATTGGCATTGGGGTTGTCTCCACGGCCCCACTTACCTAACCAGTGTTGTGATCCACCTCCAAACCCTGGGCCTTGCCTCCGGCCCCTAGCCCAGGGGAGTCTTAGCTGGCCTTCTCCCAGCCCATCCCCAGCTGGTCTCCCTCCTGGCAGCTCCTGCTTCCTCTTCAATCAGCCCTTCACTGGCTCCCCCCTCTAAGCAAACTGTGCTTCTCTATATAGCTGCCAGCTGGGCTCTCCCTAGCCCTAACAGCTTCAGCTGGCCTCTCTGTTCCCAGCCCCGGCTCAGGGCCTGAGTCCTGGTCTTAAAGGGCCAGTGCAAGGCAGGCGCCCTGTCACAATCCTGATCTGGAAAGAAAGTCCCTGCTTGCAGCTTTCTGTACAGGCCAGTGTTCCTGACAACACGTGTGGCATGCATCTTCTCTGACCACCCCCGTTGATGTCCATGAAATGCCTGCAGGGACCCCAAGCACAGGCAATAGCACAGAGAACTATCTCTATCTATTGAGTTACTCTGTGGCAAGACAGTTTGGGGCAAAACCTGGGATAGGTTTGCTACCTGTTGCCCTACCGCATTTTGGGAAACCCCACTGCTGCAAAGCCCCATGCCAAACTTCATGCACATCACAGTCCTTGTAGCAGGCTGTGATTCATGGCTCTGCACACTTGCATTCACGCAGCCCCCGCGATGGATTCCTGATCCCAAACTGACTCATGACCGACTGGTAGCACTGCAGTCTGGAGCTGCCATTTCCACACAGTGATTGCCAGGCATTTCTCCGCTGAGAGGGCAGATCTCATTTTGATTCCCTTGTGTTGCCATGCTGGGGTAAACATAAGAACATAAGAGCAGCCAGACTGGGTCAGACCAAAGGTCCATCTAGCCCAGTGTCCTGTCTTCTGACAGTGGCCAATGCCAGATGCCCCAAAGGGAGTGACGAGAAACAGGTAATCACCAAGCGATCCCTCTCCTGTCCTGTCATCCATTCCCAGCCCCTGACAAATAGAGGCTAGGGACATCATCCCTACCTATTTTGGCTAATGAGTATGGATGGACCCAACCTCCATGAATTCATCTCATTCTTTCCTGAACCCTGTTAAAGTCCTGATCTTCACAACATCCTCTGGCAAGGAGTTCCTCAGGTTGACTATGCACTGCATGAAGAAAAACTTCCTTTTGTTTGTTTTAAACCAGCTACCTATTAATTTCATTTGGTGACCCCTAGTTCTTATGTTATGGCAACAAGTAAATAACTTTTCTTTATTGACTTTCTCCACAAAAATCATGATTTTATAGATCTCCATCATATCCCCTCTAGTCTCTTCTTTTCTAAGCTGAAAAATCCCAGTCTTTTTAATCTATCTCCACACACAGTTTACCTACGAGTCTGTACTAGAGCTGAAGAACTCAGCCTATAAAGTGGGCTTTACAATGTCTTTATTGTCTTTAAAGTCTCTCGCGTACATTTCTTTACCTTCAGTTTGGTCTTCAGCTCGTCTCTCAGGCCTTGTCTATGCAATACAGTTTTGTTGATACAAGTTACACCGATGATCAATGACCATTATAATTACATCACTTGTGCATGTTCACATCCCGCTCCTTCTGTTGGCAGAGCACTGACACAGCTGTGCTGTAGCATCAACCAAGAGAGCAGTGCGCAGTGGGTGGCTGCCCCACTATGTTACTCATTATCTTCTGCAGCTAGGAGCCATGGGGAAGTGGAGGGGATGGCGATGCGTCAGGGGGGCATGAGTAATGTCCCTGGATGCAATTTTTTCTGTCTCATTGTTCCATGGGTTTACAGTTGCATTTTGTGGCATTTAGTCAGGGGCCAACAGGAACACCTAGGAACTGCCCCTGCCTCTGTGGTTCCTTTTGTGGTACCTGGCTGCAGAGTCAGACCAAAGCCATTGGGGCCAGACCAGTTTCTGGAACTAGGACTCTGTAGGGATTCTCCCCATTCCCAGAGCCAGGCCGCTGAGTGACTGGCAGGGCAGAGGGCTGGGGCTTGGCGGGATGGTGCAGGCCACAGCGAGGGCGACCAGCACTAATGAGAAGCTGGCGTTGACCAGCCCAGGGCTCACCCCCACACAGGGGCTGTGAGAAACAAGGGAACCCGCCTGGGAATCCACACTCCAGCTGCGCCTGGTCACATGGAAACGCAGAGAGAAACCTGATGCAAAGCTATTTGATTTTCAGCTGAGTACAGTCAGGCTGGCTTTATATTAGACCAGGAGCCCAAGGGAAATTAATTCATCCAGCAGCAGAAATTCTGTCATCACACATCTGCAGTCTGGATAATGGGACAGTCCAGGTTACAACAAACAAGTGTGGGGTCTGGCCTGAAACAGGGATCTCAGGAGGCTCTGGGAGAGCAAGCAAGCCAGAGATTTCTGAGCTTTAATAAAAACACACCTGAGGTGCAGAGCAGTTTCCCTGGCTCCCGCCTAGCCAGAGACGGGAATAGTGCCCCTCACGCTGGAGTTTGCACGAAGCAGCATGGGGCCCGATCGTGCAAGGAGCTGAGCACCTCGTCTCTGGTGCGATGGGAGGGTGCTCTAGGTGTGCCTGGGATGTCCAGAATCATCACAGGCGAGTTCTCTGGCCCTCGACGGACGGAGCAGCCCCTTTGATGGGCGGCAGGGAGCCTCCGCTAGGAGCTGGCCGGGGATGCCCTTCTCCTTACCCACCTCTCTGTGCACTTGTCTCTGAGGGCAAACACTGAGTCCAGCCCCTGGGAGCGGAAACATGTCTCCAGAGCATGCTGGCAGGTGGCAGCATCCCCCCAGCGTCCTGCCAGACCCCACTCGACCTTCAGTTGCTGTGGTCAGTGTCTGTTCTGAGTCTATGGCAGCCCCTTTCATTGGAGTGAGCGCTGCTCACGCCTGGTTTCAATCCCCGTGGGCTGGCCCAGCCCCTTTCACTCTCCCCCTAGTTCTGGGGCACCGGCATGTGTCCCCGGCCCGCAGGCTCACGGCGAAATCGGGGCCTGGGCAGCTCCCGGGGGTGTAACTCACAAGGGTGACCCCGCTGCCAGCAGTGACCCCAGAGCCCAGCCAGGCCGCTACTCCCCACCCCCGGCCAGGCTGAAGATGCCTTTGGACACTTTGAGGGCCCCATCCTGCGAGGTGCTGACCGCCCCCTTTCCTGGAGGAGTCAGTAGGAGTGGATGGGGCTCAGTACTCGACCGGCTCTGGCCTTACGCTCATGCTGCATGGGCTGGGATGCCTAAGGAAACGGCTGTGAGGCTCCCAGGCCCTGGGGCAAGCAGCCATTACATCCACCCACGGCCACCTGCAGTGCACACGGACCGGTGTCCGGCAGCACAAGGCGAGAGCTGTGCAAAGCGTGCTCCCGAGCCCAGCCGGCTCCTTGCACCAAGTGCCACAGCCCTCGCCGTTGCCCAGGCCGCTCTCACCTGCTCTCGTCATTCCCTCGGGGGCCGCAAGGGAGGGGTTTCATAGAATCATAGAATAATAGGACTGGAAGGGACCTCGAGAGGTCATCGAGTCCAGCCCCCCGCCCTCAAGGCAGGATCAAGCTCCGTCTACACCATCCCTGACAGATGTCTATCTAACCTGTTCTTAAATATCTCCAGAGAGGGAGATTCCACCACCTCCCTTGGAAATTTATTCCAATATTTGACCACCCTGACAGTTAGGAATTTTTTCCTAATGTCCAATCTAAACCTCCCCTGCTGCACTTTAAGCCCATTACTCCTTGTCCTGTCCTCAGAAACCAAGAGGAACAAATTTTCGCCTTCCTCCTTGTGACACCCTTTTAGATATTTGAAAACCGCTCTCATGTCCCCCCTTAATCTTCTTTTTTCCAAACTAAACAAGCCCAGTTCATGAAGCCTGGCTTCATAGGTCATGTTCTCTAAACCTTTAATCATTCTTGTCACTCTTCTCTGTACCCTTTCCAATTTCTCCACATCTTTCTTGAAATGTGGCGCCCAGAACTGGACACAGTACTCCAGCTGAGGCCTAACTAGTGCAGAGTAGAGTGGCAGAATGACTTCAAGAGTTTTGCTTACAACACACCTGTTGATACAACCTAGAATCATATTTGCTTTTTTTGCAACAGCATCACACTGTTGGCTCATATTCAACTTGTGGTCCACTATGACCCCTAGATCCCTTTCCGCCATGCTCCTTCCTAGACAGTCGCTTCCCATCTTGTATGTATGGAACTGATTGTTCCTTCCTAAGTGGAGCACTTTGCATTTCTCTTTATTAAACCTCATCCTGTTTACCTCTGACCATTTCTCTAACTTGCTAAGGTCATTTTGAATTATGTCCCTATCCTCCAAAGAAGTTGCAACCCCACCCAGTTTGGTATCATCTGCAAACTTAATAAGCGTACTCTCTATCCCAATATCTACATCATTGATGAAGATATTGAACAGTACGGGTACCAAAACAGACCCTTGAGGAACTCCACTTGTTATCCCTTTCCAGCAGGATTTAGAACCATTAACAACAACTCTCTGACTACGGTTATCCAGCCAATTATGCACCCACCTTATCGTGGCCCTATCTAAGTTATATTTGCCTAGTTTATCAATAAGAATATCATGCGAGACCGTATCAAATGCCTTACTAAAGTCTAGGTATATGACATCCACCGCTTCTCCCTTATCCACAAGGCTCGTTATCTTATCAAAGAAAGCTATCAGATTAGTTTGGCATGACTTGTTCTTCACAAACCCATGCTGGCTATTCCCTATCACTTTATTACCTTCCAAGTGTTTGCATATGATTTTCTTAATTACCTGCTCCATTATCTTCCCTGGGACAGACGTTAAACTGACCGGTCTGTAGTTTCCTGGGTTGTTCTTATTCCCCTTTTTATAGATGGGCACAATATTTGCCCTTTTCCAGTCTTCTGGAATCTCCCCTGTCTGCCATGATTTTTCAAAGATCATAGCTAAAGGCTCAGATACCTCCTCTATCAGCTCCTTGAGTATCCTGGGATGCATTTCATCAGGACCTGGTGACTTGCTGACATCTAACTTTCCTACGTGATTTGTGTATCCTATCTTCTAAACTTACCCTTTCTCTGCTTGTATTCACTACGTTAGGCACACCTCCAGACTTCTCGGTGAAGACCGAAACAAAGAAGTCATTGAGCATCTCCGCCATTTCCAAGTTCCCTGTTACTGCTTCTCCCTCCTCACTAAGCAGTGGGCCTACCCTGTCCTTGGTCTTCCTCTTGCTTTTAATGTATTTATAAAAGGTCTTCTTGTTTCCCTTTATGCCTGTAGCTAGTTTGATCTCATTTTGTGCCTTTGCCTTTCTAATCTTGCCCCTGCATTCCCGTGTTGCTTGCCTATATTCCTCCTTTGTTAGTTGTCCTAGTTTCCATTTTTTATATGACTCCTTTTTTATTTTGAGATCGTGCAAGATCTCCTTGTTAAGCCAAGCTGGTCTTTTGCCATATTTTCTATCTTTCCTACACAGCGGAATTGTTTGCTTTTGGGCCCTTAACAACATCCCTTTGAAATACTTCCAACTCTCCTCAGTTGTTTTTCCCTTCAGTCTTGCTTCCCATGGGACCTTACCTACAAGTTCTCTGAGCTTATCAAAATCTGCCTTCCTGAAATCCATAACCTCAATTGTGCTGGTCTCCCTTCTACCTTTCCTTAAGATCATGAACTCTATTATTTCGTGATCACTGTCCCCTATACTGTCTTCCACTTTCAAGGGGGTTTCAAAGCCCCCTGAGTCACAGGTTCTGCAGGGCAAGAGGAGGAAGCCGTATGGGATCCCGGTGGAGACCCTGGGAAGACGGAACAGGGCTCGGAGCATTACTGGCCCTGCTGCTGCCCTGCCCGTGTTTCCTGAAGGCAAGAGATGGGCGACCCCACAGAGAAATGCTTTAAAACCCCATCACGGGGGAGCCAAAGGATCCCCCGGAGCAGCGACCAGCAGAGGGACCCCGCAGCACCAGCTCCAGCATTTGCAAGGCTTGGTCCTGCTCCCATTCCTCTCGCCTGACTCCGCTCTCACCCATGTCTGAGGCTCAGGGGCTACGCAGGCCAAGTGGCTCCCCGGCTCCTGCAGAGACACAGCGGGTTTCCCTCGCCATGCAACTCCCCGCTGCGGCTAGCCCTGCTGCCTAGCAATGGCAGAGAGCTGCAGGGGAGGGACGGGCTGCTCTCCCGGTGAACAGGGACCTTGGCCAGCGGCAGGGCTCTCCTGGGATTTCACACTCCGCTGTCCAGCCCGCCAGCTCAAGGGCTCTGCCTTAAGATGTGTGTGCCCACAGAATCGCCACCCCTCTGCAAACAGCAAGGGCACCCTGCTCCCCCGGACCTCCAGGCACTTCCACACGGCACGAGGCAAATTATCCAAAGCACCTACGTCCCACCAAAAGTCAGAGACTTAGGCCCCTTAGTGACCAACGCCACAGGTATTTAGGCACCTCTCTGTCATTGACTTCATTCAAAGCTAGGAGCCTAACTCCCTGGGAGCACCTGGGCCAAAGTCCTGGCCCGGCTGGTAAGGTGCTTTTGAAAATATTCCTCGTGCTGTTTAAGATGCGACTTGCTGCGGTACCTGTCGCGGGCCTCTCTGGCCCCTGGGAGGCGGCTGGGCGAGCAGGGGGCAGAGATGAGATTACTGGAGACACCCCTCCCTGCACCATTTTTCCAGCCATTTCAGCTTTTTAATCAAGTGATTGGTACTTGTCACTTAGCATGACCTGGCTCTGTCTCACGTCTCGCCCGTGGGCTTTTAACCCTGGAGGGCTCGGCTTGCCTCTTGACCTATCATGTCTACAGCCATAATGGCATTCTGGATGGGATCACGTAGTATCATCTGCCCAGTTCGTTCAGAGCTTGAATCCCTCTCCGCTTGAATGAATAAACTCCCAGGGTTTTCTCTGGGAGACCTGAAGGAAACCAGCAGCAGCATGATTTATGGCTGAAGATATGGAAGCACTCGAGTCTTTTCTTCCTGAAGTGCAAAACCCAGTTTCCCGCGCTGGGCAGATGACTTCCATGGAGGGAGGCTGACGCTGGCATGTGCTGCAGTAAAGAACGGGGCTTTGTTGGAAACAGAAGTTAAAGTTTCACACAGTCGGTAAATACAGCATTCCAGGAGACCGAGGCCTGAACCAAGCTGAGAAGTGAGCTCCTAATCTGCTCCAAGAGATGATGTAATAGTGGGCTAGAATCTGGCTTGCCTGCCACATACCTAATTTTCCCATATAAGGCCAACAAGAGCAATAGGGCTCTGGCAAGCAAATCAATAAAAACAGATGGTGGGCTTATAATCAGAGATTAGGCGCATACCAATCCAGGACAAAAAGACCATAAATCAGACAGGAAGGAGGTATTTATAGTTTCTATCACATTCCTAAATTAATTCAAAGTGGTCTAGGAAAAAAAAGTACAAAACTGCTGTTTTTCTGCTTTGCGCTGGCCTTGGTTTAGCAAAGCTGCATTCTTTCTCTGGGGGAAGGCAATCGGGTAGCCACAGGAAATGTGCTGGTGAGCCGGTCCGCGTCTTGCTGCTGGAAGACGAAAGCAAGGGCTGGTCGGAGGGAAAAGAGGCATAAAGAAAATCATTCACATTCCAGTGATGCAAAATTCACCAGATTCCAAAGTGTGCGTGTGGCGGAGTCATCTGTGTCCCAGATGGAGCACGCCTCCCCCCCCCCCCCATCTCTCTCTCCCCGCAGGATTGGCTTAAATTTTCCCACAGATCACATTATTGATTGTGTTTATTCCGGCGATGTCAAGGGGCCATCCCATCTGAGAACTTTCCAGGCTGAGAGACCATGGGGGCACCTCACAGAGGGACGTGTGAGGAGATCCATTCACTGGGACCGTTCAAACAGCGTTGAACCATGTTTTGGAGAAAACTAGGGACATGAGCCTTACTGGTCCCTAGGGGATGGGCTGCGACATATGGTCAGAAAGCTCCCTCCCTGTGTTTCGGTGCGACTTCTCCAGGGACCTGGACAGGGCTCCCTTTGTAGCCCACCAGCCAAGAAAGCTAGTGTGTGTGGAGTGCTTCACATCTGCATCGCGCTGCACAAAGGCCAGAACCCACCGGGCCTCTGCAAGGGAAGGGAGCCAGTCATGAACAAATTCCTAACTGTCAGGGTGGTCAAATATTGGAATAAATTGCCAAGGGTGGTGGTGGAATCTCCCTCTCTGGAGATATTTAAGAACAGGTTAGATAGACATCTGTCAGGGATGGTGTAGACGGAGCTTGGTCCTGCCTTGAGGGCGGGGGGCTGGACTCGATGACCTCTCGAGGTCCCTTCCAGTCCTATTATTCTATGATTCTATGAAGAGGTTAAACGAGTCTCCTGGGGAGTCAGCATCAGAGCAGATCTCAAGGGCTCACGCCAACTCTGCGCTTCTTGAGGAAGTTTGCCCCCCAGTAATAATTCTGACCCCTCCTACAGTGTGTTTTCGCCAGTACGTCCCAAAGGAGGTCTCTTTACCAAGGAGGTTGCACAGATTTTACAGATGGGGAAACTGAGGCACAGATTGGCAAAATGACTTGTCTGAGATCATCAAGCAGGCTGGGGTAGAACCAGGAGCCCAGGCTGCTTTCTCCCCTGGGCTGCACCACAGGGGTGCCAGGTGACACCGGAATTCTCCCTTGGTGGACATTTGGCCTTTCCCCTAAAGAAGGGCAGGTAGTCTTTCTACAGGATTGAACCCCCCAACTGCAGACAGGTGGGGCAATGGGCTAGGTTGTTGTGTGACACAGCAAGAGCTCTGCATGTCTCATGGGGAACCTGAATAGATGGAACCTTTGAAACTAGCCATGATCCTGTAATCCCTTAATTCTGTAGAACCCTAGCACTGGAAGGGACCTGGATGGGTCATCAAGACCAGTCCCCTGCCCTCATGGCAGGACCACGCACCGTCTAGATCATCCCTGACAGGTGTCTGTCCAACCTGCTCTTCAATATCCCCAGGGATGGAGATTCCACAGGCCACTGTTGAACCACCCTGTGACCGAAAGTTTTTTCTAATGTCCAACTGAAACCTCCCTTGCTGCAATTTAAGCCCATTGCTTCTTGTCCTGTCCTCGGAGGCCAAGGGGAACGATTTTTCTCCCTCCTCCTTGTGACACCCTTTCATGTACTTTGATAATCAGACCCAGACTATCTCAAAATGGCTGCCCCAGATCAGATGCCTGGGTTAGGCAATATGGGCCTGAACCGCTCTGGCCAACGGAGCTAACAGGCCACTGGGCCCAAAGTCCACAGAATTCAGTGGAAAACTCCCACTGAGCTCAAGCGTCTTGGAATCAGGAGTCTGTCCCAGAGCGAGTCACGAGGCTTCCCGGCTGGGTGACACGCATATTGTCCCAAGTGCACTAGACATAGAATCATAGGTACTAGGACTGGCAGGGACCTTGAGAGGTCATCGAGTCCAGTCCCCTGCCCTCATGCCATGCGCTGGCAGCGCTGTGATTCAGGAAAGGCAGTGGCCGCTTGCCCTCAGACTTCCTGCTGCCCTGAAACCTGGGAGTCTCCTGCCCTCCTGCCGGCACACAGATCCGCTTGCCAGGGGCTGTTATCTCGAGGGCTCTCAGCAGAGCGATTGATGTTCAAGTGAATGCCTGAGCACATTTTTCAGACAGAAATTACCCCATTGCAATGAACCAGCCTTATAAAGGTACCACAGGCTTGTCTCTCGAGGGGAGCAACCACAGAAGTGACACAGAGAACACGAGACAGGCGCCCTGATTGGACCCTAAACAGACCCGGGCCTGACGTCTGAGAGGAAGAAGCAGATGGACGGTTTCCACCCGCCTGGAACCTCAAGCCAGTGAAGCCTTAGAGTGACTGGAAGCCTTGTGGAGCTGGGTGGCACAGTGCCCCAGGGCATCACGCTGGGGCATTGTACTTCAGGAAGGGCGAGCCCCATCAACGCAACGGTAAATAGCAGCGTTGTGAGTGGGGCTGGGCTTTTAAAGGCCTAAGGGAGTTAGGTGCTGTTGAATTTCACTAGGAACTGGGTGCCTGACTCTCCTACATTCTGTGGCAACCTCTTGTGCAGAGGCTAAACAGATGTGGGATAACATTTTCAGAAGCATCTTGGCTGAGAACCCTGAGACTCACTGAAGGTCGGACTCTGGGCTTTGCTGGGCTATCATTGAATCAGAGAATCCGGGAACCCCAGGGCTGGAAGAGCCCTCAGGAGTCATGGAGTCCGGCCTCCTGCCCAAAGCAGGACCAACCCAACTCAATCGGGCTGTGTCAAGCCGGGATGTACACACCTCTAGGGATGGAGACTCCACCCCCTCCCTAGGGAGCCGATCCCAGCGCTTCACCGCCCGCCAGGGAAATCGTTTTTCCTAATATCCAACCTAGACCTCCCCCACTGCAGCTTGAGCCCATTGCTCCTTGTTCTGCCCCCACTGAGAACAGCCTCTCTCCATCCTCTTTGGAACCTCCCTTCAGGGAGTTGAAGGCTGCTCTCAAACCCCCCCTCACTCTGCTCTTCTGCAGACTGAGTAAGCCCCAATCCCTCAGCCTCTAAAAGTCGTGTGCTCCAGCCCCCTAATCATTTTGGCTGCCCTCCACTGGACCCTCTCCAATGCGCCCACATCCTTTGGGGGGCCCAGAACTGGACACCACACTCCAGATGTGGCCTCGCCAAGGCCAAATAAAGGGCAATAATCACTTCCTGGATCTGCTGGCAATGTTCCCACTAATGCAGCTCAATAAGCTGTCAGCCTTCTTGGCTACCAGGGCGCCTGTTGACTCATCTCCAGCTTCTCATCCACTAACCCCAGGTCCTTTTCTGCAGAACTGCCACTTAGCCAATCCGTTCCCAGTCTTCAGCAGTTCTTGGGATTCTTCTGTCTCACGTGCAGGATTCTGCACTTGTCCTTGTTGAACCCCATCAGATTTCTTTTGTCTAGGTCATGCTAGACCCTGTCCCTGCCCTCCAGCGTATCTACCTCTCCCCCCAGCTTAGTGTCATCTGGGAACTTGCTGAGGGTGCAATCCATCCCCTCATCCAGGCCATTCATAAATATTTGAACAAAACCAGCCCCAGAACCATCCCTTGGGGACCCCACTTGATACGGACTGCCCACCGGACGTTGAGGCATTGATCACTACCCATTGAGCCTGACAGTCTAGCCAGCTTTCTATGCACCTTGCAGTCCATTTATCCAATCCAGACTTCCTTAATTTGCTGGCAAGAACACGGCGGGAGACCGTATCAAAAGCCTTGCTAAAGTCAAGGTATGTCACATCCACCACCTTCCCCATGTCCACAGAGCCAGTTACCATGCCATGGAAGACAATCGGGCTAGACTTAAGGACCTTTGCTTTCAGGTTTTACTGATTTGTATGAAAAATGTCTTAGGTTTTACAGAAGCCAACAGCCAGTTTTCGCTGATTTCACCTGAACTCTCTGGACCCCGCTCCTCCTCTGGGCAGAGGTGTGATGGTCTGGTGGGGTCAGCTGCTCAAATTACAGAGCAACCATCTCTGCTCCTGGGGCAGGAAGCCCGGGCTAGATGTACCAGATGACTCCAGGCTAGCACTGGCCTATACACGGCTGTTAATCCCACACCCACCGTACACATGTTACCAGCTTCACAGACCACACAGATCATTATCAGCATTCAAAGCAGATAGGAACGAGCCAGCTCCTTTTTGTACTGGAACAGGCCAGCGATGAAAACATGCCTCCGACTGTGGTTGTATCAGAACATAAAGGAACCGGGGACAATGGAAGACACTATTTACCCCAATGTTTACCCAAAAAAACTACAATTCCCTTTTTGCACTGATTTTCACTTAGGGCTTTTTAAGATTTGTAATAAACCCTAAGACATCCCCCGGGAATGCAGACGTTCCCTAAAATAACATGCTTTGGTGGAAGTGCGTGGGGAACACGGCTCAGTTTCCAAAGGCTGAGGTGCGTCCGCTCCAGGTTGAGGGAGGGTTTCACTGGATAGTGAACGCACATGAGCCAGGCTTCTGACCAGTGCAAGAGGGCACCGTTCCGAAATGCGGAAGTCTGGGGAGCTGGGGGGAAGTGGCCGGAGCCTCCCTCTTGCTGGTCCAGGAGTGGCGCGGGAAAGCATCCCTGTAACTCAGCTGGGCATGTCCCTGGCGGGGGATGTCTGTGTAGGTGCAGTGCCTAGCAGAGCTTTGCCTCTTGACATCAAGCTGGGTTGGTGGGCTTGGGAGGGCTTAGGCGTCCCACAGTCCAGGTTGCACCCTGGGGACCGACCAAAGTCGGTGCCTAGACTTGCATTTAAAAAACAAACCATAACCCCACAGTTGCCTACATTCCACCAGGTGAGTGTCCCTTCCCCCTTACTCTGGGACCTCACTTGAAGCAGAATGCAGCAGGCCGCTCCAGGGAGCAGAGTGACTCATGTGAAGGGAAGGAATCCCATATGCCTTGGAGCTTCCTGCAAGAATAATTTCCACGTGTCCCTCATTCCAGGCCTGTGTTAAACATGGTGTCCTCTCTCTGGGCGCTGGCAGGATGGGCAGTGTGCTCAGCGCCGAAACCTCCCAGCCGCAGGAAGACTTGTGGTCTCTGAAACTCTGCTCCCGTGGTTCTGAAACTGACTAGGGGGAGGCTCCCATAACTCAGGCCGGCAGCGTCCGCCGCTACACACTGGCCACGCTCATCGGACATTAATCACTCCGGGACGTGAATGAGGAGCTTGTGAGGGCATGGGGGGCCCCAATAAAAAAGCTGATTTCTCAGTAAACATGATACAAATCTTCCCTGCAGCTGGATCTAAGGAGAAGCCAACCAAAATATTTGCATGAAACCCCGCTCACCCATGCTTTTGTGCCTGTCCCCGTGACAGCCCTGCCCTCCAGCTCCACACCCAGAAATACGAAACCACCGAGCCCCCTTCGGGGCCGGGGAGAGGCTCCATTCCAGGCTCCAGCCACATTCCATGGCTTGCTCTTCATGCTAGCGCTGCCTTTGTTAAGCGGCTGACGGCCCTCCAGAGCAGTGTGAGCAGGAGGAACCGGGAGATTGGCGGGTTTGCTGGGGGTAGGAGCAAAGCAGCCTCAAACTTGTGCTGACCCCAGCACAGGAGCTGGTCCGGTTTGTTTCCTTTAGGCCAGGCCTGTGCTGCACTGGTCTGTGCGCCCCCAGAGAAAAACCCGCCAGGCGAGATTCCTGCCACACCAAGGTCACTGCCTGAGTGTAAGGCTGCGACTTGCCCTGCGCGGGGAACGGCGCCTTTTCTCCAGCCTCAGGCTGTGGCGAGTGCTGCCCCCATGGTATATGATGCCACCCCAATGGGTGTGGCCAATCAAGCTGCAGGTATAGCCAGAGCACCGCCCCGTGGGTCTTCAGCGTCTGGCAGAAAGTGCTGGGGCAGGCCGGCTGCGATGCCCGCGGGAGTAAGGAGAGCTCCAGAACAGGTGCTGTCTGCCACAGGGCCTCCGTGGCTGCCATCACCACAGCGTCTCCACGCAGTGCAATCTCTAGCAGATCCAATCCTCACGGCACACCTGTGAGGAAGAGAAGAATAACCTCTAGCTAATAGGCCAAGGCACAAGGCATATTAAGTGACTTGCCTGAGATCATAGAGGAAGTCAGTGGCAGAGGCAAGAATTGCCCATAGGGCTCCTACGTGCCTCCCCAGGTCCCAGACTTCCTACACAAGCTACTCCCCATGTGCTCCCTGTGACCTCCATCCTGCCTCTGCCCTGTGCAGACAGAACAGCGGTGTGCTGCCGCTCAGCCCCTGCAGCGAGGAGCAAGAACATAAATAGCCCAGAGCCTCACTGAGCAAAAAGTTCTCAGAGCACTTTGGGATTGTTGCGCTGATCAGACAGGCCAGCCCAAGCGCCATCTCCTTCCCCCTTGACTGGCGCTGTCCCTACACTGGGACTATAAAGCCCCCAGGCAGGCGCATAGCTCCTACAGACAGCCAAGCCTGAGCACCTGGCTGGGCAGCAGCCAGGATTCTGAGACAAAACCTTTCCCACTCCTTCCCCATCCCAGTGAAATCGCCCAGCAACGTGCTCCTGAAGGACAGGCAGCAGCAAGCCCCTCATAAGCCAGACATCTGCCTGGGACTGCACGGGGAAGAGCCGGTGAAATAAACACACGTTCCTCTGCAAATTCCCAGCTGCGAGGAAGGTGCCTTCGCTGTTCGATCACATACGTACTGAAGACCCAGCTGTGCGCTTGGCCCCCTCCCAGACTATCCAATAAACACGTGTACCAGTGACTAGAGAATAGACGCGCCTCCTGGGCAGAGAGCCCCAGGCTGGGGGCGGGACTGGCTCCGCCTAGTTCTGAATCCAGTGCAGGGGAACCCAACAGGAAGAGAGGGCGAAACCGGAGCAGAGAGGAAGCCTAGTGCCAGTGGGAGCCTTGTGCCCGCTGGGGGCATGGCTGGGGCATGCCCCGCTTGGGGCATCCCTGCTGTGCCCTTGGCAGGGTTGAGATGAAGCTGCAGGTAGAACTGGCCTCCAGCAGCGAAGCCAGGGGAGAGCTCAGGCCCAGAGCCCATCCCCCACGCTGCACTGGGGTAAATGGCTGCACAAGGTGCTGTGCAAGGGAGGCTCGCCTCCCGGGGCCCTGACTCCGGCTCCCGCCCTCCCCCATCTCCCGCTCTGCTCTCGCTCTGGGTGCTGCTCTCTGACTTCAGCCTTGGAGCCTGGGCCTGGTGAGAGAAGCGGGCCCAGAATCGCAAGGCAAGGGAGAAGGTGGGACCTGCCTTTCGAGAGCCTGGAGCTCTGAGGGGCCTCTGGCAGCCTTCGGGTACGAATCCCACTCCACACCCGAGAAAGGCCACGCCCCAGCCCCCACCGTGTAAGGGCTAGTTTGAACCAGGCCCAGCCCTAGGGGAGCGTGGGGCCTGGGGCAACCCTACCGCCACAGGCCCTGCTCGGTACCCACCCCATCCCCACTCAACCCCTGCCCCTCCTCTTCCCTGCTCATCCAGGCTAATAGCCACGGATGGACATATCCCCCATGAATTTATTATCTAAGGGTTTTTTGAACCCTGGTATAGACTTGGCCTTCACAACATCCTCTGGCAAGGAGTTCCACAGGTTGACTGTCCATTGTGTGAAGAAAGACTTCCTTTCGTTTAAACCTGCTGTCTATTTGTTTTGCTCGTGTTACAAGAAAGTATAAATAACACTTCCTTAGGTACTTTCTCCACATCAGTCAAGATTTTATAAACCTTTATTGTATCCCCTCTTAGTTGTCTCTTTTCCAAACTGAAAAGTCTCAGTCTTATTAATCTCTCCTCATATGAAAGCCGTTCCATACCCCTAATAGTTTTTGTTGCCTTTTCTATACCTTCTCCAATTCTAATAAATCTTTTCAGAATTGGGTTGGTCACATTTGCATGCAGTATTCAAGATGTGGGTGTACTGTGGATTGATGTAAAGGCAATACGACATTTTCTGTCTTATTCTCTATCCCTTTCTTAATGATGCCTGACATTCTACTATCTCGTACCTCCCTGCTTACTTACAGGGGAAGAAATGTTTGATAACGGACTGGCCAGTCTGGCAAACAGGAATAACAAGATTCAAGCTGGAAACTTAAGCTAGATAATTTCAGACTAGAAATACTCATAAAATGCATGCATTGAGGGTAATTAACCAGAGGAACAACCTGCCCACCATTGCAGTGGATTTTCTCACTGGCAAGTTTTAAATCAAGACAGGACGTTTTTGCTCTAGTTCAAACAGGAATGATTTGGAGGAAGTTCTAAGGCCTGTGTTCTACAGAAGGTTAGACGAGATGGTCACAGCCTTCCCTTCTGCCCGCAGAAGCGATGAAGAAAAAAGAAAAGGAGATGAAATGTTAGGCTAGTGTATGAACTCAATGCTTTAATCCCTAATTTATTTGACTAGGTGGCTAGTATGTGCCCATACTTGGCAGACTATGTCCTTGAAAAACATTCTTTTCCTCTTAATTATTATAGGTGCTCCTTCTGAATATACTTTGCAATATATTATGCGAAAAGAATGCACATCTGGACACAATCAGCTGTGGCTCATCGGGCTGACATGGCAAAACAAAGCCTCCAGCGCGAGGAAACAACATTTGCTAGTCTCTGTGTTATCAGCAAGGGAGCGGTGCTGAGCCCACGATCTGCTGCAGACGTGAACACAGACACCCGGCACAGCAGCGCAGCCGAAGGGGCAGCTCTCAAGCATTGAGGGGCTCTGAGAATTCCATGCGGGAACGGGGCGACGGAGTCCCGCTGCTGGACGAGGAGAAGCCAGTGTTGCCCCCAAATGCTTCCTAGTGCTGCAGCATGAATCCAATGCCACAGTCTGCAGAGCAAAAGGCCAGACAGAAACCTGCCATGCCTGGCCGGAAGGCCTTGGAAACAATTCATTATCAACGCTAGTTGAGAAAAGATTTTTTTCCTGGAGAATTGTTTTCGGGTTTCAGCAAAAATCTCAGAGCCTATTTTCCTCCAAAACTTCATTTGTATGTAACAATTTGGTGTTGATAAAATCCCCTTATTGATAACACACAAAAAAATCTTTTAAGGCCACCCGGAGCTTGGAGAGACTGTGCAAGTGGAAGGAGCAAATCCAGGCACCAGGTTTCTCCAGGAGCGGGATGAAATTAGGAGCCGTATGCCTCATGCTTACACAACACAGGCTCTGTCACCTGCTAGTGACCGCTCCTGAGTCTACTACACCCAGTTGTGGGGCTCTTGGCTCCCTACCTCGGGCCGCAAAGGCGTTTGCTTTTCATGCCAGAGGACTGGGGTTCAACTCCGGCTGCTCGTACCCTCCAGGGCTCTGTCATACACACTGCAGGTTTCCCGCAGATATGGCAGTTAGGATTACCAGTTAGGGCTGGAGTTAGGATTACCAGATGGTTTAAAAAAAATACCGGACATTTCTATGTCCCGTATTTTCTCAATTTGTTTCCTGGACAGAAAGCTCAAATACCGGATTGTCTGGTTCAAAACCTGGCACCTGGCAACCCCAGCTGGAGTTGGCTCCACTTTCACAGAATCATAGAACCATAGAGCTGGAAGAGACCTTAGAAGGTCATCAAGTCCAGCCCCCTGCCCAAGGCAGGACCAATCCCAATTAAATCAACCCAGCCAGGGCTTTGTCAAGCCGAGACTTAAACACCACTAGGGATGGAGACTCCACTTTCCTAAAAAAGGGTTTAAAGGAAAGGCAAGAGTACCTTGCCCCCTTCCCTCTCCCCTTCCAAACTCCCCTACCACACTCACAAACACAAACTCAGCACACAGCAAGAAAGCCCCAAACACAACACACACTACAGACAGCCACTTCCCTCATGAGTCCTGTAGTCACTTCTCCCTTACCTGGAGAACTCCCTCTCTAGCTCCCTGTTCACAATCACCTGGTCGCTGACTCACTCCTTTATAAAGCCCTGGACTGCCTGATAGTCCCTTCCCCTACCAAGGCTCAGCCAATCAGCAAAGGCTTCTAGATTTCAAACTTTAATTAGAAGCCAACAGTTTCCCACTGCCAGTCACAGCACACACTCCATGGGGGGGGGGGGGGGGAGCAGGGACAGGGGAGAGGAGAGAGGAGAAAAAAACCCCACACCACACTCACAAACACAAACTCAGCACACTTTAAGTGAAGCCACCCAGGTTCAGCTTCAGCAAAGTCACTTGTGATGAGCCCGGCTGTGGTTGCTGGACAGTCAGGGAGGTGCATCTTCTGGCTGCGTCAGGGCAGCGCTGGGACGGGGACACTGTGCCCCACTCAGAGAACAAGGGAGATCAGGGCGTGAGAGGGAGGTGTTGACAGCCTGGAGCTCGAATGATCTGACCACTCCTGGGACAGCTGACGTGCTGGCCCTGCTGAAATCTGCCCAGGGGGAGTTTCAAGCCATGGGTCTGCACTAACCAGGATGCCTCGACAAGGTGCAGCTTCAAGAATCTCACCAGCAGCTGAGACAGCTGGCCGGGTTGCTCCTAGACACACGTGTGGGGCTGCCCACGGGAGACGAGGGGGAGGGTTTGGGGCTTGGAACTTCCTTTTTCAAAGCGAGCTGAGAGTCTCCGGCATTCTCCTGTGTCCAGGTGCTGGGGCAAGGAAACCACAAGGCGGAGCTGGCAGCACGGATCCCCGCTGGCTGATCGTCCTGTAGGCCCAGTGCTGGGGCTGGCGTAGCGGCATCTCTCATGGGAAGTCTCTGCAGATTGGGTTATGGCAGCAGGCCAGGTTTTTCCCTTGTGGATAATAATATCACTCCCCGTGCAGTGATGTGTCCCCCCCCCCCCCCCCCAAGAAAACCTGAGTCTACATTTTCTTTGCGGAAATGTTCTCCTGTCTCTTTGTAGGAAACGGCCATGGCTCCTTCCTTCCCTGTGGGGAAGCTGCCCCCAGCCACAGGGAGTAAGAGCCTGCTCCTCGTCTGCAAGGACCGAGCCAGGCTCCTCCAGCTCTAACCAGCCTCTGCCCCAGGAACAAAAAGCGCAGCTTTGCCAGCGGCTCCAGGGACGGCTCCTCAGCCTGGATCTGGGTTACTCCTTGGCTCTGCTGGACTCCTCCGCCCTGCACCGCTGTGCGGGACGTACGGGAGAGCAGAGGCGATCGTGGCAAACTCCTGGGGCAGTAGAGCTGAGAGCCCCGCATTGGCCTGCGGTCTGATTCCGTCTCTACAGCCTCAGCAATAATCCTGCTGGGACCAGGTTCTCCAGAGGTGGCTGCATTTATAGCCCAGACGGGCCCTCGGCCACTTTGGGGAATCACTCTGGCCTGGCCTCTGGTACCAGGGCTCTTTGTCTCCTCTCCCTGCCCGTTCTCCAGCCCCTCCCGTGCCAAGAGTGCGGCCAGTGGGAAAGCTGAGAGCCGCGCCCCCGTACTGCACACTAGGTACCCTCGCTGCTGCGAGCAGGCTGCACGGCTGGAGCGTGGGGAAATATTTGTCATTGTGAAGCCCTGCTCCGAGCAGAGAGCAAGGACCCCGTCACCGCGCCATTATCCCGGATTCCATTCCGATTCACCACCCCACTGCTCCGCCTGGAAAGCAGGCCCCTTAACCCTTTAGCTGCTGTTGTTTGGAAGACTCCAGGACTGCAGCTGTCTTATGTTAACCCAGATAGCTAATTACCCACAATGCGTGGGAAACAGGTCTGTTTGGAAGACTCCAGGACTACAGATGATGAATAAGGGACATCTTTGGCTGGGTTGATGGAGTCGGGGTTGGTCCTGCTTTGTGCAGGGGGCTGGACTCGATGACTCCTGATATCGCTGCCTGCCCTGGGATTCTGGGATTCTACCATTCTCAGTGACCCTCATCGAATCTCACTTGTGTGTCTGGGTGGTGGCTTTAAGGGAGCTGTGTTGTTGGCTTCAGGGCAGTGGTGCAAGTGGGCCGGCATGGCGCCTCCAAAGGACTCCCTCCCAGTCAGCTCCAGCCGCAGCCTCTCCCCTGGCTGCCATATCTCTGTGTACAGGGCTGCGGCCGGGGAGGCATGGGGCCCGGAGGAGCTGCTGGCATGTTCCTCCCACCGTGGAAAGCAACAGACCCAGCAGCCCGCCTCCCCAGCCCTGTCCACAGAAGCAGCAGCTTTGTGGAGGGGCAGGGAGTGGGGCTGGGGTCACGTTTCCCTGCTGTTCTTCAAACGTTTCTCCTTCAGCAAAACCCTGATCTATGCGTGGGAGTGACACCAGGCACAACCCTCTGTGCTTTGATCTGGGAGCCCTTGTGTGTGGGGACCCAGATCGGATTAGCCCCTCTCTGGAGACACCGTCGGTTTTTCATTGGTCACCCTTGCGGTGTCACTCCAGGGCAAAGGTCAGGTTGTTTAGGTCCTAACGCTGCATTCGTGACATACCTGGAGTTAAGTTTAACCTTTATTCTGAGTTGTCTGGGTTTATAGCATCTGCTTTGAGCTTCAGCTCAACCTTGCTAAGTTACTAATAGGTAGGTCCCACCCTAATGCCTTCTTAATGTAGTTTGTGTGTGCAACATGCTTCTGGGTTGGGATTTTCAAAGATGGCAAAAGGATTGGGACACCCAAACCCCTTTACAAATCTGTTCATGCCCCAGTCCAAGGTAACTTCGAAAATATCACCCTTGATCAGAGGGCCCCCTTCCCTCCCCTCCCACAGACGCACACAGAAGCACTGCAGAATTCAGACCTGCAATGTGTCTAAGCAATTCTCCCTTCGCCCTCTGGACTCTCACCCAGGGCTCTCGTCTTAGCAGCCCCTGGCATGCGACACAAGAAACCTGAGCCTGCTGGGAATTTGTCATCAGATGAGCAATTCGGCATTACTTGCTTACACGTGTGTCTCAGGATGCCTGCCAGGGCCCAGGCTCCACTCTCTCCTGCACACAGGGGGTCGGTGCTGACTTCGCTGGGGTCACGCCAGTGGGGGTGCAAGAGGAGAATCTGGCTCAGTATGTCATGTGATCTTGTACAGCTGAACTCAAGGGCCTGTCACTAGCTATTTAGAGGAGATTTGTGTAGCTAGCAGGAAGGGGATGACTGTTTCAACTGTGAAGATCAAATATGGATGGCAGGTGAAAATAGGCAAGAGGCATTTTTCCATTCATTAGCATTACCCTGTGTCCATGTGTCTGTAATTTGGAGCAGTGCAGTGTTATCCTTTGGTGGAAGGAAAACTAGAAATGTAACCAGGATTTGTTCATTATTCTTGCAAAGAGCTACAAAGAGCTACAAAATTGGGTGACCGGGCAGCAAAGTGGGCAGCTGAAACTCAATGTTAAGATAAATGCAAAATAATGCACATAGTAAAACATAACCCCAACTATCCATATAAAATGCGGGGGTCTACATGAACAGTTACCAGTCAGGAAAGAGATCGTGGAGTCATTGTGGATAGTTCTCTTTCAGTGAAAACATCCACTGAATGTGCAGAAACAGTCAACAAGCAAAAAAGAATGTTGAGAAGCATCAGGAAAGGGATCAATAATAAGACAGAAAATATGATATTGCCTCTACATACATCCATGGTACACCCACATCTTGAATACTATGTGCAGAGGTGGCCACTCCAAAAAAAGATGCATTGAAATTCTGAAAGGTTCAGAAAAGGGCAACAAAAAGGATTAGGGGTATGGTGCAGCTGTCACATGAAGAACAATTAATAAGACTGGGACTTTTCAGTTTGGAAAAGAGATGACCAAGTGAGGATATGATAAAGGTCTTTAAAATCATGACTAGTGTGGAGAAAATAAACAAAGAAGAACTATTTACTCCTTCTCATAATGGAAGAATTAGGGTCACTAAATTAAATTAGTAGGCAGTAGTTAAAAACAAACAAAAGGGAGTATTTTTCATACTTCACAGTTAACCTGTGGAACTCCTTGCCAGAGGATGTTGTGAAGACCAAGTCTATAACAGGGTTCAAAGAAGAACTAGATAAATTCATGGAGGATAAGTTCATCAATGGCTACTAGCCAGGATGAACAGAGATGGTGTTCCTAGCCTCTGCCAGAAGCTGGAAATGGGTGACAGGGATCACCTGATGATTGTCTCTTCTGCCAATTCCCTCTGGGGCATTTGACATTGGCCACTGTCGGCAGACAGGACACTGGGCTAGACGAACCTTTGGTCTGACCCAGTCTGGCTGTTTAATGTTCTTATGTAATTCTCCATTCCATGTGTCAAGCCCATTTCAGTAGCATCAGCTTTTTTTCCAGCAAGAAATCTAGAATTTTTAAATGGCTTAGCGGTATCACAACCCTGCTCCTTTCTCAAAGAATGATCGTTTGCGGCCACATCGTCAGGTATGTAAATCAGCATAGTTTCGTCTTTTTCTCTGGAGGGACACTGATTGACATCTGCTGAGGATCAGGCCTCATCTGACACCTTAATTAATTCTGTTTTTTTCTGGGTTACTAGGGGGCTGCACCCGCTGCTCGCTACACTGGTCAACCCCCCTCTCTCCGGCGGCTTTCGAGGCCAGAGAGCATGCGAGCGCGATGATGTCATTGTGTCTCCTGGCAGGAAAAACTTTTTTGTATAGGGAGAGAGATCATGAAATCCGCATGGCTGTGGAAGGAGGGCGGTAAAGCCCACCAAAAGATCTCCTTGGGCGAGTGCTTCCCTGGGTGTCTTACCACACGGTGGGAGGTCAGTCACAGGGAAGTTCCACGCAAAACTTTTGCAGCCTGGCCACACAAACATGGCGGCAGCACAGTGGACATGGAACTTCTGCCCAGGTGACCCTGCTTTGGAGAACAAAGTGCCGTCACAAAGAGCCATAATTCAGCGGTTTCCACTCCCACCAGACGCAGCTGAGCAGACGGGGTCAGAGTCCTGCTCTGTGTCACTGTTGAAACACAAGAGGCCAAACGCTGGTCGTGCTTGCGCCAGCAGAAGCCAGGAGTAACCCTGTGAACATCAGTGGAGTGAAGTGAGTGTCAAACCAGTGAAAGTGAGCTCAGAGACGGGCCCCACCGTGGCCCTGGTCGTCCTGCTCCATCGCCCCCTTTTAGCCCATTCGGTCGCGTTCCGAGCAGGCGGCTGCACCAAACACCCTTTGCTTGTCCTGCAGACAAACGCCAGGTGGGGGGTTGATCCCCGCTGTCGCCCCTGGCTGGAGCCCATCGTGTGCCCCTGGTGTGCGGCTCGTTTTCTCCTTCCCGATCGTTCCAAACAGCTGTACTTTAATGAGCCGAAGCGCAGGTAGGTGAGTAAAACCAGCCCTCTCCTCGCCTGACTGGCAGCCGTAGACTCCTCTGCTGGGGCACACCCGCACTGAAGCTGAAACAGCTCAGATAAGTGCTAATGCTGACAGGCTCTTAAGAACACCTGCCAGAGCTGGTCTCTCAGGGGGGCACTGTCCAATAGCTAGGGTGACCACATCTCTTTTTAAAGGGACAGTCCCCTATTTAAGCCCTCTCCCTACTTTAAAAAAAAAAGGGCAGTTTGTCCCATACTTTCTGTCTCTCCCCACCCATCAGTACTGTGGGTCCTACTGTGGTCGGATCTCGTTCGCCACCCACCCATGGGGAGAGGTCCAGTGGCTGTCGATGGGGTCTGGTGTACAAGGCTGGTGGTCAGGCAAAGCTGCAGCATGTGGCCAGCTGCTCCCAGTGCGGGTCCATCGGTGCAGTGACTGCTGCGTGCCGGCTCTTGGGCAGCAGGTTCCCCCCACTCCCACCCGTTTCCAGTGTCACTGGTTGCTTGCTGCAGTGGCTGGGGAGTGCAGGCAGGCGGTGGCTGCTGAGGGCCAGTCTACACGAGACGCATGGGAGCAGTGATGCAGCTGTGCCGCTGTAGTGCATCCGGGGAAGATGCTCTGTGTGATGGGAGACAGCTCCCCCACGGGCACAATAAAACCCCCTCTGTGAGAGGCCTAAGCCAGGGCAGCAGACACAGCACCGTCCACACCAGCGGCTAGGTAACAGCTAGCTTAGGGGGGTGGCTTATTCCCACCCCTGAGGGACAAGTGATATCGACATGAGTTGTACGAGTCCTTGTGCACAAGCCCGCGGCGACCACCTCGCTGCATCCGCTGAGACTGCCAGGAGAGCAGGATCCAAGCGGGATCCTGCAACCTTTCTGCAGAACCCTGAGTAGCTGCTCTGTAGTCATCAAGGACATGGCTGGGGAACTCGCACGCTGAAACGCAGCCTCAGCGAGTGGCTAACCACTTGGAGGGGTTAACGCTGCAGGCCCTGCCCTGCTCTCCACTAACACCCCCCATAGCTTTAGGCCTAGGCTGGAGAAACATACAGCCAGGATAGCTTTTGCTGGTGCAGTGTCTCCACCCAGGAGGTTTGAATGGAAGTAGCTGCATGATGCACACAAGCCCTGTCTAGACAGGGCCTGAGTCTCCCATGTGGAGTTGCCTCTCCGGAGGGCATGGCGAAGCCGCTCTACTGGACGTGGCTTCCTCGTCAGCGTCTCCTGGAGATTTTCACTTCTCCTTTCTCTGGCTCATCGCCTGCTTGCTGCTGTTATGTTAGTTAGCCACAGCTGAGGTCAGATTGTAGCCTTGGCTCAAGATTTTCAAAAGCAAGAGGTTAATTAACCAGTGGAGCAACTTACTGGAGCTGTGGCGGATTCTCCGTCACTGGCAAGTTTTAAATAATTTATGGTTTTTCTAAATGATCTGTTCCCATTCAAAGAGGAATTAATTCAGGCCCATGTGTACGAGAGTCAGCTAAGATGATCGCGACGGTCCCTTCTAGCCCAATAATCTATGAAATCATTAGTCATCAAAATCCATGAGTTGGCATCTCTGGACAGGACTTGCCAAGACAAGTGTATGAATTAGGAGCACAAATCCCAGTGTCTACGAATGTGCTCCTAAATCACTTTGCCCTTGAAAAGTACAACCCGATGGGAACTTCAGTTAGGCTTCTACTTTTGAAAACCTTTGTTAAGCTCTGATTTGTAAATCCATTGTCTCCTGGCCCTTGGGGGAGGAAAACAGGACTTGCCGGTCGGTAACTGCAGCTGGTTTTCATAAACACGATCTCTGATGCACGACACTTTTCCTTTTTTCTTCTTCAGGCACTGGAGAAAACCCTTGTTTAGAGAGAGTGTGAGAGAGATTTGAACGTGGCAGATTGATCTCCTTGTAAGATGACTTAGAGTTGTGGCATTTTAACTATTGAAGCAAATAAATCAAGATGTGCCTCCTGGGGTTTTAAATAGTGTCTTTAGCAGAGACAGACATGGAGGTAATTGCTCATCAGCCTCTTGCTATTTATAGACTACCTTGCTACTGTGGATTGCAATATGATTCTGAGCGTGTCTGTCTCACAGACATCCTGCAGTATCTTCACTTCTGTCAAGAGCTGCACTGGGTTTGGCCAGCCGCCAGCGTCATTTTTAAAACATTACCAGAAGGGTTGGCAGAGATTCAGCACTAACTCATTGCAGGTCCTACATACGCTCAGCTGGAGAAGGCAGTTGGCCTCTTTTGAGATTTTGACAGAGAAAATAAATTGAAAGGGGGAAAAACTGGAGAAATAAAAGCCCTGACATGTATGTGTATATTAAAAAATGTCAAATGTGTCTCCCAGTACCCATCAATAGCTGTGCACTCTGCAGCAAGGCCCGGAGCAATTGAAAATGTTTGGGAACCTAACAGGCCGTGGTGCTGCCAGGCTGAAGACGTGTATATCTGACGTGGGCTCCAGTCCGAAATTTCACTGTGAGTGTCTTTACACGTCCCCAGGCAGAGGCAGTTTGTGGGTCCTTCAGGCTAGTACATTGAGGGTGTGTCTACACTACACCCTTCTGCCAACAGAGGGATGTAGATTAGGCACATCGCTATTGCAAATGAAGCGGGGATTTAAATATCCCGCGCTTCATTTGAATAGAAATGGCCGCCGCTTTTTGCCGACGTGACACTTTGCCGGCAAAAAGCGGCAGTCTAGATGGGGATCAGTCAACAAGGAAAGTCTTTTCCGACTGATCCCTTAAGCCTCGTGCAACAAGGTTCACAGGATCAGTTGGAAAAGGCTTTCCTTGTCGACCAATCCCCATTTAGACTGCCGCTTTTTGCCGGCAAAGTATCACATCGGCAAAAAGCGGCGGCCATTTCTATTCAAACGAAGTGCGCGATATTTAAATCCCCACTTCATTTGCAATAGTGATGTGCCTAACCTACATCCCTCTGTCGGCAGAGGGCATAGTTTAGACACACTCTGAGTAGCAGTCATCTAGCTATGTGTTTTTAACAGCTGGCCGCAGTATGCCTGCAGATCTGCAGCTACCTACATGTCCAAAGGGACAGAGACTGTACTAAGCAGGGGAAAGGCGGCGTGTCACCCCAGAGAGCAGTGACAGGAGGTTCTCTGCTCGGCCTGAAATACCAACGAGACCTCGGACTCGCAGCCAACGCGTGATCGCCCGTGGGGAGGCGGCGTCTCTTGTTTTTTGCACAGGTCTGTAACTCTCTAGCCCTTTTCAAGAGTAGAGTGTCTGCGCTGAACAAATTCCTTTGCTAAGCTTGTGTTCCTAGCTTGGAGGAGCCCGTTATCCCTGAAGGGGCTGACGAGAAGCCAGAGGGCCTGCTGCCTAGACAGCAGCTCCTGAGACCTTAGGCATGGGTTTCTGGAGCTAGGGCAGCTGGACAGGGGAGTCCCCCGGCAGAGCCGGCCCAAGCTATGGGCTGACCAGGCTACCGCCACGCGTGCCCCATTGTAGGGGGCACCGCACAGGGCTGCTGGACCAGGCGGGGGTGGGGCCACACATGCGCCGGTGCCCTGGGGGCAGGGCCGCGCTTGCACCGCACTCCCGGGGATGGCGCCGCGCTCCCAGGGCCCGGGGCGCACGAATGGCTTGGGACGGCCCCGTCCCCCGGCTCAGGGAAGGGCTCAAAGAATAATTTTGAGCCTGGAGCGGAATCGACAGTCCGAGAGCTAGAAGCCATGGCTCCTTAGACCCAGTTGGCTTGGAAGCATGTGGGACCAACAGGGCCGGCCCACAACATTTTGGCACCTGAGGCGGGGAGCTCAAATGACGCCCCCATGCCCTTTTTTCTCCTGCCTGCCGGTTATGTCTCTTGTGCCCTCCTTCCCCCAGCCCAGCACTCCCCCATCTCTGCGCATCTAGAGCAGAGAGATACATCTGCACCAGCAGCAGACACAATTTTCTACACTCTGGGTCCTAGTGGGGCGCCCCTCCCCCCAGTCTGGCACCTGAGATAGCCGCCTCAGTTCACCTTGGTAAGGCCGGCCCCGGGGACCAAACCTTTGGATCCACCCACCGCAGGCTGGTGACCTTCCGGAGTGGGACCAGATCAGTTGTATCAGATACAAATGGCAGAAACGATGGACCCTCGTTAAAACGCTGCGCATGGAGGGTTTCTCTGCCGGGTGTCACTGGGCAGCAGCTTATCTATGAAAAGTCTCTCAAGTGATTTCCAGACTGGAAGTTCAGTCACAAAAGCGGCTCCACACTGCCTGGCGCGCCAAGTGCACTGTGCCTACAGCAACAACACGTAATGAATCATCCCCACTTAAGCACTCTGCAGAGACTCTAGCAGGAGGTGCCAGCTGGCACAGGACAACTTCCCCTCGGTAGGGTAGTTCTGGAACAATCAGGGCAGGCTGATATGTTCTCATTCATGCAAATCACCCCAGTATTGCCAGACTCAAGAGTCGCGAATCAGGCTCGCCAAAAATCACGAGCTTTTGCTTGAACACCAGGAGATTCTGGAAAAATATTGATTTTTATTTGCCTTTGGGTTTTTGAGGCATTAGGGTGCACTGGGGATCTCATTTTGAAACTTCCTTCACTGCCACAAGGGCTAGAAATGTCCTTTTCTTTAAGAATGAAGGGTGAAATCATCCCTTATCCACTTGACACCAGGGGCCAGGTCTTTAAGGAAAACAACCCTTAGCCTGACTCAGGACAAAATCAAGAGAGGTGGTAACGCTGCTGAGTCCCTGGGGGTTTAGGAGTCAGCTCACGAGACTAAAGCTTTGAGAGTTCAGGTCTCTAGTAACTCGGCTTGCCTTGTAGCTGGGCTGGGGTGTTATGTTTATGGCATACACCCAGAGAAGAGAGAGAAAAACCAGTTTCTCTCGCTGAATGGTTGCAATGTAACACAACTTTATTTCTTAGAATTCAAATAACACACAAGAATGCAAAAGAGACAAAGCGAGCTGCTCCCTAACAACTGTGGCCACAAAAATTCAAAGAAAGAAGTCTGGTCTAAAGAAGACACCCACAGCAGGGGGGGTCAGGGTTAGAGGGCAACATGAGGGCATGGGGCAGGTTTTGGATCATCACACTGACTTGCAGCCCTGCCCTGCCTCACAGGAGTGTTGTGGGGCCCATAGATACTGGGGGGGGGGGGAGCAATACGTAGCTCAGACAGAAGGGTTGGGGTATTATTTCTGTCCAAAGTGGAAGAAGCTAATAGTTTTGGTCCCCAAGCATGTGACATGCCCATAAGAACATAAGCATGGCCTTGCTGGGTCAGACCAATGATCTATGTAGCCCAAAGGGAGAGGACAAAACAGGCTATTATTGCATGGGCAACTCCCTGTCACCGGTCACCGCTTCTGGCGGTCCGAGGTGTAGAGACACCCAGAGCACTGGGTTGTGTCCCTGACTGTCCTGGCTAATAGCCACTGAGGAACTCACCTTCCGTAAAGTCTTTTGGACTCAGTGGAGTAGCCATGTTAGCCTGTAACTTAAAAAAACTTCAAAAGCAACGAGTGAACAATTGATGGTGTGAAACCCTTTGGGGGCCATTTTAACCTTCCTGGGCACCCATCAACGGATTTAAAAGTGGCCATTCTCTCGCAAAGTATTTTCAGGAACCAACTAGAGAGAGAGAAAGACTGCAGAACCAGCCCTCATATGAAAATGTGACATGTTTACCCAGGGACTGAACAAAGACATGACCTGAATGGGCTGTTATGTTCAACACCCAAATGACATCAAAAGCAAAGTATTGGACACTTGCAGCCCCCCCCATCACCCCATTTAGCACGGACATGCTCACTGACAGGTTTTTTTCTCTCCCCCCTCTCCCCTCTTATTTTGCTTTAAATATTTGCGGTTTCTGTGCCCCTCTGTGCCTCTTGCTCCACTCATTATCTGAAGAAGTGTGTTGTGCCCATGAAAGCTCATGATACCATCTATATTCTTTGTTAGTCTCCAAGGTGCTACAGGACCACTTATTTTTTAAGTTCTTTTGAACTCATTTATACTTTTGGCCTTTGCAATATCCTCTGGCAATGAGTTCCACAGATCATTGTTCAGCATTGTGTTGTGGAAAGAAGTACTTCCTTATGCTTGTTTTGAACCTGCTGCCTCTTAGTTTCATTGGCTGCACTTTTTTCTTGTGTTGTGGGAAGAGATAAATAATATTTCCTTATCCGTTCAGTTTATAGGCCTTCACGGTTGTCACTGTTCCTTTTAATTTCCACTTAACTAGGCTCCTCATTTCTGTGTAGTCCCCCTTTTGGAATTAAATGGTACTGTGGCAGGCTTCTTGGATATTCCCCTCCAGAAGGATATTAAACTGAATTGCATTGTGGTCGTTATTACTGACTGGTTCAATTATATTCACTTCCTCGATCAAACCGGTGCGGCACTTAAGGCTTAATCAAGAACTGCCTCTCCACCTGTGGTTTCCAGGACTCGCTGCTTCCAGAGGCAGACATTAGAATTTCATCGCTGCTTCGTGTGCCGAGCTGACATGGGCCCCAGTGAATATGGCCCCAGCGAACTCCGCCCCTCATGACTGTGGTTTCTGGTTTTGTAGCCTCTCTAGTCTCCCTGAGTGTTTCACTCTCAGTGTCACCATCTAGCTCGGGCGCTTGGTTGTACATTGCTACTGCTGCAAGCCTGGCGTTTCCATGCCCAGAGCCACGGGGGCACGGTTTGAAATCTGACGCTACGTTTGCTGGCACGTATAGCTCCTTTCCACCGCCTGCACCCCCTCCTGGCATTCCTGCCTATTCCGTGCCCGTCTAGTGTCATGTCCCATTGATTAGCACAGTTTCCAACTGCCTGATTTCCAGGGGTGCTCACCCCTCGCTCCATCCCAGGTTCCCTCCCCACCCCACCCCTTCTCCACCCCTGCCCCACCTCTTACTTCCTGCTCTACCCCCTCCTCTGAAGGTGCCCCATAGAAAACTGGTGCCTCCCCATACTGGGGAGGGGAGCAGGATCAGAAGGGAAGGTCACATGTCCCCCCAGCCACTGCCGCCCCCCCAGCACCCCACCTGGGGCCACCATGCTCGCCCTGCACCGCGTTACCTGGAGAGGGATGCTCTGTTCTCCCCCCTGCCATCCCCCAGCCACTGCCGCCCCCCCCCCCAGCATCCCACCTGGGGCCACCATTCTCTCCCTGCACCATGTTACCTGGAGAGGGATGCTCTGTTCTCCCCGCTGCCATCCGCCCTGGCACGCGGGAGCCACTTCTAACCCCAGCCCATCCAGCCGCTGCTTTGAAGCCTGGCAGCTGCCTGAGAGCCTGGCTGGGGCGGTGGCTTCCGCTCCCTTCCCGGGCTCAGCTGCCAGGGACCTTGGCTGAGGAGACCAGAAATGTGCCGGGGGAGGAGGGCTCCAGTTCACCCCCCCGGTCCCTGGCACCTGAGCCCCGGCAGGAGCGGAAGCCACCTCCTCCCCAGCCAAGCTCTCTCAGGCAGTCCAGCTGGCCACGCTGCAAAGCAGCAGCCAGAAGAGGCTGGTCCCCCCCCACTTCCACTGCCTGACGTCTGGGGAAGTCTCCCCCGATGTGGCCCTGACCCACCCCCTTTCACACCTCCTCCTGCCCCTGCTCCCCAGTGCACTGAACAGCTGATGACCTGGGGAGTGGTAGGCGCTGGGGGTGGGGGAGCCGATGGGGGTGCCAGTGGATGCTGAGCACACACTCCTTTTTTCTGGAGGTGCGCCAGCCCCGGCATCGGCGCTTATGGCTTCCCCAAGGGTCTGCAGTGCGGCTTGTACCAACATCCTCTTTCCGTACCAGGCTCTCGAGCTCACCCTTCTGTGTACTTAGGCGTCTTCCGTGTAGGCCACAGTGACAGGACATGAGATACGATTCTACAAATAAACCCTGCATCGGAAATACACAGAGGGGACTCTAGCTAAGCTAGCGAGGTATGTTTGCTTAGCTCATCGCCATAGCATCCAAGCACCTAATCTCACAGCTACGCTGGGTACATTCAGACACTGGAAAAGGTACACCCGGCATGGAGCCTCACTTAACTTTACCACTTTCCTAGAGACTTCCAAGGGACATACTCCAGCAATACTTAGTCTGGCTCATATACTAATGAGTGGGCTAAGTTTTGTTCTTCTTTATTAACACCAGTCCAAATCAGGATTAACTTGGTGGTTTTCAGCATAGGTTAAATTGCAGCAAGGGAGGTTTTGGTTGGATATTAGAAAGAACTTCCTAATTATCAGGGGCATGTCTACACTAAGAAATTATTTCAAAATAACTTATTTCAAATTAATAAGTCCCGAAATAACTATTTCAAAATAGTGTGACCACACTACAAGGCAGCCTTGAAATGAGTCTGAGGCTGGATCCCTTAATGTGGACATGCTACCTTGACTTAGAGCCCCAGGGAGCACAAGAGAGAGAGGGCGGGAATTACTTCGAATGGCTCTGGGGAGGAGCTATTTCGAAATAGCAGCCGTGGAGCGTCCACACTTCTGCTATTTTGAACTAAGCATTATTCTTCATGACACGCAGGAGTTATCATTTTGAAATGATCAGCCCCTTATTTTGAAATAACAGGCTTGGTAGTGTGGACGCTCCGCTTCTTATTTCGAAAGAAAGGGAGTTATTTTGAAATAACTCTCTAGCGTAGACCAGGGCAGGGTGGTCATGCCCTGGAATAAATTGCTTAGAGGTATTGTGGAATCTCCATAATTGGAAATTTTGAAAAGCGGATTAGACACACACCTGTCAGGGAAGGTCTAGATGGTCCTTGGTCCTGCCATGAGGGCAGGGGGTTGGACTTAATGACCTCTCGAGGTCCCTTGCAGCTTTATGATTCTTCAGATTTACATTGGTGTCACTGAGGTAAGAATCAAGTCCAGTGAACTGCAATGTCTCCAGCTGACAGAAATATACACACTGAGCTCTACACTGCTGGCAAGGGGGTTCTTAAAACGGTTTCCCATCCCTGGGTGCACTGGATTAGGATGAAGGAGAGAAATGATTGTATAGATTAGTGCTCTACTTGGAGTCGAAAGTGAGGCTCAGCCTTCCGGCCATTGCTGTGAATCTTCTTCCTCTTTCCTTAGCTCGGGGACAGAAAACGCCTGCGGACATCTCGCGCTGACAGTGCGAGTTGCACTGACTGCTCAGCCTTCTTATCTCTGCTTCTTCCAAGTGTGAGCCTCACGCGCAAGAGGGCAAAGAGGGACTGAGAACAAGAGCCCCCTAGATGAAAAGGGAAGTGGAGTAACTGGGAGGACATTGTGAGCCCAAATGGCAGCCACCGTTCTCTGACCTGGCTACGACTCAGAGAGAAACGCTGATTTCTAGACGTTGTGCGTTTGCAGCTGGCATCCTACGATGAGTAACAGCTTTCAGCCCAACTGCTAGAGCATACCCCTACCACATCAGGTAGTGACTTGAATGGAATCCAGAGCTCTAGCTCTGCTGCTCTAGTCTTGACTCATTTGCCGAAGAGGTGGCTATTTTTGCTGATCTGACCTCAGTTTTACAGCAGCCCGTCCAATGAACTATTGTGCAACCTCCCTTTGTGAGTAAGATGCTAATTTTCCATTCCTGATTTGGCTAATTTTTCAAGAGCCTGGGACTAAACCACATGATTGGTGAGACAATATGGCTCATATTTTGTACTGATCCCTAAAAGGCCCCCTGGAGACCACCTCATATTTCAGACCCTTTCCTATTGACACATCGGATAATTAAATGGAACAGGACTGGAGAGCTATGTGATTCAGGAAATAAATTCAACCTCATCTTCCTCCAGTGTGTTGCTTAGGATTAGTGTTAGGGCATTTATTGATCATGAGGCTCAAATATCTCCATTCCTTTCAAGCCTTTTCCTTAGGAATCTTTACAATTACATCATTTTTGATTGGGGAATATTTTTATTTTCTTCATTACTAGTTCCTGATTTCAGATCCCAAAGCTTTTCCAACAAAACACAGAAGCAAATGAAAACAGCCTCTTTTTTTCTGACATTAGCAGTCCATTAGTAGACCTGCCTTCCGAGGAGCCCCAAGAAATTTGTACACATTCATGAACAGGGAGAAATGTGGAGACCTGGTATCTCTTGTTCTCTGGGTCCCCAGCCCCTCCCATTTCACCCCCATTTCACCCCAGTTACAGATGTGTTGGGGGCCTCCTTGAGCTTGTACCTCCTCTCATCAGCTCTGTTTTGGAATCAAGTCTGCCAACAGGCAGAGTAGGTAGGGTAAGCTGCTTCTTGAGAAGGGTAAATTAAGGCACAGTGAAATGAAGCAACTTTCCCTGTTACACAGTGAGTCAATGGTAGAGACAGAAATCAAACCCAGAAGTCCTAACTTCATGTGTCCCTTTGCAACCGCTAGGGCTAGAGGAACCATTTCTTTTGGTGTTAATAGAAACTCCTGCCAGTTTACACATTTAGTTTTAAATTGTGACTCTCAGAGTAGCTGATTGTTAGAGGTTCTGAGTAACAAACGGGTCAAGTAAAGTGCTAGGATGGTCCTTTTTACTCACTGCCTGTTTTGTTGCCTATGTATGTGGCTCAAGGATGTGAGTAAGCCACCCCCCTTGAGGTCCGTAAGTTACACTGAGCTAGGCACTGGTGTGGACAGCGCTGTGTTGGCGAGAGGGCAGCTTTTGCTGACGTAGCTTTTGCCTCTCAGGGAGGTGATTTTATTATGCCGATGGGAGGGACTGACTTCTCCCAACACATGTGCTACAGCGGCACAGCTACATCAGAGCTACTGCACCGCTGCAGTGCTGCTAGCTCGTGCCGGCCCCAAGTCTTGCTATTTTCTCACAGGCAAGCAGGCAGAGACTAACTAATGTGCTTCAGGGAAAGCAGGCTCTGGAGCTCAGATGTGCTGGGTGAGTGGAGATTCTCATATAAGTTTGCAGAGTGCGAGAAGATGGGAGGGGCTGTCTGAAGCCCATTAATGGCGAGGAGTTTTGGGTTTATAGGTAAAAGCTGGGTAGGGATATGGGTCAACATAAAGGCTACGTCTAGACTACAAGCTTCTTTCGAAAGAGAGCGTCTAGACTGCAACCACTTCTTTCGAAAAAGCAAGGCAGGCAGTCTGGATGCTCTCTTTTGAAAAAGCCCTGTTTGCATTCAAGAATGCCTTTTTTCGAAAGAGCGCTTGCGAAAAAAGGCGTTCTTCCTCGTAAAATGAGGTTTACCATGGTCAAAAAACCTGCAGCATTCTTTTAATTTAATTTTGAAAGAATGCAGCGGCAGTTTAGACACAGGGGAAGTTTTTTAGAAAAAAGGCCACTTTTTTCGAACCCTCCCCCTCCATAGTCTAGATACACCCAAAGGGTGTTTTTCAGACCTTAATTATGAGTTTTCTCCCTTTGGGCTGTTTGGTTTGTACACAGTTGTCCCAAGCTATGGCAGGGATTTGGCTACACATCTTCCTTTAGAGCAAATTCATTTTTAAAAATCCCTCTGCATTAACAAAAGTGTAAATTTTGTGCCTAAAACTCCTGAACTGCATTGGAAATTTCAAACACTGGATTAAGATGAATTAGTATTTATTCACCAACTAGCCAATTAGCCCGTCATAAGACGGGATTTTCAGGTCTCTCCTCCATGTCGGTCTTTTCTCCTGAGCCTCCGGTCTCTCGCTCCGTCTCTCTCTCTCTCCTCCTACTGCCTCCCCCCCCAGCTCTCCTCTGCCTCCTGCCTCTCTCTCTGTCTCTCTCTTTCACTTCTCCTCCCCCTCCTGCCTCTCACTTGGGGGACTGAGGAGCCCAAATGGCCGTTTGGGCTCCGCACTCCCCGTGCTGCATGGGGGGTGCGGAGCCCAAACGGTCGCTTCTGCCACTTGCTCCCACGTGGCGGCCTGGCTGAGCGGTGCAGAAGTCAGCCGAGCGCCACGGCAGGAGGCGAAGGGGGTGGGGCGGTGACATTCACGGCCAGGGGGCGGGGCCTGGAGCCGCTGTCACGCCGCACATCACCGCCCCGTCCCCCTTCGCCTCCCACCGTAGCGCTCAGCTGACTTCTGCGCTGCTCAGCCGGGCCACCGTGGGGGAGCAAGCGGCGCAAGCAGCCGTTTGGGCCCCTCACTCCCCATGCAGCACGGGCCCCCCAGAGGGAACAGCCAGCATTTCAGCAACAGCGCCCCCCAGAGGGAACAGCCAGCATTTCAGGCAACAGCGCCGCCCAGAGGGAACAGCCAGCATTTCAGGCAACAGCGCCCCCCAGAGGGAACAGCCAGCATTTCAGGCAACAGCACCCCCCAGAGGGAACAGCCAGCATTTCAGTAACAGCGCCACCCAGAGGGAACAGCCAGCATTTCAGCAACAGCACCCCCCAGAGGGAACAGCCAGCATTTCAGCAACAGCGCCCCCCAGAGGGAACAGCCAGCATTTCAGCAACAGCGCCCCCCAGAGGGAACAGCCAGCATTTCAGCGTTACAGACTAACAGACACTGGGCTACTATATAGATGATGTAGAACCTTTCAGTGCTCCTGGGGAAGGTGAAAAAGCATCTCTCCTGTTCTACTTGGAGCGAATGAAAATTCCTTCCTGACTCCAATTCGGATTAAAATAATTGCATTATGGAAATGTGTATGAAACCTGGGACTGTAGGGTTGCCTTATGTCCCAGTGCTCCCTGATTGGCTGTGTCCTCTGATGAACTGTGCATGATGCAGAACCTCTCCTCCGCAAGAGGGGAGAGCTTGGTGCATCATGGGAGATGAAATCCAACCAGAAAGCCAAGCCTATGGAGCAGGGACAGATGACAGTTTTGCGGGGCCCCAGGCAGCGTAAGTCCACGGGGCCCCCCCTTTGCCACGGCGCATGTGCAGCGGTGCCACGGCGAATGCCCGGGGCTTTTTGAAGCACGGGGCCCGGGGCGGCTGCCCCGTTCGCCCTGCCCTATATCCGCCCCTGCTATGGAGGATAAGAGGATCTCAGGTACCAGAACTGCAACTCCCATGTGGCACTATAATAGTAATCTGGCAATGAAACAGTTCAGATTTTGGCAGAAGTTTTTCGGTAGTTGAGTTTCTGCCAAAAATTGAAATTTGCTGTGGGACCTCCCTCCCCCATGGTATTAAATATGTCTACTTATAAATGGGAGTTGTTAATGAAACTTGTAATTTTCTATGATATGCTGCTAATGGTTTTAGGAAACTCACTAGCTCTACTGGCTTCCCAAAGAAAGACTGAAAACTTTGAACCTTAGCTGTTTACCTCACAGGATGTATGAGACTTCTCATAGAAATGACCAGGGGCAAGGGGTCTTTTGCATGCACCCTGGTTGTACAGTGAGCTCTGTATGAGCTCAGAGATTATTCCACAGGTTCATCCTCATTGTCAGTGGTGTGATTCTTTGACTATGTCTACACTACAAGGTTTTTGCACAAAAATGGCCATTTATGTGCAAAAACCGGCAGAGCGTCCACACCTCAAGCACGTTTTTGCACAAGAAAATCGACAGGACAGAGGGCTTTTTCTGGTAGTTATTCCTCTTCCCATGAGGAATAACTCCTTTTTGCGCTACAGCTATTGTGCAAAAAGCCAGGTGTGGACGCTCCGGAGGGGTTTTTGTGCAAGAAACCCCTATGGGAAAAAGCACAGGTGCTCTGATGGCCATTCTTGTGCAAGAGTGTCCATGCAGTGTGGACGCTCTCTTGCACAAAAACACCTCACTTTTGAGATGCGCTTTGAGGTCTGGACATGCTTTTGCTCAAGACGTTTTTGCGCAAAAACCCTGCAGTGTAGACTAAGTCTGTGTGCTGGCTCTCACCAGAGGCTTACATATAAAACAAGGCTTTCAGAGCAGGCCCCATGGAGGTGATGAGAGGACTCATAAACATGAGCAGACGTTTCAAACAGCGGGAAGAGCCTCAGCATTTTGGAAGCCCCATTTAACAAAATCACCACATCCAATTAATCCCCAGGTTAACAGAACTCCTCTGGCAGGCAGCCACCTCTGCAGCTAAGCCATTAAAGCGAGGGAATGTCTAGGGGCACCTTGCAGACCACGCGGCTGTCAACTGTATTAAGAGGGAAATGAGTATCTGATGATTAATTGTCCAGGAGCCACCCCCTGTGACCTTTCAATGAAAGTGTTGGAATCAGCCAGGCTGCACTGGATGGATGGAGAGAGGAGATGCCCTCTCCCTAAATCTCCTCCCCCCTTTGCAGGGTAGGAGCCAGGAGCACTCTGAACAGCTTTTGCTCCTGCCCAGCTGCAGCTACTCAGCTGCCCCCACCCCTGCTGGTTGTCTATTGCATTGCCCGGGAGGTAGGAGAGTAGCCCTGGCTGCTGTGTCACTTGCAGCCATGCTGGGCTGTGGGAGCCCCAGAGAAATCAGGACAGGAATGTGGTTTGCTCTGTCACACCCCAGAGAAACATCCAGCCCAGGATGGCTCCCAAAGCCACCTCAGACAATCCAGGAGAGGGGAAAAGGGGGTGGGGGAGGGACTGCGAACTAACAACTAGTTCTTGCTCCCTGATTCCCTGCCCCAGCCTGTGTTAGAGCAGCCGGCGGCTGTTCTGGTTTGTTCTGGCTGATTGTTGCGCCTCGGAGACCACACACCAGGGGCAGCTGGAGCACAGCACCCACCAGCACTCCCTCTGGAGGGGTGTGTAAGAGCCAGGCTCTCACAGTGCATTCCCCTTTTGGGGCGGGGGAACCCAGCAGGGATTCTGGAGTGGTTTCCACTGCCTTTGCACTCCCAGAGAACCTGCCCCCGGTATTGATTCTGGCCCCTTGACTCTTTTGAAATAATACATTTGGGTCTGGGGTGCAAACACTGGACACCTCTGCCCCCTAGGGTATAGCTAAGTGTGGGCCCTGACTGCCCATGGACACAGTGATGAGACACACTGCTCCAAAACAAAATGGCAGAACCACGATGCAATAGATTCCAGTGAGTGGGGCTCCCTTCTGCTTCAAGACCATCGGCTAGCCCATGCACTGGTGGTTGCTTCCACTCCCACCGGAGTTTTGAGTTGACTTGAAGTGGAGAGTGCTGGAAGCAGGCCTATGAATTAAGAGTCCTCTAAAAACCATCCCCAAGAAAGAGAGAAAAGCAGGCCCTCGCTTGCTATGTAAGTATCTTTCCTTTTAACCACTGCTTCTTCGCTGTCTCTTTCCTTTGGTAGAAAAACAAATTTCCTGTTTCTCCATCTGTCTTCCCTTTCAGCTTTTTCATGTCTTGCAGGCCCTGGTTCCTGACATCACCGGGATGACTCAAGGGCTTAAAGTGAAGCTTCCAAGTGAGTATTTGAGGGATCAGAGCCTAAATAACTCACAGCTCCTTCTTGGTGTCCATCGCCAGGAAAACCCTCAGAGCTATTAATGGAAGTTTTGGTTGAACAGAGTTGCAGTGCTGGGACCTATTGTTTCCTTCTGCTTTTCTTGTTGTTCAGCATTTTCCCCTCTTTATTTTCTGATTTATTTTATTTTTTTTAATAATTTGCTTTGTTTTAATTGCAGATTTGATTCTATTCTATTAACTATAAATATAAAGAAACTTTTAATTTTTCTATTAATTTTTCACTTTCCACCTCGTTCTTTATGTGTCTCTCTTCACTTTTCTATTATATTTGTTTTCTAATACATGTACACACACAGCAACACTTTCCCCTTCTTTTTAATACTTCTTAATGCTGGCTGGTATCATATCTCTTCAGCCTCAAAGAGGAAACAGCAGTAATTCCAGATCAGTCATTTTTTCCATAAGTATATTAGGATTTTAAAGTATATTAGAACAACAAATTACGGTTTTCAAACATTATCAATAACAATGCAGAAAAGGCAGAAGCACTCAATAAATATCACTGTTTTTTATTTGGGAATAAAGCAGAGGATGCAGTCTTCTTATATGATGGCAATGATGACATTCTTTGCAGTCCGCTAGTATTTCAGGAGGATGTTAAACAGCAGCTATTAAAATCAGACATTTTAAAATTGGCAGCTACAGATAACTTGCATCTTCGAATTTGTAAAGAGCTGGCCGAGGAGCTCACTAATGTTGATTTTCAATAAGTCTCAGAACACCGAGGACATTTTAAAAGACTAGAAGAAAACCAAATATTGTGCCAATATTTTAAAAGGATAAACAGGATGATAGGGGGGATTTATACACCAGACAGTCAGAGATTGATCCCTGGCAAGATAATGAAGCAGCTGATCTGGGACTCAATAACTTATTAAAAGAAGGTGTATAATTAATATCAAACAACATGGATTTATGGAAAGTAGACCTTGTCAAACTAACTTGATACCTTTGTTGATATTTCAAGTTTAATTGATAAAAGTAATAGTATTCCTAGAATCATAGAATACTAGAACTGGAAAGGACCTCAAGAGGTCATCAAGTCCAGGCCATTATATGTAATATAATTGGACTTATTTAAGGCATGTGACTTGGTACCATATAATATTTTAATTAAAAAGCTAGAATAAAACAAAATTAATATAACACATAACACGGATTAAAAACGGCTAACTGAAAGAACTGAAAAATGGAATTGTAAACCAGGAATCTTCATCATGCAGGTGTGTTTCTAGAAAGGTCCTACAGGGATTGTGTTTTGGCCCTATGCCATTTAATAAATTTGTCAATGACCTGAAAGAAAACATAAAATCACCATTGATAAAGTTTGCAGATGGTACAAAAATTGGTGGAGTGGTAAAGTACAAAGAGGACAAGTCAGTGATACAGAGTGAGCTGGATTGCTTGGTGAAGTTGGTGCAAGCAAACAATACACATTTTAATTCAGCTAAATGTGTACATCCATGGACAAACAATGGAAGCCCTACTTACAGGAATGAGGACTCTAACCTGTCCTCTTTCAGTGACTCTGAAAAAGAATTTGGGGTCATGGTGGATAATCAGCTGCCAAAAAAAGCTAGAGCAGTCCTTGGATTCATAAACGTGGGAATGTCAAATGGAAATAGAGAGGCTATTTTACATGTCTATTTGGTATCAAAGGCAACTGCTGTTGCAATATTGTGTCCAGTTAAAGGAGGATGTTGTTAAACTGTAGAGGGTTCAGATAAGAGCCACAAGGATGATTCAAGGATTAGAAAACCTGCCTTACAGTGTGACTGATGGAGCCCAATATAGTTAACAAAAAGAATGGCAAGTCTATAAGTGCCTCTATTAGGGATGTAAGGGTTTAATTGTTTAATGCTGGACCATTCAGAGAGGTAATATGGTTCATTTTTTCTTTTAAAGATATCCAGAAGCTTGCTACTATAACTGGAGTTATCATTCGCATTAAGGGTGTGTCTACACAGCAGGGTGTAACTTGAAATAAGCTACACAAATTGAGTTACGTCAATTGTGTAGCTTATTTCAAAATTGGGAGCATCTACATAGCACTTATTTTGAAACAGAGCACCCTTCCTCCGACTTCCCTTACTCCTCCTACAATGAGAGTTACAGGAGTCAGAGTAAGAAGTCCTCCGGCCTGACAGTATTTCAACATTATTTCAAAATAGCTGCCTGCTATGTAGATGCAGACTAAGTTATTTTGAAATAATTTTGCTGTGTAGCTGTATCCTAAATTAAACACATCATTAGGATGGTAGATTAAAAGTAAAACAGGCTTATTCGGGCTATGTCTAGACTGCAGGTTTCTTTCGGAAGAAGCTTTTCCAGGAGAGATCTTCTGAAAAAACTTCTTCCAAAAGAGAGTTTCTACCCAGCAAAAGTGCATCGAAAAAGCGATTGGACGCTATCTCACATTTAAGCTGTGATTACTATGGACGTAGTGGCTACCAGGGCACCTGTGCTTTTTCCTCTTTCTTCTTCTTTCAAAAGAATTCCCTCTTCCCCATCCACACACATCTTTTTCTGAAAAGCTCTCTTGGAAAAAGGCCTCTTCCTTGAAAAAAGAGGTTTACCGATGTCGGAAAATCACCTCTGTTCTTTCAATTTACTTTTGAAAGAATGCCGTTGCAGTGTGGATGTAATTCAAGTTTTTTTGGAAAAACGGCTTTTTTTCCAAAAAAACCTCTGTAGTGTAGACCTCGCATCTCCTTCTCTGAGGCTGTCTTAAATGAATTCATGTACAAAGGACAGAATCAGAAATGATTATAAGCAAATAAAAGTGAAAAATGTTTCCTAGACACTGATTTAACAAAACAAGATAGTTTCCTTACCAATCTACCTTCTAGCAAGATTGACCACTGGTCTGGATCACCCACAAAGTCCAAAATGCTGATTTCCTTTGCCCTCTTGATGAAAGATAACTTGGAGTTCTTTGCCTCCCTGCAATGGTTCTCCCTGGTTACCTCTTCCCACTCCTTACAGAGCATCAGGAGCTGGTCAGGACAGCCACCTATTTTCTTTCCTCTTTACATAAAAAAAACCCAAAACCTGTTTTGTCTCCTTTTTCTGTTTATAGACTGCAGTTTATAGACTGCGGTTTATAGACACCAGTGTATGATGTGTAGTGAGTCTGTCACTCTTGATACTCGTTCCTGACACAGTTGTGAGCCACAAATGGGCCTCTGTCTCACAATGGATCAGGTTGAATACATTTATATGAGAAATAAGGGATATTGTGCATAGTTACCATGCATGAGATGATGGTTGCATGCATGCATGTCTATGCAGCGTGGGGTTCTGGTGGAGGACAGAAGAAGGTATTGCATGCAGTTCCCTGCAGGGAGGAGAGGATGGGGAAGGAGCAGTGTGCAGGTAATTTCAGGGAGTGGAAACAGTGTAAGTATAGGCTAGCATGCAGAGGGTGAGGATAGGGAGTATAGCACGCAGTTCCCTGAATAGAGGGGAGATGCAGTTCCCTGCAGAGGGTGGGGATGGGACATGCTCCATACAGTTTCCTCCAGGGGGTGGAGATCAGAGCACGTGCAGTTCACTGCAAAGGATGAGGGTGGGATGTGTGTGTTCCATGCAGTTCGCTGAAGGAGGCAGCTATCGGGGCATTGCATGCAGGTCTCTGCAGAGTGCGGGATCGGAGCATGTGTGCAGTTCCCTGCAAAGGATGAGGCTAGGGGGTGAGGTTCCGTACAGTTCCCTTCAGGGCGCGGGATCGGGGAATTGCTTGCAGTTCCCTCAAAAGGCTGAGGCTGAGCGTGGGGGGAATGTTCTCTGCAGTTCCCTGCAGGGTGCGGGATCGGAGCATGCGTGCAGTTCCCTGCAAAAGAAGAGGAGGGGGGATGCTCCACGCAGTTCGCTGAAGGAGGCAGGGATCCGGGCATTGCCTGCAGGTCGCTGCAAAGGATGAGGGAATGTTCCACGCAGGACCCTGCAGGGGGCGGCGATGTGGGGATGTTCCATGCAGGTCCCTGCAGGGGGCGGGGAGGGGTCTTGCCTTGATAGGCAGGTGGAGCTGTGGGCGGGCCAGGGGGAGGCGGGTTTTGGATCGTAGCTTGCAGAGGTTGCTAGGGCCCTGGCCGGAGATGGGTTGCGAGGGGAGCCAATGGCCCTACGTGCTTCCATTGACGGACACGAGCGACAGCCAATAGATGGTGCTGAGGCGCGAGTGGGCGGGCCCTGCTCGGGGGGCTCGCGGGAGGGGGCTCGCGCGGTGGCGCTAAAGGCGCCCTGAGGAGGGGGCGGAGCGGGGAGTGTGCCGCGGAGCCGGGCGGGAGGCGCGAGACCGCGCTGCAGGTGAGGGGCCGGGGTGGGCCCGGGGGGCTGTGAGGGGGGGAGTGACCCCCCCCATGCCCCGGCTGGGCGCGCGGCTCGCTGCGGGGGGGCCGGCGGGACAAAGACCCTGCGCGCTCGCGGCAGCCAGAGGGCCCCCCCCCGCCAGCCTGGGGGCGTCCCGCGGGGGCTCCGGGCGCGCCGAGCTGGCCATGTCCCCCCTGCCCGGCCAGCGGGGCCGCCCCCGGGGCGAGGCGGCCGAGGAGGCCCCGGGGGGGGGCGGCGCGTTCGATCCTGTTCCCGCGTTGGGGGGCGGCCAGGGCGCCTCAGCGCTGGGGGGGGGGGGGGGCGGTGCCGCGCGGGGAGCCCGTGAGCCGGCGGGGGCGGGGGCGGCTTTCCCCGCAGTCCCCGAGGGGATGGTCCGAGGCTGGCGCCGGCTCTTTTGTCCTCCGGAGTCGGGCGGGTGGACGCGGCGGCCGCGGAGCCGCTCTGCCCTCCAGCCCCGCTCCGAGGGCGCTGGCCCGGTGCCATTGACTCCCGCGGGCCGTAGCGGGTTTATGACCAATACTGGCCCCCGGGCTCGCCGTCCTCGGGAGCGCCAGGGCTGCACGACGGGTGCCACTCCCTGCCTCCGCTGCTGCTGCTGGGAGCGCTCCCGCTTTAGTCCCCTTTTGTTTAGACTGGAGTAGGGGTGGGATTTTGTGCTAGTCTTCATTGTCTACTTGGACAGCATGCCAGGTGGAGTTCTGCATGGTGAAATGGTGTAATTGTGAATGCGGATTTTAATTTGCCATCCTCCTTAATTGTGTCTAGCAAAACAAACAAACCTACCCCAGTAAAAATAGAAAACAGGACTATGTAGCACTTAAAGACTAAAACGATGGTTTATTAGATGATGAGCTTTCGTGGGCCAGACCCACTTCCTCAGATCAAATCTTCCACTATTTGATCCGAAGAAGTGGGTCTGGCCCACGAAAGCTCATCATCTAATAAACCATCTTGTTAGTCTTTAAAGTGCTACATAGTCTGGTGTAGCTAAAACAAAATACAGGACTAACACGGCTACATTTCTATCACCACCCCAGTAAGGCACAGCATAAAATAGCTTGCTTTTGTAAGGCTGTCCTTGTAGTGTCAACCTGGCATTGTCCTGAGTAACTGGGTCACATCTGTGCCTTGAGGATGGAAAATGAAAAATGACCATTAATAGTCTGTACTCTTAATATTTAATACACAGGTTTTGATTCTTTGTATGAACTAGTTCATGTACTGCTTCAGATTCTAGCTCTTAACTAAGATTGTTTATTAGTAATATTATCTCTGTTCATTTAACAAGATAATGGAATTTGCAAACAACTCAATTTTCACTAAAAACAAGCATGGGGGAAACTAGAATGGGAGTTTCAAAGATGACTAGCTTTTTGGACTGGAGGGAAGTGTCTCTGCAAGGACACTGTCAACTCAACTCAGATTTAAATAAAAATATTAACTGGTTAACACACTACAAAGGCAACTTCCCCTGCCTTTGCTATTTGCTTTTACACATCAAAAGCTATGAATGGAACACATTCAGCCTGACTCAGCTTCATTAACATTGGTCCTACAATTGACAGGTAACTAGTTTTGCTGTTATATATACCCTGGATCTATAATTTCCACTCCAGCTCATCTGATGAAATGGGTTACCCATGAAAGTTCACAATACAATATATTTGGTAGTCTCTAAGGTGCCACAGGACTGCTTATTGTTTTAGTAACTTGTAGCTAGCTAGCTGAAGTAAGGAATAAGATGGCACTCCTGAAGTCACCTCTAACTCTTCTTTTCCTCTGGATGGATTTTTCTCTTAGCAGAGAAAATAAAGTCAACTGTTGTTGCTGTAGTCAATTCTTAGGCTGATGATGCAGAATTAAGCCATTCTGTAGTAAATAAAGCAGATTGCTTCACAGCCCTCTGGTGGATTGAATGACCTCATGCTTGCTTTGCATTAGTTGCCTTGAACAATTTATCAAACTGGCATGCTGTAGATGTAGACATTAGTATTGTACTTAAATACTTAACTGAGTGCTCACTTGTGGGTGGATGAGTTGCAAGATTTTCTTCTGAACACATGCTAGAATATAAAATGTGGTGAATGTACAGTTACCTTAAAACAAGATATGTGTAGTGAGAATTCAGATTTCTGTCCCTTTTTTAAGGATAGGAGAAAGCCATTAGGCCCACCCCTTCTGCTCTCCTGTGCTTAAACATAATCAAACTGTACATTTTGGGAGTTCTTAATCAAATAGATGCAACTGTGCTTGTGGCTTTGCTTGTGGCTGTTGGTCACATTTACTAATCTAATGAATAAAAGTTGTGTACAAATGAAATATTTGAGGCCTTTTGGTATTATCTTCTCTCAACTGTGAGAATTGATAAAATGTAATAAAAAATCAATTATACTTAAACACCATGTCTCATAAAACCAGTGTGTGGGAATATTAAAACATGATAGCACCTACTGTTTACTGCTGGAACTGACAGAAAATAAACTAAGGTAAATCTGATCAGCTTTCAGAAAGAATACAAGCAATGATTATATGGCGTGGTTTTAAAAAATATAAAGTTCTTATCTCTTAAGGAAAATCCTCCTTGTAATTGGTGTTTTTAGTCTCATTTATCTGGTCTCACTACAGTTTTTTTGTTTGTTTGGATGACTTAATGAAAACCAGCAAGTGCTATATAGAACAAATAAGTGGGTGCTTTCTTTTCTCACTACTATTCAGTACTTCCCAACAAACATGTATTAAATCTGGTATTTCCTTTATACTCTTGTTTTTGCACAACAGTGTACATTGTAGGGGTGCTGTAAAGACAAATACTCTTAAAGATTATAAAGATTTTCAGATCTACTGGGAAAGGTATTGTACAAGATCTAGTTGTCATCCTTGCTTGGTATACACAGTAGAAGAGACCCTGCACTGTTCCAACCCTATATAAATGAGTGTTCCTCTACTTCTCTTTACTTCAGTGTGATTTTTAACTTTTATATGCAGCAGTACCTTTTAGACAGGATGATCTTCAAACTACCTACTTGATAACTAGCCTCAGGACTTTTTTTTAATAGGCCTCGCATCCCTAGTAGGTATCTAACTTAATATGCCAATTAGCCATTTTCATACATTAAATGGTTGGCTTTGAAATGATTGCAAACTGTGCCGGTGACTAACATACCTTTTCTTCATCTAACAAGGTGAATTCGGGTGGACACTTCTGTTTACAATGGCGCTAAGGTCTGGACAGGAAGATCCAGAGAGATATCTTTTTGTGGATAGGGCTGTAATTTACAACCCTGCTACCCAGGCTGACTGGACTGCTAAAAAACTGGTATGGATTCCTTCAGAGCGCCACGGTTTTGAGGCAGCCAGCATCAAGGAGGAAAGAGGAGATGAAGTGTTGGTTGAACTGGCAGAGAATGGAAAGAAAGCAATGGTCAACAAAGATGACATTCAGAAGATGAATCCCCCCAAGTTCTCTAAAGTGGAAGACATGGCGGAATTAACCTGCTTAAATGAAGCCTCTGTACTGCATAATTTGAAGGACCGATACTACTCTGGACTCATCTATGTAAGTATTGGCCATTAAATTATCCTGTATGGGAAATTAATATGGTAGCTAATTTTAAATAAAATTAGATAACTACTTCATTCTTTAAAAAATGAAAAGGAGGAGATGGTTATAGTCTTTGGATTTGATGTTGATAGACCTTTTTCCTGTCTGAGTGCAGAATATTTGGGATAGGGACTCTTAGCTACATTATGTATTGTCTAATGACTCTTAAGTGCTACCACAATAAGAAGAATTTTTGTACTGAAATACTGTTGCAAGCATTCGTTAGCTATAATTAAGGATTACTTAAAGGTAGGATGTCTAATGTTATCTCAGTGTTTTAGCTCATGCTGTTTAGTTAGGCATGTCCAAGGCAAATCCTTTTAACTGACAAAATAGACTGCATCAAATGACTGACTAGTTTGACCTGTCTAGATTTTATAATTTAACTTCAACAAAGTGCCACTGTTTAATATAGAGAATGAATGAGCAAATACATTTCTTTAACTTGGCAAGCTGTTCATTATATAAGGTAATAAAAGGTTATCATATCTTTAAATAATATAGTTGGGAAGGAGTGTGAAAACATAATTTCTTTTTTTAGAATCTTATATCAACTTAGTGAGCCAGGAATTTTGTGCTTAAAATAAACCAATAAAATAAACTAGATGTTTCACTTTCTATTTCCAACTAATTAAGAAGAGAACTTTATCTTCATCTTTCTCTAGAATTAGAAATAGCAAAGCTATTCACGCCTCTTGAGGAAATGAAACAACAGGGTCAATGTTGAATGAAGGTCTGTGGCAGTATAGTGAGAGTGGCTCCTTGCCATATCTCTTCTCTTGCCAAATGAATTGCAATACAGGCAGTCCCCGGGTTACATACAAGATAGGGACTGTAGGTTTGTTCTTAAGTTGAATCTGTATGTAAGTCGGAACTGGTGTCCAGATTCAGCCGCCGCTGAAACTGACCAGCGGCTGACTACAGGAAGCCCGAATCAGAGCTGATCTGCCCCGGGCTTCCTGTAGTCAGCGCTGGTCAGTTTCAGCGGCGGCTGACTTGGGGACGGCTGGGGCAGAGCTGCTGGGTTGCTCCAGTAGCGCCACTCCTCGGCGCTACTGGACCAACCCGGCAGCACCCAAGCTGCTCTGCCTCAGGTGTCCTGATTCAGCCGCTGCTGAAACTGACCAGCAGCCGCTGAATCAGGACACCTAGGGCAGAGCAGCTGGGGTGTTGCCGGGTTAGTCCAGTAGCTCCCAGACCGGTGCTGTGGGACCAACCAGCAGCGCCCCAGCTGCTCTACCACAGGTGTCCGGAGAAAAGCCTGGTCTGCTGGGGGGGGGGGGGGGGGGGGAGGGCGCACTAGTTGCGCGCCCCCCCCAGCAGACCAGGGAGACGCGGGCGGCGGACCGAGATGCACTGTGGTCCTGCTGCCTGGGTCCTCCGCGGCTTTGCTCTGCGTCTCTCTGGTCTGCTGGAGACCAGCAGACCAGGGAGACGTGGAGCAAAGTCGCGGGCAGCGGGACAGCCCAGACGCGCCGCGGCTGTCCCGCTGCCGGAGAGAGCAGACCAGGGAGACGGGGAGCAAAGACAGCCGCGGCGCGTCTGGGCTGTCCCGCTGCCCGCGTGCTTCACGGTTTTGCTCAGCGTCTCCCTGGTCAGCCTGGGGGCAGACCAGGGAGACGCGGAGCAGCTTTTCTCGCCCCGGAGGACGCGGGCGGCGGGACCACGGCGCATCTGGGCATCCCGCCGCTCCCGTCCTCCGGGGCAAGAAAAACCCTGTTCGTAACATAAGTCAGATCTGCGTAACTCGGGGACTGCCTGTAGTCCCTTGCTGAGTCAGAGAATCATTAACATCTAAAACTAGGTTCTTTGTCTTAAAAGAAATGGTAACTTCTGCCTAAATATTTGATTCCATATGGTAAACATTTGTTCCAAAGAATTAAACTCAGTCTCTTCAATTTCTTTGGTGTACATTGAGTAACCTAGCTCTAGGACAGATCATTTACCAACTCCTTAAAGAGGGGTTTTAGTTCTTAGTGCAGTCATTGCTACTATGTGGATATGTTTCTTCTGTATTTAGCAGCTCACTCACATGATTCACTCTTATTAATTTTTAAACTGTCTATACTGAAGGCTTGTGGTGCTTTAGTGAAAGGAAGACTCAAAAGAAAAACACTAGCTCAGTGAAACTTACATTGGAATGCCTCACTAATTTATAACTAAAATTAGATCCTTAAGATTAGGATGAAATAAAACTAACTGTACTCAAGTTTGTGGTAATTAAATGCTTTGTTTATAGTCTATCTGCAGTATCTTTTAAGTGTCAAAGCAAACTCTTGAGTATTCAGACAGCCAATGTAGATATGAGATCATTTGCAGATGACACTAAACTGCTCAAGATAGTTAAGACTAAAGCAGACTGTGAAGAGCTTCAAAAAGAGCTCCCCAAACTAAGTGATTGGGCAATAAAATGGCAAATGAAATTTAATGTTGATAATAAGTAATGCACATTGGAAAAAATAATCCCAACTATATACATACGGTATGATGAATTTAGATATAACTACTCGAGAGATTTTTTTGGAGTCATTGTGGATGTTTTCAGAGAACTATCCACTCAAAGTGCAGTGGCAGTCAGAAAAGCAAACAATGTTAGGAATAATTAAAAAAGGGATGGAGAATAAGACAGAAAACATCTTACTACCTCTGTATAAAACCATGGCACACCCACATCTCGAATTTTGCGAACAGGTGTCAGCTCATCTCCAAAGATTTATTGGCATTGGCAAAGGTTCAGAAAAGGGCATAAAAATGATTAGGGGTTTTGAACAGGTCCCAGTGAAGAGAGATTTAAAAAAAAAAAAAACCTGGGACATCTCATCTTAGAGGAGACTAAAGGGGGATATGATGGAGGTCCTATAAAATCATGACTGGTATGCAAAATGTGGATAAGGAAAAATTATTTGCATGTTCCCATACCACTGTGGTCATCAGCTAGGCAATCATGGCTCCTCTAGGAGTCAATTGCCGCAGCCGGGCAGCTGCCCCTCTTAGATCCAGGCCATCTGGAGCACATGCAGCCTTGGCAGCCTCCCTACCTGCAGCACTAGCAAAATGGCTCTGGTGTTTACAGTGAGTTTCCATTAGTAACAGGTAGTTGGTGAAAAGGTTTGGAGAAGATGAGGCCTCAAGAAAGTGGTGGAGTCTTGGGGAAGGGATGTGGTAGATCCTGGCTTGCCCTGACATTTAAAAAGTGATCTTGGGTGTAAAGGCTGGAGACTGCTGCCATAACATAAGAACTAGGAGTTACCAAATGAAATGAATAGGTAGCAGGTTTAAAACAAAAGGAAGGGTTTTTTGTTTTGTTCCCCTCTTCCCCCACACCCACACCCACACCCACACGCAGTGCAGGGTTGGCCTGTGGAACTCCTTACCGGAGGAGGCTGTGAAGACCGGGACTTTAAACAGGGTTCAAGAAAGAACTAGATACATTCATGGAGGTTGGGTCTATCAATGGCTATTAGCCAGTATCAGTAGGAATGGTGTCTCTAGCCTCTGTCTGTCAGAGGCTGGAAATGGGTGACGAGAGGGACTGCTTGATGATTCCCCCTGGGGCATCTGGCATTGGCCACTGTCAGAAGACGGGATACTGGGCTAGATGGACCTTTGGTCTGACCTAGTCTAGCTGTTCAGTTTTCATGAACTGCTTATGAGGATAAAGCTGAGAACTTGTCACTTTCTTGTTTAAATAGATGTTATAGTTTTTTTGCATCACTGCAATTGTGTACTAATTTAAAAATAATACTTCTCTATTTAAACCAATTATTAAATGTAATCATATGTAACTTATATGTAATTGCTATACCTATGCATCATCTATATCTAAAATAGGTGCTTTGTTGTGTTTATTCAGTAATCTAACCATTGAGTCTGATTCTAAAATTGGTGTGACATTCCCCAGGGTACATCCTGGGCTGTTGAATAGCAGTGTCCCCTTAAACTCTCTAGCTTAGTGTGTGTTTTACACTGCTTTGCTCTGAACAGCCGCTGCTCCCAGTCCTGCTAATACATAGCCACTCCCAGCTGAGTACATGAATGCTATCCCAGTTGCTCGTGAGCTACATACAAGGCAAATCCTTCAAATTTTTAGTCCCCGCCTTGACTTCAGAAATGTCTCTTCTACTGCACAGTACCCTCCTGGATAGTGCAAGCTCATAGTAAGTCTATCATTGCAACAAAGGAAAATGAATTATGTACCGGCCTTGCTGTCTCAAGTGGCATTTCCCAAACCTTTCAATCCGAACACGTACTGGAATCATAAAACAATAAAATGATTTAAGTAAATACAAGTGCTAAGGCATAAAAGTTAGAGAATTGGTTAAAAAATAAATAAGATAAAAATGCAAGCCAATTTCTAAATTTGAACAAGCTAATAAGATTTAAAGCAATTATCTTTCACCACAAATTGTTAGTTCGCTGGTTGGATTTCCTTTGTCATGGAGTGCCCCTCTCCCCTTCTACAGTTCAGAGTCCTTCAGAAGTTTGATGTCCTGAGAAGAGAGAGGGGTGAAGTGTTTTTGCTGCCCCATTATAACTTAATTTCTTATGCTAGAAACAGCCTTCCTGAGTCATGACATGACACGAGATTTGAAATGTTCATATGGTGCAATGTAAACTTTTTGTTTACTTTTCCATTTCTGAAAAATGGCTGTACAAGTTAGTGATTGCTCTTCAATATTGGTTGGGGTGGTAGGCATTTTTGTTTTAGGTCTACATAGTTTTTTCACATTGTCTTGTCTTTGGAGCATGTTCTAATAATGACACGTTATATAATCTAATGACTTCTCATACAATATTGCTACACGTATTTTATCAGGACAACAAAATTCCGATTGTTTTCAAATGAGATCTCATAAAGCATACTTAATACAAAACTTATAATCTTGTGAATGTGATGACCAATGTTTCCTTGAATTTTTTCCATCCATGCATAGAATAAATTGTTATGTGGATGTGCACCACTAGTAGAAACTTGGTGGCATTTGACTCTTTTCTGAGTGGCCGCTAAAGCGCTCAACTTACAGTGAACAGTGGTAGTGACTATAATGCTATAGGCTGTCACAACTGGACTTTGGCTTCTAAAGCCTTGATAGCACATAAAATAGAAAGATGCTGATGTAGTAATTTATTTCAATTTGGAGAGAAGAGTTGGGATCAAGATGATACTGTAGCTTAACAGGGTGGACTAGAGGTTCAAATAAAGAAGGGATTCTTGCTTGAGGGATGCTCTGCTTGCTCAAGAACAGTATTTTTGTGCCTAACCTCTTAGGTGAGGTATGAGTCAAATATGAAGTTTTGCTTGAGGAAGAAAACTAACACAACAAATGGTTCTGTAGCACCTTGGACATAACAAAAAATATAGCTTTGTTGGGCACAACTAACTTCTTCTTCTTCACCTGAAAGCTCATGATACTATCAATATTTTTTTTTTTTTTTTAGTATCCAAGGTGCTACAGAACCATTTGTTGTTAGTCTGTAACTACAAAAACTTAACATGGCTACCCTTCTGAGACTGCCTCAAGCAGTGAGTATTTACTGGAATACTGACTGAAAAAGAGCAAATGCTTGTGCTAGGAAGGAGAGGCTCAAGAACTGAACCCTGAAGATCTCCTAGAAATACACTTCTGGTGTAGAGAAAGAGCCAGATTAAATTTCTCATTTCATGCAAGTGCATGGCATGAGATGCTTGTAATTTTAAACAGACACCTTAGTGTGTAATTCATGGAAACTCACAGGAAGCAGGGGATAAAGAGATGCAATTGAAGTGAGTGCATATAACCATCACATTCCTCCATTTGTTTCCTTTAAAAAAATTGTACAAAGGGTTTGGGCCTGTGCTAATAAATAATAGTTTGACAAAAGTAACTACTCGGGGGAGCCAAGATGGTGTGTGAGGTTAAGACTTCAAAAAGTGGCCACTAATCATTAAGGGTTTTCTCTTCTCAGTGGACCATTTGGAAGGTGGAGAATACCATCTGGGTTGATAGAGAACTGTTACCTTTATATCTTCTAAAAACTGAGGAGAAGATATAAAAAGCATGCCTCTGCATTGGGGGGAGGGGGGGGAAGAGAGGTTGATCTTGAGAGCAAGAAATTCATTTCAGAAGAGGGGGTTGCTTTCAAGGATGTAAGGTGACCTGCTTTTTCTCTGAGGCCTACCTGTGTTGGATGTCTGTTAGCATAGCTAAGTATGCTAGGAGTGTGTGTGTGTGTGTGGGGAGGGGGGAATCTAGAAGGCAGCCCCCCAGCTAAAAATGGAGCACTCCGATCAATAGGAAAGAGCAGCAGGAGTTGGATCTCCCTGACCCTGATCTGCTGATTGGCAAACCCTGCACTCTTTCTCCCTCATCTTTTGCTTTTTAAATAAATTGTTTGACTACAGACCTTCCTCTGGTATTCCAGTCTTCAGCCTTCAGCAGATCATATAATAATAATCCTATAATTCCAGTCTTCAGCAGATAAATAACTTTGTCCTCTCCTCCCAGACATGATGCTAGCTGCACAGTTTCTTCTGTGGTGTTTGGTTAAAAAGTGGGCATAGCTGAAATGCTAATCTAGCCAGATATGCTAATTCCTCAAGAGCTGGATCTCTATACTCTGTCTTCCCTGTCCATGAAAGTATTACTTACAGGTCCTAGGAGTGAAAGCCTCTTTCATCTTATCCCACTTAAAACAAATAGCACACGTATATAGGGACAAAATTAGAAAGGCCAAGATGTGAAGTTTGATAAAATTTGCTTCAGACATGTAACAAGAGAACATTAGAAGCAAGAGGAGGAACAAAGATAGGGTATGATTGCTACTCAATGGGTACGTCTAGACTATATACCTCTGACAGAGATGTAGATTAGGGACGTCGAAATTGCTAACGAAGCAGGGATTTAAATATCCTGCACTTCATTAGCATAAACATGGCTGCTGCTTTTTTCAAAACAGAGCTTTTTCGGAAAAAAACAAACAAACCCCAAAATGGCAGTCTAGATGGGGATCTGTCGAAAAAATAAACCTCTTTTCGAAAGATCCTGTATTCCTCAAATGAGATTTACAGGATCTTTCAAAAGGGTTTATTTTTGACAGATCCCCATCTAGACAGCTTTTTCGAAAAAATAGCACCGTTTCGGAAAAAAGCAGTGGCCATGTTTATGCTTATGAAGTGCGGGATATTTAAATCCCTGCTTCGTTAGCAATTTCGACGTCCCTAATCTACATCTCTCTGTGGACAGAGAGGTGTAGTCTAGACACAGCCAACGAGTGGAGTAAAAGTAACAGAAAATGTGGAAATGGCAGAAGTGTTTAATGACTTCTTGGTTTTGGTTTTCATCATGAAGGCTGGTGTTGATTGGCATATAACCTGGTGAATGCCAGTGGAAAGTGAGGTAGGATCAGAGGCTAAAATAAGAAAAGAACAAGTTAGACCTCTAATTTGTATAAGTAATTTTTAAGTCACCAGGGCCTGATGAAGTGCATCCTCAAATTCTCAAGGAGCTGACTGAGAAGATACCTGAGCCATTCTCTATTATCTTTGAAAAGTCATGGAATACAGGAGAGATTCTGGAAGATTGGAAAAGGTCACACACAATGCCTGTCTATCAAAAGGAAATTTAAAAACAACATAGGAAATTACAGACCAGTCAACTTAACTTCTGTACCCAGAAAGATAATGGAGCAAATAATTAAGCCGTCAATTTGCAAACCTCTAGAAGATAAAAATGATAGTGCTAAACCAACTTTATACCTTGACAAAGCTTTAAGTAGTCTTGTGCTTAGGGGGAAGCAGTAGAGGTGGTATATCTGGACTGGGATGCACGGAGTGTGGAGTCTGAGGGGGTGTTTTGGTGAAAGAGGGGGTTGTGGTCTCTGGCAGGGGCTTGGGATGAAGGGTCCAGGACAGTTTATGGGTGCAGGAGAGGATTCTGACCTGGGGGAGGAGTGTAGGGTCTGGGATGGAGTTGTGACCTGGAGGAGGTGGGGAGAAAGGATACAGAGGGTTTTGGTGGTGGCCTGGGGCAGATAGTTGGGGGAGAGAGGGGATGGGGTGCCAGAGGCAGGCTCTGGCTTATCTAGGCTGCTCCCAGCTAGCAGCTCTGCGGACTCCCTGTTAATCCTTGTGCAATGAGGTTTATAAGAAGCGCATTTTTTTTTTAAACGTATTTTGAAATACGTTGCTGTCAAAATGTGCAGAATGCTATTTCAGGATAATGGATGTTATCCCTGAAGAGCACCACTGTGTAGACGTATCCTTAGAGTCCACACAGTTCAGATGTTCAAAGCATTCCTCTTCTGGGGTCTCATTAAATCCTATAGTCTTTCAAAATAGAATTCAAACCAGCAATCTTTACAGGCAGGGTGGATTTGATCTAAATCAAAATGATTTAAATTACTGATCAGGAAGACTCTATTAATTGTGGTTTTCTACATGAAAGTGCATTCTTGTTGATTATTTCATTTACCAAAGGTAATTGAAGCAGATATTTATGAAGTCATTGGGAGGTGAACTATCTCCATTTCAACAAGTTAATGATTAGTATTTGGAGGATTTTCTCTCCAGGCTGTGTTAGAAGAACATCACCAAATTGACACTGTTTACATTCAAAAACTCATGTGATTGTTTTGTTAAATTATTAGGTATGCTTTTGAAGAAAAAAAAATCCAGAATACATAATATTGACACTTAAATTGTTGGTTTTAGTTAAATAAAACAATCTGGTTTTTTGAAATCAGTTTTTTTCACTAAAATAGCTAAATAAAATTTAATCTTTTGTTTAAAAAAATTGATAGACAGGACATAAATTTAAAATATTGGCTTCTGCAGCTAATTGTCATCTTCACTTTCACTTTCCTGTTTGTTCATAATCTGGAAAAGAAAAACATCTCTACTGCTTTTTCAGTTCCCAAACTATATTTCTCAATTTGCCATGAATTAGTCAAGAGAGAAAATATTCCCTTTTTACACTTGCAGAAGGAACTACTGCTGTTAATTGAGATTACTTCAACAGTCTCTGAATCCAAGTTCTTAAATGACTTCCATCAGTTCACTGGTGTGACTTTGTTTAAAACATCATCAACAAATATATATTTCTTGAATGGTTCACCCTTAGCTCTGAAGTTTATTCTAGTTGGCATTATGGAAGGCTGATTACTGGATGTTCATGTTGTGACGTAGCCAGCTCCTCTTCCTCAGCACTTGTGCTACTGAGTATTGAGAATATTGGCATGAAAATGAGCTGGAATTGTGCTTGTCCCATTAATTTTTTTTAATGCTTGTAATTTAATATTTGTAGTTCCTTCCAAATTTAAACAGTATCAGCAACAAAACAGTATTTCCCTGCATTTTGTTCAAGGCTACAGAAATAGGCTTCAGGGTACTCAACATGTGTTCAGCATTCCTCTTAAGCCCGATGTTGAGAACTTTGGCTGTGACAGTGCCATCTATTTTCCCCCCACAATTTTGTTAACAAACTGTCATCAGATTTGAGTCCTGTATCAAGAACTGGACTAAACAATCCATTGCTGAGTTTCATTGCACATCTTGTGGGAGTTAGCTTGGTTCTTCCCACTTTTTTTTTTAAGAGCAGCTAAAATTTGAAGCTGTTACATGATGATTAAATCATACAGATAACATCCCTACTTGACACTTTTTACAAAGGAGTGTGGCTGCCAATAAAAACATACTAAAATTTTAAGTTGTAACTTTTTCAGTCTCATGATATATCTATGGTAGGGATTCTTTACAAATCTTCCCTACTAGCTCACATGACTCTGGTTTTCATCTTTTTTATCATATTAAACCTGCTGCAAAATTCTACTGTGGTGTTTTGGAAAAAAAAAATTGGCTACAAAAGCTATCATTAGGGCTCTCTCCGGAAACAGTGGCAGTGTGTTTTTGTTTTAAGAGTCTGCAGTATAGAGATCGCTAAAGGGTGAAGAGTTATGCAGTCTCAGCTTTATATATTTGAGAACAACATACAGGGATGAGGATTCTGTAAACTTTGTTGTTGTTTTTCTTAACCCTATGGTACTAAGTTGGTATTTTCTGATACTGACAAGTAGTGCTCCGTCAAAATATGGGCTTTCACATTGAGTAATGAGCTCTATACTTGGTTGCAGATTGCTTAGAAAGTACCTCTTTATTGGCAAGCTAACTGTTTGAAACATAGTGCAGTTTCTAACTCTTCTGTGCCAGGAACCTGGGTGCTACATTTTTAGATAGTTTATTATTTAGTAATTTGGATTTTGATGTACTACTGGCTAAAGCCTTGTGAGCATCTGGAAGCATTCAGGCTTCACAATTAGTGTCTTGAAGGAGACTTTTGTATAACAAACTTCTATCCTAGCTTTGCTTTAATGTTTGTCTCTGCAGCCTTGCCAAGAGAGTACATTCCAGCATTTCTGATTGCCTTTGAATGATACTGCCCACATCCCTTTTCTTGAGCAAAACAGAATTTTATGCTAACCCAAACAAGCGCCTTGTTTTAAAACTGAATGTTAATAATTTGTGATTAAAGTGGAAATGCTTTTACTTTACCAGTAGAACAGAAGACATGCACATACTTTGAACTTATACAGGAGCTTCAGCTCCTGCTAAAAGTCAAGGTTTCATAATTTTCGTTATAACCCCCTATTATCAATGGACTGTAACTGGCTGACATATCTAGTGCATGATCTTTGTGTTACAGTGATTGTTCTGGAAGACTGAACAGATGTTTAATAACCCTTAAAATGGATGGATTAGGGATGAGAAAGTGTAACTATGTACGTGGTTAACCAATGAGCCTGGGATCATCTGTTAACATTCACGGTTACACAGAGGCTCCCAGTTCTTGATGCCACATCCCTCCGCCTCACTGCCTCTTGATACAGAGGCAGCAGCATGTGAGGGAAGGGATCAGGCAGGAGCCAGCTGTCACCCCGCTTATAACAAGGTAACCACTGAAATTTTCAGTGGTTACTCGGCTACTTAATTACATATATTAACATCCCTAGTATGGATCTGTAGCACGAGTAAGTAACATCACTATAGGTTATCTGAGGCAGGCAGAGTAGGTTTGCCTGCTGTCTAGTCGCTTACATCCCTATGTTGTCAGAAGGACTTTAGTCGACTATCTGATAAGCTTCTTGACACGTTAGGTCAACTAGTCATTCCCCCCACCCCCTTGCTGCCTCTATCACAAATAGGCAGCGGGGGGAGGAGAAGAGGAAGAAGTGTTGGGGGGTTATGGCTTAAAAGCTGGTTCCCTCCAGCTCCATGGGACGGTGCAGGGGCACAGTGGTGGCGCTTCCTCTTCAAAATGTACAGGAGCCCCAGCAGGGGCTTTTGTGCATTTCAAAGATTGAAATGCGGCATGTAGCCAAGGGTCAGCAGGCAACTCCTCGTTGGGAGGGGGGGGGTCTTGTACATATCAAAGGCAGTAGGTGCACTAGTCCTTATGAACTAATCAAATAGTCAATGGGATTTCCATTGACTAAGCTATAGTTCGTTTTCCTAGAACACAGATCCAGCTTTCTTGTTAACAGCTTTTTCATGAAAATTACTCAGACAAGGTCCTATCTGTATCCCCACTGTTTACAAAAGGCCGAGTTAAAGTACTCGAATACATATTGTATATGGGTTTTGACCAAAGATCAGATTTTTAGATTCTGTTAAGAAAATCTGTATCTATGGGCTAATCTATTTCTTAATGCTGCTATGTGCCTTTGCTTAATTTAACTGAGCTTGTGGATTGTCAGTTTAACAAGATGCTTCCTAGCAGTGTAATTGCTCCTTCCTTCTTTCCAGAAAATAAGAGTACAGACTTAGAAATTCCAGCACCTCTACTTCATACAATGAAGAGCCCCCCCCACAGGAGGGAATGACTTTATTGTTAATTACCTTAACACTTCATTCTAAAGATCTTAAATACTCAAATGAATACTATTCCCTAGCATCAGGGCTGCACTTCTTGAGGACTGCAAGAAACCTTTTCCCCTTCATCTTGAGTGGTGGGGATGGGTTCAGGACAAGTATTCTGTGACTGATTCAATAGCTTTTCCTATATTTATTGCAAGAGAAGCATCTATTGAAACCTTACATCTTTGTGATGACCATCGTCTCTGGGACAAGAGAACAAAGGGCACAACTAATAGATGAAACTATGCATAATGAAAACTTAATACATGAGTGCAGAGATGGGTGTGTGGGTATATTTGAAAACTTACTAGCTGAGCTTAATAGTTGTTACTTCATTTGAGACACAAACTCTGCAGAGAAGATCTGTCAGGAAGCACAGGGATAAACTTTTAATGCACTTTTGGGCATTACAAGATCATCTTCAATAAGTTTTTAACTTTTGCCTGGAGGTTGCACTTTCCTATAGCAGATCAGTAATTGTTGCTCAGCCTCTCCTAGTAGGCATGGTTGAAAGTTTGATTTCCTACTCCATTTTTCCCTTTCTTCTTTCTTTTTGATACCTTTATTTAGTTAATCAAGGAATTCTATTCTTGTAGTTAGCAGAAATCTAGCATGCTTTTCAAATCTCCCATCTTGAGGAGGGGGATGTTAAGCATCTTAGTGAATTTGTGGCCTCCATGACATATTCAGACTTTTTTTTTAATCCATTACTTCATGGTTGCAATGTAAAAACTTTTCAAATGTGAACAAGTGAAAACAACCTGTTGTATTTGCTATAATGCTTCTGAACTGCTGTTGCCTATTAGTTACATTGGAGTGTCACACTAAACACAGTGGTGACACTTCACTGTCTAAATACAGGTTGCACCTCCCTAAATGGGACTTTCTTGTCGGGCAACATCTGGGGCAGGAGTGGCCATCACCTGAGAGCCCTGCGAAAGGTGAGGCTGGTGGCAGTGGGGCCAGGGCCTCAGTATAGACCAACAGCAGTAATGGGGCTGTAGTAGCGGGGCAACTTGTGTGCCAGCCCAGCAGTGGGATTGTGCTGTGGCAGCCCGAGCGGGACCATGTACTGGCCTGTCTGTGGGGACCAAGCCATGGTAACCTGGCTAGCAGTAAGGTTGGGCCATGGCAGCTCAGCAGGGGATGCACCTTTGGGGCAGCAGCAGGTCGACAGCCTGACTGGGGCCACGTGCCATCTGGCAGCAGGACTGGTGCCGCATCAGCGTGCTGGCAGGGGGTCGGCGCAGCCATGTCTCCCGGCTGCCAGCAGGGCTGAAGAAGCTGGGGATGGGGAAGGGCGGCAGGTTAAGGGGGTCGGAGGCAGAGGACCATCCCTGGTTTGGCACAACTCCTCATCTAGGATAGCTTTGGTCCAAAGGATGCCAGACCAGTGAAGTCCAACCTGTAGTCAATTGCTAAACGTTCTAGTTGATGGGGTAAGAAAGTGTGCCAGAGTGAAGTCCTCAGGTTGATGCGAATTGAGAGTTGGTGGTGGGAAGGGAATGCAGAAGGGTGAACGGGAGGAGACGGGCAATCATAGGGAAAGGAAGTCCTAGGGCAGGAAGAGAGCAGAAACTGCATTAGTGGTGGCTTGTGGGGAGCAGGTTTTTCTCACTGAGCAATGGAGAATTATAGCAGAGGACTGGATATTCCAGTTATTACATAAAGCCTGTTTTCTCTTTGCAAACCTCCCACCAACATCAGCTGAGGATTTTGTGGAGTTCTGAGCTTGGATCCTCTCCTACAAATATTAATGAAACACTGATTCTAGCTCTGTGCATCAAATGATACTTTTGGTCTGGGGTGCTAGGCAGTTAGCTTTCCCACTTTTATTTTCAGGGAGGAGAGGTCTTAATAACTGGTCCTTGTTATGGATCTGTTAATTTTTACTTAGTTTGATGCAATTTTGAAAGCGGCTACCTAGAGGTGGAGCCTGGAGAAAGGGCTTAAAGGGGGTTGCCCTTTGCTTTTCGTAGCCGAAAGAGCAGCCCATTTCAGGATTACTAGATCATCTTGTAGAAATCGGCAACTAATTCAAAACTTCTTCCTTAACTGAGTAAGTAGACTCTGTACCTGACCAGCTAAATTTTCTTAAGTTTTTTGCATGCTTAATTCAAGAAGCAAGCTGCTTTAATTGTGTGTGTTTATCAAAGGGTAAAATAACTTTAATCTACTTTGATTTGTATCCAAGTTTAGTGAAAAATCAAATTGTCACTTTGTGTTTTCACGTGCGAGTGTACTACTATTTCATGTGCAGAAAAAATTCAGATCTGCTTTAGGCAGGGAGGAGAAATCACATACCCAAGACTTCATCTCTGTCATCACTATACACTTTTTTGGATAACAGTTATTAGATGTCTCAAAGTACAAACCAATATTTCTGAACTAAATAGTATGAGGTGTTGGCTTTATTGAAGTCATGAGTGTTTGACTAGTTCAGAAATGGACCACGATTTGGGAAGAATGAAGCTTCCTGAATTCTGACTTACATTCATATGTGTGCTATTAAATTAAGGTGAAATAGGTAATCAAACTGCTGTTGGTATGGTTTTTTTTTTAGACTTATTCTGGACTGTTCTGCGTAGTCATAAATCCCTACAAGAACCTCCCAATTTATTCGGAAAACATCATTGAGATGTACAGAGGGAAGAAACGCCATGAAATGCCACCACACATTTATGCAATATCAGAATCTGCATATAGATGCATGCTGCAAGGTAAGAGTTACTTTTAGTTATAAATAGCTGAAATGGCTTAATTGCTTAATTTTAAGGTCTCTTATTATTGGACAAAAGTTTTGCCTTGTAACAAATGGAGAAATCTTCAAACCTTTTTCTTAAAAGATTTTTTGCAATTTGGAGCCTTCGAGTTCTTGACAGTTTGCTGCTGTGACTAAATTGTAGACTCTGTAATTAGTGGTGAAATGAAATTAAAATGGAAATGGCTTCTTCAGAACTAAGAAGTAATGCTTTTTGGGACATGAGGCTCTAACACACTAGGGCAGTGGTCTCCAACCTTTTTACACCCAAAATCACTCTTTAAATGACAGAACAAGCCAAGATCTACAGCCCTGCCCCTTCCTTGAAGCCCTGCCCCTTCCTTTCTATTCTCCTTCTCTCCATCACTTGCTATCCCCAACCCTTATACTGCTGCTTTTCCCCTTCTCCCCCAATTCTTCTGTAGGAAGAGGTTTTTCCAACATTTGGCCTGTCTAGACCTAAAAAAAGTGGAAGAACAAATGCATCCCTGGATGCAGAAGAGTTTTCTGGGATATCTCCGGAATCCTGAAAAACTCCTGCAGTCTAGCCTTACCCTTGCTGGGTTGAGGCAGGATGTATAGGCTCTGGGGTGGGAATGAGGGATTTCGGGGTGAGATGCAAGCTTTGGGAGGAAATTTGGATGCAGGAGGAGGTGGAAAAGGGGACACTGGGTTGGAGAGGGGGCTTCAGGCTGGGCAGTGTTGGGGTCAGATGTCAGGTTAGGGTACTAAGCAAGCCACAGGCTTGTGGATATGAGGGTGCAGGAATTTGGGTTAGGGTAGGTGAGGGGCTCAGGGCAGGGGGTTCCAGTGTATGATACATTCAGATCGAGGGTCTGGGGAAAGGGGAGTGTGCGAGTGTTATGATGTTGTGGGCAGATGGGGGGCTTGGCCCCAATTGGGGGTTTGTTGGCCAGGCCTCATTTTTAAATAAAATACTATCATAGAACCATAAAGCTGGAAGAGACCTCAGAAAGTCATCAAGTCCAGCCCCCTGTTCTATGTCCAACACAAAAAGATTCTGCATTTTCTTTATTTATGAGAAGGGCAGGGAACCTGTTTTGAGTCAGGGGTCACTGACCCACAGAAAAGTTAGCTTGGGGCCACAAAAGTGAGATGCAAAATAAAAACTCCTCCAAAACCCCCACAAGCCTCACTAATGTGGCCCCAACTGTGTTGGTGGGAGCAGAGGACATGGTATTGGGGAAGGGTGCCAGGGGGTACTGGGATGGGGTGCTGGGTAGGGTGCCAATGGGAGCTGGGGCAGGGGACAAGTGGGTTCCAGGGCAAGGGCCTGGGGCAGAGGACAGGGTGTCAGTGGAGGCAAGGGACAGGGTGCTGGGGTGGGGACAGGGTGCTGGCGGGGGCAGGGGCCAGGATGCCACTGGGAGCAGAGTGCCAATGGGAACAGGGGGCAGGGTGTTGGTGGGGACAGGGAATCCTCAGCATGTGCCTTTGTTCCTGCTTCTCATTCTTCCCAAAGAATAGCCACTAGATAGGTGAATGCCTCTCAATTTTGACACCGGGCTAGAGCTATCAGCTTGTTTCACTCAGACTCGTTTGGTAAACACATTGCAGTCCGAATTTCAGCGCTTATTTTTCACTTTTCATAGAATGTCACTGCACGCATTTCCAGAGTAGATAAAAATTGTTTTTAAAAATAAAAAATTGGGTTTTAAATCTGATTTTTTTAATTTAAAATTTCAAAACACTAAATTTCTCATTTAAAAATGTTCCAGTTAAATCTAGTCACAAACATGCGACACATACACATAGTCTCATAAGAATGAATTAATGGCTCTATTCTGTCCAGCCAAAATACTAGCTTTTCTAGTGGACTGAGGGTGATGGTGGGGGGAGGGGTTCTGGGTGTGAGATAGGGTACAGGAGCAGGCTTGGGTGGTATTTGCAATGGGGGATGCTTACCTGCAGAACTTTTTGGGGACACAGGTGGTTCCATGCCCCTCACTGTTCCTAGGCACTGCCTTGGCTCTGCCTTCTGCCCCCTTGCTGCTCTGGCTGATTCTAGCCCATGGGAGCAGCAGGGAAAAGCTGCAAGGCAAATGGTTCCCTACACTGCTGTTCTCCTAGCCAGGGGGGAGGGGGAGCGACAGCAAATGGAGCAGCTTCCTCTCCCTGTTATGCAGTGCCAAAGAGGCTGGATCAAGCTCTGGCTTTTCTAACTCTGGCCCATGAGGTTTGGGACTCCCTCTTTGCAGTGGAGAGCTGGTGCTCCAGCCATACAGGCTCCCTGATGCTGGGGCAGGGGAGCCCTGAACCTTATGGGCCAGAGCCAGGCAAGGTTCCATCCCCCTGCTCTAATGTTCGGCTTTGCCTTTCTCGGTCTCCTCCTTCCCAATGTTGATGATTCCAGATTTGATCTATGTTTACAATAATGAAACAATAGAACCAAAAAATGCAGTTGCTGAACAAGATGTAGAAATATTGTCTTTGTTTAGCTGGCCAAAGCTTTTGGAACCCAGAGTTCCACTTGAGATTCAAAGAGATGAGGCGGTTGAAGTAATGTCTTCTGTTGGATAAAGAGAAAAAACTTTAACCTGATGAACTGTAAAAGCTTGTCTTTCACCAACAGAAGTTGGTTTGAGGATTTTACTGTACAGGCAGTCCCCGGGTTACTTACAAGATAGGGACTATAGGTTTGTTCTTAAGTTGAATCTGTATGTAAGTCGGAACTGGCGTCCAGATTCAGCCGCTGCTGAGACTGATCAGTTTCAACAGTGGCTGAATCTGGACGCCAGTTCTGACTTACATACAGATTCAACTTAAGAACCCCAGGCATCCCCAAGTCAGCCACTGCTGAAACTGATCAGCAGCTGATTCCAGGAAGCCCCAGGTAGGGGCTTCCTGTAGTCAGCCACTGGTCGGTTTCAGCAGCGGCTGACTTGGGGACGCCTGGGGCAGAGCAGCTGGGGTGCTGCCGGGTTGGTCCCCTAGCGCCCAGAGCGGCGCTACGGGACCAACTGGCAGCGCCCCAGCTGGTGTACCACAGGCGCCCGGAGCAAAGCCGTGGAGCACAGGGGCAGCGGGACAGCCCAGATGCGCCGTGGCTGTCCTGCTGCCCTCGGGCTCCGCGGCTTTGCTCTGCTTTGCTCCCCGTCCCCCTGGTCTGCGGACCAGGGAGACGGGGAGCAAAGCCGCGGAGCGCGCAGGCGGCGGACAGCCCAGACGTGTCTGGGCTGCCCGCTGCCTGCGTGCTCCGCCGCTTTGCTTCCTCTCCCTGGTCTGCTGGAGACCAGGGAGAGCGCCCCGTTCGTAAGTGCGGATCCGACATAAGTCGGATCCGTGTAACTCTGGGACTGCCTGTACTTGCCTTTCTGCCCATATCCTGGGGCTACCGCTGGTAAGACAACACTGCAGACTGCTGAGCTATAATGTAGCAATTCACGGTTACATGCAGCCCCCTTTCCTCACCCTCTGCTGCCTGTGTATCAGAGGCAGCAGTGCAGGAAGGGGGAGCCAATCAAACCAGCTCCTGGGGAGCGGCCTTCCCTTGCATGAAACATTTAGCAGTTATGTTTATCTAAACACATTTTAACATCCCTAATGAAATAGTTTCACTGCATCAAGACTGGGTGATTCATCCTTCATAGAAGCTGCTCCCTGGACCACAGTTTGAGAGGTATTGCTTTAGATTGCTTGCATCAGAAAAGCTGGGTAAATTGGAGTAGGTGGCATCTCTGCATGTATGATTTGAAGAAAAATATATAGGCGTCTAGGTTGAATCTTGATAGATTTGTGGAAACTTACTTACAGTGAAATTGCTTTAAGAAATTAATATTTGATAGTTATTCAAGTGCACAGATTTTTAGCGACCTCCATCTGTGTGAACCTATTGCTTTCCTTCCTTTCAGCAAAAGGTAGGAAGTGGTACTGATGTCTTGCTTTGTCTTCATGATTTCATTTGCCAAGACAAGAATTGGGTAGCACAGATGTGGATTCAGCTGACCAAACTGACTTCTTGTTTTAGATGAAAGAAAAGACCATACTTTTGCAGCTATAATGGGTTCCATTTACTGCTAGAAATGATGCCCAGGTGTAAGATAGCAGGTAGGGTTCTTGAGGGACATGTGTTTCTGGTATCTGAGTGCGTATCTGGCATCTTTAGTGTATTTTCACAATATCCCTCTGCCATGAGATTGTTCTGCCATCTCTACTTTTTACAGATGGTGAAACTGAGTCAGACTAAATAACTTGTTCAAGGCCTCTCAAGAAGTCTGTGGAGATTTGGGTTAATTATGCCAGAATCCTGGTCTATTGCCTGAGAAGAGATTTGATTATATATTTTTTTTATTCTCTTCTCTCCCCCTCTCCCTCCCTCCCCCACCCCCCATCAGCAAGGCTAAAATGACATTGCACTATAAGGAAGTCAGAATTATATCAATAAAGATGATAAACTAGTTTGAGAATTGTTAGGTTACGTGGAGACTACCTGCCATCCTGCAAGAGTGTGGGATTCTCTTTGCTACTGAAAATATTTAAGGAACAATAGGGTGTACATATTTTTCCCAAACCTCATCTGAAGAAGTGGGCAGTGCCCACAAAAGCTCATGATCCCATCTGCATGTTTTGTTAGTCTTTAAAGTGCTACCAGACCATTTGTTGTTTAAGTTTATCCTGCATAGACTAACTCCGGTTACCCCCTGAAACTTCTGTTACATAAGGCTAGCATACCTTTTTCTGTAGGTATCTGGTAGGTACCAGTTTAATTCCCCTTGTGAGTCTAACATAGTGAGTGTGTGAGAGCTGTGAGAGCTGTGGATCACTATAGAGAAACGTTTTGCCAGTCTTAAATAGAGACTACAAGATGAAACTGGAACCCTAGTCAGGGATGCTACCCTAGCAGAAGTCCCAAGTGCAGGTGCAGCTATGACAGTTTAGAAAAATGAGGTCTTGGTCCACAACTAGGTCTACTATGAGGTAATGCAAACTAGTGTTTTTCCTGGTCTAGCTAATTTTGTTCATGGAACTGGTATATGATATACTGGCAAAAGCACACTTTTGCTCATTGGGGCTGCATCTGTGCTTGAAGGGTTTACTGATACCTGCAAACTTTATTTTTCTGTTGTATATTGCTGCTTGTCCCAGCAAACGTCTAATGTGAAAAAGGTCTAACATATATCAATAATATGAAGGCATTTGTTTGCTCTGGGTTCAAATCATAGTACAGCCGCTCCCTGAGTTACGAACAAGTTACGGATCAACACTTGGTCCGTAACTCGAAGTGTTCGTAACTCTGATCCCATAGAGTTACATGGCGACTGCGCTGTTTGTAAGTGCAGATCGCCGTTCGTAACTTGGATCTGCCTTTACGACCACTTTGGTCATAAGTGTGGATGGTCGTAAGTGGAGGTGGTTGTAACTTGGGGAGCAGCTGTAATTGGTTTAGTTCCCACTCCTTAGTTTGTGTATTGACAGGAGGTGTAATCTGTTTAGCAAACATTCCAGAATAAATTTTCACTTTCAAAAATGAGAGGGAAATTTTGTCCTTTTTAGACTTAAGTTTAGGACTTGCATTTATCTGGGATAAAATGCATTCTAGGAGATAACTTTAATAAATAGTTTAATTTTTCCTATTCTGATATTTAGAGTTAAGTGTGAAAACCTCTGCAGGGACCATGCAGATTTCAAACTCATGAAAGTCATGTTAGGAGTGTTTCTCTTTCATGTTGGAAATGGGTATCATGCCATATTGGCACTTTATCTGGTATGGAATGGGTCAGTGACTACTGTACTACAGAAAGATTGTGGACAAACTAGGATCCGGAGGGTAAAACAAATGAGGGGACTGGAGTGCATGACTTAGGAAGTGAGGCTGAGTGAATTGGGCTTATTTAGTCTGGAGAAGAGAAGAATGATAGCAACCTTCAGATCCCCTATCAGCTACCTGAAGTGAAGTTCCAAAGAGGATGGAGTTAGGCTGCTCTCAGTGGCAGATGACAGAACAATGATCTCAAGTTGCAGTGTGGGAAGTCTAAGCTGGATATTGGGGGTGTGTGGAGTGGGACTCCTAGGGTGGTGATGGAATCTCCATCCGTTCAGGTTCTTAAGGCCAGGCTTCACAAAGCCCTGTCTGGAATGACTTAGTTGGGGTTGGTCCCCCTCTGAGCAAGGAAATGAACTAGATGACCTCCTAAGGTCTTTTTCAACCCTACTCTTCTATGATTTTATGACCTGTTGTAAGAAATCTGTTGTGGATATAGAGCAAGCAGGTTTTTGGGAAATAAATGCAGTATAGTTGGGCTTTGTGAGGGTACTCAGCCTCTGAATTTTAACACTATAAAGGTTTGGAGAACTTGTCATAAAAGAACCAAACAGAAGTTGAGCTTTTGTTGAGCTCTGCCTAAAGAAAATGGCCTATAATAAACATGTTGCTGCTTTAGGTATACTTTTGCTTGTAGAGACCGTGCATTAATAAAAATGTATGGGGGGGGGGGAACTCGTTTAGTACCTTCAACTTAACTGTCTCTATGTGCTCCAAGGGAGTCAAAAGTCCTCTAGGTAGCCTAAGGAGAATTTAACAAGTGATGGAGGTGTATGTTGCCCTTACTCCTGTTCATGCAAAGTGGACTGGTGCACTCATGTACATACACTTGCATACAGTAATGCCTCTGCTATTGGATTTCTAACTTGCTAAATGTGCTTTAACTCCTCCCAATTCAGTCATCTCCCACTTGAAGTGTTTAGTGGAGAGCAGTCTTTTACTTTGACTTTGCTGTCAGACTGCCCCAGGATCTGAAACAGCTAGACATGGTAGGTCTTGAGTCTATGCTACATTACTCAGTGCGCATACTATACTTTGTTTATGCATTTTTGGGGAGGGGAGAACACAAGGGTATGGAACGGGCTTTTAAAACTTAGCATGTGCTAGGAGAGAATGTTTGTGTTGTACTGTAAAATTATGTATGAATTCAAATAATGGCAGAGACTCCTTATTAGAAATAAAAATGCTTTTTGGGATTTAAACTAACCTTGTAATTCTGGGGTTAGTGAATATAGTTTCCATTTCTTTAATTCTAAAACGAAAGAGGAAGATATAAATGATAAAACCTGGAGAAGATGGTTCGTATAAGGAAAAAATGCTTTCTCTTTCTGCCACATGCTGGTCAATTCCAACTTTTGACAGTTTCATTTGAAAATTTCAAATGAAGGAAGAATATTCAGGAACTAGGCTGCCCCCCCCCCCTTTTTTTTCTTGCATTACCAAGGTCTGAAAGATGTTGAGAACTGTATTATAATCTGGATTGTTGATTCAAGTTAGATGCTGTACTTCCTCCTTTTGCATTACATTCTGAAGCTAGCCATACCCCACTTGCAACTTCCTTCCCAATGCCTTGGAAATCAGCAGTTGTATCTGATCTTGCTCATGGACCTAAGTGAGGGACTATGCTAATCTGTGCTGTAGCATTAAATGACTTTTTTTAAGACGTGTGTAGTTTAATGCAAATGAGCCTTCATTTGAAAATTCAGTGGGATGGGAGAACTGCTTGTCATACTCTGGTATCATGTCCTAGAACAGGGGTGGGCGAAGTACAGCCTGCGGGATTTATGTGGCCTGCTCATTTTTTTTTTTTTTTTTTTAAATCTAGCCCACCCAGCTGATTTATAGAGCATGCATACTTTAATCAGCCGTGTCTGTTCAGCTGCCTCTCCCCGCACCTTACTCCAGCTGAGCTGCTCCCAGGTCTCTCCTGCTAGCGTTGGAGGGGGGAGTGCTGAAGTCAGATGTCCACTTGTCCCTGTATCCCATCTCTTTAGAGCAGGGGTCAGGGAGAAGGACACTCTCCAGTCTGAAATATGGAGAGTGACTGAGATGAGAGCCTGTCTTAAGAGGCAGTGCACTGTTTCTAAAAATTTTCCAGCAGTCAGCTCTCATACTCTTCCCCTCCTTCAATATACTAGGGATGTTAACATGTAAAGCCCACAGGTAAGTGCTGAATGTGCAGGACTGGGAGATGGGTTGGAAATGGGGGGGACTACGGCCTATAATGGCAAGGAGAAAGGAAGGTCAGGGCACAACAGGGAGGCAAGATCAAATCAGTATCTTAGATGCCTATATACAAATGCGAGAAGTATGGGTAATAAGCAGGAAGAACTGGAATTGCTAACCAATAAATACAACTATGATATCATTGGTATTACAGAAACCTGGTGGGATGGGACGCATGATTGGAATATTGGTATGGAAGGGTACGGCTTGCTCAGGAAGGACAGACAGGGAAAAAAGGGAGGAGGGGTTGCCTTGTATATTAAAAATGTACACACTTGGACTGAAGTGGAGATGAAAGTAGGAGATAGCTGTGTAGAGAGTCTCTGGGTTAAGCTAAAAGGGGGGACTTCAACTATCCAGACATATGTTGGGAAACTAACACAGCGAGGCACAGGCTATCCAATAAGTTTCTGGACTGCATTGGAGACAACTTTCTGTTTCAAAAGGTTGAAAAAGCTACCAGAGGAGAAGCTGTTCTGGATTTGGTTTTAACAAATAGGGAGGAACTAGTTGAGAACTTGAAAGTGGAAGACAGTATAGGGGACAGTGATCATGAAATAATAGAGTTCATGATCTTAAGGAAAGGTAGAAGGGAGACCAGCACAATTGAGGTAATGGATTTCAGGAAGGCAGATTTTGATAAGCTCAGAGAACTTGTAGGTAAGGTCCCATGGGAAGCAAGACTGAAGGGAAAAACAACTGAGGAGAGTTGGAAGTATTTCAAAGGGATGTTGTTAAGGGCCCAAAAGCAAACAATTCCGCTGTGTAGGAAAGATAGAAAATATGGCAAAAGACCAGCTTGGCTTAACAACGAGATCTTGCATGATCTCAAAATAAAAAAGGAGTCATATAAAAAATGGAAACTAGGACAACTAACAAAGGATGAATATAGGCAAGCAACACGGGAATGCAGGGGCAAGATTAGAAAGGCAAAGGCACAAAATGAGATCAAACTAGCTACAGGCATAAAGGGAAACAAGAAGACCTTTTATAAATACATTAAAAGCAAGAGGAAGACCAAGGACAGGGTAGGCCCACTGCTTAGTGAGGAGGGAGAAGCAGTAACAGGGAACTTGGAAATGGCGGAGATGCTCAATGACTTCTTTGTTTCGGTCTTCACCGAGAAGTCTGGAGGTGTGCCTAACGTAGTGAATACAAGCAGAGAGAGGGTAAGTTTAGAAGATAGGATACACAAAGAACAAGTTAAAAATCACGTAGGAAAGTTAGATGTCAGCAAGTCACCAGGTCCTGATGAAATGCATCCCAGGATACTCAAGGAGCTGATAGAGGAGGTATCTGAGCCTTTAGCTATGATCTTTGAAAAATCATGGCAGACAGGGGAGATTCCAGAAGACTGGAAAAGGGCAAATATTGTGCCCATCTATAAAAAGGGGAATAAGAACAACCCAGGAAACTACAGACCGGTCAGTTTAACGTCTGTCCCAGGGAAGATAATGGAGCAGGTAATTAAGGAAATCATATGCAAACACTTGGAAGGTAATAAAGTGATAAGGAATAGCCAGCATGGCTTTGTGAAGAACAAGTCATGCCAAACTAATCTGATAGCTTTCTTTGATAAGATAACGAGCCTTGTGGATAAGGAAGAAGCGGTGGATGTCATATACCTAGACTTCAGTAAGGCATTTGATACGGTCTCGCATGATATTCTTATTGATAAACTAGGCAAATATAACTTAGATAGGGCCACGATAAGGTGGGTGCATAATTGGCTGGATAACCCTAGTCAGAGAGTTGTTGTTAATGGTTCTAAATCCTGCTGGAAAGGGATAACAAGTGGAGTTCCTCAAGGGTCTGTTTTGGGACCCGTACTGTTCAATATCTTCATCAATGATGTAGATATTGGGATAGAGAGTACGCTTATTAAGTTTGCAGATGATACCAAACTGGGTGGGGTTGCGACTTCTTTGGAGGATAGGGACATAATTCAAAATGACCGTAGCAAGTTAGAGAAATGGTCAGAGGTAAACAGGATGAGGTTTAATAAAGAGAAATGCAAAGTGCTCCACTTAGGAAGGAACAATCCGATCCATACATACAAGATGGGAAGCGACTGTCTAGGAAGGAGCATGGCGGAAAGGGATCTAGGGGTCATAGTGGACCACAAGTTGAATATGAGTCAACAGTGTGATGCTGTTGCAAAAAAAGCAAATATGATTCTAGGTTGTATCAACAGGTGTGTTGTAAGCAAAACTCGTGAAGTCATTCTGCCGCTCTACTCTGCACTAGTTAGGCCTCAGCTGGAGTACTGTGTCCAGTTCTGGGCACCACATTTCAAGAAAGATGTGGAGAAATTGGAAAGGGTACAGAGAAGAGTGACAAGAATGATTAAAGGTTTAGAGAACATGACCTATGAAGCCAGGCTTCATGAACTGGGCTTGTTTAGTTTGGAAAAAAGAAGATTAAGGGGGGACATGATAGCGGTTTTCAAATATCTAAAAGGGTGTCACAAGGAGGAAGGAGAAAATTTGTTCCTCTTGGTTTCTGAGGACAGGACAAGGAGTAATGGGCTTAAAGTGCAGCAAGGGAGGTTTAGATTGGACATTAGGAAAAAATTCCTAACTGTCAGGATGGTCAAATATTGGAATAAATTGCCAAGGGAGGTGGTGGAATCTCCCTCTGGAGATATTTAAGAACAGGTTAGATAGACATCTGTCAGGGATGGTGTAGATGGAGCTTGATCCTGCCTTGAGGGCGGGGGGCTGGACTCGATGACCTCTCGAGGTCCCTTCCAGTCCTATTATTCTATGATTCTAACTGCATCAGATTTTAGCATATACATGACTACTATTCAGTAGCCCCCGGGGGAGCAGGGCTGGCAGCCAGTGAGCTCTGACCTCATTCCAACAAGGAGCCCCCTGCCAGCCTGTGTTGTTGCCTTTGTATCAGCTGCTGCCTCTTTAAAGCTGGCTCCCCTGAGCACCAGCTCCTGCCTGTGGCTCTTGCCTCTCCCCTCTCTTTCATTCCCTTCCCTTCCCTCCCCAGTCCCCTGCCCCGCTGTAGGAGGCAGGGCAGGTGGGGGCAGGCAGGTCTGTGGAGCTGGCATGCAGAGAGCTGGCTTAAAAGCTGGCTTCTCGCACATATCAGCTCCTGCTTGCACCCCTAAACATCAGCGCTGCTGTCTCTATCAGAGGCAGTAGTGAGGGGGCACTGGCTCTCACTCACCCCTGTGCCTTTGATACAGAGGCAGCAAGGGAGAAGGAACGTGTATAGTTGACAGCCTGGGTTTATCAGTTAATCCTTATTGGTTAATCGTATAGTCGTCTCCATGTTGACATCCCGGTCTCTGCGGAGTGAAGGAGGAAGGACACAACAGAGCAGGAACACCTTCCCTGATCTAGAGACCGTGCATGGTGTCTCAAACTTGCCCAACAGCAGCCAACACACACACTGTTACACACCTAGTCTGTGCTCCACTCACACAATCTCTCTCTCCAGCCCTACCCTTTCCACCTGAGGTCCTTCTGGGGGCCCAGAGCTGGCCCTTGATGACTTACCAATATTTGTGGAGTGCCCCCTTGCCCTGCAAGAAATATTGCCTATCCCTGTCCTAGAATCTGATTAAAGCTCACTATTGATCAACATTATTTCCTAAACTACATTCTCCAAATGCAAGTGTGTGTGTAGGGCCCAAAATTTAAAAAAATTGGGGCTTAAACACCAAAATGTCTCTAGTTTTATATTTGTGCATCTACTAGCCACAAAATTTAACGCTACTCGATCATCCGAATAATCATTCATTGTCTTATCTAGTGCTGGAAAGATGCCATTTTGTTAAGCTCAGAATATAAACTGGAAACTGCACTGCACAATGATACAATGATAGCCCTGTTGCAGAGAATATAGCTGGCAGTTAGCATTGCTGCTGTCAAACTGCTTTTGTATTTTTGTCCTATTAATGTATTTCCTGTTTAGAAGGACCTTAAGTATTGCAGTATGCACGGGTCAACTCTTGTGATGACCTGCTGAAAGAAGGGAACTGTTGAAATCTACACACTTGAGATTTCACTTCTTCCTCCTCTTCTCCCCCTCCTCATGCTTCAAAAGCAAAAAGGTCCAGTCAGATCTACTATATATTTGAGGGCGAGTCTGTCTGTTCAAGAACTCCTTCTAAACAGTAAGAGCAAGGACCATCAAATTTGGTACACAGCTTCCCCTTATAACATAAGGCAAAGTAAGGATTTAGCTGTGCCAGGAAAATGGGTTATGCCTGGAATGGGATTACTTCTTATAAAACCATACAGAAAAGACATGGAATTGCCAGTCAAGTGAAAGGGGCTGACCTTTCTCCTTCTCCCTTCCCCCAACTTTTGGGAATGGGGAAGAGGCTGAAGCTTGCTCCCCATCCCTGATTCATACAGGGGTATTGCTAACTGTTCCCCTTCATCAGGGGCTGAGGGAGAAAGTACAGTTGACTGCATTTTTCACTCTGGCTGAAGAGCATTGGGGCAGACAAATCTGGATCTGCCCCACCTGGGGGAAGACACACATTTGCCCCTGGCTGCACCCTCTGGAGCTGCAGTGGTCATGGAGAGTTGCTTCTCACCTGGCCCAAGCTGCTGCTAGGAGAGGATGGGGCAGTCCTCTCTCCCTGGGGCAGCCTGCATACTCTGCGATCAGTACTGGATTGTGATCCTTAGGCTTTGTCTACACTGCAGGGTTTGTGCTCAACAAGCTTTTTGCGGAAGATATCTTCCATAAAAGCATCTTGCGCAAAAGCACATCTCAAAAGCAATGTGCTTTTGTGCAAGTGAGCGTTCACACTGCATGCATGCTCTTGTGCAAGAAAGCTCTGATTGCCATTAACAGAATGGCCATCAGAGCACCTGTGCTTTTTCTGATTTGCGCAAAAAGAGCCTGAAACCCCTGCAGAACGTCCACACCTGCCTTTTTGCGCAAGAGCTGTAGTGCAAAAAGGAGTTAATCCTTGTGGGGAGAGGAATAACTCTACCGGCAAAAGCTCTCTGTCCTGTTGATTTACTGTAGTTTTTTTTTGCAAACCACTGTTCTAGACCTTAATCATTTTTTCGACACTCCTTTGGATTTTCCCCAGTTTCCCAAAGTGGAATGTTTAGAATTAGATACTGTTGCCCTGTTGTGGCCTTATCAATGAGTGGAAGAAATTACTACAGCCCAGAATGACTGTGCGTGCACGCGTGCGCATTATAGCTCCCAGATGCTCTTCCACAGTTTCCCTTCCTAGGCAATCATTTCCCATGTTGTGCAATTGGTTATTCCTCCTAAGTGGTGTACTTTGTGTTTGTCCTTTATTGAATTTTATCCTGTGTATTTCATAGAATCATAGAATAATAGGACTGGAAGGGACCTCGAGAGGTCATCGAGTCCAGCCCCCCGCCCTCAAGGCAGGATCAAGCTCCGTCTACACCATCCCTGACAGATGTCTATCTAACCTGTTCTTAAATATCTCCAGAGAGGGAGATTCCACCACCTCCCTTGGCAATTTATTCCAATATTTGACCACCCTGACAGTTAGGAATTTTTTCCTAATGTCCAATCTAAACCTCCCCTGCTGCACTTTAAGCCCATTACTCCTTGTCCTGTCCTCAGAAACCAAGAGGAACAAATTTTCGCCTTCCTCCTTGTGACACCCTTTTAGATATTTGAAAACCGCTATCATGTCCCCCCATTTCAGACTATTTATCCAATTTGTCTAGACTATTTTAGATCCAGTCTTCAAAAGCACTTGCAACCATACCCAGTTTGGTGGCTGCAAATCTTAAGTGTATTTTCTGTTATCCAAATTATTTGAGGATATTGAATAAAACTGGACCCAGCACAGGTTCCTGTGGAATCCCATTCTCAATATGTCCTTCCAGTTTAACACTGAACCATTGGTAACAAAGATGGTTTTCTAATGAATTTTGCATCCACCTTATAGTAGGCTCATCAATACTCAAAGTTCTCAACCTTTTTCTTTGAGATTCTCCAAATGCTGTAAAAACTTCACAGCCTACCTATGCCACAAATAGTTGTCTACATATAAAAGCCATAGACAGTGGTAAGGGGCAACAAGAGGACAGGAGTCTGGGGCCCACAAGGATAGGCTGCTCTGATATTAAGTTGCTCAGGCTTCTGCTTCAGGCCCCCCGAGTCCCACCACCTGGGGCTGGGCTTTAATCTTATGAAAAGGGGCTTTGGCTTTCTGTCCTGGGCTCTAGTGAATCTAATGCTGGTCCTTAAAGTTCCCACTGAAACCTGCTTGTGGCCCTGCGGGGGACTCTAGCTACCTGATTGAGAATCACTGGTATAGATTATAACTTCTTGCTGAGACAGTATCAAAAGTCTTCTCAAGTTGAGATCTCCTGCTGATCCACAAGGCCTGTTATACTGTCAAAGGAGGATTCTAGTTTGGCTTACCAGGATTTTTTCTTGATTAATCCATGTGGACTGTTACTTTATCTTTGTAGGTGATTACAGATTATTTCCTCCATTATCTTTTCACACACTTCTGTGAGACTGGTCTATAATTGGGTTGTCCTTACTCCATTATAGATAGGTACTATTTTTGTCTTTTTTTTCAGCACTTTGGGATCTCTCCTGTCCTCTTTGAATTCTCAGAGATACTAATGGCTTGGAGCTTTCTTCAGCTAGTTCCTTAAGTATTATAGAATGTATTTTGTCAGGCCCTTCTAATTTGAACATTTCTGACTTGTCTATGTAATACTTATCTAAGGCTAAAATAAAGAAAGAATGAGTTACTACCCCATTTACATTCACTGCTAATCATCCGATCACTGCTAACCTTGTTGAAAGCTGAAAAGAAGGCATTTAACTTTTCCACCATCGCTGCATTTTCATTGCCAGGACCCCTGCAGACAGGGGCTGCTTTGTAGCAGCTTTCCCTATCCCCTTTGTTGCCTCTGATAGAGGTGGTGCAGGCAGGTGGCATGCTGGAGCTGATGCTAGGGGGAACCGGCTTTTTAAGCCTGCTCCCCCCTGCATGGGCTCCTGCTCTCTCTTCTCTCCTCCCTCCCCCCCCCCCCTTCTGCTGCCTCTACCACTACTCAAGTCACTATTTTTGTCAGGCAAAATGGTCGGCCCTCACGCATGTTCACTTCATCAAATCTGGCTCTCTTTGAAAAAAGTTTGGACACCCCTGCAGTATTCCCTTCTAGATACATCCAACATCTGTAGGTGCCTGTCATCAGTCCATGATCCCTCCAATACACAAGCACCCTAGCACCATCCAGTGTATGCTAGATACCTTGTAGTACTCATGCATTTAAGTAACCCTAGCAGATTTCATAATCATTCCTGTCTCAGCCAGAGCTGCACATTTTGTGCAACTTCGTGCCCTGTCATTGCATCGGGTAAGATGTATTGAACGTAACCTGAATTATGGTTATCCTGCAAACACTCAAATAGCTCATTTCATAAGCTTGCACAAGAGCTCTACAGAGCTTGGCTTCTACATGTTTTTATTACATCATACTCAATACTCCTTGCAAAGTATCAAGTTAGCAGTTCTAATGTATTACACATTTAATCGGTGATTGACCAATATAATCAAATGGAAACGGGCTGCCAGTTTTCTGGGGAAAATCTAGTTTAGAGCAGGGTACTGGTAAATACTGGCTTAAAATTATTTTCCCTAATTTGCTATCTTATTGGAATATACTAATGGAAATATTTAACTGGATGATGATTTTTGCATTCATATAGTCTGTTTTCTGATTTTATTTCTTTTAATTAAAATTACAGGACCCTCCACTTAAAGCAGTATGCTGTTGTCTTGGCTAAATTAAACAGAAGCTGAAAAGGCTCGATCTGGGAATTTCCCTTCTTTGTTTAGCAATGAAAATGACATGTTTTAATAGCTAACTTTTATTGCTAAGCAAAGAAGGGGAATTCCCAGATTCAGGCACTTGTTTGTTTGAGATGAAACTGTCTAGCTATTTCAGTGGTCCCCAACCTTTTGGGGCTGCTGGGTGCCTGGGGGGGGGGGGCACTCACAGGCCACATGACTGGGGGCGGGGCCAAGCATGCGCCACACGCCCAAGGTCGGCAGCCGCATGTGCTGCCATCCCAGGCAGGGGCCGCCCAGGTTCTGCGCGGCCGGGGCCGTCGCTGGCACGCGCGGCGCCCCTGGGGCCAGGGCCGGGGCCAGCGCCAGGGCTGGCGGGGGCACGCGCGGCGCCCCTGGGGCCAGGGCCGGCGTGGGCACGTGCGGCGCACCTGGGGCCAGGGCCGGGGCCAGGGCCGGCGTGGGCACGTGCGGCGCCCCCGGGGCGGGGCCAGGGCCGGCGTGGGCATGCGTGGCGCCCCCGGGGCGGGGCCAGGGCCGGCGTGGGCATGCGTGGCGCCCCCGGGGCGGGGCCAGGGCCGGCAAGGGCATGCGTGGCGCCCCCGGGGCGGGGCCAGGGCCGGCAAGGGCACGCGTGGCGCCCCCGGTGCTGGCAAGGGCATGTGCGCCGCACCCGGGGGCGGGGCCAGGGCTGGCAAGGGGATGCGCGGCGCACCCGGGGCCGGCAAGGGCACGTGCGGCGCACCCAGGGGCGGAGCCAAGGCCAGTGCCAGCGCCAGGGCCGGCAAGGGCTCGCGCGGCACACCCGGGACTGGGGCCGGCCATGCACCCGGGGCTGGCACCTGCTGCATGCCCAGGGGCAGGGCCAGCCCAGATTGCTCCGCTGGTGCACGTAAAGGGCCTGGCGGGCGCCATTGCGCCCGCAGGCACCGGGTTGGGGACCAAGGAGTTATCTACTCCAGTAGTCTGTTCTGTGATATGGCTGGCTGAAGTACAACTGCTACAGTTGAACTCCAGTCACATAGTGACTCAATTAAAATACTTAAATATGAGCAATAGTTACAATGACCATATGTTCTAAACCAAAAATAGGGACATATTAGCTACGCCCTTGACCCCTGAGGCCCCACCCACCTGCCACAAGAAGTCTCACTCCTGGGTGTAGTACTTCTGGTGTTAAGATGGGCACATGACTAGAAGGGTGTCGTGTGACCCCCCCCCTCTCCCCATAAGAACTCTTCCTACTGTCCTCTACCAATAGGGATGGATTTGGGCACTATAGGAGCCACCCATGCAACTATACTGCAATCTCATTAACCCATGCTCAAGACTTAGGGTCCCATGACACTAAAGTACTAGGGATCCAACCTCGATTCAAGATGAAATCCAGGATCCAAGACCTATTGCTTTGTAGAGTAGATGCAGCCACATTTGACTCAGGACCTGGGAATCATCCAGAACTCTCTCATAGTTTCATGGGATAACTTCCTTAGTCCTCTTAACGGATGATACTTACTGGTTCCAATTAACTAGTAATCAGAGGGGGCTGGAGCAGCTCTCCACATGCTGTGAGCAGGGGTTGTTTCAGCTCCACTGCAGACAGAGGTTGTTCTTGTCCGGAGTAGCCCCTGTCTTGGGGGAACTGGGGGGCCCTGCAGGCAAGGACTGTGCCAGTGTCCAGAGCAGCCTCTCTCCATGGGGAGTCCAGCTTGCTGTGGAGAAGGGCTGCTCCGGAGGGGGCTGGGAGTTGGCGGCAGCCCCAGTGTAACCTAATGTTAACCCAGTTACCTGATTAATGGGAATTTACATCCCTAAGGAGATGGACTGCAACTGCATTTTTTTGAAGCTACAGCCACTCCCCGAGTTGCAAATGGTCAAGTTATGACTGTTTGCACTTACGACCAAAGCTCCCATGGGAGCGATCGTAAAGGCGGTCCCCGAGTTACAAATGCGACCCGTGCTTACGAACAGCGTGTAACTCAGTGGGGTCCGAGTTACGAACAGCTTGAGTTACGGACAAGTGTTTGGTTCGTAACTCGGAGAGAGGCTGTATTGCAAAACTATCAAGTGTCCTCCGTTTCCAAGAGCCAGAATGACAATGCTGAACTAACCATGACAACTACAGGGTGGAAGAGACCATGTCATTAACCTCTCACCACCACTGCTTGAAAGGTACATTTCTCATAGAGATCAATGGGGCTGGGCTATTTTTATTTTAAAGCTACTGGGAAATGTGTGTGTCAATAACATGATGGCAATGCCTATATTATGTAAATTATACCTAATAACTGCTACATGAGATCACTTCCCAACTTGCTTACAAAGGGCCTGATCCAATTTAAATTTTAAGCTAGGATTGAGGCCAAAGCAATCTGTTGACATTACCCAAGAAGATCCAGTTAACATTTAGTCACCCTTCAAAAATATAAGGGACTAATCATTCAAAGCCCCGCTGCCTGGTAGAAGTGATCTTTGAAGAAGATTGGAGACTTTGAATTGACTTCTTCTGACAGCAGCGCTTTCTCTCACTGGATATGGGCTCTTTAGCACAAGTTTCACTTTGTGTTTCAGCTTTGACACCACATTTCTGAGTTATTCTAACTCCATCCAGGTCTAGACAATTGTGACGGCGCGTTGGGGGTTCCCCGTCTCCTGCACCCCGAAATGGCACAAACAGACTTCACCAGCCGGTGGAATAGAGGAAGTTTATTGCCTCTCCAGGATACAGCACAGCACAGATGTAGTCTGGTCCCAGAGCTGGGCTAGGATGCCTCAGGCCCCCTTGAGATGGGGGAGACTGGGCCCCTAAACTCCAGCCCCTTCTCCTAGGCTCTCCTCCATGCTCTCTCACAGTAACTAACTAAATTCCCTTGCAGCCCTGCCCCCCCAGTCAGGGCCGCATTCCACCTTCCTTTGTTCCTCTCCATGGGGGGTGTCTGGCCACTGGTTCAACCAGTTTGGCCTTACCTCTGCCTAGCGAGGTTTTCCCTGCTGGGTCTTGCTCCAGACAGCAGGGGTCACCACAGCCCAGCATTTACCCCCACTACGTCACAACAATGTGCAGCCCAAAGACAGAAGAACAAATCCCTTGAAGCTGGTAGTCAAAACATGTCCCCTCTTCAGAGCTCACAAAGGGCTTGTTTACCCAGACACACAAGTCATGACAACCCTCTCTGGAGAGAGACGATACATGCTGCCTCTCTGAGGATGCACCAAGTGTTTTCATGTGGCATCCTAACATGTTGTTTAATCATCAATTGCTTAGATGAGGTAGACTTTTTGTCCCTCGTTCACACTGGAGTGACATGGTGACTTCTCCACTGTGGTAACAGATGCTATCTCTCTGTGGGCTCTTCTGGAGCAGCAGGGAAGCTGGGGGGAAGGAGGAGATGAGGTTAGGGGTACCTCTTTCAGTGATTCTCAACCTTTTTGGCCTGTGGGCCACCTGGCTTAATGTAAATCTTTCTGTGGACCACTATTTGCTAATGGAAACTCACCATTAATTACATAAATATGCCTGAGCCATTTTTTCTAGTGCTATAGTTAGGGAGAACAATTTAAATTTATTAAACAGACTAAGCATTTTAACTTTCCCATGTTTATCAAACTTCATTTAAAATAAAATATTAATTATGTTTAACACAAGATTTCAATGTTTCCTTTTATAGATGGTTGTTTTGTAATCTCAGTACAAAGGGAACCTTTTATGGGTCGGGATCATTGATCCACAGAAAAATCAGTTGAGGACCACACAAGTGAGAAACAAAAAAACTCCTCCCAACCCCTCCCCTCCAACCTTCACTGAGGTGGCCCCCAACTGAGACACCTGACTTCTCGGGCATTTCAGCCCCAAGGGGTGAAGGGAAGAGACAGGGAGGACTGAGGTTCAGGTTTTCCCATAGATCAGATTTACTTTTCTGGTGGATTTTTTGGTTGTGGGGTGGGGACAAAAATGAGGGGTTCAGTTTGTGACAGGGCTGCCAGTGAGTGGGGTAGGGATGGGTGCAGGATTTGGGAGGTAGGTGGAGGGCAGAAGGGGGAGAGGTTGCAAGGTCTGGGTGGGAGGTAGAGTGCAGAAGCAGTGGGAGTAGTGTTTGTGTAGGGGGAGTGGGAGAGAGCGAGGGAAGGTGCAGGAGCAATGGTGGATGCAGGAGCAATGGTGGATGCAGGCATGGACTGGGGGTAGGATGCCTGGCCAGCAGGGAGGGTGCCTGCCCAACAGGGAGAGTGCAGGAGTGGACTGGGGGTAGGGTGTCTGACCAGGAGGTAGGGTGCAGGAACGGACTTGGAGTAGTGGTTGGACCTCCACTGGTCCTAGATCAGGGATTTTTCCAGATCAAGGGAGGTAATTTTAGGCCCTGCTTTTCCACCCCCCGCCCCCTCCCTCCACATAGCTAAGCCATGGGCCACTTTTTCCGCACCCCGCCCCAGCCACTTCCTTACTTTCACATACTCCCAAAAGGCCACACTTCCTGCTGCTGCTACTGGCTGGATTCCCCAGCAGCAAGGAAATCCTGGGAAGTGTCCCTGACTCTATTGTATTCCCCTAACTGGGAGAAAGGGATGAGAATTAGCTGCCTGCAGCTGCTTTGCAATTGGAGCCTGGGGATTTTTCAGGACATTTCAGTGCTGCATGGGGCACCAGGACAGGACACTAGAAATCGGGACTGCTTCAGGAAATCTGTGATGGATGGTCAGCGTTGCAATGGTGGAAGACAACTTGAATCAATTTCATGGCTATTTTGAGAGATTTCATGGAAGATGGCAAAGTGAGTGGAAAGGCTGGTTGTGAAGAAACATGTTGCATAATGCAATGGAAGAACAAAGATACTAGAACCACTGACTGGCTAAACATATGCAAGTATTAGAATTGGACTCTGAGGATGAAGACTGCATTGTCATTGCCAAGTACATCAAAAGAATGAGCAATCCAGGCTGGCCGCAGAAGAGAAGGAGGAAGTATCAGCTTTTCAACCACAAATGATATGTTTATCACAAAATGATTGCAGAGGTGAAACAAAAGATAGACTTGAAAACTGCAGATTTATTTTTTATGGTTGGGGGATTTTTTTCGATTTGATATTCAGCTACCTATGGCTAGGCTACAAAGCAGGTAGTGGGGAACTGTCAGATGCAAGTACTGATAGCTAGAGGGTGGCAGCACACAAAATTGCATGGAAAAGTGACTATTAATGCAAGGTGGCTTGAGGAATGTGTACAGTGAGCCACTGATTACCAAGTGTAACAAGGAAACCTGTGCCTCCTGTATCGGCAGTGGACATTGGAGGCAAATGGAAGACTGAAAGCACTGTGTTGCACTGGCAAGAGGAAACCAAGGCACTAGCAAATGAACTGTATGGTTGTGTTGAGTTTAATTGACACACAGAAAAAGTGCAAAATTATATGAAACAAGATGAAGACTCATTTGGTTATGTATCAATATGCGTCCCATTGGCTCTTTGTACCTGGATAAAACCCTACCCTCTACCCCCTCCCCCCCACGTGATTTGAAATGTGTTGACAATTATGAAAAAATGCTTTTCTACATCACACTGGAGCGTGGCTTAAGAAAAAAAAAAAGTCACGGATGTGTTAAACACCCCCCCTCTTCCCGAATTCTCAGTGAGTCCTGATGGAACAATCAACTTGCCTGGAAACTCATGTTAAAAATCACATTGTCAGCACTGAAAGCGTCTGAGGCTGAACTTTAGTGAATCTTTAAATCTTTTTTAAACTTTAGATCTGTCCATTCAGAACCAAGGGTTAGGCTTGGTCTAGTCAGTACATTAGATTTGGTCTCTTGCTACAGAATGTGCATGGTCAAATGGACTAGAATTGGTGGTCTGCAGCTCTGTGTGCTTCTGATTGCTTAATGCTTCAAACCTATAACAGTGTGCATTCTCATATGTCTGACTTCTGTGTCTAATTCTCAGAACTGGCTAATAGACATGCTGGTGATCAATATAATTACATATTAGTGTTACACCCATTATGGCTTTATTTGTACAGCCTTGAGTTAATGTCCAAATATATGTAAATAAATTAATGGAGATTGCCTATCTCCGGGAACGGACCTTGAAGGTTGAGTTCAGTACCCTGCCTTCACAGCAGGACCAAGTACCATCCCTGACAAACTTTTGCCCCAAATCAGCCTCCACAAGGATTGAACTCACAACCCTGGGTTTAGCAGGCCAATGCTCAAACCACTGAGCTATCCCTCCTCCTGAACTAAAACTAAATATACTATGATGTGCACAAATGAAACCATTTTTAAGATGGAAAAATGCCTTAAGCTGGGACTAAACTGGTTCCTCCCCCGCCCCTGGGTAATTAAACTGTAAAAACCACCTCTGGTAAACTATACTGTCCTGAAAAGAATCCATGTATAGGATACTTTTCTAAAATACCAGTCATACCACTAGAAACTATAATACTTGGTTTCATATGACTGCTCTGCTGCTGAATCAGGCATTACTGTGGTCATAGCTCTTAAATAAACATTTCTGCTAATACTAAGAGGAACTAACTGAAAGCATGAAACTGGCAGATAAAAATTTTATTGCATTTCTTGAAAAACTTTGTAACTTGAACAGTTATTAAAAACAGATGTTCAGAGTCTCATACAGCGGACTGTTTGAATGCAAAACTGGAGGAGGGAAAACTGCCCTGGAATAAACAGAGTACTACAAATAGACTCCTTCACTAGATAAATTTGATTAGTGTTAAAGGAAAATTTCGTATTCGCTTATATGGACAAGGATTTGGGCTCAGTTGGCTACTTCTGATGGGCCAACAGTTGAATCCTTTCCATGCAATGTCAGCCTTTTTCCTGTCCAGCCTCACTTTTCTTTTCATTTTACTGTTAACCTGTAATCCCCACCTCAGTATTTAAGTAGAGAGCCAGCTGGCAAAGGGCCCAATTTGTTGGGTTTCCCCTTTGCTCAACCGAGGGCCTCTGGAGTAGAAGCAGCAGTTAAGGCAGAATAAACCAGGGATTCTTTTTATTCCCTGGGTATCCTAACCAAGAATCAGGAAGGGGGAAAGTCACATTGCATTCTGTACAGGGTTTGAAATCAAATTGTTTTGTAATCTCAGTAAAAATAATGCCCAGTTCAAACTTCCCATACAGGGAAACTGTAGCTGTAGGCTACAACTGAAGAAACATTTTTAGGACTAACTAATGGTTGCTTCATTCCCATAAACTAGAAACAAAGCTGAAGAATGTTCTGTCTGAGGGAATACCACAAAGAATTGCAATTTCAAAGTGGCTTTCATCTGAATGAGATTGAAGCCAGAAGCTGCCCCTAGCAAATATAGCCAGTGTCTCCTGACTGCATAGTAAGCTGCTATCTTATTCAAAAGGAGTTTAGTTGTGGATCATGTGATGCAATAGCTACTTAAGAGGGCATTTTAATTGATGGCACTCTGTGGCTTCAGTCTGATCTAAGAACAAGGAGAGACAATGTTAAGAAAGAAAATGGCAAAATTACCATTTAATCCTAAATATCTCTAGAAACTATTGTACCATGTGTCTTCTGTGGGGGGAAGAAGGGATCCCCCAAACTTGTCTGAAGTCTAATTGTCTTCAAACTGAAGAATCTTATACACAGTCTCCCCTAAACCACCATAGCAAACTGAGAGACAAACTGCACTGGAATGTCATTTGAATCTTTCAGTATTGGACTAGATTATGAAAATGTGTAAAGAGGATTGTAAAGCCTTACTGTTGCTGGAAGTTGGCTGTAGTATAGCTCTTCGTATTGCCTGGAGGGGAGAGTATGTGTTGTAGATCTTTGCCTAAAAAGACTGAGCTCTGTAGTGCTGATGCCCAACTACTGCTACTTTTAAGATGCAGTGGGAATCAATCAAGGCTTACCCCCAACTTACTTGATTTCAGAGTTCTAGTAAACCATACTTGACAAGTAAAGAAATTATACAAAGTTTAACAAGTCACATAAGAATGGCCATACTGGGTCAGACCAAAGGTCCATCGAGCCCAGTATCCTGTCTGCCGACAGTGGCCAATGCCAGATGCCCCAGAGGTAGCGAACACAACAGGTAATCCTACTAAACATACTAAACTAATATACAACGTACTAAAGATCTCCAGCTGGAGGCTTGCAACTGTTTTGCAGACATGGTGTTTTGTGGCATAAGATATCTAAAATAGTGTCGCAAAAGTGCCATTTATTAGAACAGTCTGGCAGCACCTTAAAGACTAACAAAACCTGTTTTGTTAGCCTTTAAGGTGCTACTAGTCTATTAGTTGTTTTTTAAGTTTTTCCTGTTACAGACTAATTTGGCTACCCCATGAAGCTTTTCAACAAATCTAAACGCTAGTTTATATTGTAAAATCAAAATGGTAAATCACAACTTTGAATTTTACAATTTGCTTTACTTTTGATTTGCATTATACCATAGCAAACCAACATAATGGTTTGTCTGATTTCCCCTCCCCCCCAATATAATTTGCAGCAGCAAATTTTAATCAGTGTCTTGTCCTACTCTGTGTAGCTTTAAAAAAGAAATGACTGCTTTATGAGCCTCTGCTGTAAATACACTAAAGACAAGTATACACCTGAGTTGTTCTCAATGAATTACTTTCTGTAGGGAAAAGAATGTCAAACTTGAAAGTGATTCATTTCTATTAGAAGTGAAAGATACTTAAACAACAAATAGACTAGTAGCACTTTAAAGATTAACAAAACATGTAGATGGTATCATGTGCTTTCCATGGGTGCAACCCTCTTCTTCAGATGACAGGAGTTCGATACTATCCACATGTATTGTTAGTCTTTAAGGTGCTACTAGTCTATTAGGTTTTTTTAAGTTTTTCCTGTTACAGATTAACTCCGCTACCCCTCTGAGGATTTTGAAAGATACTTGCAATTTGCTCATTGGTAAATAAGTAACAGAACTGGCATCAATTCACAAACTTCTAATCTTTTTTTGTTATTGTAAACTTAAATTCTGGAGTGTCAGTAGGGTGGAAGTTGTTGAAATCCTTGTGAAATTCAAGAGTCTCTTTTCTGTGGATCCATACGATGATGTCATTGTTGTAGCATTAGTAAAGTAGGAGTGTTGGGGGCTGAGAGCTGAGGAAACGTTCAAGGTCAGCCATAACGATGTTGGCATATTGTGGTGCCATGCCCTTTCAGCAACTTTCACCCTACTTTTAACCTCAGCCTGGACCAGTCCATGCGAGAAATCCACTTCCTGGACATTACTGTACAGTTAAATAATGGACACATTTCCACCACCGTATATTGCAAACCCACTGACTGCTACACTTACCTTAATTCCTCCAGTTTCCATCCCAGACACATTTCCCAATCTATTGTATACAGCCTAGCCCTAAGATACAACCGGATTTGCTCTGACCCCATAGAGACAATCACTTATCGGATCTTTACAGAACATTCCTAAAACTGAAATACCCACCTGGAGATGTGAAAAAACAAATGGACAGAGCCAAAAAAGTACCCAGACATGAACTACTTCAAGACAAACCCAAAAGAGAAAATAACAGAACTCCTTTTGTTGTTACCTATAGTCCATAACTCAGACCCCTCCAACACATTATACACCAGCTACAACCCATCTTGGAAAATGAGCCCTCACTCTGAGGCCTTGGGAGAAAAGCCTGTTCTTGTTTACCGACAACCCCCTAACCTGAAATGAATTCTTTCTGGTGGTAATGCCACACAACCACATCATAAGCCTCCAGGAACCCAGCCTTGCAACCAAAATAGATACCAACTCTGACCACATATCTGTACTCGTGAATTCATCACTGGAGCCAACAACATAAGTTACCAAATCAAAAGGTCACTTGACTGCACATCCAGTAATCTGATCTATGCCATCAAATACCAGCAGTGCCCCACTGCTATATATATTGGACAAACTAGACAGTCTCTGCAGGAAAGAATCAATAGACACAAATCAGATATACGCAAAGGAAACCTATAGAAGCCTGTTGGAGAGCACTTCAGCCTTCCAAATCACACTTTGAAAGATCTCCAAGTCGCTGTCTTGTCACAAACCAGCTGTATAAGCCACATCCACAAGGAAGCATTGGAATTAGAGTTCATCTGCAAATTCAATTCACATGCTAATGGACTCAATTGTGATGGAAGTTGGTTGGGATGCTACCAGTTTAACAACCATTGAAGGTGCAATCAGGTCTCTGTGTTGTATCCTTCCTGACATGGGAGTTTGTCTATTGACTTTGGATAGTTAAACTGAAGCAGACAAAAATCAATCTTTAGATACTTACTGATGCTCTGTCTCCCATCCTCCTCCCTTTTTTTCCCCCCCTCTCCCCTTCCCCTCTCCTATTTATTTCTGGTGTACACATCCCAAACTCATGACTCGGTCATCTGAAGAAGTGGGCTGTGCCCATGAAATCTCATGATACCATCTACATGTTTTGTTAGTTTATAAAGTGCTACCAGACCATTTGTTGTTTCTTAATGGGTCCCTTAGCTTTAAATCAAGGGCTAACAGCATGTTACTTTTGGTTTCAGCTTCTTTAGACGGGGGACAGCAATTTGCAGAGCCTTTTAGCCCTTTTATCCTCTCAATCTGGTAAGCATTGATGGAGATACACAAGTAGGCCTGCTAGGATTGTTCACTAGTCCAGATCCGACACTTCCCTAAAGCCTGTGGCGTAGCAGGCCTGGCCAGGCGGTTCCAGCCCAACAGCTAGGGCTGGAGCTGTGACTGTGTCACACCCTTTTCCTCCCTCCATGTCTTCTGCTGGGCCTAGAGCAGTGCACATAACCTTTGTGGCTGCAGCTGGAGCTGTATTTCTGTGGTCAGCTCCAGAGCTGGCTTTTATAGGGGTGTGTGGGTGGGGGGGGGGGGGGGCAGTGGGGAACAACTGCCTTGGGCCTGGCAATTCAAAAGGATCCAAGATTCCTAGACACCGCCCCAGGCCCTTTAATCAGTGTTTCTCAACCTTTTTTTCTTTTTTTTTTTATGAAGTACCCCCAGTACCTACAGTTTACACACATAGGTTTTTGTGTTTTTTCTACCATTGCAACACATTTGTTTAAATAACTTAATCGTAGCTGGGCAGGCAATGACATTTTTGGGTGTAAAGTACAAAAATAATAACTCTATAAAACTTAAAACAAAAATTCAGTTTTCTCCAAATTTCAATTGTTGATGTACCCACCAGACTTCTCAAGTACCCCTAAGGATACTTATACCACTGGTTGAAAAACACTGTTTTAAATCACTGCTGGGGACCTGTGCCCTGCTTTGGGCAGCTCTGAGCCCTCCCTGGAGGGGGGCTAAAGGGTGGCCATGGCTGAGAGCTAGCTCCCTACAGCCATGTCCCTCCTGCCCATGGTTTATCCCTTCTGGGAGCACAAAGCAAGCTCTCCACCTTGCCCAGGAGCCGAGCAAGTTTGTCAGCTACCTTGGTGATGGTTACGCAGATGGCTGTAGAACCAGTTTGAGAGAAGACTGGGGGGGGGGGGGGCAGTTTCATAGCATGAGGAGATGCTGATCTTACTGAAAAAGTTAGCACGGGGGAGGCTTGTTCTTTATCTTAATCACCAGAAAAACTGTTGGGCACATGTAAAGTATGTTGTAACAGCTCTTGAAAAATAAGGTTTATATATTGAAAAGCGGCATGTAAAGATGCTGTAACTCAAGACCCTTTCGTCAGGCGTTCTTTTAAGTGCACAGTTGTGCTGAGCAAATATTGCATTTCACGGTTTAGTTCTGTTCTGTATCTTGCTAGGCATCCTGTTGGCAACTCTCCTTTCTGAATAAACTGAATTGAAACAGCACTTATGAGCTTACATATTCACAAGAAGAAGCTGTAGGTGAAAATTATATTCGCTTCAGACATTCTTGCTGTTTCCAAGTACTTGAATACTAGTTTGTAGCCAGTGAATCTGGGAGACTGCGTGCAGGGAACATAAAGCACTAGAAACACAATTTTCTATCTGGAAAATTGTAGACTACTTTGATAATGACAATAATTTTGTATATAATACAGTAATTTACATTAGTACAGTCTTCCTTGGCCAGCACTTGCTGTATAGATAGTTTAATTGTTTCCTTGACTAGTCAGTCTCTCTTCTTGCTGAAAAGACCCTTTTATAAACAGGGAGCAGAAAATATTTTTTTCAGAACTTAAATAACTTCAGAATGCTGCTAAAACACCACCGAATCAAACTGGATTTTTTTTTAAATTGCTGAATTAGAAAAAGTTCATGTTTGTGGATCTCCTTGCTATATAACCATGTAGCAATTGCAACATATCAGAGCAAAATCACCATTTATATTTTTTTCTTTGTTTTACAGACCGTGAGGACCAATCAATTCTTTGCACGTAAGTAAAAAAAAAAAAAATTGATTTAATAAGTTAACTAAAAAATGACTGTTAGTGATAATACAAGGAACTTAGATATTATTGCCCACGTTACTTTGTGCTATCTTTTAGCAGCTGCTTGTAACAATTAGGAGCACATAATATACAATCTAATCTAGTCTGGTATAGTGATGTTTTATTAATAAAGTGACTCACTTGAACTTTGTATCACTATCAACACTTTCAAGTGTTAAATAGCATTTATTACTCTGATTTTTTTAAATAGAACATAAATAATTCTCTATTTATGGATCATGAATATTCTGATAATGTTAAACCATACTGTAACTTCATAGTGTAGAGACGAGTTGAATAACTGTAGAAAATTATCAGATTTAAACTTGGCAGGCTCAACTTCAGAATTCTAAGATGCTTTAAAAAAGCCTTTTATATTTTGATGGTGTCTAGTGCTAAGGATATTGTTTGGTCATTTAAAAGCAAAGTGAGACCTCTTCAAACACAAATGAGTTTCTGAAGAAACTAGTTGGTTCTCTATTCTTCTCTCTCCGGCTGGCTAATAGTTTAGATTGCAATTCTTTTCTGATCTTCACTACCTGAGTGATTTTAGCATCTGAAGGAATTCCTATCTATCTTACAATCTTCCCTGTCAGTCACAGCTCTGTCTGCTAGCCCTCAGCCAGCTGACTTATTTAACTTCAAAACATTTTTCCTAAGGGCTTGTTTATGTTAGACTTCCTATCTTACTTTGATTGCTAATTAATTCATTATTGGTAACATCTGTGAAGGACAGTTTAGGTGCTACTGCAGATGTTCCAGGACACACATGCTTGTAGGTTAACCAAGGGCACCCAAAGCTTAGCATACTGGATGTCTGCCTATCCAACCAGAAGCAAAAAGTCTAAATTTTCCTTCCTGAAAAGCTGGAGAAGGATTGGCTTTTCCCAAGGTAGGAGATAGTATAATCCAAATGCAAGGCTACCCTTCACCTTTTCGCTGAAAAGTGGGTTCCGGCTAGTAGTGTTCAAATGGGTGTTCTTGTGTCTTGGGTTTTGTTTTTTTGTAACATGGAAAAACACCTATGAGCAGGATGGTTTTAAGACACTGTCCCCCAAAGCAAGAATAAACTGTTTGCTCTGCTTTTGATGTCTGGAAGCTCCAAGGTCTTGCTCCTTAGCACTAACAGACAACCCAGCAGAACAGTGGGAATCTTTCCAGTGTAGCACTGAACAAAATCAGTATAGCGTGGATTAAAACCAGCTAACTAGTAAATTTCAAGCTGTAACTGTAAATGGCATCACCATTCAGTGAGGATATTGGAGAAGTCCCACGTGTTTTTGATTCATTGCTATTGAATATCTCTATCAACAACCTGGAAGAAAACATAAAATCATTACTACTAAGCATGCAGACTGCACAGGTGTTTGCAGTATTAATACTGATACAGATTGGTTCTACAAGCTAACTTCAGTTTCTTGGTAAAATGGGCTTTCTTGACCAAGGTGTGCCTTAATACAATCAAATACAGGATCGTGCATCTTGGAACAATGAATGTAGGTGACACTTGGAAGATGTTCTCTATCCTGGAATTGCAGTCCTACTGAAGAGGACTCAGGGATCATAGCAGATAACCATTTTAACAAGTGCTTCAATTTCCAGTAAAACTCCATTGGTCCTAGAACAATGTTTCCTCAACTCCTGTCCCCTTTCACCCCTCCTCTACCTACGGTACATCGATGACATCTTTATGATCTGGACACATGGCCAAGAAACACTGGAGATATTCCACAGAGATTTCAACAACCTACACCCCACCATCATCCTCAGCCTGGACCATTCTACACGAGAGATCCACTTCCTGGACACCACCGTACAAATCAACAATGGAAAATTAGACACCACTCTCTACAGAAAACCCACCGACTCATACAGTTACCTACATGCATCCAGCTCCCATCCAGAACACACCACACGATCCATCGTCTATAGCCAAGCCCTTCGATACAACCGCATCTGCTCTAACCCCACTGACAGAGACCAGAAGCTTCAGGATCTCTACCAAGCATTTATAAATCTCAACTACCCACCCAGAGAAATAAAAAAGCAAATTGAAAGAGCCAGACGAATACCTAGAAACCATCTACTTCAAGACAGACCCAAGAAAACCAACAATAGAACACCACTTGTCATCACCTACAACCCCCAACTTAAACCTGTCCAACACATTATCAATAAACTACAGCCTATATTGGAACAGGATACCATACTCAGAGGCTCTGGGAGACAGACCCATAGTCTCCTATAGACAACCACCTAACCTCAAGATGATTCTTACCAACCACCACAGGACATACCACACTAATACCAACCCTGGTACCTTCCCTTGCAACAAACCCCGTTGCCAGCTTTGTCCACATATTCATTCTGCTGATACCATTATTGGACCTAACCAAGTGAGTTATAAGATCAAGAACACATATTCCTGCGCATCCAGAAATATAATCTATGCTATCATGTGCCGAAAGTGTCCGTCTGCTATGTACATTGGACAAACATCTCAGACACTTCGCCAAAGGATTAATGCCCACAAAACAGATATCAGACAAGATCACAAAGAGAAAACAGTTTCTTGCCACTTTAACCAGAAAGGACACTCTCTAAATGACTTAGCCACCTGCATTCTGCTACAAAGACCTTTTACATCTGCACTTGAAAGGGAATCCTCTGAACTGTCATTCATGTTAAAATTCGACACTTGCCAACAAGGACTTAACAAGACTTTGAACTTTCTCACCCATTACCAAGACAGTTTCCCCAATTATCACCTGTAATACCATTAACTCACAAACATCCCACTCTCCCTACCTTTAATATCAGCAATTCACAGACACTTACCTTCCTTCCTCCCCCTCCCCCCCCCCCCCCCGCATCCCCCTTCTGTTCTGCAATGTGATTTGTCCTTTTCATATATGTTCATTTTTTTTTAATTGTATCCTTTGGTATATATGGTTGTGACTACTTTCTTCCACTATTTGATCTGAGGAAGTGGGTCTGGCCCACGAAAGCTCATCATCTAATAAACCATCTTGTTAGTCTTTAAAGTGCTACATTGTCCTGCATTTTGCTTCAACTACCCCAGACTAACACGGCTACATTTCTGTCTCCATTGGTCCGGCATCCAATGCTCCAGCACCCCTGATGGTCCGGCACCACTGGGAACCTGGAAGTGCTCCGGGCAGCCAGACAATTGGAGCTGCTCTGCTGCAGGTGTCCCCGATTCAGCCGCTGCTGAAACTGACCAGCAGCGGCTGAATCGGGGGGTGCCTGGGTCAGAGGCGGACTATCGGAAGAGGGGGCTATGAGGGGTCTGGGGTCGCATTCCTCCCACCCCAGATCCCTCATAGCCCCCCCCTTCCGATAGTTCGGCATATCTGATAATCCAGCACCCTCTGGGTCCTAAAGGTGCTGGATTATCAGAAGTTTACTGTAGTGCTATTAAGAAGGTCAATATTTTATTCTGCTTATATAGAGGCCCATACAGTAGAAGTAGTGAGGTCATGTGACCTCTGTATGTCAATAATGATTATTAATTACTGCGTGGTTCTGGTCAAAATATTAAAAGAAGTGTGTTTAAGATACGACTACTCTTTTCCATGTGTGGTGCTGCCACTGGCGCTGCCCCTTCCCCAGCTGTGTGGAAGATGGCCAGTCTCTGCTGCTGTTCACATCCCTACTGCCGACTTACTGGGCTTATGGGTGTCTGACATCTCAATTGAGTGCAGAGATGGAATCTTAATCAAAGGTCAACTTTACCCATCATCGTCTCTGGCCAGACCACCTGTTGCAGTTGGGAAGAACCAGATTTGGGTGATCATGTATCATCACTTAACAAAATGGTGTCTTTGGCACTAGTTTACTTCAAGTCATTTAAAGAGCCCCTTGAGAGATTCTAAAGAGTGTCTGAGATGCATCTAATCAGTGAAATCTCAAGAGTTGTTTGATACGTTGAAAACTGCTAATGGCTTTTCCCAATATGGACAAACTTCAACCATCCCTCTGACTGAAGAATGTCCCTTAAAGCTCAGGTGTTGCTAAGGAAAAAAACATTGAAGATTGATTTGCTTATAAAGTTCTAACCATTCTGTGTTCTCCTTCTGTTGCCCACTATTTAAAATCTAAGATTTTGGGTGCTAATTGGATATATGATTTCATCCTTAATGTAGGTGGGATTGGATGATTGGGCAAGATTTGTAACGGCAGCTATGGAGTTCTAACTTTTTTCCATAGCATACTGGATTCAGTTTTGCCTGCCTGCCAATAGGAAGATCATTCTTGGGAGGGTAAATGATTCAGAGGAACCTGCAGATCTTTATTGCTGATAGGAATTTACTATAGTTCTCCTGGATTATTAAACCAGCTCTCAGGAGCAAAGTTGCTTATCTTGTATCTATCCATTTATAGCCTCCTTTAGTTAGTTGTTAATGCCAGTGATTAGTGAGGATCATAGTGCTGATACTCTGAGTTTGTCTAGGGTTGGAAACCCAGTACCTGTTTTCTGGCAATGGTGTAAATGGGCTGTTGCTACCAGCATGAAGTACTGATGCAGATGTGGTTGACAATGTGTCTTATGTTCTGTCTTCAGTAGCTACCAATATTATAAACAAAATGCCCCAACATCAGTGTCTCGGTTGAGAAATGGCAGTAATCATACTAATGTAACACCCTTCAATGGAAATGGCAATGTTGGCCTCAAACAAGGACTGTAGAAGCTTTCCCTCCAGCAAGGGAATGCCAGATACTTGAGTTTAAGGGAGGTAACAAAATTTCTTATACTGTTGTTGGTGCCCATTATGATTAAATGGGAGAGTGTGCTAATGTGTTCTAGACTGGTAACTCTGAGATAACGTCTGTAATGGGGTATTGGAGGTCTATGAGAAATGCTCAAGCCTTTCTTAGACTTGTTGTTGTTAGCTGTAGGACTCTGTTGATGTTAAATATCTTTGCTGGCCATCTAAATCTGAGAACCTTACCACAAGCTTATGGTATTCATTCAAAATGGTGACTAAGATTGATAGTCATTTTACAGATGCATGAAGCCAAACAAGGATATAAAATCTGAATTGGCTTCAGACTGGAGTGGTGAGGAAACCGAATTTACTTTTAAAATGAGAACAGCAGCAAATACCAAGCATTTCTGTACACAATATCTGGGTGAGTTCCAGCTTCCTAACATTCCTCTGGCAACTGATGTGAAAAGATATGAACCATCTAAAAGAAGATGAAACAAATATAAATAGTATATATAAAGTAAAACCATTTCTTGGATTTTCTGAACCAGTCCAGATAATCAGAAGTACCTCTCACTTTTCTTCCAGATGTGGCAAGCAGTCTAGATGATCTTTAATCTGCAGTCTTCCTTTCTGAATTATCCAGTTGTTTCTAGTAGGTGAGGGATCCATCCATTACTGTCTGGCAGCAGCTAACAAAGAAGCTTACTTAGCACAACCACCAAAAAGGAAGAAGCTAAGCCCCTTTGGCTGCAATTGTTTCTGCAGTTTATTTCCTGTGCCAGCAGACATTAGGTATATGCTTCCATGTATTTGGTATCTAGTAAGTTTCAGAGGAGGCAGCTACATTAGTCTGTTTCAGCAAAAACAAGAAAGAGTCTTTAAAGTGCCACTAGAGTAACAGATTTATTCAGGTATTTGTGCATAAGCTTTTATGAGCTATAACTCGCTTCCTCAGCTCCTGAAGAGGGGATCCAGTCATCTCTGAGGGAAGTTGCTTCCTGTCCTCAGTGTTTGAGTGAAATGGTATATTTTCTGGGGAACCTTGTGACTATAATTCTTCCAGCTAGGTTTGCCAGGTGTTCAGTTTTGTACTGGACAGTCCAGTGTTTGAGCTTTCTGTTTGGGAAGCAAACTGAGAACATAAATGTCTGGTATTTTCTAAATAAGATGTAATGTAGATTGTGATGTCCTGTCAAGTGTGTCCGGTATTTTTGTTGAAACCACCTGGCAACCCTACTTCCAGCCCCTCTCTGCCCTCATGAGAGTATAGTTGGGTAACAGCTCCCCCAGCAGAGCAACTCAAACACTGAACCAGCTCAGCTCAGCTTGGAGTTGTTATCCCAGCTGGGAGAGACCAGGACAGGGTGGTTGGACACCCCTGAGGGCAGTAGGCAAGCTCAGTGGTATGTCCAGCACACCAGGTGACAGCCTCAAGAGGTCCCCTGTGATTGTACTAGTCACAGTGGCATAGTTGGCAGGATAGTGTGCGCAGCTGGTTGCTTTTGTGTGCTAAGTTTGGTGGCTGGGGAACAGACAAAATAGTCACTGGTTTGTTGTTTACTGTTCCCTTACTGTGGACAAGGGAAATAGAGGCAGGAAAATCAGCAAAATGAGTGAGAGGGGCTCAAAAGAAATTCGAACTTCACAGGGCCCAAGCGGCAGAGAAGGAAAAATAACATAGGACATGGAATTATGGAAATTAGGCATGGAAGCCCAAAAAGGTGCTCATGAGAGAGCCATGGAAGCCCAGAGGGTTAGCCCTGGAACGCTGAACGAGAAAGAATTGGAAGCCCGGAGAGAAGCCCCAAAAGTTGCTCATTAGAGCACCCTGATCTGGAACAGAACAAGAGCAGAGAGGGAGAAAGAGACCGAATGAACTGGCTGTACAGGACTGGAAGAAACAGAATCCCAATGCAGCAAGATCCACCTCTCCAAAAATCCACAAGTGGAATTGACTGTACCCACCTTATTATGAGTCTACAGGCATCACTGAGTATTTCATCACCTTTTGAGAGTGTGCGCCAGCCATTCAATTCCTGAGGATCAGAAGATGGTCACTCTGGTTGCAAAACTGATTGTGAGCGTCTTAGGCACATTCAACAATATGCTTATTGGAGATGTTTCAAACTATGGTTAACTCAAGGATTTGGTTTTAAAACCATTTCAGATTTATCCTGTAAGTTTTGGGGCTAAACTTTGATTCCTTTAAGGTGCTGGGCTAAATAATGTGTCTTATGTAAATCAAATAAGATCTGCTAGATAAGTGGAGCGGAGGGAAAGGAATTAATCTTTGAAGGCCCATGTGGTTTTGTGGTTCAGGAACTGTTCCTGACTATGGCTAATGATAATAAGCAGTGTTTGTGGGACAAAACAGTGGAATAAATGGAAGTTCTTGCTGGCTGTGCTGACCAGCTTGAGTAATCCCAAGAACGTGGAAGGGGAAAGTCACAAGCAGAGGGCTTACATCTTGGGAAGAAGGAGCATGGATGGGAGATCAGTGGTATGATCAGCACAAGGGAAGAGTGCCCCAAAGGGACCTCTGTGATCATACCCATCATATACAGTACTTTGTGTAATGAAACTGGAATTTCAGTGAGGGGCTTTTGGATGCTGCTGGATCACCCAACGCAGCATTTAAGTCAAGTCCGTTGCAGATTACACAGGGACTTTTACAGCACAAGGTGGAATAATGTGCTCTTCACAGTAATGTCTTCTCTTATGCCCCAACAAAGTAGAATTGTCTGTACTCAATCTGTTTGAGTAGCTTGCCTTCAAAGATCAGTGTAGGAGCTTGGGCTTGCTAGGCAGAGAAATCAAGTGCTGGGGTGCTAATAACAGTTGTTAACTTTACTTTCTGAATCAGAGCTGAAATAGAGAACACAACCTCTGATCATGACAATGGGCTTAAACTGCAGCAAGGGAGGTTTTAGGTTGGACATTAGGAAAAAACGTCACGTATGTCAGGATGATTAAACACTGGAATAAGTTGCCCAGGGAGGTTGTGGAATCTCTATCAGGAAATATTTAAGAGCAGGTTAGACAGACATCTATTAGGGATGGTCTAGATGGTGAGGGCAGGGGATTGGACTCTGACCTCTCCAGGTCCCTTCTAGTTCTAGTGTTCTAACTGTTCTGAATGTGACTTGCTGAGTTAAAGAAGCTTGTCTGAAGTGCTTCAATGTAAATTGTTAGGCAGCCAAAGCAACAATTTCAGGAAGAATGTGTTCTGACAGTTTTTGGTCTCTAGAACGAGAGCCACTATTTTGAATGGACTGAATTCTAGATGTTCTATGCATTTGTCCATAAACTAGAAGCCTTACCTGTCATTGCCTGGGTTCTTCAGGGATGGGGACTGGCATTGTGCAAGGTGCAAGAATCAGGGCAGGGTCTTGGGGATGTAAGGGGCTCAGAGCAGGAGGCTGGGTGAGTGTGGGAGTCACAGTGGGGGTTGAGGAGCCCAGAGCCAAGGGTTGGGGTATGGCCACTGGTTTCTTCCCGGGATTATTAAAAAGATGTCAAGATACTAGGTGCAGTGCATTATCTGTGTTTAATATTCTTAAATGTGGATAGTTCTACAGGTTGGACCTCCCTGGTCCAGTATCTTTGGGATCTGACCTGACAAGGAGCTGCAGGGAGTTCTCTGTGGAATCCCACTTGTTATACCCTATCATTATGACTGTGAACCATTAATAACTACTCTCTGAAAATGGTTATCTAACCAGAGATGCACCCACCTTATAGTAGCCCCATTTAGGTTGTATTTGCCTGGCTTATGGATAAGGTCATCTCATCTGGGACTGTATCAAACCCTTTACTAAAGTCTAGGTATACAGCATCTAATGCATCCCTCTTATGAACAAGGCTTATCTTTGCCCCTCAAAATTCAAGTGTCATGTATCCTAGAATCAGAGTCCCAGGGCTGGAAGAGACCTCAGGAGATCATCAAGTCTAGCTCCCTGACCAAAGCAGGACCAACCTAATGAAATCATCCCATCCAGGACATTGTCAAGCCAGGACTTAAAAACATCTAGGGATGAAGATTCCACCCCCCTCCAGTGCTTCACCAACTTCCTAGTAAAATAGTTGTTTCTAATATCCAACCTAGACTTCCCCCACTGTAACTTGAGACCATTGCTCCTTGTTCTGCCATCTGTCACTACTGAGAACAGCCTCTCTCCATCCTCTTTGGAACCTCCCTTCAGGAAGTTGAAGGCTGCTATCAAATCTCCCCTCACTCTTCTCTTCTGCAGATTAAATAAGCCCAACTTCCCTCAGCCTCTCCATGTAGGTCATGTGCTCCAGCCCCCTCATCATTTGGCTGTCCTCCACTGGACCCTCTCCAATGCATCCCTAGGCAATTTATTCCAGCGTTTAATCACCTTGGCGGACTGGAAGTTTTCCTGATCTCCAACCGAAACCTTCCTTGCTGCAATTTAAGCCCATTGCTTCTTGTCCTATCCTCAGAGGCCAAGGAGAACAACTTTTCTCCCTTCTCCTTGTGACAACCTTTTAGATACTTGAAAATCGCTATCATGTCCCCTCTGTCTTCTCTTTTCCAAACTAAACAAGCCCTGTTCTTTTAATCTTCTCTCATAGGTCATGTTTTCTAGACCATTAATCATTTTTGTTGCTCTTCTCTAGACCTTCTCCAATTTCTCCACATCTTTCTTGAAATGTGGTGCCCAGAACTGGACACAATACTCCAACTGAAGCCTAATCAGCACAAAGTAGAGCAGAAGAATGACTTCTCATGTTTTGCTCACAACACTCCTATTAATGCACCCAGAATTATATTTGAGCTTTTTTGCACAACTGTCTCACTGTTGACTCATGTTTAACTTGTCGTCCACTATGACCCCTACATTCGTTTCAGCAGTACTCGTTCCTAGACTCTCTGTCAGCATCACAGTTCTCCTTTATAAAGTTGAATCATATTAAAATACTACACTTGGTATTGGCAAAAACAGAACCGAAACAGAAATTTTGGAACAGTAAGCTTTAGCGGTCTCAATTTCACAAAACATGGATTTTAAGAGGTATTAGATAAGAAGGATGGTTTTGGGCAACTACCAAATCTGTCATTTATTGCAATGGAGGGTAGTGTCACCTTGGAAACTTCCACAAAAGTTGTTAATCCACATTGCACGCACAGATTTTCAGTTAAACTGTATGTTAGAGAAATGGCAACTGGCTAAACTGACATCCCAGCAGGCTTAAAATGGTCCCACAGTTAACTATTTGAAGATTAATTTGGAAAATGAATATTTAACAGTGGGAGAGAATCTGCATTTTTTCAGAGCAATTTCAAGTAATGGAAACTTCCTAATTTCATATGTTTCATAAATGCAAATAGCAATTTCTCTCTACTTAACTATGATTGGGTTGTGTGGATAAGTTTGTATTGCAGTCTCATTACTGAAATATACATCAATAGAGCTATAGTGTAGAATTGTCTGAAAATTAAATTAGCACTATGAAATAACTTTGTGGTGTCCATCCTGTTCTATGTGAAGAGAATATAGCTTTAATAAATGTCTCCCTTGGAAAACTGGTTTACAACTCTGTGTCCTACAGGCACGTACTGAAATAAGTCAGCCTTATCCAGGCATATCCTACTTTAAACCAAGCTGAGCATTCATTAAAATAATGTATATTATCTTTAAGTATGTGAATTGTACTTGTTTACAGCAGTAAAATTAAAATTGTAATGTATGTATAGTCTTCACAGTCCTATGCTTTAGCCTCACCAAGAATCTGACTGGTATAATATGTTAAGATGTATTTTACTAATGATACCCATAGGGCCTGACTTTCAAAAATGCTGAGTACTTGCAGTCTCACTGACTTCAGTGGGACTCGTGGGAGCTCAGTGTTGCTGCAAGTCCAGAACCTAAAGTGTGAAGTGGCACGGTGGCACTATGTTTATATTTTTTTTATTCTGTGAAATTCAGTCCATGGCCTTTGTCAAACCAACCTCTCTGCTTCTGCTTCTTATTCTTTAAAGAAGAGGTAAGAGTACTTGCTTCCCACAAGAATTGAAGATTAACGTTTGTATGGTGATGGTAAACTATGGTAAATAGTATGCTTAAATATGTAATAAAGATACTTGGCATTGCACCAATAATAAAGTGATATGTCAAGAGAACATTTTGAGCAAGAGAAGTATTTAAACAGACACCTTACTTGTTTCCTTAAAATTAGAGGGACAAGAATGCATGAGGCTCTTATTGGACCAATTTCTGTGATGATGGAGACCAAGCTGTTGAGCCACACAGAGCTCTTCAGGTTTGGGAAAGGAAAATGCATTCTATTGTGAAGCTGGGATTTTTTTTTTCTTCTGAAGTGCTCTGTGGCTTGAAAGCTTTTCTTTCTGACCAACAGTCACCACCATGTCTCTTTAATACCCTGGGGTGGTACATTGTGTACAAACTAAAACACTAGTGCTTTTTTGTTTAGACAGTTAATAAAATATTATGTGGGGTAATGAAATTAGGTAGTTACCATAAAAGACTATGCTTATTTAAAACTGAATTTTGGGAGAAACCTGTGTAAATGTGTCTTGCAGAGGTGAATCTGGTGCTGGGAAGACTGAAAACACCAAGAAAGTTATTCAGTACCTTGCTCATGTTGCTTCCTCCCATAAAGGAAGAAAGGACCATAATATTCCAGTAAGTGTTTCTTTATTTTCAATTATCTTTCACTTTTCCAGGATCAGGCTTTATTGTATCTATATATCCTAAAGTGCTGGTACTGCTAAAATGATTACAAACAAATTTTTGACTCACATGAATGTAGGTTGATATGGCTGTTAGCTAAGATATCCTTAAAGTTTGTTTTATCTAGCAACTGAAATGAATAATTTGGAAAATCATGATTGCTTATTTCATAGAATTAAAAACAAACATTAACTGTGAATCTGACAGGATATGTGGAGAATTACAGTGTATAATATACACCATCCTTTTGCAATGATGAGATCTAGAAGCCCGTTGCTAGGGAAAGGTAACACCTGAGCGCTTTGCTATGATTGATATCTTTTCTGTTTTTTATATAACACTAGAAAATCTATTTAGATCCTTAACTCTTTTTGTTCATTTTTTGAAAAATGATTTACATGAAGCATGTACATGTTCATTGCTCTGGGATGAGGGGTTGAGAATGCAGGCTGCCCTGGGGAGAGAGGGTTGCCCCAGCCTTCTGACTGCAGCAGTGTGGGGCTAGGTGAAGAGTGCCTCTCCATGGCCACTGCAGCTTCAGCAGGGAGAGGGGTGTATGTCCCCCTGCTGGGGCAGGTCCAGGCAGGTATGTGAATGGGTTACCAGTTAACTGGTACCTGACCGCAAGTGGAGGGCTGCTCTAGCCTGTCCTGGTCCCCATGGAGGGCTTCCAGGCTGGAGCGCTGTCCCTTCCCTCATATGTTTCCCCTTTAATTGGTTAACTGGTTAAACACTACATTGAACTGGTTTACCCATTCAACAGGATTTTACATCCCTAAGTCCAGGGTCATCTGCCCCCTGCGCTTCCCAGCCAGAGTGATGAATGCAGCAAATTGTGCACTTTCCCTTTGCTCTCTGATAAGAGAACAGCCAGCAATGTTCCCATGCTAATTTTTTTTGGGGGGGGGGAGGGGGAGGCAGGGAGGAACTTCAGCCCCTCCCTAAAGAGTACGTTGTTTGAGAGACTAGGGGTTGGGGTACATCCGGAAGGGGGGAGCACCCCAGCCAGCTCCTTTCACCGGCCTGGTGATTCTCTCTTCTGTATGGTTTTGAAAGAATTAATCCCATTCCAGGCACATCCCATTTTCCTGGCACAAACAGACCCTTACCTTGCTTTACATTAGGATAAAAAGAAGCTGAATACTGAATTTGGTGATCCTAGCTCTTACAGTTTAGGAGTTCTTGAACAGACCTGGACAGATATACCACCTCTTACTCTACATCTACACTGCGAGCCTCTTCTGCAACAGGAAATGCAAATGGAGTGCTCATTTGCATATGTCATGCTCTCATTTGCATTTCTTCCTTGGATCCTTATTTTTTGAGGAACGGCTCTTGCGCAAAAGGTGTCTGAGGAGGAAATGCAAATGAGAGCACAGCATATGCAAATGAGCGCTCCATTTGCATTTCCTGTTGCAGAAGAGGCTTGTAGTGTAGACGTAGCCATAGATGATGTTGGGGAAAAACTTGAATCAGTGGTTAATTCACTGCTTTAACTTGGATTCTTGTAGCAAGGCTGGACAAGGAGCTGGAATTCAGCAAAGTCTGACATGCCCATTGGTGGACTAAGAGTTTTTAATCTCTGTAGAGTCAAAAGTATATAAATGGGTTTCAGATTATAGTGAATACATTACTCAGTTTCACTCTGGGAAAGTGGTTTGTGACCAAAAGTACTGCTATTTGTAGGCTTTGTACAGTGATACCCCACCTTGTATGCCACATAAGAGCAAAAGCAGTCTGTGCCTTGAGCAGTTTGTCAAAGGGTTTAGTTTGCCATTATAAGTTGCCCAGTAGACCCCGACCTGTCCCTTGAATTGAATGCTGAGCATATGAATGCTCAGAATCACAGGAAAGCAGAAGTCAGAACTGCATGATTCACTACTTTGTAAGTATCTTGGCAGTGCTGGAGAGGATTAAGAAGGAGAATCTGGAAGAGTGTGGGGTATGGGAGAGCCCGGGGAGGGGGAGGAGTCTACTATCTTAACGTGGACTGTTAGGGAAGTCTTTGTAATAGGTCCGGGGGAGGGGAAGAGACTTAAATTACGATCCCAACATCATCGAATATTCCACTGGCTTTGCAGAATTACCCTCTGCACACTGTGTTGTGGACTTAGGATGAAAGCATGAGCTTGTAATCAAGGCTTTTGTGTACACATGGTTTGACTTCCTCTAGACCCCAGGGGTGCTCAGCGCCTGTCCCTTCCTCTCCTCTTCTTGTTGCTACTCCACCTTAGACCCTGGCCCTGCTTCTGCTAAGCCTCCACTCCTACGCCATCTCTTCCTACCCAGTTCTGCCACCTTCCTGAGTGCTCCCTGTCCAAGCTTTGTTCCCCCCCCCCCCAGCACTTCCTGTGTACAGTGGAACAGCTGATCTGCTAAGTATCGACTATTTTTTTTCCCCCATTGGTGCTCTAGCCATGGAGCACCCAGTCAGCTCCTATGTTTTATGTAGCCCACTAATCTCCATGTGCTATGTTTAGTGTCTATTCCACTTACAAGCAGAAGTATTTCTTTGAGTGATTGTGCGTGCGTGCGCGCGCGCTTCATGGAGTTCATTTTTCCCTAACAGCACCCAATGAGTCAGCTGTGGAACCCCCTGGAGTGGCGCCTCCAGGGTGATGTGTATCTAGACTCCTAATATCCCTGCTCCCCCTCAGTTCCTTCTTTCCACCATTGTGGGTTGTTGGAATTTCTGACCTCTGGCTCTTGCAAGTCCTTAGTCCTCAGTGTCTTTAGTTCTTTGCAGTTCAGAGTAGTTCTTAGTTGTGTTTTAAAAAAAAAAAAAAAAATCTCAGTGGGGGAGGCCTCAGCACCACATCTGGATGAGGGGAGGGACCATCAGCTGTGCACTGTAGCTCCTGGCTACAGGTGTCAGGACGGCCAGCAGAGGCCCAGCGCCCGGTCCAAGACCTCCTCTTTGATCCTTTGCCAAAAGACCAACTTGTACCTCCATGGTCTAAAGCAGTGGCTCCCAACCGTTTTTATTCCATAGATCGGCAAACTCATTCAAAAACTTCTGGCAGACCGGTATAGAAACATTTGCATGTTCATTATTGGAATTAATTTTAAACGGGCATGTGTTTTTTATTTTGCATCTGTACACACACAATATGTCATTGTAATGGATTTTTTTTATTTCCTCCCAAAGTGTTCGTTTTCCATCTCAAATCATAACACATCACTAGCTACGCAAAGTATTTTATTAGAGCAGCCCAACAAAACCATGAGGCTGTCATTGGAGAGAGGGAAGGGGTGCTCTCACCCCTCCTGTACCAGCCATGTCCTTCCTTCCTTCCTTCCTTCCTTCCTTCCTTATGTCCTGTTCTCTATCAGCATGCTCTTGTCTGGACTTGGAGCAGGGAGCTTCTACTTCTGAGGGAGTGCCCCTCCCCAGCTGGGAAACCTGCTGTAGGCAGGGCTCAATTAGCTGCTGTGTGGCCACGTTGCCACCCAGCTCACAAGGAACCCTGCTGACACAATCATCAAGCCTTGGGAACATGGCTTGACAGTGTGCCATTGCGTGGCAGCCAATGGTTCACAGCCGAGCACCGGTCCATGGACTGGCTGTTGGGAACCACTGGTCTAAAGTACTCCAGAGCCACCCTGAAGTCCTTGGGCATCCACATGCTGATTTGTTAGCAATGACCGTTTAGATCTCCGCTGCCTCTGCGATTTTACTCTGCACCATCCGGACAGGAGCATGGCTGCCATAGGGTATATGGAACAATAAAAGGGGCCCTCCCTGATCCTCATCCACTCAGGAACAGGAGCCTTCTAAGCAGCCACTGAGCCCAAACCCTCACTTTTGAGGGTGCACTTGAGGATGAGCCACCATTTCCTATATCAGTCCTTCCCCACTCTGAGAGCCATCTCGCACTTCTGTCATGTCTGGACCCAGAGCACCTCAGACTTCTGGGTCTTGAGCACAGTGGGAGTAGGATATTCTATCCAATTTTGTACTACCCCGGTGAGGAACTCCTAATCAGGGAGGTTCAATTGCTCCTTGCTCAGGGGGGTGATAGAGGAGGTACCTCGGGGTTCAGGGGTGGAGTGGGGGATTACTTCTGTTACTGCCTTATCCCCAAAGCCAAAGGGGGACCTTGCACCATTCTAGACCTCTGGAACTTGAACAAATTCATAGGGAAGCTCAAGTTCTGAATGGTGTCCCTGGCGTCTATAATTCCTTTCTTGGATCTGTGGGACTAATATACCGCCCTCAACCTCAAGGACATATATGTTCACATTTCCATTGTTCCAGCCAGCTGAAGATTTCTCCATTTTTGTAATGATGGGCCACCATTACCATCAGTGCTTCCCTTCGGCTTGGCTGCAGTGCGCCTCGCGCTTTTATGAAATTCAAGGCAGCAGTTCTTGCTGTGGTTGCTGAATTCCTGCACAGGGCCTGGGTGCAAGCCTTCTATCTTTGACTGTCTCATCAAGGGCAAGTCCAGGGAGCTGGTCAAGTCCATGTTTTCCCATCTGGGCCTCATTCTGGATATGCCCAAATCCACACAGACTCTTACTCAAAGAATTGACTTCATTGGGGCCATTCTCGATTCTATGGCCTCCCTACCTGAGACTTGCTTTCCAGGTCATGGTATTTGTCATCACTGGTATTCGTCAAAGCGCAGTCACTACAGAACACAACTGTATGAGGCTCCTGGGACACATGGCTTGCTCTGGCTAGTGGGTTTGAATACCAATGCAACCCCTGCCTGTGATCGGCCCTGTAGGGCTGCAGCAGCTCCCTGTCGAGGGCAGGCGGGGAGCTGCTCCAGCTCCTACCAGTGAACCAGAACTGTTAAGCATTACCTGTTAGGGCAATGCTTTCCAGTTAACCTTTCGCATCCCTACTCCATTCCATGCAATGAATTACACCAACCTATTGCAGGAAGAGCAAGTGATCATGTAACGAAAGATTGCACAGATAACCCAAATACCGACATTTCCTAACTTTTTTAGAAGGTTTATTTTTGGAACACTAATGTTCTCTTAATGTAGCTTTTTGATATGTAATTCCAAAAAAAATGGAGAAGACCTTTTATAGAATGTTTGTGTACTTCCATGTTTAAAAAGCCAGTGCAAAGATTATAAACTTGTGATGCAGGGAGGGAAATGGAGCAGAATTAGGGGCATAGTGCTATATACGTTTGTAACAGCTGACCAAACCAGGAAGTCTTGTGGGGATGACAAGGGCAGGAGGCCTTAGGACTGGGTGTACAGTAACATAAATAAATCTAATTCAAATGGGAAGTATTAAGGAAATGAGAAATTAGCAAAAAAAAAAAAAAAATTAGATTTGTCAAACAATTTTTTTTTTTCAAAGTCTAAAAGCCTTTACATGGGACTGGTCCTCGCACAAGCTTGCAGTGGTTTTTACTAAATTGTTTTGTTGATGTAACTCAGTGAACACTTTGTAATAAAATTGACTTAGCTAAAGTCAATTTGTTGCCAGCTTGAGAGTAAAACTGGTAACAAATACACTCTCGCCACCTTTACTCTAAAATAATTGTTCACTTATATTTGTGTCTAAATAACAAAGTTTAGTTCCTTTGAGACTTACTGATAAAGAACTACATAAGAGAGAAAGGGGTATTAATGTATTTCAGCTAAAGAGCATGTCTAGACTAGCTTATAGTGTCGCTATTGCATCATGAGGCATGTTCCTAGGATTTTCTGGTTGTTTTAAAATTTAACAAAACCATAAACAGAATGAGCAGTTTGCTTACTTGATTAAGAACATCTTAAGACCTCTTCCCTTGCTATGAAATAATTTCAGTGCTTTGTAAATTTTGGACATAGGTGCATTTGGGAGCTGTCTGGGGAAAAAACTTTCCCGAGAACTTAATCTTGCTATTGGTCAAAATAAAAAATTGAAAAAAATGTCTCTCTCTCTCTACAGTACTCTCACACTCTAACAGCATTTTCTCCCTTTAAGTTCAATTAAATATTTTCCAGACCAACAACACTCACTTTCTCCTAGGGAGAAAAATCACTCTTGAGACCCCCTTTCCACGCCCTCCAGCTCCCTTTTGCTCTTCTGTTGTGAGATCAAGACAGGAGGTTGCACATTTATTTCCAAAAAGGATCCAGAACTATATTGTAAAATATCCTGTTTGGGGAGGTGGGTGAAGAAGCAAGTGCTCAGATCTCTTGTGTGCTGGTGACTCTCAGGACCTGCCTAATTTCTTTAGAAGAATGCTGAATGCAATACTGCTGAACAATTACAGTGTCCAGTGATTAAGCCAACAGAGAAAAAACAACTCAGTTTTATTTTAGATACTTTTTAGCTGACAAGGAGAATTTATATGCATACATCAACTAGCTAAATTCTTGCCTCTGCAGTACTCTGTAGAGGCAAGAATGTGTGGAGGAAGACTTACTGTCTCTGGCAAATGTACTTTATATTGTGTTAGTTATTTGAATATGCATAAATAACTTTAGTATGAAATGACAAATGAAATATTGTAGCTAGAAGCAGAGCTATTCTAACTGGGTAAAACCATTTCCATGAACTGAGTGTTTGGTTAAACTAACACGTATCATTAATATGGGGTATAGCTTGCAGCTGGGAAAAACGCAGACTTGCTAACACCTGCATTTGTTTGTTTGCAATGAACAGCCCGAATCACCTAAACCCGTGAAACATCAGGCAAGTGTGTTTCTTTATGCTTTTAAATTTATATGGGTTAATTTGTATTTTTCCAACTATTTTTGTATGACCAGGTGAGTGATCAATTTTAAATATGTATACTCCTATTGTGGTGGCATTTTAACATGAAGTGGTGACAGATTAGGACAGGTATGTGGCCAAATAATTTTAGCAAAATGTATTCATTTGTACAAAGGCCCTGACTATTAACAGACTTTGGGGGGAGGGATAGCTCAGTGGTTTGAGCATTGGCCTGCTAAACCCAGGGTTGCAAGTTCAATCCTTGCAGAGGCCATTTAGGGATTTGGGGCAAAAATTTGTCAGGGATGGTACTTGGTCCTGCTGTGAAGGCAGGGAGCTGAACTTGATGACCTTCCAGTTCTAGGAGATAGGCAATCTCCATTAATAATAATAATAATAACTTTGAATTAAACTACCTAGCAGGTGCTCCAAGATAAATCTGGTATCTATCTGTCCTAAAACAAAAATGCCACCTTCACCACAGTTTTAAATCCTCCAACTCACTGTGTACCATTGGCAAATGTACTATTGAGATTTTAATGAAGAATGCTTTGGCATTAAGTAATGTACTCAAGAAATTATTTGTTAAATAAATGGAAACTTAATGCACATTCATCCTAAATTATTGGATGCCTGAATGGTTTATAGGTGCTCAGATTAGACATGGATATGTTATTCACAACAGTACAGGGCTTGGGAAAATCAGGATTTCCTGTAAAGTGCAAAATCTTCCATGATTTGCTGTAATCTGTCCCAGCAGCCTGGTGGCTGCTCTGTCTTGTATGAGTTGAAATCTTCAGTGTGTGCTTGAGCTATTCTTATTTCTCTGGATGTGTGGAATTGTCATGAAGATGATATTGTGAGGGACAAAGGAGGGGTGGGGTAGCAATAATTACTGAGGTTATAAGAACAGGGAAGGGTTAATGAAACACTGCTGAAATGTCAGTAGGACTGTCTGGACTCCCACCTATAGAACAAGCTGTAATTAGAGGAAATGGGGAATTAAGGATAAAATTAGGACTCCCAAACATGGAAGGAAAAGCGCACCAAAGTATACACTGTAGTCACTACTTTCAGGAGGTAAGTGTTTTTGTCATGGTCAGCAGGGTTAGATTAAAGGTAACATTTTCAAAAGCACTTAAATCCCCACTTTCAAAATACACACGTATTTAAGTGCCTAAATCTCATTGAAAATGAGAATTGCTTACATCCTGTTGAAGTCTTATACTCAAATGCTGCTTTGTAAAACCAGAGACTAATGAATAATATTTAGATGGATTACTTTATTTTACAAACAGACCTGTTCACATCAAGATTAAAAAATGTTTCCAATTATGTTCATAGTTTTAAATGAATCAGTAGGAGTATTTTAAAATCTAGTCCGGAAGTGTTGGTATATTGCATAGATCATGATCATTAACATTTTGTTTCACTATCATTTTGAACTACAGAGTGGATCCCTGTTGTATGTGAGTAGCATGTAGCTCCCTGTCTCTCACACAGATTTCACAAACCAAATCATGGGGATGCTGGTTTTCTAAAACTGAGATAACAGTATCTCTTGTCATTGTTCTAACATTGCTGTATTGATCTGCATGAATTACTGCATGACTTCACTTCTCACAATATTGATGCTGCTTTTTCCAAGATCTGTTTGACAATATAAAAAGGGAAATCTATCTCAATCTTGCCTTTATTCTAAAATCTCTGGGAAATGTTTGAGAATAACTGATTTCATAAAATCATTTTAATCTATAAATTATAACTATGGAAACTATTTTAAAAGTTACTGAAGAGAATACTTATGTAGAGTAAGTTTAGTGATCTCTGGTCAGGTCACTTTCTAAACATGGATGCTAAAAATCTCAGTCAGGAAGAAATGCTGTAGCTTGGTAGGCTGTAATCAAGGTTCTCCTCTTTACCTTCTTCACCACTCCCATCCTGACTTTTTAAAGAACAGTGACAAGTAAGTTTTGTTTCTTGTGAAGTGTTTGCCATCTTGGTTTACTTCAAACGATCTCTATTCAGGGGATTTTGAATAACACTCTCCATAAGTGTCAGTAGGGTTACCAGGTGTCTGATTTTGAACTGGACAGTCCAGTATTTTCTAATTAAGTCTTATTATCATAACTTATAAGTATCAATACATAGTTGCATACTGCCTGGCTGGTAGACATGCTCACACTGTGTGAGCATGTCTGCCAGCCAGGCAGTACACAACTGTGCAGTAGAGAGGAGGGGGACAGGGGCGGGGCTGGAGTGGGATGGAATCCCTGGGGCTGGACTCGCCCGCGCACCCCGCTGGGACTGTGTGCAGGACTGGCAGCACCCCGGGATCTATGTGTGCCCGGGCCAGCCCCGCTCCTCGCCGGCCGGTTCTCCTTCTCCTCCCCGCCCCTGCCCCCCAGCCAGACCTGCTCCCTCCAAGCCCCTCCTGGCCAGCCCTGCCTCCCGCCAGCCAGTTCCTTCCTCCTGATCTCCCGCTGGCCGGTGTCATCCCCCCCACCCCTCGGCCAGCCCCACTCCCCCCAATCCCCTCCCGGCCAGCCCTGCTTCCTGCCGGCCATCCCCTGCGCCTCTTTCCTCCCCCCCCCCCACCCCCGATCTCCCCTGGTCAGTCCCACTCCCCTCCAGGCCAGTCCCTGCCCCCATCTGAGATCAAGTGTGTCTGGTGGGTTTTTTTTTTTTTAAATCATCTGGTAACCCTAAGTGTCAGTGTCTTCAAATTGGAGACTGTTACATTTCAGGTTAATCTGAAATTATAAATAAATGCAAATGTGTCCCCTTATTAGACCAAACCATTTTGTTGTGCTTCTAATGTTTTTACTTTGGTTTCTCTCTTAGGTAGATTTTGATGTATGTATAGCGCAGGTCTGTAGTGCCTGGCTCTTTAGTGGTAATACAGTGTGCTGTCATTAGGCCCAGATTTTGAAACCAATATCTGTTTCAAGGTTAAGTAGAACCTTAAATATCAGTGGGCTTCAATGAACAACTTAGGTAACTTTTTTGAAAGATGTTGGTTTGTTTCATGCTGAGTACAGAATGGTGAGCAAGTTTCTTTAACGATCCCTGACATCTGCCAGCAATGAATGTGCAAAAACATGAACGAGATACTATTGACTCCCTTAGATGGGTCAAGATTCTGAACAAGCAATTTAGACTATAAAAAAGAGAGACTGATATTACAATCACTTTACACTGAATGCTGAAAGTCTCCAAGTTGGTTTATATTGTGTTGGTATAGTGTTGTGGAACACTTTCTTTTTTAAAAACACCGGGTGGGAGCTGTGTACAATATGGTGTGGGTCCTCTATAGTTGTTAGTCTGTCTCTGGAGACTACTCTGAATTTTTGGGGGGAACTGCAGAATTCTTAAGAGACATAGTTTAAAAGGAAATCTGGTTTTTAAGTGAATTAAATCTTGAGCAGTCTGAGGTCAAGTAAGGTCAAGAATGAGCAGGGATCAATTCTCAACAAATCTGGTACATGTTACAACTTAAATATAAAAGCATCTAGTGGTCATTAATCAAAATGACTAAAAAAACAGGTTTGTAATCATTAACATATGTAAGGACTAACAGAGGTGTGTGATGTCTTCCATTGTCAGTTCAGGAGTTTTATTCCTTCATGTGCTATAAATGGTAAATGATTGGAAAAAGCAGATTTGTGAACATTAAGTCTGATTACATTCCAGAGACATAATTCCATTCTTTGTTAACCTGCTTCAGGGAAAGGAAATAGTATCACATCTTCCCACACACTTACTACTTTATGGGCTCATGGATGCAGCACAGACCTTGTTATACTAGCCAGATATTCTAATGGGCAGCAATTTTAACAGCTCTTATGCAGTTCTTTTAAGGTTCTTGCTCCATATGAATTCTAAATTCACTATCTTAAACTTCAATAAGTTATTTAAAAAATTGGGCGTTATAAATATTCTGTGCATAGCTGTATAATTATGTTGGCTTGCTGTGTAAATTTGAAAATCATTAATCTTGCCATTATTCAACTTCATTTGTGGCATATTCTCTCCCTCTTGCTCTCTCCAGGTCAAAAGATATTCATATACCAAAGATTCTGCTCCAAATCTCCAGCTAGCTATGAGAATTAACAGCTTGCTGACTGATGGTATTGGTTAAAGCACCTGCTGTATTATACAGTTCTTGTTTAGATACTGATCATTAACAGTTCTAAAGATCTAATTTGCAGACTCTTAACACAGAAATCCAAAGCTTTTTTTCATTAGTTGGTCAATTGTTCTCTCCCTGCAAAAATAGCATATGAGCTTTACTCTGAATTCCGTGCTTAATTCATTAGCCCTGAACTTGAATTCATTTTCTATCTTAAGTGTCTTTTAACATCAGCCCACCTAAGCTTAGTCACTTTTCTGTACCATAGATGTCATCTTCTCTAGTCCAGTGAAGAGTGTCACAAAGCAAGGAATCAGATGAGAGGCAATGTGTTTTGAAGATATTGTCAGGCAGCTGGGGAGAAATGAGCAGGAAGGAAATTGGAACAGTCTGACATACACATGGGTTTCAGATAAATTTGCTTTTGTGTTTTTTTGTTTTGTTTTTGTTTTTTTGTTTTGTTTTGTTTTTTTAGGGGGAACTGGAACGCCAGCTTCTTCAGGCAAACCCCATTCTGGAATCCTTTGGGAATGCAAAGACTGTGAAAAATGACAACTCTTCTCGTTTTGTAAGTTTAAAGAAATATACATTTTACCTCCTCAGATGATAACTCTGTTTGTGAGAACCTACCTTATTGATATTGGTAGTCTCCTTTCCATTCTACCTTCTTGAATTCAAGTTTAATTTGTATATTGAAACATTTAAGTCTTCTTCCAATGCTGTATCCATCATATTTAACTTACTAGAGCTACTATGGTCATTGTGCGTCCTTTAAATAGTTCCCATCAATGAAGCTAGGAAGGGTGCCACAAAATTGCATGATAAAAAATTCTTCAAGGCACATTATTTATAGTAATGATTGGTATTCATATGCATTGGATAATCTCAACAGGTTTCAGCTGCCCAGTAATTGCATTTTATTTAATTTCTCGGAACACTACTCATTTAATTAAGGTACTGTTTAATGAAAGATTTAAAGCGTCTGTTTTGCATTGTGTTTCCCTTCCTCCCCCTTCCCCTCCTCACCATTTCCCCTTAACTCTGCATATCATTGTGAACATAGTGGTTCTGGCATTATTTTTATAAAGGAATAAGTATAATGTGCTCCAGATTCCAGATGGTGGCTTCAGCAGTCTTCAGTAATAAGTATTTAAAAGGAAATGACAAAAGGAAAAATGCAGTATGAATTTTTATCTCTACATTTGAAGTGCAGTGCTTTGTTACATAGCACAAAAGCCAGCAGACCCTCTCCTCTTTTTATAATTATTTAATAGCAGAGTATTGTAGTGAGTGTGTCAGGTTTAGACTCCTACAAAGTATACAGTTATGTTAGATGCTGTTTTCATGATGTAAAATCCCAGTTCCTCTATCTTTGTACCAATGTTCCCGCTAATCTTCTCCATTCACATGGAAAATAAATGTTAGTGTGGATGTGCGCCACTAGCAGAAATAAACACCTAGTTGTGGGCACTCTGCTAATCAGCTGGGTGACATCTGAATCTCTTCTGAGTGGCTGCACAAGTGCACATCTTACAGGGAACACTGCTTTTGTTGTATTTTGATCACATCTTTGGTTGCAGACACCACAGAAACAGGTTTCCAGTCATTGTTTTTCTTGTGTATGTTATGAACAGAACTAAACTAGTTGACAGACTACATTATGATCCAGATAGCGCTTATTTGTTCACTTAGTGTTCTGATACATTTAGCAATGCCCAGTCTGTAATCCAGTCATTGGTTTGAAGGTTCTGCTTTTTCAGTTATTGCTTAAATTTAAATTTGAAAACACAGAAGTACTTTGAGCAGAGTCAAATTACAGATATTTAAGTGCCATTTCTGGAATATTCTGTTCTTATAGCAGATGGTAGAATCTGCCCTTATAGTTTAAACAAAACTGTCACTGTAGACATTCTAATGCAGAACGGACTGTCTAATCTGTTTTGGCATAACTAAGGTGACTTCTTGTTTCATTTATCTTCATGCTTTCTTTAATTGAAAAGTATGATTTCATAATGAAAGAAAGAAAGATATGTTCACCATCCATCATGCCCGTTGCCTGTTTCAAAGAGCACTTATGCCAGATACCATTGCACAGATTAGAATACTCCATAAGTTTGAGACCAAACTCTGGCCCTTAACAGCTAGCATGTCTTTCAGACATTTTAAAATAAGCTTCAGTGCCAGAGTCATGATTTTTTAGGCCAAAGTCCTCCCATTTTAACCAAAAATAGGTAATCCATGGGCTCATGTTAACTGCCACACAAGAGTTTTCCAGACTGATGTAAAGGAGCCACTTCTAGGAATGAGAAATTGGTAACCTCTCCATAAGTATTAATCTTCTCCAAGACTCATGATAGTAGAAGTCTGTGACATGACTATTAGCAATGCTGCTGAGTAATCACTACCAGCAACAGCTATTAGGGGAACCAACTGGCAGCTGAGGTTGTATGGAAATGGACATGTAAACTGGGGTACAAAATACTGGAAACATGAATGCCATTACTTTTCTTTACAAATAAAATTCCTCCTGAGCAATTCATCTAGAACGCACACTAGTGCTTTTGGTGACCAATGCAAAAATGTATGTGGTTCTTTACAGACCATATAAGACACTGGCTGCCCAATGATTCAACTATCTATTTAAGGCACATTCAGAAACTCCTGTTTTTGCACCCTTCAGCCGGTCAATGAGGGCCTTTTTCTGCAGTCTTCCATTCTCTAAACAGCATTAATGCAAGAAGCCTCTGGCATCTTTATAGGTTCCTGCTAATTAAAATCTTTCTTTTTTTTTTTTCCTATGCATGGTCAAAAAACAGGAAAAGGAAAGGCCTAACATGAATAGTTTGAGGGGTCTAAAAGTCTTTCTAATTATCATGCTAATGTGCTCTGAGTTTGTCCTGTAGGGAGGTAGCTTTCTCCTTTCAACTGTCTGTTGCTGGAGCTCGGTCCCATGTCCATGTGGCTAAGTCACAGAGCGTTGTCAATAAATAATTGAACTGTGGCTCTGGAAGATACAAGGTGGTAATGAGGGAGGAGGAAAACTAGACCTTGTTTTGGTGACCTTGTGCCATCCCAGACTTGCTGACTGGTTATCTGCCTGGAATCTGCATAAAGAACAGCTACCCAGTAGTCTCTACTGATGGATGTGGAGTACAGAAATCTGTACAGTTCACTTTCCTTTCCTGTAGCAGCTTTTTTGTCTGCTGCTGCTGATTTAAACTTTTAATTACTGATTCCTTGGTCATGTGATCCGATGCTTTTTCTCAAAGGAAAAAATGAACAGACTGAAGCTCAAAAGCCAGCTTCTGGTTCAAAATTTGGAATCCATATTCTCAAGTAGTTCTGTGGTGCAAACAGATCTTTTTACGACCATGTCTTAATGTTATTTGTAGCAGGATTGGACAACAATGCTCAAAACTAAATTGTGTTTATAGTCTTAGTATTGCTTGTGTGGCATAAGTAATTACCAGTTCAGTACACTATTCAATTTCTCATAGAAGATGTTGTTGTTGAAGCTGTTTTTAAAGTGTTGTTCCAAATCCGTGGTCTCCAACCTTTTTAACCACAAGATCACTTTTTCTATTTAAGTTCAATGTAAGATCTACCTCAAACGAAATACCCTGCTCCACCCCTTCTCCAAGGCCCTATTTTCTTCAACTTCCATCCTCACTCGCTTTCACAAGGCTGATGTAGGGGATTGGGGTACAGGCTAAGGGATTTGGAGTGTGGGAGGGGCTCCGGGCTTGGCCTAAAGTGGGGGATTGGGGTCCAGGATGTTTCAGGGTGCAAGCTCTGGGAAGGAGTTTGGGTGTAGGGGGACTTGCATCTGAAGCAGGAGGTTGGGTGTAGGAAGAGGTTCAGGGCTGGGACAGGGATTCAGGAAGAGCAGGCTTTGGCTGGGCACCACTTAACTGAGACGACTTCCAGGTGGTCGAGCAGTGGGGTTAAGGCAGGCTTACTCCTGCCTTTGCCCTGCACCACTCCTGAAAGCAGCTGGCATGTACAGCAATGGCTCCATAGCACCATGTGCTGCCCCTCATCTACTGGCATTGAGCCCACAGTTTCTACTGGCCACAGTTCCCTGTTACTGATCAATGGGAGCTGCAGGAGTGGTGTTTGCAGGCAAGGACAGCATGTGGAGACCTCCTGCTCTGCCTCTCACAGGGAATGCAGAGACATGCTCGCCCCTTTCAGGAGCAGCAATTACCACAGGGATCTAGCCTTGCCAGGTTAGGCATTTTAGAACTCACTAATCAAAGAATTACATTTAAGCGCAAGTGAGAAATGAAAATTATAAATTGCACAGACCAGTCACAAACCCAAAATAACACACTTTGCAAGCAGTAAAAGGAGTAACAACAACCCCCCTCGTATGTGTTGGGCTGGGAGATGAGTGAAGGACAGTATGTGTTTGTGAGTGACTGACACACACGCACACACGCACACACGCACACACACACTGTGTGAGAGTGACAGAGATTTGCATTGCCTAACTCCCTCCATCCCCTTCTCTCTGGGTGGGGATGAGGTAGAGGAGTGGGGGGAGGAGGTACATTCTGACATCAGCATCCTCCTCTTCTCCATCCCATACCCTGCACAGCAAGCAGGAGGCTCCTAAAGGGCAGGAGTAGCATAACAGTGGGTGGAAGGGCAACTGAAGTGCCAGCGCTTCATAGCTTCCTAGCCAAGCCAATCAAGATCACCTGTCAGAGGCTTCAAGATCTACTAGTTGGTGACCACTATTCTAAATATACATCAGAATTAGGGCTGTCGTGTGATTAAAAGATTTAAACGTGCACACCTCCCCTTTGAAATGCCACCGTGATGTTTCAATGGGGCAGCACTGCATGGAACCTGGGATCAGCTAGAGTACTCAGCTGATCCCAGGCTCCATGGCTGCCCCTTTAAAACACCGCCTCTGGCATTTCAAAGGGACAACTGCCGTGGAGCCTGGGGTCAGCTGGTGACTGCCCAGCTGATCCTGGGCTCCCCAGGGCAGAGGAACCCGGGGTCAGCTGATCCTGGGTTCTGGGGAAATGCGGCATGGAGCCCAGAATCAGCTGGGGAGTCCCCAGCTGACCCCGGGCTCCATTGCCTCTTTGAAACATGTGGAAGTGGCATTTCTAAGGGCCAGCTGCTGCACAGCTGATCCCTGGCTCAGCTGTGAGGGGACTGGTCCTTTGAAATGCCGCCTCTGTGTGTTTCAAAGGGACAGCCCTGGAGCCGGGGGTCAGCTGTGGAGTCCCCAGCCGATGCCAGGCTCTGCATTGCGCTGCCCCTTTGAAAGGCCGCATTAATGCCTACGATTAACACGCTAAAAAATTTAACACATTAAATTATTTGGCGTGTTAATCCTGAAATGCGTTAATCACAGGCATTAGCGCATGTCAATTGACAGCCCTAATCAGAATAATATACAACTGGATGGACACTGCCAGTCTCTTGTAAATGGGTTGAAATCCTGGACCCACGTACTTCACAGACTAATAGATTTATTAGGGCATAAGCTTTTGTGGGTAAAATCCACTTCAGGTAAATTGGATTGAAAATCAGAGGCATGGACATTTTACTAGAATAATAAAAGGGAGTTATTTATCAAGTGTAGGACTAGTATTAATGAGGCCATTCCAGTCAGGGTGCAGGGTGGATGTGGCTCACTTGCAGTAGTTGGACGGGGAGGTGTGACTATCAGAAAAGGGAAAATTTGCCTTTGTAGTGAGGTGACTAATCTGAATCCTTATTCGGTCCTAATTTGGCTGTATTAAATTTGTGAACGAATTGTAATTCTGCTATTTATCTTTGTAATCTGGTTTTGATGATTTTGTTTTGTTTGTGGTAGTAGAGGAAAGGATACTTTTAAATCCATTACTGAGTGTCCAGGGGGTTAAAATGTATGTCGTCCCCCCACCGTTTTGTGTGTTACCTTTTTTGAGGTCTGATTTGTATCCATTTATCCTTTGGTGCAGAGGCTATCCAGTTTTGCCAGTATATGCGGCTGAGGGGCATTGCTGGCACACAATGGCATATATTGTGTTAGTAGATGTGCAGGTGTATGAGCCCCTGATGGTGTAACTTAGGAGGTTAGTTCCTGTGATGTTGTTGCTTTTGTTGATATGAGGACAGAGTTGGCAACGGTGTTGGAGGGGTAGGTTCCTGGGTAACTATTTCTGTGGTGTGGTGTTTGGCTGCTAGTGAGTAGTAGCTTCAGGTTGCGGGGCTGCCTCTAGGTGAGGACAGGTCTTTCTCTAAAGGTCTGTTGGAATGAAGTGTCATTTTCCTAGATAGGTTGTGGATTGTCAGTGATGCACTGGAGGAGTTTGAGTTGGGGGCTGTAGATAATAACTAGTGGTGTTCTCTTACTTTCCTTGTTTGACCTGTCCTGCAGTAGGTGACTTTGCCAGATGAATATCCAGAAGCCATCTACTATAGGACGGTCTCAATGAGGAACATCTTCATTTTGGGAGGTGCTAATAGGGTTACTGGCTTCTCTGACTCTGTGAGAAAATAGAAACACATTTTGTCCCTAAAAGGTAAAACTTGAAAAAAATTCTATGTATAACAGCACAGTACCATATTTTTCAGAGCTTTGAAGTAAACTTAAACATGAATAGGACCTTTTTCTAGGCCCGGTTTTCATGCATAGCTGTCCGAAAGTTCGATATTTGAAATCAGATTTAGACACTGCTTGAAGAAATCAACTTGAAGATCACTGGTATGTTCTTAACTGGAGTTGCATCATTAACTTTCAGTGCTATAACTTTCTGTAACCACTTAAATTGTACAATAGAGCAATAAGAAAACTGCACATAAGCATAGCGAGTAGTCCTGTGGCACCTTAGAGTGCATCTACACTGCACCTGTAGCTTGAAATAAGCTACGCAATTTGAGCTGTGCAAATTGCATAGCTTGTTTTGAGTAAATTTCAAAATAGCTTCATTAGCATGTTCCCGTCTCATACTTCCATACTTCTTGTGGAATGAGGTTGACAGGGACATCTAAATAGCGAGCCCATTATATTTCAAAATAACGGGCTTGCTGTTAAGATGTGGAATAGCTATTTCGGGATGCCTCCAGTATCCCAAAATAGCGCTGCAGTGTAGTCTTAGACTAATAAATGTATAGAATCATGATCTTTCATGATAAAACCCACTTCATCAAGTGAGTTGGAGTAGAAATAACAGAAATATATGCGCTGATTAAGTGGGCTGGATGTGTCACGTACTTAGCATTTGATGTGAAAATGCAGATGTTGGAGGCAGGCGAAGCTGACTTTGTAATGCAGTTTATTCCTTTTATTCGAGGCTAAGGTAACTGTCAAATTTGTAGATGAATTCCAATTCTCCAGTCTCTGTAATTTAGTTAGTGAAATTCCTTTGTAGAAGAATGGCTACTTTAAAATCCATGATTGATTGTCCAGGCAGGTTAAAATATTCCCCTACAGGTTGAGTGATGTCTGATTTGTGTCCATTTATCCTTTGTCATAGAGACTGTCCAATTTGGCCAATATACATGGCAGAAGGGCATTGCTGGCACATGATGGCATCGATCACATTAGAGAATATGCAGTTGTATGAGCCCTTGATGTTGTGGCTTATGTGGTTAGATTCTATAATGGTGTCGCTTGTGTAGATGTGTGAATAGAGTTGACAACAAGGCTTGTTGCAGGGGTACGTTCTTGGGTGAGTGTCTCCTGCGGTGTGCTGTGCGGTTGCTGAAAAGGATTTAATTCAGGTTAGGGGGTTATCCATAGGTGAGGATTAGTCTGTCTCACAAGGTCTGTGAGAGTGAGGGATTGTTTTCAATACATGTTTGTCTGCATAATTTGGGCTTCCTAAGCAGCCCACGACATGAGGGGTACTGGATGGCTCAGGTGATGCCACACTTGAATCGGTCTCTTAGGGTATGTCTACACTAGCCCCCTAGCTCGAACTAGGGAGGCTAATGAGGGTGACCAAAATTGCAAATGAAGTGCGGGATTTAAATATCCAGAGCTTCATTAGCATGTTCCCATACGGTCGCCATTTTTGGAAATTGACTAGCCCGAAAACTGCCCGCGTCTACACGCGGCAGAGAAGGGTGATTCCGAAATAAACCCTTTACTTCGAATTACCAGTTAACTGCAATTTCGGTCGCCCTCATTAGCCTCCCTAGTTCGAACTATGGGGCTAGTGTAGACATACCCTTACAGATTAAGAAAATGATAGATAGCAGATGCAGTGTCAAAGGATTTGGTCATCTTAATCTAGCTCCTACTTGCTACTTCTCTACATTGCGCTCAGCACTTTTACTGATTATTGTCGACATGTCCTGAATCCTGGTGCTAGGTTTTGTATTTATGGCCAACAGGGTGTCACATCTCATTGTAAAACTAGTGTAGACAAGGCGAGTGGTGGTTTCATTTTTGACAGTTGCATAGAGGTCAAACTATCACTTGTCTAAATTAGTGATTTGTGAAAAAAAAATCTTGTTTTTAAACATTACACCTTTTTATTTCCCTATTGTAGACATGACTTTGTCAGAGGGTCTTGAATGGCTGCAGAGAATGAATTTCTCACTGGAGGTGTGCCTTCAAGTCAGTATGGAGACACATTCTGGAAAAAGTTTTTATACTGCTCTTGCTAACCTGTCAACTCAGCACCTCTCATCAGTATTACAATTAAACGTCCTTTTAGAAAATGCTTTCTTTCATAAGAATATAAAACATTATATGCATACCTCTGATAACTACAGTGTTTCTTTTTACAGTACATCTCACCTTATAATAGTTTGACATTTTAATGGAATACAAATGAAAGCGTATGAACGGTGTGAATGGCTATCTTGTCATTATAATCTGTAGTAAATATTTATCACCCAGGACAGATGCAAATGTTACCAAATCCGTAGAACTTTGGGTGTTCATACAACTCTTGCATTATGAACTTACCAGTCAATCACACATCTCATTTGGAATCAAAAGTACAGTCAAGCAGTGGGGGAGAAGGGAAGGCTGGAGAATGAAAGGGAGCAAATACACTAGTGTTTAAATATAAACTATTTTTTAAAAAGAAAAAGCAGCATATTTCTTCTTCATAGTAAAGTTTCAAAGTTGTTTTAAGTCAGTGTTGAGTTGTGAACTTTTGAAAGAACAACCATAATGTTTTGTTCAGAGTCATGAACAACCTCCTTTCCAAAGATGTTTGTAACTCTAAGGCTCTACTGTGTGACCTTTTTAAATGGGAAAGATGTTTTAATGTGAACAGCTCATATCTTTGGCAATTGCTAAAAACTTTTATCTTTTTTTCCAGGGCAAATTCATTAGAATTAATTTTGATGTTACGGGTTATATTGTTGGGGCCAACATCGAGACCTGTATCCTGCTTCAGCAGTGCAATGTCAGTGAAAATAAGAAGTTGCTCACTCAACCTTATGTCACCAAATTTGTGTATTGTTTAGAATGTTTGATGAAGTGTTAGGACATTTGCAGGGAAAAAAAAAGTTACATATAAGGTATAATGTGAATGCTTTCTTTAACTCACAATCCTTCCTTTTGTTTTAAAACAGTTTATCACACTATCAAGAAGTCTGAAAATTTCCTTTGAAATAATTTTCACAAAAAGTATTTTGTTTGAAATATGCCAGATTCTGACTGTTTTGAAGGTAACAGTAACAAATCACTGGGACCGGATGGCATTCATCCCAAGGGTTCTGAAAGAACTCAAATGTGAAATTGCGGAACTATTAACTGTAGTTCGTAACCTATCCTTTAAATCAGCTTCTGTACCCAAGGACTGGAAGACATAACGCCAATATTTAAAAAGGGCTCTAGAGCGACACTGGGAATTATAGACCAGTAAGTCTAATGTCAGTACCAGGCAAATTAGTTGAAACAATAGTAATAGTAAAGAATAAAATTGTCAGACACGTAGAGGAACGTAATTTGTTGGGCAAAAGTCAACATAGTTTCTGTAAAGGGAAATCATGTCTTACTAATTTATTAGAGTTCTTTGAAGGAGTTAACAAACATGTAGACAAGGGGATCCAGTAGATATAGTATACTTAGATTTCCAGAAAGCCTTTGACAAGGTCCCTCACCAAAGGCTCTTGTGTAAATTAGGTTGTCATGGGATAAGAGGGAAGATCCTTTCATGGATTGAGAACTGGTTAAAAGACAGGAAACAAAGGGTAGGAATAACTGGTAAATTTTCAGAATGGAGAGGTGTAACTAGTGGTGTTCCCCCAGAGTCAGTCCTAGGATCAATCCTATTCAACTTATTCCTAAACAATCTAGGGGTAAGCAGTGAGGTGGCAAAGTTTGCGGAGGATACTGAACTATTCAGGGTAGTCAAGACCAAAGCAGACTGAAGAACTTCAAAAAGATCTCACCAAACTGAGTGATTGGGCAACAAAATGGCAAATGAAATTTAATGTGGATAAGTGTAAAGTAATGCACATTGGAAAAAATAACCCTAACTATACATACAATATGACGGGGGCTAATTTAGCTAAAACTAATCAGGAAAGAGATTTTTGAGTTATTGTGGATAGTTCTCTGAAGACATCCACGCGGTGTACAGCAGCATCAAAAAAGTAAATAGGATGCTAGGAATTATTAAAGGATAGAAAATAAAACAAAGAATATCTTATTGCCCCTATATTAAAATTTTGTACGCCCACATCTTGAATACTGTGTAGAGATGTGGTCTCCTCACCTCAAAAAAAGATATTTTGGCATTACAAAAGGTTCAGAAAAGAGCACCTAAAATGATTAGGGGGTTTGGAACAGTCCCATATGAGGAGAGGCTAAAGAGACTGGGACTTTTCAATTTAGAAAAGAGGAGACGGGGGGGGGGGGGGGGGAGATGATAGAGGTATATAAAATCATGAGTGGTGTGGAGAGGGTGAATAAAGAAAAGTTATTTACTTGTTCCCATAATATCAGAACTAGAGGACACCAAATGAAATTAATGGGTAGCAGGTTTAAAACTAATAAAAGAAAGTTCTTCTTCACACAGCACGTAGTCAACCTATGGAACTCCTTGCCAGAGGAGGCTGTGAAGGCTAGGACTATAACAGAGTTTAAAAAAAGAGCTAGATAAATTCATGGAGGTTAGGTTCATAAAAGGCTATTAGCCAGAGGGTAAGGAATGGTTTGTCAAAGGTTGGAGAAGGATGGCAGGAGACAAATTGCTTGATCACTGTCAAGTGACAATGCCCTCTGGGGCACCTGGCACTGGCCACTGTCAGCGGACAGGCTACTGGGCTAGATGGACCTTTGGTCTGACCCAGTGTGGCCATTCTTATGTTCTTATGTTATGTTCTTATGAGTATGCACTGTAGAAAAGGCACCACTGTAACCAACTGATCTGTCCCATATATATTCTATTGTAACAAGTATGATTTTAGTTTTGTTTGGGTTGGATGGGCAGCACATCCCAGAAGAAGGGGGAGAGGAGCTGTATTTTACTCATCTGAACATAGCGGCAGTTGAAACTCTAAGACCAACTTCTGTCCCATTTTGTTAATTATACCTGGGCAAAGCTTTTGTTATATGAAGCCTAGTGATTCAGATTCTGTCGTGAGATCTTGATTCCTGTCCTTTCCACACTGCCAATTTTCATTAGAATTTTTCATGAAAAGATGCACAGTGCAAATTAAGATCCTTGACTGTTCCTGACCAGACTTGTTGGAAAAGTCTCGCGCTGTTCGTCAGGCCAAAGATGAACGGACATTTCATATCTTCTATCAGCTTTTATCTGGGGCAGGAGAACACCTAAAGTGTAAGTTACAAACCTAATCTTATCGGCCTGTTTGGTTCTTACATCTTCTGAATTTGCTAGTTTTAATGCGTGAGCAGCAAAGTTTCACCAGTTCTTGGGCTTGAAAGAGTAATTAATTATTACTGAAAGAGTTAGCTTTATTCTGAAATTACTCTTCATACTGCAACAGGCATGTTGGTCCTGGAACTGTTGCATAATTATAGTATTTCAGGTGAAGACTTCCAGATTGCATATCCTGGACCAATACAGACCAAGAATTTTGTAGCCCCTAAATTGAGTCCTGGGCTGGCAATCCGTAGGTAAGCTGGCAGTACTTGCAAGTCACAGAGCATGTCGGCATGAAGTGTCAGACCCATACTAGACCATGATCTCAAACTGGGCAGTATGCCAAACAATTGGCCCAATCAACACGCAATAAAAGACTGAACAAAACAGTCTCAGTGTAATGTTAACACTTCTGGGGTGAATATCAATTCGATCCATGAGTGAGGGCCCTGTCTCTTCTCCATACTAGAGATGTCAAGGACTAGTTGACTATCTGATAAGCTTCTATGAGAGGCAGCAAGTGGGGGAGGAAAAATGGGGGATACTTCAAAGTGACAGCAGTGCACAGAGTTCTGGGCTTCATGCGGCGCTTCCCCTAAAGTTGCCAGGTGCCCTGTTTTGAACCGGACAGTCCGGTATTTGATACCGGACAGTCCGGTATCTGCCCAGGAAACAAATTGAGAAAATACCAGACACATAAAGTCCTCTTTTTTTTTCTAATTAAGTCGTCTTATTATCATGAGTTTCAGTACGTAGTTGCGTACTGCCTGGATGGTAGACGTGCTCACACTGTCTGTCCATCAGAGATGGTCTAGACAGTACTTGGTCCTGCTGTGAGGGCAGGGGACTGGACTCGATGACCTCTCGAGGTCACTTCCAGTCCTAGTATTCTATGATTCTATGTCTACCAGCCAGGCAGTATGCAACTACGCAGTAGAGAGGGCGTGGGCGGGGCCGGAGCAGGATGGGATCCCCAGGGCTGGACTCGCCTACGTGTCCCGCCGGGACTATGCATGGGACTGGCAGAACCCCGCTCTCCACTAGCCGGTTCTCTTCCCTCCTCAATCCCCGCCCAACAGCCTCCCGGCTAGCCCTGCTTCCCGCTGTCGGGTTCCTCACTCCTCCCCCAATTGCCTCCTGACCAGTTCTGCTTCCTGCCGGCTGTCCCCCCTGCCTCTGATCTTCCCTGGCCAGCCCTGCTCCCCCCGACCTCCTCCCAGCCCGTCCCACTCCCCTCCCAGCTGGTGCCCACCCCCATCTGAGATCAAGTGTGTCCGGTATTTTTTTTTGAAATCTGCTAACCCTAGCTGCCCCCTTTGAAATACTGTTGCAGTGTTTCAAAGGGGCAGTGCCGCCCTATTGACGAATCGAATAGTTGATGCAAAAATGCATTGACTATGCAATTAGTCAATCACATGATAATTAACATCCTTACTCCATATAGTTGATATAACTTGCATATATATACCCAAAATGTGACATACACCATTGTTAGAAAATCATGGTTATACTGGATAGCCCTGTCCTTAGGTTCCTTGAAATGAAGATCTGTTAGTATCTGGTATAATTACTGCTTGAACTGTGCATATTTGAGAATGGCTGACCATGGCTATTCAAAAACAGGCAGTAGGCTTCTAGTCAGATTCGTATATGCAATGTGCCAAGTTTTCAGGCACATGTGCATGTATTTTAGCATTTTACTTGCCTTAGATATACAAACCCTCCAGGGAGAATGATTGGCTATGCTGTGTGAGAGTAGATGCTTTTGAAAAATTGGGCCTATATTTGCCTTCCCTTTCATATTAAAGTGGAATTTGTGTGGTTAGGATTCTTGGGTGCTATCAATTTTTTTAAATGGCATGGGCAGAAAGAATGTCTGTGTCACTTCTTCAACTGGGCCAGATAAAGTACTATGATCTGATTGGAATAACAGGGACTTGGTGGAATAACTTGCATAACTGGAGCACTGTCATGGAAGAGTATAAACTATTCAGGAAGAACAGGTGGGGTAGAAAAGGAGGAGTTGCACTGTATGTAAGAGCAGTATGATTGCTCATAGCTCCAGTATTTAGAGGGAGAAAAGACTGTTGAGAGTCTATGGGTTAAGTGTAGAGGAGGAAGCCACAGGGGTGATGTTGTGGTTGGTGTCTGCTATAGACCACCGGATCAGGTGGATGAGGTAGAAGAGGCTTTCTTCAGACAACTGAGAGATGCTTCCAGATTGCAGGCCCTGGTTCACATGGGTGACTTTTTAATCACCCTGATATCTGTTGAGACCAATACAGCAGTACACAGACAATCCAGGAAGTTTTTGGAGAATGTTGGATAAACTTCTTGGTACAAGTGCTGAAGGAACCGACCAGGGGCCATGTGCAGCTTGACCTGCTGCTCATAAACAGGGAGGAACTAGTAGGGGAAGTAGAGGTGGGTGACAGCCTGGGAAACAGTGATCATGAGATGGTAGATTTCAGGATCCTGACCAAAGGAAGAAAGGAGAGTAGCAAAATACACACCCTGGACTTTAGAAGAGCAGACTTTGACTCCCTCAGAGAACTGATGGGCAGGATTCCCTGGTATGCTTACATGAATGGGAAAGGAGTCCAGGAGAGCTGGCAGTATTTTAGAGAAGCCTTATTAAAGGCACAGGAAGAAATCATCCCAACGCGCAGCAAGAAAAGCAAATATGTTAGGCGACCAGGTTGGCTTACCGGGGACATCCTTGGTGAGCTTAAACACAAAAAGGAAGCATACAAAAAGTGGAGACTTGGATAGATGACTAGGGAGGAGTATAAATATATTACTTGAGAATGCAGGGGAGTTATCAGGAAGGCAAAAGCGTAATTGGAATTGCAGCTGGCAAGGGATGTGAAGGATAACAAGAAAGGTTTCTACAGGCATGTTAGCAATAAGAGGCTGATCAGAGAGGGTGTGAGGCCCTTACTGGATGAGGGAGGTAACCTAGAGTACGTCTAGACTACAGGCTTTTGTTGACAGAAGTTTTGTCAACAAAGAGCATCTAGACTACATCCAGTTCTGTTGACAAAGCCAGCTGCTTTGTCGACATGACAGTGTAGACCCAAAAGACAGTGTAGATGCAATAATGCCTTCTGGCGACAGAACTCTGTGGACAAAAGACGTTATTCCTCGTAAAATGAGGTTTACAGCCGTCAACAAAACTGCTGAGTTCTGTCGATGTTATGTCGACAGAACTCAGCAGCAGTGTAGACACAGGTATAGTTTTGTCAACAAAAGTCCACTTTTGTTGACAAAACCCTGTAGTCTAGACACACCCCTAGTGACAGATGATGTGGGAAAAGCTGAAGTACTCAGTGCTTTCTTTGCCTCTGTCTTCGCGGACAAGGTCAGCTCCCAGACACATGCACTAAGCAACGCAGTATGGGAAGTATTCTTGCCAGCAAGTAAAGGGAATATGGATTGGATAAATGGACTGTAAGATGGATAGAAAACTGGCTAGACTGTCGGGCCCAATGAGTAGTGATCAACAGCTCGATGTCAGGTTGGCAGTCTGTTTCTAGCAGTGTGCGCCAAGGATCTGTTCTTGGACTGGTTTTGTTCAACATCTGTATTAATGACCTGGATTAGGGGATGGATTGCACCCTCAGCAAGTTTGCGGATCACACTAAGCTAGGGAGAGACATAGATACACTGGAGGGCAGGGACAGGGTCCAGAGTGAGCTGGACATATTAGAGGATTAGGCCAAAAGAAATCTGATGAGGTTCAACAAGTGTAGAGTCCTGCACTTGGAACGGAAGAATCCCAAGCATTGTTACAGGTTGAGGACCGAATGGCTAAGTAGCAGTTCTGCAGAAAAGGACCTGGGGATTACAGTGGATGAAAAGCTAGATATGAGTCAACAGTATGCCCTTGTAGCTAAGAAGGCTAATGGCATATTGGGGTGCATTAGGAGCATTGCCAGCAGATCCAGAGAAGTGATTATTCCCTTTTATTCGGCTCTGTTGAGGCCACTTCTAGACTATTGTGTCCAATTCTGCCCCCCTCCCCCCCCCCCCCACTATAGAAAGGATGTGGATGCATTGGAGAGGGTCCAGCGGAGGGCGGCCAAAATGATTCGGGGGCTGGAGCGCATGACCTATGAGGAGAGACTGAAGGATTTGGGGTTGTTTAGTCTGCAGAAGAGCAGAGTGAGGGGGGATTTGAGAGCAGCCTTCAGCTTCCTGAAGGGAGGTTCCAAAGAGGCTGGAGAGTGGCTGTTCTCAGGGATGGCAGATGGCAGAACAAGGAGCAATGGTCTCAAGTTGCAGTGGGGGAGGTCTAGGTTGGATATTAGGAAAAACTATTTCACTAGGCGGGTGGGTGAAGCACTGGAATGGGTTACCTAGGGAGGGGGTGGAATCTCCATCCCTAGAGGTTTTTAATGACAAAGCCCTGGCTGGGTTGATTTAGTTGGGGTTGGTCCTGCCTTGGGTAGGGGGCGGGACTTGATGACCCCCTGAGGTCTCTTTCAGTTCTGTGATTCTATGGAGGATCACAGCAGTAATGCAGTAACCCCAATGTAGAACAGGGACCTGTTCATGCCCAATGCAAGGAGCTAATCCAATAATTTACAAAGGCATCTTAAAGCTGTTGGTTACTGGGCTTTTAAATTAAAGATCATAGGAAGCAGATTTCTGGAACGCTATAAAAATGGAAGAGTGTTGAAGAACTAGTTCCTAACTTGGGATAACTGATTGTAATCCTTTTTTTATTTAAATGTTTATGCATCTGGTAGTCCATTTGTTTAAGTTGTTGTTTAAATATTGTCCTTGTGCACAAAGCTTTTACTTTTCCTCCACTACAGCTGATTTGCTTCTTGAAGGATTTAACAATTATAGATTTTTGTCCAATGGCTATATCCCCATTCCTGGACAGCAAGATAAGGATAACTTTCAAGAAACTATGGAAGCCATGCACATCATGGGGTTTTCTCACGAAGAAATCTTGTGTAAGTTAAGTCTTTTTTTAAAAAAAATTTTTTTCCGTGTATTTGCTTTGTGTAAAATTACAAAAAATAAAAAGCAAATGTTGACAACCAAACAAATCTTCCAGTTTAAACTGAAATTGGCTTAGAAGCAAGAAAGATGGTGATACATAGTACAATAATAATTATAACTAGTTTTGAATGCATGCTCAATATTGGAGAGGGGTGAATTTAAAAGAAAATACCATATCTTTCTTTTAACACAGCAATGCTGAAAGTGGTGTCTTCAGTACTCCAATTTGGTAACATTTCTTTCAAGAAGGAAAGAAACACTGATCAGGCCTCCATGCCAGAAAATACAGGTAAACTAGTTATATTGTGTGCCATTTAATGACATTAGTTGTAGGTTTCTGTTTATAATTTGTGCATTATATATCCTCTAAAGTCAGTCTCTTTTTCTGAATTTCCTCTGTAAAGTTCTCTGCCAGAGAGAGGCCGTAATTAGTAAACTGGAACTACTAAAACTCTCCCATAGTCTACTCCTCTTATACTCTTTCACACAGGCATTAAAACTTCCGTCTATTGAAGTCCATAAACTATTGAAGCTCTTTATACTGCTCCTTAACTTTGAACAATCATTTTGGTTGTAGCCTCATTAATTGAGTCTCAGCAAAGACTTAAACACCCAGGAGAAAAAAAGGGGTGTCCTTAAATCTTTGGTTCTTGACAGTAGTTACCTTGCCAACCAAAAGAATCCTGAAGCCAGGCAAACTTCCTTTGTGATGTGGCAGAATATAAGAAACATTGTATTTAGTCAGTATTATTTCTGAAATGACAGGGTGGTATATCAGTGATGTATTTATTTTTTTCATTATAATACTTCAGAGGGTAGTCAATATTTGGTAGACCCTTGTAAAAGTGAATTTTTGTTGTTGCCAGTACTGTGTGGTTTTTTCAACTTTTGTTGCATTGCAGTGTAAATGCTATTGTAGTTTTGTCGCCAAAAGGGGCTGGTGACAAAACTTGGTAGGGTAGACATGCCCTTAAAGGATTAAGAGAATTTTTAAAATAAGACTGAGGAGGAAAACAAGCACATCTTAATTATGTTGAGGAAGGCAGATTGGTCAGGGCAAGTACTGTGGGTACGTTGTAAATCCACCCTCTCTTAAAGGATAAAATTATTTAAGCAAACAAGATGGTTGCATTTCCTTTACTCTCAGGGTGAAACAGGCTGAAAACATGGTAGGATAGTTCTGTCAATTGACAAGAATCTATTAATCAAGCTTATAGTTACACCTTCTTCCTTTCATGTCACTAAAGGTAGGACCTCCCTGGTCCAGCTCCCTGAGGACCTGAGTGGTCCTGAAGGAGGGATTTTGCTAGATTGAAGAGGTCATTTCTGCTCCCCTGCCACCAGCCTCCCCATCCCTGTTCCACTCTTGGCCTGCCTCCTGACTGGCTCCCCACTCACGTTCAGCCCTGCTGCTCTGCCATGGAAGCCCACGGTCCCACTGCTGGGGCGCTCAGCTTCACTGTGGCAAACCACTTCCCCACTGCTGGTGCTCCAGGCCCCACCAGCCTCACCCCAGCAGCATCGGCCCTGCCAGCCCACAGTCTTGCCACCAGGACTCCCGCCACCTCCCCTTCCATCCCCTTAACAGACTGCTGCCAGAGTTCCTGACCCTGTCAGCCCCACTGGGGCAGCTTGGGCTTCTGGCTCTGCCAGCCCTGCTGTGGCAGCCCTGTGGTCCCACTGATGGGGCTTCTGACCCCACCACAGCAGACTTGCCCTATCGAAGTCCACGGACGTTCCAATCACCCTGCTACAGGCTCAGCCAGACTCCTGTTACTGGTCTCCCTGAAGCCAGCCTGGCTGTGTTCCTGGCCCCCACAGGCCTCTTGCCTCTGGGTCTCTTTAGTCCTTCAACATCTGTGGTCCTGCCAGACCAGGGAGTCCCAATTGAGAGAGGTGCAACCTGTAGAAGAGTCAATGCATATGTTATCTCAAAATGTAACCTAGCTCCTCTAAAACATTGAGATTAACCTCTCTTTGGAATCTAAGTTGTCCATGTGATTTTACTTTTAACTTAGTATTAGTTACTCATGTTGTTCATGTATCTGTAATGAAATACCATAGCTCTAGAAACCCATCTTTGTATTTTCAAGTAATTGTTTAGTATGCTGTACTCAACATCCATTTTCTCCTGCATTGCAGTAGACTGAAATCATACTTCTGAATGTTTGATGTAAACCCATGTGGAAAAGTACATGACCAAGCACAAAATCCGGGCCTTTAGGGGTTGGGAAATATCTTCTGTAATAGCAAAGGGAATGGAAAAAAAGGATGTGTTCATTAGTATTGATTCTGATATTCCCATTCCAAGATTACCCCAGAAAAAGGGTTTCCTTTTCTTTTTAAGACAAAATTGGGGGAGATGCCAAATCATCATAATAGAAAGATGAGAGGGACTAAAATATTCATTTGCTAGATTTCCTTCTGAGAAAGTGTAGAAGCTGGCACGTTTGAGAACACTTAGCCCCAGGGCTAAGAATGTAGTGTGTGTCAGATTCATTTTTAGAACTCTTAAGTCACAAACACCCAATCTGTTAACCGAAAATATGCATAGGAAAGAGGATTGGCATTGAAAGAAAATAAAGTAGAAGTAGTGTATGTGTTGCCAACCTAGGAAAAATCATTGGTCCATTCAGTTTGATGATCTGCTTCCAATATTCTTATACCAGTTGCTTTAGGTGAAAGCATTGTTTCATTGACTGCTGTGATGTGGCCCATCCCCCAAAAGCCATTGCAATGGCACTGGTATGCCTACCTGCACTGAAACATAGCAGTTTCTCTAATCAGCCGTATGTCTACACTACAACGTGGAGCCTGCTTCCCGGTTTGAGTAGGCATATGAGTACTAGCGCTCTGCTTGAGCAAATCCACTAAAATAGTGGGGTAGCCTACGGTTGTCCCCAAATAGCCAACCACAACTTGGGCTAGCCACCAAAGTGTATGCTTAGGAGGTCTGGGCAGGCTTGCCTACCCAAAAAGGGATGCACATTACTAGCTGCAGTGTAGACGTACACTCATTGGCATCTGGTATATTAAATCAGACTAATGAATGAGCTTTCATTAAAAACCAACAATATTCAGCTCAGGGCTTCCTAACAATTTTCTGAGCTAAACTGGTATTTGCTGCACTCAAACAGGGATTCACTAATATGTTATACTAGCCAATTAGCCCGTCATAAGATGGGATTTTCAGGTCTCTTCTCCACATCAGTCTTCTCTCCTGAGCCTCCGTGCTCTTGCTCCTTGTCTTTTTCTCTCCTCCTCCTTCTCCTACTGCCTCCTCCTCTCTCTCTATGCTCTCCTTCGCTTTCTGCCTCTCTCTCCGTCTCTTTCTCTTCTCCCCCTCCTGCCTCTCTCCCCGCTCTCTCTGTCTCCGTCAGGGATGCATGCTTGTCCAGGCCCTGCCTCCTGGGCATGTACATCACCGTCCCGCCTCCCTTTGCATCCCGCCATGGCACTCAGCTGTCTTCTGTGCCGCTCACCCAGGCCGCCGCGTGGGAGCAAGCAGTGCAAACAGCCTCTCTCTCTCTTCTCCTCCTACTGACGTGCTGCATGGGGAGCGCAGACCCCAAACGGCCGCTTGCTCCGCCTGGCTGAGCGGTGCAGAAGTCAGCTGAGCGCCATGGCGGGAGGCAACAGCACCGCTCAGAGGGAACAGCCAGTGTTTCAGTGTCAGAGTCGGACATTGGGCTACTATATATATGATGTGCTCCCCCAGGTTCTGGGATTCCTGATAGACACTAGTTGTAATGATAGGGACATTTTATTTTTGTTACGAGGTTGAGTACTTTTTCTGATTTCAGTACTGAGTAGAGTCATTTGAAACAGCTATTGATTCAAGTTCTCTAGGGCCTGTTTCCTTAATGTTCTGGCCAGTTGCTCTGAAGAGTATGGGGTATTTAAGTGAATAACTTTATTACTTTCAACCTCAGTTGCACAGAAACTCTGCCATCTACTGGGAATGAATGTAATGGAATTTACTCGAGCTATTCTGACACCACGCATTAAAGTTGGCAGAGACTACGTTCAGAAAGCTCAAACCAAAGAACAAGTAAGTTCTGTCATATAAAAATAAAATGAAGCTACAATTAATCCAAAGTAACTTTTCAGCTTTGGTCAGGAAACTCTGTTGAGGCTAGCTCCTATTGATATCTGTTCTTTGTTGCCTCTTATTCTGTTTTAGTATTTTCTTCAATGGCAAAAAAAACCCAAGACTGTGTAGACAGTAACAACTTTTCCCCTTTCCTTGACCTTCCACTGATCTTGATTCCAGTGCCATTTTGTTGTTGACAATAGGTTAAAATGTGTAACTTTTAATCAACCATGTTGTATTTCTGCTGCTTGTTTTCTTTCCTAAGTGGAATTAACTGAAGTAAACTTGCTGGCTACGTCTACATTGGCCCCTTTTCCGAAAGGGGCATGCTAATTTTACAGGTCGTAATAGGGAAATCCGCGGGGGATATTTAAATATCCCCCGCGGCATTTAAATAAAAATGTCCGCCCCTTTTTTCGGCTTTTAGAAAAGCCGGAAAAGAGCGTCTACACTGGCCCTGATCCTCTGGAAAAAAGCCCTTTTCCGGAGGATCTCTTATTCCTACTTTGAAGTAGGCACTTTGAAGTAGGAATAAGAGATCCTCCGGAAAAGGGCTTTTTTCCGGAGGATCGGGGCCAGTTTAGACGCTCTTTTCCGGCTTTTCTAAAAGCCGGAAAAAAGCGGCGGACATTTTTATTTAAATGCCGCGGGGGATATTTAAATCCCCCGCGGATTTCCCTATTACGACCTGTAAAATTAGCATGCCCCTTTCGGAAAAGGGGCCAATGTAGACATAGCCGCTGAGTTCACTTAGCAGTTACTTGTAATAACATCTATCTCCTTGTTCTTTTGATGGCTCATTGAGAAGAAATAAATGTTTAATACATTGTAACTTTGTTAGGCAGACTTTGCAGTGGAAGCCTTAGCAAAAGCCACCTATGAGCGCCTCTTCCGCTGGCTTGTTCACCGCATTAATAAAGCCCTGGATAGGACAAAACGACAGGGAGCATCTTTCATTGGAATTCTGGATATTGCTGGATTTGAAATCTTTGAGGTATGCCAAAGAGCCAGTTATAGGAAACTACTAAATGGTTTGAAATTCTGGTTTCCACCTGTCACTTTGTACATAGCCTTTGTTGCTAACAATCAAATTGTAAAGAACTTGTAAAGCAATTTGCTGCAAGGATGCAGTAAAAAATATATAAAGCACTGGAAGACTTACTGAGTGTTGCCCAAGTCCTTCAGAGCATGAAGCTAGTGGTGTGGAGGTTGCCCGAGTCAGGGCAGAACCTTGCAGATGTGGGGGGCTCAGGGCTAGAGGCAGAGAGCATGGGGTGTAGGAGTCCGGGTGCAGTATTGATGAGAGGCTCAGGGCAGGGGCTAAGGATGTGGGGGTGCAAAAGAGTGAAGGTGAGGAGGAGCTCAAGGCATGAAGGGACTCAGGAATAGGGTGTGGAGATGTGGGAGTTGGGCAGCAGATTGAAAGGAGGCAGATGGGAGGCTCAGAGGAGGAAGGCTTGGAGGCTTGAAGGCTTCTCCCAGGGCTGGCCAGGGGTCGGAGTGGAGGCTTGCATCCTGCCCACCAGCTTGTCCCTGGGGTGCACGGGGGCTGCACACCCTGCCCAGTGGCCTGTTTTTGGGTGCCTCGGGTGGCAAGGGTTGTAGGGTGGGCCCCACCAGCACTTCCCAGGGCAGAAGGAGGCTGTGCAGGCCAGCCCTGGTGGCACTCCTCCTTCCCAGTCTGAGGGGGGATAAAAGAGGGAGCCATCTGGCAGGGGCCCTTTCTCCCCCTCCACCGGTTTATGGCCGGGCTCCTTCCCTGCAGTGCTGTGGCCAAGGTCAGGGGGATGGGGGTGGGGTAGGAGCAAATTAACTGGCCCCTTGACAAGCCCCAGCCCCAGCCCCAGCTTGGTAGTCCAGTTGCCTCCAGTGGTCACTCTGTAGTATGGCGTCCCTCCAAACAGTCCCCTTACTTTCCATGTTAGGGAAAACAGTCCCGTTCCAGGCACTTCCTTTTTTTCCCTAGCACAGCCAAACCCTGACCTTCCTTTAAGATAGGAGAAGAGGAAGCGGCACACCGAATTTGGTGGTTCTAAGATCTTACTGATTAGGAGGAATTCTTAAACAGATTCATGGGTGGACAAACGGACAGATTCACACTTCTAAAATCTATAGACAGATTTGATTCGTTTTAATGTATTAAGGTTCTGGCTCTGCTAATTTTTTATTCCAAATGTTTAAAGCCACAGGTCTCTAGTCTAATCAGAGTTGCACGCCCCTATGTGACCATTTGTCTGCAGTTGTGGATTTTTCCTGTAATATAGCAGTCAGAGCATACTGCAGATAAGAATAACATCTTGTGGGTGAATCAAACTTTTGTAACTTTTGGTCTGAAATTATATAAAAATTGGTCTTAGTATATTAAAAATATTTTGTTTATTGGATGTTAGCATATTAGCCCCCAATACGATCAGATTTTTGCCCTACCAATTCTACTTGCAAATGTAGCAGGTGATATTTTATAAATTCTGCCATCAAATTATTCTTCTAACTCTCTAAATATTTTACAGCTGAACTCTTTTGAGCAACTTTGTATCAACTACACCAATGAGAAGTTGCAGCAGCTGTTCAACCACACCATGTTCATCTTAGAACAAGAAGAGTACCAGCGTGAGGGCATAGAATGGAATTTCATTGATTTTGGACTTGATCTGCAACCCTGCATTGACTTAATAGAAAGACCTGTAAGTTTGGGGGTTGATGTGTGGGTGTGTGTATGGTGGTTTTTGTTTTGTTTGTTTTTGTGGATTTCTGGACCAGGTACAGGCCCTCTTGTGGAACAGTCTCAGGACCTGGATTAACTTGAAGATCAAATCCCATTATTTTTATACTAATTTTAGTGTCCTGTGCCCACTGTCAAGTAATCCTGTGTCTGTTTGTGTGTGAGGAAGAGTGCATTGTTCTCGTCGTATGGGACTAAATACAGTAACCTTCTGATAATCCGGCACCTTTAGGACCCAGGGGGTGCCGGATTATCAGATATGCTGGACTATCAGAAGGGGGGGGCTATTAAGGGTCTGGAGTGGGGTGGGAGGGGATGCCACCCCAGACTCTCATAGCCCCCCTTACGATAGTCCGGCTCTGCCTCAGGAGTCCCTGATTCAGCCGCTGCTGGTCCGTTTCAGCAGCAGCTGAATCGGGGATGCCTGCAATAGAGCAGCTGGGGTGCTGCCGGGTTGGTCCCGCAGCGCCGAGGGGCGGTGCTATGGCACCAACCCAGCAGCACTCCAGCTGCTCTTGGGGACGCCTGGGACAGAGCAGCTGGGGTACTGCCCGGTTGGTCCCGTAGCGCTGCCCCTCGGGGCTGCGGGACCAACCCGGCAGCACCCCAGCTACTCTTGGGGACGCCTGGGGCAGAGCAGCTGGAGTGCTGCCGGGTTGGTCCCACAGCGCCAAAGGACAGTGCTGCGGGACCAACCCGGCAGGACCCCAGCTGCTCTGCCCCAGGGGTCCCCGATTCAGCCACTGCTGAAACAGATCAGTGGCTGATTCCAGGAAGCCCGGGGCAGAGCTGCTCTGCCTCGGCTTCCTGGAATCAGCCGCTGATCTGTTTCAGCGGCGGCTGAATCGGGGACCCCTGGGGCAGAGCAGCTGGGGTCCTGCCGGGTTGGTCCCGCAGTGCTGAGGGGCGGTGCTACGAGACCAACCCGGCAGCACCCCAGCTGCTCTGCTCCCGACTTCCCCGATTCAGCTGCTGGTCAGTTTCAGCAGCAGCTGAATGGGGGAAGCCTGTCCGGCACACCATCAGGAGTCCCAGAGCATTGGATGCCGGACTAATGGAGTTTTACTGTACCTTGGTCTACTATTTATATTGTTTCTAATACCAGCCAAGTCCTCATTGCTCATTTTCCAGCCTAATCATGTCATGGTGTTATGGTGCTTAATGTGGTAGCTCAACCTTGATACTCTTGAATATTTAGGGTGAAACCTTGGCCCCTTTTGATGTTAGTGAATGTTAGTAAAATTCCCATCAACTTCAATGGGACCAGAATTTCACCTTATAAATCTGCCTTGTGTTTGATTGGGTCTTTTAAGAAACTGAAGAAGTGTCCTTTGAGACACTGTCTTCTAATTACAATTGGCTAACGGACCCTTCCTGTTCCCTAATCTTGGAAAACAGTAGACCACTCCAATTAACTATAGATGGCATGAGAAGCAGCGTGAGAGTCCAGGGAAAGAGCACTTACCTCGAGGAGCTATTCCCACTTCCCTACTTGACCATCTGGATAATGCACAACATACACTTGTTTTTTAGATAAGGTATCATTACAGAACATCTCTACAGCACCATACTCACAGGAAGTGCAAAACAGAGCTAAGGAGTTTCTCCCCTCCGCTTAAGAAAATGGATTTTTAATCCCAGGATTAAGGATGTAAGCGACTAGTTGAGTGAGTACTCGACTGTTGAGTTGTGGATTGTATCATCCTGGGAGCTAATCCCTGGTGGGTCTGCACATTTAAAGTACAGAGCTGCAGTGGTGGTAGCGAGCGCCCCCCTCTCGATCGACTACCTGATTAGTTGATTGAAAATCACTGTTACTTAACATCCCTACCTAGAACTTAGTTTGCAGGCTGACAAATGCACAAAAATCATGATCAGTGGCATAATAACAAAGGTTGTGATGAGCGTTTTCATCTGAGTCAGTTTTTGGACTTTTTTCCCTGACTTGAGCTGCAATTGTTATGAAGTTATATTTTTTTAACGCATTTTAATATGCCTTTGCTGCATGTAATGCTATGCTTGTATCCTGAGCAGCAAATATCCAATAAACCAGTTCTTTAAAAGTTAGTTTGCAGGGAGGGAAATTTTAAAAAAACATTTTTCACTATGATTGTGTAGATCCAAAAAGAGAATTCAGATTCTGTCTCCGTGGAAGTTTGCCTGTTGTAAAGTTTGAGGGAAGGAATGTGCATGTTTTCACTGTAAACAATATTTAGAATGATATATTCTAAGCCTTCTCATGCTTAAGAGCCAAAATTCCTCAATCTTCCAGTAACAAAGTTGCATGGCACATGACATGGAATGGCCTCAGTCATATATTGTAAAATGTGGAGACTTGCAAATTCACAATGAATTGTTTTAAAGTGTAAACCTTTGCAAATTAGTTCCTCTACCCTTCCCCCCGCATCCTAAGAATTGTATGTAGGAATCTGGTTCCCTTAGGAAAGATAACTGATACCATCAAACTAATCAGCTCCTGTAAAATGAAAAAAAAAAAGTTGTTCTCTGCTTCATATAGATGGGGAGGGTAAATATGCTAAACATTGAAGAATAAATCTGCTAAATATTGAGAAGTGTCCTGATACCAGGGTAAGGAGGATGTATAAAGCCCATAGATACTTAAGTAGAACTTTGCTGTTCATATAAGGCTTTTAATGACAAGTATTTGAGTTCTGTAACTCCACTATTGTACACAAAGTATGAGAGATTACTGTAGAACTGAGCAAGTTTTTCAGTATGTACAGTATGTGTAGATAGTCTAATATGGAATTAATTTCTTTGAACTCATTACAGTCTGACTTATGTTTGTCCTTGGTTGAATGCATTTAAATAAAATGGGACTTGAGCAAATGAAATCTCAAACTTTTTTCACTTTTGCTTGTAGAAGCTTTTTTGTCCCCTGGAACTGTAAAGGGGTGGTGTATAAGATTATTTAAAAGGACTTAATTAAAAGTATAATACCAGAAATTGTGGTGAATTCTTGTTTAAATCCATCAACTATTTGTTTTATTAGGCAAACCCTCCTGGTGTGCTGGCTTTGCTGGATGAAGAATGTTGGTTCCCCAAAGCAACTGACAAGACATTTGTGGAAAAATTGGTCCAAGAACAAGGAACTCACTCCAAATTCCAAAAACCAAGGCAACTCAAAGACAAGGCTGACTTCTGCATTATTCATTATGCAGGGAAGGTATGGGTTGTATGTTGACCAACATGTACTATTGTGTTGTAAATAGATTAGTTTTAGGAAAATCTGCTTAAGCTTCAGCAATATTCAGCTACATGCATACAAGCTCAAATAGAGGAACAGTTTAGTTTTCTTGTTAAAAAGATACTTGTGAAAGCTGTATTAAAATCCCTATTACTGGATCAGAAGCTACAGTGGCAGACCTGTAAGAAGATATTAAACAGACTCACTTGAAGAGATTTAAACTTTCAAAATTATGGAATAAAAAATGTATGGAGTCTCACAGTTGGTGAAATCTTGGCCGTATTAAGTCCTTTTTAGGAGACTGATATCTTTCTATGAGCTGATGCTCAAATTTGTAAAGGTATCTAGGGCATCTAACTTCTGAAATTGTGGTCTTGAAAGATTAACTGCAAAACAGTATGCGGCTGCTGAGCTGTACTTCTAATATCACCTCAGTCTTCTGTGGAACTATCAAGATGTATGCGTTCTTTATTTACAGTATTGCTAAATAACAGTTTGTCTAATTGCAGTAGTCATCCAAATCTAAAAGTATCAATTCTTTGCAACCAATATTTAATTTACTCATCTTTGTAATTTAGTTGCACTAATTGGAGTCTTTTTCTTTTACATTAGTTATTTTGATGTTTCCACAGTAAACCCTCTTCTTAACAATAACTTGTCTGAAAATGTTTTACATACCATTGTTACAAGCATCAAAGCTTGGCTCTCAGAAGAAGTTGGTCTAATGAAAGATATGACCTCACTCACGGCCAGATTAAGACATGCTGAAGCCCTAAACTGTCTCACGTTTAGGAGGCTCCATAGCATTGCCAAAAAGTATATTAATCCAACAGAAGGAACAATGAAAATAGGAATAATTAAGTTTTATATTTGCATATATACCAGTATATAGTTGACAATACAACTAAAAACTGGTAATCTCTTTGTATTTAGAGGTCCCTCATAATCTGATGTCCTGAACTGTATCTTATTTATCTTGTGCATAAATCTGACACTGACCTCACTCACTTTGTGTGTCTAACCAGCAAATAAGATGGAAAAATATGGAGAGTAAAAGCAAACTTTTTCTTTTTGTGTGTGTGAAATTTTAATGTTTGAAAATGCCTTTTATAGTGATGTCAACATGTAGTTGACTAGATGATTAACTGATTAGCCTAGGCTAATTGGTTAATCCTGTTGACTACTCACATTTCTTCCCCTCCCTTGCTGCCTCTGATAGAGGCAGCAAGGGAGGGAGAAGCAGGCTGGTTCCCCCAGCATCTCCTCGATGGTGCCACTTGCCCCAGGGGAAGCTACCACAAAGTAGCTCCTGTCTGGGGGGGGTCCAAGTTCCACATGGTCAGAGGCTGCTCCGCATCTCCTGGAAGAGCCTCTGTCTGCACTGAGCCTGGGCTCATCACAGGCAGAAGCTGCTTCGTAGTAGCAGCCTCTGTTTTTTGGGGAGCTTTGACTCCCTGTATACAAGGGCTGCTGCCACCCCACGCAACCGCCTCTATCAGAGGCAGCAATGCAGGGCAGTAGGCAGCTGGTCTGTGCTGGGAGCTGGTTTTTAAACTGGCTTCCCTTGCCAGCGAGCTTCTGCCAGGCACCCTGCGCTGCTGCCTCTGATATAGAGGCAGTAGTGTGGGGTAGCAGGGTGCTCCCCAAGAGGGGAGCTGGAGCACACTGGCTGTTGGCCCCACCCCGGGGACTGTTGAATAGTCAAGTAACCAATAAGAATTCATGTGGTTACTCAATTATTCTATTACCCAATATCAACATCCCTCCCATTTTATAGCACTTAGTCTGGTTCTCTTTTGACAGCACACTCAGTCACATAAACATCAACTGGAGGGGGAAAAAAAGCTGAAGAGGAAAATTCAGAGAACACTGTTTACAGGTGTTTTCTTCGCAATTAGCTTTTTGTAAACTCTTGTTTTCTGTTTAACAAAACCCAAATTAGCAGTGTCCCAGTAACTCCCCTTGGACAACTTTTGCTTGCTTTTTTTACAGGTAGACTACAAGGCAGATGAGTGGCTGATGAAGAACATGGACCCTCTGAATGACAATGTGGCTACCCTTTTGCATCAGTCTTCTGACAAATTTGTTGCAGAGCTTTGGAAGGATGGTAAGAGAATATACCGTATTTAAGTTCAGATTTCATTAGAATGTGAGGTGTCATCTTGTTTGGATGGGTTTCGTCTTTATACTCCTTTTACTGGTCTGTAGTTGAAAATAATAGCTGCTTTATCCTGATCAAACAGCCAAAACTACAAGCAGAGGGAGCTGGTTTGTTCCCTAGACCCTGAATTTAGTCCTGTGCGCATATACCATCTCTTAATTTAGCTGCTTTTTCATCGCCATATATTAACTATTACTGTGAGGGTTGTCTACACTATATGAAAGATTGATGCTGCAGCGGTCAATCTTCTGGGGTTCGATTTAATCGGTGCAGTAGAAACCCACTAAATCAAACTTAAAGGGACCCCCGTCAATGCTGGAACTCCTAGTCCTCGCAAGGAGTAAGGGAAGCTAATAGGAGCGTTTGCTCCGATTGACTTCCTACTATACGGATGGGGATTTAAGATACGTTGGAGTTGTGTATCTTATTTTGACCTTCCCATGTAGTTTAAACCAGGCCTGAGAGTCGTATCTGAAAGTCTTCATTGGAGTTAGATTCAGAGTTGCTATAAAGAGCAACAGGCAGTGCCACTTTTGGTAGTGCTGCTGCTTAACAATGTTTTCATGAAAACACATTGTATTAGGCTTTGTGTCAGTAATAGTGGGCCATATACCTATATCTTTTTCAAGCAAATTGCAATTATCTCATTAAAACACTTTAAGCAATATTATCCCCATGGACTTGACATTGCCATTTAGCTAATTATCCGCACATCAGATGAAGTATCATATTTCAGAATTCCCACTAAATAAGGAAGCACAGTTAACCATATAAACACTTTGCAAGAACAGAGATTTTTTTTTTTAAATATTTATTGGTATGTATTATGCTACACTTTCATTTTTGGGAGTAAACCATTGTCTGTTTTGAAACAGAAGACACCTAAGCAATATGGTCAGTACTGAGTTTCATATTTATCTATAGGCTGAAGAACACTTTTTGTAATTCAGCTACAGATGAAGTGGCTATATTAGCCAGAAATCTGTCGTCTTAAACTTTTTTCCTTTCAAATAAATCCACTTTCCCCTAAAAACATGTCAGTTCTAATATTCAGAACTTGAATCTAAAGATGACTTAAATTGCATGGAATATGTGTTGCCTAATTGCTTTTGTAGCACAATTTAAAGTTTGCTTGCGTTAAAATGTGTTCTGTGTACTAACTGAAGTGTCTTGTGTATCTGCTCTTCTGTCTTTCTGTTTTTGCTGTTTCTCTACCTTAGAGATTCAGAATATTCAAAGAGCATCTTTCTATGACAATATAACTGGTCTTCATGATGCACCAGGTGAATGTATATTAAATCATAGGTCTCCTAAAGGCAGGAGTGTACCTACAGGAAAACCGTTTTTGCTTGTAGGCTTGCACGATCTGTTCATTTCATGCTAAATTTAGATACCTCCATAAGGCAAGTGACTTTGAGTGCGTACCTATTTAATTGCAATTGCACACACATAACCTTTTAATCTGAAATCTTTATTACTGTATTTTAGTTTTATCTGAGATGCTTACTTGCTTCCCCTATAGAAAAATACTCTGATTGCTTCAGATATTTGAAATTACTTGTAAGCTTTTCAGTATTCTCATCTTTGTTCGCAGCCCAGTTTTTGAGAAAAATACTAAAGTATTTTAACACTTATGTGCTTAAAGTAATTTGACGTATAGCATTTATGTAAATATTCACACGTTCCACTTGGACAGTGGATTGCAAGGAACTCATTTCAAACCTCTAAACTTGCTTTCACTTTATAGTGCTCTATAATGCTGTTTTCTCTTTCTACAAATTCTCCCTCGATTTTTTTTTTTTTTTTTTTTTGAGGAATTGAGTGAATATTTGCAGTTTATCTTTATAAGGAAGTTCATCCAGAACACTTAATAGTACTTCCTACCCCTGAGAGCTTGTGAAAGTTAAACCAAAAACAAACAAAAACCCACTTACAATGGTACCCTTATGTTGAAGTTTTGCTTTACATTACTTCTCATTGTTTTCAATTTCCTTAAGTAAGACTAAATTTATGTTGTAGAGCAGTGTTTCTCAACCTTTTTTTTTTATAAAGTACCCCTTTAAAAAAATAGTAGTAAGTACCCCCAATATCTACAGTTTTCAGACACACAATTTTTTTCTATCATTTTGTTAAGCAACTTAATTGTAGCCAGGCGGCCGATGAAATTTTTGGGTGTAAAAAGTACAAAAGTAATAAAACGCTGTAAAACTTAAAACAAAAGTTCAGTTTTCTCCAAATTTCAGTTGTTGACACATCCCTTCAGACTTCTTTCTAAGGGTACTCATACCACTGGTTGAGAAACACTGTTGTAGAGTTTTCCAAGGCTACTGAAATGTTTACGCTACCACTGTAACGTTTCGTGAGTCATTTGACATTATTTTACCTGTGTGGCTTTTTTAAATAGTTTGAAGAACAGTCTTTTGTGTGTGTGTGTAGTTTTCAGGTATAACTAGATATCTAACTTGGGTTATAGAAACACAATTTTAATCCTTCAATTATCATAATCACACAAAATACAAGTTTGTGTGTTCAGTTGTTGCTGTTGTTCATTTGCACACAGTATCTGTCTAATATTTGAAAAACTGCTGGTTTCTTGCATATCCTGTTGTATGGCTAAAGAGATCTTTGAACCCCACTTCTGGTTTAGTGTGCATTTTGTTTTCAGCTAAACGTTTAGGACATAAGCCTCTATATGCATGTTTGCTCACATATAGGAGTAGTCCCATTGACTCTAGTGGAACTACTCAACTAAACCACATGCTTAATTTAAATAGCTAGCTGTAAAATTTGAGCTCTAGTTTCCACTTACTTTGTTTGCTTGTCACTGAGCTGCACTTTCTAAATGGTGACCATATTGTCCATACTCATTATGCCATAAACATTCAGATTCTACTTTCAACTTGAGCAATAGAACAGTGTAAGTGGTACTTGCAGAATGGAGAAGTCTATCCACCATGACCCGCAAACCTTTTTCAGAGTCACTGCTTCACAGGGTAATCGGCTGAACAGAAGTTCAGTGTGATGTTGTGGCCAAAACAGGGTAATGCAATCTTGAAATGCATAAATAGGAGCAGAGAGGTTATTTTACCTTTGTATTTTGCACTGATATTGGACTCTTCAGCCTATCAGTCAGAGGTTAGGGTGGCCAACAGCCTTTACTGGGCCCTGTGCATGGTCGGGTGGCTGGTTCCATGCCCCCCAGAAGGGGTGGGGTTCTCAGACAGAAGGGTGGAGCTGGGGACAAGTCTCCCCTAGGAAGCTCTTCAGTGCCACTTGGCATGCACCATCCAAGGCTCTGCCAGCAATTTAAAGGTCCTGGGACTCCAGCTGTTGCCACATCAGCTGTAGAGGCAGTGGCTGGAAGCCCTGGGCCCTTTTAAACAGCTGGGTAGCTGCCCCCACTCCCCCATCAGCAGGCCTGTCAGAGGTATAACATGATTCAGTGGCTGGAAGCTAAAGCTAGACAAATTCAGATAGGATAGAAGTGATAATTTTTTAACAAAGTAACTAGCCATTTTAATAATTAACCAGTGACCATGGTGGACTTGCTAATACTGGCAACTTTTTTTTTTTTTTAATTTTGCATGCTTTACTAAAAGATCAGCTCTAAAAATTATTTTGGTGAAGTTCTGTGGCCTGTGATCTACAGGAAGTCAAACAAGATGATCAGTGTTCCCATCTGAGCTTGGAATGTATGAACCTATGTAATATGAAAATGAGAAATTTGAAATAGATACAAAGTTTTATAAATGACAGTGTTTTATGAAATAACTACATAGAACCAATTCTGCACGCATTGTTTTGTTAAAACCTACATGTCTATTTTTAAATAGATTCATTCAGAGTCCAAGTACTTGTTTCTAAATGGTTAGCTTGGACTTGATGTTAGTTAAGAGTGCATACTATATGAGAGTTCAATAAGAAATGCCAGCTCCTAGCATTAAGGTATTGAGCTGCCTTTTTGGATGAGAAATAAAAATAAAAAGGGTGTCTAGAGTTAGTTCACTTTGGAAACTTAGCTTTTGAGTTACATTCAGACTTACACTCCATGAAGAAAAGGCTATAGCGATATCTAGGAGAAAGTTAAGATACTGAATGTTTTTTGAATTTTGTTCTCATCTGAAGTCTCTATTCTGATACTTTATTGCAATATTTGAACACTTTTATTAAATGCTGTGCAGTTCTTATACTTTTAAGCCTATTGCACATTTTGCTGAAGAATTTTGTGCAAGTTGACATAAAAACCTGGTAAAATAACTAAGGCCTTGCAAAACTCTGGTGTATTCATCTCCCCTTTCTTTCACTGAAAGCGTGCCCATATTTAGAGCAGCTGAAAGGAAATGTCTTTTCAGCTAGTCTCCAGTATACATCAGGGTTTTTATTTAATTATATCAATCTGTATAGATCATATATATCACTGGTCTCATTTAAGAGATGTGTAGAGTCCATGCAGTTCAGTTTCAGTTTTTCAGGTTTAAATTATTTTTCCTTACTTAAGAGTTTTTCAAATCATTCATAATCTGCAGTTTCCAAATAATTCTTTTTTGCTCATCAGTCAAAAAAGGTCACTTAAAATAAAGACAATGGCTTTATTGGTGCATATAGAACTTCGAAATAAAGAGCTGATGTTGTCAAAGCTACAATATTCTGCCATGTAATCCTGTGGCTTTCAATTCCACTGCTTCTGCATAGTGTTCCAAATACATGCTGTGACTGCCTTGTCTATTGATAGCATCTTCTACCATTTGTTACACAAAGCTTTTGCTGCTGCACTGTCACTCCTGTGTACTGCATATCTTGATCTGACTAATGTTAAGATCTGCTTTAATTTTATTTTCTTGTCATTTCCAGTGGACCGTATTGTGGGCCTAGATCAAGTTACTGGTATGACAGAGACTGCTTTTGGCTCTGCATACAAGACCAAGAAGGGCATGTTTCGTACTGTTGGGCAGCTGTACAAGGAATCTCTTACGAAACTCATGGCAACTCTCCGAAACACTAATCCCAACTTTGTTCGCTGCATCATTCCAAACCACGAGAAGAGGGTATGGGCTGAGCACAGTGTTATGATCTTAGTCACATTTGCACAGAAAATCACTGTCTGTTTTGGATGGAGACCTCATAAATTATGTTTACTGTATTCTCCTCACCAAACTAGCAGTGAATTTAAGATACTCATATAGGCAGCCTATCTCTTCTGTGTTCCATGTGTAGTCAAAGTCTTGAACAATTATAATAGCTATCCTTCCTTCATGTTTGTTCAGAGAATCAAGGTATTCTTTGTCTCCTTATCCAGGCTGGAAAACTGGATCCGCACCTGGTTTTAGATCAGCTTCGCTGTAATGGTGTCCTAGAAGGAATAAGGATTTGTCGACAGGGATTTCCAAACAGGATAGTGTTCCAGGAATTCAGACAGAGGTACCAGTATGAACAGCCTGGGTTCTACAATTATCTCTCTAGTTTAAACTTGAATGGAAATGGGGCGGGGAACACTCTTTAGGAGATCTGGGAGTGAGTTGAAGCTAACGTGTTAAAGGCAGGGTGTTTGTGATGCTTCCTATTTCCCCTTCCCAACTCTAGTCATCTTTCTTTTGCTATCTTTAGTCTCTTCCTGTGTGGCTACAAGCCATTCTCCATACAGGCACCAAGATGCAGACCTTTTAAAAGAACAGCAGAGACACTGTTTTTCCTGAAATGTCTTTAGAATGTGATTTTTATTTAATTTATTTATTTATATATATATATATATATATATATATATATATATATTGAAAATAAGATAGTGTCATTCAGATTACAGGCAGTCCCTGGGTTACATGGATCCGACTTACATCGGATCCCTACTTACAAACGGGGTGAGGCAACCCCGCACTGTCTGCTTCCCCCCAGCAGACCAGGGAGACGCGGAGCGGCTTTTCTCAGCAGACACCTCAGCTTGAGAATAAAGGACTGAGGGAAGTGAGGTGTGGGAGAATAAAACTGAGCTCTGGAGAAATGTTTGGCTAGAGTTTCCCCTACAATATGTACCAGTTCCAGCTTACATACAAATTCAACTTAAGAACAAACCTACAGTCCCTATCTTTTACGTAACCCGGGGACTGCCTGTATAGGAAGAAAAATGTTTTGTTTTGTTTTTTTTAATTTCTTTAAGTAGGAAGGTGAACAAGGGTTGGTCATGTTTTTGTCACTTTGCCCAGTGCTGTTAACCACTTTTGCATGTGAGTGCAAAGGCTCTATACTTTAGATAGGTTTTAATAAGAAAAGCCTGCTGACTATAATATGCAGACTATATTATAGGAATAGAGAAACTGAAATGATAATAAGAGTACATCTTGTCCTTTTGTGGCAAAACTGTAACACAGCACCAGAGCCCCATTTCTCAAAAATGACTGAGGAGTTTTGATACCTAAGCTACTTTTGAAAATGGAACTCAAACTTTTAAACTCTCCCCTGCCCCCACAGTCATGCGTGTTTTTTGTTTTTGTTTGTTTTTTAATCTTGCCTTTTGGTATAGCTTTCTTTTTCAGTGGTATACTTTTTTTTTTAAATGGACCATTTGAAATGAAAGACTGTCTAGAGAAACTTTTAGTCATCCTCTATTGCTCTTCCCCAGTGGGTTTGGATATTCAGAGCTTCCCAGGGTAAATGGCCTAGTTTGGTCTTTCTTCCAAAAATCAGTACTTTGAACATACAACTTTTGCGGGAGGAGGAAAGGGAAAGACTTCCCACACCTCTTTGTGTACTTTTGTGTTAGTTCTGAAACACTAGATATTCACAGGTATAAGATAGGGATGTAAAAGCCTCACCATTAAGGCCCAACTGCTACGATTTTAGCAGTTACAATGGTTACATTTTTAAAACCATTTTTACATCTCTAGTATAAGAATAAAGTATCTAAATGTCTAAAATGTCAGATTTCCTTGACTTGGCTTCTGGACATTAAGCTTCCTGCCTCCAAACAATATCTTCTCTCCAAACTGTACACATGGTAGTGATGGTTCACTTTTTGTCACAGGCTGCTGGGGGAAAATGTTGAGTCTGCCAGTTCCTTCTCCCTTTTTTTTGAGGCAAGTCTGACTTTAGAAATAAAGAGAAAATTGGTACCACTTTGCTAGTGTGCTAGTGGCGATTTATTACTGGGTCCAATGCTTTGTCCTTTACTTGACTTACAGATATGAGATCCTTACTCCTAATGCAATTCCTAAGGGTTTTATGGATGGCAAGCAGGCTTGTGAACGAATGGTAAGCGTTTAGTAATATTTAGATGTAAATCATTTAAGGTTGGCAGCCATGAGTGTGTGTGTGTGTTTCTTCTCTGTGGTAAATAAATAATTCGCCTCCCACTTAGATCAGAGCATTGGAGCTGGATCCCAACTTGTACAGAATTGGACAGAGTAAGATTTTTTTTCGAGCTGGTGTCTTGGCACATTTAGAAGAAGAACGGGATCTGAAAATCACAGACATCATCATCTTCTTCCAGGCTGTCTGCAGAGGATACCTGGCTAGAAAGTGAGTGAATGGGCAACTTAAGTGACCAGGTAGTAAGATTGTTTTTTTTTAAAGTCAAAACATAACCCTTTATTGTTCTAATACATAGATATTTATAAGAAGACTTAACCCAAAGAAGTGTGTTCATGGTGAATGGTACAATCTGCAGTACTAGTTGGTTTCAGGGCAGAGACTGTCAAATAACAAAAATAACACACTTTGCAAGCAGTGAAAGTAGTAACAACCCCCCTCGTATGTGTTGGGTTGGAAGATAAGAGTGAAGGACAGTGTGTATATAAGTGACAGATTTGCATTGCCAAGCTCCCTCCATCCCCTTCTGTCTGTGGAGACAGAGTACAGAATTGGAAGGAGGAGGGACACCCTGACATCAGTGCCCCCCTTCTCTCTCCCACACCCTGCACAGCAAGCAGGAAGCTCCTGGGAGGGCAGCTCCAAGGCAGAAGGCAGGAGCAGCATGACAGTGGGGGAGGGGCAACTGAAGTGCCAGCGCTTGAGAGCTTCCTGGCCAAACCAGTCAGGATCCCCTGTCAGGATCCACAGGTAGATCTTGGAGCCTCTGATCTACTAGTTGGTGACTGCTGTATTAGTGGTTTGAAATATTGAACCAATATTTGGTCAGCTGGTTTATTTTTGGTTCGCAAGAATAAGTGATGCGATCAATATGAAATTGAAATTTTATCTTCAGTACCATTGAATATCTTAATAGAGAGGTAGCCGTGTTAGTCTGGTCTTGCTAAAACAAAAGGAAAAACTATGTAGCACTTCAAAGACTAACAATATGGTTTATTAGGTGATGAGCTTTTGTGGGCCAGACCCACTTCCTCAGATCATATTCTGGAAGAGAATTGGCATGATCATATATACCAAAGGAATACAATGAACAATTGAATATCTTAATTACCGCTTGTATGGTGATGTATTGGTAGCTTTAAAAATGTAGGTTTTTGAAATAATAGCCTGGATAGGGCAGCAAAAACTCTCCTGCCTCACCAGTATGTCTCAGACCTAACTTGGAGGGACCCACCTCTAGGAATCAAGGGAGAATTCAGTCTCTGAGGCAGTTCATGGGACTTTGGGCACGGAGGGTTGGCTATCACAAGGGTTTTTGTAACGTGAATGCTGATCTCAGGTTTTAGCTTGATTCTTTAGACAAGGAATGATCACTCCTTCTGTTGCCTGTAGATTGAGTTAGCCACTGACAATGAAGCACGTAGTTTAAAAGTGTTCCGGAATGGACACCCTACCTACAAATATACTTTGTTTTCTCTTTCTGCCTTTAGGGCCTTTGCAAAGAAGCAGCAGCAGCTAAGCGCATTAAAAGTCCTGCAGAGGAATTGTGCAGCGTATCTGAAGCTAAGGCACTGGCAGTGGTGGAGAGTCTTCACAAAGGTCGGCTGCTTTGTCACTTTCCTTAGCTTGGGGTTTAGTAGGTGGCACATGAGGCTACACGTCTTCCTCCGTCCATACAGCTCACTTTCTGATTCCATTGCAGGTGAAGCCTCTTCTGCAGGTTACTCGACAGGAAGAAGAACTTCAGGCCAAGGATGAGGAGTTGCTGAAGGTGAAAGAAAAACAGACAAAAGTGGAGGCAGAACTAGAGGAGATGGAGAGGAAACATCAACAGGCAAGTTGTGCTACAAATCTGTCTTTCATAGTCAGACACTGACCTAGGTTCATGTGTGAACACCCTTTGACATCAGTGGGAGTTCTGTGGACAGAGGGCATCACAAAGCAAGTGACTAACACTCTTATGTTTGTAGTAAGATGAGGGCCTAAAACAAAAGCCCATGTAGCACAGGCCTGGTTTGAGGCCTGAGGCCTAGCTAACAATGGACAGCACTTGGCTAATATAAAGCAAAACTGGGGTGACCCTGCCTGACAACAATGAGACCAGACCACTTGTTGATTTCACTCCTTTACCTATGGATCCAAACCTGGCACATCATGCTGTTCCAGAACAGAGGGGCAGGGATTGGAATCTTTTTATTTTTAAACACAGAAAAATGTGATAACAGTCTGATTTTAAGTAATTTTTAGACCAGGAAACTTTCTGTAGACTCCTGTGTTGTGAGGAAACAGGAGTTTATGAAGTCTTTTGTTTCAAAATGGAACTGGATCAGAGTAATGATGAATATAAGCATGTCATATTGGACAGAAATGTTGTATGATGTCATAGATTAGTGTTTGTCTCACTTTTAAAATCTTAATTGTTCATTGTTCTGAAGACAAGAGTTAATATTGCAGAATCTGTAGAGCAGGAAGTAAAATGAATTTAAGTCCAGGGAAAATCATTCAAACCCAGATGAGAGTACAGGTTGGACCTCCCTGGTCTGGCACCTTCAGGACCTGACTGGCCCCAGAGGAAGGATTGTGCTGGACCAGGAGAGATCATTTCTACCCCACCCCCGCCCACTGCTGCTGGCCCTGTCCCCGGCGCTACTGCCCCACCGGGCTTCCTAGCTCCCTACCGCAGCCCATCTGAGCCATGCACTGGGCTTTCTGGCTCCCAGCCCCCGCTGCCAACCAGCTCAGCCATGTGCCTCCCCCCACGCATCACACAGGTTTCCTGGCTCTCCCTACCCCCGGGGGTGTGCTGGGACACTCTGGTGCTGGTTGTCAAAAATTCTGGTTTATAGAGGTGCAAGCTGTAGTGATTTCAGGAGAGTCAGAGGAAGTAGTGAATATCAAATTAGACTTGAGCTTGCTCTTAGAAATGGCAGTAAAACTGCAAAAGAGAATTTGCATAGCCTAAGTAGAGGAATCCTGTCCTAGAAAAAGAAAGCGAGAGTTCAACTTTGTGGGCAATGTCTTAAGCTCGTATGAAGTACCCAAAATAAGGAATGTGTACTAAGATGATGTATGCAGTGTAAAAAAAAAATAGAAAAGAGCTGCACGTTAGATAGCTGAGAAGAAATTCAGAGTGGAGGAACAGTTGACAAGAGGCTGGGCAGACTGATTGCAGAAACTAAGGTGTAAGACACACTGTCTACAAGTATTGAGAAGATGTAAATGTCTTTAATGTAAATTGTTTAAGATGACTTAGGTGAGAATAATTACAAGTAGTGAGTTAAAATTCAAATTAAAATAGGTTAGTCAGATTATCTTGGACCATTTCATCCTGGTAGACCAGATGGAGCTTCCCACTGAGGAGATATCACATGAATAACGAAAAACTGAACAGGACAAAGTTTTAGAAAATACCCCCTAAGAGAGAGTCTAGTACTGTGAGGTAGAGGGTGGACCAGATCAAGAATAGGCCTTTCACTTTTAACTTCTGTGACTTACCAGAGAAGGTTAGATGTTAGTTTTCAACTTCTTCTGTAAAATTTTATCATGTCTATGTTCTCATGTGATGTGTTGTGGTTATGTAGTAGAGAAGCTTGAGTGTTCATTTTTCTGGATCATTTGTAGATTTTAGAAGAAAAGAACATTCTTGCAGAGCAGCTTCAGGCAGAGACAGAGCTCTTTGCTGAAGCTGAGGAGATGAGAGCTCGTCTGGCGGCCAAGAAGCAGGAGTTAGAAGAAATTCTGCATGATCTGGAATCCAGGGTTGAGGAGGAAGAGGAAAGAAACCAAGTGTTGCAAAATGAAAAGAAAAAGATGCAGGCACATATTCAGGTACTTGTCTCAGTAAATGCAATTAGAAGACAGTGTGACCAGAATACTAAAATAATGAGGGTTAGTTTTATTGTTACTGCCAGTAACTTCACCTGGTGGGAATGAAAGGAATGGAGAAGGTTGCTCCTTTGGGACAAGTTGGGGGAGTGAAAAACAATATCCTAGCATCTTGGTTCCATGTTGGACAAATTCTGTGATGTTCACAGGTGTGAAAAGAGAGAGGAGTAGGTAAGGTTTGTAACATCATCCTTCTTGGAACAAATATGGATTTTCTCTGAGGATATGTATGCAGACTCAGAATAAAAAGGCTCTCATGTAAGTTGCACCCTGTGCAGGTGGAGAGTTGATGGCAGCATGGCTCTTGAGGGAGCTTTACAACCTTAAGTGATGTGGGGATTGGGAACTAACACCAGGGGATTGCCTCAGATGTGGAAATATAACTATTTCGTGCTTGTTCATGACCATAGAGAAATCTATTCACCAGATCTTACCAAAGCGTGCCAAGACAGTCTCTTGTTAACTTCAAGTTTCTCAGATTTTCTTTTGCACTCTCCTGGCTGCATTTTGGTGTGGTTTGTCTTGTGTGCCAGACTTGATGTGGGGACTCGTTTCAGGTGTAAAAGGAACCCCCCCGCCCATCTGAAGATCCTGACATTTTTTTTAAAATTTTCCATGTTCATCCTTAGACTGCCTAAGCTCTTAAGTTTTGTGGGAGAAAGTGGTTGAGAAAATACTGTAAATGAATGGAAAATAATGTAATGTTACCATGACGGCAACTGAAGTGTCAAAAAGTGGTGTTAATATCAGCTTATTCACATGTATATCTAGGTGTCCATGGCAGTCTCCAGAAACCCTCTTAGGAGTCTAGATCCTTTGAGGTCCAGCAATCTCCTTTCACTGTTTCTGTTGCTGCATCTTTTTACCCACCTTCCCCATCCACCTATCTACATTTGTGTCTCTGAAGTAGCATTTCTGCTATGCCCCCGTGACAAATGTTACATGATTGCTTGTGTGCGGTGCTCTCTGGGGAAGCTTTGATATCAATTTAGCCTAATATAATGGGGGATGTAAAAAGACATGTGTGAGATTTAAAAAAAATAAATAAAGTGCAATGTTATGGCTGTCATTTCACAGTCCAAGTGATTTGCATTCCTCCTGGGAGCCATATATTCTGCCACATTGTGTGCCTCTATTAAAGTTAATATACCATACAGCAGTGTAGAATGTGTTGGAAAGCAGACATTGAACTTTCTGTAAATCTATAATTGAGATTTACAGTTACAGCTTTGTACTCATGTAGTGCATCCGATCATGACTGTTTAATGTAAAGTTGCATTATACTACGCTAAGGCTCCTATAGTTGAAGCCACTTTTCATTGGTAGTGCTTTATTCTAGAAAGTGAGGGGCCCCTTCAGAAATAGCAAGCCGTATTGTGCTTTCATTGATGTGAAGTAGGTGGGGAATATGGAAACCACGGTGCAGTTGTACTTGCTTTCTTAGGACCTAGAAGAGCAACTTGATGAGGAAGAGGGAGCTCGGCAGAAGTTGCAACTTGAAAAGGTAACTGCTGAAGCTAAAATTAAGAAGATGGAAGAAGAGATCCTACTTCTAGAGGACCAAAATTCCAAATTTTTGAAGGTGAGAAACCTGTATGTGATGTAAGTAAAACCCTTCCTGTTAGAAGAAAATGTTGGGTTTCAGTGGACACTTCAGGCTTTCTGATAGGGTCAATACGTTTTTCAATGTATTCTCATTCCTTCTAAGACTGCCTTTTGGGGGCAGATCTGAGTTAGGGCTGTAAACTATTTAAAAAGTAACTGGTTAAACATAATTTAACCAGTTAACTGTGTGGAGCAGTCCACCACAATGCAGGCAGGGAGCCATGCCTGCCTCACTGCACTGCGGGCAGAGAGATGCTCCAGCCTGGTCAGGCCGCCAGTTAATGGTAAGCATCATCCCTAGCCTGGACTACTGCTGCCTTTCCTACAGACTGACTGAAAAATACAAAGTTTTTAGTAAGAATCTTTGGGAGTATTTATCATACCTACATTCATGCGCTGCTCAAGAACAATCTCTCGATATCTATCTATATCTATCTATGGCCTAAATTGTCAACAATGGCTTATGGTTTCGAGTGCCCCAATTTTTCAGTACCCAACTTGAGGCATCTTTATGGGAGCTCCAATTTCAAGTATGTTTTTTTTCTCAGCACTTTCAGAAAAGTGTAGAGCACGTACTACCTAAATATGTATCTGGCATGGCATCCCAAATCAGCAATCACAGTTAAAAATGAGGTCTTTCATTATTTGGTAACTATTGGAACTGATTAGTAATGCTAACTTGTAAGCAGTTGAACTAAAGCTTGTACAAAAATGTATGATTTCTATATAGAATTCCTACATTCACTCTTTATTGGTGCCTCAGAGCATTTTCTGTACTCTAACAGTCAATATATATATATTTTTTTATCAACTAGGAAAAGAAACTAATGGAGGATAGAATTGCTGAGTGCACTTCTCAGCTGGCTGAAGAAGAAGAAAAAGCCAAAAACTTGGCCAAACTCAAGAACAAACAGGAAATGATGATCACTGATTTGGAAGGTTAAAGATCTTTTTGAATATGCATTCTAACAACTTAGCACGTGTGATAGAAAGTTAATAGGTCACTTACAGTAAACTGTAGAACCCCTGTTTTATAAACTGATTAGGAATTGAGGAGTTTATAACATTGAACATCTCAAGATTAGAGTGGATACAGTGCTTAAGTTGTAGTATGGCATACTTGATCATTTTGTCTTTCAAACCACTACAGATCAAATTCCAGTTCATTGAAGGCTTTGAAATGTGAATGAATGTTGACTTGTTCTTCATCAGCATCACTTTTTTTAACTGGTTTTTTTTCCCGTGGGGAGCAGTGGTTGTGTAATATGGTCATTCATAAAATTGAGGTTCTTCATTTTGGCTATTGGAAATCATTCATGAAGAACCAAGTCTAAATAACTTTTGCTTGTCTTGATACTCCGTTTATCTAAAATGGTTCCCTTTCTGTTCTTGACACTTGTTTTATATATAATGCTTTTATAAGAAATACCATAAAATGTTTTCTAAGCAGTGACTTACCGAGTCAACTTTGTGTAATCCTCTCTTGTATTTGATTATACAAAACAGCTTCTAGATGTAAAATATCTGGCTATTGTGCAACTTTAACATGGCACTTAATGAATGTGCAAAATTTAAAGTCTGCGTTGCTCTCTGCACCCAAATTTGGAAATGATTTCTCCCCATCTGTACTATGGGCAGCTTTGCTACATATTTTACAGCTGACCTGATCATGCAAGAATTGCAATGTTTGAATCTTCTCCAGTTGGGCAAAAATGGGACTAATATGGCTAGCAGCTGACTTTTTTTTGTGCCAAGTTGGAGATACTCAGAGGCCTTAGGAGGGACATGAGTTTACTAATAACTCAGCAGAAAAGAATGCTTGTTTAAACGTGACAGTAAATCAATTTTGGCCATTGGTGGATCATAGGGGGCACTACAAGGACCATTTTTTACAGTGGAAAGCTAAAGTTGATGTGCAGTATGCGCTCTTGTCTCCCTTGCCCAAGGAAAGTGTAGCTGTTTCCTTTCAGTAAATAGCCTATAGTCTCTCCTTGTTAGAGCAATACTACAGATTTAAGAAGGCTAATATAATTCTGATGACTCTAGGTTCCCTCACCACAAAATGGGTGTCACTTAAACACTTCAGACAGAGTCTGTTTCCATTCTTTGTAGTCCAGTGATATAGTCATCTTGTAGCACAGTCCTTGGAGTTCCTTCCTATCTGAATTCCTTAAACCACATTGTTCGCTTGTTTAGTATTTTGGCCCTCCCCCTCCCTGCCATGGAGGACCCTTCATTCTGAGTGTCACTTCTCAAAGTCAGCAGCAGGGAAGTGACTTAAGGATCCCAAGATGCTGCAATATTGCATGAAATCACTGAGAGGTTTTTCTAAATGGAAAATCCCTAGTCGCTGTGCTTCTTGCCACAGAGGTTTGTAAGTTGTTGCTCTGCGCATTCTGTTCATATCATGACCTCTTCCTGCCTCTGTCATTGGGCCAGACCATGGAGTGGGGTCTGATGTAGTCAATGGCTAAATAGGGTGATGCAACAGTATAAGGAAAGGGTTGCTATCCATAGAAGGATGGCATAGAATGGGGAGATAAGGATTTTGAGCTCCATAAGAGAGGGGATTTTTCAATCTCTAAACTGTGTCTCCCAATTGAATACTCGACTGAATTAACCAAATCTTTATGGAAGCAGAGCTCCCCCCAGAAAAACCTTCAAGGGCCTTTCTAATGTGTTTCTGAAGCAGTGTCCACAGGCTTTGTTTTACTGTGTGTCTATCATTTCAAGCTAGCAACTTGCCATAGCAATCAGCTCTATCTGCAGAAGCACAACTCCTGTAATTGCCAGAACTTACTTGGGCTCCACTGCTTCCTTTTTGTTGCTCCATAACTTGTCTGGAGGCAAAATATTTCTTCTGACTTGGAACCACAGCGTTGTCCTTTGGACACTGCGGCTGCATGGGTGTTAAGGCAGGTTTGGGATTCAAATCAGAAATGCCTTTACAGCAGTGAAGTTCACTATTTTCTGAGGATTTTTGAACACCAATGATCTTTCCTTATTCCTGGAGGGTGTCCCTCCTTGTTTCACAGTTCATTGCAGAAGGGTCTTAGAGACAGCTTGCTCATCTCATGATAGTAAACCAGGCTTCTCACAGCTGCCTGGAAAATCTATCAGCTTTATTGTCATAGAGCATCTATCCCGTCACATGGGTTTAGTCATGCCCTGCCCCAAGAAAATCAATCTCTGAGCTCTCATGTCTGCTCAGGGGGATCCCTGTAGTGGGCAAAAAGTGAAGCATTTGAAAGAGAATGAATAAAATAATACCTTGGTGCAGCTCACCATCCTACAGCAAGATGGAGTACTAAGATGTCTTGATAGCAACTTGGGGAGAGCACCTGAGACTTCTGAGGTCTTCCGTGAGTTGAGAGAGACTCTTTGACTAGCACAAGCACTAACACTCAGCAGGGCAGAGTCAGCCTGGTTGGAGAGCCTTCAAATGCTTAATCTGATCCTACAGTTCAACCTAGCATCTCTAAAAGCAGTCTTATTAGTCCTGGTTCAGCATTATCTTGCTATATTCAGTTGTTCAATTTTCATCACATGGTCCAGGGCAAGAAGTACTCAAGTAAAAGAGCAAATATCATAGTTAACTCCTCTTGGAAAAAATCTAGGTTGGCTTACAGTTCCTTTCAAGGTCCAAACCTCATTCCTCGCTGCTTTAAGCGTGTTTGTGGATGGGAAGATAATGATCAGCACAACTAGTTTCTGTGGTAGTTTTCAAAAGTGACTAAGTCTCACTGACTGGGCTCCAAATTGACATAAGAGTTTAAGAAATCTGAGATGGTTTTCACAAAGCAGCACTGCTTTGGCCTGCTGTTCCAAAAGCAACACATACCATCTTTTGACCTCCTGTGATCAGCTGACTTGAATTTCCTGGATCTTGGATGCATTTTGTTGATCACCTTCTCCAGCAGGGCTGTGGAAATTTCAGTAATCTTGCATCTGATCCTGTTCCTGGTTGTCCTTCAGGGCAAGATTGTCCTTTTGTTATGACTTTGAGAAGGAATGCTGAAAGGACTTGAAGTCCCTCAGAAGTCTATCAAGAACAGTGTCACTTGGGTGATCCTACCCTATTCATTGCATTCAAAGGACCTTAAAACATTAATTGGAAAATGGCTCAAAGCTGGCATTCAGGAAGTGCACAGACTAGTAGAGACCCCTTGCCCAGGTAGTCAAAACCCACTCCAGTCCCCATATTGTCAGAGGAGGAGGAAGCATCAGTAGTGGCTAAGCCTTGTGTATGTGGTGCTCTCCAAACATTCACGGAAGTAAGTCTAGGATGAGCACACGGGCTTTGGCTTCTGACTTCGGAATGAAGTTCTGTCAGAGCTTTTTCTGGAAATTTGAAAAAGGGAGAAAATATTTCTCTCCTCCGCACCTCCGACAGGTGATTATAGGGCCCTGAAGTTCATGTCCACTTTTGTCCTTTTCAAGTGTTTCCGGTAGTTCTAAAGTTAAAGACCAGACAGCCTGTTGTTCTTTGTGATGTCTACAACAAACTTTAATTATATTTGCCTGAAAACTCAACAGAGTGCTAACCAAGAGGAACTTGGGAATGGGACCAAAAGAATATATTATTTCCCCAGCGTAGGGAAGTAGACTAGTCTAACGACATATTACTAATCAGAAATGAAACTGGAAATGGAGAAGCACCAAAATTCTCCTACCTGATTGTTCCAGAGAAAAGGGAAAAAGCTAGGCGGTCTGCTGTCTTGACCTTTATGCAAAGCAGACTTTTACAGAAAGAGAATTAAAATTATCCTTGTACAGGTGCTAAAAATTAATAGTTTTATCATTCAGTTGTCTTCAATAAAATTGCTAGTTGTAGGATTTTTGCCATCTTTTTATACAACGTGCTGAAAGAATTCTACTGAATATCTTTTCATCCTTCTAAAGAGCGACTGAAAAAGGAAGAGAAGACCCGTCAAGAACTGGAAAAAGCTAAAAGAAAGCTTGATGGCGAAACAACAGACCTACAGGACCAAATAGCTGAGCTGCAAGCTCAGATTGAAGAGCTAAAGATCCAACTAGCCAAAAAAGAAGAGGAGCTGCAGGCTGCTCTTGCCAGGTAGAGACTGTTGGGGCTTGTGGTTGGGTAAAATCAGTGGGATTTTCTCAGATTTACTTTTCATCCATTTACAAGATTATACTGATTAAGTTTGGAAGTAGGGAAAGCTAGTACAGCGTGAGTTACTGATTTTTATTTTGAGTCTGCAGCAGTTTCCTATCTAAGTTGCTCCTGTATTACAGACTAACTGTAAAGCCAGGAAAGCATTAAAAGCTGCAAATTGGTTCTTTCTTTACACCTATGGCATGTCTACACAGCCTGTAGCAGTGAGCCCTTCAGCCCAGGCTAACACGCCTGGGGTTGACACGAGCACTCGAAGAATAGTTCTGTAGACAGCTCGATGGTAAGCATCAGAGACAGAGCTCTGTTCTGAGCTGCAGCTTCATTATGCAGACGTACCCCAAGGCACCTCTGGATTGCCAGGGGAGCATAAAGGGGCCTTAGTGTAAATGAGAATCTAGCCTTGCCAGTATGTTTCTCTTTACTACAAACTGCAAAAGAGGAAGATGTTTTGCATTTTTGATATCATTACTCTGCAAAAGAACCTTTAACTTACCAACCCACGTCACTTTAAACCGATTGCAATTGGCACATTCCAGTTCAGTATCAAGAGAGCAAAACAGTGTAATCATAAGTCTCATAGACTTTAAGGTCAGAAGGGACCATTATGATCATCTAGTCTGACCCCCTGCACAGTGCAGCCAGTGGCTTTGCCATTCCTTAGGAAATGTTCATGAGTTTGCATGTTTTCTCTGATACTGTGTAAAATTCTGCACAACAAGAAATTGGCTTGGGGAGTGCCTGTCTGTGTGTGACGTTAAAAAACATTGGTTTTGAGGTGGCTGACTACATTCTAAATTTAACTTCTGATTATTGATATGGGTTCTGGAGCACCAAAATGTACTCCGGCTCCATTGTTCTACCAAACAATCAGGTTAAAAATAAATCTGTTTTGCCCAAGTGGATGAATTGTTTTAAAATCTCTCAATTTCCCATTCAGTTGCCTATGAGATTGAACGTGGCAGAAGAGCTGGTATGGAACAGCTTTCTCCCCTTCCAGGCTGTTGGGCCTTCAAAATCAACTTTCTGCTGGCTCTCCCCACTGAAGTGACTATTTAAAATAATCTTGATGTTTTGGTGAAGTTTCTTACCAAAAATTCCTATCTTAGTCACAGTAACGCAGCTCCCCCTCAATACATTTTTAATAGTCTGTAACTTTAAAAACAATGAGCAGTTCCATGGCACCTTAGAGACTAACATATTACACATGAAAGCTCATGATATCAATATATTTGTTAGTCTCTAAGGTGCCACAGAACTGTTAAAATGTAGTGTGTAATATTGATTGTTTTTATGACTCATAATTTAGAAGTCTTAGTATACTGATTGAGAGATGAATTCGAGGGGGAATTTAGAATAGGTTGGAGGATTGGACATAAGGTAACTTTAATGCCCAACATCCCTAAACAGTGTGTCTCTTAATAGAGGAACCAGTCTCAGTACAGAAAACGTGTTTGATTAAAGGGGCCTTTTGATTTTTGATGTTATAAGTAACATCTGTTTGGCCCTTAATTCCAATTCCACTATGAGAACTGATGGCCAATAAGTTTTATTACATCTTAGCTTTTTTTTTTTGCCCATGCCTTATCCTATGCTCGTATTTAACAGAGGTGATGAAGAAGCTGTTCAGAAAAACAATGCACTGAAAGTAATACGAGAGCTACAAGCTCAGATTGCAGAGCTCCAGGAAGACCTAGAATCTGAGAAGGCATCACGCAACAAGGCTGAAAAACAGAAGAGAGACCTAAGCGAGGAGCTGGAGGCATTGAAGACTGAGCTGGAAGATACCTTGGATACCACTGCAGCACAGCAAGAATTGAGGTGGGGTGATGTGTACATTTAAGACCACAATAATGAAACATTTAAAGAGAAAAAAGTTACATGAAATATCTTTATGAAATAACCTTAGCTTGAAGCTAATTTCAGTAAAGATTTTTGGCTTTAATATTTTTCCATTATAGCTCTTACCAGCTGACAATTGCAGAGTGTTCTACTAAAACCCTAAGTACTCTTTGAGGAAGGAAAACATGAATTGCAAAAAATTCAGATGGGAAACTGAGAGGTGAAGTGACTTGTCAAGGTCCTACAGTGAGTCTGGTAGACCTGGAAATACAATCCAGGTCTATCAACTCTAGTTCATTAATTGTGAAACCAATTCTTTGTTTTCCCCTCCCCTCCCTCTCTCTCCCCCCTATCACAGATGTGAATTGTGAAAACTGCTGTATTGTGCTGCTGGGGAAACAACTCGAACACTTCATGTAGATAGCAGGAGACTAAAGTTCAAAAAGAAAATTGATGGAAATGAGGCATAAACTAGTCTGTAAAATGTTGAGCTTTAATAATATATAGTAAACATCAGAGTTATGAACACCAGAGTGGTGAAATGACCAGTCAACCATATGCCTCATTTGGAACTGAAAGTACACAATCAGGCAACAGGAGAGACAAAAAAAATTGTAGTACTGTAACAGAAAACTACCAAAAAATTGGAAAACAGCATGTTTCTTCTGTACAGTAAAGTTTCAAATCTGTTAAGTGTATGTTCAGCTGTAGACTTTTGGAAGAACAACTGTAGTGTTTTGTTCGGAGTTATGAACAACTTCCATTCTCAAGGTATTTGTAACTGAGGTTCCACTGTATTCCGATGCTTTTTCCAGAACAAAACGTGAACAGGAAGTGGCTGAACTGAAGAAAGCTATTGAAGAAGAAACCAAGAATCACGAAGCTCAAATACAGGAAATCAGACAAAGACATGCTACCGCCCTGGAGGAGCTTTCTGAACAACTTGAACAGGCCAAAAGGGTGAGAGCCAAATACACTTCTGTCAAATACCATCACTCTTCTCCCTTTGTCCCTAGAGCTGTTACAAAATAACAGGAAGCTAGAATCCTAGCTCAGATACCAACCAGTTGATCATTCCCAAGGTCCATCTGAAATCTCCCTGACAAACTTGGAAGTGACACAATTAGGGTCCGTCTAGACTACATGCCTCTGATGACAGAGGCATGTAGATTAGGCTACCCGGCATAGGAAAAAGAAGCGGCGCTTTAAATAATCGCCGCATAATTTAAATTAAAATGGCTGCCGCGCTGAGCCCCCACGAGGCATAATGGGGTGGACAACAAATGCCTTTGATGTTGACCACAGAGCGTCCAGTCTAGCGCACTGAGCCGACAAACAGCTGATCTGCTCAGCGCGGCAGCCATTTTAATTGAAATGAAGCGGCGATTATTAAAATCGCCGCTTCATTTTCCTATGCCGGGTATCCTAATCTACATGCCTCTGGCGACAGAGGCATGTAGTCTAGACATATCCTTAGAGACAGTCTATTGTACTAGGTGGTATTAGCTGCATACAAGGTACAACAGTCTGCAAGCTCATTTGAGACACACTTCTCAGAATGTATACAATGCAGACAGACTATTTTCAGAGAAAGTGATGGTAATTTGGGGCCTAGAAAAAAATCCTATTTGGCTAAATTAAGGTATTGTAGATGCTTCCATGTACAATTCTGACAATGTGCTTGAGTTGTGACCCAAATATCCCTTTTGCTCTGGTCCTAGATGTCTTTAATTCAAGCTGCCAAATTGCACAGTGGTGACTGATAATATTTGATATGGGATTGTTTGTAACTTCTTATAGGAGAAGGTGTGGCTAATGTAAAAGCCCAGGTCCTCTTTATATGATTCAAATGACTGGACAGTGAGCTAGACAAAGAAATTAGGTGGGGAGGGGGTCCTAATTAGTTGGGAGGAGGGCAATGCAGATGACTTACCTCTGCATCCCCCCTTTGGGAGCGAGGCCTTGAGCATTGTCTGTCTGACCTATTTACGGTGACTTCAGATACTCAAGGTATGTCTACACTTCACCATTATTCCAGAATAACGGCCATTACTCCAGAAAAACAATACTAGAGTGCGTGCGTGCCCATGTGTGCTCCACTGCTGCTATGTTGAAATAGCTCTTCACCAGGGCCATTCTAAAGTTATTCCTCCCCGAGTCTCCTGGGGCTCTAAATCAAAATAGCGCATCCACATTAGGGGAGTTTGCCTCATACTCATTTTGAGGCTTTCCTGTAGTATGGATACTGTGTTTTGAAGTAAGCTATTCCAAAATAACCTTGCAGTGTAGATGTACCCTCAGATGGGTTAAATAAGTGGCTTTCACAGCCATGAGTGTGCTGGTTCTTAGCTGAAGCTCTGTGAAACTTGTGACCACAGGAAAAACCTTGCATGGGGTTTGAGGGACAAAAACCAACCAGAGCCCTTTCTGGAAGTGGGGGATGATCTTTGCTAATCTTGTTAGTGTGCATTTAGGTTCTTTTATCAGTGTAGCATGTTCTCGCTAACTCTTTCTTATTAAGACTAAAGCAAAAGGAAAAAATATGTAGCACTTTAAAGACTAACAAGATAGTTTATTAGGTGATGAGCTTTCGTGGGCCAGACTCACTTTTTCAGATCATATTCTGAAAGAGAATTGGCATGACCATATATAACAAAGGAATACAATGAAGAAAGTGAACACATTATAGATTAACAAATCAGATTTTAGAACAGAAGGTGGGGTGAGGGAGAGGAAAGGAGGAAATAACTTATTGCAAGTCAATGAGTGGCTAATCTGGAGTTACTAGGACTATATCAATAGATGGGGAAGCTGTCTTTGTAACGTGTAAGGTAATTAGCGTCTTTATTTAGCCACGTTCGTAACGTCTCAAATTTGAGCATGAATGAAAGTTCTGAAGTTTCTCTCTCTAAACTGGTGTTAGTTTCTTTGAAGTAAGATGCATGTTGTCAGGTCTTCAAGGGAATGCCCAGGTAGATTAAAATGTAGACCAACAGGTTTTTCTTTGTGAAAGATGTCAGATCTCTGATTTGTGTGCCTTGATTCTTTGGCGAATTGACTGAGTAGTCTGTCCAATATACATTGCAGGGACACTGCTGACATATGATGGCATAAATCACGTTGCTGGATGAATAGGAATATGAATCCTTGATCATATAACTGACATGGTTAGGTCCAGTGATTGCGTCAGAGTAGATATATGGACAAAGTTGCAATGGGGTTTGTTGCAAGGGAAAGTTCCAGAGTTAGTATTGATGTGGTATATCCTGTGGTTGTTAGTAAGTATCTTCCTGAGGTATAACTATAGCTCTCCTAAAGACAACCACCTAACCTCAGGAAGATACTTACTAACAACCACAGGGCACATCACATCAATACTAACCTTGGAACTTTTGTAGGAAAGTGCCTGATGGAGAATCACGTGAAGTGCTAAAACTTTTGTTTTCTCTTTCGCAGTTCAAAGCAAATCTTGAAAAGAACAAGCAAGGCCTTGAGACTGACAACAAGGAACTAGCCTGCGAGGTGAAGGTATTGCAGCAGGTCAAAGCGGAGTCTGAGCACAAGAGAAAGAAGCTAGATGCTCAGGTACAGGAACTATTTGCCAAAGTGTCAGAAGGAGAGAGGATGAGGGCAGAGCTGGCAGAAAAGGCTAACAAACTGCAGGTAAGGCACTTTTACCCTTACCCCCCTTCTTTCTTTTTTTTCTTTTTCTTTCTCTCTCTCCACTCTGCTCATCTGAGGAAGTGGGTTTTTCCCATAAACACTCATGCTACAGGACTACTCCTTGTTTTTGCAGGTAAGATTGACAATGATGACTTAATCATAGAATCCTAGGGCTGGAAGATGCCTCAGGAGGTCGAGTCCAGCCCCCCCTTCTCTGGCATGCTCTTACAACCACAAAATCCTACTCTAATTGGCAAATGAGCAGGGAATTAACATCAGGCATGTGGAGAAGTGACTGTAGAACACAGATAAACTTTTAAAACATTGAACATTTTAGTCTTATATCATCTGCTATAATCAAGGACTCTGCAAAACCATATCTCACAATGACTGAGCTAGATGTGCATAGTATGTGGTCAGTGTGAAACCTGAATCTACAAATCCACTCCTTGAATGATCCTGCTTAGTCACAGGTGTTGTTGACGTTACTAGTAGAGGCCAAAATTATTTAGCTTATTTCTTCTTTTTAAATCCAGATATGGAATTTCTCCTGATCAAACTCTGCAGTAACATGGAAATTATATGAATAATGTGAAAAGCTTGTACAGCATACAAGAGAAGTTCACATAAATATAAGGAAAATAATCTAAGACCATTGTTAGGGATTTCCTACATGTTAAAAATATGAAATGTTTTACCAGTATAAAACTTTAACCTTATCCCAATAGTTGCAGGTACAACTTTAACTTTTTAATATATATTGCTGCAATATCATTAGCAGCTGATTGCTAAACCACACACTTGACATTACCCCTTGCAGAATGATTGTAAACATAGCTGCTGATTCACATTTGCAAAAAGCTCCATCAAACAGTTGGTTTGGGCTGTATCTGGGAGGCCAGTTTTGCTTCTGCTGGACAGTAAGAGTTAAGTCCAAAGCAAATGTGTCTGTAGTGAAAGTACTTAGTTGCCAGGATTTCAAGTCTGGCTTATCACAACTAGTCAGTGGGGAGCCCCAGCATGTCCTTGTTGCCCCTGAGTACAGGTGACATCAGGGAAGCAGTGTGCTGCTCCTATCCCCAGTGCTGGCTCCACAGCTCCCATTGGCTGGGAACCACAGCCAATGGGCGCTGCAGGAAGGGGTTACTGGAGAGAGCTGAGAGGGAGGGCATCTATCATGCAGAGCTACCTTACCTTCTCTGCCTAGGGGTCAAACATGGCAGCTGCTTCTGGGAGCAGTGCAGGAAGCCTTCCTTAGATCTGGTGCGCCATTGGCCAGCAACCATCTGAGGTAAATGCACCTTCCCTCTCCTAAACTCCCTACCAGGCCCTGCACCCACACTCCAGTCTCCCACACCCCAGAGCCCGCACCCTCGCCTGGAGCCCCCTCCTACACTCTGAACCCCTCCTTCCTGCCTTCACCCCATAGCAAAGGGAAGAAATGGTCTTTGAGAGAGAAGCTTCCAAGCAATTTACGGCTCTCGCTACAAAATCTAGTGCCTGAGTTTGTTGTAATTGTTTCAGAACCAGTAGAATTCAGGGTCGTCTCTATTTAGTAAATTAACCTAAACTTTCTCAATGGTGAGTGGCTCCATTTCACCCTGTCAAACTCCCAAGCAATCCTTAAGTAGCCCCCAGTAGGCTGTGTTAGAGTAGAACATCCTGGAAATAACATGACAGATGGCAGGGATCACATCCAACCAGGGAGGTTGCAATCTCTGCTGTCACTTGGGAATCTATGGAACTAGGCAGGCCCCAGAAAGCAGAGTTGTAATGGAAATACCACTTAAAATATTAATAGCAATCGTACTACAAGTAAAATACGAACACCACAGTGGTTGTAGGTAGGGATGTAGAAAATTGATTAAAATGTAACAGTTAAAAATCCTAGCGGTTACACGCACTGCAGGCTCTGCAGTATACAGCTGCTGTGTCACAGCGCAGATGGCTTCTCGGGATTGGGGCCAGCATCCAGGAGCCAGTACACCCTGGGAGCTGACTTTATACTATAAGTTATCCTGCAGAGTCCACAGTGCGGGGTGACAGCTGGCTCCCTAGGAGTGGGAGCTAGGGTGTAACCATAACAGAAACCAATAAGTGGATGCTTGTTAACTTTTTAAACAGTTCCACTGCTAAGCCCACAACTAGGGATGTAAAAGTGTAAAGCAAGTAAGCTTTAAACACTACATCTCAAATGCAATCACTACATTTTTAAGTTGAATGTCAAACTTAGCTAAATTTAGCTTAAAATTGTACTTTGGGGACATCTTTGTGCTAGAGCTCTCATTCCCTTAGCTTTCATGCTATTTTGAGTGTTATGGTCTTCTGCACCCACAGCTCCCAACAGAATACAGCTTCTGCAGCAGACCACTGCTCGGTGTTACCTTTCGATCTCTTGCTTTGCAGAATGAGTTGGACAATGTCTCAAGCCTCCTGGAGGAAGCCGAGAAGAAAGGCATAAAATTTGCCAAAGATGCAGCAGGTCTGGAGTCTCAGCTTCAAGATACACAGGTATGTTTTCAGTTGTAGTAAGAACCCGGTTTTTAACACTGAGTGTGTGTTCATCCATAGAAACATTCAGCTGCAGAACTTAAACTCTCTAGGTCTCTGTCTCTTCTTCCAGCAACGCTCAGAGCCCCTCTAGGAGGCTTTGTAAGGGACCCTTGTACTCACATTTGTTTAGCTTTTGGAATGGGGGATGGATTGATCTCACAATCCCTTTGTTACCCTCCTATTGGTAACTTTCCCCAGGGTCAGCAGTCCTTGACCTATGCAAATAATCACTGCACTAGCTTGGATGAGACGCAGCACACTGAAATGTGCACTTCATTGCTGACTGGCCAGCTGCAGTGGGAACTCTAGTTCAAAGAGAATTCTCCAGCCCCAAAGGAGTTATTTTGGAGAAGTCCAATGATCTGTTATGCAGGTGCTCAAACTAGATGATCATCACAGAGATCCCTTCTAGCCTTCAGATCTACGAAAAAAGCCTGATTTTTTTTTTTTAAAGACAAACTAGAGTTGCTACTTGTAGGCTTTGCTGAGCCAGTAAGTAAACCAGGCTCTTGAGGCACGTATAAGGCATAAAGGAGAATCTGTCTCTCTCTCTCCTCCTAACCCCTCCCCTCCACTCTAATCCTTGTGGGTATGTCTACACTACAAAGTTAGTTCGAACTAACTTAGTTCGAATTAGTTAATTCGAACTAAGCTAGTTCGAACTAACGCATCTAGAACTAAAAACTAGTTCGAACTAGCGTTTTGCTAGTTCGAACTAGTAAGTCCACATTGAGTGGACTCTGAACAGGGCTTAAGGATGGCCGGAAGCAGTGCTGGCAGGGCATAAAAGGAGGACTTAGAGCATGGAGATGCTGTCTCAGGCTAGCCGAGGGCTGCGCTTAAAGGGTCCCGACCCCCACCCCGGACACACAGTTCTCAGGGGTGCCCCGCTTGCAAAGAAGTTCTGGCTTGGAGTGCCCTGAGTGCCCACACTGGGCACATCACACCACTCGGCCATCAGCCCGGCTGCACTTGCCGCAGGCTGCCATCTGGGGAGAGGGAGTAATTGGGGGGCTGCAGGAGAGCTTCCACCCTCAGAAGCCCACAGAGCCAGCCCAGTCCTCCCCATTGGGGGCTCGTACCCCATTCCTCCCTCACCTCCTTCCACTTACCCTTCCCTAGCCCCCCTTCTTATTGATGTACAAAATAAAGATAACGTTTCTTCCAACATTGACTCTGTCTTTATTGAAAAAAACTGGGGGAGACTGGGAAAAGGAGGTGGGAGAGGGGAAGAGAAAGGCTGGGAGAGGGGAGGGCAACTAACATGATCAGGGGTTGGGAACAGGTCCCAGATGAAGAAAGGCTACAGAGACTGGGACTGTTCAGCTTAGAAAAGAGGAGACGGAGGGGGGACAGGATAGAGGTCTCTAAAAGCAGGGGTTGGGTGGAGAGGGTGCATTCATAAAAGTTCTTCCTGAGTTCCCATAAAGAAGGACTAGAGGACACCAAAGGAAAGGACTGGGTAGCAGGCTTGAAACTAGTAAGAGAAAGTTGTTGTTCTTGACAAAGCAAATAGTTAACCTGTGGAACTCCTTGCTGCAGGAGGCTGTGAAGGCTACAACTAGAACAGAGTTTAAAGGGAAGTGAGATAAAGTGATGGAGGTTGGGTCAATGGAGTCCTATTAGCCAGAGGGTAGGAGTGGTGTCCCTGCCCAAAGTTTGTGGAAGGCTGGAGAGGGATGGCACGAGACAAATGGCTTGGTTATTGTCTTCGGTCCATCCCCTCCAGGGTCCCTAGGGTTGGCCGCTGTCGGCAGACAGGCTACTGGGCTAGATGGACCTTTGGTCTGACCCAGTACGGCCATTGTAAGCTCAGGGCTCAGTGTCGGGGGTCTCAGTGGACCCCCTTGATTTTCATGCACACCTGGTCCTGGGTGGCCAGGCTGGCAGCTCTCCTGCCCTAGACGGCCACTTTCCTGTGCCTAGTGCGGAGATCGTGGACGAGGTCCACGATGTCCGCACTAGCCCAGGAAGGTGCCCGCCTCTTGCGGTCCAGGGCAAGCTCCCGGGAGCCGCCAGCCTGGTCCCGGCAAGAGGGGGTGGGCTGGGGGGCATCGGGTGGGTGGCTCTGTGCCGTGCCAGGTGCAGGGTCTGCTAGCTGGGTGCTGGCAGGCTTGCACCTGGCACGGGCACCGTAGCCAGCCCGTGCCCCTTTAAGGGGTCCGGGGCTGGGAGGGGGGCATAGAGTTTCCCTGTTGTTGGCCAGAGTGGCCACCAGGGAAACCTGGGGAGGGCTAGCCTCCCACTAGTTCGAACTAAAGGGCTACACAGCCCTTAGTTCGAACTAGCTAGTTCGAACTAGGCGTTAGTCCTCGTAAAATGAGGTTTACCTAGTTCGAACTAAGCGCTCCGCTAGTTCGATTCAAATTCGAACTAGCGGAGCGCTAGTGTAGCACCTATTAAAGTTAGTTCGAACTAACGTCCGTTAGTTCGAACTAACTTTGTAGTGTAGACATACCCTGTCCTAGTAATTTGAGATCTTAAAATGACGTCGTCCTAATGTGTGTTTTTTGGGGTAATGTATACATACACCATGAAAGGCGATGGGCATTCTTTGCACCCATTGTCCAGAAAGTTTGTTCACATTTCATTTTCTCCTGGAAACATATACTTTAACTTTTAAATAATTAAAATTAGACTTGAAATTTTGAGGTGAATTGGGCAAGGGAGGGCCCCGACACATTTCATAAATTTGAATTTTAAAATTAACAAAACGTTAAGATCATAGAATTTTGGGGAGTTTTCTTTCTTTCCTTTCCTGTCTCTTTCCTCTCCTGTTGTTCTCGTCCCATGGACAAATTATTGATGCAAATCATCAGCTGGTGAAAATGGTCGTAATTTAAGGAATAAAATTGCATAGTCTCTGTAATGGAGAATTGTGCTGCTCTTCTAGATTTCTGAACATCTCACCAAAATAATTAAGAAAAACTTTTTCTTTAGAATCTGAACTTTCAAAAAACCTTTATCAGAAATCCATCATAACGGTAAGTAGTCATGGGCCTTGGAGACAACGTGTGAAGTGCTGTTAAAAATAAAAAACTAGATGAAACTGAAAATTGAAATGATCAGTTGTAATTGGAGTGAAACTTAAGGAAATTAACTGACTCTGTGACCTGGAAAAGGTCAGAAATGATGTGTCAAGTTGCCAATGACAGAATTTGTTAGCCAAGACCAGAGACAGAGGAATTTCAAACAAAACAAGATAAGAGGGCACCATCATAGTGGATTGTCTTAAGTAAGATTTAAACAAGAATGAACATTTTATGTAAATAAAACATCCACAGTTGCATTTTTCAACCCCATATGAGATCAGTAAGTGCTTAGGTTTCGCTCTGTGGTAATAGGAAGACCTTTCCTGCAGCGGCACACTTCTAGAATTCTCCCTGTGGAGTGCCTTGCACCTTCCTCTGAAGTGCCAGGGATTTGCCACTGGTAGATGCAGGACTACAGACACAAGTGGCCTGACCCAGTGGGGCCATGCCTTTAAGGCCATCTGATGTCAGGAAACTTTTCTCCTCTACCCCAGCTATTTCCTGGCCTTCCCATGGCATTTATGAAGGTATGGTTACGATGTCAGAGGGCAGGTGGCTTTACTAGACTATTATGATGCTTCACAGACAAGGTCTAAGACAGTCTGTTTCCTCACTTAGAATCCTAGAACTGGAAGGGACCCCGAGAGGTCATTGAGTCCAGTCCCTGCCCTCTTGGCAAGGCCAAGCACCATCTAGATCATCCCTGACAAGTGTCTAACCCGCTCTCAAATATCTCCAGAGATGTAGATGCCACAACTTCCCTGTGCAATTTATTCCAGTGTTTAATCACCCTGACAGTTAAGAAGTTTTTCCAACCTAAACCTCCCTTGCTGCAGTTTAAGTCCATTGCTTCTTGTCCTATCCTCAGAAGCCAAGGAGAACAATTTTTCTCTTCCTTGTGACACCCTTTTAGATGCTTGAAAACTGCTATCATGTCCCCTCTGTCTTCTCCTTTCCAAACTAAACAAGACCAATTCTTTCAGTCTTCCTTCATAGATCATGTTCTCTAGGTCTTTCATCATTTTTGTTGCTTTTCTCTGGACCCTCTCCCATTTCTCCACATCTTTCTTGAAATGTGGTGTCCAGAACTAGACACAATATTCCAGTTGAGGCCTAATCCGTGCAGAGTAGAGTGGAAGAATAACTTGTGTTTTGCTCACAACGCTCCTGTTAATGCATCCCAGAATCATGTTTGCTTCTTATGAAATGTTGTCACATTGTTGACTCCTGTTTAGCTTGTGGTTCTCCATGACCCCTAGATCCTTTTCAGCAGTACTCCTTCCTAGATAATCACTTCCCGTTCTGTAGGGGTGTGTCTAGACTACAGGCATTTTTTGAAAGTGTTCTTTTTTTCAAAAAATCTTTACCTGCGACTAGGCTGCCACGTTCTGTCGACAGTAAATCAAAAGAACGCAGCGGTTTTGTCGAACGTGGAAAATCTCGTTTTACGAGGAAGAATGCCTTTTTTTTCCCCCCGAAAGTGCTCTTTGGAAAAAAGGCGCTATGTAATGCAAACTGTGCTTCTTTTTGAAAGAGAGCATCCAGACTGCCTGGGTGCTCTCTTTCGGAAAAAGCGGCTTGTTTTTCGAAAGGACTGATTGTAGTGTAGATGCTTTTTTTCTAAAGAGGCTTTTTGGAAAGTATCTTTTGAAAAAGGCGTGTAGTTTAGATGTAGCCTGTGTGAAACTGACTGTTCCTTCCTAAGTGGAATATTTTGCATTTGTCCTTATTAAACTTCATCCAGTTTACCTCAGACCATTTCTTTAGTTTGTCCAGGTCATTTTGAATTTTGACCCTATTCTTCAAAGCACTTGCAACCACTCCCGACATGGTATCATCTGCAGACTTCGTAATTGTACTCTCTGCCATCATCCAAACTATTGATGAAGATATTGAACAGAACCCCATTTGTTATGCCCTTCCAGAATGGTTAACAGTCCAAAATCATTCTCACAGAGTAGTTATCTAGCCAGTTTTGCACCCACCTTATTGTAGCCCCATCTTGGTTGTATGTCCCTAGTTTATCAATAAGGTGGTTGTGAGACCATGTCAAATGCCTTACTAAATACCATGTCCACTGCTTCTCCCTTATCCACAATGCTTGATATCCTGTCAAACTTTTTGAATGACTGGCCTAGCTCTCATTAACCACCAGAGCTTAGAAGTCCTGCAGGCTTCCATTGTGCCCCTAGTGGAGTTGGTTCCCACTTCGCAGAACTAAGCAATTTCTCAGGATTCTCATCTTTTTAGGTCCCAGTTGTTAGTCAGTTTTGCTGTTCAGAAAAATGTGTTTGTTTTTTTTCAATATGAAAAGAAATATAGGCGTAAAAAGGACAACACAAATGACCCTTCCCCCACAAGGGAAGCAGTCAGTTCTGATGGAAATTTATTATAGATGCAATGATATTCTAGCAGGTGCTGGGTACTGCCAACTAAGCAGCATAATCAGAACTTGCAATTTTAAAACAGTTCTCCTTTTATCTCCTGTACCTTTTTTTTCCTGTTGGGAAGATGGCTTAGTTCTGCATACCACTGTGTATTAAGTTGTACCAATTTAAGATGACCTTTTGGTCATGAGACGAGCATTTAATTAACTTCTTGGAGATGTGAGTGATGGACCTGATATTAGCAAATGAGAGAGATATTGAATACCTTCAGATCAAACAGGTTGTGTGTGTTATATTTTCCTATTCCTTTCAACCCTAACCTGTTCCTCCCCCACCTCCCAGGAAACACAGGAATTGTTAAATACAGTATTGGAGGGCAGCTCAGTGTAAGGCCAAATGTAACTAGTGCCAGCAAAAGGTGAAATTCAAGATAAATTATTTTCTTACCAACAGGAGCTTCTTCAGGAGGAAACCAGACAGAAATTGAACTTAAGCAGTAGGATTAGGCAGCTGGAGGAAGAAAAGAACAACCTTCAGGAACAGCAGGAAGAGGAGGAGGAGGCCAGAAAGAACTTGGAAAAACAGATGATTGCCCTACAGTCACAGGTATGAAGCTATTGGAAATAGCTTTAGTATGGCCCATTAATTCTGTATTACTGCCTGACAGAGGCTATATTTCGTTCTCAGTTGGGGCAGAAATTAAGCTGAGTTGTGTTTTGAATATTTTCACTGGTCTTTCTCCACTGAGGTGTTATAAATATTTTGTAATAGCAGTGACATTTCAGTGCCTAAATTAGGCAGATTTAACTGTCATATTCTATAAAGCTTCAAATCTTTAATACATTGTTCTATTATCATTTTGTTTGTACCTTGCATAATAAGAAATAGCTGGTTTTGTTCTTGTGGGTTTCCCCAGTGTAATACCCAATGTTACTTTCTTTGTCTCATGTTTGCATAACTGCATTTTTATTGTATCCTGTTAATAGCTGTGATCAATAAGAAATTATAAGAAACCACTTTATTGTCTTCTGTAAAACTTAGCTGGCTGATGCCAAGAAGAAGGTAGATGATGACTTAGGAACCATTGACGGTTTGGAGGAAAATAAGAAGAAATTACTAAAGGATATGGAGGCTGTGAGCCAGCGTCTAGAGGAGAAGGCAATGGCTTATGATAAACTGGAAAAGACAAAGAATCGTTTGCAGCAGGAGCTGGATGACTTGATGGTAGATCTGGATCATCAGCGCCAAATTGTCTCCAACTTGGAGAAAAAACAGAAGAAGTTTGATCAGGTACTTTAACTTCTGACATCTCACTTCTGCTTTCAGCACCAAGGCTATGACTACTTTGCAAAATTATGTTGCACTAAGTTACATCAGAATAGTGATAGAAATGTAGCTGTGTTAGTCTGGTGTAGCTGAAACAAAATGCAGGACTAACAAGATGCTTTATTAGATGATGAGCTTTTGTGGGCCAGACCCACTTCCTCAGATCAAATAGTGGAAGAAAATAGTCACAACCATATATACCAAAGGATACAATTTAAAAAAAAGTGAACACACATGAAAAGGACAAATCACATTTCGGAACAGAAGGGGGATGCGGGGGTGGGGAAGGTGGAGGAAAGGAAGGTAAATGTCTGAGAGCTAATGGTATTAGAGGTGATAATTGGGGAAGCTGTCTTTGTAATGGGTAAGATAGATAGTGTCTTTGTTGAGACCGACACGTAGAGTGTCGAATTTTAGCATGAATGACAGTTCAGAGGATTCCCTTTCAAGTGCAGATTTAAAAGGCTTCTGGAGCAGGATGCAGGTAATTAAGTCATTGAGACAGTGTCCTTTCTGGTTGAAATGGCAAGAAACTGTTTTTTCTTTGTGATCCTGTCTAATATCTGTTTTGTGGGCATTGATCCTTTGGCAAAGTGTCTGAGACGTTTGTCCAGTGTACATAGCAGATGGACACTTTTGGCACATGATAGCATAAATTATATTTCTGGATGCGCAGGAATATGTATTCTTGATCTTATAACTCACTTGGTTAGGCCCAATAATGGTATCAGCAGGATGAATATGTGGACAAAGCTGGCAACGGGGTTTTTTGCAAGGGAAGGTACCAGGGTTGGTATTAGTGTGGTATGTCCTGTGGTTGTTGGTAAGAATCATCTTGAGGTTAGGTGGTTGTCTATAGGAGACTATGGGTCTGTCTCCCAGAGCTTCTTGGAGTTTAGTATCCTGTTCCAGTATAGGCTGTAGTTTATTGATAATGTGTTGGACAGGTTTAAGTTGGGGGCTGTAGGTGATAAGTGGTGTTCTATTATTGGTTTTCTTGGGTCTGTCTTGTAGTAGATGGTTTCTAGGTATTCGTCTGGCTCTTTCAATTTGCTTTTTTATTTCTCCGGGTGGGTAGTTGAGGTTTATAAATGCTTGGTAGAGATCCTGAAGTTTCTGGTCTCTGTCTGTGGGATTAGAGCAGATGCGGTTGTATCGAAGGGCTTGGCTATAGATGATGGATCGTATGGTGTGTGCTGGATGGGAGCTGGAAGCATGTAGGTAACTGTATGAGTCAGTGGGTTTCCTGTAGAGGGTGGTGTCTAATTTTCCATTGTTGATTTGTACTGTGGTGTCCAGGAAATGGATCTCTCATGTAGAATGGTCCAGGCTGAGGTTAATGGTGGGGTGTAGGTTGTTGAAATCTCTGTGGAATGTCTCCAGTGTTTCTTGCCCATGCGTCCAGATCATAAAGATGTCATCGATGTAGCGTAAGTAGAGAAGGGGTAAAAGGGGACGGGAGTTGAGGAAACGTTGTTCTAGGTCAGCCATAAAGATATTAGCATACTGTGGGGCCATGCATGTACCCATGGCTGTGCCACTGATCTGGAGGTATAAGTTGTTCTCAAACTGGTTACATCAGCATATTGTTGTCAGTTATTACATCACCGGTGTATGTCTGCACTTTTGATCCATTTTGGCAGTGAGAGTCCTCCCCAGTAGAACTCGTGTGAACTGGTCTGAAAGTTTGGGGCATTGAGGGCTTCTGAAAGCCAGCAACAGTCAGTGTAAGCAATATGTGTTTGCACGAACACTGCCTCAACCCAACTATAGCACTATAGGTGCCTTGCCCTCTTGCAGTTGGAGTTGGTCAGTGCAACAAACAAGTTATGTTGGTGGTAGTGAAACTTTGTTTGGACAAGTTTAGGTTGACATAAGCTGTTTTGTGCTGACCTCATGCCATATAGACCAGGGCAAAGAAATGTATGTCTGTAAAGCCTTAGTTATGTGTTAACCACCCTTACAGACTTTTTAAGAGAGATGTTTACTTGGAAACATGATATTTTATGTGGACTTGATTGGCTGTTGCAATATTGGCTTTTCTCAAGGGACAACTTTTGTAATAGCTTCTGAGAGCCAAGCACTTACATGGTGCTTCATGTCTTCGTTGGATGGAACTTGTGAAAAAGCTAAATTTATTTTTTAGTAAGCGCTTCTAGCCATGCTAGAGTCTGGCTTGATTTTAACTGTCTTGGAGGACCCTGATGGATTTTGTGAGAAGGGACATGAAGACTGAAGGACTATAAAACTGAGGTTCTGAGCTGGTGCACAGAACATGGATAGAAGCTCCTTTTCAAGCTGCTGTGTTTTGGATGATGGTCCCTATTTTATCTCATGCCGAAGCCTCTTGACTGAGAGGTGACACTGTGGGCAGAATAATAAGTGCACCAGGTCACCGGAGAGCCTTAACCTGGTCATTGACATTTCAGTGAGTTAAGTGTTCTTCTGACAGAATTTAAGATTTGTCTTTGAAACCTAGATTGACTTTTTCAGATGCTGGCAGAAGAAAAGAACATTTCTGCTCGCTATGCAGAGGAGCGGGACCGGGCAGAGGCAGAGGCTAGAGAGAAGGAGACCAAGGCACTCTCTCTTGCTCGAGCTTTGGAAGAAGCCCTGGAGGCTAAAGAAGAATTTGAAAGGCAGAATAAGCAGTTGCGTGCAGACATGGAGGACTTAATGAGCTCCAAAGATGATGTGGGCAAAAATGTAAGTATTTTTCCACCTCTCTCTGTTGGGCTGCCTTCCACGAAGGAGATGAAGTAGGAAAGCCCATTTGTACAGGGCAAATAAGACTAGGTAGTAGAACTTGCAAGTCTGAAACATTGACGTTTAAGAGTTGTACCTTTTAAAATGCCTGAAGAACTTAATTACTCTGGCAACTAATCAGTATTCACCAGTGCCAGGCATCTCTGCAACATTCACAGACTAGGTAGGGAGGAGACACAGACCAAATGATAGATTGTTAACTTCTGCTACTTTAAAAACAGGCTAGCTCTGTTTTCTTTGGGATACTCGGAATTGCTGACTCTGCAGTTGGTAGTTTCCTCCTGTTTATCAGACAGATCGGCTGTATCTAGACTGGCAAGTTTTTCCACAAAAGCAGCTGCTTTTGCGGAAAAACTTGCCAGCTGTCTACACTGGCCGCTTGAATTTCCGCAAGAACACTGACTTCCTACTGTCTGAAATCAGTGCTTCTTGCGGAAATACTATGCTGCTCCCGTTCGGGCAAAAGTCCTTTTGCGCAAAAGGGCCAGTGTAGACAGCTCAGATTTGTTTTGTGCAAAAAAGCCCCGATCACAAAAATGGGGATCGGGGCTTTTTTGCGGAAAAGCGCGTCTGGATTGGCACGGACGCTTTTCCACAAAAAGTGGTTTTACGGAAAAGCGTCCGTGCCAATCTAGACGCTCTTTTTCGCAAATGTTTTTAACGGAAAACTTTTCCATTAAAAGCATTTGCGGAAAATCATGCCAGTCTAGACGTAGCCGTCAAGTCTGACACTGTCTGCATAGACTTCACGTCTGGGTTGTTCTTAATACAGGTTTAGTGTCTTAATTATTCTGGTTTAGTGTAGGACAACCACAGAATTAAATCAGTGTGAACGAAGGATTCAGTGTCATTGTTCTCATACAATTACTGTTGTCAGAATAACAAAGATGGTGTCTGCTTTGTACTTGTGTTTTTAGGTCCATGAACTAGAAAAGTCCAAGCGAACCTTAGAGCAACAAGTTGAAGAGATGAGGACTCAGCTGGAAGAACTGGAAGATGAGCTGCAGGCCACAGAAGATGCCAAACTTCGCCTGGAAGTGAACATGCAAGCTATGAAGGCTCAGTTTGAGAGAGACCTGCAGGCCAGAGATGAGCAGAATGAAGAGAAGAAGAGGATGCTGGTTAAACAGGTATTCTGAACTAAGCATGGCTTGGAACGCAACTGTAGGAAACAAAGAACACGGCTAATTGAATTATCACCCAAAAGATGGACTGTCCCTCAAGGCTTGTATGATGTTTCTATTATCACGTAGTGGTTAAGCACTGATCTTTACATGTTCTGCAGGACAGTTTAGCACAAGACTTCTGACACGTATAGTGTGTTTTGATTTGAATTTCGTAAGGGAGCACTTTCTACTTAGCTGTTCTTTCCATTTGAACTACCTTTTAAAACAGTGACTGGAAACATCTTTATGAACGTAAAACTAACAGGTCACTTGCAAAAATACAGTTTTTGGTGTGATCACAGTAAAATGTGCAGTGCATGTGTTCCTTCTCCTGTTGTGTAGCAGTCGTTGCTATCTGGATTTATTCCAAGTAAATTGTGTGATGTAGTGCTTGGATTTTCAGAGTTGGACCATTCCTGCTGACATAGCTATGGTAGATAATCCACAAAATGCACTACTTCTCTAATGAAAACTGGTAAAGGGTCACAGGATTGCCAGCCCCTAACATTCAGCTATCCTGACATGGCCCAAAATATTGAGATGGCTTGAAAGTCACGAGACTTTAAAGAAGTTTTAAAAAGCCAGGAGAGGGATCATGTGAGGATTACCTGTTGCATTCCCTCCCTCTGGGACACATGGCATTGGCCACTGTCGGCTGACAGGATACTGTGCTAGACGGACCATTGGCCTGACCCAGTTTGGTCATTCTTATGTCATCTAACGTAAGAGGCTTTTGATTTCATCCTCCAGAACCATGAGGACTAGACTCTTGCTATTTTTCCTTTAAAATTAAAGCAGTCCCATAATCGCTTGGCTCAAGACTTGAGTGTCAAATAGCCTCAAACTCTTGATAAAATTGGGTGAGTTGGCAACGCTCTGATTCCAGCTTCTATGAACATGTTATAAACAATGGACATAAAGGTGTTTGGGTTTTTTTAAAGCTCCATGTACCTCAGTGCAGTAGGAGTACAAATTGCTGTATATCTACTGGATAAGAGCCTTGACAGTCTAATAAAATAGTAATTACATTTGATTCAGTATACAGCAAAATTAAATTTGTGTGTTTCCTTTCACTAGCCTCTGTGTAACAACCAAGTTTTCTGGCTCGACTTGAACATTGTTCCATAATTTGTTAATCTCTTTTGGCTTCCTGTTGGCTCGTTGCTTAGACATTTGATACGACTTAAATTGCTCTTCATTTTTGCTTTGAAGACTTATGGTTGGGATACAATGTCTTACTGTATGTGGTGGTGACGTGATGTGTCTGAAGTAACCATTTAATTATAATAAGGTATTAAAGATGTGGAGGTTATTCTATTGTTTTGAGTAAGAGCCATTTAATAAGCTGAAATACTAGCTTCTGCACTGAAGAGTGAAGGTAGAGACAAGTACTTCTCAGAAAGTTGATCCTGAAGCCGTCAAATAGATGAAACTATTTTAGTCCATGGGATGTTTAGCATCTGAATTTTCAGTCGTACTGCAGAAATTCCCTGAGTGTCACCTTTTGCTTTGAGATTTATGCTAAGATTTCCATAAGTTCCCTCACTTACCTGTTGTACTACTGTCAACTGGATAGTGATCAAGAGCTGAACTTTCCTCATGCCACCCTTGTGTTGTTACCAACGCCTTTCTTGGTTCTTACCCTTCTTAGATTCAGTCCAAAATCATGAGTTTTCCCATTTCATCCATTCCTGTAACACAGCCTCTCAAACTGTAATTTCACAGGTGCGGGAGCTTGAAGCCGAACTGGAGGATGAGCGCAAACAAAAGGCTCTTGCTGTGGCTTCCAAGAAAAAAATGGAGATGGATCTCAAAGATCTTGAGGCTCAGATAGAAGCTGCAAACAAGGCTCGAGACGAGGCAATCAAACAGCTGCGCAAACTCCAGGTGCGTGAAGCCAGTCCATGCACGAATGTGGCATGTCTCTTGCTTTAGAGTGCGGCTTTGGTCAAGTTCCTTCCAGTCCAACAGTGAGAATAGCTCCCTAGTCTCTTGTCCTGGGAGACCGCTTCCTGTCTGTATTTCAGTTCCTGGGTGTGTTTGCCAGTGAACTGGCTAAAATTGCCTTGCTTCAGCATTTGTATGAAGGACTCAGTTGAATACTAGGTGAAAGCTCCTCTCCTCTCCCTCCTCCCTCCCCCCCTTAGGACCTCACAAAGCAACAAGGTCAAAGTAAATGCTAACTGAGCAATCGCTCAAACGTATGTTTGGATGTTCAAAGGGGGGCTTGTCACACTGCCGATGAAGGTTGCTCGACATGTCTCATTATACTGTCCTGTTTTGAACTGCTTATCACTTGGACACACTATATAACTGTTTGGGCAGAAATTTTCCAGGCTGGGTGTCTCAAGCTGAGCCATTTTGGGGGAAATTTCAGATGAAATTGTTCAGTCATTTCCAGAAATAAGACTACAGGCTGTACCTCCAAAAACTGACATTCTCTGAAATGGCAACATCCATCATCTGGCAGGACCACAGATGCTCCTAGACCAGAGAGCTGGGAGCCTAAGGGCAGGAGGGTTGGCTGGGGCAATAGGGTCAGCAGCCCAGCTGGGGGCAGTGCAAGACCAGAGCTGGAACCCCTCTAGCCGCCTGTGGCAGTGCAAGGCTGGGCCGGAGTCCCCCGGCAGCATGTGGGGGTGCGGAGCTGCAGCACCATTACTGTCCCTGGGAGTGTGGGGCTCCAGCCAGAGTCCCTCAGTAACATGGGGCCAGAATCCCCTGGCAGCTTCCTGGAGGGTGGGGCTGGAGCCCCGCAGCAGCCCCTGGATGCATGGGGTTGGAGCCCCATAGCAGGAGCTGGAGCCTCTGCTACCCAGGAAGCCGGCAGCAGCCGGGCAAGCAGCCCAGACAGGTTAGGGATGGGGGAGGTTGAGACAAGATGCCTGCTGGTGTGGGCAGCCTGCCAGCAGCAGCTTATGGGGGTTTGGGAGCTGGTGGCAGGAGACCTCCCCGGTCTGGCAAATTTTCTCTTTCCGGGCTGGTGAGGTCCAACCTGTAGGAGAAGAACCAGAGTTTGCCCATGCTTGGTTGGTTTGGTCTGGCTTGGTTTTCTGTGTGTTGTTTTTAATCTTTGTGAAGCTCTAGTGCCCTCATTCTATGGGTCAGGGTTTGGAGGAGGGAGGGCAGACAGCACCTTTTTGTTAGGGATGTGCCTTTTCCATCCCGGTGAAAATCTGCCCAAATTTGGCCAAAAATTAAACTCTTCACGCATCACAGTTCTCACATGCTCAGTAGAGGCTAGCTGGAGCCTCACAGCTAAATTCCCCGAAGATTCTGTCCATACTAGCTTGTTCCTTTCAGGAGCACAAGGGGTAGAAACAGGACTTCCTCTGCAACTGTAGTTCCCAGCTGCTTCATGCTGTGCTGGGTCCAGGTCCAGGCACCAGAACGGAGAGCAAGTCGCCTGTCTTTCCTGTGCTCTGTGCTGCCTGCTGCACCCACGCACTGTGGAGGAGGAAGCTGCCTGAACTAATACAGAGGGGACAGTTGTCAGACTGGTGGGAGGAGAAGACCATAGGAGCTGGTTGAGGGGGGACAGGACTGGGACCCAATAGAGTGGAGAAGGGGAAAGGGAAATGGCTCTAGCTCTGACAGAGCCAAGGTGTGGGAGCAGAGACGAGACCGGAGACTGGCTGGGTGGAGAGGTGGGTGGGGTAACACACTGGCTAAAGAGAGGACTCGGAGCTAGTCAGAGCAGGGAATATGGGCTGTGGGGAAGGCAGTGCAGATGAAGAGGAATGGAGATGAGATGGGCATGGAAAAGCTGTAGCTTAGTCGTCAGTTACACACTAACCTGCATGTGCATAAGGGGTCCAGATGACTTCAGTTCTGGTAACTGAGTGACTTTCAACCTTAATGTCAAGTATCAGAGGGGTAGCCGTGTTAGTCTGAATCTGCAAAAGCGATGAGGAGTCCTATGGTACCTTATAGACTAACTGAAGTGTAGGAGCATAAGCTTTCGTGGGCAAAGACCCACTTCGTCAGATGCATGTCCTTCATGTTCTTTCATGTATTTTTATTTGTAATATAGCTATAGACTTCTAATCTCTGAGCATTTTGTGCACGGCTCCAGAGTACTGAGGAAGCATGAAGTTCAACCATTGGTTCTACTGTCAGACATAACTTTCTTGCCTGAGTACTTCCTAATTTCAGACCCCCAAGCATATAAAGTTTTGACATCTCAGGTTTTTATGTGACAAACAAGTAGAGGACAGCATCGAAGTTGAACTAGTGGGGCAAGCCAAATGTGAAGTTCCATACCCTATTGTGTTGCTGTGGATTCTTTTAGGTATATCCAAACTAAGTAGTCCTCTGGCTTGCAGATTTTTGGCTTCCATCAGTTTAGTACAACAGGTTTTCTTAAAGGAAATTGACATTTGAGTCGAGCAAAGATTATGGAAAATATTATCAGAAGCTAGTAGCTGTAATGCTCAGAACATTACATTTAGCAAAATATAGTTTTGAAAGGAGTCTGAATATGTGAGGTACAAATGGATCTGTTCATGCAGCTATATCCTTAAGACAATATTCTGTTACAATGTTCATTATACAGTTTCTCCATCAATTTAGGTACCTACAGGTACCTACATCAAAACCTTTCCCTCCAAGCCATCGCAGCATGAGATCTCAATAAGATTCATGCCATTTTTATCATCCAAGCTTACTGAGGGTTTTTTCTGTAGCCCTGTCTGTCTTGATTAAAACTAAACCTGAGAAGTTGGATAGAATCCAGTGAAGGAGTAAAACACCGACAATGTTCATGTTTTGGGGTTACAATGAAAATTGATTTACAACTCAGTAACTAGAACTATCACCCTACGGTGGGCGTGTCTTCTCATTTACTAAATGCTGAACTCTCAAAGGGGCTAAAACTTTTCTCTAGTGGGTGATGATTTTTCCTTCTCTTAAATTCCAGGCTCAGATGAAAGACTATCAGCGGGAGCTGGAAGAGGCCCGTGCATCCAGAGATGAGATCTTTGCTCAGTCCAAGGAGAACGAAAAGAAGCTGAAAGGCCTTGAAGCAGAAATACTACAGCTCCAAGAGGTATGAGTTAGTTCCATGGTGCCTTTTGTGAGCAGCACATAGGTTCATGTTCTGTACACTTGTCTCTGATTGAAGGTGCTTGAAAATTCAGTGTGTCAGTACTCTGAATAGAGAATTGGCTAGGCAAATGCATAGGACACTCTTAATGCCCTGTTACTTGGATACAGAAAATGCACTAATGCAGCATCGTAGAACAGATGTGAAGTTTTTCCTGATGCTGGTTTGCTAACTGCTAAGTTGTTGGGGGCCATAGAGAACCTAAAGTTTTTTCATCTAGCTTTCGTTTTGCCATGGTTGTCTGCTTAGTGTAACCTCTGGCAAACAAAGACTCTTTGTAGCTTTGTAAATGACTATTTAGGGGCTATTAACAAGCTTCAAAAATTACGACCTTTTTCCATGAAGAGAAACCCATAATGCAGTATGAATAATACAATTGATTCAAGATACCAATGCATTAACAAGAGGTGGAAGGCAATTGAAAAAGTTAGAGATCAGTCTAAAATACTGCAGCATTTTCCATTTAAGGGAACAAATGTACTGCAGCCACGAAGAAGCGGTTAGCGACAAACTGGGAGTGTGAGCTAGTGGTTAGAACAAGGGAGTCAAGCTGCTTTTGTTCTGTTCCTGGCTCTTGCTGGCTGACGGGGACTGTGCAAGTCACCTAGTAGCACTTCACTGTCCTAGTGGAATTGGGAGGCTGGGTTAACGTGTGCAGAGCTCCAAGCTCCCCCAGTGCTATTTGTCTGCACGTTAAATAAGCAAACGAATCTTCTCGTGTCCCCTTGCAGGAACTTGCTGCCTCTGAAAGAGCGCGTCGCCACGCTGAGCAAGAGAGGGACGAGCTAGCCGACGAGATTGCAAACAGCGCTTCTGGAAAGTGAGTCCTCAGCTGACTGGGCGCCTGTTTAACGCAGCAGTGACTGGCTGTTGCTAATGCACTTGCATCCCTTACACTGCCCTCTGCTTAGCAGATTTCCTGCCATAGGAACTGCATCACTGGGGGAGGGGTGCGTGCTGAGTTAGGAAAAGCAAGTGGGAGTAGTTCCTGCATAACTATGTAATGTTCCCCCGCTTTCTCCCCCTCCCTCCAGATCAGCTTTGCTGGATGAGAAGCGCCGTCTGGAAGCCCGTATTGCACAGCTGGAGGAGGAGCTGGAGGAGGAGCAGAGCAATATGGAACTCCTCAATGACCGGTTTCGGAAGACCACACTGCAGGTAAAGTACCGTGGGCACATGCTGCTTTGGGCACGCTTGTGTATACTGTATGAAAGGGAAAAGAAGACCTAGGATGTTGCCTGATGGCTGACTCTTCTTGCCCTTCCAAAGGTTGATACGCTCAACTCTGAGCTGGCTGGAGAGCGGAGTGCTGCTCAGAAGAGTGAAAATGCACGGCAGCAGCTGGAGAGGCAGAACAAGGAACTAAAAGCCAAGCTGCAGGAGTTGGAGGGATCTGTGAAGTCTAAATTCAAGGCGACCATTTCTACTCTGGAAGCTAAGATTGGGCAGCTAGAGGAGCAGCTTGAGCAGGAAGCAAAGTAAGAAGATGGTTGTATTTCCTCTAAACACCAAACAGGCCACACGGATTGTGAGACCCATCCATGGCCCTAGCAGGACTTCTTGTAGGTACCAAAGGTTCCCAGCTCGGTCCCAGCAGCTGGATTTTCAAAGCTAGAGCACAGTTGCTGAAAGGACAGTCTTGGATTGAACAGCATAAATATTGAGCCTTTAAATTGTTAACTCTATCTAGGTTTTCAGGTCCGTTAGCTGTACAGATGATACTGCTGCACTGGTTCTTTTCCCGGAGTAGCTGGGCGAGGATCCTTGTGATCCTGTTTGGACAGTATACTGGATCCCAGTGTGGTGCAGCCATGCAAAGTATCTTTGGAGGACATTGCACTGGCTGACTCTTGTGGGGGAAGCAGCCTTCACTTTTTAGGACCCTAATTCTTCCCTGTGGTAGGACCCTCTTTGTATTTGCAGGGCCTTTCCCGCCATCCACTGCTGTGCTTTAGCTGTGGGAGATGACCATAAACCATCTGTCTTCTGCAGCTGGCTAGCAGATGCCCTTGTTAAAGCACCGCAGCTGAGTACCACCACAGTGACCACACCCCCATGGTTTTAGTATGGGACAGCCAAGCCCATTCCTCTCATGTGCTGACAGACTAGGCCAGGGCTACTCAACAGGGAACCCATGGGTCTCATGTGGCCCGTTTGTTTGCGGCCCATAGTATGGCTGGGATTTACATGGGGCTCAGCACAGGGCCCGCGAGAGGGTGCCAAAACAAAAAAGTAACTGTTTTCTGTTGCTACGTGTTTTAGTAGTTCAATTCCTGGACTGTCGTTGCTCATTCATATGAGTGGAAAGTGGGTCAATGTTGCATTTTATTAATATCAGCAGAACTGACTGAAATGGGGCCTGTGTGTTGTGTGCTCTTGCCTTAATCTTCGTATTCATGCCTGTCAGGGTGAAAGAAGCTATTTGCATGTACTGTATATGCAGCCACTCTTTAAGTGGCAGCCCATGGCATATGCTGTGAATGTCATTGTGGCTCCTGGGGCTTCCAAAGTTGAGTAGCCCTGGTCTAGGCCCTTCCGGTACAACCGTGTGATTACAAGGTCGTATTTTAGCAAGGCACTTGGAAATGAAACTCATCTGTTCTTCCAAGTGACACTTCGATCTGCACGCACTAGCACCAAACTCCACATGCCTGATGATTGTGCTCTGAAAAGAGAACCCAGTGTGCAAAATTCCCAGGCTGGCTGATCTAGGGGTAACCGGCCCTGTGCTTTCTTAGGGAAAGAGCAGCTGCTAACAAGCTGGTGCGTCGTACAGAGAAGAAACTGAAAGAAGTCTTCATGCAGGTGGAAGATGAGCGTCGGCATGCAGACCAGTACAAAGAACAGGTAAGCAAAGTGCACGGTCGTGCTCCACACCCAACTCCTGCAGACGTGCTCCAGGAAGAGCCTCCAGTACAACCGCTGCTCCGCTGACCAGGGCTCACTATCGACCTGGAGGAAAGTCGCTCCCCAGAAAATCCTGCTGTGAAAGCTATGCACCAGCCATAAAACACTCCCCGTTCAAATGCATGCTGAGAACAAGGAGTCCTGAGGAGACTAGCCCAAGGTCAAAGTTCTCTGCGTGGCCCTTAGCAAATCCTGGCAGAGTTGCAGGTAGCGTCGTGCTCCCTATGTCCAGCTGCGCAGCTTTTGCATTGCCAGCTTCTGCTGGGAACTTAGGGGCTTTTTCTCACCCCACCCCAGCCAGTGTTTTCTGTGGTGTCTTCTCCCCCACGCCAGCCAATGAAGGGGGGCCTTCACTGTGGCCCTGACTCCCATCCCAACCTACCTCAGCAGAAGCAGCTGCATGTGGCTGGTGAAAGTGTTCACCAGTCCACAAGCAGGGCCTGAGTGCTTGGCAGGGCAGGGTCACCACAGCAGCTGCTGTCTGGTGGAGCCTTTCTACATGAGCTCCAGGGTATAACCGCCTGCGCCCAGCCAGGATCCTACACAAGTGGTTCAGCAGGTTAGCCTGCCGGGACCGGAGTGGGAGGGGATAGGACTGTGGACCTGGCAAGTGTGGCTGATCTTCGCAACACAGATTCCATGCGAGGGGCCTTTTGTGTCTCCTTTACCTGCTGCAAGTCCCAGTACTATGTAGGGATGTGAATGACCAGTCGGTTCCTCGCTTCCACCTCCTCCCTTGCTGCAGCGCCGCGTGGAGCCCAGGGTCTGCTGCTTTGAAAGGCCGCAGCTGAGAATTTCAAAGCAGCAGGTGGTGTGGAGCCCAGGGTCAGCGGGGGACACTCTGCTTGAGTCCCCCACTGGCCTTGTGTTCCCTGTTGCAGCAGTCCTGGGAGCTGGAGGCTGGCACAGCATGGTAGTCGGAGCTCCGCAGGGTGCCTCGAAGGAGCTTTGCTCGCTCTGGAGACATGGTGGGTGGCGTTCTGCTTTTCACCTGAGCCCGTCCCAATCTGACCCCCCAGTGAGGCTAAAGGCACAAGACAGGGAAGGGCTGAATTCTCCTCTTGCCCCAGACCTTCCCTCGGGTGCTCCGCTGCGTGGGGCTGCCCGCTGACAGATTGGCGCTCGCTCCTAGATGGAGAAGGCTAATGCCAGGATGAAGCAGCTGAAGCGCCAGCTGGAGGAAGCTGAGGAGGAAGCGACCCGCGTGAACGCCTCCCGCCGTAAGCTCCAGCGAGAGCTAGATGATGCCACGGAGGCTAACGAGGGGCTGAGCCGGGAGGTCAGCACTCTGAAGAACAGGCTGAGGTAAGTCCGGCTGGTGGCAGGGGCTCTGAGCACAGGCAGCATCTTACCGAGGTCTTCACTAGCCCGGGGCGGGAGGCTGCCTGATGCCAGGTCTCTTAGGAACAGATGGGAAGTGCCATTGCAGAGCCACGGAGAGGAATTCCCCCAGCGTCCAGCCGACCAGGGTCCCTGCTGGCAAATGCTCCAAAGAGCCAACCCTTCCGGGCTCCCGCGCTCTGGCAGGTGGGGCTCGGCTCCTGGGCCGTGTGATAGGTAATCCTTTATTTCTGCCTTGTCCTGGCTGGACCCCAGCTCATTCCTGTGTGTCCAGGGCTCTGCGGGAAGTGCTGGAGGAGGGGAGAGCGGAGTGAGCTATGCAGAGCAGAGCAGAGCGTGGGAGAGGCAGACACAGCTGAACTGGCGGTTGGCCTGGCTGCATGTGCAGTGGCTTCATGCCGGCTGTGCCACCCACCACCCTCGGCTGCCTGCGCAGGGCCACGAGGTCCAGACATCTGGCTGCTGTGAGGCGCACAGAGCGGGGCAGGAGGGGGCCAGCCTTTTCTGAGCCAATCCAAGCATTTGGGATCCCCTCTGGGGCCGGGCGGCTGCCGGACTCCACACAACAGACATCAGCTAGTGCTCCGTGTTTCTCAGTGTGCCGTGGCCGAGCCTGATTCCTGCTGGTGTCAGATGCTCCTTAGTCTGGTGCAGCAGATGCCCACGCCGGGGACTGAGTCAGCAGTAGTCATGAGAGGCAGAAGCAGGGCATTTGGGAAGATGCCTTCATAACCCTTTCAGTACCAGGTGCTTGGGGGGGTATAACTACTGGCCCAGGGACTGTTTCAAGACCCTTCTTGAAACAGGGTGGAGGGTGACTAGGACTGATGACATGATCGGTCTCCTGGCTTCCTCTCTGTACTTGGTGCAGTGATGGGCACCCTCGGCTAGCGAGTGGGCCGCATGCGAGCCTCCCCTCCCCCATCTCAGGGGGCCGCGAGATTGTCAGAACCACGATCCTCTCCCGAGGGAGGCAGTTTTGCTCGCCGCACTTGTGTATCTAGAATCTGTGAGGGGCGCCGGTTGGCGTAGCAGCACTGGGATTGGATGCAGGGGGAGCACACAGCTCTGTGTTGTGTAACCAGCACGCACCTCGCTTCACGTGCCCTTGCTGCTGTCACGTTAGTAATACCGGTAGTGAACCATTACATGGACAGACTCCGGCAACCCCGCGCAAGGCCAACAGTAAACAAAACGTCTTGTGGACCACACGTAGAACCCTGATGGGCCACAGGCCGCTCACCACTGTTCGGTGGCTCTCCAGGTGACCCATTCACTCCACAGGCTACACAGTGAATGCAGGGGTGCATTTAGGAATTGTTTGGTGGTTTTTTCCTAGGAGGGGTGGTCCTATCACCTTCTCTTCAAGTCGATCTGGTAGACGCCAGCTGCATATTGAAGGTGCATCTCTGGAACTGTCTGATGATGATGCAGAAAGCAAAGGCAGTGACGTCAATGAAACGCAGCCCGCCCAAACCGAGTAGAGCCGGGTCACACCATTAGCATGCAGAGACCTTTACACATAGTGGAATGCAAAGGACTTACCTGACCAGCAAATTGCCTTGTGGCCGTGAATCTGCCTTATGTACGAGTGGCATGCTACAAGGTTACTTATCACAGGTCAACTATGTCTTAAGGCTCTGTAGCCTCACCATCCTGCTTCAGTATAGGTACATCTGCTTTTTTATATATAGTAACTGTTCAGTGCATCTTTTCCAGATCTTCATTGTAAAGCCATTTTATAAAGCATCATGTGAAGGATACGACTTTTTTATCACTTCAGAAACTTCATTCCCAAGCAGTAGTGGGTTGGGGCAGACCCATTGTTGTCACTCTGCATGCTTTGTTGTACAGATTACACCCTTCCATTTCTTTTGCGCTCACATGGCCTCAGCTGTAAGAAGTCTAGTGGCACGCTGTGAAGACCAAACTGCTCCCGTATTTCTTATTTTTCTCCTAAATATTGTGCTCAGCACATAATCAGCAAGTAAACTGTGAAAAGGCCTTGGAGGTGTTCGGGGGAGGTCTAGGGTTGAATGAGGAATATCCATTGTTAACCTGCCATATCATTTCCAAGTGTTCTTGGCATCTGCTTCATCAATTAGTGCTTGTGCACTACAGGTAAATCAAGTGTCACTGTTGTTAATTTGTACAATACCTCGACCTGCTCTATCAATCCCAAGGCATCTGTACGCGTAAAATAGGAACACCAGTAATGTGGAAAAAATAAACATGGAACAGAGGCTCAGGATGGGAATTAACTTATGAACCGGTGGCTGAGTCTTGAGAACATGGAGCTGAATAGCTGCTGCTCCTCTCGATGTGAGGAAGCTTCACAGCCGTGAGATGAAGTGTAACTAATTCCTGAGCCAGCCTAGTGTCCAACGCAGGCTCTTGAGCCTAAAGTAGCAGAAGCATCTGTACTTGCCTGGTTTGGGCTTCTTTGGGGTCTCTGTAGTTAGAGGTGAAAAGCTGGAGATTGCCTGGCTGAGCGTTGACGCGCCAGTGGATGTGAATTCTTTCTTTGGTTTTTTATTTTCAACAGTGTTACACCAAGTAGTTACACTCTCTGTTTAAATAGCGGAAAAACTGACATTACAGAAAGTGCCTTAGACACTACAGTACTAAGACAATGTCACATATATAATTTGCCTATATAACTGATTTACTGTATTAATTTTTGACTGTGCTTCATATCATGTACCTCTCTAGTCAAAGTGGTATTCTTGATATTCAGTGATAATGAATCAGTGTTAACTATGAAATCTCATCCCTCTACAATGTGCTTGGAAACATAATTTTCCTTTGGGTTAAAAGCTTTAACATCTGTTACAAAGGTTTTGTTGTGCGTTTGGATATTTTTTTTAATTGAACTGGCTGTTGACCACCAGGCATCTATCTGACTGCAAATATCTTGTTTTCTTGTATACCCATATTTCTAGACAATGATTTTTGTAAGACAATAAATTTATTCATTATAGATACTGATGCCTGCTCCATTTACTTACAAGAAAAATGATCTCCTGAGGCTTACATGGACTAATAAACAAGAATATGACTGGCAGTTGCTTCTTCCTTCTTACTGTTAGCTGGTCTGTTGTGACTTGCGTCAAGGGCCAGTCCAGGGCGCTGTGCTTTGCCATGGTTCCCAATCCAGCTTTGGCATGTTCTTGTCATTGCATGCCCTGTCACTGAACTTAAACTGAAATACGAGAGGGAGAGATGCACAGTCCTCTGCAGGCACGAGTCTCTGATTTAAATGACTCTTCATGCTCTTGTGTGATTTGTCTCCACTCCGGCCTTTGGGTGGCCACGTTCAGGTGTAGTCTGTGTGAACTCCACAGTAGGATTCCCTTGGATGTTGAGCTGCCGGCAGTGTGCTTGCTGGAGCCGGCAGTGAGCGCCGGGGAGGAGCGCTTCTGAAGGAGGAGTTCCCCTTGACCCTGCTGGATGGACCTGTGGCTGATCAGCTTAGGCTTTTGTCTGTGCATCTAGAATGGAGGGCGCTGCGGCAGTGCTTAAAGCAAAGTGCTGGACAGCGATCTCCCAGTGCTTGAAATCGCCACAAGGGGCGTAGTTAAGTGCTGGGAGCCCATTGACATGGGCACTTCACTTATGCTGCAACAGCCCTACAAGCCCCAGCGCTCCTTGGACCTTCTACTGCTGTCAGCGGGTGTCCTCTAAACATTCTAATACAGACCCTGAGATTACAGTAAGGCCCTGTAATGTGGCCAGCAACATGCCAATTCATACAGGGAAGGCAAAGCTCAGGCTCGTTCTCCCCCCTCCCCAGGCTCTGGCGCTGGCCTACTCTTGTTTTGCAGGCTAACTGGCATCCAGCGATGACTTGTCTACAATGCTTCACCACGTGGGCTTGAGGGCGTCTCCGCGGTAGGAAGGCCTGTCCCTGAGCACAGAGCAGGTGCATGGCTTGAATTCAACACTTCCTGCTCCTGGGGGGAACCAGCTGCGCAGGGGCCTGGATAACAGTTGGAGCCCTGGCCAATCTCGACAGTGAACCCTAAGTCCAAGCTACGGGCACAGGCACAGTAGAGAACAACATGGCTCTTGCTGTAGCGATTTAGCTCCATGCTGCAAGTATCAGACCGAAGAGCCTGTTGATTAAAGGGTGTGTGGACCAAGCCCAGCGCTGCTGCCTGCGCTCTGAGCCTGTGCTTGCCAGCCGTTGGCTCGGAGTGGAGGTGGCTGGGAAGACGGGGGGGCTACGGTAGAGCTCTAGGCGGTGGTTTCGGAGGCCTTCCAACCCCACCCAGGCTCTGCTGCCTGTGGCACAAGCGGGAGATGGAGTCACTTCCCAGCCAGGTACATTTTGTCTGGAGGGGACTGAGGCCAGAAGGGACCAGTGACCCTCCATCCAGAACGTTCCACAGCTAATTCCTGCTTTGAGTCCCCTCGCAGGGACTGAACTGGGAGCCAAAGGGAATGTTGGTTTGTTTTTTCTAACGGATACAATTGAAATGGGGCCAGTGCTGGACAATCCTCACAAGCCGGGGGGAGCTAGGCCAGTGCTGCATTGCCCTCCTCCTTGAACAAACACACAGCTGTTTAGCTTCCAGCCCCGGGCCTTGGCTTGCCTGCTAAACCCTCTGCAGCAGGTGTTCAGCTGCCAGATGCGGTGCAGGAGCTAACAAGGCCACGAGAGGGGGTAGAGTTGCTGTGTAGGGACAGGCAGGGCGAAGAGGGCTGGAGGGAACTGACTTGAAGCTGGCTCCCAGCTGCACCAGCATCTCCCCCCCCCCCCCCCCAGCCTCTGTGAGCGAGTGGTCACCTGACTAGCTGCTCACATCCCTAGTGAGTGCTGAGTGTCCCAGGAGCACCAGCTGCGAGTTGTAGAATCTGAGGCTGACTCAAGCCGGCCCTTGCAGATCCCCAGTGTCTCCAAAGGATGGGGGTGGGGGAGCTGTTGCCCTGAGAAGGAAGCTGATGCTTGTTCTAAAGCCTGCGGGGGGGGGGGGGGGGGGGAGAGATATGCCTGGCACCAGCCCCCTGGTGCCCAGAACATCCACTCACAAGGGAGCCCTCTGGTTGTGGTTGCTAAAAGCCCTGGGGGTGGCACAGCAGGGCTAAGGCTGCTGGAAACAGACAGCACCTCCCTGCAGCCCCTAGGCAGGGGCACAGCTTGGCACCTCCACGGGCTACCCTGCAAGTGCCCTTCCTCCCCAAAAATGGAAAGAGCCTAGACCCCAGGAGCTGGGGAGCAGCCTGCTCGCTCCTAGGAGCCACCTGCTTGTTCAAGGGGTGGGAGGTTTTGTATCTGTGTTGGCCGACCAGGAATGCTTTTGGGTGGGCCCAGTGCCTGTGAGGCTGCAGAGCCAGGCCCTGGCACAGGCAGGGGGCTCCATGGGGGGGGCTGCAAAGGGAAAGCTCAGTTCAAAGCTTGAAACTCTCATCCCCCCTAACCCCATCAGACCCCATTGGAGTTGTGCCCCCAGCCAGAAACAGACCTGTGTGCGCACACCTGCTTGATGAACTGTCCTTACCTTGAAGTGCCCTCACCCTGCAAGCTTCAGCGCCACAGCCACGTGGCCTGTTTGTTTGCAGGGAGGGCCATGGGCCAGGAACAAATGCTGCAAGGACCTGCCTTGGGGGCAGGATGTGCATGTTGGCTAGTGCCTAGCGGTGCAGTGTCAGTCCTGGCTCTGCAGCACCGCCTCACACAGCAAAGCCCTCCTGGAAGCAGGGAACTGGGTGGAAAAAAAGTCACCCTAGCTGGGCCAGGTCCTTTCCAGCCTGAAGGGCGAGTGGGAGCTGGGGAGGAGGCAGCAGGAGACATACTATCTGGCTCCAGGTCAGAGCTGCTCTAGGCAAAGCCAGGGCACGGACCCAGATCAGGACATGCTCCAAGCACAAAGGCCAAGAGCCCCCTGGTTTGTTTCTAGCTCTGTGAAGCTGGGCCCTGGGGCAGAGCTCCTCCCTGCAGGCTGTCAGGCACCCAGAGCTCCCCAAGACCATGACCCCCCTTGAGGCACAGCTGCAGGCCCTATGGGATGAATGTCACCCAGTCACTTTGGGGGCAGGTAATCGTCTGAGCGCAGCAAACAGCCACTCATGCACCCAGCATGGCCTTGGTGCCTTCCTCACCCTTCAGCATAACACTGAGTGACGGACATGCTGAGTCCCTGCTTTCCTGCCCTGCATCCCCCCATCCTTCCACGCTGGAGCCAAGAGCAGGAGCAGGCTCACCGGACAAACTTGCTGTCCTCTGCTGGATGCAGCCAGCTCTGTGTGAGGAACAACTCGGCTTGCAGCAGCTGGAGCAACTTGCCAGGTGTCTGGCTCAGGCCCACTCAGGCTTGGGGCTCTAGGAGCTACCATGAGTGGCGGCAGAAACCTGCTAAAGGACCATTTGCTAAGCCTGCTCGACCTCCTAGCGCCCTTGTCCCAGAGATCACTGGGCCGGGCACCTTCCTGTCCTAAGAGCCCAGCGCTGAGCTCAGGCACCTCCATGGAGCAGCCAGGCTGTCCTGGGAGGGGCCGCTGCAGGCAGGATTCCTGTCCAGCCTCACCCTGCTGAAGGATGCAGAGGGACGGACAGCAGGGGTAGGACAAAGTTGCTCAGACCCGCCGCTGAGAAAACCTTTTAAATACAAAGATGGTGACAAGTATCTCCAAGAAAATGTAGGAAGCCAGTTTGTTCTAGCACAACCCCCCCTCTGAAGCAGTGGTGTATTCCCTTCCCCCAGCATCTCCATGGGGAACGTGCCTGCCCTGAACTCACCCACAAAACAGCCTTCACTTGGTTTTCTGCAAAATCCACTGGGTCCACATTAAAAGAGCTTTATTTTTTAGAAGTTTTCCTTTTGTTTGTTTAGACAACATGATCTTTAGCGCCACTGTGTTATGATACACTGTCCTATTTCAACATGCCATATAGATTCTGAATAAATAAAGCTACAAAGCCCAAGTTCTGTACAAATATCTTAGGCAAAGATATTATGTTTACAAACCTATATACAATAAAACAAATGTAAACAGTCAAATGCAGCGCAGGATGCACAGGGAACGGGACTTACAAACCCCTGCGAGTAAGTGGTGATTCTCCTCCCCTCCTTCCCTTCCATTTGGGCACCCAGTTTTACACTTGCCATTTGTAAAGAAACCACATGGCTCCTACGGATGAAATTGACAAAGCCAAATGAAGTGGGATGGACTAGACTGGAGAGGAAGATTTTTAAACCCACAGACAAAACCACTGGCAGTTTCGCGTGTCCTTTTTAAAAATCCAACAACTTTGAGGCACACAGAGAGACAGCGAAATCGCACAAACACACCGCTCTGCAGACCCACAAGGTACAGGTGGCCCAAAACTGTCACCCAAGCCCGTCGGTGGCACTGTGCAGTCCAGTCAGTCCATATTACACTGGCTAAACGCTCACACTTTAGGGGGCCAATGGCATGGACAGATCGGTGACGTCTCAATCTCAGGAGCAAGGCTCTTTAGTGGCAGGAACATTTCACTAATGTTCAAGGCGAGCTAAAGTCACTGAGGCCAGGGCACTTGTCCAATGGGATTATCACAACTAACCCTGTACCTGGAAAATGGTTCCCTCCACACGGACACTGCGGTGGCTGCTAGGGGAGGAGGCGTAAGTACAGGCAGCCATCGTGAAGGGCAGAGATCAGCTGTGGGTTAGTGAGACCCCCTGCATCCCGTGAGACAGACACCGCACGAATCAGCTTGTGTGACCCACAACAGAGTGCAACCACGTTAGAGAACGTCCACTACAGCAATAGGAGAAAATAAACTGTATTGACAGTGAGTGAAGGACTGCGTGTGCTGGGGCTCCTCCAGGCCGCGGGCTGGCTCCAGCGCTGCTCCACGCCGCGCTGCAGGCCGGTTCCAGCAGGGGGCGCTAACAGAAGGACTCAGAAGCAGTTCAGTCCTCCTGGCTGGTCACACGCTCAGAGGAAGCATGCCTGGCGCCGAAGAGGGTCTGGAGGATCCTATGCCTGGAGGGGGGCCTTGGTCAAAGCCGTTTACTGTCCTGCAGAGCGAAAAGACGAGAATACCTGGTAAACGAGGGACCACGGCACTGTGGCCAACGTACCTGCATCCCCACCCGGCACAGCACCTGGGGGGCCTGACTCCTTGCAGCTGCCTCCCTCGCCATGCTCAGGACAACGAGGGGCTGCAGGCCAGGCCCGGAGCTGGCCGGCGAAGGCAGGAGCATGGGGCATTCTGCAAGCCAGGACCTCCCTGGCGCTCAGCCCTCACTTTGGCACGTGCTCCCGAGCGCCAAGCCTCAATGGGCCGACTCACGTTTGCACACGGACCCGTCCTGCCCTGAGCAGACACAGGAGCTGCTGCCAGCCAGCTGGGCACCTGCCAGCATTCTGAGACTCTCCTGGCCCAGCAGGAGCAAGCGCCATCCCGCGGTTAACAGACGCCCAGGCACACTCACTGGGCCACCTCCCCCCACCGAGGGATCTGTCCATCCCTCCCTGGAGCCAGCAGGCCAGGGCAGCTCAGGCCCGTAGACAGAGCTGCCCCTTGCCTGAGCTCTCGCTGCCAGATTCTTATTTCCCCAACTGCCGAGATACAGCGGGCATTTCCTAAGGAGCACTGGGTTCAAGGGTCCATGTAACAGATCTGGTGCCCCAGGTCTATGTGCTGCCCGCCATGACCACCCCAAAATGCACAGAGCGGGAGCGTGCGCACGCACACACACACACACACACCCCACCCCACCCAGTTGGGCCATGCTGTTAAAAGGGCAGATGCTGGCTACCGTGCGCAAACTCTTCTTGGCTGGGGCTCCACTATGGAGACAGGGCAGGATGTGAAAAGACCTGCCTGCATAACCCTTGAATTCTGACAAGCCAGGGTGTAATCCGCCCTTCTCCAGCCTGCCGCACACGGACTGTCCCTGCCTGCCACTCACTGAGCGTTATTCCATCCTCTTCGAAGCGGGGAAGGCCGGGGGACTGGTGAGTGTGGAGCAGGGTCACCCCGTCGGTCAGAAGCCGGCCCTGCAGAGAGGCCGCTCCGGGCACTGCGTGGTGTTTGTGCAGACAAGCCCAATGGTGCCGGGGGCTAATACGCTGGGGCTTCCTGCTGCAAAGCCGACACCGGCAGGGACGTGGGAAGACGCATTCCTTGGGCGTGTCCGTAAACAGCACGGAGGCTTCCCATGCGAACTGCTCCAGGCTGACACGTGCCCTGGATGTGGCTTTGATTTGCCAGATCTCTCCTCGTTTGCGTCTCCATCAACGTATGGCATTTGACTGAGGTTCTACGTGGAGCTCCTGGTCCCATTTACACATCATCCGGAAAGCAGCAAATATTTCACTGGGGCTAACCCCGCAACGTCTTGCTCCAGCTACGGGATTCATAGCATCTGCGCCCCTCGCTGCCTTTCCTGGGCTCATTCTCGTCCCCAGGAAACAGGGCAATGGGACTAGCCCCACTACCAAGAGGGAACGGAGCTTGTCCAGGTCACACAGGAAATCCGGCAGCTTTCCTGTCTTAGCGCTGGGAGAGGATCGCTGGTCGGCACAGGGACTCCACCTCCCCGCAGGTGGGAGAATTCCTGTCGGCCGAGGGCCGTCTACACAGGGCGAGGGAGGGTCGACACTCGCTCCTGCACCTGGGCTGTTTGCACCCCTGCTGGTGCGGTTTTAGTGACCTCCTCTCCCAGTGCAGACCTGGCCGGGGCAGGGCGGAAGCTGGGACTCTGTGCCAGGCTAGAGCATGCTGGACCATCTCCTCTCCAGAGCCACAGGCCACTCCAGGCCGGGCTGTGGGACCGAGGCTGAAGATCCTGGGGGTTCACTGGCAATGGCAGCTTCTGGAAGGCGCCACTGAGGACCGTCACGGCGCTGTCGGGGGGGGGGGGGGGGACACTGTTTGGAGAGCTGTTCTCAGGGACCCGCCGGGCCATGGCCTGCGCCAGTGCTGGGTCCATTCCTAGCAGTGCCCGGGGGTTGGCGTCGCTGCCCAGGAGCCACTGAGAGCGCAGCGGCTTTCAGCAGCTCCCCCAGGGCTCCTCTCAGCACTGAGGGCAGGGACTGAGCCCAGTGGGGACCCAGGTGAGTCCTGTGGGCCTCGCGCTGTCTGCCAGCTGTGACGCTGAGTCAGCCTGGAGCCACCATGCGCCTGGAACACTCGCGACGCGCACGAGGGCCTCCGCGCCCAGCGATCGGCACAGACGGAGTCTTCACGGCCCTTGCAGTGTGGCGCAGAACGAGCCCGACTGGGCCCGTGTGCTAGGAACGTCGGGCAGTCGGCTGAATGGTTACCTGGAAAGCAGCGCCCCTACAGGGTAATGGTTAACCTGCCGGCTCTCAGCCCACATGGGGAGGAGAGGGGCAGCTGCAGCAGCCACCGCAGGGGGCCAGGAACTGCGGTGGCTGGAAGCAACTGGGCATTCTAGCCCAACCCCAGCAGGTGGGGAGGGTGGACCCACCGCCCCACCCCCACACGCCCTGTAATCCGTTCAACGGGATTTTACCTCCCTACTGTTTCCTCTGCCACGGCTAGAAACATCCCTGCTCTCGTGAGCCCCCTGGAGAGGGTCGCAATGTGAACGGCCCTGAGCCGCTTTCATTTCAAATAGCTTCCAGGGAAATCGAAGTACAAAGTTCCCAACTCCAAGAGCCAAGAAAAGGCTGCAGTTCTCCTATCACATGCCCCCAGCTACAGCCGGGACGCCGCGGGGCTGTCGCCATGCTGCTGGGTAAGCAAGGTGGCATTTACATGAACATACACCAGGATGCAGCAGGAAATAGGCGGCCGAGGAACGTTGCCGGGACCCTGCATTTTAACTGCCTGACCTTTGAGCTGCACATTCCTAGCGTTTCCATAAGGCAATTTCACCATGGCTGACACACCCCCCCCGGCAGGGCAGGGCAGCGCCAGGTACAGGAGCAGCGTCGCAGCACCTTCTGGTTTGCAGGGCCATAAACCGACTCGATTCCACACGGCTGCCGGACAGGAAGTGACTCCTCCCCTTGCTGAGTTAGGGCAGCAAGGGAGGGACAAAGGTCTTGAAACGTGGGGACTTTGCTCTTCCCTCCGAGGTAATAGGAGCTGGCGTGTGGCTACAATACATGGGCGGAGGCTCATCGCTGGGCGGAGGCCACTCCTGGAGACACACCAAGGACCCCCAGCTCAGCTCCTCGAGGCTCCTGGGGCATCGACACGGCCCTCGCTTCCCACCCTAGACTGGCCACGTGCCGCCTGCTGACTGAGCACAACCAGTGCTCAACACGCTGGCAGGTCGCTGGCCCCCATCCCCCAGCCCCCAGGTGCAGGCTTTGGACTCCCCTAGACACTAGAGCCGGTGTCCAGCCAAGTCAGGCCCACAAATTCCAGCGGCGAAGGGACCGTCCGAGCCCGTCAGCTCCAGCGACCCCCGCAAAGCAATGGAGCCGGGAGCAGAGGGGGACAACGGTGGCCAATGCTCACAGGAGAAGCCAGCCGGATTCCAGATGGAACGTGAATTGTCCAGGTCACACAAGTCAGCAGCAGCTGGGGCTAGAAGTCAGCTCGTTGCAGTACCAGTCTCTGCTCCAACCACTCAATCCTGCTGCCTCTGTGCCTGTCCCACGCACAGGCACCGGACTCTGGTGAGGCACATTTGTCCTGGAGGGAGTTATGCCGTGCCCGTAACTACGCTCCCAAGAACGGCTGGTGTGTGAGGGTGCTCTGGGGTCAGGCTGCCATCAGGAAAACGCTGGCAGGACAAGGGTCAAACACGAGAGCTCCCCTCCAGCCACGCCGGACAGGCTGAGCAACAGCAGCTGGGAAATGCAACTTCTCCCATGTGGCTTCCTCCAGAGACGTCCTGCCGTAGTGCGCCATGGTCCACACAGACAGCTGCCAGCAGGGAGCCCAGCTCTCGGCAACGTGGCCCGTTCCACCAGGCCACCCAAAGCTGGAGCCAGGCTCCCTTAGCCCAGGGAGCCTGGAGAGGTCTACGGGAAAGGAGCGAACCTTCCCCATTCCCCAACCGGGAGGCCCTGCGGCCCGCTCCGTAGCCTGGTGCCTGGCGTGACCCGTCCGGCTGGAGAGACCTTATGGGTAGCACAGCACTCCGGGTCCGGCAGCCCATCGAGGCCAGGAGGGCTACAGAGACAGGGAGCAGGCAGGTTCTAATCTTGGCTCTGCCACTGAGGCATGACCCGGGCAAGTCATTTCACCTCAGCGTCCTCATCCATAACACCAGGTACCTGCGTCTCTGCTCCAAGGCTGCCCTGCGCAGATACCTGAGCCTCAGCGCCTGGGGGAAGGATGCTGCAGGAGTGGGGACTGGGCCAGCCGTGGTACAGCAGGGGCAGTAGAAAGCAAAACTCACTCCGAGGCCTGCACCTAACACTGCGCTGAGCACAAGCTGCATTCAAGTCCCAGCTCTGGAGGCTGAAAACTCCCCTGAGATCAGGGCTCTCTGAGGGAACAGGAGACTGAGCAGCCAGACCTGTGGCTTTAAGCTTTCCTGCTGGACTGCCAGCCCATCCCCCCGTGCAGTGAGTGGAACTGATCACTGGGTACCGCCCAGCTCCCAGCATGCAGTGCATGCAGCTCATCACATCACATGACTCGTTACCTAGGAACAGGTGGGGAACACAACGGGGAGGGAAATGGAAACCGTTTGTGTCACAGCACAAGGGGAGCTCCCAGACGGCACCGGGACGAGAGAGATGGGGAGAGGCAATGGAGTCGCTCGCTCTTCTAGGCACGGCCTCACGGGCCTCTCTCAGGGACAACCCAAGTCCACCTGTTCCCTGGACACGAGGCCCCTGGGCTGCACCCCACTCACCTGGCAGGAAGCAGACTCCAGAGACTCGGATCTCTTTTCCTGGGGGACGTTCTACTAAAGCTGGACTAGGGAGCATCCAGAAACACCAGCCCTCCTCACCCCAGCCACTGTCTCCCTGGGTACGGTCCTTCCGCAGACGGGCGGGGTGGGGTGGATTTGCATGGACAGCGGCAATGGCCTCATTAAGACTGCGCTAGGAGGGATTTCCAATTGGAACCCGTTTCTGGTTAACGATGTTCTCCCGTTGTCGTGGGCTACACAACCTGCCGGCTAGCGGAGTGAGCTTAGCACGCAGACAAGGGAGGGGAAACGGCAAGATCATGCCAAGGGACCCAGACAAAGCTTTGGCTGTTCTCAGGCCCCTACCGCAAGGCTGAGCACCGTTTGCTCCACCGCTCCCCAGCCTGGGTTTGAGCGAGCAGGGTCCCCAGCTGCACTGCCTCGGCTAAGAGCCGTTATGGCGTTCCATGGGCTCTCCTGCTAACCCAGCGCGGGACAGGGACAGTTAAACACTGTGGGCTGGGGCACCGCTACCTGTGGCATGCTGGGCCGGGCCCGCCCCGGATGGGACTGCTCTGGCCGAGGCGGGGTGCCCCCGCCCACAGTGGGCCCCGCATGGCTTCTCCAGCCCCACCAGTTAATCGTGGCCAGTAAGGGCGAGGCTTCCCAGCTAGCCAGTCACATCCCTAGACAGGATCGCTGCATTTGTGAGGGAACGGCATTCGCAGGGTCTGGTCCTACACCAGCACGGTGGCCAACGCTCCCTGGAGCCTTTGAAACGCCACACGCATAAGGATCCTTCTTAGCTCTCTCGAGGTCTGAAAACGAGCCCAGCTGCTCCTGCGCATCTCCCACCCGACGCCACGGAGTGAACTGGTGCGAAGGCTCAGAGCTGGCCGGGCCCGGGGCCCCCCATCCTGTTCCGTAGACGCCTGCACAGCGCCACTCGCCAAGGACTTGTCAAACAGTGTAACCAACAGAAGGGCAATTTGCAAAGGAAACGACACTGTAACGATTGGCTGAGTTACCTCTGTCTCAATCCCACCACCCAACAAAAGGCCGTTCATAAGGCAGCAGCAGCAGATTGGATCGGGTCTACGGGCACGCGAGGCTGTTTCAGGCTCCAGCGACAGTTGGGGGAAGGGAGAAGAGTACAGGGGCTGGAGAGAAAGGAGGAGAAGAGGGGAGAAGACAGGGCATGCCTCAGCTCAGCCCTTTGTGCCTAGCTACTGCAGCAAGCCAAGCCCCAGCGGGTGCTGCACACCACGGGGGGGCACAGCGGGGTGCTGCAGTGTAGGCACAAGAGGGCTGACCTCATTCATTTCACAGTACTTTGCAGTTCAATGCGTACACAAAAACACAGGGTGGACATAGCAATAGCTGCAGTGGGGCAGGGGCACTGACTCACCGCGCCCGCTTCGAGGGGAGGGAGCGGGTGTGACGAGTGGGATGCCAGGGCACAGCTCTCTGGGGAGCGAGGTACGTGGCGCAGAGGGCGAGAGGAGGAGGAGGAGGAGGAGGAGGACAGTGTAGAAAACTCGGACTGTCTTGCATGCACGTTCGTCTGCTAATGACACTCACTCTGCAATGCCCCAGCCTCCTTCCACGTTGATTCTTTACACCACAGATTTTTAAACTTCGTCCAGAGACACCCAGCTCCTAGCTGAAGGCGACCGCCCAGTTAGGCAGTGCAATGATCTGGATCATGAGCAGTGACACCTCTGCCCACGCACCACCCAGCACAGCAACTCTGGGATCCTACACAACCCTTCCCCATCAGCTCTCTTAGGAGTGTGCCCCGGGAACCTCGGCCCTGACCTGCAAGTGTGGGCATCGCTGTGGGCTGGCTGCTAATCAGCCTGCCTGCGAGGGGCGAACCGAGCGGAAGGCTCTGCGAGTTGCACAACACTGAACTGTTATTTTTTTCTTTTTGCAACCAGCTTCTGCTAAAGGTTTCACATGCAAGTTTCTGGGACGTGACCTGCTCTTCTGGCCAGACAGCAGCACCGTGCCGCTGAGCCCAGGCTGCAGAAACGGAGAGGTCGGCGTTCGCTCCCTAGAGAGCTAAGTGGCTGTAAGGCCCTCCGAGGAATTTACTCTTGCAAAGTGGAACACCAAGTGCTCAGGCTGGGGAGCAGGTGCCACAGGGCTATGGAGAGGCCCTCGCAGGAGGGGGGCTGGGAGCAATGGCGCTGGTTTAGCCCAGCTCTCCCCACGCAGAGAAGAATGCTCTCTACTGCACGGCACCCAGTGCTGGGGTCAATGGCACGTCCTGGAAATGAATAGGCGCTCCCTGGCGTCAGGCCTGCTTGCATAGAGGCCAAAGGGAGCTCTGCATGAACAAGGAACAGAAGGGTTTGGGCTCCAGACTGCTACAAGTGGATGGCCAGAGCCCAGAATCAGCTGGCCCTGAGGTGAACGCCATTTCCGGTTTCCCCTAGGAGAAGGAAATCAAATCAGGCAATTCCGGTCAGAGTTACTTGAGACTCCCATTCCAGCTCACTGGCACTGTTTGGCTAGCAGGGCTTGGACTGGCCATGGGACCAGGCAGGGGAGAAACAGTAACAGCGAGAGAAGGGGGTTAAGCAGTAAATGTGTTTCACTTGGCGCACTGTAACCTTGGCTGCCACTGTCCCAGCGGGACTCCGACCCACATTCTAGTTTATCTTCCAAACAGAAGCTCTGTTGGGCTAAAAGCGGGTGTAGGAAGCGACCTGAGAGCCATCTGCTGTGAACCCAACCCAACCAAATCCCAACTCACCCTTTGTCAAAGAAAGACGTGTGCCCTGAATGAGAGAACTTGGTGCCGTTGCTGCTCATCACGCTGCTGTTGACGTTCCCTGAAATGTAGGATTTCCGTGAAGCCTGGTCTTTTGCAAAGTTTCTGCAAGCAGCTAATTTGGATTCTAAGGCCTGTGGAGGGAACCAAGGAGAGAGCTGTTAGGAAAGAGCCGCCAGGGCGAGGGGAGTCAGCATCAGCTCACACTCAGCTCCAGGCTACCCGAGCCAACGCTTGTCGCAGTCGTGGCTGCAGAGACCTCCGAGGCGGAGTGCTGGGTCAAGTCCTCACTGTGCTCAGCAGCCACCTTCGGAGGGGGTGATTTTCAGAAGCGAGTGGCTCCCACTGAGTCTGAAGTGGGTCTGTTCCCAACAGGAGCAGCTGGGCGCTCAGCTCTCCAAACTCTCTCCCTGAACGTAAACTGCTCCCGCTACATGTTCCTGAACAGGCCAGCAGCCTGTCTCTGATGCTGGTCCCAGCTTCCCCTGCAGCTGATCAGGCTCCCCGAGCTCTCGGGCAGCCGTGAAACTGACACGAATCAGATTCATTTCACTCTGCTGCTGCTGGGGAAACCAGGGGGGGTAGATCCTGGAGCTGTCCACCGCGAGGACAATGCAGAACGCAGAGGGTGAGGACTGTCAGGAGCAGAGACACCGACCCACCACAGCAGCCAGGAAACCTCTGGGTGGGGCAATGAACAGAACATGCAGCCTAGCTGGGTGTGGTTCCAGCAGCAGCACTCCTGAGCAGACACCCAGTGCAGCACCAAGAGAGAAATCCCAGCACCAGCCCAGTTTCTCTTCCCACAGGAAGGGAAACTGGGCTTCTGAACAGCACACTACCTGTGGACGCACCTTCTGCCCCTGCTCTTCCTGCAGCCTCTGGCTAATGGGTCTGGCCAGATGCGCAAGTCCTGCCTGGGTAGCTCAGAGGCTGGCACAGGAACAGCTGGATGGATGTAGGGACACTGGCAACCTAGCCACAAAGGCTCCCTCCAGTACTGCCGGTTCCAGCCTTCTTGGAGAGTGTAGTACTGGGGGAGCTGGGCCCTTAAGCGAGCCAAGACGCAGATGGGAGCAGTAACACCAAGAGCGAAGATGCTGAAAGCCCCACTGCAGGGCACATTCAGCACAGGACGGGCGTGGCTGGTTCCCTGAGGCAAGTGAATCAGAACCACCCAGCCGTAAGGGAGGGGAGAGGGGATCTAGAGTGTGGGTTGGGCAGTCCCAAAGGAGGAACCGCTCAGCAGCTGCCACACCCAGGAAGTTCTGAGCCAATCTTAGTCCTACTGTTCATACAGACGGGGGAGTTGGAACTTTAAACAGCTGGTGGGCAGGGTTTCTAAGAGCGGCCTGAGTGAAATACCTGCTTACTCTTGGGCTCGATTGTGACTCAATTCCTCTATGACCCACACTGCTGCTCACTCCTGCCTGAGGCTCATGGGCAACAACTGGATTTGTAATTTTACCTTTGCTAAACCCATTTCCCTGGTTGTGGCTAATTTAATTCAGAGCAAATTCGCTTCTGAGCACAAGAAATGGATGAAAATCAGCCCCACAGGCTAGATTCTAAATTCAGACGCAACAGGACCTCACTGTGGCTTGAAACCCTGACCCTGTACGTTGAGCACAACTATCCAAACAAGCACGGCCACGTCCTCATCACGCTGGTGAGCCCGGTGCTCCAAGCAGCAGCTGTTTCTGAAGCATTTCTCCTCCACTTATACACATAATCCATTGAACAGCTCCCACGTTTCACTTCCTTAGCGACTGCCCCACAGGGGATATTCGGCTCACGTGGCTTTTTCAGTTGCCTCTTCCCAGTCTCCTACAGGAAGCGTCTGCTTACACCCTGCTCTGTGCATGGCCACTCTCTTACCTAAGGGCTTCCTGGTGATTTGGGTCTTTTCAATCAGCTGTGGGGGTGGGAGAGAGGGGCAGAGGCTCAGGCGGCGAGGATGCGCCCTACGTCCGCCACGCTAGGGAAGCTCAGTCTGCACCGTGCCCAGGCATGAGACTCGCCGAGCCTTGAGAGAGCCGGTGGCCCTGCGGGCTCGATACTCAAAGGCAAGCAGCCCGGTTAGGATGCCCTGCCCCACGACTGGATGCCCACATGGTATGTTGCCCAAACAGCAACCTCAGAACCCAACCGCAGTGCTTGGAACTCCGGCCCCTTGTTTGCACCTGGGACTCGGACTGAAGTCACCTTGTCCCAGGCGTGATGTGAAACATCCCTCGCCGACCAAAGCAGGACTGTGCAGAGGCACGGCCCCACCAGCCCTTCGAGGGCCGTCTGACAACTGCACCTGGCAGCAGACAGTCCTAAAGCGCGGTTCTGTCCCAGCAAACCAAGGGTCCTGCAGGACAAGGCACTTACCCCGACTTTCCGCAGGAGATCCCCCACTATGTTCAGCGCAGAGATTCTAGCTGAAGGAGTTAGGGGGCTGGTACCAAATCCATTTGGTATGGCTGCAAACAGAAACACACTTCATTACCTGGTCTGTCTCAATGAACTACCCTCTGCACGAAAAGGGAAACCGAGGGTCCAGCCCAGCCCGGCTCCCGACACACACCCTGTGCGATAACCAGCTTCCTTTATACCAGCTGCCTGCTTCGGCCACACTCCGCCTGGAACAAGGGTTTGTGCACTGCCCAGCTGTGAGCTGGCTGCACGGGCCATGGCGCGCACGGAGCTGTGCCACGGAATCAACGTCCTCTCTGTTGTGAATTGCACTAGCAGCCTGGAGCCTTGTGTCCAGCTTTCCTCCCGAGAAGCGAGCGCAAACCAGCGCAGCGCTGTCTCCCACTAGTGGCAATGGAAACCAGAGCTCAGCGGTGAGCACTGGCTACAACGGCCAGCAGCACAGGCACTCGGAGACCTACTGGAGGTCAGCAGCAGGGTTATGAATGCCCCAGTGACTGCGCTTCTACAGACCATCTCCCCACAAGACCCAACCTCTACCTTTTCCCTCTGCTTTATCTGCAAAGATCGCCAGCATGCTAAACACGCAGAGGCAGGGCAAAGTCCATGGGCCACCCCGCCCAATTAAACCCCATGGCTAGGCGGATTCGTTTCCATATTAATTTGTCGGAAAAAATCGACTCCTGAATTTACCTGAAGCTGCCAGAGAATTTCTAGTGTGTGTCAGGAGGGGCAGCTCGTAGACCCAACTTGCTGCAGGGCGCCAGAGCCGACCCATTCCCACAGTGGAACTGAGCTGGTGGGAGCGCCATTTGTCAGCAGTTTCCTGTTCCCCCTGCCCCCCACCGCCCTGCATACCTTTTGGGGAAGGAAAGCTGTTCTCGGATCCTTTTCCAACAGGTGTGGCTGGCAGAGAGAGAGATGCCTGGACAGCCGAATCCATCTTCTCACAGTCTGTAGTGGGAGAACTGGGAGCAGACTTCCTGGTGACCTCCTGCTGCCTCTCTCGCACTGCCAACTCTTGCCGTAGGTCTAGAGGTTGGAAAAGGAAAAACTCAAACATTCCGTATTTATGGCTTGATGGTTAAAAAGGATTAAAAATGCAGCCCTGCGCTCATTGCTGGGGGCACGCGCACAGCCTTAACCCATCGCAGCATGAGCGCCCCAAGGCCAAGCTAAATGGAGACTCAGCCCTCAAACAAACGTACTTCATCGGCATCTCATCTGAGAGCCTGAGCTAACAGCTGGGCTTTGCACTGTGCTTTGAAGGGCAACAGATCCAGCCCTTCAGACAAGGCGGATTCCTCTGTCACATGGCATCCACTGAAAATGCCCTCTGGCCACTGAACTCTAGAAAAGCTAATGACACCCTCAGCAAGCGCAAACCAATCAACTGCTGCGACACTGCGAGGGAGAAACAGCCTCTCTGGCAGTTAGGACCCAAACTGCCAAGATGGAAAGCTCCAAGCCAACCCCTTCCATTGTGGCTGGCAGCAAACAGGCAGCCGGCAGAGTCTTCACACCACAATGGAATATGTTCCTGAGAGCCAGCCCAGCTGAGTCAACAGGCTCCGATGTTCTGCGCCAGCTGCAGCTTGTGTGTGGTCGGGGGGGGGGGGGGGGCGGGGGGGGGCGGTCCCATGTAGAGTACATTATTATAGCCTCTTGGGAACCAGCTGCGTCAGAGCTGGAGAGAGTCATCGCTTCAGACACAAGGGTGCTTCTGGCCAACAGCCCCACCTGTGACCCTAACAGTGACAGCAAAGATAAATGCAAGCCAGGAAACTCAAAGGCCATTCCTTATTGGACCAGCAGGAAGCCCCATGCAGACAACACAGTGCTACCTAGGCAGCCTGGATATGGTTTCACCTAAGTGGTCTGCACTGCAGCCTAGATATCGCATGACAAACAGAACGCTTGTCTCACCCTTCACGTGACTTATCTCGTAGCCTTACTAGTCTTTTAACAACCAGGGCGGAGTGTCCCTGCACGTGTTCCCCTGCCCCACCTGCCTATTATCAAGCTAAAAACATCAAAGGTGTTAATTTAAAGAGGGGTGGACAAGAAAGTTGGGCATCTAACTTCCTGCAAGATCTTGCCACGTGGGCAAACCCCCAATCCCCAAGCAAAAGGGATAAATAATTGAGAATGTCTGGGCATAAACTGCAAGTGGATTAGAGAGGCAGCATAATCCAGCGGAGACCTGGATCTAGCCCCAACTTTTCCAATGACCCGTTGTGCAGAAACGGGGAGGGGGTGTCACACCTCAGCTTCCTCTACCACTCTCTTTCTGCCTTACTTAGATTTTAGTTTTCTGTTCTACAGGCAAACAGTGCCTAGCCCAATGGGCCATCCAAATCAGCAAGAAGCTAAAAATGCTACAATAATGCAAATTAATAATAAATAAATGGAAGAGTGTTTTTAAATAAAGTGTGAACTTACTTTCCATGTTTATTTTAGACAAAACAATTCGATTTTTTAAAGGCTATTGGTTTCTCAGGTGGTCTGTCAGAAAAAGCCAAAGCAAAATGTGTTGCACATTAGAGATGTTTTCAAAGGCAAACTGCAAAGCAAAAATGAAAACCTACCCAGATACATTGAAGAAAAGGTGCAAGTGAAAAGTCAAAAGTTTTGTATGTGGGTGTGAGAGCTGCAATTCTCTCAATGGTGAAGGCAGCTGATTGCTAGACAGACAAAAATACGTCTCTTTGCTTGTTTTTCTTCTTCTATGTTAATAATGTTGAACATTTTGTACATCCCGTTTCACATCCAGGGTAAAGAATGTTGATCATTGAGATGCTTCTGAAAATTTGCTCTAAGTCTCGTTATTAATAAATACCCTTACTGTAAGTGATTTTCTCTGAACAACATTTGCTCTTCCTTTTTCTCTTTGCTGTGGGACACAACTCCATGTTTCTATAATAGGACTTGAGTGATGCTGAACACAGACTTGGGAACTGAGTGGCCCTGCTAACCAGGCTATGGGGTGCCATTTATCAGAAAAATTCACTTCAATCGGCCTTTGGAAATTCTTCCCTCACCTCCTCTCCGAAAAATCGTTTTGGGAATTCCTGGGTTACTGCAGCTGGTCCAGAAAGTACCATCACTGATCCCACAAGTCCCACTGCAAACCTTTCTGGGATAGTGCGCATCACCCAGGCAATTCCCAAGAGGACTGCAGAGGAGAACAGAGAATTTCACAGTGTCAGTTTGCATTTATTTCCTTGTCTAATCTCATCCTCAAGTCTCCCCAGCAACGTGCACAGAGTCTGGTGAAGGGAAGCCTTTGACACCTAGATCTGCGCTTAACCAGTTTTCCTTTGGGATTTGCAGTTCTCTTGCAGCGCTCGTATATTTAAAAGACTGGAATGGATGTTATGGCAGTTTTCCCATCACCAGTCCCCTTAACCGTGTAGAAATGATTATTGTTATTAAGATTTACAGGGCCAAGCACCTTGGGCCCCATTGTGCGAGCTGCTGCACAAACATGAGCTTTACTGGTTAGCTCGCATCTTTATTAACAAACCAACCACGTACTAGACCAAAGACTTAAATCAATCAAGCTGTACCTCTCGCTTCATCCTTTAATCGCTGGACAGAAACTAGCAATGATTCCTTGTCATCCAGCTCGCTTTCTAAAAACGCATTTCTCTCAATGGCCTGGTTCAGCCTTTGTTCAAAATCTTCCAGCGAAACTATTGTTGCCCTAGAAACAAAATCCAGAATATTAGGCTCTTCAGCTCAGCTGCTATGAAGCACATTTGACACCGTGACAGAAGGAAAAGGTTAGCAGTGTCTGGTACAGCCCCACACTTTACAGTTCTGCCAGAACGTGCTGGACAGGACCATGAAGTGCCACCCCTGAAGCCAGCTGTGTGGGCTGGACAGCACCGAACTCGAGCAGCTGGACTTCAAGCAATGTAAACCGCAGCAGGGCAAGTGCTCACAGAGCCCGGAGAGCCCTCCCTCTCCTTTCTGTTCCGTGGCCAGGGCCAGGCAACGCAGCACTTTGCACCAGCCAGGAAGACTCGCAAGGCCAGGGCCCTCCTCATGGGGCCCTGTGCAGGGCCATAAAACTGGTGCCCCCCGACCCAGTGTGTGGAGGGGGCTCAACCCCTGCCCAGAACCTGCGCGGGGGCCAGGCAGTGCCACACCAGCCCGCCCACTCGCCCACCCCACAGGCAGAGCCCCTCAGATGAATTACCGGGGCTTGAATCACATTTTTGTATGAAATTGCACCAAACTTAAGCCCTGTTTAAAACGCTTAAAAAATAAAAATCATGAAAAATGAATCCTTGTATCTCCCGTGTTATTCACCCCGACCCGGACTCCCCCGGGGCGCTGCTGGGAGGGGAGAGCAGGGCTCCACCCCGGGGCGCTGGTAGCGGGGGAAGAAATGAGGCTCCCTTCGGGGCACTGCTGGTGATGACGGTGAGGAAGGAGGCTCCCCGCAGGGGTGCTGGTGGAAAGGGATGTGGCAAGGGGACCTGGGTCTCCAGTTGCTCCATGGGGCCGGGGCTCACTTGAAGCGGAGGCACCCACAGGTCAGGGTCTGTCCACAGAGTGCTGGGCTCCCTGGCCCCTGCACTCAAATAGTGCACAGGGTGGGGGGAAGGCTGCACATGCAGGACCCTCCACCAGCGCTGCCCCCAGGCCTGGCAGGGGCCCAGGAGCCATGCCATGGGGGAGCCAGCTGTCTGCAGCATGCAGCAGCCAGAAACCTCCTGGGCCAGTCCCCAAGCCTTCCTCTCCCCTACCTCCGCTCGCACCAGCAAGTGGTAGGAACTCCCGGGGGAGAGATGGGGCCAGAGTGCAGCTGCTGAGGCTCATGTTGCCTGGGCTCCTCTCCACCCCATCGCTGGTGAGAGAAGGAAGCAGGCGGGGGGGGAGGGGCGCAGGAAGGCAGACCTACGGCCAGCTGAGAGCAGCCCCTCACACACACAGCCATGGGTGGTCGGGAACGTAACTGCCTACATGCCTGCAGGCCACCGTGGGGGAAGGCAGCCCAGCTGCTGGGGAAGGATGGGGCCATGGTACAGCAGCCCAGTTTCCCCAGGCACCAGGGAGGGCCACGCTGGGGCTACAGCACAGCCGCCCCGGCTCTCCACGTGGCCAGGAAGGATCAGGCTGGGAGTGGGTGGAGCATGGCTCCAGGGGCGGGGCTGGAGCTGGGCTATCATCCAATACCCATGGACACAGTACATGTGGCTGGGAGGGGAGGGAATGGTGCTCCAAATTTTCTGGTGCCCTACACGCCAGCGTATGTTTCATATGCCGAGGGACAGCCCAATCTACCGCCTCCATGCTCCAAGCAGCTGACGACTCGGCGAGCCAAGAGATGGCGACACGAACTCAAGGTCAAGTGAAGTACTTAAGCACTAGCACGGCCTGCCAGTCACTCCACTGGCTCCAGCGGGACAACTCACATGCTTACGAAATTAGCCACGTGCTCAAGTATCTTGCTAAATCCTGGACCTGCCATGCCAGACAGCCAGAGACCCAACCAGCTCCTGCTAAACTCAAGGGCAATGGTCCCATTTCATTAGACCCAGGCCGGGGCTCTGCTATGTTCCAAACAGGGTGTAGCTTACAGCTTGGGCTTTGTGCACTTCTTGCTGCACCAAATCATTTTGTGGAGGCAGCCAAAGTGCTTATTACGGAAGGGAAGCCGACTCATTAGACTGGTTTTATTTACGAAGGACTGCACAAGGTATTAGCTTCTTATCTGAAAGAGGCTTTGTGCTGAAGGATCACAGCCTGCGGGAAGAGTCACCGGCTGCTGATGGCAAGTCTGGCATGCTGGCTGGGCTGCTCTTATGCGCTGCTCCCATGGTCCAGGAACCCATAGGGAGAGTGGAAGTTACTGCTTGTTTCTCGCTTGATTTACACAAAGCAGGGAAGGTGTCGGAGTCCTCCAACAACCCACATCACCGCCCAACACAGCAGTAACTCAGTGGGGTTTAGTGGCCTGGGAGATGCAGGTCAGACTAGACGATCGAGGATCCTGTCGGCCGCACGCTCTGGGATTCTAGGACTTCTTGTCATGCCGTAGGGCTAAAGAGTGCGTGAGCCTAACTGCCTTGGACACGGGACTGGGCTGCAGCCTCAATACAGCTTTAAATGCACGAGTGCAGCAATATCTAGGGTCTCTCCTTACTGCAAGTTACACCCATTAGAGACAGTCCAAAGCTGTGAAGCTAAATGACTAGAGGAAATCTACCAAGACAGAGGTTTGTAGCCTTCACCTCTTAGCACGCTCCAAGTCGTCATTGGCCTGTTCCAGCTCCCTCACGTATTTGTGCAGCTGGTCTTTAATGGCTCGTGTCTGACTCAGGTCATCTTCCAAGACCGACACTTGCTTGTAACTTTGTGCATACTGGTGTTCAAGTTTCTCCTGAAACAAGAGGGGGAGTGAGATTAAGGGCACAAACAGACTTCTGAAGCACATAAGAAGGAGCAAAGTCACACAGTGGCAGTCAGCTAGATCACGTGGGTTTGCTGGAAATAGCACATAGAAACAGAAATATTAGCACGGATATTTACCAAGCATCAGCACTGGGCAACCTGAAATTAAAAGAAAGCCAACACCATGCACAGCAGGCTCCAGCCACTGAACAGCTAGTTATTCTTCCCAAAACACTTCCCTTCTCCGTTGTCTGCATTGGCAGGTCCAGGAGGCTTTTAGATGTCACCATCAAAACCACAAACATGGCCTGGCATCTCCCACACTCCGGACAATAAGCATGCCATGAGAAGAACCAGCCTGAAACCCCACCAGTGAAGGAAAATCGGAGCCACTGGAATCTGTTCTTGGCTGCACAGGGAAGTTCCTATTGTCTTGTGACTCGGCGACCCCTCCTTGAAAAACTTGGGAAATGGATATGACATAACGGGCCTACAGAGCCCGTTTGCCCAATAGCTTCCAGCTCTGTTCCCATCTGCTGCCCTGGATCAACATTACAAGAGCAGGATCAGTCATGGTGCTCTCCAAGATCCCAAGTCAGGGCGAGAACAGATTGGCCCAAGGTGCATTAAGAACAGTCTTGTCTATCCAGAGCAAGGATGGGCAATAATTTGTGATTGGGGACAAGTCCAAGAATTCGGATAGTGGTCAAGGGCCACATTCTTCTATGCTATTAAGGCAGGAGGTTGGGGGCAGAAGGGTCCTCAGGGATTGGTGTTCAGGAGGGGGTTGTGACCTGGGAAAGGGAATTTGGTTGCAGGAGGGGATGGGGTGCCAGGTGCAGGCTCTGACCAGGAGGTGCTTACCCCAGCTGCTGAAGTGACGTGTCTCTGCACCATGCACCCCGTGGAGGGAAAGTCGGGGGAAATTTGTGCACTGCATGCACCACAAGCACAGCCCAGCAGTTCGCATCATCCGATTTCCAGAAAATGGGAGCTGCAACGATTGTGCTGGGGGCAAAGACAATGCACTGAGACCCCACTTCTAAGGGGCATGCGCTGCAGAAAGAGATGGACATGGACCCAGCACATTGGATCCTGGTGGGACAGCTTGACTGGGCCGGATTTGGGCCACAGGCCACATTTTGCATGCCCTGATTTAGAGACTAAATCCAGAGACTAAGAACATACCAATGCAATCAAAACCCCTGATGAAGGACGTGCACAAAGCAGAGGTGTTCCGCTGCCTTTCAAGTCTCACAAAGCCAGAGACATTATGGGCAAGAAAGACTGATTGACAGAAATTAGATCGATAGGGGCAGGCAAAATGCAGCCCGTGGGCCATATCTGGCCTCAGTCCAGTGAGAGCCTCAGCTAGGCTCCCTGCCTGCCCAGTCCCACCCACTGCAAGCCCAAGGAAAGCAGGGAGGAGAGGCTTCACGCTCTGCCCTCGCCCCAAGCACAATCTCACAGTCCCATTGGCCAATGGGAGCTGCCTGTTTGCAGGACTGGCAACAAGCAAAGTACCCTCCCCCCTCTGAGAGCACAACGTTCAGAGCAGCACACGGCCCCCTGGGTGGCACGAGGGCACAGAATGCAGGAAGCCTGGCTGAGGAACCTGCTGGGTTGCTAAGTGGAAGCCACCCAGGTAAAGCACCTCCTGGCAAGAGCCTGCCTCTGGCACACTAGACCCTTCCTCTGCCTCCCTTCCAACCCTCTCCTGCACCCCCTCCTATACCTCTCCTCCAGGTCAGAATCCTCTCCTTCACTCAAACTCCCTCCCACATCCCCTCCTGTACCCAGCCCCTTACCCCAAGCTCCCTTCTGCACCTAGCCTCCATCCCAGACTCTGCACATCCTCCATTAATATCATGGAAGAGTGTGGCCTTTGACCTCTTACCACATTCTTGGAGTGGCCCCTCATTAAAAATGATTGCCCACCCCTGAATTAGATGCAAAGTCCAAGTGCTGAAATGATGAACAAGAGGATTCAGTGGCCTAACAAAGCAGATTTGTAGCATGTCCATCACATGACTACATTAACTTAAATCCCCCAATTGCCAAAGTCTCGAAAAACCCAAATCTGCAGCTCTCTCTCAGACAAAACTTAAAATCAAGCTCAGAAGCAAAAGGATTCAAGTCCTGTCCCTCTTATGACTTGCCCAAAAAGCATGGCAATTTCCGTCATTAACGTACCTGACATAAGGTGGCTGGTAAATACCTGGCCTTACCTATTGGGTATATAGCTGGACTCAGCTACTGAACTGCCAAGAAAACCTATATAGACCAGACAGACTGAATGGCAATTTAGGACCACACTTCTTATTAGCTGCAAGAAGAGGCCATTCCGTTAGACACCGCTGTACCTTTAATGTTTCCACTTCGTATTTCAGTCTTTGGTTATCTGCTTGCAAGTCTCTGTTCCTCTGTTCAGCCTGCACTAGCTGGGCCTCCAATTCGGCTTCCAATTCTCGGCTTCCCTCCTGGAATTCAGCCAGCTCGTCACGTGCTTCTTGGAAACTGTAAGCAGAGGAGTCAATTCAGTCATGGCACTAGCCTGTCAAGATTTAACAAAACCCATTGATCTCTGAAGACAAACCCAGAAATTTTCCAGCGTTGTACAGGACTCACTTGAACAGCGTCTCTCGAAAAGGCTGAAGGGAACTGCAATAAGGTGACGTATAACCACCAAAGGAAACTCATTTCTGTGTAGCACACAAGCCGGTGTATTAAATACAATTCCATGTGTCAAGGTCATTAGTGTGATGTTTAGGAATTTGACAAAAATGTTGTATTCCTCGTTAACTGTCACAGTAGCATTTTTAAATGGTTTCAAGGGCAGATCTGGTATTAGCCAGTGAATTTTTAACCTGGTTTTGGCTGAAAAATATTAGTCTGAATGCGGTATAGCAATAGAGAACTACATTGCTAACCCATACGGTCACACTACAGTAACATTACACCTCAGCTCTTTTAGACTCTTAGAACATAAGGTTATTAACCACTTAGGCAGAGAGCCAGCACTTACTTATACCACCGCAAGGTATTAAATTGCTAAATGGAGCCACCACCCACTGTACACGTCACTGACACGTCTGTATCTGCCCTGTGCTTAATAGCTCAGCTCTCAGCAAACCACAAAGCTTACAGAAAAGTGAACTATAAAGGGTACAGAAATCAAAGCTCTCCTCAACCCCTCCAGGCCCTGAACATTTTCTGACACTCAAGAACAGTCCAGGAAACATCAGATCCCTTCTGACACTACCTCTGAAACAGGCCAGTTCTGGGATCCTCTCCCCAGTCTGACACATTCTGCATTGAGGAAACAGTGTGAATTCATTAGCATCTTGGGCTCTAACATACATTCTGGGACTGGAAGAAGGTTTGTTTGCTGCACCTGCGCAACCCCAAGAGTAACGCAGAACAAGACAACATTGCAGAGCAGAACAGGCAGAGGGCCCCACAACACAGAACCAAGCCGAATAGCACTCCAGGGTTTTAGACACCAATCCACAAAGCCACCTCTGCTAACACCCATGGCAGCCTGGAACTCTCAAGTTGGTAATGCCCATGCAGAAGATGTTCTGCTTCCAGTGGTGGAGTCTACCCACTGACATGGCATTTGTAAAGATGAAAATGAAGAAATTCATGTGGACACATTGGCACTTCTCTCAGGGTTTTGCTTTGAGAAGACAATGTTGCTCTGGTAGAAGTAACAGTAAGTACTGGTCTATTAATCCAAAATTATACCTTTGTTTATATTTCAATGAAAGCTCTTTCCAATAAGCAGTTTCTTCTTTCGGACTCGAAAAATCTGGAATTTCTTCACTGTCCATGATCAGCAAAACCTGCAAAATGCAAACACAGGAATAAGCTAATGAAAAAGACAAACGGGACATCCGTGGAATTGCTTCTAAATACTGGATAGACCCCTTTTTGTGGCCGTTCTTGAGGTTTTATGCCTGGCTGAGAATGACAAGTAAATTCAGCATTCATGAAAGAGCCACCAATAATCCCTGACAGGAAACAAACACAGTGTAAACAGACCAGCACCAGCCAACAACACAGAAAGCTCACAGGAAAGCACTGTACATTGGGAGATCAGAAATTGAACATAGCTATGAAAACTTAATAGCTTCACACATACATCTACCACATCTTTCCACAAAGCCTGGATTTTAAATCAGCAATCATAACATTGTAATATGAATCCAACTGAAATAAGCATTTTTAACGGACAGATACTGTGTCTAGAACTAGTAACATCTTCCTTAATGCAGAGTATAATTCCCAATAGGGCTAATAAGCGTGACACACTTAGCGAAGAAACTTGCCCCCTTTACGGATCGAGAGCCCAATCATGTGCTATATAGGAAGAAAATTCACTTCATTTTTCTTTCAATAATTTGAGCTCTATTTGGGTTTGATCTAGTTTACATTTTTCGGGTAACAGAGGAAGTTACTGAATTAATTTCACTCAATTTTTCCAAGTCAAATGAAAAACAGGTAGAGCTGGCTAGAGTCTATGATTATGATTAAATGGCAGAAAGGGCATGGAAAAATCACTTTTTAAACAAACGATTTGGCAGTAGCACAGCGAAACTTACCAGACTTTTCAGTTTCGCTTAAGTCTGTTTCTAAGCAGCAGTACCTATCTCACTATTTTATGGCCCTTGTTTCTGTCATATCTGTGCACTTTATACCCCAGAGCTGCTCAGGAGCACAAAGACTTAGAAAATTCATCCTCCACCCCCATCACTTTAAAAATGATGAGCAAGAACTTTTTAGAGCAGCTTTGTCTACATTCCAAGCTGTGCTGCTGTAGCACTTGTAGTACAGATACTATAGTGAGAGAAAGGATTTTTCCATCACTGTAGTAAATCCACCCCCTTGAGAGGGGATAATTAGGCTGATAGAAGAATTCTTCTGTCAACCCAGCAGAGTCTACTCTGGGGCTGAAGTCAGCTTCATTGCCTCCCCCAGGGCTGTGAATTTTTCACCCCCAAGACACATAGCTAGGTGGACATACATTTTAGGAATAGACCAGGCCTTAGTGGCTAGATTTGGTCAGTTTCACAGTTGTCCAGCTAATAGCAGAAGCAATTAAACTGACCCATCTTGTAATTTTTATTCTGCTGCTGGAAAAAGCTGTGAGCAACAGTGGGCTGTTTGTTACACAGGATCAGTCTGAGCTCCTCCAATGTGAAAGATTTAGTAGAAGAAAGCACACAACAAACCCAGGTGGAAATTACCTGTCTCTGAACCCCCTCTGAGGAAGGCTCCATCTTTTATCCTAGCATCTGGTCTCTTCCTCAAGCCTGTTTCCCGGATGTTATTGCTAAGTCCGTGAAGGTAGATAAGCATGAGCTGGCTTTTCTCCCTCCTCCCCCTTCAGGACAGATACTTTAAACATTCCTCATAGCTGCTCCTGTCAGCTCAATCAGCTGTATACAGCTTGTCATCTGGGGCTTTAACAAGCAACAATCACCAGGACTCACATTTTAGAGACCTGGCCTTGCTCAGTAAACGTGGCACACCACAACTGTCCCGCATTCAATAAAGGGGGAACACGAAAATACCTTAAGCAGCAGGACTTAATCCATAAATAATGCAAAGGAAAGCTGTCACTGCATCTCTCCAGCTCAGCATGCAGCTGCTATAATTAGGTCAGGAGACCCAAGTTCATGCAAAGGACAAAAAGCACCTCAAAAACTCCTCCCACTCTGCCCCTTGAGTCACTTCAAATGCACTTCCTTTAGAATCACGTGTTTGCCACTTGCGGTAGCACTGAGCCGCTCTCATGAAGCAGGGCCCTGCTGGGCTAGGTGCCACACTGACACGGTCCAAGAGCTTCCTGTCTAAGTAGTGTTTTGGTGTCCATCATGCCAAGGAGGAGCTTACATGAGGATCCCACTGAGCCTCACTATAATCCCTCTCGACACACCGTCCTGCCAGCACCAGGGCAGCAGCAGATTGGTGCCCGTTAATTTTCACAGGACAGAGCTGGTTGTACATTCATTTATTTTTGCAAGGAGAGGGGAGCCGTGGTAGTTGCCTTTGGCTTGGCACAGCAGCGTGAACACACGGCAGCATGTTCTATGCTGTAGCAGCACAGGAGTTCTCAGCAGAAAGCACCAGCTGTAAATTTATTTTGACAGCTACTTTTAATTCTGTGAAAAGAGGCGTAGAGGGAATAGCTCCCAGAGCTACAGTACATTTCCTTGCATGGTTTCCACCTATCATCTATCACCAAGGCAATTTAGCATCGTGAAAGTACAAAAGCTTAAGCTTCCATGCAGTGGCCTCCGGCACACCTACAGGTCCCTGGACTCCACAACATGAAGGCTGCATGGGGAGTGAGTATAACTCTGCTCAAAACCTGACTGCGTCAGAGAACCTGTTTGTTAACATGCTCTGACCTATGGCTCCAGGGAACCCTTTGCTGCAGCCTGGCACATGTGACATGCTTGAGATCAAGAGTAAACTCTTTCCCCCTCCCCTCAGATACAGGATACACGATGCTTAGCCTATGCAGCTCCAAAATATTTCATCTTAAGAATATACAGCCAGCAAGCACCATACGCGGAAAGTCCAGTGTTCACACAGCGCACAGCTTAGACAACAAGGCATCTTGCATCATCTTCTAGCAGTGCATCCAGCCAATTCTCCTCCCCACCCATTCAAGCCAAGCTGGGGGAAACACACCTGAGGCAGCCCCGCCAACTGCAGGATCAGGAATGGACCAGAGAGGCTATTGGAGACCTTAGAGCTTTTCCAGCTCTCTAGATTATGCTGTGGTTAGAGGGAGGAAGTGAGAGTTTCTTCTTAGAAAAAGGCTTTACCAGTTTACTGTACAACATGTATTTATACACATTTGCCCTGCCCTGGGGTACTCCAGCCAACTATAAGCTGCACCCAACCCAGTCAAGCTACCCTGCTGGGACAAACTTGTTCTAGGCATGATGGGAGACTAGGTCAGCCTAAAATCCCCTGCAGAACCCCTGGGTGGGAAGTTTCAGGGAAGAAATGAATATCCTCAATTCCACCCATTGGAATCTCTCTGCAAGCAATGAGCACCAGCTCTTCAAAGCAAGTCCACCACCCCTTGTCATGGCCTACTTCTGAGTCAGGAACATCTCGTAATGTATTCAAGGTTACTATCAGACCCAGCATTATCAGCATGGACATCTGATCTGTCTATTGCCCGGCTGAGATACCTGATCCCGGATATTAATGCTGCCAGCGATATTCCATACTGACACCTGACTGGGTCCAAAACAACCGGAGGAATTCAGAGCCTGCTGTGGTTGGCCTACCATCATTTCAGCAATTTCCCAGCATTTGGGAGGTGACAGGGAAAGTTTTAAAAAGTTCTGTATTTTTAGGGTGGCTTATAAAGCTTTTGAATTGCCTAAGAATGCTCATTTGTAAACTATCCATAGCTCCAATTCCAGATGGCATGAAAATTATCCTGTTTTTCCAATCTTGTTACCTAGAGGCTCAACAGGATCCACACTATTAAATACACAGCATACAATCTAGAATCACACTCACTCACTTCCTCTGCACCAGTTTATTCAGCTTTCTCGTTGCATGGCCAGGGAACTTCACTTATACCCCAACAAGGTAGATCTGGTTCAGTACCAATAGAAACTTAACTATAACTCCTGGGCCTGCTCTGTAGGTGGCTTTTATTGAGTCTACATTTGACAGAGAATCTCTGTTCATAATTAAGTTATAGCTTGCACTTTCCTTTATTTTGCATTTAACTATTAGATGGTTTTAAACAAAACAACAGGACACCTACGAACAGCAGGATAGCTGCTATGTGACCTTTGCCTCTCCCAGACTTTTTCTTGTCTATTTAAAGTGCAAGGCTGATTTGTACCTTATACAAGAGGGCCCCTAGGCACTGTTGTGATACCCATAAAGAAGAAGAGGCTAGTTTGTTGTAAAACTGCGTGTCCCACACGTTAACCACAAGCAGTCGTCACTATAGTGGCTATTGCTTCAAAACTGGTTGGCCACCACAGCTGTAAGGCATATGCCAGTGCAATCATGGTAACAAGTTAATTAACAGTGCTCTACTTCATCTCTGGTTAATTCCTCGCCCTACTAGTTATATATGGGAGTTCAGAGCCATTACGACAAGCCCTCACTCATGGACTTCAATGGGAGTTTTGTACATGGGACGTTTGTAGTACTGAGCTTTAACACTGTCAGAGCATGGCAGAGACATTGCACTGGCTTCTTCCAGGGCATGTCCTTAAAGAGGATAATTTTGAGCAGGGAAATCAAAGCTGGATTCACTGTATGAATACACAGGGCAACACCACTCTTCAGTATTCATTGGCTGCCCCTAGGAGAACCCAAATAACTGGCTAAAACTCCAGAATCAAAGTAATTCTAGAACACGAACCAATTTGAAAATGGGCTCATTCCTTCCAAGCCCTTAATCCACAGGTGAACAGGACCTCCCTCCTCCCCCCCCCCCCCCTCACGGGGACCACACTTCTAGCAGAAGGGAATCCCGGACTGAGACAACAGTGGATGTTTTAACAGCTGGGATCATTTTGAAACCTACCAGCTCACGATCTTCAAGTAGAAGTTATCTGAAGACACTTCTCTCTGCATGGGACCAACTGGCCACCTGCCTCAGAGAGGTTTAGGAATAGGGTATATAACTTAGAATATTTCAGAGTCAAATGATGAACCCACTGCACAGCCTGAGTGAACAGGCTTGGTGCTAGGAAGAGCCTTAAAATACTGTCTCCTAATGGTAGATGTGGGACAGCACTTCCAGAACAAAGCCATTTGAAGCTGCTCTTCAACTAAGCCATTAGAACACAGCACAGCTCACTACATAACAGAATACCTAGAAATGCTTCCCCGGCCCCCGGTCACATGACTGTGTGCTACTATTAGTGCTCACACCGAGTGTCAACCTGAAACACCGAACACAGAATGTGGGATTTAAAATGGGCAGCTTTCCGTGAGCACAGGATCCGCCCTCGCTGCCCAATTCAGTGATGCTTCCCTGCCAGGCTAAGCTATATGAGCTCAGCCTGGGTGTGTGAAAAAGTCAGACCCCTCAAGCATCTGTTAGAGGCAGGCACGACTCAGCCAAGGTAAGGGCCCATGCAACATTAGTCATTCCTGCAGCTTGCTTGATCTGAAACATTCCTCATCTTCCCATCAAAAGGCAGTTTATCGTGGAAAATAAAACTAACTAGTGCATTTAATGCCCATGAAACAGGTCATCTGTGTAGGTTTTAAATAGCTTCTTGTAGGCCATGCCACACAAGAATCTCACTGGCTTCCCACCTACCCGCCCACCACTTCGATCCCCCAAATTATTCCGAGAGCCAGAGAACAGAACACAGAGCAGAGGCAAAGTAAGGCTACGACTCACTACGCATTAAGGACGTGGTTTCCAGCTCATGTGTACATACTTGCAGTACTTCTCACTGAGTTAGGGCAAGGATAGGTAGCAGCAGTGGAGGTATGGCTTAGCTGTACCAAGTACAAACCCACCTGAACTCCTCGGTACATACCGGACATGCCTAAACTCTGCCACTGCTGCCCATGCTACTGTGACCATCCTGGTATTCGTGTTTGTGCTCTCATCATGCTAGCACAACGATGTGTGCGCAAACTGGCAATCACACCCTGAGCTCATAGTGTCGAAGTAGCCTCTGACCCTGGTCTTTCTGGAAGGGTGGAGAGCAGCCAGACTAAGTAACCAGACTCTATAATCCAGGGTGATAACAGACTTCCCTTCCCTATCACCTGCCAAAGGACACTTGGCCTGCACCCCCACTCTTTAAGGTGTCCCTACTGTCAGCTGATAACCCCATGGCTCAGAGTTATACTTGGCCAAGACAACACACGGCAAGGAACAAATCTTGGGCCTTTGCATCTTGAGATAAAAAAGCCCCATCATCACCTATTCTGGCTGCCAGATTCCTCATCTTCCTGAAACTAAGCCTGATTCATGACCTCCTCCAACCTCTGCCACTGATAAAAAAGTTAGAGTGACAGGGAGAGACTCTTTAGCACAGGAATGGAATGAGACTCTAGCAACATCCTGGGGTCTCTGGGCAGTCTGCTACTTTTTCCACTCAGACACTGGTAAAAATGTAAGAAAGCTCACAAGGCTCACTCACATCCTTCCCATTCTCTACCTTTTTGTACTGGCTGTACCTGCTGTGCCCCCAGCAAGAACACTAACTGAGCAATAACTACATTTAGACTATCACACTCTTGATCGCTCCCCTTCCAAAGTTCTCAGGACAGGCCTAGGAAGCAAACAGCTGGCAAAAGCCAACACAGCAACATTGATTTTTTTTTTAGCTGGTTAGTTATTAAAATGTTTGAGAAACAAATTACATTTCTTTCATCGATTTACTATTGCTTCCTTGTCTTGAAATAGGAGCTGGAAGCATTTTCATACACAGATTGGAAGACGGCCCACTTCACTATCACTTTAACAAGTGCACCTACATCCTTTACTGAAATACTATTTGTGCACTTAATATTCTCCGGTGAACTACAGCAGATGTCTTATACCTCTTACAGCAGCAGCACATGGGTTGTAGCAGAAAGGATGCCACTGCCCCAAAACTGCTGTCTCATAATGGCCAATGCTAAACAATCCTGCTCTAAGTTTGGGCCAGGCAGTCTGCAGAACCTGACTAAATCCTGCCTGCAGAAAAGAGCACGATATAAGCTATCCAAATGAAGCCCGGGTCTCTTAGCCTGACGCATTTCCCAGAAGCCTCCCTGTGAGGAACAAACCAAACAATTGTCAAATCTGAGGGCTGATTGTGGCACATGTAACTTGCAGCTTTAGCAGCACCAGAATATAAGCGCAGATACTATCTGCAACCAGCTAGGCGCAAACTAATGCAAGAAGTCTCTTATCACAAAATCAAGCTACAGTTGCCAATGCATGATCCATTAGCAGTTGTAGGTTGAGGTGTGACAAGAGACTCAAGGATTCATCCTTTCCCGGTGCTCACTTAGTTTCAGACTCTGGTGTGGTGAAACAAGTGAATTACAACATAGACTGTACCTCTCTCTGCCAGCTCCAAACGGCACGTGCCAAAGCACCTTCAAAGAGAAAGATAAAAGACTCACCCAAGAACTGAACCTGCAGGCACAGGAAATAAAAGCCTCACAGAAGTAGAGACCATTAAGAATAAACTAGTAACTTAGTGATAGAAATTTAGCCGTGTTAGTCTGGTGTAGCTGAAACAAAATACAGGACTATGTAGCACTTTAAAGACTAACAAGATGGTTTATTAGATGATGAGCTTTTGTGGGCCAGACCCACTTCCTCAGATCAAATAGTGGAAGAAAATAGTCACAGCCATATATACCAAAGGATACAATTAAAAAAAATGAACACATATGAAAAGGACAAATCACATTTCAGAACAGAAGGGGGATGCGGGGGGGGATGCAGCTTGACTTTCTAAATGGGGATGTACAGCCCTACTCCACACCTCACAACACGAAAGGCCACATGCTCTCAGCAGGGCCCAATGTAAGCAAGCATTGCTAAAGCCAGTACAGAGGGCGATGCTGATAAGAGGTCTGTAACAATCCATATCTTCTAAAGCAATTACTGCCCGTGCTTCTGAACAAGCTGCAGATTCACAGCTTTCATACACAGCTCACCAAGCTCATGCCTTCATGAATTTCAGTTCAAACAGCTGATCTGGTTGCCTCAAGAAGCTGGAAAATTACTTCTTATCCAAGAGGTATTGGCCCTCCTTAGGAAGGCCATGTATGGTCAGTGCAGCAAAGCCAGTCTCTCTGACAGCAGGACTAGAGAACCTGGGATCAGATGAGGAATAAAATTCCAAAAGTCGCTAGAGAAGCTCGTAAAGAGCAACAGGCTATGAGTAACTGCTGGGACTGAAGTTCAGGAAACCACAAATCCATGCTTGGATCCCTCAAACCTCCACTGAGATCTCTCGGCAACCTATACTTTCTCAGTGATGTCACTGCATTTCCAGAGGTATGTGCCTGGACCACTGACACTTTCCTGGATACTGACGGCTGATGAATGGCAAAACAAATCTAAGACACTAAAGAGAGAAACACCTTACTGCATCTCATTCTGCTCTCCCTAGAACGGTTCAATTCCCTGAATTCACATTCTGGAGCCCAGGTCAGAAAAGCCTAACAGAAGCAGTAGCAGAGAAGTCTCTCTAAACAACTTTGCAGGATGCCAGGCGCAGGTCAGCTTTCAACCTGAAAACACTGTGGGTCTTCATAAACTTTCAGGACAAGATGTGTGGACTGAAAGGGCACAGAACAGCTTTCCCTTTCAGAGACTGCACTCAAGAAAAGAAAAGGCACCAAACAGCACTGTTCTCCCTCTGTTTCTCTACGTGGTTTGTTTCCACTTCCAGACCGGGCAGTTACTCTTACACTTTGAGCCTGGAAAAAGGGATGCTGCAAAATGACCAGATAAAGGGGAATGCAGTTTGTCATGCAGATAATATTGAACTGTTTACTGTTCAGTCACAGATTAATTAAGCTGGCAATTGTTTCCAACATCTACACAGACAAAACCCCATATACAACCAATGGAATTTAGTGATGCTGGGGAATGGAAACATAGAAAGTTTATGCCCTGTCTTCCAGAACCTCTGGTATGGTAAATGTCACTGATCTACCCTATTCACACAGGCCTTTTTAACACTACACTGATGCCAGGTCTACACTAAACATTTTCACTGACATACTGGTCAGGGAGGTGTCCTTTTGTCAGTACTGCATAGCTTATTTTAGAGGGATTAAACGGTTAACCAAAAAGCATACCGATAAGCATAAGGTTTACCAGTACGCTTACTGCTGAACTCTGGCGGTGGCAGGCGGCAGCCAGTGGCAGGCCATGAGGTTAAAACGGTTACCCGGTTAACCATTTAACATCCTAACTCGGGGTGGTAAAATAAGCTATGCTAGCTAACATGCAGTTTTGCCAGTATAAGTTGCATCCACATTTTGGGAGCACAGTATATCAGTACAGTACATTCAGCACAGTGTTCCTAGTGCAGCTACCACAAGGTAAACCCACCATGGTCAACCCACATGGAGATATTGTGCAAGACTTCAGCAAGTTTACCTCACCATGGAGCTAAAGCACCTTGCTTTCCCTGTGTTTTTATCACAGAACAGCTCACGTATGTCACCCCAAGGTTTTTAAAAAAAAAAAAACACATCTTTTAGGTGGCAAAGAAAAGGACTTTGTTATGACCAAGGCTCACATGCGTGGTAGACCTGATGTGCTAGCTCCAGGAACATATTTCTTAATTATGATGGGTGTGGTTAATTAGTCCTATCAGTTCAGAACATCTGCATAACAGGCACAGAATATCATCAATGCATCAAACACTGAAAACAATCCCTTTTGACCCTTTTTTGCCCTGTTTTAATTCCTTCTTACTGTTATACACCAATCCAACAAACCACTGTGCCTGGCAGCAAGCTGCTCCTGGCTCCTTACAGTATGCTGCAAGCCCATTCCCCAGTCCAAATGCAGCCAAGCAACTCCCAGCTGCAGATTTTCATGTTTACTCAGCAATTTTCTTTGCTTCCCAGTCACAGTCCCAGCACAGCTCTCTCCACCTCCCATGATCTAATTAGCTTGTCAATTTCACTTAGAATTGAAAATTCCCATGAACAGCCAATGAACAGTCCCGATACAAAATGCCAGAGAGATGCCTCTTAGGATGCATGGGTGGATGAGGGTAGTTTGTCTAGCCACACCTCAGAAGGGAAAGAGATCCTTGAAAGTTAAGCTGTAGCCATTGATTTCCTGTGTTGCTCTGCTACTCCTGACTAGTATGCCTGGTGCAATTTGTGACACTCACACATCACACTAGGGGCACTAAGCAGCGAATCAAACCAAGTAAGCTGAAAGGTAGGTTTGTTGGCCTCTGGAAAAGCCACAAAATAAAGACAAAAATAATTATTTAAAAGACATCTGATCTATCAACTAACTTACATGAAATCTGTAGAGAGTAACTATTCCAACATTGATTGCACTTATGCAGGAATGTCCAGGGAGACAGCAGCCCATCCACAAATGATGAATAATCCCCTACTTACAACTGGCTTTGCTGTCAGCAGACACTAATCAGCTCTTCCTCAGAATTGCTGCTAATGCCCGTGCTTCCCCAATTCTGGCCTGTGGGGTCTCTCCCCTTCGGCTGGAATCACACCTCCCTACCCAGGCAGACAGACATGCTGTACAAGTAGTAGTGTGGATGTTGCAGTTCAGGCTTGCCACTCCCACATCCCACCTCCAAGCCCACACAACCCCCGGGTCTGAACTCAGGCAGCTAGCCCCTGCTGCTACCTGTACACAGCATCAGCACTTCTATTTCTAGCATGCTAGCTCAATTAACGCATGCCTGGGGACCCACCACCTAGGGGACCCTGAGAGTCTGCAGAGTGCTGAGAGATCACATTGTGTGGCTTTCATTGTCTCCAGATGCTTCTGTGAGCATCCAGGCTCTCAAGTGGAAGGAAGAGCCAAAGGCAACAGGAATCGTCAGCCAGCCTAGCTGTCTCCCCGGGGCCCTCTGCTAGATAGGGGGATGAGGTGAAGGAGCTACCTTCACCATCAGTGAAACTGCAGCTGCCAGGGACCAGTAGGAGATAGGAACAAGAATGCAGCCACGGAAAAGGAACCAAGTATCAGGGAAAGGTACCAGACAGCAGAGAAGCATGGGCAACAGAGGAAAAGATGAGCCTGGGTAACCAGTCTGATTTTAACAAAATACTTATTGCACTATTGACACCAAAAATACACTGAATGCTTTCTTAATGTCACTTCACTGTGGAAACAACTGCCAGAGGCATGGTAAGTGATCAGCAATGGGAGGAGAAGAGATGCCCTCAACTGCGAATGGAAAGAAGGGCATCCAAGAGACAAGCTCTCTACTGAGATGTGCTTCAGCCCACTAAATAAGTTTGAGAACCCTTGGCTTACATAACTGTAAACCCAAATCCTGCACACCTCACTAGGGATGTTGCATCCCATTTAACTGATTAGTCAGTTAAACTTGAAATTTAACCAGTTAACCAATTAAGAGGGGGCACTTCAGCCAGGCTGGGTTGGAGCACCTCCCCCCCTGTGGCCGGGCTGGAGCAGCACCCTGCCGCAGGCTGGAACTGCTCTAGCCTGACTGCTGCCTGCACCCTCCTGGGCCCACCACAGCCAGCCAGAGTAGCCCCTGCCTGTGATGCATCGGGCCTGCTGTGGACAGGGGTTGCTTGGACGCCTGGAGCAGACCTTGTCCACAGCAGGTTCCACAGGGCTGGAGTCAGTGGTTTTTTTTGCTTAAAAAAAAAAAAAGGTGCCAGACTCCAGGGGAAAAGTTGTTGAGTTCTGACTGAAGGTGCCGGTACTGCATACTGGACAGTACCATCACAAAAGAAGCACTGGCTGGAGCAGCCCCCCTGTCCATGGTGGGCAGGGAGATGCTCCAGCTCCCATGGGTTAACCTTTCACAACCCTACTCCTCCCTCAGGCATTCACCTGCAGATTATAGCCTTAGAGAACAGTCTCTATCCAATCAATGAACTCCCTTGCCATTGAAGACTTTCTTCCCCTACTACCAGCTACTGGATGTCTGAACTGAACATGTTGTGGTAGAGAATCAAGGTGAAGAATGTTTGCAGAATGATTCCTAAAAACTATTTTATAAAGAGGTGACATGAAGTAAAATGTAATGGAAGCAATAAGAAAACCTGTCGCCTCTGAACAGGTGCAAAGATGCTGAGTGCACATAAATTAGCAGCTGTTTTCAATGGATACATTTTAAATTCTGGAGAGGTTCCTATTTATCTAACAGGCCAGAATATTAGTATGGCACTTTTAAACAAAAAACACCCTTAAAGTACTGCACTTTCATAAAGAACCTGTTATCAGTATGCCTATTCCTGGCAGACATCAATGTCAAGGGAAATGAGTGTAATAAAGGGAAATTGCCTTGTACAAATATATATTTAATAATTTGTAATGTTCCTCCCACAGTATTTGCTGAGAAAATACTGCACAGTCACAAGAGTGTATTGGGTTCTGCTGGAAGTGTTATTTCAAAATAAGTAAGTTACGTATATGTATGAAAATCAGTGCCTGTTGATGCCACATATGCAATGTATACATGCTCAGGTATTAACAGCGTAGCGCATGTTTCATAAGCTCTGCAAGTTAGGGCAGAATTAATTGTCCTCAGAGCTTCAAAGTTTCCTCTGATTTTTCCACAGGGAGAATGAAAGCCAGCCAAACTCCAGCAGCAGCCCTCCCCATCAATTACATGATGCAACCCTGGTGTATTAAAAAACAGCCTTTCTGAAGCTTGGCTGCCTTAACTTAGGCTCCTAAAAATTCATGTTGTCTCCAAATTGAAGTGACCTACTTTTCACAGACCATTTGATTTGGAACCTACCTTTAAGCACCCAAGTGTGAAACCTGAATTTTGAGGGTATGCACATCAACAGCAACCTGTGATTCTGGCAACGCTTCCTGAGTCCACTCAGATCAGAACTGTTCCCTGCACACAGAGACAAACACAGGTGAAAGTGGCTACTTCAGCCCATCAGATTAAATCCAGCATTTTCAAATGTGCTAACCCAACAGGCACTGGGCTACTCAATTGGATTGGAATTTGGGTTTATAACAGTCCATTTCTGACTGGCAGAAGCTGAGGCCAAACATTGCCTCGTCGTGTCAATGGAGGGCACTCTCCAACTGCAGGTAGCTAGTGCAAGTTCTCCAAACAATAAGAAAGTTGCCCCTCAAACCCTTGTTGTGATGACGGAGAGAAAATTGTCCAGTTTGGAGCCTGGTCTCGCCATCCGTCCAAGATATCTGAGCTGCACCTCTCTCTTAGTAAATACTGGAGGCAGTTCAGACTTGCCAGTGGCGCTCCAGGGCTTGGCCATAACTCCTGCCCCACCCAAATGCCTGATTTCTGCCTCCAGTGGTGCAAACAGAGCAGACTCCAGGACTCTCAACATGCTTAACCACTGATCTCCAATTTTTAACGTTTCTTGGAGGCAGCAGTGAGCCCCCTTCCTTTTTGGAGGTCCAACATGCCCGAAGCTTTGCGTCCCAAACAAAACTATCTGCCAAGTTCTTTCTCCATCATGATCAAGGTTAAGAGAGTTCAGAACATCACCTCCCTAGAAATGAAAGTGTCCAGGCTGGCCCTTCAAGATTTCCAGGAAAACTGAGGAAGGTGCACACCCTTAGCTATTTACAGATGATGACCTTGGGACACAAACTAGTAAAAGGACACAAAAAGCTCATCAACAAAGTGATGCAGATTCTCTCCTGATTGGAGGTCACTTCTACCACAGCAATTCACACAGAAGGGACATTGAACACTTAAGCAAACTGGCAAAACCCATCAGCTGATAAATAACTGTGAACAGTTCCTGAACAAAGTGGTATTCCAGCTGATACCTAAGGGACCAGACTGTTCTTATGTGGACCCCATCACCGAAAATCTAAGCTCCTGCTCACCAGAGCAGACATCGCTGGGAACGGATGCTCTGGTTCACAAATGGACATATCTCGTATGTATCCTTTCCTTCCTTGTATGGGAAGACAGAAGGGATACAAGGAAAATAAATTAACAAGGTCATACTAGTCACACTGAATTGGCCAAAGAGACTGAAGTTCTCATGCCTAATGGAACTGTCAAAGATTTCCAACCTATTTCTCCAGCTGACAGGACTTTTCTATCCCCAAGTTGGCTTTTGCATCCCAAATCAGGTTACACAAGTCTGACAATCGGCTATTGAGCAGCAACAGATGGGATATTATTCCAGTGTAATAGATACCCTCCGAACTCTCTATCCTCCTGCACCTCACAGATTATGGACAAATCTATCTTACTAATGTCAAGATCCAAGAGACCAACCATCCTGGTTCTGCTGGATTTCTTACAGAACAGCCGAGACCGTCGCACACTGCATCTGACATCTCAGAGCTAAATAGTGCTATGCTGATCCAAGACTGTAGCAGACCAATGGTATTAGCATTCCTGGGTGGTGGCAGGATATCTGTCCAAAGCAATAGTGAGGCCTATCAGCCTAGCCTGGAACCTGCACCAAAATAACAAACTCTCACAGTAATCTATTGAAACAATGGCATCTATGGGCCTGTACTCTAGATTCATGAAGATATAGCTCTTGGTTGAAATCCCATCAACTAAAATAAGACTAGAGCCTTACTGGGCATCACAAGAGCATAAGGTAGGTCTTTATACTCATTCATTACCCAGGAAATTCTTCCTTCCACACATACCAAGAGATCATTCTTCCTGAGTTTTCCCCAAAGCCTAACCAAGCATAAGAAAACCATGAAACTGTGGCATGCAAGACCAGCTAGGGGGACTGAGTGCAGCATCAGCAAAATATATTCAACTCCAAACTGGTCTCAGAAGGGACAATACCTGTTCCATATGTTCTCCAGCAGCCTTCTGGTCAGAAAAACTGGTTGTCACCAGAAAAACCTCTGTAAAAGGGCACTCACCAAATCCTTTATTAAAGCACTACAAGCTCGACATGCTAACCTCCACAGCAGCACAGTGGCAAATGTATGGGGGAAGGGTCGTGACCAAGTATGAGTGCCATAAGCACCACCCAGAATGGACTCTGATACCTCCCAAATGGATATCAATACCAAAAAGTTATTAAGGGAACAATTTCTCTAACCTTGAGAAGTTGGAGATAGAATGGTTTGTTATGCCAAGTACACCAGGGATTCTTAACTATTTTGTAGCAAGAAACATGTGACTGACTGTGTTATTGGGGGCGAAAGAGTTGTTGATCTTCTACCCACAAGTCTAAGTCAATCTTTAAGCAGCTAATATTTACAAGAGACAGAGAACACAGAAGTAACTGTGGACACAAGACATCCCCTTTTGCAACAATGAAGATTTTCTGTTATCGTCAGGAGCTATTTTCCAGACTACTCCAGAATCTGTTTCCATCAGGTGAACTGGACCTTTAAAGCACAATTTTCATTCTATCCAAACTGGACCATCCTCTAGTTCATATTAATAGCATAGTTACAGTGTACAGATCAGAAACAACCAAGGTGACAGATCTATTGTAGTTATGTCAGTGCAATTTAAGTATATAGTTGCACAAATCAAAAAGGGAATTTTATATGTTTTAAACTGAACAAGGACAAATTAAATAGAGATCAGAAATCGATTATAACTGACTATTTCAGACACACAACTCTAACCACAAGTGCATACTACAACATACAAACATTCTGCCCAGAGATGGGCACAGAAATCTCTTCACCTGTATGAAATCACAAGATTCCTTGACTAGCAGAGTGTAATATGCACTGCAGAGGCAGCATGCTCCAGCAAAGGGAAGGGGAGGAGGAAGACAAGTGGCAATTTCAATCACCAGCAATCTCTCATAAGGAACAGCAGTGACAGAGACTGCAAGAGCCCTAGCTAGGCGGACGAATGACTGTTGGAATACGGCACAACGTGTGTGTGGGAAGAAGCTGTGAAGTTGGATCCTTCCTTGGGGTTTCAGCAAAGAGCTGCTTGTTCCCACTGCCTTCACGTGCCTCACACCAGATTTGGGATACTTAGTTTAAGCTTTTCAGGGCATCCCTCTCCTGGTGAAAAGTCTCTCCTGAAGAATGGACCAAGTTAACGCCTAAACCTGCCCTTTTCTCTGCAGGAACAGAAATAGTATTTTCAATGACTCACTGGACTTAAGTGCATTTGACATCATGAGCATATTTATGTATCCTAGCAACCATCTGACAGCAAACATTTTGCAGACCTTTCCCTTTTTCCATACACAGCAGTGAGACTACCACTTTTGGCAAGCAATATATAGGAGAGAGAGAAAGAGAAAGACAGAGAGAGAAAGGCAATCCAACCCTACTGCCCAACAGTGCTTTCCAGGCCCTGAGGATTGCCTTCACCAAAAAAAGTAATCCTGAAAGTGGGCTTTAACCATAGGTTTAGTGGACATGAAGGTGACTAACCAGCAGGGACAAACCACATTCAGCATCACAAAAGATAACCATTGAGAAAAATCCACTAAGAGCAGGTTCTCTCACAGACAGCTGACAGGAGCCTCTGTCCCAACCCACCAGTCAGTTGTAGTCAGCATCATCTCAGCTGCCCAGACTGCTGAAGTCATGTGAGCACAGCCCCAGCTCCTCCAACCGCCGCACCATCTCTGTGGGCCCTGAACATCATGCAGTCCCTGTGCCTGGCAGCCCAAGGACCCCCCCCCCCCGGGGACCCTGCGCCCTCAGCGCCTGGCAGCCCAAGGACCCCCCCCCCCGGGGACCCTGCGCCCTCAGCGCCTGGCAGCCCAAGGACCCCCCCCCCCCCCCCGGGGACCCTGCGCCCTCAGCGCCTGGCAGCCCAAGGACCCCCCCCCCCGGGGACCCTGCGCCCTCAGCGCCTGGCAGCCCAAGGACCCCCCCCCCGGGGACCCCGCGCCCTCAGCGCCTGGCAGCCCAAGGACCCCCCCCCGGGGACCCCGCGCCCTCAGCGCCTGGCAGCCCAAGGACCCCCCCCCCGGGGACCCTGCGCCCTCAGCGCCTGGCAGCCCAAGGACCCCCCCCCCGGGGACCCTGCGCCCTCAGCGCCTGGCAGCCCAAGGACCCCCCCCCCCGGGGACCCTGCGCCCTCAGCGCCTGGCAGCCCAAGGACCCCCCCCCCGGGGACCCTGCGCCCTCAGCGCCTGGCAGCCCAAGGACCCCCCCCCCCGGGGACCCCGCGCCCTCAGCGCCTGGCAGCCCAAGGACCCCCCCCCCCCCGGGGACCCTGCGCCCTCAGCGCCTGGCAGCCCAAGGACCCCCCCCCCCCGGGGACCCCGCGCCCTCAGCGCCTGGCAGCCCAAGGACCCCCCCCCCGGGGACCCTGCGCCCTCAGCGCCTGGCAGCCCAAGGACCCCCCCCCCGGGGACCCTGCGCCCTCAGCGCCTGGCAGCCCAAGGACCCCCCCCCCGGGACCCTGCGCCCTCAGCGCCTGGCAGCCCAAGGACCCCCCCCCCCCCCGGGGACCCCGCGCCCTCAGCGCCTGGCAGCCCAAGGACCCCCCCCCCCCCCGGGGACCCCGCGCCCTCAGGTGCCACATCCCCGCTGATCACCGCCCCGCCCGCACTGGGGCCCTAGGCCCTCGACTCGGCCCCCCTGCCACGCGCCAGCCGAGGGGCCGGCCAGAGGCGCGGGGAGGGGCCGGCAGTGCCGGGGGGGCCGCCGGTGAGTGACGCCCCCGTCACTAATCGCAGCTCGCCAGGGCTCCGGCTCCGGCCAATGGCAGGCGGGGGCGGGACCTGCCCCGTTGTCAGTTTACAGCCAATCCCGTGCGCTTTGCGGAGCAGGAACCGCGGCCCCGCCGGGCGCCCCCCGCCCCCGGGCCCCGCGCTCCCTCACGAGCCCCGGGCCCGCCACAGGGCGGCTCCCCGTCAGCCCCCCCGCGTGCCCGGCCCGCCCTGCCCGGAGCCCGCCCGCGCCGCGCGCCCCCCACTCACCGCGCGCAGCCCTGTCACGGCGGCAGCATCTCCCCGCTGCCTGCCCGGCTCCGAAGCCTGCCTCATCCGGGCTCCGCGGGGGCGGGGCCGCCGCTGTGACGGCGGGCTCGGGGGCGGGGCCGGGCCGCACGTCACAGCGAGGGGCGGGGCCGCGGCCCCGACGCGCCATGGGGAGGCGGGGCTCGGGGTGCGGCGGGCTCTGCTGCCTACGCCCCGCCCCGCGGAAGGGGAAGCAGGGCCGGAAATGCGGGTGAAATCGGGAAAGGGAGCCGCCCGGATCCGGTCACGTGGTAGCCAGGCCCCGCCTCGCGCTGGGGGCGCGGCTCAGGGGCGAGCCGGCGGGGGGCGCCCGGCCCGGGTGCAAAGGCGGCTCCGCGCTGGGCGCAGCGGGGAAGAACAGCGGAAGCGATCGGCTGAGAGAGGCCCGTGCACGGGGGGGGCGCTGACCCCCGCCCCCCAGAGGGGAGACCAGCCCCGCCCCCCGCACGCGCCCCGGGGCCGCTAATAGATTCCGTGCGCGCCTGCCCCGGCCCGGCCCGCGGGGGCTGCAGGGGGGCCCCGTGCAGAGGTCCCCGCCCCGGGGCGCGGCGCTGCGTAGACCAGCGAATCGGCCCGGCCCGGCTGGTCATGCTCATGTGAGGTCCAGGAGATCAGGCACCCCCCTAGACGGGCTGCTGTCACCCCACGCTGCTGCCTCTTTATCAGAGGCAGCAGCACAAAGCGACAGGCAGCCAGTCCGCGAGGGGAGCTGGTTTTTAAACCAGCTCTCCTCCTGGACCCCCTGACTCCCTGCACTGCTGCCTCTGATGTGGAGGCAGCAGCACGAGTGGCAGGGAGGTCTTCGGGAGTGAGGCCAGAGCGCACTGGCTGCTGGCGCTGCCCCTGGGGGCTATCTACTAGCCGTGTCACTGATAAGAATTCATGAGGTTAATTGACTATTTAGTTAACCGATATCTAACATCCCTAGTCGAGACCAGATTACCCCATCCCTGGGCTCTGATTTAGGTAAATATACACTATCCCAGCCCAGAGTAGAGGGAAGTGGGGGGGGGGGGGGGTAAGTTGAAGAGCGAGTCTGGCCCACGCTCAACCTGCATTAGCACTTCCTGGTACTACATCTGAAACAGGACCTGGGCTCAGTCCCACAGGATGGGAGCTGCTGCTGTGGCTTGCATGTGGGGTGAGGTCAGTCTCCAGGCTACCCCGTGGCCTCCCCTCTGACTGGGCCAGGAATAGGGCTGCAGTTCTGGGGAAGTGACACGCGATGAGGGTGATTAAAACAAAAACACAGTTTGTGGGTTGCCTTCGTAAAAAGTTTGGGAGCTGCTGATCTGGGGCCCTCAGGGAAGGGACCGTGGCTCGGTGTGGGTTCACGCAGCACCCTGCCCTGACCAGCTCAGATCTTCAGTGACTGCTCCATTGACTGCAGCAGAGCCACCGGGATTTACTGATCTAGGATCTGTCTTAATACGCCCCAGGACTAGTGCCCATGGATGTGTGTGTCTCACTTAGCTGCTCTATGCTCCAGTTCCCTGCTCTGCGACATGCAGCAGATGGTTCCCTGTCTGGCTTGGATGCTGGGGGGCTTGGTTCGTGTTTCCCGGAGGCTATGAGAAGGGCTCTGGGCGGTTTCACTGTCGTTCCTGCTGCGCAGCCCTTGTCTGCCACTCAGCTCCAGCCAGCCTATGCTAAGCCTTTCCCCAGTCAGAGAACCTATAGCGTAGCGATACGGCTGTGTACTAACATCTGGTCCCTCTCTACCCCTTCTCCAGCATGCCCCACCCTTCTCCCTACTCCCCCTCAGTCTTTTGTCTTTCTCCCCCCAAGTCCCGTATTCTAGCTCACTGCACGGCTGCTGTGTCCGGAATATCCGGGCACCTCGCACGCCTTGACCTATTGGTCTCACAGCATCCCTAGGTGGGGGGGAACTTTGCCACTGAGAAATGAGGGCCTGGATCCACAAAGGGACTTTGGCATTGCCTGAGTCAGCATCGTGGGACCTAAACCATCACAGGACCAACATTCGGTGATCCACAAAGCTGAGTTAGGGCCTCAGTGCATGGGGAAGAAACAGGCACCCACGAATGGGACCCACCAAAGCCAGTATGCTGGGGAGGGGGCTACCTCAGCCAGACAGCGGGAGATGCCAATGACGGGTGTGTGCTAAACCTTGCCCTCCCCTGGAGTACGGCACCTAGGCTGGGCTGCAGGTAGGTGCCCATTGGGACAGGTTGGCCTTGGGGTGCCACCAGGAGCTGGAGTACTGCTGAGCCCTCTGACCCACCAGCCTGAGCTGCTTCTCATACTGTGCTGCTGTGAAAAGCTGCAGATCTGCTCCTGGTGCTACACGTCCTCCAGCGGTCACACGGGTAGGGGCACACCCAGCTGCAATACAGGCAGGCCCCTGACCAGTCACTGCATGGCGCGGCAATAGAGAGGCTACAACTTCCCAGTTTAGGACCCCTCACTGGAGTATAGACCCCACATGATGCCATGTGGCACCGCACAGGGAATTGTACCGTGTCAGCTCATAGAGTTCCCCCACTCCCAATGTGGAGAGAAAATGCAACCGCCCCCCTGAGCTCAGATTTCCCAGCATTTCACTCCAAATGTGCTGGTTTGGATTAGCACATCAAACACGTGTATTAATGATTAAAACCCAAGCTTTTAAGGGATTAAAAGTGACAGCAAACAAATCAAAGCAGATCACTTAGTAAAAACGCAAATCAGGCCTAGGATACTGGAACGATAGGATACGAATTAGCAAACTCTCGCCCTGGCTGAGGATAGAACCAGGCTGTAGATTCTCTAGTTTTGCAGCTTGGAATCCTCAGGTTTTCATACATGGGCTAGAAACCCGTTAGCTTGGGGGCCCACACTGCCCCCAGGTCAGTCTTTGTTCCTCAGGGGTTTGGGGAGGCCTCTGGTGTGGGAGTAAAGAACAGCCTCAGACGTCTCTCTCCACCTTATATCGCTTGGACACATGCAGGAACCCTTTGCTGGAAACTCAGCTTGTGGGAAACGTTGCCACCCCAAGATGGATGCCCAGAGTCCTTGCGTACCTTGCTGAGCCATAACGTACCAGGGTCTGGGACAGTCATAGCAAGGTGAGGTTCTTCCAGAGTCCGTTGGCTTTGCTGATGGGCCGTCAGCGTTGTCTGGCTTCTTCAATGCCGCCCCGGAAAGGCTGGTTGTGGGTGTCGCCCAGAGTGAGCACAATTTTCATACAGACCCAGTGTCGATGTTCCTAACGCTAGGGACTGGAGTGACACATGCACACAAACAGAATAGGCAGAATCAACGAATCACAGCCCCCCGTGACACCTCCCATCACCTGTCTTACACAAAATGCATCGTACTGATGCCATGGCCGTGTCATCATGAGATCCCTGACGAACGTGGCATATAATGTCACGTCCCTGCCTCCTAGCAATACGTGCCTGGGAAGGATCCTATTCTGGAATTAGGCGGCTGCCTTGCTCCTCCTGTAGCAGCGGGGGAGGGGGAGCAGGCTGACCTCTCTGCGTAACTTTTAGCCCAGTGGTTTTAGCACTCACCTGGGACGTGGGGGACCTGGGTCGAATCCCTCCCTCTGTGCTGTCTGCACTCGAGAGGGATGGAGCCTGGCCACGGAAGGGAGCCTGCAGGAACCCGGCTTCCCCGCCGCACGTCCCCCAGCTCAGTGGCTGCAGGTGCACAAGTAGGATAATCGTGTTCGGCTCCCCATGAGGCAGAGGGGGAACCGAGCCCAGGTCTAACCGGTGGGCTCGGTTAGAAGGTAGGTGCTGCTTCCCCTCCACTGGCCAGATTCTGAATGGGACCAAGGCCAGTAGGTGGCCTCTGAGTGCCCCTGCCCAGCCCAGGCCCTGCAGGCGAGTGGGGTGCCCCTCCACCTGTCTTCCCCCAGCTTGGGCATGGCTCTTGCGCTGAGGCAGGAGCTAGGCTACAGCCACCTGCTTAAAAGGAGGCAGCAACGCGCACGCCCAGGAGCGGAGAGGTCGGTGCCAGCTGGGCACCTACAGTTCAGGGCAGCCTAGTGCGGGGCTTTGTAAGTCACAGCGGTGACTGAACCAGGCTTTTAGACACAGAAGTGGATCTGGGCCCATGCGATTTTGTGACGAGGGCGGATAATAGCAGGAGCAGGCTCAGGGACCCAGGCTCCAAATGGATCTCTGGTTGGGGCGGGGCAGGGCAGGAGGGGGCGTGGGGACCGGGCACTATTCCTGCCCCTGCCAAACTGTTCCCACACGTCAGGGTCTCCAGGGCCGGCAGCGCAGCTCTCTGAGCCTTCCCCAGCAACACGTATTTAACACAGAGTCAAATTCAACGGGCCCGCTTCTCTGAGGGAAGGTCCCACATGTCCCGGGTCCAAATAGCATCCCTGGAAACAGGCAGAAGGTTAATGGATGATGATCCGCACTATTGTGGGGTGCCAACAATTGCACAAATGCTCCAAATCTCTGCCAGCCCGCCGGGGTCCCAGAACAGATTATGTAAACTAGGTCAGTACATTTGAAAGCCGTAAGGGACTGTTACGATGGCCTAATAAGTCAGACAATGACAAGCTCAGAACGTCTGGGTGAACCACAGCGGATCCTGTAGCAAGACGCAGAGCTGGTCTTAGAGGCGGGCGAGCTAGGCGGTCTCCCAGGGCCACCATTTTCAAGGGGCTGCCGACAGAGCTTGTTTTAGGGACGGGCCACGATCACATTTCAGCCCGACCTCCTGAATCCTCCGCCCAGGTTTCCCTGGTTACTCCCTGACCCTTTTTTTTTTTTGGTCCAGTATTTTTTTTAAACCATCTGGCAACCCTACGGGCGAGCCAGGCAGTCACCCGGTGCCGCCAATTGGTTAGGACCAGCCCTGGCAAGACTTCAATTGATGGAGAAACTACCGCATGCCTTGGACAGTCGTCCCAATGCTGAATCGCCCTCTCCGTGTGGTGGCTTGGTTGTTTGTTTTGTTCTATTTGTAACTTATTTTTGGTTTGAATTTGACTATCTTCAGCTTCCAGCCCCGGATCTTGTTATGCTTCTGGCTGGTCCATCAGAGCTCTCCGCTCTCAGAAATCTTCTCTCCACATAAATACGTAACCACAGACTACGATTAAATCCATTGCATAACTTTCTCGTTGGTAACTAAACCAAAGGGAGCTTCTTAAATCTCTGGTTGTCAGGCAGGTTTCTCAGACCTTGAATTGTTTGTTTGGCTCGCTGCTGAGCACGTTCCAGGGGAGAGTCTGGTTCTGCAGTCCTTACTCATGCAAAACACTCAGGCTAAAATCAGTGGGCCCAGTGCTGCTCTCAGGGTAGCCAGTGGGGACTTGCCTTGGCAGAGGGACCGCAGGATCTCACCCCAGGCCATGGCTACGCTGCAGCGTTATGTCAAATAACTGACGTTATTCCAAAATAACAAAGCGTATCTCCAGCGGTGGCCTGTCAATATAGGCGAACTAGGCAGTCTCCTAGGGCGCCAAGAAAAACGGCCGTTGAGGGCTTTGGAGGCGGGGGCGCCGATCGCGTGCAAATCGCGCATTTCGCCTAGGGCGCCAGTTGCCAGCAGCTCGTCTAGGGCCGCTCCTGCGTGTCTACACTGCAAGCCATTATCTCGAAATAATGTGGAGCTGGAGGCTTCTGACTCCGACTCCTGGTAACCCTCATTTCACGAGGAGTAAGGGCATTCGGAGGGAGAGTGCTCTTCCTTCCACCTCCTGCTGGGCAGACAGTGCCAAAAGCCCAGTTACGCTATTTCGACTTCAGCTGCACAATTGACACAGCTCCAGTTGTGCGGCTGAATTCGACGTCAGCTCTGCTGTGTAGACACCCCCGAGATTTCTGTCCCTCTTAGTTTGTAGCATATTTGCATGCGAATATAGCCCTGCGCTCCCTGAATCATGAGACAGGGGAAGCTGTGTGAGGCTGGGCAGAGCGAGGCGGCTGGGGGGCTGGTGTTTTCCAAGGGAGGACTTGATTTGTATGGTATCTTTGTTATGGCTGCAGTATTCTCAGCTGGAAGTAGCTACGGGCGTCTGTTTATTGAATATGTGCTCTGTGTGTCCTTGTAGAATGCCAAGGGTGCCTCTAGCGTGGCCTGGCCTTCCTTCCTGCACCGAGATCTAAAGCAGTAAGATAAGCGGATAATGCACCCAGGTCTGAGAGGGGGTGGGGGGTGCACTCTCCGGGCACGCTCCAAACACACTGGCGGCAGGATTTGTCTAGCACGTCGGCACATCACAGACCCACGGGGCAGTAAGGAGGAAGAGCCTAGAGCCGTAGTCCGAAGAAAATCACGCCCCAGCTGCGGTCACTGCACAGAGGGGCTGAACAGTCTGCTTCTTTCAGCTCTCTAGAGCACACCTGAATATTACTGCCATTGTGATCTGGCCTGTGGCTCCATCCTCAGTTCTGCCAGCTCACAGATTTTCGATATGTCGCGGCCCTTCGCTGTGCCTCAGTTTCCCCATTTGTACAATGGGATTATTAGGAGTTAGCCCTGTTTTTGAAGTGCTTTGGGAACTGGGGCAGGGCTGCAGAAGCACATTGCGCTCTGACCACAGACGTGCCGAGTCGCAGGATTAAATGACTCTTTACGCTCACGGGGCGTGGGACTCCCGTTGATTCCAAAGGCCTGTCTGTTTTCGGGACCCTCCACATTTGATTTACTAGAGGAAGCTCAAGGCGAGGAGCAGCTTGGAGACTTTTCTCCCCCAGTGTTTGGGTTTGATCCTAGCGCTGAGGTGCCCCTGCTTCGAATGGGTCATTGCAAGAGTTTTGTCCTGTCTAGGTCATGATGCAAATGAGACTCCTGGCTTACCCAGGAAGGCCGGGTCGAGCAGACATGTGGCTCTGATTTGGACACGGCATCAAAAGGATCAGCGTGACTCATGCCACGTCAGTCCCACTGAAGCAGAAACCCCGGCAGCAGCTGACACATCACAACAGGGTCTGAGCTGCCCTGACCCATCGGGATTGGAGCCTGCGAACAAGAGTCTGTGCTGGGATCCGAGCTACCCAAGGGGCCTGGCTTGCTTGCCTGGTTAACTTGGGCTTTAAGTAAATGTTTGCTTGGAGGGATGTCTTGCCTGTGCCCTGTTGTAATCTGGGGTTGTTCCCAGGCCTTCGGCAAGGGGCACTGAGGCCGGAGCCTCACAAAGGAGCAGTCACTTAGCATTAGCTGCTGCACAATGCAGCCAAGTCTCCGACCCAACCCAGGCTGACTGGTGTTTCCCCAGCAAAACTCCTCTATTGAAACAGCCGAAATGTATTCTCCCGAGAGAGGCTCTCACGGGGGGGAGGGAGCACTCCAGGGGCTGGGAACAAGCACTGGGGAGGTCTCAGAAGAAAGATCCCCAGGGCAGAGGGAGGGGGGGTTAGCATGTGTGGTGGCCCGCCCGCCTGTAGGGAGGCCCAGACAGACGTCTGCCAGGGGGCATGCGACGGGGCTTGGTTTGCCTGGGTGAGAGAGGGGGCGTGTTTCATGGAGGCAGATCCGATTCCCGGGGGGCTCAGAAGGGACACGCTTCTCCCCGAGGGATGGCAGTGATGGCCTATCCAGCTGGATGGAGGGGCTGTGAATGGCAAACCGTGGTCCATTGTGGATGGGGTTGTTCCTGGAGGGTTCGTCCGAGGGCTGCTGCCTGCCCCCTGCCGGGGAGGAGCCCGGGTGCTGCGGAGAGGGCTGTGGGTTGGGGGTTTTAATTGACAGTCTTAAATAGTTACATGAAATTGCAAACTTGTGTCTCCACTGGACTGGGGCCTGAGGGGGGAGGGGGCCTGGGGTTAGCACAGCTTGGGGGATAGAAAAGGGCAGTGGGACCCCCCCACGCCCTGCCCTCCCTCTCAGGTGTGTGTGTCCCTCTGTCGGACTCAGCCCCTCAGAGGGGAAGGATGCCTGGGGCTTGGCCCCAAGCCCCCCCGAGCTTTGGGCAGGAAAATGTGTGGGGAGGGGCTGAACGGGAGACAGGGTGAGCTAGCTGGGGGAGGGCTCTGCACAGGTGTCCCCGTATTGGGGATGTGGGGCAGCATTTCCCATAGTTCCTGGGCTCTGCGTGGGGGGAGGCCCCCAGCATTAACCCCTATCCCAGAGGCGTTTTCATTGCTTCTCGACCCACATGCTGAGGTGACTCCCCACGGGGCAAGTCCCCTCCGAGGCTGATCCCTGGGCCATGCCCCGGCACTGCACCGGCTTTACGAAAACCTGTCAGATTGTGAATTCAACATGACTGGCCATGCTTGTGCACAAGGCTTTAACCCACTGACTCCGATCGTCCCCTTTGTATGCAGGGCCATTCCTGAGTGTGGAGTTAGAAATGGGTATGGACTCACCCGGCTATCTATGTATCCATCTATCTGTCCCCACACACACCCTGTATCTATCTATCTATGTATCCATCTATCTGTCCCCACACACACCCTGTATCTATCTATCTATGTATCCATCTATCTGTCCCCACACACACCCTGTATCTATCTATCTATGTATCCATCTATCTGTCCCCACACACACCCTGTATCTATCTATCCCAACACACCCTGTATCTATCTATGTATCCATCTATCTATCCCCACACACCCTGTATCTATCTATCCCAACACACCCTGTATCTATCTATGTATCCATCTATCTATCCCCACACACCCCATCTATCTATCTGTCCCCCCACACACCCTCTGTCTATCGATCTATCTGTCCCCACACCCCCCATCTATCTATCTATCCCCACACACACCCTGTATCTATCTATCCCCACACACACCCTGTATCTATCTATCTATGTATCCATCTATCTGTCCCCACACACACCCTGTATCTATCTATCTATGTATCCATCTATCTATCCCCACACACCCTGTATCTATCTATCTATGTCTCCATCTATCTATCCCCACACACACCCTGTATCTATCTATCGATCTATCCATCTAGCTATGTATCCATCTATCTATCTATTGATCTATCTATACCCACACATCCCATCTATCTATCTATCTATCTATCTATCTATCTATCTATCTATCTATCTATCTATCTATCTATCTATCTATCTATCTATCTATCTATCTATCTATCTATCTATCTATCTATCTATCATGCCTGTCATTCCAATAAACACCACTATCTCCTTTAATAGATCAAAACTAGAAAACAAGAGGCCCAATAGATCCTTTGACTTCTGCAGACACATCAGATGGTAAACTTTGGGGTGGGGACTACTTGCAGCCGGGGCAGTGGGGTTTCCTCCGCACACGGCAATAGCACAGATAATAACTGTGACAAGGACTGGTTCTGTAGGGGCCAGGGCTGTGCTCTGCAGGGTGCTACCGTCTTTCTCTCTGACCTGCATGGCACCTCTCTCGTGTGTCTCTGTGGGGTTCCGTTCCCTACAGTTTTATAAGCGGGGTGGGGGCTGGAAGGACGTCCTCTCTCCAAGAAACATGCCCGCCATCTCAATGGGAAATTCTGGTGCAATCCTGAGCCAGCACTGCCTTGTGTGCATCCGCCCCAGCATGGGCTGGCCGATCCCCTGCCCATAACAGCGAGGGGAGCCGGCTAACAGGATGTCCTTCCTCTGCAGTTGGGCTTGGACTCTAGCGTCTGCAGGGACTTTGGAGTGAAAATCTTGCTACTTCTGGGACATTGAGCAACGGCCACTCGCACACTCCCTGTGCTCAAGGAGGAAACTCCCTCAACCCAAAGGCTTCCTGCTCCTATGTGGGAATCACCTGCCCTGGGATCCTGTGCCCAAGGGGTTTCCCGCCCTGGAGACGTCACCAGCCTCCCTCCCAGACGTGGGTTACTGACAGCTGAGCCTGACTGATGTTCAGAGCCAGCAAAGAAACCACAGGGCCGTGGCAGACTCAGCGCCGGAGACAACGAGAGGAAATCGATTTATAAGTGGAGTCAGCAAACACAGCTGAGTCCCGAAGAGGTGGCGCTGCACACGCCTGACATGGCCATGCTGGCTCTAATGAGCAGAGCAGAGCGCTCAAACGTCTCCCTGACACTGGCAATACTAATCCTATTTCCCCCAGGGCCTGGCAGAGCTGAACCTGCCTGGAGAGCACCCAGCAGGGTTCAGCTGGCAACCGGGCTAAGCAGGAATTAGCTCTCCTTTCAGCAGCCTCCGGGGATCTCATCACTGATATTGCTGCCTAAGTCTTTGGGGGCAGAGGGAGTCACATTGAACAGAAATAGCACAGCAAATGACTCGCACACCAAGGGGCACAGTCGTGTACGTGTACCGCACAAGCGCCCATTGGGAGAGGAGTCTTTCCCAGGATTTACCATTCTTTATGTCAGTCTACATCACTGGCGCCGTTCGGCTGACATACGATTAGGCTGGGAAAGCAGATTAACCCCCCAAGCGGCTTTGTACATCACTGGGATCCCCTCGGAATTGCCGTGGTATGTGCCAGGGCTGCAGGCTGCTGACCCCGCAGGGCTCCAGTTCTTTAGAGTCTCAGGAAAAGAGGAAGTGGTGTTCTTGTGTAGGCAGGAGCCGTGATGTGTACCACTTAGCTCACTGCGAGGCCTCTCGAGACAGGTTTTCCCGGCTGGCCCAGAAAGCTGAGCCGGATTCAGACCCAGCGCTTCCCTGTAAGCGTTAACGGCAGCGGGGAGGGGTCGGCAGTTCGGTTTTATAGTCCCAGCTCCACCCCCGTGTGCTGTGAGACCCTCGCCAAGTCCGGCTGATCCAGCTCCTCAAAGAGATTTAGGTGCCTAACTCCCAGAGGTGCCTGCTTCCCTTTGAGGATGTGGGCCCCAGTTTCTCCAGCTGCAAAAAGGGGCAAAGATGCAGCAGAATCCCTATTCACCGGCCCCACTTCTCCGACTCGCCCCATTGACTGACTCCCCAGCGGGTCGCCCCAAAGTCAGTGCAGTAGATCGAGGCCCCAGGCTCTGTGGGACTCGCCCCCCCCAGGAGCTTAGGGCTCCCCTGGGAAATCCCAGCTCTCTGGACTGAGAGCTGCAAGGGGCCTGGCTGCACCAGCTTCCTGCTTCCCTCCTTCTGGCCAAGCTCTCAGGCAACACCTCCTCCTTGCTGGGTGTGGAGGACCCCTGCGGCCTGCCTGTCCGCTTCCCCAGCCTGGGCCTGGCTCCCCGGCCTGGGAGCTGTGTGGGGCTGCTCTGGCTTATCCGGGGTCCGTGGTTTCACCCTTCCCGGCATCTGCCCACAGGGCCTGGAGCGGACGCTGGGGAGCAGAGAGCCAGCTGGACGCAGGGCCAGGGATATCACGGGAGAGGGGGGCTCCGCTCTGCACGGGACCCTCAGGACATGGGTGGGGCGCACATCTCACTGCAGGTGCATTTCCTCAGCCCTAAGCCCCGGGGCTTGTCCACAGGGGCACAGGGACCTTGCCGGGCCTGCCCACACCCAGGATGGTCGTCCCCTGGCACTGGGGGGGGGGAGGGTGAGAGACATGGCCCTGCTGGGGGGGGAGGGTGAGAGACATGGCCCTCCTGGGGGGGGGGGAGGGTGAGAGACATGGCCCTCCTGGGGGGGGGGAGGGTGAGAGACATGGCCCTGCTGGGGAGGGCAGCTCCTTTATGACACACTAACTAGCACAGGCCGCTGGGGTGCTCCAGCGAGCGAGCGCCCAGGCACGGGGCTGTGGCCTCACGGGGGTGGCACAAGAGACTCACCAGCCCATGTGCAGCAGCGCTCAGCCCTGCCCTGACGTCCTCCCCGGCACCATCCCCCGATGCCAGAACCCCGGGGCCTCACCCGTGGGGTGTTTCCCACATGCGGGGCCTGGAAGTGCCGAACGGGCCCCTTTGGTAACGTTACATTTTGTTTAGAAAATCGATAGGCTGCCCGGCCCTCCCCCCGGGGGACCAGAGGGCTCCTAGGGAGAGATCCCCGAGAGCAAGAGAGCAAATGGCCGCCCCAGTGCAGGCCTAGCCGGGCTGCCCCGGCACCGAGCCCCTGGTGAATGTTTCCTTCCCTCACCCTTGGACTGCGACTCTCGGGGCAGGGGTTGTGGGGGAACATCTGCAGCGTCCCCGCCTGGCAGCCGTCCAGCTCGTAGGAAGAGGCTTTGTCTGTCTGAGAGCGAGCGAGGGATTTATAACCCAGACGTCCACAGACTCAGCGGGTCTGATGTGGCCTCACCCCCTGGCGTAGCTGCACTGGCTTGAGGGGAGTCAGGCCTCCTCGAGAGCAGAATCAGCCCTGCCCAAGCAACCTCCCCTCCGTCACCTTGCCCAGCCCCTGTTGGTGCAATATCCTTACCCACCGTGGTTCCTAGTGCTCCCCACCGTAGCTCCTAGTGCTCCCCACCGTGGTTCCTAGTGCTCCCCACCGTAGCTCCTAGTGCTCCCCACCGTGGTTCCTAGTGCTCCCCACCGTAGCTCCTAGTGCTCCCCACCGTGGCTCCTAGTGCTCCCCACCGTAGCTCCTAGTGCTCCCCACCATGGTTCCTAGTGCTCCCTACCGTGGCTCCTAGTGCTCCCCACTGTGGTTCCTAGTGCTCCCTACTGTGGCTCCTAGTGCTCCCCACCATGGTTCCTAGTGCTCCCTACCGTGGTTCCTAGTGCTCCCTACCGTGGTTCCTAGTGCTCCCTACCGTGGTTCCTAGTGCTTTATCGAGGAGCAGCGGGGCTGCCCTTAGAAAACGCTCTCTGATACACAAACGACCTTTTGCTTCTCATCTTCAAGAAGAACCAGCCGAGACTCCTGGCGAGGGAGACGCTTCCCAAGATCTAAGTGTTGTTTGGATGAGCACAGCACCAGCCAGGGAAGAGACAGAGCTTACCCCAAAGGGCTGACAATTGAAACAGACAAGGGATCGCACGAGATCACAGCCACCAAGTGACCCCGTTTTCTAGTGCTGGTGTTTCATGCTCGGGTTCGAGACAAGGCAGTGACTCTGTAGGCCACACGAGCTTTAAGGGGGTGTCTTTCCGAACTAATGGAAGGGAGAGAAATGGCAGAACTCTGGTTCCTCCTGGGCTTGTCTCTGCCCGTCGGCCGCCCAAGGGCTGCATTTCCCACTTGTTTCTAAGATTAATTCCCTCTGCTCCAGGTTCCCAGGATCTCTTTGTCCTCTGAGGACTCCCGCGAGTTTGTCCAGATGCGCTTTGTCCTGGCCCTGGGCAGCCATGGCAGTGCTAGTGTGAGGCAGGAGCCCCTACTGCTTGCGCTACCAGCCAGCTGGCTCTCCGCCGGGGCTGCAGAGCGGTTCCTTTACTCTCTCTGGGCGTGCTCTCGGGGCCGCTAGCCGGCACAGCCCCACCTCCAGCAGGTGGGTGGGTTCCTCCAGCATTGAAGACCCTCTCGGCAGGGAGGCTGGGAAGCCCCTGGAGGGGGAAGTTCTCGCCAGACCGTGCAGAGGTGGCCAGCGTGACACTCTGCTGCCAGACATGGTCAATCACGTTCCTCGCCACTGCAGCCGGGGCCCCTGACCCTGAGATCTGTGACTCAGAACCTCCCGCCCGGGGGCTGCTGGAGCCGCTAGGACTGTTCCTCTTTCTCCTCCATGGGGTGTGACTGGCCAGGCCAGTCACATGGCATCCCAGCTGCTTCCTGCCTCAGGGGCTGCAGCTTTGGAGCAGGAATAGCATCATGAATCTTGCTGCTGTACCAGCCCCCTTGCTGCTAAGCTTCCTGGGGACTGGCATGGGGGCAGCCCTTCCCCGTACACGTGCACCCAGACATCCCCTTCGCAGTGAGGGTTGTGCCAAGTGGCGGGAAAAGACCGTCAACAAAATTGGTTCTCAATGAATTAGGTGACTGCGCAACTACACGGCAGATGAGTTTTAATGTTGAGAAATGCAAATCGTGCCCATTGGAAAATAGCCCCCAACTGTTTGTATAGTGCGAGGGGACTAACGGAGCTGCAACCCCTTGAGCGAGCCCTGGCATGTGGAGCAGTGAACAGAATGATCAGAACCGGCCAGGACAGAGGTTTCGGCTGCCAGGTTCCCAGCCAAAGCAGAGCTATTTACGGCAGCTGTTTGTATCCCTTTCAGGTTCACAGGCCGCGTCCCCTCCCTGGCGGAAGGAACCCCAGGTTCTTGGCGGGAGCATGCTGTCTGGAAATGCCAGGTTTCTAAAAGGGGAAGCTGATGGCTGAGCTCTGAAGTGCCCTGACGCTGTCCTTGGGTTTATTTACCGTCTGTGCCCGAGCTGTGCAGCCTTCCAGCAGGGGCTCAGAGTTCAGTGCTCGAGAGAAGCTTTTATTTTGCTTGGGCTCCTGGCTGTCACAACCCTGCTGGAATCCTGCGTACACGGGGTCACCGGAGTGAATTTCACATGCAGCTGGACGCTCAGCCTTCTTGAGTCATGCGTAAAACACTCCGCAGACATAGCTCTAGGATGATGGCCATCCAGGCCATCCGTCACTCTTAACAGGAAAGTGACTGGCACTGAGTCACTGCAAATCCATATTTCATGCCTGGCAGAGGTGATATCTGTCCAAGTGATGTATTTCTGGGCTCCACTGAGTCTGTGGGGGAGGAGTAATTGAAAATGTTTTATCAAAATGTTTAGTTTGGGGAGCTTTCTGGTTTTTTGGGCGAGGTGGAAATGTTCACAAAAGACGTCCATTTATGGTGATGTTTTCCAGGTTTTTGTCAAACCTGAGGAAACTGGAAAAAATAGCGTTTCTGTTTTTGAGAAAAACCTGAACCAAAACCAAAACAAAAATAAAAACGAAGTTTGCTGCCGAAAGTGCATTTCCACTGAACTCGCTGGCCTCGCAGCCATGTCCCAGCCTGCCCTGCTTTCTGCAGGGCAGGCTGGCGTCCGCACGCACACGGCGGCTGTCTTCTAAAGTGCTCCCTCCTGAAAGCTGTGCTGGAAACCAAAGGGCTCACCCTGTACATGCCGGTGAAAACACCGACAGCACTGAGGCTGCTGGGGGCTGAGACCTGATCTCATTGTTTCTTTATGCACCTGCCCCCCCCACCCCGCCGCGTATCCCTCTGTCTCCCCAGGCTCTCACTGGGGCAGGGGGACGGTCAGGGGTGCTGAGAGCCATTGAACCAAACTCTAAACCTGAGATATAATGGGGCTCTGAGATCTGGGGCTGTGATTGATACATTACCATACTACACCTAATAAAGAGCAATCATAATGTGCAGTGCCTGACACACTGGGATCTGGGCTAGAACTGTAAGGCTCCTACACGTTACCATACTACTTCTAATAAATAGCAGCAATAATGTGCAGTGTACAGTGAAATGCGGGTCCAGACCTGTGACTTTGGCTCCTATGTGTTACCGTAAGACAACTAATAAATATTAATCGTCACTAGCCTAGGACGCCAGGCACTGGGCCTGCCTGCCAGTGGATCACAGTGTCCAGCTTTCCACCCTTGTTCCTGCTATTCCTCACCCTTGGGTCTCCGAAGAGGGACGGGATGGGAACCTGCAGGATTCCCTTCGCGGGCAGGCTTGCGAACCTAGTGAGGAGGGCTTTAAACTAGGTTCGTCGGGGGACGGTGACCAAAACCCTGAGGGGAGTGGGAAAGTCAGATACCGGGAAGAAATGCATAGAGCAAGGAGCGAGAAAGGAGGACCCCAGTTTCGAATGGAGAAGATAGTGCAATCAACTGGTTACCTGAAGTGTTTGTACACTAATGCGAGAAGCCTGGGCAACAAGCAGGAAGAACTGGAGGCCCTGGCCCAGGCCAAGAAATATGATTTAATTGGGATAACAGAGACTTGGTGGGATGACTCGCATGACTGGAGCGCTGTCATGGAAGGGTATAGATTGTTCAGGAAGAATAGGCAGGGGAGAAAAGGAGGAGGAGTTGCACTATATGTAAGAGAGCACTATGATTGCTCTGAACTCCAGTATAAAGAGGGAGAAAAACTTGTTGAAAGTCTATGGGTCAGGTTTAAAGGAGCAAACAGCAGTGATGTTGTGGTTGGTGTCTGCTACAGGCCACCGAACCAGGTGGATGAGGTAGATGAGGCTTTCTTCGAACAACTGAGCGAAGCTTCCAGATCGCAGGCCCTGGTTCTCATGGGGGACTTTAATCACCCTGACATCTGTTGGGAAACCAATACGGCAGTACACAGGCAATCCAGGAAGTTTTTGGAGAATGTTGGGGATAACTTCTTGGTACAAGTGCTGAAGGATCCGACCAGGGGCCGTGCACAGCTTGACCTTCTCCTCACAAACAGGGAGGAACTAATAGGGGACGTAGAGGTGGGTGACAACCTGGGAAGCAGTGATCATGAGATGGTAGATTTCAGGATCCTGACCAAAGGAAGGAAAGAGAGTAGTAAAATACACACCTTGGACTTCAAAAAAGCAGATTTTGACTCCCTCAGAGATCTGATGGAAAGAATCCCCTGGGATGTTAACATGAAGGGGAAAGGAGTCCAGGACAGCTGGCAGTATTTTAAAGAAGCCTTATTGAAGGCACAGAAAGAAACCATCCCGACACGTAGCAAGAGAGGCAAACCTGGTAGGAGACCGGATTGGCTTACAGGGGAAATCCTTGGTGTACTTAAGCACAAAAAGGAAGCTTACAGAAAGTGGAAACTTGGACAAATGACTAGGGAGGAGCTTAAATGTATAGTTCGAGAATGCCGGGGGGTTATCAGGAAGGCGAAAGCGCAAATGGAGTTGCGACTGGCTAAGGATGTGAAGGATAACAAGAAAGGTTTCTACAGGCATGTCAACAAGAAGAAGGTGATCAGAGAGGGTGTGCAGTCCCTAATGGATGAAGGAGGTAACCTAGTGACAGAGGATGTGGGGAAAGCTGAAGTACTCAATGCTTTCTTTGCCTCTGTATTCACGGACAAGGTCGGCTCCTGGACTTCTGTGCTAAGCGACGCAAGATGGGAAGAAGATGGACAGCCCTTGGTGGGTAAAGAACAGGTTAGGAACTATTTAGAAAAACTAAACGTACACAAATCCATGGGTCCAGACTTAATGCACCCAAGGGTACTGAAGGAGTTGGCAAATGTCATTGAGGAGCCTTTGGCCATTATCTTTGAAAAGTCGTGGAGATCGGGCGAAATCCCGGATGATTGGAAAAAGGCAAATGTAGTGCCCATCTTCAAAAAAGGGAAGAAGGACGATCCAGGGAACTATAGGCCGGTCAGTCTTACCTCGGTTCCTGGAAAAATCATGGAAGGGATCATAAAGGAGTCCATTTTGAGACACTTGAATGAGAGGAAAGTGATCAGGAATAGTCAGCATGGATTCACAAAGGGCAAGTCGTGCTTGACCAATCTGATTAGCTTCTATGATGAGGTAACTGGCTCAGTGGACATGGGAAAGTCAGTGGATGTTATATACCTTGACTTTAGCAAGGCTTTTGATACGGTCTCCCACAATATTCTTGCCAGCAAGTTAAGGGAATGCGGATTGGATAAATGGACGGTAAGATGGATAGAAAGATGGCTAGAAGGCCGGGCCCAGCGGGTAGTGATCAACGGTTCGATGTCAGGATGGAGGTCGGTTTCTAGTGGAGTGCCCCAAGGTTCGGTTCTAGGACCGGTTTTGTTCAATATCTTTATTAATGACCTGGATGAGGGGATAGATTGCACCCTCAGCAAGTTTGCAGATGACACTAAGCTAGGGGGAGAGGTAGATACGCTTAAGGGCAGAGATAGGGTCCAGAGTGACTTGGACAAATTGGAAGATTGGGCCACTAGAAATCTCATGAGATTCAACAAAGACAAGTGTAGAGTCCTGCACTTGGGACGGAAGAATCCCAAGCATAGTTACAGGCTGGGGACCAACCAGTTAAGTAGTAGTTCTGCAGAAAAGGACCTGGGGGTTACAGTGGATGAGAAGCTGGATATGAGTCAACAGTGTGCCCTTGTAGCCAAGAAGGCTAATGGCATATTAGGATGCATTAAGAGGAGCATTGCCAGCAGATCCAGAGATGTCATTATTCCCCTTTATTCGGCTTTGGTGAGGCCACATCTGGAGTACTGTGTCCAGTTCTGGGCCCCCCACTACAAAAAGGATGCGGACGCATTGGAGAGGGTCCAGCGGAGGGCAACCAAAATGATTAGGGGTCTGGAGCATATGACCTACGAGGAGAGGCTGAGGGACTTGGGTCTGTTTAGTCTGCAGAAGCGAAGAGTGAGGGGGGACTTGATAGCAGCCTTCAACTTCCTGAAGGGAGGTTCCAAAGAGGATGGAGAGAGGCTGTTCTCAGTAGTGACAGATGGCAGAACAAGGAGCAATGGTCTCAAGTTGTGGTGGGAGAGGTCCAGATTGGATATTAGGAAAAACTATTTTACTAGGAGGGTAGTGAAGCATTGGAATGGGTTACCTAGGGAAGTAGTGGAGTCTCCATCCCTAGAGGTGTTTAAGTCTCGGCTTGACAAAGCCCTGGCCGGGTTGATTTAGATGGGATTGGTCCTGCCTAGAGCGGAGGGCTGGACTTGACGACCTTCTGAGGTCTCTTCCAGTACTGATTCTATGATAAGGGGATGGTTGGATGAAATAACATGATCTTGGTAACTAATTGACCATTCATTTCCAGTTGGAAATAGGTCAATGGAGGGATGATAGGAGTTGCTATAGGGAACTTTCTGGGTGTCTGGCTGGTGAGTCTTGCCCACATGCTCAGGGTTTAGCTGATCGCCATATTTGGGGTCAGGAAGGAATTTTCCTCCAGGGTAGATTGGCAGAGGCCCTGGAGGTTTTTCGCCTTCCTCTGTAGCATTGGGCACAGATCACAGCTGAAGGACTCTCTGCATGTTGGGGCCTTCAAAGTATTGGAAGGCTTCAATATCTGAGACATAGGTGAGAGGATTATTCTAAGAGGGGTGGGCGAGATTCTGTGGCCTGCACGGTGCAGGGGGTCAGACTAGATGATCATAATGGTCCCTTCTGACCTTAAAGTCTATGAGTCTATGAGTCTATGAGGATTCAGCCTAGGGCTGCGCAGAGGTGGGAGCCTTCCCCGGAGCTCACAGAGCCCTGGGTGTGGAAGGCAGCAGGGAGAAGAGGAGAGGGTAGGGGTGCCAGCACTGTCTGCATCAACCCCCTGAGACTTTAGCAGCCACTATGTTGTCCTTGGCTGCCCTTTAAACGGCATTGAATCACCTGCCACAGCTGCCATTTGGTGTGTGTTCCCGTGTGGCACCCTGCAAGGGAAAGCGCCTGTCATGCTCCCTCTCCCTTTATGAAAATTGGCTTGTGAATATGCATAACCCGAAGACGCTTTTGGCAAAATGCAACATGGAACATGCCCATTTTAAAGGTCTGATCTGCTGAATGTGCATATTCTGTCTGTGTGCGAGCCTCACTCTTGTATGCAACAGCAGAAAGATGATGTGTGGATCTGCTTATCAGTCTAGATGTGCTAACGAGAGCCAATAGTAATACTCCTGAGACAGAATGGCCCAGTGCACAAGACAGTGATCTGTCAATGGGTTTGTTTTTCCTGTAAACCCAAACTGTGCCAGAACCCAGTGTGGATCTGGTACTTTTCCACTCGAGGTGAGAAACGTTTAAACTGAGCACAAAGAATTTCCACCTTGAGCAATGGGGATCTAACGGTGGGAAACCAAACCATAGGGGAGTGGCCAGACACCAGGGGACTCCCTCTTACCACCCAAGATGCCTGCTGAAAACATCCAAGATCGACCCAGGAGAAGGATGGACCCAAGCTAGGAACCTGCCTGGCCTACGAAAGGGTGGATTAGAACAACTGTGCAGCATGTGTCATGATACCCTCTCCCAGCCGCAAGGGGCCATGCTGCCGTGTGTGTCATGACACCCTCTCCCAGCCGTAAGCACAGCTGGCAATGGCCACTGCAGCGGCACAACCCCCTGCTGCAGATGCTAAGGCCAATGCCGATCACTGCACCTTTCATACGTAATGGCGTTAATTTCCCCCAGGCAGCCCTCTCAGGATCCAGGGTCCCTCCTGCGAGGGGCAGTACAGACGGGTAACTGAAAAGACAGCGTGTGCTCCGGAGAGGTCACAAGCCACATCTCAGATTCAACGCAACAGGTGGACAAAGCATTTAAGTGGCTGGGGGGAAAGACAAAGTAACAAACGGCCTGCGTCTGGCTGAAACCAGAGTCTCAGCTATCCACTCAGCTACCCAGTGCCAGACGCCGTGTGGCTCAGAGAATGCAGAGGGGAAAGGAGGAGAGCGAGAGAGTTTTAGGGTTACACCATTTTTCATTCATCGACTCCAAAGCACTTCATAAGGAGGGAAGGTGCCCTTCCTGCTATGGGGAAACTGAGGCACTGAGCAGGAACACAACTACCCAAAGTCCCCCAGCACTAGGACCCAGAATTCCTGAGTCCCACCCTCCTTCCTAGTGCACCGGGTGATCCGCCAGCTTCATCTGTGGGCACGTCAGCCACAAGGCACTTTCCCACATGACTGCCTGCAGTTCTGCCTCCCCGGCCACGGTCACGCCGAGGGGCTGCTCAGGTGCCAAGGCGGTGGGGCTAGCGATAGCCGGCCCGAAGCAGGCCGAATTAAAGAACTGGGTTATGACCTATTTGCACATGCGTTTGGCTGGCCGCTGGCCAGGATGATGCAACGCTGAGTCATGCTGGCAACATTGCTAGTCCCAGCTGTTTCCATTTTAACACGTTCTTGTGTTTAGACCTGTCCTGGAGCCCAGCCTCTAAATCCCGGCACAGCCATGCTAGCGGGTTCCCTTGCCAGGCACGGAAAGGGACCCAGCACGAGAGCGCAAAGGCTGTTTGTGTAAAGCCTGGCACAGAATGAATCCGACTTTGTCTTGGGGGTGGGGAGTAGTCTGGCCGACTGTCGCATGTAGCCGCCCCCGGAGGCTGCTGGTAGCTAACAGGTGGCCAGGGAGGATTTCCAAGCAGACAGTCTGGGTGACAGTCGGTCAGGGGAAAGCTTAGTGCTTGCACAGACTCCGAATGTCCCTAGTGTGGTCTGCAGACAGGCAGGTCAAGCCTGGGCCGAGTATCAGCTGGTCATTCAGCAAATGGCCCATGCTGGGCATGGAATAGTTTCCCAGGGCCACGTGTGTTGGCTGAGGCTGCTGGTGCCGCTTCCGACCAGAGCTGAGCCAAATCCTCTCCCTTCCGGTTTGCAAGTAGCTCGGGATCAGCATCCTCACGGAGCCATTTTGTGCCAACCTGGGACTGTCAGGCCTGCAGAGAGCCGCGGCCCAGGGTGACTAGAACGCCGCGTCTGTGCCGGACCATCAGGGAAAGGGTTCTCCAGCCAGAGGCCCCAGGCTGAAACTGGCGGTGGAGGGGCTCCTGGAACGTGCCTGGTCCCACAGAGCCTGGGTTTGCTGCTGCGAGATCTGTGCGTTCTCCGGGGGGGTTGCTGGAGGCCGCACAGGCAGGAGTTATTAGACCAGCTGGGTGGGGAAGGTTTGATCAGCAGCTGCCCAGCTGGAATGGCAAGTGGTTGTACCTGCCAAGGAGAACAGCCCTGCCTTAGAGCTTGAGTAGCCCAGGAGCTCGTCCCCTCAATGAATGGACATTGCTGGTTCCTGCGCTCTCCCCGCCACGCCCTGGCACCCTGGCACACCAGGATCTTTAATTCCAACTACCTGCTCCGTGCCGTGTGTAGCCGTGGGCACGGAGTTCGGACTAAGGGGGATTTAAAAACGGCGGCGCCCGGAAACATGCAAATGAAGCCTGGGATATTTAAATCCACTTGCCCTCATTACCCTACCTAGCTCGAACTAACGAGCTAGTGTAGACGTACCCTGTGTGGCTGTGACCACGGCCAGGAGTGCAGCCCAGGGCTCTCGCGCTGCCCCAGTACGTGGTAGGGGCGGCATGTTCTCCAGCTCAGCCGGTCCCGGGCTGGTGCCTGTGCTGGCTGCCGGGGATGGGGCAGGGCTTCCTCCCCCACAGACAGAAACCTCCCGCCCCCCCCCCCGTCCCAAAGGCTCTCCATGCTGGGAGGGGCCTGCGGGCAGCTGCCAGCACTGTCGCCGGCAGAACAGAGCCCTTCTTCTTCGCTGGCCAGCGTCTGCTCTGCCTCTCCATGCGCTATTGTTTCCCATTACACAGACCGTGCTGTGGATTAATATTTAATCCTCCCCCAGCTGGCTCCACAGGCTGCCGGCCTGGGCTGGGGCTGACGATCCCCTTGCGGCGAGGGGCTGGGTGGAGGCCCCTTCTCTGTGCCCTCGCTCCCCACCACCTTCCCTCTCGCCTTTGTGCAAGCACCCGTCACGTCTCGCTTGCGCTCCGACCAGGGGCCGGGGCGGAGGTGGGGAGGGGCTGGGAGGGTGGGAGCTGAGGGACCCATCGCACAGCAGCACAGGAGCCAAGCTGGGATGAGGGCTGGGGCTCGCCTGGCGGGGAGCAGATGGCAGCATGTGGAGGGCCGTCCCGTTCCCTCCGCGCCGGTTCCCAAAGCGCGACGGTAGGGGCCACACGTGCATGGAAGCTGGGGCATGTCTGTGCCGGATGCTCTGGGCCTGGCCCAGAGCCCCAGCAGGGGGGCAGGACACTTAGGAGCACCCGGCTCCTGGCATCTCTCCAGCTGGACTCTTACAGTGACAGTCCAGGGGATTCCCTGCTCCAACTGCTGCCTGCAGCCAGGCCCCTAGGTGCTGGAACCGGGGTAGGGGCTTCCCCCCCCCCGCCGGCTTGAAGTGGTTTCCATTTTATTCTGGGTTTGTAGTTTGGATCAATGGCTCTCAGTGCCCAGCTGTGCACATTGTTCCAGTCCCGCCCCAGCCAGACCCTGTGCTTTTCCCTGCCTTGTTCTCAGCCTGTTCCCCCTACTGTCACCCTAAGGCCTTCTCTCGGCCTCACCGGCACCGCAGGGAGTGCTGGTCACATAACACTCTGGCTCCTCACAGCCCTGAACTTTGGAGGGGCTCAAGATGCAGCTGGATCTGGGTCTGGATTGTCTCCTCCCAGGGAAGTGCCAAATCTCGGCCTGCTGCACACAGGTCTGGGTGAGCCCACCTCTGCTGCCTGCAGCACAGGCTTCCCCCCGACCTGTGGACTGAGCGGATCTCACAAGCCCAAGTGAGCCCAGCTACGTCACTCGGGGGATTTGGAGACTCACGTCTGTGCTGCATGGGGCACCTGTTGGGTACGGCAGCCAGCCAGCACTCTTGTGATCCCGAAGAGCCTTCTCCAGAGCCAGCTGTCTGAGACATTCTAGTCTGTCTCCCTGCACGGCCCCTGCACCTCCAGCTGGACACAGGACTCTCTTTGTTTTCTGTTCCCCAGTGTTGCATATCGCACAGTCGCCGTGTGCTCTGGAACAGCGGCTGTGTCACTTTCTCGGGGGAAACCCACAGACAAGGACAGTTCCTGGTAAGAGAGCAGTCCCAGCCACCATGCCCGGCACAGGGCTGGCTTTCCCATGGCAGTCCTGGTTTGGGTTCTATGGGTCTGTGATTCTGAAGGATAAAGCCCGGGATTGCAGGGCGGGCCCTATCCAATTGGGACGTCGGGTCCCCACTGCCATTGGTCACAGCCTGGTCAATAGCTGGGCAAAGCTCCTGTGAAGACCAGCTGTTGGCAGCTGGAATGTTTGTGGTGCCCACGTAGCATGTTCAACGGTGCCACCTCGTGGTCACAACGCACAAAGCCGGGTCCCAGAGTCTCTGGGAAATCAATCCACACTGCAGCACACAGGCCTGCCTGGCCCAGAAACCGGGGCGCCCGGGGGGTGAAACGTTGCCAGCATTTGGCCTGGTGCTGCTGTGCCTGCCTGTGGTTGACTCTAGCTCTTAGCTGCCCTGGAGGCTGGGTGCTTGGGGGGCACGCCTGTCAGGAAGAGCTGCGGCTGGGCGTGTCTCTGCCCTGACTAAATGGCTGCAGACTGAGACCAGAGAAAGCTGCTGTCTTGCACCTACACGTGCTGGCAGGTTTTTTGGCAGCATGGTCTAGTGGTTGCAGCACAGGACTGGGCGCCCGGACTCCTGGGTTCTATTTCTGCTCTGACAAAGGCCTGAATCCAGCTGCTGGGAAAGCAGCTGCCTCCCTATTCTCCTAGCCTGGCTGCTCCTGGGGGGCTGGGAGGAGCAGGTCCGGGGGCCACAAGTCCCTAGCACACCATGCAGTCTTGGAAGCTCCTGGGGAATGAGGGGAGCAGGGCTGTTTACTAAGGGCCTGGGACTCCTTGGCTGCGGCTGCTGAGGGTCATTAGAGAATTCCAGGTCAGGGAGGGGTAGGAACAGGCCCTGGGACTCTTGTGTCTGGCCCTGCCCTGCCCCGCAGGGCTGCAGCACCGGGACAGCTTCACAACACTTCCCCTGGCCAGCGTCCAGTCCCTGCCCCCCAGCCCCGCCCCTCCCCCACCCATCTGGGCCAGGGCTGCAGAACCAATGACTGTTTCACTCCAAGGAGCCGCTGGCTGCTGCCAAGCCCAGGCCAACAGCAGGGCAAGGCAGCTCTGCCATTGACACCTGTCCCGTTGGGCACTGCCGCGTGGGGACAGGCAGGTAGCAAGTGCCAAGGCACTGGGAGGACATCGGCTTTCCAGGGAGCCATCCTCCCTCTGCGCTGGCTGGGATCCAGGATTCGACGTCCAACAGAGCGGAAAAGCCAGGTTCGGTACCCCCTGCAGTGACGTCCCCGGTGCAGAGGGACACCCCCGAGGTCAGCTGAAGCTCTCAGACCCGGGGTTTATGTCAGGCCAAGTGCCACGAGTCTGCCAAGAGCTAGTGTCCCTCTGGCCGACTCCGAGAGCCTCTGGTAGCTGGGTCATGCTGCCCCCCGGCCCATCCCTCGCCTCCCCTGGAACCTGGGATGAAGACCAGCCCTGAGCAAGGGATCGGGTTCGTGGTCTCCTTCCCCTGCTGCCTGGCCACGGAAATGCTGAGCCACAGCGACTGGGTTTTTGGACACTCTCTCAGATATAGAGCAGGCCGAGCAAGCAGCAAAGGAGAAGGAGAACCGCCAGGAGAGAGAGTCTGCTGCGTCTGACGACTCCGTCCCAGGCTGGCTCACTACACGCGAGGGCCTCGCTCGACCAGCTGTCTGGGTGCCCAGAAAGGACGCCAGAGACCAATATAAGTCATACCCATTACAACCCCCATGTTCACATTACGCCTGCTCCCTGGAGTCTGGTGCCTACCCCTGCTGCTCTTGCTGCCCGTGTCCACACTCCAGAGCCTCCTGGTGCACTGGGAGTCCAGCATGCAGGGAGCGAGACGGGATGAGAGACTCATTGCAAGAGCCTGGGAACGGGCAGGGAGCTGAAGGACACACCCTCAGTCCCAACCTGCTGTCCTGGAATGTTCCTAAAACTGCAGGGAAGGGTGAGATCACGGCTGAGAGCAAACGTCACTAACTGGAGAGGGACACACGGGAACATAAAAACGCACCAAAGAAAGCAGAGGCACTGGGACCGTTTTCATAGTGGGGCTGCTGAGATTCATTGAACCCAGCTGTAAACCTGTTCCCCTTTCCTCTCCCCTCCCCCCTGCTGCCAGTTCCAGCACCAGAGGAAGCTGGAACCGAAAGGACCGGAGGGAAGAGATTTGTACGGGTCAAAAGGAGCCAAGGAATGGACCAAGAGGGAAACCTTCCTGGAACACAGGACTTCCCAGACACCTGCTTTTCCAGTGGGAAACCCAAGGTAGACGGCTGGCGGCGGAGCAGCAGTGCATCAACTTCCATACAGTCTGTTGGGGACATGGGTTAACATCCCGCAAGGACTGAAAGATCACAGAGGACCAAACACAAATGTCCAGCCGCCCCTGTTCTCACCTGAGGCTTCTGCAACACAGAATCCTGGATCCTCACTGTCACTTTTGGACTCTTCTCCAAACCTTTTATGAGTCCTGAATAAAGCATAAAACATTTTCTACCAGAAAAATGAAAAATAAAGCCATTTTTTTCGGATTTTTTTTGCCATCCCCCCCCTGCCTCTTTTTAATCCACTAGTCCAATCCTAGGCAGGAAATCCGGTAAGTCTTTCTGGAGAGATTTCTGGGACTTTGTCACTTGCTCCATCTTCCTAACTTTTCGAGTCCCAGCTGGAATTCAGAGAACTGAAGTGGAAGCCCAAACAGAACATCTCTGAGCCTGGAAAAAACGTTCAGCTTGAGTTCGGGGCAATATTTTGGGTTTGGTTCTTGTTTCATCTGAACTTGGTTGCCAGTTCCTAATCAAAATGCATCTGCTGTCTGCACGAAGTCTCTGCAAATTGTAAACAACCCCCGGAAGGGTGCCAAAAATACAGGGAAGGAATGGAAGAGGGAGGTGTGTGCAACATGCTAATATCTTGGGTTGCATTGTGAAGAGAGCAGAAAAACAAGCCCAACGTGTTGGTCCAACATCTATCTATAGCATCGTGAGCTCATCATTTCTTACAGAGTGTGGAGAGTGTTCAAACTACGGAAAGCAGGTGTTTCAACATCTCAGTGTCAGTAGCGAACCAATCAAAACCAGCGAGATACTAGACTGTCTGGCATTCACCCTTGTGTTGGCGGTGGCCTGGACTCGTATCATACTTGGTGGAGGTCAGAGTCATAGAGACATAGAAATGTGGGATTGGAAGAGGCCTCGGTAGGTCCCCTGCATTGAGGGAGGACTAAGTATTATCTAGACTATTCCTGTCTAGCATATTCTTAAAAACCTCCATCTGTGGAGATTCCACACCCTTCCTTGGGAATTTAGTCCATGGCTTACCCGCCCTGGCAGCTAGGCAGGTTTTCCTTATCCCTAGCCCAAACTTCCCTGCCTGCTGTTAAAGTCCATTGCTCCTTGACCTGTTTTCAGTGGGTAGGGAGAACAATCCATCATCTCCAGTTGACAACAGCATTTTCTGTACTTGAAGACCGGTATCATGTCCCTACTCAGTCTCCTTCTTCAGACTGTGGGTTGTGTTTTCTAGAGCTTCGGTAGCTCTTCTCTCAGTTTTCTCCAATTTGTCCACATCTTTCCCAAAGTTTGGCACCCAGAACTGGACACAGCTTTCCAGCTGAGGCCTTATCAGAGCTGAGTAGAAGGTAAAAGTGACTTCTCGTGTCTTGCTTACAGCAGTCCTGCTGATACATCCCACAATGGCATTCGCTTGCTTTGCAACAGGGTCACATTGTTGACTCATGTTTAGTTTGTGAGCCACTATGACCCCTTAGTTCCTTTTCTGCAGCCCTCCTTCCTAGCAGTCACTTCCCATTTTATATGTGTGCAGTTGCTCATTCCTTCCTAGATGTAGTCTTCTTCTTCAACGCTTAGCTGAACAGTTGGCTCAGATGGATGGGCCGAGAGTCAAATGTCAGGATAGACTTGATGGACCAAGGTAACAAGGGTTTGTTTCTGGTCTGCCTCCACCCCTCGCTTGGTGGAATGTTATTCCTGGTGTTACAAGCTACTTGGAGAATGGCATTTGCCGTAACATGTTGTGGCATTCTTGTAACATGTCCAAAAAGCACAGGCCAGTATCTGCAGACAATAGCCCCTGCGGCCTGTAGACTGGAGTAACAGCTGCATTACAAATGAAATCATTCCACTTTTTGCCCGCTATAAATGTTGGCATCTTGCTGTAGTAAGATGAAGGCCTAAAACGTAAGTCCATGCAGCACAGGCATGGTTTGAGGCCTGAGGCCTAGCTATCAATGGACAAAACATGGCTAACATACAGCAAAGCTAAGCTGTAAGCAAGAGTCAGGCCCTAGCTCACAGAACTTGGCACAAACAGGGCTGAGAGTGCAAAACACGAACTGGTAACAGGCCCAGGTGTAGAACAGTAATTGGTGCTGGGTATAAGTGGAAAGCACATGGTACCACTAGCTCATTAGAAAAGACCTTGGTACCCACCCCTCACAGATACAGACCCAGGTCCAGGAAAGGGTCTAGAATGACAGCATGATGGATAGAGATGATCTAATCAAACCACGACGGTGATGGGTGGTATCTAAGTAGCATCAGAGGGTGGCAACCTGATATGTCAGCAGTGAGGTGTCTTGTTGTACCTGTATATAAGGTGATGTCTTGGGGGGACAGCCTTTGGATGACCAGGGGACAGTGGAAATTTCCCACGGATCGAGTCATTCCATTGTGGCAAGTACACGTGCGTAGTGGTTCAGTAGAGTCTACTGACAACTGTGACTGTGCTTCGCTCTACAATAAACCTGGCCTGGCACCTTCGATCCTTACCTGGTTTGTGGTCTTTGGGGCTCTCTTGGGGTCTGCTGTGGAGACCGAGTGCACAAGTCGACACAGCCCACGTCACTGAGCGCACACGCAAGCAGCCTAATGGTTATCATTGACGGAGCCAGAGACTTGTAAGGACACCTCGGTAGTAAATCCTGACCAGCCCTCACTGAAGAATTACACTTGTGTGGAAAGCCTCCAGCTTTGGCCAGTCTGAGCAGCACCATGTCCATGTTTCCCAACTGTACAGCAGCATGGAGAGGGTACAGCTCAATTAGATCCTGTGATGTTGTCACGTTACCGGAGTTTAAGGGAAGCAGCCAGGTCAGTGCTGCACCCATGGGGGAGTGTTTGACCCAAAAGTTGGTACAAAGGGGGCCATGTGAGGTGTTGTGACGGCGCGTTGGGGGTTCCCCGTCTCCTGCACCCTGAAATGGCACAAACAGACTGCCCCAGCCAGTGGAATTGAGGGTGGTTTATTGCTCCTCCAGCACAGCGCAGCACAGATGTAATCTGGTTACAGGAACTGGGGCTAAGAGGCCTCAGTGCCCCCCCTTGAGATAGGGGAGTCCCAGCCCCCTCCCCAGCTCCTTATATGCTGCCTTCCAGATAGGAACTAACTAACCCTCTTCCAGCCCTGCCCCCCAGCCAGGGCAGCATCCACCTTCCTTTGTTCCTCTCCATGGGGGGTGTCTGGCCACTGGTTCAACAAGTTTGGCATTACCTCTGCCTAGTGAGGTTTTCCCTGCTGGGTCTTGCTCCAGACAGCAGGGGTCACCACAGCCCAGCAAGTACCCCCACTACGTCACAGTTCTCCCCCCTCCGAGAGCGAACTGAGCAGGGTCACCCCGCTCGTGACCTGGGGAAGTTCGGGCCCCTCGCTACGGGACAGCGCGTCGGCGATGATGTTGGCGCTCCCCTTGACGTGGATCACTTCCATGTCGTAGTCCTGCAGGAGCAGGCTCCACCGCAGCAGCTTGGCGTTCGTCCCTTTCATCTGGTGTAGCCAGGTCAGGGGGCAGTGGTCGGTGAACACCGTGAAACGCCGGCCAAACAGGTACGGCTGCAGCTTTTGCAGGGCCCACACCATGGCCAGGCATTCCCTCTCCACGGTCGCGTAGCTCCGCTCCCGGGGCAGCAGCTTCCTGCTCAGGTACACGATGGGGTGACATTCCCCTTTCTCGTCTGCCTGCATCAGCACCGCCCCCAGCCCAGTGTCCGAGTCGTCCGTAAACACGATAAAGGGCTTGTCGAAGTCTGGGTTTACCAACACTGGAGCCTTGGCCAGGGCTCCCTTCAGTGCACAGAGAGCCCTCTGGCACTGCTCCGTCCAGACCACCCTGTCTGGCCTCCCCTTCCTGCACAGCTCTGTGATCGGGGCAGCGATGGAGCTGAAGTTGGGCACAAACCTCCGGTAGTACCCTGCCATCCCAATGAAAGCCTGGACCTGCTTCTTGGTCTGGGGCACAGGCCAGTCCCGGATGGCCTCCACTTTGGCCGGCTCTGGCTTCAAGCAGCCACTCCCCACCTTATGGCCCAGGTAGGACACTTCGGCCATTCCAACCTTGCACTTCCCAGCCTTTACGGTCAGCCCAGCCTCCCTCAGCCGATCCAGTACCTGGCTGACCTGGGCCACGTGGTCCTCCCAGGACTGGCTGAAGATGCAGATGTCATCGATGTACGCTAGGGCACAGTTCTCCATTCCCCTCAGCAGCTGGTCCACCAGGCGCTGGAAGGTGGCCGGCGCCCCTTTGAGGCCAAAGGGCAGGACCAGGAACTCATAGAGCCCCAGTGGCGTGATGAAAGCCGATTTCAGTCTGGCCTCCTGGTCTAGCGGCACCTGCCAGTAGCCCTTGGTTAGGTCCAGGGTGGTGAGATAGCGAGCTCCCCCCAGCTTGTCCAGGAGCTCGTCGGGCCTTGGCATTGGGTAGGCGTCGGACACCGTGATGGTGTTGAGCTTCCGGTAGTCCACGCAGAACCGGATCGACCCGTCCTTCTTGGGAACCAGCACCACGGGAGAGGCCCAGGGGCTGGAGGATGGCTGGATCACCCCCAGGGCCAACATGTCCTGGACCTCTCTCTCCAGGTCCTGGGCTGTTTTCCCTGTGACCCTGAATGGGGAGCAGCGCACCGGGGGGTGAGTGCCCGTCTGCACCCGGTGGACAGCCAGGTTGGTGAGACCCGGCTTGTTGGAGAACAGCTGCTGGTGGGAGCGCAGCACCTCCCGGATCTCGGCCTGCTGGGCCGGGGTGAGCTGGTTCGAGAGGGAAATTGACTCCAGCGAAGAGTCCTCTCCGGTCCCAGGGAACAGGCCCACTAGGGGATCCTCCCCCTGCTCCTCCCAGGGCTTACACACGGCCAGCACCAAGTTCTCCCTGTCCCAGTACGGCTTCATCATGTTAACATGATATACCCGCTGGCCGCGCGTCCGGCCCGTCAGCTCCACCACGTAGTTCACCTCGTTCAGCTGCTTAACCACCTTGAAGGGGCCGTCCCAGGCGGCTTGCAGCTTGTTCTTCCGCACGGGGATCAGGACCATCACCTGGTCCCCGGTAGCGTAGGCGCGGGCCCGTGCATTGCGGTCGTACCAGACCTTCTGCTTCCTCTGGGCCCTGCTCAGGTTCTCTCTGGCCAGGCCCATGAGCTCGGCAAGTCTTTCCCGGAATGTCAGGACGTATTCCACGACCGGCTCACCCTCCGGGGAGACCTTCCCCTCCCACTCGTCTTTCAATAAGTCCAGGGGGCCCCTCACTCGCCTCCCATATAACAGCTCGAACGGCGAGAACCCCGTGGACTCCTGGGGCACTTCCCTGTATGCAAACAGCAGGTGGGGTAGGTACTTGTCCCAGTCCTGCGGGTGTTTGTGCATAAAGGTCCGTAGCATCTGCTTCAGAGTCCCATTGAACCTCTCCACCAACCCGTTGGTCTGGGGGTGATACGCCAAGGCCCAGGTGTGTTGCACCCCACTCTTCTCCCACAAGCACCGGAGCAGGGCCGACATGAAGTTGGATCCCTGGTCCGTGAGAACCTCCTGGGGAAACCCCACCCTGCTGAAAATGGTCAGCAGTGCATCTGCCACCGTGTCTGCCTCGATGGAGGGCAGGGCCACGGCCTCGGGGTAGCGGGTGGCGAAGTCCACCACCACCAGGATGTATTTCTTCCCTGTCCGGGTCGCTCTGTTGAAGGGCCCCACAATATCCATCGCCACCTTCTGGAAAGGCTCCTCTATGATGGGCAGGGGTCTCAATGCAGCTTTCTTCCTGTCTTGGGCCTTCCCCACTCGTTGGCAGGAGTCGCAGGACCGGCAGTACCGCTGGACAGCTGCAAACATCCCCGGCCAATAGAAGTTTTGGAGCAGCCTCAGCCGCGTGCGCCGGATCCCCTGGTGTCCCGAGAACGGGATGTCATGGGCCAGGTGTAGCAGCTTGCGGCGATACCTTTGGGGAACCACCAGCTGCCGCTGGAGCCCCCACTTGCCTACCGTCCCGGGGGAAAGCCATTCCCGGTACAGAAATCCCCTCTCCCACCGGAACTTCTCCTGGCAATCTCCTCCTAGGGGTTGAGCGGCACCCAGGTCAGCCCGGTCCCTCAGGGCCTGCAGGGAGGGGTCCGCTCGCACCTCCGCCTGGAATTCAGCGGCTGGGGCTGGGACAGGGCCGTGGTTCCCCCCACTGCCTAGGTCCAACTCTTGGTCTGCTGGGACGGGGCCCTGGGCCCCCTGTTGGGGAACCTCCTCGAGTTCCGGGCCGCAAGCCCCTCGCTTGCTCTGGCTACGGGTGGTGACCAGCGTCCTGTGGGGTCCGTCTGGCCACTCCTCTAGGTCACTCCCCATTAGCACGTCGGTGGGCAAGTGCGGGTGCACTCCCACTTCCTTGGGGCCCTCCTTGGCCTCCCATTTCAGATGCACCCTGGCTACTGGTACCTCAAAGGGGGTGCCGCCTATGCCCCTCAGTGTCAGCTGAGTGTCGGGTAGCATACGGTCTGGGGCCACTATGTCGGGCCGGGCCAGCGTCACCTCCGCCCCCGTGTCCCAGAAACCCGTCACCTTCCTGCCATCCACCTCCAGGGGTACGAGGCAGTCCCTCCGCAGGGGCCGCCCTGCCCCCACCCGGTGCACGGATAAATCTGTCTCCCGAGGGTCAGACCTCCCAGGGGAGGTGCACTGAGCATCCTTCCCCCCTCCCCGAGCGGAGGTTTGCCGGCCAGCCCCTGCCTTTGGGGCAGCCTGCCCTTCCTCCCGCCCCAGCCAGTTAACCCTGGAATGTCCGAGGTCATGGGACCTGTTCTTGCGCCTGGTGCATTGAGCCCTCTTGTGGCCTCGTTGCCCACAGCGATGGCAAGTTAGGTTCTGTGGGCCCATTCGGGTCGGCTCTGCCCGGGCCCTGGCTGGTTTTCTGGGGCATCGATGACTGGTCCTGGTCCCTGGGGCTCGCCTCGGAGGTGTCTCTCCCCGTTGCTCCGCCGAGATCCGGTCTCTGCGCGATTCTCTTTCTCTCCGGGACTCCCGTTCACCCCCGGACCGGCTCTCCGTGAACTCATCCGCCAGTCTCCCGGCCTCCTGGGGGTTCTCTGGTCTCCGGTCCTTGAGCCACAGCCTCAGTTTGGGTGGGCACGCTTCATAGAACTGCTCCATCATGACCAGCTTGAGCAGCTCCTCTGCAGTCTGGGCTCCGACTCCAGACACCCACTTGCGGCAGTATTGCGCCAGGCGGGAGGCCAGGTCCACATAGGTCTCCCGTGGCCCTTTCTGTACCCCCCGGAACTTCTTCCTGTACATCTCGGGGGTCAGCCCAAACTTGTGCAGCAGGGCCTCCTTGACTCGGTTGTAATCCCCTGGCTGTAGGTCCTCCAGCTGACTGAGCACTCCGGCCGCCTCCTGGTTCAGTGCGGGGACGAGCTCCTGTAGCCAGTCAGCTGGGGGGACCTGTTGCAGCCCACAGGCCCTCTCAAAGGAGCTGAGGAACCCGTCTATGTCGCCCACGTCCTTCAATTGGGCCACCGTGAGCCTCTCCAAGCGCCTGGCAGCCCCGGGACCCTGGGGCCCATCCACTCTTGGCGCAGCCGGGGCCCCGCAGGTTCTCCGCTCTGCCATGGCCAGCTCATGCTGTCGCTGCCTCTCTCGATCTTGTACTTCCAATTCCTTCATCCGCAGCTGGATCTCCAGCCGCCGCAGCTCCGCTGGGCTGGCCCCTGCCCTAGATGGGCTACGGCTTGCAGGCCTCCCGGGAGACGCTGTCTCATCTCTCCGTTGGGTTCCAGCGCTCCTCCCCCTCTCTGAGCCTGACACACTCTCAGGGGGGGGGGGGTCTGGCTGCTTCCCCTGGGGACAAGATCCTGGCCCTGTGGCTGGTCATTATCTTCCAGCTGGGTAATCAGCTGGGCCTTGGTTGCTTTCCGCACAGGCAAGCCCCTCTCTCTGCACAGCCCCACCAGCTCTGCCTTCAAGAGTCGGGTGTAGGCCATCTGCCCGCTGGTCCCCTTGGTGCAAACTCACCAGTCTAGTGCTGCAGCGCCCCACGCTTCCAGGGAACCGCTTTGCTCTGCCTCAAGCATGCCTGGCTCCAGGGCTCTTGCTTCTACAGCGCCTTGTCGCTTGCCGCTGGGAGCTTCATCCACGGGGTGCAGTGCATCCCACTTCTGACACCAGTGTGACGGCGCGTTGGGGGTTCCCCGTCTCCTGCACCCCGAAATGGCACAAACAGACTGCACCAGCCAGTGGAATTGAGGGTGGTTTATTGCTCCTCCAGCACAGCGCAGCACAGATGTAATCTGGTTACAGGAACTGGGGCTAAGAGGCCTCAGTGCCCCCCCTTGAGATAGGGGAGTCCCAGCCCCCTCCCCAGCTCCTTATATGCTGCCTTCCAGATAGGAACTAACTAACCCTCTTCCAGCCCTGCCCCCCAGCCAGGGCAGCATCCACCTTCCTTTGTTCCTCTCCATGGGGGGTGTCTGGCCACTGGTTCAACAAGTTTGGCATTACCTCTGCCTAGTGAGGTTTTCCCTGCTGGGTCTTGCTCCAGACAGCAGGGGTCACCACAGCCCAGCAAGTACCCCCACTACATCACAGGTGTCAAACAAAAGCTTACTTTCTACTGATTCTGTATGTGCTCTTCATATACCTGTATAATGTCCGTGTGTGGAGTGATGAATATGTACTCTGTATGGAGACTGGGAGTTTCTTTGTATGTGGTTGAGCAATGGGCTCAGCCTATGGACATGCTAATTAGCAAGGCTCCAGGGACAAGAGGTCTCTTAAGTACCAGAGACCCACCTATGAAGGAATCTAGGTGCCTGGTCAGAAACCATGTGACTCTCTCCAGCTTGGAAGAAGGGGGGGAGGGTAAATATGCCATGTGGCCGACTCCATGTTGGTCTTCAGATCTGCTCCTGACCCCAGATGTGGCCTCGCAGGGAATCACGAGCCAGGAAGAACTGCGGACCCATCCTGACCTAGGATGTACATCAAGGACTTTTAAGCCAGCAGTTATAACATATCTGCTGCGAGCCTGCATTGAGAACTGGGAGATTCGATGCATGTAACGTATGATACTTTAACAATCTTACTCTCATGCTTTTCATTCTTTTAGTAATAAACCTTTAGTTTTAGATTCTAAAGGATTGGCCCAGTGTGATTGGTGGGTAAGATCCAGAGTTTAAATTGACCTGGGATCTGTGGCTGGTTTCTTGGAACTGGACAGAACATGTTCGGGGTAGGTGAGATTGGGTTCTAAAACCCTCTTCTGTGTATGAGGCCCGGGGCCGTCTGGGGCATGGATATTTCTGGGCTGTCGGAGGGGTTTTGCTCGTGAGGCTTCAGGCAGGCAGCTGAAGTGCTCTGTGGGACTGGTTTGTGGCCTATTTGGGAAGGTCTCCAGTCTGGGGGCTGTAAGGAGCCCCGAGTTTGAGCAATTCACCCTGAGCAGACGCCCAGACCCGGCCTGGTCCGTCACAGATGCAGATTCCATATTGGTTGTAAGCCACCCTTGGCAGATGCTGCAAGGCCAGTCCAGTGGAGAACCGCTGGGTGAGAGCTGGGGTAACTGGTGAGGATTGAACACACGCAGCAAAAGCTGGAGGTGGCTCTGACAGTTTGACTATTCAAAGAGCTTGGATCGTGACCAATGTTCCCGCTAATCTTTTCCATCCATGTGTGAATAAACTGTTATGTGCACCAAGGCACCTGTGAATGCGACCGCGAGGAGAAAGAAAAGCTAGCCGTGGGTGCTCTGCTAAGCAGCTGGGTGGCACAAGCACACAGCATACAGGGAACACTGGTTGTGACTGGACCCGATCTTCGGTTTTGAAGCTCTATCTTTGCCCATGAAACATGGAGGCCAGCCTGGGCCGAGGCCCTCTCCCTTTGCCGGAGTGCCTCATGAAACCAGCTGGGGCTCTACCAGAAGAACAACGTCATCTGCATAGAGAAGGTGTCAGAATGGGAGGTCACTGATCTCAATGCCTATGGACCTGATAAATGCTGCAGTATGAAACCCGTTGCCTGTTGGTGAGCTGTATCCAATGCTGCCTATGCCACGTGCAGGGGGTTCTTGAACTCAGGCCTTAGCTCCAACAAACAAGCAAAGAGCCAAAATGGCATCTCAGGTGCACCTGTGCCTTGTGAATTCTGCCCTGGAGCAGGGCTCCACATGGCCCAGCAGAACACTGGCCTGTAGTTCTCACATCTGATGCGCCGTCTCCTGCCCGTGTAAAGTGAGGTCATAATACTGCCCTTCAGGCAGCTGGCAGGGTTCCAGGCCTCCCCACCAGCTGACATGGACAGAAGTGATTCTGCTGTCGGGTCAATAGCATGGGCTGGCTGCAGATCATATCATTGTAACACTAGGGTGTGTGCTGGGAACTCCTCCATGCAGAATCTCAGAGCCACTTCAGAGACGTGTATGGCCAGTTCTCCTGGGAGCTGGGTGTCCAGATCCCCTCGGCAGCTTTGCAAGTCTCAGCCCCAGCCAGCAACGGAGACTCAGATGTAGGTGGCCACTGATGAAGAGCTCCACCTCAGAGCCAGAGGGGGCCAGATTTAAGGCTGGAGCTGGAAGAACGGAAACTGCAGAAAGCCCTTAACATCTTATTAATTAGCCTGAATGTGCTTCTTGCTTGGGGATTGCATTAGGACTACACAGGAGCACCAGGTAGCTGGGACGAGTTTAGCACAGCCCCTCCTGGCTTGGCCAGAGGGAACCTTCTTCGGAATACACCTGGCAAACCAGGTGCTTACAAACCTCAGTGTGGAAGCAGATCCAGACAGGCCAGCTGCTAGACCAGGGCATCCAGCCCTTCTTGGTGGGAGCACCACGTTGTAATTCAGTATGGGGGTTGGATGCATGGGAGAAGCTTGGCGAGACATGCAGCAGGAGGAACATGGTCGCCTCCATTCCAGCTCCACACGGAGGTGAACAATGTTCTGCTGGTGTTTCTGGGTTGCCTGCCACCTCAGACACCTGCTGCTGGCTCCTGGCCAGTTCCCAGCTGGAGAGACGGAGCAAGAAGCTTTTAAAACACAAACAAGTTCCGCCACATTCACTCCCGGGGAGCTGTCCTGCTCCCTCCATGGCCATTGTGCAATGCACAAGGGATGATGCACAAAGCAAACCTGACTTGTTATATAGGTGGCTCACACTCATTCTCCTTCGCCCATGCATCGCCGGGGAGGTCAGACGCAGGCAGACTGCGGTCCTAGGAGGCAGGAGCGATGGGTGGAGAAGCGATTGCGCTCGGGCCATAGACAAGGTAAGATGTTCCCAAGGGCAGGCGGCTTGGGAGCTGGGGGCTGGAGCCTCTCACAGGCAGCTCTTGTACTTGGTTAACAGGGAAGGAAATGCCAGTATCAAGTCCCTGTCGGGCTCCAAACATACCTCCTGGGTTCTGTGCTAGGGGAAGAGGGTCCATCCCCATGGAGCTGCTGTCCCGGTGTGACCATGGTGCACGAAGATTTCTGGGATCCCCGTGCAGGAGGGAATATGGCTGGGATGTGGCAGCGGGTGAGTTAGGGTGTGGGTCTCTCGCCTCGATGCCTGTTCAGACTGCGCCTAGCCCAGCAATGGCAAAAAGAAGGAAGGGGACTATGATGTGAAAGTGCTGGAAGGTAGCCTCATGCCCATTTCAGGGACACTGTCCAGGTCTGGTATCCACTTACCAAAGCGTGTGGACAAATTGGAAAGGGCTCCGAAAAGAGCCATAAGAATGATCTGAGGTTTGGAAAACCTGCCTTACCATAATGGGGAGTCCTGTGGCACGTCAGAGACCAACCGATTTATTAGCTCATGAGCTTTCGTGGGTAAACCCACTTCCTCGGGAGAGTCGGACATCCAACTCCAGCTCACCCGAGGAAGGGGGTTTTACCCACAAAAACTCATGACCTAATAAACCGGCTGGTCTCTAAGGTGCCACAGGACTCTCTCTTGTTTTTCCACGACAGCGGGAGAATTCACAACCATAAACTGATTTAGTTTCTCTGAGGGACGGTTAAGAGGTGGCAGCTATCTACGTGGGGAGGAGCTTTCTGGCAGTAAAGGCCCCTGGAATTGAGCAGAAAAAGGCATGATGAGTTGCAAGGCAGGGAGCTGAAGTTAGACAAACTCAGGCTAGAAATAAGGGACAGAGAGTTAAGAGCGAGGGTCACTGGGCATCGGGCCTATGGGCAGGGAGGCTTCTCTGTCACTTGCCGTCTGTAAAGCAAAAGCAGAGTCTTCGGAAAGGATCCGTTGCAGCTCTGCTGCTGCAGGCTTGATGCAGAAATCACAGAGGAGCTGTCTGGCCTGGAAATCACAGATAATCATAATGGTCCCTTCTGGCGGTGAATTCAGTGACCCTGTAAACGGCTTACCTGCCAGGGTCCCCGGGAGGGCTGCTCTGTGCACCAGGGGATGGACTGGTACTTTAGGGGTCAAAAAACCACTCCCGCTGTTGGCAGTCTGCCTCAGCAGGGAAGCGAAGGGCAGGCCCGCGAGACTGAGCTCCGGTCTCAACCTACAGGGCAGGGCAGGCCAGAGGCACGATGTAGGGCAGGCGGCATGCCTTGCTGCTGCGGATGTTGCAGCATTTCAGTGACTAACCAGCGGACTGCAGTCTCCCGAGAGGAGAGATGGCATCATCAAGACTCCAGCATTACACCCGGGCAGGGCGGTGAGGTCAACTCAATCAGTCTCCAGTGTATGAAATGTCCAAATCACTTGCGGAGAATCTGACTTTTGTCTCCCTCCCTACCCACTTATCTCCCTCCCTAGCCACTTACCTGCCTAGCTACCTCCCGGATTGCATGCTGATCGCTGTGAGTCTGACCAGCCTGTGATTTGCTTCCTTCCCATTTTTCCTTCTGACCTGACTTTGCTCCATTTTTTCACTGGATGTGGTTTTCCCAGTGCTGCGGGGGCCCCTCCTTTCAGAATGGCAGGTGCTGGCATCTTCATCCCATGCCCCAGTGAGCTTTGAACCTGCTTCCAAACAAACCTCAAGGTCCTCCTGGGCAGATGGTGCATTTCCTAGCCGGTTCGTTGCATCGGCCCCAAGGCACCAGTCTGGGTTAGGGAGCCCCAGCTAGGGACTTGCTCCAGGCAGCCAAGAGCCCAAAGCAGCTGAGATTCTTGTATAGCATGTTCTTCCAGAAAGGCCTCACCATGGCTCCCTAACATCTGTAGCCCTCTGCAGCTGTCTCACTGGGATGTCATGCAGGTACTAACACACAGCCCCGTTCTTCTTTCCGCTGCACAATTTGGATTGGCTGGAGGCTTCTGATTTGCATAGAGGTCATGCAATTCTGTGTCCTAATCATTCACTACACACATTGCCGTGTGCGCCACTGCTAGCCAATTAGAATGGAGAGATTAGCATAATGACTATACTGTTACATCTTGTAGCCCTCACGTGATTTTCTAGACTCTCGTACTTTTTGGATGGCTCCTGCAATCTCTCAGGGCTGCTCGCTCCCCTCCGAACTCTTCCCCGATGTGCCAGTCACAGCCTCTGATCACACACACAGAATGGGAAGTGACTGTCTAGGAAGGAGAATGGCAGAAAGGGATCTAGGGGTTATAGTGGACCACAAGCTGAATATGAGTCAGCAGTGTGATGCTGTGGCAAAGAAAGCAAACATGATTCTAGGCTGCATTAATAGGAGTGTTGTGAGCAAGACAGGAGAAGTCATTCTTCCACTCTACTCTGCTCTGGTTAGGCCTCAGTTGGAGTATTGTGTCCAGTTCTGGGCATTGCATTTCAAGAAAGTTGTGGAGAAATTGAAGAGGGTCCAGAGAAGAGCAACAAGAATGATCAAAGGTCTAGAGAACATGACCTACGAAGGAAGACTGAAATAATTGGGTTTGTTTAGTTTGGAAAAGAGAAGACTGAGAGGGGACATGAGAGCCGTTTTCAGGTATCTAAAAGGGTGTCATAAGGAGGAGGGAGAAAACTTGTTCATCTTGGCCTCTGAGGATAGAACAAGAAGCAATGGGCTTAAACTGCAGCAAGGGAGGTTTAGGTTGGACATTAGGAAAAAGTTCCTAACTGTCAGGGTGGTCAAACACTGGAATAAATTGCCCAGGGAGGTTGTGGAATCCCCATCTGTGGAGATATTTAAGAGCAGGTTAGATAAATGTCTATCAGGGATGGTCTAGACAGTATTTGGTCCTGTCATGAGGGCAGGGGACTGGACTCGATGACCTCTCGAGGTCCCTTCCAGTCCTAGTGTTCTATGATTCTATGATTCTCCCCTCCCCTGGCCCACCGCTGTAAAGCACAGGTAGTACAGGCACTCTTCATTTCCCATGGGAGAAGGCAGGTCTGGCTGCATCTTTCTCAAGGCGGAGAGATGAAGTCGGGGGTTGGTGGGCAGGAAGGACAGGGAAGGGCCAGAGATGAGGCTGTTGTGTTTGTGGTGAATTGGGAGTTTGGGGGCAGAGGAAGTTACCTTAAGGAATCAGAGTGCAAGGGAGAGAGACCGGGGAGCGTGGACTATTAATACCTGGGTGTGACGCCAGGTACCCTGGTCCCGCTGCTCTCATTGCTGTTTGCCATTAATGCCCGGCCTGTCTCTTCTGCCCAGTTGCAGAGCGTGTGGCGGACCTGGCTGGGATGTCTGAGACTCTCTCCAGCAAGGATGAGCCCCTGGGGGAGTGCCCTGTGTGCTATGAGAAGTTCCATCCACTGGCGGCTGCCCAGAGGACCCTGAGCTGCGGCCACACTTTCTGCCACGACTGCCTGGTGAAGTGCCTGCTCTCCTCCCGGCTAGATGGGCAGGTCCAGAGCATGATCGTCTGCCCCGTCTGCCGCTACGTGACGTTCCTCAGCAAGAAGGCCACCCGCTGGCCTCCCAAACCAGGGGAGCCCCCTCAACCCATGGAGCTGGCTCTGTCACCCTCGTTGCTGCCCCACCTCACCAAGTCAGTGCCAGACAACACCTTGGTGGTCCCCAGCCATTTCGCGATGCCGGTGCAGAGCTACGACAGAAGCCACAGTATGTGTGGCATCCCCACGGATGCCATGGGCAGGCCGGTGGGCCTGGCCCGGGAAGCCCATGTCTTCATGATCAGCGAGCATGGGATGCCACTGGTGGCGGAGAGCTGTAGATCACTGGCTGCGGGACACGGGGACGAGGCATCGGAGTCCGTGGCATCCATGAGCTCCCTTGGGCTGCGGTGCTGCCAGTCACCCATTATCCTGGCTGTTCTCCTCATCAGTACGGTGGCCCTTTTGGCGGCAGTGTTCCCCTGGCTCCTGTTGGTGAAGCGGAAGGCCTGAGCAAGGCCCACAGAATACTCCAGACAGGGCCTAGGCAGAGAGCTGTGCCTAGAACCCAACCTCGCCGAGATGCCCCCACGGGAATGCTCTCTATGTTCCCTCTCATGTTTCCATCCATGTGCGGAATAAGTTTTGTTGTGTGCATGTGCACTATCAGGAGAAACACATGCTGCCTGCTGGGGGTTCTGTGGGTCCTCTGTCAATCAGACGGGCAGCATTTGAATCTCTCCTGTGTGGCCACCCAAGCACACGGCTTACTGGGAACACTGACCAGGATCCTTGGATTGTCTGCAATGTGCAATTCCTGCAGGTGGCCACAGTGCAAACACCTGTGGTCTTGCTGGCCAGTGCATGACTGGGAGACCTCGGAGGAATGCCCAGAGGCAGCAGGAAACCGGGACTCAGCTGGTGTTGCACTTCCCGTTGAACGTGGGGCTGAACTGGTGCCCTCAGCAAGGCGCTGAGAGCCATGCGCCACAGTAAGCGGGTGGCTGGTACTGAGACAACTCAGGGGCACTGGACTGGTGGGGCTGGGAGGCCCAGGAAACACCAAGGACTTGGCTGCTTGTGGCTGTTTGTGATAAACTCATTCAGGCACCCTCCAGGGACAGAATCCTGCTTGTGTCACTGCAGAGACACGAGGGTCCAACCCTGTTTTATTTAAAGGACCCCGTTGCCTTTGACATGAGTATTTCATCACCCTAGAACGACTGGCACAGAAGTGTCTGGACGTTGGTGATGGGTGTGTGGTCACCTCAATTAAACATCCCCAGTGATGACACAAGTTTGCTAGGCTATGTCTACATGGGGAAGGTTTGGGCACAAAAGTGCTGTCCACATGCAAAAGTGGGCAAAAGTGAAAACTGGTCAAACCAGTTTTTCTGCTTCCCCCTGTCAACATTTCATGGCCACTTTGCTAGCACCCTCTTGGCAGCTAGAGCAAAGCACCATGGGTGAGCATCCCACAGTGCAGTGTTGTGGGAAGGTAGAGCTGCTCTGTGAGCTCTCCATGCTGAGGAGTGTCTAAGCAGCACAGTCATCTCTCCAGCCCTCCCCCTGCAGCAGCAGCCTGTCTGCCGCTGGGTTCCTAGCAGGCAGAACAGGAACAGTCCAATGATTTGCTCTTTGTTTGTTCCCCAAAGGGAGCAGCTCACTCATCTGTCAGATAATTCCCAGGGCTTTGAAAGGGGAGGGGCACATGCCTGCAGGGCAGCAGAGATCGCAAAACACCAAGCACAGCCATCAGGGCGGGCACTGTGGGATACTGACAGAAGCTAGTTCTTGTGACAAAACAAACAACAGAGTCCACACTGGCTCTTTGCTGCCAATAAAGGGAGGGGAATAGACAAAGGTCTCTGGCAGGGCTAAAAGTGTCTTTCCCAACAGAAGTTGCACGGCAGTGTAAACGCTCTCACTGTTTTGTCACCAAAAGGCAGGTTTTGGCAACAAAACATGCCAGTGTAGACAAGGCCTTTGTCTGTTTTCTCCCCTGCAGACATTACAGCTGTAGCGCCCCACTGCCCTGGCTGGGTCTGTGAGTGGGGAGCCTGGAGCTCCGGGCAGGCCAGCGACACCTGGCTGGAGTCCGGGCTCATTGAAGAGTGGGATTCAGTTCCCCAGTAATGTGTAAGTCTTGAGGGTTTTCCTCAAGGATAATTCAGCTTTACGGAGCTGGCTGTTGGTGTGCCACACAACGGCCACACACCCCCTCTCTCCCCCATCACTGGAAAGCAGGGATAGGAACAGGAGGAGCAGGAAGGAATTCACCAGCCTGCGGCCCTCTTGGCATCACCAGGTTCATGGCCTCACTACGGACCTGCTGCTCACCCCCTCACAACTGGTCCTGGGCTCCGCAGTGGCCCAGGGTCCCTGTCAATCTCCTGTGTTTGCTTGGGGCCTGTGAGGCACCTCCCAGGGCAGGGATCTTTCCTGGGTCCCTGGGATGCAGCTGAGTCCCGCTGCATTGCACCCGCTCAGACACAGCTGCCTGTCTACGGGTGGCTGCTCTGAACGACCTCACCAGGGCCTGGGCATGTGGCCAAGGTGCCTGGCTGGGAGGGTGATGACCCCGGAGCGTGTCAGACTCCGGGCACCGAGGAACCGAAGATAAAGATCCTTGTCTCCTCGCATTCCCCTCCTCCCTCTCAGCACCAGCAACCCCTGCCTGGCCACAGCTCCCCCATCCCCCTGCTCCAGGGTCCACTTCCACCCTCGGCTTCTGGCCCAAGGCCCTGGAGAGTCCCTCCCCCGTCGTGGCTCCCAGATACTGAGTCCAGGCCTGGTGACAAAGGGACAGGCACGGGGGGCGGGTTAGAGACATTTCTGTGAGGCCAGGCAGGGAGTCTGGCTGCCAGGAAGTGGGGTGGTTTGGGAATCCCAGACCCATCTGCTCCAGGACTATGTAGCACTGTAAAGACTAACAAGATGGTTTATTAGGCGATGAGCTTAATTGAGTAATATTGCTCCCACATTCTTGCTTTCAGCCACAAGAGGGCACCAGCATGTCAAGAACCCTCGCGCCTGTTTCCCTTGTTCTTTTTCTCGCTTTAGCTCCGGCTGGCTGCGGTTCCTGGCCAGCGCGCAGGGAGGCGGCAGAACTTTCCTTGCACCTGGCCCATAAGCTCATCGGGCAAATGGCACTGGGAGAATCAGGGCACGAACGTTTCCCTGGAAAATGGCCCGTTTTAGCCGAGGGCTCAGTCCTGCCGCGCTGAGGTTACATCCCCAAATCCACCCTGATGCGGGCCAGCTGCCAGGCTGCTCTAGGTTACCCAGCGCAGCCAGGAGCTGTGCGAGCCCAGGGTCTGCCGAGGGCTGGGTGCTCTGCCTTGCCGTGCAGCATGGCCAGGGAGTCCGTGAGAGCACCGTTCCTGTGCTGCACTGCCAGGGCGTGGGGAGGGAATAGCCCGGGTCCAGTGCTGGGGTGTCTGCGTACTCAGCCCTGGCCTCCTGCTCCCTGTCAGACGGGGGCAGGCCTAGAGCTCTCGTCTCAATGGACAGGCTGTGCAGGGAGAGATTCCCCATGTGGGGGATGCTCCACCCCCTGGAATGACCGACTCTGGGGTTTCTCTAGGACCTGAGGATTGATCCCCCTCCCTTTGTGAAAGCACTGCGGGATGGGACCCTTAACTGCCAGTCTGAGCCAGGCCTCCACTTTGCCTGGGCTCTGAACATGGCCAGCAGACCCAGGGGCTGGGAGAGGGGAGCGTCATTCCCCTTGCACTGGGAATGACCCGAGGGTGAGACCATTTCCTGGGGTTTAATGACCATCCCGGCCACAGCTCCGGCCACGGCTCAGCCCCAGGCAGCCGGTCACTGATCACCAGGAAGTGCCCTGCAGCTGCTCTGTGGGCCTGGCCTAATTTGATTGCTGGGAGGCCAGGCGCTGGGAGGTCGTTACTCTGATTTGGTTATCTGACTCCAGACATCATCCCCGTCTGGGGAACTTTTCCTGTGGCGGCATCCTACTTAGAGCAGCTGCTTTCCTAGATTTGGAGGGCGTGACCTCCTGGGCACACAACGGCCCTTTCTTTGGCAGGCGGGAGCCCTCAGGGGCTGTGTGCGCCGCGGGTTCCCCTGCCTGAGGGAGGGAGGGTGGCGCTGTTGTGGGTGAGCTGAGCTCTGAGGTGCTGAGCGGTGCCCAACTCAGCAGTCACGATGCTGCACACTCCTTGGGATCCCAGCAGTGGGAGGGGGTTAGCCCCCCCCCCCAGGTGCCATCGCACCCTGGCCCTGGATGCGCTGGTAAAAGGGCATTTCCTTGCTGCTTCCTGCCTGGGCTGGGGCTGGAATCTCTCTCCCAGCACCTGGAAAAGGCTCCATGACCCAGACGTCTGGGATGGGGTTTAAAGAGCCCACTGAGGCTCCACACACCCAGCTGAGCCTGGGACTCCATGGTGCTGCAGAGAGATGTCTGCCCTACAAAGCACATTCCTGGCCTGCAGTGACAGGGCTGAGTTCAGCACCAGAGCTGGCCTGTGCTCATGGGAGAGAAGCAAGACAGGGCAACGCAGGCCTCAGTTCCTCCCCCGCATGGTCTGTGCGCTCCCGCCAGGCACCTCTGAGACCTCTGCTCCCACAGCACGACCCACCCCCAGCCTTCTGCTCACAGACGCTCCCTCCCTGTCACCTCCTCCCTCGGAAGGGCTGCAGGAAGTGTGGAGAGGAGCGACTCCTCCGCTCTTGAGCCTCACTGGCCCCCTGCCTGCTCTCCAAAGTGGGGTGCCCCACAGGGACCAGTCCCGCAGAGGAGCACAAGGGTGGGGGCCAGGGTAATGTGGGGCTCTAATGCCTGCCCTGTGGGAAAGGGCCCTGAGTTGTGTCAGCCCCGCCTTTTGGAGGGATATTGCTGCAGGACGGAACCATGGCCTGGCTGCTCTGTCTCCACACGAGATGCCTTATATCACACACCGCTGTGGGCACCTCCTCCTTGGCACCGAACTTCCCAAGCCCCCAGAGGGTAGGTACAACCGCTGACAAAATGGGGCGGGAGGAGACAAACAGCCATATGGGGACAGGCCAAGGGTCCATCTAGCTCAGTGTCCAGTCATCTGACAGTGGCCAATGCCAGACGGTTGAGAAGCAGTGACCAGAGCTGCCTGTGGCATGCAAGGTGTGAGTGCACCGTGGGGTTAGATAGCTGCTCTAGGGTATTTTCTGCCTTATTTCCTAACGGTACACAACATTTTGTTCACTTCTTTGATTCATTTAACCCTCATCTTTTCTCTGTGTGATTGGGATTACGTTTCCCATCACGTTTACTTTGCATTTCTGAACACTAAATAGTGATTTAGATCTTATTGAGTCCTGCTGTGAGTGCACCGGAATGGATGGAAGCCCACTGGAGGTTCCTTTCAGTCCTCTGATTCTGTGAATTTCATCTTCTATTTTCTTGCCCTGTCATACAGTGTAGTGAGAACTCTTTGTAACCTTTCGTGCTCTGCTTTGATTTAGCTGTACTGAGTGATGTTGTGCAGTTTGCAAACTTTGCCACCTCAATGTTTACCCATTTCCAGCTCATTTTTAATAGGTTGAACATCAGGGGTTGCAGTATAGATCATTAGGAACACAGCTATTTACCTCTCCCCTCTGTGAAAACTGGCCCGTTAGTCCTGTCCTTTGTTTCCCATCTTTTAACCAGTTACTGATCCAGGAGGGGATTTTTCTTCTTATCCCATGACTCCTTTATTTTCTTAAGAGCCTTTGGTGAGGGATTCTATGAAAGGTTTTTTGAAAATACAGGTACTGTATGTCCACTGGATCACTATTGTTTACATGCTTATTGACAGCCTCAAAAAATTCTAGTCGTTTGGCGAGGCATGGTTTCCCTGAACAGAAACCATTTTGATTCTTCCCCAACAGATCCTGTTTATCACTGTGTCTGATAATTCCGTTCTTTAGTAGAGTTTCAGGGAAGTTTTGCGGACTATCCTGCATTTGCCAGGATCACCTCAAGAGTCTTTTAAAAAAATCTGTGTCACTCTCTGTCCACCTGTCGCCTGTCACAGAGGTTGATTTAAGCACTAGGTTACCTACCACAGTCATCAGGTACAGAAACTGACTTAACTGATGGCTTGGGATGGGTTTGTTCCTCAGCTCTCTCTGTCCGGCACCTTTCCTGAGTGCTCTGGCCATGTTCAGAGCAGCAGTGGGCGTGGACGGAGGGCCAGGCTGCACCGGACCAGAAGAGACCGTCGTCTGTGGGAGACAAGGTGTCTTGGGCATGTGTGATTCAGCTGGCTTGGCTGGAGCGTTTGCTAACGGCTCAGGCTGGAATCCTCTGTGGGTAACAGTTTTGCTGCTAGGAGCTGGTAATGGCCACATAATGCATCTTAGCAGGGAGGAGGTGGCACTTTATGGCCTGGAGATGACAGAGGTGGGAATTGCCCAGGGTCCAGGAGTGCTTGCTGGCTAGACACAAGAGCGTGCTCCATTAGCAGCGGGGCTTTGGGAGCCAGAGCCCCACTGGGTTAAACTTCTTCCCATAAATAATGGAGTGGCAGGCCGTGCAGGGCCCAGCAGCACTGCTCCTGTGGTGCTCCTGTGAGCACACATCCTTTGCTCAGTGAAACATTTCCCAGGGCGGGGATGGAGCCAGCGTGCAGGGGAAGTGCAGGGGCCCTCGATGGAAGCCGTCTCGCAGCCACCGCGGAAGTGCTGCCCCAAATGAGCTACATAAGAACATAAGAACGGCCGTACTGGGTCAGACCAAAGGTCCATCTAGCCCAGTATCCTGTCTGCCGACAGTGGGCAGTACCAGGTGCCCCAGAGAGGGTGGACCGAAGACAATGATCAAGTAATTTGTCTCCTGCCATCCCTCTCCAGCATCTGACAAACAGAGGCCAGGGACACCAATTCTATCCCCTGGCTAATAGCCTTTTATGGACCTAACCTCCATGAAATTATCTAGCTTCTCTTTAAACTCTGTTATAGTCCTAGCCTTCACAGCCTCCTCTGGCAAGGAGTTCCACAGGTTGACTACACACTGTGTGAAGAACTTTCTTTTATTAGTTTTAAACCTGCTCCCCATTAATTTCATTTGGTGTCCTCTAGTTCTTCTATTTAGGGAACTAATAAATAATTTTTTTTTATCCGCCCTCTCCACACCACTCATGATTTTATAGACCTCTATCATATCCCCTCTCAGTCTCCTCTTTTCTAAACTGAAAAGTCCCAGTCCCTTTAACCTCTCCTCATATGGGACCCGTTCCAAACCCCCAATCATTCTAGTTGCTCTTTTCTGAACCCTTTCCAAGGCCAAAATATCTTTTTTGAGGTGAGGAGACACATCTGTACGCAGTATTCCAGATGTGGGCATACCATAGCTTGTGCTTCAGAGCCAGATTCTGCTCAGGGCCAGCGTGGGCAGGTGCCACTAGCCTTCTCCATGGAAGTCATCGGGCTCTTAGTTACATCTGTCTCAGTGCAGAGTTAGCCAGAGGCTGGCCCTGGGTTAGCCCACCGGGGGGTGAGGAACAGCCACACTGCAGCCCTGCCCCAGTTACTGTCTCACTGCTTCGCGCTCCCGTGTGGGTCGTTAGCACTTGTGGGCTGCAGTGAGCAGAGCCGCTGGTTACTCTCCAGCGAGTTACGGGAGGGCAGGACTTGTCTGTTCTTCTGGGCATGCAGGGGGGCCGGGCCCAAGCATCGCTTTTTGGGGCCCAGTATAAACTTGTAACACAGGCCCCTTCCCACACACATACGACAATCGCCAGCCTGGGCCGCCCCATATGGGGGGGGATGGAGGGATGGCTTCAGAGGCCTCTTGGCACTCACGTGATTTAACCTACGTCTTCAGTGGTGGGTTACCAGCTTCCTCGGAGCTTTCCCCGCCTGCCCCAGACAAACCAGCTGGCCAGTTCTCAGCTGAGAGGGTTTGTGTGCAGCCAGCTGATGCATAGTGTTCAATGAGCAATGAAGGAGGTGCCAGACTTTCCTAAGTGACTAGAAAGCTCAGAGGTGCCAGGGCTAGCGGCTGCCCAGCCTCCAGGGGCTGGGATCAGCCCTGGCACAAATTGACACTGGGGCTGCGTGGGGGCCTGGCTTAACTCTGCAGTGAAGACTTGAGAGACTCACCCAGCTCAGTGCCTGTGTTTCTGCCAGCACAGCGTAGCCCTGGCTACCCGGGTATCACACTGCTGCTCCGGGCTCTGCCTCTCCTCTGAATGCCTGGAATTCCCTTGGTTTCAATGGAGCTAGGGTTGGACCAGCAGGAGCTAGGGGAAGCCAGGCTGCTCCACCACATCCCAGCCCTGCAGACTTGTCTGGCGCTAGATGATTATCCCCTGGCCCTGACCCTGCTGTCCCAGGCACTGCTGGAGATCAGAAGGCTCACTGGCTGGGGGTGGCACTCGAGAACACCAGCTGGGACGGGGGCTCCCTTGTGCACGCAGCATGTTGACATACTAGACTGGGGCCTGCTTACTCCTGTGCGTGGCTCCCATGCAGCTCCATGCCTGGTGGGCAGCATTCCTGAGATCCAGCCCGGAGCCTCGAAGCACAGATGCCCCACAGATGAGAGGGCTGGAGCACGCTCTGCCAAGGGCAGCGGGGCAGACCCAGCCCTGGCGTAAGGAGAAGCCGAGCAGACAGGTGGTAGCTGAGCCAGAGCCCCACCGGTGGGAGATACAAGCAAGGATGCAGGAGACAGATGCAGGGGCTTTGGAACAGTGTGTGCAGCGGGGCACTGAGAGCCATTGAACCAGGCTGCAAACCCAGAATGTGATGGGACCCACTGCAAGCCAGGCGGTGCTGCAGCGACCCCCACGCCCACCGCTCCAGCACCGCTGACAAGTGCTTTCCCAAGCAGCAGCAGAAGGTCGCATGAGCAGTGGCCCCCGTGAACCTAAGGTGGGGTCGGGGGCCCTCTAGTATCAGTCCAGGGCAGGGCTCTCACATTTGTAACTTAGTCGTTGTTTTGCAGTGTGTGAGAGAAGCAGCAAACTCGAGCTGGGGGGCTGGCTCTCGTTTCCACGCTGGCGGACAGGCCCAGATCTGCTGGCCTCCTTCACAAGCTCCTAGTCACCAGCCAGGCAAACACAGGAGACTCAAGCAAGAGCACTGCCCCGCCCAGGGGCTGCAGGGCCCTCTGTCCCCCTAGCTCCAGGTCACACCCTTCCTTTGTCTCATGCCAGCACCTCCCTGCCCTGTTGCACCTTCCACTGCTGCTTAGGAAAACATTTCTCGCTCTCCTTGGTCCTCTCCTCTTTCTTCCAGGTGGGTATCAGGTAGAGGGTGGGTATCAGGGCCCAGCCATTAGCTGGATCAGCTGGTTCCCGATACCTGCCTGCAGGGCTTTTCCTTTGCCCAGGACTTGCTGCTCCCTGGCTCTGCAGGCCCTTGTGGGACAGATCACCCTGTTCCAGTGTAACTGGAAGCTGCCTGGCCTGCAGTGTCTCACCTGGAAGCCCCATGGGGAAGGTGCCTGCAGAACAGACACAGTGTGCGATGGGGGTTTCTGGGATTATCTGATTTGATGAGAGGGGCTGGAGCTGTTTAAAAACCCACCAGACAGAACAAATCCTTGGTAGGTACGAGCTGCCAGATGCTCTGTGATGTGAGGCAGGATCTCAGATGCTGCTCTGAGCCCCAGATTCGCAAAGGGCCCCTCAGGGAATGCAGCTGGCTAAGGACTGCATTTTCCGGAAGTGTGAACCGCTTTGCTGCGTGTCAGATGGGAAGGATGCGGTAATGCAGCCCAGCCCAACTGCCTGTGATGAACGTGCGTGGTGCCAGGACTCTGCTTCTGCCCTGCATTTGCAAGGACTAGAGCTTGGTTCCTCGGAAGCTCATGTTGCACCAGTGAGGACTGACAAGCTGTGCTGGCCTCGTGCTTTACCTGCCCGGGAAGAGCGAGGTGCAGAACCCAGCTGGTTCCTGCAGCCAAGCCACCTACACGATGGGCGGCAGTTGCAGCCTGAGGCATCTGATTTTGTCATTTCCAGTGATCTCTGTGACATTTTCTGGTTCCACCCCTAGGCTGCAGAGTTGGAGCTGTCAGTGGGCAGAGATCTTGGATCCCCAAGCCACCATGGGTAGCAGGGGGTCCCCGGAGCTCTCAGCCACTGCAGCCAGCAAGTCCTGGCTGGACCCTGCCGCAGGGCTTGGGATCTCACTCCTCCTACCTTCCTCTCTGCCCCAATTTATCACAGTTATTTTTAGGAAAAGTCAGGGACAGGTCAAGGGCTTTTGTGATTTTTTTGTTTCTTGCCTGGAACAGAGAGAATTCACTGGCAATGAGCATACCCCAAGATCAGCACTGGCTTCCTTTGCAAGCCTGCCAGTGCCCCAGCCTCAGGCACATGGCTGAGCCAACAGATGAAGCACCAATGCTGGAGGATGCATCCGTCCCATAGGCCCTGTCATGTGTCTATCACGCCCCCTCCAGCCCTGAGCCACAGTGGTTATAAAGTCTGCTGCAAGTGCCCAGTGCAGGGACTGGCCTTTAGCTCGCCTGCTGCAGTCCCTGGTCCTGCGGACCCAGCTGGCAATGGCCACACGGGGACTTCCCTTCGGATCCCCTTTGGATCCCAGCCAAGGCTTAGGGAGGCTGCTTCTGCTCACTAATGGAGGCTGACACATCCTTTGGGCTCAACTCAGCTGACAAGTGCCTTCGCTGGGGCCTGACACTGCCAGCAGGTTCCGCTCCATTCGCCCCCCCCACACACACACACTGCTGTGCCATCAGAGGGCAACTGTGTGCAAGCATGGTGGTACTGGAGGAAATCCATCTGCAACAGGCTCCAGTGACTGCTATCCCTAAAGTGCAGATGGGAAACTGAGGCACAACGTTTTCCCGGAGTACAGCTGGGGGGGGGAGGGGTTGGCAGTTCCTGTATATCCAGATGGAGCCACAGGATGGGGTTAAGGGGAGACTGTTAAAACCTACTGCTGCCCCACAAGGTGGGCTTGTATTCGTGTTTGCATCCGGTTATCCAGCAGGAGTCAAGGGGGGTGTCTACACTTGTGTGTGGCAAGGATGCTCTGATCTTTCTTTCAGGAGCAGGCCTCACTCCTGTAAACCAAGTCCTTGTCATCTCTAGCCTGGGTCACTGCAGCATGCTGTCCTGGGGCTGTGCTGACGGACTGCTCCTAACCGGCCAATGTGCAGAAAGCACTTTCCCACTGTTGGTAGTTAATTTGGAATCATGTAACCCAGTGTCTGTTCATCTGTAACGCTGATGTACACGGCCACGCCCCCGGCCGGGTACGTCAGTGCCCTGCCCCCCTTCCCCTTCCGCTGTGGAATAAGGGATCTTTCGGAAAAGGCTTTATTTTCTGCAAGATCCGCATCTAGACTGGCGCTTTTTCCCGGCAAAGCTCCGTGCTGAAAAAAAGCAGCAGCCATTTTTATGCTAATGAAGCGGGGGAGATTTAAATCCCTGCTTCATTAGCAATTGCGATACGTCTAATTTGCATTCCTTTTACGAAAAAGGGATTCAATCTAGACGTAGCCCAGGTGAAAGACCATGAAGCAAGGGAACGGGGCTCCGACCTTCAACACAGAAAAAATCAGTCAGACACCCCTCATTCATATACCTCATTAACCTTTTAAAATTCTCCATGCTAACACCACGCCCTGGGGCAAGGGGACTGTTAGCCCCTTACTGAAACTCTGTGGGAGTGTTTGGTTCGCCAGCTCCCAGTATCAAAAGGGGAAGGGTCCATGAGACTGACAGACCCCAGAGACAATGGAAAGCAGCCAACACTCCAGCTCAGCCTGATTGACAAGTTGGACAGGCCAGTGAGAAAAGCAAGAGGCCAGGACCCGTCCTCCCTGAGAGCTGGGATTGTTCTGGTCTCTGAGCAAGGAGAGAGCTGAGAGACTGCTGAGAGGAGTGCAAGCTAAGCAGAGCCAGACACACACAGCTCAAGGAGCGCAGACCCTGTGTTGAGCAGCAGACTGGCAGTGCTCAGAGAGCCAAAAGGAACAGAGAAGCAACGCAAGAAGCTAGAGACTGGCCAAGCAGCACAGCCTGCAGCTGGATGTGGTGAGCAGCTGGGAACTGCAAAGTGTGGGGAGGGGCTCTGGGCTGGGAGAGGGGTCTGGCCACTTAGAGCTTGAGGCCGTGTGGTCACTGCCAGAGCAAGCGTGTCCAGCCTGCAGCACATCCAGGGCCTCTAAGGAAGAGACTGTGAACTGTCCTTACACTCTGCAGACTGCTGTTTTGATGTCCCTGTGCTACAGAGCAGGGCTGTGTGTTCTCATTTAACCATTCTCATTTTTTTCTTATTCTTTTCTCTTTAATCAGTTGATGTTTAATAAATTGTATTTGCTTTGAACCTGATGAAATGATCACTGGGCCAAGAAGGCCTGAAGTGTAGAGAGAGCACCTCGGAGTGGGGACACCCTAACTCCTGCCCCTAGTGACTACAAGGTCGGGGATTAAGCCCCAGGAGGGCCCAGCCTTGTTGGGGTTTCGAGGACTCTGCCGCTCAGGAGAGTGGAGGGGGAGCCCTCAGGATCAGGGGAGCCGTGGGGTAAAGGAAGTGGGAGAGGGGACTCAGATCCTTTCGCTGGTCCATTTCACCGGGGTGTATAGAAGCCAGGAAAGTTCCCCACAATAGCAGGACCATTCCCCCGCTTACACTGGCATTACTTGGCCATGTGCAGAATAAACATGAGCTGTTTGGAGCAGGGTTCTGCATTCATACAGTGCCTGGTGCATTGTGGTCCTGGGCCATGAAAAGGGCTCCTAGGTGAGGGGGGATTTGAGAGCAGCCTTCAACTTCCTGAAGGGAGGTTCCAAAGAGGATGGAGAGAGGCTGTTCTCAGTAGTGACAGATGGCAGAACAAGGAGCAATGGTCTCAAGTTGCAGTGGGAGAGGTCCAGGGTGGATATTAGGAAAAACTATTTCACTAGGAGAGTGGTGAAGCACTGGAATGGGTTCCCTAGGGAAGTAGTGGAGTCTCCATCCCTAGAGGTGTTTAAGTCTCGGTTTGACAAAGCCCTGGCCGGGTTGATTTAGTTGGGATTGGTCCTGCCTAGGGCAGGGGGCTGGACTTGATGACCTTCTGAGGTCTCGTCCAGCTCTATGGTTCTATGATTCTATGTGTTCCTGTACTACAAACATACTCCTCCTAATTAATTAGTTAATAACTATTGGTGGAATGTTTGGTCTTTCGTCAAGCAGAGAACAATTGGCATTTTCACTGGGCTGGCTAGGAGAGCATATCACCATCCAGGCAAAACTCTAGTGCAGACTTTAAACATCTGGAGGAGTGTGATAAAAATATGTTGACTGAGTCCATTGATGAATGACAGTGAGCGCCGAAGGGGAGCTGTCTGAAAGGAAACCCATGGACCTTCACATCATAAAACAATTTACATGGATCTTTGCTGAAATGTGTAAACACAACATCACAGGGATTGTCTTTCTGTTTCTTCTCTTTTTTAATCTGTCACCTACACCTGGTACCTTTTATAGCTATTGGAAATCAAGTCTCTTTTCTCTTTGTTTAATCCTAAACTGATGGGCTGCGTCTACACTTGCCAGCCGTCTACACTGGCCCCTTGAATTTCCGCAAGAACACTGACAATCTCATGTAAGTATGCTGCTCCCGTTTGGGCAAAAGCCCTTTTCCAGAAATGCTTTTGCGCAAAAGGGCCCAGTGTAGACAGCTGAAAACTGTTTTGCGCAAAAAAGCCCCGATCATGAAAATGGCGATCGGGGCTTTCTTGCGCAAAACCGCGTCTAGATTGTCACGGATGCTTTTCCACAAAAAGTGCTTTTGCGGAAAAGCGTCCGTGCCAATCGCAAAGGTTCAGTCTCCAGAGCAAAGGGCAGCAGTGTGCTCAGAGGGTGGCTCCCACCTGTTTGTTGCACACTGAAACATCCACAGTTCATTTAAACCAAGATAATCACCCATAGCCTGACACGCTCCCATCCACTTGGTGGGACTGGTAGAACAGGTCTGCCTGCTGGCTGTTAGAAAAAGTAGCTTTATAAGAGTGTGACACCCAGAGCTAGACTCCCTTTGTATTGTTCACATTTGCCTGGAGGAGAATTTACCTCTCCTGGAAAGGTTCCGGTCCAGGTGACTATTTGGTGGAGGATAGATCTACTTGTCCTCACTCTGGGTATGTCTACACTATCCCCCTAGTTCGAACTAGGGGGGGTAATGTAGTCATACGGAGTTGCAAATGAAGCCCGGGATTTGAATTTCCCGGGCTTCATTTGCATGAAGCCGGCCGGCGCCATTTTTAAATGCCGGCTAGTTCGGACTGCGTGCTGCGAGGCTACACGCGGCACGAACTAGCTAGTTCGGATTAGGCTTCCTATCCAAACTAGCTCTACGCCTCGTGGGAAGCCTAATCCGAACTAGCTAATTCGTGCCGCGTGTAGCCACGTGGCATGCAGTCCGAACTAGCCGCCATTTAAAAATGGTGCCGGCTGGCTTCATGCAAATGAAGCCCGGGAAATTCAAATCCCGAGCTTCATTTGCAACTCCGTATGACTACATTACCCCCCCTAGTTCGAACTAGGGGGGTAGTGTAGACATACCCTGTGAGATGTCTATACCCCCACTATCATCTGATGTTAGAGGGGTGACCAAGGGGCAGGGTGTATTTCCACTGGTGGTGCACATCCACACATATTCTGGTGCATATATCAAAATTTATTCCACACATGGATGGAAAAAATGAGAGAGAACCTTGCTAGGAATGACCAGCTGGTGGTACATGGGATCTAATGACAAGGATTGGAGATGGGGAAATCCCTTTTAGGTCAGCTTTACCCCAGGGTGGCTAACATGGCCGCTTTATGGCTCCTATCCCCGCCCTCCACGGTTGAGCCGAAGCACATGGTTCCTTTCTATTGGTGCGAATGGGTTTGGATCTGTGAGTGTGGCTAATGAATGCAGAGTCTATGGTCAGGAAGGGTTAAATCCAGATTCACAAAGTTAGCATTGCCCCTCCCTGACAACCACCAGAAGCCGCAGGTTGAGCTCAATGTGGGATTTGCATGGGCATTTGGACATCAGCAGCTCGGCGGGGCGGGAGAGGGGGTGTTTCTAGTGGAGCCCAGAAACATGGCTGGATGGGGTACAGGGTGAGAACGGACACAGGGATACACGTCTGCACGCTCCCCAACTAGTTTGGCCCACGCCTCCACATCCTGCTCAGGGCCGGCGCCAGCGCTGCTGCTTCCTCCAACGACTGCTGAGCGTACGAGGAGCAGCACAGGGCCTAGTGAGTGAGGCTCCCTGTCGAGTCTGCCATGGCACCCATGCAAGCAATGCTGCTAGATGGCAGGCTCAGTGCGAAGAGAGGGCAGGGGTCCCAGTCGTGAAGAATTTGCAGCCCATGGTCTGGGCCCTCCTGTTGGAGCTGTTAGTGCCCAAATCCCAGAGGTACCTCACCTGCTGAGCCAGGGACACTTGGCAGGTGCCTCTCCTGTGCCCCGGGTCCAGCAGCCCAGACCTCCATGAGGGCCCAGTGGCTGCCGTGGGGACCAGCTGAGAGACAGGAACTGGAGTAGCCAATGGAGAGATGAACATGGACAATGGGCAGGTAAGGGGCTGGGTGCCCTCAGAACACGCCCATCCTTCCCTTTGTAGACCCAGCTCTCCTGTCCCCTCCTTCTTCTTGCCCCTCCCTACCCCAGCCCTCTCCTGCTTCTTCCAGCCCTTAGTGCTGGAGCTGGATGGTTGAGGTAGGTTGCAGGGGGCTATTTACAGTGACACACAAGCTGCCACCTGCTTTTTATGACTGTCTTACCGGCAGGACAACTTCTGCTGAGTGGGCAGAAGCTAACAGCACCAGGTTACACCATGGTCAGGGGCTGTCTGCGACAAAGACACGAGGGTTTGGAATGACTGGACAGAACATTTAATAAATAAATAAATCAGAGGCATAGCAGTGCAATGTCTCCTATGAGGGCACAGCAGCCATGGTTTTGTTAAACATGCACGCGTGCTCACACACATACACACACACACTCTCTCTCTCTCTCTCTTTCTCTCTCTCTCTCTCTTACATGCTGAATCCCTGATTTGGCTCCTTTCAGGCCCCTGGATTTTGTGTAGTGGATGCTCCCAGCTATAAAGCAGTCGGGGCTGTGGTCATAGAGCTGTAAGACCAGGCAGCGCCTAGCTGGGATTGGAGTGGGAGCTGTCCTGAATAGCCAGCAGTGCTCTGGATGAGAGAGGAGAGGCAAGCCAGAGGAGAGAGGACACAGAGGGCAACGCTGCCTTGACACCACAGCCCATGTATGCAGAGTGACCAAGGTGGTTTTAGTGGAAAGTAGGCTTTTCCAGTTTTCAGCAAAATCAATAGGGCTTCCTGGCTACAGGGGACATGGAGGAAAACACTTCTGAGATCTCTGTCAGGCATCCACATCTGGGGCCTCTGGCAACAGTGGAAGCAGGTTTCCATGGCGACATAGGGACTAGAGATCGCAAAAACCTCCTAGATCCTATCAGGACCATCCCCTGCAGCCAGGACAGAGTTATTTCCTACTGGCCTGGCCTGGCCCAGCATTCAATGTCTGGTTGGAGCTCTAGGGGGAGGTGGGGGGGAGCAGGCGTAGAACGGGTTACACCCCTTTTTATTTACATAGTAATGTGGTTGACAGTGCAGCACCCAAACCTGCAGCCCGCCGGGGGCAGCCCATGGGATTATTCTCAGGAAGGGGAAGCAGGGCCCATCATTGGGCCTTCCTTGTTTAAGCTCACAGTGAAATGGGACCCCTTGCGTGACCTCTGTGGCTGATGCTCCTCCTACCAGCTCCTCTGCCAACATAAGGGAATGCCAAACCCAAAGCAGAGCTGGGCTGGGCCTGCCAGGGTGTCTGTGTATTTACTGTAGAGCAGAGACAAACAGGGGTGTTTTGTTTGAGCAGCTGGGGCATGCATGCAATAGGCTGTACATGCAAAGGCTCTTCCTTGAGGCCTGGCCAGGTGCTGGAAATGCACTGCCCGAAATACCCTTGTCTCCTTTATAAGGTAAAGTCAGCAATGGCCCTTCCACCCCCCTGATCTAATACAGGGCCCCCAGCCCCACCTCTCCCCATTATAGACCCCCCTCTCTCAAGGCCCCAGCACATGGAGACTTTCCTTGGAGGAAGAGGGAAGGACGGGGTCCCCTATCCAGGCTGTCCTTCATTGGCCATGGAAGAGGGGTGGACGCATGGTCCTTTCACAGACGTCCAACCTTCCTGGGGCTGGAAAGAGCCTGCCGGCTGGGTGGGTCTCTCTCGCTCTGTTGTGCAATGGTTAGTTTTCACAGCTCAGTTTCCTTGCTAGCCTGGTGATTTTCTCAAAGCTAATTGCCACCCCTGGCTACACCTCAGGCGGCTTCGCAGTACCCCAGGCACACGTCTTTATATTGCACCCAAACTATGTTCAAAGAACATGCTGTTGCAAAGCCAAGCGCGCCAAAGGTCAGAACTGCCATTTACAGCTTCCTGTGTGGCCTCAGGCTGGTTCCCTTGGGCATATGTCTTATGGAATGGTTGCTAATTCCACGGTCATTCGACAGAGACTCAGAACTTGGACACGTTTGGTTGAATTTTCACAGGAACTGCAAAAAGCACATCCCTGATCTGAAGGCCACCCCCTGCCAAATTTTGAGCATCTGTTCTAGGCATCGGGGGCTGTCAGAACAACCCAATCAAATGGTTGCTAGTATGGGCCAAACAATGCATTTTTCCTTAGCTGTGCTCTGAGAAATGACTGGACCATTGTAGGTGAAACCTTCCCAAAACAGTCAGGCTGAGGCAAGAACCCAGCATGGAAATGTCAGCTCAAACAGTTCAACTTTGGCAAAGTTATTGACACTCTCAGCAGGTCTTAACTTTGGAAGGGTTGGACAACCCGAACAACAGACGTTGTGACTTGCACTGCGTGGAATAGAAAAAGTTGTTACAATGAGTCGTGCTCTACGTCAGCAGCCCAGGCAAGGAAAGTCACCTGAGCTCTCCCGCTCCCCTTGCCTGCTCTTCCCTGATTCTGCAACAGTGTTTTCATTTGTAATCAGATGGTAAGTTTTTGTTTTGGTTTGTCACCAGGTTGGCACGTGAATAATGACATTCTTGCCCAAGCCGGCAGAGCCCTTGCTGGGTGCTGCACTCCAGGAGCAGGCCGAATGCCACGGCAGGGAATGCTGTGGGGTAGGTTTCACCCCATGTCCTACAAGTATATGAAATGCAAAAGTCCTGTTTTTCTTCATTGCTTCCTGAGTCTGGGAGGCAGGTGCCATGTAAGGTGAAAGAAGCAAAGCAGCTTCCTTCCAGCACAGGGTCATCACCTGAATGTAGTACCTCAGCCTGCATCTGCATGGCTCTACCGACATTCGAGGTTTTTACGTTTTTGGGTAGCTCAGGGAGCAGAGGTATCCTGCTGAACGCAGCAGCAAAATGTGTCAAATGAGAGCCAAGCCAGTGAGGAAGTAACATGGAGATGCCACGTACTGCTCTTCTTTGGGTCTCTGCTCACTGGTTGGCATCACAGGGAACTTGCACAGGCCCAGCCAGCTTCAGCTTCCTTGAGGAGATCTGCGGTGCTAAACACATTGCATCCTCCAGACAGCCCCTTTCCTCAGAGTTCATTGAGAGACTTGAGAAGAAGAGAGTTGGCTGGGTTAGATATCTGGCCAGCAGAGGTAACACAGGCAACAGTTTCAGCCACTCATGCTCCTTTTGACTCAAAGTCTTCACATTGAGGTCTACAAACCTGTCCCAGCTTGCCCTCTGGAATACTGCTGGTCTTCCCCAGGCAAGGGAGTTACAGCAAAGACATCCACGGTTGCTGAGAGCTGGCAGGCCCCGTGGTCTGAAGGGAGCAAGGAGCAATGGCAATGTTGGAGGAAAGTCTTCAGTGCAATGTGCCTAGCACGTGCCATAGTACGGGGGATGTGCAAGCATATTTCACGTTGGAGGGATTCCTTGAATGCTCAAGTTCAGAGAGGTTGCGAAGTGCTCAACACAGATCCATGATTCTTTGTTGTATTTTTAGGGATTCGTGATCAGACTAATGCCCCCTGGAAGTGCAGACGATTACATGTTCCTCCGTTATCTCCTTCATTTCTTGGTCACCCAGAATTCTCCTCTTTGGACCTTTTCTGAACAGCAACCCTAGGAAGAGAGAATGACAGGGAGCATTGGTAACTCCCCAGAGTTGACTGGAATCATGGGGCAGTTCTGAGATTTAAGAGCAACACAGGATTCAAGAAGGAATGGATGCAAGCTATGACTTATCTACCCTCCCAAAGAAGAGGTTTTACAGCCAGGCACAGAAATGCCAGTCTAGAATTCTCTCTGTGACGCTAAATACACTTCTTAAGTGCCCAACAGTGCAGCTCCCGGGGGTTGGGGAGGATATGTTGATTAATTTCTGTGTGTGTGTGTGTGTGTATGTAAGTAGTGCCATTCGTGTTACTGCTGATTACTAAAGTTGGTCAGAAAATGGGTATTTTTCCATGGACGTGCCCTATGACAAAGGGGCACAGGGAAGCTGTGACCTTGAGCCGGTCTCCGCCTCCTCCCCTCTCATCTGCCCAAGGTGACAGCATCGTGGCCTCAACTTGCTGCTGTCCTGCCCTTGGCTGACAGCCTCATGGCACTGGGTAGTTGTTCCTTTTGTCTACCTCCTGAGTGCTGCACCCTGGCTGGCAGAAGGTAGCTAGGGAAGGTACACGCCCCCATCTGAAGGAGAGGTTGGCCACAGGTGACTACACGTGTCTGCTGCCCTTTGGACAAACTGGTGGCCAATTGGTCACATCCTCCTGAGCTCTGGGTGACCTAGTACTGACTTGTGCCAGCCTGCAAGCCACCTATTGTTGGGCACAGACACATGGCAGCAAGAGCTGTTCTACCAGCAATTTGGAAAGGCGCCTGTCCCTCCACAGAGCATCCCCTCAGTTCACCAGCCTGGTGGTGTAGTTAGCTCCCAGCAGGCTGCCTCTGGGGTGGGGTCGGCGCAGGGTCACATGGAACACTTTATACTGGTAAATAGCTCTGGGTGGTGGCCTGTGCTAACAAAGTGCTCAGCCAGGCTTCACCTGATGGAAGAAACAGAGCGGGCGTGACTAAACACCTAGAGTAAGATAGGGCGGAGTCCCCTGCTTTATAAATAGCAACAATGTCAAGCTACCATTAATTACAGGCCCTTATCTGCAGCTGTATCAAGGAAACGCTCAAAGCAAGCAATCCCGGAAGCACACCCGTGAAAATACCTCCTGAAACTTGATGACATAGACATAGAGTAAATCATTGGACTGCTGGGTGGCAACGTCATACCAAAGTTCATGGCTATTAAAATCTAACAACTTACATTGTGGCTTCCAAATGGTCCTTGTTCCATAGACATGGGGACCAGCATGGCTGCTTTCCACGGGAGCTACAAGGAAAAGGAATCAAACCAAAGCGAAAACATCTGCAAGTGGGTACCGGTGCCCTTTATAGCATCCATATAATATAGCATCCAATTCAGAAACCCCCCTTTCCCCCGCCCAGCTCAGGAACCCCACCTCAGCAGCAGAAACATATTTTGAATTTTTTTTAACCATCCCATTGAACTGGAGTGCCTGGGGGAATGATTTTCAGTCAGAGAACATCTGTAAACACTTCAGGGTGGGCAATATGGGCCAATGGCTAGGACACAAAAGACCTGACTTTGTTCCCAACTCTGACCCATGATCTTGGGCATGTTGATTGCTTCTGGTTTCCCTTTGTCTGTTTAGGCTGTTTAGATTGTGGGGTGGAGACTCACCAAGTTTCTGTACAACGGGGCTCTCTGTTGCCACTACAATAATACAACTCTCTGTTCTGTCTGTACTATACCTAGCAACATTGGGACCTAGGCTAGGATGGGGGCTCCTGGAACAACCATGATACCCCAGAACTAGGGGTCAGTCACCAATTAAATTAATAGGTAGCAGGTTTAAAGCAAACAAAAGGAAGTTTTTATTCATGCAGCACACAGTGAACCTGTGGAAATCCTTGCCAGAGGACAATGTAAAGGGTTCAAAAAAGAGCTAGATGAATTCATGGAGGATAGATCAATGGCTATTAGCCAAGATGGGCAGGGATGGTGTACCTAACCTCTGTTTGTCAGAAGCTGGGAAAAGATAACAAGGGACAGATCACTTAATGATTACCTATTCTGTTAATTCCCTGTGGGGCACCTGGCATTGGCTACTATTGGAAGACAAGATACTGGGCTAGATGGACCTTTAATTAAGTTAGGCTGTAAGTGATTAGTATAATATGAATTTATATGAAATGTGCTCTGTATGTTTTCTTTCTATGTATAGACACACGGACAGACAGATAGACAGACAGATAGATAGATAACATTTAATAAAAAGGTAAGTGAGAATTAAAAAAACCATACATTGAGCCACTGGGCATATCAGGCAGACATCTAAATAAACATGGAGTAGTTTGGAAAAGTCTACGATTAAAAGAGGATAAACTCAAAGCACAATTCTTGTGAGCTTAAACTGTATCATGCATGTTTTGTTAAGTCCTGGATTTGGAGACAGTGCATCAGATAGATTCCTAGATTCAAAATCCAGAAGGGACCATTGTGATTACCTGATCTGACCTCCTAACATAAACGACAGACATTCCTGCCAAATATTGCTAGAACAGGTCTCCAGGCAAAACATCCAATCATGATTTATAAATTGCCAGTGCTGAAGAATCCACCGTGCACCTTAGCAAGTTCTTCCAATGGTTAATTACTCTCACTGTTAAAAATCTACCCCATTTCCAGTCTGAATTTCTGTAGATGCAATTTCCAGACTTTGGCTTGTGTTATACCCTTTTCTACCCATCTAACAGAGTTCTTTAATCCGAGTCACAAACACTTTCTACCCCTTGGAAGCTTTTACTATTTCTACCTCTAACTGTTATTGTGTGGATTGGAATTTGGAAATCTCTCTCCCAAATGGCCAAAGCTTTCACAACGGTAAACACCACATAAGTGAGCTCAGACCAGTTAACTACAGTCTGTGTGTGTACAGGGCCAGCCTGCAATTCACCGAGTCACTGAATTTATCCTCGTCATCTCATTATAGCTGTTCTCCTTGGCTGTTATTACTATCAAAGAGGTGACCCCCCATTTATTTCAATATGTCATTTCCATGGAACCTCCCAGTTTCTGTTATTTGGTTTTTCACTGGAGCTGGCTTCATCTTGTTGACTTTTCTTATTTACACAAATTGCACCTGCTGGTGGATGGTTAATCACTCAGCATGTGCCATCCAGGAGCCAGGCTGTTGGAAGGGGACTCGGCTCCAGCATTTGCAATGTGAAGAACACACGGCGTAGAAATGGTCTGTCTCTCGCTCTGTCTGCCTTGGAGTTCCTGCACCCCAGACTCACTACCATCCCGCTGACATGTTAGAAGACATTTTCCACCCCGCTGTTAATTCATTCTAAAGCATCTTATAGATTAAAATAGCTCTCGGGGGGCTAAGTGCCATTAGTTGTGGGAACACCCAGTAGCTTTGGCAAGAAATAATGCCAGACACAGTGGACTCTTGTTAAACAGCCTTGTGAATGTCTGACGTACCTGTCCATTGGAAGAGTTGCCTGAGGGAAGACTGCGTGGGAAATAACACTGTCACTGTCAGGGGTTTAAAGCTCTTCCTCAGCTGAATAAAGCTTTCAGATATTTCCCAGACGCTGAAATATTGCTTCTCCAGCCTGTAGCTGCTACCAAATGTTCTCCTGCAGTTGTAGGTGAGTTAAAAGCGGAGTTCTTTAAAGGGGACCTCGATGTTGAAGGAATACCAGAATATCCAGAAGACCAGGCTGAAGGCCAGCAGCAGTGCTCCTGAGTAAATAAAGAAGTCCCAATAGTCCAGATTGGCAAAAATCCCCAAGAGGAGGATGATCAATCCAGCCACGTCACATACAAAGGCAATGATGAGTATCCCAGCACACCTGCCCATGTGTGTGAAGAAGACCATGGCGAAATCTGACCACTGGGAGACCATCAGCAAGGAGAGCCGCTCAGCTGCAGCACTGTGGCTTCCAGCCTCTCTCTCGCTCGCTTGCTCTCTGCAAGGAGGAAGTACAAATGTCACAACACACCTTTAAGAACAATAGGAGGCAGTGCAAGATAATGCGTTAGCAGAGTTGTGGCTCTGTAATTACCCCACCCCTAAACACCTGGCTCTGACATCACCTTTCACCTGCCAAAGTTCCTGGTGGCAAGCATGGATGGTGTCTGGTGACCACTGTCAGCTGGGGCACCTTGTAACCAGTCTGGGCACAGACTCAGAGCTTGGTCCTGAAATCCTCACGCAGGTTTCACTTCCACGGAGCTCCAGAGGAGTTTTGTCTGAGTCTGGGTGGGATTCTAACTACAAAGCTAAACTGCAGATGCAATAATAATGCTTCACATGTATATTACTCACCTTAGGACTTCAATGGAATTTACACCATACATATTCCTGCATCAGCTCTCATGACATCCCGGATCCTATTATTGTCTTTGTTCAGGTGGGGAAATGGAGGTACAAAGTGGTTAAGGACAATGTGCACAGAACTGACCACGAATGCTGGGTGCTGATTCTTGGCTCTCCATGGTAGCACCTCTGAAAATCAGGCCCCACTGTAGGTATCTCCAGTTAGACACCCCAATAGAGGCTTCCTATATTAGTATTCAAATATCCTAGCAGGTGGCAGAGCAAAAAATAGACTCTTGGGCTGTGTCTAGACTGGCCAGTTTTTCTGGAAAATCGGCTGCTTTTCCAGAAAAACTTGCCAACTTCTACACTGGCCACTTGAATTTCCGCAAAAGCACTGACTTCCTACTGTAAGAAATCAGTGCTTCTTGCGGAAATACTATTCTGTTCCCGTTCAGGCTAAAGTCCCTTTTGCGCAAAGCTTTGCGCAAAAGGGATAGTGTAGACAGCTCAGATTTGTTTTCCGCAAAAAAGCCCTGATCGCAAAAATGGTGATCAGGGCTTTTTTGCAGAAAAGCGCTGTGACGACGCGTCGGGATTTTCCCATCTCCTGCACCCTCGAAATGGCATGAACAGACTCCACCAGCCAGTAGAATGGAGGTTGTTTATTGTTCCTCCAGCACAGCGCAGCACAGATGCAATCTGGTTACAGGAACTGGGGCTAAGAGGCCTCAGTGCCCCCCTTGAGATAGGGGAATCCCAACCCCCTCCCCAGCTCCTTCTCCCCTGCCCTCCCGCCAGGAACTAACTCCCCCTCTTCCAGCCCTGCCCACAGCCAGGGCAGCATCCACCTCCCTTTGTTTCTCCCCATGGGGGGGCCGCAGGTCAGACAGGTTTTTGAGTCACCTTTGCATAGGGAGGTTTTCCCTGCTGGGTCTTGCTCCAGACAGCAGAGGTCACCACAGCCCAGCAAGTACCCCCACTACGTCACAAGCGCGTCTAGATTGGCACGGATGCTTTTCCGCAAAAAGTGCTTTTGCAGAAAAGCGTCCGTGCCAATCTAGACGCTCTGTTCCGAAAATGCTTTTAACGGAAAACTTTTCCGTTAAAAGCATTTCCGGAAAATCATGCCAATCTAGATGCAGCCTTGGAGTTCTGGTGTCTAGACTGGAAGGCTGCCTCCTCAGGCAGCAGCAGGGGCTGGTGGGAAGGGCACCAAAGTGGGAATTAGGACACCTGGGGTCTAGTCTTTGCCCTGCCAGGGAGGTTCTACATTCCCTTGGCAATGTCACTTTTCCACCCCGTGTTTAGATCAACAACCAGGAATGGTCTGGCTGTGGGTGCATCTATACTGGAACTGGCAGAGGTATAATTGGCAGTTCAGGTAGATTTAGCTGGGCTACCTTTTATCAAAGGCACACTAAAAATAGAGCATCGCTTTAGCAGTGGGAGCACCCAGTACTTACCAAGGGTTTTAGAAGAGATCATCCTCTGGGCAGCTCACCCTACTGTGGCTACCCAGCTACTTTCAGCCTGCTCACTGATCAGAGCGAGTACAGGCGCGTCTGCTGGATGGAAAGCACATCTCCAGCTCTGCCAGACGCTCCTAGAGCACCTGGGCAACATGCAGCACCCTGGGGCCCTGATCAAGTTTGAGGCCCGTAGGTGCTGTTGTAACATACATACTGACTCACACTACTACTCATTAGGCTATAAGGAGTCAGGCTCCCAAGCCTGCACTGACCCGTGACAAGCAGATGGGTTGTTATCTCTCTGGTTTACTAACCTGGGGGCGTGCGCTGACTTCCTGCAAAGTTAGCTAGACAGCAGTCCTCGTGCGACTGGCTGTAGCTCACCAACCTGGTGTATCACGTGGTCAATTAATGCTCCAAACTGAATTGTTCTGGACCCTCTTGTAGCATGGTCTAGGATGCAGCCTCCAGCCCCACTCTAGCACAACTGTTCACGGGCTCTTCCAAGTGAGTGCCACAGTCTGAACAGATGCTGTGTCTCTCCAGGGTATTTATACCTTGTGACTGCTCCTGGAGTGGAGCTTCTCCACGCCTGGCATGATGTAAATCCGCAACGGGTGTAGATCCGGGGCTCGGAGTTGACTAACCAGAGTGAGGCTGAGAGCAGCAAGCTGCAGGCTGATTGGGATTTCACCTAGGCCAGGGTCTAGTATGTCCACACACAGCAGGGCCTGTGTTCTGCCAATGGGAAAGGAGAAAGTCAGGCTGTCACGTTGCTGGATCTTGAAGGGAGCAGCCAGATCACTGATGCACCCATAGGTGGGGGTGTTGGCCCCAAAAATGGTATAGAAGGGGGCCATGTGAGGTATTGAATAGAAGCTTATTATCTGATAATCCTATGTACGCTGTTCATGTGTTTGTATAATGTCTGTGTGTGCAATTATTAGCATGTACTTATATGGACACTGAAGATTTCCCTGCATGTGGTTAAGCATTGGGCAGGGCCGGGCCTGTGGACATGCTAATTACCGAGGCTCTGTGGGACAATGGCTCTCAATGGGCTATGGACACACCCAAAGAATGGGGGCTGTCTCCTGAGAGCAGCCAGCAGGGAACACAGAGATTGGCCTCTGTCCAGGTGACCTGCTACATACTAGAAGAGGCCAGGAAGGAGGTATAAAGAGGCCATGTGGTCGATGCCATTTTTTTCTCAGCTCAGCACTTCATCCCAGAGGCAGCATTGCAGGGATCGAAGAGCCCGGAAGACCTGTGAACCCATCCTGATGCTAAGATGTGCAACAAGAACTTTTAAACCAGCAGCTGTAACATCTCTGCTAGAGCCTGCATCGAGGACTGGGAGTTTTGGTGCATGTAACGTACTATTCTTTAACAACCTTGCTCTCAGGCTTTTCTTTCTTGTGATAATAAACCTTTAGATATAGATTCTAAAGGATTGGCCCAGCGTGATTTGTGGGTAAGATCCAGAGGGTAAATTGACCAAGGATCTGTGGCTGGTTTCTTGGAACCGGACAGAACTTGTTCGGGGTAGGTGGGATTGGGTGCTAGGACCCCCCCCCCCCCACCTGTGTATAGGCCCGGGGCCATCTGGGGCACGGATATTGCTGGGGTGTCGGAGGGGTTTTGCTCGGGAGGCTTCAGGCAGGCAGCTGAAGCGCTCTGTGAGACTGGTTTGTGGCCTGTTTGGAGAGGTCACCAGTCTGGGGGCTGTAAGGAGCCCCGGATTTGAGCAATTCGCCCTGAGCGGATGCCCTCAGCTGTGCCCAGATATGGCCCGGTCCGTCACACAGGCCAACCTGCTGATTCAGCACTAGTGGGGAGACTTGGGTTTGAGCTCACATGCCAGGGGCTCACTGTGTCTGAAAACTCCAGTTTCCTCCCACACTTGAGCATCGTCTCCTAAAATACAGACACGGATCAAACTCAGCCTTCTTCTTCCTATCAATGGGTGTGAAGAAGATAAACCATACGCATCACATTGCTTCAGCTTGCTGCATGCCAGCAGAGTCACCAGCGGAGACTGTGCTGGCTCCTGAAGCTTCTGAAACCTGCAATTTGTCCACATCTTTCTTAAAGCTGATAAGCGGGACTGCAACCGGGACCTCTGGAGCTTAGTGCATGAGCCTCTAGTGCATGAGCTAAAAGCCAGCTGGCTCCCAGCTAAAGCTGTAGAGCAGACTCATTATTCTCTGTTGGTGGCCCCGTGTTGCTAGACAGGAGCGTCACCACACCCAGTGGGTGTGGGGTTATACATGCTGCCCCAAACTGGGCACAGTAAGCCAGATGATCCCTGACTGATGCTGAATAGAGCAGAACAATTAGACTCTTGTTAATGCACACCAAAATATTTGCCTTTTTCACAACTGCATCCCATTGTTGCCTCATCAACCTTCCCTCCCCTCACACACTTCATGAGTTCTCAGTGGTTCACTAATGGTTCAGAGATTGCTTTGACTCGTGCCTTAGAGCACTGGCCCTGCCGACTCAAGTACATCTACCTTATTTAACTATCGTGTACCTTGGTCTTCCCCGCTATTCGCTGGCATTCCGCCCCCTTGTTGATCTTATTTGGGTTAAGTATCTGGTCCCAATTACGCTTTTAAGTGAAGACTGAAGCAAAAAAGGCATTAAACCCGGCAACCTTCTCTGCCCCAGCCATTATTTGCTCTCCTGGTCCATTAAGGAATGGAGAAACATTTTTTCTTCATGCACGAGAATCCTGTGAGCGTAAGTACTGAGAACAGCCATTCCCCAGCAGCCACAAAACTCTTCCTGCAGTGCTCACAAACAGCTGGCTTGAAGGCAATGAATGATCTCACCACTTTCTCTTTGGCACGTCACCTTTTTGTGGAAACATTGAGATGTGCGACACTTGGAGAGTAATTAGCACAATTTGCGCTCCCAGATCTTTGGGAAAACAAACCACAATGCAGACTCCAGTCGTAACTAGGTGCTCAGCACCCTTCCAACTGTGGACCTTTGATCCTTTGTGTTGTATGTTGTTGGGGTGGAGGAGAACAGGCCCGTATCCAGGGAGGTACTCAGGGTGCCGAAAGTACCCCCCCTGGTCCCCCAAATAAGCATGCTCTGTCCGGCCAGGGGAAGGCAGGAGCAGTGCACTGCCTGAGTCTCCCTCTCCCTGCTTGATTTCCCCACTTTCTTGGGACACCATGGGGGGTGCATTGTGGTCCACATTTACAAAAAAGCACCCCCACGTAAATTCCTGATATGGACCTGAAGAATCAGGTTGTTTGAAGATGTCCAGGATGTGATCTGTTTTACTGCTTTCAGTCTGCTTATCATTTGGAAAAGGCGCTGTTCAGGCAGATCAGTTGACACTGATTTTAGGTACCTTTAAGCAGCATAGCCTTGTTTGTGTATGCAGTTGCCTGGGCAAGGCCCATTCCACCGTCTGACTTCCTTTGCCCCCACTGTCAACCAAAGAGAATGATAGATAATAATAAAAATACATTTAATTATTTTATTTTTTTGCCAGGGATATTTTTTAAGTACATCAGTGGCCAATTTATAGCTTTAATTCAACATTCCCAAACTAACTAGGAATACAGCAGCATCGTCAAGACTATTGCTCTAAACACATTTCACGCTCTTAGTCATTAAAATGGTTTAAACTGATTTAGCAGCGGGAAATGGAGATTTTCAGGGTTCACTCTCACTCACCAGTTAAGTGATAGAAATGTAGCCGTGTTAGTCTGGTGTAGCTAAAACAAAATACAGGACTATGTAGCACTTTAAAGACTAACAAGATGGTTTATTAGATGATGAGCTTTCGGGAGCCAGACCCACTTCCTCAGATCAAATAGTGGAAGAAAATAGTCACAGCCATATATACCAAAGGATACAATTAAAAAAATGAACACATATGAAAAGGACAAATCACATTTCAGAACAGAAGGGGGATGCGGGGAGGGGGGGGGGGAAGGAAGGTGAATGCCTGTGAGTTAATGATATTAGAGGTGGGGAAGGGTAGATGTCTGTGAGTTAATAGTGTTAGAGGTAATAATTAGGGAAGCTATATTTGTAATGGGTAAGTGTAACAGGGCAGCTGCCCTGTACTGGCCCTTTAAGAGCCAAACCCCAGCGTGGAGCAGGCCCGGGGAGTTCATCCCAGCTGGGCAGCGTTGGCCAATTAAGGCCCAGCTGGGAGCCATAAAAGGGAAGGGCTGCTTCAGCGAAGGGAGTGTGAGCCTGGCTGCCGAGGGAGCAGGAGGCTCCCTGGAGCTAGGGAAGGGCTAGAGAGTCAGGCTGGGCCAGGGCGCTCGGACAGCCAACCGGCCAGCCTGCTAGGCCTGCGGCAAGGCCTGCTGGAGAGACACCGACCCCCGGAAGGGGGGCTCAGAGCGAGTGACTTGGGCACTGCTGGAGGGCAGTGTGGCGAAGAGAACTACGTGACGGGAAGGATTCCAGAGGGGAAACGCCCCATGAGCAGAGGCCCGGGCAGGCGGAATGGACTGATTCCGGGGACAGACGATGGACCCCCGCTACGGTGGTGAGGTACCCCCTCACAGTAAGATAGCTGGAGTCTTTGTTCATGCCCCCGCGGAGAATGTCGAATTTTAGCATGAATGCCAGTTCAGAGGATCCTCTTTCAAGTGCAGATTTGAATGTCTTCTGAAGTAGGATGCAGGTGAGTAGGTTAAGGAATTCCAGTTGGGCAGGCAGCTACATTTAGCTAAATAATGTAATTATAATTGTGGTGCAGCTGCCCCTGTACTAATTCTCTATGAATCTGGATTGTCTTTTAAGCTCAGATGGATCATTTTTCTTCTGTGCCACATACCACTTCCATATAGAATCATAGAATCATAGAACCATAGAGCTGGAAGAGACCTCAGAAGGTCAAGTCCAGCCCCCTGCTCTAGGCAGGACCAATCCCAACTAAATCAACCCAGCCAGGGCTTTGTTTCCAGTTCTTGTTCCATGTTGCCATTGCAACTTCTCTCAACTTGTTTGCTGGATTTCAGGGGTGCCTTCCTCCTAATCCAATAGGCAGCCTGAAGATGCCTTTAAATCAAGAGTGTGAATGCTCAGATCAAACAAGAACCAGAAGATGCGAGTACACGTCTATCCTCTACATACACTCATCCACCTAGGCCTATAGTTTCTCAGTTCTGATTGGACAAAAGCATCATGTGACCATTTATTACCTGGAAGCATGATTCACGTGCTCTAATGAATGAATGTTTCCAAAAACAAAATGGCTGACACGGCGCACAGGATTTAGGCTGGGTAGGGGTGGAAAAAAGCCCAGAGACTGGAGTATTGAGGGCTCTGAACCATGGAGCTCAGTGCGCCACAAATTGTAGTACTCTCAGCATCTGCAACAGGTCAGCACCTTGGTCTTGGTTCAGCTCATGGCTGAGATGTTCTGCAGCCACAAAGCTTAGACCCGGACCAGAACATCCCTGAATACATGGATATATCGGAGATCCTTGGGAAGGTGCTTCTCTTCAGATGGGGTGATGGAGCGTTTTGCCTCTGAAATTGGAGTACAATGGGGGGATCCAGGCACCAATCAGGAAGCCCATCTCTGTAGAGGCTGGTAAAAGCCAGGGATTCCTGAATCAGCTCCCGAATGGGGGCACCACTGCGATATCCCTGGCAAAAGACCCAGTTATGGGCACAGGTTGCTCAGCTGAAGCTTCTTTAAGGACACCGAGGCTTCAGCTCTAGCTCCACAAAGGAGGCCAGATGCCCCAGTCTTTCCGAGGGCAGTAGCATTGGCCAGGGGTTGAGAATGCTTAGAACAGGTCAAACAGCTTTTGTGGGAGCACAGAAAGGGAGCCATAGAGATGTTTTTCGGTGGCAGGCACATTCCTTGACACCATTCACTGCACAAGAGCTCTGGGAGGACAATGCCCCAGGGACGCTGCTCAAGGGAGCATGTTTCCGGGTGCTCATTGGCAAGGCAACAGCACAGCCAAAGGATGAGAAGCCTCTTCTCAAAATCAGTCACAAGAGCTCAGTGCTCTCCACAAACCCAGGCCTCCTTTTGTCCCTAGGCCACCAATAAGGAAGCTCAAGCAGGGATGACTCATCTTCTTTGGTGTGAGTTGGTCCACACAAGCACAGAGAGGGAAGGGATCAGGGCTTTACACATCTGTCCTCTTCCCCTTTCTAGGACAAACATCCTCCCAGTTGCGTCTCTATAATGCTACCCGGATAGGGGACAGATTTTGACAGTTCCTGGAGGAGTGGAGGGGAATAAAGCAGCACCAATGACTTCTGGAGCTCAACGCCCCCTCCCACAAGGCATCTCAGAACCTGTCCACACAGCCAGCCAGTACAGTTACACAGGTACAGACCCAGCATGTGCGGCTCGGGATAACCTCCCCCCCTTCAAAATCTCACATACTCTGGCCCTTTTGGGCTCCGGCCTGTTGTGTGTTGCACAGCAGAGCGGGCAGACTCCATGCTGGGGCTGCTTAGATGGACCTAGAAGTATGGGACAGGACAGATAATTGTGGCAGTGGGTGGGTGTGAAATGGGCAAGAACTTTGTGTCCAGGGAATTGGCAGAGGACTTCTTTCTATTATAAGTGCTGCCATCCACAAAACTTCAGGATCCAACAGAAATGATGGAGACTTGAGTTTTGTGCAGTTGCCTCGGACGTAGAATGTGCCATCAGTTGCTTTTAGCGAGCCAAGCATTTCAGTGAAGCAGCCCTGAGGCTGGATTTCAGGAATCCAGCAGATAATAATGCTCAGAGGAGGCTTCCACCTTGGCTTTACCATGGGAGGAAGAGCTTTCATTCAGAAGCATTTGAGACACATGGAGCTAGTCCAAGCAAAGAAAAGGGGAGCCGTGTGTTGACAGTGGTACGCACAAAAGAAATACTAAGGTCTGAATAAAATCCCTTACATTGTAGGAAATAATTTCTTGGACGCACCGGGTGCAGGTGAAAACAAGCAGAGGATTTATTGGTTCACACAGCTGGCGGAGTACTCATCATGGGTTAACCCGGTGAGCACTAATTTAACCAAAACATACATTAGATTATATAGGTAGCAGATGGACGGAGGAGAAGTGATTTGATAGGTCTAGCAGTGGAAGTGAGATATGCACATAAGCCAGTGGTCTACAACAGTTACACAGTATCTCCGCCCATTGCCAATTCAACGTTATCACTAATACAGATAGTTATTCCTAACAAGCTAAATAAGCCAACATAAACAAAGGCATGTTGATGGTCATTTTGTTGGCCGGAAATATAATGCGTCTCCTGTGGGGGTGGTATTGCCTTGGCGGGATCTTTGGGATCCAAGCTTATTTTCTAGGAACAAAGCAGACAATAAAAAACAATCTCGCACGGTTGTTTGGTTGTAGCCTTATCAAAGTGAGGCCCTTTTGGAATGTGGTTGCCAGGGGAAGCAGTCACAATAACTGTTGAACTGTTTTACTTCCCAAGCTGGCCTAATAGTTTCAGGTTTGAGTTTGTCAGTTCTCAGCAAGATACCATGGACTGCCTCAATTTACCCTACAGCATGCTTAGAAATGAATCCAGAGGCTTCCAGATCTTCACTTGGTGCCACTTCAGGGTAGAAATGGTGCAGCCAACTGCACTTTATTGTGGAACAAAACTGAGATACAGGCAGTCCCCGAGTTACGCGGATCCGACTTATGTCGGATCCGCAGTTGCGAACGGGGTTTGCTCTGCGTCTCCCTGGTCTGCTGGAGACCAGCAAACCAGGGAGACCAGGAGCAAAGCCGCGGAGCACACGGGCAGCGGGACAGCCCAGACGCGCCGCGGCTCTCCCGCTGCCGGCGTCCTCAGAGGCTTTGCTCCCGGTCTTCCTGATTTGCTGGTCTCCAGCAGACCAGGGAGACACGGAGCAAAGCTGCGGAGGACCCGGGCGGCGGGACCGCGGTGTATCTCGGTTCGCCGCCCGTGTCTCCCTGGTCTGCTGGGGGGGAGTGGCACAGCTAGTACGCCTGCCCCCCCCCCCCCCCCCCAGCAGACCAGGCTTTTCTCCCACCTGTAGTAGAGCAGCTGGGGTGCTGCCGGTTGGTCCCGCAGCGCCGCTCTGGGCGCTACTGGACCAACCCGGCAGCACCCCAGCTGCTCTGCCCCAGGCGTCCTGATTCAGCCGCTGCTGGTCAGTTTCAGCAGCGGCTGAATCAAGACGCCTGGGGCAGAGCAGCTGGGATGCTGCTGGGTTGGTCCAATAGCGCCGAGGAGCGGCGCTACTGGAGCAACCCAGGAGCACCCTAGCTGCTCTTCCCCAGGCGTCCCCAAGTCAGCCGCTGCTGAAACTGACCAGCACTGACTACAGGAAACCCGAGGCAGAGTTGCTCTGCCTCGGGCTTCCTGGAATCAGCCGCTGATCAGTTTCAGCAGCGGCTGAATCTGGACGCCAGTTCTGACTTACATACAGATTCAACTTAAGAACAAACCTATAGTCCCTATCTTGTACGTAACCCGGGGACTGCCTGTATTAAAAATAAAATAAATAAATAAACCAGAGGCAAGCATGCTGCCCTCAGGGCCGGCTCTAGGCACCAGCAAATCAGGCAGGTGCTTGGGGCGGCACTTTGCCAGGGGCGGCATTTCAGGTAAGCAGTCAGTGCCACTCCTAGCAATGCCTAGCCCCGCCCCGCCAATTTAAAGGGCCGTGGCCTGGGAAACGCCGCGGCTGCGCGCAGCCAGCTGGCAGCACCAATGTGCTCTGGAGCCTGCTGGCCACCCCTGTCTCCTCTCCTGCTCCTCCCCTCCCCCGGCAATGCCTAGCCCTACCCCGCCCCGCTGATTTAAAGGGCCGCGGGAGACACCACGGCTGCGCAGGCAGCACTTGCACTATGTGCGCCTGGCCCCGGATCCTGCTGGCCTCCCCTGACTCCTAGTGCCGAGTCCTGCTCCTCCTCAGTGGCCGCTACCTCCTCCGAGAGCCTCTCCACTCCAAGCCATCAGTCACCCCTCCGTCTACATCGTATGGAAATCCCAGGTAAGATGCCCCCTTTCCGCATAGGGTTGCCAGGTGTCCGGTATTTTTGCCTCCTTTACGGTAAAAAAAATCAGAAAATACTGGACACCTGGCAAACATACAAACACTCAGCCTGCTGGCCCAGCCCCCAGCCTCTCCCCCCAGACCCCACACCCTCAGCCTCACGGATCTTTTCAAGTCTGTTCCTAGTATATTTCTCTTGTTCGTGTTTGTAGTAGTAGAACCAAACAAGGATCCAGCGCGCGCGTGCGCGTGCGCGCGCGCGCGCACACACACACACACACACACAGAATATTACCTGTTTAACACTTTTCAAAGAACCACACATGCTGTTTCATAGATATTTCTTTAAAGAATTAAACTTCGTTGATCTTGGTAAACTTTTGTGTTTGATGTCTCTAAGGCAAGCTTCATTCCATATATAGCTGTATTGGGCACATACAACTCTCCACGCCTTCTAACACCTCATAAACTTGAATATATAATGGCTACTAGCAAGATGGACACACAAAAATAATGTGCACATGCACACCCAGGGATCTTAGTTTATCTGATAACATAGATGTGTTAGCGCCAGATAAGGAGCCATTGCATTCCAAAACAAATCTAGTTTAGCAATACAAATATTTATTGATTTAGTTTAGATGTCTTATGTGCTATAGTTATCATAATTGGTTGACAAGTATGTTAAAACTGAGTGGTATTGTTAGCTGATTGTAATTGGTTTGAAGATTGATTAAGTATAGCCATAAACTACTTGGCTGCGTCGAGACTGGCAAGTTTTTCCGCAAAAGCAGCTACTTTTGTGGAAAAACTTGCCAGCTGTCTACACTGGCTGCTTGAATTTCCGCAAGAACACTGACGATCTCATGTAAGATTGTCAGTGTTCTTGCGGAAATACTATGCTGATCCCGTTCAGGCAAAAGCCCTCTTTTGCGCAAGAGGGCCAGTGTAGACAATGCGGTATTGTTTTGCACAAAAAAGCCCCGATGGCAAAAATGGCGATTGGGGCTTTCTTGCGCAAAACCGCATCTAGACTGGCACGGACGCTTTTCTGCAAAAAGTGCTTTTGCGGAAAAGCGTCCGTGCCAATCTAGACGCTCCTTTCCGTAAATGCTTTTAACGGAAAAAACTTTTCCGTTAAAAGCATTTGCGGAAAATCATGCCAGTCTAGACGTAGCCCTTGAGTTTTAGATGTGACACAAGTTCTTCTTTCTATTTTTGGCACTTAGTTTATATTTCCTTAACTATTTGTGGTGATAGTTTTTTATGTCTTCAAATCACAATTAAAAAGTAGCCTATTTCTATAAGAACAATAAAGTAGAGATTTAAGGTACATTTCTCACTCCTGAAAAAGAGCTTTGTGTGAGCTGGAAATCTTGTCTCTGTCACCAAAACAAAACAAAACAAAATGGAAAGTGCAAATGTGTAAAAGCCAACAAAAAGAGGGGCGAGGGGGAAGGGGGCCAGCAAAAAGCCTAGAGCCAGCCCTGACGACCTGCATCTCTCGATGGCTCTAACATTCCTGGAAAGGAGATGGTCTTGGAACATACTAGAACTGTCTGAGCTGGCCCAGAACAGGTTTGCAGAAAAATGTGGCAAGAGGGAACCAGTTTTTCAAAGGAAACTGTGAATGCTCCTTCCTTGGGTTACACATTAGTCTGGCAGAGCAAGAATATGACCAGACAAATGTAAGCTACATGGCTATCTCTTTGGCTAGGATAAGCCAGTAAATATTTAACTGCAGTCTTTCATATAGTTCAGATAGAAAACCCAGCGGCTGCATCTAGACTGGCATGATTTTCCGGAAATGCTTTTAACGGAAAAGTTTTCCGTTAAAAGCATTTTCGGAACAGAGCGTCTAAAATTGGCATGGATGCTTTTCTGAACTTTTTGCGGAAAAGCATCCGTGCCAATCTAGACGTGCTTTTCCGCAAAAAAGCCCCGGTTGCCATTTTGCCATCGGGGCTTTTTTGTGGAAAACAAATCTGAGCTGTCTACACTGGCCCTTTTGTGCAAAAGCTTTGTGCAAAAGGGACTTTTGCCTGAACGGGAGCAGCATAGTATTTCCGCAAGAAGCCCTGATTTCTTACAGTAGGAAGTCAGTGCTTTTGCGGAAATTCAAGCGGCCACTGTAGACAGCTGGCAAGTTTTTCCAGAAAAGCAGCTGATTTTCCGGAAAAACTGGCCAGTCTAGACACAGCCAGCGTGGCTTTTCTTGCCTGTCTCCTTCCAGACAGCACAAGATGGAAAGAGAATTTAATGGGATTGTTTAAAATACAGAGTTTAATTTGATACTTATCTAGTCCTCAGAAAGGGAGAATGCAGTATCACAGCTAGGTAGAGAGGCAAAAGAAAACTTGCTAGCATTAGTATTTACTAGAGGGGGAAAGTCCATTAGACTAGAATGCAGGAGAGCTAGGGGCTGTTCCTGGCTCAACCATTGGCCTGCTGGGCACAGTAGCTGTGCCATCCTGTGCCTCTGTTTCCCCATCTATAAAACAGGAACACAGCCTTCCTTTGAAAGGGGTTTCAGAATGAGTGCTAGAAATGTAAGAGCTAAGCACTGGTATTGCTCATTTATCTCTAGCTCAACACCAGCCAATCATTCTGCCTAGCTGGATGGCTCCAATGAATGCTGGGATTTTTAAAGGCAGCTGCAGGAGGGAGGCCCCCTGAATCCTAGTCAATGGGATTTAGGTACCAATTCCCAGAGGCTCCTTTGGAAATCCCAGTTGAAACAGCCAGTTCCAAATGAGTATTAATTTCCTGTATCTGCCTGGCTGCACATCTTAAGGGACAATCTCCTATGTCCATCACACCACTGCACGTGTCTCTCCTTACCAGCCAACTTTTGCCCCTTGCTGACAGTAGCTAAAAGATCTAAAAGCACAAGGGTTGCTTTGAATCGCTGCTGTCCGGAATTGCTGAGCAGATGATTGCTTGGCATAGGGAATGATATTGCCTTAACCGTTATTAATTGAGGCAAGCTGCCTGCCTCGGATGTTCTAATGGAGCAGTAAATACTGATTTTCCCATCAGAGGGGGAAGAGCGGCTTTCAAGTGTAACTGATGAGATTTTAGATTACCCAGTGCTCATGTATTATTCCTTTTAGGCTGCACTCTGGCTTTCAGGGCCCCCAGCAGGAAATGGAAGTGACAGCATTGCTTTGTCCTCAGTGTACAACTAGCCTCATCCTGAGCAGGAAACAAATTTACAGCAGATTCTAGCCTAGCAGGGTGAGGCTGCAAAGCCAGTAGGAGGCTGTTCTTTTCATCCCCTGGCTACCGCACCCCTGGGGCTACAGAGGTCTGGCCTGCCCACAAAGATGGTTCGTGCTGTGAAAAATTTAGTATTAAAAATCAATTTGAATGCAAGTGTTATTAGCAGAATCTTCCTTTGGGTCCATCTCTTCCTCCTTCAGCATCAGTGGGACTTCTGCCTTTGATTGAAAAAGAAACAGATTCAGGTACCTAGACTTACCAAGGGCTGGTCACACAAAGCAGGGAGCTTGTGGCATTTCTCCCTCTAAGTTATGCAATCCCAGCATCAGGGCCATTGTGGATGTTAGCTGAGAATGTCCATCTCTAGGGCTCTCGTTAGGAATGTAAAGTCCCATTTAAACATAATGTTTAACCAATTGAAGGGGAACAGGCAGGGGGGCTGCTCCAGCTGATAGTCACTGCTTTTGCTTAGGACAACAGCTTTAAGAGGAATAACAATGAGTTAACATTAAACCCCTCCTGATCTTTCACCCTCCCATGCATCTCCACCCCATCATCACCCTTTGCTTCATTGGATCCCGCTGGCCACACTCCTCCAGCCACAGGGGGAACTATTCACTGAGCCTGCCTACATAGCCTCATGCTCCAGAGACCATATGGAGCCAGGGCTCTCCCCCTGCCCAAAGGAAAACCTTCCTGCTGATACCTATCTAGGGACTCGTAGCGCACCATCAGGGCAGCTCCTGGATGCCAAACTCTTGTCCCTTCTCTCCTTACAACCACCCTTGTACACAGTGGGAAGGGAGACTCCAGAGGGACCAAGAGGCAGATTTTAAAGATATCGAGGTACCTAAAGCTGTAGGTACTGGGCTTTACCAAAGCACCTGGGACAGGTGCAGGAGGATCTCTGGTCACTTACAGCCAAGGGAAGCTAAATCTGCAAGGCGACGTCTAGACTGGCATGATTGTCCGCAAACACTTTTAATGGAAAAGTTTTCCATTAAAAGCATTTGCGGAAAAGAGCGTCCAGATTGGCACGGACGCTTTTCTGCAAAAGCACTTTTTGCGGAAAAGCATCTGTGCCAATCTAGACGCGCTTTTCCACAAAAAAGCCCCAATCGCCATTTTCGCGATCGGGGCTTTTTTGTGCAAAACAAATCTGAGCTGTCTACTCTGGCCCTTTTGCACAAAAGCTTTTGCGCAAAAGGACTTTTGCCCGAACGGGAGCAGCATAGTATTTCCGCAAGAAGCACTGATTTCTTACATGAGATCATCAGTGTTCTTGCGGAAATTCAAGCGGCCAGTGTAGACAGCTGGCAAGTTTTTCCAGTCTAAACACAGCCCAAGTGTATTAAAGGGGCCTAAGCAGGTTTTGAAAATAGGGTTGCCAGGTGTCCTGTTTTGAACTGGACAGTCCAGTATTTGAGCTTTCTGTTTGGGAAACAAATTGAGAACATAGAAATGAGAAAATACAAATGTCTGGTATTTTCTAAATAAGATGAAATGTCAATTGTGATGTCATGTCAAGTGTGTCCAGGATTTTTGTTGAAACCATCTGGCAACCCTGTTTGAAAAGCCTACAAGAGCTTGAAATCCAGGCCTAAGAGCCTTGCCCCTGGGAGATCTATCGGGCAGCGTGTCCCAGGGGAGAGCCCAGAGCCGAAGGCCTGCCTCCCTCTAGCGTGGCACATCCTGCCATAGCTCTGTTGTGCAAAAGGCTCTAACCAGTGAGTTTTTCAGCCAGCGAGTACTGTGCCTAACTGTACTAAGGACTAAGCCATGTTCTGCCAGCAGGTGCCATTCTCAGAGCAAGAGAAGAATTACAGAGCAGGGCTCTCATGAGTTTGGATTGGACTGAACTGCGGGGGCAGCCAGCATGCAGCCTAGCGCACTGATAGGCTACAGGCGGTACCTGTTGGTTCTGGGGGAGACTGGCCAGTGAGGACGAAAAGCACCAAAGGCAGAGCAGAGAAAGGTCTAACATTGTCATGGCTGGGAACCAAAGCAGGACAAATTCAGGCTGGAAACAAGGCCCTCATTTTATCCAGGAGCAATTAACCCAGGACAACTTACCAAGGATTTTGGAGGAGACTCCATCAGAGTTTTTCCAATCAAAACCAGATTTTTCCTCAAGGACCCACCCTAGGAATTTTCCTCAAGCCTGTGCTATGCGGGAGATCAGACTAGATGAGCACAGTGGTGCCTTGTAGCCTTAGAACAGACACTGCTCTGCCCCGTCCTGCCCCTCCATTTTGAGTAGAGGAAAAGCTGGAGTTTTTGCACATGTGCCTTCCAGCCTCACTTCTGCTGCCACTTGTCAAGCCTAGGGGAGCCCCACCTGGACTGGCTTAGATAGAATTCCCCTCAGATGCTTTTCTGTTGTTTCACTCATTGTGCCTTTATCCAGCTCCTCTGCCATGCAGAGGCTTGGAGCCGTCTGATCTCCACCCAAGGTAACTTTGCCTTAGAAGAGCAGGCAGCTCTGCCCAGGCCACGGGTACCTAGTACTTCCCTATTGTAAGAGCCTATTCGCGGATAACATTGCCACGCTCCAGATCTCCACTGCAGCCCCTTTGCCAGGGAGTTTGACGTTTCAGCCATTTCCAAGAACCAGGCTAGATGACCTCGCGGAGAGGGTCTCAGTTCTTTCGCTGCTCCGGAGCTTGGCACAGAAGAGGTGCTTTTGCTAATCCACTGCAGCTCTACCCGCCCTGGACAGTTTTAAGCCTTGGAAAAATCATTTTTAAAACTACATTAAAAACCATCTCCATTAATGGAGTGGCAAGGTGGCACTCAGCAGTTAAACTGCCTGAATGTAGGTTCTCCCCCCTCATTGCTAATTCAGCCTTTATACATCACTAGCAGATTTACCCGACATTGCTTGGGTCCGTAACTCAAATTAAGTTCTGTTTTCTTCATTTAAATCAGTGCTCTGGGGTGGGGCTGGGGAAGAGGAGCCAGGATGCAGGCTGCCCTGAGGAGAGAGGACAACTCCAGCCCTCCCTAACCGCAGCAGCTTAGGGCCAGGTGAGAAGCACCTTTCCACAACTGCTGCAGCGCCCGTGGGCTCTATCTGGGGGAAGGTGCATGCCCCCCCCCCCGGCAGGTCCAGGTTTGTCTGCCCCTGCATTCTCCATTGAGAGTGAGGAATACAGCCAACTGTGCATTTTTCCCCTCCCTCCCTGATGAAAGTAGGGTGGCATTTAGGAATTGGAAGAGGGGGGTGGGGAGAAGGAAGCCTCAGCCCTCCTCCACACAGAACACCTGGGGGACAGGAGGCTCAGTGCTGGGGCACCTCCAAACAGTGGAGGCATGCCCCATGCTAGCTCCTTTCACAGGTCTGGTGATTCTCTCTTTATGGTTTCATGAGAAGCAATGCCATTCCAGGCACATCCAAATCCTTATGGACTATAACAGTCCCCAACACTGTGCCCACAGGGCATTTGTGTGCACCCGCCAAGTGCTTGGGGCTGGCCTGGCCCCGGGCATGTGGCGCATGTATGGTGCCGGAGCTGGCCCCAGGTGCATGGCGCACGGTGAGCACTGGTCCCGGGAGCACAGTGGATTGGTTGCCTGCACTCTGGGCACGCGGCCCTTGAAGGGGATGCCGCGGTGGCCCCAGGCGCACGGCTATGGGGGGGGGTGCGCTGCAGCGGCCCCGGGTGCACGGCTATGGGGGGGTGCGCTGCAGCGGCCCCGGGTGCACGGCTATGGGGGGGTGCGCTGCAGCGGCCCCGGGCGCACGGCTATGGGGGGGGTGCGCTGCAGCGGCCCCGGGCGCACGGCTATGGGGGGGTCTGCCCCCGGGCACGCAAGTGTCCCTGCCGGCCAACGGCCATGCCCCCGGGCACCCAGCAGCCTCAAATGGTTGGGGACCCTGGGCTATAAGTTATGAGAAGTGGAAGCTATGGACCAAATTTGGTGGTCCTAGCTCTTACTGCTTAGGAGGGGTTCTTGAACAAAAAACAAACTCTCAAATATACCTGTGGAGACAGTAATTACATGGCCACACTTTTCCGCAAGACCCACCCTCATTCCTTTCCACAAGGGACAAAGTCTACAAATAAATGTTTTGCTCCACTCCAGTTCATCACATTCCAAAGGCTCCATCAGATTCAATAAATATAAGTTTAATACATTTAAAAATTCAAATTCCCAGTGCTCTTATGTAAAGAGCTGGACATAAAATGGAACTGCAATACCTGTGAACATTGGAACCGCAATACCTGTGAACATTAGGAAGACAGCATAAAAAAGGAGGAGCTGAATACTAAATAAGTCAGCCTCAGTATGGGTTTCATCCATCATATACAAGAGGCAAACATTGTCCATACATGCTGGGGAATATAAAAATAATGGTGTTACCATACAAAATATAACTAAGCTTCCTTGTGAAAATACAATACTGTGAAGCATTTTCCTAGTGAAGGTGCAATACTGAAGGCATTGTCTGAGCACACGTCCTAGGTCAGTGAGTACAGATGTGCAGATTTCAGTTGAAGGCTTCAAAGTGTAACCCTTTGGCAGAACAGTCTAGCAAAATGAGCATCTTCCACTGGCCGCTGCCGCTTGATGACTAGCCAGGATTTTCAGATGGAGAAGATTCAAGCTGAGTGGGTGAGGGCAATAGCTCCACGCATTCTAGAAAGCAAAGACAACTCAATTGGCTTCCATCCAATCACACAGTCACATGAGCAACTAGTGCGGATTCATTTGAGTCCTCTGACATAGTTCAATGTTGGAAGGCATCAGGGAAGATGGAAATAGCAGTCAGTACCAGAAACAGCATCTGCACAGACTCACCCACCGAGAAATGTTATTTCAGCAATTTTAAGAAGTTCTGTGTTAGAGACAGACTGGGTTGCTGGCGATCAGTAGGGCAGAAGTGCTAGCACTTGGAGGCAGAGACCATGAGCATGAAGCCATTGAACTCTATTCTTACTGTGATGGCGCGTTGGGGTTTTCCCGTCTCCTGCACCCCTGTAGTGGCACGAACAGACTCCACCAGCCAGTAGAATAGAGGGAGTTTATTGCTTCTCCAGGATACAGCCCAGCACAGATGTAATCTGGTTACAGGGCAGGCCTAGGATGCCTCAGCCCCCCTTGAGATGGGGGAGCCTGGGCCCCTAAATCCCAGCCCGTTGCCTAGGCTGCTTCCTCCATGATACCAGCCAGAAACCTCACCAACTCACTTCCCACCCTGCACCCAGCCAGGGCTCCACTCCCCTTCTTCCCATTGTTCTGCTCCCTGGGAGATAACTGGTCAGACAGGTTAGAAGCCCCCTTGCATAATGACTCATCCCTTGCCCTGCTGGGCCGTGCTGCAGCCAGCAGAGGTCACTCACAACCCACTGCCCAGCATAGCAACCAGCAAGGTACCCCCCGCTACGTCACACTTACATCCAACCAGACTGCCATAGATGTGCCATGGTGCCCAGTGAGTTCTAGCCTGGGTGAGTTCTAGCCTGGGTGGTCTCCAGGCCAGTGTAAAGCTGGGTACGAGATATCAGAACAGCCTGTGTCATAATTCAGTCTTGCTGTGAAGAGGGTTTCATTTACAAGAATTAATATTAGAGCTAGGCTGTCTCTACATTTAAGCCATGTCAGTGCAAACACTATGCCAATGAGAGGAATTCTCCTTTTACCAGATGTGCTAGTTGCCAGAAGCCTTTTGTCAACCTAGTGCTTACATGGGGACTTCAGTTGGCTTAACTACGCTGTTCAGGGGTGTGGATTTTAAGACCCCTGGCCAACATAATTAAGACCACCTAGTTTTCTAGTGTAGAGTGGGCCTATGGGGACAGAAGAATTCTTCTGACATTCTAGTACTGTCAATACTAGGGGTTAGGTTGGCAAAGCTACATCTCAGGAGTGTGGATTTTTCACCCCCTTGAGATGTAGCTATGCCAGTGTTAGTAGCTAGTACAGACCAGCCCTTAGAGGGAGATTATTATTTCACCAAAACTGACCCACATAACTGCTTTCAAAACACTAGAAATTCCAATCTGGTCTGCTCTGTAGGACTCCAGTGACCAGAGAACTGGAGAGATTATGACATTGCAAAAATTGTTAGGTTGGTCACAGGGAGAGAAGTTTAGAAAAAAATATTTTACTTCCGTGACTAAACAGTTTATTAAATCCAGTGTGCCTGCACCTAGTGTTATATGTATAGGTGTGACTACCTGCCCTTTCCTGATTATTCTTTGCAGCCACTCCAGTCATGCCCAGTAAAAAATATAATTAAAATATAAATAGTTAACAATTTGGATTATTATTTAATAAGTTAAAACCGTCATATGGAGAAGCACAGGTGAAACTGTAGTCATGGATATAGAGGTACTAACAAATAATCCATGATAATTTAAAAGCAAAGTTAAAATATGGAGAAATAAATTATATAAACATAATGGGATACTCAGAATGGAGCTCTGGGATCACTTTCACTGCACATTGCCATCATGTCAGTAGTGGCAGACAAGAGTCTACTTAAATCTTCCTTAAAATTCTTTCCTCTCAGCTCCAAAAAGGCTTAATAATTCATTGTTATAATGGCTCCATTTGCCTTGAGCCCCAATTATGAGGCTAAAAAAGTGGCCATTTCTTCTGCCAGTTAGTTCTTCAATATGCTCTTCCAAATCAGAGTGATGGGTCACCTTTTCTCCAAACTATCAGAATTGGCTACCATTGAATGGTAACATTCATGACCACTAGTTTCCCCTCTAACAAAATCAATATCGCGCTTATGCAAACAGCCATCTTTATTCCTTAAATATGGTTCCACTATCGCTTTCCATCCCCATTTACCTATTTTATCAATAACAACATCTACTACTCTGTTATGTGCTCACAGAACACATTCTAATTGCCCTCCACCCAATGTAGGTCCTTCAGGAAAAGGGCAGCTTTGACCAGAAGTGATATTCCAGGTATTTCTAAAGATGTTAAACAAGTAGAGAAGAGGTACTGATGCTATATTACATGTTCCTTTTGGGAGGAATGTATCCAGCAGGACAGCAGAAAAAACCAACAGCAAGGTACACAAGGTCTGGGGAAGAGGGCTTAAACATTGAGTTTTAGATTTACTTCTGTGTTGTGCATCATTGAAGTGGAACTAGGAAAAGGTTCCTTAAAGAACTAGAATTCTTCTCTACATCTAAACTACACCCCTCTGTCAGCAGAGGGATGTAAATGAAGCACTTTGAAAGTGCAAATGAAGCACGGGATATTTAATCACATCATGGCGCTGTTTCACCTCATTTTCTGAGTACAAGATCTTTTGAAACATCGCCCTGTTGTCGAAAAAACCATATCTAAACTGCGGTTTCACTTTTGAGAGGGTGCTTGTTTGAAACAGCACCATGATGTGATTATGCAAATGAAGCATGAGATATTTAAATTCCCACTTCATTTGCTTTTGAAGTGCTTCATTTCTATCCCTCTGCCGACAGAGGGGTGTAGTTTAGAGGTAGCCACTTCTACATAGGTTTTTGGAGCAAAGAGGTTTTGAGGAACCTCGAAACTTGTGACCTATTCTATCTAGAATTACATCCATTTGCAAGGTAGCTTTATAAAAGGATTTGGATTTCTTCCCTTCTACTGCACCTTGCTGCTATAGATCCTTGGGGGGATGGAAGGTGAAGTCCACCAGCAGGGAGACACCTTACAGCTCCATGTGAGAAAAGCTCCATTCATGTGTCAGCCTGCCAAAGCCATTAACACAGCTGGAAGCCAGGGAAGAGAAGACCCACTATGACACAGGCTGGCTGGCAGAGATTTGAGAAAGCAATCACCATTCTCCCCAAGATGAAATCACATGACATTTGAAAAATACTTGGGGATTGGCTAGAATCAAGTCAGGTGTGAATATCTTGCTCTGTGGTTTTACATTGTAAATAGAATAGGTCACAAGTTTTAAGGTTCCTACCTCCTCATCTACATAAGTTGTTAGAGCAACTCTGAAGAACTTGTCTTTAGCCCACATGCCAAGAAACCAACTGGAAAGTGATTCATCTGGAAAAATCGATGACAGACCCTTTCCTCCTGAAGAGGCAGAGCTAGTTTGTCACAAAACAGGATTCTCCCTTGACACAATCCAAGGCCGGTTGTGTCAGTGTGCAAGAGCTGGCTGGCTCATCATGGGCACAAGACACCATATCACTCCAATTACAGCTTCTTCAAGGCTGCAGAGCCATGACATTTTCCACGTTGTTTCAAGCCTGGGTAAGCTCGAGTGCCAATCCCACTGCACCAGTAGGAATCATTTTACTCTGGGATTTATACCAGCACATCTCTATCAGTGGTTAGAAAGCCTTGGGTCTTAGGTACAGAGGCATTTCTCTTTTCCATAAGCACTCTAATGCTACTTAAAGCATCCACTCCTTTACTGCAGTAATTGAACAGTGAGCATTCCCATGGGCCACAAGCCATTTTGTTCTGACACTGAAGAAAGTAACCAGTCCTGTGGCACCTTAGAAACTAACAGATTTATTAGGTCATGAACTCATGGGCAAAATCCACTTCTGATGAGTTGAAGTAGGAATTACAGATCCTTGGTATATACAACAGCAAAAGCAGTTACAGTACCAGACAACTGTAGGATCAAGGTTAATGAAGCTAATTGAGTCAGGCTGGATGTGTTTCATAGCATTTGATGTGGGAATGTGAATATCAAAGGTGGGGAAATTGCCTTTGTAGTGCATTAACCAGTTAAAATCTTTATTCAATGCTATGACTGAGACACCCAGCCCAACTTGCTTCATTAACACTGGTCCTACAATTGACAGGTAATTGCTTTTGTAGTTATAGCATGGAATCTGTAATTCCCACACCAACTCATCTGAAGTGGATCTTACCCACAAAAGCTCCTAAGCCTAAGGGTAGAGATGTAGCCGTGTTAGTCTGGGGTAGCTGAAGCAAAATGCAGGACAATGTAGCACTTTAAAGACTAACAAGATGGTTTATTAGGTGATGAGCTTTCGTGGGCCAGACCCAAGGTTTGATCTGAGGAAGTGGGTCTGGCCCACAAAAGCTCATCATCTAATAAACCATCTTGTTAGTCTTTAAAGTGCTACATTGTCCTGCATTTTGCCTAAGCCTCAGGTGCCACAGGACCACTTTTTTTAAAAGATACAGATTAACTAGTTCCCCTCTGAGGAGGAAAGTAGTGAGGCATCTGTGCTAGACATGCCACCATTGGTCCTGCTACCAGACAGAGGGAAACTGCGGCTTTGGTTGAAGTCCACAAAGGAAGTGGGCTCTTAGAAAAGGGGATTTCCCCGGCTGCGGTCAGAGGGCTGGGCAGCAGAGCTGCAGGGGTTTCTGCTCACCAGGATGTTAGAAGTTGCTTGGACTCTGCAGCTCCCTCCCCAGCAATCCGGGGCTGGAAAGGCAGCAGAGTCTAGCCGGTGGAGAAGACACTGAGGTTCCAGTTCTGGCCCCAGTGGCTTATGCAGCCAGCCCGCCCCCGGGCATCATGCAGAACACCCCAGCAGATCCCTGCCAGTGTCAGGAACCAGAGCCTAGCTCCAGAGTCAATATCCCTGCCCCGCACACAGCTCTTACCCTGGCGGGGCTGCTCCCCATGCAGAGCCCCAACTCGGCGGTCCCGGGCGCGGCTAGCCAAGGGCCCGGGCTGTTACCTGCCTCCCCGGCGGGCTCACACCTGGTCCCTGGGCGCTCCCGGGCTCTCCACAGCGCACAAGCGACAGAGCTCCAGCGAGCCGGGCGCTGGTGGGGAAGGGCCGGGCGGCTGCGGGCGGCGCTGGGACAAGTGCTCCGAGAGTTTGCTGGCCAGGCGCAGCAGGCTGGAGCGCGGCCCGGGCGCGGGGCTACGGGCCCCCAGGGGCAGTTCAGAGGCCGGCACCCCGTGCAGGTTCCCCGCGTACCACAGCAGCCAACAGAGCAGCGAGAGGAAAAGCAGCAGCGCGCCGGACAGCACCAGGCAGTCCCCGTAGAGCCGCCCGGCCCGGGCTGGCTGTGCCACCGCCCCCACTAGTACCAAAGCCAGCCCGGCGGCGTCCAGGACCATCGCCCCCAGCAGGAAAACTACGCAGCGCCCGCAGCCTTGAGCCATTGCAGCGCCGCCTGCAGCGCCGCGCACCTGGCTGGGATGAGCAGAAGCAGCCGCAGGCCCCGCCTCCTTTACAGGTAGCATAAGCCACGCCCACTCGGGAGCCGCGCCCTCCTCATCTATATAAAGCCCAGAGCGCGCCTTTCCCTTTCTATAGAAAGGGGCTGGTCGGTTCTGCGCGTGTGGGCGCTTGCTGGGACTGCCTGGGTGCAGCCAGAGGGTGCCTCTGGTTCTTTGTAGGGCCAGTGCTGATCAGCTTTGCCTTGCAGAATGGCCGTAGCTTTACACCCGTACGAGGCTGGGTAGCAGGGTTAGAGCTGGCCATGGGAACAGGAAGCAAACGGTGGGTGGAGACAATTTACCACCCTCGTTTTATTCCCGTGCAGAACCGTAAGGTTACTGCTGATAGGCTGTGTAGGGCTGTGGAGTGCTGTGCCTCAGTTTCCCTTTGAGTCAAGTGAGGGGCATAGGTCTTTGCCTTTGTACGTAGCTTTGAAAATGAGAGGAAAACTCACATCCCTGAGAGCTGTAGTTAAACAGACTGGAGCCTAGGTACAGATGCTCCTAGGTTAATAGAAGAATCCTTTTCTCCACCTGGTTACTGCCTCTCAGGGTATAGGGAGAGGGGTTCATTTATTACAGTGAGGGGAAACCGGATTATACCAAGCGTCTCTCTTACAGCAGAGCAGCTGCAGTGCAGCTAAAATTGCAGAAAGCAACGTAATTGCACCGTCTCCATTGAATGTTGCATCTGCAACCCTTGTCTCTTCAATCTTGTAGCCTCTCAGCAAAACGTAGGCACTTCTTGGCCTTATCTGCTCATGGGGTTATTCAGGAACAGCTATTCCTAAATAGCTCCATGGGTGGGCCCTCTGATGTTTGGAATAGGATCACTTTGTTCCTAGTTAGCTTGACCCATGGTTAACGCCATGCATAGACAAACTCTTAAGCTATGTCCACAGAGGCAGCTTTTAGCCATGAGGTTGTGTCAATGCAGCCCTGTTGCTGAGGTGGCTTGTCTGAAAGCTTTTTGTTGGCACTTTTGCTGATAAAATACCTCTAGCCCCCACAAGCAGCTTTTGCATTGTCAGGCAAGAGCTCCTGCCAACCAAGTAGCATTCACACTTGCACTTGCCACAGCAAAACTTTTGTTGTGGGGGGCTGGTGTTAAGCATCCATGCATGGCAAAATTTAGTCGATGAACTGCAAGTGTAGACGAAGCCTTAGATTGCAAACCAGCAGGAGCTGTATTGATGCACATCAATTTTTAGGTGGTGAATTTACCTTAGGGGTTTGCCTTGTGTTGCTTCTGTTGGGAAAGTATAGACAAAGCCACAGCTTTCCAGTCCCCCAGAAATGGGGCGGGGTGCAATATGAAGGAGATAACTAGTACTAGAAATTGTATGTAGGGCCTGAGATTTGGGGTGTGGCTAACGGGTCTAATATTCAGATTCACTTGGTGCTATATCCAGACAGTAACAAACAGCGTATTCAGGGAAGGATACAGACTGTTGCCTACGGGTGTTTGTACAAAGTTGGTCAGCCAGGAATGAGTGAAGATACAGATCAATCTAATGATTTCAATGGGAGTAAGAAACTCCGTTTGATCATATTCATCTTGTATAAAACACTGCAGTATAAAGCATGTATAAAGCTGACAAAAATGCACAGAATGACTTGTGTGAAAAAAAATAACAGCCCCTCTCTACCACTCTCCCTGGTTTTCCTGGTTCCTGCCATGTCTAACCAGAAAATCCCCAAGGCTGCGGGGAAGGTACAACCCCAACCCCAACAAAGTCAGAACATGGGGGGCAGGTTTCCCAGCATGGAGCGTCCTAGGTTACTGGGGCTCTGAAGAGTGGCAAGAACATTGAGAAGTGTATGCGAGATAGTGGTATCCAATGTGCTTCTCCTCAGAGCCCTGGTGATCTAAAATGCTCTGTGCCCCTCCCCGGGGCACTTGATAATTGCTGTTATCACTAAGTAGTTACGCTGTCAAAATACCAGTTGCAAATGGTGTCCAGTGATGGTATCTCTCACCAGGGCAAAGCCAGGATCCTATTCCTGCTAATTCAATAGCATGGCTTAATTTTCCTTTCCAAAGGTGATCTGAGCACCCTACCTCTCTGTGACTTCACTGGGATTTGGGGTGCTCAAACCAAGGGCTAATCTAGGAGCTGTCTAAAGGGACACAGAAGCAGCTCCCAGATGTGTTGACCGTAAGAGTGGGTGCCGTGCTGTTGGTCCCAGAAGGTTACAGGCGGTGAGTGAGGCAATCTCTCTCATTGCTCCAGTGCCTCCCCAACAGACGTGGGTCCAGTAACAGACATTCCCTCACCCACCTTGTTTCTTTACAGGGAGAGACACCATCCATGTGCCAATCACTGCTGATATTTCACCTGAGATTGTGGGGAGAAGAGACACCAGGTTAGAGCACTAGAGCTGAGACGAGAGGAGAAAATGTGTTTCTGGATTTCAAGGTGTTGACAGGGAATTTGCCAGCCCTTGGTGCATGGTCTGATTCCCGGTTTCTCCGAAGTTGAGCTCACTGCAGCCAATGGGAAGAGAGTCTCTGGTGCATCAACACTGGCAGGAGCTGGGCCTTGTGTGTTTATTTGTATTGCAGAAGAGCCAGGAGCTCTAACCATGGCCCGGGCTCCCATTGTGCTGGACGCTGGACAAATATAAAACAGACAGATGATCCCTGCCCCCAGGAGCCTGGGTTTCCCCTCTGTGTGTGGGTCTGTCACTCAGGAACAGGGACAGAACATTTCCTGTTTAAGTACAAAAAATAGTAAACAGCAAGTGCTTGGGGGCTCAGGGCAAAACCAACAACTGGAAGGACTTCAGACTTACCTTTGGAAACTGGGTACAGTGCCCCTTGAAACCGGGGTGCTAGGGATTGTTAATAGTAGGGGTGCTGAAAACCAGCCTCTTTGCCTGTCCACCCACCTGCCCCTGAGGTGGGGCCTGGAACAGGGTTGTTTTCCTGGGAGGGACAGACCTGGACAGAGGAAAGGGGCTGAGGCAGGGTCCACAGCTGGAGATGATGCCGGGAGCAGTGCCCTGGGGATAGGATGGTAGTTGGGGACACAGACTGCATGGGGATAGCAGCAAGCACCCTGGGTAAAATGTGGGGGGTGCTGCAGGACCCCCCGCATCCCTCGTTCCTGTGTGCTGAGAGGGGCTGGGATGTTTTATCATGCATGTCTTAGTTTCATTCAGGATGCAAAGGGCTGGTATTTTAGATCAGACAAAAACCAGGCTACACCGGAAATCTCAAGGGGAAGCCTGTTCCTGTGACATTACCCGCCCAGCCCCCAGATGAAAGAGGTTGGAAAACAGATAAGCATCTGAGAAGCATCTGGACTTTCAGCTCATTAGGCATGCTGAGCCTCTGAACCTTTAGCGGTTCCCCCATGCACCACGTTCCACCTGGATACCAGACTGCTCCCAGATGATTCTTCTGCTGGGTATGGCTTGCAGGAGCTCAGATCTGCAGAAGTGCTGTAAATGTTCTCAGCCCACCTGACCCAGTAAACAATTTCCCCTTCTGTGCTGGCTTCCGCTGAAACACGATATTCCCGCAGAGTCGGTGAGATCCATCAGGAAAATCAAGATTGCCTGCATTGCTGCAACACCTGGCTTCTGAGAGAGGGGAATTTCCCAGAGCCGGCCGGGGCCTGCCCATCTTGAGAGACAGCACTGGACATCGTGGTGACTGCTGGCGTGCCATGGGCTCTCACAGCCTTTGGTTGCGGCTCTCACAGCAGCTGCATTTTCTTGGGCTGCAAAGTCTGTTGCTGTTAATGTTGGGCCCGTGTCTACCCTAGAAGCGCTTTATTGGTATCTGAATAGCAGAATACTTACTACCCGAGTAAACACGACAAGGAGTCCTGTAGCACCGTATAGACTAGCAGGTGTATTGGAGCAGCATTTACCCAAGCAAAGTGCTCCTAGTGTGGGGCAGCCATACCAGCAAAATTCAGCCAGTGAAACATTTTTATAGTGAGACAAATTAATCATTGGAGCAATTTATGAGGAGTCGTGGAAGATTCTCTATCATGGACAATTCTTAAATCAAGATTGTTTTTTTTAAAAAAGATCTTTTTGGGAAATTCTCTGGCCTGTACTATCCAGCAGGTCACCCTAGATCAGTGGTTCCCAAACTTTTTGGCATCACGCCCCCCTTTTTGATTTTTGAAAAACCCTCACTCCCCTCTCCCCCACAAATAGCAGCAAAACTTGTTGAGCAAAAAAAAAGGAACAAAAGGAACTGAACAGGGCAGCAAAACTTGATGGGGGGGGAGGTTGGGTCGCCTCGTGTCCCCCCTGGAATTTCTTCACGCCCTCCCCAGGGGGGCCTGACCCCCAGTTTGGGAGCCCATGCCCTAGATGATCAGAATGGTCCCTTCAGGTCTTGGAATCTCTGAAAAATAACTTGGATCCCTGGACTTTGACACTGGATTAGTGATTCCAGCTCTCACACAAGGGTGAAACTGGTCCCCTTTTCAGGATTGCCTGTTAGACTGAGAGGTATTTGCCTCTGATGAGTTCCCTGTGGTAGGGGTGCCTTAGGCATGGAGTCCACATCTGGTTCTTCCTCTCCTCCCCCTCTGTCTGCGGTGCAGTCTTATCTGGAGACTCCAGAATCCCCAGGGGATGTGGGTCAGCACAACTTGGGTCCCTGTGGGAGTGGCTAACTAGGGTGTCAGATTCGGTAACATTACCTCCGGGATGCCTTTGGCTCGCTTTATGGGGAAATGAACAAAATCCAGTTCATAGCAAGAGAGGACACTGGAGCCGAAATGGAGGTGGCACCTGCTTTTGTGCTTGCCTCTGGGTCAGGTGGGCAACAGGGGACTCAGCCCTGCGGCCAGAGCGCACATGCATGAAGGCTGCCTGCCTGCGCGCTGACTTTACTATGCAGGGTAAAAGAGAGCATGAGTCAGAAGATTTGCAATAACAGACAGACATGGTTTAAACTGGGGCCAGTCATGCTGAGCAGGTTTGGCTGGGCCCACAGCCTTTCATGTGCTGGAGAAACCACTCCTCTTTGAACTGCAGACATGCAGCGGTAATGAGTTTTGTAACCAATTCCCTTCTCTTTTTATAGCACAAGGGAAGGAGGCAAATAGCATCTAACCTTGTTTTAGCAAGAATTGGAGATAATCACATTTGGCGTGTAACCTGATACCTTCTCAAGACAGCGCATAGTCGCCGACCAAACCGTTCTGGAAAGGATTTGCTTGTCTTTATTCTGGCATTTGATGGACAGCGTGAAACCCATCATGATAGTGAGTAGAGCCGCTTTGGAATGCAGGTGCATGGGGAACATAGGCGCATAAGAATTGCCAAATTGTCTCCGACCCAAGGTCTATTTAGCTGGATATCCAAGAGGATACTTCAGAGGAAGATGCAAGAGCCCTGAAGTAGCAGATGAGAGCTTATCTGACCTCTCCATTCGAGGTCATCCTCTCTCTGATCATTAGAAATGGGCTTAAGTCCTGAAGCACAAGGTGAAAGACCCACCCCAGAGCCTGGCAGCTGAGACACGCCGCCATCCCAGATCAGCTAGCCAGAGCAATCTGCCACTCATGAGGAAGGTTACTGCAAGTTCCACCATCTCTAGAATGCGTGGCCAACTGTGACCAGACATTGTCATCACCAACATGGTCCATAAGAAGATCATCATGGTGGAAATTCATTTGGTTAGGGTTGGTCCTACTGTGAGCAAGGAGGGGGTTGGACTGGATGACCTACTGAGGTCTCTTCCAACCCCCCTAATCTATATTCTATGATATCTCTGTGCCCTTTGAGGACAGGGCTTCCGCCTTGCACAATGCTTGATCTCAAAAGCTGAAGAGATACAGCTCACTGGCCAACACCTTGAGGGCTAGAGTGGCGAGGTTCAAGCTCACATATTGCTCTTTGGCACCCTGGACACATGGGCTGTGTCTAGACTGCATGTCTTTTCTGTAAAAGGGATGCAAATTAGACACATCGCAATTGCAAATGAAGCGGGGATTTAAATCCCCCCGCTTCATTTGCATAAACATGGCTGCCACTTTTTTCCGGCTCGGAGCTTTGCCGGAAAAAAGCGCCAGTCTAGATGGGGTTCTTTCGGAAAATAAAGCCTTTTCCGAAAGATCCCTTATTCCTCTTAAAATAAGGAATAAGGGATCTTTCGAAAAAGGCTTTATTTTCTGAAAGATCCGCGTCTAGACTGGCGCTTTTTTCCGGCAAAGCTCTGAGCTGGAAAAAAGCGGCAGCCATGTTTATGCAAATGAAGCGGGGGGGGGGGGGTTAAATTCCCGCTTCATTTGCAATTGCGATGTGTCTAATTTGCATCCCTGTTACGGAAAAGACATGCAGTCTAGACACAGCCCTGGAGCCCAGTAATGAGTGAGTGTTGAGGATGTGGAAGAGGTAAACGTTACGCTCAGCTGATGTGGCAACTCACGGTGTGGGATGCCATCAGGTGGCCAAGTGACATTTACCCTAGGGCACATCACTGGCCATCAGCAATACCAGGAAGGGTGAGCTGGAGCGCCGATAGGAGGTATAGTCAGGAAAGTAACTCAGATACTTTCCTGAGGGACTGTATTTCTCACAGGCAACTTACCCTATGTTCTCAATTACTGAGGGCGAGGTTTCACACATTGACATGTCTGCTTTCTGCAACCAAATCTCTACCCAGCTTTTCATGAGGAATGTACCTGAATACTTGGATGCTATTAGCTAAAACTCTATTGTTAAATTCAGTCATTTAAATGGGAGTTATTTCTGATTATGTACTACATGCACCTTATGATTTTTAAAAGAAACGTTGTATTTGTGAAAACAATGTGGAGTCCTTAAAGACTAACAAACCACTTTGTCAGATGTTGTCAGATACAGACTAATACTGTTCCCTCTCTGAGGTTTGTATTTGTGGACACTCTCAGCACTGTATCAGAAGTAAACTGTATCCTGTGTAGCATGTAACTTTTTAACGTTAGCTTTAATAAACGTTTTAAATCTCTTTTAGGATTTTTGCTGTCATTAAGTCTAATATTCTTGATCCCTATTCTTCTTTAATCGCTTTTTCAATCTTGCTAAATTCTTCACTGCTACTCCCTTCAATGACTGAGTTCCAGTCCGGTTACATGTTTTCTTTTCTCACTTTTAATTTCATTGCCTCTCCCCTTGTTCTTGTGTTACAACAGGGAGCAGGGATATTGCTGAGCCAGACTCCAGTCCTGGTATATCCCCAGCCCTGTTATCTCTCTCCTCTTGAAATACCAACCCCCGTCTTTTCAGTCTGTCCTCACAGGAGAGTTAGTCTCGGCTCTTGACCGTTCTCAACCCCATTCTCTGATCACGCTCCAGTTCTGCAATGACCCTTTTGAGATGGGGTGTCCTGTGCTGCTCCAGCATGCAGCTACGGGGGGCCACTTTGCAATCCAGGCATTGCTCTGCTCTCTGTTGTGTTCCATTCCATTCCCTGGGCACCCTAATGTCTCCTGGACCATAGCTGCACATTGAGCAGAAACTGTTAATTGAGCCCTGTGCTCGTAGTCAATTTGTTAATCCAGATACCTGCTCAGTGGGAAGCTGCAGGTGAAAAAGCAAAGGGGGATGCCTAGGGAGTGGAGGGGAACGATCCAGAGAATATGATTAGCACCTTTATATAACGCACCTGGGCAGAGGGGTGGCATCACTTAGAACATAAGAACGGCCGTACTGGGTCAGACCAAAGGTCCATCTAGCCCAGTATCCTGTCTGCCCACAGTGGCCAGCACCAGGTGCCCCAGAGAGGGTGGACCGAAGACAATGATCAAGCGATTTGTCTCCTGCCATCCCTCTCCAGCCTCTGACAAACAGAGGCCAAGGACACCATTTCTATCTCTGGCTAATAGCCTTTTATGGACCTAACCTCCATGAAATTATCTAGCTTCTCTTTAAATTCTGTTATAGTCCTAGCCTTCACAGCCTCCTCTGGCAAGGAGTTCCACAGGTTGACTACACGCTGTGTGAAGAAGAACTTGTTTCACAGCAGCCCTGAGGTCCCAGGTGTGGTTCTTGCTCACATGACTATTATTAATTTACAATATTTTTACCCCACCTCTCTATTTACAATATTCCATGCGGCGTGCACAATTTTAAAAAACACAATATAAATACATATACAAAATTAAATACAAGCACGAGTAGCCCTTGCCCACCTGGACAGCCTGGCCTGGATTTCTGAAGGCAGGACTGCTCGTGACCCTGTGAGCATGGGACTGGAATTCCCTCTCTTCGGACTGGGCTGGGAGTGGCAACCGCCCCCCCCCCCCCCCCCCCCGCTGGGTCCCTCCAGGCATAGTTACACACAAACAAGGAGGAGAGTTTGAGCCAATAGTTTATTCAGTATATTCAGAAATGAGGCACCAGCTGGCCAGAGTCCTGCCACCCCCCAACATGATGTTAGCAGGTGCAGGAGTAAAATCAGCGAACGGGAGACGATTCAAGAGGAAGCCGCTCTCGGCTTGTCACATCCCGGGGGAAGGGTGGGGACCATCCCACCACGTCGGAAGACACGTTGGATGCCAGTGTCTGGAGCCCGCTGCCTGTGGTAAGGGTGGGGTGGGTGCCTGGCACGCACAGCACTATGGTCCTTTGCTGGGTACCTCCCCCACCTGAACCTTCCCGGGCGGGCGGCAGGAGGAGCTGCATTTGTGGCAGTCAAAATTAGAGATTCCCTGCCAGAGCCAGAGGCCCTGGGCCAGCTCCTCCCCTGGTGTAAATGGACACAGTTGCACCCGTGAATGTCAGCAGAGAGCCTGGGGGAGCAGCTTGTGGGCACGGAGCCAGGCCGTTGGGCGTGCATGGGGCGTTAGCCGGGCAGAGGCTCTCCTTTGGCACGGAGCTGAAACGGATGGGCAAGGAGCCGCTATACCGATCCCCTGACTGTTAACCATGTCAGGCCAGCTGACTCCTTTGGGATCTGCTCGTGGAATACTGGACCCATTCCCCAGGACCGTTCCCCGGAGCCAGTGCTGCGTATGCTGAAAGCTGTCCCCTCCCACCCACCTGCCACCCACCTTCCTATTAACATGACCCCTCAGGCTCCAACCGGAGCAGCGTTCTCCCGTCCCTGGGATCTATTAACTCCAAGCCCCAGAACTAGGTTGCCAGGTGCCCGGTTTTGAACTGGACAGTCCAGTATTTGAGCTTTCTGTCCGGGAAACAAATGGAGACAATAGAAATGAGAAAACAGAAATGTCCGGTATTTTCTGAGTAAGATGGAATGTCGATTGTGATGTCATGTCAAGTGTGTCTGGTATTTTTGTTGAAACCACCTGGCAACCCTACCCAGAACCCTGGCCCCACACTGCAACTGCTGCCGGAGGGCAAATTTCAGGACTCCTTCCCTTTGCAGCTAAGGGCGAGCCCCGGCACTGGGTGTCCATGGAAGGAACCTCTGTGCTGTGGCATCTGGTTTTGGTGGAATTGCTTTGGAAGCAGGCCTGGCTAGCTTAGATCTAGCAGCACCAGGGAGGTAGAGGGCTGTGAAAGAGACGTTCCCGCCAGCTCAGGTTAATAGCAAGCTCAGTGAACTTGTCTGTTCCACAGAGTAATTAGAGAACTGCTGTTACCAGGGCGGAGCAGAGCTACTGATGCTGTTAGCACAAGAAACACATCAGTGCCTTGCCCTCTGGCCCCAGGGCAAGCTGTCTCCGTGCCGGCAGGATCCCATGCGCTGTGACAGGGCTGCACTGAGCCTAATGCGACTTCCGGCGGATGCTCTTCTTCAGATCCCTCCGTTTCATCAGCGGGGAACGAGTGAATCGGCGTTCCAAGCAGTAGCCCCCTGGACTGGGGTGAATTCTCATCATGCCATTGCTTGCCTGGTTCTCGTATGATGCTTTTCACCAGCCGATCTCACAAGCAGGTCACAATCATCATCACATTTATCCTCCCAAGCCCCTGGGGAGGGTGGGCAGGAGGGGAACTGAGGCACAGTGGGGCTGAGTATCTTGCCCAAGGCTGAACAAGAAAGTGTGTAGCAGAGAAGAAGCCCTAGTCTGTGAAGCCCTAGTGGCTTGGCCCTCCAGGGGATTATGACAGCACGCAGCAGCTGAGGGGCCACCCCATTGATTTGAAGGCCGGCAGAGACTATTCCGATCAGGCGATTGAAGTTTGAAACAGAATGGCTAAAGCTGTGTGAAGATTTCCAGAGTTCTGCAAACCACAACAGACATTCCTTCCTCTCTCTCCTAAGGAACTTGACTTGCTCTCTGAGCTGAATGGCTGCATTTGGCTCTGGAGCAGGGGTGGGGAACCTAAGGCGTGGGAGCCAGATGCAGCCCCCAGCTTGCCTGGATCCAGCCCCAGAGGCCCTGGGCTCCTCCCCAGCATTGGGGAGCCCATGTTAGCACTCCAGCCCCCTGGCATCCTTCCGTGGGGCTGGAGCACACAAAATCTACTAGCCAGGGCCTCCCCTAGGGTCTGGTGTGGGAGGGAGATATGGGGAGTGTCTGTCTCCTTCTCTAGGGCCGCGTCAGTGAGGGATTTGTTTTTGTTTCTCACTTGTGTGTGGTCCCCAAATGATGTTTCTGTGGGTCAGTGACCCCCGACCAAAAATGGTTCCCTCCCCCGCTCTCGAGGGCAGAGCTAGACTCTGCCTTTCCCATGTTGTGGTGCCATTTGGTCTCTGCTGGGCATTAACCCACATAAGAACGGCCAGACTGGGTCAGATCAAAGGCCCATCTCGCCCAGTGTCCTGCCTTCCAACTGTGGCCACTGCCAGGTGCCCCAGAGGGAGTGAACAGAGCAGGAAATCATCAAATGATCCCCTCCGTCACCCATTCCCAGCCTCTGACAAACAGAGACAAGGGGCACCATTCCTACCTGCCCTGCCTGGTAGCTATTGATGGATCTCTCCTCTGTGAATTTCTCTAGCTTGTTTTTTAACCCTATTAAAGTCCTGGTCTTCACAACATCCTCTGGCAAGGAGTTCCACAGGATGACAAACATCCAGGACTGTTACAATGAAACCTGACCAAAGCCAGAGGTGTCGGTGTGCGGACGTGTCCTTACCTGGGAAAAGGAGGGTCTGCATGCAGATATGAGATTACTCCATGCTATGCTTTGAGGCTAACCAGAGATACAATCCAGTTGGGGCTGCTAAGTCTTCTAAGCTCCCTTTGACTTCAGTAGAGGCAACAGGAGCTCTGTAGCTTTGAAAATCAAGACATTTATTAGGTGCCAAATACAAACTACGTGTCTTTGTAAATAGCTCGTCCGTAGAATCCAATCCAAAGACCAATTGCACAGTTTGACTTGGAGTTGGGACATTGTATTTACATGCTTTTTTAAACTAACCAGGCCTCATTGAAAAAAATGACAACTACTGTATTAAATAAAAATATTCCAAAACGGTTCCCACTTTGTGTCGGTAAATTTCCTCGGGGTACATAATACTTATTGATGATGGGAGCTTTGTGAGCTTGAGTGAAACAAAGCGTCTCTTGGACAGTTGTTCTTGATCAGCCTGTGTGGAATGTCTGAGATTTCTGCTGAGCTGGAATCCATGTTGACAGACAAGCGCTCCAAAAGGAGATAAACATACAGATTGAATTTCTTAGAGACCAACTCTAAAACTGAACAGAGAAATGCTATTTCTGATGCTCAGTTGCTCTTTGACTTGGCTACTTAGGTAGAAATAAATAGCACCCGAGGCCTCCATCAGAATGTGGTATGTAAGCAGCATTTCGCAATGCCCTTTAGAGTAGCGTCGCACATCAACGCTCATTTCCTTAAGAGACGTACCTCATGCACGTCCCCATCTGAGTCCTGCCATTCCCAGCTGTGGATCATGCATGTTTATCGTTCTGGATGTGTCCTCTGAGGTCCAATGCATGGGTGGCTAGAAAGAAATGATTTGGTTTGCCCTTGCAGTACTGTCTCCTTCAGATCCAATGGACATGTCCTGGCACTCTGGATCTTCTAGATCTGAAGTGTTGTATGTAGCCTGCTTAGCCAGACAGAGGGTTGTAGCCGTGCGGCTATGGAAAACGGTCCCGTCCCTGGCTAACATTGCCTGTTTCCCCGGTTAACACGGCTGAAATCCTTTCGGGTTCTGCTCTGTCAGACCCGTCCCGCGACTCTTACTCACACGAGTGTTCGAATCCATGCGACTGCTCCTGGGAGTGAGAGTCGCCTGCCTGAGGAAGGGTTCACACGTTCTAGCGAAATCCCGTTGTTAGCATCAGAGCAGCGTGTGTGTGGAAGGGGTCTAAAAAGGTCATCAAGGGCAGCCAAGGACACCTAGCCCATCCCAGGCCCCACCTGTTCGCCTCAGCAGCAGGGTTCTGCTCTCCTCACACAGAGAGTGACGGTCGCTTGCCCAGTGAGGACCAGTCTGGGGGTGAAGATGGGGAGAGGAGAAGTCCGAGCAGGGGAACCAGGAGGCATGTCCGAGAGCAGGATTGGGCGCTAGCAATCTCATGGCAAATCCAGCCAGGCCCAAGAGGCGTTGCATGCCGCCGGCGAGCGCTGCGGCCTTCAGCGGTTAAAGAAGAACGACTTGATGCTCTGGAAGAAGCGCGACTTCTGTCTCTGCCGCTGCTTCTTCCGGATGACCGGGATCCAGACGAAGCCGCACACCAGGAGCATCAGCCCCAGGGAGAGGAAAGCTGGGCCGCACATTTTGTAAACCATCTTGTTGGTCTCTAGGAAGCAGGACAGGCTGGTGACCACCACCCCGAAGAGGAAGATGGCGCCTCCGACGGACACCACCACAATGGGCTTGTGGTAGATCTCCCACTTGCTCCTGGGCGCGCTGGTCCAGACGGACTCGCTCCTGGAGCTGATGCACAGCGTGCTGGCCGTGTGGCTAGTGAGCAAATCCTTGGATTCAGGGGACTTTTCGCTCCTGTCCAGGCTCTTGGGGTGGGTTTCCATGGCGCTGGAGAGGAACAGAAGAGGAAAACAGAGGGAGTTAGTGCAGCGGGGGCTGAACTTCACTTGCAGGGTCATGTTGTTGGGGGACGGGCGCTTACTGATTAGCTAGGGCCCGTGGCCCCTCCAGAGCCAGAGCAGAGCAACACTCCCGGGCTACAACTGAGAGAGGAGGGTATAGCTGCTGTGGGAACAGCGCTGCTGCAGATGTGCCAGCTGGCTGGGCATCGAGCAGGTCCATGGGAACCCCCCGCTCTGTGCCCAGTGCATGGGGCCGGCACAGCCTGGGCTCTGGGGCTCACAAGAACCCAGCTCCTATTGCAGCATCTCTGCGAATTGGCCAGCTCTCCAGAGGGGCCAGCACCCACCTGCTCCCATGTTCCTAGGGCAAGGCTAAGAGCAGGTCCCAGGCCCACCTGAGAGCAGCCAGCAGAGCTGACCTGGCCCTGGGCCGGTGCGTGCTGCACTCTGAGAGCAGGCAGGAAGGAGCAGCGCATGGGAAGGCCCAGTGGTCTCCTATGTTTCCCCCTGGGCTCCTCTGCTTACACCAGAGGGACAGGAGATCCTGCCCTTGCGATACAGGGACCCAAACTGTGTCCTCAGGGAAAGTGTCATTGTCCCCATTTACAGCACAGGGAAACTGAGGCACAGAGCAGGGAGATGACAGCAACCCACAGTGCGAGCTGGAAACCTGGCGCACATGCCAGCCCGCCCCGTCCGGTGCCCCTGGCCAGCGTAGGCATGTCAGTCGCCGCAGTGCCGTCAGGGGGCCAGTCACACCCGCAAAGTGGAGCTCTGCAGGGTCGGGCCCTGGCTTTGTAGCACAGCCCGGTCGTGGGCCCGGGAGGGGTTTGTGTTCCGGAGCAGTCAGCTTTGGAATAGCCAGTCCGCATTCGACACACGCAGGACGAGTGGCCTCATCTCCGTGGCAGCATAAACGGGCACCTCTCGCGTGCGGTTGGGTGGGGAGACCTGGAAACCAGACTTGCAAGTGCCCAGGCTGGATTCGGAGCCTGGAGAGTCATTCCGGGCAGGCGCGAGTGTGATCGGAAGCAGGGCCCGACCTCCGAAAACGTCCCCTTGCGAGGAACCAGGGAGCGAGCTTGTGAGTGGTAGCTAATGCGGAGGTCAGGTCACTAATTCTCTAGCACTTGGCCTCTGGTAGGGACGGCCCTGCCCCCCCCCCCCCAGCTTTAGGAGCTGTCACGTGGCTGTGCCGGTCTGTCCCCTCAGCACAGAATCGCAGCGCCAGGGGCCGGGACTGGATCTGGCCAGTCCCTCTTCTCTTGGTGCCAGAGGTGACGTGACCCCACGCTGGGGAATGAAAGGTCCAGAGGACCCCCCCGTCCCAGCCCAGTCAGCAGGTACCGCCGGGAGGTGGCTGTTCATGGAGGGACTGACCATGCCGAGCCTGACCAGGAACGAAGCATCTGTGTGAAGGGCCGACAAGTGCAACTGATTGTGGAGGGAAGGGAGGCTGTAAAAGGCGAACTCATCCCAGACGGTCCCGGCACGTGGGCATGTGAGTCGGAGACAAGGGAACCGGCGACATGAACTGTCTCTGCGGGTAACCCAACAGCGGCCACAGCCGTGCCCCTGGAGCAGGTGCCAGGACACCTCCTTTAGGGCATGATCCTGCAGCCCAGCCCCGGGCAAAGCTCTCGCTGAGTGAGGGGCCCTTGGCCTGGCCAAAGCCCGCAGAGTGGAGCCCTTCCAAACCAGTTCAGCACAACCGTCCCCACCCCCTGCTACTTCCTGTGCGGACGAGGTCCGTGGGATGGGGTGGGCGTGGGACGCTGGCCCTGGGCAGGCTAGCCAGACTCCACGCCTCTGGCTGCAGATGCAGAAACGAGAACCATCCCGTCCGAGGGGCCCCGGGGGCTGTTCGGTGGAAGAAGGGGCCGGACTCTATCGAGACGCGGCGGGTGGAACTGACAGCGGGGCCTGGCCCTGCCGCTGGATCCTGGGACAGCAGGTTTGGCATCCACTAGAGTCAGTTAGAGGGTTCCAGGGACTCGCCCAGTGTCACCTGCCCAGCAAGCATCGGACTGGGGCCACTTGAAAGTCCCTTTTCGGTGCTTTACTCTGCTCTCCAGTGACAAGAAACTTGTCAGCTCCCCAGTCCTGGACTCTGATCCTTAGTTCTAACACGCACCCCCTCCCATCTACAGACCCCCACAAACCCAGCCCGCACCCCCTCCCATCTACAGACCCCCCTGCAATCCCAGACTGCACCACCCTTCCATCCACAGTCCCCCGCAATCCCAGCTCACACCCCCCTCCCATCCACAGTCCCCCGCAATCCCAGCCCGCACCCTCTCCCATCCAGTCCCCCACAAACCCAGCCCGCAGCCCCCTCTTATCCACGGTGCTCCTTAGTCCCTGTAGTGAGAGATTCCTACTTACGTGGCCAGCAGCTCAGGCCGTCTCCCCCGCCTGGCACATGGACACGTTTGCACTAAGTGGGCGTCACAGTCTCCCAGCTCCGACTACTCTCCCCCTCCCCCGCTAATAACCGAGGGAGCAGACTTCAGCGCCGATGAGCTCACCAGCTATGAGCCAATGGTTTAACTCTTCCCTTCCCTGCCTCCAGTGCCCAGGAGCATGGGCTGGGCTCCGGTGCAGCCCCTGATGGTTTGGTGCAATGCCAGGACAGCAGAACTCCTGGGCTCAGGGGCTGACTTGGTGTCTGAGATCTTCAGCAAGACTGAGCCTCCGGTTCCCATCTCTGGAACGGGGACACTTCTACCCCTGCCCCGCACAGGGAGGAGCTGCAGCTAACGTCCGCAAAGGGTCTGGAGCGCTGGGACTGGCACGCACCATGGATTAGACACAACAGGAGCCACCAGCAGTTCATTCTTACGCCTGCACTGCCCCAGGGCCGGGGGTGACTCAGCTGCTCTGCCTGTTTCCTTCATGGACCCAGAGCCAGGAACAAGACAGCTCAGTGTGAATCCAGAGAGACGCCCTTCATTTAAGTGGAGTGAATCCAGATCTGCATTGTAGGCAGTGTGATCAGGATCTGCCCTGTGGCTCCAGAATCCTTGTTTTGGTTGTCCTCGCTCACTCGTCCGTGTGTGGTTGTCAGGTTGGCACCATTAGCAACGTGTGTCCAGCCACAGCCTGCACTGGGATGCCGTGTGCACTAGTTTTATCTCCTTCCCCATGCGACATGACTATTCCTCTTCCCCAGCCAAAGGTCCACTCCCTAAAGGAATCCTAAGTCCTGGATCTCAGTGGCCTCCTGTGGCAGTGAGTTCCACAGGCTAATGGGCAAGAAAGCATTTCCTTTGGTCTGTGTGGAACTCACCCCTTTCACGTCCATGGGCTGTCCCTGAGTTCTTATTGAACCTACAGTCAGACCTCCGTCCCTATTGCTTCCCCTGGCACAAGGCACCAGGGCACCCCATGGAAATGGATCTGCGGGGAGCTTACGCAGAAGGGAGGCGGAATTTCAGGGTGGAATCGTGGCCTCCCTGGTGTTGATACCAAGCTCCCCTGGATTCAGCAGGCCCGAGGACCGTTCCTGCCGGTGGGTGTGCTCTGCTCCTCCTGTCTCCCCCAGGATCTCGCACAGAGCACCTGGAGTTCTGGTGACTGGCGGACGTTCTCACCAAGACCGGAGGCCCAGAGCAGAAGCAGGCGGCCTGGCTCAGGCGGGGCCGGGGCTGTGAATACTGACTCCTCACTGCTAAGGGGATGTGTGATCACTAGTGTGGTGGTAGCGTCCAAAGGCCCGACTGGGATTGGGGCCCCACTGTGCCAGGCGCTGCGCAGGCTGTGGTGAGAGACAGTCCCTGCCCCGAGGCGCTCCCAGTCTGGGGAGCAAGAACCACAGTGAGCAGCTGACCGAGGCATCCCAGGCGGACTGTACTGACCTAGGGCCTGGGCCACGTGCGGCTCCATTGGCTGCAATGGGGAGTCGCAGACCAGGCCCTGGAACACGACTGCAGAGCTGCCCCAGCCTCTGCGGGGTCCCGCTGGCACCTGGGAGTCACAAAGGCGGCCCAGGCTCTTCATGCCCCAGCCCAGGTCTGTCCCTTTGGCCAGGGTTTGCTGATTGTCCCTGTGCCCTGGCGCCTGGCTCCAGCCCAGGCCTGGCCGGCTCAGGGCGAGGCTGGGGATGCTGGGCAGAGCTGGTCTGAGCCGGAGCATGGAGCCGGCCTGTGGTTATTCCTGTATCCGCCTCGTGCCGGGCGGCTCTGTCCCTCCATCGGGGCTGGGGCAGCGCAGGGGCTAGCAAGCCCGTTACCGCCCCACCGGACAGAGCTGGGGTTCAGCTCAGGCAGCAGAGGCGAGGCACAGAGGTCACAGGTCCGATCTCTGCTGCTGTCGCCCGTCCAGGGACGCCGTGGTCCCTCAGCCCCCAGGCAGGGCTCCCCCAGAGCGCTGAGCTCCCCAGGGTCCTTTCCCCCCTGCCTCTCGGGCTCTCCCCACAGCAGCTGGGGGCTCTGCTCCCTGTGTGCGTCACCGCATGTCCGGCTTGGCTGCACTGGCGCGATGGCCTGGGTGGGGCTCCCTGCCCCAGCCAAACCGAGCCCTTCACAGCTGCCTCTCCTGGCGGTTGGGGGAGCGGAAGGGTCCCGCCTTGCTGAGATCCAGGCATCGGCCCCCCGAGCTCGGGCCCTGATTCCCCTCTCACCGACGTCATGCTGACTCCAACCCCCGGTCAGTGTGAGGGGAACCCGGCCTCGCCCCTGGCTGGAAGGCAGAGCTGGAAGAGTTGTAGTTTCTGTCTGGGAAGCAGGGGAGAAGGAGCTAGGGAGGGGGCTGGGATTGTAGGGTTCAGCCACCCCCCATCTCAAGGGGGGGCACTGAGGCCTCTTAGCCCCAGTTCCTGTAACCAGATGACATCTGTGCTGGGCTGTATCCTAGAGAAGCAGTAAACTCCCCCTGTTCTACTGGCTGGGTGAGTCTGTTCGTGCCATTTCGGGGGTGCAGGAGACGGGAAACCCCCAACGCGCCGTCACACACGGGCCATTGCTTCTGGAGTGCCACAAGGCCGGGGTGGACGCAGGGATCCCGAGGGAGGGTTTCTGGCCTGGGCTCTGCCCGCCCGCAGCCCTGGCTCTTGGGTGTGCCCAGGGGCACGAGGGGAGTGGAGCTCAGTGCCCCAGGGCTGCAACTGGCCAAAGGGCCCATGGAATTTGGGGGGAAGGGTTTGGTGTCAGGCAAAATGTCCCGAAGTTGGGAAGTCCCTAAAGTGGGAGTCAGCCCCCCAGCCTGGAGATCCGTCTCCCTCTGCGGCCAGCCTGGGGGCAGGCCAGTGGGGAGCAGCTGCCCTGTGGCGGAGGAGGATGGCTCAACACCGCACCCGGCACCCGGCCAGGGAGAGCTCCCTGGGGCTGCGTCTTCACACGGCTTCCTCCGCTGGAGCCGGGCTGCCATCTTGTGGGCAGAGAGCGTTATTGCTTTTATTATAGGGTGGGGGGCAGAGGGGCCGAGCGACAGTAGGGCCCGTTGTCAGGGGCAGATGAGGATTTTGCGGGGCCCTGGGCAGCACAATTTCGCGGGGCCCCCCCTGTGACATGGCCGCCCCGCTCGCCCCGCTCGCCCTGCCCTACATCTGCCCCTGCCCATTGTGCTGGGTGCTGTACACACAACCCCAGTGCCAAGCCCCCTGCTGGGGCGCACCGGGCGCTTGCGGATTTGGGGCACAGCTTTGCGACAACCTCCCAGGGACTCTCGTCAGTTCATCATCAGCCAGTGGGGGTTTAGTGCAGGGCCTGGCTGGGGCAGGCAGGAGTCCCAGAGAGGGACATTATTAATGTCCTGTGATTCCAGCTGGAAGAATCACCAGCCATAAAGAAAAGTGAATGAGACACCATAGATACACCCCCGCCCTCCGCCCCTCCCCCACATAGCCATGAACACTGGCGCCCAGGAAGACCACGCGCACAGGCACATGGAAATACACCCCCCCCCCCCCCCACTCACATCTAGCTGCTATGTCAGTTGAATGAACGGTCTCTGTCAGGTCACAGTGAGCTGTGTCGAGGTGTTAAACAGTCGCCGTTAGTGAGATTTCGAGATGGGGAGGCTCTCTGGACACACGAAGCACGAGGCTAGTGACCACAAACACACTCACGAGTCGCTGGAGGCTTCGTAAGCAAGTGCTGAGAGTGGCGGTTGTACTAGAAAGAGGGCCTGAGACGTAAGGCCTGGTGCAAGGCCGAGGACAGACGTAAAGGGTCGAGGAGGAGTTCTTCAGCAAACAGACAGACAGACAGACAGGCACATTTCTAAACTATCTGATCAGATATTCCTATCCTGCTTCTACCTCCCCTGACGCGTCTGCTAGCACACACTGATTACCTATGGAATAACCACAGCCAATGAGAACACAGGGCTCAGTGAATGGTAAAACGAACCAACCGTCTACAAGGATCACGCCCAAACTAACACACACACACAACCGCACACGTGGCCATACTACTGTGTATACAGACACATGCACACACAACCCAATGTCTACAAACCAACGTTGTAGCCAGGACACGCGGGCAGTAGAGATTGGGACCGCCTCTGCCCACCCCCTCCAGCCGGCCTTGCTTAAGAAAGGGAAAGAGAGTAAGACAGACGACAGCTTCCTGCCGCTGTATAAACCCATGGGATGCCCACACCTTGAGTGCTGCGCACAGGTGTGCTCGCCTCTTCTCACAAGAGATCTTGACACTGGAAAAGGGTTCAGAAAAGGGCAGGGCCGGCTCTAGGTTTTTGCTCCCCGAAGCAAAACATTTTTTAGCCATCCTCTCCCCTCCCTCCACCCCCAAAAAACAACAACACCGGGGAAAAAATTCTGTTGAAGGGGGGAAAAAAATGGGTAGGGGGGAGACCAGAGGCTCCCAGCGTCAATCGCGGCCCCGCCTCCCAGCTGGGAGCCTCTGGCTGCCTGCAGAAGCCGAGTGGGGGGGGGAGAGTGACTCCCAGCCAGCCCCACAGCCTGTGACCTCCCCCTTGCCAGCCCCACCTACCGCCCCCCTTCCTCCTGGCCAGCCCCGCCCCCCTCCCAGCCGGTCATGCCAATTTTCTTCCACTATTTGATCTGAGGAAGTGGGTCTGGCCCACGAAAGCTCATCATCTAATAAACCATCGTGTTAGTCTTTACAGTGCTGCACAGTCCTGTCTTTTGTTTCGGTTTCAGTGGACTGAGAGTGCCAAGGGACGGGGGAGCAGGCAGGCCCAGCCCGTTCAGAGAGCAGTTAGAAGGTGCAAAAGAGGTGGGGAAGGTAGCCTGGGGATTACCCTGATGGAGTAGGACCTGGCAGACCTAGCTTCAAAGCCCAGCTTTGCTCACTGTGGTGAGTCATTCGACCCAGGCCTCTGCTCTCCATCTCCTTCATAGAGAAAAGTGAGGGGTCTCCTTCCAGCTGTGTCGGGCCCAGGAACAAGGCGCAGCGCGGGGACCGAAGGGGGACGAGGTGCTGAACAGAGATGTCATTAAAGCAAAGGGGCGTCGGACTGTTGACTGGCCTTAGTTTAAGGGGAGGTAAAAAGCCTCCTTAGCGTCTAATGTGCTTGTCCCAGGGGTGAGCCGTGAGGGCTTGTCTGCACACAGATCTCCGCCGTGCTTTGGCTGTCCTGGCACGGCCCTCGCACAGAGGCAGCTACAGGCAGAGATGTCCTTGAACGTGGCCGGCTCTTCCTGCAGGCCGGGGCTCAACTGCATAACAGAGCCAGACAGAAATCCCTCCCTCAGTGCCGTTAAACTGATAGAAAGGTGGGAGGCCAAGGGGGAGCCAGGCCCCCAAACTAGACCATGGGCCTCGCTGGCCCGCTTGGTGGCACTGTTGCTCTATGAGGATGCTGGTGAAATTCCACCAGAGCGAGGGCTGGCGTGCAGTGTAACCGTGCCTGGTCTCACGCTGGCGCACCCCAGGGGCTAAGGCTCACCCAGCCCCAGGCTGAGTGCAAAGGGCAACGCTCCCCAGCAAGGCGGCACAGAACTGCCAGAGCGGAGAAATGTCCTGGATCCCTTCGTAAATGTCTGCTGATGCAGCCCCGTGGGGTCGCTATCTCTGCATGGATGCCTTGCGGTGCCTTGTCCATCACTTTGCACTGACTTGATCCCCTGCTGAGGCAGATCCCAAGCGGCACCGGCAGCCAGTTCCCTGGGAGACCGGCTCAGGCAGCGGGGCACTTCACACGCCCCCCAACAGAGGGAGGGGCCCCGCGCAGCCAGCACCCTCCTCCCTGCTGGACAGTGCAGGGCTGCCTGCTCCCTGGCTGGCACGGGATGCAGTCTTCTGCCTTGAGATCACCTGGACAACAGCCCTGATGCTCTTGCAAGGCTCAGGAACTGCTTTCCTACTCAACATGACGCCTCGGGGATCAGAATCCAGGTCCCCAGCTCCCCATGGAAGGCCCGTCTCAGGGGTGGGCCCTATGGCACCGGCAGGCATGGAGCCTCGTGCTAGCATCCTCCAGCAAAGATCTCCTGGTCCAGGAGGGACTCGAGCCATTGTTTCTGCCTTTGTGGCTCCTGCAGCTGGTGGAGCTCTGGGACTGGAGCTGCTCCACATTGTTCAGCTGAAGCATTTTCCCAACCTTGACGGTGGCATCGTTGAAATCCGAATTTCTAGCAGGGAAGTACGGCTTTTGGGGAGCTCTCAAAACAGTCTATCAGGAAAATCAACCCCCAAGCTTTGTTTTGGCTTTAAAAGTTATATTTTGGTTTTTGAAAACTGAAAAATATAGAACTTTCTTTTCACTTGTCCCCCCTCCTCTTTGGATTCTTTTCTTGCGGGAGAGAAGAAAATAGCACCTGGCAGCAGGGAAAACCCAAATCTCCTCCAACCCCAAACCAGGAACGACTGTGAACCATTTCAACTCGCAACTCAGTGAAAATTCCTGTGGAACATCCAACCTGTCAGCCGGAAAAATGTCAAAGGATAATTTTTCCTAAGGACTAGTCTGTGGGAAATGTTTTGGGTTTCTGGCTGCTTGTGTCAGTAACGTATCATTAGCATGGTGATAGCCGAGGGAGAGAGAGGGAGGCTGGTCAGACTTCATCCATGCAGACAGTCTGTGCTGCGTCTCCGAGAAATAAATGACTTGAGATCCAGAAGTCGGGCTGAGAAATGTGCAGATCTGAATCTGAAGCCAGCAACCATGGGCCTTGCTGCTCGTTTAGTGACTTCCTCTGCAGTCCCGCCTGACCTGAGAACTGGGACAAGGAGCCAATGAGGAATGGGGTTGAACCAGAGAGTCCCCGAGCAGCTCTGGCCAGGTCACCGCTCTGCCGCGGGATGCTGGGGGACGTGCCAAGGGAGCTGCAGCTGGTCCCCCAGCATCCCGTGGCAGAGCGGTGAGCGGTGACCTGGCCAGGGCTGTGCAAGGGGCAGGGGACAGGGCCTGGTGGTAGAGTCCTGGCAGGGGCAGCCGGGGCCCTGTCAACCCTTGGAGTGAGCATGTGGCATCCACGCCAGCTGGGAGTGGTCGTAGCCCGGCGCCACCCCCCACTACTGCCAGCCGGGGCGGCTCCATGGGTCTATGAGATGTCAGCGCGGTAGGAGGCAGAGAGCCTGAGACGCAAGCACTTGGACCAGGGGCCGAGTGTGAGGCTGAACTCAAGTAGGGTCGACGCTCGGCTGCTCTAACGCAACAGGAAGCTGCGATCCAGCGGCAGGCCCTGCCCACAGACTGACGGGAGCAGGGCTGATGCTGCAGAACTGCCCCTCCTGAGTCGCGCTGGGTACAAGGATGTTCTCCCCCCTGCGCAGAAGGCGGTGCCAGAACACCCCGACACCAGCGCACCCCCCCCCAGACACTGGGCCCCGCGGCCTCGCCCTGACTGTTCTGATCTAACCAATGTGCACCGGGTGGTGGGGGCGCCCGGCTACGCCGGAGGGGCAACACCTCACCTGGCTGTATCGTGTGTAACGAGAGCGGCTTTGGCCAGCCCGGGGGGGGGGGGGGGTCCATTGTCATGGGCGTAGTGTCCTAGTATCCTCATAGAGCCTGCCAGGTGCTGGCTGAGCTCATGCACCGAGACACCTTTATCCTTCCCTGGCTCGTAGGGAAGGTCCCGTGTGCAGATGGGAAACTGAGGCACAGAGCTGTTAACTGACATGCCTAAGATGACCCAGGAAGTCGGTGGCAGAGCAGGGATTTGGATTCCTGCATCTGCCCTGGTGGGCTGCTACCCCTGACGGTGCGTTCACTGTGAAATGGAGACTCCCGCGGACTCTGTCGCCTGGGTCATCAGGCCGCCTGACGGCCAAGCCCACGAGAGCAAAGGTCAGGCAGGAAGGCAGAACGCTCTGGGCGCCAGCCGATCAGTGTACTGAGAGAGCACAGTCACTGCCACCCCCCATGGACGGTCAGAAGCAATCAAGCCCTGCTGCGGGGCGGGGGAGGGCAGTGCGTCCAGCCCCACAGCCCTGGCGCAATGGCTTTCAGTGGGGGGCTGGCAGGGGATGAAAGTCGAGCGCTCGGAGATCAGGGCTGTCTCTCTGCGGAACAGGCCGAAGCCCGGCCCTGCTGGCCCCAATGTGCCCCACGTGGCCGGGGACCCCCCCGCGGGGGCCAGTCTGCAGGAGGGAGGAGAGGACGGAGGCGCCCACGCCGCGCACTCTGTGTGACTGGCCTTTTGCCGCCCTGCGCCGTGGCTGTGCTGGGGGCTGGGACAGTGTATTTGCGGGCGGCCGAGAGCTGTGGAACCCCGGACAGATGGGAACCGGCCAACCCGCTAGCACCTTGACCCACAGCCCTGCGGCGTGGGGGCGCTGGAGTTGATGCTCTCCTCTGTGAGGGGCAGTCTGGAGAAGAACCGTGCTCCGTTCAGACCGGCAGTAAGGCCAGGCCAGGGGCCTGCTGGAGGAAGGCCTCACCGCGCACACTCAGGCTGTGTCTACACCACATGCCTCTGTCGGCAGAGGCATGTAGATTAGAGTTGTAGGCAAAGGGAAATGAAGCCGCGATTTAAATGATCGCGGCTTCATTTACATTTACATGGCTGCCGCACTGAGCCGACAAACAGCTGATCAGCTGTTTGTCGGCTCGCCGCTAGTCTGGACATTCCCCCTGTCGACATCAAAGCCCTTTGTCGGCAGCCCCGTTATTCCTCGTGGAATGAGGTTTACCGGGGCTGCCGACAAAGGGCTTTGATGTCGGCAGGGGAGCGTCCAGACTAGCGGCGATTCGACAAACAGCTGATCAGCTGTTTGTCGGCTCAGCGTGGCAGCCATGTAAATGTAAATGAAGCCGCAATCATTTAAATCGCGGCTTCATTTCCCTTTGCCTACAACCCTAATCTACATGCCTCTGCCGACAGAGGCATGTAGTCTAGACACAGCCTTGCTGAGCAATCACATCGGGGTGGGTATGAGCCTCCACATTTGTAACATTTTACAGGTGTCCTCTGTGGGCGGGTTGGATGCTGCGTTTGACACTCGATTCCTGGCTGAGTTCTGAGCTGGGCGTGCACGGGCTGTCTCTGCTCGTGGCCAGGTTTCCTTGCTCTGTGCAGCACGTGTCTGACACTCCTTCGCTTCAGCAGTGTCAGTATTCTGATCAGTCACCCGAGGGCTCAGAGCTTAGCCGATGGACGCCTTTGTGTTGCCTGCCTTGGTATCTAGAATCCTAGAACACTAGGACTGGAAGGGACCTCGAGGGGTCATCGAGTCCAGTCCCCTGCCCTCACGGCAGGACCAAGCACCGTCTCTAGACCATCTCTGACAGGTGTCTGTCTAACCTGCTCTTCAATATCTCCAGAGATGGAGATTCCACAACCTCCCTGGGCAATCTATTCCAGTGTTTAACCACCCTGACAGGCAGGAAGTTTTTCCTAATGTCCAACCTAAACCTCCCTTGCTGCATTTTAAGCCCATCGCTTCTTGTCCTGTTCTCAGAGGCCAAGGAGAACAATTTTTCTCCCTGCTCCTTGTGACACCCTTTTAGATACTTGAAAACCGCTCTCATGTCCCCTCTCAGTCTTCTCTTTTCCAAACTAAACAAGCCCAATTCTTTCAGTCTTCCTTCAGAGCTCATGTTCTCTAGACCTTCCATCATTCTTGTTGCTCTTCTCTGGACCTTCTCCATTTCCTCCGCACCTTTCTTGAAATGCGGTGCCCAGAACTGGACACAGTACTCCAGTTGAGGCCTAACCAGCGCAGAGTAGAGCGGAAGAATGACTTCTCGTGTCTTGCTCACAGCACACCTGTCAGTGCAGCCCAGATCCATGTTTGCTCAGGATCTACATTTGTGAACTCACATGAACTCGCAAGGTGAGGGAAGCTGGTTTGCTACTCATCCGTGTTTTCCTCTTCTCACTGACTTGCCAGAACGCCCATTGTCCACGTTTCTATGTGCACTGGGGGCTTTGTGAGTGCTGCTTTTGCTGGTCTCACTTCTTACTGTCCCCAGAGCCGGGCATTGTTTGAAACATCACGGAGAATCGTGTTCCTGCAAAGTGTACGAGCGCCGTGTGTTTTGTGGGGCACCATCTTCCTTCATCGCAGAAGGATTCTCGACCCTTTCAGGCCAGTGTTCCCATTGGGGTCCTAGTGCGGAGGGACATTCATGGCTGGGAAACTCAGGGAAGTACAGTCCAGCAAGGTGGGTTGTGCTGCTGTGGGAGAGGACGTGCCACAAAACCTTGGTGAGCAACGTCCTCTGTGCGCTCTTGCGCTTTTGGTCTGTTTCTCTTGCACTTAAGATAGACACGATCTGGCTCCGACGCAGTCTGGGGGGTCTGCAGCGCCTCCCTTCCTGCTAGACCAGGGTTTCCAGCCTTGCCAGCTGTGACGTAGTGGGGGTACCTGGCTGGTTTCTATGCTGCTGGCTCTGGGGGAACCCCCACTGGCTGCCGTGAGTACCACGACCCAGCAAAACAGGATGAGTCACTATGCAAACCAGTGGCCAGACACCCCCCATGGAGAGGAACAAAGGAAGGTGGATGCTGCCCTGGCTGGGGGGCAGGGCTGCAAGGGAATTTAGTTAGTTGCTGTCGGTGAGCATGGAGGAGAGCCTAGGGGAAGGGGCTGGAGTTTAGGGGCCCAGTCTCCCCCATCTCAAGGGGGCCTGAGGCATCCTAGCCCAGCTCTGTAACCAGATTCCATCTGTGCTGTGCTGTATCCTGGAGAGGCAATAAACTTCCTCTATTCCACCGGCTGGTGCAGTCTGTTTGTGCCATTTCGGGGTGCAGGAGACGGGGGACCCCCAACGCGCTGTCACACCAGCCAACCCCCATGTCTGGGCAGATGAGCACGGCCCGGCTGTTACGCTCAGTGCTCTAAAAGACCAGCATGGATCACGGGGTGGATTGTCCGCCAGCACTGCCACGAGCAGCAGGCAAAGGATGCGGCTCAGGCTGGCTGCCACAGCCAGATCATCTCTCGGGGCCATTCGGCCCCCTGTGCTTTGCAGAATCTTTCATGGCTAGAAAGCAAGCGGCAGATGCTGGAGGAAGGGAACTTTGCAGGCGATTCCTGTTGCCCGCAGTTAGACACCGTCTCCAGCGGCAGCAACCCAAGCCGGGTGAGACGCTCTCGTTGCACAAGGCTGCTTTGGGTTGTTAGATTTTTGCCCAAAATGTCTGTCCAGGACCGAGACGTCCCGCTCTGTTCCCGTCGCACCTGAGCACCTCCCACCCGTTGCTGCCTGGGTCCTCACAACCCCCCGCAGACAGGCCTGGCCTTTGGGCAAGGTGAGCAAGGTGGATTCAGGGCCCCACCCTACCCAGCCTCCGGCCCCACCCACCTGGCTGCTCACTCGCAGCCCTGTGGCTCACCCATGCTGCCTTGGGCCTGCAAACTCTTTGGCTGGGCCTGCCTGGGGAGGTTGTCCCAGCTCTGCAGAAGGGGGGAGGGGGAGTGCAGCCAGGAGGCCCCCACTTCCTAACGCAATTAACGGCATTCCGGTGTCTAAATACCTTCCCGTGCTTGGCCCTTTGTGTGTGGCGCTCAGCACGCCCGGGGAGGCAGCAAGGAGCCTGGGTACTTTGAAGCCTGTTGCTGCAAGTCCAGATGAGTTCTGTTTGGAAGGACTTTGTATGTGGATTGGGATTCAAATAAAATGATGAGACAATTCCCCATTTCAATTAGAGAAGCCATTACGGCGTATTTACCCACGGCTGGCTCGCCGCTAAGCAGGCTGTCGAAGCCCTCGTGTCCAACGTATTTATCGTTTTAATCACTTTTTAAAGCATCCACGGTTTAGTATTTTCTTGATTTCACAAAGTCCTGAATAATCAATGCGGCTTTAAGAATCCTCCAAGAATGCTCGACTAGCAATTAACTGGAGTATGCGGCGAGCGAGTTAGCCCATTTCATTAATTAATGAGGTCACTTTTTCAAGTGTTGCACAGCAGCCGTTGGGAGGGAGGCAGCAATTGGCTGCAATCCCCAGAGATGGGTTTCTATTTTCCCTGCAAAACTATTTCAGACTCTGCCCCATGCTCAGAAGCAACGGCTCCCTCCAGCTGACATTGGCTTGTCCTCAGGCCCCAGCTTGGGGGCGGGGAAGAGGAGGGGTGAGCCGGGAAGGAGGGTTTAATGCTCTGCTGGGGGGAAGGGCCCGGAGCTCTCTGCCATGGCTGGCGGCCGTGATGGGACACAGAGAGGAAGCGAGTCTGTTGTGCCGGCGGGCTCTGGGGCAGAGTCCCTGTGGAGGGGCTGGGCCTGGAACCGGAGGAGCAGCCCAGCCCAGGGAGGAGGGTTGCGCCCGACTGAGTTGCCTCCTTGCTATTTAAGCGCAAAGCACCAGTTGGGCCCTGGCCCGCGGTGCAGGGAGGGGCCGTGCCCCCAGCAGAGGGCGAGACTCGCGGACGGCGGGACTCGCGCGCTCACTCCCTGGGCTGGAGCCCAGGTTCTCGGTCTGCCCGTGTGTCGGGCACCTCCCCGCCCGCGGCTCGCCCTGCGCCCAGTCACTGCATGGGACTGAGGTGGGTCCCACGGTACCCTCGGCCTGCTGGGATCCGTCACTGGCGGCGTGGAACTCAGGTGTGCCTGCGGTGACGGGGCAGGCGGCGTCTGCTTGAATCCACCCTCAGGACAGCACCGGCCAAGTGAAGAAAAGACCAAAATCCCTCAGACGCAGGCCCCAGGTGCCCCCCCCGACACACGCCCAGAGGATGGTCGGGGTGGGGGGGTTGGTTTCAGAACAGCCAGCTGCCCGTTGTGTGCTCCCTGGCTGCAGAGAAACTGGGGGGAAAGGGCCTGGAGCAACCACCTGCTGAGGCAGGAGACCGGTTCTAGGGTTACGGAAGCAGAGCTCCACCAACGGAGCTGTGCCGGCCCCGTCTCCAGAGGGTAGACACAGTCCCCTGCTCTATGAATACGTCCCATCTCCGGGCTGGGAGCTGCAGCCCCTTGGGACCAGGGCGTTTTCACAAGCGTGGTTAGAAAAGCAGGTGCCTGATCAGCACTAATGTTTGCACCTCTGGATCCCTGGGGCCACTCTGAAAAGCGTTGTTCTCACCATCGATTTGAAGCACTATGCAAGTCTGCATGTAGGTCACGGGCAGAATAGGGTCTCCTCTCAGAACACAAGAACTATGATTCTGTGATTCTATGATTCTAACTAGGGGTCACCAAATGAAATGAAGAGGTAGCAGGTTTAAAACAAACAGAAGGACATTTTTCTTCATGCAACACACAGTCAACCTGTGGAACTCCTTGCCAGAGGATGTTGTGAAGACCGGGATTTGAACAGGGTTCACAAAAGAGCTAGATACATTCATGGGGGCATAGGTCCATAGGTGGCTATGAGCCAGGATGGCTAGGAATGGTGTCCCTAGCCTCTGTTTGTGATGAGAGAGGGATCAAGTGATGATTATCAGCTCTGTTCCCTCCCTTTGGGGCACCTGGCATTGGCCGCTTGGGCAGATGGGACAATGGGCTACATGGACCTTTGATCTGACCCAGTCTGGCTGCTGTTATGTTTGCATGTGCACTTCCTATGGTCCTTTTGCTATGGTCAGTTGCATTTCAGCAGTGCCTGGGAGCCCTGGTCATGACCCAGCAACCCAGGGTGCCAGCTGCTGCATAAAAACACAGAGTAATAGACAGTCTAGTCAGGGAATAGGCCAGGACTTAGCTGATTGTTCTGATCAATCCCACCACACAAATAGCCACTAGTGCATTCGTACAGGGACTGGTTCCAAAATAAACCGCAGATTAACATTCTGCACAAACTGTTAAGAGCAACAAACTGGGGCTGCCTATGAATAATTCACAGACAGAAACTAAGGCTAAGCAACATTTGATTGCATCTTGGGCCAGCAGAGTATTAAATAAAGAGGGATCCAAGAATATATATGCAAATAAAAGCACGAGGGTTGGTCCCTTATTGCTTATGTTTTGTTGTCTGTTTTATGCTCAAGCATCCAGACAGCTGTTGGCTGCTCATGTAAATGTTCCCAAAGCGTGAAAGTTTCACAAGTGTTTCCTTGTTCAAATATTCTTCCTAGAGATGCATTATTCATCACTCTGCTCTTTGACAAGGTTTGATCATGCAGTGATGGTGCAGGAAGGATGCCACATGACATGACCAACAGAGAGGATCCCATTGTTAAAGGGAACCAAAATATAGAGGATCAAGTTTGTGGGTAAAACCCACTTCAGATGAGCCTGGAGGGCAGATTTTCCCATTCTTTCAGCTCCCCAGCCCCTGGCTCGGGTCCTTAGCACAATGCATTCCGGCAGGGAGCTGGCTGAGGTAGGCCCCATTAGCTTTCGCGCAGGGTTGCATCGGGCCAACAAGTCTCTGTGCTCTGACTGCCCCAGCACAAGCCAGCGCTGCCACTCCCTGACCACTTGATCTTAGGTCAGAAAAGGGAGAAACTCATCGGGAGCGTGGTCGGCACGATGCGGTTCTCAGCAGAGGGGCCGCATGGGTGTGAGCTGGTTACGGTGAAGAATAAAGAGAGTGTTGAAGTGAGAGAAAAAATAATCTGAAAATCCACTGGCCCCCTGACTCTGCCACCATGCAAGTTCCCCCGAGCAGGCTCTGACCTGACCCTCCCTGGAGAGGCAACTGCCCCACACAATGCACTGCCAGCGAGGTCCTAGATACATTCCTCCCCACCAGGCCTGCTCTACACGCCGGTTTGGCCCAATCTAGAGAACAGTGAGGGTATGTCTACACTACCCTCCTAGTTCGAACTAGGAGGGTAATGTATGCATACCGCACTTGCTAATGAAGCCCGGGATTTGAATTTCCCGGGCTTCATTAGCATAAGCGGGGAGCCGCCATTTTTAAATCCCCGCTGCTTCGAACCCCGTGTAGCGCGGCTACACGGGGCTCGAACTAGGTAGTTCGGACTAGGGTGCCTATTCCGAACTACCGGTACACCTCATTTCACGAGGAGTAACGGTAGTTCGGAATAGGACCCTAGTCCGAACTACCTAGTTCGAGCCCCGTGTAGCTGCGCTACACGGGGTTCGAAGCAGCGGGGATTTAAAAATGGCGGCTCCCCGCTTATGCTAATGAAGCCCGGGAAATTCAAATCCCGGGCTTCATTAGCAAGTGCGGTATGCATACATTACCCCGCTAGTTCGAACTAGCGGGGTAGTGTAGACATACCCTTACAGAGACACAATGCCCAGGATGGACACAGGTGCCCCATCCCCCTTCCCACGCGGGAAGAGCGATCCCAGGGTCAGCACCGTTCTCCTGGGATAGTTCCTCTCCGGCTGGCCGGGCGGGGCTAGAAGCCATCACTCCATGGTCTAACCACAGCAAACCCACTGCCAGGTAGAAATCAGGCTTCTGTGTGCGGCGGAGGAAAGGGCTGGAGCTAAACTGAGCAGCAAGGAAAATATTTATGTAAATATTTTATGTATTAATTTTCTTTCAGACTGATGTCTGCAGCCCTGATCCGTCCTGGTAACCGCCGAGGATACATTTATATTGTACACGCACCCCCCCTCCGTGTGACTGCCTGCCTGGGTGATAAATAACGCCTATTAAAACCAGAGTGGGTCTAGGAGAACCAATCCATCTCCTCTGGGAAATTAGCTGTGTCAGGAAAGGCAGCAAGGAGAGTAGGGCGAGCTGGGAGCACGTGACTGCTCTCTGAAGGTGGGCGATTCCCTTCCCTCCCCCCTCGGTGGTGCAGAACAGCTGTGAATGGGAGAAACTGATGCAGAAGGAAACAGGGACGGGCTGGTCTCGGGTTCTTGGTCTGCCGAGCAGCCTGCAAGCAGGGAGGCTGGCTGCGGAGCCAGTCAGAAATATTCCAGCCGACAGCTCTTCCCCCTCGTCCAACCCACAACTTTCTGCACCCTCGTGCTGGGAAGAAAAGTGCCAGGAGCCTGCGGGATGGTGCCAACGTACATTCCATTTTATTGAAGCAAAAGTCTTGATTGACCCGAAACCCTCCCCACTGGGAAAGGCTGGCAGGTAACTTCAGCTCCGCCAGCCGGCCGAGACCCCACCCTCACCCAGGGCCGGCTCAAGCCATTCCTGGGCCCTGGGCAGCGGGTGCAGGCGCACAGCACATGCGTCGTTTCACCCCACAGCGCACTGCACACCTTACAGCTGCAATCGGGTGCATGGTGCCTGATTGCAGTTCTAAGGGGCGCCGTGCGGCCCTGGGCGTGCGCGGTGCCTGATGGCAGTTCTAAGGGGCATTGTGCAGCTGGGTGCGTGGTGCCCCTTACAGCTGCCATCAGGCGCCCCCCATAGGTTGGCGCCCTGGGCACCTGCCTGGCTAGCCCCCCCCCGCCTTAATCCAGCCCTGCCCTCACCTTCCCGTGGTGGGCCTGGCTGTCATGCAGGCTGCCCCTAGAGAGAGGAACTGCAGGGCTGGGGCGGAGGAGGTGAGCTGGCAGAGAGCAGAGGTGGGACTAGGAGGCTGGGACACCGCGTGAGGGTGGGCAGGGGGTCTTCTGTCTGGCTGCGGAGCTGGGCAGTGGGTGTTCCTGCCACGTGGCACCGGACTGCCCGGCCGCAGCTAGGAGGGGAAGCCGAGACCCGTGTAGCGCCCTCCTAGCGATGGCATGTGGGCAAAGACCCAGCTGGCCCAGCTCACCCTGCATGATGCACGGCCAGCCTTGTTTGGCTGCAACGCCCTGTCAAAGCCAAGGCGGAAGATACCGTATTCCATCCCCGCTCACCCCCACGTGACCGACCGAAGCCAATGGCGTTATGTGGATTAAACTCAAGCTAAACGGGCCCAGCGTGTGCCGTGTTCTCCAGTCTCAGCTCATGTCAGCGGGGAATCAGGAGCCAGATGTGGCTAAGCGGGTGCACGCTCCGCGCCGGGCTCAGTGGGACGGATTGTCTCCCTCCAGCCCTGAGCAATAGCTCATTGTCTTTGCTGCTCCCTGCAAAACCTCAGGCCCCCATCCGCTCACTCAGCTTTGCTGGGGATTCCGTCTCCAATCTGACAGCGTGTTACGACCAAAAGGCCTCGTTCAGAAAGCACGCCGGGCCCCGTTTTGTGCATGGCCTCTGTGCTCAATGGCAGCAGAGCACCCGGTGGCCGCTGGACACGAGTGTGTAGGGCGCAGAGGCTCCATGAAACGGTCTCGCTAACCCGGAAGCCCATTCCGGGCCGTGATTACGAGGGATTAGAGGGTGCTGAGTGGCCTGTTGCCTTCCCTGCCCGGAATAGGCCCGTAACGCAGTCACGTGTTCTCTTTGCAGTGCAGCAGAGGGCCGCTCACACAGGATTCTTGGGGGTTCCAAGGTGACTCACAGCCCTGCTTGCCAGGAGTCAGCTGCACCCATCTGGCAACCCCCCCGCAGCGGAGTATCGCCCTGGGGCCGATCTGTGTGCAGTGGCCTGGCCGCGTCGCAGCGGGACCCACATTGCTGGATGTCTGATTGATTACATGTTAATTAGAGCCCCAGTGGAACATCCTGCCGTTTGGGGGCGTTCTGCCTCGTGACCGGACCGGGACGTGTTGGGGTTATTTCAGGGCCCCACCGGTGCCCGAGCAAGACAATCACACTGAAGAAAGGTGGTTTGTCCTTGGAATATTTTATTAGTCCAATTAGCAAAGTCACAAACACCACACCCCAGCAAGGCAGGCCGAGACCAAAGAACATGGGAACCGGAGCATCCATATACTGACACAGTCCGTGGCCCAAATCCCCGGGGGTCAGGCAGCATCTTCACCATCCTCCTCCTCTTCAGTGGTCATCACCATGGCCTCTCCCACAGCCCGCAGGCTGGGATACAGCTTCTGTGATGCATGACATTGACGCCCGCTAGCCTCAGGCATAGTCAGCCCTTCTCCTTATCTGTATTTCCTTCCCACACTCATGCTGAAGGGGCCCTTCTTCCATAGGGTGCTCAGTCATGGATTTAAAAGTAGCCATTCTTCTACAAAGGAATTGTATCACCCAATTACAGAGAGAGACAGCTGACCTAGAATTCATCTACAAGTCTGACACCATCAACTTGGGCTTGAATAACGATATTAACTGGTTAACACACTACAAAGGCAACTTCCCTGGCCTTTGATATACGCATTTACACATCAAAAGCTATGAACAGACACATCCAGCCTGGCACAATTTGTGTCATTAACACGGTTCTACAATTGACAGGTAACTGCTTTTGCTGTTGCATATACTCTGGATTCTGTAATTTCCCCTCCAACTCATCTGATGACGTGGGTTTTACCATGAAAGCTCAGGATCTATTACACTGGTTAGTCTCTGAGGCTATGTCTACACTAGCCCCCTAGTTCGAACTAGGGAGGCTAATGTAGGCATTCAAAGTTGCAAATGAAGCCCAGGATTTAAATATCCCGGGCTTTATTTGCATGTTCCCATCCAGTCGCCATTTTAAAATTCCACTAGTCCGAAGTAACTGCCTGCGGCTACATGCGGCAGTGAAACGGTCATTCGAACAAAGTCCTTAGTTCAAATTAACTGTTACTTCTCATGTTACGCCTCCTGGAATGAGGTGTAACAGTTAATTTGAACTAAGGACTTCGTTCGAATGACCGTTTCACTGCTGCGTGTAGCCGCAGGCAGTTACTTCGGACTAGTGGAATTTAAAAATGGCGACCGGATGGGAACATGCAAATGAAGCCCAGGATATTTAAATCCTGGGCTTCATTTGCAACTTCGAATGCCTCCATTAGCCTCCTAGTTGGAACTAGGGGGCTAGAGTAGACATACCCTAAGGTGCCACAGGACTGCTTGTTCTAAAGTTACAGACTAATATGGCTACCGCCCTGAGGTCCTTCTCCCATGGGGCAGGCGCTCTCAAGCTTGTTAACAGACCTGTCAATTAGTGACTCTGCCTCTCTTGGGCTTGGACCCTGCGGACGTTCCTCACGGACAGTAGCGAAAGCCGGAGTGTGTCTGGAGACATCGGTACCGACCGTTCTCCTGTGACCGCCCAGCCAACGGGTCTGTTGAAATGGGCACCCGTGGGTGCTGACTGCAAAGGCTGTTTGTGGCGGGGGAGGTTTATTATATCAAGTCTTAACCCTTGGAGTCCTAGAGGAGTTGGTGCACTTCTGGGAGCAGGGAGAAGCAAAGGGCTGAACTGTGGAGCTGAGCTGAACTGCCACCTGGAGCGAGGAGAAGTGGCCTGTGACACGTAGTGGGGGGTACCTTCCTGGTTGCTAGGCTGGGCAGTGGGTTGTGAGTGACCTCCACTGGCTGCTGGCTGCAGCACGGCCCAGCAGGGCAGGGGATGAGTCATTATGCAAGGGGGCTTTGAAACTCATCAGACAGGTATCTCCCAGGGAGAGGAACAATGGGAAGAAGGGGAGTGGAGCCCTGGCTGGGGGCAGGGCTGGAAGTGAGGGAGTTAGTTTCTGGCTGGGAGCATGGAGGAGACAGCCTAGGGGAAGGGGCTGGGATTTAGGGGCCCAGGCTCCCCCATCTCAAGGGGGCCTGAGGCATCCTAGGCCTGCCCTGGAACCAGATTACATCTGTGCTGTGCTGTATCCTGGAGAAGCAATAAACTCCCACTATTCTACTGGCTGGGGGAGTTTGTCCGTGCCATACGGGGGTGCAGGAGACGGGAAAACCCCAACGCGCCGTCACAGCCTGGTCCTGTGACCTGGGGCCAGTCAGTCTCTTTGTGCCTCAGTTTCCCATCTCTGCAATGAGGAGACTGGCCCTGCCCTGCCCCCAGGAGACACATGCTGAAGGTGGGAGGCAACGGGAGCTGTAAAAGTGTTTCAGGTGCACGAGGAGCCAAGCTCCCTGAGCTCTGTCTACACGGCAACGGGAGGCACGACTGCAGCATGTGTGGGCACCCCGAGCCAGCGCAGACACCCCCAGCAGGAGTGCGGTGGCGGGGCCGGCCATGTCCCCGCCTGGCACCCTTGGTATGGACGTGAGCAGCTGGGCAGCGTGGTCTGGGCTCGGCTGCGATTGGCCCATGAGGAAGCCGGATGAAAGCCAGGCAGGGTCTGGCTGCCTGAGCTGCCCTCCCAGCTCTGTTCACCCTGCAGACCAAGGTCCAACGGGATCTCGGGGATGCGGGCAGCGCGTGGGAGCAGCAGTCAAAGGGGAGCAGCACAAGGGCTCAGGGCTGTGGGGAGCCCCCGCTGCCAGGCCGGGTTCTTGCGCGACATCAATTGGAAAGGAGCAGCCCCTGGTGGGTGGGATCAGCTGTGGGGGAAAGGACGGGCCAGGAACGGATTGCACAGGAGCTGGCACTGCAGTGGGAGTGCCCGAGGAGCGCTGGGGATCTGAGCCCCGGCGCGGGGCTGAAGAAACGTGGCCTCAGTTCTGGGCTCGACTGCGGTCACTGCGAGCTGAGGCCAATGCTCTCCGGGCCCTGGGACTGGCGCCGTTCACCTGGGTCCCGAGCTCCTGGCCTCGCGCCAGCGCCGGTGACTAGGGGCCATTGCTGGGCTCGCGAGGCCTTGGGATCAGAACGGGATGAATCAAGTCAAGGCCTCAGTGAAGCTCTTGAGCACGAAGAGGCCGCTTTCAGCGGGAGTCGCCCAGTCAGTGTGGCTTTGTGCTGGCTGGTTTAATGATCCCTCATGAAACAGAACTTGGATCGGTCGCCATCTCGTTTATTTCACCTGCACTTCCCTTCTCCTGAGCCCTGCCTACTGGAGCCATGATGGATGCCAAAGCAGACGCCAGGTCAGTGACTCTAAGGTTATCAGCACCTCAAATTACTTGTATTTCAGTCATGCCTGGCACCCTGGCCTGCAATGGGGCCTCGCTGTCGGACCCAAAGGAAGTGTTATTCCCATTCTACAGATGGGGACTGAAGCCCGGCGGGATGAAGTGACTTGCCAAGGTTACCCAGGATAGCAGTAGCAGAGTTGTTGGTTGGACTCTGAGCTTTGGAGTCCCTGGCCTTGTCCTATCACCACCCCATCCTGCAACGCAGCTCACGCTGCCCTGGTGCCCTTCCCAGAGGAGCATTGCAATGCTCGGCTTCGGAGCCACCACGCGATACATCGGTGCCTGAGCACGGATGCCGACACAGTTTGTTTCCCTGCCAGCAAGGCAGGGAGTCTCTGCTAATCAGCACTCTCGAAGTCACCCGTTAGTAATTACATTATTTATTGCAATATGAAAACAGAATAATAATGGTAATCGCCACAAGAATTAGCCCCGCCAGACGGGAGCTGTTAATTGCACTGCGCTCAGTTTATTTTTGGCAGGGCTGGAGACCGGAGGGTTTTCACTGTAATATTTTCCTCTGGTCTGAACTCAGCTGGACAACTTGCTCCTGTTAAACCATTGTCTCAAGGGCAGTCCCTTGCTGTGGGGAGTGTAATAATGCAGGGCCTCGGTCACCGGTGAATAATCCCACCTTTCCCTCCTTGTAGTTCTGATTGTTGTTCCACTGTCTCCGGCATGCAGCGGCTGTTGTTGCCAGCATGCAGCGGCTGTCTCCGGCATGCAGTGGCTGTCATTGCTGACGTACAGCGGTTGTTGTCGCAGGCATGCAGCGGCTGTCGTTGCCGGCATGCAGCGGCTGTCTCCGGCATGCAGTGGCTGTCATTGCTGATGTACAGTGGCTGTCGTCGCAGGCATGCAGCGGCTGTCGTTGCTGACATGCAGCGGCTGTCTCCGGCATGCAGTGGCTGTCATTGCTGACATGCAGCGGCTGTCTCCGGCATGCAGAGGCTGTCATTGCTGACATGCAGCGGCTGTCTCCGGCATGCAGGGGCTGTCATTGCTGACGTACAGCGGCTGTCGTCGCAGGCATGCAGCGGCTGTTGTTGGCGTGCCTCAGGCTGGGTGTGCACACTTCATAGAACTGTTCCAGGATCATCAGCTTATGCAGCTCCTCTGCGGTCTGGGCTCCAACTCCAAACACCTACTTGCAGCAGGATTGCGCCAGGCGGGAGGCCAAATCCACGTAGGTCTCCCGTGGCTCCTTCTGAACCCCCCGGAATTTCTTCCTTACGTCTCAGGGGTCAGCCGAGGCCTCCTTGTGCAGCAGGGCCTCCTTGACCCATTTGTAATCACCCAGCTGCAGATCCTCCAGCTGGTTGAGCCCCCCTGTGGCCTCCTGATTCAGCAGGGGGGTGAGCTCTTGCAGCCGGTCCTCTTGGGGAATCTGGTGCAGTTCACAGGCCCGCTCAAAGGAGCTGAGGAACTGTCCATGTCTTTACAGTGGGCCAGCACGAGCTTCTGCTAGCATCTGGCTGCCCCGGGCCCGCCGGGGCCCTCCCCTCTCACCGCAGCTGGGGCCTCTCGGCTTCTCCGCTCTGCCCTGGCCAGCTCATGCTGTCGCTGCTCCCTAGAGTCTTGCCGCTCTTTCTCTGGTGACTCCAATTCTTTTAGCCTCAGCTCGATCTCCAGCCGGCGCAGCTCTGCCGGGTTGGACCCCGCCCTGGACGTACTGTGGCTGGCAGGGCTTGGTTGGGTGGGCACCGCATCTCTCTGGCGGGCTCCAGTCTTCCGTCTGGTCTGAGAGCCTGAGACACTCCCCAGGGTGTGTCTGGCTGCTCCCCGCTGGGACAGGATCCAGGCCCCTGGATGGGTCACTCTCTTCCAGCCGGGCAATCAACTAGGCCTTGGTTGCTTTCCGCACAGGCAGGCCCCTTTCTCTGCACAGCCCCACAAAGTCTGCCCTCAGGACTTGGGTGTAAGCCATCTCCCCGCCAGTCCCCACAGTGTAGACTCACCGGTCTAGGGCTGTAGCACCCCACGATTCCCAGGAACCGCTTTGCTCTGTCTCCTGCACGCCTGGCTCTAAGGCCCTTCCTTCTACTGCGCCTTGACGCCCCTGCTGGAAGCTCCATCCACGGGGTGCAGTGCATCCTGCCCCTGACACCAGTGTGACAGCGAGTTGGGGGTTCCCCTGTCCTGCACCCCCGGAGCAGCACGAACAGACCCCTCCAGCCGGTGGAATAGAGGGGTTTATTGCTTCTCCTGGGTACAGCCCAGCACAGATGTCATCTGGTTACAGGAATTGGGGCCAGGATGCCTCAGCCCCCCTCGAGATGGGGGTGACTGGGCCCTACAACCCCAGCCCCCTCCTCAGTCTCTCTCCTTCATGGCTCCAGCCCAAGACTGCCCCGTCGTCCCCCAGCACACGCTGCCTTTGTTCAGCCTCTGCCCGTAACTTGTAGAACTGGTTTTAGCCACTGCCCTGGGGCGGTAGGGCGCCCCCGCTGGGCCGTGCTACAGCCAGCCGCCACTGGGGGTCCCCCACAGCCCCCCAACAAGGTACTAACACTACATCACAGCGTGCTGCACCGGGCTCGCCTCCCAGTGCTGAGTTCAGAGCGCGGTTGGGGTCTTTCAAACACAAAACCCAGCAACACTTTATCCCAGCTGCCCTGCAGTAGAGAACGCGCCGCGCACCAGCCCAGCCCAGCCCAGCCCAGCCCTGTGTCCGGCCCCGTGGGCAGGCAAAGGGCATTCTCCTCCCGCTGGCGTGGCCCCGACATGCCAGCATGGAACGGACTCTCCACGAGGCTGAGCTGTGCCCGCAGTAAGGAAACATCTGGGCCAGAATCCGAGCCGGCGCGGAGCAGCGCAGAGTCATTGCACCTTGGCATGCCCCCCCCCCCCCCGATTTGGGATTCAGGAATCTGGTCACGTCCCCCTTTTTATCTCAATGCTGTTTTAATGAGCAGCAGCACACGCACAGTTTGCAAATGTGGAGAATGGCTCCGGTTTCACAGGCCTCAGCATTTCCCCCTAATTTCCACCTTGCAATGTTCACTACAGGGAAGCAGAGTGCTGCCCAAAGCACAAACCGGAGCTAAGTTAGTCCGGGAGCTCAGAACTGCAGCCTGTTCCTGGCTGCTCCAGGCGCTTGTCCCGGCTGGCACCCGCAGCTCTGGCTTCGGGCGTGGTTGCAGGAAATCAGACTGTTGTCCCCTGTTTCTCAAGGCCAGGCTTTGTTGCAGAGTGGGGTGCAGAGACGTTTTGGATCCAAGCCAGGCCTGTGATGAAAGAGGAGCGACAGTTCCTTTTTACAAGAATTAAAAGCAGGATTTAAGAAAAGGTTAACCCCCCAAGCTGGGCATTGTTTGCACTGACTATGCTGCCTCCGGATGACACTGCTTCCCACTGTGGCGTAAGCAGGATGGGCAGAATTTTTATTTTTGTCTAATTCTGATGGATAATATCCGTGCTAATTGTTAAGCATTTTTGTATGTTTAATATTTAAATGTTCACAGAGGCACAAAACTATGAGCTGTAAAGCCCTTTTCTATTGTTACTGGTTACATTCCCGCAGTCGGGGGTCATGCAGGGGAGTGTTGGACACTGCGGGGAGTCAAACAATTAGTTAAAAATGACAGATGTTGAGCTTCAAAAAAGCTAATTGAGAATGACAAGGTGGGCGAGGAAAGATCTTCAATTGGAGCAACTGCTGTTGGTGTGAGAGAGAAGCTTTTCCGTTCTGTGCTGCTTTCCTCTATGCAGGTTGGACTCTCTAGTCCAGCGCCTTCGAGATCTGACGGGGCCGAACCAGAGAATTTGCCGGACCACGGGAGGTCAAGAGTGTCTAGCAGCATGACCAATGCTGCCACAGCTTGCTGGGCTCTTAGGAGACATTTTGGGGTAAATTGGAGCTAAAGAACAGCCCAGAACAGTGAGAGCCAGGCCTGGGGGCTGTAAACAAACTTTATGGGACCACAGGGAACCTGGCCACCCCCGTGCTAAGTGGCCATCAGGCTAACATGCTGACATCATGTTGGACCATGGATGTTGCCAGACCAGCGAGTGTGGTTCAACCTCTAGCTTGTCTCTTTCACTAACAGAAGTTGGTCCAATAAAAGGGGTCATTTCACCCATATTGTCTCTCTAATATCCTGGGTCCATCATGGCAAAAACCAAGCTGCCAACATCCCACGTCCATGTACACAAAGTCAATAGCTTTACATCCAACTTTGTACACTCTCACGCTGCATTTTTCTTACTTGGACTGTCTGTAAATCCTGGTGCTTACTGATGGAACGATTGGTTTGTCACTTTGGGCATATGGTGAAATTCATCTTCATTGATACTTACCAGTTAAAATTGCAACCATAGTTATAAGTACAGCAGGGCAAAAGACTCATTGCTCTGTTCAGTGGCAGCTCCAAAAAAATTGTTTTTATTTGGGTGAAGCTAAATATGAAAATGTTCAGAGTTTTTAGCAAATCAAAAAAGTTCATTTCGAATCAGTTCCAGAGCAGGGATTTAACCTGGCTCCCCCACGCCCCAGGCGGATACCTAACCACTGTGGTAAAATAAAGGGGGGAGGGCAGGCGGTAGAAACAGAACTGTTCTCCTCCTCCTCCTCCTCCTCCTCCTCTGGCCATTTTGTGAATGCCCCAAATGCCCAGTGTCAAATTGGCAAATAACTTTAATGAGACCAAACATGAATGGCTTGTGAAATAGACTTTGTCTGACAGTTCCCCAAGCTCCAGGCCATGTTCTGTTTCGTGGACTTTGTAAACAGTTGGACCGTGGAGAAATGCTCCTCGGCACGTGATACTTTTGGAATCTGGGAGTATCTCTAGTGGGGTCTCTGCAGGCCCCGTCCATGCAAGCTGCGTGAGTGTGAAACTTGGGGCTGGGAGGAAGTGCTGGGGAAGTGCTGTTCTCTCTCTGGCCAATATTCTGGCCTGTTTAGGGTTGTCGCTGTTAGGACGAGCAAAGTGGATCTGAGTCTTGTTTACTTACAAAAAGAGAAGCAAAGTCCCTTTCCCTGGGTGCCGTAGAAACAAACAGCAGCAGCTGGCTTGCTCGGCGCTCCCCAGGCTGTCCCCCTAGCAAGGTCGCCTTCCTCGGGGGCTGCACAGTCTTCCCCGAGTCTTCCCCAGGGTTTAGCACAAACTTCCCTACTCCCCCCCACCCCCCCGAGAAACCTCTGTCCCAGTGTGGCTGGGCGCATAATCCTGCATCAGACAGGAAGGGGGCAAGGAGCCGCTTTGGGCTCAGAGTCTCACTCAGCACCACCTGAGTTTGCATGGTTAGACAGTTGGCATCCCTAGTTCTGTGCTCCAGTCCTCCCCTTTAGGAGACTGTGAGGGGGTGGACCAGCCAGAAAAGGGCCATAGAGAAGTCCTCCAAGGAGGCTAGTGTGTCTGCAAAGAAACCAGCCAATTAGAGCCAGGAAGGCCTATAAGAAGAAGCTGCAGGATCAGCGTCAGCTCAGTATGTGTCTGGAGCCTTGAAGAGGTGTGGCCCATGGCTGGCTGGGGGAGCAGCAGCACCATGGAGAGCTCCATGTGGAGGCTATTGTGGACTATAGGACATGGGCGAGGAGGCGTCTTCAGGAGGGGAAGCTCTGGAGGTGCAGTGAGGGAAGAAACGGAGAGACGAGCAGAGAGCGCAGGGCTGGGCCCCTGCTAGCCGTGTACCCCGGAAGGGGTTGTGATTCCCAGCAGGCTGCGTGACTCGGCGGGGGGCCGAGCAGCCGAGAGGCTAACAAACGGAGAGAGCAGGCCCACGCCCTGGGCCAGATGGGGCGCAGCGAGAGGTGAGTGCCGCCCCATTTCAGGGACACCAAAAGGAAACTCAGGGGCTGTGTCTAGACTGCACCCCTTTTGCGGAAAAGGGATGCAGATTAGACACAGCGCAATTGCAAATGAAGCAGGGATTTAAATCTCCCCCGCTTCATTTGCATGAACATGGCTGCTGCTTTTTTCCGGCTCGGGGCTTTGCCGGCAAAAAGCGCCAGTCTAGACGGGGATCTTTTGGAAAATAAAGCCTTTTCTGAACGATCCCTTATTCCTCTTAAAATCAGGAATAAGGGATCTTTTGGGAAAAGCTTTATTTTCCAAAAGATCCCTTTTCCACAAAAGGGGTGCAGTCTAGACAGAGCCAGGGAGTTCGGCCTGGCCCAGGTGTACTCAGCACTGTCCCTAGCTGGATTCCCTGCCAAGGGGTAGCCACCTCTCCCTAGGCCCAGCTTCTCCACTGGGGTCTGATCCAAGGCCAGTGGTGGGCACTACAGCGAGGTCCAGCCCCCTGAGGCACTCCCTGCCAGTGGTCCATGTCCCTGCAGGGAGGCATACGGAGCTGAGCCCCACATTAAAGCTTCTGGCCGTCCAAAGTCCCCATTCCCTCCTTGCAGGTGTGGGATGGTCTCACAAGCCTCAGGCAGCAAGAGCTCCGGGGTTGGCACCTCCTCAGGGCTGAGAACGGGGCTGCTCTCTCTCCTGGGGCTTCCTGCTCTGGGCTGCTCGTCTTCCCCTTTGCTGGTGCGGCTGGGTGGGGCTGCTTGCACCCAGAGCTGCTCCTTAACCCCTGCTCCCCAGTGGGGTTTGTACCCCACACCACCACCGGGCCCTACCTCTCTGCTGGATGAGGTGGGGAAGGGATGACCCAGGGGTGCAAACTTCATGCTTTTGTCTCTGGCTTGCTTTGCTGGAGACTTCCCAGGTAGCTGTGCACACGGGAACGGTTGTCTCTCACTGGCCGGGGGAGCCACAGGCCTGCATGGGAAGCAGGGCTGGGAGCCTGAAGGAGAACAGCCAGGCCTCTGTCTCACCCTGCCCACAGCCTGAACACTCAGGAACCGAGCTCAGCTGCCCCCTTCCAAGCTGTCTGCTGGACGGACACTGCCGGGTCAGCTGGCTTGATCCTGTATCCCGCAGGTGCCAAAATGAGCAGGGAAGAAACTCCCCTGCTGGCCCCATGTGGCACCTTTCTGGTGGCTGGTCAGAGCTTCTGGCGCAGTCCATCCAACTTCCCCCCATTTAAAAATGTCAGCTGGGATTTGCAAGGGAGCCAAAGGGAATTAGATGCCTAAATCCAATGGGATTTGGGCACCTATGACATTCCAGCCTAAAAAGCATTTGAAATCTCCAGCTGGTGTAGCTGAGTGAGGCCTGGAGGAGCGGGTGTGGCTACAGCCTGTTGGTCTGAGGCAAGGTTCTGCCTGTGGCGCTGAGGTTGAATCGCAAGGCGAATGGGTACCGAGGTGCTATGAGATCAGCTGCCCAGGATGCTGCTACGCAGTTTGCACCAGAGCCGTCTTCTCGAGGCCAACCGGGAGGCTGGGGAACCGTGGCAGGGAACCTAGGAAGGGCAAAAGCAGCCGTCTGCCTCGTTTCTATGCTCTGAGCCCCGTGGGCTGGTGCGTAACGGCCCAGGTGTAACCAGGGGTGCTGCTGTTTGACGTTGGCTCCAGCGATGGTGGGAACCAGCCCATCTCGAGCAGCAGGAGCCGCATTTGGTTTTCAAGCCCAGTGCAGGAGCACAAGTGCAGCTATGAGCAGCGTGTAGCCTCTGCTGGCTCTGGCCAGGACTACACTATGGGGCAAAGGCGACCTATGATACGCAGCTTCAGTGACACGATTAGCCTCGCCGGAGTTCGAATTTCTGTGGTGTCTCCTGGGAGAGAGGCTCCTGTTGACTGCCCATACTCCTCGCGACCCAGTGTAGTGCCGGGTCGACAGAGGCACCATCAGCCATCGATTTAGTGGGTCCTTACTAGACTCGCTAAATTAATCCCAGAAAATCGATCTCCACAGAGTCGATCTCCAGGTGAGTGGAGACCAGGCCTAACACTCCCGGGGGATAACGTTTTGCGTGGTTCAGCTCTTACCCAATGAGGCATGAAACACAGGCATGACACAACACATTCATGAGAGACAGTCCGTGTGAAACGCGCCTTGGTCCCTGTCCTACATAAATGCCCACACGTTTCTTTCCATGGGCAGGCCTCTTGGGACACCTGCAACCTCCTCCCATTCAGAGCTGATGCATTTATTACTGTAGACCCTAGGAGCCCCAGTCAAGGGCCATGCATCAGGCGCTGTCCCAGCCCTCAGAGAGCTGATCGTAGCTGTCCTGGCTCAGGTGCAGTAATGCCCCGGCTTTTCTTTGTAGCGGCCTAATCCCATGGACAATGCACTGTAATAATGTGGCTCTTAATCTGCAGAAATTGTTTCAGATTTCCTGTAAAAACACCCGGCTGGAGGCTCTGCACAGGGGAAGCACAACTCTCGCTGCAAACAACGGGGAGCTCAGCGGGAGGTGTGAAGAAACGAGCGCTGAGCCTTTGAGGGGGGTGAAAAAAGAGCTGGTGTTCTTAATCAAATGTACGTCACTCACTTCGGATGAAATGCAAAGTCTCCCCTGGGGATCTCATCGTGTGCAAACCACCAAAGAATAGCCATTCATTTTCTCCAGGCTCATAACATGCAATCTTCCACTAATAAAAAAGTGTTAATAAGGCTCCGGGGAACCTTTCTCTGCTTGGCAGTGGCCCTGGGAATTACAGCTGCCTTGAACTTGCAACGGAATGTCTAATCCTATCAATAAGCAAAATGTCAGCCTCTGAAAAGCTTCCCAGCCAGCCGCTGTCATGAGCTGCATCCCGGAACTCGCTCAGCTGTGCGCAAGGCACAGGTCTTGTCCCCTGGCGGGTGGGGGGTTTCTGCGGGATTTGTGGGTGCTCTGTCAACGAGCTTGTTGCTGAAGCTCGTGTTGGGAGTTACCCCCACCTACGCAGGCTCTGGGTTGGATCGCACAGCAGTACGGCCGAAGCCAGCACACGTCTCGCAAACACCAGGTAGTGAGCAGTTCGGGCATTTCCATTCTGCCTGGCTGAATCTCTTCATTTTCTCTCCCAGCTGCAGCTGGGCAGTGGCTCACCCTGAAAGCCCAGTTGCGTATTGTGCACAAAGAATCAAAACACAGGCCATGGGGCCAGTCCCACCACCCCTCGACTGCCATTGGATCAGTATTTTGACAGACTTACTGGTGAACACGGCATTTAATTGGAGGGCGTTTTCCTCTCCCTCTTTCTCTTTCCTAGGGAGGTTAGAAAGCAGCGAGCTGCCTAGGACACTGTGTTTCACTAGGTGGAGATCTTTAGTTGTCCACCAGCTCCGGATTCTTGTTTTTCAGTGTGTGCAGTTGAGATTCGCTCACTGATACATTTTCAGATGTTCTCTCAGATCTTTAATTTTCCTCTGGGATATACGGTTCTTCTTGCGGGGAACATATGGGCGGAGAGGAAATAGTTCTGTGTGCAGTTGCCGCTTTTAGAACAGTCTGTGTCTGATTCCTATCGCTTACTGACTGGCGAGTGACAACACTCGCAAGAGCGGTTGCCTAACACGCTGATGGGAGCTAAACCGCGAGCATAAACAAGGCGAATGAAAACCCCTCCGCTAACAACAACAGCGGGGGCGGGTTCGGATCTCGGCGAGGCTGAACCAGGCGCTTTTACAGCAGAGGCAACCTGGGGCTGCGATGTCCCATGTGGGATGGGAATGTAGCTCAGACAGCCGCCCCCCATCTTGGAAATGCTGGCAGTTCCCAGCGCCATCGCTTGGTTTGGTTTGACTTTGGCAGGGGGCGCGAGGCCGGCACTGGCTTGAGGGCTGCAGAGTCCAGGTAGAAAGACGGGGGCACAAGTAATATTGGAGAAACTGGCAAAACTGTATGTGACATTGCTCATAAATGAGAAGAAAGTGTTAAAAAATGTGATGCCTTGGCTAGAAGGTCAGCGTCTCACAACAGTGACTCCCTGCACGGATGCCAGCAGGAGCGATGATCTAGATGGAAGCAAAATGTTAATAGGCCCACAACTTGGACACAGTTTTAGATGTTGTAAAACAGGGGCAGGAACCTTCTTTGGGCCAGGGGGCCGCTGACCCACAGAAAAATCCGTCAGGGGCCGCACACAAGTGAGAAGCAAAAAAAGAAAAACAAACCCTCATGGACATGGTCCTCGACTGAGAGAGTCAGCCCCTCCCCGCGTTCCCCTCGCGCACCCGGCCCCGCGTTCCCCTCGCGCACCCGGCCCCGCGTTCCCCTCGCGCACCCGGCCCCGCGTTCCCCTCGCGCACCCGGCCCCGCGTTCCCCTCGCGCACCCGGCCCCGCGTTCCCCTCGCGCACCCGGCCCCGCGTTCCCCTCGCGCACCCGGCCCCGCGTTCTCCTCGCGCACCCGGCCCTGCGTTCCCCTCACACACCAGAGCGAGATGATTTTGTGTGCTCCAGCCTCCCGGTGGGCGGCAGTGAGGGCTGGAGCAATAGTGCAGGCTCCCCAGTGCTGGGACAGAGCCCGGAGCCTCAGGGGCCAGATCCAGGCAAGCCGGGGGTCGCATTTGGCCCCTACCCGGAGGTTCCCCACCCCTGCTGGAAAACATGATACTAAAACTGTTGTAAAACAAAGCGTCTGTCCTTGTACATGTGGTGAGGTGTAGGCTGGGGAAACACAGTTTGCTCTGTAGTGCTGCGGGCTGGTCCGGCCTTCCATTTCCAGAGTCCCCAGAAAAGCTGGCGGGGAAATAATTTTGTGCTCCACAGCTGATCTCTCAGTCCTCATCCGCAGGGGAATCCTGCCCAACACCTTCCAAGGCGGCACTGGGACCTGGACTCACCCTGCTGGACACTAAGAACACTGGTCGGGTGGCTCATGACAGCGATTTGTGTCACCCACTGCCAACTACCCTGCTTTGTCCTGCAGCTGCATTGGAAGTGGCCTCCAACAGCATGTTTGAGCCTGTAGGCTTATCAGTTCCCTCCCCCCCGTCACGTCGCTGGATCTTGAGGGGAGCAGCCAGATCACTTATGCACCCATAGGTGGGGGTGTTGGCCCCAAAAATGGTATAGAAGGGGGCCATGTGAGGGATTGAATAGAAGCTCACTGTCTGCTAATCCTATGTACGCTGTTCATGTGTTGGTATAATGTCTGTGTGTGCAATTATTAGCATGTACTTGTATGGACACTGAAGATTTCCCTGCATGTGGTTAAGCATTGGGAAGGGCCGAGCCTGTGGACATGCTAATTACCGAGGCCCTGTGGGACAATGGCTCTCAATGGGCTATGGACACACCCAAAGAATGGGGACTGTCACCTGAGAGCAGCCAGCAGGAAACACAGAGATTGGCCTCTGTCCAGGTGACCGGCTGAGACCAGAAGAGGCCAGGAAGGAGTATAAAGAGGCCATGTGGTCGATGCCATTTTTTTCTCAGCTCAGCACTTCATCCCAGAGGCAGCAGTGCAGGGATCGAAGAGCCCGGAAGACCTGTGAACCCATCCTGATGATAGGATGTGCAACAAGAACTTTTAAAACAGCAGCTGTAACATCTCTGCTAGAGCCTGCATCGAGGACTGGGAGATTCGGTGCATGTAACGTACTATTCCTTTAACAACCTTGCTCTCATGCTTTTCTTTCTTGTGATAATAAACCTTTAGATATAGATTCTAAAGGATTGGCCCAGCGTGATTGGTGGGTAAGATCCAGAGGGTAAATTGACCAGGGATCTGTGGCTGGTTTCTTGGAACTGGACAGAACTTGTTCGGGGTAGGTGGGATTGGGTGCTAGGACCCCCCACCTGTTTATGAGGCCCGGGGCCATCTGGGGCACGGATATTGCTGGGGTGTCGGAGGGGTTTTGCTTGGGAGGTTTCAGGCAGGCAGCTGAAGCGCTCTGTGGGACTGGTTTGTGGCCTGTTTGGAGAGGTCACCAGTCGGGGGCTGTAAGGAGCCCCGGATTTGAGCAATTCGCCCTGAGCGGGCGCCCTCAGCTGTGCCCAGACATGGCCCGGTCCATCACCCCCCCCCCCCCGCTTTGTAATTAGCTGTGACAGGCGGGTTCCCTTCCCCAGACCCGACGAAGAGTGTGAGGAAGCTCGAACGGGTGTTTCTCACCCACTGACGTGGTCCAAGAAAAGCGATCGCCTCTCCTGCCTGGACTCATGAAGGAAAAACATTGGTTAAACAAATCCGTCCGGTGTTTTTGGTTTGCATTGAAAAACCAAAAATGTTCAGTCAAAGCTCACCGTTTGGCCAATGTATTTTAGATTCTGGTTTCCACAAACCAAACAAAATCTCTTGGATTTTGGTTGCTGAACCCCTCCAAAGAAGTTGATTTTCATTTTCCAGCGCAAGCCCCACGCACCCCCGACTTTGTCCTGCAGAAATCTCCATTTTTATCGTTTGGGTTTGGTTCAAGGAGCATGTCAACCAGCTGTAATCTGGTGACGTGAATTTTGAGCTTTCTGCCTTGTCCCTACACATCCCAGCCTCCCCACGAGGCGCAGCCTGTGATCTGCTCAGCAGCGCCACCTGCCAGGGCTAAGATGCCCGGCGCGGCTGTGAGATGGACTCAGCAGCGGGTAGCAGGGCTGTTGACAGGTGGAGCTGTGCAGGGGCTGGCACAACCGGGCCGTTGAGACAGAATCCCGTGGGGGGGGGGGGACTGTGGGCCGGGTGCAGGCCGAGAAATGCAGAGAAGAGAGGAGATTAGATGGCAGCCAGGGAAGAGAAGGGAGGCCAGACAGGGCGTTCTCAGTGTGAGCAGGCTGCGTGATGGGCAGCTCAGCGGGGGTCTGACTTTGTTGCAGGGCTGCCACTTGCACCCTGGTCATGAGGTCACACGAGTGCTAAGAACAGCAGGTTAGAAGCCAGCCCAGGGCAGCGGCTTCGCGTTGCTTCAGAGCCACCCAGTCCCTGCTTTTGCACGGCCGGGTGCTCGCCTTCCCCCCGGCGCTCCCCCGTCTCACGCCAGCAGCCCGGGGCAAGGGGGCTGGCTCTGGAACAGATGCTGGGCGTCGCCGCATGCAGCGGTGGAATGCGATCGCTTCTGGCCATGGGGGGCCTGTCTCAGCCAGGCTGGCAGCTCCCCCGCCGGAAACGAGCCCAATTCTCCTACGCAGGGCGACAGGGCAGCTGCGAATTCCACTTCCGGGACTGGGCCTCGCTGACCAGTGGCCAGGGCCTGCAGGGCCCCAGTAATTCCAGGAGAGGAGTCGGGGGAAACTCGCTGCCGTGAGGTTGTGGCTGAGCAGAACCAATGGAAAGAGCCTGGAGAAAGGGCTCCCAGGAGGCCTAAGCAGAGCCGTGCAATGATCAGAAACCCGGGCGTCTAATCTGCCCAGCTGGGCCAACAATTCTCTGTCCCGCAGGGCACCTGGACATTCCCTTCAGCCACTGGGGTCAGGTGCTCTCTGAGAGAAGGAATTCGCTCGCTGGCAGAGCTGGCCAGTGCCTAGCAGCAGTGAACAAACCCCTGCGTGCTTGATCTATTATTTAGGGCTGCTCAATTGGTGCGGAGAGAAATGAAAATGCCAGAATGACGAGGCCGAGCAAAGAGTGGGGATCTAGCAACACGCCAGGGGCAGCAATGGGGCCCAGGCCCAGGGCCCTAATGATTTCTATCTTGCCTCTGAACCATGCCGTGCCATGGAGCCAGGCGAGCCCGCGCCGCGATGCCCTGCCGTGCGGCTGAGACCCAGCAGTTCACGCTGCGCATCCGGGCCTGTGACGGACGCGTTTGTCCCGGGAGCACCCTGGGCTAGGAAGTGAGAAAGACGAACCCTTTGCCAGTGGGAGCTCGTGTTGTTCCTTCTCAGTGTAGCAGCAGGTCCCAGAGCGGGCCATTGCGGTGCGGGGCTCGCAGGGCACGTCGGCTGGGCGAGCAAAGCCTTCGCCCAGCGCTGCCGAGCCAGGGCAGGACTCAGGTCAGCCCCCTCCCAGACGGGCTGAAAAATCTGGTGAGATTTTTAAAGCAAGAAATCCAGTGGGGGTGAGGGGGGAGGCTGTTCTACTTGCTGTCTGGGTTTGAGCTGCTAGGTCACAGGGGGTATGTCTAGACTGCGTCCCTCTGTCGGCAGAGGGATGCGGATTAGGCAGGTCGACTTTGCAAATGAGGCAGGGATTTAAATATCCCACGCTTAATTTGCATAAAAAAGGCCGTCATTTTTGCCGACCCAGCACTTTGTTGGCAAAAAGTGGCAGTCTAGAGGGGGATCTGTCGAGAAAGAACGCCTTTTTCGACAGATCCCTTATGCCTCCTGCAAGGAGTTTACAGGATCTGTGGAAAAAGGCGTTCTTTAGTCATTAGATCCCCCTCTAGACTGCTGCTTTTTCCCGACAAAGTGCTGAGTCGGCAAAACGTGGCGGCCTTTTTTTATGCAAACTAAGCACGGGATATTTAAATCCCTGCCTCGTTTGCAATGTCGACCTGCCTAATCCGCATCCCTCTGCCGACAGATGCAGTCTAGACATACCCCCTGTGGGGGGGCTCCATGCTCTCGGAACGGGTGGGGCCGTGGGCCCTGCGTCACTCGGAGCACGGCGTGTGCCCCGCCCCAGAGTCGCACGGAGCAGACGGCGCTGCGCTCCGGCGGCCGTTTAAAGGGCCCAGTGCTCTGGCCTCCACTGCTGCTGCAGTCGCAATGGTGGCGGCCGGAGGCCCCAACCCCTTTGAATTACCAGGCCCCAGAGCAGCTGTCCCCAGTGTCCCCCTCCCATTGGCAGTTGGCGCAGCAGGGCATGGGACAGTGTCCGCTACACGGGGGAGGGCGGGGAGTCGCAGAAGCCTTGGAAGGCGGGAAAGGAAACGAGTCTGCAGGCGCTGCTCTTACGGGCCGGCACAGTGCCCCGGAGACGTGCAGCTCCGCCTTGTGCTGCCCCTGGGGCATCCTTCCGCGGGAGGGGTCTGCCTGGCGCCCGGGCAGGGGTAGCAGTGGACGCGATCCCCCCACCAACCTCCGGCTTATGCCCCACGCGTTGCGGAGTTAAGGAACTTTCTAACAGCGCTGCACCCACGGTGGCACTAACGGGTGGGGAGCCGGGCGGGCTGGGGGCAGGCCCTGGGGTGGCGAATGTGCTAGGCCGCTCCCCACAGGCAGACGACTGTCCCCGTGCACCGTCCCGTGTCCGCTTGTTTCATCCGCATCCCTTGCGGCAAGAGCGGGGGAATCGCTGGCAGCGTTGCAGAGGAAATGGAAACAGGCAGCAGAGCCAGGCAGGTCAGTATTTAAAGGGCCAGAGGGGTAACTGTGAAGGGCACTTGGCCAGCCACCCAGAAAACCCTCTTTCGTCTCACTGCCTGAGCATCTCTCTGGGCAACGCAGGGAAGGACGTTGCACTGCTGGGAGGACAAAGCCAGGAGGCCTGCCCAGGGCAGAGCCACCCTGCCGGCCACTGGGAAGGAGACACAGAGAGTGACCCCCCCCAGCGCCAAACCAAACCACCGCAGCGGGAAGCCAGATGCGCAGGGAAGGCTGAACGGCTGCCTGGAGGAGCTCGGCGCAGGCTGATCCGAGTGGGCACTGCCCATGCCCATGCCCACGATGGGAGCCCAGCAGCCTGTTCTGCTGGTCGCTGCAAGGTGGGGCCCCAGCTCTGCTTCTTCCCAGGGGCGGGCACGAGCCAGGAGAGCCTCCCCGCCCACAGGCCCCATGACCTGCAGATGGCCACGGCCTTAGTGAGCAAGCCTCGCTGAAAAGCTGCCAGTGAGGCCGGGCGGGTGCCCCAGGCAGTCAGCTGTGAGGGCAGACACACCAGATTCCAGGGAGCTGGAGAGTGAGCGCTTGCCTGGGGGTCTCTGGCTTTCTCACGTGACCAGGCCCTCACTAGGAGCCAAGGAACAAGAACTCTGTGGTGTTAGCTCATCTCCACACTCCTCTGCCAAGGAAGGAGAAAACTTCCTGCCGTTGGGGGGGATTTGAGAGCAGCCTTCAACTTCCCGAAGGGGGGTCCAAAGAGGCTGGCGAGAGGCTGCTCTCAGTGGGGGCAGAACAAGGAGCAACGGTCTGAAGTTACAGTGGGGGAGGTCTAGGTTGGAGATTAGGAAAAACCATTTCCCTAGGCGGGTGGGAAGCGCTGGGCTGGGGTCCCTAGGGAGGGGGTGGAGTCTCCGTCCCTAGAGGTGTGCACGTCCTGGCTTGACAAAGCCCTGGCTGGGATGGTTGAGTTGGGTTGGTCCTGCTCTGGGCAGGGGGCTGGACTCCATGACTCCTGAGGGCTCTGTCCACCCTGGGGTTCTCAGATTCTGTGGTACTCGAATACAGGGCCTGACTTTGGGTCGGGCCTCAGCTCTCACACCAGGCCCTCTGCCTCAGGCTCTCTCTTGTCTGCATCCCCACTTGCATTTTTATTAATGGTTCTAACAAGTTTCTCGTAGGTTCCTCGGGGGCATTGCTGACGATGTAGTGATTCATCATTCAGTGACATCTCACGGACGCATGGAGGCAGGAGTGGGGACTGAGAGCAAACTGCAGGCCAGTCACGCTCACAGCGGCTCCACGGCTGCGGTCGCCTCCTCCTCTCCCCGGGGCGGAGCCTGCGGGCAGCGCGGCTGTTCGATGGGGGCATCTTTGTGTAGAAACACTGCCCAGGCGGCTCTGGGTGGAGAGGGCGGGTCTGAGATGCGTCTGGCACTTGGGGTGGGAGCAGGGGCGGGTGGGGATCGCCCTTAGTTCCTGAGAGAGTTTGTGCCAGTCTCAGGCCAGCCCCTGGCACAGTGCTGCCGCCACCACTGGTTTTCCCCTTAGGCTAGGGAGGAACAGCCCTCCCCCAACCCGCTGCCTTGAGCTCTAAGGGGTCCTTTAGGTATGCTGGGTTGAGGCCATTCAGTGTCTTGAGGATAAGGACTGAGGGTATGTCTACACTACCCCCCTAGTTCGAACTAGGGGGGTAATGTATGCATACCGAACTTGCTAATGAAGCCCGGGATTTGAATTTCCCGGGCTTCATTAGCATAAAGCCGGCGCCGCCATTTTTAAAAGCCGGCTAGTGCAAACCCCGTGCCGCGCGGCTACACGCGGCACGGACTAGATAGGCTTCCTAATCCGAACTATCTGTACACCTCGTTCCACCTAGTTCGAACTAGGGGGGTAGTGTAGACATACCCTGGGGCTTTGAACTTGACTTAGTAGACCATGTAATAGTTGTCATGTTCCACCCCAGAGGCAGCTGCATTTTAGTGGGGCATGGAGTCCTAAGTGTGGGAATGTCCAGCGATAGCTGCCTAGCTGTGTTGTGCCTGGGATCCGTGGGGGTGAACGCTGCATCGCCATTTTAAAAAAGTGATCATAAAACTAAATCTTGTGTGTTGAAAGCGCCATGGTGTGTCGGCACCTTTCACGCCCAGGCAGAACCTCTCCGGTCCAGCACATCCATGGGCTGGCAGGGTGTGAGCGAGCTGGACGTCTGCTTGTGGTGTGGCCAACTGTCCCGCAGTCCCATCAAATTTGTTTACAGCCCCCAGTCCTGGCTCTCAGCGTCCTGGGCTGTTATTTAGCTCAAATTTACCCCCAAATATCTCCTAACAGCCCAGCAAGCTGTGGCAGTGCTGTTGTCAATGCTGCTAGACAACATCGACCTCCAGGCAGGTCCTGAGGGTGCGGACTAGAGAGATTCATGCTGAGATGACCCTCCCAGGCTAACTCCAGGGTCGCTCCTGCGTACAAGGGTGTCAGAGCGATGGGCTGCTCTGGACGGGAGAAGGGAATATCCGGGAGGTGTGAAGGAGCCAGGCAGACAAATGCTGCAGTGTCTCTTGGTGAGGGGGCTGCTAGAGTGATGGGAGACAGTGACGTCTGAAGGGCGGATTACGGTAACGTACAACGTCTGAAAAAAACCAAGACAAAGCCAGGTCAGCCTTGGATGAACTCACTGAATTCAACAGGGGAAAGCAGATGGACTAGCCAGTGCCCGGCTGTTTCGTTAGGTGATGGGTGACTTCAAAGGGAGAGTCCCATGTCATCTGTAACTTTAGAAACAAGGAGAAGTCCCGTGGCACCGTACAGACCGACAAATCTCTATATACAGGCTCACGAGCTTTTGTGGGCAAGACCCACGTCCTCAGATGAGCTTGAGGGAGAACGTCTCATCCCTTTATACGAAAGATTCAATTCTGAAATCACAAGGAGGGTTTGGAGTTGAATTGCTCTGCAATCAGCAGTACAGAACCTCGCTTGTTTCAGCAGGGAAGGCGAGAGGAGGGAGTGGGATCTTTCCAAGGAGCATGTCAGGGTGTCCCCCCGTTGGTTGGCCCCTCCGGACGGCCAGCCTGGAAGGCAATGCCACCCTTGGTTAGTGCGCTCCCATGTGCTTAGTTCAGCTGAGCCACCAGCCTCTTGGCTCGCATCATCTTTTAGTTGCAGGTTTGGCACCTGGCACGGTCTGTGCTGCGCCGTGTCCTCGGTGACACACGGTCCGGGCTTGGCAATCTCCAGAGATCTGCCACCGCTCAGAGGCGGGAAGGCCGTTTGCTGCACCGGAAGGGCAGAGGTGGGACGTGGAACGTCGCTCACTCCCTAGGTTTGTCGCACGTGCTTTTCTGCACTGTCCCCGCCCCCATGGCCCTGACCCGTCTGTTTCAGCAGCAGTTGTAAAGCCCTATGGATCTAGACCTCACGGCCTGGGCCTGCAGAGCCCCCAGGCCGGTGGCAGCCCCCCAGGAGGAGGAACAGCCTTGCCCTCCACTCCCCACGGAGTCCAGGGGAACAGCAAGGGGGTGACAGACAGCAGCCTCATGACCTCTGCGAACCCCAGGGGCCTCCCAGGAAGTGTCCAGGCCGCGGGCTGGCTCTCCTGTAGCTGCCATGACGGGGTTTGCTCCTTGCTCCCGAATGCCTGGCTTTGTCCTTGGCTTGATTTGGACTTTGCCCCCGGACTCTGACCTTCGAACTGACCCAACCCTGGAGCTGAACGATGAACCCTCCGCCGCTCTCAGCTACTGTCCCGTCCAGCAGCTCCGGTCCCCCACGGTCCCCCTGAGGCACTGTCTCTATGACCCAAGTGCGGGTCCTTACTCACACCGCCCCCCCCCCGGCCGACTGGGCTCTGAGGTGCGTGCTGGGCCCAGAGAAGTGCGTGCGTGTGTCTTTCATCCCGCCTGTCTAACAACAGCAGCAACAGGCACTTGTAAGAACAGGGGGACAACTGCTGGTATCACACGGCAGCGCACACCCGCTTCTCACACAGCCAAAGCTTGCACTCCAAAGGCAGCTGACAATCCTTTTGCTGCTCTGCCTTTAGAAATTCAGGCTGCTACTGCTTCTTTGTTGTATGTTGTCATCCGCCTTTGGACTAGGTGTCTGGAGGGAAAAAACCCATATACTCTGCATCAAAGAAAAAATGTGAGACACAGCAGAAAACATGCCTGGCTTTATTCTCAGCCCTGACAGCTACAGAGAGCAGCTGCTCCATTCTGCACTGCAGAAAACACCAGGCTCTAGAAAGAGGCGACTGAAGGTAGAACAAACGTTATTTCCTGGGGCTGATTCTGCCATAGAGAGTCAAATCTGCCTTGGGTGTACTCAGACAGAATGAAATTCTGCTGATAAGGAATTGAAAGACATACCTTCAGTTTTTCCAAGGTCTTGTTACTAAAGTTGGGAGAATAACTGATTTTCAGTTCACTTGCTGATCGAAAACTTTAAAGGAAAAAAATATTGGTTTAGGTTGAACACAGCGTTTCATTATTAGGGTTTGATTTTTTTTGACATTTTAAATATTTTATTTAATAAAATTGAAGTACATGTTGGAATGAAAGGATGCTTCACGTTGAAAAATCAAAACTTCTCATTTCCAACTGTTAAAATTAACACTTTTTCTTTGGTGCTTTTGGGTTTTTCCTCCCATTTTGTGGAATTTATCACAAAGATTTTGGCCAACTTGAGTCTGCATTTTTCAACAACAAAAATTAAGTTGAACATTTCCTCCAACTCTCCTTGTCAACCAGAGAGCCTTAAGCTGGGGGTAAGGTTCACATACAAAATTTTCACCTAAAAATAGTATCTGTGCAAAAGGAGAATCCAGAAGGTCAGGTTTTCTTCAGAAATGTGCAGCCAGTGGGAGTCACTCGCAGAACTGGCCGGTGCTATTGGAAGCGCCGCCCCGATGCCTGTGACTTTTTGTCTCTCTCGTGTCCATATAAGCAGGGTCCTTCCACTCACTTATGCGTGGGCAGCCATGGATCGTTGTTGTTCACACACAGCTCAGGGAAGAGCTGTTCTTCAGGCACACATGTGATATAGGGGAAGGGCGGGACCCACATCTGGGCCCATGCTATTCCCGTGGGTCAAAGCGACCTTTGTTTATGACGTTAGCAGTATCCAGTGAAGTAGCAGTCATGCTGAGGGACCTCGATGGCTTCCAGAGAGGATGGATAATGGAGAGAGAGCAGCCAGAGACAGTACAAAGAGCTCCCAAGTTGCCATTGGCTCTGCTTCCAGAAAGTTCCGGGATTCTCCAATACAATGAATCTGTTCCCTCTGCCCTCTCTCTTCAGGTCCTGGTTCCTTACCCTAGTGCCTGGTGCCTCCCCAAGCAGAGCCCAAATGCCTGGGACACAAAGGCGGCTGTCCCTTGAGGAAATGCGTGCTAGAAATGGATTCCAATAAACAGGGAATAAAGTAATTTTCACAACCCCCAAAGCAACAACAAGGGGACTTTATTAGGGAACAAAGGGTAAGGCAAGAACAGGAGTAACTAGAATAATAAAGTAGCAACAATACCTTAACCCTCCCCCCCCCAAATGTTCGCACCCTGCCCAAACTGCCCTGCTCCCTCCCTGCCTCGGCAGACAGCGAACTGCACTGAAAGATGCAGGATCTGAGGGGAAGCGCTGGGTGAGGCTAGAGACACCATTCCTACTCATCCTGCCTAATAACTATTGATGGACCTGTCCTCCATGAATGTATCTAGTTCTTTTTTGAACCCTGTTAAAGACCTGGTCTTCACAACATCCTCTAGCAAGGAGTTCCACAGGTTGACTGTGCGCTGCATGAAAAAGACCCTGAAAAGTCCAAGTATTTTTAATCTCTCTTCATATGGGACCCATTCCAAACTCCTAAACATTTTTGTTGTCCTTTTCTAAACCTTTTCCAATGCCAATATATCTTTTTTGAGATGAGGAGACCACATATGTATGCAGTATTCAAGATGTGGGCATACCATGGTTTTAGATAGAGGCAATAAGATATGTTCTGTCTTATTCTTTATCCTTTTTTTACTGATTACTGACATCCTGTTTGCTTTTTTGACTGCCTCTGCACACTGTATGGACGTTTTCAGAGAACTATCCACAATGACTCCAAAATCTCTCTCTTGAGTAGTTGTAGCTAAATTATTCCCCATCATTTTGTAGGTATAGTTGGGATTATTTTTTCCATTGTGCATTTCTTTACATTTATCAACATTAAATTTCATTTGTCATTTTTTTTGCCCAATCACTTAGGAAGACGCGAGCAGTTCTTCTGGGCTAGTCAATTTCCAAAATGGCGACTGGCTGGGAACATGCTAATGAAGCGTGGGATATTTAAATCCCGTGCTTCATTTGCAATTTTGGTTGCTCTCATTAGCCTCTCTAGTTCAAACTAGGGGGCTAGTGTAGACATACCCTTAGTTCGGTGAGATCATTTTGAAGCTCTTCATAGTCTGCTTTGGTCTTAACTATCTTGAGCAGTTTGGTGTCATCTGAAAAATTTGCCACCTCCCTGTTTACCCCTTTCTCTAGATCATTTATAAACAGGTTGAATAGGACTGGTCCCAGGACAGACCCTTGAGGATGGCCACTCGTTATCTCTCTCCACTCGGAAAGCTGGCCATTTATTCCTACCTTTGTTTCCTGTCTTTTAACTGGTTATCAGTCCATGAAAGGACCTTCCCTCTTATCCCAAGATAACTAACTTTACTTAAGAGCCTTTGGTGAGGGACCTTGTCAAAGGCTTTCTGGAAATCTAAGTATATCATAGCCACTGGATCCCCCTTGTCCAGATGCTTGTTGACCACCTCAAAGAACTCTAGCAGATTAGTAAGACATGATTTCCCTTTACAGAAACCATGTTGACTTTCCCCCAACAAATTACGTTCATCTATGTGTCTGACAATTTTATTCTTTACTAGAGTTTCAACTAATTTGCCCAGTACTGACGTTAGACTTACTAGTCTATAATTGCCAAGATCATCTCTAGAACCCTTTTTACATATTGGCGTCATGTTAAGCTATCTTCCAATTATTAGGTACGAAAGCTGATTTAAAGGATAGGATACAAACCATAGTTAATAGTTCCGCAATTTCCCATTTGAGTTCTTTTAGAACTCTTGGGTGATGCCATCTGGTCCCGGTGACTTGTTACTGGTAGTTTATCGATTTGTTCCCAAACCTCCTCTAATGATGCCTCAATCTGGAACAATTCCTCAGATTTGTCACCTAAAAAGAATGGCTCAGGTTTGGGAATCTTCCCAATATCCTCAGCCGTGAAGACTGAAGCAAAGAATTCATTCAGCTTCTCTGCTATGACTTTATCATCTCTGAGTGCTCCTTTAGCATCTCCATCGTCCAAGGGCCCCACTGGTTGTTTAGCTGGCTTCCTGTTTCTGATGTACTTAAAAACATTTTACTATTACTTTTTGAGTTTTTGGCTAGCTGTTCTTCAAACTCCTTTTCGGCTTTTCTTCTTATATTTTTACACTTAATTTGACAAAGTTTATGCTCCTTTCTATTTTCCTCACTAGGATTTGACTTCCACTTTTAAAAAGGTGTCTTTTTATCTGACACTGCATCTTTTACTTGGTTGGTAAGCCACGGTGGCACTTTTTTGGTTCTCTTACTGTGTTTTTTAATTTGGGGTATACATTTAAGTTAGACCTTTATTATGGAGTCTTTGAAAAGTTTCCATGCAGCTTGCAGAGATTTTACTTTTGTCGCTGTACCTTTTAATTTCTGTTTAGCTATCTTCCTCATTTTTGTGCAGTCCCCTTTCTGAAATTAAATGCTACAGTGTTGGGCTACTGAGGTGTTTTTCCCACCACAGGGATGTTAAAGTTTATTACATTATGGTCACTATTTCCAAGATGTCCAGTTATATTTACCTCTTGAACCAGATTCTGCGCTCCACTTGGGACTAAATCAAGAATAGCCTCTCCCTTTGTGGGTCCCAGAACCAGCTGCTCCAAGAAGCAGTCATTTAACATATCAATAAATTTTATCTCTGCCTCCCGTCCTGAGGTGACGTGTAACCAATCAATATGGGTATGTCTACACTACAGCGTTATTTCAAAATATTTTATTTCAAAATAGTTAATTCAGAATAAGTTATTTTGAAATTACGTGTCTACACAAAAAATGCATTTCAAAATAGCACTTCCATACTGAGTGGATGCTGAATTGCATTTAAGGCTGGCTGGAACTAGGTCTGGCAGGGCATCAGGTCTGGAGTTACTTTGTGTGGCTGCTGCCTGAGGCTAACTGAGGTCTGTGCTTAAAGGGACCCCCCCCCCCCCGACAGCCGGTTCTCAGGTTTCCCTGCTTGCTTGCCTACCTCAGTGATGGACAGCAAAGCATTTTGTCTCTGAGTGCTTTGGTTGCCCTCACTCGGGACATCACAACACTCTGCACCATGGAGCCAGAGCTGCCCCTGGGCACTCTGGTGTTTCTCTTGGATGCGTTGCTGTGAGCCTGGCTGCACTTTCTACAGGCTGCCATCTGGAAGGTCAATCGAGGTGGGGGGCGGGGGGGGGGCGGCTGTCAGTATCCAGGAGGCCCTGTGGGAGAGCTTCCACCCTGAGAAGCACTAAGAGCCTCCCTGGTCTGCCCCGCTGGGGGCTTGTGCCTCATTCCTCCCTCACATCCTTCCATTTACCCCTCCCTAACCCCCCTTCCTGATGTCAAATAAAATACACATATTTTCATGAACACAAACTCTCTTTATTTAACAAAACAGGGGGGGGGGGAGGAAACGGGGGGGAGGAAATGAAACTCTGGTGAGACTGGGGAAAGGAGGTGGAAGAGAGGGTGGGAGAGGGAAGGGGAAAACCTGGGAGGAGGGAGCTGGCAGGGGGAAGCCAGGGGAAGAAAGGGGAGAGGAAGCTCAGGGTTGGGGGTGTGACGGCGCGTTGGGGGTTCCCCGTCTCCTGCACCCCGAAATGGCACAAACAGACTGCACCAGCCAGTGGAATTGAGGGTGGTTTATTGCTCCTCCAGCTCAGCGCAGCACCGATGTAGTCTGGTCACAGGAACTGGGCTAGGATGCCTCAGGCCCCCTTGGGATGGGGGAGACTGGGCCCCTAAACTCCAGCCCCTTCTCCTAGGCTCCCCTCCATGCCCTCCGACAGCCAGCAACCAACTCCCTCACTTCCAGCCCTGCCCCCCAGCCAAGGCAGCATTCCACCTTCCTTTGTTCCTCTCCATGGGGGGTGTCTGGCCACTGGTTTGCATAGTGACTCATCCTGTTTTGCTGGGTCGTGGTACCCACGGCAGCCAGTGGGGGACCCCCCAGAGCCAGCAGCATAGAAACCAGCCAGGTACCCCCACTACGTCACAGTTCTCCCCCCTCCGAGAGCGAACTGTGCAGGGTCACTCCGCTCGTGACCTAGGGAAGTTCGGGTCCTCTGCGTGGGAACCCGCCCCGGGGACATGGGTGCTCCCCTTGACTCAGGCCGGCCATGGCAAGGCCCCACATGAGTTGGTTTCCTCCGTCCACTCGCCGCCCCGCTCCAGGGCGACTGGCACAGGCCTGTCCTCGGGGGTCACACCCACCCTTCCGCTGGCCTTGATCTCTGGCCAGGGTCTCTCGGGCCGGGGCCATGAGCCCAGTGAGCCTTCTCTGGACAGCCAGGGCGGCTTCCACCCCCGATGCTCCATCCAGGGAGGTCTTCCCCTCCCATAGCTCTCTCAGCAAGCCCAGAGGGTCTATCTGGGGTAGAGACCCCCAAGCCGCTTTCCTCCTGTCTTGGGCCTTCCCGCCCCTCTGGCAGGAGTCACAGGACCGGCAGTACCGCTGCACGGCTGTAAAGATTCCCGGCCAATAGAAGTGCTGGAGCAGCTTCAGCCGGGTGCTCCGGATCCCCCGGTGGCCCCCAACGGGGGAATCGTGGGCCAAATACAGCAGCTTGAGGCGATACTTTCGGGGGACGACCAGCTGCCGCTCTACCCTCCATGCCCTCGCCTTCCTGGGGGGGAGCCACTCACGGAACAGGAGCCCACGCTCCCGCAGGAATCTCTCCTGGCCACCTCTCCCCCGGGGCTGAGCTGCATGGAGGCCAGCCTGGTCCCTCAGCCTCTGCAAGGAGGGGTCTGCCTGCACCTCAGCCTGGAATTCAGCTGCTGAGGCAGGGATCGGGACCTGTCCCCCACCTCTGCCTAGGTCCGGAGTCCCAGCCTGGCTGGACCCCGTGTCCACTGGGATGGGACCCTGAGGACGCTGCCAGGAGTCCTTCCCTGGACCCACGTTGTCAGCCCCCCGCTGGCTCTGGCTCCAGGTAGTGACTAGAGCCCGCTGGGATTCATGGGGCCACTCCTCTAGGTCATTCCCCATCAGCACCTCGGTGGGCAAGTGCGGGTGCACCCCCACTTCCTTGAGGCCCTCCTTGGCCCCCCATTTCAGATGCACCCGGGCTACAGGCACCTTAAACGGGGACCCATCTATGCCCTTCAGGGTCAGCTGCGCGTGGGGTAGTATCCGCTCCGGGGCCACTATGTCGGATCGGGCCAGAGTCACCTCCGCCCCCGTGTCCCAGAAGCCCGTCACCTTCCTACCATCCACCTCCAGGGGTATGAGGCACTCGCTCCGCAGGGGCCGTCCTGCCCCCACCCGGTACACGGAGAAATCCGCCTCCTGAGAATCAGACCTCCCAGGGGAGGTGCACTGAGCATCCTTCCCCTCTCTCTGAGCTGAGGTTTGCCTGCCAGCCCCTGCCTCTGGGGCAGCCTGCCCTTCCTCCCGCCCCAGCCAGTTAACCCTGGAAAGTCCCCGGTCCTGGGACCTGGTGCACTGAGCCCTCTTGTGGCCTTTTTGCCCACAGCGATGGCAAGTTAGGCTTTGGGCTGTCTCTGTCCAGGCCCTGGCTGGTTCTCTGGGGCGCAGACGACCTGTTCCTTGGTCTCGCCCCGTAGTTGACTCCCTCCGTCGCTCATCCGAGATCCGGTCTCTGCGCGGTTCCCTCTCTCTCCGGGACTCCCGTTCACACCCGGACCGGCTCTCCGTGAACTCATCCGCCAGTCTCCCGGCCTCCTGGGGGTTCTCTGGTCTCCGGTCCTTGAGCCACAGCCTCAGTTTGGGTGGGCACGCTTCATAGAACTGCTCCATCATGACCAGCTTGAGCAGCTCCTCTGCGGTCTGGGCTCCGACTCCAGACACCCACTTGCGGCAGTATTGCGCCAGGCGGGAGGCCAGATCCACATAGGTCTCCCGTGGCCCTTTCTGTACCCCCCGGAACTTCTTCCTGTACATCTCGGGGGTCAGCCCGAACTTGTGCAGCAGGGCCTCCTTGACTCGGTTGTAATCCCCTGGCTGTAGGTCCTCCAGCTGACTGAGCACTCCGGCCGCCTCCTGGCTCAGTGCGGGGATGAGCTCCTGCAGCCAGTCAGCTGGGGGAACCCGTTGCAGTCCACAGGCCCTCTCAAAGGCACTGAGGAACCCGTCTATGTCGCCCACGTCCTTCAATTGGGCCACCACGAGCCTCTCCAAGCGTCTGGCAGTCCTGGGACCCTGGGGCCCATCCGCACTTGGCGCAGCCGGTGCCCCGCCGGTTCTCCGCTCTGCCATGGCCAGCTCATGCTGCCGCTGCCTCTCTCGGTCCTGGCGGTCCTTCTCTCGGTCCTCTACTTCCAATTCCCTGATCCGCAGCTGGATCTCCAGCCGCCGCAGCTCCGCTGGGCTGGCCCCTGCCCTAGATGGGCTACGGCTTGCAGGCCTCCCGGGAGACGCTGTCTCATCTCTCCGGTGGGTTCCAGCGCTCCTCCCCCTCTCTGAGCCTGACACACTCTCAGGGGGGGTCTGGCTGCTTCCCCTGGGGACAAGATCCTGGCCCTGTGGCTGGTCATTATCTTCCAGCTGGGCAATCAGCTGGGCCTTGGTTGCTTTCTGCACAGGCAAGCCCCTCTCTCTGCACAGCCCCACCAGCTCTGCCTTCAAGAGTCGGGCGTAGGCCATCTGCCCGCTGGGCCCCTTGGTGCAGACTCACCAGTCTAGTGCTGCAGCGCCCCACGATTCCCAGGAACCGCTTCGCTCTGTCTCCAGCACGCCTGGCTCCAGGGCTCTTGCTTCTACTGCGCCTTGTCGCTTGCCGCTGGAAGCTCCATCCACGGGGTGCAGTGCATCCCACCCCTGACACCAGTGTGACGGCGCGTTGGGGGTTCCCCGTCTCCTGCACCCCGAAATGGCACAAACAGACTGCACCAGCCAGTGGAATTGAGGGTGGTTTATTGCTCCTCCAGCTCAGCGCAGCACCGATGTAGTCTGGTCACAGGAACTGGGCTAGGATGCCTCAGGCCCCCTTGGGATGGGGGAGACTGGGCCCCTAAACTCCAGCCCCTTCTCCTAGGCTCCCCTCCATGCCCTCCGACAGCCAGCAACCAACTCCCTCACTTCCAGCCCTGCCCCCCAGCCAAGGCAGCATTCCACCTTCCTTTGTTCCTCTCCATGGTGGGTGTCTGGCCACTGGTTTGCATAGTGACTCATCCTGTTTTGCTGGGTCGTGGTACCCACGGCAGCCAGTGGGGGACCCCCCAGAGCCAGCAGCATAGAAACCAGCCAGGTACCCCCACTACGTCACAGGGGGGTCTCACTGGACCAACTTGATTTTCATGCAAACCTGCTCTTGGGTTCGCATGTGGCCTTTGGTGGCCAGGCTGGCAGCTATCCTGCCATAGAAGGCCGCATTCCTCCATGCGGAGATCATGGACCTTGGGTACATCCCTGCCCCCAAACCTGAATAAGGCCCATGATCTCCACCTTGGACCAGGAAGGACCCTGCCTTCTCCGGGCCCTGGCAGGCTCCTGGGAGATGGAAGACTGCTCCTGGGGAGCAGCAAAAGGCTGGCTGTCTGTGGCTTGCTGGCTCATGTTTTGGGGCCACTGGGTCAGGGGCAGTGAGTGCTGGCTCTGGACTGGCAGGCTTGGAGCTGGCACAGGCACTGTGGCCAGAGTCAACCCCTTTAAGTGCTCTGGGGAGGGGGAGGGGAGAGAAGTGTTCTTGGTTGAGGCTGGAGTGGCCACCAGGGCACCCTGGAAAGGCCGGAGGCCCCCATTTCGATATAAGTGTCTACACAGCACTTGTTTTGAAATAGCTACAGGCAGTCCCCGGGTTACGTACAAGATAGGGACTGTAGGTTTGTTCTTAAGTTGAATCTGTATGTAAGTCGGAACTGGCGTCCAGATTCAGCCGCTGCTGAAACTGACCGCCAGTTCTGACTTACATACAGATTCAACTTAAGAACCCCAAGCTTCCCCAAGTCAGCTGCTGCTGAAACTGATGAGCGCTGATTCCAGGAAGCCCAGGGCAGAGCAACTCTGCCTCGGGCTTCCTGTAGTCAGCGCTGGTCAGTTTCAGCAGCGGCTGACTTGGGGACGCCTGGGGCAGAGCAGCTGGGGTGCTGCCGGGTTGGTCCAGTAGTGCCCAGAGCGGGTGCTGCAGGACCAATCCGCAGCGCCCCAGCTGCTCTGCTCCAGGGTCCAAAACAAAAGCCTGGTCTGCTGGGGGGGGGGCACACTATCCGCGCCCCCCCCAGCAGACCAGGGACACGGGGAGCAGAGCAGCAGCGGCAGCGGGGTGCCGCGCCTCTGAGGCTTTGCTCTGGCAAAGCCTCAGAAGCGCGGGAACCCGCCCGCTGCTGCCGCTTGAGTCCCGGTGCCTGTGGTCTGCTGGGGACGGTCCACAGCAGACCACAGGCACCGGGTCTCAAGCGGCAGCAGCAGCGGTTCCCGCGCTTCTGAGGCTTTGCTCCGGCAAAGCCTCAGAAGCGCGGGAACCCGCCCGGTGCCCCTGGTCTGCTGGAGATGGTCTCCAGCAGACCAGGGGCACCGGAGCAGCTTACGAACGGGGCTTTCTCGCCCCGGAGCTCGCAGGTAGCAATCCGCTACCTCGACCTCCGGGGCGAGAAAGCCCCGTTCGTAAGTGCGGATCCGACATAAGTCGGATCCGCGTAAGTCGGGGACTGCCTGTATTTCAAATTTGGCTTTATTCCTCATGGAATGAGGTTTACCAAATTTGAAATAAGAGCTCTGCTATTTCAAATTAATTTCAAAATAGCAGTTTGGCTGTGTAGACGCTAGTAATGTTATTTTGAAATAACTTTGCTGTGTAGACATACCCTATGGGGATAGTTGAAATCCCCCACTATTATTGAGTTTTTTAATTTGATAGCCTCTCTAATCTCCCTTAGCATTTCATAGTCACTATCACTGTCCTGATCAGGTGGTCGATAATAGATCCCTACTGCTATCTTATTATTATTGGAGCATGGAATCAATATCCATAGAGATTCTATGGAATACTTTGGCTCATTTAAGATTTTTACTTCATTTGATTCTACATTTTCTTTCACATATATTGCCACTTCCCCCCCAGCATGACCTGTTCTGTCCTTCCAATATATTTTGTATCCTGGTATGCCTGTGTCCCACTGATTGTCCTCATTCACCAAGTTTCCGTGATGCCTATTATATCAGTATCCTCCTTTAAAACTAGGCACTCTAGTTCACCCGTTTTACTATTTAGACTTTTAAGTATTTGTATATAAACACTTTAAAAATTTGTCACTATTTATCTGTCTGCTGTTTCCTGATGTGTTAGACTCTTTTTCATTTGATTGTGTCTCCTTTGATCTGACCCATAGGCTACATCTAGACTGCAAGTATCTTTCAAAAAAGCCTCTTTCAAAAAAGAGCATCTAGATTACAACCAGTACTTTTGAAAAAGCAAGCTGCTTTTTCGAAAGAGAGCACCCAGGCAGTCCGGATGCTCTCTTTCGAAAAAGCACAACTTGCATTACGCACCCATGCCCGGGGCACCAAAATACCTCGGGCCGGCCCTGCCTATGTCATTGGTACCTACATGTACCACGACCACCGGCTCCTCCCCAGCACTACACATAAGTATATCTAGATGTCTCGAGAGAGCTGCAACCTTCGCACCAGGCAGGCAAGTCACCATATGGTTCTCCCAGTCATCACAAGCCCAGCTACCTATGTTTCTAATGATCGAATCCCCATTCCTAAGACCCGCCTTTTCCTAATGACTGGAGTTCCCTCCCCCAGAGATGTATCCTCAGTGCGAGAGGATCCCACATTATCTGGAAGGAGGGTCCCAACTATGGGAAGGTTTCCCTCTGCTCCAGTTGACTGTTCTCTTTCCCTGAGCCTTTCATCCTCGCTAACAGCGCAGGGGCTGTCTGACTGAAGATGGGACAGTTCTATAGTGTCCTGGAAAGCCTCATCTGCGTACCTCTCGGCCTGCCTTGGTGCCTCCAATTCAGCTGCCCTGGCCTCCAAAGCTCGTACGCGGTCTCTGAGGGCCAGGAGCTCCTTGCACCGTATGCACACACACGCCACCCGTCCACAGGGCAGGTAATCACACGTTACACACATGAATGCAATAAACAGGAGAGCCCCCACTCTGCTGCTGGGCTTCTGTCTGCATTCTCTCCTATGGCTGCTTAGGTTATTGAGAGGGTTTCATTTAAATCAGGAAGTTTTGGTTTTACTTTAAAAGTTTTAAAGCATGGCGAGTTTTGCTGCAAAACAGACACAAGGAAAGGGCAACTTTTGTTTTCACTGTGACATTCTCAGCTATTTCCAGCCAAATGCAGGGTCAGCTCCCTGTGGCCATTATACAACAGGGGAGGGATAGCTCAGTGGTTTGAGCATTGGCCTGCTTAAACCCAGGGTTGTGAGTTCAATCCTTGAAGAGGCTGTTCAGGGATTTGGGGCAAAAATCTGTCAGGGGTGGTACTTGGTCCTGCTGTGAAGGCAGGGGGCTGGACTTGACCTTTCAAGGTCCTTTCCAGCTCTAGGAGATAGGCATCTCCATTAATTTAAGTGTACCCCACCCTCTTCTCAACTTCCTGTTAGCTGCCCCTGTTCACACAGCTCCCTGGTTGCTTTATAAAGCCCTGGCCTTCCTGATAACCCTGCCCCCTGACTAAGACTTGACCAATGAACAGGAGGTTCTAGATTTCACACCCTCGTTAAGAAGCTCACAGCTTCCAACTGCCGGCCACAGCACACGGTCTTCCAAACAAACAGCTCAGCACTTGAATCTCCAAATGGACAAACACCACCTCAGCACACAGTTTCTTTCAGGCAACCAGCAAGTAACCCCCGAACACACACCCTACAGAAAGCTACTTACCTCAAGGGTCCTGTATTCGCTCCCCCTTTACCTGGAGAACTCCCTCTCGAAACTATTGACAGAGCTCCCCTGACACCCCCATTTCAAGAGCAGTTTTGTGTAACGGCAGCAGGGAGCTGACCCTGCATTTGGCTGGAAATAGCTGAGAAAATGTCTCAGTGAAAACAAAGTTGCCCTTTCCCTGTGTCTGTTTTGCAGCAAAACTTGTGTGTCCAGTGGGGACCTTTGCCTTTTTCTGCAGACGTCCGTGGAAACGCTGCATGGAGACAAGCGTACAGATGCAGGAACTGGCGTCATGCAAAGGGCAGCACTGGGTCTCCTTGGCAGATGGGTGGCCTGGGTTCAGCTCCCTACTCTGTCACAGGCTCCTCGTGTCAGTCACTAAGGGGACTGGCTTCATGGCAGCGTTCGCTCCAGGGAGCAGCACGAAGGTATGAGCAGCCACGTGGTGAAGCCGTGGTCTCAGTGGGGCTTGGCTTTCCCCATGTGTGTTGCCAGGCATGCGGGGGCCACGTCCCATGGTTCGGAGTGCTGCCGGCGAATGATGGGATAACTTGTCTGGGCAGCAGGGGGGATTGTGGGAAGCACTGGAGCACTACCAGTGCACAGCGGTGTAGCCTTCAATCCAAAGTTCAATCCGGGTGGTGTATTCTTGTATCTAGTGGCTCATTATGAGCAAACCTGCCATATTCCACTGTTCTCTCTCCACGGGAACTAATTGTGTTTGTTACCCTGCGACAAGCTGCTGTATTGCAATAGAAAACCACACAATAATTGTAATGTTCACCTGCCTGTTCTTAGAGCGCCTTAAATAGCAACTATTGTGGAAGCGATGAAAAATGCTGACAATGCTGCTGCCCCCTCCTGTTTGCTTCTATTTGATAGAGCTTATTGTGCTGAGAAAACGAGCAGCGTCTTTAATGAAATGGAACAGGTTGCTAAGATCGGAAGTTGGCCTGTTTGGTAGGTAATTCCCGGGGATGCGTTCATTCATATTTCGAGTGTGTGCTCTTTCAGGCAGGTTCTTTGGGCTCGTGTACAGTCAGGAAATTTGCACCAACATGATGGCATTTTCACACCACGTGGAATCGAACGGCGGAACTCACTTCCACAGGCGATCGGTGAGGCTACGAATCTAGCAAGATAAAAAGGAGGAATGGCCCTTTTGCCATTATTGAAATAAAACCAGGAAGTTGGAACAAATTGTTTCTAAATCTTTTGAAAATGTCATCATAATTGATGCGCTCCCACAAAACAGTCTGATTTCCAATGGCTACCCACTCCATCTGCTCTGATTAGGGCAGAGGGAGAATTTGGCCTCCTGCCTCCATTTTTGATCGCGCAGCCCTTGTCTTGCTCTCACCCTAGCTTTAAAGGCCGGAAAGCACCAGTGAAATCCCCTAGTCTGACCGTCTGCACTCTGCACGCCAGAGAATGGCAGGGGCTGTTCCCGGAGCTGCACAAGGGTGTGTCTGCTATTTGGAGCACCAGGCAGTCAGCTGGCCGGGACGGAGAGTCCAGCCAATGAGCCTAAAGAAACACGATGGACTTAGCTGTATAAATAACAGCGCAGGAGATGCTCAAGTGGAGTTGCCTACGAGTAGACTGTGCAGATGGTGGCTAATGATGTGCTAATTGGCTAACAAGACAACGATCTGACATGCACAAGGGATTGTGCAGAGAGCTGTGTAATGAGAGCTGTTCCAAGCATGGGTGTGCGTGTGCTGGAAATAATGACAGGTTGATCTCAGCAGGCCTGGGATGCTGTCTTGATTACAGCTTGGCAAACCTTCCTGGGGAACACCATGGGCTTTGCATTTCTTCCCAGCGCAGTGACAGCGGGATTTCCATATGCTCCGCCTCGTTTCCGCCTCCGAGGGCGAAGTTCAGGTCCCAGTGCCGGCAGCGCCTCTTCATTAACTCATGCTCTGCGGTGCGGAAGGTCTGCAGTAGTGTCTGGGGGGAGAGGAGAAGGAGCCGGAGGACGGGCATGAACAAGGAGAGCTCAGTTTGCAGAGGAGTCAGGGAACCAGCCGGAGCCCTGGATGCAACCAGCATGCCGGCTGTGCTCCTGAAGATGTGCGTGGCAGGCGGTGGGCCACCATGTGTCACCCGTCATTTGCAGTTCCATTCGACACCCTGCCGAGCCGCCTGTAAGCAGATGGAGCAGAAGAATGGCAGCCCATTTGGGAGAGTCAGCTTCAGTTAGCAGGACAAGCGAGTGCCTTGAGCACAGGCAGATGGCAATTACTGCTACACAGCCCCGCTCTGGCTCCTCCGCGCCAAGAAGCACTGGGCTGAGATGTGTTCTGGGGGTAGCTCTGCCTGTGGCCCTCTTTCAGACATTTCCTAGGTAGGGGAGCTGAGACATGCACCTACCTCAGTGGCCCCGTAGGAGGAGCTACAACAAGCACCTCCCCAAAGGTGGGGAGACCCAGCATCCCCAGGAGCACCAGACCATTATACTGTTGCCACCTTGGCTCCAATTGTCTGATTTGCCAGAGGGGATGACTCCCAAAGGGACGTTTTGCAATGTGTTCCTAAACGCACGGTTGCTGAGGTAGGAGCACGTTTCAGCCCATGGGCATGGCGGGATGGGTGCGTGTGGTACAAGCCTGCAAATCAGGAAGGCTGAGTTCTAGGCTCACCTCTGCCCTCAGCCTCCAAGGGGCGACCTTGAGTAAGTCGTGCCCGGCGTGCCAACGAGTTCTGAGTGTCCAATTTGAGAGAGTCAAAACCTGCTTTCCAGAATGGGTGAGCCGCCTCAACTCCAGTGGGAGCTAACACAAGAGCCGAGCTAAAACGAGGGGCGTGCAGGGCCTTCCACGTCTTCGACTGGAGACTGAAAGCAAGACATTCAAGATCAGGGGGTGCTTAAAAATTAGACTTGAATCTTTCTGCGACTCAGCTGTAAAACAGGAATGCTATTGCCTTGTATCTCTTAGGTGCCACAAACCTGAGCAGATTTGTTCTTATGAAGTGTGTTGCGATCGTTGGAGGGGGTTGCTGAACACACATACAATGTGCCCTGGATGCAGAAGTCCCCCTCCACCCTCCACCCCCCAAAAAGCTACTTATGTGGCTGGAACAAAAGGAAATGGAAACCTCACAAGAAAGCTGTTTCTGACCAGTGGGTAAGAACAATCAGATACATGATAAATCTGGGCTTTTTGTATGCTTTACAAATCAATGGGATCTGCCTCAGGACTCAGTTTGATCCTGAATTACGCAACCCTTCCTTTTAGGCAACCTCCCATGGTAGGAGAATCGGATTGTTTCCTTGCTAATACAATAAATCGGAAAGTGCTCTATAATTAACTGTCCAAAAATCAGAAGTACAGAAGTTCCTTATAAAGCTTTGAGTTCTGCTGGGGAGAAGTTGGTAAAGATGATTTATGAAGGAAATGCCTTGATGGATGATAACAATAAAGTGTAATTAAAAAGCATTCCGTAAAAGTTCTCTGCTCATTTAATGAACCTGGGAAAGAGCAGTGGTGCCAGGGGTAGGACTGATCCGCCAGACCTAAGAAGCGACTTTCTTAGTCAATGCAGCAAGTGAATGCATTTTTCAAGAAGCTGCTGTTTATCACAGCACAATTCATCATTTTCGATTGGCTGCGTTGCCCTCAGGGTCGCTGGGTAGAGGAAATGTAAACAGGTTAATTTATGTGCATTTGACCATTACATAAAAGCCCATTTTGTGGAAAATGTTAGATCGGGGGGGGACTAGATCTTCACCGGGTGTAAATTGGCATCTCTGTGCTGTAGATAATGCTCCACATGCTTTAGGGCTACATCGGCTCTTGCGGTAGAGAGCCTCTCTCTCTCATCCATGTTTTAAGTACAAGGGTTAGTAATTGTTACGAACATAAGATCTTAATGTTCATCTTAATTCACCTGAAGGGCTGTAAAGACGTCAAGCGATGGCAAATCCACCACAGCATCGTTACGTTTTTCCCATGGTTCATCACTCTCGCTGTCAAAAACGGGCACCTTATCTCTTGTCTGCATTTGTCTAAATTCAGCTTCCAACCACTGGCCCTTGTTTTGTTTTTCCCAGTTAGATTCAAGAGCTCTCTACTCTCCCAAATCTCTTCCGCAGGTTGACACTGGGAGACTGCTATCGAGTCTCCTCTTAACCTTCGCTCTGGTAAACTAATGAGTTTGTGCTTCATAACGCTCACGACATGGCGGATTCACCACATCCCAGATCATTCTTGTCGCACTTTTATGAATCTCTTCCAATGCTTCAGCCTCCTTTTTTAGTGTGAACACAAGAACCGGACTCCGTATCCGCAGTCTCACGGCTGCCATATGCATCTGCCCTTGCACGGATGGGCAAGGCAGCATCCAGTGGGGGTGCAGACATGGCAATTCTTTTGCCACCTCTGTACCCCTACTCAGCATCATCTGGCTAGTGCATCCAAGGACCATTTTCACCCTCTTAGCTGCAGCAGGGCCCGTGGGTTACTCACTGCTGACCCGCGTCCTGCCCAGGCACTGTGTCCCAGGGTGCTCCTGCTTTCTGTCAGAGGGGCCGACGTCCTTTGCTCCTAGTGCCTGGCTAGCACAGGCTGCCGTTAAACCGCAGAAAACTGGGAAATACAAAGTTGAGGTGCACGACCACCTCTCCCCATGAGCGTGACTGTCCCTGGGTATGTCTAGACTACACCACACCTCTCTGTCGACAGAGAGATGTAGATTAGGCACGTCGAAATTGCTAATGAAGCGAGGATTTAAATATCCCGCGCTTTATTAGCATAAACATGGTGCTTTTTTTTGGAAACAGCGCTTTTTTGAAAGTCAGTCTAGACGCGGATCTTTTGAAAATCAAACCCGTTTTTGAAAGATCCTGTATGCCTCAAAAGTTGAGGATTATAGGATCTTTTGTAAAAGGGTTTATTTTTCGAAAGATCCGTGTCTAGACGGCTGTTGTTTTTCTTTTCTTTTTTGTTTTTTTTTTTTAAAAAGCTCCTTTTCGGAAAAAAGCAGTGTCCATGTTTATGCTAATGAAGCATGGGATATTTAAATGCCCGCTTCATTAGCAATTCCTACGTGCCTAATCTCCTTCTCTCTGCCGACAGAGGAGTGTAGTCCAGGCACAGCCCCTGTGATGCCCCCGCCTAGCATCGCAGTTCTCTTCCATCCAGACCACATGGAGCACGGCCGGGACCCGCACACAGGGACGGGGGGGCTGCCAGCCAGCAGCCGTATTGGGGTCAGAATTAGTGAGCCCTGACTGAAGCCATTTGGCCCAGATTTAACCCCTTCCCTGCTCGGCACAGACCATCCCGGGTCACCAGGTATTACTGCCCATGGCGCGTACCCTAAGGATTCCTTCTGGTGCATCCCCTGCGCTGACCCCTCCCTCCCACCCCCGCAGGGCTGGGTCACAGCACCAACAGGCCCTGGTGCTCCTCCGTTAGCACAGACCCATGTGGTCCATGGTCCCTCTGCGGGCAGGTGCCCTCTCACATCACAGCAGGACTGTGCTGCCCTTAACCAGGGCCGGACGGAGGCATGGGCGAGCCGGGCAGCTGCCAGGGCGCCAACTGATGGGGGGCGCCTGATGGCAGCTGTAAGGGGTGCATGGCGTCCCTTACAGCTGCCATCAGGCGCCGCGCGCCCGGCTCCCGCAGCGCCGGCCCCATGGTGCCAGCCAGCAGCGCCCTTCCTCCCATAGCCATGGGGCCCTGCATGACCTGGCGCACGCGCCAGCAGTGGTGGCCAGGCTGGGCTGGGCAGTGCATGCGCTGTGCGCCCCGGGGGAGGGTCCTGGGCTGCATATCAGCGGCCGTGGCTGGCCCACGCATGCACCTTGCGCCTAGCGGCAGCGCCGCTCACCTGGGCCCAGGGCGCCAAAAGGGCTCGGGCCGGCCTGCCCTTAACTCCTGTTCCAGTCAATGCAGTGCAGGCCATGGAGTGAGAGGACACAAGTGCGTGGGATACAATAGAGCCGTGTCACCAACCAGTAGATCGCGATCTATCAGTAGATCTCAGGGGCTCTAGGGGTGTGTCTAGACTACTGAGTTTTGTCGACAAAACTATACCAGCGTCTACACTGCCGCTGAGTTCTGTCGACATAACGGCGACAGAACTCAGCAGTTTTGTCGACACTGGTAAACCTCATTTTACGAGGCATAACGCCTTCTGTCGACAGAGTTCTGTCGACAGAAGGTGTTATTGCCTGTAGGGTTGCGTCTAGACTACAGGGTTCTGTCGACAAAGCAGCTTGCTTTGTCAACAGAGCTCAATGTGTCTGGACACTCTTTGTCGACAGAAGTTTTGTCGACAGATACTGTCGACAAAACTTCTGTCGACAAAACCCGGTAGTCTAGACGTACCCTAAGAGTAGCTCTTGAGCCCTCTCTGAACTGCGCACTTGCGCAGTACATGTACATTAGATTTCCTCATGTAATGTAGGCGGGGCTTCAAGGAAGGGGCGGGGCAGTAGATCTTCGCCTGTTCTGAGACTTAAAAAGTGATCTTGGGTGTAAAAAGGTTGGAGACCACTGCAATAGAGCAATAACATTTTATTGCTCGCTCCTCAGGTCCGTTGGTTATGGGGCAGCCCTGGCGAAACCCTCTTTGCATGGCATTCCCAGGAGCTCCAGCCAGCCCCAGAGGGCAGAGTTAAGGAGATAAGGTGGGGCTGGTCTATTTGTAATTCCTGTTTTTAGAGGGTTAAATTCACCCCTAAGCTTTTGGAAGGGCACAAGGCAGAACCAAGCATCCTTAACTCCATGGTAACTTTTTGGCAGGGAATTATTATTATCATTATTATTTTCGAGCTTTTACAGTGGGCCTTTGTGGAGCGACTGTAAAGCAATAATGGAGCCATAAATGTGTTAGCGAAGAGTTCTTTCCTGAAATCAGCTGCCCATTTCTACATATCCAGCTCATGTTACGCTCATTCAGTTATTCGGAGACAATAATGTTTCCTCGTGACAATGTCACAGTGGCCGTGCTGTCTTGGGCTGCCACACAATTGGGGGGGGGGGGGGTTCAGCTTCGCTAGGTCCCTAATGCACTCTAATAATGACAGATTAATTAGTGACTAATTGTGATGGAGTAAACAAGGCATCCACCTGAACGTCACATAGCTCCATCCTCACTGGGATTTGAGAGAAGAGACCTAACCTGCTACACTTGTCAGAGCGCTCCATCGTTCCAGGCGTGTGTCCGGTGATCAGTTAAAGCAGGATGAAATATTTGAAGAGCATATGGAGGAAATTAAATGGCCAAAAACCATCTTGACAGACAAGAGGCTTTACTAGAAAAGAAACAGCAGTTTTTCAGGGGACAACATGGACTAGTGGGTAGAGCACTGACTTGTCAGTCACAGGTTTTGATCTTGCCCTTGCTGTGGAACCGTGGTTTTATCTCTGTTCTTCCTTTTCTGTCTTGTCTAATCACAGTGGGAAGGGTCTGCCTCTAACTAGATACAGGACTATGGAGATTTTAGTTAGAGGCTGCGGATGCCACTGTAAAAGTGAGCATTTTGGAGTCCCTCCTGTTTCCAAACATCTTTCATGTTCAATACTAATTCTGAAGACATGTGCAACTTGGTGGTGGTTGAAGAGAGGGGATGGGTGAACCATTGTATAAAACAGGGAACCCCGTGCTCTTGATGTGCATAAGAACGGCCCCTGGGTCAGACCAAAGGTCCATCCAGCCAGTGTCCTGTCTGCTGACAGAGGCCAATACCAGATCCCCCAGAGGGAGGGATCACAACAGGGAATCCTCACTTGATCCCTCCCCTGTCACCCACCTCCAGGCAAACAGAGGCCAGGGACACCATCCCTACCCATCCTGGCTAATAGCCACTGATGGGCCTGACCTCCATGAATCTAGCTAGCTCTTTTTTGAACCCTGTTAAAGTTCTAGCCTTCACCGCATCCTCTGGCAAGGAGTTCCACAGGTTGACACTTTGTGCAGCTTTTCTTCTTGTAATGTTTGCAGTTTCCTGATTTCAGCTGGATTTGTGAATACCAACAAATGGATTCTTCCTGCTCTATCTCCAGTTCACCATTCACATTGATTCTGCTGTGCAGTATCACGTGTTTGGACTTGCAAGTGAGTTTCTCTTTGGAGAAGAAATCAGTGAGGCATAATCTGGGCATACACACAGTGCAGTTGTATTACACACCCCTGTCCTGGAACACAGGTGGTCATAAACAACATGCAGGCAACTTCTTTCTGAACTGCAGCCCAGCACCAGTGCTTGGCTCTTAGGTGACAGCTCAGCCTCTAGAATTGACTCTATTAGAGAAATTAAGGCAGAGAACAAATCTGCTGTTTGCCACAGCTCTTCCCAAAATAGTCTGCAACAACAACACTGCAGCATTTCTTCAAGCTGTTGAGCTAAGGGAAAAAAAAACTTTGGAAAATTATGTGTAACATCCCCATCTGGGGTTCCCATCAAAACATTACAAACTAACACAATACTGCATACAGAATCCAGTCAGATTTTTGAAACTAAAACTGTTCATGAAAGAAGGTTGGAGGAATTTCCCAACTCAGAAAAATATCGAGAACAAAGTTTCAGCTATTACAAAGCTTTTCAGTTCCTTGCTTCAAAACAACTTTTCTTTCAGAAATGAAAAAAAATGGGGCCGGGGGAATGAAACCAAAATGAAATATATTGTCATTATGATAAAAAATACTCTCATGGATCCAAAATGAAAATAAATGGCTTTGTCTCCCCTTAGCGTGTATCTGGCCAAAGCCAGCAGGGATGGGGAAGAACGGCCTTTCTCACAACCCCCTCATGCGCAGCCCCACGTTCAGAGAGCCTGTGGGGATTGTCTGTGATGTGCAGCTCTGCACCTGCGCAAGGCTTTCGGGGTGGGGGACAGCACCTCCTGCCCCCAAGCTGCACCCATGGTTAAGTGTCGTCCCCCCACTTCTACAAAGGTTCCGGGGCCCTTGTCTTAGTTACCTCTGTGACTCCCCTTGCCATAGTACCAAGCACCTCGCCATCCACAGTGTTCATCCCAGCACAGAGCAGTTGTCCCCGCTGTACGGACGGGGGCGCTGACATCGACATACCAAGTCACTTGCCCAGTCTCACCTCGGAAGTCTATGGTGGAGCAGGTTACTACTCTAACCACTAGGCCACCTTTCCTCCTCTTGCCAAGTCACATGGTATTTGTTTCTGCTCCTTGATTGCCTGGCTGCAATTTTTCAGAGGAGAATAACATCTGGAGACTTGGCCAGGGCACTCTGCAGCAGGCATGGGTGGCAGGTGAAGGCCCAGCAGTGGAAGGCAAGCCAAAGCTCCGCCCCCACTGCCAAAGTCACACCCCTTTCCCCAGGACCACGCCCCTTCAACAACCTCTCCCCCAGCCAAGCCCCACCCAGCCCTAGCTGAGGACCAGGACTGCCGCACAGCACGGCCTCAGCCCCTCCCGAGCGACTGGGCAGCTCAGGAAATGCCTTCCCTTGTGACACGCATTGGGCCTGGAAGGGATGGAAGCCGCATCAGGATGTGACCTGCAGTCCCACAAGTGCCCCGGGGCCGCGCTGCTGGTTTGTGTCCTTGCAAATCACAAAGCCTGCGCTGAGTTCACGCCGCCTGTGCGGACTCGGTAGCTCACGGCCTGGCGTTGCACGGTTGACGTGGACTTTGTACGAGTTTAACGGCATGTGCACGAGGGGCTGGTAACACTGTAACTGGGCTGATTGGAAATGGATTTACTGAGTCCGGTACAACTCACGCAGGCCTGCCTGGGCGCGACAGGGAAATCCACAGCCCGGCCCTGGCTCGCGGCGTGGGGCTGCTGCTGCAGTCTGTGAACAGGAGCAGTGACAGCCGCCCCTCCGCTCTCCCGTGACGTTCCAAGCCAGGCTGAGGGTCGCCCTCTTGGCTGACCCCGGGGACTGAGCTCCCAAGTTAAGGGATGTCTAGACTACACGGCTCTGTCGACGGAGCCATGTAGCCGAGTTACTAGATATAGGAAAATGAAGTGGTGATTTAAATAATTGCCGCTTCATTTACAACAAAATGGTCGCCGTGCTGTGCCGATCAGCTGTTTGGCGGCACAGCGGGGCAGTCTGGACACGCCACGGTCGACAGGGGAAACCCTTGTCAACTGCTCCGTAATGCCTCATGAAATGAGGTTTACCAGAGTGGTCGACAACGGCTTCCCTTGTCGACCGCGACGCGTCCAGACTGCCCCGCCAAACAGCGGATCGGCGCAGCGCGGCGGCCATTTTGATGTAAACGAAGTGGCGATTGTTTAAATCGCCGCTTCATTTTCCTGTGTCTAGTAAACTCATCTACGTGGCTCCGTCGACGGAGCCAGGTAGTCTAGACACACCCTCAGTGCCCAGGCTGCTGAGCTGGGGCTGCAGCAGACACGCAGCGCTCCGAAGACAGGGCCCAGAGGAGACACGTGCCCTCTCCGGTCCCAGCCCACCGGATGGCCTGGAGAGCATTTCCACAGCGTTCAGGAGCTGCACAGACACCCCTGCTTGCCCTCTCAGGAGGCCAAACCCACAGTGGTGAAAATGGCTCAGCCTCAGTCCCCTACATCACGGGTGAATTTGGTCCACGAGGAGCCCATGAGAACCACGCAACGGAACTGCCCCAGAAAATAGCAACCATAAGAACATCCGAGCGGCCAGACGGGTCAGACCAATGGCCCATCCGGCCCAGGGTCCTGTCTGCCCACAGTGGCCAGGGCCAGGAGCCCCGGGGGGGGGGGGGGACACAACAGGTAATCCCCACGTGACCTCTCCCCTGTCACCCACCTCCAGACAAACAGAGGCCAGGGACCCCAGTCCTATCCAGCCTGGCTAATAGATATTGATGGACCGAACCGCCATGAATCTTGCCAGCCCTTTTTTGAACCCTGTTCAAATCCTCGGTTGCTCTTTGTGTCTTCCCACCAGCTCTGCTCCAGGCTCCTTCCTGCTCTCTCCGGTGGCCCCATCAAAGCAAATCTTGTCCCCATAAGGCGTCGCCTCCCCCCAGTGTCCCTGGGATGCCTGGTCACTGGGAAGCCCGAACTTTCTATTTCCATGGGGAGCGGACCGAGCGCCAGCTCCATCTGCAGAACGAACGGCAGAGAACATCGTCCTCTGGCTCCTCCCACTTTCTGCTCTGATTGCCCCCAAGCAAACCGCTCACCTTTTAATTAAGTCCAAAGGGAACGGCGTATTCTGCTTGGGAGCAAACCCACAGATGGCTTCCATACGGCCTTGCAAGTCAGATGTGCCGGGCCCCCACCCAGTGGCTTGAGAAACAAGTTAATTACGCAGTCCCTGGTGTGTCTGCCTAAGTGGTGATTGTTACTGGTGTGTGGCAGAGCTAACTTCAAGCCCTACTTAGCATAACAATTAGATGGAGGGTGGGGGAGGAGGGGAGAGGGAGAGAGTCACAGACTGTGCTACCACTAGTTCCATGACTTGAAATGCTGGCCTATGCATTTGTTCCCAGCAAGAAAGCCTAAAATCCCTTCAACTATTTAAGCAAGATTGAAAGCCTGCAGCAAATGTTACATATGCTTCAGATGTGAGTGGCCTAAAGGCAGAGCGATTGTCAGGAAAAGGATGCACGTGTGTGTGTGTGTGTGTGTGTGTGTGTGTGTGTGTGTGTGCGCGTGCTGTCACGGGGCTTTCCATATTCTTTATGGAAATATGCTTATGAATATGCATAACAGGAAAATGCTTTATACGAAATATTTTGTGTAAGGTGTCATTGGAAAAGTTGCAATCTGCTGAACACGTCTGTTCTATTTGTGGGCATGTCTTATTCCTGAGCTTGATGTTAGACAGATGAAGTACACACCTGTGTTACTAAGCTAGGAGTACTAAGGGAGGGTCATTAAGGGTATTTCAGAAACTCCATGGCTCGTGGATAAGGCCAATGATCTGTAAGCGGGTTTGGGTTTCCGATGGGGCTGAGAGCCCCCACAGGGACATGTGCTGGGGCCCATCCTGATCCTTATGCTTTCCACTGAAAAGCTTTGTGAAAAATGACACTTTTTAACATTTTTCGGTGAACGGACAATTTTGTTTCGGGGAAACGGGAAGGGTTTTTTGCACCCCAAACACAATGTCGTCTTCCGCTTTGTGGGGATTTTCACCCGGGAACAATTTTGTAAATAAAACGGACGCGCGCAATGCAAGGAAAGTCCTGGTGAATCAAACCCATCGCGTGCAGCCCCTCCTCCCGGGTGTCCATCTCCAGTCGGTTTCCAGACTTGTCCCACCCTTGTGCCAGGGCTCCACGCTCCAGGCCAGCCCCCAGCCCTTCCCAGAATCACTTCTCCTGTGGGAAACGTGACGTGGGGCTACAGGAGAGGTGTCCTGGGAAAGAAGTTCCACAATGACCCACTCAGCCAGGCCTGTGAGTCCTGCCCCTGCTCCCGGGATCCACCCTCCAGCATCAACCCTCTTATTCTGGCTCAGCGTCACCTTCCTCCTAGGGCTTTGGCCCTGACCCAGTCCTCCCCATCAAACTTTGAGAGCCCCTCACTTCTAGCCAATGGTGGCAGAGGTAAAACACGGACTTTGCTGCCCTGGAGGATGGACTAAAAGTCAGACGCGCCTGGTGAAGGGAAGCTGCTTGCTACCAAGATTTTGTAAGTGAGCAGCAAGCGGCGATGCTACCTGGTGCGCGAGGTCACAATGCCCCTCAAGTTCGGCCTGCGCATCCCTCCCGACAGAGTGGCACCTGGCCAGAGATGCTGCAACCTGGGGCATGGGGTGTCTTGCTGTCAGTCCAGCAGGAGGGAGTCCACCAAGACCTGGGCATGCCTGCATGGCAGAGGGGAGACCTGCAGGCCAAGGGGCCCGGAGAGCCCTGCAGGAGAAGGGAGAGAGATGCATGAGCTCCAAACCAGGAGTCTTGCTGTGGGAGGGAGGCAGGAACCAGAATAGCCCCTTCCCCAGAAACATCTCAATGGGTGTCCTATCCTTTGGGCCCACCTGGACCTGACAGCAGGCTGGCCTCACCTCGCTGCAAGGGGTGAGTTACTATGAGGTGCCAGTCCCTGTTCTGGGGGTTCCCTGTGAACTGTGAGGTCGGTTGGAATGCGAATTCAGTGTGAAATGGGGCTGGGTGGGCCCTGAGAGCGCAGGAACAGAAGCCTTGTCTACAAGGAAAGCTACACGAGTTCAAATCAGTTTAAAATGGGCTGCAAAGCCCCGTGCTGACAATTTTATTTCAATGTAACCGAGGGCTGCAAACAACTGGCTTCATCTCCATCGATCTCAGGAAATCAGATCCAGAAGGGAGTGGCTGCACCGGTATCACTCAGTAACCAGCTCCATTCGACACACCCTAGTCACAAGCGGTGAATTCTATGGGCCCGTGGTGCCGTGGCGCTAGGAATATTCCTGGCCTGGCGGCCTTGCTACACCAAAGTTTGGGGCCAGATCTCTCCTGTGGCACTTCCTGCCGGCCCCCATGCTTCCCCTGCACCTGCCCCCCCCCCCCGGCAATTTAAAACACCCCAGGAACCCCTGCCACTAGCTCTGTGCTGCTGCTGACTTGTCCCTGTTGCCCGAGGAGCAGGGGGGTATGTGTCTCTTTGTGCCACCCCTGCCCCAAGCGCCGCTGCAGCCAATGGGAAGCTGAATGCCCAGCCCCCACGCCCTGTGGCTATGTTCTAACTAGCTCAGTTTTCGAGATGGCTGAAGGGGCCAGATTTTGATTTTCTACAACCCCCTGAGCCCGACGTGACGCTGAGAAGGGGAGGAATGGAAGCTCCCGCGTAGGGTCATCTCTGTGAACTCTTTTGCGGTGATGCTTACACGTCCGTCTGCTCTAGGGCTGCCTGTAACTTTAGATGGGCAAGGCAGGGACCCAGTGCACTGCATGAAGAAAAATAAATGATATGCATGTTTAATATAGTATAATCAAATTAATCGGCTGATGTAGCATGCTAATGATCATAATGAGATTTCTCAGAATGAGAAAATATTGCTTATCTAATTAACTGCATGACAATTGAGATCCTGGGCAAAACAGGAAATAAATCAGACCATGAAGATATTAAAACCCCCACTGCCGTATCCCCTACTTACCACGGGACAAGAACCGTATCCCAGGAACCAAAACGCGGCCGATGTTCTGAAAGAAACGTTAAGAAGAGGGACTCTGGGAAGGATTTCACCATGCCCTGCGGAAGCATCCAGAGCTCTGTTCTCACTAAGCACAGCGCTGAGACCCGCACGTGGCGTTGGCAGGGCTGGGTCCTGCAGCCAGAGATTTCTGGAGGAATCAGACGCAGTTCCGTGGGCAGGGGCGATTGTGGCAGGTGCACCAGGGACTGAAGCAGGAACTCCAGCAGGAGCAGCTACGCCTGGAGCTACAGAGCCGGCACCCCCTCGCTGGGCCGGCAGGGTACGTCTACATGGGAATAACCCCCCGGGCACCGAGTCTCAGTGTGGGGCTGCCAAGGGTCACCCTGCAGGGCTACAAATGGCTGCATAGATGCTGGCCCTTGGGCTGGAAGCTGAGCTCCGAGTCCCTCCCACGTGTTTGCGCTGTAATTCTCCATGCCCCTCAGCTGAGCTGGGCCAAGCACAGCCAACCCACGCTCACCCCATGCCCACCACACTAGCCATCCTGGCCAGCTGTGGCCAGGGGCTCCCTTCAGCATGGAGCCTTGCTTGAGCTGTCAGGCTGCAGGTGAAATTCTCCTTCTGCCCGTAGTGCCCTTTGGCTCCATCGTCCATGTAGGGCGCCGGCTCCTTGGCAGTCCAGACGCTGATATGCCTGACTTGGGCTAGGCATCCCCCTGCCCTTGGTGCTGGAGCGAGAGGCTCTGCAGCATGGGCCATAGGGCCTATGGCGAGCTGGCTCCAGTGGATACTACTGAGCCTAAAGGGCGCTCAAGGGTTCACAAGTATCCCCTGGGTTAGGCGTGCCAAGTTGCCTGTTGCCATTGGGGCTGGAGCGCTGGCCCCGGAAGTCACAGACAGACTTCCTCGAGCTCATGGCAGGGGGTAGCAAGCCACCCCAGCGCCCCTCCCACCCCGGGAAGCGTCACACTCACTCGCGCCCGGCACGGCCCTCCACCACACGCCGGGCAATGGGGCAACAGGACTAATGCGCTACTCCATGGCAGGGAGGCACGATCCGGCGCTGCAGCAAGGGGCGCGGTAGAGCAAATAGAATGGCAAATCTCTTCTGTGCTACCGAGCAACTGTGGCCGTCAGGGCGGGAGACTTGCCTGGTCTATTTGTTCTCAGCTGAGCCGGTAGAAACAAGAGCAAAATTACTCCGTGAATAAAGGCAACGTTGGATGAATAATGGGTTTGCAAATAATACCCCATCTGCGTGAGCTCCAAGTGCGGGATGTGGGTCGCCTTTATATCCATCGAAAAGGTACGGGGTAGTTTGCAGCTCACATGTAAACTTGGTTATACAAAACAGAATCCAGATGGCTTATGAATAGAAATGGATCCACGCTCTGGTTAAAAAGGGAAAACAATACTTTACAAAAAGACTTGCCAAGCTGCAGAGCCAGAGCGGAGCTACAGCGAGCCGGAGCTGTCTGATTTCCCTCCCCAGGGTGAGCGAAATGGGAAGTGCGAATCGCAGGAGGGATGCAGTTGACTTGGAAGAGAAGGGAGGGGAAAGAGACATTTTATCTGATCCTTTCACTGGAAGATTCTAGCCCTGGTGTAGAATCATCAAAAGCATCTAAGTTAGGAACCGAAGTCCCATTTTCAAAAGCCACTGAGGCGCAGTTCATCAAAGGCAGTTAGGCACTTCAGTCCTGATTTCAGTGGGAGATGGGCCCCTAAATACCTTTGCAGGTCTGGGGCCTCAGTGCCTAGGTCCTTCGGCTAATGGGACGTAGGTGTCTAGGTTGCGTAGGGGCTTTAGGAAACGTTTCCCTATCGTGGCGTCAGTGCACAGACAGCCAGAAGTGCAAGGCAGGGGTGAATCTCACATCACGGGGGGACGCGGCTTTGGGCTGACTTTGCCGGCTCCTCCAGCCTCTTGTGGAGTATTCTACTAGCTGTGCTCTTACCAGTGACTGTCAAGCTCCTGGGGAACAAGCAGGTGGTTTTATACTCCTGTCACCTGGAAGGGCTCAGCAGTGGCACACGAGCTGCCCAACGCCCCCTGGGGCTAAATACTTTTTTTTCCATTTCAGAGCAGACAAGCTGGAAGGATGCACTTTGCCTGATCATCTTCCCTATGATCTTCAGGGAACGAACACTCCACTTGCCGTTTCGGGGCTCAGCTGGCTGGAAGGTTTTGCTTTAATTGTTCAGATGCATGGAGGATTCTGTAAGACACAATCTCTGTGTCTGCAAGACACAATCTCTGTGTTTGGGAGCTTAATGTCATTCACTGATAGATTTGGGCCTGGTCTTGGCATAGCTAAGTCTGTTATGGACAAAGCCTCTCCCCCCATTCCGGAGCCAATACAGGTATGCTGATCAAACCTTCAGTGGAGCACAGAAAAGTGCTTCTGCCTGGATAGCTCATGCCATTTGGGGAGGCCCCACGACTGTGCTGGCAGCAAAAGTGTGTACACTGACGGGAATGTCGCCATCAGCTCTGTAGCATAGACGCGGCCTAATCCACCAAAGCTATGTCCTTCTGCTCCGGAATGAGTGGAGTCAGGCTATTGCTGGGGGCTTTTGAAAACCCACCCTAGATTCACATGCAAAACCCAGAGCCACGACCGGCACAGTCCAAGTGAAACCCTCTGGCCCTGACAGTTTCAGAGGGGAGCCATGTTGGTCTGATAGGAAAAAAACCCTTAAGAAACGAGTGGTCCTGTAGCACCTTGGGGTATGTCTAGAGCACATGGTTCCGTTGATGGAGCCATGTAAACTAGTTGACCCAACATAGTCAAAGAAGCGGGGATTTAAATAATTTCCGCGTCATTAAAATAAACATGGCCGCCGCACTGTGCCAGCGATCAGCTGATCCGGCACAGCACAGCAATCTAGACGGCGGGCAGGGTCCTGCAGAAAGCCCACCTAGGACTGGGCTGTTTGGGGCTAACAGAATCCTGTCTGTGTTTCATCAACAGTTAAACAGATTCAGCAAAATATTCCATTCAGCAAACTGCTGGTCTCCGACACAACTAAGTTTTGTCTGAATGTCGTGGACCAGCTCTTGTTACAAAGCCATGGCAGATCCAACCCAAGCAGTTTTCTCACCGCTTCGGGACACGTAAGGCCCCAAATCAGTTCTAAGGAGTTGCTCAAAGCAGCAGAGGAATGTATACGTTTGGGCCAATTCCGGTTCAGAGACTGGCTCCCTTATTAATGGAGCTTGGAGATGCTTTGCCATGGAACAGGATCACCCCGAAAGCCAGGCCCCAAACAGCAGTTACCCAATTGGCCAATGACTGAATTCATGTAATGAAGCAAATGAAAGAAAGCGATGAGCCTCCTGCAGACCCTTGGCCCTGGCCTCTAGGTAGCGCAGTGTTGGCATGGAGGCACAGGGACCCTGGAGCTGTGTCTGGCGGGTGGGACTGCTGCCGACCACCCCCTCCGGCTCTCTAGCAGCTGTTAGAGAAAGGCAGGAAGACTGAGCGTGTCTCTCTTTCTCTGGGTGCATCGCAGGCTGAACCTCTTCAAACAATCCGCCAGCAATCCTGACAGCCTGGAAAGGATCTCTCCTGACAAGCAAATAGTCCAATTAGTTGTTCGCGTTCACACTAATTCTCTTCTAGCTCATCCTGTGGCATTTCATTTATCCATCACACTGACGGACTCTGTAATTCTATCACCTGTCACCGCACCAGCTCTGGGAAGTGAAGATCTGCTCCCGTCCAGATGTCATGCCAGGCTGTAGCTGGGCTGCAGAGAGACAAGGCGGGGGAGGTAATATCTTTTATTGGACAACTTGTGTTGGGCAGAGGGACACGCTCTGGAGCCGCCCAGAGTTCTGCTTCAGCTCTGGGAAAGGTACTCTGAGTTGCACAGCTAACGAGCAGTATAAACAGGTGGTTCAGCACAAGTAGTTACCCCCTATTGGAAGGTACAGTTGTAGGACAAGCAGTCACAGATTGTTGTAATAAACCAGAAATCCATAGAAATCCATGCAGGGTGGCCAGGCAGAATGCGATTTTTATCTTTTAATAATTTCAACAGATGTCGGTGCTGATTTTAAAGCCATTTCATCCGTTTGAATTTGCACAGCAGTGGGAAGTTGTGGGAGGGCAGAAAGAAGAGAGTGACAATAATTATTTAATGAGAATAGACACTGAGATTCAAAACACTGGAGCTTTGCAACCCTGAAAACAGTAATGGTCACCCTCATGTCCCCGCGACAGCACGAACAGCCGTACCTCAAACTCCAGTCCTTCCACAGCAGCGTTTTTCTTCCTCTGCCTAGCTGTACGTGTGGGCCATCGTCGATGAGAATATTGTCCATTGGCTTGTGCGGATAGGATGACATTTACATTTACCAACATTTACAGGTAACAACAGACTCTTTCCAGACCTGCCTCTGGCTTCCGATTCCCCAGGTGTCATGAGACACGCCGGCAGCCTCAGAAAGGGGGATGGAAGCTTCCTAGCTGTATCACAGCCTGGTTTCCGTGTACTCTGCAAGCACAAACACCAGGTGTTTGCTATCAGACGTCCTTCATTGGCCACAACTCCCTAGGCTTGCTATCTGAGAGCCGACTATGGGAGAAATAACATGACCTCGGCTCTCAGCCCTGTGGGAACGTTAAAAGTGGCATTGGGCCCGCTTGTGCATGCTCAGTAAACAGCTAATGTATCAAATCACCAGGAGTCCCGCCCCTAGACGAGTCTCAACCAGGGCCCCCACCTCGAGGGCTGATCAGCATTCCCCCATGCTGGAGCCACGTCCGCTGCGACTGGGTGCGAGGTAACCGGAACGGGACTCCCCGCAGACCTGAAGGGACGTGAGCATTCCAAAGAGCCTTTTCTCCTTTAACCATTGTCCTGTCGTGCTTTCGCTTGCACCCTGGGAAGTGGAGTAGTGAGCTTAATAAAGCACATTATCCCTAATCGGCTCTGTGTTGACTCTACAACCCTGTTGGGCCCTGGCCCTGTGAATTGACACCAGGCTGTACCGAGTGCAGCAGAGCTTGGAGTTTCCTCACTGGCTGAAGCTTTGGAAGAACGGTGCTGTCTGGAGACAATGAGGAAGTAACGAGAAAGGTAACCCCCCCGGGAGCTGTCAGAGGACAGCCCAGGGTGCTTCTGAAGATAGGCTCAGCCTGAGTTTTCACAGTCAGTCCAAGTGCTGAGCGAAGTGTTTGCAGCGGCTTATTTATTGGCTGAATTTCACCTTTCCCCCATCAGCTAACTGCCCTAGACTAATTCTTAAGTGACTAATTCTTGGGCCAGCTGCTCCCTCCCGATTGGAAATGTGCGATGCCAAAGAGCCAAACAGTCCCAGGCTCTCTGAGAGATGCCATCTCATGGAGCCAGCCAAGCCAGGCAGGAGATGAGCCCTTTCCATGGCAGGCGGCTTTGATGCAGGATTTGAATGTCCCGGCTACTATGAAGGCCTGTAATGCTGACGGGAGTGGGGAGCTTTCTGCACACACCCCTGCTGCTATAGAACGTGAGCTCCACATGGCCAGGCGCGGTGCGGTGGCTGTCTCCTTGGATGGTGCCCCTGCGGACAGTTGCTCCATCACTGCACTGGACTCTCTTACCACAAATTGGCCCTCGATTCAGGCCACATTTTAGTTCGTCCCTTCTGGGGTAACAGGGAGTCCAACCAAGCTATAGTCCAATGGTCTTACAGATGGCTTTCCAGGCTCCATGGTCCTTACACCCCTTTTTCTAAGGGTTTTTTTTGGTGGCTAGTAGGCATACCTAGGCCAGCCTACTGCTCTGGGTTCTCACCCTGTGTTGAATGGGAGTGGTATTACCCCTTTCTGGACATCCCAGCCATTCAGTAAACCAAATTGCATCTAAGGGTTAAACAAGAGACAGTGGGTCTCCAGGAAGTGTTGGCAGGGAGCCAGGAGAGCCAATGGGAATAGAGTGTGAGGTGTGAATCGAAGCAGTTTTTTTGTGTGAGTTCAGAGCAAGAGCTGGGAAAGAGGGACTGAGCCAGGAACAAGACATGACTTTTCAGCAGTATGCATACCCAGAAAAGACTGAACCTTGGAACAACAGATATGTAAGTGAACAGGAAATGTTTAGTTAGACGCAGTCAGGTTATTTTCTTTATTTCTAGTTTCCTCCGTGCTGGTTTATGTACTGCCTTCCCCTTACACTGTAGCTTTTAAACTGAATCCCAGGGAAGCAATTTTAATCTTGCCTGTTTTTCAGTTGCTCTGTAACACCTAGCAACCAAGTAATGTTTTATTAAGTGTGTCGTCTTTGTTAATAAAATCACCTTTTTAAGACTGTGATTGGGTTCCTGTGTCCTAGAAGGCAGGAGGCTCTGTGTGCACGTGCCTAAAACTGCAAGGTTAGCTATTAAGAAATTACAGACGTTTTTAAAGTTCTCTCAAGAGGGAGAGTTACAGAGCTTGGGGTTACCCCCACAGGAAGAGATTCCCATGTGCTTTCAAAGCAGAAGCCTTTAGTGGCAGGGTATTTTAAAGTCTCTTGGGGCCCCGCCTTCCTCTGTTGAGCTGAAGATGAAGAGAAGCTGGGGAGACCTAAAGCTTGGAGCCGGAACTAGAGGGACTAGAGGCAGAAAGAAATCTGGGAGGCCACACTCTGAAGTAAGAACGGCAAAGAACTGTGCAGACATTGACCTGAGGCCCAGCGAGAGTCCTGGGGAAGGAGGACATGAGACCTGGCAAGGAAACCAGACTCTGACCCCGAGGCAGCCTCCAGTCAGTCAGTTCCTGGAATCTTGCACCGGAGGCTTGGTCCAGTCTCTCATTCAGAGGAAGTGGACATGGAAATCACTAGCTGACAATGCGTGGGTAGCCGTGGAAACCGCTTGGCCTCAAGTCCCATGAATGGCTCCTATTGAGGGGGACGGGATCTGTGGAAGGAAACTCTCTTTTCCTTCCAACCAAGGTCAGTTCGTGATATTGTGGGGGCTGCGTGCACTCTTGTAGCTTCGGTGTCACTCTGTTGTCGCATTCACTGTCTGCTTTGTTGTGCTGTGATTCCTACTGTCCTGTGCTATTCTGCAGGGACTCTGTGTGTGTGTGCGTGCATGTGTGTGTGTGCGTGTGTGTTTGTGCGTGCGCAGTGACCAGCAGGGGATGGGATCTCTAGGGGAGAACTCCTGAGGGCAGGCGCATAGGGAAGGGCCCAGGCTGGCCTGACACCTGAGCTAGGTGGAGGATTCAGTCAGGTGACACTTTGCCCAGGAATCTGAACAAAGCAGGAGGGGGCGGCTTGGAGGGCTGTGAGCAGTTGCTGGGTGTGTGAGTTAGTTTCGGCTGGCTTGGGGGGAGAAGGGAGCCTAGATGGCCTGGTGGAGGGGCAGGGCAGGGGCCCAGAGCTGGGCCTGGCCCCCCTATCACCAGATGGATTGTGCTGGCTGCTCCTGGTTCCTGTAACAAGAAGTCTGAGCTACATGGTGTCCCTGTGAACCAATAAACCTCCTGTTCTGCCTGCCAGCTGATAGTCATGACTGGCTGTGGATGGGGTGCAGGGCCCGGGGACTCCCCCGCACCCTGGAACACAGGCTCACTAGGAACCCTTGATGCCCAGGATCACAGTCCTGGCTTTTGGGCAGCCCACTCTGCCTGGCTCCAACGCACCCTGGCACTTGAGTGGGGGTGGGGGTGGGAGTGGGGGATGGCTAGAAGTGCCAGTAGTTTATCAGGGCAGCGGAATTGCAACAATTCTCCTGGACTAGCTCCCCCCCCATCGCCTCTGTGGCCCTCACTATCTTCACTGGCATCAGAGCAAATGGACAGATGTTGGGAAGCCCGCTGGTATTTGCTGGGTTCCAGAGCAATCTGCTCATGTTTGAGTTGGATTGTGAATTACAGGCATGGCCAGGGTTGCATCACCGTGAGCAACAGTCCATGGCATTTGAGAGAATGTCAACAAGCGGAGCTGTGTTCCAAGACGACTGTTAGCCACATGCCACTGTCTGCCCACACCCCTTAGTCAGCAGGGTGGGTACGACAGTCGCGTTCTGACTCCACGTTCGGCACCTTTCCCATCCCATGTATGTAGGCAGGATGGTGACACATTGCTCACCAGGGCCCTGCCAGCGCTTGGCACCAAAACGGGCTTGTCTTCGTTCGTCAGAGCACAGTGACGCGGGGGCTGTCTGTAACCCCCGCGTCAGCGTGTCACAGCTCCCCCGTGGCAGGTACGAGTCTGTTACGTGCCTGCGTCCCACGGCTTGGCTCCCGCTGTACGAATCCACGCCTTGAGCTCCAGACAGCCATGGCTCGGTCCCTGGTGTGTGGGCCAAGATCCTCACTCCACTGAGATGTAAGCCTTTGCATGTTTGAAAATTATGCCAGTGCCCACCCTGGTATTCCTGACGGGCCTTTCATGTGCACAATGGTTGTGGTGTCATCCCAAGATCATCCTCCTGGGCTCGTGCTCAGTGTGTGCTCTGTGGCAAGACTCCCAGCTGAGCTGAGAAACAAGATCCAAACGGAAAATGGATTGCAGCCATTCTGGGGAGGAGCGGAGCTGAGGCAAAATGGAGAGAGGAAAGACAGAATGTGGAATGGGAGGGCTGGGACAAGAGCTGCTGGGGCTAGGAGAAGGAAGGGCCAGAATACGCCATTTTTTTAAGCAACTGCTTGCTCAGCAGCTTCTCAGCCCAGCTTTCACCAATCGAAAACGGATTCACGAATTCACCTTCCTGATCTTTCAGATGGGCCCACCCCGACTGTCGGACAAGCCCGGCTCTGGCTCGCCCAGCCTCGGAGCCCATGACGCGGCGTGACAGCAAACCCAAACACATTTAAAAGCAACCAAACAGCGGTTCCCACGCCAGCAGCCTCTGGCTTGATCGCACTGTCCAACGGCAGCATCTGGCCAGGGGTGAGCCACCGAGCACTGCCCAAGCACGATCCGGCCAGAGCGTTCGGATAACCGAAAGCCCTCACCGAGCATGTGAGCGACGGGAATGGACTTACCCCAGAACTTGGTGGCCCCCTTCAGTCACGGCTGTCAGCCTGAGGCCTTTGGCTGGATACTCCGCGTGACTGGGGAGTGTGGGGACCTCCCTCTTCGGGGGGCAAGGGGCCTCATTTTCCAAGGGCAGGTGCTCACCCCTTGGTGGAAATCAGCCCCAGTATGGCCTTGAAAACCTCTAGGGATGGAGACTCCACCCTCTCCCTGGGGAACCCATCCCAGTGCTTCACCCCCCCCCTAGGGAACCCATCCCAATGCTTCACCCCCCCCCTAGGGAACCCATCCCAGTGCTTCACCCCCCCCCTAGGGAACCCATCCCAGTGCCTCAGCCCCTCCCTGGGGAAGTCATTTTCCTACTTTCCGTACGGCCATGGCTTCATTCAGGGGAGCAGAGTGGGCTGGGGCCAGGTCATTCTGCTTCCCCCACTGATGAGTGTGGGGCTGGGTTCTACCCCTGAGGCCAGCGCCAGGCCCCCCACTATCCCCTCAGGCCTCTGGGTTCCGCAGGGCCCGGGGCGGCTGCCACGAAGCATCCAGTGGTGTTCAGCCAGAGCCGGGAGACCCACTCCTGGGCTGGGCCCTGCCAAGAGGCACGTCCCCGAGAACAGGGCAGCCAGGCCGCAGGGTGAGCGTGGCAATTCAAGGGGCCTGGGCTCCCGACCTCTCTGATGTGGCAGCCAGAGCCCTGGGTCCTTCAAATCGCTGCTGGAGGGCGGCTCTGAGTGCTGGGGCGGTGGAGGGTGCATTGCGCTATGGGTGTGCTGAGGGCTGGCTGATCCCAGCCCCGCCCCTTCAGCCCAAGGCCCCACCCCTTGCAGAAGCATGGAGCTGTCCCCCTTCTCCTCCAGGGGCCCGTGCGGGCGGTTGGCTCCCCTGTGGGCAGCAGTGCAGGCTTTGCTCTCACAGCCCAGCCTGGGGAGGGGTGTGTGCAGCTGTGCATAGATGGGGACAGGGCTGTTTCTTCATTGCCTGTGGCAAAGTTTCCAACATGAGTTCATTAATACTTGCAAAGCACTTGGAGTTACAGACACGTGGCCCTAGGCGGTAGCACTGCGTGATATTCAGCGATTCAATTATTAATTATTGCTAGTCATGAGTCAAGTTGTCAATTCCTCATTGCTGCTGTTCCTGGGAGGCAGGCCTGAGGAGGATACTCACAGGACCGCCTCAGAGCCGTCTGTGCAGGTCAGACCCCCTGACCCCCCAGCCTCCACCCCCAAGTGCTAGCCCACGTCATATGGCTTCATCGCCTCCCAGTGACCCCGGGGTGGGCGAGAGGGAGGCAGAGTGACCCCAGCGCACCAGGAGAGCGGAGAGACTGCACAAACGACGAGAGACGGCGTCACACACAGCGTGCGAAGCCCAGCGCTGAGTCGGGTTCACTTTTACTCAGGGGGCCTTTTATGGTTCGTGCAGGATCCAGAAACCACTTGTAGAAATGTCCAGGAGACCAGCTACTGCTACGAGTCCCCAGTGCAACGTGTGAGAGGCTACTGACTGGAGGCCGGAGGGGGAGAGACACTGATTGCTTCTCCACTTCCAGCTGCTTGGCCTGCCCAGAGGCTACACAGTAACTCTCACCGGCCCAAGGATTAGTCCTGTATTCCATACAAAGTGACACAGCCTCCGGAGGTGAGGCTGAGGGAGCATCCCTGCTCTCAGACCGGCTGGAGGGGTAGCGCACCCTGGGGACAGCTGCCTACGGTGAAGTCTCTCCTCCAGCCTTGGGATGTGAACCTGAGTCTCCCACATCCCAGGTAAGTGCGCAGACCACAGCCCAAAAGGTTAACCAGCTAAGTCCTGTTCATTTAGCTTTGCAGTGCTCGTTAGCTGGTAGTACTGTGTCCTTGCCAGAACATGCTTTGTTAAGCAGGGCTGTGCTTGCTTCTCTTGCACACTGTCATGAGAATGAATCAATTCCCAGTACTGACATTTGAAGTATCATCGTTTGCATGAGTTGTTGCTCACTGATATGAATAGAGCTGGTCAACATTTTCCATCAAAACAGGTTTGGGTGAAAACTGGGTTTACGAAGAAACAAAAAATGTTCATGTAAAATTTTCATTTTTGTAGAAATGTTTTTGTCAACGTTTTTCTGGGTGTCAGCAAACAATGTTAAGTAGTTTTTCACAGACAAAAATGTAAGTGACCATCAAAAATGCGTCTCTTTTCAAAACTGATTTTGGTAAAGTCTGTTTTCAAAACTTGAATTTTTGGGGTTCCAGTTTTTGATCAATCAAATCCATGTACAATCTTTTAAAAATTGACATTTAACTTTTCCGACAAGAGTAACTGACTTTTTGTTACTGTCTCTAGAAATGAATTGGGCGGTTTGCATCCCACAGCTATTTATCTCTGGTTCCTAATGCCCGGAGGGAGATTCCATCCACGTCTAGTATGAGCCTCTGTTTTTGCTTGTTGGGTGTGGTTGGCCAGATGATTTTATGTCCCAGTTTATTCCCACGGTCTCCTCGTTGGGTTTCTCCCACCATGCACTCTGCCACAGAGAACAATTTGAGCTCAAACCTTTGTTTTGGGCACTTTTGAATGACGGCAGTCACCTGCTGCACATTTACTCTTCTGCACACGCGCTCATTTCTTAGTCTCCCTAGCCTTGTCATACCTGCTACCGAGGGGATAGTACCGGCACTGCCTTTTAATATTTGCAGCTTTTGCTCCAGGTGCTTTGTCAGAAGCCATGATTCACAGCTGGAATGTAGCGCGGGTATAAATGGAAAGCAGCTATCCGGGGTCTGCAGCACTCTCATTAGAATATGTATTCCTTGTGGTTTATATGGCATGTAGTTACTGCAATGTCAGATCACCTTTCTTCAAGAGTGAGGCCATGACGAAGCATTGCCAATCTTCACAGCTTTCACCTGTCATCCAAATGAGGTTAGAACGTTTGCAAAGGAACACAATTATGCTTCCGGAAACAAGTCCTCCTGAATGAAATTTGTCTTTTTTTAAGCTTGTCACCATCTTTTTCCAACCAGACTTTCTTAACTTTTTCTTAACTTGTTTTTTTCTTGATACATTTTCAATCTCTGGCCCCACCCAATCTTTCATTTTTGGATAAGACCTCACCCCCCAAACCTTTCTTTGTGGCATGCATGATGGTTCTTGTTTCTACCCAGAGTTCTGTCCTCTAGGCAGGCCAAACCAGCCATCAGTGATGCTCTGAAAGGTCATCATAGTTCTGCATTTTTACAGCTTTGACAATATAGAAACTTTTTGTTTCCAAATTTTGAAGCTTTACATCTTATCTTAACCATAGAAATCACTGCCCAAAAGTCTGCATTTAGCTGTCTGTAAAATCTGCAGGCTAGCACACTTCTTTTTCAACTGTCTTACTAAGATTAAGCTGAGAGGGTTTTTTTATAAAACCATCAGTAGAGATTCATGGTTCGCTCTGGACTTCCCTGCGCTGAAATGCTGCATTTGTCATAAACAAACTGTTGCGAGTGCAGAACTTAAGCCATGTGTCGCCTCTTTCATTTCTTGATCTTCTGCTCATAACGGGGGACCAGGAGAAGATCATGGGAAAAGAGAAAATAATCCTTTCCCCATAACGTTATCCCAGTCTGCATGATCAGTGCAAATTCTGACACTGAAGTCCCCCAGCATGAGCTGAAGATCTCTGGAGGGGGTTCATAAAATCTCTGCTTAGAGTTCGTTGTAAAACTGGCGTAGGGCCCTGTCTTCTGCATCTCTTGTGCTTTCATGGACTTGTATCGTTTCCCTTAGGCTATGTCTAGACTGGCATGATTTTCCGGAAATGCTTTTAACGGAAAAGTTTTCTGTTAAAAGCATTTTCGGAAAAGCACGTCTAGATTGGCAGGACTTTTTGTGGAAAAGCGTCCGTGGCCAATCTAGACGCGCTTTTCCACTAAAAAGCCCCGATCGCAAAAATGGCTTTTTTGCAGAAAACAAATCTCTGCTGTCTACACTGGCCCTTTTGATCAAAAGTTTTTCGGAAAAAGACTTTTGCCCAAACGGGAGCAGCATAGTATTTCTGCAAAAGCACTGACAATCTTACATGAGATCGTCAGTGCTTTTGTGGAAATTCAAGCGGCCAGTGTAGACAGCTGGCAAGTTTTTCCGCAAAAGCAGATGATTTTGTGGAAAAACTTGCCAGTCTAGACACAGCATTAGTGTTTCATGCTTTTTATGCCTGAAGAGGTTTGAAAAGAACTTCAGGGTTTTCCAACAATATGAAGATAGCCCTGTCTCTGGGACCATTGTTGGCCCTTCCAGAGTAAATCATTTTGATGACACTGCATAAAAAGTTTGCTACTTCCACTTGGCAGCCCAAATCCCAGGAATGTCCATGGAAAAGGATAGAAGCTGGTCCGCTCACACACCTCTCTCTAGTACCCTGGGACCAACCCTGCGTACGGAGAAGGATGTCGATCTAGTTTCAAGTTTGTCCGTTAACATTCTGGCTTTGCTGCATTCACACAGGGTGCCCTGTGCAGTGGGACAATAAAGGGTCGAACAAAGGGAACTTAACTAGAGTCTTAAGAGGCTTAATTAATTCTCTTTGTAAACGTCTTTGAGTTTCTGTATAATATGTGCCCTAGAAGAGCAAACCGTGGCTATTAAAACATTAGGCAAGGCAGGGAAATAATTTGTTTCCTGAAATGGTTCCAGATGCCAAAGCTCCCAGATGCCAGATGCACGTTGGAGGGACTGAAAATGGCCACTCTGCCGAAGGGAAAATGGGCGCTGAGGGTTAGATCATTCCGCAGGGCCGGGAGGGCTCCATGCACAGAAGAGGCTGCCTGTTCTCCAGGCACTGGGCCTATCAGAACAGGCCTGCAGTCTGTCAATTCACACTCTGTGGGGTTCGCCACGGGGAAAGCGCATTCGCTGCAAAATTCACTCTCAACTCATCATCAGCTGCAGGCACAGGCCAGAATGCTCCCTGCCATCTGAGAAGCTATTTACACCTCCACACGCAGATGCTGACATGTCCCACGGTGCCCTGCTAGCCTTTCTGGGCTCCTATTTACAGCAAAATGCCTTCCGTGTGGAAATATATTCTCTCCACGCTCCCCCTCCATCCCGCCCCCCTCCCCCTCATGCTTTTCTCTGTGCTGGGAGATGTCTTTCCTCAAATAAAGGCAGGCGTGAAAGCAACAGGAGCCTAGCAGCATCCGAGCGCCAGTAATATTTCATAAGCAGAAACTTCATCAGAGAGGGATACAGGTTGGAAAGTGTGACATCCTTTGACACAGACACTAAGAAATAAATTATGGCACATTATGGGACATTTCTGAACACGTCAGGGCCGACAGCACCATTCTACTGTGAGTGACAGACTTTGCTTCTCCTCTGTTCTACACAAGTTCTCCTAGCATTGTTGTTGCAGGATTACCAACATAGTAGCTGCGTGTCTTACAGCCTATCATTGCAACTAAGTCACATCTGTAAGTAGAGATGGTTGGGGAATGACTTTTTGACCCAAAATGCAGCTTCTATAAAACTGCAAGTGTCAGTAGAAACTTTTCATTTCGCTGACATTAATGTATTAATGGCTGAAAAAAATAAAAATAGTGATTTGGGGGTCGACGTGACCCTATTCAAAGTATTTTGGTTTGATGAACCAACTGGAATGCTTTGTTTTGAATGGCTTGATGAGGAAACTCCCTTCTTTTCATGTGCTAGTACGTTTAAGCCTGCCTCTGTAATTTCCCCTCATGCATCTGATGAAGTGAGGTTTTGGCCTTGAAAGCTTATGCCCAAATAAATCTGTTATTCTTGAACGTGCCACAGGGTTCCTAGGAGAAATGGGTTTGGTATCACCTTATATCCCCATGAAAATAGCCCGTATTAATGACACTTAAGCATATGCTAATTACTAGTAATGTACACTAATGTGAATGTGAATGTTAGACCCATGTATGTCCCAGTGGAGTAATTATGTGATTATTTTGGTCTTTTATACTGCTGCATTGTCATGGAATCTGAAATGGGCATGTTATGATGAAGGTAATTACTCTTAAAATTGCTTGGTAAATTTAAATATAATTGCCCGCTAATTGGCAGGAACATGCAATTAATTATTGTATATTTAGATATTTGTAGCAGCTAGGGAAAGAAATAAAAGGGCCTCTAAAATATACCAGACCCGGACCCGTTTTCTGCTGTGGGCGCTCTATAGAAAAGTTCTCCTGTGACTGGGCACTGAATTTAAAAGTCTCCACTGAACTGAGGCTGGGTATCAAAGCTGTTTTGAACCGTTAATGAGCTCCCCTTATCCTTAATGCAGGCTGCACAGATTGGTTTGGAAATGAACACTTGGGCCGCTGGGTCTGTTCTGAGCTACAGAGCAGCTAGTTTAGCCGCTCTGTACGGGGCCTGGGTCATAAACCATGCAGCCTGCGAGCTCGGTTCCTGGCAAATACGCCCAGAGTCTCAAAGGTGGGTAGGTACCTAACGAGGGGTGATTTCAGGGCGAGGGCAATGAATTCAGGGCTTGGGAAGGGGTGGTTAGAGATTCTTCCTGCAGGGGGCGCTTTGATTCATCACACAGCAGTCACCTGCAGGGATGCATCTCCCGGTCCCTTGGCCTAGGCGGCGAAGATCATTTCTTGTTGGGAGTGGCTCCTGCTTTCACGAGCCGCGCCTTTACCAGCCCCGGGCATCATTCTAGCGAGGGGCGCTCCACGCAGCGGTCTGGGAAGAAGGCGGCAGCCTGCGTTTCTCAGCAGGCTCCCATGGCAGTGTGCTCCAGAATCTGCTCTGGCTGTCTGTTGGCTTACAGGTTGATTTGACCAACAATGCCCCAAAGGGCCACGGACCAGCCAAGCCATCTCTTCCCCCCGGGCCGTGGCAATCAGCAAGAGCAGCTCACGCTTGATTTAAAAGGGGGATGGTTGACAGGAGATATTTTTCATGAGGGTTTCTCAGCCATGGAACCTGCTGGCCCTCTTGGTCAGAAAAAATCTCTATTATTATTGCCATTCTGATGGGTTCTTTGTAGCGTGGCAGCGCCTAGGCCCCGCAGTGATGGACGTGTTCCGTGCCGTTCAGACACGGAACAGCAAGGCCCGGCGGTGATGGACAAGCCCCGTGTCACTACAAACATGGAACAGCAAGGTCCTGCAGCCATGGACGTGCTCTGTGCCGCTACAAACATGGAACAGCAAGGCCCGGAGGTGATGGACAAGCCCCGTGTCACTACAAACATGGAACAGCAAGGTCCTGCAGCCATGGACGTGCTCTGTGCCGCTACAAACACGGAACAGCAAGGCCCGGAGGTGATGGACAAGCCCCGTGTCACTACAAACATGGAACAGCAAGGCCCGGAGGTGATGGACAAGCCCCGTGTCACTACAAACATGGAACAGCAAGGTCCTGCAGCCATGGACGTGCTCTGTGCCGCTACAAACATGGAACAGCAAGGCCCGGAGGTGATGGACAAGCCCCGTGTCACTACAAACATGGAACAGCAAGGTCCTGCAGCCATGGACGTGCTCTGTGCCGCTACAAACACGGAACAGCAAGGCCCGGAGGTGATGGACAAGCCCCGTGTCACTACAAACATGGAACAGCAAGGCCCGGAGGTGATGGACAAGCCCCGTGTCACTACAAACATGGAACAGCAAGGTCCTGCAGCCATGGACGTGCTCTGTGCCAAACAAACACTGAACGGCAAGGCCTTATGGTGATGGACATGCTCCTGGGGTTGCCAGGTGTCCGGTATCGCCCTGGACAGTCCATTATTTGCGGCCTCTGTCTGGTAAAAAACCCCAGAAAATACCGGACATGTAAAATGTCTAGTATTTTCTGTTTTTCTCGGTTGGAAGGCAGCTTGGGACCTTCCTCTCCTGCCACGTCTGGTGGGGGAGGCAGGGAATGTGGGGATTTAAAGGCGCAGTGACTCTTTTTTGTGCGGGTTTTTTTTTTTTGCTCAACCAATTTTTTTCCCGCCATGTTCGGTATTTTTTGCGAAAGTATCTGGCAGTCCTCTGTGCTCCATGCCGTGCAAACAGGGAGCAGCAAGGCAGGCCCTGCCCCAGAGGTTTTGTCTACACGGCATTCAGAGGTTGGAGTGCACTTGGGCTGGCTTTGCAGGGCAGATCCGGTGGCCTGGGCAAGCAACACGGGTCCAGACTTTGCCGTGCTTTGCTGCAGCTGTGCCACTGCTTTTGTAGGGCTACTCCTGCCTGTGGCCAAGCCGACACAGCACCCTTCGGAATAACAAAGTGCGTGTCTACACACAAGCAGTTATTTTGACATAATGTCCAGCCAGAGTCCTCCGACTACTGTTACCCTCATTGCACCGGGAGGAAGGGGAGTGGGAGGAACGGTGCGCCATTTGGAAATAGGTGCTGTGTAGACGCGCCCAATTTCGAAATAAACTCTTTCCACTGCAGCGGTGCAGTTAACGTAGCGCACGTGGTGGAGCTTACTGTGAGGTTAGCACTGCTGGGTAGAAGTGCCCCATGTGAACCAGATTAAAGCGGGGGTGGGTGCTCCTACTCCGGCAGCAGCCCAGCCCTGAGGCGTGCCGGCCATGCTGTTAGCACCTCATGCTCTTTGGGGTTTGAGGGAGAGGGCAATGTGAGTGCAGGGTTTCCCGTGGGTTTTTGGGAAGGGGGGAGGGGGCGTTTTATCTGTGCTGAGCTGTGCGGGGGGTTGCTAGTTGGATTAGTATCTGGGGTCATTTTCTGGAGTGATGTTTTGAAATGGCCAAGCCATGTAGAGCGTTCGATAAGCACTTTGGGATCGACTTCTACATCTCAATCAATCCATAAGCCACCGCTCGTTTGTGAATCAGCCCTTTTCCTAGGTGGGCTGGTCACATGGTACGCCTTCCACTCTCCGGCGAGATTACTGAGTCATTTAATCAGGGGAATAATGAATGGGGAGGACAAATGATCTGTGGCTGGTAGAAACGGAACCTTCAAGAGTTTTGCTTATTTTCACAGAGTGATCTTCAAATGTCCTCAAATAAAGACCATTATGGCCCCACCATTCGCAGTGAATCAAATTTGAGCGGGGGATTGTTTTTAAGCAGTGAACCTTTTTCTTGTCATTATGCAGCCATGGGCTAATGACTCCCACCTCCTCCCGTGGCTACATCCTGCTGAAAGATCAGGAATGACACATAGGTATGGCAAACCTGGAAAGAAGCCCTAAGATGCAGCTGAAGCTAAGCATCCTAAGCCGCCTTTTCTTGCACTGAATTGTGTTTGCACTGAAATGTGGTGGCCCCAGAATTTCAGATGAATTCTTTGAAAAATGAAGGTATTTCATACATCTCATATCAACTGGAGGCTTTTGGGGCAGTTGAAAGAAGAGGGGGACTTGGCAGCAGGGGCTTGTTAATTGTTCCTCATCTTTCACAGCTGGAAGATAATTTTGGAAAGTAACAAAACAAATAGTTCCTGATGGACTGGGAAGACCCTGATGCAAATGAACACAAACATAGATGGCAAAATCCTAAGCATCTACCTCTTACTCAGGCAAACTCCCTTTGAATCTGATGGGAATTTGGCTAAGTAATGAATAAACAAAACATAAGTATAAAGGCCTCTGGCTCCTGAGCTGAACTAGAAAAAAGGCCAACGGGAGGCAGGACATCCGGATCCTAGCCGGAGACATGCTACCGTATGACCTGCACTCCTGTAGGCCCAACTTTGGACAATGTCCCATCTGACAGTATAAGAAATAAACCCAGCCTTTGAATCTCAGGGCCTTGCCCAAATCAGCTGCATCTTGCCAGAAGCTAGATGTGTAGAGGCTTGTGGCAAGGATGAGTACTGGGGAATGAAAGGGTTAATCAGACTTGGTGGGGAACCTGAGAAAAGGCTCAGTAGGAACTCTTAGACTCGGAGCTCTTGAGAGGTTCTTTAGTCCAGTCCCTTGCACTGAGGGCAGGACCACGCACCACAATTCTAGACCATCGCTGCCAGGTGTGTGTCTCACCTGCTCTTAAAACCTCCAGCGACAGAAATTCCACAACCTCCCCAGGCAATTTATTGCAGCACTTACCCACCCTGACAGCAAGGGAGTTTTTCCTCGTGTCCAGACGTGTTTGCTGCACAAGGAAATAGACGGGGCATGAGCTTCCCCTCCAGGGCTTCCCAAGACTGTCGGAGAAGGCTCAGCTCCGGGATCCACCTTCCCTCCCACCGTCCCGGTTCCCCACGACCAGGCTCTGTGCAGAGCCCCACGAAGAGCCGTGTGGCTGGGTTCCAGGGAGGCTAACAACCGCAGCTGGTGCTGCCAATCGGAAGGGAAACAAAAGCCGCACAATTGATGAGAGATGTTTCTAAACAGCGAGTGACCTTGGAAGTTTGTTATTCCAGCAATCGCCCCTGAAGGCTGCTGCAGGCTTGCAGTGCTGGGTTTGGTTACAGGGGCTGGGTTCTGGTTCTCTCTCAGCATCCAGGGCTAGTGCTTTGCTGCTCATCACCATGGCATCTGAGCACGGCTCTTCTGCTCCCCAGCAGGCAGGGCTTCCGAGAACAGTGGACTGGTCTCCATCACGGCCACGCCATTCCTAGGTAGCAACGTGTCCCCATCACCTGATCTTCCAGCAGGTCTCCGGAGAAGCAGCCAAGTGTTTCCAAACTTCCTGAGCCCAAGACTTGTCAACGCTCTTTAGATCGGGTGCAGAGAGTTCTGCAGTAATTGCTGTGAAACTTCCCCTCTTTCTCTTTCATTAGGGGAATGTTTGTAATTAAGGCACAGTTTCAAAGGCTGCAGAACTTCATAAGTAAATGCAAATCCAGAATTTGTACAGTAGCAGGTGTAGGTACATGACAGAGCACCAGACCGAGCATTACTCTCATGGACAGATGTCTCCTCGATAATGGATTTCTGGCAGCCACGCATTGCCTTTCATGTTTTAAGACAGCTCGGCAGTGTTTGATCATGGTTACGCTCCCAGCTCCACGCTGCTCTGGAGTAATTCGATGGGGAAGTCTCCCAGCAATTTGGTCCAAGTACCAATTGTCACAGGAAGTAAATAATTCTGTCCATGAAACTACAGTCCAGTGTCAGGATTGCAGCAGGAACTTGGCTGATACCGAGCTGACCACATTGGCCAAATAAAAGAAGCAATGAGTGTGCTGTAATCAATACGATCACTGCAATGTGTCTCGCGTGTGCAGCTAGCTCCATGCATCTCAGTGCAAGGGCTGGATTGTTCTGAGAACGGGGCGCTGTGGAATTGCCAGCCCTACCCAGTTCTTGCCTGGCCGGAAATCCTCTCGTGGGGGCCTGCTGGTGAACGCTCCACAGACGTCTTGCTCCCTTTAACAGCTGCTGGTGCAGAGAACCGAGTCTTCCCAGGGGCCCGCTGAAATGTCTTCAGAGGCCCCTGCTGTAGCTTCGTTTCTTGCCCTTCTAGGCCGATCCTGCTTCACCCTGGGCTTGACTCGCCCCCGCCCCCGCCCCCGCCTGGCCGCTTGCACCGTTCCTGACATGTAACAAAGGGGTGGGAAGTGCAGGCCTGGTGGGTGAGTGGGAAGGCCAGTCGCTAACGTCGGAGGCACCAGAGTAGTGACACGTGTGGGACGGTCGGGGCACCATCGCACTGCACTTGCCTCCTGCATGGTGCTGCTGCCAGGGGACCTCAGGGCTCATTTGGGGGATGTGGCGAGAGGTGCAGAATTGGGCCCTTCAGAAAAGCTCCCCTCCTCCATCCAGGGAACCCAGTGCCAAAGGGGAAAGCAAGCTGGCGCCTGGTAAGAGACCAGCTGGCTGGGGGGCCAGGCATTGGATGCAGCCACAGCGCACACAGGCTCCAGCCTCGAAGCTGGGACAGCACGGTCCCTGGTGCTCGGCCAGCCGGACAATGTGGTAGCTGCACACGCAGCCCCCCCAGGTATGTCTGCAATCAGCCCCCCACATCCGGGCCTCTGTTCCAGTCTGAGCCCAGTCCTCAGGCACCAGGCGCCTCTGCTCCGATGGGGAGACACGTCTCACGCCCCACGTGGCTGGCTGAGCCCTGGGACTGCCCCCGGTGCCTCCGTGGCAGAGCTGGTTCCCAGCGGGGCCGGCCTGCGGCCTCCTCAGAGGTATTGGGGAAGCCCCCGGGCCAGGCCTTCGCTGCACCGAGGACAGCCTGGCCCCTCCCCGTCAGCTGCTTGTGACCCGGATTCCCCCGCAATGTGGCCACCAGCCAAGCAGGCCCAAACCCTCGATGTCCATTTCTGTCCCTCTTGACTCCGGTTCCCTGCTTCCGGTAACGCTTCCTTCCAGCCGCCAAGGCAGCCCCCCGCTAGAGGAATGGGGCACGGCTGGATCGGTCCACCCAGCGGTTCCCTGGCCTGCAGCACAAGGGCACCGCAGGGCCCTCTGGCTACACTGGGGCCTGCCAGCAGCCCCAGACAAAGCCCTGAGCTGGCCATTACGGGCACGCAGCCCTCGGCATCAGCCCTAAGCCACTCGCCACAATAGGGCCTGGCACCTCCCAGGTCCTTCCTGAGCTTAAACGGGCCCAGGGGAGGGGTTTGTGCCCATCTCTAATCACAGCTCTTTAACTTACGGGCGTAACTCGTGTCAGTCCCTGTAAGCAGCAGGCTCTGCACCGGCGAGAGCTCACATCTCTGCACAGCCCCGCTCCAGTGCAGCTACTCTGTCCAAAGGGCCGAGGTGCTGCACTGAGCTGCAGCCATGGGGCTCTCAGGGGAGAGACAACCTCACACACGTACCGTCTGCACTTTACTTTGGTTCTTTCTTGTTCCGATCCTTTCTTTAAGCTAAAATAAAAGCCACTGAGGCAGAAGGTAGGTGGCTGCCCTTATATGTGCAAAGCCCAACACGGGGCTCGAAGAGAAGGGGGATCCGTGTGACACAGAACTGGCATGACTTTCAGTCTGCACCATTGCATTTCCCATCACCTGAAGCAGAGGGCCTTACTATTGCCTGTGCATATTTCCAGATTTGCCCAACTCCACTCACAGGCCGACAATCCAATACTGCCTTGGGGGGTTTGCTAGATGTGAGGGTTTGCTTAATTGGGAGTTAGATTCTTGATCTCATGCAGAGAGGGTCTGTAGCCAAAAAAAAAAAAAAAGTGAAGATACAGGAGCAAGAAAACTGTGTCAGTGAAATTTGGCTGTAGATGAAGCTCAGTAATGTAGCAGGAGTGGAAACTCCCTTGGCTATTTTTGCTTGACAAACTCCTACTTGAAATAGCTGAGGAATTTCAATATTTGGACAGATGGCTGGATTCCCAAATCTGATTTTAAAATATATATTGGACTCAGCTTGAAAGTTACAGTGTTTACAGCAGTTGGGAAGTTTGTTGCCTGGAAAATAGATTTTCATTTCTGTCTGGTGAAATGCTCCCCTTTCTGTATCCGCCCTGTGTCTCTGTGTCTGTCAGTCATGCTTATCCACTGGGGTTCTCCATCGTCATGGGATGAACATGTCCAGGCCTTTGATAGGTCAGGAGGGTGCTAAATAGCAGTTACTGGAGTTAAAACCTTTGAAATCAGTAGCTGCAGCTGCCTTGCATCCAAGAGTTTTGAAAGAGCTGGCAAAGGAACTCACTGGTCCATTAATTCCAGAAAGAAAGTTCCAGAAGAAAGCTAATGTTGTGTCAATATTTAAAAAGCGTAAACAGGGTAACCCAGATAATTATAGGCTTGTCAGCTTCCATTGTTCCTAGAGCAGCTGGTACTGAGAACTAAAGGGAGGTAATACAAAGTAATACCAAGCAACAAGGGCCCATGTAGAAAACAGATCCTGCCACACTACCGTGAAGTCTCTTTGGGTCTGTCTACACTACAAAGTTAATTCAAACTAACAGCCGTTAGTTCGAATTAACTTTGCTAGGTGCTACACTAGCGATCCGCTAGTTCCAACTTAATTCGAACTAGCGGAGCGCTTAATTCGAACTAGGTAAACCTCATTCTACGAGGACTAACGCCTGGTTCGAATTAAGTAGATTGAATTAAGGGCTGTGTAGCCACTTAATTCGAACTAGTGGGAGGCTAGCCCTCCCCAGCTTGCCCTGGTGGCCACTCTGGGCACCACCAGGGAAACTCTTCTGCCCCCCTCCCTGCCCCGGACCCCTTAAAGGGCCACGGGCTGGCTACACAGTTTGTGCCAGTTGCAAGCCTGCCAGCACCCAGCCAGAAGACCCTGCACCTGCCACAACATGAGCCAGCCACCCGATGCCCCCCAGCCCTCCGCCTCTTCCCGGGACCAGGCTAGCGGCTCCCAGGAGCCTGCCCGGGGCTGCAAGAGGCGGGCGCCCGCTTGGTCAGGTGTGGAGATTGTGGACCTCATCGAGGTTTGGGGGGAAGCCTCCAATGTCCACGATCTCCGCACTAGCCACATGAACGCGGCCGTCTACAGCCGCATGGCTGCCAGGCTGGCCGCCAGAGGCCACCAACAGAGCCGGGAGCAGGTCCGCTGTAAAATCAAGGACCTGCGGCAGTCCTACTCCTGGGCCTGCCAGCCAGGGGCCGACCCGGAGGCCTGCCGAGGACCCAGGACCCCTGAGGAACCCCACAGACCACATCACCTGTGTCATCCGAGGCCCGGGAGGGCTCTACATGTGAGTACCATCATGCTCCCCTTATGTGTACAGGGGAGTGGGGGGGAGAGGGAGCCCAGGGACCGTGCGCCTGAGCCTTGCCCACCATGGAGCAGCAGCTGGGTGTCATGCAGGGGCCTTGGCCTTGCAGAGGGGGGCTGGGTTTCACCCACCTTGTCCCCAGGGAGAACTGACCGCTGCTCTTGTTTCACCACAGCCGCAGCACCTGGGACTGCAGGGCGCACCAGCCTGCCTGCAACAGCCACCCGCGCCCGGGCCAGCAGGCGTGCCAGGAACCAGGAGGACTACCAGCGGCGGCAGCTCTGGTTCCTGGAGCAGCTGCTCCGCAACCAGGAGCACCGGGTCCGGGAGGACCTTCGGCTGCGCCAGTGGAGTTTGGAGGCACTGGAGGAGCAGGGCCGTGGCCTCAGAGGCCATCTCCAGACCCTGGTCAACCGGTTCCTGCCTCCTCCTGCAGCTGCCCCAGCTCTCGCTCCTCCTCCCACCCCTGCTGCCCCTGCTCCCCCTCCCACTTCCTCCCCACCCCCCGTCCCTCCTGCCCCACCCTCCACACTCATTCCCCCCTGATGCCCCCGCACCTGCAGTGCTGCGATATGGGAGAGCCAGCCTGACCCCCAACCCTGAGCTTTCCCTTCCCTTCCTCCCCTTCCATCCCCTTCCAGCTCCCTCCTCCCAGGTTTCTCCCTCCCCTCTCCCACCCTCACTCCTCCCTCCCCCCACCCAAGTTATGTAAAATAAAAAGAGATTTTTTTTGCCAAAACAGGTGTCTTTATTTGACATTAGGAATGGGGAGTTAGGGAGGGGAAAGGGGAAGGGGGGGAGGGTGGAAGAAGGCCCCAGTGGGGCATGCAGGGAGAGTTCAGTCCTCCTCCTCCACATGGAAGCTCTCCCGCAGGGCTTCCTGGATCCGGACGGCCCCCCGCTGGGCTTCCCGGACGGTGGCGGTGCGGGACTGACCGTAGTGGCCAGTCATGCGGTCAGCCTCAGCCATCCAGGCTGGCAGGAAAGCCTCCCCCTTTCGCTCACACAAATTGTGCAGCACACAACATGCCGCCACCACGGGAGGGATGTTGTGCTCTGTGAGGTCGAGACGGGTGAGGAGGCATCTAAATCGGGCTTTCAGTCACCCGAAGGCCCCCTCAATCACGATGCGGGCCCTGGTCAGCCTCGCATTGAAGGCCTGGCGGGAGGGATTGAGGTGCCCCGTGTAGGGCTTCATCAGCCAAGGCTGTAGGGGGTAGGCCGCACCCCCACCAGGCACACGGGCATGTCCACGTCCCCGACCGTAATGTGGCAGTCGGGGAAAAAGGTCCCGGCCTGCAGCCTCTGGCACACGGAGGAATTCCGGTACACCCGTGCGTCGTGTGTCTTGCCGGACCAGCCCACATTAATGTCCATGAACTGTCCCCGGTGGTCACATACGGCCTGCAGGAGGACGGAGAAGTACCCCTTGCAGTTCACATACTGGGAGGCCTGGTGTTCCGGGGCACGGATGGGGATGTGTGTCCCGTCGATGGCCCCCCCGCAGTTGGGGAAGCTGAGGGCGCTGAACCCCCGGATGACGACGTCCGGGTCGGCGAGGCGGACCACCCTGCGGAGCAGCACCCGGTTGATGGCCTTGGCCACCTGCGGAGAGACACAGCAAAGCGCCAATCACTGGGGTGCCCGGGTGGCTGGGAGTGTTCGTGCCCTGGCAGTGCCCCACGCCCCACTCCCAGAAGCAACCCCCCCGGGCGGTGTGTAGTACAGCTGGGAGAGACCAGCCCCTCCGGTGTGGGGCACTTTTGCCTCCTCCCCCCATCCCCCCATTTTCCCTGGGGCGGCCCATCCCCTCCTTGCAGCCCCCCTCGCCTCCGGCCCAGTGGCCGGCAAGTGCCCTACCTGCATGAGCACTGCTCCGACGGTGGATCTCCCCACGCCGAACTGATTCCCGATGGATCGGTAGCTGTCCGGCGTGGAGAGCTTCCAGAGGGCGATGGCCACCCGCTTCTGGAGGGGGATGGCGGGCCTCATGCGAGTGTCCCTTCTGCGCAGGGCAGGGGCGAGCCACTCGCAGAGCTCCAGGAAGGTGTCCCTCCTCATGCTGAAGTTCTGGGTCCACTGTCGGTCTTCCCAGCGCTCCAGGACAATGCAGTCCCACCAGTCGCTGCTGGTGTCCAGACGCCAGATGCGGCGGGGCACGCCGGCTCCCGGGCGCTGCCGCAGCTGCTCTATGGCCCCCAGGGTGGCCAGGAGGAGAGGCAGGGGGGCTGACGTGCACCAGGTGGTGCCAGGCAGGCTCTAGCCATTGCTGGCAGGCTTGCAGCAGCAAGTCCAGAAACTGCACCAGAAAGTGCAGGGTAAGCTCTGGCTCCATGTTGCCACCTGCAGCTGTGTCCCTGAAGGGAAGCACCGACACAGACGGGAGCAGAGAAAAACGCTTTGCTGTCCCTCGGCGAGGTTGGCAAGCAAGCGGAAAAGCTGAGAACCAGCTGTCCAGGGGGGTCCCTTTAAGCACGAGCCACACAAAGCAACTACTGACCTGATGCCCTGCCAGAACCGGTTTCAGCCGCCCTTAAGTGCTCCCCAGCGTCCAATCAGTGTGTCAATTAGCAAAACGCTAATTCGAACTAGTTTTTAAGTCTCGATGCACTAATTCGAATTAGCTTAGTTCGAATTAGCGCTGTAGTGTAGACATACCCTTTGAGATGGGACTACAAGGTTTCACTGATAATGGTAATAGTTTTGGCCAAATGTAAAGTAATGCTGGCTAAGTTTACACAGCCACTTTATCACGCTGCTGCTCTCTGGCTCCTGGGTGTGAACCTACACCCCACCCCCAAGTGCAGCAAGTCCCAATGCTGTAACGCGCCAGTGTAAACGGGCTCCCGGCAGGCTACCTCCCCTCTTGTGGAGGTGGTTTACATGGAGTGCTGGGAGCTCCTGCTATAATCACGCTTTCACTTTGAAGTGCTGCCGCGGCTGCGCTTTGATTTTAGAAGTGTAGACAAAGCCTTACGTTCATGAGCAAAGGGTGTAGGCCAAACTTACCTGCTGGGACACTCAGCCCAGGGAAACAGGGACTCAGGAAGAAATCTGAGGGTCATGGTAGATAATCAGCTGCCCACGAGCTCCCAGTGTGACACTGGCTAGAAGGGGTAAGGTGATCTTTGGAAGCACACAGAGGGGAATCTGGAATGGGAGCAGAGCGGTTCTTTTATCTCTGTATTTGGTGCTGGGGTGACAGCTCCTGGAGCAGTATACCCTCCCCTGAGCCCACAGTGCAAGAAAGATGCTGCTGAATTGGACAGGGCTCAGAGAAATACCATGGTCCAGAAAGACTTGAGTTAGCTGGATGTCCACTTTTCATGGGCGTGGCCAAATTTTCCGCAGTCCCATAAAGTCCATTGCCCTAATCTTATGTTGTTCCAACAGAAACCCCCCCAATGTGTCTTTCTGTGAGCTATGTGGCACATACAAAACACAAACACGGACTGAGAGAATTATAGATTGGAGGCCCAGAATGACCCGCGAGCCGAGTCTAATCCCTTGTGCTCCTGGTAGAACTAAATATATAAACCATCCCTAGTAGGTGTTTGTCTAATCTGCTCTTAGGACTCTCCAGTGACAGATCTCAGGCAATTTACTGCAGTGCTGAACCACCCTGAAGTTTTCCTAATGGCCAAAGTAAACTGCTCTTGCTGCAATTTAAGCCCATTGCTGCTTCTCCTGTCCGCAGAGTTTAAAGAAAACATTTTTCTCCTCCTCCTTATAACAACCTGTAGGCTCAGTAACAGCCCGTGAGTGAGCTAGTATAATGCCCATGCTACAGAGGAACACACTAGGCACAGCAAATACATAGCAGCCTGGAGAACGGTTTCCAGTTGGCTTGACTCCTAGGGCCAGATTTTGAAATGTACGTAGGTGCTTGTGATCGTCACAGTGGGCTCCGGTCTGTATCTTTGGGCACCTACATAGCTTCAGAAACCTGGCCCCTTGCCCTCTCTGTTTAACCACACGAGCTGTTCCTTGTATCCGCATCTCAAGGACTTTGGCCAAAGGCCGTTAGTAATGGGCTGAGATAGGGAAACACTTGAACTTCAGCAAAACAAGCACTGTTGAGAACAGAGCTCTGAAGAAGGCATAATAATTGTGTAGGACAACAACAGCTGCATATGCTGGGATTATTATAATCAAATTATATGCAAAAGGCATGCTTAGTCATTACTCACTATTAATTAATCTAGCTACTGGATGATTTTAGAAGTGTGTCTGAACTGCCTCGGCTGCAGCTGCGGGGCTGGATGCTCTAGCGTTGGTGGTTAGATGTTGGAAATATTTGTGAAATGCCAAAGTGAGCGCTGCGTGGATGAAAACGCTGCTCGTGTCACTCCTCCGGCAGCAATTCATTAGCGAGCGGATCGGCTCAGGACAGGTTCTGCTTTCAAACGGTGGGACCGGAACTGCACGTTCTGGTCGGCTTTCCAAAACAGACAGCGAGGGTCCATATCTGAGCAGTCACGAGGTTAATAAACAGCCTTCATTGGGGAAGCAAACTTCCGGGCCCAAATGAAAACCTTGGGTGCCACCTACACGAGAAGAGTGGGACGCTGAGTTTCTCTAGTGGCCAAACCCTATACAAATTGCTGTAAGCTACTGTCGCTGGTCCTCCTACTCCGATAGTAGCACTATGCTTTCAGAGAAGAGAGGGACTATGGAAAATTTGGCCACGCCCATGAAAAGTGGACATCCAGCTAACTCAAGTCTTTCTGGACCACGGTTGTTTCCGGAACCGGAGTTCTGGACTAGAGAGTCCATTGCTCAAATCTTATGTTGTTCCAACAGAAACCCCCCAATGTGTCTTTCTGTGAGCTATGTGGCACATACAAAACACAAACACGGACCGAGAGAATTATAGATTGGAGGACCAGAATGACCCGCGAGCCGAGTCTATTCTGTTCAAATCCCGCAGACAGCTTTAAGGTTGCCTTGGCATGGTGCTAGGCCAGCTTACAGTCTGATATTTATATGGTACGACCCCCATTCTGCAGGGCAGAAAGCATCTCTCAATGGATTGCAAATCAAAGCAAACGGGACGTGCGTGGGCGCTGAATCCCGCTTGCGCAGGACCGGCGGGCGGCGAGTGGCAAAATCCCGTTGTGAACCTGAGGGGCAATGCTTGGCAAGCGGAGCAGAGCTTTGGGGAGGGAAGGGGTCAGCTGGGCAGTTTGGTTTCAGCCCCCTCGAAAACCAGGGCAATTGAAATGCTGCTCCAGGCTGAGCGATGAGTTTGTGGATTCTGTGGCGTTCCGGGTTCATTCTGGTCGGAGGCGCTGTCCTGACTGTGCCCAGTTTGTGAGCAGAGAACTCGTGTTTTCTCGCTGCCAGCCCCAGGGAGGCCATCGGAATTGCTGGGCTCCTGGGAGGGGGGGCCGGCAGCCCTCAGCCCTGTCCACACGGCGCCACGCTCCCCCGACAAGCCTTTCAATCCGGCCCACGGCCTGCCCTGCCGTGCCCGTCGAGGAACCCGTCCTGCTCCAGGTGGCATTCTGCACTGTGCGGCCCCCGCCCCAGCCCAGTCTCCCAGCTCCTACCGTTGCCTTTCCTGACTGGCGCGAGCCGCCGTCTAACGGCGCAGTCTGCCTGCTGCGACTGGGCTTTCTCCTGCCTCTTGTGCGTCATGTACACCTTTCCCTCACGGGGTCTGCCTGCCCTCGGCCTGCTTGCCTTTGCCCGGGATAAATACGGGGCAGCACGAGGCCCGGGGGGGTTCCTATTCATTTGAAACGTAAGGTGCACGCTGAGCTGTGGAGCTTTGGCCGTGGGCCCTGCTGGAGCCGCACTAGGGCGAGCCAAAGATTTTCTGTCAAAATCGTCTTGAGGCAAAAACCGTGGTTGCCGTTAAACAATGTTGGGTTTGCAGGAAGTCGCTCTTTACAGTGGAAATGTCGATCTCTCAGGGAATCCGAGAACCCCAGGGCTGGCAGAGACCTCGGGAATGACCCAGTCCAGCGCACGCCCAACGCAGGACCAACCCAACTCAACCAGCCCAGCCAGGGCTTGGTCAAACTGGGACTTAAACACCTCTAGGGATGGAGCTTCCACCCCTCCCTAGGGAACCCAGCCCAGCGCTTCACCACCTGCCTAGGGGAATAGTTTTTCCTAATATCCAACCTAGACCTCCCCCCCTGTAACTTGAGACCGTTGCTCCTTGTTCTGCCCCCACTGAGAACAGCCTCTCTCCATCCAACCCCAAGTATTTCCATTCAAAACGGAGCGGCCCTGCCTCCTGGAACAGAGGCGCTCGAGCCGCCCCCTGACGTGCTCTGCAAGACGCCCCACAGCCTGTGAAGCCCCCTTCACTTCCACATGGGAAGCCGGGGGGCATGCCGGGCCACGGGGCATGGCCAATAGAAAAGAATAGAGTGTGCGGCGCCAGAACAACAGCGCCCGTGGGACACGCTGGGGGAAACAAACGCTGAGATTGGGCCTGAGGCAAAGCCTGCTGATGACCGGGAGCCTTTGGGATGGAGCCGGGGGAGTGTGCATCAGGGATCCGGGCCAGCTCCGCCTTTTGCAATGGGCCCAACCCCCCGGCACGGTGCTTTGGCATCCTCTGGCCGCACAGCCGGCACCTCCTCAGCCACACCTGGGCCCATCCTGTCTCCTTGCTGGACGGGGCTTGTCCAGACTGTGGGCCAGGCTGTCGTTGCAGTGCCCAGGGGGAGTGGCCCCGGAAAGGGGCACAATCCCCTCTCTGCTGCCCCTGGCTCTAGGCCCGGGGTGGTACCACCGCCAGTCTGCCAGGAGCAGCGTCCAGTCAACATGCGGGTTTAGAAAGCACCGGACTCCCCCATGTGACATCCAGAAACATCCATCCATATCATTCACTTAGGGGCTGCTCGCCCTGTGTGCCAGCCACCCGCCCTGTGTGCCAGCCACCCGCCCTGTGTGCCAGCCACCCGCCCTGTGTGCCAGCCACGGGCCCTGTGTGCCAGCCACCCGCCCTGTGTGCCAGCCACGGGCCCTGTGTGCCAGCCACCCGCCCTGTGTGCCAGCCACCCGCCCTGTGTGCCAGCCACGGGCCCTGTGTGCCAGCCACGGGCCCTGTGTGCCAGCCACCCGCCCTGTGTGCCAGCCACCCGCCCTGTGTGCCAGCCACCCGCCCTGTGTGCCAGGCACCCGCCCTGTGTGCCAGCCACCCACCCTGTGTGCCAGCCACGGGCCCTGTGTGCCAGGCACCCGCCCTGTGTGCCAGCCACCCGCCCTGTGTGCCAGCCACGGGCCCTGTGTGCCAGCCACCCACCCTGTGTGCCAGCCACGGGCCCTGTGTGCCAGGCACCCGCCCTGTGTGCCAGCCACCCGCCCTGTGTGCCAGCCACCCGCCCTGTGTGCCAGCCACCCACCCTGTGTGCCAGCCACGGGCCCTGTGTGCCAGCCACCCGCCCTGTGTGCCAGCCACCCGCCCTGTGTGCCAGCCACTCGCCCTGTGTGCCAGCCACGGGCCCTGTGTGCCAGCCACCCGCCCTGTGTGCCAGCCACCCGCCCTGTGTGCCAGCCACCTGCCCTCTCCTGTCCTGCCCACAAGTGACACCCTCCTGCACTGCCCCATGGACCCCCATCCAAACAGCGGCTGCGAGTGTGGTGCAGCTGTGGCCGCTGCCCCACCTTGTGAAGCTGCATGTACTGGGGGCACCAGGAAAAGCAGCTCGCCGGGTGTTCTTGCTTTCCCGGAGGCAGGCGTGGGCACTGGCTGCCTGTAAAGCGACAAAGCACAGCCCTCGCCGCGTCAATCCCCGGCACACACGTCCGTCCAGACCGGTAGCAATGGAAGCTGCAGTCAGTCACTGCCCGGCCCTCTCTCCCCTCCGCCCTTCCAGCTGCCGGCAGGGGTGAAAAGCAAACACAGCAGCGCCCTTGTTCAGAGATGAGAGCGGCGCGGCCCCGCTCACGACACCCTTCCGCGCCTGCTGCACTTCTAGGGAGACCCTCTTAGTCAGGGTCCCTCTCGTCTGCCTGTCGCCGTTTTTAATGAGCCATCCGCTGCCTCCCAGCGGTCCAGCTCACTTCACAGCCACCCATCTAGCTCTCCAACACCGTATGCACCTCTCCCAGGCACAGCGACACTGCAAAGCCGGACCAGGCGCTTCATTCCCACCCCAGCCTGCTCCCAGCCTCTGACCCACCTGCAAAGATACAGCACAGACTCGGGACCATGCATCGGGGAGCACGAGGGCTCACCTGCCCCCAAAATGCCGGGGGGGGGGGGGGAGGGGAAGAAGCCAAACAGCAGCTGGTGGGGGAGAGACCTGGTGTCCGCAGGAGGAGTCTGTATCCCTCCCCCCGCTTCTTCCCCTCCCCCATCACCGGCCTCAGCTCACTCTGCTCTCCCAGCTCGAGGGCAGGGCAAGGGCAGGACAGAGAAGGTAGAGTCCTGGGGCAGAGATGGGTTGGGGTGGTATCCCCTGTACCATCACCAAGGCTGCCCCGGCCTGGCAGGGACAGAGCTTGGCTCTGAGGCAGCCTGGCATTGCTGCGTTCCTGGGCTGCGCCCTTCCCATCGGTCCCCCAGCACTTCCGGGGCACTGGCTCCCTCGTGCACACGTGCAGGGCATGGCATGGAGCTGGGAGGCGCGTGGGGCCAGGCCTAGGCGGCCAGTGGGAGCAGAGATTGGCCCAGTGCTGGCATTGGAGTGGGGCAGAGAAACATGCACATGGCACCTGCGCTGACTCCCAGGCCTCTCAGCCGTAGGGGCTCCTGGAACCCAGATGGAACACTGACCCTGCATTGACAAGCTGTGACGGACCGGGCCAGGTCTGGGCACAGCTGAGGGCATCCGCTCAGGGTGAATTGCTCAAATCCGGGGCTCCTTACAGCTCCAGACTGGTGACCTCTCCAAACAGGCCACAAACCAGTCCCACAGAGCGCTTCAGCTGCCTGCCTGAAGCCTCATGAGCAAAACCCCTCCGACACCCCAGCAATATCCGTGCCCCAGATAGCCCTGGGCCTCATACACAGGTGGGGGGGTCCTAGCACCCAATCCCACCTACCCCGAACAAGTTCTGTCCGGTTCCAAGAAACCAGCCACAGATCCCACATCAATTTACCCTCTGGATCTTACCCACAAATCACGCTGGGCCAATCCTTTAGCATCTAACATCTAAAGGTTTATTACTACAAGAAAGAAAAGCATGAGAATGAGGCTGTTAAAGTATCATACATTACATGCACCGAATCTCCCAGTTCTCGACGCAGGCTTGCAGCAGAGATGTTACAGCTGCTGGCTTAAAAGTCCTTGGTGCACATCCTATACCAGGATGGGTCCACAGTTCTTCCCGGCTCATGAATCTCTGCATGGCCACATCTGGGTTCAGGAGCAGATCTGGAGACAAACATGGAGTCGGCCACATGGCATATTTATACCTCCTTCCAGGTTTCTTCCAAGCTGGCTAGAGTCACATGGCCAGTGACCAGGTGTGTCTTTGGCCTCCAGAGATCCATTGTTCCCTGGAGACTTGCTCATTAGCATGTCCATAGGCCAACATTCCTGGCCCATTACTGTGACGTAGTGGGGGTACTTGCTGGGCTGTGGTGACCTCTGCTGTCTGGAGCAAGACCCATCAGGGAAAACCTTATTATGCAAAGGTACCATACCGGTTGAACCAGCCTACCCCCCATGGGGAGAAACAAAGGGAGGTGGAATGCTGCCCTGGCTGGGGGCAGGGCTGGGAGAGGTAGAGTTAGTTGCTGGCTGTCTGGGAGCATGGAGGAGACAGCCTAGGGAAAGGGGCTGGAGTTTAGGGGCCCAGTCTCCCCCATCTCAAGGGGTCCTGAGGCATCCTAGCCCAGCTCTGTGACCAGATTCCATCTGTGCTGTGCTGTATCCTGGAGAGGCAATAAACTTCCTCTATTCCACCGGCTGGTGCAGTCTGTTTGTGCCATTTCGGGGTGCAGGAGACGGGGGACCCCCAACGCGCCGTCACAATTACTCAACCACATACAGAGAAACTCCCAGTCTCCATACAGAGTACATATTCATCACTCCACACACGGACATTATACAGGTATATGAAGAGCACATACAGAAGCAGGAGAAAGTAAGCTTTTGTTTGACACCTCACATGGCCCCCTTTGTACCAACTTTTCGGGCAAACACCCCTCCATGGGTGCAGCAGTGACCTGGCTGCTCCCCTCACAATCCAATAATGTGACACATGCTCCCTTCATATGCGAACACAAGCCCCGTGTGAGCCTGCCGGCTCCTTGGCCAGTGCAGCCATGTGCCCAGCTCCTGGCCAGCGCTCGGCTAGAGAGACCTGATCAGCTTCCTCCTGGCAGAGCTGTGGCTCTGAGCCACTCTGGGACGAGGCCCATGTCACTGAGTGAACGCGCCTCTGTCGGACCGTTACCCTGCTGCTGGTCGTGGGCATGAAACCTCTGCAGCTGCCAGTCCCCCGGGCTCGAGTTCACGTCAGAGGGTGGGCAGGGCAGCCGCTGGTCTCGGCCCCGGGCAAGGCGGCCGCCAGTGGCCGGGCAGCTGTTGGCTGGTTCTGACTTCGAAGCGTCATGCCAGGGAAATGAGCTCTCCTCAGGAGAGGCCTCAGCTCATCTCTCCAGGGGTGAGCAGAGCGGCGGCCGTGCTGCGCCAACCCCAGGGTCGCTCCCTGCACTGCATTGCGGGCTCTGGCCGGCCAGCGGCAATTCCAGCTCCTTGCAGGGCTCCGCGGTGGGGCTCTGCAGAACCCATCAGGCACCTCACTGGTACCCCTCCCCTGGGCCAGGCCAGGACTAGGGAACCTTATGAACGATGCAGGTGCCATCAACAGCCACTAACCCAACAGGGGGAGCCCCCCAGAAAACAGCGCTCGGAGTCTGGGCAGACTGGAAAGGGAATTAACCTCCCTGAAGCCTGAGCCACAAACCAGCAAAATGGGTAGGTGTGGGGGGAGGGGCAGGGGCGAAGCCGACTTGCCCCAGTGATCCAGGTGGTACAGAGCCCCCTTGCACCAGCCCGGTCCCACCCAGCTGCAAGTCACGGGGGAAAGCAGCTCGGAGCGCTCCCCGTGGCTGCACACATGGCCCCAGGGCTCCACAGCTTTCAGCTGCGCTGGGGCCTCGTGAAGATCTGGGCTCCCCTGGGTTCTTGCCCCGGGTCTCCAGGCTGAAGTCTCTGAAAGCTGCATGTGGGGTTACCAGAGGCAAACCCGACCTTCCCTGTGAGCAAGCTGCGGCCCCCCGGTGCAGAGCCAGCGCTGCTGTGCTGGGCGTGTCCAGTCCCTGCAAGGGGCAGAGCTTAGCTCTGGGATGTCCCAAGCTCCAGGCAGCCCTCCAAGCCCTCTGCTCCAGCATCCCGACGACCTGCCCCAGGAACCGGGCGGCCCTCAGGAGCAAAGGTGACATTTTAGAACCATCCAAGTGCATTAGGGCCTGTTCTCACAGCTCTGTACTCCCCTCTGTGCTCACAGGGGCACCCCTCTAGGCTTCTGACGCCCCGGCCGTCCCCTTCCTGGACGGAGACCCATGTGCTTCCAGGCTGCATGGTTCCCTGCCATCACTGATACCCCCAGCCAGCCAGCTCTGCCCTGAGACAGGCTCTGGCTGCGGTGACGCTGGTTCTTGCCAGCTGGAGATATCCTGGGATCTCAAGGAACTGTACGAATGGGGGCTCCAGCATGGAGCGCGGACAGAGCACGTCAAAACAGGACTCGACGGGGCCTGTCCTGCACCGCAAGGGCAGGTTCTACCCGGTGCCTTGTCTCAGCGTTGGGTGGGTCTGGCAGCCGGGCCACGTTGGCTGGTCTCATGAGAAGAGTGGCGTGAGGCCGGGGAGAGTAGCAAAGGCGAGCCCAGACCGTCTCGGCGGCTGCACACTCGCTCCCCAGGCTGACACGTGGCTGGCGACGTTTGCTGGCTGCTTCTTGTCTTCAGCCATCCCTGGCGAGCTGGGGGTGACGCTGAGGCACGCACCACGTCCAGCCACCCACTGAGCTGCTTGCTGGCCTGTGCACGGGACAGGCCCAGGGCTAAGTCTCCATCTTTTCCAACACTGGCCGCCTCTCTCACGTGGGCACCAGGGTTTCAACTAGGCCAGTGAGCCTGTGCTGACAGCCAGGCGCTGTCCATCTGCCAACCCCCTGCAGTGATGTTGGGGAGCATCAGCGCTAGACCCTCGCCCCGAGACAGCCCGTTGGTTTGGGACCTTTGTCGATCTGAGCTTGAAACAGCCTCTCAGCAGCACTCCCCAGCGGTGACCTCCCACCCGAGCAGGACCAACGAGCCTGTACAGCCGGCCTGCATGCCCGCTTGTCCCATGCAACAGAAGGGTCTAGGCATGCCCCTGTCTGCCGCCTGTTCTCCAAACCCAGCTTGAGACGGACGGTGAGTGCCAGTCGATCGCTGGTGCCGTGCTGTGGGCTGAAACCTGCGCCCTGCTGCAAACACCACTGGAGAAGGCCGGGGCTGTTACGGGAGCTAGCGAGTGCTCGGAGGGTGCAGCGGAGCAGGATGGACGTGTGGCAAGGGCTCGGCCAGGGCAGGTGTTTGGCGAGCTGTGAGCTGCACCCCCAGGGCTGATACCCGGTTGGTGATGGACGAGTCTGCCACATTCAGTTTCCACTTGTATTTATTCCCACCTCCAAGGCGGGGCCTTTCGAAAGCCCCCCGGCTTCGGTCGGGTGGCGAAGTCTGTCAACACGAATTCTGCCTCTGAGATGCTTTCTTGGGCATGCACCAAATTGGCCCAGCGCTGTCTGAGCGGAATAATCCCTCCCAGTGTATTGCAGGGATTGAGTCGCTACGCCTGGGTACTTCCTGTCCAATAAAGCCCTTCTGTGCTAATTGAATGGGAATGATGGAATGGTCTTTCCCGGAATAATTTGCTTCTCACCATTTTCTTTGGTATTGCCTGCTCCAAATGGAAGCAATAAATCCTACCCCATGCCAGAGTGCAAATCCAGCCCAGAGACTCCGTTTGCCTTCCACACGTTGCAGCTAAAGGGAGTTATTCTGTGCCAGGTGATGTTCAGAAACCAGGGTGAGTCACGGAACGGGTCAACACAAGCTCTGAGGGTGAAACCGAGTCAAGGAATCCAGCAACCACCAAGAAGTGGTTAGGAAATAGAGTCGAATGTTTTTGAAAGAGCCGGAGGCAAATGAGCCTGTGTTCCGAAGAACAAGCCTCCCAGCCCGTGTGGAACGCGCTACAAGAAGCAGTGCTGCTCAATTTTTAAATGAAATCTTACAAGCAATAAAATATACATGAAGGCAGCACACTGCCGGAGCACTCCCGGACTGCAAAGAGAATCTCCGGAACGTGTGACTCTGTGTATGCGTGTGTGTGTGTGCGCGCGTGCTCGTGTGTGTGTGTTACTGTGAGCACATATGTTGGGTCCCCATCGCCGATGCCAGAGATAATGCTAATAGGCAGATGGTGCTGAAAAAGTTTGAACAAAAAATTGCCGGCCAGCTCGTTTGGGGTGGATGTGATGTGTCCTGGGGCAACCTTTTTGTTGGCAAATTTTTCTATCCTGTGCCAAGATAGATCACTTATTTAGCAACCTCCCACTGGACACAGAGCAGAGGTGCAGCTGCCAGTAGAGAGTGAGCCGTTAAGGGCTTTATGATTCAGCAGTGTAACCTTCATCCCTAACTTAACAGAGTTACCCTGAAGGTGGCTTTGCACCACCTTGTAGCTGTTTGTGCCCATGAAACGAGGTTTACAGGAGCAGTCGACAAAGCCTTCCCCTGTCGACTGATCCTCGTCTCGACTGCCGCACTGTGCCAACAATCAGCTGAGCCAGCACAGCGCGGTGGCCATTTTTATTTTAATGAAGCTGGGGATATTTAAATCCCTGCTTCATTGACTAAGTCGGCAGAGGCATGTAGTCTAGACATACCCTGGAATGCTGGGAGTTACTTGTCCCTGTCCTTTCTGATGTCCGGATTCCCCAATTCAGGGCCTGTTTGATTCACAGATCTCCCAGATGGACCTTGCTTGTTCTTCTAATCCACAGGACGCACCTGCTGAGTAGCAAGGGGGCCCCAGGGGAGTCTCGCTGGATCTGGGCCCTGGCAGGGGCATGGTGTTGGCACTGGAGGATGTGGGGAAGTGGTACTGGGACCTACCAGGTTAGGACCCATACCGCCTTACCACCTGAGGTGTCCATGCACCTGTGGGCACACCGCCAGGGGCTGTGTCCAGGCTAGGTGAGTACCAGGGCATTACCGAGACCCCACGAGGCATGTTGGGAGCTACCCCTGGACTTGGCTGCAAGAGGCAAATGATCATATAAGTCAGCAACATTTCCTATGAAAACGAATAAGACATCAGGTTCCAAAAGACATTTTTGGTGCAAAAAACAATTTTCAGTTTCTGACTTTTTATTGAAAAAGCAAGACATTTTTGCAAAAATACTTTTTCAGGGTGCACAAAATTACACTTTGATGGAAAAAGTTCAACCCGCTTCCCATGCGAGACAGCTCATGATGAATTATTTAGCATCAAATAGAACAGAGGCTGCCAGTCCGTCAGGCACTAAACCAGCTAGCCAGGCGTTCCTCTTATCTGTGAGTGATGGCAGCTTTCCTAGCCAGTGCCTGGGCTGCAGGGGAAGAAAGCTGCTGCCACTCCAGGAAGTCGTTCAGTCACGTTGCAGCAGCACAGAGGAGTGTGTCAGTTTCAGAGATTGGAGGCGGCTAAATTAAGAAATATCTGGGCTGGTGGAACTTGCATGGATTTGGTTCCCCTTCCATTTTCATTTGTTAGGGTCACAGGCGGCAACTGAGTGCAGCCGTTGCTGAGGTCAGCTTTGAGATGGAGAGCAAGCCCCCTCAGCTAGCCTGGGAAAGTCTGAGAAACCAGTGACAGGGGAGATGCAGACTCGGAAGCGAGAGGGAAGGGGAGAATGTTGGAAACAGCACGAAGAACTCCCAGGAGCAACGTTAGCTGGTTTTAAACAGAGCAAATGGGAAAGAAGGTCTCTCTGGGGAGATCTCAGTCCCAAAAGGGGGTCGATCAGATGCCTGCGCAGCAAGTGTAAAACAAAACACAAGAGCAAGGATCATACATTGCTACACTGCTCTTGCTAGGGCAGTTTGTGTGTCTCGGGAGCCGGCAGGAGAAGCTCTTTATGTGGCTCTAAGTGTGTGTACAGCAGGAGGTCTTGCCAGCCCCGATACTGCTCTAGCAGTGAGCAAGGCATCCCCAGTGTGGACAAGGCTTAAATGTCTGTGCAGCACTTAGCACAACAGGGCCTCCAGCGCCTACTGGGACGTAAACAATCCAATCAATGGGCGAGATGGGCTGCTCTAAATGATACCCTTGGAGTTAAACCTTTTTATGCCGTGGGCCCCCTCTAAGAATTGCTTTCACAAGTAACTGCTTCTAAGTGTGCTATTCTGGGGAGAGGAATTGCAAATCCACACGAAGGGGAAATGGAAAGGGGGCGGCAGAGTCACTGCGCAAGAACAAGTGGCCGACGTATCGGGAAGGAACAAGGATCCTAATGCAGAGTTCATCGGAAGCACAAGAGCCTGCTTAGCCGAAAGCTCTCTGCCAAGGACACTAATATATGAAGGCAGAACGGATCAGAAATGTGCCCTTCCCAGGACTTGGCTCGTGCCAGCGCGAGGCTTGCTTCCGAGAGAAAACAACCCTCTCGAATAATTGCTAAGTGGATCGGTTGGGACCATGCCAAGCCATCACTGTGTGCTCCCAGGAGAGCCAACAAAAGCAGCAGCCAGTGAGGCAGGAAACTTTCAGCCCTTTTTTGATCTCCTTGAAGGCTTCTGAGCTTTCCGGTAGCGGAGAGATGCAGGTGCTACAGCAATTAGGAGTCACCGTGTTTTCATGAAGCCATTGAACATCCCAATTATATGAGGCTGACAAAGACTATTTGCACCAGCACATCTGTTATCTCCACTTATAGGAAGTCTTTTGTACGCTTACATATAGATTACTCCTGACTAGTTCCTCTGGGAAATCTGCCTGTCTCACTGCCAGGCTTATGATTGTCCAATTACTTCTGTTCCTGCCTTTCCCCTTCCCATCCTATTGATTTATGCACTGGTTTAAGGACCTTCTTATCCACTCCCTTACAGCAGAGTAGGCTGTCCATGAGGGCCGCAAATTACCAGGACCGGCAGTCCCTGGGGGCTGTTCATTGTCTGAGTCGGCCAGAGGGGAGTAAGTATTTTGCTGGGTAAATAGCTCTTGCACATCACGCCTGGGGGAGTGAAACAGGCCTGGGACTTCAGGCGCCTGAGTTCTCGGCTCAGCTTTGTCCCAAGGGTGCTGGAAATGATCTCGCTTCTCTGAGACTCTGTCTCCTTTTTATACTTTTTTTGCTCTTGAGAAACAAAGTGTTTAGTTCCCACGGTCTGTGGTATTCCCCTTTCCTGGGGGAAGAAGGGGAGAAAGCAGCTAAATTAGCCAGGAATCAAACCTGACATTTTGAAAACAAAAGCAACCCCAAATGTCTGTCTCACCGTGAGCATCTTGGCAGAAACGCGTCTGAATATCACAAAACGTTTCAGTTTGAACTTAAACTAATTTTTCACAGAGAATTGTTCTGGACGAACCTTTTATCCCAGCTGGAATCCAAACTTGTCTGGCCTGGTACCCCAGCCAAGGAGCAAAGCCTTGTGCTTTCCTGTGGGTGAGAGAGCCAAACCTTTCCTCTGAGCAGGCAGAGAGGGGCTCCCGTCCAGAGGGAGAACAGTATCCCAGGGAGAGCCACCAGGGGATTCAGAACAAAGAGGTTTTACAGCAAATCTTTTGTCTTCTCTTTCAATTTGCTAAATGTCTGGCAAACGTAGTGCCCATCTTTAAAAAAGGGAAGAAGGACGATCCAGGGAACTACAGACCCGTCAGCCTCACCTCAGTCCCCGGAAAAATCATCGAAGGGATCCTCAAGGAATCCATTTTGAAGTACTTGGAAGAGGGGAAAGTGATCAAGCATAGTCAGCTTGGATTCATGAAGGGCAAGTCGTGCCTGACCAATCTGATTAGCTTCTATGATGAGGTGACTGGCTCTGTGGAAGTGGGAAAGTCAGTGGATGTGATAGACCTTGACTTTAGCAAGGCTTTTGATACGGTCTCCCACAATATTCTTGCCAGCAAGTTAAGGGAATGTGGATTGGATAAATGGACGGTAAGATGGATAGAAAGCTGGCCAGACTGTCTGGCCCAATGGGTCGTGATCAACGGCTCGATGTCAGGATGGTCGGTTTCTAGCGGAGTGCCCCAAGGATTGGTTCTAGGACCGGTTTTGTTCAACGTTTTTATTAATGACCTGTATGAGGGGATGGATGGCACCCTCAGCAAGTTTATGGATGACACTAAGCTGGGGGGAGAGGTAGATACACTGGAGGGCAGGGATCAGGTCCAGAGTGACCTAGACAAATTGGAGGATTGGACCAAAAGAAATCTGATGAGGTTCAAGAAGGACAAGAGCAGAGTCCTGCATTTGGGACGGAAGAATCCCAAGCATTGTCACAGGGTGGGGACCGACTGGCTATGTGACAGGGTGTCGGGACCCTGAGAAACAGAGCCCTCCGAACCCCACACTGACGGGAGAGGAGCAGAGGTGCTCTGGGTCCGAGCAGCGGCTCCCCTGCAGCGGTGCCGGGCTTGTTCATGGGCCCATCGCTGGCACATGCGCAGAAGCTCGCGAGGCCGACTCGCCGGCCAAGAGGACTGCGCCTGCGTGGGCATCCTGGCAGCAGGAGCTGGGTTTGAAAAGCCGACTCCAGCCATGATTGGGGGGAGTCTGGTGGGGCAAGGCAGGGTCCCTGGGGGCAGGAGCGAGGGGAAGCTCAGAGGAGGCTCATTCCACCCAGGGTGGGAGATCCACCAGGGGGTTTTCCGGCTGAAGGAGAGGGCCTTGCAGGAGGGGAGTCGGCTACGCAAGAACTGACCGCGCTGTGGGGGACACCTGCCTGGACCAACCCTTGGCGAAAGGTGAATAGAGGGTAGGAAGCAACCCAGGAAGGAGTGAGCTGGACAACGGGCTGCGTTGAGAGCCTCGCTGTAACCCGCAGGTTGGTGAGTTGCAGGGCGTGTCCCCACATACCGAGCAGAGGAGCTGTATCCCTGCTGTTAGGGTCGTGGGCTGGGATCTGGAGTGGGGGAGGGCCCGGGTCCCCCTACCCTCGGCGAGCTTTAGGGACAAGCATAGAGGTCGGTTAACCAGATACGAGACCAAAAGACTAATCACACGGGCAAGTGACTTAATACAGAGTAGATAAGGATGCGGGGTGAAGGGAACACGGTTGGAGGGGGGGTCGAGACTGTTACCCACAAGCTCTCGATGGTGGGGTCTCATTGTTCCTGAATGAGCGTTTACTTAGGAGCTACCCCTCCCACCCCAGATTGGGACAGGCTAAGAAAAGGACCTGGGGATCACAGTGTGAGAAGCTGGAGATGGGTCAACCATGTGCCCTTGTAGCCAAGAAGGCTAATGGCATATTAGGGGCATTAGGAGGAGCATTGCCAGCAGATCCAGAGAAGTGATTATTCCCCTTTATTCGGCTCTGGTGAGGCCACATCTGGAGTATTGTGTCCAGTTCTGGGGCCCCCACTATAGAAAGGATGTGGACGCATTGGAGAGGGTCCAGCGGCAGGTGACCAAAATGATCCGGGGACTGGGGTACGTGACCTACGAGGAGAGGCTGAGGGATTTGGGTTTGTTTAGTCTGCAGAAGAGCAGAGTGAGGGGGGATTTGAGAGCAGCCTTCAAATTCCTGAAGGGAGGTTCCAAAGAGGATGGAGAGAGGCTGTTCTCAGTGGTGACAGAGGCAGAACAAGGAGCAATGGGCTCACGTTACAAAGGGGGAGGTCTAGGTTGAACATTAGGAAAAACTATTTCCCTAGGAGGGGGCTGGACTTGATGACCTCCTGAGGTCTCTTCCAGCTCTATGGTTCTATGAACTGGCTCAGTTTTACCCAACTAGGAAAAGTATTCCCTGCAGTTCCCGGTGAACTAGCGACCTGGCGATCTCTCCGGAGAGCTGCAAATGATGACATCTGCTGTGGCCCAAAACTGGCATCCACGCTCTGCTTCCATCCCAGGTGGTTTTACATGTGATCTTCGTGAGAGGAGCCATCGGGTTGGCTGCTCTACCGCCAAAGCTTGCCCAATGCCCCTTTCACGGCAGGAGCAGATGACCTTCAGGGCCACCGTGGCAGCAGGAAGATCGGGGCCTTTTCAGAGGAGTTTTGTGCCACCGAGACAAATTCCAGGGACCCAGATAAAATCTTGCCCCCATGCAGACGCCAGGGAAAAGGCTTCTGCTACATGCAGAACTGTGTTCCCTCTAAGGACACATCTTGTGTTTAGCCTGTTCGGGAAGGGCTGGGCCCAGAGCAGGCTAGAGAGGGCAGGCGGCGCCTGGTAGCCAGATAAGCAGCAGTATCCCTGTGGGAGCTGGGAAATGTACGTTTTGTTGTTTAAAGAAGCCCTCAGGCCAACCTCAGCTCTGCCCTGTAAACTAGCCCACAGGACGTATCCGACCTCTGGGGCGGGACTGATTTCCCGCAGGGGCAGAGAAGCTGAGCCCCGATGCCACGAGAGGCACATTGTCACCCTCATTACCTGGAAAACTGATGCTCCTACTTTCCTCCTCCACCCAGAGCTCCAGCAGAGCAGGTGCAGCTCTTTGGGAGAGCGAGTCATTCGGGGAGGTGCCTCTGGCTCAGCTGTGTATTCCGCTGCGTTTGGGAGCGTAGGACTCTGCTCCAAAGAGCAGGGGCGTCCTTTGACCGGGAACCCCTAGGACCTCCTGATCCAGCGCTGACCCCGGTTTATCTGTCTCCGGCGGCCTATCTGTGGCATTGTTCCAACGTCGCTCTGCAGCAGGGGGGCTCTACACCTCCCGCAAGCGCCAAAGACTCAGCTCCCAAAGGAGAACTGGCTGGCCATGGCTTTTCTAAAAGCAGGGCCCTGCCTAATTGTCTCTTCTCTATGTTCTGCCCTCATCCCCCTCGGCACTGGCGTGTTTGCCACTGCTCACGCGGGCCAGGCAAAACTGCTGAGGGTCTCAGCCGATATGTTTGGTTCCATCCTTGGGGATCGGCTCAGTCTCGCTTTTGTCTCCTCTCCAGCATCCCCTTGCCGACGGGGCTGGAACAGGACCCTGCTCTCGGTCAGACTGCCTGGGCAGGGGCTCCAGCAGCTCGGGCGGGCTTCCCGGGGTGTCGGAGCCCTGAGCAGCTCCGGGGGAAAAGCTGGCGGCAGCGCAATGCGCAGGTTGCACGCGAATGGCTTCCTCACGCCTGGCCACCCCGCCCGCCTCCTGTCACCGGATGCGGTTTCCTTACTGAGGACTTCGCACGGAGAGCAGCTCCTGGGGGTGGCCTTTTGCCAGCGCGGGCGTCCGCTGTGAGCCACGTATGCAAATTGTGCTCAAGGGGGAGGGATGCTCCAACACGCTATTAACATAATAAAATATTAGTCACATATAAAAGGCAAAATTCCTTTAACAGGATCAGTGGGGCCCGTTCCCCCATCGCCACACAGAGCCACACCCAGCCGTGACTCTCAAACGTCGCCAGACGCCCTCACCTGCCTGCACCGGCTGCCAGGAATTCTGAGCTGGTGTCACCCTGATGCTAAGATTAGGGCCAGCTGAGATTCCCTTTAGACGTAGCCTCATTTAGCGTCACTCGAGCTCATCTCTCCACAGAACCCACAGAGCGGGTTAGACGTGCAAAGGAAAAGATAAGAGTGAGCAAGCTCCAAATAAGATAATACCAGCCAAGTGGGATAAGAAGGGCCTTCAAAAATATATCAAGGGTAAAAAAGTGTTAGGAGAAAGCGAGCCTATTAACCCAGGACGAGGGGGAGGAAATTAATAATGGCTCCTGGACGGCTGAGATACTGACATTCTGGGACTCTGCCTTCAATGAGTAAAATACAGGCAAGGAGTTCACACTCTCCCTCATAAAGAGCTGGAGAAATAATTACTGATAAAGTGCTGTCCCAGGGACAGACGGAAAATCTGAGCTGGTGCCGTGCAAATCAGTTAGTCTGGGTGGTCTGCATGAGAGGGCGTGTGGGGAACAGGCTAATGAACATACGGTATCGCTGCCAATTAGCTTTGACAAGCCACAGACAGCTGGAGGAAGGCAAATGTAGTTCTCATTCCCCATGAAGGACGGGAGAGAGTCTTGCAGCTACTGCCTGCTGCTCAGCAGTAAAACGGGGAGGTAAATAGGATCAGACCAGCTCTCCCGCCTATAGAATCTGGAGCAGTAACGGGAACGCGAGCAGCACCATGCTTTAGAGAGGCTAAGAGACCCTGCCCCCCAGCGACACTTCAGCAGAACTTAAAATGCCTCCCCTGTCTCCTGTAGGATCTCCTCTAGGAGGGACGTTCTGGGATGCCATAGAGTCTCGGCAGAGCCTCCATCACTGTGCAGGAGCTGATAGAGGCAGCAAGGGAGTGGGGGCAGGGTGAATCAACTGGTCCACTCGACTATCCAATAAGCATTTGCTTATCGGATAGTCAACTAGTCCTTAACATCCGTAGTTCTGGGCACTGCCTGACCTTCCTGGTGCCATCTGGGTGATGCAGGGAACCAAGAGCCTCCGCCGTGCCCTGCTGGCAGCCACAGGGAATCCCCCTCTATGTGCTCGGTCCCCGACAAGATCTTGGAGTTATCGTGGACAGTTCTCCGAAAACTTCCACGCAGTGTGCACCGGCGGTCAAAAAGGCAAATAGGATGCTAGGAATTATTAGGAAAGGGATAGAAAATAAGATAAAGAATATCTTACTGCCCCTGTATAAAACTATGGTGTGACGGCGCGTTGGGGGTCCCCCGTCTCCTGCTCCCTGAAATGGCACAAACAGACTCCACCAGCCGGTGGAATAGAGGAAGTTTATTGCCTCTCCAGGATACAGCACAGCACAGATGGAATCTGGTCACAGAGCTGGGCTAGGATGCCTCAGGCCCCCTTGAGATGGGGGAGACTGGGCCCCTAAACTCCAGCCCCTTTCCCTAGGCTGTCTCCTCCATGCTCCCAGTGTGACGTAGTGGGGGTACCTGGCTGGTTTCTATGCTGCTGGCTCTGGGGGAACCCCCACTGGCTGCCGTGGGTACCACAACCCAGCAAAACAGGATGAGTCACTATGCAAACCAGTGGCCAGACACCCCCCATGGAGAGGAACAAAGGAAGGTGGAATGCTGCCTTGGCTGGGGGGCAGGGCTGGAAGTGAGGGAGTTGGTTGCTGGCTGTCGGAGGGCATGGAGGAGAGCCTAGGAGAAGGGGCTGGAGTTTAAGGGCCCAGTCTCCCCCATCTCAAGGGGGCCTGAGGCATCCTAGCCCAGTTCCTGTGACCAGATTACATCTGTGCTGCGCTGTGCTGGAGGAGCAATAAACCACCCTCAATTCCACTGGCTGGTGAAGTCTGTTTGTGCCATTTCGGGGTGCAGGAGACGGGGAACCCCCAACGCGCCGTCACACTGGTGTCAGGGGTGGGATGCACTGCACCCCGTGGATGGAGCTTCCAGCGGCAAGCGACAAGGCGCAGTAGAAGCAAGAGCCCTGGAGCCAGGCGTGCTGGAGACAGAGCGAAGCGGTTCCTGGGAATTGTGGGGCGCTGCAGCACTAGACTGGTGAGTCTGCACCGAGGGGCCCAGCGGGCAGATGGCCTACGCCCGACTCTTGAAGGCAGAGCTGGTGGGGCTGTGCAGAGAGAGGGGCTTGCCTGTGCAGAAAGCAACCAAGGCCCAGCTGATTGCCCAGCTGGAAGATAATGACCAGCCACAGGGCCAGGATCTTGTCCCCAGGGGAAGCAGCCAGACCCCCCCTGAGAGTGTGTCAGGCTCAGAGAGGGGGAGGAGCACTGGATCCTGCCGGAGAGATGAGACAGCGTCTCCCGGGAGGCCTGCAAGCCGTAGCCCATCTAGGGCAGGGGCCAGCCCAGCGGAGCTGCAGCGGCTGGAGATCCAGCTGCGGATCAGGGAATTGGAAGTAGAGGACCGAGAGAAGGAGCGCCAGGACCGAGAGAGGGACCGCCAGGACCGAGAGAGGGAGCGCCAAGATCGAGAGAAGGAGCGCCAAGATCGAGAGAGGCAGCGGCAGCATGAGCTGGCCATGGCAGAGCGGAGAACCGGCGGGGCACCGGCTGCGCCAAGTGCGGATGGGCCCCAGGGTCCCAGGACTGCCAGACGCTTGGAGAGGCTCGTGGTGGCCCAACTGAAGGACATGGGTGACATAGACGGGTTCCTCAGTGCCTTTGAGAGGGCCTGTGGACTGCAACGGGTCCCCCCAACTGACTGGCTGCAGGAGCTCATCCCCGCACTGAACCAGGAGGCGGCTGGAGTGCTCAGTCAGCTGGAGGACCTACAGCCAGGGGATTAAAACCGAGTCAAGGAGGCCCTGCTGCACAAGTTCGGGCTGACCCCCGAGATGTACAGGAAGAAGTTCCGGGGGGTACAGAAAGGGCCACGGGAGACCTATGTGGACCTGGCCTCCCGCCTGGCGCAATACTGCCGCAAGTGGGTGTCTGGAGTCGGAGCCCAGACCGCAGAGGAGCTGCTCAAGCTGGTCATGATGGAGCAGTTCTATGAAGCGTGCCCACCCAAACTGAGGCTGTGGCTCAAGGACCGGAGACCAGAGAACCCCCAGGAGGCCGGGAGACTGGCGGATGAGTTCACGGAGAGCCGGTCCGGGTGTGAACGGGAGTCCCGGAGAGAGAGGGAACCGCGCAGAGACCGGATCTCGGCTGAGCGACGGAGGGAGTCAACTACGGGGCGAGACCAAGGAACAGGTCGTCTGCGCCCCAGAGAACCAGCCAGGGCCTGGACAGAGACAGCCCAAAGCCTAACTTGCCATCGCTGTGGGCAAAAAGGCCACAAGAGGACTCAGTGCACCAGGTCCCAGGACCGGGGACTTTCCAGGGTTAACTGGCTGGGGCGGGAGGAAGGGCAGGCTGCCTCAGAGGCAGGGGCTGGCAGGCAAACCTCAGCTCAGAGAGAGGGGAAGGATGCTCAGTGCACCTCCCCTGGGAGGTCTGATTCTCAGGAGGCGGATTTCTCCGTGTACCGGGTGGGGGCAGGACGGCCCCTGCGGAGCGAGTGCCTCATACCCCTGGAGGTGGATGGTAGGAAGGTGACGGGCTTCTGGGACACGGGGGCGGAGGTGACTCTGGCCCGATCCGACATAGTGGCCCCGGAGCGGATACTACCCCACGCGCAGCTGACCCTGAAGGGCATAGATGGGTCCCCGTTTAAGGTGCCTGTAGCCCGGGTGCATCTGAAATGGGGGGCGAAGGAAGGCCTCAAGGAAGTGGGGGTGCACCCGCACTTGCCCACCGAGGTGCTGATGGGGAATGACCTAGAGGAGTGGCCCCATGAATCCCAGCGGGCTCTAGTCACTACCCGGAGCCAGAGCCAGCGGGGGGCTGACAACGTGGGTCCAGGGAAGGACTCCTGGCAGCATCCTCAGGGTCCCATCCCAGTGGACACGGGGTCTAGCCAGGCTGGGACTCCGGACCTAGGCAAAGGTGGGGAACAGGTCCCGATCCCTGCCTCAGCAGCTGAATTCCAGGCTGAGGTGCAGGCAGACCCCTCCTTGCAGAGGCTGAGGGACCGGGCTGACCTCCATGCAGCTCAGCCCCGGGGGAGAGGTGGCCAGGAGAGATTCCTGCGGGAGCGTGGGCTCCTGTTCCGTGAGTGGCTCCCCCCCAGGAAGGCGAGGGCATGGAGGGTAGAGCGGCAGCTGGTCGTCCCCCGAAAGTATTGCCTCAAGCTGCTGTATTTGGCCCACGATTCCCCCGTTGGGGGCCACCGGGGGATCCGGAGCACCCGGCTGAAGCTGCTCCAGCACTTCTATTGGCCGGGAATCTTTACAGCCGTGCAGCGGTACTGCCGGTCCTGTGACTCCTGCCAGAGGGGCGGGAAGGCCCAAGACAGTAGGAAAGCGGCTTGGGGGTCTCTACCCCAGATAGAGGACCCTCTGGGCTTGCTGAGAGAGTTATGGGAGGGGAAGTCCTCCCTGGATGGAGCATCGGGGGTGGAAACCGCCCTGGCTGTCCAGAGAAGGCTCGCTGGGCTCATGGCCCCAGCCCGAGAGACCCTGGCCAGAGATCAAAGCCAGTGGAAGGGTGGGTGTGACCCCCGAGGACAGGCCTGTGCCAGTCGCCCTGGAGCGGGGCGGCGAGTGGACAGAGGGAAGCCAATTCATGTGGGGCCTCGCCACGGCCGGCCCGAGTCAAGGGGAGTACCCATGTCCCCAGGGCGGGTTCCCACGCAGAGGACCCGAACTTCCCTAGGTCACGAGCGGAGTGACCCTGCTCAGTTCGCTCTCGGAGGGGGGAGAACTGTGACGTAGTGGGGGTACCTGGCTGGTTTCTATGCTGCTGGCTCTGGGGGAACCTCCACTGGCTGCCGTGGGTACCACGACCCAGCAAAACAGGATGAGTCACTATGCAAACCAGTGGCCAGACACCCCCCATGGAGAGGAACAAAGGAAGGTGGAATGCTGCCTTGGTTGGGGGGCAGGGCTGGAAGTGAGGGAGTTGGTTGCTGGCTGTCGGAGGGCATGGAGGAGAGCCTAGGAGAAGGGGCTGGAGTTTAAGGGCCCAGTCTCCCCCATCTCAAGGGGGCCTGAGGCATCCTAGCCCAGATCCTGTGACCAGATTCCATCTGTGCTGTGCTGTGCTGGAGGAGCAATAAACCACCCTCAATTCCACTGGCTGGTGAAGTCTGTTTGTGCCATTTCGGGGTGCAGGAGACGGGGAACCCCCAACGCGCCGTCACACCCAGACAGCAACCAACCAACACTCTTCCAGCCCTGCCCCCCAGCCAGGGCAGCATCCACCTTCCTTTGTTCCTCTCCATGGGGGGTGTCTGGCCATACCGGTTGAGAGATCCTTTTGCATAGTGACTCATCCTGTTGTGCTGGGTCGTGGTACCCACGGCAGCCAGTGGGGGTTACCCCAGAGCCAGCAGCATAGAAACCAGCCAGGTTCCCTCACTACGTCACATATGGTACGCCCACATCTTGAATACTGTGTACAGATGTGGTCTCCTCACCTCAAAAAAGATATTTTGGCCTTGGAAAGGGTTCAGAAAAGGGCAACTAGAATGATTAGGGGTTTGGAACAGGTCCCATATGAGGAGAGGTTAAAGTGACTGGGACTTTTCAGCTTAGAAAAGAGGAGACTGAGGGGGGATATGATAGAGGTCTATAAAATCATGAGTGGTGTGGAGAGGGCAGATAAAGAAAAGTTATTTATTAGTTCCCTAAATAGAAGAATTAGAGGACACCAAATGAAATTAATGGGTAGCAGGTTTAAAACTAATAAAAGAAAGTTCTTCTTCACACAGTGTGTAGTCAACCTGTGGAACTCCTTGCCAGAGGAGGCTGTGAAGGCTAGGACTATAACAGAGTTTAAAGAGAAGCTAGATAATTTCATGGAGGTTAGGTCCATAAAAGGCTATTAGCCAGGGGATAGCAATGGTGTCCTTGGCCTCTGTTTGTCAGAGGCTGGAGAGGGATGGCAGGAGACAAATCGCTTGATCATTGTCTTTGGTCCACCCTCTCTGGGGCACCTGGTGCTGGCCACTGTCGGCAGACAGGATACTGGGCTAGATGGACCTTTGGTCTGACCCATTACGGCTGTTCTTATGTTCTTATGATTGGTTAGGCAATTCTGTTACAGCATGTTGTGATTGGTTAGAAAAATGATACTAAAATAATTGGTTAAGAGCTAGCTAAGCAGGACTCTCGTTTCACTATATAAACTGGGGTCCAAGAAGGAGACAAGCAAGCAAAAGTGAAAGAAGCAAAAGAGGAAAAGCAAGACGTGGAAAAGGGAAGGAAGGAAGGAAGGAAGGAAGGAAGGAAGGAAAGAAGGAAAGAAAGAAAGAAAGAAAGAAAGAAAGAAAGAAAGAAAGAAAGAAAGAAAGAAAGAAAGAAAGAAAGAAAGAAAGAAAGAAAGAAGACCTGGAAGATCTCACCTCCAAGACCCAGCCTCCTCTGCATGACCGCGATGTGCAGCAGCTAAGATCCAGAGAGACTGACCTTGCCTGGCCAATAGGAGGAGTCTGCCTGTCTCAGGACTGGCGAGCATAGTCCTGTGTGCTTAGCATGTGTACTCTGCTTGCTTGGGAATTGTCCATAAATAGAGAAATACGAATATTACTGGGTGAGGCTCTTTCAGTGGCAAAAGATCCTGCAAACCTGCCAGAAGTTCCGCCCTGATCCCTAGGAATTGGGTAAATGAACAGGGTTGCACCTTGAGCCCTAGGAATGGGATAAAGGTGTGTGACCCTACAGTGTGGAGAGGACAGAGATATTTGTGCAGGTAGCACCATGTGGCCTCTGCCCACCACCACAAACTCTGCCGAGCAGCTCAGCACATCTCCTAAGGCCTGGGGGCTGGATGCAGGCCCCAGCTTGCCTAGTTCTGGCCCCTTCGACAGTGGGGAGCCCGTGCTGGTGCTCCAGCCCCCCTGCTGTCTCCCAAGGGGCTGGAACACACAGAATCTACTAGCCTGGGCCCCCCAAGGCTCTGGAGTGAGAGGGGAATATGGGATGTGCCTTTCTCCTCCTCAGGCGGGGGCTGCCTCAGTGAGGTCTTTTTATTTTTGCTTCTCACTTGTGTGCAGCCCTCAACTGATCTTTCTGTGGGTCAGCAACCCCCAACCCAAAGCAGGCTCCCCACCCCCTGCCTGCCACACTCAGACTGGGCTGCCCAGGCCTTGCTGGGTTCAAACGCGGCTCAGGCGCAGGGCGGCGGTGTCTTGGGCGTAGCGTGGCCTCTCGCTGAGCACAGCTGCCTACGCTGCCTTGTCGCGGCCTGATGCTGCTACCTGGCGAACCTTCCCCAGCCCCGGGCACAGCATGGGCAGGAAACGCCGCTCTGGTTTCATGGTGGTAACGGCCCCTTCTGACGACTGGGTGTCACAGCCCCGGCCTCCCCGTCTCACAGCTCTGCACGCTCAGCCTGGCAGCAAGGGGCTTGGTGCCCAGGGGACAGGCTGTGAATCTGAGACAGCAACGCCGTTCCCCGCCCCGCCTGGCTTCTTGCTGGCAGCTCCCCATGGTGCCCCCCTCACAAGGTGTGCTGGCTGCCCCTGGAGCGCGGTGCTAGAAGTACGTGGCTAGCATGTGGGAACCAGCCCATGTGGTTGAAGATCCTGAGCTTGGTGTTTGCCTTTCCAGTTCTACTTGAGCTGCAGTTCCGGTCTGTTGCACGGACGTGATTTATTCTCCTTCGCTGACTCCTCCCCCCATGAGTGGCATGAACAGTGTAAAGTCCCAAGCAGGTTTTTAGGTCAGAACAGTCCAAATTCAGGATTTTTGTACACCTGCTCCTGGAGGCGAACCCCCGCCGTGTTCATCGCCCGGCCGATGGGCAAGCGTTTTCAGTGCTGGGCTCTTTCAGACACTCGCCTCAGAAAACCACTTTGCATGTGTAGAGGTTTCATAGGGAACTTGTAAATAACAATCTGCAGAGCCGTCACCAGGGAAGGAGTGCAGAGATCTCCAATGCGCCTGCATTTGCTCAGAGCTGCGGAGCTCCAGAGGGCTTGGCATCCTGCCACTGCAGCTGAGTTTGACTTTAATTTGCAGAGGTGTAATTAAGGCCAAATCCAGGGAGTTCCCTATTAATTTATAATCCTCTGAAACAATAGATACAATCAGGCCTGTGCAAGCATCTTCTCTTGGCCTTTTAGTGTTTGTGGCCTCAGATTACAGGGCAGAGTTAAGGCTGTTACCTGGTAGGATAAGAACTCGCTGCTACGAGGCACTGCTGAATCCAAGAGGTTAGCAGGACTCAGGAAGCAGGTGGACATCATATAGCTAGCCAGAGTACCCTGTTAGGTGAAGTAAAAAAGAAGGAGCAGGGACCCACCTGCTAAAAGTTGCTAGCTGGGATTAGAAAAAAAACATTTCCTGTGAGCAAGTTATTACATAATTGACACAGTCCTTGCACCTTCCTGTGCAGGATCTAGTCCTGGCCATGGTCAGAGACTAGGTGAAAGAGGCTGCCGATCGGATCTGAGTGCCAAGCTACCGTGGCAATGCAGCAAGATCGGGAGCCTTCTGGGAGGCTCGTTTTAGACTCTTCAGGTGCCGCTTGTTTGGAGCAATTCCATGGCCATCACAGGAGTGACTCCGATCTAAGCTCAGAATCGGGCCCTCGTGTGCATTTAGTGAGACCTGCCTGCTGAAGCGGATACATTCCTGGAAATCTCAGCCCCCTTCCTCCGATTTCGTCCTGCCGGGGCACTCGGGCAAGGCGAGCCAAGCCTTTCCGAAGGAGCCAGCCCAAGGCCAGTTGGGATGAGGGCCTGGCGGGGGAGAGGCACTGCGAGGCCAGTGTTTTGTCGCAGTAGTGAGCAAGTGTCACGAGCTCCTGGAGGTGAGGATGTCAGGGCCAATGGGAATCACTGGCTGATATCTAATCGTGACACATTAAAATAAACTAGTTACACGAAGTGAAATGTGTAAAAACTAAAAAGCACCCGGGGCCAAATCCATTCCTAGCACAAACCTCAGTGGCTTCACACTTGGACTACGTTTGGCCTCTTGCTTGAGGGATGACAAACGGGTCGCTGTCTACCCACCCTGTGAAAAGCCTTTGGTTTTGTGAGCTGTCCATCGCGACACTGGGTTACAATGGAAGGACTGAGTTGTATTCACCCAGAAGCCTCTTTCACAAAACCACCCCAAGTTTGTGCAGCTGCTAATGTACGGACTAGCTGTGTGTGCAGAAATGCATTCTGGGAAAATCTGGGCTGCTGCCCCTGCTGTCCTAGGGCTTCAGCTGGGGACAGAGTAGCTGCAGAGACATGCACAGAGAATACTATAAGCAGCATGAGAAGCAAGGCATTGTGGGATGCCGTTCCACCCAGAGATCTAGGTGGAAGGATGACTACCCAACCCCACTGCACAGTCCCACCTTGGGGGAGCGCCAGGTAGTGTTGCTCCACACTGGAATAGAAATGGTTAGAACAGCCCAGGGAGAGGGCTGAGGCTGGGAGCCAATCAGGAGAGGGCTCGAGGCAGCCAATCAGAGCTCGGCAAGACTGTATAAAATGCTGGCTGGCCAGAGGGAAGTCACTCTTGCTTCGGTGGGAGAGGGACCTTGCTGCCTTTTAGGGAAGGGCACAGAGCAGAGCTGGGGAGAGGTTGGGTGAGCCAGGGGAGGCAGCAGGGCTGCAGAGGAACAGTCAGACCAGTCCAACTCACCTTGCCAATAAGTGACCAGAACAGACTGAACTTTGCCCTGAGGGAAGGGCTAGAAAACCCTGGAGCAAGGATGTGGACAAACTGGAGAAAGTCCAGTGGAGAGCAATGAAAATGACGAGGGGGCCGGGGCACATGACCTACGAGGAGAGGCTGAGGGATTTGGGCTTGTTTAGTCTGCAGAAGAGAAGAGTGAGGGGGGATTTGAGAGCAGCTTGTAACCGCCTGAAGGGGGTTCCAAAGAGGCTGGAGAGAGACTGTTCTTAGTACTGACGGATGGCAGAACAAGGAGCAATGGGCTCCAGTTGCCCTGGGGCAGGTCTAGGTTGGACATTAGGAAAAACTATTTCCCTAGGAGGGTGGGGAAGCGCTGGGCTGGGTTCCCTAGGGAGCGGATTGAATCTCCATCCCTAGAGGTGTTTAAGTCCTGCCTTGACAAAGCCCTGGCTGGGATGATTGAGTTGTGCTCTGGAGTTTACATGCTTCCATCATTTTAAAGCTTCCTTCCCTCAGCTCAGTATTTTGAGATCTGTGATGTTCCTTCTCACGGAGCTCAGAATGAATTGACTATCAGACGAAGAGGGCTCGTCCCTGACTACAAGGCTTCCCTTTGTTAATGGACCTGGCGGTGGTGGGTGTTTAAACTGAAGTTGAAAGGCAGAAGTCTGTGTTTTCAAAGGGCTCTGTCGACCATGTTCGCAGGCAGAGATGAATTCCACTGCTAGTGTGGATCCCTGCTCAGAAGCGCCTTTGCCACCCATTTCTCTTGGGCTTTATAACCTTCCTAATACCATCTTACAGAGCCTGATGGTGGAAACTGCTGCTAATTGACTGGCAGAGCAAGAGGTCAAAGGAAAGGAATCTGGTGCCTGAAGATGAGGGTCTGAGGAGTCTCACAAGGCTTCCAGACAGAAACTGGACAGATAACCCTTTGAGAGGTAGCGTGGCCTAGTGATAAGAGCATTGGAATGAGTGACAAGAGACCTGGTTCTATTTCGGACTCTGCCACTGACAGTCACTCGCCTCCTTGATACTTGGATTCCCTGCTCACCCCTTGTTTGCTTTGGCTGTGTGTTCACTGGGCCAGAGGCTGTGTCTGTGCGCAGAGGGTAGCACCTCAGGGCTCTGATTCACATGGGGCCTGTAGCTATGATACAAACAATAACAAAAGTTCAGACCCTTACAAATGGTTGGTTTTGAGTTTTGGTTCGGTAACAGGTGATGGCTCAAGAACGTTTATAGCTGCTAATCCAGTTTGTCCAACCCTAATCTTACTATATATTTTAGAAAAGTCTGTCTGTCTGCGAGTCTCCCTCCATCTGTGAGTCTATTTGCCCAAGAACTCCTCCTAAACGGTCACCAAATGCAGTAGGCAGCTTCCTCCTACCATAACTCAAAGCAAGGCCGGGGTTTAGCTGTGCCAGGACCATGGGATGTTCCTGGAATGCGATTGTTTCTCATCAAATGGAAAGGAAGGGGTCTGGCAAGAGGGAGTTATACTTCAGAATGACCACAGGGGGGCAGCAAAGGGCCAGAGATGGGGACGGGTTCAGCTATACCCCCATTGGGCCAGTAGGGGGCAGGGGCGGAGATAGGGACAGCTTTCCCTCCCCAGGGCAGCCTGCACCCTGAACCCTGCCCCCCCCCAGCCCCGCCCCAGAGCACTGATTTAACTAGTACAAATACACAGCATAGCGAGTTCAAGACACCGCGGAGAAGGATACCTGGGTCTGATTTCTACCAGTTCCTTCCTATGCCAGCCGAGGTGTGTGGGAGCTCATTAGCCAAGCCCAGCAGCCCTTTTCAGGAGCAGGCTGGTCCTTTAAAATCTCACTCCCTTTCCTGCCCGCACCCTTCTCGGAAAGCTGTGGGCGTTGCCTTAACTTTTGCTCCAATCTGTGGCATTCTTCACAAATTCCTTGATGCCTCCCTGAGCATCATTCTGTTTGTTTGTACCAATTCTGGGCGTCTTTCACACTCATTAGCAGCTTGCCATCTGCTGTCTTAATAGAGTAATAAATGAGTGTCCTGGTGAGTGTCTTGACAGCTCAGAAAGCTTCATTTGCATAAGTATTTTCATCCATCTTCTCTAATTCTGCTCACTTTCTTCTTGCAACGTGGTCTGACTTTCCCGTTAACGATTTATCTTCCTAACCACCGTGGCTAGAGAGAAAAAAGGGTTTCTAAAAACAACACATTGCAAGATTCTGCCTTTATCTTTCCCCAGTGATTTCCAGAGAAGATTTGCTTAGTGCACAGGACTAAAAAGTCGATTTGGGTCCTCATCTGTCTGCTTTGCCCTGCGCAGCCCCTGCATTCCAAACCCGACTGAACATGCCTGGAGGAATTTAGGATGGGGTGGGGGTGAGGGGCATGCTAGGGAGTAGGGTGGACAAATAGGTGGGGTTCTGTTAAATCTGTCAGAACACAGCTCGGTTACAGCGATTGCTCTTCTGGACAAGGAATTTCATTCTGCAGAGGTAAGAAACGCTCCTATTCAGCGGGGCCCTGCCTCAGATGCAGGGGTATTAGTGTTGTGTGCTGGACTGCTCGCCTCCCGCTTATCAAGCGTTTCTTTTGTGCAAGTATCAGAGGGGGAGCCGTGTTTGTCTGAATCTACAAAAGCGGCGAGGAGTCCTGTGGCACCTCATAGACTCACCAGAGTGTTGGAGCAGAAGCTTCGAGGGCAAAGACCCACTTTGTCTTTTTTGCAAGAGCAGCGAATGACGGGCAGGAGTCGTCTGAGCGTCCCGCCGCCGGTCAGAGCCCGTCTCCGAGGCAGAAAGAAGCCGGGATGGACGGGGAGGCCCCTCGTCAGCAGGGTCCCGTGGCACGATGGCTTTCCTCTGCCGCCCAGCATGTTGAATTCTCTCTGGTGAAGCTTGCTCAGAGAATGGCCTTTCCCGCCCGCCCGCCCCAGGGGCTTTGCTGTGGTGGACGGGGCTGAGCCCGTTCTGGTGAGTGAGCTTAGAGCTGGTGCTCGTCCCCTTGGCCCCTCTGCCAGTTCTGCTGCCAAGAGCTGTGGGGCAGCGGAAGGCCCCAGGCCACCAGCACAGGCCGCCCCATGCACTCCAGCCTCCTGCTGTTATCACTGAGCCCCAGCGGCTGTGGGTACCTGGGCCGTGTGCAGAGCAGTGACCATGCACAATGGGCACCAGGGCCCGGGCTTGCCACAGCCTGTCAGGGGACAGGGGGCAAATGGCTTTGTTTCAGGTCTCCAGAGGGGCTTTGGCACCTCGCTCCCACAGAAACCAGTGGGAATTCGGCACCAGGCTCCAGGCCGTGTCCCTGTACGCTGAGCGCTCGGGCAGCCCCCCGGGAGAAATTCAAATGCCACCCAGCTGATTAACAGAGCGCCCACAGCTGGCAGCCTGTGTGTCTTCTGCTGGTGCACATCTGCACACGCCTCAGTGCACCTCACAACATTCATTCCACATGCAGATGGAAAAAATCAGAGGGAACATTGCTCTGGGCCTCGGTATCCTCAGACCTGACTCTGCGAGGTAAAGCCGTTAATAACAGTGATGCGCTCGCTGCTGCAGGGATGCGGGACAGAGAGACCCACCTGCCCAGCCCTCTGTGACCCAGGCCTGCCTCTCCCTTTCCCAGCCGCGGGGGCGTGCTAGCCCCTTCCCGTCAAGGGTCCTCCTGGGTCCGTCCCCACTCGCGGGGCAGCGGCGAGGAGCAGTGACGCTCGTTCTGCGCATTAAACATTGATGCTTCCCCACAAAGCCCGTCTGGGTTTCACGCAGGCAGCCCCGGTGCCCTTCTCTGGCGTGCAGCTACTGGGACTGTGCTGGAGGCCGCTGCCGCCGCCCCGCCGCCGCTCAGGCCTCCTCACTTAATGACAAGTTTGCTAACAGCTGAAATCGATCCCGTCCCGCGTCTCAATCGAATCCCGGCTCCAGCGTGCCGGGGCCCCGCGGCTGTCAGTGCCGCCGACGTGCAGGGCCTCCCGCAGTGAGGTTCAACCCAGCAGGGCAGGCTGTCTGCTCGCCTCTGGCCGGGTCATGTGTGCCCACTGACCTGCCTCCAAAGGCCCCGTGTTGGGAGACTCAGCCTGTGACTGGGCCTGGGGCAGTCTGGACAAGTGCCCTTAAATCGCTGCCGGATGCTGTGCAGCACTAAGGGCTGGGGGGTGCTGTGCTCTGGGAAGTGTTGAGGGCTGGGGAAGGGGGCGAGGGTGCTGTGCTCTGGGAGGCGCTAAGGGCTGGGGGGGGGCGGGGGTGCTGTGCTCTGGGAGGCGCTAAGGGCTGGGGGGGCGGGGGTGCTGTGCTCTGGGAGGCGCTAAGGGCTGGGGGGGGCAGGGGTGCTGTGCTCTGGGATGTTCTGGGGCCTGGGGGTGCTGTGCTCTGGAGGCACTACGGGCTGGGGGTGGGGGTCCTGTGCTCTGGGAGGTGCTAAGGGCTGAGGAAGCGGGGGGTGCTGTGCTCTGGGAGGTGCTAAGGGCTGGCCGCCCTCAGCCGTGCTCCTTCCAGGAGCAGGGAGCCCCCCGCATCTCGCCAAGGGGCCTGCGGAGGCTGTCGGCTCCCCTGATGCTGACCCCGCCAGTATTTCAATGGGAAAGCCCAGAACAAGTGGGGAAGGCAGGGGCAAGGCTCATTCAGGGCTTTGTGGGGGGGCTGGTGCAGAAGGTCTGTGTGCATAGCTGGGCAGCTTTCCATTTGCCTCCAGCTGGTGGGAGGGGTGGGACCAACATAACTACTGGGCGGAGCCAAGACATGGCTGGGTGTTTACAGCACCACCCAGCAGGGGGTGCAGTGGTGCAAGGACAGACCGTGTAGGAGGCGACTTTTTGTCTGGAAAATCCAGGTTGCATGAGCTGTGAGTGGGACGGCAGGTGTCTCTGCAGGGGCTCTTTGCATGGATGTGCCGAGATGGAGGAGAGCAAACCGGGACAGGGAGGAAACTGAACGCAAAATACACCTGCCCTGAGTTCCGTTCTGGAAAGGTCTGAACGGAAATCCTGGGCACGTCGAACCCTGCCAAGGGCCGGGGAAGCGGCCTGGCTCCCTCTGAACGAACGCTGCCCTGGCTGCAGCAAACCCGCGTTGTTCGAAGCAAGCCTCGAAACTCGCCAGCTGCGGGGAGAGATCTAAACCGGCGCTGATTGCGTCTCCCTCTGATCACACTCCAAGCAGGGAGAGGGTTGCTGGCGTTATCTTTAAGCCAGACGTCCTGGCAGGTGCGTGCAGATAAGTGACAGGAGCTCTGTGGCTCGCAGACTAGATCCTCGGGAGCAAGGGAAGGCTGTAAAATAAAACCCCGGAATCTTTGCTATGTGTGCAGCTGGTCTGGCTCCGGGGATCACCTGGGGACTGGGAGGGCCTGGGCTGAGATAACGGACGGAAAACCCGGGTGTTGGGGGCACAGGACCCTGCAGAGGCCCATGTGGTCCTTAGCTGCCTCCTTGTTCAGGTGCCAGCGGGGGATTCGGCAGATACCAGTGACCAGGGAGCCACGGAGTGGCCTGGGCTCCAGGGAGTTGGTGGTCGGGGCCCAGCAGCTCCTGAGAAGGAAGTATGAACCGGACTCCACAGCGGGCCCGAGCGTGGACGCCTCTAGCTGCAGCCCCTTGCAGAGCACTGCCCAGCCTTACCAGGGAGCACGCTGCTCCTGGGGAAGGCAGATGGGAGATCCCATTTCCAAGCCCATAGGTCCCCTGGGCTCATCACAGCTCCCAGAGCCAGTGTGGCCCTGTCACTCCCTTAGCCCCCCCTGACGCAAACAGGAGCCTAAGACCAGAGCAGCCACCAGGAGCCGGGGAACCAGTGTTTGGGTGCTGGCTCCTCGTGCTCAGCCATGCGGGGCTGGGGGGGAGGGGGGATGACGACACAAGAACACCCTCCCACAAACGATTGTGCCACTCTGCTCCTAGGGGAGTTCCCATTCCCAGCCCTGGGGCCGTGAGCTCTGTTCAGACGGCCCAGCCCAGGTCTCAAGGGTATTTCAGGTGCCCAGCTCCCTGGGCTAGGACGTGCTCCCCCCCACCCCCGACAGCAGCCCAGGGGGCATTCCTCTGCCTGGGAGGGGGGGGGTCTCCCTAAGAGCGACCTCCCCCTTGCCCCAGCAGGCCGGCTGAGAAGGAAGAAAAGGGGAACCAAAAAGGAGGAGGAAAAATGAATGAAAGCTTATGTTTAAACCAGCAAGCGCTGGCGGCCGACACACGGCTCTGACCCTAAGGCCGGGGGCTGCAGCCAGCTGCCTGTGACTGGACACCGTGCCGTTTGTGAGCTCCCAGAAACCAGACAGTGAGGCCTGGATGGTGGCTAGCGACACAGACGTCCCACATCTCCACGCCTGCCTCTTCTGAGTGCTGCCGCCTTTCCCCTCCACCTCGTTCTCATGTGCCTCAACTTCCCTCTCTGTCCGACCCCCAACTTCCCTCTCCGACCCCCCAACTTCCCTTTCTGTCCCCTCCCCCTCTGTCCGACCCCCAACTTCCCTCTCTGTCCCCTCCCCCTCTATCCGACTCCCCCCAGCTTCCCTCTCTGTCCCTTCCCCTCTATCCGACCCCCCCCAGCTTCCCTCTCTGTCCCCTCCCCCTCTATCCGACCCCCCCCAGCTTCCCTCTCTGTCCCTTCCCCTCTATCCGACCCCCCCAGCTTCCCTCTTTCCCCTCCCCCTCTATCCAACCCCCCCCAGCTTCCCTCTCTGTCCCCTCCCCCTCTATCCGACCCCCCCCCCCCAGCTTCCCTCTCTGTCCCCACCATCACTGCTACCAGCCTTTCCCACCCTTGCGCTTTATTCCTCCTGCCCCCACATCTCCCTCTCCCCATTCTCCCTCCTGCCAGGAATGGAGCAACCAGGAGCCATTTAATGAGCCAGTTGCACAAGGCAACCCTGGGAGGGGCCCGTGTTTGCTGTCCCTTCCTCTCTGCCACTCACTCTGGAGCTCTGCTGGGCGCCAGCCTGCTGCTCCGGACCCTGGCCTTCGGTGACTCATGCGCTGCCGGGACCCTGGCCTTCGGTGACTCATACGCTGCCGGGACCCTGGCCTTCGGTGACTCATACGCTGCCCGGACCCTGGCCTTCGGTGACTCATACGCTGCCGGGACCCTGGCCTTCGGTGACTCATACGCTGCCCTCCTGCTGCTCCGGACCCTGGCCTTCGGTGACTCATACGCTGCCCGGACCCTGGCCTTCGGTGACTCATACGCTGCCCTCCTGCTGCTCCGGACCCTGGCCTTCGGTGACTCATACGCTGCTGGGACCCTGGCCTTCGGTGACTCATACGCTGCCCTCCTGCTGCTCCGGACCCTGGCCTTCGGTGACTCTTACGCTGCCGGGACCCTGGCCTTCGGTGACTCATACGCTGCCCTCCTGCTGCTCCGGACCCTGGCCTTCGGTGACTCATACGCTGCTGGGACCCTGGCCTTCGGTGACTCTTACGCTGCCGGGACCCTGGCCTTCGGTGACTCATACGCTGCCAGGACCCTGGCCTTCGGTGACTCATACGCTGCCGGGACCCTGGCCTTCGGTGACTCATACGCTGCTGGGACCCTGGCCTTCGGTGACTCTTACGCTGCCGGGACCCTGGCCTTCGGTGACTCTTATGCTGCCGGGACCCTGGCCTTCGGTGACTCATACGCTGCCGGGACCCTGGCCTTCGGTGACTCATGCGCTGCCGGGACCCTGGCCTTCGGTGACTCTTACGCAGCCGGGACCCTGGCCTTCGGTGACTCTTATGCTGCCGGGACCCTGGCCTTTGGTGACTCATACGCTGCCGGGACCCTGGCCTTCGGTGACTCATACGCTGCCAGGACCCTGGCCTTCGGTGACTCATACGCTGCCGGGACCCTGGCCTTCGGTGACTCATGCGCTGCCGGGACCCTGGCCTTCGGTGACTCATACGCTGCCCTCCTGCTGCCAGGACCCTGGCTGCTGGAAACGCTCAGGCCTCCTAGAACGGGGCGGCAGCGTATCGACCCGAGCCCAGCTCCCAGCATGGGCTCTTGTCGCTCGCCGAGCGCAGGCTGGGAAAGGTGACGGGTCGCACCCGCCTTTCCTGCACCAGGAGCCACCTGTCTGGCCCTTTGGGCGCTGGGCATCTCCTGTGGCAGGCCAGGGCCCGGCCCTGCGCGTCCCACTGCAATGTCACAGCAGTGCAGCGTGAGTTGCCGCCACCTGTGAGAGTCAGGTTTGTTGGGCCCGCAGGGCGCATGCGTGTGTGTGGGGGGGGGGGGGGGGGTGGAGCGCGAGAGCATGACATTACTTTGGGGCCCGGCTCTTCCTTGGGCACTGCCCCACCAGCTCTTGTGCCCCAGTGCGCAGAGGGTGGAGGAACGTCCCAGCCCTGAGGCCAACCATTTCCCTTCCTTCCCAGAACCCCGCGGACGCAGGGGTGGGGCTACTGGCCTTGCTGCCAGGGCGGGTTTCGCTCGGAGGCTTGGGGGTGTTTCCAAAATGCCAAGATGCATTGTCAGGTTTGCGCCTCACGCTTGGTTCGTGATGAAAAGCCGCCGGCTCAGAGAGCGGGCTCTGCACTCGCCCTTCGTGCCCTGAGCAGAGCTTTGTGGAGCCTGACAAGGTGTCTCTTGCACAACAGAAGTTAGCCCACGAGAAGGCATTCCCTGCCCCCCGTCTCGCTCGTATCCCGGGACCGACAGGACTGCAAACAAATATTCCTAGGGATTCAGTCAAGGGATACATTCACAAATAATTACAAACAAATCAATGCAAAAATATTGCGATCTGTCTGCTGAAAATGCACGAACGGGGAACAAGTTAATTGAATAAATGATTTGCTGCAAATTATTTACTCAGCTCCATTGACGGCTGTTAGTGCTGCCATAAAAGAGATGGCATTTGGCACAGTTTGGTTCCTTTTCAATATGATTTTTATTCTTTATTTGACAAACTGTGACAGTCCCTGCTGGTGACTGACAAAGCAACAAAAGGGTCTCTGTGCCCGCCAGCCGTGCAGAGCTGGGTGCGTATCATTGCTGCCTTTGGGCTATTCCTTCGGGGCCCGATCCTGACCGGTCCTCAGTACTCTCCCCGCTTGAAGGGCAGGGTGCTGCGCACATAGGACAGCCAGTGCTCAAGAAGCAGCCTGGGGTCTCCCCAGACTACAGCAAACCTTTACAGATTAAGGTCTTCTGAACGAACAGCCTTCCAGCGCCTCTCCCAGCCTCCTGACCCTTTGTACCAGCTGGGGAATCTGACATCAGAGGTGCTAAGACAAAGCCCTTCCCAGACCCCTTACTGCCTGTAACCTACATTGGCCTGGGACTCGAATCCTTTGACTCAGTGTAGCTGGTTACTAGAAGATCCACCCAGCATTGTTGGGCTCCCTCAGCCAATTAACTTTTGTTTTTTTGAAAATAACAAAATTTTTGGAAAATAAAAGGAGACTGTCCAGGCTTCATCGGGGGGAGGAGGGAGAAGGGGTGCAGGCTGCCCTAGGGACAGAGGACAAACCAACCCTCTCTCACCGCAGCGGTGTGGGGCCAGGTGAGAAGCGCCTCTCCACAGCCATCGCAGCTCCAGCGGGCACCGCCGTGGGAGGGGTGCATGTCCCCCCAGCTGGGGCAGGTCCAGGTTCGTCTTGCCCCTGCGCTCCCCAGCCAGAATGAGGAACACAGCCAATGCACTTCTCCTCATTCCCTGCAGAAGGGGAAGATCCAGCAGTGTTCCTGTAGGAGCTGGGGGGAGCTTCTGCCCCCCACTTTCCCTAAAGGACACTTGGAGGATGACAGGCTCATGGCTGGGACCGTGCCCCCAGCCAGGTCCTTTAACCCGCTTGGTGATTGTCTCTTTTCTGGATGGGTTCCTGAGAATCAGTCCCATTCCTGGCACATCCCATTGTCCCAACACACCCCGTCCCTGGCCTTGCCTTATGTTACACTAAGGGGAAGCTAGATACTGAATGCGATGGTCCTGGCTCTTACCGTTTGGGAGGAGCTTCCGAAATACAAACAGACGGCTAGACAGACGGACAGACCCACAAACTCTCTCATACTTACCAGACAAGCAGGCCTCCCTCCCTCCCTCAGCAGAAGGGGTCCTGTGACTACATGTAGCGATGGCCCTGCCATGCAAGAGACTCCTCCCACTGCACAGCGCTTTCCCGGGGCGAGGCGGGGGAGCGGTTCTCCAGCAGGAAGTGGACAGTGTGCGTTGGGCAGCCGCCGCCACCGAGCTAGCCGGGGCTGCAGAACCCAGAGTGGAAGAGAATGTGATGCTGGACGCTATGGCTGGGTGTGGGTCTTGGTGGGACCCCGGAGCAAACTGGGCTACAGTTACGCTAGTGTCAAGCCGCACTGACTCCACGGCGGTCAGCGCCGCTACTCCAGGTTTACAGGGTTGGAACCAGAGCAGGGCCCCGGCTGGGTCACGTCTCTCCTGGTGCCACCAAGCCTTTGAACCAGCTGGAGGTGGTTGGGGCGGGCTCTGCGTCCTTCCCTCAGCTGGGGCAGTTCCGGCAACAGCTGATGCATCAGCTGTAGAGTCAGCGCTATAAAATGGGTGCTCTTTGGGGCTGATAATGCAACTGCTGTGCTGTCTGGCCCCTCTCTGGGGGTGGGGCATGTCCCCCCCAGAACTCAGCATGTGCCATCTGTGCGCAAGGTCCCCGGAGCCTGCTCCGGGACAGAACCAGGCCAATCCCAGAATCCAGTAGAGCACTCCATGGCCGTGAGAGCACAACGGGCTCCGCGATCCTTGCAAGAAGGAATACAGTCCAGGGCCTTCTTTTGGGGTGGGCGGGTCTAGATGTAGGTCCTGGAGAAAGCTGGCCCGTCACAGCAGGAGAGGTGGGATGACTGAGGGAATGCTCAGCATAACTTCCCCACGCTAACCCTGTGGGGAACAAAGGCTCCTGGCGACTCCTCTTCAGCCCACGTTATCTCTTGTCCAGGGTTAGAAACCCGGGGGGGAGGCGGCTGCTCCCCATTAGCCTGGCCTTGCCCAGCCAAACCTTGCTCACCAGAGGAGGGTTACATTGGGGCCAGAGCGCGCTGGCAGGAGGGACATCTGGCCCTGAGAGCAGGGCTGGCAGGAGCAGCAGGCCGGCTACCCCAGCCCCCCGCTGGTGAGAAAATGGGTGTTCCCCAGAAGATCAGGGAAATGAGAAATGTTTCCAGGATTCCACGGCCCCCTCCTGTTCCGAGTCCCTGGGAACCTGGGGCGGGCTGCTCCCCACCGGCCCGACCTTTCTTCCTGAATTCCTCAGTGGGGCCCTTGTCTCCGAACTCAATAAAGCCCCGGGCTGCCAATTGCATTGACCAGGCTCCCTTGGAAGGGGGCCCTGCAGGTTCGTTTACAAATAACTGACATGAAATATTTCCTGCCTCTGGAACTTACCGGGCGCATGATTAAAAATGCACCTGCCGCGGCGGCTCTCTCCTTCCCTCGGCGCCGGCCGCCGCGTGATCCTGCGGTTCGGGCAGTGACTGATGTTTATACACGACGTGAATATTTGCTTCTGCACACTGACGCGAAATAAACAAGGGCAGCTTCTTTCTGCTGCTGGAGAGACGTTTCCCATTCATGCTGCAGGTGCTGAGAGCAGCTTCTTAGTTAAGTTCATACCAGGACGTTCCTTTTTCTGGGACCTTTGCCTTTTTCTAATTCCGTTTGCCTTGGAGGTTTTTTTTAAAATACTTGAAATTCACAAGCCTGGCATGCTTGGATTCTGGGAAGTAGCTCCAGGAGGAAAAGTTAGGGGGTTAGGAGCTTACTGCTTTTCAACCGCACACTTTTTTCAGTTCTTTGACAAGGCGTTACCTCTTCAGAGCCCGTCTGGTTCCAAACCCCGGCACATGGGCCCTTCAGAATTAACACCCTGTTAGGACCTGACATTATTTAATAAAACGGACAGTCACCTCCGGCAAGACCGGCTCTTCTAAACACATTGAAAACACTGAGTAGCCATGCTGCTGAGCTCCAGCGCTGCTACAGCATCCGGTCTTCACTGGAGGAGATGCTGTGGTGGCCGGTTTCCAGCACAGGACTCAGCATAACGCCCTGGCACGCGAGCAGATGTTATCCCTGCAACGAATCATATCCCCCAGCGTTACTGGCCGGGGAGTTTTGACCATGGACATTTGGGAAGGTTTCAAGCACTCGTGTTGGTGCGACAGAAACTTTTCCACGTTCTCCCAATTGCCTGCCGAAGGCCAATGATGATGAAGTGGCATCTGCGGGCTCAGCTAGTGGCCTGCGAGGCGTCCCGCACATGTCTCTTCCAGACCGTCCAGGCCTTGGTGGGTGGAATGGGGAGAAGAGACACATAGAGGCTTTCCACAGCGGGAGCAAGAAGCAGCTCAGCTCCCAGAGCTCCAGGCAAGGGACAGGGAGGCAGAGCCATGCTGGAGGACACATGAGCAGAGCTGAGACCCACAAGGAACAGAGGCACAGGAAGGGCTGGCTCGGCCTGCAGCCAGAGCTGGTTGGGAATGTTTTGGCAAAAGAGCATTCTCAGAGGAGATGCCAATGTGTGCAGACTGCACTGTTTGGGAAATGCCAGGAAAAGCTGCTGAGGTCCCGGGTGGAATCTGTGGTCAGATTCCAGCACATAAGAACTAGGGGGTCACCAAATGAAATGAATCAGCAGCAGGTTTAAAGCAAACAAAAGGAAGTATTTCGTCTCACAACACACAGTCAACCTGTGGAACTCCTTGCCAGAGGATGTTGTGAAGGTCAGGACTTCAACAGAATTAAAAAAAGAACTAGATAAATTCATGGAGGATCTGTCCTACAACAGCTATTAGTGAGGCTGGGCAGGGATGGTGTCTCTAGCCTCCATTTGTCAGAAGCTGGGAATGGGCGACAGGGGACGGCTCACTTGATGATTACATATGCTAAATGAATCAGTGTGATGTTTCAGTTTGAAATGCTAGTTCATTTCATTGTATTTAAAAAGCAATAAACACTTTAAAAAAAACTTTGGGAGTCAAACAATGTTGAATTTTGACAAAATTGATACATTTTAGTTTGATTTTGACCATTTTAAACTTTTTAGTACACTTGAACATTTCAAAAGGAATCATTTTTGATTCATCTTGAAACAATTCAATTCAATTATTTTTTTGACGTGGATCTTTCTGAATTACCAGAGAACCAAAAAAGTTCTGATTTCAACTTCCCTGTAATATTTTTACTCTTAAATTACTGATATGTGATCTCACACCCTTCATTCCCATGAATATAACTTTTACATACAAATTAATAGTACACACATGCATGTTTGTTCCACATGGAAAAGATTCCCGGAACGAGACCCAGAATCACAAACAGTGGGAAATAAAGATGAATCCTGCATGAACAGTGGTATCCAGCAAAGAAAGGGCAGAGTTAAGGTTGTTGGGGGTGTACAGTTGGTGTCTGCTACAGTTGATTTGCTCTTGTAGTACACTGAGTGTGCCAATGTCTGTAGGTATAAATGTGTGAAGAGTTGCCTATACCTATGGAGTACACTGGATTTCCTTGGCTGTGTGCTTTTGTGTCATAGGACTCTTAACTGGCATACCTGGTTTTCATAAGGTGCTGTGTAAACTGGATAGACAGCAGTGCCACTTCTGGCATGCTGCCACCCCAGCTGGGAGTGACAGGGCATCCACCACTCCCAGTCTTCCTGTACTGGTCATTTACCTTATTGCTGGGAGATTTATACCTGGGTGCTCACAGGAGCCCAAACTCTTCTATTGGTCTCTAGGGGAACTGAAGGACACGAGCTTCAGCACCCCCCTTCAACCCTTCAGATCCTGCATGCTCACGAGTCAGGCGGAATGCCCACCCAAGTGGGCTCACGGTTCCCCCTGCACATGTAAAGGGAGAGGCCCAAGTCCATTCGTCACCATCCCTTTGCCAGTGCTCCCCTGGAGCAAGGATGGTACCACCCACAGCAAGGAGAGCCAGGGAATTGTGGGGAGGGGACGGGTAAGGGAAGGTAGAGCCAGGCTCAGGACCTGTCATCTCTGTGTCCCCTCTACCCCTCCCCAAGCTGGGGGGCTCAAGTTGTTGCCATCTGCTCCAGCGGTCTCCTGACCGAGAGGTGTGTGCACAGGTGTCTCCAGGGCTGGCCAGCCCTGTCCACTACCCTGCCCCCTCCTAACCCTTCCATGGCCACGCTCCACTCAGTGAGATAGGGTGGAGCTGAGCTGAGGCCGGCCCTGCCCACCCTATCACCATCCGATTAGATGTAAGGGGCGGGCCCCATCTGCAGCTGGCACCCTGCCAAGCTCTGCTGACTCTTACCTGGCTTTCTGCAGTGTGAAATTCACTCCCTGGGCAGGGCCTCCTATCTGTTGTCTCAGGAGTGGGGCGAATTTCTCCCTGTGGTGGGACATCTCTCCACGAGGCCTTGGGGAGCCTCCGCCTTTGTTACAGACTCTGCATCCAGGGCTCTGCTTTTCAACTCCCCTGAAAACTCCTTTTTCTGGTTTCCTAGTTCTCCACAGCCCCAACTCCTTCCTCCTAGCAGTCCTGCCGGCCTCTCCTGCAGGCACCCTGTGGATATTCATCTCATTAAAATACCAGCTGTGGCAATTTCAGTGCTAAACACAAAGCCCGAGATAAATGTATGTCTTCCCAGAAAAAAGTACATCAAGAGAGGGTTCAGGAAATTCACAGTTAATGATACACTTTTAGGCACCCAAACCCCCTTAACTCTGCCCCATGGCAATACCATGCAATAACCAATACATTAGGGATTAAGGCATTGGAGCATTTATAATCCCAAATCAGATTAAAACCTGTTTTTAAAGTCACTTTTGATTTTTTTTTCCATCTCACCCTTAAACTCACAGGGCCTGAGTTAGCGTTCCACCCAGTTTACGACCGCTTTGTACGGCAGGAATAGGGTGATGTGATTTTAGATTAAATGAGAGTTTGGACTACTGTGTCTGAGTGGCATCAAAAATATCTTCCAACGCTCTCTCCCATCTTCTCCTGTTTTCCTAATGACCTGGCAGAGAGGAGTTATTGTCTAACGCAGCTCCACTTTCTCGGCTCATGCTGTAAAATAAGAAAATAAGCACCCGTCTATCAAAGCAAGATAGCAAGAGAGGCATACAAATTACCTGCAGCTCTGCGTGGGAAAGGTGCCTTCATTATCCAGCTGAAATCTGCCATCCTGTGAGATTTGGAGGCGGGGAGTGGGAGAGGGGGAGGAGGTGAATTTGCCCCAAAATTGGGCCCGATCCAAAGCTTGACTTCCCCAGACATTGGTTGGGTTCTGAAGGCATTTGCTTGCAAGTGGCGAGGAGCTGTGTGAATGGGCCTGACACACATGGGGTCTGCTGGATGAAAGGGGGAAATGAACTTTGGGGTGAAGGCTTTTGTGGGGGACCATTCGCCAAGCTGCCCCCACCGTATTCGGACCAAGGACCGTTTGCTTGACTTCCTCAGCTGATTTCACACCACCACAGGGAGACAAGGGAGGCCCCTTTGTAGCTTCCACCCAAACCTTTCGGAGCTTTAAACCTCAAGCAATACCTTGAATCACATCGCAAGCTGAAACCCCCGCGGCTCAGTCTGGCACCTTCCACAAGCACTGAAATTCACACCCCTGCGGTAGGGAAACAACACTTCCTCTCTGAGCTAGTGTCCATGTGCATTTAGCAATGGGCTTTGAGTCTGAGGGGGGAGGCAGCAAATCTGCAAGGCCGGGTGGAGCCAGGCTTCCATGGACATTACAAGACAATTTCACGGGGGGAAGGGCTACTGCCCACATAGCGAGAGTTGTGGAGATGTTCCTTGACGACTGTCTGGCTTGTTAACTCACATCAGTGGTGTGCAGCCAGAACGGCTCTAACAGGCTCTGTTATCATCATCGGCGAGTATAAAACTATTAACTATTTGTAGATCTCGGGGAGAGCTGTATGGCCCACACTTCGCTTGTGCAACCTCCGGGGTGTCATGGCAATTAGACGGGACATAAGTCAGGGAGAATTTTGTTCGTAGCTGGGAGATAGAATCCAAAGTACAGTGACGAGTCAGTAGGCCAAATTCTGCGCTAGTGCTGTGTGTCTCTAACCATGGGAGCTTGTCAAAAGGGTTTGCAGAAAACATTTTCCCGTTTGAAAAAAATACCAAACAGCAAAATCAACATTCTCCAGTGGAAAATGGACATTGCAATGAAACCAGATTTTCACTTTCCCATCGGGAATATTAAATAAGCATGTTGTTTCAATGTAACACTTTGAAAGTCAAGGCAATAAGATGTTTCCTTTAGAAATATCAGTTCAAACTAGGGATGTAAAAATGTAACTGTGTAACCACTAAAAATCATGACGGTTACATGGTTACACATGCAGCTGGCCCTGCTTCTGGGGAAGCCCTGACTTTTGATTTGAAAGGACTTTTTCTGTTAAATTTTACTTCAATTTCATAGAAAAACCGAAAGGTTAAAAACTCCACAAAAATGAAACAAAATGCTTCATGCAACTCAATCAGCTTTTTTATATTGAAAAGTTAAAAAACCTGAAAAGTCTGGTCACCGAACCAAAACATGGGCTTTTTGCACAGCTTGATTGGTCCGTCCCTGGTTGGCAGATGCCCGGATCTCAAAATGTGCCTGTAACTGCCACCAGTTGATGCTCTTCTTGCATCTTCTTATAGCTGTAGCTTTGTCCGTCTCAGGACATGAGAGAGGCAAGGTGCGTGCGGAAATCTCCTCGATGGGACCAGCTTCAGCTGGGGAGAAGAAGAGCTCTGTGTCTCTCTCACCCACCCACTCTGGTCCAGTAAAAGATTTGATCTCGCCCACCTCCTCTCTCTGATGCTTTTCTTGGCAAGCTCAAGACAAGGGAGGATTGAATGGGGTAGAAGATGGGGGGCAGCCCTCAGTGGGATGGGGTTGGGGGAAGCTCCCCTTGATGTCGAGCTGCTGTGGGGCTAAGCAGAGCTCCCCATGCTCCAGCTTTCTGTGGCTGGTGCCTGTTGTCAGCCTTGAGGTTAACAGTTCTAAATGAAGTATCCTGCCTTTCCCTCTCCCTTTGCTAGGAGCGCTGGCAGCCAATGAATGGACAGCGGGGCTAGACCAATTCAGACTAGGACTAAGCAGCAGATGTTGATGCGTGAGGGCAATTAGCCACCGCAACAACTTAGACGTGGCCAGTGGACAGAGTAAAATCAGGACTGGACACTTCTCTAAGAGATGCACTCGTCCAAGCACAGCTGTTGGAAGGTGAAGCAGGAATTAGCTCAGGGATGTCCCACTGCCCGGGCCATGGTGACAGGCAGATTGGAGCCAGCGAAATGGTCCCTTCTCTCGTTCCAATTGAGGACCGGATGAGTTTGATGAACTCGGAAGGAGCTCAGGCCAACTGCAATCACAGCTCGTCTGCCTTTCATCCTCTTCCACGAGGGATGAAATCCAAAAGCAATTGAGGCAGAGTGTGGAGTTAATTTGCAGAGAAACTTTCTTTTCCTCTGGTCATTTCTATTCCCAGGCTGCACGGAGATGCAGCTTATAAACCTACCCGCACTTTTAATGATGGAGTGTCTCTAATTAAAGGCCTGCCTGGTGGTGGATACAGGATATCTTAATGACATAGCTGTGACTAAAGGGTTTCACAAGCTGGTCGAGGCATTCCCTTCCTTTCAGATCCTTCTGATCAAAGAGCAAACCCCACCCGTGGCACACAGGCCAGATTCCCTCCCCTTTGATTTAGGGCAAACCTTTGGCGAGAATGCAAGAGAGGGAAGGTGCAAACTTTCTGCAGGGACCCTCAGCTCAGGTCTGTCCTTCGGGAGAGGGGATCTTCGCTCAGTAGCAATGCCCTGATGGGAGGCCTCCCCAGAGCAGCTGCGTGTTGCCGGCGGTAGCCATGGAGATGAAGGCAGAGCGAGCCAGGCAGGGGAGGGTCTGAGGCACTAATGAACTGTGGAATTTGCAGCCGCTCCCACTCATCACATTGAGCTTTGGATTTTCATTAGCAGGTTTCTCTTTGGTCTGTGGGCAGGTGGGCAGCGATCGCCTGGGTAACGGTGACAGACGGAGGCCGGTGGTCTGCCTGGGGAGCGTCCCAGAAAGGGCCCATCCCCTCACTGACAAATGCCCTGCATGCACCCTCCTCCCACATCTGCATTTGCAAGGGCTCTCCTCTCCAAAGCCCAGGCCCCGCGGGCGGGCTTGTGTCTGCCCCTTGGGTGTAGGATGAGGGGGAGTGAGTGGGCGGGTAAGGATCAGGCTGGAAAAGGGTTAGTTGAGTTTCTTTGAAAACTGGATTCAGGGCCTTACCTGCCCCGTGAGAATTCCCCCAGGCTGGGCTGCTCTCTGCTGGCATCACCTGGCACAGCCAAGTCCTAGGCCAATTGCCCCCATGCGGGGTGGGGGGGGAAGGGGCTGCACTGCCCTCTAGGCAGAACGCATCTGCATTGGGTGAATGCACAACTGGCACATGGTCTCCCTTAGACCACAGCCAGCGGGTGTATGCTAGAGCAGCCCCAAGGTGCCATGCTATCCCATGGCCAGTGCATAAAGGAACCGTGTGTCACAACCCCAGCACTCAGCCCTTGGGATCCCCATATCTGGATGGCCCCACATGCTCCTGGAGAGACACCTTCATTCATCCTGCAGACAGGCTGGTGCCTCTTAGGCCACTAGCTTAGCCAGAGACAATGCTGCTTTTACGTCTTATTGTCAGTGTACTAAGGATAAGACAATGGCTGATGCATCTCCCACTCTAAAGACAATGATGAATGTAGCTGCAGAGCAGCCAGATTCAGTGGGTACATATCTTCCCATTTTACAGATGGGAAAACTGAGGTATAATGAGGTTCTGGACAGAGAACCCACCTGTCAGTGGCTCTGTACTGCTGAACATTGGTTCCCTCCTTCAGGTGCTGAGCAGGGCTGAAGTGGCTGATTTTAGGCACCTCAGTCTGAAAGTGACTTGCCCTGTCTACATGGCTGGCAGAACCAGGCTGCCAGAGCCGGAATGGCTCCACAGCTGTTCATAGTGCCGTAGTGAAAGCCACGCCTTTAGGCCACGGCTCTGGGGCTCGCTGCTGTGGGATTCTGCTTGCTGTGTAGACGTGCCACAGGAGCCAGTGAGGGGGCCATGAATAGATCCTGGATCTTTGTGCTTCCAACCCTGAGCCCCCCTCGCCTTTGTCCCCTGTTTTGTATCACTCAGGGCTGGACTCTGAGGGCTTTGCAGAGGTGCTGAGACCCTGTGGCCCCACTGGCTGCCACTGGCACTGTGGGGCTCAGCCCCTCTGAACAGGAACCCTTCACCACGCCGTTGTGCCGAGGGCACGGGCAGGCCACCCCCCTACGGGCAGAGGGAAAGGGGCCCAGTGTGCGAGGCAGAGGAGTCAGCTCTCCCTTCGGGAATCGCCCCACCGCCCTTCGCAGCTGGGGCAGAGGAGAGGACCCCAGGCCGGAGAACGGTCGTGGAGTGAGGAGGGAGAAGGTCTGGGCTGTGGCCCCACCGTGAGGCGGGCCGGCGCTGGCCCCTGCTGCCACCACGAGACTGGAACAATACGCGGCTTTTACAAGACCAGGCTGTGACGGCGCGTTGGGGGGTCCCCCGTCTCCTGCACCCCGAAATGGCACAAACAGACTTCACCCGCCAGTGGAATTGAGGGTGGTTTATTGCTCCTCCAGGATACAGCACTGCACAGATGTAATCTGGTTACAGGAACTGGGGCTAAGAGGCCTCAGTGCCCCCCTTGAGATGGGGGAATCCCAGCCCCCTCCCCAGTTCCTTCTCCCCTGCTTTCCAGCCAGGAACTAACTCCTCCAGCCCTTCCCCCCAGCCAGGGCAGCATCCACCTTCCTTTGTTCCTCTCCATGGGGGTCAGCTGGCCAAACCAGCTGGGATACCCTCTTTGCATAGTGACTCATCGCTTGTCTGCTCGGTGGTGCTGTGGACAGCAGCCAGAGAGTTAGCAGGTTCCCCCCACTACATCACAGTTCTTCCCCCTCTGAGAGCGAACTGAGCAGGGTCACTCCGCTCGTGACCTAGGGAAGTTCGGGTCCTCTGCGTGGGAACCTGCCCTGGGGACATGGGTGCTCCCCTTGACTCAGGCCGGCCGTGGCGAGGCCCCACATGAATTGGCTTCCCTCTGTCCACTCGCTGCACCGCTCCAGGGGGACTGGCACCGGCCTGTCCTCGGGGGTCACACCCACCCTTCCGCTGGCCTTGATCTCTGGCCAGGGTCTCTCGGGCCGGGGCCATGAGCCCAGTGAGCCTTCTCTGGACAGCCAGGGCGGCTTCCACCCCCGACACTCCATCCAGGGGGGACTTCCCCTCCCATAACTCTCTCAGCAAGCCCAGAGGCTCCTCTATACGGGGTAGGAACCCCCAAGCCACTTTCCTCCTGTCTTGGGCCTTCCCGCCCCTCGGGCAGGAGTCACAGGACCGGCAGTACCGCTGCACGGCTGTAAAGATTCCCGGCCAATAGAAGTGTTGGAGCAGCCTCAGCCGGGTGCTCCGGATCCCCCGGTGGCCCGCAACAGGCTTCATAGAACTGCTCCATCAGGACCAGCTTGAGCAGCTCCTCTGCGGTCTGGGCTCCGACTCCAGACACCCACTTGTGGCCGTATTGCGACAGGCGGGAGGCCAAATCCACATAGGTCTCCCGTGGCCCTTTCTGTACCCCCCGGAACTTCTTCCTGTACATCTCGGGGGTCAGCCCGAACTTGTGCAGCAGGGCCTCCTTGACTCGGTTGTAATCCCCTGGCTGCAGGTCCTCCAGCTGACTGAGCACTCCGTCCGCCTCCTGGTTCAGTGCGGGGATGAGCTCCTGTAGCCAGTTGGCTGGCGGGACCCGTTGCAGTCCACAGGCCCTCTCAAAGGAGCTGAGGAACCCATCTATGTCGCCCACGTCCTTCAATTGGGCCACCACGAGCCTCTCCAAGCGTCTGGCAGTCCCGGGACCCTGGGGCCCATCCGCACTTGGCGCAGCCGGTGCCCCGCTGGTTCTCCGCTCTGCCATGGCCAGCTCATGCTGCCGCTGCCTCTCTCGGTCCTGGCGGTCCCTTTCTCGATCTTGGCGCTCCTTCTCTCGGTCCTGGCGGTCCCTCTCTCGGTCCTCTGCTTCTAATTCCTTTATCCGCAGCTGGATCTCCAGCCGCTGCAGCTCCGCTTGGCTGGCCCCTGCCCTAGATGGGCTACGGCTTGCAGGCCTCCTGGGAGACGCTGTCTCATCTCTCCGGTGGGTTCCAGCGCTCCTCCCCCTCTCTGAGCCTGACACACTCTCGGGGGGGGGGGGGGGGGTCTGGCTGCTTCCCCTGGGGACAAGATTCTGGCCCTGTGGCTGGTCATTCTCTTCCAGCTGGGCAATCAGCTGGGCCTTGGTTGCTTTTCGCACAGGCAAGCCCCTCTCTCTGCACAGCCCCACCAGCTCTGCCTTCAAGAGTCGGGCATAGGCCATCTGCCCGCTGGTCCCCTTGGTGCCGACTCACCAGTCTAGTGCTGCAGCGCCCCACGATTCCCAGGAACCGCTTCGCTCTGTCTCCAGCACGCCTGGCTCCAGGGCTCTTGCTTCTACGGTGCCTTGTCGCTCGCCGCTGGAAGCTCCATCCACGGGGTGCAGTGCATCCCACTTCTGACACCAGTGTGACGGCGCATTGGGGGTCCCCCGTCTCCTGCACCCCTACATGGCACAAACAGACTCCACCCGCCAGTAGAATTGAGGGTGGTTTATTGCTCCTCCAGCATACAGCATAGCACAGATGTAATCTGGTTACAGGAACTGGGGGCTAAGAGGCCTCAGTGCCCCCTTGAGATAGGGGAATCCCAGCCCCCTCCCCAGTTCCTTCTCCCCTGCTTTCCAGCCAGGGCAGCATCCCACCTTCCTTTGTTCCTCTCCATGGGGGTCAGCTGGCCAAACCAGTTGGGATACCCTCTTTGCATAGTGACTCATCGCTTGTCTGCTCGGTGGTGCTACAGGCAGCAGCCAGAGAGTTAGCAGGTTACCCCCCACTATGTCACACAGGCCCTGGAGGAATGGCTGTCCACAGGCCTAGACAACCATGGCCCAACAGTTCCGCCACACCAGGGCTGCTCCTGACACTGAATGATGACGCCAAGACGTTTCCCTCCCAAGCGGTCCCGGCACACATGGAACTCGTCCTAGCCCTCGGCAGCGGGGCACCCAGCGAGCGGGGTGAGCACTGCGAGGCCTGGAGAGGAAGGACGTCCCAGCATCCTCCGACAGGCGATCCATCATTCCTAACCACTTCCTCATGGCAGGCGGGGAGATGATTAAAAGGGAGCCTGCTCCTGCCAAGGGCTGTGTGCCGAGGACGGGCCAGGGAAGAGAATGTGGGTTTGCTACTGGCAAGGCCGGTTAGAAGGTGACAGCATGAAAACTGCAATGAAAATGGTATGAGCAACAATTGCTGCAGACACACACACACACAGCAACACACACACACACACACACACACACAGTCACACACACACACACAGTCACACACAGAGCAAACAGCCTCACCCACATACACCCTGAATCACAGGGACACAACTCCCAGAGTTGACACAATGTTTTCTTCTATAGCTGCCCCATGCATTTCTTTGTGATTTGATTTTGCTGACCCCTCCCCCTGGACACACGCTTTTTGTTCTCTGGCCGAGGTCAAGGAAAACAATCAGCAATGGGATCCGATTCCACTAGCATGCATTCTCCCCGGCCCAGTTCAAGCCAGGCTGTATCTTGCACTGGAACACTTGCTCAGGTTTTCTCCTAGTTTATCTGATTTGCAGATGTGTATGGTCCTGCTTCCCCACTGCTCTTCCCTTCATCTCCCCCAGCTGCTGGCCAGCTTTTCTCTCTGGGTGTCGGGCTGATTTCATTCAGGGAGCCTTTTCTCACTGACCCTGAGGCCAGAACTGTGCCAGTCTCAGGAGAGCAGTGAAGATTTATATGGCTGGAGATGCACTGTAGGGGTTTTCATTAGGCTTGTTACCAGTGCTCCTCGCTTCCCTTTAGATGGATAGAGCACAGAAAGGGAGTGTGATCTAGTGGGGAGAGTATGGGTCTGCGAGGCAAATATTCTGGAGTTTATCTCCCGTTCTGCCACTGAATTTGAGTCCTTCAGCAGGGGGTGCCATCCTGCTCGGAGGGGGACGGGTGAGAACTGCGCAGCCTGATTCCTTTGGCCTTCATTTTCAGCGGACAGGTTTTTGCTAAGCCTGACCAAGCCAGAATCATACTCTCCTCACCGTGGCACTGTTGTGCCTTTGTTTCCTGTCTCTGGACTTTGCTGCCTCCTGTGTCTGTCTGAGCCCAGGCTGTGTAGACACACACATGCTGTGCTCTCTCATGGTACTTTACATTTGTTCTTTCTTGTTTTGCCATTCCATCAGTGTGGCTCTGGTGGAAAGAACCTCTGTGCTACTGAGAAACCCTAACGCTTCCCAATGCCCTGGGACTGCTTTGTGTGAAACCGGTGGGGACTCAGGTGCCGCGTGCCTCCTGTCTCTGAGCACGCTGTCACCGGCACAAGAAACCTACCTGCTCCGGCCTTCCTGGGTCTGGCCTCGGCAGTGAGCCCCCCCAGTCACTGCGTGCACCCCGCAGTGACTCAGCCTGGGTGGCCCCGGAGAAATCAAAGGGCCCTGACCCCCCTGCAGTCATCTTGGGGGAATGGGAGCCCAGAGCTGGGGCTTTGGCATCCCCCCGTGGCCCAAGCCAGCTGCGACTGACTTGCTTCCAGTGGCCTAAGCCCTGTGTGACCCATTCCTCCCTCCCTGGCCTTCGCCTCACTTCCAGCACCAAGAGTCACGTGGCTGCATCCCCTCAGGTCCCGAAGAGGCCACAGCCCTGGAGGCCACAGGAGCAGCCTGTCTGCTTCTAGCGCTCGCGAAGCTCCGTGGCCAGTGGCTGAGATGCAGCAATTTCTTACCAACCGCAATTTCCTTTTCATGCTCGCAGCTACCTGCGTGCTGTGTGGGGCCTGTCGGGACGGGAATGGGAGGCCCCCGGGTGCTGTGTCTCCCCCGGGCCGCAGCCTGGGAGTGAAACCGGATTTCGGAAGTTCCTGGCCTTGGTTCCTATGCCACAGAGGTTCCAAGCAGTGACAGACGCGTGCCCAGAGACGGGGGAGCTCCCATCTATTGGGCAATACCCCCAAGCCTTTGTTATTCCTCCGTCTCCTCACAACTCTGTGTTGGGAAACACGCCGCCTCTCTGGCAGGGATGGACGGGCCCAGCTTCAGCTGAGCCGCTGTGCTGGGTTTTACGATACTGCCCTGCTGGAAAGGGTTAACTCCGCAGCCAGGGTCACCAGCTCATCCTCCCTCCACCTCCGGCTCTCCTTCAGGCTGATGTTGGCCAAGTGGCCCAGCGGGAGAGGAAGCAAACGTGGAGGGGGTGGGAGTTATGTACAAATGGGGGCTTGACAGTGCCCCCTCCCGATTTTAATGAGATGTGGCCCCCTTCCTCCCACAGGGTCCTTGAGAATTCCCGCCTGAATGCACCACCCCCAAATGTTGCTCTTGAGGGCTGGGCTGTAAGGCAATGTCACTGCATGTAGCCCTGCTTGGTGGCCAGCATAGTCCACGTACGGCTACCCCGGGCTGAGCTCTTTGTCCCTGCGCAGGCCTAACCAGGCCATCGCCTCAGAGCACAACTGGCTACTCCCACACCAGAGACACAACACAATTCTCCTGCAGTCCTCAAGCCCCGCCCTGCCCTGAAAGAGGCCACACCCTTCTTTAAATGCCCTGCTGATTTGCTGAGTCTCATGCAAATCAGCTGTTGCTGAAATACTGGCTGTTCCCTCTGGGGGGCGCTGTTGCCTGAAATGCTGGCTGTTCCCTCTGGGGGGGCGCTGTTGCCTGAAATGCTGGCTGTTCCCTCTGGGCGGCGCTGTTGCTGAAATGCTGGCTGTTCCCTCTGGGCGGCGCTGTTGCCTGAAATGCTGGCTGTTCCCTCTGGGCGGCGCTGTTGCCTGAAATGCTGGCTGTTCCCTCTGGGTGGCGCTGTTGCCTGAAATGCTGGCTGTTCCCTCTGGGGGGCGCTGTTTCCTGAAATGCTGGCTGTTCCCTCTGGGGGGCGCTGTTTCCTGAAATGCTGGCTGTTCCCTCTGGGCGGCGCTGTTGCCTGAAATGCTGGCTGTTCCCTCTGGGGGGCGCTGTTGCTGAAATGCTGGCTGTTCCCTCTGGGTGGCCGTGCTGCATGGGGAGTGCGGGGCCCAAACGGCGAAGGGGAGTGGGGCAGTGACGTGCGGCGTGACAGCGGCTCCAGGCCCCGCCCCCTGGCCGTGAACGTCACCGCCCCGCCCCCCTTCGCCTCTCGCCGTGGCGCTCGGCTGACTTCTGCACCACTCAGCCAGGCCGCCACGTGGGAGCAAGTGGCGCAAGCGGCCATTTGGGCTCCACATCCCTCATGCAGCACGGGGAGTGCGGAGCCCAAACGGCCATTTGGGCTCCGTGGTCCCCCAAGTGAGAGGCAGGAGGGGGAGGAGAAGAGAAAGAGAAACGGGCAGGAAGCGGAGGAGAGCTTGGGGGGTGAGGAGGCAGGAGGAGGAGAGAGAGAGAGAGAGAGAGAGAGAGAGACGGAGCGAGAGAGCGGAGGCTCAGGAGAGAAGACAGACGCGGAGGAGAGACCTGAAAATCCCGTCTTATGACGGGCTAATTGGCTGGTTTCGAAATAATTTCTGAAGTCGGCTTTGTAAACCTGTCTACAAAGAATAACGCCTCTTCCAAAATAGCTATTTCGAAATAAGGCGTGTGCAGATGCTCCCCTGCTGCTATTTCAAAATAGCCCCTCCCCAGGGCCATTCTAAGTTTTTCCTCCTGGGGCTCTAAATCAAGATAGCACATCTACAGTGGGGGAGCCTGCCTTGGACTCATTCTGAGGCTTCTCTGCAGCGTAGATGTGCTATTTCGAAATAAGCTATTTGGGTATGTCTACACTTGCTCCCTAGCTCGAGATATTTCAATCCCGCGCTTCATCAGCAATTTCAGTACACTACACTTGCATCCCTATCTCGAGATAGAAAGCAAGTGTAGATGTACCCTTTGGGACTAACTATTCCGGAGTAGCTTATTCTGAAATAACTGCAGTGTAGACCTAGCCTCAGTATCCTTCCTTGGCTCCCTCTGTCATGCTGGCTGTCTATAGGGTGATACTGAAACGTGGTGTTTTTAGCATCCCCGTCACCTATTGTCTGCTTCCCCCCATGTTATTTGCCTCCTTTCCCACCCCTTTGTCTGTAGGTCGCTCATTTAGGGCTCCCATCCCGCAGGCTATTATGCATGTGATTAACTTTCTACATGTACAAAAGTCTCAGGGGGTAGCCATGTTAGTCTGTAACTTTAAACCAATGAGAGAGCCTCTGGCCCCTTAAGGCATGTCTGGACTAGCACATTATTTTGAAATAACTAAAGTCACAATAATAACTCCCAAAATAACTATTTTGAAATGGGCTTATTCCCCCAGGAAAACAGGAGGACAGATTTCAAAACAACCAGCCTGTTATTTCCAAATAATGGGTGTGGTAGTGTGGACGGTCCACCAGTTACTTCGAAATAAGCGTGGTTATTTTGAAATAACTCCCTCTCATATAACCCCCTCGTGTACACCGGGACCTAGAGACTAACAAAAATATACAGTATCATGAGCTTTCGTGGGTAAGACTCACTTCACGTTGTTTCCACATGTAAATATCCCCATTGATCGAGACTGAATAGACCCAGACCCAGACCTATGGACTGTGACTCCTTTGGGACACAGACCTGTCTTACCCTAGATCTCCCAGGCACTATTGCTAGCACACTAATAAATAGCAGCAGTCCATATTTTCCTCCTGCGCAGATAAGATTTTCCTCTTCACAACATTACCGTTCTCCCCATCGATCAGTTTCTCCTCTGCTTGCCTCTGTTTCTTTTTCTAGCAGATTAAATTGTTTTGATACAATAGAGACGCGGATATTTCATTCCGAGATGCTCAGCACTTCCTCTTCAAATAAATAGGATGCAAAAATGTGGGTGAGGCTATCGCAGCAAGAAAGAGAAATCATCTGGCTACTGCAGAGAGAAATGTTATGCTGCACATTCTCCTCTGCAGTTCATTATCTCGTGGCAATAAATTTCAGATCTCAGCTTTCGTTTCTGTTGCCATAAAACATAATGGACTGTTTCCAGCTCAAAGCCGGGCTGCTGTGTGTAATCTGAGCAGCAAGCAATACAGCAAAGTGCTTTTTAAAATTTCCTCTATTTATTTCAGGCTAACCCAGTGGTGGGCAGCCTGCAGGCCAAGGGCCACGTGTGGCCCATTAAAGTGTTATGTGCGGCCCACAGGACGTTTTGTTCGCCATTGGTTACTCCCAGGATTGCCAGATTCCTCTGGTCTCTGGCCCTGTCATTTTTTCCCAGCCGGCGTTAAGTGACACGCACGTAAAGCCAGGGCCCGTGACGTGAGGTGCGTGCTGATTGCCCAAACGCTGACGGGGAGAGCCGTGCGCTCCCTCCGCAGCCAATCACAGTGCTGCTCCGGGTCAGTCGGTGCCGCCCGCACACGCTACGCACCCAAGCGCAGTCAGCAAAACTGCCTGGCCCCAGGAGAGCTCCTCGGCTACCACAGGCTTGAGGCCCATTAAGATGAAGGAGGGTCCCTCACGCGGCCCATTCCCCAGCCTCGGGTGCCCACAGCTAGGCTAACCGGAAGCTCTCTTCCTGAAAGGGTTCATGAGACCGGTGTGCAGGCGGCTGTGTGAGCGCTCTCCGTGCTGCTGGCTTCAGAGCCCAAAGCAACTGAGGACACAAATCGTGGGGCGGATCGCGGAATGATCAGCCAATTGCTCCACTCCGCTTGGCGTTAAAATGCTCAAGACACCAGAAAAGCGCAGCCAATGTGTCTGCAGAGAAAGCCGCGCAGAGCAGGAAAGGAAGAGTTAATACGTTCCATGCCTTCCAGGAAGAGGTTCCTAGAGGAGTTTCATTTGCCTCTTACAGACAGGGAGCCCCCAGGGTACTTTCCCCAAACGACCTTTATTTATACCAGACAGTTTACAAGTCAGAGCTTCCCACGTGTCCCTGAGTCCTCACCCCTCTGCCCAGTCCAGCTTTTTACCTTTCCTCATCTTTTGCTTTCCACACCAGATTCCAGGTAGCAATAGGTGTAAAGGCTAGTTCCAGCGCAGAACAGTTGTGTATTTTAGCTCTGACAGGCGCCTACCTGCCTGTGCCAGATGGTGAGTGGCACTCTTATGAGGCATTGTGGGACTGCAAGTGTAAGTTGTGTGCCAACATTCACATAAGACACAACATGAAACACATGTTAACATGTGCCAATGTACAACATGTATGTTGGCTAACAGATGTAAATGTCTTTCTAAAGCAGTGATAGAAATGCAGCCGTGTTAGTCTGGTGTAGCTGGAACAAAAAACAAGACTATGTAGCACTTTAAAGACTAACAAGATGGTCTAAAGCAGTAGGTAGATAATTGCATCCTTTTTGGCAGAGTAATGGAGCTAGGCACTAAGGCCAAAAGGGCCATAGAGAAGTCCTCCAGGGGGCTAGAGTGGTCAGGAAGAAACCAGCCAGTCAGAAGCCAGGAGGGACTATATAAGAAGCTGCAGGACTACTCAGTTGCAACCCAGACCTGGAAGGGAGATGGGTGGGGCTGGTAGGCAGGCAGGAAGGACCAAGGTCAGCCCACAATGAGGAACTGTTGAGAACATTGTCTCCAAGAGGAGAAGCTCTGGAGGCACCGCTATCATTCAGAGTGAGGCAACAAACTGAGAGAAGGGCATTGAACTGAGCCATCCCCCAGAGGGCACCAGGAAGGCCCCCTATTAGAGGTGTACCCCGGAAGGGGTTTGTGTTCGCACATGAGTTGCTGAAAAGGCTGAAGACTGAGGACAGTGCACGCTCGGCCTGCCCTGACCCTCGGGGGAGGTGACTGCCCCCGTTACGGGTGGTCACAGAGATTCAGACTGTTCATTCTGGGTGCAGTAATGAGCCCTGGGATAAAAGCATCCAGTGCATTTAGAAATGTGCTCCCCGGTTTCTAGTGAGCTGGGATTCTAGTGGCTTCACTGTCTCTTTGTCATGCTAACTGGACAGTGTCTGTCGCTAGACAGCAGGTTTCTCGTCCTTCATTCGGTCTTGGGGCTCATCTCTGAACCCTCCCGATGTAGCAACAGCAACCCTGGTGTGTTCAGCATCACGGCAGGCGCCCCCGCCCTGAACGAACCAGCAATGTCCCTCTCACAAGCTTTACAGGGTATGGGGCTCACCCCGGTCCCAGATGATCCTGGCCGGCTGGGGGCCAGTGACCCGTTCAGAGACCAGACCCATCTGGGGAAGCATGGGGTGGTCTCCATAAAGGCTCGGGCTGCTCCGTAGGGCTGTGAGGGCCCTGAAGGGAAAGGGCAGGGAGAAGAAGGTGCCTGTGGAAGACGATCAAGCCCCAGACAGCTGGCCTGGAGTCACACTGGCAACAAGGCTCCAGGCCAGGGGACACTGCGCTGTCAGGGCTTGGCCCTGGGTCAGAAGGGCGTGGCCCGAAGGAAACATTTGCAGCCACCGTCAGATTGTCCTGCTCCGGCAGTGAACCCCCTGCAGCTGCACAAGCTGTGTGAGCGCCGCAGCCCTGGAAGCCAGTGTGAGCCCTGCGCTGGGGGACGTCCTTTCTCACAGACCTAGCTCCTCAGAGGTGGGCAGGCTCCTAACTCCCATTGACGCCAGTGGAAGTTGGGAGCCTCGCTCAAGCCTGGGACCCAGGTAGCTCTGGTGGAGGTGCAGGCCTTTAGCCATCTCCCTTCTGGAGCAGGATCCCACCGGCCCCTTCCTCCATGCCAGGGGCGTAGGCTGCAGTTCCCTTGCACGGTGATTATATCAACAGGTCTACCTGCCCTTCCTTCATCTCCTGCAGCCCCCTCTCCCAGGGGCAGGGAGGGGCCCAGCGGTGACCAGCCAGCTCCCACGGAGCACGGTGCGGGTCAGAACACAGGCCACACTCAGAAAGCAGGTCTAAACTCAGGGTGACTTCACGCGGCCATGTCAGGGCCACCCGTCTTCCACAGGGAAGTTTGAGTCCCTCAGCGCCTGCTCCTCTGGTTGCATAAAAGAAAAAATGAGGGAACTTTGCCTGTGACTGATACTGTGGACACATGAATAGTCAGACTATTGTATTGATGTTCTAAACATTGCAGTCTGGCTAGTGACTGTATTCCTGGCTCCCTGAGGGGTGGGGGAGCCAAGGCGGGAAGTAAAATCACTAGGGGGAGGATTCATACAAATCCCTAATGCAGGTGACAAGTCGTGCAAGTAATTTTACTTTCTACATTGGCTCCCCTCACCCCTTAGGGAGCCAGGAATACAGTCGCTAGCCAGGCTGTACTGTTCATGGCATCAGTACAATAGTCTGACTAGTCACATGTCCATAGTATCAGACACAGGGAACGTTCCCTCTAATTTTTCCATCCATGTGTGGAATCAATTTTGTTATGGGCACTGAAGTATGTGCAGCTGTGCACCTCCAGTTGAAACAGAAATCCTAGATTTAATATATATTTTTATAAAGTTACCATAGTGATAATTACTCCAGCCAGGACAGGTTAGGCATTTTAGAACTCGCTATTCAAAGCATTAAATTAAAAATGAAATGTATGAAATGCAGAGACCAGTCCAAACACTACAAAAACATTTTGAAAGAATAAAACTAGAGAGTCTCTGAGCCCTGCAGGAAATACAAAGCAGTAACAACAATGACGTGTGTGTGCGTGCACATGTGAGACACGGGCAGTGCATGCGTTGGCTGCTGGGATAGTTTCTGAGAGGCCGTGCGCTGTCTCTTTAAGGTACTCGCTGAAAGCTTCTCTGCTCTGCCCTGAGCCCTGTCTCCCTTCCCATGCCCTGTGGAGATGGGGGACATGGGAGAGGGGAGGGGGTGTTAAGGAGAGAGAGGTGGCTGCAAGGGAAGTCTCAGAAATGGTGCACTGTCCCTTTAAGAAAGGCACGCACCATTCAGCTCTGCAGTAGGTAGGCCAGAGTCAGGCTGCCCCCTGTCCCCAACTCTGCAGAGATGTGGGGGGGGGGGGGGGGGGGCGGGGCGGGGCAGGGGGACACTGCCAGCAGCAAGCGCGCTCCCTGCTCTGCGCACCTGCCAGAGCTGGGGGGGGGTCGCTCTGCCAGGCCACTGGGGGGCTCTTGGACCGTCCCTGCGCAGCCGTCCAGCCATGCAGCGAACGGGCCATGGGCTCTCTGCCTGCGTCCCAGCTTCCCAAGGGGGTCTCTGGGATTCGAGGGGATCTCCCAGCCCACCCAGGGCACGAGGCAGAGCCCAGTGCGGGGACGCAGACGGGGTGGCCAAAGGGTCCCAGCCGCATTAGAATCTGGGCTTACACAGAACTCTCTGGGGACGGACACGACGAACACCCTGCTGCCCAGGCCACCGCGTCTGAGCGAAAGGAGAAGCTCGACCCTCCGTTCCTCACTGGATGGCAGCTTCCAGCGAGCCCCTTTCCCCGTGGAGCCAGCTAATCCGCTGCTTCTGGTCTGGGTCATTGCAGCAACCAGGGAGCGCAAAGCACCGATAAAACAAGACACTTTGTCGACCCGCAGGGACTGGGGGGGGCTCAGGGCAGGGCTGGACATTGTCTAAATCCTGCTTTTTAAAGGGCCTCAGTTGGCAGGATGATTGTAAGGGACCAGAATGATAATAATGGGGGGGGGTACATACAGCGTGTGTGTGGGCTAAAATAGAGCCACGCACTACGTGGGGGTAAATCTAAGTAATTCGTCTGCAGCTTCCTGGCTCTGGATGCCTGAAGAAGCTTAGCTGCCGAGTAATTGAAGTGCAATGTATTAAATATGAAAGTAAGGGATTAACGGCTTGTAACTGAGTCATGGCGCGAACCCTCCGCTTTCATAATTAGTGGTTTCCAAGCATGGAAAGGCATGAGCACCACGCAGCCCCTCTCAGGCAGCCTTGCCCTGTGTGCTGAGAAGGCTCTTGAAGGAGAATGAGAAAACGATGCCGAGTTCAAAAGAGAGCCGCTCCCGCCGAGGCACTAAAATAAGGGCCAGATTTTCAAAGAGCCCAGTGCACCTGCCTGAGAGAGGATGATGAATGGAGCCGGTGGAAACGTTTTCCACATAACCGTGCTCCGTCACATGCTGCCGTGTCACGGGAACTGCAGGAACCTTGCCCCAAGGCCACGTTCTGCACAAAAGCAAACGGAGTTTGGAGCAGGGACTTGACCCAGGGTCTGTTCATCAGTCTCTCTCTCTCCCTCGCCTGCCTTGCGTCTTTGGCAAAGCCTTGCAAAAGGCCCTGTTTTCATGCTGCACCACAATGAAAAGCGGATGGAGAGCCCCAGAATGGCTCGAGGCGACATTTTGGAGCAGTTCGGCTGGGGGCAAAGGCCTGTGGGCCCGTAGAACATGAGCTGTGGCTCTCTTCCGCGCTCCGAACTCTCAGGCTGCCAGGCAGTAGAAGACACGATGCAGCACAGACCTTACCTGCGGCAGCTGCCCGAGAAGGGACCCTCTCCTCTCATGGAGGCCTCAGGCTCGCCGAGCTGCGTGGGGTTAGCTAAGAGCATTCGCCAAGGACTCAGGCCCTGACGCTCCCACGCGGGGCAGAAACGCCCTGGTGCAGCCGCCGCGCAGTGCTGACTTGGCAGGGCGAGTCCCCCGCTCCAGGGCTCAGGACCTGAGCTGCCCTGCCTGCAGGACCCTAGGGCCGCTTCGCACAGTCTCCCTGTGGGATTGGCAGCCCCAGGCAGCCCCAGACTCCAGTGGACTGAGAGTGGAGCTGGGGAATGTATTGCCAGCCATGGACACAGACAACGGCCCTTCCCTGTGGACCATTCAGTCTCGTGCTTCAGGGGTCAGGCGCCTTGCGTGGGTGTGTCAGGGACGGTCAGGTCTCCAGCGCCCTGCAGTATCTAGGCCGATGGTCGGATCATGCATTGGCGAGTCCTGCGTCCCCACGTTGGATCTGCTCAAGAGCCAGCCATGCTGCGAAGGGCAGAGGTAGCTGGAGTCTCCCGCCTGGCTGCCCTGTGTGTCACACATCGATTTCTCTCCGCTTTCTGGGTAGCTGGTTGCCAAGCTAAGTAGTTGATTTAAATAAGAGCATCTATCTTCTAAATCGTGTGTATCAAACAATCCATCACTCGGCGGCTGCGAACCTCCCTACATCTGTAATTATGGTGTCGCAGCTGATTGTGATTAAAGTGAAACTGTCAAGGAGACATTTGTCAGACAAACACTCTCAAGCCGCCGTTTTCCCCAAAGTGCTAAGGCAAGCTCGCCTGCCATATGGGACCATGATTAATAGGCCAGCCTATATGTAAATATTTAGCTATTTAGGAAGCCACAAGATCCAATTACCTTCCAACTCATTTCTCTCATTGTGGTAAAATACCAACTGCACCTCAGTTTTCAGAAACTATGAGTCGGGTGCTACAGAAGCTATTAAAGACATTCTTTGGGGCAAAAGAAAGTGAATAAGGAAAAGTTATTTACTTGTTCCCATAACATAAGAACTAGGGGTCATCAAATGAAATTAAAGGTGGCAGGTTTGAAACAAACAGAAGGATTTTTTTTCACACAACACACTGTCAACCTGTGGAACTCCTTGCCAGAGGATATTGTGAAGGCTAGGACTTTAACAGGGTTCAAAAAAAGAACTAGGTAAATTCATGGAGGTTAGGTCCATCAATGGCTATTAACCTGGATGGATATTGAAGCATGCTCGGGCTGGAAGAGAACTCAGGAGGTCACCGAGTCCAGCCCCCTGCCCAAAGCAGGATCAATCCCAACTCAATCATCCCAGCCAGGGCTCTGTCAAGCCGGGACATAAACACCTCTAGGGATGGAGATTCCACCTCCTCCCTAGGGAACCCAGCCCAGTGCTTCCCCACCCGCCTAGGGAAAGAGTTTTTCCTAAAATCCAACCTAGCCGTCCCCCAGGGCAACTTGAGTCCATTGCTCCTGGCGCCCTGGTGTCAGGCAGAGAGCCTCCTGTAATGGCCCCTAGACTCACAGGGGCGGCCCCCAGCCATGGCTGGGAAAATCAACTCGACTCCTAAGTTTCCTGTAAGCTGCGCAGCTGCCTGTTTAGTGCCTTGCAGACCAGGGACAGGCAGCAATGAGGGGAGCCCTGCCCTACCCATGACCCCAAATTAGCCCACCCTCCAACAAGCCCCCGCTCAGATTCTGGCCCAGGCAGCCCAGCCCCAACCTAGCTCCTGCCATGACAACTTGGCTCCAATCCTGCTGCGGTGGCCCCAGCAGCCTGGCCCCAGTCCTGATGCCTAGGCCTGACCCCCATCCAGCCCAGGTAGCCCGGCTCCAACACCCATCCAGCTGCAGCGCTCTGGCTCTGGCCCCCTTCCTGTCCCAGCCATCTGGCCCCAATCCCACCCCCCAGCCGGTCCCCCCAGGGCAAGGAGCGGTGCTGTCCCCCCTCACCGAGATCCAGCTGTGAGGAGAGAGCTGGGGCAAGTCGTCTCGCCTCACAATAGGTCCAGGGCAGCCTCCTTCACACAGACATCTCCCAAACACAGTCCCACCCAATAGCTTGTGATCCCAGCCAGATCCTCCACACCCCTGCACCCCAACCTTCTGCGCCAGCCCGGAGCCCCTCACCCTGACCCCACCCCCGAGCCCGCAGCCCCAGCCAAAGCCCTCACAGAGCCCCTTGTCCCCACCCCCGCCACATGAATCTTTTTAGATGTGCTAATATGAAGCGTGTGCCCTCCATGTTGGTGCACGTCACACCGCTCATTCTGCGCAGGGGTGGGGCAACTACGGGACCCCTGCTCTTTGCTTGTACCACCTCTGTGACTTGGGGGAAGCGAGGTCACTCTGGTTACGCGTTGCTCCCTGATGAACCCGGCGTCGTTTCACCTTTGTGATTGCGCTGCGAATTAATTCCCCGGGAAACGCTGACTCGGGAAGCGGAGCTGCTATGTGTTCAACTCACGGTGCCTGTGACACGTTACGCCCTCTGCCAGATCATCTTCCACCACTGAGGCTGGCTGCCACGTGTGGCCTTCGGATTAGACCCGAGTGATTTTTTTTCAGTGAATAGTATATTTGACCTCCCAAAAGAGCAGTTTTAGGTTGACCAAAACAGTTCATGAATTTGGCTTGAATTTGGTGAATATTTTTGGTCAAAAAAGAGTAGGAAAAAATCTGAAAAGGCCAAATCCTGCTATCTGGATATTTTTTAAATGAAATTATTTGACTTTTCAAAATGACATTTCTTTTCCAAATTGAGCTAGGTTTAACTAAAACAAAGGCACCTCCTCCCCGCCTTAAAAACCAAAACCAAATCCCCAAGGGACATGAAACGCTTTCTTCAACCTGAAACCCATTTCACAGAATCCTAGAATACTAGGACTGGAAGGGACCTCGAAAGGTCATCGAGTCCAGTCCCCTGCCCTCATGGCAGGACCAAATACTGTCTAGACCATCCCTGATAGACATTTATCTAACCTGCTCTTAAATATCTCCAGAGATGGGGATTCCACAACCTCCCTGGGCAGTTTATTCCAGTGTTTGACCAACCTGACAGGAACTTTTTCCTAATATCCAACCTCAACCTCCCTTGCCGCAGTTTAAGCCCATTGCTTCTTGTCCTGTTCTCAGAGGCCAAGATGAACAAGTTTTCTCCCTCCTCCTTATGACACACTTCCTCTCCCCCTGACTTTGGGACTGAATTGCGTCGTTTCAGACTGATTCTCTCTCCCGTTCCCTGACGTAGAGCGGGCGTAACTCCATGGGGCCAATGTAATTATGCCGATGTAAATCAGAGAGAATTGGGGCTTTCAAACTTTGAAATCCACTGCCAGGAGATTCTGTCAAACCCACACCGTTAATTCATCCCAACAAGATCCGTTATTGCTCACAAATCACGTTTTATGGATTCCCTGAAATGTGTTAAACAAATAAAAAAATGGGATTTGCAAATGGCCTCATAAAAACCTGGAGAGAGGGTTCCAGCTCCCCGTTACATTGGACGACAAACGAGGGGACTGTGCTCTCTCGCCAGCGAGGATATTTCATTCTCTCTCTCGCTTCCCTCCGGGCGGAAAGTGCCACTCGGTGCATTAATCGTCTCTGGCTGAAGAGAGCTGGCTGACCTTCCTGGCGTAAATCAGTGCAGGAATACAGATCGTCCAGCACAGCTTCAGCCCTTACCGGGGGGAGTCGGAAGCCAGCTGGCTGCTTGACTGAATGTGCCCCAGCCAGAGCACACGCTGCCAGACACAGGTTTCACTAGTCATGTCAGCAGCATTGTGCCTGGCCCCTGCACGAGTGGGGAAAGACTCCTCGCACACCCACAGAGATGGCTTGCACACTCACGTGCGATGAGACACAGCCAGCCCTTGGGATTTCAACTGCGTGGCCTCAACCCAGGAAAAGGCCTCTGAAATCAATTGTGGCAGACCGGGGTGCAGCGCAAAGGGAGACTGAGGCAGACGCCCGTGCACCACAGGCTGGGGGCGAGGCCTGAGGCCTAGGCGAAAGTAGCCAAGACTTTGCCAATGCGAAGAGGCCGGCGCTACTCACTGACTCTGGCAAGGACAGGGCTGACACTGCACAAACACACACGCCTCAGGTGTTCGGCAAAGGCCGCGTGCACAAGCATGTTCCAGAAGAGTGGCCCCAGAGCACCCTGTTCGGAGCCCCCCTGCTCCCAACACACTCCCCGCAGATAACAGGGACATAGTGACCCGTGGTCAGTATGGGGGGGAGGGACGATTGGTGGAACCCGCGTGTGCAGGGCAAGGGGCTCGCAGGCACGTCAGAGTGAGGTGCCTGGTACGTCAGGAGCGTCCCGTAACGTGTCTGTAGCCGTGGATCCCGCTGGATCTCCGAGGGGCTGACTTTGCCCAGCCAGGGGCAGTGGAGGGCCCCAGTGACCGAGCCAGGCCCATAGTCGGGGCACGTTTGTGTCGTAGTCCAGTAGAGTCTCGGACAGCGATGACTGTGCTTCGTTGGGCGCTGGGCCTGGCCTGGGGCAGTCGCACTTCTCCGAGCGTGGTCCCTGGGGTTCTCTCAGGGCCTGCTGGGCCGGCTCTTCGCACACGCCTGGGGCCGCACACAGAGGGGGCCTGCACATGCAGCCTGACGCCCGATAGCAGCAGACAGAGCACTGCTCCAGAGGGGACGCCTCATAACGAGTGTCCACAGCTGACCACATGGGGCAGGGGAGCAGGGCAGCTGGCTCGCTGGGCCTCCTTCAAGAGGCTGGGCCGGGTACAGCTAGAGAAACCCCACGTCTCCATCCCCGAGGGTTTTCAGTCCCGGCGTGACCAAGGCCTGGCTGGGCTGATTGCTCTGGGCAGGGGGCTGGACTCTGGGGTTCTAGGGCTCTATGATTCATCATGACTCAGAGAAAATGTACCAAGTGGACAAAAGCAGCATAACCCCACAGCCCCAGCATGGCATCGGCACCTAGGGATTGCAAGGAAAGTGACTAGCAACACGAGCTTACTGTGCCTGCCAGCCACCCCCACGTTCCCACCTCTTTGCCTACAAGCGAGGCTACTGGCGCCCGCATTGGGAGGTTTCTCTGGTGTTATTCACCTGGGCCCGGTTTTGCTTGAGGGTGTTCAAAGCACAGGCCAGCCACTACCCACCGAGGGCTCAGGAGTGACGAAACCAGGCTGGCAGCCACAGGCGGTCTGGATGCAATGCCCCACTAGAGATCCTGTGACGCCAAGGACCCTGCGCGTCCGCGCTTGGTAATTGGAGCCATGGGGGGCAATTCTAAACAGAGTTGATTTGGTTCTGGCCTCTTTGAAATCTCACTTAGGAGCTGCTGATCCTTTTACCGAATGCCCGGGGGGTGCTTTTCCTCCATTAATATTAGAGCAATAATTTAGCCCTGTGTCAGTAACAGCAGGACACACGCAGCACAGAGGGCACAAGATACAATCTTACCGACTTCACTTAGCAAATGCTGTTTCTAATGCACGTCCCTGCCCTGGTAAAAGAAATTAAGGCACAACATGTGGCTTATAGTTCAATGATCAACAAAATTACACACAAAATCCTCGCACTAAGGCTGCTCAGGGAAGTCTTTGCAAGTCAGGCCTCGCAGTTTTGGTCATGATACATAACATCCTGAGGTCTGGACCCTGCCTCAAACTGCTCCCACACGAAGGGCAGTCGCGTCCTGAGAGACACGTGCTCCGTAGCATCGACTGCTTCTTCCACATTAGCCCTCAAGGAGGGCAGATTGAGCCTTTGCAGAGAAGCACTTGTGTGCCTGGACAGATCGTCCGTCTGCACCCTTCTAGAAACCAGTCGCAGCCCTGCTGTGCTCCCGTCTGACCCAGCCTGCCTGCTTGCCCCTTTTATTCAGGGTCCTAGAGCCGAGTGTTTCAGTGGCACCCGCTTGCTGCTCGACAGCCGTGTCTCCATGGTAGGCAAATGGCTGTGCTGGGCGCTGAGGGGCCATGTCTGCCTTTCCTTCCACCACTTGTCATCACCTACAGCTCCCAACTTAAACCTGTCCAACACATTATCAATAAACTACAGCCTATACTGGAACAAGACACTAAACTCCAAGAAGCTCTGGGAGACAGACCCATAGTCTCCTACAGACAACCACCTAACCTCAAGATGATTCTTACCAACAACCACAGGACATACCACACTAATACCAACCCTGGTACCTTCCCTTGCAACAACCCCGCTGCCAGCTTTGTCCACATATTCACTCTGCTGACACCATTATTGGACCTAACCAAGTGAGTTATAAGATCAAGAACACATATTCCTGCGCATCCAGAAATATAATCTATGCTATCGTGTGCCGAAAGTGTCCGTCTGCTGTGTACATTGGACAAACGTCTCAGACACTTCGCCAAAGAATCAATGCCCTCAAAACAGACATTAGACAGGATCACAAAGAAAAAACAGTTGCTTGTCATTTCAACCAGAAAGGACACTGTCTTAATGACCTGCTAACCTGCATCCTACTTCAGAAGACATTCAAATCTGCACTTGAAAGGGAATCCTCTGAACTGGCATTCATGCTAAAATTCGACACTCTCCGCAGGGGACTTAACAAAGACTCCAACTATCTTACCCATTACAAAGATAGCTTCCCTAATTATCACCTCTAATACTATTAACTCACAGACATCTACCCTTCCCCACCTCTAATATCATTAACTCACTGGCATTCACCTTCCTTCCCCCCCCCTGCTTCCCCCTTCTGTTCTGAAATGTGATTTGTCCTTTTCATATGTGTTCATTTTTTTAATTGTATCCTTTGGTATATATGGTTGTGACTATTTTCTTCCACTATTTGATCTGAGGAAGTGGGTCTGGCTCCCGAAAGCTCATCATCTAATAAACCATCTTGTTAGTCTTTAAAGTGCTACATAGTCCTGTATTTTGTTTCAGCTACACCAGACTAACACGGCTACATTTCTATCACTTTCCTTCCACCGTGAGCCGAGGAAGGGCTTCTGGAGAGCCTGACTCTCTCCAGGGCAGGATCACGGCCTCTGCTGACAGTTCCAGTCCCAGGCAAGCGTTCCTTCCGTTTCCATGGAAATAAAGTGTGCAGCCACCCCAGCGGGGCCTAGGCGCTGTGCCCAGCTGTGAGTCCTTCCCCCGGGCACCATCGCAAAGAAAAGCCCAGGTGTGCTCAGCGCCCAGGGCTGAGAGGCAGGTGTGAACATGAGGATGCCCAGAGGGACGTTGCACCTATAAGCAGTTGCGGACAAGCCTAGGCCGGGGCAGGACGTGCCAGATGCCGATTCCTTCAGTCGATTGTTTCGGGCAGGGCAGAACAATAGCTCGTCCTTTCCGGTGTCCCCCGAACTAGCAGATCCAGGGATCCACTTGCACTGCGGATCCACCAAAGGAGGAACGACTCCGTCCATCACAAGGGACCCAGCGCCAGCTGTCCCTTTTGGCTGCTCTGATCGGCAGAGGCATGTGGCTCTGCATTCGTGGTGACTGGAACGGGCGATGCTAATTCCCTGAGGTCACACAGGAGCTGGGGCGGACAGACCCAGGGCCCAGGGTGGTGTCCTAGCCTGCCATGTGTGTGTTTATTCACCGACATGGCCTGTCCCGGCGAGCTGGCTTGCTCCGGAGGAAGGGGAACTCAGACCTTCCCACAACAGAGACCAGCGTCGGTGCTTCCTGTGAGCCAGAGGACTAACTGGGAACCAGAAATATTCCCAGGGACCGGAGAGTGCATGACACCCCTGTGCGTGGGTGCCTGAGGAACGGGGTCAGCCCACGGCCCGCAGCACGTCGCCAGGTAGCAGAGAGCTGTGGCTTTCCTCGCGCGAGGTCTAGGCTCGGCGGCGCTGAAGGAGGGAGCCAGTGTCGCCTTGAGACCAGCTGATGCTCAGATCTTGGTTCCATGCCTGCCTCTCTCTCAGCCCAGCTTGTTTGACTCTCTGCTCCACCTCCTCCTACTGCTCCCAGCCTCCTGCGGCCAGGGCTCCGAGCTCTGCGGGTGGGGTGGTGCTGCCGAATGCTGCCCAGTCTTTGCACGGATGTGCTTCACGAGGGTGCTTGTCACCCAGAGACAGACTCACTAGTGAATTGCACGTGCTCAGCTCTGCTGGCTGGGGAGCAGACCCAGGTTTCCTCCGTGCCACAGCTGGAGAGAGGGGCATGGGCTCACCCCCTCCACCCTGCTGCTCCAGCTGGGGAGCAGAGCCGAGGCATCCCAGGTCCCCGTGTTAAACTGGCTGGTCCATAACTCCCTGGAATGAGGAGTACAGCTAGTTTGGATAGGAAGCCTAATCCAAACTAGCTACTCTGTGCCGCGTGTAGCCGCGCGGCACGGGGTTCGAACTAGCCGGGATTTAAAAATGGCGCCGGCCGGCTTTATGCAAATGAAGCCCGGGAAATTCAAATTCCGGGCTTCATTTGCAATTGCGTATGACTACATTACCCCCGCTAGTTCAAACTAGGGGGGTAGTGTAGACATACCCTAACTCTCCTCCAGCCCTGCCTCCCAGCCAGGGCAGCATCCACCTTCCTTTGTTCCTCTCCATGGGGGTTAGTGGTCAGACAGGTTGAGAGGTCCCTTTGCATAATGACTCATCCTGTTTTGCTGGGCCATGGTACCAACTGCAGCCAGTGGGGTTACCCCAGAGCCAGCAGCATAGAAACCAGCCAGGTACCCCCACTACGTCACAGGAGGCTAATGGAGGCATTCAAAGTTGCAAATGAAGCCCAGGTTTTAAATATCCCGGGCTTTATTTGCATCTTCCCATCCGGGCGCCATTTTTAAATCCCCTTAGTCCAGACTAACTGCCCATGGCTACCTGCGGAAGTTAAAAGGTAATTCGAACTAAGGACTTAGTTCGAATGACCGTTTCACTGCCGCGTGTAGCCGCGGGTAGTTCGTCCGGAGTAGTGGCATCACAAGCTACATCACAGTGTCCTTTCCTTGTTTCAGCCTCAGCTCCTACCCAGGTACGTGGCTGCTCCTTGTGTTGGTCACCTGGTCGCTGCTGGCCTCTCTGGCAAAAACGGAAACAAAAACGGGATTTAACTTGCTGGCCATGGCTGCGGTTTCCCTCCTCCATGAGTGCCAGGCCTGCCCTGTCCTCGGGCTTCCTTCTGATTCTCGTGTCGAGGTGGAATGTTCTCTGGCGACACTTTATGCCCCTCGCTGGTTTCATCTCAGTCTCTGTGTTGGTCCCACTGGTTCGGGCTGGGTAGATGCTGAAGTGGTGGGGGAAGGTGAGCCCCAAAGAAAGGGGCAGGTCTTGAGGTGAATGGTGGGGTAGGGAGAGCTTGGGAAAAGAGGCAAGACCCCGAGGCCGTGTTTGTGGTGGTGCTGGGGTCAAGAAGGGCCCCACCTGCATGGAGATGCACATGCCAGCAGACACACTGGCAGGCTCCATCAAATCTGTGAGCAATGAGAGCCAATGGGCAGAGCCCAGCCCCACAGGACAGGAGACACCATGGAGCTCAGCATCTGTGGGAGTATTTTCATCTGGCGCCTCTGCCACCTGCCCCCCAGCCGCGAGCTCGACGGGGCCCGAGACTCCTCACGGCTGAACCAGGGCTGGGCCCAAACGCCCTGGCGAGACTACCCCGCGAATCCTTTTCCTCTCACGTCCACCTGGCCTGCTGCAGCCTGGGCCCCAGACAGTCCTACGAGCTGAAAGCTGACCCTCCCCAACTCACCCCAAGCGCCTTCCGCCCAGTTCCTGCTAAGGATGGATGGCCACAGGCGCGAGCGCTTTGCAGCGCGTCGTCCTTCGAACAGTGTGACTAGAGCAACTTCCAGCCCCGCCGTTTGCCAGAGCTCCATAACTCAGAAACGCCAGTCCAATGAGAGCCAGACCCTTCCCGCAACCTCCTCTGGGCAGAGACCGGCCGGGACAGCTGTGGCGCTGGAAGGAGCTGTCTTCAGTACAGTAGGAGGGCGGGGGATAAAAACCAGACTTACAATGGACTGTGTCATAGCCTTAGCCACAGAGCCCTCCCCCGGCTCCCTGTCTGGAGGGTGCTTGTGGGGCTCAGAGCACAGCTAGTATCAAAGAGCCAGGTGCCATTATTACCCTACAAGCAAAGTGGGGAGAAAAAATATCTCTGTTCGGTAGCACTTCAGTTTGCCACGCGCTTCCTCTTCTGATGATTACAAAAGCCAGGAAGGAAGGAAGGAAAATGCCGCATGTGGCAGTTCCAAGCCGGCTCTGCCTCTGGGCCCCTCTGCAAGGCTGCCCCAGAGCACCCCTCTCCCTTGGGGTTTCAGTCACTAGGCTTCGTCTCCCTGGAGTGGATCTTGTGAGTCTCCCCCTCCCCAGCCAGGGTACCAGGCTCCTGTCCCGTGAGACAGCTCAGAGGCCCTGCCTGGCTTTGGCTGCCCTGCATGCCTAGGTGACGTGTGGGGAGCCACAAGGGGTCACATGCCCTCTGGGTTTTAATGGCTAAAGCCAGATGCCCTCACTCTGCCCCTCTCCCTGGCCCTGCCCCACAGGGCACAGGTCACCTCCGCCTGCATGATTCCCTTTGGGAGCTGTGAGCACAGCGACAGCCTGCGCCACACAGTACTGCAGCAAAGAGTTTAATAGCACAGCTGTTTGACCTAAGCCAGGCAGGCCCTCCTTCTCCAGACGCCCCCACGTGGGGGCCTTGGGGGGACGGTCCACCCCCTGCAGCCTCTGCCTCCCTCCTTTGCTTCCAGGCTGCCCTTTCTATTGCCCTTGAAGTTCCTGGCTCTGCCCTGGGCCTCCTGAGACTTGCCGTGCCAGCCTGTGCACACACGAACCCCCGGCCTGGAGCAGGGCAGGCACAAGGGCTCAGCCACTCCCTGTTCTCCGCTCTCCATGCTCTCTGGCCCTGCCCAATGGCCCCGCGGCGCCGGGATCCCCCGTTACACATGGGCACTGAGCAGGAGGAGGCAAAGTGACTTCCCCAAGTCCCATGGAAAGTGTGTGGTGGAGAAAGGAAGTGAGCCCAGGTCTCCATGCCTGAGTCATGGACTCCTGGATGCCAAAGGGCAGAGGGTGTCCCAGGGGTGTCCAGGGACGCCCTCAGTCAGCTGCACCCACAGTAGGTCACTGAATGGTGTCCTGGGAGCTCCCTGAAGCAGCCAAGAGCCACCAGGTATCCTCAGCCTGGTTAAAAGTACACGCAGATCATACATGTAGTAACAGCTGTACCCTCAAGGGTTGGGCATCCAGGCAGGTCCCCGGCGATGACATACTTCAGAGATGCTCCTTTCAGACAAGCGCCTATAGACCCTCATCTCTCTCCCTGGCCAGGGCAGTACTGCTCAGTGGATGCTGCACAATGGACGCTTCTTAGCATACTGAGCAGAGATCAGTTGAGAGGCTGCAAAATCGACAAGAAAGAAAACCCACCACAATAACAAGCAGGAGGTGTTGGGTTTGATTAAGACCAATGAATGAGTCAGAACTATCAGAACTGCATTCATACCCTACCCACTAAGGTAATAAAATGTGTCTCAAGGATTCCTTGCAAGGTATCATCTGAAATCTCATAATTTGCTGATCATTATTGTCCTGGTCCAGTATTGAGACAGCATCCCATGTGAGGCAACAGGCTGTTCCTGTATGGTGTTGTTATCACATGTTCCAATCCCACAGCCCGGTCAAATAGACAGGTCTGCCTGAAATGTCTGCTCTGCCTAATTTGCATGTACACAGTACGTGGAGTCATCAAGCAGGCAGCAAAGACAAAGACGTTTAAACAGGTGAAGAAACTAGCCAGGAATATCCCCACACATATCCCCTTTGGCTCCTGATTCTGAGCTAGAAATGTCTTTCCTAGGGAGAATGGAAGTAGAAAAAGAGGGACAAACACTCTAAAGCTTCCCTGCCTCTCTCTTGCCAAGGAGTTCAGAGTGTGGGAGGGGCTCAGGGCTGGGGCATAGGGATTGGATGCCAGGCTCTAACTGGGGTGCAGGCTCGGGGGGGAGGAATGAGAGGTTTAGGGTGCAGTGGGGCTCAGGGCTAAGGCAGAGAATCAGGGTGTAGGAGGTTAAGTCCAGCTCATGGGGCTGAAGGCTCTGGAGTGGGGCCAGGGATAAGGGTTCGAGGTGCCGGCTGCCCTGGAGAGAGAGGACTCTCCCCTGCCTTCTCACTGCAGCAGCTCAGGTCCAGGCCAGGAAAGGGTCCCTCTCCCCGCCTGCGTGGCCCTTGATAGCCTGCAGTGCGAGGGTGCAGCCATACAGCTCACAGGGAACCCAGCTGAGCGGTAGAGGAAATGCATTTCAGGAGGGAAATCCAGAACCGGGCTGTGCTGTGGCCACCCTGCAGCACAACCCAGGCTGGAGAGAGCCAAGGTGTGGCTGGCTGGGATGGATGCTGGAGGCTGCTTGGGGCGGTCCTGGCTACAGAAGACCAGGCCCTTTGTGCAAAGGGCAGCCCATGGTAGAGGGCAGGGCCACACAGCTCCTCGCTAGGCCGGACATTGCCCTGTTGTGTCACACAGGGAATGCAAAGCACACGCCCAGGAGCCAGGCAAGATGACACTGGTCTGTCCCATGAACGGCGGGTGGAGCCAGCCGGGCCCCAAGTGCCAGTGAGCAGCCTGGGATTAGAAGTGGGAACGCCTTGCCAATTCCATCTCAGCGCTAGAACGCATGTTGGGGTCTCGTTTCATACATGCCCAGTGGCTCCCAGGAACTCGACTTGCTGCTACGGTGACTCTCCAGTGCTTTATGGAGAAGCCTCTTGTTTTCACTCTAACCCGGTCTACCTGCTGCCTGTTGAGAGGAGTGGGGCTCCAAGGGTTGGGGGTTCCTGTTTCTTTGGAGGCAGAGGGGCAGTGAATAGTTTAGGCCCAAATGTTAGACTCAGTGACCAGGTCTAGCAAGTGTCAGTCTGCCAGAGGAACGTCGGGTGCAGTCGGAAACAGGTGTGAGGCCACGCACACAGGGTGGCTGTCGCCGGCACTCGGGTGGTAATAAATGGTGGTTGTTTGACTTGTCCTAACACGGCAAGATTTAGTGTAGTAACATGGGACGGGGCTTGAATTCCCCTAGTTTATAACAAAGTTATTGTCTCTTCCTGCTAACACAGCAACATTATTACAGAACTTCCCCTGCAGCAAGATATGAATTAGAGCCAACCCTTGTGTGCACCAAATATCTACCCTGCCAAAGGAGGAAGATATTATTTCATAAATCAAAAATTGTTCCCTTGGCCCCTAAATGAAGTCTAACAGCCGTTTCAGTAATTACAAAGCTCGTTGTATAATACAGAACCAACTGAAGACTCTGATGGCCTGTCACCCCGGGAGTCCCTTTCCTAAAGTCAGGGCTCGTTTGCAGGGAAACAGCTGAGTCACGCAGCTGGTGTCAGCTGCGACATTTGTCTCCCATCACTCAGAGGTGGGTGCAGTGGCAGCGTGTGATTCCTGTGGGAAACCCATTCAGAAATGCAGAGAAGTCTTGAATTAGTGTTGCTGGTTTTTATCCTGCTATGATGATATTCTCCATGGCTGTTGTCTTCCCAGGGGTCCAGAACTCATCTGTCTGCCTAGGCCTCCATCTTCATACACACCCCTCTCCCTACCTATCCCCATATACACCTGTCTATCTACCTATCCATCCATCGTCATATCCCTTCCTCCCTCCGTCCCCATATCACAACAGGTCCGATCACCTTTGCATGCTGACCTGCTGACCCGCAAGCCAAGCGGCCACCATTGAATCATAGACTCAGAGACTCATAGACCTCAAGGTTAGAAGGGACCATTATGATCATCTAGTCTGACCCCCTGCTCAGTGCAGGCCACAGAATCTCACCCACCCCTCCTAGAATAATCCTCTCACCTATATCTCAGATATTGAAGCCTTCAAATACTTTGAAGGCCCCAAGATGCAGAGAGTCCTTCAGCTGTGATCTGTGCCCCATGCTACAGAGGAAGGTGAAAAACCTCCAGGGCCTCTGCCAATCTACCCTGGAGGAAAATTCCTTCCCGACCCCAAATATGGTGATCAGCTAAACCCTGAGCATGTGGGCAAGACTCACCAGCCATCCACCCAGAAAGTTCTCTATAGTAACTCCTATCTTCCCACCATTGACCTATTTACCACTGATAATGAATGGTCAATTAATTACCAAGACCATGTTATCTCATCAAACCATCCCCTTCATAAACCCATCTAGTTTAATCTTGAAACCAGATAGATCTTTTGCCCCCACTACTTCCTGCGGGTTGACCTACTGGCCCGCAAGCCAAGTAGCCACCAGATCGACCTCCCATTGAATCCTGCGGGTTGACCTGCTGGCCCGTGAGCCGAGGGGCCACGAGGTGAACCTACCATTTAATCCCCACAGATTGACCTGCTGGTCCACCAGCCAAGCAGCCACCAGGTCGACCTCCCGTTGAATCCCATGGTTTGACCTGCTGGCTCGCAAGCAGGCAGGATGCCGCCTCCACCTTGTGCTGTTTGGTCCAGTTTCAGTAATTCACGGATCCCATGACCAGATAGGACCAGGGCTCTAGTCTGTCACCACAGTCTACCAGGGATCATCATCTAGGCCGATCTGCACAGCACAGGCTCCAAAATGCCCCCCGAAGAATCCCTGGAGCAGATCTGTGTGGAAAGACGCCCAGTCGTGATTGGAAAATGGCCAGTCATGGGCGATACTCCAGCACACTGGGATTTAGCTGGTGTAAGGTGTCGATGGAGCCGTGCCCAGGTACCTCCCCGCCCCCCCCCCCCGAGGATCGGTCCATTCATTACAAGCAATATTGACTGTTGGTGATGTTCACCCCCCCCCCCCCCCCGCGCTCTGCCCGTCCCCACTCCGCAGACGAGAGCCCTGGTACTGGCTTGCTTCAGGAGGAGGAACGTGGCCCCTTGTCTCAGCTGGTCACTCGCTCACGGACACAGCCTGACCCCTACTGGGAGCCAGCTCTGCTTGGGCTCCCCCACTACCCTCCAAGAGAATTCTGCCCACGCTGCCTTGTCTCCTGCCACAAGCCCACCACGTAGGGGCCTCGGGGAGGAAGAGGCCGGATTCCCCCTCTCCTGGGATGACTTCGCTTTGCTCCCCGTACTCACTGCCAGACTGGCCACAGGGCCCTGCCACTCTCGGCTCCTCGCTGCCATTTCTGCCTGCTCCCCCCCCCCCCCCCCCCCGCCAGCTCCGGCAGAGCTCTGTACCCTGGAGACCTCCTCGGGGTGGAGGCTCCTGACCGTTTTGCAGCTGCCTTGCCTCCCCTGGGATGCAATCAAAAGCAGGAAGGCTCTGTCCTCGGCCCCCTAGAGTGGCGGTTCCTCTGGAATCCCAGCAAACAAACCCAGGGCCCAGATGAAACCTGCCTTGGGCCAAAACCCAATGTAACCAGAAGGTTTTCAAGGCCCCAAGGCCCCCGGGCTGGAATGTAGGGCTGGTGATGGGGGGGGGGGGGGGCTGGTGCTGTGGTGCCAGCAAAACTCAGCTGACTCTGACCAGTGCAGGATCTGGCCCTGGAGCAAAAAATTGCATTAGTGGAGCGCCGAGGCCGAGACATCCACCCTCAGCAGGCTGGGAATGGCTGGGCTGACTCACCCGCCCCTGTTCATGACTCAGGAGCCCCCGGACACTGCTAATGGGTGGCTTGGAGAGAGAGACGGAGTAACACACACACATGCGCACACATGCACACGTGCACACATACAAACTCACACACACATGCATGCGCACACACACACACACACGTGCGCGCGCACGCACATGCACACACTCCAAGGAAGCAATCCAACCCGCCCCACCAGCTCAGACCCCTGGCCCATTTGGCCCAGTTCTGGCTGCTCCAGAGGACGGTGTGAGCGCCTTTTGTCCTGGCCGGCCAGACGGCAGCATGGCCCCGGAGCGGGACCGCCCGGCTGCAAGCGGTACGTGCTCGGCGTGCCCCACGAGCCCCAGGTCGATAGCTCTTTCGCGTTTCCACGTTTCCCTCGGTTTCCGTGGCTGTTTACCACTCCTTTGCCGCCTTAGTATGGCTGGCACGACTAGATTCCACCCGCCTCCTCTGTGCCCCAGGCCTGCCAGGCACATGGCTCCGGGCGAACCCCTGCTTCCTTTCAGAAAATAGCGGCTTGTTTCTGCTCGTCTTTCTGGATCGGAAGCCACAGCGACAAGCCCTAGCGACTTGGCTGATGCCGTTGGCCTGCTCCCTGCAAACCAAAGAGCTTGCAGGAATTCGGAAAGAGCAGCCATTCTCTTAAATAAAAGCGGGCCCCGCCACCCCCCCCGCCAGGCCCGCTGTGTTAATCTATGGGACGCAGGAGGCCGTGCGCTCTGTGCTTGGGGGCTGGAGTTATATAAACTCCCATCCAGGATAATTGAGCAACACATTTTATTGGCCTCATCATTTTCCCAGCCCACAGCCTCCTCTGGGGGGGAGGGAGGTGTTCTGCAGAACGGAGCCCACCGGGAAATTACAGTGCTGCCTCCTGGCTGTATCTGCGCCAAGATAAAGTGCTGGGCCGGCGCTGCCACCTGCTTCCAGCAGGGAAATTTCAGCTCCTCCTGGCACATCCCAGCTCCCCCCTCCCCTCAAAGGCAGGAGCCAGCCTGGATTTTCCATGGCGGCGAGTGAAGGAGCCGATACCAGCGCCCCCGAGCCTGCCCAGCAGTGACAGGCAGCAGTGGCCAGCTGTGGCATGTCCCCACTGGCCAAAGCCACCGTGGCTCTTCTGGGACAGCTCAGGGCAGGGGCGCTGGACAGGGCTATGACACTGGTGCCCCTGTGCCCCATGGCAGCCGTGGGGGGGGGGGGGGTTAGAGCTGCGATGTGATCATCTTCAGCAGCACCCCAATGAAATATTGGGGCCTGCTGACTCACACGGCAATTCAGAGACTGACAGGGGTTGGCAGTGCCTGGAAATGGCTTCATTACCACTTGAATGGCTCTTTCCCAGCCTCCTGCTAATTGCTCTGGCAGCTTTGTCACTGTAAGTTAACTAGCTCCTCCCCAGAGGAAGCAGAGCCACAGACCAGCCATAGGAAGAGGCGGGTGGGTGGACAGTAAGACCCAGCGGTGCCCCAGATTTGGGGGGGCCCTACGCAGCTGTGTATTGTGCGTATGGGTACGGGAGGACTCTGCCCTTGTAGCAGGGCTCTTTTGTGGGGGAGGCACTGGGCCGGCCCGCAGGAGAGCTGAGCTCCAGTTTTGATTCTGCCACAGACTCACTGTGTGACCATGGGCAAGTCACTTCGACACTCTTTGCCTTGGTAGGAATCATAACTTCCTGTCTCAGAGCGGCCTGGGGAGTATCAGACATGGCAGCACGGGCGCTCTGCGGAGAGGCGGGATGCCCCTTTGTGCAGCCTTCAGGAGCAAATTTTGCTTTTAAGCCGAAAGCCTTTGACAGCCCCACAGGAGGGGCTGCATGTGGGCCCAAAGCCCTTGCAGGGCCGGAACGTTGCCCCCTTGCCCCTTCTGTGCTGCGGTGAATGGCTCTAGCCTGCGTGATGCACGAGGTCACAATCGGAACGGCCCCCTCACCTGGGCCCACCTTGGGTGTCACAGCCAGTTGTGGCGGCTTCACCAGCCCGACGTTCGGGCGTGCTGGGGGGCGAGCGGGCCCGTTACGAAGTCGTCTGTGGGCGGAGCTATGCCGATGTTGCCCTGTGTGACGTAGTGGGGGTACTTGCTAGGGCTGTGGCGACCTCTGCTGTCTGTAGCAAGACCCAGCAGGGAAGGGGGGAGTCATTATGCGAAGGTGGCTCCAAACCGGTCTGACCAGCCACCCCCCATGGAGAGGAACAAAGGAAGGTGGATGCTGCCCTGGCTGGGGGCAGGGCTGGAGGAGAGGTGGTTAGTTCCTGTATGGAAAGCAGGGGAGAAGGAGCTGGGAGGGGGCTGGGATTGTAGGGTTCAGCCACCCCCCATCTCAAGGGGACACTGAGGCCTCTTAGCCCCAGTTCCTGTAACCAGATGACATCTGTGCTGTGCTGTATCCTGGAGAAGCAATAAACCACCCTCAATTCCACTGGCTGGGTGAGTCTGTTCGTGCCATTTCGGGGGTGCAGGAGACGGGGGACCCCAACGTGCCATCACACCCTGGAGGCGGGCCATAGCGTGCGTCGGCTGGTGCCCTGCCAGACCCAGGACGCAGCGGCTCGGAGAGTGTAGTCGGGCTCTGGGGGGAGAGTAGAAGAGGGGATGAAACAAGCTCTAGGGTGAGGCTGGAGGCCTGGGTGGTAGGAGCCAAGACTGATAAGAAGCACAGTTGACCTGTGAGCAAGAGGCTGCCCTGGCCTGCTCACAGTCTGTCAGGAGCAAGGGCTGATGGGCCCAAACTCGCATACACACGAGGCATTCGGCTCATGTCACGTGCACACGTTCCAGAAGGGGGGACTGGGACACCCCGCTAGGAAACATCCTGGCACCAGCTCCCCCGGAGAGAACAGGAACAGGCTGCAGCCTCAGGACGACAGCGTGGGGGGAGGGACGATTGGTGGAACCCGCATGTGCAGGGCAAGGGGCTCGCAGGCACGTCAGAGTGAGGTGCCTGGTACGTCAGGAGCGTCCCGTAACGTGTCTGTAGCCGTGGATCCCGCTGGATCTCCGAGGGGCTGACTTCGCCCAGCCAGGGGCAGTGGAGGGCCCCAGTGACCGAGCCAGGCCCATGGTCGGGGCACGTTTGTGTCGTGGTCGGTAGCGTCTCGGACAGCGATGACTGTGCTTCGTTGGGCGCTGGGCCTGGCCTGGGGCAGTCGCACTTCTCCGAGCGTGGTCCCTGGGGTTCTCTCAGGGCCTGCTGGGCCGGCTCTTCGCACACGCCTGGGGCCGCACGCAGAGGGGGCACAGCGGTTTATCGGCCTTTCACAGGGCAAGGTGTCTGTCAGGGCACCACCTCAGTGACCCCTGAGGTCAGTGGGTGCGTTTCCATGGCAAACACTTACCCTGCTGGCAGCCGGTCTCGGAGTCTGGGGCATCCGACTCGGGCTCATGCTACGGGACACAAAGAGCGGTGTGCGGGGGAGCGTGGCCTCCGAGGCCCGGTGGAGGGAGTGGGCCAGCTGACACAGGCTCCGAGAGTCACCGCTGTGGTTCGGGGTTGGGTATTTTGCAATGCAGACTCTAAGGATGGGTGGCACATAGACAAGAAAACAGGCAGACCCCTCTGCCAGCTGCCCCTCTGCCAGCCGCCCCTCTGCCAGCCGCCCCTCTGCCAGCCGCCCATACTTGACTGGCAGAAAACATGCTGAGACGTCTCTCCCCAACCGCTCCCACCATCCCGTCCTCTCCACCCAGGCGGGGGCTCAGGCGCCCAGGGCTGACAAAGTTCTTTGCCAGGGACAAGGGCAGCCCTTGACAAGCAAAGAGAGATGAAGATGGAGCTGTGCTTGTGGGCTGGGACTGTACAAACTCCCCTACAGGGTCATGGGACGGCGTGTTTCATTGTCGTCACCATTGTCACAGCCTCGTACATCTTCTGGGCTTGTTCCTCAAGACCAACCCGACGGAAGCTACAATTCTGAGCTGCTCTAAAGGTAACCTTAACTCTGACCCCAGGGGCATGGGCCTGATTACATCAACCCTGTGGCAACAAGGTTATTTCTCTATCATTTTAGTGAGTCTCCTTGCCAGGTGTTGTCCCTGAGGTGCACAATGGGCTGCTGCGAAGGCTAGAACACTTGGAGGAAGTGGCTGGCTGGATCCATCGCCCCTTCTGCTGTGATGGTTAAGAACGGGGCTTGAGCGGGAATTTGCACATAGAGGCGAATATCATCACCAGCGACTCCCCCGCTTGGCTTGTCTCTGCCGAAACGTTGCTGGGAGATAAGGCACCAAGTGCTCCTTGTGTCTGTCTCGTCTGCCATCTGGCCCAGAGAGTTTCACCGAGAGGGTTACCCGCGCTGTGCGAGCCGTTGCTTGTGCTTTGGGCCCTACTGACTGCTTAGAAGTGTCCTGAGCTGCTCAGTGACCGGGCCAAGGGTACCAGCTGGGTCAGAGTTGCTTTGGCCACATCCCATGGCTCTTGCAGGTCTGGCCCCCTCGGTCTCGGCCCCGTGGGGTGCGCAGGGAGTAGGCTGCTGGCTGCATGACTCGAAACTGGTACATTTAGGGACAATTAGAGAATGGAAAACCCATCTTTTCCCTGGCTCTGGGCTTTTGTTTTGAAATCCTGGGGACAAACCCAGTCGCTGCTTCTGCGCCTTCCCCTCCCCTGCCCACTTGGGCTTCACTGCGATTTAAAGCCATGTCACATTTTCCAGTCAACAAACTTGGCTGTTTTTTCCCTTCGACCACCTTCGCCTGGAATGACAATTAGCTCAGAGAGCAGCTTGCAAAGAAGCCGTGTTAGACCGAACCTTCGTTAACTCCCAGGGCCGAGGCAGGCGCTGAGCTCTCGGAAAGCTTAATGCCGCCCACCCGGGCAAACACGGCGGATCAAGCAAGTGCTGCACTTTGTGTAATAAATATTCCACCTCTGGGGAAACTGCTCCATTACAAAACGTGTCTTTCTAGGTGTCCTGGAGCCACAAGGTGCAGCTCGAATTGAGATTGCTCTGAGAAATGCAGGGAAACGAGGACTTGTGCTCTTGGAAATCGACATGTTTTCTCCCCACATACGCGCCACTTTGCATTTACACTGGCCTGCCCATGAATCTCCCCAAGCTTCCTGGGCACTTGCAGGAGAGCCCCACGACCTCCACACGCGCTGATCTTTCCCCTGGCTCCCAGGAGAGGCCGGCCCCTGCCTGTGCAGACAGCCTGGGAGATGAATCAGGACCACACCGGAGTCTGCTTTCTGGAAATCAGCATTCAGGCTGCAGGGGAAGTCCCATAATGTTCCAGCTGACTGGTGAGGGTGTTGGGTTCACAGGAGACAGGAGTGGGAAGTTTCCACAAACTACAGCCTGTTTTCTGAGTTCATCATGGCCCCAAATGGAATCAATAATAGTAATCTGCAATGCAGTTAAGAACTGTCATTGTGTGTATACTGAATGTGCATTATCTATCCGTAACCATTCCCAGCCATATACCCCATCTATCTATCCCCACCCCCCTCCATCTATCTATCCCACACACCCCTCATCTATCTATCTATCTATCTATCTATCTATCTATCTATCTATCTATCTATCTATCTATCTATCTATCTATCTATCTATCTATCTATCTAGTTGCTGGTATGATTAAAAGGAAGCTAAAGGGCAGTTTTGCATTTATATGGAGGGCGGAGCTCGGTTTGCACTGGCAGTGAGTGGCATAGGCTTGGACTGGCAGCTCTAGGAGGGCAGTTTGCTGCACATACAAGTATTGCTCTTTCTATCAAGAGCCATGGGGTGAAGCGAGAATGGGGGTCGCTCTCCTATGACAGGAGATGGGCTCTCGGGTGACCTGCACCAACCCCAGGCCTCAGCTTTGTCATGCATGGTGATTACTCACAGGGGGGAGTTGGGAACACAGAAGCGCTGGTGCAGGGAGCTGGGACAGCTGAGATTCAGTGAGCAGAGGAGAATTTTTAAAGTGTGGTCTACCTCATAACCCCCCCCCCCCCCCCCCACACACACACACTGAGCAAACCCAGGGGCCTTTGACAGACTCTTGACCAGTAGGAGGCAGCTCGCCCCCTGTGACTCGTGGAAAGATTGGGTTGCGAGGGGCAACCTGTGTGATGAACCTGAGGGGCACTGTGCTGTCGCCACCCCTCAGAGGCAACCCCATGGCAGGGGGTGGAGAGGGCAGGCAACACGCGGTCCCCTCCTGATACAAGGGGATGTGTGAGGACTGGGTGCCTGGTGCCGCAGAGAGACAGAGCAGGGGGAGGCAGAAAGGTGGCCTGGCGAGGAGGATCCGGGGGGCTCAGTTCGCCGAGCAGCAGACGAGACTGTTCTGGCTGCTGCCAGGGTGGGCACCCAGACCCCGTGGGAGACCCGGGCCCCAGGGGTATGTCTACACTACTACCCTAGTTCGAACTAGGGTGGTTAATGTAGGCATTCGAAGTTGCAAATGAAGCCCGGGATTTAAATATCCCGGGCTTCATTTGCATCTTGCCGGGCGCCGCCATTTTTAAATCCCCGTTAGTGCGGACTCTGTTCCCGCGGCTACACACGGCACGAAGTAGGTAGTTCGAATTAGGCTTTCCACGAGGAGTAACGGTAGTTTGAATTAGAAAGCCTAATTCGAACTACCTACTCCGTGCCGCGTGTAGCCGCGGGCACGGAGTCCACACTAACGGGGATTTAAAAATGGCGGCGACCGGCAAGATGCAAATGAAGCCTGGGATATTTAAATCCCGGGCTTCATTTGCAACTTCGAATGACTACATTAACCACCCTAGTTCGAATTAGGGTGGTCGTGTAGACATACCCTAGGACAGGAGGACGGCACCAGGACCCAAGAATTGTTACACCTGTGGGTACAGGGCCACTTTAGAAGAGTAATAGAGAGGTAACCGTGTTAGTCTGATCTTGCTAAAACAAAAGGAAAAACTAAGCAGAACTTGAAAAACTAACAAGATGGTTTATTAGGTGATGAGCTTTTGTGGGCCAGACCCACTTCCTCAGATCATATTCTGGAAGAGAATTGGCATGATCATATGTATGGACCAGAGGCCCCACCCAGGCCAAGAGGGGGGTGGGAGACCCCCTGAGCTTGTGGGGCTGTGGGGAGCCTGGGGAGAGACAGCGTGCCCCAGTGGGACTCGCAAGGCCCAGGCTAGCCCTATGTCCCATTCCACGCAATGGCTCACAAGTCATGTGCCTGTTCCTGTATGAAACAAGCCTCTTGGTAAGGGCTGAGTGATACACTAGACCATTTGTTTGCGGCCTGCGGGCGGTTTGGGTTCACGTGGAGCTCAACACGCAGCCCGCAGGTGGGATCCTTTGAACGTGGCCATCACTGGGAACATGCTCCATGTCGGCAAGGCGGCTACCTTTCTCTTCAGGAAAGAGATCTTGGAGTTATTGTGGACAGTTCTCTGAAAACTTCCACACAATGTGCAGCGGCGGTCAAAAAGGCAAATAGGATGCTAGGAATTATTAAGAAAGGGATAGAAAATAAGACCCAGAATATCTTACTGCCCCTGTATAAAACTATGGTACGCCCACATCTTGAGTACTGTGTACAGATGTGGTCCCCTCACCTCAAAAAAGATATTTTGGCCTTGGAAAGGGTTCAGAAAAGGGCAACTAGAATGATTGGGGGTTTGGAACGGGTCCCATATGAGGAGAGGCTAAAGGGACTGGGACTTTTCAGTTTAGAAAAGAGAAGACTGAGGGGGGTGTGGAGAGTGCGGATAAAGAAAAGTTATTTATTAGTTCCCTAAATAGAAGAACTAGAGGACACCAAATGAAATTAATGGGTAGCAGGTTTAAAACTAATAAAAGAAAGTTCTTCTTCACACAGCGTGTAGTCAACCTGTGGAACTCCTTGCCAGAGGAGGCTGTGAAGGCTAGGACTATAATAGATTTTAAAGAGAAGCTAGATAATTTCATGGAGGTTAGGTCCATAAAAGGCTATTAGCCAGGGGATAGCAATGGTGTCCCTGGCCTCTGTTTGTCAGAGGCTGGAGAGGGCTGGCAGGAGACAAATCGCTTGATCATTGTCTTCGGTCCACCCTCTCTGGGGCACCTGGCGCTGGCCACTGTGGGCAGACAGGCTACTGGGCTAGATGGACCTTTGGTCTGACCCAGTACGGCCGTTCTTATGTTCTCCCAGGCGGGGTGAGCATTGATAGACGCAAGCGGACGAGCTGGAACAGATGCGTGTAGGGTGTCGGTGTTTATGGCCCCCAGGGAGGAGGTGCCAGGAACGCTGGGGCATTGTGTAAAAGAAACTAATTCCATATATTTACGCATATATTTGCATGCATATGCCACCACACCTAAGTTGTGGCCCTTGGCATGTGCTGTGGGTATTACCTTGGCCCCCGAGGCTTCCAAAGTTGAGTAGCTCTGCCCTAGACCCTGCCATGAGTGGCTCGCTGAACTCAGGAGAGCTAGCTCCAGGGGCACCCAGATTCTACCAGGTAGGAGTAAGCAGGAGGCTGACGATTCTGCCTGGGGATAAAAGCAGAAAGAACAACACATGCTCAAAGAATCACACCCTAAAGGACAGGAGTGGAAAGGTTGATGAGCTCAGGATTGGGAGAAAGCTGGCCCTATGAAATTTTAGGGGTTAGAAGTTTGGGAGCATGGGGGAGGGGGAAGGAGAAAAAGACAGAATGTATCTCTGTGTCCAAGTAATGCTCACTATTGTAATAATCTTTGTACCAATTATGCCTGGGAAGGTATCATTAGAAAACTCATAATTTGCTGATTATTAGTGTCCTGATAAAAAAGTGTGCGGCAACATTGTATGGGAAGTTATAAGAGTCCACTGTATGGTGCTGTATATGCATGTTCTAAACTGAGGTTGGAAAACAGGTCTGTCTCAAACACGGGAATGTTTAAGGTCTGCTGTTTTGGGGGGAGTGGGAGAGGCAAACATGCAGCCTTAAAACCCCAGTCAAAAGAGAGTGGGAGAGGTGTCCCTGCTCAGAGACAGGAGACGACTGGCGAGTGGCACTCCTGGAGAGGGTGGTGCAGGGGGAGATACATGCAGGTTCCAATAGAAAGAGTGACAATAAGGTGGATGAAGCAAAATGCAGGACAATGTAGCACTTTAAAGACTAACAAGATGGTTTATTAGGTGATGAGCTTTCGTGGGCCAGACCCACTTCCTCAGATCAAATAGTGGAAGAAAATAGTCACAACCATATATACCAAAGGATACAATTAAAAAAAATGAACAAATATGAAAAGGACAAATCACATTTCAGAACAGGAGGGGGATGCGGAGGGGGGGGAAAGGAAGGAAGGTAAGTGTCTGTGAATTGATGATATTAGAGGTGGGGAGAGTGGGATGTCTGTGAGCTAATGGTATTAGAGGTGATAATTGGGGAAGCTATCTTGGTAATGGGTGAGATAGTTTGAGTGTTAGTTCATTCCTTCCCGGAGAGTGTCGAATTTTAACATGAATGACAGTTCAGAGGATTCCCTTTCAAGTGCAGATGTAAAAGGTCTTTGTAGCAGAATGCAGGTGGTTAAGTCATTGAGAGAGTGTCCTTTCTGGTTAAAATGGCAAGAAACTGTTTTTTCTTTGTGATCCTGTCTAATGTCTGTTTTGTGGGCATTAATCCTTTGGCGAAGTGTCTGAGATGTTTGTCCAATGTACATAGCAGACGGACACTTTTGGCACATGATAGCATAAATTATATTTCTGGATGCGCAGGAATATGTGGTTTTGATCTTATAACTCACTTGGTTAGGTCCAATAATGGTATCAGCAGAATGAATATGTGGACAAAGCTGGCAACGGGGTTTGTTGCAAGGGAAGGTACCAGGGTTGGTATTAGTGTGGTATGTCCTGTGGTTGTTGGTAAGAATCATCTTGAGGTTAGGTGGTTGTCTGTAGGAGACTATGGGTCTGTCTCCCAGAGCCTCTTTGAGTATGGTGTCCTGTTCCAGTATAGGCTGTAGTTTATTGATAATATGTCGGACAGGTTTAAGTTGGGGGTTGTAGGTGATGACAAGTGGTGTTCTATTGTTGGTTTTCTTGGGTCTGTCTTGAAGTAGATGGTTTCTAGGTATTCGTCTGGCTCTTTCAATTTGCTTTTTTATTTCTCCGGGTGGGTAGTTGAGGTTTATAAATGCTTGGTAGAGATCCTGACGCTTCTGGTCTCTGTCAGTGGGATTAGAGCAGATGCGGTTGTATCGAAGGGCTTGGCTATAGACGATGGTCTCCTACAGACAACCACCTAACCTCAAGCAAAATGCAGGACAATGTAGCACTTTAAAGACTAACAAGATGGTTTATTAGATGATGAGCTTTCGTGGGCCAGACCCACTTCCTCAAATCAAATAGTGGAAGAAAGTAGTCACAACCATATATACCAAAGGATACAATTAAAAAAAATGAACAAATATGAAAAGGACAAATCACATTGCAGAACAGAAGGGGGATGCGGGGGGGTGGGAAGGGGGAGGAAGGAAGGTAAGTGTCTGTGAATTGCTGATATTAAAGGTAGGGAGAGTGGGATGTTTGTGAGTTAATGGTATTACAGGTGATAATTGGGGAAACTGTCTTGGTAATGGGTGAGAAAGTTCAAAGACTTGTTAAGTCCTTGTTGGTAAGTGTCGAATTTTAACATGAATGACAGTTCAGAGGATTCCCTTTCAAGTGCAGATGTAAAAGGTCTTTGTAGCAGAATGCAGGTGGCTAAGTCATTTAGAGAGTGTCCTTTCTGGTTAAAGTGGCAAGAAACTGTTTTCTCTTTGTGATCTTGTCTGATATCTGTTTTGTGGGCATTAATCCTTTGGCGAAGTGTCTGAGATGTTTGTCCAATGTACATAGCAGACGGACACTTTCGGCACATGATAGCATAGATTATATTTCTGGATGCGTAGGAATATGTATTCTTGATCTTATAACTCACTTGGTTAGGTCCAATAATGGTATCAGCAGAATGAATATGTGGACAAAGCTGGCAACGGGGTTTGTTGCAAGGGAAGGTACCAGGGTTGGTATTAGTGTGGTATGTCCTGTGGTGGTTGGTAAGAATCATCTTGAGGTTAGGTGGTTGTCTATAGGAGACTATGGGTCTGTCTCCCAGAGCCTCTTTGAGTATGGTATCCTGTTCCAATATAGGCTGTAGTTTATTGATGATGTGTTGGACAGGTTTAAGTTGGGGGTTGTAGGTGATGACAAGTGGTGTTCTATTGTTGGTTTTCTTGGGTCTGTCTTGAAGTAGATGGTTTCTAGGTATTCGTCTGGCTCTTTCAATTTGCTTTTTTGTTTCTCTGGGTGGGTAGTTGAGATTTATAAATGCTTGGTAGAGATCCTGAAGCTTCTGGTCTCTGTCAGTGGGGTTAGAGCAGATGCGGTTGTATCGAAGGGCTTGGCTATAGACGATGGATCGTGTGGTGTGTTCTGGATGGGAGCTGGATGCATGTAGGTAACTGTATGAGTCGGTGGGTTTTCTGTAGAGAGTGGTGTCTAATTTTCCATTGTTGATTTGTACGGTGGTGTCCAGGAAGTGGATCTCTCGTGTAGAATGGTCCAGGCTGAGGTTGATGGTGGGGTGTAGGTTGTTGAAATCTCTGTGGAATATCTCCAGTGTTTCTTGGCCATGTGTCCAGATCATAAAGATGTCATCGATGTACCGTAGGTAGAGGAGGGGTGAAAGGGGACGGGAGTTACCTACATGCATCCAGCTCCCATCCAGAACACACCACACGATCCATCGTCTATAGCCAAGCCCTTCGATACAACCGCATCTGCTCTAACCCCACTGACAGAGACCAGAAGCTTCAGGATCTCTACCAAGCATTTATAAATCTCAACTACCCACCCAGAGAAACAAAAAAGCAAATTGAAAGAGCCAGACGAATACCTAGAAACCATCTACTTCAAGACAGACCCAAGAAAACCAACAATAGAACACCACTTGTCATCACCTACAACCCCCAACTTAAACCTGTCCAACACATCATCAATAAACTACAGCCTATATTGGAACAGGATACCATACTCAAAGAGGCTCTGGGAGACAGACCCATAGTCTCCTATAGACAACCACCTAACCTCAAGATGATTCTTACCAACCACCACAGGACATACCACACTAATACCAACCCTGGTACCTTCCCTTGCAACAAACCCCGTTGCCAGCTTTGTCCACATATTCATTCTGCTGATACCATTATTGGACCTAACCAAGTGAGTTATAAGATCAAGAACACATATTCCTGCGCATCCAGAAATATAATCTACGCTATCATGTGCCGAAAGTGTCCGTCTGCTATGTACATTGGACAAACATCTCAGACACTTCGCCAAAGGATTAATGCCCACAAAACAGATATCAGACAAGATCACAAAGAGAAAACAGTTTCTTGCCACTTTAACCAGAAAGGACACTCTCTAAATGACTTAGCCACCTGCATTCTGCTACAAAGACCTTTTACATCTGCACTTGAAAGGGAATCCTCTGAACTGTCATTCATGTTAAAATTCGACACTTACCAACAAGGACTTAACAAGTCTTTGAACTTTCTCACCCATTACCAAGACAGTTTCCCCAATTATCACCTGTAATACCATTAACTCACAAACATCCCACTCTCCCTACCTTTAATATCAGCAATTCACAGACACTTACCTTCCTTCCTCCCCCTTCCCACCCCCCCGCATCCCCCTTCTGTTCTGCAATGTGATTTGTCCTTTTCATATTTGTTCATTTTTTTTAATTGTATCCTTTGGTATATATGGTTGTGACTACTTTCTTCCACTATTTGATCTGAGGAAGTGGGTCTGGCCCACGAAAGCTCATCATCTAATAAACCATCTTGTTAGTCTTTAAAGTGCTACATTGTCCTGCATTTTGCTTCAACTACCCCAGACTAACACGGCTACATTTCTATCACTAACCTCAAGATGATTCTTACCAACAACCACAGGACATACCACAAAAGGCTTGATCAAAAATGACATTTTTGTGAAATTTATTTCTGACAAAAGGCATCTTTGAATACTTGGGTTTTCTAAACAGTTTAGAAAAAAACGTTTTTCAAAGTTGCTAAAAGAAAGTTTTGAATGTTCAAACATTTCCATGTAGCGTTCTCTTCCTTGTTTTTTCTCCCCCCCCCCCATAGGAAAACATGAGAAAGTGTTAATGCTGCTTTCACAGCCAGTAACACTTTCCCCTTTAAAAGTGTTGAAAGTGTCATTGATAATGGTACTTTTAAAGGTAGAAAATGGCTCTTTGTTATGTTCCCAGACTATTCAGCTGTGCCTGAACTTTTTCCAGTAGGGAAAAAGAGGGGGTGGGGGACCTCAAAAATTAAACAAATTGTTTTAAAAAAACAAAGCAAAGCAGCATTTGACTTCAAAGGGAAATTGTTAATGTTGTTTCAAAATGTCATTTAGAAACCAAAATGAAAGTTTTGCTTTTAAACATTCCCACGGGGACAAAAAAGTTCATTTTTCAATTAGCTCGACTTTTTGAGCTGCTCCTGTAACCGCCTTGAATTTCTCTAGGTCTGGCTCAACTCCACTGATAATGTGTTTTACTGCAGAAACTGGGAGGAGAGTGACATGACGTTACGTCATGGAAATTGTCACTGCTGCAGCTCAGGTCCTTTATTCCTTGTTCTGCCTTCTGTGACTAAGGAGACTAATTGGTTCCTTTCCTCCTGTAACACCCTGCTACATGTCTGTTTCAAAGTCTCTATACCCTAGACCGAGTTTAATTAAATGGCCGACTTTGACCCATATGAAATATGACAAACTAAGTCTTTAAATGTGAAAAATCACTTGGCAAATGCAGCTAATCAAACCCACGAGAATGGAGACTAGGAAAAACAGCAAAAGACAATGAAACATTTCACCTCTTCTTGCTGATCCTGACAACTCGGCCCCTGTCCCTGAGCTCAGGCTTTGCTGGATTTGCATGCTATGCTAGCAGCGTGTCTTGTCTCAGGTTGCTTTAACAGTAGCCACTGGCGTGAGTGGCCACTGCGGTGCTGGTTGCAGACAAGGGGTGTCCGAGGCCCAACCCGGATGGAAACCCTTGTGTACTGTTACCCCGCTAAGCGGCCACGTCTGCGTTGGGGGTTGCGTCAAGTGTTGTGAAGCTCGTTTGCAAAAGAGATTCTGCTCCCGGAATACCGGCATTAGAAGGACATAACTAGAGCGGTTTCGTTACCATGGGACAGATCTGCCAGTAAACTCCAGTGCAGAGACCCTCTGGACCAGTGGTTCCCAAACTTTTCGGCATCACGCCCCCTTTTCAATTTTTGAGAAACCATCATGCCCCACCCCCAAACAGCAAAACTTAGGGGGGGAGGAGTGGACAAGGGGCTGCTGGGTCACCTCGCGCCCCCCCTGGAATTTCTTCACGCCCCCCATGGGGGCACGCCCCCCCCAGTTTGGGAACCCATGCTCTGGACGCTGATACAGGCAGTGTGGGGCACTCCCATTGGGAGGCAGTCGGTCACGCTGGGCAGCTGCTTTTTGGACTGTTGCAGTTGCTGTTACATTCTGATTCTTTTAAGACAAAACAAGACAGGTTCACCCACCAGTGTTCCCATAAGCTGGGCACTTGGGCCGCCCCCCAGGGGAGACTGAAATGCCACTCAGCTGATTAGCAGCATGCCCACAGATGCTCACACCCGGCAGCCTGTGTTTCTATTGGTGGTGCACATCTCTCGGTGCATATTACAAAATGTATTCTGCACATGGATGGAAAAAATTAGAGGGAGGGAGCGGAGGATGAGTGGCCCTGAACCTCCACACCCTCAAGCTCCTACCTTGACTCCTGCACCCCTCATCCCCACCCCTGCTGTGAGCCCACCTACACCTACCACACCCCCCTGCCCTGAGCCCCCCACACTCCACCCCATCAGTTAGTTTCTTGCAGGCATTGTTGTAGTGCACCCCCAGCCCTCTGCCCTGAGCCCCCCCTCTGATCCCCAGACTCCTGCCCGACCCCTCTCCCACCTGTGAGAAGTGTAAGTTACTTTCACCTCTGCCTGGAAGAAACCCAAATGTCCCCGGTGGGGTCTGCAGGCGACAGCCCGCGTGGCAGATTGGTCAGGAGTGAAGAGGACAAATCACGGCTCCAGGCCGCTTTGCATCGCCGGGGAGCCAGGCCAAGCCAGCACCAGGGGTCTGAATGCAGCTCACAGCAAAGCAGGCCGGCTGTGCTCGCAGGGCGGGCGGCTCCACCCGGGAAGCAGAGGGCTGTGGTGGACACCAGCTCGCAGGAGCTCCCAGGGCAAGGCTGCTGCAGCCCCTGGGCGCCCAGCCAAGGGAACGGTCAGAGGCGGAATTACCACCTGGAATTCTGCAGCTGGTGCCGATGCCCCGGCCGGGAAGGGGGCTGCTACGTTGGGGAGGCGTTGGAGAAGAGGCCTGAGACTGGATTGGAAAACCTGCCAGCCAGCGGTTCCACAACTCAATGTATTGAGCGGCACAAGGGCCGTGAAGGGGCGATTTGATCCCAATCTGTCAGTACCCGCCTGGGGAACAAATAGCTGGGATTGGCTCCTTGCTCTGGAAGCCGAGGAGGGCAGAACACAGGCCAAATGGCTGGACGTGAAGCTATACAAATCCAGACGGGAAATGAGGCAAGACTCTTTACCGGGGCGGGTAATTAATCACTGGAACGATTTACCCACATTGCGGTGGATTATCCATCACTGACACTTTGCGAATCAGGACTGGCTGCTTTTCTAAGAGCTGCGCCCGCTCACGCAGGAATCGTTTGGGGGAGGCTGCTGCGCCGTGCGGCGGCCACAATCAATGGGCACAATGTTCCCGACTGGCCTTCCAATCTATTCAGCTAATTACATCTTGTGATTTCATTTCAGAACAGCTCCTGGTAGCCCAGCAATCTGCTAATGCACCGCTAGCGGGTCTGTAGCCCCTCCAAGCGCCTTGGCAACCTCGAAACCCTTCGTTCAGCGTCAGTGTGTTTGAGTCTTGCCAGCCTGCCAGGTGTCAGCCTGAGTCACCGAGGCACTGACATCCTGTTTACAGAAAGCAGGTTAGCGACTTAGGAGCCCACATTTCATGCCTCTTACAAATGGGGCTTTAGCTCCTAAGTCCCCTAGGGTATGTAGTTCGAACCAGGGAGGCTAATGTAGTCATTTGAAGTTGCAAATCAAGCCCGGGATTTAAATATCCCCGTTTGATTTGCATCTTCCTGGCGTTCGCTGTGTCTACATGCGGCAGAGACCCGGTATTTCGAATTAAAGCCCCTAAATCGAACGACCTGTTATTCCTCCTGCAAGTAGGTTTAACAGGTAGTTCGAACTAGGGGCTTTAATTCGAAATACCGGGTCCCTGCTGCGTGTAGACGCGGGCAGTTAGTCTGGACTTGTAAAGTTCAAAAATGGCGACCGGCTGGGAAGATGCAAATCAAGTGCGGGATATTTAAATCCTGGGCTTTATTTGCAACTTTGAATGCCTCCATCAGCCTCCCTAGTTCGAACTGGGGGGCTAGTGTAGACAGACCCTTAGACATGACTGCCAATGGATCCCTTCCACAGTCAGGGATTTTATACTAGACGATTTCCCTGGTGTTTCTCAAGTCCTTAAGTCACATACATTTTGTTTTTCTTTATTCAATCATTGCTCTGGGGCGGGGCGGGGGGGGGGGGGGTGCAGGCTGCCCTAGGGACAGAGGACAACCCAGCCCTCTCTCACCGCAGCGGCTCAGGGCTAGGCGGGGAGCGGCTCTCCTCAGCCGCTGCAGCTCCAGCGGGCACCGCGGGGGGAGGGGTGCTGGAGGACAGACAGACACACAGACACACTCTCTGAAATACCTAGCAGATAAATGTCCCTTTCTCCACCCCTGTCCCCAGCTGACCCAATGGGGTTATAGCTGGGCCAATCCCCATCTCTGGCCCTTTGCTGCACCCCCCCCCCCCCCCCGCCATGGTCATTCTATACATGGGCATCTGGTACCTTTTCCTTCCAAACCACTAGGCAAGGCCCCGCCCACACTCCTCCCCCAGAACGTTTCTGGGAGCCCCAACTCCAGCCCACGCTCCACAGCAGACGTCAGCAGCCCTGGCCACTGAGGTCTCAGAGCTGGGCCTGTGGGGGTCGGCCTGGCTGGGCCATTTCCTTGATAGCGCACCCTGCAGACACTGCCCTTTGGGGCGTGCTGCACTTGTAGCTTGGATGTGCGGGGGCTGGATCACCTTTGCCCTACTTCAGAGGGGTTGGAGCAGCCTTGGGGCTGCCCCAAATTGCTCCCTCAATTGCCATAGGTTTAGCAGGAGGGGGAACTGCAAGGGCACAGGGTTGCGGGGGCCAGGCCTCCTCCTGCCCCTGCCCTTCCCTGCGGTCCTCTGATGGGCACCCTGAGATTCCCGGCAGGGCGTTTCACCGGTGTGCACCAGCCCAGCATCACACGGCCGGCCGCAGCGACGCACCGGGCCGCTGCCTGGAACGCCTGGGCCTACGAGCCACCGCGGCAGGCGGCCGCGCAAAGCTCCTAGCACAGCTGGAATCCCGCCGAGAAGGGCAGCTGGGTCCCCGGCATCGTCCCCAGAGCGTTTCATCCCGGACACACCAGCAGCACCCTGGGCCCATGTGTGACGAGCGCGGAGCTGGCAGGGGAGCCCCACGCTGCCCCTTTGGCGCGTTCTCACGGCCGCTCCCAGAGCCTGTTCTCCCTGGCTGCTCCGGTGGGGACTCCGTCACTCTCAAGGGCTTTCCACCACCCTCTGCGCTCAATGTGCTGAAGCCTCGCCTGCCAATTAGCGGTTGGAGCCGTTCCCGGCTCCCTGGGCTGCCCACCCCCGGCACACTCAGACTTCGGCTCCGCTGATTTATTCCCTCCCATTGGGGCGGGTTGTTGCAAACCGCTGAAGAGCCTCAACGGTTCATTGCAAGGGGCGTGGCAGTAACTGTGGGGCTGGGATCAGGTGTTACGGTTTGTTAGCGGCGCGGCGCCCTTGGCAGGGGGAGCGTCCCGGGGTATTTAGTAGCATTAATACGTCTGGGAGTCTCAGCGTGGCCCTGAGCACAGTGGCTGTTTCCAGCCGCTCTCTTGCCTCCTGCTTTTAAAGGGGGTTTCATTTCTACAGTCGCACAATCCAGGCACTGGCTGCTCGATCAATCGCCGGAGGAATTCCTAGAGGCTGGGGACAGAGACGTTGCTTGTCCGGGGCAGTGGGGCGAGATGAGACAGACCGAAGGGCCGTGTCTGAGGCTGCATCGCTGGGCTGAGTTTGGGCATTGCTGGACGATATCCGCACAAGCATTTGTAATATTTTACCTGCTCTGCCAGGCTGGTTTTCACGTGACCTGTGACTGTGCGGCCCCCAAGCCCACCCCGATTCCCACAGTCCATTTGAAAACCTCAACGCTCCCCCGATTCCCACTGTCCTTTTGAAAACCGCAACCCCAACCAGCCCCGGAAGGGAAATGGCTCTGAAGCCCTGGACTCTCCATGCTGCTGCTTGAGCTGCGGGTGCCCTTCATGCCCGGCTTGTACTCCGGGAGCTTTTCCAGTGCTGCAGGGCCAATGCCACTAGCTAACTGTGTCCCTGCGTGAACAAAGGCACAAACCTCAGCCCCCCGCCCCGCCAGACGCTGCCGTCACAGGGCTCTGCCTAAATACACAGCCAGGCCGCCCCGCCCCTCTTCTCTGGGACCCGTCGGTTCCTGTCGGGAGCTCTCCGAACTCCCGCCTCCGGGGGCTCACCTCCTTCCCCAGCTTGTCTCGGCTGCGCTCCATGTGGCCCGCGTGACTGGCCAGGCCGCCATTTCACCACCCCGCTTCCTTGCAGCTGGGGGGGAGCAAGATTCCTTCTGCTCCCCAGCCCCTCCGCTCCCCGAGGGTGGGATGCAAGAGGGGCTCATGCTTGTCATTTTCAGTTCATCCTGCGGGCGCATGGCCCCCCTCCGGAGAGGCCCCCCCGCCACACGCCCACCTCCGACATCCCTCCCATGCTAACTTGGCATTGGTGTGACTGAGGGCGGAGGGGGGATCGCCGGCTAGCTCCCCAGGCCTGCTCGAGCGCGTGAGAGAGTCTGTCAGCGTCACACACGCACACACCACCCCCGGGCAGCTTTTCCTATGTTCATTCCACCCCTTCGTGCGGGTCCCTTGCTCTAGGCTCCCGGATGGCCGGGGGAGGAGCTGCGGGTTGCTTTGGCTTAGGCAGATGTCGCTTTCCCCAGAGGTGATGGAGCTGTGCAGCAAAACGGCACTCTCGCCCCGTCGCAATGTACAAACGGGGGATGTTCTCCCGTCGCCCATTCCTAGGGGCCGGAGAGCCGCGCTGTCGGGTGTGTCCATGGACGTGCGCTGCCCAGCTCCAGCTCTGCCTGCAGGCTGTGCCCCAAAGCAGCGGCTTTCATGTCACAGTTTCTATGGCGTGTCACTGTAGAGCGGGTGGTGTACCTGCACGTGCTGCCCTGGCTGGGAGTTCGAACGTGGGGATATGCCCAGTCTTCTGCATTTGCGGTCTGGGACCATTTTCATCTGCTTACGCAGCTACGGCTTCTAAACGCCCGTGAAGAGCGAGGCTTGATGGGAGACTTCCCTCGACGTTCCATGCGCCATGCTTCATCCTTCTGCACTGCACGCAGCCCGACGACGCCAGGGCCACACCCAGCCACATTCCTGACGTGCTAAATCGCCACAAAGAACCTAGTGCCTTTGAATCGGGGAAATTGTCTGTCGCTCAGGCCCCTGGAGCTCTCAATGGACTTTGGAGTGACACGGGAACAGGGAAAACTGCCATCCGAGGCTCAGAGCCCAGAGTGGACTGTACGGCTGACGAGAAAGAAGCCAGCCTCTCTCGGGTGACTCTCACAGGACACGTCCTGAGGGAATGTGCTCAACTCTGAGAGAAAGGAAGTGGCCTAGAAAGAAGTGGAGAAGACAGAGTCCACAAGCGGGTCCCTGTCTCGGCCGATCACATGGCTGGCCAGAGTTCTAACACACTCCTTGTCCTCCTTCAGGGCAATCTGGCTAACCCCTGGGACCCTGGCTCGCGTCCAGGAGTGCCCGTACCGCGCTGTAACCGCTCTGGGCTCTCGGCAGGGCTTGTCAGAGCAGCCAGACTTGTGCAAGGGCACTTCAAACCAGACTGCAACTCACCTGCAAACGTATTGCAGTCAGTTAGGCCTGCAACGCGACTGAGAATGGTGAGCTCACTAAAAAGGAATTTTTCCTCTCTTGGCATTCCCACTTGGACATTCCCATCAGCTTCTAGGAATGAGCCTTATCCACCCTGACTGAACTGGCCTTGTGAACATTTGAGAAGTGACTCCCTTCTCTTGTTCCACGAGTACACATGCACACTCGCACACTCACCTCCCCAACTCTGTCACTGTCACTCCGATTCATCCAAGGAAGTGGGTTTTACTCATGAAAGTTGATACCCCAATAAATCTGTCAGTCCCTAAGGAGCCCCAGGCAGGACTCCTCGTTCTCCTGGATAACCGTACTCAGTGAGTAGTTATCAATGATTCACAATCCTGCTGGAAAGGTATAACAAGTGGGGTTCTGCAGGGGTCTGTTTTGGGACCGGCTCTCTTCAATATCTTCATCAATGATTTAGATATTGGCATAGAAAGGACGCTTATTAAGTTTGCAGATGATCCCAAGCTGGGAGGGGTTGCGACTGCTCTGGAGGACAGAGTCATAATTCAAAATGACCTGGACAAATTGGAGAAATGGTCAGAGGTAAACAGGATGAAATTTAATAAGGACAAATGCAAAGTGCTCCACTTAGGAAGGAACAATCAGTTTCACACACACAGAATGGGAAGTGACTGTCTAGGAAGGAGTACGGCAGAAAGGGATCTAGGGGTTATAGTGGACCACAAGCTGAATATGAGTCAGCAGTGTGATGCTGTGGCAAAGAAAGCAAACATGATTCTGGGATGCATTAACAGGTGTGTTGTGAGCAAGACACGAGAAGTCATTCTTCCACTCTACTCTGCTCTGGTTAGGCCTCAGTTGGAGTATTGTGTCCAGTTCTGGGCATTGCATTTCAAGAAATATGTGGAGAAATGGGAGAGGGTCCAGAGAAGAGCAACAAGAATGATGAAAGGTCTAGAGAACATGAGCTATGAAGGAAGGCTGAAAGAATTGGGTTTGTTTAGTTTGGAAAAGAGAAGACTGAGAGGGGACATGAGAGCCGTTTTCAGGTATCTAAAAGGGTGTCATAAGGAGGAAGGAGAAAATTTGTTCCTCTTGGCCTCTGAGGATAGAACAAGAAGCAATGGGCTTAAACTGCAGCAAGGGAGGTTTAGGTTGGACATTAGGAAAAAGTTCCTGCCTGTCCGGTTGGTCAAACACTGGAATAAATTGCCCAGGGAGGTTGTGGAATCTCCATCTCTGGAGATATTGAAGAGCAGGTTAGAGAAATGTCTCTCAGGGATGGTCTAGACAGTATCTGGTCCTGCCATGAGGGCAGGGGACTGGACTCGATGACTCTCGAGGTCCCTTCCAGTCCTAGTGTTCTAGGATTCTGTGATTCTCAGTGGACAGGTGGCTCTAGGAAGTAGAAGACAGGGGTGAAGAACAAGTGGAGAGATTTGTAAGGGGCATCGCGAGCCAGTGACGCTGTCCTGGAGCCGAGAACGTGCCGAGGGAGCCCACCTGGGGATGGAGCAGGACGGTGTGTGCATGGCGGGCACGCCAGACGCTCCGTCCAAGGCAGGGCTGCCAACTTTTCAGCCCTAAAAAATCGAACACTCCCTTGCTGCCCCCTTCCCTGAGGCTCCGCCCCTGTCCCTGGGGCCCCGCCCCGTCCCATCCCTGGGGTACGCCCCCTTCCTGCCCCTTCCCTGAGGTCCCACCCTCTTGCTGCCCCCTTCCCTGAGGCCCCATTCCTGTCCCTGGGGTACACCCCCTTGCTGCCCCCCTCCTGCCCCTTCCCCAAGACTCCGCCCCTGTTCCCGGGGTGAGGCCAGGGATTAGGGCTGCAGGAGGGGGTGCAGTGTGCAGAGGTCGGGGCAGGCGGGGTCTCTGGGCTGGGACGGGAGTTGAGGTGTGGGGAGGGGGTTTGAGTGCAGGGGGCCCAGCGACACCCCAGCCTGAAGCTCTGGAGAGCTGGCCAGCAGGCATAGGGAGGCTGGAGCCGCACTGCCCACTCCCCTGAACCGCCAGCCCCAGCCCCAGCCCCAGCCCCAGTGCTGGGCGGCCAGAGTGGTCCCGCGCCCGGAGCTCAGGGGCGTGGCACAGTCCCCAGCCTGTCTTTCCCAGCAAGCAGGGGGTGGAGATTCGGGGGGAGCCTGAGCAGGGCAGGGGGGCAGTTGGGCAACGCATTCCCCGGCCCGTGCACCCTGCCGCCCGTGGGCCCTCCAACCCCTGAGTGCCCCAGGCCCTCTCCTGACCGGCCGGGTGAGCGGGGACAGCCTGGGGCTGGGAGGTTTGACTTCTGGCATGGCAGCGGGAAGAAGCTCTTAGTCTCCTCCAGGCCTTTCCCAGGGCCAGAGCACGCACCGTCTGGCAGCGCCCGGCGGGGGGGGGGGTGAACGATTCCCCGCAGGGAGAGCCCAGCCCTAGGGGTGCATGTGACAGGCTCCCTCTTGGGCAGGCCCACTCCCAGGAGGCTCGTGCCATGCCCGCGAGGATGCCAGGCCAGCGGTGTCAGCCAGTGACCTGCCCTAAGAGTGCTGTGAACCTCTGGCTCTTCCCTTCTGAAATGTTGCCCTCGCTGAAGTTGCAAATCATCAGCTATTTATGGAGGGTGGGCGCCCCACAGCCCACGCCCCAGGGAGCAGCACTGTGACCCTGCTCCAGGGCAGGAGCCGAAGGAGAACATTGACCAGCAAAAACGGGCATTTGGCCAGGTTTCTAAACCGACCAAGGGCCAGCACGCTGCTGTTGTCACTGATGCGTGTTTCTGTGGGGAACCCTCATGGCTTGACAAGTTGCTGACCATACGTCTGGCGCAAATGCAGCAGCACAACAAGCAAACCTCTCCCGAATAATTCGGTAGCTACTTGGTGAGTTTCAAATGGTGGAAAGTGTTTCTGAGAATTTTCCTAAACCTCTTCCTGTGGCCATTTTACCTTCAGAAATACATGCACGCATACACGCATGCACACACACACATGTACACACAGATGCAGACACACACACACATGTACACACAGACACACAAACACACGCACACACAGACACACACATGCACACACACACACATGTACACACAGACACAAACACACGCACACACAGACACACGCACACAAAAGCTGGTTGAAGATTAAAAGGACTAATTCACAGATATTTTTGCAAGTAAAAGTGCTGCATTCAGTTGCCTGGTTTGTGAGGTCAGAGCAACACAGGAATTGCTAGGCTGACGCCGACCAGGTGCCTGGTCTCTGCCGTGCCCAGCACCGTCCGTTCAGAGCAGATGTACAAATACTACAGCAGGAAGAGGAAGGAAACTCTGGCCTGACTTTAGGTCTCATCCCAGTTTTTGACAGTCAGAGACCATCTGGAACCCAGAAACCAGCCTTTAACACCCCTGACAAAATGTTTGTTGTCATTAATTAAGAACCTGTGGGCGTTCCTGATATCTGTATAAATGTCCAATCCCTAACAGAATCGGGGCTTGCGTTCTTGGCCACAATGACTTCCAGTGGCACCGAGTGCCACAATCTAACCACACCTCGTTCTGCTCTAGCAACACACCATGGCACGGCGTGCCTGAAAACCCCACAGGTCCATGTACGGGTGTGTTACGAGTCTGGGGACTAAGCCCAAGCGAACACATGAACTGGGGAAGTTTGCTTGAGTTTCAGAGAAGGGGGCTCTGTTTGGAGTGGAGTCTGAAATTTAAACTAATAAACAGCTCCCTGAGCTCCAGCTCCTTCCTGTCACACCACAGTGCGTTCATTTTCTGTTGAATTGAAATTCATTCGCCTGTTTTGTGGATCATTATGCACCGGATCCTTCCACGTGGAAAACAATTTTCTGGAAAAATGACGAGAGAAAAGTTTAGAAACATCAGTTGGCAGAATCGGGAATCTGTTTTTCTAACCCAATTGTTGCTTTGAAGGTGTCCTGGAACAAAGACAAATTGAACAATTTGTGTCCGACCTATCCAGAAAATGGTCAAGAGTAACAAAGGCATTCAAAGGAAATTGCGTCTATGAATGATTAAGCCACAAAGGGACTAAATTCATAAATTCATAACGAGTGTGCATATCTCTATATCTCTATAACCCTTCTGCCAGGAGGAGTCCGCAGCAGCCTGGGCCGGGTTCAATATCTAGGGGTTCCTCTCCATCCACCTATCACAGAACTGGCTCCAGCCCCCACCCCGTAACCTGGGAAATTCACACCCCACTCACAAGCAGAGTCTGAGCAGGGAAAAGACACTTAATACAAAGGAAGAGAAGCAATGGGGCCATTATCTTGGGAGAACGCCTCAGACAGAGCTCATAGCCAAACCCAGGAGCGAACGTCCCAGCTCACGGAGGTTGGACCGTGGCCAGCTCTCAGGTCCAGCAATGGAATGTCCCTTTCCCACGCCCCGCCCCTCTGTGCACCCCGGCACCGTCGCTGCCCCCGCCCAGGGCAGACCAGAGCTCAGCGGTGATCCGCAGACCTCACCTCCCATCCTGCGGGGAGCGGTAAAGAGGCGTCTTCCTCACTCCGCTGGTCACTCGCCACCCGCCTGCTCGCCGGAGGGCTGCTCTGCTGGCTGCTCCTCGCCCTGCGCTGCCACCGCTCCGCTGGCTGCTCCACCGCTCATCCGCGGCTCCCCTGGCTTGCGTGGAGTTGGCTCTGGGCCAAACCTCGTGATTTCAGCTCTCAGTGATCTCAGCGCTTGGCCCAAAGACAGTCCAGCCGCCAGATTCCAGCAGCCACTGGAGTAAATTTCCACACAAAAGGGACTCCTCATGGAGCCTTCCTTTAGTCTCTCCTTGAACCAGGGGGGAGAAACAAGGTGAGCCAGTCTTCAGCTCACGCCTGGAGGGCATGTAGCTGCCGATGCACCGCCCTAGGCACCGCCCTGCCCAGCTTCATTTATAGGACTCTGAAGGACCAGCCTCTGTCCCTCCAAGTGTATTTACACCAACAGGGGCTCTTCTTTCAAATGAATGAAACTGACTTTTCTGCATTGTGCAGTCTCACAATAACAGAAGCATTGCTGGTCCTATCATACAATTCCTGCATTTGGTGTTAACACAGTTTGTGACCACCATCAGGGCACCCCTTATACCTCCTGCCCTGGGGCCGCCTGGCTTTTGGCCATTGCATCCCGTCCCGACCCGGGGGAGGCGGGACTTGAACCCATGACTCTGTCCTCCCCAGGCGAGCACCCAAATTGTAACAGACAAATTTGTTACAATGGGCAAAACAAAAAGGACAAGCGCAGAGTCCTGCCCTTCGAATATAAGAATCCCAAGCATTTTTACAGGCTGGGGACAGACTGGCTAAGTAGCAGTTGTGCAGAAAAGGACCTGGGGCTTACAGTGGATGAGAAGCTGGACATGAGTCACCAGGGTGCCCTTGTAGCCAAGAAGGCGAATGGCATATTAGGTTGCATTAGGAGGAGCGTTGCCAGCAAATCCAGAGAAGTGATTACAGCCGGTCCCTGACTTACGAACAAATTACATACCAAGCATTTGGTCATAACTTGATCTGTTCATAAATCAGACCCCACTGTTCATAAGCATGGATCGCATTCGTAACTCAGGGCCATGCTTAAAGGGAGGTTGGTCGTAAGGACGAATGGTCGTAAATCGATGCTTTCATACCTCGGGGACCGGCTGTATTCCCCTTTAGTTGGCTCTGATGAGGCCACATCTGGAGTATTGTGTCCAGTTCTGGGTCCCCCACTATAGAAAGGATGTGGACGCATTGGAGAGGGTCCAGTGGAGGGCAACCAAAATGATTAGAGGGCTGGAGCACATGACCTATGAGGAGAGGCTGAAGGATCTGGGCTTAATTAGTCTGCAGAAGAGAAGAGTGAGGGGGGATTTGAGAGCAGCCTTCAACTTCCTGAAGGGAGGTTCCAAAGAGGCTGGAGAGAGGCTGTTCTCAGTAGTGATGGATGGCAGAACAAGGAACAATGGGCTTGAGTTACAGTGGGGGAGGTCCAGGTTGGATATTAGGAAAAACTATTTCCCTAGGAGGGTAGGGAAGCTTTGGGATGGGTTCCCTAGGGAGCGGTGGAATCTCCATCCCTAGAGGTGTTTAAGTCTCGGCTTGACAAAGCCCTGGCAGGAGTGATTTAGTTGGCATTTGTTCTACTTTGGGCAGGGGGCTGGCTTTGATAACCTCCTGATGTCTCTTCCAGCCCTATGAGTCTATGAGCTTCTAACAGTTGAATATCTAGCAGGCCTAAGCAAGTTGAGTGAACTGTATTTACATAACCACACCCAAGTTTCCTTTCCCATTCCAGCTGGCTGCAATATATATGTACTATTTAGGAGGAGCTCTTGAACAAATGGACTCCCAGACAGACACACTCTGTCTTTGTGTCTGCTCCTAAACAGTAAAAAATAGGGCCACCAAATTTGGTAGGCAGCTTCCTCTTCTTCTAACTTAAAGCAACGTCAGAGTTTGGCTGTGGCAGGAAAATCAGAAGCTCCGGGAAAGGAACAGTTTTCCATAACATGCAAGGGGCAGGGCTGCCATTCCAAGGGACACGATATGAGAGTGGCCATGGGGAGCAACTGCACCACCATGGGAGTGTCCAGCGGGGCGGAGGCTCTGCCATCTTGCCTTCCAGCACATTGGTGAGTAGTCGCTCTGCCCCAAACCTTTTCCCCTCTGCCAGCCCTTGGCCACAGCACCTGGGGGAGAAAGAACAGGCCCTGGGTGGGCTTGGGAGATTGGCCTGGGGGTGGGGAGGAGAACAGGCTACTGGTGGGCAGGAGAGGGCTAGGGGGGGGAAAGAACCTCCACCCCCCGCAGCCTCCTGCACCCCCCCCCCCCCCCGCATATTCCCAAGGCCCTGCCCTAAAGGAGCTGGGCAACACCCAGTAAGTTTGCTAGTTATTCATAAGGGCCAGTCTGCCCGGCCTCGCTATTGCCCCCTGCTGGATGGACCCAGACACGCTCTCCTGTTTCTAGGCACTTTCTCTGGAAGTTCACTGAGTAGAGGACTGGTGGGCTGTGACTGTATCTGTTGACAGGGCAGGAGCGCAGCTCACAGGTGATGAAGGGGTAGGAAGTCATGGATGGCTACAAGTGCAAGAAATGGCACAGATCTCAGTAAGGCCTAGAAACAGGGGCCCTTATTAAATTGCAGTTGCCGTTTCCACTACACGGAGCTTAGCTCGGTGTTTATGATGCCACATTAGACTGTCTCTGGTGAGCTGTCAGGGTCAGGCTGCAGGGATATTACTTACTGAGCTAGGCCAAAGGCCTAAATATTTAAAGCCAGTAAACACAAAAAATGCGAAAGTCAGCTCCTGCTTCTCTGACACCATGTGCCCTGGGTGCCAAATGGGGGTCAGCAGCAGGCCGCTGACTGGCCAGTTCTCAGTCCAGTCCAGCCGTAGTGGAGCTGAGCGCTAGCTTTGTCTTGGGCTCCCGGCCCCTTCTCTTCTGCAGCAGCCGGGTGCCGCCTGGGGATGAGCCTTCAGAGAACGTCCATTCATGGGACCCTGCCCGAGAAAGTATTAGTCAGCGGGCAGCACCAGCTAGCAAAACTGCACCAGAGCACAGCTGAACTAGGCCAGGCACCGACCGCAGGCTCCGGGCTGGTCACATGATGGCCAGGAAACCTCTGCACTCTAACTCCTGCTTCCATCCCACGTGGTCTTGGAGCAACGCCCGAAAACTGGCCCCACGCATAACTAATTCCTGCCTGAGTCAGCAGGCAGCCTGGAATGCAGGACTGAGAGGTGGACTGGCCGCTGCTTCTTTATGGGCTGTTAGCTCTGAAACACGGAGGACAGGAGGGGCCACCTCAGCCGTGGGCCGCTTTGTGGTTACTGCTAGACTGGTGCCAAGAGCCTGGGTCCAGTAGCCTCTTCGCATGAGTGTGACTGGGAGCAGCATGGCTGGCTGCAGAACGAAGGCTACTGGAGTCTGCTGTGAGCGTGGGCTGGGGCGAGGGGTGTTATTGCACAGTCTTCTGTAAACAGGCAACCCTCTGACCGCGAGACCCAGGCCAGAGGAGAGTTTTATTTCCGAGCGGGAATCGCCGTGGTAACAGTTGCTGTAGTGCAGTGACACGCCAACATTGGCCTTGCTGAGGCTAACGCTGCACGTTCAACAGGCAGCCCTGGTCCTCGTGTGCCCCTCAAATCTGCCTCACGGCTCCTTCTCCCTCTGGGCCGTGGGAGAACCATTCCCTCCATTTGTCAAGTCTCCCCCCTCTCCTCGGTCATGTCCCCAAGCAGCCCCCGCCCCCTCGCGCCTCCACGCCCAGCTGGCTGCCAGGCCCTGTGTGAGAACGCGAGGCAACCCAGACACAGGCACGCGCTGTTCAGGTGGAAAGTGCTGTGCCTCTTAGAACCGGTGCACTTCGAGGGCCACTTTGTATCAGATTTATGCTCCTCGGGCAAGGGACGATCACTCACAACCTAACCAAAGGGAAACAGCGACTTCTGCCCGGGTGAGGTGGATTTTGGTGCAACATCAGCAGAAAGTAAATTAGCTCCCAAGTGCCAGCAGCTCCGAGAGGCTCTAGCTGGCATTTTTATTAAGGCTTGGCCTGCGCTTGCAGCTTTTCTCTTCGAGGCAGGGCTAGCTGCTCTCCCGTCGCTGGGCAGCACCAGGCCTGGCAGCCACTGGGGCAGGAAACAGACTGCACAGCAATTCTGATCAAGCACCTGCTCTCTTTCCCTCGCTCTCGTTAAGGGGAAAGAACCACCTGGGCCCAGTGCTGGGAATCTTGTGAGTCACTTCCGCTAAACAAAAGAAAACTTTCCATGGTGCAGAACAGACCCACGGGCCAGGTGCATTGCTCGTGGGGGGAAGCTTCTTGGGGTGCTCGGGGCTGTGCGGCACCTCGCTACCTAGCGGGAGGCCTAGTCTGGGCCTGCTAGGAGCCAGCTCCTCAAAGCTCACAGCCCCGAGCAACACAGGCATGGCCCCCCAGCCTCCACAGGCCCTGCAGTCTCTGCACGGACGCCCTCTGAGCGTCTCTCTGGAGTGCCCAGCCCCTGGGCCGTGGGATGCTTGCAGGATTCCCAGCTCCAGCACGCCAAAGAAAAGGACGCCCCCTCCGATCACCACGCTGCCCAACACACAGCCATGTGCCCAGGTCACAGTGACAGCAGGTTCGTGTTTATTTAACAAAGCCGGGGGGGCTGAAGTAGCCGAAATTTTGGAACAAATGGCGACAAAGAAAACAAAACCGTCAAGCACGTGCTAGAGCCGCGACTCGGCTGGCGAGACACCCCGTGGCTTGTAGAGCGTTGCTCCCCGCAATCTGGGCGCTGTTCCAAGGCTGCAGCGTGTGCCCTTGGGGCGGGAGGCAGTCACGCGGCGCCGGCAGGAAGCAGTTCCCAGGGTCACGCCAAGCACACAGCACATGCATCGGGCGGGGCCGCGTCTCGAGCCGTCTGCAGAGCCATCCAATGGGGATGTCTTTCACTTGCTGCCGGTGGGGTTGGATTCCCCCCAGGGCCAAGACTGAATATCCCCAGTTCTGATTGGCCGAGAGCCCCACCCCTCTGCTGTTTGTAGCCCAGTGGGCGTTACGATGCCCAGACAAAGCGGGAAGTTAGGTTCTGCCCCGACTGCGGAACGGCTGTGGGGTGGGGCTGGGCTGGCTGTCTCCCCTCTTCCTCTGGAAGTCATTGCTTCTCCAGATAGGCCTGATCCCGGCCAGTGATGGCTGATGAGCGAGGAAGTGGCTGTTTTTCTGTGTCGCCTGCCTGGGTGATGAAAAGAATAAATAATGCAAAACATCTCCCTGCCACACGATGGTTTCTTCACCCAGCACCACAGCCATCTAAGCCAGCAGCACCTCTCCTCCCAGATGGCACCACAACGCGGGGAGAAGTTGGCTTTTGGTCTTAAGATGGCACATGCTGCTTTGCTGGGATCTCTCAGCAAGGGTCAGGAAGCCAGCCGCTGGGGAGAGCTGGGTGTGACGACATTGTCCATGCCTCCTTTCTCCTGTCTCCAGTCCCACCCTCGGGGCTCAAAGGAATGGGCTTCCCCTTCTTTTTCCGCCAGAGTGTCCTCATCCTCCATCCAGCGGTGGCTCTGAGCTCTGAGCATCCTGCACTCCTGAGCAGCCAGGACTTCGGCGTCACTTCCTGCATCTCTCCAGGCTGACGTCTCTAGCGCGAGTGCTGTTTTAAAACAAGCAACAGATTAGGGTCTGTGCCAAAACTCCTGGGCATCCGGGGGTATAATTGCATTGACTTCTATGGGCTTAAACCAGGCCAGGAAAGGCATCTTTCAGTGTTTAATCAGGTCAATGTGCACCCGACCGAATGTTAGGAGCTATTAAGAAAGGGATCTATAATAAGATAGACCATGTCCTATCAATCCATGCTTCATCCACACTTTGACCACTGCAGGCAGCTCTGGTTGCTCCAGCTCAGAAAAGATAAATCAGACTTGTGAAAGGAACAGAGAAGGGTGACTAACGTGATTAGGAGCCTGGAACAAAGCTTCCTTCTGAGGCGAGACTGAAGAGTCTGTGGCTGTAGAGCTGAGGAAGGAGTCGGCAGAGGGGAGATGTAATAGATGGCTGTACCGTCCGGAGCGGTGTGGAGAGAGGGGAGAAGCAGGTGCTATTTTCCCCGTCAGGGCACACAAAAACTAGGGGTCACCTGACGAAATGGAGAGGTGAAAAAGAAAGGGAAGTGTTTCTTCCCTCGATGCACAATCAACCTGTGTTTTCAGTCGTTTATAGCGGTGCTAGACTTCAGTCATGTGGGGAGCCTGGCACTGGAGGGGCAAGGAGAGTGGTTGTCCATGTGAAAAGTAATCACAATGTTTATTTTACTCACCCCGACTATGCCAGCTGCCCTTACAAAGCCAGCACAGCAGGACCCTGTGTCGCTTTGGGCAGCCGCCTGGTGCAGCTGTCCTTTCCGGGGCACCACAAGTGCTGGGAGGGTGAAAAGAATGAAGTGGGGCGAACCAGTTTCTTGCCATTTCTTGGACCTTCTTTCAAAGCTGCTCCTAAACCAGGGCTTTGGAATGTGAACTCTTGCACCGAGCTGCTGCTGCTAAAGACTCAGTGGAAGAACAGACTCCGGCTCCTGCTGATGGACTGGATAATTCACATCCCAGGCCCAGAACCAGCAAGGGCAATGATAGCCGCAAATCAAAGGCGAAGATGCCACGCGTGAATTAATCTCTCGCAGTCCCTTGCCTAAGGCAGCTTTGCAATGCCTCCTCCCTTAGATGGCGATGACATCACGCGTAAATTAAGGGGGCTAATTAAACACTCATCAGCTAGTTTGCAAACTGCAGGCAATTAACTCCAAGTACACAAACATTGCTTGAGTTGGGTCTGGAGCAACAGCAGAGTGGTTTGGACAGTATGAGACGTCAGAGAATCTAAGGACTCCGCAGTCGCTTTCAAGCAGCTAGGGAGGGGAGGCAGGGCTCCTGGGAGCTCCTAGGGATGTGCTGCTCCTGACCCAAGGCCCTGCCTGCTACATGGGCGGGAGCAGACACCTTCCTGCCACCCCCACTCCCTGGGGTCCTTCCTGCCACCCCGCCCCTCCCTGGGGTCCTTCCTGCCACCCCTCCCCTCCCTGGGGTCCTTCCTGCCTCCCCCACTCCCTGGGGTCCTTCCTGCCACCCCTCCCCTCCCTGGGGTCCTTCCTGCCACCCCTCCCCTCCCTGGGGTCCTTCCTGCCTCCCCCACTCCCTGGGGTCCTTCCTGCCACCTCCACTCCCTGGGGTCCTTCCTGCCTCCCCCACTCCCTGGGGTCCTTCCTGCCACCCTGCCCCTCCCTGGGGTCCTTCCTGCCTCCCCCACTCCCTGGGGTCCTTCCTGCCACCCTGCCCCTCCCTGCCTCCCCCACTCCCTGGGGTCCTTCCTGCCACCCCCACTCCCTGGGGTCCTTCCTGCCTCCCCCACTCCCTGGGGTCCTTCCTGCCACCCTGCCCCGCCCTGGGGTCCTTCCTGCCTCCCCCACTCCCTGGGGTCCTTCCTGCCTCCCCCACTCCCTGGGGTCCTTCCTGCCTCCCCCACTCCCTGGGGTCCTTCCTGCCACCCCGCCCCTCCCTGGGGTCCTTCCTGCCACCCCCACTCCCTGGGGTCCTTCCTGCCACCCTGCCCCTCCCTGGGGTCCTTCCTGCCACCCCCACTCCCTGGGGTCCTTCCTGCCACCCTGCCCCTCCCTGGGGTCCTTCCTGCCACCCCCACTCCCTGGGGTCCTTCCTGCCACCCTGCCCCTCCCTGGGGTCCTTCCTGCCACTCCCACTCCCTGGGGTCCTTCCTGCCACCCCCACTCCCTGGGGTCCTTCCTGCCACCCTGCCCCTCCCTGGGGTCCTTCATGCCACCCCCACTCTTTGGGGTCCTTCCTGCCACCCTGCCCCTCCCTGGGGTCCTTCCTGCCACCCCCACTCCCTGGGGTCCTTCCTGCCACCCCGCCCCTCCCTGGGGTCCTTCCTGCCACCCCCACTCTCTGGGGTCCTTCCTGCCACCCTGCCCCGCCCTGGGGTCCTTCCTGCCACCCCCACTCCCTGGGGTCCTTCCTGCCACCCCTCCCCTCCTGGGGTCCTTCCTGCCTCCCCCACTCCCTGGGGTCCTTCCTGCACCCTGCCCCGCCCTGGGGATGAGCTTTGAGCGTTCCCCAGCTGAGGGGCAGAAATAACTAAAACAGGGGTAAGTGGGACAAAGAGCCCTCCCCCCTCCCCCTTTCCCCCCCAGCTCAAACTGAGCCCACCCCAAGTCCCAGTGTCATCCCGGAAGGCTCAGGCCCAGTCTGTCTGGTTGGCCGGGTCACCGTTGCCCCTTCCTGAGACCTTCCTGGCTGCAGGAGGACGAGGAAGAGCCCCGATGGCGTAAGAGAGGCTCTGCCCTCCCTCCGGCCAGGGAGCAGGGGAACCCGCGTCAGACTGGCCTGGATGTGAAAGCCCCCCCCCCCCCCCCCCGGAGCTGTCTGCACCGCGGGGGCCAGAGGGCACAGGCTGCTCTGCCCCGACTGAGACCCAGGCCTTGTGGTCAATGGTGCTGTGTCGCTGTGGAAGGAGATGTGGTGCAGTAAGCTCTGGGGGCCAAGACCAGCCCTCAACTCGGAAGCCACCGTGACATCAGCAGGATGGCTCCCCTGGGGCAGAGGGGCCGGTGGCTCGGGGGGACAGCACACGACAGACAGACGGACGGACGCGCCTCCGGGGAGCAGTTTGCAAACCACTGGTCCCGTCTCCGCTTGCCAACGAGCGAAACCCCAGCCAGTGACCCCCGGCAGCCGTCGGCGGGGGCCGGTTTCTGCTCCCCAGGGGATGTGGAGAGAGAGCGGGGCCCCTCGAATGGAGACTCACTACTCAAGACAGGCTATTGCACATCAAGGCCAGGCAGAGACGGGGGGAGCGGCGGGGGTAACCATTCTGAGGTCCACACCTGGGACCTGGGCCGGATCCACCTGTTGCTGGGCCGGGAGCCGGAGGTTTCTTTCCCTTCGCTAGCTGATAAATGCAGCACTTCCTCCGAATTCCCTTTAACAGAGAAAACGTCCAGACCGGCACGTTTCTCCGGGCACAGACTCACTCAGCTGCCCTCTGACGTTTTCGATCCTTTAACAGAGTTTGCCTCTGGCCGGGCAGGCAGCTGCAGAACGCACCCCTGACAACTTTCTTTGTCACCTCCTTGCCAGTGCTGCGCTCCTGTTTAACCGCCACGCGCACCCATCAGCTCCTGTTAGTCTGCACGTTACACCCTGGGATGCAACGCCGATTTATTCAATTTCACGCTGGAGCAAGCTGTTTATTCCCAACGCTATTTTCCTACAGGTATAAATCAAAGCTGAGCAAGGTTAAGCATCGCTTTAATTTAGACTAAACCACGGGGCGGGGGGAGGGGGGGGCAGTCTGGAAGATGCATGGTCTGGCTGCAGAGTTCGCCTCTGAGCTTGGACGCTAGGTCTTTGTGGCACTGGAGGTGCCACTGCTGTGGGACTGGCCGCAAGGGGGTGGCCACTGCAGCTCGGGCTGCCCTGGAGTAGTGACCTGAGGTGCCGGTGCAGGACCTGAGCCGAAGGGCTGCAGACGTTTGCTTTGCGGTGATGCCATGGGACGGGAGGGGAGCTGGGCATGAAAGGCTGAACCTGGCAGCCCGGGTACCAGTCACCGGGTGGAATGCAAGGCCAGGAAGCCATTGGGGCCCCGATCCCTTTGCCCTAGCATGGAGGTGGGGGGGGGGGGGGAGGCGGGGAAGCTGGGCTGTGGGGGTCCAGCCAACCCCACTCCAGCAACCAAGAACCCCTCCCAAGGGTTGATTTTCAAATCTCATCCCCTCTTGGCGACTGACTCAGGGTCCTTCCCCCCTGGGGCTGGCAGCGCTCACAGAGAGGGTGCTGGGAAAGGTGTAGGACAAGCATGGGGGTGGGGGCAGTTTAAGGTGAGCGCCTGGGAAGGGGAGGGGTTAGGGTGAGCGCTCAGGGCCGTGATTTCAGGGGAGCTCCTGGATGGGCCAAATGGGGCTACAAACCCGCACAGTGCACCAGCCCAGTGCAGCTGGCAGCGGGCAGAGGTGGAGGCACATCCATGGCTATCACTAAGGAAAACTCGGAGACCGAGTGCTTGGGGGCATTTTTTTTGGGGGGGGGGGGTCAGGGTGTACCTGGGGCTCAGCGGAGGGGTTTACTGACAGTTTTCTTTTTGCCTTTTCAAAACCCCTCCCCTCCCCCCCGCCCCGAAGCCTGTAATTCTGACACTTTTCCGAAGCTGGAGATGTTTTCAAAATCATAAAAAAGGAAACATTAAAAAGTGGGGAACCCCTCTCCACACCTCCTACAGCTGATGTTCTTAATTGTATAATTGTATTGTACCTGGGGGGACGAAAGGGGAAAACAAAACCATTACAACGGACTTTTGGAGGAGAAATTGAGAAAAATTTAGGAAAAAAGAGAATTTGTTTCATTCAGAGTCCTGCAAAAGGGACTCAAATTAAAAAGTTTCCTGCTCTTTTGAATATCTCTCTGTCATCTGCTGCAGCGCTTGCCATAGAGTCATAGAATCCTAGAGCTGGAACAGACCTCAGGAGTCATCAAGTCCAGCCCCCTGCCCTAGGCAGGACCAATCCCAACTAAATCGACCCAGCCAGGGCTTTGTCAAGCCAGAACTTAAACACCTCTAGGGATGGAGATTCCACCCCCTCCCTAGGGAACCCAGCCCAGTGCTTCCCCAGTCGCCTAGGGAAAGAGTTTTTCCTAATATCCAACCTGGACCTCCCCCACTGCAACTTGAGACCATTGCTCCTTGTTCTGCCACCTGCCATCCCTGAGAGCAGCCTCTCGCCAGCCTCTTTGGAACCTCCCTTCAGGAAGTTGCAGGCTGCTCTCAAATCCCCCCTCACTCTGCTCTTCTGCAGACTAAATAGACCCAAATCCCTCCGCCTTTCCTCATAGGTCATGTGCTCCAGCTCCCTCATCATTTTGGTTGCCCTCAGCTGGACCTTCTCCAATGCGTCCACATCCTTTCTATAGCGGGACACAACACTCCAGATGTGGCCTCACCAGAGCCAAATAAAGGGGAATAATCACTTCTCTGGATCTGCTGGCAATGCTCCTCCTAATGCACCCCAATATGCCATTAGCCTTCTTGACTACAAGGGCTCACTCTTGACTCATCTTCAGCTTCTCATCCACTGTGATCCCTGGGTCCTTTTTTGCAGAACTGCTACTTCACCAGTTGGTCCCCAGCCTGTACCAATGCTTGGGATTCTTCCGTCCCAAGTGCAGGACTCTGCACTTGTCCTTGTTGAACCTCATCAGATTTCTTTTGGCTCAATCCTCTAATCTGTCCAGGTCACACTGGACCCTTCTCTGCCCTCCAGCGTATCTACCTCTCCCCCCAGCTTAGTGTCTTCTGCAAACTTGCTGAGGGTGCAATCCATCCCCTCATCCAGGCCATTCATAAAGATGTTGTCTTCCTGCAGAATGTGAGAACTCCTGCTGGGTGTGTGTATTGCATCCTGGTGGCAGGACTGTCGGGCTGCAGAATGCCTGGAAGAATCAGATTTAAATATCCCGGGCTTTATTTGCATGTGCCTGGGCGTTGCCATTTTTAAATGCCCCGTAGTTCGAACTACCTGCCCACAGCTACACGCGGCACGGACTAGGTAGTTCAGATTAAAGCTCCTAATTCGAACTAGCGTTAAACCTCCTTGCAAGAGGAATAATGGTAGTTAGAATTAGGAGCTTTAATTCGAACTACCTAGTCCGTGCCGCGTGTAGATGCGGGCAGGTAGTTTGAACTACGGGGCATTTAAAAATGGCGGTGCCCGGGAACATGCAAATAAAGCCCGGGATATTTAAAACCTAAGCATCATTTGCAAGTTTGAATGCCTACATTAGCCACCCTAGTTCGAACTAGGGGGCTAGTGTAGACATACCCTGAGAAGGGACATGATAGTGGTTTTCAAGTACCTGAAAGGGTGTCACAAGGAGGAGGGAGAAAAAGTGTTCTACTTAGCACTCTGAGGATAGGACAAGAAGCAATGGGCTTAAACTGCAGCAAGGGAGGTTTAGGTTGGACATTAGGAAAAAGTTCCTAACTGTCAGGGTGGTCAAACACTGGAATAAGTTGCCGAGGGAGGTTGTGGAATCTCCATCCCTGGAGATATTTAAGAGCAGGTTGGACAGACACCTGTCAGCGATGGTCTAGGCCAGTGTTTCTCAGCCAGTGGTACGAGTACCCTTAGGGGTACCCGAGAGAAATCTGGGGAGTACGTCAACAACTGAAATTTGGAGAAAAAACTGATTTTTTGTTAAAATTTTACAGCGCTTTATTATTTTTGTACTTTTTACACCCAAAAATTTCATCGCCTGCCTGGCTACGATTAAGTTGTTTAAACAAATGTATTGCAATGGTAGAAAAAAAATGGTGTGTCTGAAAACTGTAGGTACTGGGAGTACTTATATAGATATATATTGGAAAAAGAGTACTTTGTAACAAAAGGTTGAGAAACACTGATCCAGATGGTGCTTGGTCCTGCTGTGAGGGCAGGGGACTGGACTCTCGCAGTTCCTGCCAGTTCTAGTGTTCTAGGATGATTCTCTGATGAAAAATGCTCCACATTTGGTGACAGGTCCACACGGGACAGAGGCCCAGCAGTGTGACACGCTGCACCAGAAAAGGGCAGGGGGGCTTGCCTTCCGACACCCGGATTCCTGCTCCCGACTTCAGTTTGATCATGAAGCCAACTCCCCTCCCCCAGCCAGACGAATGGAGTGAACCCACTGGGCAGAGATCAAAGAGCGCAGGAAGACGCAGGCATCGGAGTTATTTTAAGAGTTGAAAGGGATGTTTGCGGCTCCTGCAGCGAGGTTATGCCTGTGCTCCAGCCCCCTCCCGCCTTTCAGCATCATTACTCTCATCTCCTGCAATTAAACGTGTTCCTGTTTGATCCACTAGTTCAATGGGATCCAAACCAAAGCGGTGAGTGTCGGGGATCCCAAAAGACCATTGTCAGCTCTCTGTTCAGAGGATTTGCATCCCCGCGGAACCACTGCTAAGCGAGCCAATGAAACGGGCACAGCAATTCTTGAGATGATAAAAAAGTGCTTAAAACAGCAACCAAATCAGCAGGGCCGGCCTTACCATGAGGCGAACTGAAGCAGCCACCTCAGGTGCCAGACTGGGGCGGGGAAGGCGCCATTAGGACCCAGAGTGTCTGCTGCTGGTGCAGACGTATCCTCTCTGCAGAGCCATGAGAGGAGCAGAACAGGAAGGAGGCAGAATTGAGACCTTTCAAAGTTTTGGCCCAAGCAAGGGGCCCTGGGGGCGTCATTTGAGCTCCCCGCCTCAGGTGCCAAAATGTTGTGGGCCAGCCCTGCAAATCAGGGCCGCAGCTCTCGTGCTGAGGGTCTGGCCCGACGCCAGTGAGCGCGGAAACGCAAAGAGGATTTAAGCCCAGGAGTGGCAGAGCCGGGAATGTCAAACAAGGGCGGACAAGGAGCAGGCTTTTTGGGGCCAGAAGGAACGCTCGGCCCCATCAGCTGTCTGTGTGTGGCCAGAGGAGACTCCCGGGCCCTGGGGATGGTGAGATTTTAGCCCAAACTTACATGCAGTGGCCTCACACCCAGTCAGGTCTCAGTCTCAGTTACAGGCCACGAAGCCTGGTCTGCCACAGCCACCGGAGTTGTGCCTTTGCAGGCTTGCCATGAGAGGGATGCCCAGCATCCAGGCCCTGCTCCTTCCCGAGTGAGAAGCTCCACATGCCGAGATTCCCAGGAACGGGACTTCACTAGCCGAGAACTTTTCTGTCCTTTTCTTTTCCCCAAGGGGTTTGTGGCACCAGCCTCGCTCTCCCCCTCCAGACGAGCCGGAGTGTTCCAGAAAGGGAGCCAGCCGGGGCCGGAGAGCCGCCACGGCACGCTGTGACCTGGGGGCAAGGCAAGGTGCAGGATGTGTCCCCCTCAGACAGCTGCCTGCAGCTGTGGTGTTTGCCCCCCTCTGGCACAGCTCTGAGCCGCGGCAGCTCGGGCGGGACACACACAGCGCACAAAATAACAGGGCTGCCAACCAGGGCTTGGGCGGGAACAGCCTGACAAGTGGATTGAGAACACACGAGGAGAGCAGGCAGCTGGAGTCCGGGATAATTGTTCCGGCAGCATCTGCAAGGCGGGCCAGAGCCAGCCCTGGCACTTGTTGAATGACGGCTTCCCGTGAGCTCTGCAGCCCCGCCCTCGTGAGAGCAGGGCTCAACTGGCTTGCTGGGGGGCAGGGCTGGCATATGCCCCCCTCGGCTAGGCCATGGCCCGGCTGCAGAACACAGCGGTTAGTGGGAAGTCCCAGGCATGCAGCGTACAAGCCCCAGCCCACAATCTGCTGCTTCTCACAAGCCCACGTGTGGTCGAGGAGCTGCCCCGGGGCAAAGGAGCTCTGCTGAGACCTGGCCTGTCTCGTTAGCACCTGTCCACACCCTGGGGCTCCTGAGGCCTGCTCTACACAGGGAGCGTAGGTTGAATTTAGGGGCATTAGGTCAAATTTCTAAAGAATGAGTCAGCACTGCCACAGAGCCACGCATGCCCCTGGCTCCACTAGCCATCCGGCTGGCCCAGCTCCTCGGTGAAAGCCGACCCGGGACGGCATGTGCAAGGAGGAAAAGCAACCGGCTCACTTGGACAGGGAGCACATGAGCCGGTGGAGGAACATGCTGCTGCTGGAGATTGGAGCGGAGCCTGGAGACGGGCAGCTCGCAGGGAGCTGGAAGTGAGGAACCAGGAGAGAGTCTTGTAGATCATGGCAGATGTGATGAACTGCAAGGCGGCCTCTCCAGACAGCGCCATGCACAGGCACCCCCTCCAGCCCTCGCAGAACCACATTCCCTCCATCACCTCCTCTCCCAGGGGCCTCGGATACCGGGCAGGGCAACCTCACACTCACCCCCCTGGGATGCATCCTGGAGCCAAAGGCTCTCCTTCCCCTCCCCCAAGGTCCCAGGATGGCTCCTTTTCTGTCCCTGCTGTGTTCCCTAAATACAGATGCATGGTTTCTGAACAGCTGTCTCTGTTGCTTGTGTTGAAGTGGGTGTGTGGTGTGTGGCCGGGGGGAGGGGTTGCTTTTTGAGAGCAACGTGCAACAGGCTGAAATCTGGCCTTTCACACAACTGTCCTTACAAGCCTCTTTCATTTGCTGTGCCCCTTGCTGTGTTCTCCTTATTGCCGGGTGTCTGGCTGTTCCTTGGCTCCCACCCTGCCATGCAGCTTCCCCCTTCACTCTCGCAAATGTTATGGAGCACACAGCAGGACACAACAGGAATGTCGTGTTTGCCGAGGTCTAAACTAGTCTGTTGACTGTAGAACCTTCCCTTTAAATGCCCCAAAGCACCTTCTGCCGCCCCCCTGCACTTGCTCAGCCTGTAGTTGAACTGCTCCTGACTGCAGTGCAGGGTGACCGCGTATGGCTTCATGAGCCACAGACCAAGGGGTAATAGGTTGGGTCTCCAAGAATCACTATGGACATTTCAATAACATCAATGGTAATTTTCTGGTCTGGGGGAAAAAGTTCCAGCTTGCATCTTTGGAAGAGGCAGGAGTTCCTAAAGACGTGTGCATCGTGCCTCTTTCCCAATCGTCCCACGATGCAGTCGGTGAAATGGCCCTTTTGATCCACCCGCACCTGCAGCACCATTGAGAAATACCCTTTGTGGCTCATGCACTCTTAGCAAGGAGGTCGGGTGCCAAGACTGAGATGTGCATTCCAGCCATCGCCCTAGCGCAGTTAGGGAACCCCATCATGGCTGTGTCCCACATGTTTGCCAGAGTCGCAGCGCTCCATAGCACAAGGGCAAAGCAACAGGGAGACAGACTGTTTGCACCTGGCGCTGGCATTCAGGGAGCTTTATTATGGCTAGAAGAACAATCAAAAAGTTTTGGTCTAAAAGGAAAATCAATCTACTCCATCCGTCCAGCGCCAAGCCCAGCCCTCAGTCTGCCAGGGCTCTGCGGTATCTCAGAGCCAAAGTGTTCAGAGCTCTGAAAAGAGGGACCTAGAATGGAAACATGTACCTGACCCACGGCAGTCTGCAAAACCAGCAGTTCTGCTTTCCACTCCCTGGGATCCGGCAACGCGCATTCTCTGCAGGTTTAAACAGGGCTGCCTCCCACACATAGCACAGTGGAAACAATTCATTAGAGAGTGCTCAGCACAGCCCCCACTAATGAGTCATTTAAAAACATGTATTCAGAGTTCTCCCCTGATAAGGTGGCGTTGGTAGTAAACGGTGACACTCGTGTAATTAACATACCATTAGTGCAACTAATGGTTCATTTTGTCTGCTGGATTCTGACACATCTCAGGATAAACTATGCCCTGTGGTTCAGGAATAACACACACCCAGTGCCTGAGCCTCTCCCCGTGTACAGTGCGAGGGCACGGCTGAAACCATCCGTGACCCCAAGGGAAATGCGGGTCTGACACTGACAGACCCGGTGCCAGATAATGTCAAAGCCCCAGGCCTCACTGAGCACTGACAAATGCCCGGCTGGAAAGCAGCCTAGCTTAGTATAGTTAAACCAGATCTGAGTGTGGTTAGTGGTTAGACTTGATGGAATGCTTGTAGGATGCGGCAGGTTTTAATCTCTCTCGCTCTCTCTTTATATATATCTAATTAGAGAGTTGTGTGTCTGTGTGTGAGTCCATTTGTTCAAGAACTACTAAATGGTAAGAGTTAGGACCACCAAATTTGGTAGGCAGCTCCCTCTTATCCTAACTTAAAGCAAGGTTGGGGTTTGGTTGTGCCAGGAAAATGGGAAGTGCCAGGAATGGAACTGTTTTCCAGAATATGGAGAAGGAGGGGCTGGAGAGAGGAGAGTCACAATACTCACAGTCACCAGTGGGGGTACTGAGTGTAGAGGACAACTATACTACAGAGTGACCACTTGGAGCAGTCGCACCAATAAGAGACAGGCCAGGTGGGGACAGGCCACTGTAATGGAGCAGGTAAGTGGCTGCCCTGTCTCAAAACAGTGCCTGAGAGGGGGAGCGGGCAGGGGAGGGTAAAGAGCTAAGCGGTGCCTTGAACTGGGCACAAATCAATGAATCAAGAATGGCCCTTGCATACAATCACAGAATCCTAGAGCTGGCAGAGACCTCAGAAGTCATCAAGTCCACCCCCTGCCCAAGGCAGGACCAACCCAACTCCATCATCCCAGCCAGGGCTTTGTCAAGCCTGGACTTAAATACCTCTAGGGATGGAGATTCCACCCGCTCCCTAGGGAACCTGTCCCAGCGCTTCCCACCCTCCTAGGGAAATCGTTTTTCCTAATATCCAACCTAGACCTCCCCCACTGTAACTTGAGCCCATTGCTCCTTGTTCTGCCACCCGCCCCATTGAGAACAGCCACTCTCCAGCCTCTTTGGAACCCCCTTCAGGAAATTGAAGGCTGCTATCAAATCCCCCCTCACTCTTCTCTTTTGCAGACTAAACAAACCCAAATCCCTCGGCCTCTCCTCGTAGGTCATGTGCTCCAGCCCCCGAATCATTTTCTTCAGGTAGATAAATACCAACTGTACACGAGGCAATGTTGCTAAGTGGGAAGGGCTAGTTCCAGCTCTGCCACTGGCCAGCTGCATGGCTTTGGACAAGTCAGTTTAACCGAGCCATGCTTCAGGTTTCCCCTCTATAAAATGGTGATACGGAGCTCCCTTGTGAAGAGCCTGGGGGTTTGTGTGTGAACTGAGTTATGTCAGAGCTTGGTATGATTAAGAAGCAAAGTCCAGCTCCGTAGTTCTAGGCTCCTATCCCCAGTTCCTTTAAATTGCTGCTAGCAGGCCATGCTGCACGCTCCGTGTGGCTCTGGGTGTGGAGGTGGTGTTCCATGGTCTGGGTGGTACTGGGGACTGGCTGTCTCTGGTCCTTCCCCCTTCCAGGGGCCTGTGAAGGCTGGCAGCTCCCGTGAATATTTCTGAGCGGTCACAGATCGTGCATGAAGCAAACCATGAATTCTCCTCAGGGGATTGTTCCTCTTGGCTGGGCAGCGGTAGAATTCAGGGCCATACAGCTCAGCTTCCCGCGTGGAGCAGAAACCAGGGCCCCAAAGCCAGGCATTTCCTTAGTGCTGCTCCTTTATTACACAATGTGCACATGCCTGCTCCTTGGAGCGCCCTGGCAATACGCGGCAGACAGGCCTCAACCTCACACAGGCACCTCAGGTCAGGCATCACTGCCCCGGAGCCAGAAACAGCTGCCCTCGGCCTCTGCCTCTCTCCATGGTCATACCCGTTACTCACACAAATGATACATCCAACGGCTTGTCGACTCTGCCCTCAGTTCCGCCTGTGCGGACGGCGGCAGAGTCTGAGCCCAGCGACCCCGCGGAGTCTGAAGGACGGGCACAGCTGTACAGTTCTGTAGGGCGGAGTGGGGGCCGGAGTCGTCCCAGCATTGTACAGATGCCAGAGACTCTCCTGCAGGCAGAAATTCTGTTTGGATCCTGAGCTGGGAAAGGATTCGTGTCAGCAGAGAAACAACAGGCCAGACACCAGAGAATATAATCAACATCAACAGGTGGTTAAATATTCAGAAAGTTATCTTCCTTTCTTAGGCAATCTGTACAGCACTAGACAGAAAATGGAGTTAAAAAATGAACTAAAGATTGGCTGACATTGTGAGCAGAAAACAAGGTTTGTTTTTGTTGGCACCGTGAGCAGAAAATTCTGATTTTTCTTTAAAAAGATCATGAACCTCCCACACACACACCTTGAAAAATGTTCAGTTTTCAGAAAGCTGAATTTGTCATCCAAAAAACTGCCCTACCCCAAAATCAGATTTTGGCCAAATATGTTTAGTTCTTTGGTTTTCAGATGAAAAGTTTAAAAGTTCAGAGGAAAAATTCTGTCTGTGAAAATGTTCATTTTGTCAGAATCCCAATATTCAGCAGAAAACACTGGAGCAGCCCCGGAGCAGGGCTTGGATTTCCCTGACCGAGGAGAGACTGGCAGAATACACCTAGGCTGCAAAACAACACTTGGGGAGCCGCAGGGTCTAGGTCTTCAATGAATTAGCTGCTGCCCCATGGAAGCTTTTGCTCCTGCGCACAGGATTGTATCGATCCCTCTCTCTGGAGTCACAAAGGGATTCTTTCTTTCCAACAAGCATTGGACCATGGGGGAGGGGGCGGGGAGGGTGGTGTAGCCTTTCTAATCAGTTTCCTTCCAGCGACAGGAGGCTGGCTCACCGGTGGAATCCGGCCCCTGCTTTCTAATTCTCTGTGCAGTCCATTGAGCTGTTAAACCCGACTCGTGAATGCTTAATGACTGACTCGGTAATGCTGATGTGGAAGAGAATTTGCAGGATAAAGGGAGATTCATGGCAGGCTGAAGAATCCCTCCGATGTCTTTGAAACGCCGCCCGTGCAGGCCCTGAAACCGGAATCAGCGTCCCAGTGTGACGTAAAGAGCTGGAGAAGATCCCTCAGCTGCAGCCCAGCTCTGGTGTCCTTTGTCCTCCTCTGTTAGCTTTGGCTTCAAGGGAAACACGTCGCTTGCACCAGCCCCGTGCGGAATCTTAGCCGCACCATCGTTCTCAGTTGACTCACGGTCAACACTTTGATTGATGCCACAACCCGGCTCCATTCGGTGCACAGGCTTGTCGGGGGCTTGCAGTTGGATTGACATCCACATTGGCTGGGCGGCTTTGGCACTCTCAAGCCGGCAGCTGATCTTCACGCTAATTTTCATTTTAATAAGGAACCCAGGTGCGAGACAAGCGCCCGGCAGTGAGCTGTCACTCTGCACTGAGCGGGGACGGGGCTGCGAGCGGCACGGCCCCGCTGGGGGTTCTGGTGCCGGGGTGCATAACTCCCAGCAGTCAGGTGTGTGCGTTGCTCCAGAGGATGCTCCGAGGAGGGCAGGAGAGCCGTAGGGCAGTGAGGGTGCAGGGAAAGCCCCTTCAGCACAGTTTAGGCTCCTCACCTTTGTTTGCTGCCTCTGTTCCAGAAAATTTCCTTTGTTGCATTTAAAATCTGGGAGTGATTATAACCCTGAATGATAAACCAGCACGGAGCCGCCCCGCTGTGCAGAGCTGCCCAGAGCAGCAGTGCCCATCCCTTCTGCAGCTGGCCGTGCAGCTCCAGGCACGAGCACAGGCTCCTAAGGAACCAGCTGGCCGGGAAATCATTCCACTCTGCACAAGGTGGCTCTTCCATGGGGCTGGAGAATATGAGCCGCGAGGGCAGATTGCCCTGATATTTGGGCACCTTCCAATGTAGAGCGGCACCATCGGCGGTGGGGAGGGGAGAGTTTCACAAAAGTGTTGATGTTTTCACAGGAGTGAAATTCAAAAAGTTTGGTGATTATAAAAAACAAGTGTCAGGCCAGATAGTGCTATAACAGACCAGCTTCAGCCAATTGCTCTACCCCATCCCCAGGGCCCGATGGTGTTATCCCAAACCCTGTTCTGGGGGGCACTGTGCTCTACCCCATGCCCCGGACCTGATGGTGTTATCTCAGACACCTCTAGGAGCCATTGTGCTCTACCCCGTCCCCAGGGCCCGATGGTGTTATCGCAGACCGGCTCTAGGGGGCGCTGTGCTCTACCCCGTCCCCATGGCCCGATGGTGTTATCGCAGACCGGCTCTAGGGGGCGCTGTGCTCTACCCCATCCCCATGGCCCGATGGTGTTATCGCAGACCGGCTCTAGGGGGCGCTGTGCTCTACCCCGTCCCCAGGGCCCGATGGTGTTATCGCAGACCGGCACTAGGGGGCGCTGTGCTCTACCCCGTCCCCAGGGCCCGATGGTGTTATCGCAGACCGGCTCTAGGGGGCGCTGTGCTCTACCCCATCCCCATGGCCCAATGGTGTTATCGCAGACCGGCTCTAGGGGGCGCTGTGCTCTACCCCGTCCCCATGGCCCGATGGTGTTATCGCAGACCGGCTCTAGGGGGCGCTGTGCTCTACCCCATCCCCAGGGCCCGATGGTGTTATCGCAGACCGGCTCTAGGGGGCGCTGTGCTCTACCCCATCCCCAGGGCCCGATGGTGTTATTGCAGACCGGCTCTGGGGGCGCTATGCTCTAGCCAATCCCCCAGCTCGGAGGGTATAATGGACCCAGCAGCAGGAGGCCGTTTATCGGTGCACCGCAGGGCTGGTGAAGTGGGTGTAAGAAACTATCCCGGTGCTGAGCTGGCTGACGTGTTGAACTTATAGGGGCTGCACTAGCTGAGAGCTGCATAGCAGCCAACTTTGAGATGTGTGTTCAAAACACGGAGTGGTGCTGGGGCAACTTATCGACCCCTCCTAGGGACTGGGACATGTTCATGGCTTATGAATAATTCAAGGGGACTCGGGGAGGGGCGGGGGAGGGTCTGGGTTTCCCCCTGCAGTTTTGGAAATTCAGACAAAACTTCATCCTGGGAAGCAGCCAATGAAACTTCTCAGCCTGCCCCTGGAGCTCCATGCAGGTCCCAGATCCGTGGGTTGTGTGGCCAGTGTGATGGCGCGTTGGGGTTTTCCCATCTCCTGCACCCCCGTAATGGCACGGACAAACTCCACCAGCCAGTAGAATAGAGGGTGTTTATTGCTTCTCCAGGATACAGCACAGCACAGATGTCATCTGGTTCCAGGGCCGGCCTAGGATGCCTCAGCCCCCCTTGAGATGGGGGAGCCTGGGCCCCTAAATCCCAGCCCGTTGCCTAGGCTGCTTCCTCCATGATACCAGCCAGAAACTAACTCACTCACTTCCAGCCCTGCCCCCAGCCAGGGCTCCACTCCCCTTCTTCCCATTGTTCCGCTCCCTGGGAGATAACTGGTCAGACAGGTTCTTAGTCCTCTTTGCATAATGACTCATCCCCTGCCCTGCTGGGCCGTGCTGCAGCCAGCAGCCAGTGGAGGTCACTCACAACCCACTGCCCAGCCTAGCAACCAGCAAGGTGCCCCCACTAAGTCACAGCCAAAAAGGGCCGTTCTGCTCACATCGCCTGGCCTCCTGTCGCGCCAGGGGAGAGAACCTCTCCAGGGATCCCGGGGCGTGGCGAGCGCGCAGCTCGAATGACCACAGCTGTGCCTGTATCGCTCGCTGCCCAAGAGCTGAATGAGGCGTGGGAGTTGGATGGGCTGCAGTTTTTACACGGTTGCTCTTGGTCCATACTGTCCCTTTAAGCCCTTCCAAGGCTGGCGTCAATTCCTCCAGCTTTCATTAATTAGTTAAGGGATGCTCCAACTCTTCCCCAGAAGCTGGGCACTATATTGCACTGAGCTCCAGAGTAAGCTCCGGGCTTCGTTTTGCTTTCTCCCCTGGGAAATGTTCTTTTGCTTTTCTCAGGGGTTTGCATGGAGCTGAACTCAGTGCAGCGGCTTGTGCTTAAGAGCCTCATAAAGCAAAGGGACATTTTCCCTGCTGGAGCCCTGCTGTTCTGTCCCTGCACTGCTGATGCTGCCTGCACACGGCTGGGGAGGGGCTTGTCAGACAGCCGCAGAGCCCGGGGCAGTAAAGCTGGCCCAGGCCTGGCAAACACACACGCATGGCTTCCATGGGGAGTCGGGAATAAGGTTGGCAGGTCCTGGACGCCATAACTCAGACAACTCTGAGGCCTCCCGGCAGAGCTAACGGCCCCCGCTCCCACTGAGGGAAGGTGGCACGTGTCCTGCAGCACTTCCCTTGCACTGACTCCGCCAATCCTGACGCACAGCAACAATTCCTCCCCCTTGCCAAGGACAGACGCCAACTGCAGGCACGCTCTGGCGCCAGCATCCCCCGGGGCTCAGCCTGGCCTGGGGAGCTCCTCACAACCAATGTTCCCTCATTTTTTCCATCCATGTGCAGAATAAATGTTGTTGTGCATGGAGGCATGTGCAGATGTGCACCACCCGGAGAAATACCTGGGATCAGCTGTAGGGGACGCTGCCAGTCTGCCAGCTGGTTCCTGAATCTCTCCTGGGAGTCTGCCCAAGTGCTCGGCTTGCAGGGAACCTGCTCCCAGCCTCCGTGACACAGACACTGCTGCTCTCCCCAGTGGGCAGGCAGGGACCTGACGCACAGCCTGTCGGTGGCGGGGGTGGGGGGGTATGCTCCAGGGGAGGTTCAGAGCCGGATCTATGAAGGTTGGTACAGAGAATGGGGAATCAAACCCAAGTCTCCTGGCTCATTCTGTACCCATGGGACGGTCCTTCCTCTCTCCCTGCCTTCCTCTGGCTCAGCTGCATATGCAACACGCGGGGCACACAGAGAGCTGCCCCCTTTGCCAGGCCGGGTCGGGACGTGGGCCCAGCGCACTTGGGGCTGAGAAAGAGACGCTCCCTCCCCAGAGCGGAGGCACTTCGGACCCACAGGGGACCTGTGTGGGGCCCACTCCGGCCACGGTCTCCTTCCACAGCCAACCCAAATCCCAGAATCCTTTGGGGTTGGGTGTGGGCCAGATGCCTGAGCTGGGGCTGGGTGCTGACAGGGAGCTCCAGGTCATCTCCTCACGCCGACAGACAGAGGAGCCGTGGTCCTAGAGCCTGTGGGACCCTTCCTGACCCACACGTAGGCCTTGCCCTGTGGGACCAGCTGGGGGTCCAGTTGCTCCTGCAGGGCTGGCGCCTGGCCCCACTGACTCTGCAAACACAGTCTGCCTGAGCCCCTGGCCCTGCCTCCACCAGACAAGCCCACAGGAGCCTGTCAACCACTGTGCGCCCCGGGCACCAGCCCAGGGAGAGAGCCCCTGGCACAGCCAGCGGTGAGCCCCCAGTGTCAGGGATCATAAAGCACCCACGGGTGCATCCCAGGCACCACCCTGCCCGAGGCAGCCAGTGCAGAGCCCTGCAGTACAGCACATCCCCCCACCGGCATGTGCCCAGAGCACGGGAGGAGGAGGCAGAGGGGGGCCAGGCTGCGGAGGCAGCCAGAGGCAGCAAGTGAGCAGCAGGGCAGGGCAGGAGCTGGGGCTGGAATCTGGGAGAGCTGGCTAGACACACCCTGCTGCTGGCAGGGCTGGGGTGGCTACAAGGGGGGGGCAGGCCTGGGGGCCACAGCAGCACCCGTCTCTGGGCTTGTGGCTAAAACCCCGGGTGTGATTTGGCCCCCTCTGAGTCCCACGACAACGGATGCTCCTGGATCTCCTGGACTGTGCACATTCATTTCCAGCAGAGCCTTCTGTGGCGGCGCGTCGGGGTCCCCCGCCTCCTGCACCCCCATAGTGGCATGAACAGGCTCCACCAGACTCCCTAGAATAGAGGGAGTTTACTGCTTCTCCAGGATACAGCCAGCACAGATGTCATCTGGTTCCAGGGCAGGCCTAGGATGCCTCAGCCCCCCTTGAGATGGGGGAGCCTGGGCCCCTAAATTCCAGCCCCTTCCCTAGGCTGCTTCCTCCATGATCCCAGACAGACACTAACTAACCCTCCTCCAGCCCTGCCCCCAGCCAGGGGCCGCATCCACCTTCCTTGTTCCTCTCCCTGGGAGGTAACCGGTCGAACAGGTTCCCTCCCTGTCCCATCAGCTACTCGGCTGGGCCGTGGTGCAGGCAGCAGCCAGTGGGGGTCACCCACAGCCCCAGCCCAGCAACCAGCAAGGTACCCGCACTGCGTCACATCTTCCCAGCCAGCCCTGCTACCCCGGGGGGCAATCGCTGGTCCCGCCAAATCATCATTCTTGCCACCACAGTGAACTGAATTTGCAACTTAAGCCACGTGCACAGGTGTCTTGGTTCAAAGCCAGCACCCTCCGGCCCCGGGCGGGGGCACATTTCCCTCAGGGTCCAGCTAGATTTCATGCCAGGTCAACAACTTCTGTAGAGAGCAACATGAAGTAGCGTCTGGGCTGGGCTGGGCTCTGGGCGACAGGTGAGGGAGGGGCCGGGCGCTGGCTCAGCGTAGTAGCGCAGAGAGCAGGGCCGAGGCAGGAAATGCCCCTAATGATTTGCTACATTTTTAGCATCTAGTTAAAAAAAAGCAGCCGAAGGCCTCTTGCTCCCAGCTGTACACTTGAGATCGTCAGATGAAAGGCACATGAAATGCAAAGTATCATTAATTTTTAAGTCCGCTTCGGAGACAGATGAAGTCAAGCCCTGTAGAAGTTAATTGGATAAAGATTCCATTTATCCTGATACAATAAAGGGCTTAACTCATGCAAACACTTTATCACCAAACGCACACCCGCGTCCCCATGTCCTCGCGCGGGAATCCTGCGCAGCTGCGCTGAACTCACTGCTGGCGAGCCGGAGAGAGGCCTGCGGGCTCAGGCTGTGATCCGAGTTACAAGAGCGCAGGCCTGGAGGAGAGGCAGGATTGGCACAGCCGTCCCAGAGAGCAGGGGCCAGCCCGGGACAGACGCTGGTAGCCAGGCCTCTCTCAGAAAGGGACCCCTGAACCCCCAGACAGGCTGCTGAGCTAAGAGGCATCCGCCACCCGCTCTGCAGGTGTGGATGGTTCGGCAGCTACCTGCGGCTGCCCTGAAGTCCTCAAGGGGCCGATGGAGGGAGAGAAGCCGCTCTCTTGCTCTGTCCTATTGGATGGGCCCAAATCCACCCAAGGAATGCAAATAAATCCCTTCCTTTCTTCTTGGCAATTTGTTTCTGCGCAGAATAAATTGAATATGTAATTTCATTTTCTCTCTCGGAGCAGTAACAACCTTGGCATTGTTTGGCTCCACAATGAAGACAACAAACAAGTAATTACTGACAAACTGATATTGCCATTGAGAGGAGAATGCGATTGATTTTAATTTCTCGTCAGCCCTGTTTACACTTCGGTGGCATTAGACATAATAAGGCATTACAGGAGATTATCTGTGGTTGAAAAATAGTTCTTATCCGACACCACCCACCACTTCCCACGGTAGGGAACGTGGCTGCCCTGTTGTACTCCCCTCGCTAGCCACCCGGGGAGCCCACGCTGCTTCAGAGTCCGTGTTCCGATGGGCCGGGCAGCTCAGCTGGGCTGGGTCCCTCTCCCCTCAGGGCGAGCTGTTACATCTTGAATTATGGCTGGCCAATGAGGAGCGTTCTCCAGCAGACTGCATGGGAGCACGAACGACGGTCCTGGCCAGGCACGTTGCCTTCACCACACGGGAACTGTCTAGCGTGCACCTAGATAGGAGCGAAGCCAAACTGGGGCATTTCAATCTAGCCGGCTTGCTGCGCACGCACTGTCGTCCTGGAGCCAGGTACCGGAGAGAGAGATGAGGCCAACGGCGCCCTCATCTAGACAGGAACACACTTGGCCCTCATTGCAAAGTGCATGATGCTTGTCTTCACCTGTCACCGGTCTGTGAACAGGCCTTGCATGTGGCGGCACATCCTGCGTGCCCAGTGACCCAGCAACCCCTTGGTGCCAATTGCCAGAGGGCGCGGGGTGCACAAAGGTTGCAGGGAACCCCAGGCAAGGGTCACAGACTAGTTTGCCAAAAGGTGTCATGTAAGGTGTCTACTGAAGGCCCGTGTGCTACTGCCCCTCCTTGTCATTGTGAGATGCACCACGGTGTGGAAGGCACGAGGGACAAATACTGAACGTTTACGATCTCAAGGCCTGGGAGCTGGGCTTGGTCACCAGAAAGTAAAAAATGAGTTTCTTTCAGGCAGGAGAGCCCAAGGGGCCTGCAGAGACCTGCCTGCTGGCTGCATCCGGCTGCCCCACTTCTGGGAGCGGTGCAGTGGGGGCCACGGCAGGCAGACAGCCCGTCTGAGTGCTGCTGGCCGGTGGGACATGTTGCAGCCCCAGCCCGGAGCATCATGGCGGGCCAGAAAAATATATTCGGCAGGCCTGTGAGACATATGGTGCCCACCCTGCTCTATTTGACAGTTGTCAGCCTACCGGTGTCCCCCGGAGGTGGGGGGATACGCTCTTAGACTGAAACACAACATTGCTGTTAGGGACAGGCCACTTTGCTCACATGTCACTTCCTTGGGCCGCTGTTTCATAGACACTGCACCCCAAACTCCTGCCACGGAGCGTACCTCAGGCTAGGAAATGCCAGAACTGAAGGTGCCTGAGCAACCTTCAGTCACCCCCTTAGGGCCACAGGATCACAGAGCTGCCAGCCTGGAAGGGACCTTGCTGGGTCAGTGAGTCCTGTCCCCTGCACTCAGCTAGCACGCGATATCGTTTAGACCATGCCTGACGGGTGCCTGTCTAACCTGTCCTTAAAACCTCCAGCGCTGGAGATTCCCCAACTTCCCTTCCCCACCAGTAATTTGTCCCAGGGCTTAACCACCCTGACAACTAGGAAGATGTTTCCTGATGTGCAACCTTAATCTCCCTTGCTGCAAATTAAGCCCATTGCGTCTTGTCCTGTCCTCAGTGGTTAAGGAGAACAATTTATCACCTTCCGCTTTACAGCAACCACTTATGCACGCAGAGACGCAGAGACTGCTAGAGTGCCCCCATCCTCTCCCTCCGCTTCTCTTCTACAGACAAAACACAACCCAGGGTTTTCCAAATCTGACCGGATAGGTCGTGTTTAATCATCATTGTTGCTCCTCCCTGGACTGTCTCCACATCCTCCCACAGCGAGGCGACCTGAACTGGCCACCAGGCTCCAGCGAAGGCCTTAGCCATGCTGAGTGGCGTGGAAGAGCCATTTCTCCTCCCTCATTCACAACACTGCCATTCATACACCTGGCGTGAGTCGCGTTTCTGGCAACAGTATTACATTGTCCACTCACACTTAGTTTGATCCCCCTGCAGTACTCCTTCCTAGGCAGTCTCTGCCCGTTCGAAATTGTGCCGTTGATTATTCCTTCCTAAGAGCAATACTTTGCATTTGTCCTCACTGAATTTCATCCTATTTATTTCAGATCACTGTCATTTGTCAAGATCATTTTGAATCCTAGTACTGTTCTCCAAAGCACTTGCAACCTCTCCCAGGTTGGTATTGTCCATAAACTTTGTAAGGCTGGTATCCAAATAATTGATGAAGATATTAAATAGAACTGGACCAAGGCCAGATCCCTGCGGCATCCCACTCAATATGCCCTTCCAGTGTGGCTGTGAGTCAGCAAAAACTACTCTCTGCTACGTCTCAGAGGGGTAGTCATGTTAGTTTGTAACTTTAAAAACAATGAGCAGCCACATGGCACATTAGCCCTGGTCTACACTAGGGGGTTATTTTGAAATAGCTCCCCTTATTTCAGAATAACAAGCAGCACATCCACACTACTAAGCTGTTTAGGATAGTCAAGACAGAAGCAGACTGTGAGGGACTCCAAGAAGATCTCACCAAACTGAGTGATTGGGCAACAAAATGGCAAATGAAATGTAATGTGGATAAGTGTAAAGTAATGTACATCGGGAAAAATAACCCCAACTATACGTACAGTATGATGGGGGCTAATTTGGCTACAACTAATCAGGAAAGAGATCTTGGAGTTATTGTGGACAGTTCTCTGAAAACTTCCACACAGTGTGCAGCGGTGGTCAAAAAGGCAAATAGGATGCTAGGAATTATTAAGAAAGGGATAGAAAATAAGACCCAGAATATCTTACTGCCCCTGTATAAAACTATGGTACGCCCACATCTTGAATACTGTGTACAGATGTGGTCTCCTCACCTCAAAAAAGATATTTTGGCCTTGGAAAGGGTTCAGAAAAGGGCAACTACAATGATTAGGGGTTTGGAACGGGTCCCATATGAGGAGAGGTTAAAGCGACTGCGACTTTTCAGTTTAGAAAAGAGGAGACTGAGAGGGGATATGATAGAGGTCTATAAAATCATGAGTGGTGTGGAGAGGGCAGATAAAGAAAAGTTATTTATTAATTCCCTAAATAGAAGAACTAAAGGACACCAAATGAAATTAATGGATAGCAGGTTTAAAACTAATAAAAGAAAGTTCTTCTTCACACAGCATGTAGTCAACCTGTGGAACTCCTTGCCAGAGGAGGCTGTGAAGGCTAGGACTATAATAGATTTTAAAGAGAAGCTAGATAATTTCATGGAGGTTAGGTCCATAAAAGGCTATTAGCCAGGGGATAAAATGGTGTCCTTGGCCTCTGTTTGTCAGAGGCTGGAGAGGGATGGCAGGAGACAAATCGCTTGATCATTGTCTTCGGTCCACCCTCTCTGGGGCACCTGGTGCTGGCCACTGTCAGCAGACAGGATACTGGGCTAGATGGACCTTTGGTCTGACCCAGTACGGCCGTTCTTATGTTCTTAAGCCCTGATTTGGTTATTTCAAAATAATAACTAACTCCTGCTTTCTTCAGGGAATAAGCTTATTTCAAAATACAGCCGGTCCCCGAGTTGTGAACGGTCGACTTGCGACCAGTCGCAGTTATGACCGAAGCTGTCGTAAATGGCGGACCCCTAGTTACGAACGCGATTCGCGCTTACGAACAGCATGGTCACGTGCAACTCTATGGGGTCCAACTTACGAACGAACCGAGTTACGACCAATTGCTTGGTCCGTAACCGGTTCGTAAGTCGGGAAGAGGCTGTGGTTATTTTGGGAATTATTATTTTGAATTGAAAAACTTCAGAGGGGGAGCTGAGTTAGTCTGTAACTGAAAAAACTTAAAAAACAACAACTAGTCTGCCAGCACCTTAGAGATAACAAAACATGTTGATGGGTTCATGAGCGTTCGTGGGCACATCCCGCTCTTCAGATGACTGGGGTTATTAAAGGGTCAGGTTATTTAGAAAGCTCATGATCCCATCAACATTTTTGTTAGTCTCTAAGGTGCTGCAAGACTAGTCATTTTGTAAGTTTTTCTATTTTGAATTTAGTTATTTTGAAGTAATTTCCTTGTGTAGACATGCCCTCAGAGACTAACCAAAATCTATATAATGTCATGAGCTTTGTGAGCATATATAGGATTTCTGATATAGTCTTTAATTAGATGATCCCACACTATTTTTTCTCCAGGATGGCTGCATCATTCAGAGGTCTAGGTGGAGATGGTCACTAAGGGCGCGTCTACACAACAGGGCTAAAGTCGAATTAAGCTACACAACTTCAGCTATGTCAATTGCGTAGCTGAAGTCGAAATAGTTTAATTCAGCTTTAGGCGCTGCCTACACAGCAGGAAGTCGAAGGAAGAACATCCTTCCTCTGACTTCCCTTACTCCTCGTGAAATGAGGGTTCCAGGAGTCGGAGTAAGAACTCCTCCAGCTGGACACTGTTTTGAAATAAATGCTGGCAGTATAGATGCGCGCTGTGTTATTTCAGAACAACATCACTTATTCTGAAATAAGGCTGCTGTGCAGACATAGTCTAAATGAGCAGCTATTCAATGGTTTTTCTCCTCATTGCTCAGTATGGGGCACGTTATTCATAGCTCAAAGACAGACTGTTTGGTTTCCTCGTGGGCTTTCCTAGGGCACAACTCACTGAAGTATCTGAGCGCTTCACACTCATCAATGAAATCAGCCCCGTGGGAGGCAAGGGGGGCAGTATATCCCCATTTGACAAATCAGGAGCTGTGGCCTAGGAGACTAAGGCCAGAAGCAGCCAGTAATTGGGGGTGCACCTTTTCAGATGTCTGGGACCCAGTTCCGCAGAGCCCTCGCCATTGTACTGCACTGGAAATGTTTGACACGCGGCTCCCAGTGACTTTACCTGCGGCTGTGAATGCCCAGCGCTCCCGCGGATCAGAGCTGGGGTCTGGCACTCAGAAAAGGAGACACACACAATCAGTGACCACCTGGGACATGCTTGGTTTAAGCAACATGCCCAGCATCGCTCAGGAGCTCTGTGGCGGAGGCAGGGAGAAAGCCCAGTTCTCTAGGCAGCTCTCCGCTGGAGATCATCTCCTTCCTTGCCAAGCACCCGCCTCATTCGCTCCGCGCCTTCCCTCGGAACACGGCCCCTTTTCCTCTCCAGAGCAGCCGCGCCCTGTGCACTGACTGAGGTAGGGCTGTGTTGAAAAGTAGCAGATGTCCTTGTAATGCAAGACTGCACCGTGATTAGGGCTCTTCCAGCTTCACAGCCACCAGAAAGATGCACAGACATGAAATCTGGCCTTCTGGCACTTTGACGCTGTACTGCCCAGGTTCCCAAGGGAGACCAGTGCGTCTCAGGCTGGGGCGTCTGACCCAAAAGGGAGCTGCAGGGCCATCAGAAAGTTCTGTTCAGGGGGTCGCGGTATTCCCATGCTTATCCACAGGGGCCAGAATGAGAGGCAGCACCCTTGGCTTGCAGGGGTTTCCACTGTATACAGGCTTTGCAGTGTGATTCAATGGCTGCCAGTGCCCCCCACCCACAATAGAAATGTTTCCAGTGCCCCTGGGGTTATTCTTGGGCTGCCTTCAGAGCGGGGTGGCTGGAGAGCGGTGCCTGTTAGCCGGGCTTCCAGCTCTGAAGACAGCCTCCTGCCAGCAGCAGCGCAAAAGTCAGAGCGGCAACATCATACCCTGGCCCCCTTATGTCTGCGCTGCCACTGAGGCCCTTCTGCTTTTAGAGCTGGGCTCCCGGCCAGCAGCCACCACTCTCCAGCTGCTCAGCTCTGAAGGCAGCACCACCAGCAGCAGCAGTACAGAAGTCAGGGGAACGGCACCCCCAAAATAACCTTGCAGCCCCCTCCACACAGCTCCTTCTGGGGTCAGGAGCCCTGCAATTACAACACCATGAACTTTCATAATTAAACAGACGATCGTGTCATTTATTACTAGTAAAATCCTATGCCTGTGAAATTGACCAAAGTGGACCATGAATTTGGCAAGCATCCTGTGTATGCACAAAGGGATTGAATTAAAGTTTCATAAGTGACCTAAATTCTGGCATTTCCTCAGTTCTGAGCACGCAACTTTTCAACCGTACTCAAGTTCTTCCTCTGTGGTTTTGCCGGTGTGTAATAACAAGCAGCAGCAGCGTGAGGGAGACATTAACTCAGTTACAATATTTATGGCCATTACTTACAGCATCTCTGCGCAGCCTCTAGGAGCCTGCAAGAGCACGGGATGAATTGTGCTCTGTCAATAGTGCACCTGCCTTTGAGTTATGTGTGTACCTCGGCTGAGGGAGGAGGGGGCTAGATTTGTTTTGCTTTTTAATAACTTTCCATGCCGTCGACTCAGAATGGATGGAGCTCGTGTGGCAGCTGCCATCTCATTCTGTTCCTTCAGGGACGTGTTCATTAACTAGTCCAAAGTTCCCTCCTTGTCCTGCTTTGGAAATGACATTTATCCTGGGAGTCGCTGTGGAAGCTGACCCTGTATTCTGATTCATTTCCTTTCCCCTCCCCAAGGCCTGTGGGGCGCAGCCGGCGTCTTTGCAGGCCATTGCTGGGCGAGGGAGCGGCGCACACGGCTGTGACTTCTGTGCAGAAAATGAAAACTCCCCGACGCTCCATCCCGCAGCAAGAGCAGGCGTCCTGGGAATGGCCCCCATTCACTTTCCAGCAGCCCGGAGGAGGGAAGGGGCAGACGGGCTCTCCTTTGTTCCGGGCAGGGTCAGACGTGGTGGGGGTTAATGTGCCCGCCATGAGGCAGCGGGAGAGGCAGAGAGAATGGGCTCCTGCGAGAGTCTGTGTCCACCCGAGGGGCAGCGGCCGAGTAACAGAACAAAGCAACCACCACCAAAGCAGGTACAGCATGGGAACCGGGAACTGCACCAGCCCGACACTTCCGCAAGACATCCCTAAGGGCTGTGCCTACCCTCTCCCGGAGCCAATTAGCCCCAGGATATAGACTAAGGGTCACCCCCGCTCTTGTCATCCACACACCTACAAGCGTTATCCAAGAGGTTAGTCTCATTATCCTCAGTTTGCAGCGGGGAACTGAAGCCCAGGGTGGCCTTGCCCCAGGTCACTCAGCAGAGCCAGGAATAAAACCCAGGCTTTGTGACACGCGTGCTGCACCCACCAGGTAACGCTGCCTCCCGTACGAGGTCCCAGCAACACCGGCGCCACGCTAATGAAGATGAAAAGCGCAGGAAGAGGAGAGGAGCTGAGAGGCGAGAGATGAATGTTCCTCCAGAAGATCCAAGCTCCCCATATTAAACAGCGGCTCCCGTGTTCTGGTCGGCAGCTCGGCCATTTGCGGGACACACCCAGCTCTCTCTCTGACACACGGCTCGGCTGGCTCGTGTCTGATGGGCAGTTCAAGTGGCTTTCTGCACGAGGCCGGAAAAGGGAATCTCCCACTAGAAGACAGAGAAAAAGCAACTTTGAAAGCAGCTCTCAAGCAGCAGGGAAGTGTGCAGCAAATAGCTTCACAAATGTACAGCCGCCTTCCTTCCCTGCACTGCGGGCTGGCTGGTAGCTGGCAGCCCTTGTTTGTGCACTGGGAGAGTCACTTAGGACAGGGTGGTGATAGCCCTGTATGTGGGAACGTGGCACAGTGTGAACAGCAGAGCCGCGCACAAAACGCCTTATTGTTACAACTACACCTCATGGGCCACGAGGTTTACGCTCAGCTCTTCCTCACGCTCACAGCTTTGCACCCTGCCCAAGCCGTACGACTCCTCAAGGCTCCCAGGCCCGCTGCTGGGTGAAACCGTGACCATTAGCAGAACAGCTGCACGAGGTCCCCTGAAGCGGAACAGGGATCAGAACTTGTCACCCAAGCCTGGCGGACCCACAGCAGAGTCGCTTGGCCCCGCTGCCTTGGGGAGGGCAGAGACCCTGCAAATCCACAGCTAGCTGGTTCACCTGCGGGGGGATCAGCCGCCGCGGACGTGGATGCAGATTCCACGGCTCATTTTTGTGGGTGCAGATACAGACTGTGTCTGCGCAGGGCCCTACAAGTGATGTGCTTGTTGCCACGTCTCTGCTCAGGCAGACAAGCCCTGCGCCCAGGGGAAAACCCTTTGCCCCGGCCGGAGCATCCTGATGACCTTCTCGAGAGCCACCTGCTTCGGAGGAGGGACTTGGGGCTTGGCAGGGGGGTGGCGTTTGCCTCAGCGACGTGTCTTTTGCCATCCTTGTGAAAAGCCACCCAACTGCCCACGGCAAGCGCCTGTGAAAGATCCCCGTCTGCTCAGAGGCTCGGCAGAGATGACTTGGATTTTAGCAGCTAAATGTCCAGAAGATTCCCCTTGCCCTGAGCTTGCTCCGACTGGCGCTGAGCTGGGTCATCCCTGCTTGGCTGTGGGCCGGGGGGTCGGTAGACCGGGCAGCTGTCTCATTACAGGACTGGGGGGCCGCAGGGTGGGAGAGGGGCACTGGGGGCGGCAGTGGGGGTGCAAGGCAGACAGCGGCTGAGTGGCCAAGGAGCCAGGCGCTGGGACCTGGGGCAGAGGCCGACTGGAAGCCCACGAGAAGGGAGGCCGACTGGGCACAGCAGGGACTCTGGGCCTGGGCTCCAGGGGAATGGGACGGAGGGGCTGCAGTGGGAGGGAAGGAGACAGGCTGAGGGAGGAGAGGGGCAGTGGGCCAGGGGCTCCACAACGGCATCCCGAGGGCCGTGGGTCCCCCCAGAGTGGCTCTGCTCGGAGGGGCGCTCAAACAAGGGACCGGAAACACGCTGCTGTTGGAGAGCACCTGCCCCCAGCTTCCTCCTCCTGGAGCAGTGGGGGGGGGGGGGGGGGGCTTGGCCTGGCCAGGAGGAGAGGGGCAGTGGGCCAGGGGCTCCACAACGGCATCCCGAGGGCCGTGGGTCCCCCCAGAGTGGCTCTGCTCGGAGGGGCGCTCAAACAAGGGACCGGAAACACGCTGCTGTTGGAGAGCACCTGCCCCCAGCTTCCTCCTCCTGGAGCAGTGGGGGGGGGCTTGGCCTGGCCAGGAGGAGGCCGGTGAAGAGGTCCCGTGTCTCCCTGGGGCCACGGACGGGGAGGGCCAGGACTAGGCGGTGCAAGGGGGGGGGTGCAGCTAGAGCCTCAGTAAGTGGTTCTGGAGGAGCCGGGAGGGGGCTGCACCCTGACCCCTGGCTAGACATGGCCCAGGGTCTCCTTGCTGCACTGGGGCAGGGGCGGGGCGGGGGATGTGTCGGGGGCGAGGCCAGTCTCATGGTTACGACCTTTGAGTGCCCAGGTTCTGTAGCGTGGGCAAGTCATTCAAGCAGAACTCACCACAGCTTTCGGGGGCACACGGGGCTTCCTACAGGCTCCGTGTCACATGACCCCACGCTGCTCCCATGCCCAGCAAATGGGATGATTCCAACTCCGTCTCTGACAGCCCTGGGGCATCATCTGGTCCTTCTCAGCCTGCAGCTGGTTCCCCTCCTCTCCAACTAGATTTCCCATGGCCCCAGAGCTGCCTGCTGCTGAGCAAAGCGACAATCTCTGCCTCTTCCTAAGCGGCCGCAGTGCCTCATGGGAGCGGTAGTTCCAAATCCCGCATGTCTCCTTCTTCTACCGGCCCTTCTCCCTGACTGGACGACAGGCCCCAGCAGGCCAGGTGGCAGCTCACAGGGACACAGAGATCAACAGCCACCTGGCCCTACTGGAAACACCTCGCCTGGATTTTCCCAATGGAAAAATCTGCCCACAATGAAACCTGCTGCCAGCAGGACGCCTGGTCAAACAGACCTTCCGCTCCCCTGGAACATGCATCCAGGTGGAAACTCCTTGGCACCACCCACCCCGGCCTCTCCTGGGCACCTGTGGCCACCTCAGCGAAGACTCCTTCTGCTGCCAAGTCCCCCTAGTTTCCCCAGGCCGCTCTGGTGCGTCTCGGCTCTCGGGGACAGAACAAAAGCTAGAGCAGCCCTGAGGCTGCTGCGCTCAGGCTACAAGCTCGCTGCCCCTGTCCCGGGCCACGTCCCTGCACTTGGGGCAGACCCAGATGGCCCGAGCTTGGGGACCTGCCAGGGTGGCTGAGAATCTCCCAGTAGCACATTGGGAAGAGTCTGCAAAATCTCTCCTGCCCCCATCCCCGCCTCTGCCCCACAGCCGCCTGCCGGGCGTCACTCCGGGTTACCTGTACTCCTGTGGCCCCAGCCAGGCGGGCCGGGCCCTGAGTGCCGAGCCAGGCCATCTGGAATTAGCTACCATCCTCCCCGCTCCCCCCGGCCCCTTCTCGCCCGCCGGAGTCGGGAAGCCAGGGAACCAGCCAGCAGGCTCCATTGTGCTGACACCCGCAATGTGGCAGGAGCTGCAGCCATTCTTTTTCTTGCTGATGCTGCTTCCTATGCAAACAATTTGGTGCTAATAAGCTCCATTTATAATGGTAAGCAATGGTTTGGGGGAATAATTGTCACTAAATACCATTCAGGGCTTTGTTGCTTTTCCTGCCTGCTGCTAATTATTCTGCATCAGAAATAGCACCCAGAAAACCCACTGAATGCCAGTAACGAGGGTTCTCGGCATTCGAGCAGGCCGAGGCAGGGTATGATTAGAAATATCAAGGCCCTAATCCGCTGAACAATGCCTCCCTTGCGGTCCATGTGCCTCCAAATCGCAGCCTCTGCAAGCACTGGGAAAGCAGCCTCCTTCAGGGAAGCGCAGGCTTTCAGCAATTACCTCCGAGCGCAGGCCGGGAGCCAGGCTCACCTGAGTGTCTGGGAGCCACGGCTCTGGGGCTTTGCACAACTCTGTCTTCAGCTCGGCAAGTCGCTTGACGGTGCCAGGCCTTTGTCTCCACCAGGAGCAGGGAGCTGGGGACGTGCTAGGCGCTGGGGAGGTGTGTTCCAGCTTGGATGGGTACAGCGTCGCAGCCGGTCTCCCCGGGGAGACAGCCAGGCCTGATGTGGGCTCCTTTCTGGACGGCTCCTGCCTAGGAGCGTCAGTGTCACCTGGGTGCTCCACAGAACCCCCAGACCACGGCGCCCCAGGGAGCAGCAGCATGTCCGGCTGGACGTGTGCGGAGGGGCTTTGCGCTGGGCAGCTCTCAGGGGTCGCCGGCTGGCGGGGTGTCTCTCCGCTTGTGCTGCCAGCAGCGGTGGAGTCAGCGAGCTGATCCACACACACCGCTCCCTCTGGGGGAGTTGGCAATAAGCAGCCTGAGGGCTGGATGCAGTCACTAGGGTTAGCCCCTGGCGGGCTGCTGGCTCTTTATTTACCTCCCTGTCCGCAGGGTGGGCTGCCTGCCGCTCCCGTTGGCCTGGCGAACGTTCCCAGCAGGAAGCGGTGTCCCACGCCGCGCTGCTTCCCGCTGGCCGAGACTGGCGCTCTGCAAGCGGCCGGGCCCTTGGACGGGCAGGAAAATAAGGCACCGGCAGCCCTCCAGAGGCTAACCCTGGCGAACCGTTGCTGGGATGTTGCACACCCCTATGCTAAGGGCAGGGGCCCCTGATACCCTGGGGAAGCGTCATGGTGCTAACAAAAATCTGTCTCATTAATTATTATTAGACCCTTGTCTCACTGGATTTTCAGTCCCACTTTCAACCCAACGCAGTAGGAACACGCTCTTGTGAGGGACTGTCTGGCATCCCCTGAGTTCCCAACCGTTTCGTACGGCAAACATGACACATTTCTCGCACGCCTTTTCTCTGTTTCTTAACTCATCCGCCTGCGTGCACACCAGGTCCCCAGGCTGCGAGCTGGTTGGTGCTGGGGGGTATCAGTGTGCCACCAGAGAATTACTTCAAGATAAGCAGTGGGGTGAGAGATTTCTCTAATTAGCCCAAGAAGACACCCCTGTGAGGCAGGGCTGCGAGAAGGGGAAATGCGGAAGGTCACTGTGGATTTAACACTGGTGGGGGTTTAAATGAGAGAAGAAATGCTTGATCAGAAGTCATTCCAAATCGCTAGTCAACCGCATCAGTCATCTTTCACGGTGCTTTAAAAATGGCCTCTAGAAAAGAGACTAAAAACATTTGTTCCCAGGGCTTGTGGCTCCGCTGTTCTGCTTTGATAAATAAACACACGATTGTTGTCTGTTTGTGTGTTTGTGTGTTTCAGTGCTGCCTGGAGGGCCCCGGGCGCATTGTGACCATTCTGCCCCTTATCTGCAATTTACTATGTGGGAGAATTGTGCCCAGATGACATTCGATGCCAATTCAGACTGAAGTCATCCAAACAAAACGACAACATTTTGGCAGCTGACTGATTGGGAAGAAGGGGGACTGGAACACCTGATGGAACTGGCAACAGGAAAGTCGTCGGGGTGAGTGGAGGGAGTGTTCTGCAAATCCATGGGCAGCTTGTATACAGGACTGTAGACACCCACGTGAGCCCCGATCCGCTGAGCGCTCTCCAGCTATGGGACTTCTACACCGCAGCTGGGGCTGTGACTGGAGGCTTGTGCGGACATACTTGTGCTATCAGTACCAGGAGAGAGGGCGCTGCCCCGAAGTCAGTCACTGTCCAGGGGTGTGTCTAGATTACAGGGTTTTGTCGACAAAAGTGGCCTTTTGTCAACAAAACTACACCTGTGTCTACACTACCGCTGAGTTCTGTTGACATAACATTGACAGAATTCAGCAGTTTTGTCAACGGCTGTAAACCTCATTCTACAAGGAATAATGTCTTTTGTCCACAGAGTTCTGTCGCCAGAAGGCATTATTGCATCTACACTGTCATGTCGACAAGGCGGCTGGCTTTGTCGACAGAACTGGATGTAGTCTAGACACTCTTTGTCGACAGAAGCCTGTAGTCTAGACGTACCCTAGATGTAACCCAGGAGAGGGAAGCTCTCTCCAACCGATGTTCCTTTAAGGGCCTGGGCTCCCGTCTCCAAACACCCCCGCAAAGGATTATGGGTGTGGAGTATGAAAAGGGATTAAAATGCCGGGGACGAGTCAGCCTGGGAAAGAGGAGAATTGGGGCTTACGATCACGCTCTAACACCACGACTGGTGTGGAGAAAGGGAAAAGGGAACCGGCCTTTTCCCCTTCGCATAACACAAGCACCAGGGCTCCCCCATGCAACGACCAGGCAGCAGCTGACACAAAGCAAAGGATGCACGTGACACCGTGCGCCGCTCGCCGGTAGGTTGTGTGGCTGGGCTGATGCTGGAGGCCCAGAGTATAACTGGGCTCAGAAAGGAATTAGCTAAGTTCCTGGAGGACAGATCCATCGATTGCCTTTGGGACTGTCAGGAGCTGGAACTGAAAAATGGAGCACTTGATAACTGTCCTGTCGTGTTTACTCCGTCTGGAGCATCTGGAACGGGCTGTGGTCAGTCTACAGGAAAGTGTGCTTAGCTGGACCACTGTTCTGAGCACGTATGTATGTTCTTATGTACTTACATAGAATCCTAGAGCACTAGAACTGGAAGGGACCTCGAGAGTCATCGAGTCCAGTCCCCTGCCCTCATGGCAGGACCAAGCACCGTCTAGACCATCCCTGAGAGATGCCTGTGTAACCTGCTCTTAAATATCTCCAGTGATGCAGATTCCGCAACCTCCCTGAGCAATTTATTCCAGTGTTTCACCACCCTGAGAGTGAAGAACTTTTTCCTAATGTCCAGCCTAAACCTCCCTTGCAGCAATTTAAGTCCATTACATCTTGTCCTATCCTGAGAGGCTAAGCAGAACCCTTTTTCTCCCTCCTCCTTGGAACACCCTTTTACGTACTTGAGAACTGCTGTCATGTCCCCCCTCAGTCTTCTCTTTTCCAAACTAAACAAGCCCAATTCCTTTAGCCTTTCCTCATAGCTCATGTTCTCTGGACCTTTCATCATTTTTTTGCTCTTCTCTGGGCCTTCTCCAATTTCTCCACATCTTTCTTGAAATGTGGTACCCAGAACTGGATCCAATACTCCAATTGCAGCCTAATCAGCACAGAGTAGAGCAGAAGAACGACTTCTGTCTTGCTCACAGCACACCTGTCAATGCAGCCCAGAATCATGTTTGCTTTCTTTGCAACATTCTTACGTTTGATTTGTCTGGCAAAGTGCTGAGAACAAGGGCTTTCTACAGCAATTCTGTCCTGGCAAAGATTCACTGTCAAACCAAATAAAGGAGCTGACTTTTTCCCATCACATCCCTGACAACGCATGCAAAGAATTTCCTAGAAGCAGAGTATTGGGGGATCTGTTCCATCCTTGATGTTAAAACAAGAGCTGTGCGAAGCCCAGAAGTTTCCCTTTGCCTGGGCGTATTTGAGGCTTTTCTTTGGTCTCTGCCAGTGTGGAGTCTCTGCCTTCGCTCTGTTATGTATTTGGGGTTCAAATAAATGCAGACTCTCAAAGTAGAGCGCAGTCAACATAGCAGGATCTCATCAGGGTTTGCTATCGGCAGAACGCAGAATCCTGCAGGCTTGAAGGTAAAAATCACAAATAGTTGTTTAGTGTTTCGATAGCGCCTTGGCCGTGCACTTTATAGACTTGAAAAGGAGCAGGAGCCATCCCTTGAGCGGGGTACAGTGAAAAGTCCCATCCTGCGAGAACCAGAGCACACTCAAGTCTTCTGCCCGGGGGGCATTTCGCCTCTGGCCCTGCCTAAGCCACAGCCATTGGGGAGGAAGGAGGGAAGGAAGGACGGACTTAAGAAAGGCCAGAACTGGACTGGGAACCCCAGAAAACTTGCAACGCACTGAGTCTGAGTCTGAGTCTGGGATTTGTAACAAATTCATGAAATCAGGTGAGTGTCTCTGGGAAGCGTGTGCTCAGCGTCGGAGCACACACGCCTTCGGAGCACTGGGGAACGCCAGCGCCGATGAGCTGGAGACGTGTCTGTCTGTCTCTGTTTCACCCTTGTGCTTTGCATCTGCGTGGCATCCCCAGACAGTTTGGCATCAGCCCTGCCGAGCCAGCAGGATGGCCCATTAAGGAACAGCTGTGCAATGAACCCATTGAACGGGTCCTGGGCAAGGCCCTGGCACGCACGGGTGGGACATGTCTATGGATGGAACCCTGAGGCTTCCAGGCCGCCTGTCGGGAGAGGGCTTGGGACACAAGAACCACAAGCTGCTCACAAAGGACTATCCGGGGCAGCTGCATCGTCTCCCTCTTGTCTTCACCCTGCTGCTGGCCCCGGGAGTAGCACACGAGGGCTGACCGGCCCTCATGCTGTGGGTGTGCTCCAGAGGGACGTCCAAGCCAGCAAACTCACCAGCGCTGCTAAGAACCCAACAGGTGGGCTTTGAATCTTTGCATCCACTTTCCCGTCTTCTCCTGTCTTTGTCTTTCCAATAACCCTTTAGCGCTCGATGCTGAATGACTGGCTGGCAGCTCGGCATTCCGCGTAAGAGCCAAACCTGACCCAATGACATGGCTGGCCCTTGGGGGTCAGAAGAGCAGTTTGCCTGTGTGAGTGCAGGTTTGGAACAGGATCCCCTTGTCCTGGACCGAGGGGCTGGCTGGGAGCTTCTTCTTGGTAACCAGGGTGAGGCTCAGAAGCGCGGTTTGTGATTTGCCGGGGAGTTTAACTTGTGTGTTACCCTTGAGTGTTGAAAGAACCGGCTCTCTCTTTTACAGCCTGCCCCAATCTTGGCATCTCCAGTGCAGCCGTCCTAGGCACACCGGGTCGCACGCGTTGTCCATAAATGTTTGGCACTGGAGTTGGAGATGCTCCCCAATTTAAGAAGCTGTTCACAAACTAATGACCCAGTGCAGCCTGGGTGCATACCTACCAGTGAGGAAAACGATTGCTGAGAAGCTGTAACCATCTATTGCTATGGTAACCTTATAATTGACAGTTCTGGGGTATTTTACAGCCTGAAAGTCATAAACTTAATGAAAGTATGTTTTTATTGCACTTCAGCTTCATCTCTGATTAAATCAAATTTGCATAATGGAAAGTTATTACATTTCCATGTTTCTAATTTCTTGCTTTGCTTTTTTTTCCTTTTTGCCTGACAATTCCAAGACTTTGTTTAGAGAGAAGGCTGCAAAAGGTCACCAAGTACACGTCTTTGCTGAGAAATGATTTTAATCATTTGAGCCAGAAGTGCCCGGGAAGTGAAATGGTTACATGGTAGCTCTTTGATATGCATCTCTCCCCCCAGGATCGGAGAAGCGTGGTGTTTAGGTGTTATTAAGTGAGTGTTGCAAGAGACTGGAGGTGCTAGAAATGCTGTGGAAGGTAATTTATCAGCGAGAGATGAAGCCCTCTACTCTGCCCCCATCCCCCCAGCCGGCAGAGAATTTCAAGCAAGCCCTGCATGTTTTTATTTTCTGTAACTCTGCCCCCCCAACGCGCATCCCCTGGAAGAGTACGTGCTACCTGTCTCCCTGCAGGGAGCGGGTTAAATGGCAGAGCCAGCAAACCGCGGCGTGTGAGTGTGGTCCTTTCCCTCATTCCTCCAGCGTATTGTGGCAAATTGTTCCCTTGGCAGCAGGAACAGCAGCAACGCCTCCTGGCAGCAGCGGGATGGATTCGCTGGGTGGCTCTCGAGCACATTTGGTTTAATAGTTTCATAATGAAGCCCGCTAGTCTGTGGGCGTTGCATGGTCCCCTCTCTGCGTCTGAGGCACAGAGACGGTGACTCTATTAGAGTTGCTGCCAACAGCGGCTGAAGCTTTAGCAGCCAGGGTGTTGAGCTCGGAAGATCCCCCCATTCCGTCTCCGCTCTGGGACACGGTGGTGGCTGCCCTCACAGACGCTCACGCCTGTATTTTCCCACCTGACAATTATTCACCGACGATATTGCGCCTTCTCAGGCGAGGGCTGAGTGGGCGGTGGGCGCGTCTCGGCCCCACCCGCCTCTCGTCCCAGAGGAGTCTGGACAGGTGCCTAAGGAACTACAAACAGGAGCCTTGCTCTCCGGGGCCATGTGGCCCTGTGTGTGGGGGAGCTCTGGGGACAGCCCCCCAGATTGTAAGAGCCCCACCACCGCTGGCAGTCCCAGGGGCGGGCAGTGGCAGAATGTGGCTGCTCACATTTCACCACGCAGAAGGCAGGGCCCAGGACATGGAAAGGAGAAGACTGAGAGGGGACATGAGAGCGGTTTTCAGGTATCTAAAAGGGTGTCACAAGGAGAAAAAATGTTCTTCCTGGCCTCTGAGGACAGGACAAGAAGCAAGGGGCTTAAACTGCAGCAAGGGAGGTTGAGGTTGGACATTAGGAAAAACTTCCTCCCTGTCAGGGTGGATAAACACTGGAATAAATTGCCCAGGGAGGTTGTGGAATCTCCATCTCTGGAGATATTGAAGAGTGGGTTAGATAAATGTCTGACAGGGACGGGCTAGACAGTTCTGGGGGCAGGGGACTGGACTCAACCTCTCGAGGTCCCTTCCAGTCCTAGTATTCTACGATTCTCTGACATGGCTGCAGGACTCTCGTGTCTGTTTCTAGCTCTCCCTGATCTGCTCAGTGACCTTGGCCACATCCCTCGGCCTCTTCATCCCCCCACGTCTTGTCCCTTGAGATGCGAAGTGATTTGGGGCAGCCACTCTCTCTCTAAGCACCTAGCACAGTTTGACCCTGAGCTCAGTTGGGGCCTGTTGGTGCAACTGGAATGCAGGCACTAACAACCCGCCTTGCTCCCACATGCCGAGGGAGGCATCGCTGGACTTTGTTGCAAGAGGCCAGGCTCCACCCTCACTCGACAGGCAGCATCTCTCCCAGCCCTGAGCCCGGGGATACATTCCCACGGCAGAGCCCAACCGCTTCCTGGGGCAAACTCCGTGTCCCTCAGTAGCCTCCCCTCGAGCTCCTGAACTCGCCTGAGCTAAGACCTCACCGGCTGAGGTGACAGGAGAGCAGGCCGGGCCACAGCCCCCGTGAGCCAGCTCGCTACAGGGCTAACGCCCTCGCCGGCTGTTCCCAGAGAACCGCGCACTGCACGCCTCTCGTTAGCGGGGCTGAGGCGCACAGAGAGGAAGCCATTCGCCCTGGCTCGCAGGCAGGCTGTGGTGAGGCAGGGACGTGAGCCGAGGTACCAGCAACCCCTGGACCAGCCTTTCTCTGCAGGGCGGTGCTGCGTCTCTGCCACATCTCCGGGGGGAGCGTGTTGGCTGCATCACAGGACAAACAGCTTTGGTGCTGGGGGAGGCCCAGGCTCTCTGCTGTGCCAGTCAGCGGGCCTGGCGCACCTCTGCCCCTGGCGAGTTTCTCTGAGGAGCTCAGACTGACCGGTTGAGTCACCAGCAGGGAGCCTGCGCTGCCTGGGATGATCTGGCCAACGGAGGCTCTGTCAGCAGCAGTGTTACTGTGGCGGGATCAGGGCGGGTCACTGACTCAGCTCAGAGCTCTCCAGGCTCGGGCGCTAAGCCGGCATCTCATGCTCTGTGCCGAGAGCCGGCGCGCCCACCATGCAGGCTGGCCGGGGAATGCTGCCAGAAGCCTGCTCCCTTCAGCACCCTGGTGCTGTCCACTGTCTAGCTGGGCCTGTTCCCTCTGTGGCCGTCCCAGCTCTGCACAAACACATGGCCCAGCAGAGCTTGAGCGAGCCGCCCAATGACCACAAGCTCCGTTAAGGAGCTCCCTGCAGTGGTGCTGCTGCTCCCGTAGCCAGCCAGCCAGTCATCACCAGTTCAGAGCTCCAGAGACACTGAGCTGACTCTGGTCCTGCAGCCCTTTTATAGGGCCTTTCTGGCCCCTGATTGGCCGGTTTCTTCTGTCATCACTAGCCTCCTGGAGGACTTCTCTATGGCCCTTTCTGGACTCAGGGCTTGGTCCACCCCATTACAGTACCATACCAGGTATTGGGGTGTTCTGGTGCCGCCCTTCCAGGCTGTGCTTGTGTGAGTGTCCTGGGCCCAGCCTTCCTTAGGAGCGTGTGGCATTGCAACGCCAGCCCTGATCTCGCCAGGCTTGGTGATGTGTTCGCAGGCAGGCCTGACTCCCGCTCACTGCCTGTCTCACTGACTTTGCTTTACACTAGTAAAGCTTTGACCACTACATTAGCCCCTGGCTTGGTCTCTGATACATGGCCATGTGTCTCAGGCTCCCTTCCAGCCGCACCTGGCGTGGGCTATTGCCTGGCACTGAAAGATTGACAAGGCTGTTGTAATGGGCTCCTGGAGGAGAAATGCGATTGCTGAAGGGAAGCTATAAAAGTTTCCAGGTCCCCGGTGGCCTCGCTCCCCGACAGTTCCATTAACCCAGAGTCCCTGTGGTTTTAGCTTGTGTACAAGTACGCACTCCCTGGGCTCTCATTTGTCATCCACAGGGCCCAAGGTGTCAGAGCCCAGAGCCCAGCCAGAACACCCCGAGCACGGAGCCAGCTTCTGTTCCTACCTCACACAGTGCAGGTGTGTGTGTGTGGGGGGGTGCCTTCTTTGTGAACAGTCTGTAGCTGTGTGTGTGTGCGCGGGGGTTCTTGTGTGTCTGTGTGTCTGGGTGGGTACATTGTCGGCTCAGCGCGCAAGTCAGGACGTGGATCGGTCGACAAGGAATGCCTTTGTCGACCTGTAAACCTTGTTTCACGAGGCATGAGGGAGCGGTCGACAGAGGCTTCCCCAGTCGACCGATCCGCATCTTGACTCGCGCGCTGAGCCGACGATCAGCTGAGCCGGCCTAGCGCGGCGGCCATTTTTATTTGAAAGAAGCCGGGGATATTTAAATCCCCGCTTCATTGACTATGTCGGGTAGCCTGTTTTACATGCCTCTGTCGGCAGAAGCATGTGATCTAGACGTACCTGTCTGTCCTCTCTCCCTGGGGGAGGGGCAGCAAGCTCACCCGGCTTTCGCAGTGGGGCAGTGGCTCTGGATGGAGAGGTCTCTGCGGGGAACCCAGGGACGAGCCATGCTGGTCGGGGGCGGGGGGGCAGAGCTCTAGCTGAGGTTTTGCTTTCTGTTGGGAACTGACTCCCAGGAAGGGGCAAGTTTTCGACCGAAGCAACGGTCCCCCCTTGCACGCTGTGACGGCGCGTTGGGGGTCCCCTGTCTCCTGCACCCCGAAATGGCACAAACAGACTGCACCAGCCGGTGGAATAGAGGAAGTTTATTGCCTCTCCAGGATACAGCACAGCACAGATGTAATCTGGTCACAGAGCTGGGCTAGGATGCCTCAGCCCCCCTTGAGATGGGGGAGACTGGGCCCCTAAATTCCAGCCCCTTCCCTAGGCTGCTTCCTCCATGATCCCAAACAGACACTAACTAACCCTCCTCCAGCCCCGCCCCCAGCCAGGGCAGCATTCCACCTTCCTTTGTTCCTCTCCATGTGGGGTTTCTGGTTCAACAGGTTTGGCGTTACCTTTGCATAATGAGGTTTTCCCTGCTGGGTCTTGCTCCAGACAGCAGAGGTCATCACAGCCCAGCAAGTACCCCCACTACGTCACACACGCCCATGGTGCCATGCTGGCTGGGGGAGATCAACCTGCCCCTCCCTGCAGGGGGGTCCCCAGCACCCTCTTCTGCCCTCCCAGGAGCCAGCAGCTCAGGGGCGAGGAGCAGGAGTGGGTGTATGGTACCTGTAAGCTGGCAGCTGGTCCCCGGAGGCTTGGGCCCTGCTGGCAGAGGCTAGACAAGTCCCGGGCTGCTCCACCCTGCTCTGGGTGGGGGGCAGTAGCTGTCCCCCTGACAGCTCCTCTCTGGGCCTGTGTGTGGTGGTTCTGCTCACAGCAGGCGGGGAACTCCCAGGTCGCCCCTCACTCCTCTGGCCCTGCTGCTTCTCCCATTCTCACCTCTCTGCTCCTCCCTCATCGCCACAGCTGCTCAGCCGCCTGTGCCACATCGCCTTGCAGGGCCTCCTGCCTCCTGCCATGTTCTCGCCGGGAACATTCACCCAGGCGCCGTTTGGTGGGCGGACGGGCAGGAGGGTGTCCCACGGAGAGCTGGCCAGGAAGCAGAAAGTAGCGAGTCTTCACTGAGAGACCGAAAACTTATTTTTGATCAGGGCAGAGTGAGCTGAGCCAAACAAGACTCCCATCGAGCCTGGCCTGGTGCCACAACAAGCCAAAGGGTTTGAAGGCAAAGCGACCCTTCCAGCTACAATTTCCATGTGGAGGAAGGTTTCGATGGGAAGTTTCCAACACCCTTTTAGATACTTGAAAACTGCATCATGTCCCCTCTCAGTCTTCTCCTTTCCAAACTAAACAAGCCCAATTCTTTCAGTCTTTCCTCCTAGCTCCTGTTCTCTAGACCTTGCATCATTCTTGTTGCTCTTCTCTGGACCATCTCCAATTTCTCCACATCTTTCTTGAAATGTGGTGCCCAGAACTGGACACAATACTCCAACTGAGGCCTAATCAGAGTAGAGCAGAAGAATAACTTCTTGTGTCTTGCTCACAACACTCCTATTAATGCACCCAGAATCACATTTGCTTTTTTTGCAACAGCATCACACTGTTGGCTCATATTTAGCTTATGGCCCCTAGATCCCTTTCCGCAGTTCTCCTCCCTAGACACTCGCTTCCCATTCTCTGTGTGTGACACTGATTGTTCTTCCTAAGTGGAGCACTTTGCATTTGTCCTGATTAAATGTCATCCTATTTTCCTCAGACCAGTTTGTCCAGATCATTCTGAATGATGACCTTCTCCTCCAAAGCACTTGCAACCCCTCCCAGCTTGGGATCATCTGCAAACTTAATAAGCGTCCTCTCTACGCCAATATCTAAATCATTGATGAAAAGATTGAACAGAACCGATCCCAAAACAGACCCCTGTGGAACCCCACTTGTGATGCCCTTCCAGCATAACTGTGAGCCATTGATAACTACTCTCTGAGAATGGTTATCCAGCCAGTTATGCACCCACCTTGTAGTAGCCCCGTCTTGCTTGCATTTCCCTAGTTTATTGATAAGAAGGTCATGTGAGACCGTGTCTAATGCCTAACTAAATCACTTCAACCAGCACTGCAGTGCGGCCCCTCTGGGGTGGAGTGTTTAGCAGCATGCAGCAACAGCTCGCTAGTGGGGAGCTGGGAGCACCCACGAAAGCCAGTTTATCCATCCCGAGAAGTGGAGTGTCCAAAGTCTTTTCCAGTACTAAGAATTTGCTCCCCATGCAGGTACTTAGCTGCACAGCCTCTGGCCCCCATTTATACCCCAGAACCCAAACGCCAGCGGCCTCTCCCCAGCTGGCCCATTGCTAATCTCCCTGTGCAGCCTGATCCCTGCTCCTGGCAGGCAAGCTCTTTAAAAACCAAAAGAATGACACAAACTGCTGGAGCTTGCCATGCACCTTACAGGGAGCAACCCCCCGGTGCTTCCACAGTTATCCAGAGGGAGGCAGAGGGGAGCTAGAGGCAGCTAAGGAGATTCTCCGCCGGCTAGATGAGGAGGTTGCTTTGTGCGTCTGGCGCGTTCCCAACGAGCCGCGCGGAGATAATGAAACGTGGCAGCTGCGTGTGCGGTGCAGAGGATGGACTGCAAATGTCAGCTGCAGGAATTGCAGTGTGTTTCCAGCTGGGCCCAGCCTCCCGCAGCGTTCACATTCGGGGCAGGTCCCTGGCCTGGTTACATGGGTGAGCACTCGCTGGCCTTGGAAGCTACTAACCCTTTCCAGCCTCTAGGCTAGTAATGGGCAGCTGTCAGGACAGGGCTGCATGGGGAGAGCAGGGCAGGGAGGGGGCTCTTATCCCCAGACTGCCACTATCTCAGTGCACGTCCTTGGGCAAATCGTCCGAGGAACTGAGCGGCCCTGAGTAGGGGGAGACCAAGTCCTGCAGCTCCGTGCCCAGCCGTCGAGCGGGGGCAGCGCTGGCATTTGCAGGGAGCAGAGGGAGCATTTTGTGGTTGTGAGGAATAACACAAGGCGCTGTTCCCTGCTGCCCTGGCTGGGCGCACACGGCACTGGCGCTGTGCACGGGCCGTGTTTCACGCCGGCACGAGTGGCTGGGGCCGCTCTCTTGCTCCTGAGGGTCCCAGGCCCACAGAGCACAGCCACCGCTGCCCCTGGAGTCACCCAAGGAGAAGTCCATGGCTGTGTCCAGCCCGCCAATGGGGGAGCAAAGGGGGCAGTTGCTCCAGAGCCCGGCGGTTCAAAGGGCACCAGGGCTCCTGGCCGCTATTATGGCCTACCCACGCCCCTTCAAACTGCCACCGGAGCACCGTGTTTCCACGTGGCTGTGAGGACGGGGGCGGGCGTGGGCTGGGCATACTGAGAGGTGGCTGCCCTTCCCCTTCTACCTGAGGCCCCTCCCTTCTGGGGGTACAGAGACGGGTTCTCCCCATCCAAACTCAACCACCTCCCAGGAGAGTGTCCGGCTGCCCCCTCCCCCGGCCGTCAGCATGGCCCGTGTGTGATGGAAAGCAAACGCCCTCGCGCCCGCCGCGCCTCCAAAGGCACCGAGCCGCTCGGCGTGGGAGATGACCAGGGTGTCTGCGGGTGGGTCCCAATGCCACGGCTTCTGGGGAGAGCAGCAGTGGAAAAGCCTCAGTGGAAACACGGTCACCACTGTAGGTCACCAGGGTGGGCAGAGGAGCCCCACATCTCCCCGGAGGGCTGCTGGCTCCCAGCCCTTCCCTGCCAAGCACTGAGGGCAAACTCGAAACGTGGCCGCAGGGAGCTGGGCTGAGCTGATACCACCCCAGCCCAGAGTGCGTCGCCTTAAGGCCCCTCTCCCCTCCACTCCCTCCCTTGCCGGAGAAGGGCAGTGCCCCACTGCGGGGATGTGGGGAGATGCTTTGCTGCAGTTCTCCAGACAGGCTGCTCATGGTGAGAGAATAAGAGCAGCCAGGCTGGGTCAGAGCAAAAGCCCATCCAGTCCAGTGTCCTGGCTGCCAGTGCCAGGTGGCCAGTGCCAGGTGCTGCAGAGGGAGTGCCCAGAACAGGGAATCAATCTACCCTGTTGCCCATTACCAGCCTCTGATAAACAGCGCCTAGAGACACCGTCCCTGCCCATCCTGCCTCAGAGCCATTGCTGGACCTAACCTCCATGAATTTATCTAGTTCTTTTTTGAACCCTGTTAAAGTTCTGGTCTTCACCACATCCTCTGGCAAGGAGTTCCACAGGTTGACAGTGTGTCATGTGAAAAACTCTAATTCGAACTAGTTTTTTAGTCTGGATCCATTAGTTCGAATTAGCTTAGTTCGAATTAACTAATTCAAACTAAGTTAGTTCGAATTAGCGCTGTAGTGTAGACATACCCTAACTTTTCTTTATTCACTGTCTCCCCACCAGTCACGGCAGTGATTCCAAACCCCTGAACATTTTTGTTGCCCTTTCCTGAACTTTCTCCAATGCCAAGATCTCTTTTTTGAGATAAGGTGACCACATCTGCATGCAGCATTCAAGATGTGGGTGAACTATGGATTTACACAGAGGCTGTGTCTAGACTCACCAGTTTTTCCGGAAAATCAGCCGCTTTTCCGGAAAAACTTGCCAACTGTCTACACTGGCCGCTTGAATTTCCGCAAAAGCACTGACTTCCTACTGTAAGAAATCAGTGCTTTTTGTGGAAATACTATGCTGCTCCCATTCGGGCAAAAGTCCCTTTTGTGCAAAAGGGCCAGAGTAGACAGCTGAGATTTGTTTTGCGCAAAAAAGCCCCGATCACGAAAATGGTGATCGGGGCTTATTTGCGGAAAAGCGCATCTAGATTGGCATGGATGCTTTTCCGCGAAAAGTGCTTTTGCAGAAAAGCGTCCGTGCCAATCTAGACGCTCTTTTCCGAAAATGCTTTTAACGGAAAACTTTTCCGTTAAAAGCATTTCCAGAAAATCATGCCAGTCTAGATGCAGCCAGAGGCAGTAGGATAGTCTGTTTTATTCACTATCCCTTTTATAATGATTCCTAAACTTCTGTTTCCTTTTCTGACTGCTGCTGCACACGAGTGGATGTTTTCAGAGGACTATCCCCAATGACTCCAAGAGCCCTCGAGTGGGAATAGATAAGTTAGTCCCCATCATTGTATAGTTATAGTTGGGTTTGCATTTTCCAATGTGCATTACTTTGCATTTATCAACGTTAAAATTCATCTGCCATTTGTTTGCCCAGTCACCCAGTTTTGTGAGATCCTTCTGAAGTTCTTCACAGTCTCTTTTGGACTTAACCATCCTGAGCAGTTTGGGGTCATCTGCAAATTTTGCCACCTCCCCGTTTACCCCTCTCTCCAGATCATTTATAAACAGGTTGAATAGGACTGGTCCCAGTACAGACCCCCAGGGAACACCACTATTACCTCTCTCCATTCTGAAAACTGGCCATTTACTCCTACCCTTTGTTTCCTGTGTTTTAACCAGTTCTCAGTCCACGAGAGGACCTTCCCTCTTCTCCCATGACAGCTTAAATTGCTTAGGAGCCTTTGGTGAGGGACCTTGTCAAAAGCTTTCTGGAAACCTAAGTATGCTATATCCACTGGACTCCATTATCTACATACTTGTTGACCCCCTCAAAGAACTCTAGCAGATTAGTGAGGCAGGATTTCCCTTTACAGAAATCTTGTTCACGTTTCCCCGGCAAGTTCTGTTCATCCACGTGTCTGACAATTCTGTTCTTTACTATAGTTTCAATCAATTTGCCCGGTACCGAAGTTAGGCTTCCTGGCCTTTAATTGCCAGGATCACCTCTAGAGCCCTTTTTGAAAACTGGGTTCACATTAGCTATCTTCCAGTCATTAGGTATAGAAGCAGATTTCAAGGAGAGGTTACAAACGACAGTTGTTAGTTCCACAGTTTCACAGTTGAGTTTTTCACAACGCTTGCCATCTGGTCCTGGTGACTTGAGGGAATTCCTCGGTTTCAAAAAGTTACATGGAGGATAGGGCAGTGGCACCGAATGCTGGCACCATTTCCCACAGGTGAGTTAGCGGATATCACCTCTGGAAGCCATAGAGCCATAAAGGCACAGAGAGCAGCTGCTGGCATCCCAAAACTGCCCCACCAGGCCCATGTGCTGCAAGCCTCTTTAAAGCAATGGTGCCAATTGAAGTTCTTGCCAACTGGCAGGGGAAAGTGTCCCACCACAGAAGAAGAAATGAAGCTGCCATCCCCAGAAACGTCTGGAGAGGATCGCAGATACCTCCGGGGGAGTGTCGTGGGCTGTCTCCAGAGGACACAAGGGGCATTCCTTTGTGTAGAAACAACTGCTCCAATACAACCTCTTGGTTATTCCTCTTTCAGCACGAGCTACTAAATTCAAGGTGGTAGCTGTGTCCTGCTCTGTTGGGGCACCTGCACTGTGAGGAGAAGGAAATTTACACTCTCGCCTCAGGTTCCTTTCCCAGCATGAGGCTTGCCCATGCTCGACTGCCAGGACTGCCGGGAAGGCTCCAACAGCTCGTGGCATCACTGAACCACCCCCGCCCCGGTAGCATGTCCACCATCCTCGTCCTGCCATGGAGTCACAGACGGTGCTCCCAGGCTATCTGGCACCCCCAGACAAAGTGGAGTTGATGAGAAAGTGTCTTTATGGACTTTGTGATTTTATGACAAACGGTCGCAAATCGAAAACCAGAGCCCATCACACAGCCCCCAGACCCGGAGACCAGTTGCTTGCACCAAAGACAATGCTGGCGGTGGGCTAGTAGCTAAGAAAAGGGAGAGAGAGTTACTGAGGGGTGAACGCAGGGAAAATTCATGCCCAGGTGAGTCACAGTCTACAATGCCAAAGGGAAGCAGCGACGTAGCAATTTGCCAGTTTCTCCAAAGTCTCTCGGGGCTGCCTGGCGTAAGTCTGGGGATCTTCCTCTTCCCAGTCAGTTTTTCTGCCCAGTGAGAATCCAAACTGCCCAGATGAAGGATTCCTTGAATCCTCACCACTAGCTTCTTCTCACAGAAAACAAGCTGGCGGGGTCACTGCCCACAGGGGCTTTGCATGGACGCCCAGGAGGGACTGCCAGGGCATCTAGTCTGGCCTCCTGCCAAGATGCAGGACAGGTTGGGTCTGAACCATCAAGACACATGGCTCCAGACACCATTTGGAAACGTCCAGTGAAGGCGCCTCTCTGTCCAGGATGCCTGGTCCACTCTCCTACTCGTCTTACAGGCGGAAGTTTCCCCCTTGGGTTTAATCTAAACCTGACACGCTGTGGTTTGAACCCATCACCCCTTGTCCTGCCCTCTGTGACAGGAGAGAGCAACGTTTCTCCATCTTTTTATGGCAGCCTGTCAAGTATCTGCAGACTGATGTCATGTCTCCCCGTCATCTGTTTCCAAACGAATACCCCGTTCCTTCAGCCGTTCCTTCAGCGTCTATTCCGTTCCTTTGATCATCTCTGCCACTCACCTCTGGATCCTTTCCAGCATCTCTGCATCCTTTTTTTTTTGTTTTTACACTGGTGACCAAAACTGGACTGAGATCTCCAGCTGAGGCCTAGCCAGTGCTGAGCAGAGCGGTACCGTCACCTTCCGTGGCTTGCCTGCTGTGCAGCTGCGAGTGCACCCAAAGATCATAGCACACTAGAACTGGAAGAGACCGCGAGTCCAGACCCCTGCCCTCACGACAGGACCCAGCACCATCTAGAGTGTCCCTGACAGGTGTCTGCCCAGCCTGCTTTTCAATATCCCCAGGGATGGAGATTCCACACTAGGGTTGCCAGATGGTTTCAACAAAAATCCCGGCCACACTTGACATCACATCACAATCCACATTACATCTATTTAGAAAATACCGGACTTTTCTATTTTCTCAATTTGTTTCCTGAACAGAAAGCTCAAATACTGGACTGTCCGGTTCACCTGGCAGCCCTATTCACAACCTCCCTAGGCAATTTATCCCAGCGTTTAACCACCCTGACAGACTGGACGTTTTTCCTAATGTCCAGCCTAAACCTCCCTTGCTGGGTTTTTTTTTTCAACAGCCTGGCATTGCTGACTCTTGTTGTGGGCTGTGATCCACCACAGCTTCCAGACCCGTCTCGGCAGCGCCGCTGCCAAACCGGTTATCCCTGAGTCTGTAATTGTGCATTTTGTGTTTCTGCCCCGCGTGTAGCACCTTCCATCTGGCTTTGCTTAATTTCATCGTGTTGTCTGTAGCCCAGTTCTCCCCCTCATCAAGATCCCCCTGAGTTTTCGCCCTTTCCTCCAAAGGGTCGGCAGTCTCCCCTGGCTTCGTGCCACCTGCAGAGTGATCACTTTGTTCTCGAGTCCTACGTCCGGTCGTTAGACCATGCTGGGCCCAGAATAGATTCCAGACTCAGGACGGATTTCCTTCCGTGGAGAGCAGGAGGGACCCAGGTGGGGCTTTTCCCTTCTGTTCGTTACACACGCTGCCCTGGGCTTGAAATGAGCCTTTTCATTCCACAAGCACTCTGCCCTGTTCGACAGGTGCCTTGCAGCCTGGGATCCGGGCAAGGCCAATGGCTGCAGGCCCAGTGTAAGGCAGCAGTCTCAGCCAGCGGGCCGGGATCGACTGGTGGATCCTGGAGCCTGAGCCGTGACCCTGACCCGCTTGGCCCGGAGGCTCTCAGGAGCCGGCACTTCGGCTGTCCCTCCCCCACTGCCTTGCTGCTCCTGCCCTCTGCCTTGGTGCTGTCACCCCCCGCCCCGAGCCTCCTGCTTGCTGCGCTGGGTGGGGGAGGCAGAAGAGGGAGCCAAATCCCCTCCCCCCACCCCTGGACCCCATCCTCGCCGACTGAGCAGGGCGGGGCCTGGGGGAAGGGGCAGGACAAAGGTATTTGGGTTCCAGGGAGATCCTGGGTTGACTGACGCTCCAGAAGTGACTCTGCTATAGCAGGCTGGAGGCCCCTGCTGTAACAGGCCACATGCAACATGCCATGAAACGGGATGAAGCCCAAGCGCCAAAGACCCTCTTATAGCGTCAGCTGTCACTTAGATCTCTGTTAACCCGCGCACGGGCCGGCCGGGGGCGTCAGCCCGAGCTGGCAGCCTCACAGGCCCCATGCCCGTCTGACGGAGACAGGGCCTGAGGCGGGCTTGCCCACAGCGTGTCAGTGGCAGCGCCCAGCTCTTCTTGCCCACAGCCTAGTGCCCTAACCACTGCACTACACTGTCCTCCCTTGAAATGCTCTGGCTCAAATTCCTACGCGCCTGCCCAGCTCCTGGGGGTATGTCTGCACTACCCTCCTAGTTCGAACTAGCGGGGTAATGTATGCATACCGCACTTGCTAATGAAGCCCGGGATTTGAATTTCCCGGGCTTCATTAGCATAAGCGGGGAGCCGCCATTTTTAAATCCCCGCTGCTTCGAACCCCGTGCAGCGCGGCTACACGGGGCTCGAACTAGGTAGTTCGGACTAGGGTGCCTATTCCGAACTACCGGTACACCTCGTTTCACGCGCTACACGGGGTTCGAAGCAGCGGGGATTTAAAAATGGCGGCTCCCCGCTTATGCAAATGAAACCCGGGAAATTCAAATCCCGGGCTTCATTTGCAAGTGCGGTATGCCTACATTACCCCGCTAGTTCGAACTAGGAGGGTAGTGTAGACATACCCTGGGTGAGTTTCATCCACCTGTGTTCCTCCGCAGCAAAGAGCCCAGGGATTTAGCAGCATGTTCCCCAGCCGAGGTCTGTCAATCCCCTGACCCCCAGGCGAAGCACCATGTAGAAATCCAGCCGATTGGCAGGATCCCACTGGGACTGCAGTCTTCTGGCTGGGGCCAGCTAATAAAACAGACATTGGTGCAGCCACAGCCTGGGAAGCAGGTTGCCTCCAGGTCTCTCACCCTGGGAACTCAGAAACCAAAGAACCCCCTGTGACGGCGCGTTGGGGTCCCTGCCTCCTGCACCCCTGTAGTGGCACGAACAGACTCCCCCAGCCGGTAGAACAGAGGTGGTTTATTGCCTCTCCAGGATACAGCACAGATGTCATCAGGTTACAGGGCAGGCCTAGGATGCCTCAGCCCCCCTTGATATGGGGGGGGTCTTGGCTTCTAAACCCCCCAGCCTGTTGCTGCGGCTGCTTCCTCCATCCTCCCAGACAGAAAAACTAACTCCCCTCCAGCCCTGCCCCCCAGCCAGGGCAGCATCCACCTTCCTTTGTTCCTCTCCATGGGGGTCAGCTGGTCAGACAGGTTGAGAGACCCTCTTTGCATAGTGACTCATCGCCTGTCTTGCTCGGTGGTGCTACAGACAGTGGCCAGTGAGTTAGCAAGTTCCCCCCCACTACGTCACACCCAGAGTCAGCTGTAAAATTGGGGGCTGCCTCAGTTTCCCCATTTGGACAATGCTGCTCAGTCTGCGGCAGGCCAGGGGATCTGTGGATGGCAGGCCTGTGGCAGCGCCATTATTACACCACCCTCGGAAGGTGTCTCAAGGAGCAGACAGCAGGGCCATGTGCAATGGGGCTGCCTCTCACCCTGGCTGACTCACTCACTCCCCCTCAAGCAACATACATGCCCTGCCTCCCCTCCCCACCTTGCCACCTGCCTCCAGGTGCAGGTCATCCCCCCGGGCCTGGGGGCCCAGTTCGTGTGCAGACAGCTCAGCGGCAGACATGAGGCCGTGGGGCCTGGACCACCCGTTGCTGAGGGTGAATCCACAGAGCGCAGAGGAGAGGGGGCAGCCTGGGGCGGGGCAGCACAGGCAGGTGTGTGCCCCCCAAAGGCGGTGCATGAGCTCCGGGAAGGGAGCAGCAGGGGGCTCCCCCCCCCGAAAAGGGCTGGCTCTCCCAGTTCAACAGGGCTCCTCGCCCCCCCCCCCCCCCCCCGCGCAAGGGCTGGCTCTCCCAGTACACCAGCCCCTCTCCCCATGAAAGGGCTGGCACTCCCAGTGCAGAAGGCCCCCCCCAAAGGGCTGGCTCTTCCAGTGCAGCAGGGCCCCCCCCCAAAGGGCTGGCTCTCCCAGTGCAGCAGCCCCCCCCCCAAAGGGCTGGCTCTCCCAGTGCAGCAGGCCCCCCCCCCAAAGGGCTGGCTCTCCCCATGCAGCAGGGGCCCCCCCCTCAAAGGGCTGGCTCTCCCCATGCAGCAGGGGCCCCCCCCCCCAAAGGGCTGGCTCTCCCAGTGCAGCAGGCCCCCCCCCCAAAGGGCTGGCTCTCCCCATGCAGCAGGGGCCCCCCCCCAAAGGGCTGGCTCTCCCCGTGCAGCCGCAGAACGGAAGCGGGCCAGCACCCTCCCAGTCACAGCTGCGTGTCTCAGGGATGCCAGGCCTGTGCAGTCTGCACCTGCCCTCTAGTGGCCAGCCTGGCAACGGGTGCCAGGGAAAAGGGCCGAGCTGACCCAGTGGCGGAGACCAGAGGCTGCTGCCGTCAGTGCGCTGGTTCGAAGGGCCTGGCCTGCTCCCGGCGCTGTGCCAGGCTTCCTGGGAGGTCAGCCCTTCCCACAGCCCCCGCCTCCCTCCTGGGGCACGGCCCTCGACACCGCCTGTCCCCACGGGAATCGCGGGTCACTCTCCTGCAGAGACCCCCCATTTGTGCCGACAGGAGAGCACTGCGGAGACGGAGCTTGTCCTCTCGCCCCGCCCCCGGGAACCCTTCAGAACTGGTTCTTAAGTGGGAAGGATAAAGTGTCCCCCGCTCTCCCAGACGCTGTGGGGCACCGCGCCGCCGGCTGGGCCCTGCGTGTCCCCTGGAGCCCAGCAGCCAGGGAATTAGGCTGGAGAGAGGCCAGGGCAGTGTCCCAGCTCATCCATTACACTCTTGAGACAGCAGCTCCCTGGGGCCTGGGACCCCTGAGCCTGCCCTGCCACGGGCTTGAGAACCCAGATCTCTCTGCTCGGCGCTCTCCCGGGATGGCTCAGAGCCACGCGCTGCACTGGGCTAAGCCCCCGCCATGCCGGGAGCACTGGAAACCCGCAACACGGAGGCACGTCTGGGGGCACGTGGAGCCAGGACTCGTGCAAACTCCCTGCTGGTCCAGGTCCCAGGGCACTGGGGCCACCACACGGACCATCGGCGCCCTGGGGAACTTCCTCAGCCCCCCAGGTCGGGGGGGGTGGCGGCTCATTGGGGTTTTATCGTCTCCTGCACCCCCATAGTGGCACGGACAGACTCCCCCAGCCAGTAGAACAGAGGGAGTTTATTGCTTCTCCAGGATACAGCACAGCACAGATGTCATCTGGTTACCAGAACCGGGCCTAGGATGCCTCAGCCCCCCTGGAGATTGGGGAGCCTGGGCCCCTAAATTCCAGCCCCTTCCCTAGGCTGATTCCTCCATGATCCCAGTCAAACTTAACCAGCTCACTTCCAGCCCTGCCCCCAGCCAGGGCTCCACTCCCCTTCTTCCCATTGTTCCGCTCCCTGGGAGATCACTGGTCAGACAGGTTCAAAGCCCCCTTGCATAATGACTCATCCCCTGCCCTGCTGGGCCGTGCTGCAGCCAGCAGCCAGTGGAGGTCACCCACAGCCCACTGCCCAGCCTAGCAACCAGCAAAGTACCCCCCGCTACATCACAGGGGGCAGGCCTGCCCACCAGCTAGCACAAAAGTCACCCACCAGTCAGTGACTTTCAGTACCTGGCAGCTCTATCAGGGCGACCAGGAGCCAGGCCCCTGGGGCTCTCCAAGGGTGATCCAGCACCCACCGGACCCCACCCAAAGGCTTCGGGAGAGCTTTGGCGCAGGGGCAGCTGCGTTCCAGGGTTTGGGATGGGCCCAGGGGACCCAGGGGCTGGGCAGAGATTTGCAGAGCTGCCTGCAGGTTTGGGGCACCCAGCTGCACCTTGCTCTTCTGCACTCCAGAGCGGCTCAGGGAGACTTTGCTGGTCCACTGTGGGGGCCTGTCCTTCTGCCCAGCACCACGCGCAGGAGAGGAGCCCTCAGGGAGTTTCTGGCTTTTCTCCCTCTTTGGGGAGGGGGTTTGATTTGTATTCAGTCTATGTTGTGGTAGCCAGCCTTGCCGGCCTGGTGGGCCTGCCATTGTCAGACAAGCCAGCCACGAGATTGTCTGCCAGGACAGCACCTGCAGTTAATGCAGGAAATAGCACTCCCAGCTCTGGCCCCAGGCACTAGCCGGCCAAGGACGAGAGGGGGAAAGGTCCTGTTTTCTGGCAGCCGTTGGAAGCCACTGGCAGCGTTTGAAAATGGATCTACAAGGAAGCGTCTCCACTGGAGCAGATGGGCAGGGTTCCTTGCTCTCCCGGCACTGTGTGGACTTGCATTGGAGCAGCCGCCTGCTTCATCTGCTCAAGCCGCAATGAGAACGAACCGTTTTGTTCCCTGGCAGGCATTCACGTTTCTAGCCTTTACATTGTGACATGGCATGAAAGTATTAACTAATCCCTTTGGGCTCTGTGCCTCTGGGGCTGGCTAATTACCTGAATGGTGTGAATTATTAGAACACTACACAATGGCCAGATGCTCAGTATAGAGCCATTGACTTCGATGGAAGGATACCAATTTATACCAGTCTGGCCGATTGGACGGAAATATCAATTAACACAAACAGCATGGACTAAAATAATCAGATATGACTTCCTTTTGTCCCGCACCATAGGAACAAATGTGAATCAACAGCTTAGAATAAATACCTTCATTAAACACGTAAAAGGAGCCGTTCGGATTAAAACAAGTCTGTAAACAAAGGAACAAACACACCAATCTAATCTTGTAACAAGCACAAAGCTGCCACCATGGGACAAATACATAAATAAATGGGATCTCCTTGTTGAAGAGCTGATAAGTGAATAATACCATAATAACAATGTGCAAAGATGGAGCAATGTAATTACACCTCTTTGCACTGAGCACCCGGCCAGGTACTGCAGCGCCCAGGGCTGACTCTGCAGGCTCATCTGCATGGCCAGGCTGGGAACTGCAGACACACAGGGTATGTCTACACTACCCCGCTAGTTCGAACTAGCGGGGTAATGTATGCATACCGCACTTGCTAATGAAGCCCGGGATTTGAATTTCCCGGGCTTCATTAGCATAAGCGGGGAGCCGCCATTTTTAAATCCCCGCTGCTTCGAACCCCGTGTAGCGCGGCTACACGGGGCTCGAACTAGGTAGTTCGGACTAGGGTCCTATTCCGAACTACCGTTACTCCTCGTGAAACGAGGTGTACCGGTAGTTCGGAATAGGCACCCTAGTCCGAACTACCTAGTTCGAGCCCCGTGTAGCCGCGCTACACGGGGTTCGAAGCAGCGGGGATTTAAAAATGGCGGCTCCCCGCTTATGCTAATGAAGCCCGGGAAATTCAAATCCCGGGCTTCATTAGCAAGTGCGGTATGCATACATTACCCTCCTAGTTCGAACTAGGAGGGTAGTGTAGACATACCCACAGAGAGTAGCGGCTTCTGCTCCGGCCAGCAGAGCAGCTGGGCCACCCTTCCCCTCGTACCCAGACAGAAAGCAGCTGCAAAGATCATTGCTTGGCCCATGTCCACCCTCTCTGTGACTCCCTCCCTGCCACCCCCCAGCCCAGCCTAGCCCGGCAGACGGAAGCTGCTCGTCATCACTTGCAAGGCCCTTCCTGACCTGTCTCCACCCCATCGTCTCATTCCACATCAAGGCCCCTCGGACTACTCCAGCTGGAGCGCCCTGCCCTGCCTTGCCTTGCCTTGCCTTGCCTTGCCTTGCCTTGCCCTGCCCTGCCTTGCCTTGCCTTGCCCTGCCCTGCCCTGCCCTGCCCTGCCCTGCCCCCCTGGCTAGCAGGCAGCTCACTCCTTCTCCCTCCAGGGGTGCAGTGAGAGTGCAGGTAGTCTACCCAGCCATCTCTTTTATACAGCCTCCTGGGCTCTGATTGGCTGCCACAAGGCCTCTCCTGATTGGCCCCTAGCTACAGCCCTCTCCCAGGGCTGTTTTAACCCTTTTTATGCCTGGAGCAGTGTGCCCACCCACCACACTCATGCTCCAATGTCCCAGGGTCTCTCTTATTTGTACCTTGGTGGCTTCCTTACGCTGGCATTAAACACCACGGAAGGGGGCCGTTTTCAGAGTATTACACAAAGCACAAGGGCGAGTGGGTTGGCTGCTGCATGCACATGAACCCTTGTGCCTTTTGAGCCATTGGCCAAGGTTTATATACTAGACAGCCTCTCCTCTCTGCCAGGAGAGATTCCAGCCCGGGGCCCTTGTGTGGTCACCCCAGGCGGACGGCCAGGCTGCCTCCAGCATCTGGGAAAGTGCCGAGTCCCTGCTGGATGAGCTGAGGTGGGCGCGCTGCTGAGTGGCTCCCCCCTCGGCTCCCGGCTCATCCCTGCACAGCAGCGCATGCTGGAACAGTGAGTCTCTCCCGGCAGGCGGGCGAAATAGAGCCTCTGACCGCTAGGAATGGGAGAGAAGGTCACAGCAATTGCAGCGCGGAGCAGTGAGCCGTGCAGGTAATCTCCAGCTGAACAGGGAGTTTGGTAATGAGTCAATAATACAGGCCTGATCCGCCGTGGTGCGCGGCCGCCCGGCTCCGCTAGGCCAATGAGTGAGCCTGACTCGTGGCAGCTAAGGCTCGGGCTCCATCGCCTTCCAACAACAGAGCAGAGACCTGCAAGACCCAGCCTCTGCTCCCATTTCTCCTCCCCTCCCGGCGCCCTCTTGTTTCCCAGGAGCGAGGCCAGAGCACGGTGGAGCATTGCCGCCGGAGGGACACGTGGGCCCGTGCTGGGCGGGTGCAAATTGGCCTCGCTCCATCCATCTCGGGGGGCACTGCACAGCCACACCAGCTGGGCATCTGGCCCCTCCGCTCTGTGCTGGGCCGAGAGGAAACGCCGCCATGCAAGGAAGAGCAGCTGCGCTCACGGCCTCCCCGGGGCTGGGGCCGGGCGGGACCGAAAACGCCAAACCCCTTCTGACTCCGGAGTTCTGGGCCCAGAGGGTTTCTTGCGAGTCATGGGAGGCTTTGGGGTGTTTCTGAAAGGCTGGCAGCAGGCGCTGGCCCGTGCATCTCAGCTCTTCTTTGAAACACAGCACGCGCCTCGCCCGCCTGCCTACAGGGAAACTGGCAGCATGAAGCGCGTGTGCCCAAGAGGGCCAGGCGCCGGGTGGTAAGTGCCGAGAACCCGGGGGATTGGCGGGGCGGGGACACCTTTCACCCGTTGGATCACACAATCCAGCTAAAGGAGAGATCCCTTGGAGAGGTGCAGAAAGGGTTAGTACTGATTTGGGAGGGGGGGGGATTTATCACAATTCTGCTCTCACAGGATTTGGCTGGCGTCCAACGTGACAAGCCCTGAGATGCCATAAGCAAAACTCTTCCTGCTGTGTCTGGCCGGGAGCAAAGTCTTCCTGTTGCGTCAGGCAGGGCTCCTAGACAGACGTTCAGCCTCCACTGTCCTTTGCTGGTTTCAGCTCATCACTCCGACTTAGACCACTCCTGCTCCTGCATCCTGCCGGCTGTGATCCCTCTGCCTCATTGCAAATGGGGCCTCATGTCTGACTCTCACCCCTGTGCCTGCCCCCGCTGGGACCCATTTCAGAGCCAGCAGGGCAAGACGACGGGCCAACCCTTTGTCAAGCCACATGCATTTGAGAGACAAGTTTCAGCTGGTGTAGATCTGCAGATTTCAGCCCTGCCCCACCAATGCACACGAGTGGATGGACTGACCCACGTTTGGAGAATCTTTCTCCATGACTAGTCCACACACAGGAGCTGATACGTCACTTCCGCCACAGTTGTTTTCTGCTCACAGCGGCTGACTGCAGACGTGTGTAAGAAATGAAGTGAGCAAGGAGTGAAGAGATTTCCTGAAATTATGGATTGCCAGTTCCCCCCTCTTCATTGGGGAATCATCAGCATTCTTGGGAAGTTTCTCCAGAGATCTACAACTTAGATCTTCCTCCAGTGGAAAACAGGACCTTGGGTTGGGTGAAAGGAAACAGGAGGGCAAGGCAGAGAACCTGAATAGAGTGGACAACTTTATTGAGCAAATAGTAAAGTCATCAAAAAAACCAAAACAAAACACAACTTTTTTTGGTGGGAGGGACACAAAACATATTTGTGAATTCGGATGAGAAAGGGTGAATGGTTTTGGCTGAAAAAAAAAGCCTGAAACAAAGTTTGGAAATGTTCAAACGATTCTTCCAAACCAAACTGTTTCATCCTTTCGTTTCAAATAACATTCAAAATGTGTCCCATGACCCAGACAAAACGGTCGCTTTCTTTTTTTCTTTTGGTGAGCAAAAGGACTAAAAACGCCCTCAATTTTGATTCAAAACTAATCAAATTTGTTTTCAGAAGATTTCAGTTCAGGCAGTGAACTGACAAATTAATGGTTCACTCAGCAATAACCCTGACCCCTTTTCTTAGGAGACACAGCGTTTCTGAAACCCTCTAAAGGGGAACGAGGTTTTCTTTTTTGATTTCACACTCAAGTTTCATAATGTTCATAAGAGGAAGGGTGTTAATCCAGGTGCTTGGCTAAATCCCAACATAGGTAATTACATTGTGCTGACCTAAATTCCTCCTGCAGTATCAATTAGACACACTCATCTTTTTCACTTCCTATCCGAAGGGAAGGGAAAGCTGCTGCGTAGCATGTGCTGTTAAGTAGCGGCTGCGTTTCACCCCTGGCCAGGGAGGTTTCGCTGAGGAGTGAAGCAATCTCCAGTCGCGGCATGGGGTGGTCAGAGTTTGCAGGGCATGCTGGGATCTTTCCATGGAACGCCGTGTAGCAGCACTAGGTGTTGTTATGGGATTCGGCCTGGAGGAGCAAGAATCCACCCAGCTCAGGAACTGAACCTGAATTTTTCCTCATCCCTCTCCGTGGAGCCTGCCAGAGAGCAGAGCAGGGCCCCAGCCTCGCCTCCCAGCTCCCAGCTGGGCAGAGAAAGCCATGAGTCTCTCTCCCTCTGGAGGGGGGATTTCCTGGCGGCAGAGCCCCTGGCCTATGCTGTAATATGGCCAGGCAGCCAGGCGGCCTTTGGCCTTCAGAGTCTGGGAACAGGAATCAGCAACCCATGGTTCTCTGCACGGTCCAGCCGGTCCCCACGAGCTTCCTGGGAAACCCGCTCCGCTTGTCGGTCCCCAGAGCGCCGCCTGGCCTGGCCCATCGTTTGAAAAGGTCCATTGTGTCTCTTAACGCTCGCCAGGGCTGGCCTGGACATGTCTGCCCCCTGCAGACGGGATGGCCAGGCCCCCAGTAAGTCAGACCCTTTGCCAGCAACCCAAGGAGACGCCAGTAGAACGCAGAGCGCTTTTGCAGGAAGTCGCCTCGTCCCAGAGCCATCACCCCCCGTTTAGACTGAATCTGGTGTCCATCCAGCCAAACAAGCTGCAAGTGGGGGAGATTTAGGCTGCGCGGAGGGTGCTAATTAGAGGGAAGGTCCCCCGTGAGGGACTGGGCCAGGCTCTTACCGAGCCAGGGGCTGGCGCCAGCGGGAAGGAGCCGGCAGTCTCACGCTGAGAAGGAAGGGGGAGAGGAAGCCCCGAGGGAGCGCTTACCTTGGAGGAGGAGAGTGGTCTGACTAGGAAGGCCGGTGAAGGAGAGGTTCAAAGCCGGGTGGCAGGAAGTAGTCCAGGGATGGCGAAGACCCAGGCCTTAGCTGCTTGCCATAGGGCCTGGCTGGAACCCAGAGCAGAGCGGGGGGCTGCCGTTCTCACTGACACGGCGTGGAGGGAGATTGCTTGAGGGGCCGCTTTATCCCCTCTGCCTCAGCAAGCTCTCAGTGGTCACTGGGCAGCCTGCCAGGGAGAACCCAGAACCCAAACGTTCCAGACACGGAAGTGGCCCCCACACTTTTGAAAGGTAAGTCTGTGACTTCCTGCACCGGCAAACCCCAGCGCGCCTGGTTCCAGAGCACTTTGCCGAGGGGCCCCGACACTGTGTGCCAGGAACACTGAGATCCTGGGGTAACCAGAGCAGCCCTCAGAGAGCAGAGCAAGAGTCTTTGCCCCCTGCTATGTCCCCAACCCGAGGGTCTTGGGGGCTCATGAATTAGGGGGAAAGAGCTGTGGATCAGGGAGCCCCTGTGGGGCCTGGACAGCGTTGGGGCAGTTCTGAGGGGAGCCAGAAAGGGTCTGGCCCAGGGAAAAGCAGAGGAGTCAGCGCCCAGGATAAAGGCTGCTGGCGTGAGGGGCAGAGGGGGCGGATGTTCTGACTTGGTGGTGGTGACTGACACGTGTCACTGCCGGTAGCAGTACTGCAGAAAATGGGTTTGAGGGGCGGGTGTTCCCCTCCTGCCCCCCACCGGAGCTGGCACGAATGGGCCCCTTTGCTGAGAGACGCATGGAGGCTGAGGAGGGGGCAGGCCATGGAGAAGGGTCCATCCTGGTCAAGAGGATGGCAGGGGGTGTGACGGCGCGTTGGGGTGTTCCTGTCTCTGCACTCCCGTAATGGCACAGGCAGACTCCACCAGCCGGTAGAACAGAGGGAGTGAGAATGTGAGAGACAGCCCAGGCTGGAGAGGGAAGGGAGCACGGTGGTCCCACAGGCCCGGGTTGTTTCCTGGGGATCCTGTCACATCGGGAGCAGTAAGACCATAGCTCTCTGGTGTGCTGGGACCTTCAGGTGCTAAGACACGATAGCGACAGAGTCTGTGTAGGAACCCACGTGGCGTCGTACAATCCAGCTCCCAAGAGGTTGGCTTCAGGGCAAACCCTCTTTCCCAGGCTGGCGTGGGGCCGTTTCCTGCCTTGCCCACCCCAGATGGCTGGCTTGGCTCTCCGTAGAGCCAGTCTCCTCTCTCTGCCACACACGACCCAAGTGACAGCAAGGGGAGGGGGTCTCTCTGGAGAGCAGAGACGGCAGCGCCCAGCCCTTCCGATGTGCACAGAGAGTAAAAGCCGGCGCTTTGCAGGGCAAGAGGGCAGGATCTCAGCCACAGGCTTCCACTCTTTGACCTTGTCCTTGGAGGGTCCAAAAGCCCGTGGCACCCAGTCCCAGAGCTAATGGACATTGAGCTGGGTGGGGGCTAAAAACTGCAGTGCAGGTGTTTGGCCTGGGCCGGAGCCTGGCTTCTGAGATTCTCCCCACACTCAGGTCTGGGGTTCGCGCACTGTGATGGCGCGTTGGGGGTCCCCCGTCTCCTGCACCCCGAAATGGCACAAACAGACTTCACCAGCCAGTAGAATGGAGGTTGTTTATTGTTCCTCCAGCACAGCGCAGCACAGACGTAATCTGGTTACAGGAACTGGGGCTAAGAGGCCTCAGTGCCCCCCTTGAGATAGGGGAGTCCCAGCCCCCCTCCCCAGCTCCTTCTTCCCTGCCTTCCAGCCAGGAACTAACTCTCTTCCCGCCCTGCCCCCCAGCCAGGGCAGCATCCACCTTCCTTTGTTCCTCTCCATGGGGGGTGTCTGGCCATACTAGTTTGCATAGTGACTCGTCCTATTTTGCTGGGTCGTGGTACCCACAGCAGCCAGTGGGGGTTACCCCAGAGCCAGCAGCATAGAAACCAGCCAGGTACCCCCACTACGTCACACGCACATTGTGGTAAAGCCCCGCGGCCCAAGTCTCCCTGGAGAGAGCGATCGTGTTACCGGCCCGTCACTGGCCTCACCGCCCAGGGCTGCTCAGAAGAGACTCACTCTGCCAGCCCTGTGAGGCGAGCGCCTCCGTACGCTGGACAAGCTTTCCAGGTAGGCCAGCCACAGAGCCTCACCAGCATCTGCCGCTGCCTCGGGCACAGCACAGAGCCGGGTGAAGATACCGCCGGGCGTTGCAGGAAGTTTTGTAGAATCATAGAATCATAGGACTGGAAGGGACCTCGAGAGGTCATCGAGTCCAGCCCGCCGCCCTCAAGGCAGGATCAAGCTCCGTCTACACCATCCCTGACAGATGTCTATCTAACCTGTTCTTAAATATCCCCAGAGAGGGAGATTCCACCACCTCCCTTGGCAATTTATTCCAATATTTGACCACCCTGACAGTTAGGAATTTTTTCCTAATGTCCAATCTAAATCTCCCCTGCTGCACTTTAAGCCCATTACTCCTTGTTCTGTCCTCAGAAACCAAGAGGAACAAATTTTCGCCTTCCTCCTTGTGACACCCTTTTAGATATTTGAAAACCGCTATCATGTCCCCCCTTAATCTTCTTTTTTCCAAACTAAACAAGCCCAGTTCATGAAGCCTGGCTTCATAGGTCATGTTCTCTAAACCTTTAATCATTCTTGTCGCTCTTCTCTGTACCCTTTCCAATTTCTCCACATCTTTCTTGAAATGTGGCGCCCAGAACTGGACACAGTACTCCAGCTGAGGCCTAACTAGTGCAGAGTAGAGCGGCAGAATGACTTCACGAGTTTTGCTTACAACACACCTGTTGATACAACCTAGAATCATATTTGCTTTTTTTGCAACAGCATCACACTGTTGACTCATATTCAACTTGTGGTCCACTATGACCCCTAGATCCCTTTCCGCCATGCTCCTTCCTAGACAGTCGCTTCCCATCTTGTATGTATGGAACTGATTGTTCCTTCCTAAGTGGAGCACAGAAGCTTTTTCCCGTTAAACTTGACACACATTTATCAGTGACAGTGGAACAGAACTCCCAAGCTACAGCTCTGAGTTTGGTTTGAAATGCAAACAGTTTATGAAAATTGAAATGAAAACAAACAGTCTCAAGTGTGGCAAGGGTCCCCCTTTTCCTGGCCAGCATCTGGGCCGGCAGCCTTTCCCCCTTTGTCTGGGGTGGGGCTTGCAGCTGGTTTCTGGGGTAGGGAGCCCCGCTGCTCCTTCTGGGACCCCCCCCCCCGTCTCTAACGCTAACTGTTGCTGTTAGTGCTCCATCTTTCTCTAACTCTTGATGTCCCCCCCCCCCCACACACACACACTTCTAACTGGGGAGGCTTTTCAAGGCCTCCACCAGGCCTGGAGTGGAGTCAACTGGCCCCAGTCTGCCTGGGCTGGCTCCTTACCAGCTGCTCTTAATTGCCTTGCAGCCCTCTACCCCTAATTAGCAGCCTTTAAGCCTTTTGGGGCTGCCTTTTACCCCCTCTGGAGCAGCCCTCTGGCCTGACCTCGTCACAAGAGGTTTCTGTAAAAAAAACCCTTGTCATTTCCAGAAAAAAGTTCATTTTGGCCAAAAGCCATTTTTCCTAGAGAAAACATGTTTGGGGGTGAGGGGGGGGAGGGGTAAGAGGGAATCAGCCCCTCTGAGAAGAAGGCAAGGAGGATGTTTATAGACCTCACCAGATAGGGACCAAGACACTAAGTGGCTCAACGCCCAACCTGTGCTCTGCCCCGTCAAAGACATGCAGATTCGGAGGAAAACTCACTTTAGAAAGAAAATAGTCACCACAGCATTTAAGGCCCAATCCTGCCCCACTGGCATCAGTGGCAAAACTCCCATTGCCCTTCAGATTAGAATTCGGCCCCAGCCTGGGTGTAGCGGTGTTGCCCATGAGCACACAGGGGCTGTGTCTGCGCTGGCAGGTTCTTGCGCAAGAACACGTCACACGGCCGTGTGCTTTTGTGCAAGAGCATCCATGGCGGTGTGGCCGCTCTCTTGCGCAAGACAGCTCTGCTGCCATTTTAGCCATCGGGCTTTCTCGCGCGAGAATTCCCTGCCGCTCGTCCACACTGCTCCCTTGCACAAGAGGGCTTACACTCATTAGAAAAGAGCGTAGTTCTTGCTCAAGAAGCCCTCTTCCCACGCTCTACTGTAACTCTTCTTGCACAAGAGTGGGCTGGCCGCGCGGACGCTCTGCGGGTTCTTGCGCAAGAACCCGCCAGTGTAGACATAGCCAGGCAGAGAATCCTGCCTCACGCAGCCAGCCACTTGCTCCAAGGGTCAGAATTTGATGCTGGCCTAGTAAATTGCGGCACTCGGTTTGCCAGCTCAGAGGCACTCGGCGGCTCTCTGTGGAAGTGGAGCCAATTCTGCGCCCATTCCCTGCCCACGAACTGCGAGGCAGGGTCTTAATTTCTCTCCCGCCCACTGACTAAGGTGGGCTCCAGCGCTGGCTGCCCCTTGCTGCGTGTGAATTGCTCTAGAGCAGGTGTTCTAATTTCTCTCTCTCTTTCTTTCTATTCTCTGCTTGCACCGATGGAAAAAATGTAAACAGAAATTTTAATAAAAGTCCAACCTGAACCAGATTTAATCTCTAGCCCTTTGAAATATGAGGCAGGTGCTTTATCTGCCAGGCTACACAATCTTTCCCTGGCAGCTCTGGGAATTTATAGAAGTTAAATTAGCTGAGGGAGGGTTCTCCTCATGCTCTTTGAATGCAAGAGAAACATATTGAGAATTATTACAGAGGGAACATTAATAACAAGTTGAGTGGGAGAGCTGCCGAATTCAAACAAAGTTTGTTCCCCAGTTAACAGCCAGAGCTATCAACCTTTGGAAGACGAGAGAAACCAACCCCCCGGAACAGACCTGAAAAGCTTGCCAATTCTTCCCATGGGTGAGGCAGGTCCAAGCACACCTAGGCCAGCCCAGACTGACGTTTGTGTATCTTTTCTCAAGAACAGGAGTGTGTGTTGTATGCACATCAACTCTGCCTGCTCTGTGTGGTTCGCATCTTCAATTACAAAACCAGCGAGAAGAAGCAATTTGCTACATTTTCAAAGCACATTGAGGCAGTGCGCCTGGCCAAGGTGGGATTAGATTAGCGACAAGCACAATGAACGACCTCCCCCGCGCAGGCCTGGGACTCAGGGTCCTGCTTCCCAAGGCCATTTGGGGAGGTAGCAATGACAGTGACTGGCCCAACCTTGCCTTGACTCTCAGCCTAAGATACTATGCAACCTCTAAGCACGTGGCCAGGAGGGTGACTCCGGGCTTGGCTGTGGGTGTGCGGGAGGAGCAGGTTAGGAGCCTGGATTGTCACAGGTCTAAGTATGCTCCGAACACCTTGGGCCACTCCACTGTGTACCCAGGCCACGGCTGCAGAGGAATCATAGCTGTGAATCAAAGGAGAAGGGGAGCCCCACAGCCTTGGAACAAGTTCATAATCCACTCAGTCCTCTTGCACGTAGCAATGTGCCGGCTGCGTGGCGGGTTCCACGGTATCGCCAGCCCCACCGCACGGGACTGGCTTCAAACTCTCAGGAACGACCCCCCTGGACACCTGGCTCTGGGGCGCGTTGTCTAGCACTGGCCGTTCCGGGGCCACGTTCCCCAGGCCCCCACTGATGGCAAAAGCCTTCATTGCAAAGGAGCCCGCAGCGCTGCACAGGCAACAACCTCTTTCCAGCAGCTCCCGCCTCCAGAGCAACAATCCACGTCGTGAGACTCGCGCCGAAACCGGGCAGGGAGCCTGTGAACTAGCTGATTTAAATCCAGGTCTACAAAATCTGTTTGTTCCTCTTGATCCGGTTCTTGCCACCCCCCGTACTCTGAAATCGAGGTATCGAGTTTTGTTCAGGCCGTGTCCCCAAAGATCCATTCGTCCGATATGTGGCAACCCGCGTCCCCAGAGCCCCATCGCCTGACACCAAGCACTCGGCTTCCCCACCGCCCCTTGCACCACGTCGCATTCGGAGAGCTCCATGCGGCTAGTCCTCAGAAGGCCCCTGCCGCCGTTCAGGGCACCCTCACCTGTGTTCCCCCGTTGGAGTCCAGCAAGTCCCTTGCAGGCATCTGGATTCCCAGCCATCACCTCTCTGGGGAAGGCTCATGCATCTCCGGCCCTGCTGACTGGGGAGTGTCCAGACAGTACAGCCCCCGGCTTGCACGGGGAATGGCCCAGCACACCAGACTACCTGAACCGGCCAGCACCTCTACTTCGCTTGCTCCTCAAAGGCCATGAACAGAGGACTTGCCCCGGGTCCTACGGTACCACAAAACTCTTTTTAAGCAGGCACTTGTATTCGTAAGGCAAGAGCATAATAGAGAAAAGAACTGAAAACAATAGGGGAACCTCCCTGCATGCACCTAAGGATACTAGAGGTCACCCCAACTCCACAAGGGCTCTGGCCAGTAAACAGTCTTTCCCTCCACCAAACAGTTTTTCCGTGGTCACAGCAATCTGCCCCTGAAACTGAGAGTCCCTCTTCTACCCAGTCTGGGCCTCTGCTCTTGTCCGCCTGTAACGGCTCTGCAGACAACGGGTCTCTCCTCAGGGCACAGCTTCAAAAGGCTGGGTGTGGATGGGGGTAATTTGCCTCCCCCAAAGATTTCCTAGGATACCCGCCTGATGAAAAATTCAGCCTTGTCTGAACCTTGTTTCCAAAGAGTCCTCTGAAGCTCATAATGCTTCCCAGGGTTTGCACTGGTTCTGCCTCCCCCTTGGAGAACTTCAGTCACTCCCACCGCACATCTACATTTGTGTTTCCAATGCAATGGAATCCCCAAATACTCCAGCTTAACTCCATACAATTTGTCCAGGATATTTTAGGACATTTCCCTGTGTCATCCGTGTCCCCAGAGCCAAATGCACCCCAGAATGAACCCCCACGTCCCCCGTGCTCCATTGAGTGACGACTGCACATGCCAGTCCCTCAGAGCTACACTGGCCAAGAACTCCTGTTACCTAGTTCAGCATAACACTGATCCCCAGAACAGGACACCCCGCACTTCACTGCCCCAGCATCTAAAACCCAGGTGCACAGATCTTCATTCTCCTCAGCAGCCCACATGGGCCTTAAGTCACAAGACACTGTCATGCCATCGAGAGCAAAAGCTCGCTCCAGTGTGGTACACTCAGCTTGGCTGCGATCTGATCATGAGACGAATCACACCCTCCTTTAACCTCCTCAGCGGGAAGATGCACCGTCTGTCTTCTTCGCTGCTACGGTACTCCAAGAATCCATTGATACAAACAAGATAAACCTGCTGCTAGTGTTTTCCTGTCTAGAATTTCCCCTGGAGACTTTGCAATCATTTGATTAGCATTTGGCTCAGAATCTAAATAGGCTTTCAGGGAGAAGTACACAACAGTCAATTTGCATGTAGACAGACCAATAGAGAAGCATATTCAGTCTGACAGAAAATTATTTATCAGCTTCGAGTGACTGGCCCCAACTTACATACCTTCCGAACGTATCTGTCATCGAATCGGAGAAGAGAACCAGGAGGGACCTCGCAAGCTCAAGTCCTCATGGTAGGACCAAGCACCCTGGATCATCCCTGATAAAAGTCTGTCTAACCTGCCCTTGAAAGTCTCCAATGATGGAGATTCCCCAGCCTCCGGAGGCAACTTATTCCAGTATTTAAGCACCCTGACAGGTAGGGACTTTTTCCTCGTGTGCAACCTAAACCTCCTTGGCTGCAGTTTAAGCCCGTTGCTTCTTGTCCAGTCCTCAGAGGTGAAGGAGAATATTCCTCCCCTTCCTCCTTGTGACACCCTTTTCAATACCTGAAACTGCTCATGTCCCCTCTCCGTCTTCTCTTTTCCAAACTAAACGAGCCCAGTTCTTTCAACCTTCCCTCATCGCTCGTGTTCTCTAGACCTTCCATCATCCTTGTTGCTCTTCTCTGGACCTTCTCCAATTTCTCCACATCGTTCTTGAATCGTGGCTCCCAGAACGGGACACGCTCCTGCTCACACATCCCAGAGTGATGTTTGCTTTCTTTGCAACAGTCTCAGGGTATGTCTACACTAGAAAGTTAGTTCGAACTAACGGACGTTAGTTCGAACTAACTTTCCTATGCGCTACACTAGCGCTCCGTTAGTTCGAACTTAATTCGAACTAACGGAGCGCTTAGTTCGAACTAGGTAAACCTCATTTTACGAGGACTAACGCCTAGTTCGAACTAGCTAGTTCGAACTAAGGGCTGTGTAGCCCTTTAGTTCGAACTAGTGGGAGGCTAAGGCTTCCCAGGTTTCCCTGGTGGCCACTCTGGCCAACACCAGGGAAACTCTATTGCCCCCCTCCCGGCCCCGGAGCCCTTAAAGGGCCACGGGCTGGCTACTCACTTTGTGCCAGTTGCAAGGCTGCAAGCACCCGTGCCTGCACAGCCTGCACCTGCCACACAATGAGCCAGCCATCCGAGGGCTCCCAGCCCTCCACTGCTCCCCACGATCAGCCTGGCGGCTCCCAGGAGCCTGCCCGGGGGCGCAAAAGGCGGGCGCCCGCCTGGTCAAGTGCGGAGATCGTGGACCTCATCGAGGTTTGGGGGGAAGCCTCCAATGTCCACGATCTCCGCACTAGCCACCGGAATGCGGCCGTCTATGGACGCATGGCTGCCAGCCTGGCCGCCAGGGGCCACCAGCGCAGCCGGGAGCAGGTGCGCTGCAAAATAAAGGACTTGCGGCAGTCCTACTCCCGGGCCTGCCAGCCAGGGGCTGACCCGGAGGCCTGCCCCCACTTCCATGCCCTGGACCGCCTCCTGGGGGCTCATGCCGTCCCTGCCCCCCGGGACGTGATTGACCCCGGGGCAGAGGGACCGCTCCTGGACACCGAGGAGGAGCAAGAGGGCTCTGAGAGCCAGGAGCCTGCTGCCAGCCTTCCCAGGACCCGGGACCCCCGAGGCACCCCACAGAGCCGCTCGCCTGCATCATCAGAGGCCGGGGAGGCGTCCACCTGTGAGTACCCTCGTGTTCCCCTTATGTGTACGGGGGGCTGGGGCGAGAGGGAGCCCCGGGACCGTGCGCCTGGGCCTTGCCCACCACGGAGCAGCAGCTGGGGATCCTGCAGGGGCCCTGGCCTTGCAGAGGGGAGCTGGGTTTCACACACCTGGGCCCCTGGGGTAATTGACCGCTGGTCTTCTTGCACCACAGCTGCAGCACCGGGGACTGCAGGGCGCACCACACCGCCTGCAGCAGCCGCCCGCGCCCGGGCAAGCAGGACAGCCAGGAACCAGGAGGACTACCAGAGGCGGCATCTCCGGTTCCTGGACCGACAGCTCCGTCTCCAGGACCACTGGGTCCAGGAGGACCTCAGGCTGCGCCAGAGGAGTCTGGAGGCCCTGGAGGAGCAGGGCCGTGCCCTGCGAGGCCACCTCCAGAGCCTGCTAGACCGCTTTCCATTTCCTCCTCCCCCTGCTCCCCCTCTTGCTCCCCCTCTTGCTCCTCCTGCTCCCCCTCTTGCTCCTCCTGCTCCCCCTCTTGCTCCTCCTGCTCCTCCTGCTCCTCCTGCTTCCGCTCCTGCTTCCTCCACACCCCCTGTCCTCTCTGCCGCCCCCTCCACAACCATTCCCCACCGACGCCCCCGGACCCGCAGTGTGGCGAGACGGGAGAGGCACCCAGACTCCCACCCCTGAGCTTTCCTTTCCCTTCCTCCCTTCCCTCCCCTCCCCTTCCAGCTCCCTCGTCCCAGGTTTCCCCCTCCCTTCTCCCACCTTCATTCCTCCCTCCCCCACCCCAGTTCTGTGAAATAAACAGACGTTTTTGTTGGAAAAACAGGTGTCTTTATTTGACAGTAGGTAGGGAGGGGAAAGGGGAAGGGGGGGGTAGGGTGGAAGAAGGCCCCGGTGGGGCATGCAGGGAGAGGTCAGTCCTCCTCCTCCTCCACCTGGAAGCTCTCCCGCAGGGCTTCCCGGATCCGGATGGCCCCCCGCTGGGCTTCCCGGACGGCGGCGGTGCGGGGCTGACCGTAGTGTCCAGCCATGCGGTCAGCCTCAGCCATCCAGGCTGGCAAGAAAGCCTCCCCCTTCCGCTCACACAAATTGTGGAGCACACAACATGCCGCCACCACGGGAGGGATGTTGTGCTCGGCCAGGTCCAGACGGGTGAGGAGGCATCGAAAGCGGGCTTTCAGTCGCCCGAAGGCCCCCTCCACCACGATGCGGGCCCTGCTCAGCCTGTTATTGAAGGCCTGGCGGGAGGGATTGAGGTGTCCCGTGTAGGGCTTCATGAGCCAGGGCTGCAGTGGGTAGGCGGCATCCCCCACCAGGCAGACGGGCATGTCCACGTCCCCGACCCTGATGTGGCGGTCGGGGAAGAAGGTCCCGTCCTGCAGCCGCTGGCACACGGAGGAGTTCCGGTACACCCGGGCGTCGTGTGCTTTGCCGGACCAGCCCACATTTATGTCCGTCAACTGTCCCCGGTGGTCACATACGGCCTGCAGGATGACGGAGAAGTACCCCTTGCGGTTCACGTACCGGGACGCCTGGTGTTCCGGGGCACGGATGGGGATGTGCGTCCCGTCGATGGCCCCCCCGCAGTTGGGGAAGCCGAGGGCGCCGAATCCCCGGATGACGGCATCCGGGTTGGCGAGGCGGACCACCCTGCGGAGCAGCACCCGGTTGATGGCCTTGACCACCTGCGGAGAGAGACACAGCAAAGCGTCAATCAGTGGGGCGCCCGGGTGGCTGGGAGCGTGCGTGCCCTGGCAGTGCCCCGCGCCCCACTCCCGGAAGCAACCCCCCTGGCGGCGTGTAGTACGGCCGGGACAGCCCGACCCCTCCGGTGCGGGGCGCTTTCGCCTCCTCCCGCCCCCCCCTTTGTCCCTGGGGCGGCCCATCCCCTCCTCGCAGCCCCCCTCCCCCCCGGCTCGGTGGCCGACGAGCGCCGTACCTGCATGAGCACTGCTCCGACAGTGGATCTCCCCACGCCGAACTGGTTCCCGACGGATCGGTAGCTGTCCGGCGTGGAGAGCTTCCAGAGGGCGATGGCCACCCGCTTCTGGAGGGGGATGGCGGGCCTCATGCGAGTGTCCCTTCTTTGCAGGGCAGGGGCGAGCCACTCGCAGAGCTCCAGGAAGGTGTCCCTCCTCATCCTAAAGTTCTGGGTCCACTGTCGGTCGTCCCAGCGCTCCAGGACGATGCGGTCCCACCAGTCGCTGCTGGTGTCCAGACGCCAGATGCGGCGGGGCACACCGGTGCCGGGGCGCCGCCGCGGCTCCTCCACGGCCCCCAGGGCGGCCAGGCGGAGAGGCAGGGGGCTGACGTTCCCCAGGTGGTGCCAGGCAGCCTCGAGCCATTGCTGGCAGGCTTGCAGCAGCAAGTCCAGAACGTGCACCAGAAGGTGCAGGGCGAGCCGTGGCTCCATGTTGCCACCTGCGGCGGCCCCCCCGAAGGGAAGCACCGACACAGACGGGCACAGAGACCGACGCTTTGCTGTCCCTCGGCGAGGTTGGCAAGCAAGCAGGAAAAGCTGAGAACCGGCTGTCCAGGGGGGGTCCCTTTAAGCACGAGCCTCAGATAGCCTCAGACAGCAGCCACACAAAGCAACTGCTGACCTGATGCCCTGCCAGAACCGGTTTCAGCTGCCCTTAAATGCCCCCCTGCGTCCAATCAGTGTGGACGCGCTAGTTCGAACTAGCAAAACGCTAGTTCGAACTAGTTTTTAGTTCTAGATGCGCTAGTTCGAACTAGCTTAGTTCGAATTAACTAATTCGAACTAAGTTAGTTCGAACTAGCGCTGTAGTGTAGACGTACCCTCACACTGTTGACTCCTATCGAGTTGTGGTCCACTAGGCTCCCTAGATCCCCTCCTGCAGTGCTCCTTCCTAGGCAGCGTAGGCCATAGGGTTTCGCCGCTTGCCTGCCATAGCAGACACCGGGCTTCTCATGGGTTGATTCGTACTCATTCATTGCTATACCCTCGCCATGCACATGTTCCTGACACCGCAGCCAATGGCCAAATCTGCAGACATTGGGGGCGCGTCCTTCATTACCCTGCAGCTTCTGGCTGCCGTGGTGAGTTCCCCGTGGCTCCCAGCCACCGTGGCGAGTGCAGAGAAGGGGAGGAGGGGGACTGACCACTGCTGCTGCCCCGCAACAGGCCCCACCAAGGCTACATCCCCCCCAGGCCTGGGGATGGGTGCAGTGGGAGGGGGAGAGGGCAAGGCCGTGACAGGAAGGGGATCCAAATAGGGAGTCCATGAATCCCACGGGTCTCCTGTACCCAAACGTGGCATTGAGCCACAATGCAGGGAACTGACAGGCCTGTCTCTTGGATGAACAGCTACAGCCCCTTGGCCGGGTATGTTAGCAGAAGCGGCCTTTGTCCTAGATACAGAGCTTCCTCGGCTGCCCCGGAGCCGGCTGGGGGAATAGACCTAGATCCACGGCAATTCATCCCGTGCGAGGACTGCTCAGTAACCGTGCCACGGGCAGCAGGGCCGAGAAACTGCAAGGAAGGCCAGAGGCCACGCTTTCAAGATGAGCTAACCCTCAGTAATATTCAGCGTCATTATCTACTCACCTAGGGTATGTCTACACTACAAAGTTAGTTCGAACTAACGGACGTTAGTTCGAACTAACTTTCCTAGGCGCTACACTAGCGCTCCGTTAGTTCGAACTTAATTCGAACTAACGGAGCGCTTAGTTCGAACTAGGTAAACCTCATTTTACGAGGACTAACGCCTAGTTCGAACTAGCTAGTTCGAACTAAGGGCTGTGTAGCCCTTTAGTTCGAACTAGTGGGAGGCTAAGGCTTCCCAGGTTTCCCTGGTGGCCACTCTGGCCAACACCAGGGAAACTCTATTGCCCCCCTCCCGGCCCCGGAGCCCTTAAAGGGCCACGGGCTGGCTACTCACTTTGTGCCAGTTGCAAGGCTGCAAGCACCCGTGCCTGCACAGCCTGCACCTGCCACACAATGAGCCAGCCATCCGAGGGTTCCCAGCCCTCCACTGCTCCCCACGACCAGCCTGGCGGCTCCCGGGAGCCTGCCCGGGGGCGCAAAAGGCGGGCGCCCGCCTGGTCAAGTGCGGAGATCGTGGACCTCATCGAGGTTTGGGGGGAAGCCTCCAATGTCCACGATCTCCGCACTAGCCACCGGAACGCGGCCGTCTATGGACGCATGGCTGCCAGTCTGGCCGCCAGGGGCCACCAGCGCAGCCGGGAGCAGGTGCGCTGCAAAATTAAGGACTTGCGGCAGTCCTACTCCCGGGCCTGCCTGCCAGGGGCTGACCCGGAGGCCTGCCCCCACTTCCATGCCCTGGACCGCATCCTGGGGCCTCATGCCGTCCCTGCCCCCCGGGACGTGATTGACCCCGGGGCAGAGGGACCGCTCCTGGAGACGGAGGAGGAGGAGGAGGGCTCTGAGAGCCAGGAGCCTGCCGCCAGCCTTCCCAGGACCCGGGACCCCCGAGGCACCCCACAGAGCCGCTCGCCTGCATCATCAGAGGCCGGGGAGGCGTCCACCTGTGAGTACCCTCGTGTTCCCCTTATGTGTACGGGGGGCTGAGGCGAGAGGGAGCCCCGGGACCGTGCGCCTGGGCCTTGCCCACCACGGAGCAGCAGCTGGGGATCCTGCAGGGGCCCTGGCCTTGCAGAGGGGAGCTGGGTTTCACACACCTGGGCCCCTGGGGTAATTGACCGCTGGTCTTCTTGCACCACAGCTGCAGCACCGGGGCCTGCAGGGCGCACCACACCGCCTGCAGCAGCCGCCCGCGCCCGGGCAAGCAGGACAGCCAGGAACCAGGAGGACTACCAGAGGCGGCATCTCCGGTTCCTGGACCGACAGCTCCGTCTCCAGGACCACTGGGTCCAGGAGGACCTCAGGCTGCGCCAGAGGAGTCTGGAGGCCCTGGAGGAGCAGGGCCGTGCCCTGCGAGGCCACCTCCAGAGCCTGCTGGACCGCTTTCCATTTCCTCCTCCCCCTGCTCCCCCTCTTGCTCCCCCTCTTGCTCCCCCTGCTCCCCCTCTTTCTCCCCCTCTTGCTCCCCCTGCTCCCCCTGCTCCTCCTGCTTCCGCTCCTGCTTCCTCCACACCCCCTGTCCTCTCTGCCCCCCCCTCCACAACCATTCCCCACCGACGCCCCCGGACCCGCAGTGTGGCGAGACGGGAGAGGCAGCCGGACTCCCACCCCTGAGCTTTCCTTTCCCTTCCTCCCTTCCCTCCCCTCCCCTTCCAGCTCCCTTGTCCCAGGTTTCCCCCTCCCTTCTCCCACCTTCATTCCTCCCTCCCCCACCCCAGTTCTCTGAAATAAACAGACGTTTTTGTTTGAAAACCAGGTGTCTTTATTGTACAGTAGATAGGGAGGGGAAAGGGGAAGGGGGGGGTAGGGTGGAAGAAGGCCCCGGTGGGGCATGCAGGGAGAGGTCAGTCCTCCTCCTCCTCCACCTGGAAGCTCTCCCGCAGGGCTTCCCGGATCCGGATGGCCCCCCGCTGGGCTTCCCGGACGGCGGCGGTGCGGGGCTGACCGTAGTGTCCAGCCATGCGGTCAGCCTCAGCCATCCAGGCTGGCAAGAAAGCCTCCCCCTTCCGCTCACACAAATTGTGGAGCACACAACATGCCGCCACCACGGGAGGGATGTTGTGCTCGGCCAGGTCCAGACGGGTGAGGAGGCATCGAAAGCGGGCTTTCAGTCGCCCGAAGGCCCCCTCCACCACGATGCGGGCCCTGCTCAGCCTGTTATTGAAGGCCTGGCGGGAGGGATTGAGGTGCCCCGTGTAGGGCTTCATGAGCCACGGCTGCAGTGGGTAGGCGGCATCCCCCACCAGGCAGACGGGCATGTCCACGTCCCCGACCCTGATGTGGCGGTCGGGGAAGAAGGTCCCGTCCTGCAGCCGCTGGCACACGGAGGAGTTCCGGTACACCCGTGCGTCGTGTGCTTTGCCGGACCAGCCCACATTGATGTCCGTGAACTGTCCCCGGTGGTCACACACGGCCTGCAGGATGACGGAGAAGTACCCCTTTCTGTTGACGTACCGGGACGCCTGGTGTTCCGGGGCACGGATGGGGATGTGCGTCCCGTCGATGGCCCCCCCGCAGTTGGGGAAGCCGAGGGCGCCGAATCCCCGGATGACGGCGTCCGGGTCGGCGAGGCGGACCACCCTGCGGAGCAGCACCCGGTTGATGGCCTTGACCACCTGCGGAGAGAGACACAGCAAAGCGTCAATCAGTGGGGCGCCCGGGTGGCTGGGAGCGTGCGTGCCCTGGCAGTGCCCCGCGCCCCACTCCCGGAAGCAACCCCCCTGGCGGCGTGTAGTACGGCCGGGACAGCCCGACCTCTCCGGTGCGGGGCGCCTTCGCCTCCTCCCGCCCCCCCCTTTGTCCCTGGGGTGGCCCATCCCCTCCTCGCAGCCCCCCTCCCCCCCGGCTCGGTGGCCGACGAGCGCCGTACCTGCATGAGCACTGCTCCGACAGTGGATCTCCCCACGCCGAACTGGTTCCCGACGGATCGGTAGCTGTCCGGCGTGGAGAGCTTCCAGAGGGCGATGGCCACCCGCTTCTGGAGGGGGATGGCGGGCCTCATGCGAGTGTCCCTTCTTTGCAGGGCAGGGGCGAGCCACTCGCAGAGCTCCAGGAAGGTGTCCCTCCTCATCCTAAAGTTCTGGGTCCACTGTCGGTCGTCCCAGTGCTCCAGGACGATGCGGTCCCACCAGTCGCTGCTGGTGTCCAGACGCCAGATGCGGCGGGGCACGCCGGTGCCGGGGCGCCGCCGCGGCTCCTCCACGGCCCCCAGGACGGCCAGGTGGAGAGGCAGGGGGCTGACGTTCCCCAGGTGGTGCCAGGCAGCCTCGAGCCATTGGTGGCAGGCTTGCAGCAGCAAGTCCAGAACGTGCACCAGAAGGTGCAGGGCGAGCCGTGGCTCCATGTTGCCACCTGCGGCGGTCCCCCCCGAAGGGAAGCACCGACACAGACGGGCACAGAGACCGATGCTTTGCTGTCCCTCGGCGAGGTTGGCAAGCAAGCAGGGAAAGCTGAGAACCGGCTGTCCAGGGGGGTCCCTTTAAGCACGAGCCTCAGATAGCCTCAGACAGCAGCCACACAAAGCAACTGCTGACCTGATGCCCTGCCAGAACCGGTTTCAGCTGCCCTTAAATGCCCCCCTGCGTCCAATCAGTGTGGACGCGCTAGTTCGAACTAGCAAAACGCTAGTTCGAACTAGTTTTTAGTTCTAGATGCGCTAGTTCGAACTAGCTTAGTTCGAATTAACTAATTCGAACTAAGTTAGTTCGAACTAGCGCTGTAGTGTAGACGTACCCCTAGGGAGTACATGTACCCCTTGATTCCTTAGGGCGAGGAAATACAATACAGGCATGGTCAGCTGGGCCGCATGAGGCGATGCGAAGGCCCTATCGCGTAGCCATGCTGTGAAGCCAGCGGGGTCCTTTCTACCAACTACAGCATAGCTTGGCCACTCCCCACTGTACCTGTCTGGACCTTCAACTCCGTCGGGCATGCCAGGAGTGAGGCTGGTCCTGCGTCCCCTGAAGCAGGAAGGGATGTGAGCCTGCTACACTGAGGAATCTTTAGCTTAGTCGTGTTACCAGAGGGAGGCCTAGAACTGACTTCGGTTCTGAGAATTGCGCTTTTGATTTGTTACTCTTTCATTCACTGTAATCAAGATTGTACTGAATTGGTATTGTCCCCTGTGACGTAGTGGGGGAACCTGGCTGGTTTCTATGCTGCTGGCTCTGGGGTAACCCCCACTGCTGCCGTGGGTACCACGACCCAGCACAACAGGATGAGTCACTATGCAAAGGGATCTCTCAACCGGTATGGCCAGACACCCCCCATGGAGAGGAACAAAGGAAAGGGAATGCTGCCCTGGCTGGGGGGGGGGCAGGGCTGGAAGAGTGTTGGTTAGTTGCTGTCTGGGAGCATGGAGGAGACAGCCTAGGGAAAGGGGCTGGTGCAGTCTGTTTGTGCCATTTCGGGGTGCAGGAGACGGGGGACCCCCAACGCGCCGTCACATCCCCCACGTGAGTATCCTTGCCACGTGCCCCCAAACTCCCCTTCTGAGACAGAGAACCCCGAGAGCTCTATTTCGCTGTAGACTGACATGGGACAAGAACAAATTTTTCTGGTCAGATGCGGCCAGCGGCAAGCCCTAACATCTAGCCCTTTCAATTAAGGTCTACAACAGTCGTTTCCCATTCGGTATGTGCGCAACTGATTGTTCCCCCTACGTGGAGCACTTTGCACTTGTCTTTATTGGATTTCATCCTGTTTCCCTCAGACCATTTCTCCAGTTTGTCCAGATCACTCTGAATTCTGAGCCTGTCCTCCAAAGCACTTGAAATCCCTCCCAGCCTGGTAGCATCTGCAAACTTTACAAAAGTACTTGCCATGCCAGTATCTAAATAGTCGATGAAGATATTGAACAGAACCAGCCCCAAACCAGACTCCTGCAGAACCCCACTTGTTCTGCCCTTCCAGCTGACATGATGTGAACCATTGATAACCGCTCTCTGAGAATGGTTCTCCAGCCAGGTATGCACCCACCTGGTTTGTTGGTGAGAAGGTCATGCAAAACTATATCAAATACCTTACTGAAGTCTAGATACACCACTTCTTCCACTTTCTTCTTATCCACGAGGCTTGTTATCCTATCAGGTTATTTGACATGATTTGTTCACGACAAATCCATGCTGGCTGTTTCTTATCACATTATCTTCTAGATGCTTGCAAATGGATTCCTTAATTAATTGCTCCATTATCTTTCCTGGTACAGAAGTTAAGCTGGCTGATCTGTAATTCCCTGGGTTGTCCTTATTTCCCCCTTTATAGGTGGGTGCTGTGTTTGCCATTTCCAGTCTTCTGGAATCTCTCCTGTAGTACATGTCTTTTCAAAGATCATAGCTAGTGATTCAGATATCTCCAGAATCATCTCCTGGAGTATTCTAGGACACATTTCACCAGGCCCTGGTGACTTGCAGACATCTAACTTGTATAAGTCATTTTTAACTTGCTCTTTTCCTGTTTTAACTTCTGAATGTACCCCCTTTTCATTGGCATTCGCTATGTTAGGTGTCCAGTCGTGGTGAAAACACAAAGGAGTCATTCGGCTCCTGTGCCATTTCTACATTTTCCGTTATTGTTTTCCCCTCTTTGTTTACTAATGGGCCTGCCCTGCCCTTGGTCTTTTTCTTGCTTCTAATAGGCTTGTACAATGTTTTCTTATTACCCTTTATGTCTCTAGCTCGTCTGAGCTCATTTTGTGCCTTGACCTTTCTAATTTTCCCCTACATACTTATGCTATTTCTTTATATTCATCCTTCGCAGTTTGACCTAATTTCCACTTTCTTGTAGGACTCCTTTTTGATGTTTAGCTCAGTCAAGATCGCCTGGTTAAGCCCGGGTGCTCTCTTGCAATACTCCCCATCTTCCCTCTGGATACCTTTCAGTATCTCTGCATAACTCCCTCCGTGTTATCCATACGTACATCTCACAGTGATTACGAGGGTCATTGTGACATGAATGAGGCCAGGCCCAGGGGACCCCTGTCCCCTAAGACACCCCCGTGCTCTCTGGCACAAGAGATCCTTTCATCCCACCGGGCAGCCAGCAGCCCTCGACGTGTCACCCAGTACCAGGCAGCCTACATCCCCAGGGCCTCCACTGACCTGCCTGTGGGCAGCCCGCCTCCTTTATTGCCCCTTCTCCTAAGACTTGGGAGGGCCCACCCCCTAATTTAGCACAGCCCCTATCTACAGAGGCCCGTTCCCCTGATACTGGGGAGCTACGTGCCCATAGTTCTGTGTATACGGTGGGGGGAGTCCCTGGTCCCATCTGAGACTGGGTGTCTCTAAGTTCCAAGTGATGTTGTGGGAGCTCATTGGCTCCCTTGTCTCCATCTCAGTAAGCAATTGCTGCAGGAGCCCTTGTTCCCTTGGCCGTCTAAGTCAACTCCCCTCCCTGGGCCCTCACCAAGTGCCAGTTCCTCCTCCAACCCTTCCCACTCCTCTCCATTCTGCCTGCCCCACATTCTGCTTGGTGGACACGGGGGACTTTGTGGATTTTCCACGTGGACAGTGGAGTCAAATATTGCAACCGCATTAAAGCAAGCTCAACGGGGCGCTGCCAAGCCTGGCAGTGTTGTGCACTCTGAGGGTGTGTCTACACTGCAGCGTTATTTCAAAATAGCTTATTTCCAATAACGCGTCTACACTCAGATTGCATTTCCAAATAGCTGATTGGACGCTGAATCGCATTTAAGGCTGGCCGGAACTGGCTCTGGCAGGGCATCGGGGCAAGAGTTACCTTGTGTGGTTGCTACCTGAGGCTATCTGAGGCCTGCGCTTACAGGGACCCTCCGCCTCCTGGCCCTCGTCCTCCTCCTCCTCCGTTTCTTGGTCAGGGCCCTCTGCCCCAGGGTTGATGACCCTCTGGGGGGCACAGACCATCCCACCCCCCAGGATGTGGTCCAGGGCATCAAAATAGGAGCAGGGGTCTGGGTCTGCCCCCTGTGGCCCTGGCATAGGCCTGCCGCAGCTCCTTGATTTTCATGCAAACCTACTCCTGGGTTCGCATGTGGCCTTTGGGGGCCAGGCTGGCAGCCCCCCGCCTGTGGACGGTTTCATTCCTCTCTTTAGTGCAGAGATCATGGATGTCGGAGGCTTCCTCCCAAAACTGAATTAGGTCCATGGTCTCCGCGCTGGACATGGCAGGCACCTGCCTTTTCCGGCCCCTGGCAGACTCCTGGGAGCTGGCAGACTGGCCCTGGGGAGCGGTGGAGGGCTGGCTGGCACTGGCTGCCTGGCTCATGCTGGGGCCAGTGGGTCGGGGCAGTGACTGCTGGCTCTGGGCTGGCAGGCTTGGAGCTGGCACAGGCACTGTGGCCAGAGTCAACCCCTTTAAGGGCTTTGCGGGGGTGGGGAGGGAGGAGTTTTCCTGGTTGGGGCCAGAGTGGCCAGCAGGGCACCGGGGCAGAGCTGGAGGACCCCTATTTCGAAATAAACGTCTACCCAGCGCTTATTTTGAAATAGCAGTTTCGAAATTGGCGCTATTCCTCGTGGAATGAGGTTGACCAACTTCGAAATAAGCCCTCCGCTCTTTGGATTTCATTTCGAAAGAGCGGTTTGGCTGTGTAGGCGCTGGTACAGGGATTTCGAAATAACTGTTGTGTAGACGTGCCCTGAGAGCCCACGTTCTGGGGATATTCCCCCAGCCCTCTCAGGTGGCCATGCTGTTGCTGCTCACGGGCCAACACTAATCTCCTGCCCGATTGCTCTTGGAGCCGTGCTGCTGGCGGCTGGCAGTGCCAGCTACGCTCTGGCTGGCAGCAGCACTGGGGTTTAGTGAGGAGCCATGGTGCTGTGGGCGAGCTGAGTGTCTGTGGATATCCTGCCTCTGAGCGAACCCCAATTCAGCAGTCCCCGCAAAGCGGCCATGTCTCTGCAGCCGGCATCCTTACGTGGCTGAGGCGGAGGGGTCTGGCTGGGCAGGGCCGTGCATTTCCAGGGTCTCACAAGTCTGCAGTTTGTTTTGTCACCTTTGAAAGCCTCTGGGGTCCCGAATGCTCTCTCCTGGGAACCTCTTCATCACAGGCCTTTGGGTGTCCTCCCCAACTCCGTGGCTTTGCACCAGTTCCCGCCAGCCCGACTCAGTGCACGGACGCGGAATCGCTCCTGACTCGTGCCCGCCGAGCGGAAGTGGGGAGTCAGCCGGGTCCAGCGTGAAGGCGGGGTCGTGTCCCAATAGCCTCATTCTCTGCCAGCAGTTCAGAACGGGGAGCCCGGTTGCCGCCTTGGAGTCTGTGCAGGAAGCAGTCGCAAGGCGCTCCCCTCTCTGGGGTGAAGTCAGGAGCAGGAAGCGGGCATCAGGGTCCCCGTAAGCTGATTAGCAGAGTGCCCACAGCTGGGTTTGGTTTCCCCTGGTGGTGCACATTCACACAGGGTTCAGTGCACATGCACATTTATTCTGCCCATGGAAGGAAAAGAATAGAGGGAACACGGCCCAGACCCCCACCAGGGGGTGAAGGAAGTCAATGGGGCTAGACGGAGTTACACCCACTGAGGAGCAGGACTCCCGTATCTCAGTTCTGGCCCAGCCCCCCCGAACAAACCCTCCACTGAACGAGCAGGCTGCGGAGCGGCTGAGCTGGAACCCACGGCCCAGCATGCATCTGGGACACAGTCCTCTGTTCTCCAGCTAGCCAGCAAGCGAGGCACAATCCACTGGCTTCTCAGCTCCATCTCTCAGCTCAGGCTCTGAGTCACCTGCGTTCTCTGCCTGACTCCACTGCCTGCGTGTGTGTTGGGTGGGGGGGGGGGGACAGGAACGGGCTGGAAAGCTGCACTCCAGGGCACCTGTTGCACTATTCTGGGACAAAACAGACATAGGCCTTTCTAGTGTCGTAAAGCGCCCTTGTGGGGCGATGCTGCACAGTCCCCCAGCTGCACTCCTGCCTGCGAAGCCACAAACCCAATTCCTGTGACAAGTGCCAGCCTCCACTCTAGCAACCTCTGAACATGCCGCCCCCAGCCCCCGGGCCAAGTTCCTGGCTCTTTTTCTTGCTACATAACAGTTTCCTTCACATGTTCCCATTCAGCGTGTCCCTGACGTTTGCAGAGGGGGCAGGAAACCAGCATTCACTAGCTAATGCCTGGGCAAGCCATTTCAATCACGTGCCGGCAGATTGCCAGCCACAGGCGACTGTGCGGCTAGCTAGAGGAAGGACTCAAGGTGCGCCTGCCCTTTGTGCGGGTCCAGACCAACCGAGCCGAGCGGAGGAGACAGACTGGCGGGTTCTGGGCCGCTCGCAGGGCGAGGGCCGAAATCGTCCCCACTGCACTGGCGGGAGGAAGAGGGCTCCGTGCGGGATGGCTTACCTTGCCTTTGTGCTCTGCTAGCTCACCGGGGCGGCCCTGGCCTGGCCCGGGAAGCAGAAGGCTTCCCCTTCATGGTAGCATCGTTTTCCACTTCCGGAGCATCACAGGCTCCTGCAGCCCGTGTGCTGGTGCAGGGTGCACAGGCAGGTTCCTGCCAGGCTCAAAGATGCCCCATCCCTGTGCTGGAAGGCCCCACGTCCTTTCTCCCCGTCCACAAGGCCAGCTCCCGCAACCCCCGAGACGGGCTGCTCCCCACAGCAGTGCAACTCACCCTGCCTCATCTGGCTCTTCCCAGAGCCTCCCCCAGCAAGCGGGGCCAGAGCACCCCCCGCTGCCAGCTTGCAATGCCAGCACAGTCCTCAACATGCCCGTCTCCTCTCAGCAGGAGCGTGGCTTGGCTGGGGAGGGAAAGGAGGGGGACAGCCTGGAGCATCATCCCAGGATCTGCAGAGCAGGACCCTCTGCGTGGGGGTCTGCCCCGTCCTGCAGAGAAGGGGTGAATTTATTCCCACAGCCCCACCCCCCCTCCTTTGGCTGCCTCCTTGGTGCTGGGGGTTCACACTGGGGGAGGGGAAGGAAATGGCTGGGGCAGGGCAGGATGTACGTGTGCTGTCCCCCCGCCAGCGCCCCAAAGAAGCTGATGACCCTGGGGCTGGAGGCCTCTCTGCCCCCGAGCCGAGCCTCCCGCGCACGGTGGGGCCACTGAGCGAGCCTGGCCTCTCGGCAGGTGGCCCTGGTTCCCAGGAGCCGCACAGGTGTCCCCAGGGGGCTCCTCAGGCTGCTCTGCCAACAGCGAGCGAACGACCCATCACGTACGGGGTGAGTGTCTGCCTGCCGGTGGCCCAGCTGGTAGGGGTGGCTCTAAGCCAGTCGCTGTGGAATTGCAGTGAGCGACTAGACCAACGCGTCCCTCATGCCACTTCAGCCGCACTGCTGAGCCTCTCGGGGCAGGCCATGGGACCAGAAATTCTCATCCAGGCGGGCACTTCCCATGTTATTGTTTCTCGTCGTTCCCTTGGACTCCCTCGCCTGCCTCCCTGTGGCCATTGGTGTCATGCTGGGACTGTGGGTTCCCTGGGGCCTGGGCCGTGTTTGTACAGCACCTAGCACCGACTGGACCGGGGCTGCGAGGGGACCCTCTCACTGCCCCACAGTCACTCCCCTCCTGTTCCGAGCACTTACAAAACAAGCCCACGTCTGTGCAAACAAGAAAGGCTCAGATTAGCCACAATTACCCTAAACCCCCCGTCCAAAGTGCTGTGCTCAGTTCAGTAAAAATCCACTGTCCCAGTTTCATCCCTTGGCAGAAGGCATCCGCCTGGAGCACACCGCGATCCTTGCAGACTCCTCACAAGTCAGGATCCAACAGGGAGCAGGAAGAAACACAGGCCACAAGTGACCTATTTTGACGAACGAAATAGAAGTTGCAGGACATGAAGCTCCTCCTACCCCTCTGGCCTTTCTCGCCGTAGCCCCGAGGGCCTCCCGGCCGTCGCTCTCACGCCCTAGGAAGCAGGAGATATTCCTCTGTCTTTACTGATTGATGGGACTCACCCTTCCGTAGCCGCGGCGTCCATCCTTCTCTCATTTGTCACCCCCCCATTTTGAATGGAGGTGTGCATCCCCTTGGCAGCCTCACGCAGAGCCCGCCCCGTCCGGGGCCACGGCCAGGCCTAGAGTGTTGGCGCTGAGCAGTCTCAGCCAGCGGGCCGGGATCGACTGGTGGATCCTGGAGCCCCTGAGCTGTGACCCTGGCCGGCTTGGCCCGGAGGCTCTCAGGAGCCGGCACTTCGGCTGTCCCTCCCCCACTGCCTTGCTGCTCCTGCCCTCTGCCTTGGTGCTGTCCCCCCCGGAGCCTCCAGCTTGCTGCGCTGGGTGGGGGAGGCAGAAGAGGGGGCCAAATCCCCTCTCCCCACCCCCATCCCCACAGACTGGGCCTCAGGGAAGCGGCAGGACCAGGGCAGCTGGGTTCGACTCCCACCTGTGCTAGAGGCTGCCGGCCTCACCCCCAGTCAGAGCCTGCAGGGAGCGGAAGGGAGCCTGAGGCGCTGGCCAGGGAGGCCAGGACACCCCCGCAAGGCCGGGCCGGCTCGTCATTCCAGCCAGAGTCTAATCTGCAGCCGGAGCCTTGAGCAAGAGCGGAGCCCTGCGGGGGAAAGCAGAGAACCAATTCCAACAGCCAGCGGGGGCCACCCACGCCCATGGGGGCTTCCCCACAGGCAGGCGTGGAAGGACCAGAGCTGGCATTAGACTGAGGGGCTGGAGGAGGCTCCCAGGGCAGGGGAAGCGCTGGCCCGGTGCAGGTCTGGTACCGAACCCCGAGGAGCAGTGGCTGCGGGGGAGCAGAGCTGCTGCCTGGTTCTCTGACCCAGCCGCGCCTGCTCTGGGCCCCCACGTCAGCCACTTGCCCTTCCACCCGCCGCCTCTGGGGGCTGCTGCTGGGAGCCTGAGGGAAACGGCCAAGCCCCCGACAGCCTGGCTCTGGTAAGGAGCTCCCAGCCCCCCTCTGGGCAGGCCTCCCCATGGGGACCCATGTGCTTCCCCCAGAGACCAGCTCTCCGGCTCCTCCCCTGCACAAAGCCAGGCTCAGGCCAGGCCTCCGGCCAGTGGGGGAGCGTTTGGGGCCAGCCCAGGCATTTCCGCATCTTTAGCATGGGAAGTGGGAGGGGACAAGCACAAGGGCCGGGGGTTTGGCTGCTCACCCCGGGCGGTTATTTGCTTGGAGCAGCGAGCTGGGGCCTGGGCATGGACTGAGGCCCAGCCATGCAGGGCGCTGGACAGACATGGAGGCCAGTGCCTGCCGGGAGAGCCAGGGTGCCTGGGGGAGGAACGCTTTGCCCAGGCCGGGCTGACCCGCGAGGCCTTTGGCACCAGAGCAGAAGGAGCAGTGGTGACACCTCTTCAGGGCAATGGAGGCTCCCTGAGGGGCCAGGCGCTGTGAACCTGGAGAGGAGGCAGAGAGGTGGGGGGGGACACTCGCACCCCTATCTCACCAGGACCTCATAGGGAAGGGAGTGCAGCAGAGTGCCCCATGCCGGGCGAAGGGAGGGGGAAGGTGGGGAGAACTGCAGCTGCGGACCCTTTGCAGCTTGGCTGTGCTGGAGCAGAAGTGGAGGGGTCACAGCACCGTCCGGGGGAGCCAGGGATCAGCTGGGGTCCCTGCTTCGTCCCCAGGGGTCAGGAAGAGGAAACCTGCATCCCCCTTTTCAAGAGGAAGACTTGGGGGAACGATCCCAGGCGTCTGCCTCCTCAGCCCGCCCTGGGCACTGGCGCAGGAAGGGCTGATGTGGACTCGCGGCAGGGCTCAGGCGTGGGGATTTCAGCCTTCAGACACCTGCCCAGTCACACAAGAGCCAGTGACGAGAGCGATACAAAAGGCGGCACAAGTTAGCTCGACTGCACCAGGGCTAGCGCTGCATCCCCGAGACTCCTCCGCCTCAGCACATACCTCCATGAGGGACAGGGGCCTCGCTTACTTCGCCTCCCGCAGCACCGCTGCTGAGTTTGGCCCAGGTTAGAGCAGGGCACTGGCAGTTTGCACTGCTGGGTTAGCCTAACAACTGCTCTGCCAGTGACTTACTTTGTGGCCCTGGCCAGTTCATTTAACCTCTTTGGAACTTAGTTACCCACTTTATCCAGGGGATGCGTCATATAAAGTACGAGGCCACTGAGCATTAACCTTCTGGACTTTTTCTGGACTTTTTCTCCCCCCTCCCTCTCTCACCCTTTCCTTCCTCCTGCCCTCCAACAGAGGACAGGTTGTTTGTGCACAGCTCTTGGATAGCACTTCAGCTCCACTCTGTGCCTGGTTCTCTTTGTTATGCTCCTCTCCAGCGTCCTCTGCTTGTCCTTCTAGCTGCAGGGCTTTTGCATCTCACAAAAATACTATAAGGTGTCTGGGTGTTTTCAATGAGGTGTGTGGGGGGTGGGGTGTCACCTTTCGGTTCAGGCCCAGCGTTAATGAGTGAACTGGAGGAGAGGCCAGGGAGGCTCATGGGGATGGGGACAGGACAAACCCTCCCGCCTCCAAGGCTCTGCCGTGGTCGCAGCCGTGATGCTTGTGCACATGGCTGTGTGGACACGTTGGGGACTCCTTCATGGGTTTCTCCTGCACAGAAGCACAGTTGGTGCCCTTGTGGGCAGGCTCAGAGGGGAAGCCAAGCCCCCCAGCACATGGGCACCGCTTGCCTGGGTCACAGAGGAGGGTGTCCCTGGCCCAGGCTTGTTCGCAGATGACGGCCGATGGGTGGAAGTGGGGAAGCTTGAAGGCTGCCACTGCCCGTGTCACAGGTCCCAGAGGCCCGATCTGCTCCCACCCAGCCGTGCAGAAACCAGGGCCCAGGCTGGCTTGGACGGGCTCCGGGCAGGGCCAGGAACGGATCGCAGTGAAAGGTCAGTCCTGGCGAACCAGCCCCAGAGCAGGGCCGGAGCCGCCCGCCTGGCTGCACCAAGCCCAGGGTAGGTGGTGGGAGGTAGCCCCGCTGCACCCGCACAGCCCCGCCAGCGGCCAGTCCGCAGGGACCAAGCAGGCAAGGGCGGAGGCGGGTCTCACCCAGCGCCACGAGCAGCCCAGCCGCTGCCCAGCCCGCGGGCTGGCTCCCAGCCTCCCCGCTCCCGCGCCGGGCTCCCCCAGCGCCAGCACAGCCCCGGCCGCCTGCGGCCTCTCTCCCCTGCCCCAGCCGGCACCGCGGGTCGCGCTGCCCCGGCCCCGGCCCCGGCCCGTGCGCATGGAGCAGGCGTGCGGCGGGGACGCGCCCGGAGTGATGTCAGGAGCCCGGCTGGCAGCGGTGGGCGGGCCCAGGGCTGGGCGCTCGGCTCCGCTGCCGCCTGTAGCGCAGGCAGCGCCCGCTCCCCGCGCCACTCGCTGCCGAGCCCAGCGCGCTGCGGTCCTCGCCGGGCGGCATGGTAAGCGGGCGCGGGGCGCCCGGGGATCCCCGCCCTGCGCCCCCCGCAGCGGCTTCCGCGCCTCCCCCTGCCCGGCTGCCCCGCGCCCTTATCCCTGCCCTGCGCCCCGCAGCTACCCCCTGCCCCCGCCCTTACCCCTGCGCCCCGCAGCTACCCCCTGCCCCCGCCCTTACCCCTGCGCCCCGCAGCTACCCCCTGCCCCCGCCCTTACCCCTGCCCTGCGCCCCGCAGCTACCCCCTGCCCCCGCCCTTACCCTGCGCCCCGCAGCTACCCCCTGCCCCCGCCCTTACCCCTGCGCCCCGCAGCTACCCCCTGCCCCCGCCCTTACCCCTGCGCCCCGCGGCTACCCCCTGCCCCCGCCCTTACCCTGCGCCCCGCGGCTACCCCCTGCCCTGCCCCTACCCTGCGCCCCGCAGCTACCCCCTACTCTGCCCCGCTCCGGCTGCCCCCGCCCTTACCCCTGCCCTGCCCCGGCTCCCCCTCCGGACCCACCGCAGCACCCTCCTGCCCCTCACACCGCGTCTGCTTTTGGCCCCGCCAGCCTCGGCGCTCCCTGCGCCCCTGCCGGCTGCCCCCCTCCGCTCCGACTCCCCCACCCCGCACGCCCCCCTCCTCAGAGCGGAGCTGCGCCCCGGGCAGCGTCTGGGGCTGTGCCCCCCTGGGATCCCCGAGCTGACAGCGCCGGTTCTCTGCCCTCCGGGAGCTTCCCAGATCCCCAGCCGGCTGCTCGGTCCCGGCTCCCCAAATCACCAGCCCCTGTACCCCCTCCCGATCTGTGCCCCCCCCATACCCGCTCCGGCGACTCGCCCCTGCTCCGCTCTGACCCCCGTTCCCGTCTCTCCCCAGCCAGTGGTCAGAGGAGCAGCTGCCGGGACTGGACGCGCCGATCTCCGCGGAGCAGCCGGCCGGGGCGCCGGGCAGCGCCTCCCGCTTCCTGCCGGGATGACGGGGCTTCTGCAGAGCCGGGCGTCGGAGCCCGGCGCCTGCCCCTAAAGCTCCGAGGCCGGGCGGCGGCGCTTGCTGTGCCCGGGGCCCCCCATGGGGCGGCGGCGCCGGGGCTCCTGATCGCTCGGTCCGCTCCGTCCGCCCCGCTCCCGCCATGGGCCGCCGGCGCCTGCCGCTGCCGCTGCTGCTGCTGGCCCTGCAGCTGCTGGCCCTGCTGCTGGCCGCGCCCGCCGCCGGGCCCCCGCGGGCCAAGGGCAACCGGACGCAGGGCGCCGCCCGCCGGCCGCCGCGCCCGCCCAAGGAGCCGCTGAACCAGACGCTGGTCGGGCCCGGGGCCGCGGCGCCCAGCGCGGCCAGCAGGGGCGGCGGGGCGGCCGCGGGCCCGGCGCACGAGACGTGCTGGGGCTACTACGACGTGAGCGGCCAGTGGGACAAGGAGTTCGAGTGCAACAACAGCCAGAGCGGCTTCCGCTACTGCTGCGGCACCTGCTACTACCGCTTCTGCTGCAACAAGCGCGCCGAGAAGCTGGACCAGGCCCAGTGCCGCAACTACCAGAGCCCGGGCTGGATCACCACGCCCGGCCTGCGCCCCGCGCCGCCCGACGCCTTCCCGCCCGACAAGTACGACCCGGCCAAGGACAGCACCAACGCCACGGTCTACATCTCCTGCGGCGCCGTGGCCTTCGTGCTGGCGGCCGGCGTCTTCGCCAAGGTGGCCTACGACAAGGCGCGGCGCCCGCCCCGGGAGATGAACATCCACAGGTGAGAGCCCTGCCCAGGCCGCCCCCGGAGCCGCCCTCACGTCGGGCCCCGACCCGAGAGACCCCCGCGGCCCGTCCACACAGCCGGCCCCTGACCCGAGAGACCCCCGCGGCCCGTCCGCACAGCCGGCCCCTGACCCGAGAGACCCCCGCAGCCCGTCCACACAGCCGGCCCTTGGCCCGAGAGACCCCCTCAGCCCGTCCGCACAGCCGGCCCCTGACCCGAGAGACCCCCGCAGCCCGTCCGCACAGCCGGCCCCTGACCCGAGAGACCCCCGCAGCCCGTCCGCACAGCCGGCCCCGACCCGAGAGACCCCCTCAGCCCGTCCACACAGCCGGCCCCGACCGGAGAGACCCCCTCGGCCCGTCCGCACAGCCGGCCCCTGACCCGAGAGACCCCCTCGGCCCGTCCGCACAGCCGGCCCTGACCCGGGAGACCCCCGCAGCCCGTCCGCACAGCCGGCCCTGACCCGAGAGACCCCCTCGGCCCGTCCGCACAGCCGGCCCTGACCCGAGAGACCCCCTCGGCCCATCCGCACAGCCGGCCCTGACCCGAGAGACCCCCTCGGCCCGTCCGCACAGCCGGCCCCCGACCCGAGAGACCCCCTCGGCCCGTCCGCACAGCCGGCCCCCGACCGGAGAGACCCCCGCAGCCCGTCCGCACAGCCGGCCCGTGACCGGAGAGACCCCCGCAGCCCGTCCGCACAGTCGGCCCGTGACCGGAGAGACCCCCGCAGCCCGTCCGCACAGCCGGCCCGTGACCGGAGAGACCCCCGCAACCCGTCCTCACAGCCGGCCCCTGACTGGAGAGACCCTCCACAGCCCACCCTGACCGGAGAGATCCCCACATCCCATCCACAAAGCCTGCCCCTGACTGGAGAGACCCTCCACAGCCTGTCCACACAGCCCACCCCGACCGGAGAGACCCCCACAGCCCATCCACACAGCTGGCCCCTGACTGGAGAGACCCTCCACAGCCCACCCTGACCGGAGAGATCCCCACATCCCACCCACACAGCATGCCCCAGCTGGAGAACCCCCCCCCTCACATCCCTCCCACACAGCCTGCCACAACCAGAGAACCCCCACATCCCACTGACACAGTCCACCTGGATGGAGAGACCCCCACAGCCCATCCACACAGCCTGCTCTGGCCAGTTAGCCTCCAGAATACCTCCAGCCCCTCACCCACACAGCCTGCCCAGCTGGAGAGACCCCCACATCCCACTGACAGAGCCGGCCCCGGCTGGAACAGCTCCCCGCCCTCATAGTCTGCTGAGTCTGGGGCATCCGTTCCAATGAGGACAGCCCCCAGTGCCCTGGCAGTGCCCCGGCAGTGCCGCCAGAACCCTACCCCAAACAGCCTTCCTGGGGACACAGCTGACCACCAGCACTGTCTGAGACACCCTATGGGACATCCCTCCATTCTCCCACACAGCCTCTCCCATTCGGGGGACACTCTAGGCCCCTGTAGCCTGCTATCTATGGGACTTCCCTCAGGAACACCCCGCACAGTCAGCCTTGAAAGATAAATCCTCCAGGGCCCCTCTGGCACCCAGGCAGTTCACCAAGGGAGATAAACACCCACAGGTGAGACCCCCACTGCCCCTCCAGGACAACCCACCACAGCCTGCCCCCTCCACATAGCCACAGATAAACACCAAGAGGTGAGGCCTCACGAGACACCCCCAATTTCCGTCAAGCCTGTTTTCTCCAGAACACCTCCTAGGTCCCCCTCACAACGCATCCCTCCCAGGACACCCCTACATCCCCCTCATGGCCCATCCACTCTAGGAGACACCCCCATAGCCTAGCTCCTCACCACAGCCCATCCCCTCTGGGACACCCCTAGTTCCCCCATGAAACCCACCTGGGGAGACAAACATCCTCTGGTGAGCCCTTTCCCGGGGCGATCCCCAAAACAACCAACCCCCCTCTGGGAGAGCCCCAAACCTTCTACACAGTCCATCTCCTCCAGGACACCCCATAGCTACCCATGTAGCCCACTCTGAGAGATGAGCATCCACAGAGGATGCCTTCCCCACTGCCGGGCTCCTCCAGAATGCCTAATTCCCCCTGCTGGGACGCCCCTTCCCCAGTCCCACCCCAGAGATGTTTGTCTGCACTTGAGACCCCCCCTCACCAGCTTTATGGGCAGCCTGCCCTAAACCCTTCCCCCCAAACCCCAGAGATGATCCTCCATGGGAGAGACTCCGAGCCAAGGGCCACACCCCTCTGGGGTACCCCCAACTGGGCTACACTTACCCTACGCCCCCACCCCACCCCGGGGAGAAACATCCACAAGTTAGAGACCTTCTCCTCCCAGGACACACCCCTCAACCCCTTCCCCCCTTTCCTGGCTCTCCCCAGCCTGGGGCCTCTGTTCAGGTGAGAGGGGCCGGGAGACAGCCCGGGAAAGGCTGAGGCCTCCTGCTCCCCACCTCCTGCCCTTCCATGGGCCCCAGCAGATGAACACAGGCTGGTGTGGGACACTCTTCCCCCCTTTCAGGGGACCTACAAGCCCCTGCCCTGGGGCACCCTGTTCTCTGTTGCCACTCATCCCCTTTCGCCTGCTCACCCTCCAGCACCTGGGCTGCTGGACAGCTCCCCACATGCCTCTGCAGGGAGCCTCAGCCTCTCTGGTCTGTCCCTTTGCCAGCCTCCTCCTGCCTCCGGCCCTGGGCCTGTCTCTCCTCCCCTTCCCCACATTCCAGGGTGCACCAGGCCCCAAACACCCCAAGTTCTGCCGGTGGCTTCTCCGCTGTCCCTGTGCTGCCAGGACATTCCAGTGAGAGGTTCCCAAAGCACCAATTGGCCTGTTCCACTTGGCCTCTTGGCAACCCCCCGATGGAGATGATGAAATAGCGGGGGGGGGGGGGCAGATAAAGGGATTTTTGAAATTACTCAAGCCACAGGTCCTGTCCTCTGTGTGTGTATCGGGGGAGGGGGAGGGGTGTTAGGGAAGAATCTTCATGTAATTTTTATTTTTAAAATGACATGCTTAATGCTTTGGATATCGAAATGGTAGGGGGAGACCAGCTGCAGGAGGAGTGTTGCTCTGTATAAACCTGGTAGGAAATCTGAAGGGCAGATTGCAATGCCACGTTTCCTTCTGGAATGTCTCTAGCTGATTGTGGTTTCTGGTGAGCTAGGACCTTAAATTGCCGTCTAATCCTGGACTGTCGCATGCTCTGAGAGTTCCCAAATATAAACTTGAAACAAGGGGACACTCCCTCCTTAAAAATGCACTGGCACGCTCTCGTGGGAAGAAGCAAGTGTCTCTGGCAGATAATGCTTAATTTAAATCATCTTAATTAAAAATTCATTCCCTGTGTTTATCAAAAACCCCCAACCATGTTTTAAAGGCTGAACTAGAAATGTGACCCGCAGAGTTTGGAGAGTGGAAATTGTAGCTTCTTACGCAGAGAAAAAAGCAAAGTGACACAAAGAGGAGTTCTGTGTTTGAGAGGCGTTTGAAATCAAATCTCTCTTCTGTGTCTCATACACAAGAGCTGAAATCCAAGCTCGGTGCTGCTGTGCGGTGCCATAGCTCCTCTGAAGTCAACAGAGCTGTCCTGGCGCACCCCCGCCGAGAAGCCCCCAGCCCCAAGCCTGTCTGCCGAAAGGCAGTGCTTTGCGTTACTCAGTGAGTTGCAGGGCCTGGATGCGAGCTCCTTTCCTCTGGTGCTAAGGATAGGACTTCAGGACCTGGTGTCTGTTCAACACAGGGCTTCCAAGAGCAGCCCCATCAGGAATAGATTCGTGCATGTTTGTTCCTAGGACTAGATCCTTAACTGCAGTAGATTGCAGCGCTCCATTGGCTTTGCCGTGCCAATGCCAGCTTAGATCAGCTGAACCCCAGCTCCATTCATGAGCCCCCTTTACTGAGGGGCTGTGGCAGTGGGTCCAATAACGGCCTATATCCCCACTCACTGGCGGTGTTGGGAAATCCAGTGCTTCCCCTCCAAGTGAGGTTTGCCGGTGTACCATGGGGCTACTGTGGCACCATTGGAACAGAGGCGGCATTGCTACACCCAGCTCCGTTATTCTTGTCATTTGCATTCCTTTGATGCTTCCTTTGCTTTATTTAGATAAGTTCTGGTAGAAATGAATCACCTGTATGTGGCTGAGGGGTGTGAGTGGCAGATTGAGTGCTCGGAAAGCTTGACTTCCAGGGCGTTTTAAAGAACTGTTTGACTTTTATTATTATAATGTGGTAGCTGATAAAAGATGATACCTCTCGCAGATGTTTAACCTATATTCGATCAACTTGGCACCTGGTTTAAATATTATGAAGCCTAGCTCCAGCTGACGGGGGGGGGGCGGGGCTGCAGAATGTTAGTGTTTGTGTCCTAAACATAATGTAAACCTACAGACTAGATCTGTGCTTCTTAGTCCCTGAGAACTACAGCCGCGCGGCGGGAAAGGCGAGGAAACAGCAGCACCGTCCGATACCTACATACCTCTAGGGCCATGTCAGTCGGAGTTGTGTATAACATCTGGAATAATGCACTGGGCAGATGTCAATGTGCATTAAATGTTGGGGCGTGTGTCCCACCGAAGTCTTCCAAGTGAGGTGAATGGCAGTTTTAACAAAAATCAGCACGTTGCTGGGAATGGGCCTGATTCTGCCCCACTGACATCAATGGCAAGATTCCTGTTGACTTCAGTGAGAGCAGGATCAAGCCTAAAAGACAACCTGCAAGGAGAAGCTGCCAAGTGGTGTGTCAGTGGCGTGTTGGTAGGTCTCCGGTATCTTTCCAGCAGCAGCACTAGCTCATTTCGAAGCAGCGTTTCCATGGCTGTTGGGTTCCTGGGTGGCTTTCTGCAGAGTGGTTAGTTGAGGCATATACAGAACCATCACCGCCATAGGAAACAAGCGTCTGATTCCCCACTGGGCTATTGGCATGTTCATCTCCCAAGTGCAAATGTGGTCTCTTTCTTTTCTTGTAAGACCCCAGGATCATACCTGTCCGGTAATTAGTTGTGTTGCTGGGGTTCTCAACTGCACCAGAACAATTATAACATTATGGATGGCTTGCAAAAATAACATGTCGGGATGGCTTGATAAGCAGAAGCTGAAATACACCCGAAATCGTGGAAGCAGTTGGGCTATTTTCAAACAAATGGACTTGGAGAATACGTTAACATTTTTCTGCCTGACCTCATGCAAGTGACTTGCAGCTTGGTCTCACTTTGCCCCTCGGGAGGCGTGCCGGCCTCACTAGCGCATGGCGTGCACTAGATACAAACTGCCGTGGAGTTCTAATGTTTTTGACTAGCCAACATTTTGCTCGGATTTCCCTGCAAACGCCTGTGTGGGGACAATGGCAATTTTTTTCTACATGGGCATTTTTAGTTACATATGGCCATGTCCTCATTTCAGCCAAGAGAGCCAATCCCAGAATCCTTGATGATGACGAATTAGGAAGCGTTGTTGTTTTTAAAAGCCATACTCTGTTTCTATGGCTTAGATGGAGGACGCAGAATCTCCTCACCTGTGAGTAAAGACTCCAAACTCCCATGTTGCCCAATTCAGTGCTAGAAGTATTGCTCCGTGACTCCTGTGTAGTCTTCAGCAGAAGTAACTGCTCCTCTCATTGTTCCAGGGACAGTGGGAAAACTCTTCAGAGTTCTGTGACCAGGTCTGAGAAGTGTACTCGTCTGGACCCTGAGGACTAGAGCACCTCTACCCCTAGCCAGAGTCAGATAAGAGACTAGGGTGGTTATGGTTGCACTGGGGTACCTTGATAAGCAGCCCAGATCTCCTCTTCCTGCCTCCCCCAGCTGCTGAGAAGAGGGAAGGCTGCTGGGACTTCCAGCAGGGCACTAACCCTGGATCTGGCTTGGAGGCTCCACCTTTTATATCCACCTCCATGGGCACTGCATGTCAGATGCATTTGAAGATCCATTCCACCTGAGCTGCACACATTGAATGGGAACTGGAGCCTGCTGCGGCTGGGAGAGCGTAGGGTTCCCACTGCTCTCCCCCTCTCCCATGCCATCCTGGCTGGGACAAGGAGAGGTGGTTCTGCTACTCTGCCTCTCCCCACCGCTGTGGTGTTGCATCCCCCTTCTCATGCACAGCTCCAGGGGCTGTACAGCTTTCCCTCGCTGTCCCAAGTAGCATCAGCAGGAGCCCCAGTGGAACAAACCACTCTCGTGTCAAATTCACTCCCCTGCTGTCGGCAGCTTCAGAGGCCCTGGAGCTGTCTGCAGATGCAGGAAGACTGCACTGGATTGTATTGGAGCTGGTAAATATTTGGAGGATTTTGTTTGTGAGGAAACTAATAGTTAGAGAATTCTCCTAATTCTTATGTTCTTCTTGACGGTGTAAGCCCCTATGCTTGCCAGGGAAAGCACGAGTGTCTAGGCCATCGATTTTTCAAGGCCTGTAGCTCATCGGTAGGTGAGGTGGGTAAAACCGCTCACCAGGTTGGTTTTGCAAATCCCCGGCTAGGCCTGGTTCTGATCCAACGCCCAGTCGCAGGGTCTGCACCCGGACAGTGGACGGAGCCAGGTTTTGTGTGTGGTTCCCGAGTCGGCAGCGGGGGAGCAGCATTTCAAGCCAGCAGCGAGCGAGAGTTAGGAACACATGTCTGCTCAGGTGGATTGTCCAGCTGGTTTGGTTCCTTTCGCACGTCTGCTCTTTTCTTCCCCTCCCTGCTGAGATCTCTGTGCTCTTCTCACCCGATGTCTCTGGTGCACCCTCTGTCCTGCTTCCTACTGGCTGGTTCTCACCGATGGCACCTGGTTCCCTTCTTCTCCAAAGGGTCCTGCTGGACTTCCTGCACGTAGTCCAGTCCTCTCATTCTTCAGCTGCCTATCAGAATGACCCGTTCCCTGAGGCTCACGCCAAAGCCCCACCCTTACAGGAGCGTTATGGTTTCAGTAGCCCCCAGATATAGCGGCTTGGCTAGCACAGAAAGGTGTCTCAGCACGTGCCCTGTTCCATTTCACCTAGTGAACGTAACTTCCCTCTTTCACGTGCACAGCTGTCGGGAAATGACGAAGCTAGAGGCATAAGTCTGAACTTTGTTAGATCAGTTTAAAATAGGGTGGTCTCCAGGAAAGTCGGTGGAATTGGGTGTTGTGTAAAAAAATATTGAAATCAGGATCAGGCCCCCTAGGGCACGTGTCCATGTGTGAGCGGTTTTACATTCTGTGCCCTGGAAACTTTAACCAGCCACTCCCAGTCTCCGGTCCCAGTGCCTGCTTCTGGCCGGTGCAAGCTGAAGAATGGGGCTCTGCCTCCCGAGTGGGCGTTAGCTGCTGTGGCCGCCCTTTCCCTTTCTCCCAGACTTAGCCTCATTTCCCAGAGATCTTCCCCAAGGCCACGCTCCTAGTGTCACCCGGCTCCTGATGTCACTTTATTTCCTCAGGGATAAATCCGTGAGGGGTCGGGATGTGCTGCTTCTCCTGCTCTTGGCCATTGCATAACCCTTGGAATTCAGGTTGGTTCCTAAATTACCTGCCGTCCTGTTACCGTTCTCTAGCGCTAGTCGTCGATCACCAGGTAACAATGGATTTGAGTCCAGCTTAGAATCATTGAATCCCAGGGCTGGAAGAGCCCTCAGGAGTCATGGAGTCCAGCCCCCTGCCCAAAGCAGGACCAACCCAACTCAACCATTCCAGCCAGGGCCTTAACACGCAGGGACTTAAACACCTCTAGGGACGGAGATTCCACCCCCTCCCTAGGGAACCCAGCCCAGCGCTTCCCCACCCGCCTAGGGAAATGGTTTTTCCTAATGTCCAACCTAGGCCTCCCCCACTGCAACTTGAGCCCATTGCTCCTTGTTCTGCCACCCGCCCCACTGAGAACAGCCTCTCTCCATCCTCTTTGGAACCCCCTGCAGGTAGCTGAAGGCTGCTCTCAAATCCCCCCTCACTCTTCTCTTCTGCAGACTAAATAAGCCGAAATCCCTCAGCCTCTCCGCTGGGCCCTCTGCAATGCAGCCACATCCTTTGGTTTAGGTTGGACTTTAGGAAAAAGTTCCTAACTGTCCGGGTGGTCAAACACTGGAATAAATTGCCCAGGGAGGTTGTGGAATCCCCATCTCTGGAGATATTGAAGAGCAGGTTAGAGAAATGTCTATCAGGGATGGTCTAGACAGTATCTGGTCCTGCCATGAGGGCAGGGGACTGGACTCGATGACTCTCGAGGTCCCTTCCAGTCCTAGTGTTCTAGGATTCTTTCTGGATGCAGTATTCCAAATGCAGCCTCACTAATGCTGAATAAAGGGGAATAATCACTTTTCTAGATCTGCTGGCAATGCTCCTCCTCATGCACCCCAATATGCTGTTAGCCTTCTTGGCTACAAGGGCACACTGTTGACTCCTAGCCAGCTTCTCATCCACTGTAATCCCCTTGTCTGCTGAACTGATACTTAGCCTGTTGGTCCCCAGACTGTACCAATGCTTGGGATTCTTCCATCTCAAGTTTAGGACTCCACATGTCCTTGTTAAGCCTCATCAGATTTATTTTGGCCCATTCCTCTAATCTGTCTAGGTCACTCTGGACCCTATCCCTGCCCTCCAGCGTATCTAACTCTCCCCCTAGCTTAGTGCCATCTGCAAACTTGCTGAGGGTCCAATCCAGGTCATTAATAAAGATGTTGACCAACTCGGCCTTAGAACCGATTCTTGGGGCACTTTGCTTGAAACCGACCGCCAACCTGACGTCAAGCCGTTGATCACTGCCCGTTGGGCTTGACAATCTAACCAGCTTTCTATCCACCCTACAGTCCATTTAGCCAATCCTTACTGCCTTAACTTGCTGGCAAGAATATTGTGGGAGCTTTGGTTTCTAATCATAATGTTTCCTCTGCTATTCCAGGCTCCCCAAGTTCTTAACTATGCACTAATCTCTGACTCCCTGGAGACTAGAAACCTTTTCAATATTATTTCTAATTCTGGGTATGTCTACACTACCCTGCTAGTTCGAACTAGGGTGGTAATGTAGGCATACCGCACTTGCAAATGAAGCCCGGGATTTGAATTTCCCGGGCTTCATTTGCATAAGCCGGCCGGCGCCATTTTTAAATGCCGGCTTGTTCGAACCCCGTGCCGCGCGGCTACACACGGCACGGGCTAGATAGTTCGAACTAGCAAGCCATTCCGAACTATCTGTATGCCTCGTGGAACGAGGCTTGCTAGTTCGAACTATCTAGCTCGTGCCGCGTGTAGCCGCGCTGCACGGGGTTCGAACAAGCCGGCATTTAAAAATGGCGCTGGCCGGCTTATGCAAATGAAGCCCGGGAAATTCAAATCCCGGGCTTCATTTGAAAGTGCGGTATGCCTACATTACCCCGCTAGTTCGAACTAGCGGGGTAGTGTAGACATACCCTCTGAGTGACTGTTGAATCATCTCAAGAAGACCAAATCATTTATCTTAGCGTACGTCTACACTGCAACGAAAAATCTGGATCCGTGAGTCTTGGAAACCTTGTCAATGACATGTGGAGCTTGGGTTTTGTGTCTCAAACCAGTAAACCAACCAACCAATCCCACTTCACCTGGAGTCCAGGCCTAGTCCAGAAAAAAATATGCTGCTGCCAGTTATCCATCCTGGCAGTAGAAGAAAGCGGTTTATTTTGAATGTCCAGTTTTCCTGGCTACGATAGGTCCAATTTTTATGCCCCTAAGTTGTGTCCACAAAATATGCAAGCAGATATTTCCCGCAGACATCTGTTCGTGCATGAAGAGATCATCTGAGTCATGGAGCAGCCTCTTCTGCATGCACAGTTACTGCTTAGAGCCTTGCAGGTATATTGTACAAGCACAGCAGAGACACCTGACTTCAGCAAATTCAACCAGGTACATGCCTGCACCTAGATCTGCAGAGGCATTTAGATTCCTCACTTCCATTTATTTCAGTGGAGGTAAGGAGCAAAAATACCCTTATGGATCTGGGCCTATGTGTCATTCATGCAGTTGTCATACCCCTGAAGTTCCTTGGAAAGTCTGCTGTTCCCTTTCTCCTCCTCCTGCTCCCTCTCTTGCACTTAGTTGCTCCTCTGTGGAAGAACACTTTTTCAGTTGCTTTGAGTATCTTTTCTGGACATCTGTCCCTTCCCTCTACCATGCTGCCTTGTCCTGGGGTTCTTTTGGTTCTGCTGTGCTAGGGAGGGAGCCGGTGGGTTAGTATTTGGAGAGGTGCATTCCAGGGAGAAGTGGGTGCAGCAGGAAATAGCGCGGCCGATACAGTAGGTGGCAGTGTTCTCTCTGACTCAGCCCAGACATGCTAGCTAGAGATAATGCTGCGGCTGGAGGCACCGTTTTGCTGATGAGATGCAACCCCAAAGTCTTGTGGCCATCTGTGGCCGTTCACGATCCCAGGGCGTTCGTCTGCCTGAGGTAAGCGATTAGCCCTGTGGCCCTGGCCACGGTGCACGCCAAGTAATTGCATTCTGCTGACAAACTCCGCCAGCTGTTCCAATTTCCACGTCCTTTCTTGAATTGTTATCGAATGGTGTTAGTCCCGGTTCCACCCAGGGCCCGTAGCTCAGTTGTCCTTACTTGCTTCCCGGTGGCCTCCTGGGGCTTCCTGTACTAGTGACTGCACACAGCGCCCTGGCATGGAACGTGCTGCATGCATTGGCTAGGTGTTGTGCTCCTGCACAGTCGGCCCAGAGAGCTGCAGCTGCCCTCGTGTGAAGAGTCTGTTTTCCCACTGCTGCCAAGCGTCATCATGAACAAGCCCCGTCTGTGATGATCTGACAGGAACTCTTTTCATTTCCCTGTTGATCTGCCAGTTTAACTCATTTGCATTTTCACAGCCTCATAATAAACAAGAATAATATTTAACTACAACCTGATCTATATGCTTGGCTGAGCTGTGCTGTACCCGTTACATGGTGAGTCACTCCCAAATCACGCTGGTGTAAAAACAGTGGAAACGAGATCAGGACCTGGCCCTTACAAGGCCTATAGTTAAGAATTCATTGAGATTCATACCGAAAGCAGGACTAAAGTTCCTGAGTTTACAGGCAGGGCATGTTTACACTTGTGACGTAGTGGGGGTACCTGGCTGGTTTCTGTGCTGCTGGCTCTGGGGTAACCCCCACTGGCTGCCGTGGGTACCACGACCCAGCACAACAGGATGAGTCACTATGCAAACCAGTATGGCCAGACACCCCCCATGGAGAGGAACAAAGGAAGGTGGAATGCTGCCCTGGCTGGGGGGCAGGGCTGGAAGAGAGTTAGTTAGTTGCTGTCTGGAAGCATGGAGGAGACAGCCTAGGGAAAGGGGCTGGAGTTTAGGGGCCCAGTCTCCCCCATCTCAAGGGGGCCTGAGGCATCCTAGCCCAGCTCTGTGACCAGACTACATCTGTGCTGTGCTGTATCCTGGAGAGGCAATAAACTTCCTCTATTCCACGGGCTGGTGCAGTCTGTTTGTGCCATTTTGGGGTGCAGGAGACGGGGGACCCCCAACGCGCCGTCACACTATGTTTACACTACAGAGCAGATCGACCCTCTGGAGGTCGATCTTCTAGCGTTCGATTTAGTAGGTCTAATGTAGATCCCCAAATCGAATGCTGAGGGCAGCCCCCACTGGTGTCTGGTACTTCTTCTGCAAGGAGTAAGGGAAGCCAATGGGAGCATGTGTTCCCGTCAGCCTCCCGCTGCATGGACACCCTGGCGGCTCGGCTTAAGGTAAGCTGACTCCAGCGACACATTTTGCTTAGCTGAATGGCGTACCTGAAGCCAGCCTGCCTGGTGTAATATAGACCAGGCCTCTGTGACTGAATCTGGCAGATTGGCTCTTCACAGGACAATTGAATTTCCCATGTAAGTTTTTTAAATAAAACGCCGTAGTAACGTTAGCAAGGGAAAGAGGGAAAATGGCTCCTTTGGGGACCATTGCCTCTTTCCTCTAGCTAACAACCGCAGTACCCGCCGCTGTGCCCACGCGCTCGCATGCTCCCAACGCCACACGCAGCCGCTTCTCCGGTTCCAAGGCCGCACACGCTGAGCATTCTGCGGCCCAGGGGGCGCTAACAACGTGACACCAAGGAAGGCGGAAAAGGCGGCTCAGATGGACCCGCTGTCCCTGTTTTCTGATGCTGCAGGGAGCAGCTGTCTCTGGAGCAGGCTGGCAGATTGGAGGGAGGGCAGGCCTCTGATAAGATGGACTCCAGGTTCCCCCCTCTGTTCTCTTCCAGTCGACCCCAGCCCCTGCTGGCCAACGGGGCTAACAGAGAAGGCAGGCGGAAGGGGGTTGGAGACTATGCGGGTGGAGATTCACAGCTCAGCTACGGAGGCAGCTGCTCCCCTCACCCATCTCCTGTGTTCATGAGATGAGGGCCTTAGAAATGGTGAGAGAGGGGCGTGGCCAAGGGGCGGTTCAGTTCACACGTGGAACCGTTAGGGGGAAGCGCAGAGGCCGAAGTGGAGCAGGAACCAGATCCAGAGAAGGGCAAGGCCGGAAGATCCATGACCACCTCATTGGCTCCCAGCCTTGCTGCAGAGCCTGGGTCCTGGGCTCCGAAGGGCAGCCACAGCCTCCCCTCGCCACCACTGTGGGGAGACGGTTCCTTGTGTGTTGGTTTGTTGTGATCCAGGCTAACGAGCACTCAGACAATGGAAGCCTCGACATTGCCGAGCGCCTCTCCCAGCCGTCATTGGCAGCCTAACCCAGGCGTCGCTTCTGCCACGTGCCGGCACAAGCCTGTGCACGCAGCCGTGCGCCGCACGCTTGGAACGTGCCCTCGGTAGTGACGGTCACAGCGCCCAGAACACAGGCAGGAGGCGGTAGAAGGACGGCAGCAGGGAGAGGAGCATGGGGGCGCAGTGTCGACTCTGATCTGCTCGTTCCCTTGCGTTTCATGGCACGCTCCGGGCAGCCGTGAGCTCTGGCTGCCAGGGCATCGTTAGCAGAGCTTGTGGTGTGGGAACACGCGTACAGAGAAAGGCCAAATGCGCCGCCTGTGAAATCTGCACTGCATCGGGCAAATGCACCCAAGGGACCCGAAGTTATGGAGGAGGCCTGCATTTCTTCAACCTGGGGAGCTTGACCCATAAGGAAGTTGCGGGGGGAGGGAGGGGGATCATAAGGGTATTTTAGTGGGTGCCTGCTGCCCTTACTTTAGTAGTGGCTGTTGGCCAGGTGCCCAGCTCCGAGGGCAGCACTGCCACCAGCTGCAGTGCAGGAGGGAGGGTGGCGGGACCACAACCCCCATTCCAAGAACCATGCGATCCGCCCCACAACTCCCTTTGAATCAGGACCCCTACAATTACAGCTCTGCGCCCTTTCCCATTGAACAGTGGAAATCGTGACATAGCCGTTTTAAAATCCCACGATTGTGAAATTGGCCAACGTGGACCTTGAATTTGGTGGGGCCCTACTCAGTGACACCAGGATCCGGTCCCTGGATGGTGGAGTAGGAGCTAGAAAATACCCTTTGTCCCCCGAGACCTTCCTCAGATTTCACTGGCTGTGATGGGAAAAGCCTGTAAGTGCCCCCCCCCCATTCCCGTTCCCCTTATTGCTCCTGACCCCAAACCATGTGACAGGAGCCGTTCCCTGCCAGGCACAAGAGGGAGGGCCACATCCAGTCCCACCAGCCTAGCCAATGCTCCAAGGGGCCCCTGAGTGGTTTGGGCTGATGAGAGCGATCCCCTGGCTGGACAGTGTCGGTCGCCGACAGCACCCGAACGTGCCGCCCAGCCGGTGACTTGGGCCTGTCTGCCTGCGGCCGCAGCTCCAGCTTGCTGCACGATGGCAGGAGGGAGGGCAGGATGCCGGGCAAACCTGAGGAGAGCGAGGGAGGCTCCTTAGTGCCGGTGGCCAGCAGAGAGGAGGCCCGTTCTGAGGCGCTCCTGTCCGAAGGGGCCATGCACAGGAAAGTCTCTGCCGGTTCTCGGGCCTGGCTCTGCTGGAACGTCGCTGGCCCAGGCAGGCCCAAGGAACCTGCAGCCTGTGAGGAGGGGGAAGGGCTCATGAGACTTTGCCAAGTTGGAAACTGCGCGGCCAGATCCTCAGGGGTTCTCAGCTGGCGGGGCTGATGCCGGTGTTGTTCTGCGGCCAGGCACCCTCCCTAACTGGCCCACCAGGCAGCCCCCCCCAAAGACGTGGAGTGAGCTAAGTGTCTCGGCTTGACCAAGCCCTGGCTGGGATGGTTGAGTTGGGTTGGTCCTGCCTTGGACAGGGGGCGGGACTCAACTCCTGAGGGCTCTGCCCCCCTGGGGTTCTAGGATTCTAAGGAGCCGCTCTGCTTCTGGCTGGGCTTTGAGTCACGCAGCCAGTCCTAGGTCTGGCTGTGCTCTCGGTTCCGCCCGTGTTCCTCCAGTGGCAGTGGAGTCAGGCTGGATTTCCAGGGGGGTAACCGGGAGCAGAATCGGGTCCCTAATGCTCTCCCTTCCCTGGAGCATCGATAAAGGCTGTGTCATCGCCCGGCCTCCCAGGATCTGATTGTGCAGTTATGCAAATCTTCCTGCCCCATCTGCTGCACTGAAGGTGCGGCGTGAGCAGAGCAAGAGAGCTGTCGGATCCCAGCCTCTCACGGCCCTTCCTCGCCTGACTCTGCGTCCCTCCCGCGGACGCGGAGGATGCATTTGAGATCGCACGTAGGGCAGTGGGATCAGGCATTTCCATTCCTCCCCCCGTCCTGCGCGTAGCGTTCGCAGTGGGGAGCGAGCAGCTGAACTAGAGCTGTTTACGCGGTGCCAAATTCATCCTCCGTCTGACTGCACGGAGCTGCAGCAGGGAGACGCCAGGCCTGGGGGCGCTTTGTGAGGAATCATTTGGATCTCACACATCGTGGCTGGATTAGAACACGTCTCCTCGGCACCCGCAGAGGTGGCACTTGCCGCCCTGCCTTTTAACTCTGGCCTGGTGGTAGCGAGAGCGTCCCCCAGCCTGGCAGGAGAGGGAGGATCAGCCGGCTTGTGCAGAGCCTGCACCTCCTGGCAGGCTGCTGCTTCATTCATGCTCACCCAGGTCAGTTTAGTCCCAGGACGCGCAGATCGTGGCATCTTCCACCAGCTGCGTGCGGCTTCTCTAGCCCAGCGTCTGACAGCCCGGCCGAATGGTGAGCAGACTCGTTTCCCTGCCTGCCACTTCTGCTTCCTTCATCTCTCTCCAGCGTGACCACGTTATGTTTTCTAGCCTGGTGGTGGCTGCATCAGTCAGGTTTCCCCGTCCCATGACCGGTGCTTAGCTCAAGGGCCTCTCCGCGTTGCCTTCCTTCGGGCTGGAAAGTTGCTGTGCAAGGCTCCTCCTCCCCTCGTCCGGATTGTGTTTACACGCGGAGCAGGGAGCCTAGCTCCTGCTCGGAGCCGAGGAGCAGCCAGGCAGTTTTCTGGGCCACGATTCACCCAGCAGACTAGATCCGCAGCGAGTGGCTTAGCATGTGCCCAGAGGAGCCGGCTTGGGTTCAGTGATGGAGGGGGTTAGGCGCGTCTTAGTGACCCGGGTCCCTTCGGAGCCCATGCGCTTTCATGGCCTCTGTTAGTTTTGGGAATCAAAGCAAACCGCCCTGTTCCTTGTGCTCGGTCACCCCCCAAATCCAGCTGTGGGTGAGAAAAGCGACAGCGATGAGAGCGGAGACGCTGTGTGGTGATAGGCCATCGCCCCGTCAGACCCGTGCGCCCGCTCACCTCGCGCTCAGCCTTCTCCCCCACGGCCCCGCCGAGCTCCTCTGCAAACCCAGGCGTGGGCCCACTTCTGCCGCGCCGCCTTCAGGGGATGGAGCTGGTCCGGGCCCCGGCTTGCAGCAGTAATAGCCCCAAAGACGAGGGGGCTGCCCTTGCCTCCCCCCATAAAAACTGTTCCAGCACATGGCTGCAGTTCCCCGTCTCCGACTGTCCTGTGCCCGTCAGCCTGCTCAGAGCTGGGACCGTCCTCCCTGAGCGCGTGGGGTGGGGCTGGCGGCAGATAAAGAGCAGCCCAGTCACCGTCTGTGTCATGGGAAAGGGACTCCTGGCATGTCCTCAGCACAGACTGTGGCCTGGCCAGCCCCTGAACAACCACACGCGCCTGGTCCAGCCTGCGATGCTGCTCTGTGTGGAGCAGCCAGTGACCCGCCGGCAGGACTGGAAGTGCAGGGGCCTTGTTCGTGCTGTGGAACAGCGGGAGGAACGGTTCCCCCGGCAGGCTGTGCCCTGGCTCCCAGCTCTGTCTCTGGCTGGCCGGTGAGCTCGGGCCGCTCACAAGGCTGTACCACGACTTACCGTGCTTCAGGGATCGGCTGGCCGGTGAGCCCCTCAGACGTGATCTCAGGGGCACTGAGCACCCCAGATCGGTGTGTGGCCAGCAGCAGCTCGGGGGCTGCAGAGCCTTTGGGATAGCGGCCCTGGGCGCGTGGCGCTGGGGATTCAGACCGTCAGCCGTAGCCAGGACTAAGGGGCACGCTTGGAACCAAGGGCCCTCGGCGCTCAGGCTTGAGCCTTTGCCCTCTGCCTCAGTTTCCCTTGGCGTGTGACTGGCTCCTACGCCGGCCACCTCCCGCACTCATGGGGGAGTAAGGCCGAGTGTACCCCGCTGTAAGCACCAGGCTGCTCTGACTGGCTCGGGCCTAGAGGGTTCGGCAGCGGTGTGTCCCCTCCCCCCGCCCCGTGCCATGCCCCGTGCGTGCGCCTGCTGCCAGTTATCACAATGGGGACCTGGCTTTGGTGGGGGCTCTAGGCTCTGTGGTGATACACACGAGCAGTCGCACGCAAACAGGGCTGGAGCACTTCCTGTCACGGGGAGGCCTGGCGGGCGGCCCGCTGCTGCCCTGTCCCCCCTCCCCCCCCAGCAGGGTGTGGGGCTGAGAGGGAAGAGAGCCGAGCAGGGAGGGGTATGGACTGAGCGCTCCTTTCTGGGAGCCAGAGCCCTCGGGGGGGAGGGGGAGAGGCAGGGAGCCTTGAGAGAGAACAAGATACTGGGTGTCTCTGTGGCAGGGGCCTGACTACCTAGGCCCGAGGCCAGCGAGAGGCCAGGTTTGCTTGGAGCTAAGGGGGGTGAGGAGGACTCGTCACAGACCCTAGGAATGGGCTGCAGACGCTCCCAGGGCGGAAGGAGCGTGGGGCCCTGATACAGGGGAGAAGAAATGTTGACAGGCCTGCAGACACCGGTCCCCTGGAAGGGGTGGGGCTGAGGGTCAGTGGAAGGCAGTGGCAGCTGGAAGCAGTTGTGGGAGAGAACATGATAAGCACATGGGAACGGCCACACTGGGTCAGACCAAAGGTCCATCCTGCCCAGGGTCCTGTCTGCCCACAGCGGCCAGCACCAGGTGCCCCAGAGGGAGGGAACCGAACAGGGAATCATCAGTCAGTCCCTCGCCTATCACCCGTTTCCAGCCTCCGACAAACAGAGGTGAGGGACAACCTCCCTGCCCATCCTGGCTAATAACCATTGACAGGGCTCAACAAATCAGTGAATCCACTCACCCGTGGCAAGTAGCTTTCAGCCGGTTGCCCTGTTCACCGATGGTGCGCGCATGCACAATGCGGGTCTTGTGCATGTCCAGTGTGGGGTTCACCACGGTTTGTCAAGCCCTGACCATTGATGGATCTAACTTCCATGAATGTATCTAGCTCTTTTTTTAACCCTGTTCAAGTCCTGGTCTTCACCACATCCTCTGGCAAGGAGTTCCAAAGGTTGACTGTGCACTGTGCGAAGAAAAACATCCTTTTGTTTGTTTTAAACCTGCTACCTAGTAATTTCATTTGGTGACCCCTAGTTCGTATATTATGGGAACAAATAAATAACTTTTCCTTAATCTCTTTTTCCACACCAGTCCTGATTTTATAGACCTCTATAATATCCCCCCTTAGTCTCCTCTTTTCTAAGCTGAAAAGTCCAAGTCTTTTTAATCTGTCTTCATCTCATCTCTTCTTATTATTAATCTCTCTTCAAGGGCCAGGGGAAACCGAGGTAAAGTTGAGGGGGTGCTCCCCTGGGCTCTGCGGGGTGTCTGCGACTGAGCTTTGTAGCACTGCTCTGCCTCGCAGGGAAGTTGTGATCTAAAGTGCTGTGAGAGCCTTGGGTGGGTTCTTGAATGGAAAGGCCCATAAAGGGGAGTGAGGCTAGGGGAAGGGTTCTTGTAAAGTGCTGTTCCTTGTGCATGTGTCTGGCCCAGAGTGAAATATTTTCAGAGCGGAACAGATTCAGGTTCTGCCCGCTGTTTTCTGTCAGACAACAGATGAGGCATGTCAGCCAGGACAGCAAATGTGAGCAACACCAGTCCCATGACTGTGCAGCGCTGGGATTTCTTTGTTGGTACCCGAGGTGATTTTAGGCATATTCCCTCTGGCTGAGAGCACTGAACCTTTCAAAGCCAGTCAGCTTTACCACCCTGCCGTCCCTTGCAGCCTGACCAATCCGGCCCTTCTGCTGCTGGCCAGAAGATAGCCGTCGGGTGCACTGAACAGTCTGTGTTTCCTTCCGGCGTGTGTGATACTTGCTGAATAAATCTCTTCTGAGTGTCCCTGGATCCCGGAAATCACTGGAAGCGATGTAGTGCAGTGGTGGGGAAAGCGGATTGTTTTCCCCCACAGAGCCCTGGTCAGCCTTGATGCCACCAGACAAGTCTCTGATGGGAACAGTGCCACAGACGAGCTCCGCTCTGAAAGCTACAGCCCATGGGAAAGCTCCGGGCACTGGCCCTGATTCCAGCCCCCGGCATTACCACCCCCCGTGGCTAGACAAAGGCCCGACAGAGTGATGAGGGAGAACTCCCCGTCGCACCTCCAGGAGCAGGGTTGAGGACCATTGGCTTGGGGCTGGGTGCAGGCAGGTCGTAGATCTGTTCTCCTGCCGTCCCTGGCCCAGGGAGCCCGTCTGTCCAGTACTCCAGGGCAATTCAGCAGCAACAGCAGCGCCAGTGTGGGCCGTGATGGAGAGAACATAACCTCCGGGTTAAGTGAATTAGTGGAAGCATGTGAAAGATTAAACAATAGCCAGACCCTCTGGTGAGCAAATGGAGCCGTGAACCCAGGAAAGGGCACGCAGCTCCTAAGCCACCGGGAGTTTTGTTGCTTTTGTATTTTTCCTTCCGAAATCAAAGCACCAGCGGGCTCCAGTGGAGACTAGATGAACAAGTCTTGCTGCTTTATGAACCGGTTGTGTCCCCTTTCTCCGTTGCAGGGCTCTGGCAGATATCCTCCGGCAGCAGGGGCCCATCCCAATAGCACACTGTGAAAGAGAGACTATCTCGGCCATCGATACCCCTCCCAAAGAAAACACGCCTGTCCGGACATCCTCCAAAAACCACTACACCCCCGTGCGCACCTCGAAAAGCAACCCAGGTAAGTGTCACTGTTCCGCGGGGGTCCTGCGCCACCGCCTTGGAAACGAGCAGCCGAGAAGAGACCCCGTGCGTTGCGCTGTTCCGCGGGCGGGCCACCGTGCTGGCGTGGTGGGGGCAGCTTCTCTGCGACGTGCCCTGCAGCACAAGAGGCAGTTGTGACGATGCTGGGGGCATCCAGCTGTGTTTGCTAGATGGGTTTGCTGTGCTGGGCAGCTCTTCTAGAAATGTCCCAATCAGCAGCAAGTTCAGGAGGGGTTTGCGGAGGATTTACCATAGTGTCCTGGGTCCCAACCCAACGCACCCAGTGTGAAATGTTGCCCAGGCCCCACGGATGCTGCGTCTGGACAGGCAGGAATCCGCCCAGCCCGTCCAGGCAGGGAAAGGCTGCACGTGGACTCTGAGCTTCATCTCAGGAGCATACGGGCCCACGAGCAAGGTCCCAGGAGAGGTGCTGTGGTCTGGGGTTCCACCCTGGCCCTGCTGTGGGCCGGCAGGGTGTGTTTGTGCAGGCGAGTGCTCGGGAGTGGCAGGATGCAGTGCGGGCTGGCGAGCGATTTCCTTGCCTTCAGAACGCTGCCATGGAGATAGCGTCACAGCCGCTGGGAGGCAGGTGTGGTGGATTCTCTGTCGCGTGCAGCCTTTCCCTTGCCTGCTGGCGCCTCCCCACGGTGAACTCGCACGCGCGCTCAGGGCGCGGGCGTTCCTGGGGCACGTTCTCTGGCCCGGTAGGCGATCGGAGGAGAGGATCGTGGTGTATCCGTCTGGGAACCTTCCCGTGGAGGCCAGTGGGAGCAGAGAGGGCCCGGAGATGTGCGAGGTGGGGCTGGTCCCGCTGCTGATTGTGTTCATGTTGGTTAGGATGCTGGGGAAGATGGATGGTGGGTTCATCAGTGTCTCCCACAAACCTGCACTGTCGCGTTCACGGGCGGAACCGCCCGAACCCATTGAAACGGCTGCACGCAGTGTTGCCCCATGAGTAAAAATAGTGGAAAGGGCCTGCTGGGCCCCCTGGATTTGAATTCAGCCTGGGGTCAGCCAGAGCCAGAGTGTAAAGCCATTGCAGCTGCCTGCCGTGTGAGAAGCCAGCCCCTTGGAGGGTAAATTCATCACTTGCATTCCTGCCCCATCGGGATCTGCACTCCTGCGCGTGGGCCCCTTCTCCCAGAAACGGTTGCCAGAGGTTTGCTTGCATCCCCCGTCGCTGTGCCCGTTTGCTTGCCCCTTTCCCATTTCCCCTCAATTCGCTGGGGCCGTTCTGTGGTCCTTGCTGCTTATTTGGTCGGTGGGAAGAAGCGGGGGGGTAGTAGAGGGCTCTTTGAACTGGCAGGCAAAGCCAGAGCGGGATCCAGTGCCTGGCAGTGGAAACCTGATGGATTCAGACAAGGAGGAAGGTGCCAAAGGGAAGCAGTGCGGGTAGCCGACCGCTGGCACCATTTGTCAGGCATGGGGTGGGTTTGCTTCCATGTGCGCTCTGGAAATGAGGGGAGGGCCTCTCTAGTTCCACCCAATGGTGGGGGCTTTCTACAGGCTCCCTGGGGGAGCCCCTATGGCCTGTGTTACGCAGCAGGTGAGAGAGAGGGTCAGACATGGTCCCTTTGGGCAGTAGCATCTGTGAATCGTGCTGGGTTTCCTGGCTGTGTGGGGGGACATAACGCCGAGGAGACGGCTCAGCTGGCCAGGAGCTCTCGAGTTCCCACATAGTGCTACAAATAAAGGGCCTGAGAGGTCCAGGGGGAAGGGCTTTTTCTGTCTCCTGTTCTAGTGACCAGAGCCCCTGCCGATAGCCGGTGGCATCCTACCTGCAGAGGAAAGTGGGGACTCGTGCGCCAGGGGAAATGGGGCTGCCTGCGGGAGGCAGGTGCGCTTGCGTGGTTTTGCTGCGCCGATGGGATGATACAACCACAGGGACTGAGGCGGGCGTGGTGCTCGGCTCCCCTGGTGGCTTGAGCCGCGTTTGGGCTAGGCAGGGTGGTCTGGAGCCTTCCTCCCAGCAAGGGAACTAACCGGAGGTGCGTCCGAGTGACAAACGCCTCCCGGGCCAGCCTCTGCTCTAGGCCCGTTGGCCTCCGCGGAGCCGGCGAGCCGCCTGGCCATGGGCATCCATGGGTCACTGCCACGGGCAGCCCGGTACAGCTGGGAGAGGCTTTTAATAAGGTCCCCAGTCGGGAGAGTCCAGAGACATGCTCATGTTCCAGGCGCTGCTGTGATGTAGTGTGGGTACCTTGCTGATTGCTATGCTGGGCAGTGGGTTGTGAGTGACCTCCACTGGCTGCTGGCTGCAGCACGGCCCAGCAGGGCAGGGGATGAGTCATTATGCAAGGGGGCTTCAAACCTGTCTGACCAGTTATCTCCCAGGGAGTGGAACAATGGGAAGAAGGGGAGTGGAGCCCTGGCTGGGGGCAGGGCTGGAAGAGGGGGTACGTCTACACTACAGCGCTAGTTCGAACTAACTTAGTTCGAATTAGTTAATTCGAACTAAGCTAGTTCGAACTAACGCATCTAGAACTAAAAACTAGTTCGAACTAGCGTTTTGCTAGTTCGAACTAGTAAGTCCACATTGAGTGGACTCTGAACAGGGCTTAAGGATGGCCGGAAGCAGTGCCGGCAGGGCATAAAAGGAGGACTTAGAGCATGGAGATGCTGTCTCAGGCTAGCCGAGGGCTGCGCTTAAAGGGTCCCGACCCCCACCCCGGACACACAGTTCTAAGGGGTGCCCCGCTTGCAAAGAAGTTCTGGCTTGGAGTGCCCTGAGTGCCCACACTGGGCACATCACACCACTCGGCCATCAGCCCGGCTGCACTTGCCGCAGGCTGCCATCTGGGGAGAGGGAGTAATTGGGGGGCTGCAGGAGAGCTTCCACCCCCAGAAGCCCGCAGAGCCAGCCCAGTCCTCCCCATCGGGGGCTCGTACCCCATTCCTCCCTCACCTCCTTCCACTTACCCTTACCCAATGTTGGAAGATAACGTTTCTTCCAACATTGACTCTGTCTTTATTGAACAAAACTGGGGGAGACTGGGAAAAGGAGGTGGGAGAGGGGAAGAGAAAGGCTGGGAGAGGGGAGGGCAAGTAACATGATCAGGGGTTGGGAACAGGTCCCAGATGAAGAGAGGCTACAGAGACTGGGACTGTTCAGCTTAGAAAAGAGGAGATGGAGCGGGGACAGGATAGAGGTCTCTAAAAGCAGGGGTTGGGTGGAGAGGGTGCATTCAAAAAAGTTCTTCATGAGTTCCCATAAAGAAGGACTAGAGGACACCAAAGGAAAGGAATGGGTAGCAGGCTTGAAACTAGTAAGAGAAAGTTGTTGTTCTTGACAAAGCAAATAGTTAACCTGTGGAACTCCTTGCTGCAGGAGGCTGTGAAGGCTACAACTAGAACAGAGTTTAAAGGGAAGTGAGATAAAGTCATGGAGGTTGAGTCCATGGAGTCCTATTAGCCAGAGGGTAGGAGTGGTGTCCCTGCCCAAAGTTTGTGGAAGGCTGGAGAGGGATGGCACGAGACAAATGGCTTGGTCACTGTCTTCGGTCCATCCCCTCCAGGGTCCCTAGGGTTGGCCGCTGTCGGCAGACAGGCTACTGGGCTAGATGGACCTTTGGTCTGACCCAGGACGGCCATTGTAAGCTCAGGGCTCAGTGTCGGGGGTCTCAGTGGACCCCCTTGATTTTCATGCACACCTGGTCCTGGGTGGCCAGGCTGGCAGCTCTCCTGCCCTAGACGGCCACTTTCCTGTGCCTAGTGCGGAGATCGTGGACGAGGTCCACGATGTCCGCACTAGCCCAGGAAGGTGCCCGCCTCTTGCGGTCCAGGGCAAGCTCCCGGGAGCCGCCAGCCTGGTCCCGGCAAGAGGGGGTGGGCTGGGGGGCATCGGGTGGGTGGCTCTGTGCCGTGCCAGGTGCAGGGTCTGCTAGCTGGGTGCTGGCAGGCTTGCACCTGGCACGGGCACCGTAGCCAGCCCGTGCCCCTTTAAGGGGTCCGGGGCCAGGAGGGGGGCATAGAGTTTCCCTGGTGTTGGCCAGAGTGGCTACCAGGGAAACCTGGGGAGGGCTAGCCTCCCACTAGTTCGAACTAAAGGGCTACACAGCCCTTAGTTCGAACTAGCTAGTTCGAACTAGGCGTTAGTCCTCGTAAAATGAGGTTTACCTAGTTCGAACTAAGCGCTCCGCTAGTTCGATTCAAATTCGAACTAGCGGAGCGCTAGTGTAGCGCATAGGAAAGTTAGTTCGAACTAACGTCCGTAGTGTAGACATACCCTGAGGGAGTTACTTTCTGTCTGGGAGCATGGAGGACACAGCCTAGGAAAAGGGGCTGGAATTTAGGGGCCCAGTCTCCCCCATCTCAAGGGGGGCTGAGGCATCTAGGCCTGCCCTGTAGCCAGATGACATCTGTGCTGTGCTGTATCCTGGAGAAGCAATAAATTCCCTCTGTTCTACTGGCTGGGGGAGTCTGTCCGTGCCACCATGGGGATGCAGGAGACGGGAAAACCCCAACGCGCCGTCACAGCTGCTTTCAGCGGTGCCTTCGCCCACAGGCCTTGCCCTCTGGGGGCAGTGCACAGAGACACTCGTCAGCACTCTGGGGCTGGAGCCAGTAGCCGTGTCCAGCCAAACCCGGGGACACTGCGCCTTGTAATTCCTGCACAGGTTTGGCGACAAGGGCCGCTGGAGCCCAGGCGTGGGGCATGGCAGCTAGAGTGCCCACTGGCTGCATAGGAAGGGCAGATAATGGCTGAGTCTGAATGCTGCTTTGCAGGCCCTCTGAACTCGTCCCGACTGGCCATTGTCCTCTTCTGCATGCCCCTCGTCTCCCCCTGGCCCCTGCAGCTCCGGCTGCATCCCGCCCTCTGAGTTCCTCCCCCAGTCAGCTCTCTGGCTCCTCCCCACCCCACGACTTTGTTCTGGTCCAGCAACATGCGCTGGAGACGTGGGGCTGGTTCTCGGCTGCTCTGCAGCTCGTGGCGCCAGTCAGAGCAAGCCCAGCATGGGTAGAACGCAACTCGCAGTCCGAGCGCTGGCTCTTCACAGCCACTTTGCCTCCGGAATCAGGTGATGGAGTCCCCCAGGGACTCTGGATACACCTCACTCCCAGTGTCTCCGGTTTCAGTCACTGAAATGAAAGGGACTTGCGAGCGGCCAGGCGGAGTCAGACCTAGGTCCATCGCGCCCAGGTTCCTGTCTGCCGGCAGTGGCCAGGGCTGGGTGCCCCAGCGGGGTGAGCAGAGCAGAGAACCACTCAGTGATGAAGTGTCACAGAAATGACCCGGGCTGCCTTGCCAAGGCTGCTCCATGCTGATTTACTTCCCTCCAGCCACAGCTCCTCTGCTCCAAGCCCCGTGTGTGGCCTGTCGCCCATCCCCCTCTGCCGGTTCCCCAGCTTGGGCAGGCTCTGTGGGCCAGGAGCTGCTTTGCATTCCAGCCTCTGTATTTCTGGAGCAGCAGAGAGCAGAAAGCAGCCAGCTCTGCCCAGCTGAGAGTGGCCCAGGCGGGAATCGTTGGCCTATGGTGCTACGGTTCTCCTCCTCTCCTAAGTGCCCATCGCATGCCCTAGAGACTGGCACAGAGGAGCTAACGAGGTCATCTTCGTTTTCCATGCAGATTATGGCTGGGGAGACGTTAAGTACCTGCTGTGATGCGTTCTGTGCTGGGGGGACTGGGGCAGACCACAGACTTGCAGCACACAGACCGCCAAGCACTCAGATAGCTCCGCCGCCTCCTCCTCTGTCCCCAGCTTAACCCTGCCTGTGCTTTCATTGCCAGGGCTGGGGCACTGGTGGGAGTGTGCCATGCAAGGAGAAGATGCCCAGCGAGGGAGGGACCGGAAAGGAGCATGAATGTACAAGGAAGTTCTCGGGGGATTCCGGGATTTCAGCTGGAATTGTTTCAAAGATGTAACTGATTTCCTTTCTCTGTGCGTTCGCTGTTCCTAGCCTCGGGCTTCTGCTCTTGGGCCAGCCTGCTGTGCACTTAAAAGCTTTACAAGCCCACAGGACTGTGGAGATATCACAGGCCCCTCCACCAGCACAGCTGTGCCTGCAAAAGTGGCAGTGGAGGTGCGGTTACGGGGGAGGGGCCTTTCCCTGGTCTAGGTTATTTCACCCGGAGAACTGGTACTCACTGCACCATTAAACATTCATGATTACACCATTGGCGTCCTTTGCAGCCTCCAGGTCTGCGGGCGTATGCTTTGCCCATCTAGCCCTGCCTGTTCCTATAAACCCTTTCTAGTGACGCAGGCCTCTGTCACCGAAACGGCAGAGCTTGTGGTGTTATCACAGTAGGGACGGAGGGCTGTGGATGAAAATGCCCTGGCTCTAGGTGCAGCCTTGACAAGAACATAGAAGTACAGCTGGTCCACAGTTTTCGTCCACAGCAATGGACTTTTTTTGACTGCACACTTCCATGATAAGCTGTTCCCCCCAGCTCTGCAAAAAAAGTCCCATTTTTAATTGAAACAGCATTTTAGTCCTTTTCCCCCTTTATTTCTTGTTACATAATCAGTGATGTTGAGAGGTTTGGTGGGGTTTGGGGCTTTCGTACTTTCTCATTTTTCCTTTTCCCGCTCTGGAACTTTTCAAAACTTCCTCAACTGGGAAAGGCAACAGAGCAGCAAACAGAAAGCTTACCTGACTGTCATGCCCTTTTTTTCCAGAGTCGGAGATGCCTGGAAAGTCCCAGACCAGCAGAGTCTGGGTTGCGTTTTCCCTTTGTTTTTCAGTCACTTTTGAAAAAGTTTTGAAAAGTGATCAAGTGGTGGCAAAATAAAAAAAGGAAAAAGGGGGGGGGGATAAAATCCCAGCTTTTACTCATTTTGTTGCACTCAGTGGCAGAAGGTGGGAGAAGAAACAGAAAAGGGGAAAAAAGCCAAAAATTCACTTTTAAAAACAGGATATTTTTTGAAAAAATAATTCACAATGCTTGGGTATCACCAGCAAATTTCACACTCCGTAGATTGAACTGTGTGTGACATTTTTGAGTGCAAGGGGCTTAAATTGCAGCAAGGGAGGTTAAGGTTGGACATTAGGAAAAACTTCCTACCTGTCCAGGTGGTGAAACAGTGGAATAAGTTGCCTAGGGAGGTTGTGGAATCTCCATCCCTGGGGATATTGAAGAGCAGGTTGGACAGACACCTGTCAGAGGTGGTCTAGACCAGCGGCCCTCCAACTTTTTGGGCTCCAGAGCCCTTCACATGCGTAACAATTTATGCGGCGCCCTAGCAGGCCACTGATTGTACCTGTCGATGTTTCCAGTTTGTCAGCCTCGCGGAGCCCCTGGAGATGTCTCGTGGAGCCCTGCGGCTCCGTGGAGCACAGTTTGAGAAACACTGGTCTTAGACGGTGCTTGGTCCTGCTGTGAGGGCAGGGGACTGGACTCAGTGACCTCTCAAGATCCCTTCCAGTTCTAGGGTTCTGTGATTCTATCTGTGATTTCTGTTTTTTCACCAAGTACTTTGTGCAGCTGCGAAGCCGCCCGTCAGGGAACATGAGAGCAGAGGGCTGGTGAGGTGAGCTCTGAGCAGGCAACCTGTAGTGAAGCAGGGTCTGTCTGGACAGAGCAGGATTATTTTTGGAATGGATAGAAAGTCCGTTTCATTGCTGAATGTCAGTCCTGGAGACTAGAGATAAGTGGGGTCCAGGAGGGGAAAGTCTCCAGCTCACCAGTTTTGGCTCCAGACAAGTGTCACAGCTCTGAGTGCAGAGCTGGGGGGCCAGCTAGCAGAATAAACCCCATGAAACCTGTCTCAGGCACTTCCAGAGACAAGCTTGTCCAGTCTCAGTCTCCCTGGGTATGTCTACACTACCCTCTTAATTCGAACTAGGAGGGTAATGTAGGCATACCGCACTTGCAAATGAAGCCCGGGATTTGAATTTCCCGGGCTTCATTTGCATAAGCCGGGCGCCGCCATTTTTAAATCCCGGCTAGTTCGAACCCCGTGCCGCGCGGCTACACGTGGCACGGAGTAGCTAGTTCGGATTAGGCTTCCTAATCCGAACTAGCTGTACTCCTCATTCCAATCCGAACTAGCTACTCCGTGCCACGTGTAGCCTAATCCGAACTAGCTACTCCGTGCCACGTGTAGCCGCGCGGCACGGAGTTCGAACTAGCCGGGATTTAAAAATGGCGCCGGCCGGCTTATGCAAATGAAGCCCGGGAAATTCAAATCCCGGGCTTCATTTGCAAGTGCGGTATGCCTACATTACCCCGCTAGTTCGAACTAGTGGGGTAGTGTAGACATACCCCCTGAGATCCAAGAAACAAAGATAACAAATAAGAATTCGCGGCCACCACCCAAGTGTACTTAAAAAGATATAAAATAAACCCTTTTCCAGGGAAGAGACCACTTGGGAACCCCCTCCCTAAGGCAGAGCTCTCCCTCCTCTGCTCCTCCCCAACCACCCTTTTGCTTGGAGTTGGGAAAACAGACAGAGGGAATCTGCAGAGAACAATGGACTCTGCCCGGGTAACTAGGCACAGAACTCTGAGAACACAACAATCAACCAATACCAGTTAATCAAAACAAAAGGAAAACTCTTTTATTATCAAAACAAAACTACTGTTGCAAGCACAGTAAATTGACTAGGTGGTAAATAGCCACAAAGTGACATAGACTCAGGGAAAGTCCCTGGGCTGTAATCCTTGGTTACAAAAGAGTAAAACAGTTAGCCAGCTCAGCCATGGTTTCCAACCCCCCAAACAAGGAAAACAATAAACCCCGATGGACTATCTAAACTTACACATTTCAAGAAGTCCATTCTTGGAGAGAGAAAGCGTCTCCTATCTCCCTCAGTACCTGGGAGAAACTGCTCTGATCTCAAACGAAGGAGAGATAGAGAGAGAGAGAAACCCCTATCCCAGATTGAAATTCCTATCTGCATTTTTATTGGCTGACTGCCCCAACTGGTGCATCTCCAGTTGCTTAACCCTTTCCTCGCTCTTCAGGTAAGTCAGACTCTCCTTAGCAGCTCCTAATTATGATAACAAGTCTGAGAAAGGCTTGGAATCGCACCTAAGCTTGGTTAGATGTGGATCAGTGACCCGGAGGAGTCCCCCAGACAGCAATGTTACTCCATTTTCCTGACTCAGCATTGTCTTGATTGAAATGTGACTATAATCTATAGTAAAGACTCTGTGTTTTGACTTTGACACTAGGATGACCCACTGGGTGGCCCCCTTGCTCGTTCCCCCCCTCCCCCCCCAAGGACGTGTTCTCCAATGTCACCATGTAAGAGGGCATGAAAACTGACTACCGATTCTCAAAGACACCGGTCAGCCCAGGAGGGTGCTCCGGCACCGGCCAGCTCGTGAGGTTGCCACCTCTGACTGAAGCTCTTCTAGGAGGGTTTTCCCCCAACACGATGTTCCGTCATTTTCTTAAAATAACTTTCAGTCGTCACCAGGAGGTTGATGCCGATTCTGGGGGATTGGCAGCCCTGGGGGGAGAGAAGCATTTCATAAATCCCAATGGATAATATGGGAAAAGCCCAAACTGGCTGCTCCAGAAGAGACACTTCTAGCGTGTGAAGGGCAGGTCTCTGGACTGAGTACTGAGTCCCGGGGCCAGCGTAAAGGGTGGGGCTACAGGACGAATGCTCAGGCCGCTGGTGAAGAGACGGGAGGAATTTAACATCCCCCTACAGAGGGCAGTCTGCGAGCCACAAGGCCAGGCTCCACAGCTCTTATCTGGTGCAGGGATAGCTGGAAATTATGGGTTTCTATGGCAACAATCTCTGTTTAAAAGAGAGAGGAACACAAGGAGCAAGAGGGCGAGTGGCTAAAGAATACAGATGTACTTTGAAACAGCATCACAATGGCACGTGACTGGCTGCAGACAACCAAGAAACCTGGAGGAGCGTGTGAGGATCTAATTGAACCCGGCGTTCCTGGCAGCAGGCGCCCGTCCCGTCCGGGGAGCTGGCTCTAGGCGAAAGGAGTGACTGACAAGCTAGCGGATGCTCCGTGTTGTGAGTGTGTCCTGGGAGCACCGCAATGGGGGGCCCACACACAGAGAGCCCCTCAGAGCTGGGTCAGCATTGCTTCTTGCTCATGGGACGAGGCACCTGGCCTTACCAACAGGGGGCCCCTAGGTGGGTGCCCCCCCGCCGGCACCAGGCCAGCAGTGAGAGCAGGTGGGCGGGTCAGAGCTGAAGGGGTGAGCAGTAGGCAGCAAGTAGCAGTGGGAGAGGGAGCAGAGTCAGAGGGTTCACTCTAAGGCAATGTCTACACTGGCGTGATCTTGTTCCAGAGCTATGCAAATGAGGCTAAGAGTGGAATATCGTTGAGCCTCATTTGCATATCTAATGAGCTACCATTTTTGCAGAAGAGGCTCTTGTGCAAGAAGAAGCTGTCTACACTGCCCCTTCTTGCACAAGAAAAACCCTCTTGTGCAATGCTGTTACACTGATTATTTTCAGGAATAACGGCATTGCACAAGAGGGTTTTTCTTGCGCAAGACGGAGCAGTGTAGACAGCTCCTTCTGGTGCAAGAGCCTCTTCTGCAAAAATGGTGGCTCATTAGATATGCAAATGAGGCTCTGTGATATTCCATGCTTAGCCTCATTTGCATAGCTCTGGTGCAAGATCGCGCCAGTGCAGGCATAGCCTAAGAGTCTGGGGACTTAGCCCAACAGCCCCGATCTCAGCATCTGCAGAGCTGGGCCAGGCATTTCCCAGGGTTCCCTGGAAGTTGGGTGCGTGCGCAGCCACACGAGAAATCCCACGGCCGCCCACTGATTAGCAAAGCGCCCACAGCCAGGCGTTTGGTTTCTCCGGGGGCCCATTCGCACACACCTTGGTGCACATAAAATTTATTCCACACGTACGTGGAAGAAATCGCACCAGGATGGAAAAGATTTGAAGGACTATTGGCCGGGACTGGGGGCTGGTGGACAGGGTGTCCATCCCGCCCCCTCATTCTGAGCCAAGGAACTCCCCGTGCCTAGCTACATGGTCAGTGAGCGCCACGCCCCCCCGCCCCCTCTGATAATCACAGCAAAAGGACCCCCCCCGTGGGAGGGGCAGAGCGGACACTCCCGGGCGGTGGGCGAGGCCTGCCCTGCCCTGCCCTGCCCTGCCCTGTGGAGTTAAGGGAACTGGCGGCAGCAGTCGCACCTTGTGAGAGGCAAAGCGCTTGGGTCAATGCCGCTCCATCCCCGCAGTGTCTGTGCAGACGCGGAGGGGCAGCCCCTGGCTGTCTGCCCGCCGCCGGGCCTCGCATGGGCATGGCAGCCCCGTTAATTACTGCACAGGCTGGATGGCGAGGCAGCTGGAGTTCACTTGATGTTGTAGCGTAGCCATGCCCAGCGTGCCGGCTGCTCTGCGCCCGCGATCCCTCGCGTCCACGTAGCACACGCCATTTGCTGCAGGGTTTTCCCCTCTTTCTCCGGGTGTGCGGTGTCTGCACAACGGCAGCCTTCACCTCACCAGCACCCCAGGGTTATTGCAACTCACAATATTTGGAGCAACGGCCCGGAGTCCTGGGGCAGCTTCGAGCATAACCCATTTCTAGGGCGTAAGCTTCTGTGGGTAAAACCCACTTCTCCAGGGCATCTGATGTGGCAATTCCAGAGGCAGGGGTAGACCGCACCAGGGAGGGTACGTACCCAGTGTTCAGGGGGGTTTTGTCAAGTGTCAGCTGCTGGAATCAGGTGTTGGTGCCAGTGTCTGAGCTTTCGTGTAATAACAAAAGATGAAGGTTCTCGCTCCGACGCTTGTGGGGGGAACAGGGGGGAAGGCTTAGAAATGAGCTGAGCGACTTCTGGGTTAAACGCCCGAAAGCCAATGAAAACACCTGCCTGTATTAGAAGCCCTCCTGATTCTGAAGCCCGTCTCATAATTCTGGGGATCCTGCCTCCTGACGCGTGACTGTCAGTGGTTTGGCAGGTTATTAAAGCCAGGCCGGCCTTGAAGAGCAACAGGCCAAGTGATGGCTGGCGCAGAGCCTGGCTCAGCTAACTCAGGCACACGGGGCCTGGGCTGCGGAGCTAAACCTGCGGGGAGCCACTAGAGTTTGGGCTGGCAACCAGGCCTGAGAGCCTCGTGCCCGACAGATTTCAGAGCCCGGCTCCAGCCCAGCCATCCGCCGTGTCATTTTTGCCCTTCAGCCTGAGCCCAAATCAGCTGACCCAGGCCATGCACGGCCGGGCTGCATGTCTTCTATTGCCGTGCAGATGTGCCCGATGCAGCCAGGGGCCTGCCAGGGCTGGAGTGCCACGTTCCACGCAAACACATCTGGATGCTCCTCAGCAGCAGAGCTGTGTGCTCTACCCAGGGGGCTGCAACATCTGGCAGCTGTCAAGCAAGGACATGGATTTGTGGTTCTGGTCTCGTTAAGCCCTCGCCCGTTAGTAGAGAGCTGTTTGCTCAGAGAGAGCCTCGCGCAGAGGGAGCTTGGCAGCACGGCTCTGTGCTGCCCCGTCCGCCGGGTCACCTCCTTCAGCACCGATCTCTTTGCGGGTTTTGATGGACAGGCCTGGCTCCTCCTGGACCCCTCGCCCGCTCAGCAGGGTGCCAATATTAATGTGTGTAGATGGAGACTGCCAAGGAATAGTCCAGACACAGACCATATATTCAACACAGTCATCTGTATGTCTCTCTTAGAAATGTGGGTCTGTCTCTCCATCCATCCGAGAGTCTGTTTGCTCAAGAACGCCTCCTACATAGTGTAACGTAGTGGGGGGTACCTTGCTGGTTGCTAGGCTGGGCAGTGGGCTGTGGGTGATCTCCACTGGCTGCTGGCTGCAGCACGGCCCAGCAGGGCAGGGGGTGAGTCATTATGCAAAGAGGGTCTCTCAACCTGTCTGACCAGCTACCCCCCAGGGAGAGAAACAAAGGAAGGTGGGATGCTGCCCCTGGCTGTGGGGCAGGGCTGGAAGTGAGTTACTTTTTCTGTCTGGGACCATGGAGGAGACAGCCTAGGGAAAGGGGCTGGAATTTAGGGGCCCAGCCTCCCCCATCTCAAGGGGGGCTGAGGCATCCTAGGCCTGCCCTGGAACCAGATGACATCTGTGCTGGGCTGTATCCTGGAGAAGCAGTAAACTCCCTCTGTTCTACTGGCTGGGGGAGTCTGTCCGTGCCACTACGGGGGTGCAGGAGGCGGGAAAACCCCAACGCACCGTCCCAGGGTCCTACGCGCTGGCTGCGTCTGTTTTGTCCGGGTTCCTGAGCTCTGTACGGCGGCACCCACTGAGCCCGGCGAGGGCTGTCTGCTCTCACAAAGACTGAGGGGTGCCGGGGGCAGGAAAGCCCAGTGGGCCTCCCAGCCGGCTGCCTGAGGACACGTGTGCTTGGGGACTGGCCTGTTGTCAGCGGTGACGGTGCAGCAGTTATCTGGGGCTGGATCTGTAGCTGGGAGTAGTGCAGGGAGGTCCCCAGGGTGGGCTTCCTTCCTGAGTTCTCGCCCTGGGCCATGTGCACTCCGTGGCAGCTTCAGGAGCAGGTACAAAGCCTTGGGCTCTGTGTAGCCCACGCACCTTGGTGGGTCACTGTCCTGTGCAGTGGCAGCCCGACCACAGCAACAGACAAGAGCAAGAGACCTCTGCAGCCCAGCCTGCGAGCCCCCTGGCTTTAGAGCTTGAGCTGTAGCAGCCCCTCAGTGACCTTTGGAGGTCGCAGGTTCGAATCCACTGGGTGGCGGTGACATTGGCAGCAGGCCTCTCTGACTCCGTTTCTTCTTTGTCCAGTGTCTCCTGGGTGGAATACAGGCCCAGGAGCAAGGCCAAGTCCCTTCAGGGTCCCACCACACAAGTTTGCCCATCCCAGTAGCTACCCACAATGGGGTGGCTCCCTGGTCGCTTCTCCCCTGCGTTACAGCCCTTCACTCCTAGCCGGACAGCCGTCTGGCAGCCCCGGGGGGCAGCAGAGCTCTGGGATTGGTAGGAACTCCACGGGGCACTGCAGCTCTGCCCACCCGCAACCCCAGGCAGCGCCCTCGTTGCAATAACGCTGTGTCACAAGCCCCCCATTGTGGGCTGGGAAAACAGAGTAATCACAGTTTCTGTCCCAAGAGAGTACAGTCTAAATCGGCAGTGAGGAAAGTATAGCTGTCCCGAGTGTGCAGAGGGGAACCCAGACAGGTGCAGATCAATGTTCCCACTGTTTCCATTTATGTGCAAACTAAATTTTGTTCTGTGCACCAAGCCATGTGCAGATGTGCACCACCAATAGAAACGCATGTTGTAGTCCTCTCTGGTTGTTAGATTTGGTAGGAGTATGTGGCCGTCCCTCCCCTTCGAGCCAAAGGGAGGCCACGCCCCCTTGTCATCAGATTCCTCTCTAGGCAGACTTTGGGGAGGGATTAGCGGTCTCTGAGGGTATGTCTACACTACCCTCCTAGTTCAAACTAGGAGGGTAATGTATGCATACCGCACTTGCTAATGAAGCCCGGGATTTGAATTTCCCGGGCTTCATTAGCATAAGCGGGGAGCCGCCATTTTTAAATCCCCGCTGCTTCGAACCCCGTGTAGCGCGGCTACACGGGGCTCGAACTAGGTAGTTCGGACTAGGGTGCCTATTCCGAACTACCGGTACACCTCGTTTCACGAGGAGTACCGGTAGTTCGGAATAGGACCCTAGTCCGAACTACCTAGTTCGAGCCCCGTGTAGCCGCGCTACACGGGGTTCGAAGCAGCGGGGATTTAAAAATGGCGGCTCCCCGCTTATGCTAATGAAGCCCGGGAAATTCAAATCCCGGGCTTCATTAGCAAGTGCGGTATGCATACATTACCCCGCTAGTTCGAACTAGCGGGGTAGTGTAGACATACCCCCACTGGCCGTGTATCTCACTGTATCTCGGGGTGTCCCCCACCGGCCGTGTATCTCACTGTATCTCGGGGTGTCCCCCACTGGCCGTGTATCTCACTGTATCTCGGGGTGTCCCCCACCGGCCGTGTATCTCACTGTATCTTGGGGTGTCCTCTCACTGGCCGTGTATCTCACTGTATCTTGGGGTGTCCCCCACTGGCCGTGTATCTCTCTGTATCTCGGGGTGTCCCCCACTGGCCGTGTATCTCTCTGTATCTCGGGGTGTCCCCCACTGGCCGTGTATCTCACTGTATCTCGGGGTGTCCCCCACTGGCCGTGTATCTCTCTGTATCTCGGGGTGTCCCCCACTGGCCGTGTATCTCTCTGTATCTCGGGGTGTCCTCTCACTGGCCGTGTATCTCACTGTATCTCGCGGTGTCCTCTCACTGGCCGTGTATCTCACTGTATCTCGCGGTGTCCCCCACTGGCCGTGTATCTCTCTGTATCTCGGGGTGTCCCCCACTGGCCGTGTATCTCTCTGTATCTCGGGGTGTCCCCCACCTACCCCGGCAGTCCCAGCAGCTCCTTGGTGTCCCGGGGGGTGAGCAGCTCTGGCCAGGTCTCAGCGTTGCTGGGTCTCTGCCGGGCCGGTGTTTGTGCTGCCGGTCCCTCCTTGCTGCCTCTGGGGGGTTCTGGCTCCGTTCCCCCGGGGCGCATGGCCCCCCATCGATCTCAGAGAGGGGCCAGACCCCCGTGCCGGACTCCCCATGCCCACCGATTCCAGTGGCAGCTGAGTGTCTGCGGCGCGAGGTGACTTGTGGCAGGGTTGGTGCTTGAGTCAGGAACTGCGCTGAGACTTCCCACGCCCTCGTGCAGGGCTCAGCCACAAAACTGCCCCCCCCTTTCTCGGCGCCTCCAGAACACGGCTCCCGCCAGGCTGGGCCAGCGCCAGCTGCTCTGAAGGAAGGAGCAAGAGGCAGGCACTTGTGGGGCGGTCTGCCCCCAGCGAAGGGCTCATCCTACCGCGTGGTACCTAGCGACTGACTGAAGAGCCCCAAAGCACGCGGCTCCCAGCCCTTCCTTTAGCAGTGCCTGGCCTCCCCGGGGGGCCCTTTGGAGCCGTTTCCCTGACGCTTAGTCTGTGCAGTCCCCTGCACAGTGGGGCCGGCAGCCACCGCGGGCCCAAGGGCAGGGTGTGTGTGGGGAGAGGGGGCGTGGCCTTGGGTGAAAGGGGTGGGGCCGAGGCAGCCAGCCCTCAGTGCTGCCCCAAGCGTGGCACCCCTCCCCAGCCCTCAGAGCCAGGCAGAGCGCCCGGCATGGCTCCAGCACCAATGGAAAGGGCCCAGGGCCCCTGCCATGGCTGCAGGAGCAGCAGCCGCAGCCAGAGTGCGGGGCCCTTGGAATCACTGGGCCCCAGGGCAATGGCCCCGTGCCCCCCATCGGCGGGCCTGCCCCTGCAGCTTGGCCATGGGGTCGTGTGAGGCTCCCATGCTGGGCCACGGAGCAGAGGGGAGCTGGGAGCTCCAGGGCTCAGGCTGCAGCTGGAACTGGAGAAGCGAGCTGGAGCAGTGCGTACGTGGCAGAACCGCTCCCGGCCAGCCCAGAACCCCTCATAGCTGGCCTAGAACCGCTCCCGGCCAGCCCAGAACCGCTCCCGGCTGGCCTAGAACCCCTCATAGCTGGCCTAGAACCGCTCCCGGCTGGCCTAGAACCCCTCATAGCTGGCCTAGAACAGCTCCCGGCTGGCCTAGAACCGCTCCCGGCCAGCCCAGAACCCCTCATAGCTGGCCTAGAACCGCTCCCGGCCGGCTCAGAACCCCTCATAGGTGGCCTAGAACCGCTCCTGGCTGGCCCAGAACCCCTCATAGCTGGCGTAGAACCGCTCCCGGCCGGCCCAGAACCCCTCATAGCTGGCCTAGAACCGCTCCCGGCCAGCCCAGAACCGCTCCCGGCTGGCCTAGAACCCCTCATAGCTGGCCTAGAACCGCTCCCGGCTGGCCTAGAACCGCTCCCGGCCAGCCCAGAACCCCTCATAGCTGGCCTAGAACCGCTCCCGGCCGGCCCAGAACCCCTCATAGGTGGCCTAGAACCGCTCCTGGCTGGCCCAGAACCCCTCATAGCTGGCGTAGAACCGCTCCCGGCCGGCCCAGAACCCCTCATAGCTGGCCTAGAACCGCTCCCGGCCAGCCCAGAACCGCTCCCGGCTGGCCTAGAACCCCTCATAGCTGGCCTAGAACCGCTCCCGGCTGGCCTAGAACCGCTCCCGGCCAGCCCAGAACCCCTCATAGCTGGCCTAGAACCGCTCCCGGCCGGCCCAGAACCCCTCATAGGTGGCCTAGAACCGCTCCTGGCTGGCCCAGAACCCCTCATAGCTGGCGTAGAACCGCTCCCGGCCGGCCCAGAACCCCTCATAGCTGGCCTAGAACCGCTCCCGGCTAGCCCAGAACTGCTCACTTGCTGGCCTAGAACCGCTCCCGGCCGGCTGTACACCGTCAGTGCAGGCCTTTGGGCTCAGACTGGAGCTTCAGTTCTAGGATCCTCCCTCCCCGCCCTGCCATTCAATAGCCCCTGGCCCAGCCGGCCGACCGGGGCCAGCCGCAGACAGTAATTTCCTGCAGTGCAGACAGCCCCTAGGCCCTGCAGGCCAGGCCGAGGGGCCTCATATTGCACTGCCCAGCGGGGCTCTGGGAGGCCTGCACTTCCTTTGCATTCCTGCATGTGGCTTCTGCAAGCGTCCCTAATGCCCGTGAAAGATTTGTGGAGTCAAACCTGCCCCGGACTCCCTCCCTGTTCCTTCCTTTTCCTGCCCGCTGCGTTTTCTGACTGCTCGGCAGAGCCTCCGAGGGGCGGCTGGCGACACGAGAGCAGCCAGCCCTCAATCCCAGGGCGCTGCCATGGGGCCAGCCCCGGCACTGGCGGGCACAGCGGGACAGCCGTGCGGACGCCTGTACAGGCACAGGACTGCTCAAAGCAGCAGAGCGAGTGACCGGCCGCACCGCCAGGCCACGCCCCTGGCAGTGTCGCTCTCGGGCCCACTCCCACCTCGCGGGCTGGACACAGGCCTTCCTCCGAGGCGGCTCTTCTGCATTCGCTCGTCCCTTCCCGCCCGAAGCCACATCATGGCTTCTCTTTTAGAACCTGCCAGCGTGAGCTCAGCACCCAGGAGTGGATTTCAGTCGAGGCAAATACATCGTCTCGACTCCTCGTAAATCACGGCGAGAACGCCGAGCGGGAGGTCACCTGGGGTGAAACGCAGAGAAAATTCCTGTACCAATTAAAATAACGTGAAAGGTGATAAGCCAGGGATTGATTACCTGTGCAGTCCTTGCACGAGGGTGTCCCGGTGAGCGATGTACCGTTGGTGTGATTGGGGGGGGGTGTTTATGGCCACATTGTGATGCCAGACACCCTGAGCTGGGTGCTCTATTGATGGTCTCCTTTCAGTGTGTGAGTAGCGCCCCAGCCTCCCAGAGGACGGCAGGGTCTGGTTCTGCCCCACTGGCATTTGCACGAGCGCTGCGGAGGGTCGGGCATGATCCAGGCGATAGTGCAGTCATGTGACTGAGGGGTGTGAATGGCTAACAAGGTAGCCCGTCCCTGGGAGCAGCCACACGTGGGCCCCCTCCGACTCGCTTCCCGGGCAGGAGCAGCGGCGGGGGCGGGGGGCGGGGCTCTCCACTCTGCCTGCGGCAGGTTTAATTGGTTAACTGGTTAAACGCTACGTGTAATTGGTTAACTAACTAAATGGGATCCTAGCTGATTGCATGGGAATGGAACCCCTAAGCCCAGGCCCGCCCTGAGGTCAGTCAGCGCCTCAGTGGAGCTGCGGGAGGGGCCCTGGCCCAAAGCGTTGTGAGGCCGGCCCGGGGCTGCGGCCTGGCCTCTGGGTCTCTTTGCCTGCGTCAGGGCGGCCAGGTTCCGTAGCCAGGGGACCAGGAGCGGTTGCCGTGTCTGTGCCGTTCTGCTGCTCCCTGAGAGCAGCCCGCCCCTAGCGGGCAGGACACGGCTCTGGCAGGGGGAAGGAGGGGGCTTGCTGGAGCTCAAAGCTGTGAAGTGGTTGGGCCCCTCGCAGGAGACGCTCCCCAGGCTGGGCCACAGAGCATCAGCGCCAGCCTGAGGGCACCCCCTGCCAGGAAGACCTTTCAGAGTCGAACCCTTGCACAGAGCCAGCCAGGGGCCCGTCTGCACTCTCAGTGCTGCGGCTGCACCCACTCAGGCGCTGCTGCAGCCAGGGTGGGGAGGACGCTCTGTGCGGACAGGAGCACGCTTCGCATCGGCACAGAAAGCCCCTCCCGCATAGCGCATGGGCCAGGGCAGCTGGAGCCAGCTGCTCCCAGGGTGGGACAGTCAGACGTGTTCCCAGGTTAGCAGTCGTGTAGACATGGCCTAAAGGAACCTAATGCTGGGGTGTAGTTCAGTGCTGCCTGGAACTGGGTAACTTCCCCGGTACAGGTTGAACCTTGTAACTTGGGACTCTCTGGTCTGGCAACATCTGTGGTCCGGCAGGACCAAGAGTCCCGATGGAGGACAGGGACCAGCAGGGCAGTGGGGCTGGCAGCAGTGGGGGGGGGGGGGAAGGTGGAGCCAACCAGCAGCTGGTCCAGGGCTGGGGGTAACCTCCCCTGGTCTGGCAAAGTCCTTTATCCGAGATCGGTCAGGTCCTGAGGGTGCTGGACCAGGGAGGTCCAACCTGTGTTTTCATTTGTGGCTATTTCACCGAACAGATTCCATTCCTTAAAACCCCAGCAGTTTGGTTTGGGATCCAGTCGTGATGCTGCAGCCATTGGTCCCCTAGGATCACTAGACCCACGGATCATGTGCCTCCCTCTAGTGCAAATGCTCAGAGCCCCCTAGAGAAGAATAGCCCGTCAGAGCCATGGTCTGCTGCACCCTGCGGGGAGTGGGCCGCAGGCCTCGTTCCACCAGGACCGTGTCTGAACACACCCAGAAGCTCTGAGAATGCGGAGTCACTGCTGAAAGGCAGGTGGATATCCAGGAATGTTCCCCTTTAACCTGAATGATCCCTGTGTTGGCGCTGTAGACAAGTATGCCTTGGTTTCCTCCTTCTGGCTGCAGAAACCAGCCCTTGTCTTCCCTTCTTGTAATACCCTTTAAGTATGTGCAGTTTAATCAGCCTCCTCTTTGCCCTTAATCACTTCCTCCCATCCTATGTAATTAAATTCCGTCAGGTATTGCATCTAATTTTGGAGGGGCTCCCAGAGAACAAAGGTACAGGCACACAGAACAGATTAATCAGAAGGGAAGTATTAGACCATCCCCAAATTAGATCATCAACAACTCTCCGAGAGAACAAAGTTAGTCTCCCCAGTTCTAACGCGGCTCAGTTCCCGGGGGAGATGGTGCATACAGCTTCCTTAGACTCAGCGTCACTGGAGAGCGGGGCAGGTTTGCAGCACCATGGGCTGAAAGGCAGCCGGGGAGATCTGTGGGCAGGTGCTAGGAGCATCACCTAAAACCAGACTTCCCAGGAGTCACCTTGGAAAAGCATTTGAACAAGCCAACAAGCAGCTCGGCGGCTGCTCCTCCATCTTAGGATGAAGCTCAGCAACGGACCCTGAGTTATAAAACAAACCAAACACACTGGAGACGACTGCACGGCACGTCCAGGCTGGGGGTGAAAATATCCCGGCATCCTGGCACAGCCCTGGGGCACGGCACAGGGCACAGGGCAAGAGAGACTCTTGCAGTAACAGAATGCGGCCACTGGAAGGAACCTGGGCAGGAACTAGGAGCTTCGGACTGTTTCAACGCTGCTTTGCTAATTCACTGACAAGCTTTTCAAACCAGCTGAATGTGTCCTGCCTCTGTACGCGGCAGGGATCTGCCTGCCCAACGGCGGCAGGGAGAAGACAGCTCCTGTGCGTGTGACCATCCCGCATACATCCCGAGGAGATTGGCTAGCTGTGTGGCAGCTGCTCCGGGCATGTCCAGGTGAACGCCCCTGGGGCTGCTGAACGGACCAGCTCTACCCCTGATTCCACTGGCACTTTGCTGACAGCCCTGCTGCAGGTGTGCAAGGGGGCCAGTGAGGGAGAGACCAGTTTATATCACAGCGTTTGACTTGGTTTCTCCTGGGGAGGGTGGGGAAGGCGAGTGGATGAGACAAGGACTTGAGTGGGTGCCTCTAGGCCACCACCGACACACAGAGCGCAAGGCAGGACAACTCAGCTGGAAAGACCCAGAAACGTCCGAGAGAGGGTGTGACACTTACTAGACATTCGCAACAGCTTCACTGTGGGGAACCCACATGGCAACTCATGTTCTACCCCCTCCAAGAGCTGGGCCAACCAGCGAGCATGGGCGGGGAGGGAAGGAAGGGCCCTGTGGACGCCACAGCTGATCAAAGCAGGAGCAAGAATTGTGTTTGCGCCGAGGGCTGGGTCCCAATCTTGCACCCTTCGGGCACAGGCTACAGATTTCTGTTTCATCAGCACCAGTGCTGACCTGCCATCTGCTAGCTCCAGGCCTGGACTGCTGCTGGCCGGGAGCTCGCCAGACTTGGCTTGCCAGCAGGACGTGTTTGAAAGGGCTGGGATGCTGCCATTGCTCAAGCTCTGGAGAGCTCAGGCAGAAACGTGGACAGATGACCAGGGAGGAGCATGAATCTATTGCCCGAGCAGGCAGGCCAGTCAGGGAGGCCCATGCTCACTTGGAATTGCAGCTGGCAAGGGATGTGAAGGGGAACAAGGAAGGGTTCTACAGGCATGTCAGCAAGAAGAGGGAGGTCAGGGAGCCCTTCCTGGATGGGGGAGGTAACCTAGGGACAGACGATGTGGGAAAAGCTGAAGGACTCAATGCCCAGTGCTTCACAGAGAAGGTCAGCTCCCAGACTGCTGTGGTAGGCAATGCAGTATGGGAAGGAGGTGGGCAGCCCTCAGTGGGGAAAGAACGAGTTAGGAACTATTTAGAAAAGCTAAACGTACACAAATCCATGGGTCTGGATTTAATGCATCCGAGGGGGCTGAGGGAGTTGGCAGATGTCATTGAACAGCCTTTGGCCATTCTCTTTGAAAACTCGTGGAGATCGGGAGCGATCCTGGTTGATTGGAAAAAAGCAAATGTAGTGCCCATCTTTAAAAAAGGGGAGAAGGACAATCCAGGGAACTACAGACCAGTCAGCCTCACCTCCGTCCCGGGAAAAATCATGGAGGGGATCCCCAAGGAATCCATTTTGTAGCACTTGAAAGAGGGGAAGTGATCAGGAATACTCAGCATGGATTCACCGAGGGCAAGTCATGCCTGACCAATCTGATTAGCTTCTATGATGGGGTAACTCACTCTGTGGATATGGGAAAGTCAGTAGATGTGATACACCTTGACTTTAGCAAAGCTTTTGATGTGGTCTCCTACAATATTCCTGCCCGCAAGTTAAAGGAATATGGATTGGATAAACGGACTGTAAGGTGGATAGAAAGCTGGCGAGACTGCCAGGCCCAATGGGTAGTAATGTCTGGTTAGTGGTCAGTTTCAAGTGGAGTGCCCCAAGGGTCAGTTCTAGGGCCGGTTTTGTTCAACAACTTTATAAGTGACCTGGCTAAGGGGATGGATTGCACCGTGTCGAGGGGCACACCCCCTTGATAGTCAGGAAGTCCCTGGGACTGGGTTATCATACCCTCTTCCCATGCACACATGGCCCAAAAAGCCTAGTTCAAGGTCACAAACCCTTCTATTAGGGTATATACGGCTCAAGGGCCGGGTTCCAAACCTATTCCCCTGTATCAGGGTACATATGGCCTCACTGGCCTACTCCTGGAGTACAGTTCTCTTTAGCAGGGTATATACGACCCTCTGGCCTAGCCTCGAAGTATGGTTCCCTCTAGCAGGGTGAATACGGCTCTCCAAGCCTACTCCTGGCCTAGTACAGTTCCCTCCCTCTCCTCTGGGTCACTTGATGTAGAGACCTAGTCTGCAGGTAACCCTCCCCAAATGCCAGGGAGCTGGATTGGGTGGGGCAGAGGTAGGGGACCTGGGCCCTCCCACTCCACCGGGTCCCAGCCCAGGGACCTGCTGGCAGTGGGGGATTCTGCTGCCGAGCCCCCGAGGACAATCCCCCGCCCTGGGCGGCTTCCTTCTGTTCCCGGCGCACTGCCCTGCTCTCGGGGCTTCCCTCGGCAGGTCGGTCCCCTCCGGACGGCCTCCCTGGTCGGAGCTCCTTCCCCTCTGGCAGTCCGCCCTGACTGCGCGGCTGCCTGGGCTTTTATACACTGTCTCCCCTGCCAGCATGCCCAGCAGGGCTGAGGGGGAGGGACCCTTTCAGCCAGCTGGGCCTGGGCCACTCCTTGCTGTTTAGGGGGGGTAGGTACACCCCGTCACACACGCACAGCAAGTTTGAGGATGACACTTCGCTAGGGAGAGACGTAGATACACTGGACGGCAGGGACAGGGTCCAGAGTGACCGAGACAGAGTAGAGGACTGGGCCACAAGAAACCTGAGGAGATTCAACAAGGACAAGTGTAGAGTCCTGCCCTTGAGACAGAACAATCCCAAGTATTGTTACAGGCTGGGGACCGACTGGCTGAGCAGCAGCTTGGCAGAAAAGGACCTGGGGGTTACAGTGGATGAGAAACAGGATATGAGTCAACAGGGCCCCCTTGTAGCCAAGAAGGCTAATGGCATATTAGGTGCATTAGGAGAAGCATTGCCAGCAGAGCTAGAGGAGTGATTATTCCCCTTTATTTAACATTGGTGAGACCACATCTTGAGTACTGTGTCCAGTTCTGGGGCCCCCATTACAGAAATGTTGTGGATGCATTGGAAAGAATCCAGTGGGTTCACAAAAATGATGAGGGGGCGGGAGCACATAACCTACAAGGAGAGGCTGAGGGAGTTGGGTCTATTTAGTCTGCAGAAGAGAAGTGAGGGGGGATTTGAGAGCAGCCTTCAACCACCTGAGGGGGGTTCCAAAGAGGATGGAGAGAGGCTGTTCTCAGCGGTGGCAGGTGGCAGAACAAGGAGCAATGGGCTCACATTGGTGTAGGGGAGGGTTAGATTGGATATTAAGAAAAACTATTTCCGTAGGCGGGTGGGGAAGCGCTGGGCTGGGTTCCCTAGGGAGGGGGTGGAATCTCCGTCCCTAGAGGTGTTTAAGTCCCAGCTGGACAAAGCCTTCCTGGGATGGTTGATTTGTGGTTGGTCCTGTTCTGAGCAGGGGGTTGGACTCGATGACTCCTGAGGTGTCTTCCAGCTCTAATCCTCTGATTCTATATGTGCTGAACTCTGAGCAAATGTTTCATCCCATGGACCTCCTCCTTTCATAAGAAGACAGAATGGAGTAAAACTCGGTGAGAATGAAAATTGGTAAGCAGGATGAGCAGAGCAGAACGAGATGAGCAGGAAGTGTGAATGTGGGGGAATCGAGATGTAAGAATACCAGGGATTTGTCTGTGGTAGGTCTGGAATATGCAGTGTCTGAGAGGTCAAAAATAACGATCTGTGATCAGCACATTCAACTGGAGCCCCCAAACTGAACCCAAGGAAGAGGTGAGGCTGGTTGGAGCTTTTAAATAGGAAACTTCTTGCAGGCCTGCCTCGGCTCATTGCTGCTGCATTTTACTGTTGTGATCCAGTTAAGTTCTCGGCAGTCAGTGAAAGGTCCGTTTGGCGTACGGGATTTCCAGAGACCTCAGAGGCAGATTTATAGACAAACTGATTCCAATCAAATTTGGTTGGCTTTGAATTTTTGAGTCAAAGTTGGGGCCCTCTGAGGTACCCCTAGATTCTGCCATTGGCTCACTGCTGGATTTGCTATTCAGCCCTGGGTGGAAGCAGCTTTTAAAGCACCTTGTTCTGGGAATGACCCCCCACTAGGATAACTTGCATTAGCCCCGTGTCATCACCTGCAACAGTTGTACAAGGGGAGTGGTGGGTCCATGATCAGTGGATCCGGGATGAGCACACACAGGTTTGTCTTGCTGGTCCCCAACGCGGCGGGACAGATGTAAAAGGGAGTGTTGCCAGCCAGTGATTCCCTGCGTGGCACCTTGGGAGTGTCCGGGCCTCTGAAGTTGGTGAGAGAGAAGGAGGTAATAGACCCAGTTAAGCTGGCTCCTGAAAATGCCCGAGGGAGCCCCTGTCCTGAGCAGGAAGGCTTGTTCCTCCCAGAGCCAGCAAAGTTTTTTGGCACAAAGCCCCAAGAATGAATTGGGTGGAAGTTCTGAAAATGAAATGAATCTGTCAGCAAAGAGACTTTGCTTTTGTTGGCGCTAAACCAGAGTTTCCTCTGCTGACCCCTGCTGCCAGCCAGCAGGATGTTCTGCACCACTGGCTTAGGCGTCCAGGCTGGGAGAGATGGAAAGGGTTTGTGACCCACATGCTCAGTCTAGAAGCCGGGGGGCTGACCACCGCCAGTGACAACCTCTCAGTAACCCCACCTCCGAAACAAACCTGACTTCAACCCTAATGACCCCACTGTTAAACCCACATCGTCCCAGCCAGGTAAATGGGGCCTGACTCATTCTGTCTCATCCTCCGACTCACCAGTTGATGGCAGCACAGAGCTTCTTCCCCTACAGAAATGGGGCCTGGTGCCGCTCAGGCACCTGCTGCTCACCAGCAGGGCTGGACCTGAGACCTGCCTCCCTGGAGAGCAGGGCGGGAAACCAGGCTCACCGCCAGCAAAACGTCCCATTGCTTCAGTCACATTGGGCTGTATCCAGCCCGTGGGCCGCAGTCACATTGGGCCGCATCCAGCCCATGGGCCGCAGTCACATTGGGCCGTATCCAGCCCATGGGCCGCAGTCACATTGGGCCGTATCCAGCCCAAGTGCACGCAGGGGGATGGACAGTTTGATGGCACTGGGCGTGCGCCTGGAGGGATGGACAGTTTGATGGCGCTGGGTGTGCATGAGGAGGGATGGATAGATTCATGGCGCTGGGCGTGTGCGCAGAGGGATGGACAGGTTGATGGTGCTGGGCGTGCGCGAGGAGAGATGGACAGATTGATGGCACTGAGCGTGTGTGCAGAGGGATGGACAGGTTGATGGCACTGGGCATGCACGAGGAGGGATGGACAGATTGACGATACTGGGCGTGCACGAGGAGGGATGGATGGATTGATGGCGCTGAGCATGCGCGAGGAAGGATGGACAGATTGATGGCATTGGGTGTGTGCGAGGAGGGATGGACGGATTGATGGCACTGGGCGTGTGTGCGAGAAGGGATGGACAGGTTGATGGTGCTGGGCGTGTGCGAGGACGGCTGGACGGATTGATGGCACTGAGCGTGTGTGCAGAGGGATGGACACGTTGATGGCGCTGGGCATGCACGAGGAGGGATGGACAGATTGATGGCATTGGGTGTGTGCGAGGAGGGATGGACGGATTGATGGCACTGGGCGTGTGCGAGGAGGGATGGACGTATTGATGGCGCTGGGCGTGTGCGAGGAGGGATGGACGGATTGATGGCACTGGGCGTGTGCGAGGAGGGATGGACGGATTGATGGCACTGGGCGTGCGCGAGGAGGGATGGATGTATTGATGGCGCTGGGCGAGTGCAAGGAGGGATGGACAGATTGATGGCTCTGGGCATGTGCAAGGAGGGATGGACAGGTTGATGGTGCTGGGTGTGTGCGAAGAGGGATGGACAGATTGATGGCTCTGGGCGTGTGCGAGGAGGGATGGACAGATTGATGGCTCTGGGCATGTGCAAGGAGGGATGGACAGGTTGATGGTGCTGGGTGTGTGCGAAGAGGGATGGACGGATTGATGGTGCTGGGCATGTGCGTGGAGGGATGGACAGATTGATGGCGCTGGGCGTGCGTGAGGAGGGATGGACAGATTGCTGGCATTGGGCGTGTGCAAGGAGGGATGGACAGATTGATGGCGCTGGACATGCGCGAGGAGGGATGGACAGATTGATGGCGCTGGGCGTGCGCGAGGAGGGATGGACGGATTGATGGCACTGGGTGTGTGCGAGGAGGGATGGACGGATTGATGACACTGGGCGTGCGCGAGGAGGAATGGATGTATTGATGGCACTGGGCGTGTGCAAGGAGGGATGGACGGATTGATGGCTCTGGGCGTGCGCGAGGAGGGATGGACGGATTGATGGCGCTGGGCGTGCGTGAAGAGGGATGGACGGATTGATGGTGCTGGGCATGTGCATGGAGGGATGGACAGATTGATGGCACTGGGCGTGTGCACAGAGGGATGGACAGATTGATGGCGCTGGGCGTGTGCGCAGAGGGATGGACAGATTGATGGCGCTGGACGTGCGCGAGGAGGGATGGACAGATTGATGGCGCTGGGCGTGCGCGCAGACGGATGGACAGATTGATGGCGCTGGGCGTGCGCGCAGAGGGATGGACAGATTGATGGCGCTGGGCGTGCACGAGGAGGGATGGACAGATTGCTGGTGCTGGGCGTGCACGAGGAGGGATGGACAGATTGCTGGTGCTGGGCGTGCACGAGGAGGGATGGATGTATTGATGGCGCTGGGCGAGTGCAAGGAGGGATGGACAGATTGATGGCACTGGGCGTGCACGAGGAGGGATGGATGTATTGATGGCACTGGGCGTGTGCAAGGAGGGATGGACAGATTGATGGCGCTGGGCGTGCATGAGGAGGAATGGACAGATTGATGGCTCTGGGCGTGTGCAAGGAGGGATGGACAGATTGATGGCTCTGGGCGTGTGCGAGGAGGGATGGACAGATTGATGGCGCTGGGCGTGCGTGAGGAGGGATGGACAGATTGCTGGCATTGGGCGTGTGCAAGGAGAGATGGACAGATTGATGGCGCTGGACATGCGCGAGGAGGGATGGACAGATTGATGGCGCTGGGCGTGCGCGAGGAGGGATGGACGGATTGATGGCACTGGGGGTGTGCGAGGAGGGATAGACGGATTGATGACACTGGGCGTGTGCGAGGAGGAATGGATGTATTGATGGCACTGGGCGTGTGCAAGGAGGAATGGACGGATTGATGGCTCTGGGTGTACGCGAGGAGGGATGGACGGATTGATGGCGCTGGGCATGTGCGCAGAGGGATGGACAGATTGATGGCGCTGGACGTGCGCGAGGAGGGATGGACAGATTGATGGCGCTGGGCGTGCGCGCAGACGGATGGACAGATTGATGGCGCTGGGCGTGCGCGCAGACGGATGGACAGATTGATGGCGCTGGGCGTGCGCGCAGACGGATGGACAGATTGATTGCGCTGGGCGTGCACAAGGAGGGACGGACAGATTGCTGGTGCTGGGCGTGCACGAGGAGGGATGGACAGATTGCTGGTGCTGGGCGTGCACGAGGAGGGATGGACGGATTGATGGCGCTGGGCATGCACGATGAGGGATGGACAGATTGCTGGTGCTGGGCGTGCACGAGGAGGGATGGGTACATACTTATTTCATGACACACTTTCTTTCATTGTAAGAGTTTTTGTTGGTTCCATAAGGGTTTCCCATGGGGAGTACAGCAATGCTCTCTTGCATGTGGAGCGATTTGTGAAGGGAAGATTGAAGCCGCTTGTGGGATTGTTTTCCACATTTAGGAGCTCACCCTTCGTACATAGCATCAACAATGTTTCATTGATATCTGTTTGTCTCTAGAGATGAGCTTTGTTGAGCCAGAGTTGAAAAAGCCCAGCCTGCCCTTTGCAGATTCACACTGCATCCCCGAAATGTGAGGTCACGTTTTTCCAAGGAATCCAATTACATGTGCATTTGAGTTGCAGGCACAGATCATGCCACTTGTGCATAATTACTTTGATTTGTGCTTGTAAGTCATTTCTGCAGATGGTGGTTGGACTTTACGAGAAATCAGAGCCCTGGAAAATCTCAGCATCACCGAGCAAGGGCAGGACCCATTTTGATCCCAGTTTAATATAACACAGTGTTCCGAGAGGTTCACTCGATTCCACACAAGCGGTGGGAGCATTTTCTTTCCTGCAGTGATATTTTGCTTGATGTTATTAAAAGCCCAGAACAGCTGCTTGGAGCTAAGAAACCTTTTAGAGGGACAAACAAGCATCAGCAGGCAAAGCAAGTCAGGACGAAGTCGCGGCGAGCAGCTGGGGCAGTTGGACTGATTGGAATATCACCTTCCAAAGTGTTCTCGGAGGTATAGTTGAGGAATGCTTTTTCCCAGAGAGGCCCTCTGCCTCTGTATAGACTTTCAGCGGGCGTCAGATGCCAATCAAATGGAACGGGACATGGATGGCACCATGGGGGGCAGAGGAACTCAATAAGGTTCTGCAGACACTGGTGTGTCCCCTACGGAGTGAGACTGGGAATGAGATTCTTGCCAGAAGACTTGTAAGAAACCCTAACCCTAACCCCAACCCCTAACCCTAACCCCTAACCCCAACCCCAACCCTAACCCCAACCCCTAACCCCAACCCCAACCCCTAACCCCAACCCCAACCCTAACCCCTAACCCCAACCCTAACCCCAACCCCAACCCCAACCCCTAACCCTAACCCCTAACCCCTAACCCCAACCCCAACCCCAACCCCAACCCTAACCCCAACCCCCCCTCTAGCTCAGTCTGCGGGCTGCCGGGTGGCTGTGCTCAGTCCCTGTTGAATGCCCACGGGGAATACAATCAGTGTGAAGGTGACAGTATTGCAAGGCCATTGCCACGGTGTTGGACATGGGCTGGCTTGTGCCGAACTGGGACGTGGCCTTTCCCTCAAGCGGCGACTCAGCGGGATGGGAGGGACACGCAGACACGGCCCAGGTCTGGCCGGCTGCACCCGGCACCGCTCGGCATGCGCTCACTAACCCCGCCCTCTGAGTTGCTTCCCCTGCCCTTCCTCGGGTGGTCGATGCACCGGGTGCCCCCGGGTATCGGGATCAATGCCTCACTACCGGGTGCTGCGTGGGGGCTGGATACCTGGCCTCCCTCGCAGGCCACTTAGCCGCGTGCCTGCTCTGTGGCCCAGGACAGACTGCAGCAGGGAGGGACCGCAATGGGTTAGCAGAGAGAAGAGGGAGACCGTGGAGGGGGAGGGGGAGATGGGAAAGGGGTGGGGCTGAGCAGGGGCGGGGCCACAGGCTGGGGAGCTCGCCTCCCCAAGCAGTCACTTCACCCACCACCCCGAAAATGCGAACGTGCGCTCTAAGGAGCCTCAGCACAGCACGCGCATCTCGAAATCAGCCCCGCAATGTGTGTTCCGCGCACTTCCGAAACGAAGCGCTATTTCGACAGACCCCCAGCCTGCAAGAAACGAGGGTCGCAGGGACGCCGGAATAGCGCACCTGCGAGTTCGAAAGAAGGGTGCGTTTAAAGCCGTGGAATGGCTATTTTGGGGTACTGGAGGCATCCCAGAATAGCTCCCCTGTGTAGACGTAGCCCGAATGTTCAGGAAGCAGCAGGCAAATACGCCCTTCGCGGCGTTCTCAGGAACAGCAGCAGCAGCTCTCCTGATGTGCAGGGCAGACTTGTGCTTGTGGGGACCAACTCAGGTGCGTGGCTGGGCTGGCGGTGCCAAGGGCTCCCTGCCTTCTGCCTCAGCCAGGGCGGGAGTTTGCCAGGAGCCTGGGCTGAGCTGGTGCCCAGCGCGGGCCTGACTTTCAGAGGCGCTAAGCACTTGCCACTCCGGGTTAGTCAGTGCTAGGTACAGGTGCTCTGCTCCCCCGCCCGGTAGGTCACTGCTTCTGCTGGGCCCTGCCCCCCCACTCCGGCCCTGCCAGGCTCTGGGCACAGGAGAGGCCAGGCTGCTGGTCCCCCAGCTCAGACCCCGCATTCTGTTTCAGGAGGCTCCCAAAGGCCTTGGACCATGGAGACCATTGCCAGAGAGCGGCCCCCACGTTCCCACAGCCCAGAAGCTGGGGCTGGAGCACTGGGCGGGCAGGGGGTCTGTACAGGCGGCTGCTCAGGCCCGTCTCTAGGACCTCAGGTGGGCTGAGGCTGGAGACCTTGCCCTGGGCTGAGGCAAGGAACACCTCACTGGAGAACTGTGGGGTGGGTGGGGCGGAGGGGAGGGGAGGCATACTGGAGTGGGGAGAAACACAAGGATTGAGGGGGGACCCGGCCAGCTGGAAGCAAACAGGGAAAACTCAAGTGGGAGCAAAGGTGGGAGAAATCTTTGAGGGGGGGGTGAATTTCTGCAGACACAGTCATTCATATTCACTGGATATGTAAATTAGGGAAGATGCTCTGTACTCCGGAAGCTGCCTTGCAGCCTTACCGGCTGTGGTGGCGCGTCGGGGTCCCTCGCCTCCTGCATCCCCGTAGTGGCACGGACAGACTCCCCCAGCCAGTAGAACAGAGGGAGTTTATTGCTCCTCCAGGATACAGCCCAGCACAGATGTCATCTGGTTCCAGGGCCGGCCTAGGATGCCTCAGCCCCCCTTGAGATGGGGGGTGGCTGGGCCCCTAAATCCCAGCCCCTTGCTTAGGCTGTCTCCTCCATGATACCAGCCAGAAACTAAAACCGTCCCTTCCAGCCCTGCCCCCCAGCCAGGGGCTGGCCTCCCCTCCTTCCTTTGTTCCTCTCCCTGGGGGGTAACTGGTAGAACAGGTCACCTCCCTGTCCCATCAGCTACTCTGCTGGGCCGTGGTACAGGCAGCAGCCAGTGGGGGTCACCCACAGCCCCAGCCTAGCAACCAGCAAGGTACCAACACTATGTCACACCGGTGCCTCTCAGACACCCCCCTTCATGGAAGGGATCCTAAAGGAATCCATTTTGAGACACTTGAATGAGAGGAAAGTGATCAGGAATAGTCAGCATGGATTCACAAAGGGCAAGTCGTGCTTGACCAATCTGATTAGCTTCTATGATGAGGTAACTGGCTCAGTGGACATGGGAAAGTCAGTGGATGTTATATACCTTGACCTTAGCAAGGCTTTTGATACGGTCTCCCACAATATTCTTGCCAGCAAGTTAAGGGAATGCGGATTGGATAAATGGACGGTAAGATGGATAGAAAGATGGCTAGAAGGCCGGGCCCAGCGGGTAGTGATCAATGGCTCGATGTCAGGATGGCGGTCGGTTTCTAGTGGAGTGCCCCAAGGTTCGGTTCTAGGACCGGTTTTGTTCAATATCTTTATTAATGACCTGGATGAGGGGATAGATTGCACCCTCAGCAAGTTTGCAGATGACACTAAGCTAGGGGGAGAGGTAGATACGCTTAAGGGCAGAGATAGGGTCCAGAGTGACTTAGACAAATTGGAGGATTGGGCCACTAGAAATCTCATGAGATTCAACAAAGACAAGTGTAGAGTCCTGCACTTGGGACGGAAGAATCCCAAGCATAGTTACAGGCTGGGGACCAACCAGTTAAGTAGTAGTTCTGCAGAAAAGGACCTGGGGGTTACAGTGGATGAGAAGCTAGATATGAGTCAACAGTGAGCCCTTGTAGCCAAGAAGGCTAATGGCATATTAGGATGCATTAAGAGGAGCATTGCCAGCAGATCCAGAGATGTCATCATTCCCCTTTATTCGGCTTTGGTGAGGCCACATCTGGAGTACTGTGTCCAGTTCTGGGCCCCCCACTACAAAAAGGATGCGGACGCATTGGAGAGGGTCCAGCGGAGGGCAACCAAAATGATTAGGGGTCTGGAGCATATGACCTACGAGGAGAGGCTGAGGGACTTGGGTCTGTTTAGTCTGCAGAAGCGAAGAGTAAGGGGGGACTTGATAGCAGCCTTCAACTTCCTGAAGGGAGGTTCCAAAGAGGATGGAGAGAGGCTGTTCTCAGTAGTGACAGATGGCAGAACAAGGAGCAATGGTCTCAAGTTGTGGTGGGAGAGGTCCAGATTGGATATTAGGAAAAACTATTTTACTAGGAGGGTAGTGAAGCATTGGAATGGGTTACCTAGGGAAGTAGTGGAGTCTCCATCCCTAGAGGTGTTTAAGTCTCGGCTTGACAAAGCCCTGGCCGGGTTGATTTAGATGGGATTGGTCCTGCCTAGAGCGGAGGGCTGGACTTGACGACCTTCTGAGGTCTCTTCCAGTTCTATGATTCTATGATAAGGGGATGGTTGGATGAAATAACATGATCTTGGTAACTAATTGACCATTCATTATCAGTTGGAAATAGGTCAATGGAGGGATGATAGGAGTTGCTATAGGGAACTTTCTGGGTGTCTGGCTGGTGAGTCTTGCCCACATGCTCAGGGTTTAGCTGATCGCCATATTTGGGGTCAGGAAGGAATTTTCCTCCAGGGTAGATTGGCAGAGGCCCTGGAGGTTTTTCGCCTTCCTCTGTAGCATTGGGCACAGATCACAGCTGAAGGACTCTCTGCATGTTGGGGCCTTCAAAGTATTTGAAGGCTTCAATATCTGAGACATAGGTGAGAGGATTATTCTAAGAGGGGTGGGCGAGATTCTGTGGCCTGCGCTGTGCAGGGGGTCAGACTAGATGATCATAATGGTCCCTTCTGACCTTAAAGTCTATGAGTCTATGAGACTAGGGAAGAATTGCAGCCCCCGGCGCACCCTGGGAAGGGGGAGCTGACCATCAGCCGCCAGTGTCCAGGGCAGGGACGCGAAGCGCTGACGAGCTGCTCTCACCACGGCCTACCCGGAAGCTCCCTGCTTGTTCTGCTGCTGCCTTTCCACACACAGGCTCCTCACCGCAATCCTGGGCCACTTCCCGTTACCCCTGGAGAACCCCCCTCCATCCCCGTTGCCTGTTGTGCGTGTAGAAGTGCACACCAGTCTTGTGTGCGATCCCCGGGGCACCTGGCTGCCGCTGTCATCGCCGGGCCACGAGGTCAGGGCACGATGGTGAGTTGGCCGTAAAAAAGTCTTGCGGGAGGGACTCTCGAATGCTGGCCCGTTGCTCCTGACGCTCTCCCCAGACAAAGGTGGTCCTGGGCGGGCAGCTGCTGTCCCTGGGTTGCCTGGCTGCTCCCAGCTCTCCAGAAGCCCTGTGCCGGCCCAGAGACTGTTGTTTCGCTCTGTGAGCTGCCACGGAGATCGTTACATTTGACTGACGGGAGAAATCGAAGCCATTTCTCAGGTCCATGGGAACACAGAGCGTTTGTGCACTGAACACGCCCTCGGATGGGCGGGGCTATTGACATCCCTTCCCGCTGCTCGCTGGAGTGTTTCACATTGCCCGGAGAGAAGACTCCAGCAGAAATGGGATGCACCAGGAACGGGAGCTTCTTTATTCCCCGAACTGCCGCCCCCAACATCCTGCCTTTCTAAGCCGTGTGTGAGAAGGATGTTTTCACTGAGCGGTGTGGATCCAGCTTCTCGTCCCCAGGGTTACAGTGTCTGTAGGGAGTCCTACCGATGGGGGGGTTGTAATTCCAACTGTCTGTAGCCCCCAAGTGCTGCTCCTGTGTGCATGCAGGTCCCCGTCCCCGACCCCGTCTCCTGCCCAAGATGTGACCCTTCTTTAGGGACACGTGTCGGAAAGGCAGAGAGCAGAATTTTAGTTCAGCTCTAATAATTCCGGTTTCCCAGAAATTAAGCTGTAATTGCTATTCATAACCAGGTTCGTTCCGTCTGCAATTTACTTGGGATGCAGTTGCAAAGCAACGTTCTGTGTCTGAGCGGAGTGCCCTGGTTGTGTGATGAGCGAAACCACCGCTCCCTGCATCTCCTGGGTCCTGCACCTTAGGGGAGGAGAGTCACTCTCCTCCATGCTCGTGCGCCATCTACTGAAGGGTGACAGTGCTGTAAAAAGGGTTAACCCCCTCGACCTCTCCAGTGTGTGTGTCTGAGAGAGAGAGAGAGGCGGGGGCAGGGAGCGCGAGCGAGAGCCAGACATGGTCCAAAGCAGCATTGTTAGATGTTACGTGACATGAACAATTTGCACCTTGAAGACTCAGCAATGCAGTGTGCAAAGGGCCGTGCTCCCTGTGCGTGGCAGCTTTGAGTTGGAAGAAGAACTTGCAGTGGGATTTAATACCAATCCCCGGCTGTTCTCGGGTGCAGGCTCCGGGCGGCTTTACAAGAGAGGGATTCCCTTGCCAAGATGGGGACCTGAGGCACAGAGAGGCAACCTGACTTGCTCCAGATCACCCAGCTGCAGTCAGGAGTAGAACCAGTGTCTTCCTGAGTCCTGCCGGCCCGCTGGGATGCTCTGCCCACCCCCGGGTGCAGGAGGATGCCCAAGGGGGCGGTTTCTGCCCGGAGTGCCAGCCGTCCAGATTTTGGCTGGTATCCCAATGGCCAGGAACTCTTGCAAATGTTCCTTAATGAACTTCAGAGAAAACAAAGCAATGCCCATATGGACACGGGCAAGCCGCTGGGACTCCGTTATTCAAGTGTGTTGGCTTTTTGCAGACTCAGTAATAAAAACCATGTACAACTGTAATTGGGTGCTCCTGACCTCTGCTGCCCCCCCATCCCTCTGGCCCCTGCTGCCTCCCCAGGCCCCCTCCCCCAGCCTTCCGGATCCCCCCATCAGCCCCAGGGGTCCCCCTGCTCCTTGCCTTTTGACTACAGAACCTGGCACAGTTGGCCCTGCTGGAGCCCACCCCAAGTCCTGAGGAAGGAAGGGTGGAGGGGCTGAAGCCTGACCCTGGAGTCCCAGAGCTGAAGATGAGTGTGTGTGTGGGGGGGATTCTGAAACCTGCCCCTCAAGCCCTGGCCACTCAGGGAGGGGCTGCTGCTTTGCCCCCTCCTGCATCTCTGCCCCAGGGTCTGTTGTGGCTGCAGGAATGCCCCCCCCCCCGGTGGCCACATTTGAGAGACGCTGAGCCATAGCTGCTAGCAGAAGATGTGAGCAGTGAAAGAAAAGGACAGACCCCAGAGAAGCCGGGGAAGAGGGGGAGGGAGAGAGGGAGACAGGGAAGGAGAAAGAGAGAGGGAGGGCGGGAGAGAGAAGAGGGAGAACTGGGATGGAGAGAGGGAGAAGGGAGGGAAGGAGAGGAGGGAGAGGAGGGCCTGGTGTGGGTGGGGGGACCGGCTGGGAGTCCCAGCTGGGAGGCGGGGCCTCAATTACTGCTGGAAGCCCTCAGTCGGTTGAGTGTGAGGAGGAAGGGAAGCCTCCTCGCTCGTGTGTCACTGGGAGCCGTGGAACAGGCAGCAAGTGCCCGGGTCAGTCCCGCTCCCCGCCGGCCAATTTGCTCACCCCCCTTCCCGGCTGGCCGGTTCTCCCCCACTTCCCCTCCTGATCTTCCCTGGACAGCCCCCTGCACTCCCCCCAGCTCTGCTTCTGTGACGGCGCGTTGGGGGTCCCCCGTCTCCTGCACCCCGAAATGGCACGAACAGACTCCACCAGCCAGTGGAATTGAGGGTGGTTTATTGCTCCTCCAGGATACAGCACAGCACAGATGTAATCTGGTTACAGGAACTGGGGGCTAAGAGGCCTCAGTGCCCCCCTTGAGATAGGGGAATCCCAGCCCCCTCCCCAGTTCCTTCTCCCCTGCTTTCCAGCCAGGAACTAACTCACTCTCCTCCAGCCCTGCCCCCAGCCAGGGCAGCATCCACCTTCCTTTGTTCCTCTCCATGGGGGTTAGTGGTCAGACAGGTTGAGAGATCCCTTTGCATAATGACTCATCCTGTTTTGCTGGGCCGTGGTACCCACGGCAGCAAGTGGGGGTTACCCCAGAGCCAGCAGCATAGAAACCAGCCAGGTACCCCCACTACGTCACAGCTTCCCGCCGGCCCATTCCTCTTCCTGATCTCCCCTGGCCAGCGCTGCTGCACCCCCTCGCCAGCTCTGCTTCCCGACCCCCCTTCCTCCCGCCCCCCCTCTTCCCAGCCAGCCTCACGGCCCCGACCCCCCCCAGCTGTGCTTCCCACCCCCTCTTCCTCCCAGCCAGCCCCGCCTCCCTCCCAGCTGCTCCCCCGCCCCACCCACGATCAAATGTGTCTGGTTTTTTGGGGGGGAGGGGTCTACCTGGTAACCCTAATGCAGATTAGGCAGGTCAACATTGCAAATGAGGCAGGGATTTAAATATCCCGTGCCTAATTTGCATGAAAATGGTCGCCTCATTTTGCCGACTCAGCACTTTGTCGGCAAAAAGCAGCAGTCTAGAGGGGGATCTGTCGAGAGAGAACGCCTTTTTCGACAGATCCCTTATGCCTCCTGCAAGGAGTTTACAGGATCTGTGGAAAAAGGCGTTCTTTAGTCATTAGATCCCCCTCTAGACTGCTGCTTTTTCCCGACAAAGTGCTGAGTCGGCAAAACGTGGCGGCCATTTTTATGCAAATTAGGCACGGGATATTTAAATCCCTGCCTCATTTGCAATGTCGACCTGCCTAATCTGCATCCCTCTGCCAACAGAGGGATGCAGTCTAGACATTCCCTGTCTGTGCAGATTCTGGTTTGTTACCAGGGGAAACTGGATTTAACTCCTGCGTCGTACCCACGAGGCGATGGCAAGGGTCAGAGAACAAACTAGCAAACCATCTTCTAATCTGCCAGGCAGTCTGTGCCATTTCACGTGCTTTCGCTGCTTGATCTCTGACCCGGTTTCCCAAAGGCGATGATAAATCAGCCACCCGTTGTATGTAATAGCACCTGTGGGCATTTCTCTGCTCTCCCCGTAGACATGGGGAAGATCTGCCTGTCGCTCTGAGCGTGCCAGTGCCAATGCAGACAAAAAAGAGAACTGTTGCCCCCCTCAGCCCTGCTCCCTCCCGGCCCGGCCACAGTCTCACTTGGGCCTCTGCTCGCGAAGAGGAGCGGGAGGATCAATGGCAGGGGAGAGGCAGGTGCTGATTTTGGCTGGTGTCGGAGCGACAGGTGGCTCCAGGAAGGCTCAGGCAGGCTCTCTTGGCCTTAAATAGGCAGCAAATGTCGGGGGTGGGTGGGGGATCGGGTCTATTCCTGCCGTTTCTGGGCAGGGGCCGGGGGCCCCCTCGTCCAGTGGTGCATCTTTGGCTCAGCTAGAACAAAGCTGAACAGCAGGTTCTCCTGCCAGACCTCCAGGGGGGCCAGGGAAACCAGGCTAGAGAGCAGGGAGAGACACGCGCAGATTCTAATTTGGAGGCCACGGTGACTTCAGCTGCTGTAGCACTTCCCAGGAGACCCTTACTGTGACGGGAGGGGACCTCCCTTGCTGGAGACAATCCACCTCCCAGACGGGCAGGAGCTAGGTTGCACTGACCCAACACTGCCTACGCCGGGGTGAGGCCAGGGTGGAATTGTCACCCCCAGGAGGGATGTGGCTGCACCAGCACATTCAGTGAGACAAGCCGGAGACTCAGCGTATTTGAGAGCAGAAGCCCGTATGGTCGTGAGCCGTGGCGAGCGTGCGGTTCCCCCAGCCTCCGTGGCCCCGGAGCTGCTCCTCCCCCGAGTCCCAGCCCGGCTCCTCCGTGGGGAAGGTCCACGTAGCTCTGCTCCTGCTCGCATGTCCGGCCTTGCGCTGCTGACTCGCGGAAGAGGGACGAGCCCGTTTCCCTCGAGTCTGGGGGCTTGAGTGCAGGGTTTGGGGTTTTGAACCTCTCCGATCGGTAACTCCTAGGCCCCCGTCAACCCCGGCAGCTTCCTTCCTCTGCAGCTGGCACGCGACGCGCGTTGTGCTTGGACCCCTTTGCGCTGAGCTCTCAGGTCTCCTGGCAGCAGGAGGCCGCGGCTAGTGCAGATTCCCAGTGTAATGGCGATGCAGAGTAATGCCACGCTTGTTCTCCTTTGCCTTGGCAGGTCACTATGGGAAGGATCTCTATCGAAGCGGAGGGCCAGATCTCCATAACTTCATCTCCTCCGGCTTTGTCACGTTAGGAAGAGGACACGTCAAGGGTACAGTGGAAACAATTTTTTGCTAAATAAAAAGATTGTATTAAACAAACAGCTCTAACTCACAAGCTGGGTTCCCAGTGCTGGGAGCTAGCAGTCCTGGACTGGAGCCGGTCGGCTGAGTCTGGCCCCTCTTGTGGCAGGTTAAATATTACGCCACCGGCAGCGTCTCACGGGAGCGGGGGCAGGGTTAGCGTGTCCAGACGCCACTCGGAGTTTGCATCCGACACCTCGTGCTGCGTCGCGCTCTCTGGGTGAGTGGGTGTGAACTGCCCCTCTTGCTGCTGCCTGTATGGGGGGACAGAGCGGTCTGTCACGCCGCCACGGGGGCAGGCAGTGCCTCTCCATAGCGGGGATGTGTGTGGATCCCAGTGACGCCCAGGCTTTGTGCTTTTGCTTTCTTTGTGGGGAGGGGGGTGGTTGGTAATACAACGATTTTATAAAATGATTTCTTACAGGTCCACGTACATATTTTCTGTGTGTTCACATGCTCTGTGATATCCTGTACTAACACCACACCACCTCGGTAAACGTGTTGTGAGCTGTGTATGTTCTGTGTCTATGTACTGTGTATACAATCGATGTTGAAAGCTAGCTGTAGCTCTATAGATAAGCAAACATATAACCCTCCTCAGGAGTTATGGTGATAACAAAGCTGCAGGAGCTGGTGTTGAATAACCTGTCACCAGCGCCCCAAGCTGAATTTTCCTTTTCTAACATTGTTGCATTCATGGGGGTTTCTGTAGTGGATGGTGCGAATGTCTGTTGGAACCACGTTTCTGTTCCCCTTCCACCTTTGAACAAAGTCACGTTGGTACGTGGACCGTGGCTCATCTCGCTCGCAAGGCGAGGCTGCCTCACCTCAGTACCGCTCTGACTTTGTTCCTTGCTGACTTACGAGACTGTTGTATATTTCTATCGACACAATGTCTGTGGCGACGCTTATCCAGAGCCAATGTACTATGTGTGGAGCCGTGTCCATGTGCCCGCCTGGGTGAACCCGCCTCCCTGCCGTTTCCGGGATGACCACCATGAAAAGAGTTTTATTTTTCGTACCTTTGCTTTACGTGTTAAGGTTCTCCATGCGTGTCACCCACAGCGGCGCCAGCCCTGTGGGAGTGTCAGAGACAACCAAATATCTGTACTGTGTCTGTGTATGTCTGTGTGTATCTCAATAAAGTTCCCCGCGGGCGAGGCAGCACCCAGTGCGATGCACTTCTACCCTGGGGGGAGCGCTGGCCAGAGGAAGCCGAAGGACATGGGGTGGAGGACTATAAGGGGGCATGGAAGGGCATGTGGCTGGTGGGACAGCTGAGGCAGAATTGGGGGTTGATGTTTCGTATCGAGCAGGGCCTACGCTCACACTGAGCCCGGTGGGAAGCGGGTGTCGGCGGAGATGAGGGACGTGGGAAGTGCAGAGCACGGAAAGGTGTGTCCACCGCACATGGGACTAACTGCTGGGCTCCCCCGGAGGGGAGGCTGTCAACATGCTCCTCAGTTTGTTGTACAATATTGTGCAGTTACTTCTGTGTAAAATAAAATGTACCTGCCTTCTCACCCGACGCGGCTCAGGGGCTCTGTTCTTCCTTCGACGTGCAGATGGACGATGTCTGCACATCTGCCATCGGCTCGCCAGGGAGTTCCACGCCAGACATTCCCCATCCACAGGCAGTGGGAGAATAGACGATAGCTGTGGAAACTGCACTGGCAGCCACGAAGGCAGGAAAGTTCCTCTCAAAGTGGGCAAGTGGCTTTTGTGGCTTTGCGAAAATAGCCTGCCTTGGTTGTGCCCGGACTCAGTCGTCTGAGCGCTCAGTCCCCGTTTGCCTCGGCCTTTGGGATTCATTTTAAACTGCCTACAAGTTTCTGCCACATTTCAGTGTGTTTCACTTTTCAGAGAAACCGTTGAAGCTCGCACAGCACTGACGTGTCTGAAAAGTGCCTGCACTGATCGAACTGCCAGATTTGCACGTGCCCCGCAATAAGCGAGTGCGTCAGCATGTGTGTGGGGTATCTGTCGGCCGCCATAGGCGTCTGCGTGTGCTCTGAATACAGGATGGTTTGGATGCAACAGGTAGGTGGTACTTCTGCTCAGGTCACTCAGGAGCGACTGAAAACCCTCCCGGGCGTATGTGCTGCACGCCTGCTTGAGAATTCCTCAGTGGCTTCAGAAATCAGAACCATTGTAGGCAAAAGGGTCTGGTCCCAGCGGGGTGCAGTAGCTTTGGGAGATTGGCTTCCGAATGGCAAGTGTCTGAGACAGTTCTTTGTCAAAATACAGCACCGGGCCTGGCTTCCTCCTGGGTGATTTCCAGCGAGTGAGCTGAGTGTACGACCTCACCCACTGACCCCGAGAGCTGGGCCCGCCCCGTTTATGATGGTATCATGACAGTAGCTTCTGTCTCTGGTTGGAACAGAGCCTCCGAACGTGCCTCTCAATGCTTCTGTGCGCTAGGAGACACCTTTTCTTTGGTTTCCCAGTTGTGTCCCAGGTTCCGGCAGCGCTCTAAGTGCTGAATAATATTCTAGAGTTTGGCTGTTTTGGGGAGGAGATGGGGACGGGAGACGTGGCAAAACACCATGGATCTCACACCAGTGAATTCAAGTGCCTGACATTCCCAGGTCCCTGGGAGATGTGGTGTATGATTTGTGTATGACACCCTGCTGGGAGGTGCATCACTGCCTGACACTAACGTCTATAGATCCCGGCACAGTGTGTTCTCCAGACCAGGGGAAAGGCTGGCCAAGAGCACAGGACCAGGGACACACTCCAAGTTTTCAGACCCTACACAGCGTAGCTGGTGAGGTGGAGTCTCCTCTCTGATCTCCCTCCTCAGTCGTTCAGAAACAAAGAACGGATCCCTGAGCACTAAGCCTGCCACCGCCACCATGTCCTAGCAATGCTCGTGTGCTTGCCTTTTCTGTCGTCTTTGGAGCTCTGTGACTGCTTGCACCTGAGGACATCCCAATTCCCAAGACCGATTCTGCTCACTCTGCCCTGCTGAGGTGCAGTTTGAAAGTGTGTGTGGAACAGTCGTGCAAACCACAGGTAGGACTTTGAGAGCGGCCCCCCTGCAAACCTGGCACGAGGGCTTCCAGTCACTGATTCTCAGTGACACCAATCCGTTTGTTATTTCTGATTCCCTGGGCTGAGTCAGACGGGGCACCTCTCATGCATCCCATTTACACCAGAGCGATGGCTTTGTCCCTTGGGCACCCGTGTTATATCATTAGTTTGTGGGTTTGTACAGGCGTCACTGGTTACAGCGTCCGGAGGCAGCGGGCCTCGCAGGGAGCGCTGATGAAATTTGACCTCCAGACCCCATGTTACTAACAATGATAAGAGAGGAAGAACCCAGCTTGCCTCTCAGATCCCAGCATAAGTTTGTGGGGTGGATGCTTTTAACCTGAGCACACAGGCTTGGGAGCAGTGCGAGGGGGGGTGGAGTCCTAGGGTGCCCTGCTCACAGTCACTGTCATGGAGAGACGTTTTACCAGAGTTTTCTTTAATATCGTGAGTCCAAGCCAGACCCGAATGGGACTCGTGCCTGGTACAGAATCCGAAAATCGCGCATGGACACAGATTTCACAGCTCTGCAGGACACGGCTGTCCCCACCCAAGCCCTCTGCCCCCTCCTATTTCCATGCAGCCATCTCTCCGAGTCCGAGCTCTTTGAGGCAGGAGGGGAAAGGTTTTGTTCTGGTTCGGGGGCTGTGGATAACGACCGTCACGCACCTTCCTTTGGGGCTCCTCCCTGCTATGGCTCTGCACCGTTTTTCTGCACGTCTTCCACCTGCACACAGGCACCAGGGTCTGCTCCCTGCGCCCCTGCAGCACTAGGGGGGAGTGCCAGGGCATAGCCCCAGGAGCCTGCCCAGCACAGGTCTGCATGGTGGGATGGTCTAAGTCCCGGCGGCTGGTCTGCAGTGGGCCCACCCCTGTGGCTAGTCCCCGTGGCGCTGTACTGGTGTCTGTGCACCGGTGGAACTCTAGCTGAGAACGGGAGCAGGCAGGGTCTGGGTGGTACCTGAGCGGCTTGTTGGGTGTCAAGTCTCAAGAGTCTGCAATTACCCACCTGCACCCGGGGGGCAGTCTGGTGGGCCTCTCCTTCAGAGTCCTCCTGTGGTGGCCACTATCCCTCTGTGCCTTGTGGTCCCAACTGGTCACCCTTCCTAGATGCTCCCTGCTGTACCGGCAGGCAGCCTCTATCTCAGATTCCTCCCGTGGTACTGGTCAGTGGCTTCTGTTTCTGATTCTCCTTGTGGGTCCGGATGGTGGCCCCTTGTTGTGGGTTCCCCTTGGGGGTCTGGCTGGTGGCCTGATCTTGTGGGTTCATGTGGTTCTGGCTGGTGGTCCCCTGGCCTGGGGACTTCTTGTCTCGCCCCAAGAGCACTAGTCTATTCCTTGTAGTGGGTCATTCCTGACCGACTGACCGTCAGAATACCCCCTCCCTCTGACAGAGAGGCATTTTGTTTCAGTGCCCCAGGGCGTTTGCTTGGGAGCCTCAGCCCAGCCTGAGGACAAAACGTCCAACGAGCCACCTCCGAGATGCAGGCTATCCACCCTCCCGGGGACCCTCAGCAACCTGGCTCGGCCGTGTGTCTGAGATGCCTCAGACAGGGAGGTAGATTGCTCGGCTCCGGGCAGTGAATGTGACTGGGGATGAGAGCGGAAGGGCCAGTTTTCTGTGAAAGCGCCAGCACGCCCTGCCACTCGCGCATGTGTCAGCGGCAGGCTGGGTGTGTCGCGTCCCAGGCTCATTAAGCACTTGTTAGACAGGTCAGATCAATGGCGGGATGTCAAGCAGCAGCCGGCTGCATCCCAACCAGTTGTTTTATCTCCGCCCTGGATAATAACTAATTGCTGCGATGGCATCTTGCCGTCTGGGCGCCGGCGATCACTTGCATTCTGATGCCTGATGAATCGGCACCGGTGCGTATCTGCCGCTGATTGTGTTGGCTGGAAAAGGCCTGGTTAGGATGCAACCCCCTGCCAGTGCCATGGAGAGACGTTATGTGTACAGCCGGCATTTCAGCCCACCCCGGCATTACCTCACCCCTCAGCCTCCACAACCTGTATCAGCGACGTCCGGGCAGCGTCTCGCATCAGCCCTGCCAGGGCCTAAGGCAGGGGGGCAGGGCTGGAGGGGATCGTCTGTCAGAGGCAGTCCCGGGTCCGGAGTGGGCCCGGACACTGTGAGAGCCAGGAGCCCGGGAGCAGCTGCAAGTGTCAGCCCGTTGCTGGAGGCACTGGAGGGAAGTGAGGAAATGTCTGAAAAAGCCTTCGGCAGGGTCTTTGGGCTGCAAACTAGCCTGAGTTCTGCTACCCTGAACTTCCCAGCTGGGTAACAAACTGATCTAGGTCGATTTCAAAAGCCCCTGGCCCTCCAAGCTGGAGCTTCCTACCTCAGCAGGCCACGGGCCGGGGCTAAGGAGACCCTCCCTGACTTTCCTGACCCGGCAGCAGGGAAGCAAGCAGGGCGCTATCAGGCCAATAGGCAAGGGGGCGTCGGGGCGGAGCAGGAACCAGTGAAACAGGCCTGGAGCCTTGTGCCCTGGTCACTCAGCCAGCATCTGCACCCTGGACAAGGGGAAGGTCGTGTGATGACACCTGCCTTCCAGGAGTCCCACACCAGGGCAGGGGGCTGCCCCCTCATTAGGCCTAATTAGAAGGCAAATGGGCTGGGGGTCAGCAACAGGCTCTGGGGACAACGGCATAAACCGGTTCCTCGCGCGCTCCCAACCCGCTCTCGCCCTGCAGCGGCCGACTGCCCTTCCCGGGGTTCTCTCAGCTCCAGAGACCACAGGAGCCTTGCGGGCGTGTCACCTGGCCACGTGGCCCGGAGCTCGGCCAGCTCCTCTTTGGGATGGGTGCCCTGCCCCGGGTGGGGGGTCTGCAGCTTCTCCCGGGCCAGTGCGCCACGGCACCAGAGGCCATGCGGGGGCCACCAAAGCGAACTCAGGCCCAGGGCAGACTCACACGTCTCTCAAGCAGCGGCTGACGTGGAGTGTGCACATAGCAGGCAGGAATGCCGGGTGCATACGCCGAAGGGCTGTGTAAATGGGAGGGAATGTCATGCCCGCTCGGTCTGTGGGATACCCCGGGCCCAACTCGGTACGGAGGGAGCCCACGGTTAGAAAACAACTGGCTCTTCTGAGTCAGGAAAGTCCTCGCTAGCCTACACCCGCCTGCCTGCCTGCCCGCTGAGAAAGAAGAGATTCCATTGCCTTGGAAATCGCCTGGCAGTCTGGCGGGCACTAGTTCCGTGGTCAGAGAGTGGCCTTGCGTTAGGATCTGGTACTCATGAAAATCAGTCCGAGTAAGCGTGAATGGAAGCGGGTTTGCTGTTCCTGCTTCTCTCCGTGTGTGGCCGTTCTTATTCCAGAGGAAGTGGGCTCCGTTTTGAATTAGCTTAATGAAGTAGATTAAACTAATCTGGAAACAGGCACTCTGGTAACAATAAATAAGTCCACACGTGGAGCAATAGTTATTCCAGATGCACTCCCCTGTAGACAAGCTGCCCATCACCTTGTCCTGTAAACGCCCTTTTCATGGGCTGTAATAACCCCCCCCCCCCCCCGGGCGTCCAGCTGTGCTTTCAGCAGATAGTTCACACAGTCTAGCTCAGGGAATGGGTTTCTCTTCCTCGGCACTGGGTGTCTTATGTCAAAACAAGTGACAGCGCCTGCAAAGCAATGGCTGCTTCCTACTGAGCACCTGTGTCCTCTGCGGGGGGGATTCTGTCGACTCCTCGGTGCTGGCTTGGCTCTGGGTGGGGGGTGTGGCCTGTAGCCTGCGTCACCTGGAGCTACTGGCTCCGCTTTTCCCTTTGGACGTGTTTCTTTTTCTGTTTGTATTGGCGAATGTGGTTACAAAAACAGCCCTTGTGTGTCCTGCGTCACTAGCCTTTCCCATGGAGGCTGCGTGCTCGCCTGCAAAGCACGGTGAAGTCACATTCGCAATTCTCAGCTGGAACTGGCACCTTGTTGCTTTTCCAGGCTCCTTCAGTGGTACGTCCACTTGGAAGCACAGACAGGGGCTCTGCTGTTGGCAGTTTGCCACTGGAGCCGAGCCTGAGAGAAGCCGTGGTTCAGATCGTCAGTCGGGAGTCAGGCCCCCGTTGTGCTGCATGGGGCACAGATGCCAGCCGATGGCCAGGACCCTGGGAGCTCAGGGTCTGCCTGTTCCTCCCTGTCATCCACACGTAGGAGTCATGGGTGGCCAGGGCTGTGCAGAGATTGGACCGGGGAACCGAGGGCCATTCAGGCACCAGGCCCAGCGCTGTCTCACAAATTGTTCCCAGGTTTGCTCGTGGGAGGTGATGCTGAAACCTTCTCCGGCAGCCTCCTTCCCTGCTGAGACATAGAATCTGTGGCCACAAATGTGCCGCCGAATCCTTAGCCACGGCCACAGAGCCTGAGTTAGTGTCTGAACTCATCCCTCAAACGACGAGGGACCTAAGCTCCCCTCCCCAACTTTCCTGTGCCCCGGCTCTGGCCCAGAACGGCCCAGCAATCCCCTTTGTCCTGGTGGGAGCTCAGAGGCCCCGTGGACCAGCCTGGCCTGGCAGGCATTAGCCTGGAGATTCAAGTTGGGCTGTAGCGCCTGAGCCTGTGGAGACTCAGCGCAGGAGCCCCACCATACTGGACCAGGCCCGCGTCTCTCTGCCGTGTGCTCCTGCTCTCCACGCTCGCCTGGCAGCTAGGGCCCCGTGGGCTGCTGGGAATTGCCACCACCAGTGGATTCAGCACCTCTCAGGACTGGGCCAAGCCTCCAGTGCAGGGCCCCAGCATCACTTGTGCCTCTCCCTCAAACTGTTACTCCTGGCCCCTCCCCAGGCCCTTGCCCTGCTCTCTGTCGGCTCCTCGGGGCAGGTCCCCCTCAGAGGCTCGTTGGGAGCTGCTTGTTTTAGGGCTCCCGGAGCAATATCTCGGCCACAGGCACCTCCCTGCTCCCTCTTCTGCCTCCGTCTGGTCTCCTCCGGCTGCCCGGGGTCCCCGCTAACCACAGCGCGCGGCCCCTCAGCTCCTCTGGGGAAGAATCACCCCCAGACTCTGCTGGCTGCGGCCCTGTGTCTACCCGGGACTGTAGGCGCCCGGCCCCGCCATGGGCGTGCAGCGGCCACGCTGCTGAGATGGAACGTGTGTGGGAGCAGCTGCAGGCCTGGGCCCGCGGGCGGGCGGGCGGGCGGCTGCTTTTCCGTGCTCCGCCTCTAGCTAGTCCTCTGTCTGTCTGTCTGTCTAGGTGCCTCTGCCTCCTGCGTCAGTGCCCTGTGGGTGACAGCAAGTGTCCGGCAGGGCTGCGCGGCATGGACCTGCCTGCCGACGGCTTGGCACAAAGGAGCAGCCATCCCCCCAGGCCCTCTCTCCACTGGAAGGGGTTGAGCTCTGGCTGCCCCCTGCCGTAGGGGCCGCAGAGGGGAAAGCTGGCAGGGTGAGTGCCCCTGACCCTGTCCCTTTGGCCTGGGGGGCTGGGCAGGAAGCTGCTAGTGCTCCTGTCGTAGGCTTCCCGGCCAGCTGCGTGCACGGTGCAGAGGCAGGGGGCGCGGGGGCCCGCCGGGAGCTGGCATGCAGAAAGAGGAGCCCTGGGGCTGGGAAGGAGCAGGGCAGAGCGTTCCACAGCCGGGGGAGCGTCGCTGCTCGGGGCTGTTGCTGGGGTTGCTCTCTGTTGGCAGGAGGGTTCCCAGTGGGGTCGACTAACCTCCTGCCAAGCACAGGGAAAGGCAGGGACAGAGAGAACCCGGGGCCTGGCAGCAATTTGTGCAGGCACCCGGATGCTGCAGCGTAACTGGGAGTTGAGCAACGGAGGGTGGGCTCAGCGGGCCCGATGCTAGTGCTGAACACACACCAGTGCACGGCAGCAGCGGCCACCCCCAGCCCTGCCTGCGTCTGTCTTGGCGGGACATGCGCTAGGTTTCGCGATCAGTGGCTGGGAAATGGTCAGTTTCCCCGGTCTTGTGTCTTAGTTGAAGCAAAATGCAGGACAGACTAACACGGCTACATTCCTATCACTTGTGTCTCTGTGACTCTGACATAAAAGTGCTTCATTTACAAGTGAAAAGACGTGTTATCTACTGACCAGCCTTGAAACTGGCCCTGGGATCTGAGAGTCAAGCTGAGTTCTCCAGCTGTGCACGATCACAACAGAAGCCTGATCCACACGAAGGTCTGTAGGTCCTACTGTAATACAAACAATACAAAATAACAAAGTTTCCAAATGGAAATGTAGTTCAAATTGCACTGAGAATGAATGAGATGGAGCAGACTCCAGTGCCCTCACCCAGAGCTGGACTGGCTGTCGGGCGAAGAGGAGCAAAAGGTTTTAAAAATGCCGGGAGGACACTGCATACACGCAGCCAGTGGATCTGCTGAATAAAACGGTCTCTGTTTTGCACAGTTGCGTTTCTAAGCAGATCTGTACTCGAAATGAGGCCATTTCTGTGCACGCAACTCTGAGGCATCTCTGTGCAAGTGGAACCTTTCAGGTTGTTTCAGTTCAGTTTTAGCTGGAGATGGCATGGAAATATTGGAGTAAATCTTATAACACCCTGTGCAACTTGGCCTTACTGCCTGTAAAACCGGCACTCTTTAGCCTCAGCTATTATTTATCACTTTTAATGACTGAAGATGTTCTCGGTGCTGTACAGAGCAGAGTTACGAAGAGTTTACAACCTGTCAGTCAATCGCATGCCACCCGTTGGGATACCGGATTAAGGCTAGTCACCCCAGGTCAAAAAGAGCAGAAATAGAGATGGGTTCAGAAGCAGATGAGGAGAATAATCAGGGGCTTGTATTAGGGGCCTTACATGAAGCAAGACTGAAAAAAAACCCTGCTTAGAGAGGAAACAAAGAAGAAGGGACATGATCAAAGTCTATACAAAATGGAGAGGGTAGAAAGGGCGGATCAGCATTTTCTGATCACTCTCTGTTGCGATACAGGAGCTAGTGGACAGTCAATTAAATTAAAACAGGCAAATTCAAAATTGAGCAAAGGAAATATTTTTTTATGCAATGCACAAATTATCCCCTGGAACTCTCTGCCACAAGAGATAACTGACATCAACATGTAATAGGATTTAAAATGGATTGGACATTTACATGATTCGCAGGATGACCCAGAGTATTCATAGTAAATATTACAACAAGAGGTTCTGAAGGGACAGAAACCTTCCTTCTTCCTTCAGCCTGGGGAGAAGTAATCCCATAACTGCCCGCTGCAGGTTTCTTCCTCTGAGGCAGCCAGGACTGGAAAGGCCACTGCACTAGATGGACATTGGTCTGGTCCCCTCTGGCTGGGAGCGACGTGTTGTCATCCAACCGCTTCCGCTGCAGAAAACGCGTTTGATCAGCCCATGCAGACGGGGGAGTTCGCGCAAGGGAGAGTGCTGCTTACCTACCATGGCAAACTGGAGCTGGGTAGCCCTGGCAGGGCAAGCTGGGGGAGGGGTCCAGCCGTTGGCATCCTGGTTCCTAGCGAGTGCCCTGCAAGCCTAGCGCCTGCGCCCCGGGTAGGGCGAGGAGGCCGCTGGCGATGGTGGTGAGTTCCCAACCCTCTTGCTGTGCGTGAAAGTCCATGGACGTACCCCCGTGGCTCTGCAGCCTGTTCCCAGCTGAGCAGCAGGCGCAGGCCTGCCCGGCCGGAGCCCCACCCAGGTTGTGTTTTTCTCTCGGTGCTAGGCAGGCTCCTTGAACTGTCCTGCTGCAAAACGCAGCCCCGGCGCTTGTTACGGGCGGATTGGACTCTCAGGAGTCCCGGGGCGGCCGTTAACCCCCCTGGCTCCCCGCTCAGCCTGGCGAGTGCTGCGAGAGGCCGCAGGGCTTGCAATGGCCGATCGGTAGCTGCGCCGTGGCTTGCGGGTCACATGCCAGATGGCCTGGGCCACAGCTTCCGTCAGCACCGTGTCAGGCCACGTCCACGCCGACTCGAGTGGCCCCACCCTCTGCACAGGCTGCATCTCCGCTGCCTGCCCAGGGTCTCATCGCTGCCGTAGCTAGGGGCCCGCCCCGCCCACGTGCTGCCGGTGGTGGCCCCGGAAAGGCGGGGAAGAGGTGGGACATGCATCCACCCTGCTGCTTTCCTCATGCTCCTCGGTGTCGGTAGGTGGGCAGATCTGCGCCACGGCTGTTCCCAGTCCCTCCCCGTACGTCCAGTGGCACATCCTTGTCACATACTCCTGACTCCCGGCCCCGGGCCTGCATAGCTCACTGCTGACACCCCCTGGGCCCACTGGAGCAGGGCCCCTAGCTGCGCCGTGTCGGCTCCAGCATGAAAAGGCTGTGCAAGATCATCGTACCTCTCTCCCTGCCCCCAGGATCTCTGCCAGTCGCTCCTCTCGCTCTCGGTCCATGCCGCGCTAGGTCCTTCTCCTGCCCGAGATGTGCTCTGATGTCATCCCCGGGGCTGCGTCTGCCGGCCTGACGGTGTGGAGCCCAGCAATGCTCCCCGCTCTCCGCCGCAGGAGCCTTCCGGGCAGCAACCAGCCCCCGGTCTGCTTTGGCAGGATCCCCAAAGTGCCTGGCAGCCCCTTGTCATTCTCCCCATGTGCGTGGCTGGGACGCAGCGTCTGACACTGCGGAGGCTGCAGGCAGGGAGAGCCAGCGGAGCAGGACAGCGTGTCCTCTGCTTCCGTCATTTATGGCTTTAGAAAAAACGAGCTTGTCTCCCGCTACGCGCTCCCTGCCAGCTCCCCCGTCCCCTCCCGGAGGCCACCCACCCTCCTGCTCCTTAGCAGCCTTCGCCCGAGGAAGGGGGCATGCAACAGCTGCTGGGCTGCAGCTTCCTCGCCGGGTTCGTTCTCCTTTGCAGAGAAGCTGGGAGCACCTCTAAAGATTTGCAGCAAGTTACTAAAAACGAGGCTGGACCCGGGTGGCAATAACACGGCCCATCGTAGTGTCCCCCCAGCCCCCGCTCAGCACAGGCGTTCCCCAAGGCCACTCAGCGGGGCTCACGCAGCCTCCCCTCCTCTGGAACTGGAGGTGGCAGGGGACAAGAGCGGCTCTAGGCCCAGGCAGGGTTCTAGGACTGAGCACCGTACGAGGGCCTAGGAGCAAAGAGGCAGGACAGATCCCCTGACAGCCTGCGAAGCAGAACACGCCAGCGAGGGCCGGACAGAGCTGGGTGGGGGCAAAGAGGGAACTGCACAAGGAGCTGAGCCGGAGGAGGCACTAGGCAGAGGCAGGGCTGGGATGGGGTAGAGGGCTGGGCACTGAGTGAAGAGGAAGGGGCAGTGGGACCCAAGGCAGGCAGGGTGAGTCAGTGGCTGCCTGGGGATGGACGCTTGCAGGCGCCCGGGCTGGTTCAGGCTGCTTGTGCTGGGCGCCTGCCTCTGAAAGGCCCCCCTGTGAAGAAGGGCAGGCTTGTTTCAGATGGGACCAGGCCTGGGAGGTTAGTGGTGCCCAAGGCTGCTGGCCTTTCACTCCGCAGGGATGCACCCCCAGGAGCCGCTCACGCTTACCCGGTTGCGGCTTTTCTGTCAGCTGCGGGCAGAGGCGGCGAGAGAGACAGCACCCCAGGGCTGAGCGAGGGGCCCCGCTGTGCCTCCCCCTCCATGCGGCGGGCGGAGTGGGCCTCGGAGCCCCGCTCCCTCGCCTGGCTCCGCAGCTGGCAGGGAGAGCGGCCTGCGGGCGCTGCCCACCCCGGAGCGCTGCGGCGGGAGCCGGCTTGCATCCCACGTGCGCTCAGGCTGCGCACGGGGCAGGCCGAGTCAGCCCGGTGCTTTACTCGGTGCTGGAACACGAACAATTCTTTGCAGACCCCGTTGTCTTACCCCCTCCGCCTGTCGCAGAGCAGTGTCCCCGCCCTGGGCCACTCAGCACCGGGTAGCACCCCGTGTAGACTAGCCCTTGTGTTTCACGCCACAGAGGCTGGGGGGAGACGCCAGCTCTGACGCCCTCCTGGGAGGGGTACGTGGGTCCTTCGGTCTCCTCAGGCCAAGCTCCAGGGTCGAGCGCCTGCTTGTGTGGGCCCCCACTGTCATAGCCCTAGGTCCCGGCACGCCTGGGAGACCCAGGAAGCAGGCGCCCGGCCCTGGAGCAGGGCCTGAGGAGACCAAAGGACCCACGCACCCCTCCCAGGAGGGCGTTAGAGCTGGCGTCTCCCCCCAGCCTCTGTGGAGTGAAACACAAGGGCTAGTCTAAGATGAGTGACATGGGATGAGACAACGGTGCCTCTGAACCGAACCGGGATTGAATCGGCCACGTTCGAGCTCCTGGCTTGTCCTCTAGAAAGAGCCAAGTGAGCGTGTCGAGGGATCCCCGTGGACCGTAGGGCCACACCGTGCAGGAGGGCCTGGCGAGAGCGGGGGAGGACCCTGCTGCAGGGCCTGGACCAGAGGACTGCAGGACCAGTCGAGGAGACGCGGGCACCTACCGGATGGATCCCTTGGGCCTGGGAGTTTTGAGCTGGCCGAGAGGATCAACTGCCTCTCCCCAGGAAGATGTGCAGCCTCTTCGGGCAAAGGAACTGGAGCCCTCCCTCCCTGAGCCTTCCCTGGCAGACCCCCCTCTGCCCTGCGGTGCAGCAGACGGGGGTAACGTGTCCTCCCGGCACCTCGCCACTCGGGTTACTCCTGCACAGACCATCCCGGCCTGGAGCCCCAAGCTCCTGGCCTCCTGGACGTGATGGGGGAACGACGCTCTGTGGAGCCCCAAGCTCCCTGGCTGAACTACATCTCCCAGGATGCAGTACGGTCCCTTCCTGCCGGGCTGCCTAGTGCAGTATGAGAGGCCGGGCTGGGGAGCCTAGTGCATAGAGGAGTGGGAGCATCAAATCCCTGAACTACGAGTTCCATGAGGCACCGAGGCAACATTTCAGACAAAGCGATTTTGGCTCCCGGCTGACACGGGCAGGCTAGGGGTAGTTTCTTGGGAAAGGGCGAATGTTTCTGTTTAAGGCCAGCATTGTTCATCACACGTTTCTTTGGTCACTATTCCGATTTTCCATTAAAATAGTTTTGAGATAATATTTTAGACCCTTCCTGCTCTGGAGAAACCACTGGTGGATTTAGGCTCTTAAAAGCAATCCGGACAAAAAACACAGCAATGTCTTGGGACAAGTGGATGATCTGCCAGGACTTTTCTTACTCCCATGGCTCAAGAGTTTGTGTTCTGTTGAAATGTTCCCCTCTGCCCAGGTAGGTGAAGGATTCTTATCTTCTGTGGTGGCACCTAGCTATGTGAGGCTCCAAACTTGCGTTAGAGTCCAGCTGCTATTTGTCAGATGTCAGCAGCTGTGGGGAACCTCTTTGCAGTTACCAGAGGTTAGTGTTTTCTCTCTCCATTTGATGTGTGGGCAGAAAATTGTCCTGTGGAGCTGCTTTCTTTGAAGCTATTCCTTTTGGGGTCCCAGGTGACGTAAGAGGTCTAGGCTGACTCATTCTATTTAAGAGTTTCTCCCTCCAGCCAGAAATAGCTCTGTGTGCAGCCATAAAAATGAATCAATTAATGTCTTTTATTAAACGGAAATGCAGATAAATCGGGGATGCAATCACGCCCTGTGACTCCTGCTCCCTCCCAGCTCTCTTTGTGTCTGGGCTGTTGGGTTTTTAAATCGTTTTTGAAAGTTGACTGCACAGTCATATCGCTTCCCCCTCCCCCACCTCCGATGATTCCCAGACACTCTGGTTTGGGGGAAAGAAGTGTCAAGAAGATACAACAGTCGGCACAGGGAGACAGTTAGGCTACGTCCACACTGGCGGCTTCTTGTGCGCGTATATGCAAATGAGGCGAAGCGTGGACTATCGCTGAGCCTCATTTGCATGCATAATGAGCCACCATTTTTTTCAGAAGAGGTTCTTGTGCAAGAAGGAGCATCTACACTGCCCCTTCTTGCCCAAGAAAAACCCTCTTGCGCAAGGCCGTTCTTCCTGAACAGTACTAGGTGTAACGGCGCTGCGCAAGAGGGTTTTTGTCACGCAAGAAGGGGCAGTGTAGATGCTCCTTCTTCAACAAGAGCCTCTTCTGAAAAAAATGGCAGCTCATTATGTATGCAAATGAGGCTCAGCGATAGTCCACGCTTTGCCTCATTTGCATATTACTCGCTCAAGAAGCCGCCAGTGTAGGTATAGCCTTATTTTGCTAGGAGAGTGAGAAATGAGCAAGGTGTGTCTGGCCAGAGAGCCAAGTGAAATGAGCGCGTAGGTGGCAGTGCAGGAACGAGGAAGGGGTGGCGCAGTCCCTGTGTTGGTTGTGTGCATGTCTGGCATATGGGTAGCTTCTCCACAGTTTATCCTTCACATAGGCCTCAGCAGAATTGCCATTACCAACACCCAGAAGGGCCCCTTCCCCCGTCTCGGCTGCTCTCTGCCTCTGTGACCCTTGTGATCTGATCCGTATGCGAAAGCCCCCGCCCCCACACGAAAACTAATCGAGCGCCTGCCAAACTTTGAGCACATGCACAAGTCCTCTCTGAAGGCAGGAGCTGAAAGGCCAGCACATGCTCAGTGTTTTGCTGAATCTGGCCCAGTCTCTTCAGCTTCCTGTGCAGGTTCTTCAGGTCGCACGAGGCCCTGCACATAAGCTAATTGGGGTTCGTATTTTCATTCCAGCCTCTTATACAGTACAACGAGCAAGACACATCTGTGCTCACAGCAGCATGGCTATTCCCTCCGCCATTCGCTTACTTAAACCAGGTGCTGTGGATTTTTCCATAAATACAAAGTGGGTTTAGCTGAAAAACCTTTCCTTGATGTTTGCAAAGAAAAAAATACTGCCGTATAGACGCTATGTGTGCAAATAGATGTGCGAGTCAGAAGAGACAGAGAGCAATAGAGGCTTAAATAATGGAATTCATTCAACTAACGCATCTAATCGCCTCTGAAAGCTTAAGATCAGTTAAAGCAAAACCATTATTATCTGGGAAAATGCTGTTAACAGAGAGGGACTGTGGGTTTATTTGTTTCCTCACAGTGTGAGAATAGTGTTTGCATCTTGCACCCAATTATGCTCGGTCTGCAGGCCTGCAGTAGTCTTCACGGTGCAAATAGACTGAGGCAATTTTAAAAAAACCCTCTTTCAATATGTCTCCACACCACTGTTTGATTTGGAGCTTTTATTCCAGAAGGGCTGATTGTTGGAGGAAGGAATGGTGAAAGCCATATTCAAGGTTTCGCCTGCAATGTCCGGGAAGAATTAGTGCACTTTATAGAATGTCTGTGTGCGAGAGTATGTTAAATACAATGCAAAAGTTTTATTTTACTTCTTGAAAAAACCTGCTGTACAAATGACAGTCCAAGAAATTGCTTTCAATCCAAACCAAAAATCAAACCTGCATATTCCCAACAACTCTCTGTAGCTTTAACAGCTTGGGTTGCTCTTTTAATGTAACCTCTCCCTACTCTCGCAAACTTTGTTTATTTTGCTGGACCCTTTTGAATATGAATGACTGGAGCTTCTGCTTAACTCTACATTAACTTACCACCAGGAAGGGCTGAAGACACTATTGCAGACTCCTGTCTGTGCAGAGAGGCCTCAGTTCACAGAGCAGATGCTTTCCATGGTGAGATGCCTGGCGAACGAAGATGGGGCAGTGATTATTTACATGTAGTCCCAATACATTGCATTGTACTTTTCAGCTGAGGATTTCTGAGCACTTTGAGGGTATGTCTACACTACAATGTTAGTTCGAACTAACGGACGTTAGTTCGAACTAACATTCATAGCCGCTACACTAGCGCTCCACTAGTTCGAATTTGAATCGAACTAGCGGAGCGCTTAGTTCGAACTAGGAAAACCTCATTTTACGAGGATTAAGCCTAGTTTGAACTTACTAGTTCGAATTAAGGGGTGTGTAGCCCCTTAATTCGAACTAGTGGGAGGCTAGCCCTCCCCAGGTTTCCCTGGTGGCCACTCTGGCCATCACCAGGGAAACTCTATGCCCCCCTCCCGGCCCCGGACCCCTTAAAGGGGCACGGGCTGGCTACGGTGCCCGTGCCAGGTGCAAGCCTGCCAGCACCCAGCCAGCAGACCCTGCACCTGGCACGGCACAGAGCCACCCACCCGATGTCCCCCAGCCCACCCCCTCTTCCCGGGACCAGGCTGGCGGCTCCCGGGAGCTTGCCCTGGACCGCAAGAGGCGGGCACCTTCCTGGGCTAGTGCGGACATCGTGGACCTCGTCCACGATCTCCGCACTAGGCACAGGAAAGTGGCCGTCTAGGGCAGGAGAGCTGCCAGCCTGGCCACCCACGAGCAGGTGTGCATGAAAATCAAGGGGGTCCACTGAGACCCCCGACCCTGAGCCCTGAGCTTAGAATGGCCGTCCTGGGTCGGACCAAAGGTCCATCTAGCCCAGTAGCCTGTCTGCTGACAGCGGCCAACCCTAGGGACCCTGGAGGGGATGGACCGAAGACAGTGACCAAGCCATTTGTCTCGTGCCATCCCTCTCCAGCCTTCCACAAACTTTGGGCAGGGACACCACTCCTACCCCCTGGCTAAGACTACTCCATGGAGCCAACCTCTATGACTTGATCTCACTTCCCTTTCAACTCTGTTCTAGTTGTAGCCTTCACAGCCTCCTGCAGCAAGGAGTTCCGCAGGTTAACTATTTGCTTTCTGAAGAACAACAACTTTCTCTTACTAGTTTCAAGCCTGCTACCCATTCCTTTCCTTTGGTGTCCTCTAGTCCTTCTTTATGGGAACTCAGGAAGAACTTTTCTGAATGCACCCTCTCCACCCAACCCCTGCTTTTAGAGACCTCTATCCTGTCCCCCCTCCGTCTCCTCTTTTCTAAGCTGAACAGTCCCAGTCTCTGTAGCCTCTCTTCATCTGGGACCTGTTCCCAACCCCTGATCATGTTACTTGCCCTCCCCTCTCCCAGCCTTTCTCTTCCCCTCTCCCACCTCCTTTTCCCAGTCTCCCCCAGTTTTGTTCAATAAAGACAGAGTCAATGTTGGAAGAAACGTTATCTTTATTTTGTACATCAATAAGAAGGGGGGCTAGGGAAGGGTAAGTGGAAGGAGGTGAGGGAGGAATGGGGTACGAGCCCCCGATGGGGAGGACTGGGCTGGCTCTGCGGGCTTCTGGGGGTGGAAGTTCTCCTGCAGCCCCCCGATTGCTCCCTCTCCACAGATGGCAGCCTGCGGCAAGTGCAGCCGGGCTGATGGCCGAGTGCTGTGATGTGCCCAGTGTGGGCACTCAGGGCACTCCAAGCCAGGACTGCTTTGCAAGCGGGGCACCCCTTAGAACTGTGTGTCCGGGGTGGGGGTCGGGACCCTTTAAGCGCAGCCCTCGGCTAGCCTGAGACAGCATCTCCACGCTCTATGTCCTCCTCTGATGCCCTGCCGGCACTGCTTCTGGCCATCCTTAAGCCTGGTTCAGGGTCCACTCAATGTGGACATGCTAGTTCAAATTAGCAAAACGCTAATTCGAACTAGTTTTTAGTTCTAGCTGCGTTAGTTCGAATTAGCTTAGTTCGAATTAACTAATTCGAACTAAGTTAGTTCGAATTAGCGCTGTAGTGTAGACGTACCCTGAGATAGGGAAACTGAGGCACAGAGTGACTTGTCCAAAGTCACATGAGTCAGCTTCAGGACAAGGACTAGAACCCTGGTCATGCACAGTCTCAGAGCATAGCAGTGTTAGGGTGTATACCGATAGTATGGATACGCCTCAGGGAAGGCGCGATCCATAGGCATGTGTTAAGCTCTAGAGTGTAACTCAACATGGGCATTGTTCTTATCTTTGCTACGGGCACAGTCTGTCAGGGCCAAAGGGCCCAGCGAAGCGCTCTGCTCTGGGTCATGCCGGGGAGGGGGAGAAAACACTGGGTTCTTGGTAAGGTGCAAAGCAGATCTTGTCTGAGCAAAATTTGCGGGCCCCTCCCATGTTGGGGAGAAAATAACTAATAATCCCAATGGTGTCCAGTCAGCAGCTCCGGCTCGATGGTGCTAGCTAGCGAACTGTGCAGAGCTCCGACGACAAGTTCCGGAAAGCCCTGGCGAACCGGGCAGGTAGCAGAAGACTCAAACAATCAAACGTGGGACTGGTGATCAAGAAAGAAATGATGAGTGAGCCTGGCAAAGCTGAGTGGTAAGTCTGACTCACCCCCTGAGTAATTCGGCTCTAATATTAAGAAGGAGCGGGGTGGGAGTCTGTAAACAACTACGGACGTGCAAGCCAGACACTCACTGACGAGAGGGGAAGTTTGTGGTTTGCCAGGAGTGCAGGACAATGGAAGCATGAGCCACGAGGAATCAATCGTGCGCAGCAAACGAGCGGGATTCTTCAGACAACATGAGAAAATGAGTGCCCCAAAGCTGGTATTGTTCTGGGTTGCAGTGAATCAAGGCGGAGGCCACCCAGTGAAAGTGAATGCAGCCGCACCAGTGGAAGCCAGTGTGACATCTGAGTCAGATCCGTTTCCTACAGACTGTCATGCAACCTTTCCCATCAAATGAATTCAAATGATCTCAGATATTAGCACTGTCATGTAGCCTGAAAGCCAGCCAAAAGGCTGCACTCAGCGGGGGATGATACACTGCAGCATGTCAGCTAACGAGGAGGGATGTGATGGAGCGCCCCGGGGTCAGCATCAGTTCCCATCTCGCCACATCTTCATTACTGGTCTGGAAAAGTGAGTCGTTAATTGCACTCCCAGGAGGGGCTGCACCAGAAAGCGTTTGCCTGCCTTGCATTATTCCCCTGGGTGGGGGAAATCCTCTTTTCCCCCCACACATGCCCCCGCCAGGCCTGGCAGGAGCGAAGCAGACTGGACGGACAGCCACCTTCAGTGTTCTGCAGGGGCTTGCGAGTGCCTGGCCATGGCGCACTGCGCCTGCCAGCTGGGGGGCAGCAGGGCCATGCCCTTCCTGCACAGAGGGGACTGAGTGTTGCTAATCTTTGGTCTCGGGCTGCTTTAGGCCACCCAGCTCTGCACAGGGAGGGGACTGGAAGGCTGCTTCCCACAGCCCTTGGCGCTCCCTCTAGGGGGGACGGAGGAATTGCAGTGGGGTTTGGAACAGCACTTGCAGGGAAGTGCTTCCATTATAATTGTGCAAAACACAACCCGTCCGGGCTGAAGTTCCCCAGGCTGGGGTCTGCCTCAGGCTGACTGGTTTGGGGAAGTTTCGGCTAAAATGGTCCAGCCGTTCTGAGAGCAAAATGGGAGGACACGCCATTGGTTAGCCCATGAAAACATTCCGACGGCCATTTCGGTTCCAGGCTCCAGCAGCTCCATGCGCTGGTGCCAGGACCTGAATCTCCGTGTCAGAGATGCGCCCTATGCTGCTCCAGGAGAAAACCACCACGTCAGCCGGAGCTGTGAGCATCTGGCAAATCTCGGTTTGCACATGCTCAGTAGAGACTTGCTGGAGTTTGGCAGCTAAATTCCCAGACCATTAACTGCAGGCTGCGTGCTCCGGCCCACAGCTGAGCGGGCGTTCCCTGGAACTGCCCCTCCTGGCAGCCAGCGGCCGGACAGGCTGCAGAAGTGAGAGCAGAGGGGCTGTGCTGGCCCTGCCCAGGCCCTGGCAGTGCGGAGAAGGAGCCGTGTGAGGAGGTCACAGAGGAGATGAGGAGTGGGCGGGGCAGGGCGGGGGGGGGGGGGCAGAGGAGAGGACACGCCGGGGGACACGGGCTGAGGTGGAAAAGGGTGGAGGGTCTAGGACCGCCCCTCCAGAGCCTGGACTAGAACTCCTGGCTCTTTAGTCCCAGCGCTCTGCCATTGCAGCTGTGTAAGTCTCCTGGCAGAGCCCAGCCACTGGTGATGCCACAAGTGGAGCTACACCAGTGTTAGTGCGACAGTGGGGAATTTGGAGGGAAACTGCAAAGGTGCACACGGCTGTGGTGGCTCTTGTGCGGCCCCTGGGGGACCCGTTCCCTCGGTTCGAAGCACCTTGGTGCTGGCAGGGCATAGACAACAGGGAAACTCAGAGACAAGCAAAGAGGCACTGCCCCTGTGAGGTACCCTCTTGCTGAGCCCCTCACATCAGCTACAGGCATCTGGCTTATCCCGCCGTAGCGTGGCCACCGGTCTACGTGTGTCTGAAGGGCTTATTGACCGGCTGAGGTAGGGCTCACTTCGACTGGCACAAGCGGGTCTGAGCAGGACTAAACAGATGAGGCCTGAGACGTGGGTTGAACCTCAGGATAATAAAAAGTTATGGAGGGTTGCGGGGTAGCCTCTGAGAGCAAGCCCAGTCGCCGGAGACAGGTCTGTGGACATTTTCCACACTACCGAAGGAATCTGGATGCTCATATCCCATTACAAGTAAAGGGATTTGGATTCTTCAATCCCTGTAATATCTAGAAATACCTTCAATCCCTAGAAATACCTTCCTTAAACCAGCCTGGGTCAGGCGCCACAGACTATGTGCTGTCTTCAACATGAGCATCCTGGCAAGTCCCACAGGGACAGACGCACCTTGCAAAGTAGGTGCCACCCGACTGATTCCTAGCTAAGTCTGTGAGGTGGTCTGGCAGGGTGTTTAGCCTGCATGTGTATGTCCATCGTCACTCCATTCTGTGCTATCACAGATTCTATGACACGGTCATTGCAAGGAACTTGGGCATTTCTTTGCCCCAAAGGTGCCATATCAGTGCAAAATAATTCTGACTTACCCCCCTCCATGCCAGGCAAAGAAAAGCATTGGCTGCTGAATGCCGCCCTTGGGTTTCAGCTGTCATCTCAATTCTCTTCTAAGGGATTTTTGCCAATTTCTAACTGGATTTTCTTAAATTCACAAAACTTGTCTCTGTATCCCAAGTGACTTTGGTTCGTCCATTGAGCCAACCAGTTCCAAGGCCTCCCCAAAGAGTTGCTATAGAGCAAACATCTCTTCTGCCTACTGGAGCCTATTGGACCCTGTCTCTGGAGTTACAGGTCGTTCCGCTAGCAGCTTCCCCTCATTATGCGCTTGATTTATTGCCAGATGCAGCAGACCAAGGTTTACACCAAAATGAGCATTTTCCACCTGGGACTGGGGGAGCAGCTCTGTGACTGGCAACGTGAATGATGAGTGTGAGCCCGGTCTCAGAGCAGCAGCCAAAATACGACGCGCCAGTTCTTGTTATCATCACAGAGCCAGTCCTGTTCCGTGGGGTTCTGCCCTAATTGGCACGAACGAGAGCTAACGATGACACGAACACTGCCTGTTGATGGATGGCAAAGGCATTCTGTGTTATCGATTTTTCAGCTCACTGTCGCTTAGCTCTGTGGCCCAGTCAGAAGCAGAGGGGAGCCGGTGCTGTACGAGACACCGCCAGCCTTGCGAGAGGACCGTCAGCGCATGGAGTCACCTCGCCAACAGTGTGAATTCTGCTCAGTGAGCCGTTTGCCAAATGCGTACACAGGCATGCGCGCACGGGCCAACAGCGTGAGCCTGTCTCCCCGGGGGTGTGTTATCCCCCTCCCCCACAGGATTACACACGCCGGCCTTCAAAGCAGAACAGCGCGGGTCATTTCTGCCTGGCTCTGGGAACGGTGTCACATGGAAGGTAAAACTCTGATGGCTCCTCAGGAAGGGATGCACCTGGGGCTCTCGCCAAGGCTGCCTCCTTCATGAAAACACATCCCAGAACTCATGCCCGCATGAGTGCAAGCACTGAGTGAATTGTGGCTGCTTCATCCCCCGCAGGGGCACTGGAGTTCAGCCACAGGGCCTAGCACATTGCACCTTAGGATACCTGGGATATTAAACCGCAAGCTAATACCTTGCCATCAAGGTTCCCTCTAAGCTGGGCAGCAGCACGGCCCCGCAGCTGCTTAACGAGCCCTACCCAGGGGCTCAGGGCTGCTGTGCATGGAGCTGCCTGGCTGGGGGAAGGGCACTTCTCTCTCAGTGACAGCAGCAGCTCCCTGCTCAGGACAGAGCAGCGAGTCTCTCCTAACCCGTAGGGACACTTACAGAGAGTCTGCTCTACGGCCTTAGCTAGCAGCCAGCTTCTCTCTCAAGCTGGAGAGGCTGGTGCACTGGGTTCCAGGTTTGGTTCCACCGGCAGACAGCCAGGGTCTGTTGGTGCGACATCCACACTTACGGGCCACAGGTCCAGGATTTTCTTAAGGGCACTAGACGGAAGTCAGTGCTCACTGATAGCTCATTTCACATAGTCAAGATGTTAGGCTCAGTCTGTACCTTGAGGGGAAAGCGTTGGGGTTGTAAGCAGCCCTGTGCTGGCTAGTGCCAATTCCCTTTTCAGCTGGTAGCCGTAGCAGAGAGGGTGGGCATGGCGATGGAGCTGCCCTTTCATTTGGGGGCAGTGCCTCCAGTTACATGGTTCCTGTTCTTTGCATAGAGCTGCCAGCCGGCGGGGGTTAAACCCACACTGAGTTCCCCCTGAAAGATGGAAAGGAATCACACACCAAACTGTCAGTGTAGAGCAAGGGGGCTGTGTCGAGAGTGCATCCCTTTTCCGTAAAAGGGATGCAAATTAGACACATCGCAATTGCAAATGAAGCGGGGATTTTAATCCCTCCCGCTTCATTAGCATAAAAATGGCTGCCGCTTTTTTTCGGCACGGAGCTTTGCCGGAGCTCTTAAAATAAGGAATAAGGGATCTTTTGGAAAAGGCTTTATTTTCCGAAAAATCCCCGTCTAGACTGGTGCTTTTTTCCGGCAAAGCTCCAAGCCGGAAAAAAGCAGCAGCCATGTTTATGCAAATGAAGCGGGGGGGATTTAAATCCCCGCTTCATTTGCAATTGCGATGTGTCTAATTTGCATCCCTTTTACGGAAAAGGGATGCAGTCTAGACACAGCCGGGAAGTTTGGCCTCGGACCTGGTTCTGACTGAATTCCTGGAAGAGCATCTCTTTGCCAGGCTTGGGTAAGAATCCTGTCCGTTACGGAAGTGAGTGTCTCTCTGCTTTCCTGAGGGCTATGCTTCCCTCGCTGATCTAACCCGAGTTACGTGGCATGTTCCCTGGAGACAGGTTCTCGGGGAGAAATGAGAGCACTCCTTTCCTCATCTGCTCTGCAAGCCAAGAACCAAACCTTTCCCCTGGCCTGACTTGAGGAGCTCACATACATGGGGCACTGCTAGTGTGTATGGGGCAGGCGTGTGACGCCGTGGTTCCCTGCTGTGGACCAGGACGTGTGGCAGGACCCTGGGCGGGAGGCTGAAAGTAGCAGGCACGTGGCGTAGATAAAGAGATGGCAGTTGATTCAGCGATGCTTAGTCGTGATGGGATCCCAGGCGAAAGGCAAGCGTGCTATGGGGAGTAAGAGAGCTCAGCTGCAGCTCAGAGCTCTCCTAGCCAGTCTGGAGTTAACGTTGGTGTGTTGCCATAAACCCACCCGAGTCCATTGCTGGTCGGCAGCCAGCTGCTGAATGAAACTCCTTCCCAATGGCAGTGTCCATCCAAGAGCCCCAGGTGCTGCTCAGACCGTGACACCTCCCTGGGCAAGCCACTACAGTTGTCTCAGTGCTGCAGGTGGAGAAACTGAGGCACAGGGGAATGGCATACCCAAAGCAAACACAGGAGTCAGTAACAGAGCTGTGTCTGGAACTCAAGAATCCCAATGCCTACAAATCCATTGGCTCCTTTCCAAAAGTCCTCGGTCATGTAATTAGACATGCATTATCCAAATAGCTACATTCAAAGGACATTAAGGTTGCAAAGCCACGTGCGCAAAAGTGAAGACGTGATTGAATGACAGAATTAAGTCGCCCCTACAACTTGCAGTTCAGCCCCGGTGGGCAGACATTTTGTTATTCCTCCCAGGATTCCATACTGGTTTTGCACCGGATCTTTGCCCCATTCTCGGCATTGTTCACTGAACGGCAGCTAGTCATTAGATTAGCCTTCTCATTCAGCATGCAGCTGCCCGCATTCTTCACCACATGTCATCCACGCGCTGGCTGACTACAGCATCCTTAACGTTCTTCCCAGGCTTTCCACAGCGCGCTCATCGCCCTGTTTACTTCTTCGCAGGCATTGATGGAGCTTTGTCCTGGCCCCCCGTTAGGTGACATGGGCTTATTATCCCCCATGACACCTGGGGAGTGAGGCACAGAGGAGAAGGCCAAAAGTGTCAATTCACTATGCCAAATTTGAGAAGCCAAACTAGCTAATGGGCCTAGAAAGCTGCGAGTTTCTCTGGGGCTCTGACCCTACAAGGCACCGGAGACACCCATCGCCATGGGCTCACAGCTGTTGGCGAGGCAGTAAGGGAGCAATGACCCACGGGAACCCTGGTCCCATTTGCAGCTCGGGAGGGGCACGTGTCTGGTAGTTACAGTCTTCTGCCCCAGGGCTCCCCTGCCCCTGTGTCTCCCTGATACCGACGTTTGTGCGGGGGGTGGATGTCCATGACTCTCTCCTGCTGTCTGGGGGGAAGGAGGGAACGTGCTGCCCTGTCCGGTAATTCCCATCTGGATGGGGAGGCAGTGCTAGATCCATGGGAATTCCCGTCTAAGCATCTGCTCCCAGCCACTGCTCCCTGGTCCTAGAGGCTTTGCTGAGTGGGATACTGCGCGTCCAGTGGAGAGTTTTTGCACAATCCACTTCTGATATCAGCGAGCGAGGAAGCTGCTGGGGTGCAGACGCTGAGGAAGGTCTGAGTTCACGAGCTGCCCTCTCGCATGCCTCAGTTGTAGGGGCAGCTCTGGTCCTAGCCCCAAAGCTGCCCACCTCCCCCCCATTGGGGCCTTCGCTGCTGGGAAGTAATGATGTACATGAGAAAAGTGAGGCTGTAGGTAAAACTCCTGACAGGACGGGACAGAATCCCACGCCTAGGATTTTCCAGAAAATAGCTTTTTTCTCAATGGAAAATTTCAACTGTTAGGCAAAAAACCCCAAGCAAAAATTTGAATCAAAATTGCTAAAATCGGAGGGGGAGGAGGGAGAAAAAGTGGGAGGGGAGGGAGAGGGGGGAAGGGACAGTTTCCAAAGGAAAAACTGAAAAATTTCCAAGAAAGGAGACATGTTCCCTAAAAACAAATATTTCGGTTCCATGGAAAGTAGTTCTGATCGAGCTGCCCAGGCCTCCCAGAGAGCCGTCAGCATCCTGCATGGAGACTTTCCGGGCCGCTTGTTTGTAGCCGTTCCCACACCCTGAGCGTGCCCTGCTGTGGCCATTGGTACCCCACAACCCCAGCCAAGGCCAGTCCCTTCCCCTGTGACCTGGGGTCTCCTGCACAGCCATGAGGCAGGCGCTAGCAGTAACCAGCCCGTCTTTGGAAGTCAGAGCTGTTAGCAGCTTCCCGGAGCAGCTGTCAGGCCTTGCTGCACCAGCCTGCCCTGGGTGAAACCCGCCCAGGTAGAGGAAGAACGCTGGGCACAGAGAAGCCGTCTGTGCGCCTGTGTGTTCAGATGCTGCCCGTAAGCATGGCTCCGAGAGCTATGTCAGGGGAGGGCCAGATGCTGTGTGCGGGAGCAGAATCCTGCCTCTCCTTCCTCTCGTCTTAGATCACAGTCACTGCAACAACGCACCCTTGGCCCCTCGTCCTGCTCAGAGTGCTGCCGCATGGCCCCTCGCCGTGCCCAGTGCTTGGACCATGTCACCCTCCCCTGGACCCCCTCCCTGTGATACCCAACATCGGCTACCTGTCTTCACGCTCGGGACTACGGCCTACCCCATCCCCCATCCTCCGCCTATCTCCATCTGCTGTGCCTTCTCTTTCTCTTGGATTGGAAGCCCGCTGGGGCAGGCTGGTTCAGTGCCTGTCCCTGCTCCGCATGGGGGACTCTGAGGTGCCACCACGATGCAGAGAAACGACCCTCCCAATCAGTAGGGGAAGGTCACCTGCTAGTTTTACTCCTGCCGAGCCGAAGGCTGAGACCGAGCCCTCGTGGCTCCCCGCTGACTCCGGGGCGTGCAGGGTGGCCAGGCACGTCGCCTCCCCACGGAGCGCGTTGCTCGCAGCAGGGCTGGCTTTATCACCGGAGCAGTGAGATTGGTGGTGCACCCGCTGGAGAGCGCAGCGCTGCAGTTGAGGGCCAGAGGCCTCTGCTCTGGGCAACCGCCGTGGCTGCAAAGCCCTCTCCATCCCTGCAGCCGCAGTAAGGCTGGTCCGTCTTCCTGCTCCCCGGGCGAGGAGGGAGCGGTGCTCCTGCTGGCCCGCGGACTCGGCTGTGGAGCAGCAGCCCTGGCAGAGGCAGGCCACAGACTGGTGGGATTTGAAGCTCATCCACTCGGCCAGGTGCCATGTCTCTGGGCTGCAAGCCCCACAGCTGCCCGCAGGGCGTCGCTAGGTTGGAAGTGGCTCCGCATGAGCTAGCGGCTGCACCTCGAAGGGACGGGGCCTGACTCTGCCCGCTCCTCCTCGCAGCCCCAGCTCTCACCCCCAGCCCCGGGAGCCGGCTGAGCCCTGCAGCTCGGCTTGCCTAGCGGAGAGCGGCCTGTGAGAGCCAAGCAGCCCGGGATGCCCATCCTCACAGGCCGCGGGGAAGCAGCTTCAGGAAATTCCCCCCTCCCCGCTCCGGCCTCCCAGCTGTATCCCGGGGGCGTTACCTCTGGGTCCCCAGCAGGGGAGAGGCAGCAGCACAAACTGGCAGCAGCAGGCTGTGCATGGGGGAAAGTGGCCTATGCAGATGCCACCCACCAGCTTGAAGATCAGAAGCAGAATCGATCTGCTACATCCGCCACCCTCCTAAACCCCGGAGAAAGGTTCGGCGCTGAGAGGCCAGGCACAGAACGGGTCAGTGGCTCCGGCTGAGGAAGGTTCCCTTTGTATTGCTCCCTGTTGCTATTTGCTGTTCGTGTGACAGTGGCCGCTGAAGGCCCAGCCGGGATCCAGTGCGCAAGGTGCTGTACGCAGAGTCAGAAACAGCCCCTGCTCCCAAGAGCTCACAGCAGGGGACTCAAGGCACAAAACCCTCAGTAACCTGCCCCAGTCACCGAGCGTCTGCTACAGACCCAGGAATCCGTAACCTGCCCTGGTGCCCTGAGTCCCACTGCAAGCCCAGGGCCACTCAGACACCCCCCTTGTGAGCACAGCTCCGCCCCTCTCCTGCCTTCCACGCCCTGCAGTGGGGGAGGGGATGATTTGGCCCTGAGTTCCAGTGGCAAATGCTCCCTTTATTACTGAATGGCTGAGGGGACCGTCAGGGCAGAGTCCAGCCCCCGAACGGGATTGTGCAGCACTGGAGCAGGGCAGGTTCCAGTCGGGATCCAGGGCCCTACGGAGCTGGTGCTGTCCACACGCTCCCTGCCCTGGCTGTGGGCAGTGTAAACAGCCAAGACGGGTTCCCTCGTCCCAGTCCTGCTGCACCGAACTCTCCATGCAGAAAAGTCGAGCTCATGTCCCTGGGCTCCTTCGAGTTTCCAGCAGCTCTCCCCTTGTTCTCCGAGAAGCCGGATGCTGCGCCAGGCCAGCCCGAGGGGCTGCGAGATGAGGGATGTGGTCTGAAGTATTTGCCTCCTTTGCAACATCTCCTGCTCGCAAGGGAGCCTGTCCTCACGCCAGGGTGCTGTTCCTCCCCTTTGGCTCCTTTTCATCTCCCCCCTGCGGACGGAGGCCCAAAGGGCCATGGCAACACGAAACACTTCGCACAGGACTGCCGCCAGCGTTCGCTCGCTCATCCGTGCAGTGCCCCACCCAACACAAGCCACGCCGTCACCCAGCCACTAGCCGTGGTGCACCCACGCCCTTTCACGAGTCGAAAAGCAAGCACAGAAGAAATCTATAGGCCTTTTCTCCGGTAGGCTGGGAAGGGAAAAAGAACAAATGCTATTGTTCTCACTCTAAATGCTGGGCAGGCACTCTGGTACTACAGGAACAGGGTTGAAATAGCTCGCTACACAGCACAGCGAGAGACGAACAGGCAGATAGGTCTGCCCACAGAACTCTGGGAGCTGTAACAAGTAACTTTGTTGGGCTTCGGTTGCCGGTGAACACTGACTTTCATCCTAAGAGCATCTCACTGTCAGTATGATACTCAGCTCCAGGAATCACCTGCCTACCGCAGGTGCAGCCACCTGTGGGTGGGAACCAGCAGATGCTTCGCAGTGGGCAGTAATCGGAGAGTTTAGGGCCGACAGTGAAGAAGGACACTGTATCCAATTGAAAGCGCCAAGGGAATGCAGGTTGGCAGGCAGTAATTGCTTCGACTGGAAATATCTCATGTTCTGGCTAAACTGTCCAGATCCGCCGTTTGTTTGTTTGTTCTCTGTACGGTCTATCTACTGGCTCACATGCCGCTAGACGAGTAAAATCCAAGGCCATTTTCCGTCTCCTCCAAAAGACACGTCTGAAATGACAGGTGAGCTCCCAGCTAACCTCTCCCGTGCTGTGAGCGCCTGCCCCTTGCAAAGTCTGCATCCCAGCCAGCTGGGCCTGGGCTCGGAAAGCATCGGCCCCGGTCCATCGGAATGTTGCCCCAAGGTTATTCAGCAAAGCTCCCGCAGGTGGCGGCGGCTCGGAGCGGGCGGCAGGCTGACACGGCAGTTCTGCAGAGCTGATTTGCTGCGAGGATTAATCTCACCTCAGTATTAAATTGTGTCATGTGGGCAGGCTGCTGAGCATTGATTAGGAAGAGAGCTGTAATGAGTGCAAAGCTGTTCTGCATGAATATAGATGACATGGGCTTCCAGTGGAATTAGCCTTTGGCAGCTTTCACGGGGAGCTGCCAGGTGTGAGGTCACTTACAAATCATGACCGGGGCTGAGCAGTGCCGCTGCACGGCCACTGACTCTGGTGTGAGACTCAGAGAAACGCGGCAGAGGGCGCGGGTTTTCCACAGGCCCATGTGGTGAAATTCTCACTGGTGCATTGGGAGCAGTTAGGCCGATGCTGAGAGCTTTGGAAATCGCCTGCAGAGCTTACAGCCTTGCGTAGTGTGAGCGAATCCCCAGGGATGGCTGCAGTCAGAATTGGGCTTCCCAGGGGAGTCCATGCCCCCTGATTTGCAGAGGTTGGATGCCAGAGGAATTCTCTGGGATCTCCATAAGGCCAACGAGCAGAGACCTAACTGCCGCTACAGGCAGCATGGGGGGAATCAAAGGGAAGGCAGGTTCCAAGGTCAGGGTTGGGGTCAAATGGCCATAGCTCCAGTTTCGTCAGACTTCGACAACAGCTTGCCAGGACCCCGGCAGACAGTTCGACTGCCCGGAGCCACCTGGCCGCAAAGCCCTTTCCCCTGTTCTCGGAAGGGACTTCGCCTGACGACAAGAATTATGGGGGCCCTGTAGTGCAGCTACTGTCTCTGAGAATGGCCAGGACCAGCTGCTTCTGGGGGAGGGTGAATGGCAGTTACAGCAACACCTGGATCGGGAGGTTTGCTCCTAAACTCCAGCAGGGTCTCAGGCCACTTCTAAAGCTTTGTCTCCTGTAAGTGCGGCTGTTCCTTCTAGGCATGGACTTGGCTTCTCCTGCCCAGAATTCGCCCTTAGAACAGCCAGCGTCATGGCAGAACATCTCTGGCCTCCCGGGATCCTTTTCCCTTTCTTCCAAGCAGGCTTGTGGGCAGGCTGCAGCCCAGCTAACCCCTGCAGTCACGCTGTAGCTATGGGAAGCTGGATTCTTTCCTCCTCTCTTGGAGCCTTTATTTCTTTAATGCATTTTAACAGCATGACTGATGCTAATTGGAAATGAGTTTTCCTTGTGACCCTACTCTGCGTTAGACTCCAGGGCCTTGCATTTGGGATTTGCATGCCACTCGGTCTGACTGCGGCTTTCCTCGTTATGGGCCTGAGCTCTGGGTGGCTTCTGCTCTTGCAGAAAGTGTTCCGTATGCACCACGAAGACGGTGAAAGCCCTGCCACCTGCAACAGCTTGCTCACTGGCCTCGTCTGCCCATCCAGGTCACTGCCTTCTCAGAGAATGAAGTGGGTGTGCGCAGGGGCAGATGACTGTTTTGCGGGGCCCCGGGCAGCATAATTTCGCGGGGCCCCCCCTTTGCCACGGCGCATGCGCGGGGCTTTTTGAAGCGCGGGGTCCGGGGCGGCGGCCCCGTTCGCCCTGCCCTATATCCGCCCCTGGGTTTGTGCTTAGCATGGGGCTGTCCACAGGACATCTGAGCGGGGGATGTTATAGGGATATTGGCACCGCCCAACGAATAAGAGGCTCTTGGCCTTCCCTCCGATGCCAAGTGTGAAATCCGGTTCCATTAAAGTCGGTAGGAGTTTTGCCATTGATGTCTTTTGGGCTCAAAGTCTCCAACATGGTTTGGCAGGGCTGGGAGCAGAAACGCTTTACAAAACCAAAGAAACTCTGGATCAGCCCTTTCCCTTTGCTGAGCATGTGTGTTAGGTGAACGTCCAGACACGGTTCGACCGCTCACTGCTTCCGATTTAGGCTTGCTCACATCATTCTTAGAGCATGTCTACACTAGGGAACAAGTATCAGAAGGGGAGCCGTGTTAGTCTGGATCTGCAAAAGCGACGAGGAGTCCTGTGGCACCTTAGAGACTAACAGATGTATTGGAGCACGTGCTTTCGTGGGCAAAGACCCACTTCGTCAGAAGCATGTCTGACGTCAGATGCATGCATCTGATGAAGTGGGCCTTTGCCCACAAAAGCTTATGCTCCAATACATCTGTTTGTCTATAAGGTGCCACAGGACTCCTCATTGCTTTTACACTAGGGAATTATTTCGAAATAACTTATTTTGAAATAATAACTCCCGACATAATAAGTTTAAAATAAGTGCTGTTCCTCATGAAGAGCAGGAGTTGTTATTTCGAAATAACCAGTCCCCGAGGACTGCACCCGTAGCTTGAAATAATTTGAGCAATTTGAGCTATGCACACTACGTAGCTTATTTTGAGTTAATTTCAAAATAGCTTCTTTAGAAATTTGGCACTTGCTTTGAAATAACCTGCTATTCCGAAGGTCCCTCACTCCTCGTGGAATGAGGTTTACAGGGACGTCGGAATAACGAGACCGTGATATTTTGAAATAATGGGCGCGCTCAAAAGATGCGGACTAGCCATGTTGGGATACCGCTGGTATCCCGAAATAGCGCTTCCGTGGAGATGTAGCCTTATTTCGAAATATCAGGCTTGGTTGTGTGGATGCACCGCTTGTTATTTCGAAATAGCTCCCTTGTGCAGACCAGGGCCCAGAGAGCAGCACCCAGCCCTGAACACAGCACCCCGGCCAGGGCCTCCCCAGTGCCAAGGGGAGCAGGACGATGACCTCTCAATGGCCAGCTAATGCACCCCAAGGTCCCTGCCTCACAGGGTTGGCTCATGCTCAGTTTGTGACCCACTAGACCCTCCAGGTCCTTTTCTGCACTCCTCCCGCCTCGCCCCTTGTTCCCCAGCTTGCCGCTGTGCGTTTCCTCCTCAGGGTCTGCATCCTCTGTCACAAATCATCTGTCATTAAGCATCTGCTTTCCCCTCACGTCTGTAACCCTCTCTCCATCTACCTGCTGCTTCCCCTTGGCAGGGGGTTGTAGGCTGACACTGTGACAGGCCCTGTGGCTGTTTGCTAAATGCTGTGACTCCACAAATTTACACCATCCCAAATGGGTGGTGAACTACAAAGCTTTAGGGAGAAGCCATGGCCAGGTCCCGGTCCCGGCATTCCTTCTTCGTGTTACGGCAAATCAAAATTAATGCTGGTCCTGTCAAATGTAGCACTGGGACTCGGACAGACGTGGCCTCAGAACAGCCCCTCGCACAGTGAATGCAGGGCCACATGTGTGTTCTAGTTAATAGGGCTTGACAGGGAAATCCGAGGTGCCCTGGAGCTAAACGCTGGATCTCCCAGCTGTGCCAAGGCGCATGCCCTCTCTGCCCACTTCACCCTCCCTAGCACTCAGTCAATAGGCACCGGCTATCAGATGCTTTCTAAATAACCCGCACGCAACCGCAATGTACGTAAGACCTTTGGTGACCATCCAGCAAAACCAGCAGCTGGAGAAATCACTGAGAACACTCAACCCTCCACCAGACAGATCCCTGCCGAGGGCAGTTTGCCATGGGGGCAGAATCCTTAGTGCCCCGAAAGGGGTAGAGTTGGGATATGTCTAGACTGCATCTCTCTGTCAGCAGAGGGATGCAGATTAGGCAGGTCGACATTGCAAATGAGGCAGGGATTTAAATATCCTGCTCCTAATTTGCATAAAATGGCCGCCGCGTTTTGCCGACTCAGCACTTTGTCGGCAAAATCGGCAGTCTAGAGGGGGATCTGTCGAGAAAGAACGCCTTTTTCGACAGATCCCTTATGCATCCTGCAAGGAGGTTGACAGGATCTGTCGAAAAAAGGCGTTCTTTCTCGACAGATCCCCCTCTAGACTGCTGCTTTTTGCCGACAAAGTGCTGAGTCAGCAAAATGTGGTGGCCATTTTTATGCAAATTAGGCATGGGATATTTAAATCCCTGCCTCATTTGCAATGTCGACCTGCCTAATCTGCATCCCTCTGCCGACAGAGGGATGCAGTCTAGACACACTCTTGGTCTCTTCTCGGGGTGTGAATTTACTCCAGCCAGAATAGTCTTGGCTGTGGCACAGGGACCCTGAGTTTAGCTCTCAGGACAGGTAAATAGCCTTGGCACCCGCAGAAGGACAGCGCGTGACATTGCTACCTGCAGGCATCACGGTGCCCCGGGATGGGGGCGAGCTGTGCCGCGGGGACACGGGTGGGACACCGCAGACGTTCAGGCACACGTAGCTACAAGCCAACATCTCCCCCCGGGGACAGCCTGGATTCTGTGAGGTGAGTGGGCCGCCTGCCGGCCGGGTCAAAATCGAGCCCTCAGGTCCCCCAACTATGCTGCCGAGTCTCAGCTTGCTGGGCCCCCTCGGAGAAGGGATAAACAGGTGACTCAAGCCACCCCCGGGTGCTGCTAAGCACCCCTCGGTCCTGAAGACGCCAGTGCACCTAATTCATGATCCGTACGGCCTGGGGTGGCGGCTGCATGCTCCTGCTGCAGGGCCCATCTCCACAGTGCGTGGAGGGAGGCGTGGCAGAGAGGCCAAGGCCCAGGGTTATTCTGGGGCAGTCTCGGGGCCTATGCTAGACAGGAGCTCAGATAACTGATCGTCTGGCCTGGGAACCTGGGAACTGGCCTCTCTGCCAGCACCTTCAGGCTACGACGGTTCAGGGACCCTGGTATCAGGGGAAAGCCTCGAGGAACTGGGCTCTCCCTGCCCTGGCTCCATCTCTTCTGGGGGGAACAGAACCCGCCTGAAAGTTTCCATCAAGAAATGTTTCTTCGACAGCAGATGGCTCTTTTGCCAAAATCAACATTTCTGTGTGAAATATCAATGTCTGACAACTTTTCCATTAAAACCCCTGAAAACCACAAAACCCCCGAGGGAGGGCCGGAAGCGCTCAGCAACCAAATGAGAAATACTTCTGCCAATTGGGCAACATTTTTCAATAAAACCAGAAGCTTTTACTCAACCAGCCAATGCTTTATGATTTTCAGTTGCCAAAAACTGAAACTTTTTCAAAATGTTTGAATTTTTGGTTGCTGAAAATTAAAAAATAAAGTTCTTCGGGTTTGAGGAGATTTTTTTAATTGAAAAATTAAAAAATAGCTATAGTAATGTTTTAACACAAAAAAAGTTTTGTTTTCAGCACAATTTACAAGGACATATAAAAATATTTCTGACCAGTCCCAGCAAATACAACCAATGTCAGCCACAAGGGATGTCGGTCCAGTCTATTAAACCTTCATGGAGCAGTAGTTTCTGAATGCCTATTGTTCGAATAATTAATAGTTTGGTTGAAACAAAAACTTGTTATTGTTCAACCAAAATGTTGTGCTCTTTTATGCTTTTTTTCTTCAAGAAAACTTATATGAAATTGAAAAAAATTTCAAAACAAAAATAGTTTTCAGTAACATTGTGAAACGTCAAAAACATTTTGATTGTCCTGCCGTGATTTGGTTTTTATTATTTGTAATAATTTGGCAAATTTGACACAAATTTGTGAAACATTTTGGCCAATCTGTCTCTGCACTTGTCTGCAAAATAAATTTGTAGCTGAAAACTGTCACCCAGCTTTGCTGGGACCCTCACTCCTATGCTGCGTTGTGCAAGGGAATCTTGTTTCCTGGACTCAGTGGCCCTTCCTTCGTTTGAGGAGCTGGATCTGTACTTGGTAAGGCCCGTCAGCAACCAGGAATACGTGTGTTTGTGTGTGTAGGGGGCAGGGGGCAGAACTTGCCTGGGGAGTGAAATGCTTTGCTGCCCATCAGTGTTGGGGCATCATGCCTGTATTCCTGCTGGACATCACAGCCTGGTCCCCGAGAAGTGGCTAGGAGTCCCTGCAAATCCTGCACCTTGACAGAGTTAGTCAAGTCTGCCTGGGGGGTCCCTTCTAGCCCTCTGGTGCGATGACTCGATGCACTTCACCGGGTTATTGCAATAGGCCTTTTTCTCTTAATCGGTTGACCAAAAAAAAAACAAGATCTGTTGACACCCTCCCCCCCCACACACACACACGTCGCGGCTTTCGTTTTTGAGCAAGTGCATCAGTGAAAGGGCCCAGGGAGCAAGTGTGCCAGACGTCCCTGCCTTTATTGGCTGCTTTCACATGGAAAATAGAGAGAAGAGCCCTCTCTCCCCACACAGCAGCCTGCACATTGGTACCGTGTGCTTTGAGCACAATCAGCATCCGCTGGCGTATACAAAGTGACAGATGCTGTCTGCAGATAATGAGCTGAAGCTGTTCCCTTCGGAAGGGAACCTTAGAACAATTCCTTTGAGCTTGAAGAGCCACTGAAGTCCTCGCGCCGTACACTGAGCAGCTCGGGGGCGTGGCTGCAATGGCCGTGGCCCGTTTGATCACACGGCATGAATATTTCGAGCGCACGTCCATCCAGAGGCCCCTCTGGAGAGAGGCAAGGGCAGCTTGCTGCCCGAGAGGCGAACAGCAAGGAGCAAGGCTGTGCAAGGAAGAACTGACACCGCTCTCTCTGCCATCCCTCTCTGCAGGCCTAAGGCGTGCGTATGGGTCACACCGTGATACGGGTATTTCTCCTGCAGGGCAACCCCCCCACAGCCTGCCCCCTTAACACCCTGGAGCAGGGCAAAGCCCCACAGCCTGCCCCCTTAACACCCTGGAGCAGGGCAACCCCCCACAGCCTGCCCCCTTAACACCCTGGAGCTGGGCAAACCCCCACAGCCTGCCCCCTTAACACCCTGGAGCTGGGCAAACCCCCAGAACCTGCCCCCTTAACACCCTGGAGCAGGGCAAACCCCCCACAGCCTGCCCCCTTAACACCCTGGAGCAGGGCAAACCCCCACAGCCTGCCCCCTTAACCCACTGGAGCAGGGCAACCCCCCCACAGCCTGCCCCCTTAACACCCTGGAGCAGGGCAACCCCCCCACAGCCTGCCCCCTTAGTACCCTGGAGCAGGGCAAACCCCCCACAGCCTGCCCCCTTAACACCCTGGAGCAGGGCAAACCCCCCACAGCCTGCCCCCTTAACACCCTGGAGCAGGGCAAACCCCCCACAGCCTGCCCCCTTAGTACCCTGGAGCAGGGCAAACCCCCCAGATCCTGCCCCCTTAACACTCTGGAGCAGGGCAAACCCCCCACAGCCTGCCCCCTTAGCATCCTGGAGCAGGGCAACCCCCCACAGCCTGCCCCCTTAACACCCTGGAGCAGGGCAACCCCCCACAGCCTGCCCCCTTAACACCCTGGAGCTGGGCAAACCCCCAGAGCCTGCCCGCTTAACACCCTGGAGCAGGGCAAACCCCCGACAGCCTGCCCCCTTAGTACTCTGGAGCAGGGCAAACCCCCCACAGCCTGCCCCCTTAACACCCTGGAGCAGGGCAACCCCCCACAGCCTGCCCCCTTAACACCCTGGAGCAGGGCAAACCCCCACAGCCTGCCCCCTTAATACCCTGGAGCAGGGCAAACCCCCACAGCCTGCCCCCTTAGCATCCTGGAGCAGGGCAAAGCCCCACAGCCTGCCCCCTTAACACCCTGGAGCAGGGCAAACCCCCCACAGCCTGCCCCCTTAACACTCTGGAGCAGGGCAAACCCCCGACAGCCTGCCCCCTTAACACCCTGGAGCAGGGCAAACCCCCACAGCCTGCCCCCTTAACACCCTGGAGCAGGGCAAACTCCCAGAGCCTGCCCCCTTAACACCCTGGAGCAGGGCAAACCCCCACAGCCTGCCCCCTTATCACCCTGGAGCAGGGCAAACCCCCCAGAGCCTGCCCCCTTAACACCCTGGAGCTGGGCAAAGCCCCACAGCCTGCCCCCTTAACACCCTGGAGCAGGGCAACCCCCCACAGCCTGCCCCCTTAGCACCCTGGAGCAGGGCAAACCCCCACAGCCTGCCCCCTTAACACCCTGGAGCAGGGCAAACCCCCACAGCCTGCCCCCTTAACACTCTGGAGCTGGGCAAAGCCCCACAGCCTGCGCCCTTAACACCCTGGAGCAGGGCAAACCCCCATAGCCTGCCCCCTTAACACTCTGGAGCAGGGCAAACCCCCACAGCCTGCCCCCTTAGCACCCTGGAGCTGGGCAAACCCCCACAGCCTGCCCCCTTAACACCCTGGAGCTGGGGAAAGCCCCACAGCCTGCCCTCTTAGCCCCACTGCAGCAGGGCAAACCCCATGGCCAGACTCTCTCCCCAGAGGGAGTGCTTGGCAGATAAGTGCAAGCTCCCAACCCCCAGCTGGGGGGCAGGGCAGGCACAGGGTGGGGGGGGCACATTTCCAGGGCCCCTGGCCAGACCGTCTATCACTGCCGGGAAGCTGGACTGGGAGGGAGAGGTGGCCATGATGGCTCCTGCTCTGCCCTTCTGCCATTGCCCACCCACCCCGAATCGGGGCCCAGCCATATGTCCCAGGCAGCCTGCACCACTGCCCCGCAGAACTTTGGCGTCACCTTTCTCAGTGGGGCAGGCGAGGCCCTGCCTCCTCCAGCCGCACTTGGGGACTTGCTCGGTAGAACTCATTTCGACTTCGAAGGCCAAACCAGAGGAAGGGCCACCAGGCACTGGTCTGTGTCCATGTGGGAGGGGTCTGTGTCCACGTGGGAGGGGACTGTGTCCGCGTGGGAGGGGTCTCTGGCTGCCTGGCACGGTCCTGTGGTCGCCTGGGAGGGGCTGTGGCTGCCTGGGAGGGGCCTGTGTCCGTCTGGGAGGGGCCTGTGTCCGTCTGGGAGGGGCCTGTGTCCACCTGGGAGGGGCTCTGGCCACCTGGGAGGGGCCTGTGGCCGCCTGGGAGGGGCCTGTGTCCACCTGGGAGGGCCTCTGGCCACCTGGGAGGGGCTGTGGCCGCCTGGGAGGGGTCTCTGGCTGCCTGACACGGGCCTGTGGCCACCTGGGACTGGTCCGTGACCGGCCGCACGAGGCAGAATGCAAATTGGACGTTTTGTTCCGGGGCACGTGCACTGCCATGGTGCCATTGCTGCGATGGGAGGCCATGTTTGAAGGCGCAAGCAGCGAGCGTTTGCAGAAGCATTTCCAAGTCCAGCGCAGCCGAACCCCCCATACAAGTTCTCGCCCAACGTCACCTGGGGGCCCTGTGGCGGCCTAGGCCCCCACCCACCACTGCACTGGACGGCGTTAACCAGAACCCCCGTTGCTTTGCCTGCAGTCCTCTGCCTCAGCCTCTCACACGTTCCAGTTACTGCCGGGGTCCTACCAGCCACAGCCCCGCTAGCTCCAGCCAGCCCTGCACCCAGAGGAGCCCTGCCGGCGCCCCCCGTGATCCTGTGATCGGGCTGGTTCCAGTGTGTTTGGCCCTCTCAAACTGCAAGTCACAAGCTTCTCCAAGCCCTGTGTCCTGAAGGGTCCACAGGAACTCAGCAATGGCCCAGCTGGGTCAAAGCCCGGGTCCCTCTCGCCCAGTGTGCTGGCTCTGACAGTGGCCAGCCACAGCTAAGTCTTTCTGCCCCAGGCAGAGGTGGGGCCGGAGTGGACCTGGGGAGGCCAGCGGCAGGGAGCAGGAGCGGGCTGGGAAGCCCTGGAAGAAGGGCTGTGGCCCAGGCAGCCCTGAGGACCAGGTCCCCGCGGGCAGTGACTGGGTGCCATTGCTTTGCTTGGCCTGGGCAGACGGACGTTACTCTCCCTGGCTGGTCGCTCTGCTCCCCGGCTAGCAGGCCCCCTCCCCTCTCGCTGTCAGGAGGAGGCCAGTGGCAGGGCTGGGCTGCTCCAGGGAGGCCAGGGACAAGGGGATGGGTCGGTCTGTGCTGGCCCTGTCCCCGTCCCCTCTCCCCGAGAGCAGGGGGCCTCTGGCAGCCAGCAGGCCGGAGTGCTCCGTACTGGCAGGTCTCTGCCTGTGGGGACTCCCATTGGGAGGCCTCATGCAGCCCACGAGACACCTGCTGACTGGCCTGCTCGGGCGCTTGGCCTGGGCTCCGGAGGGTGAGGTAAGGGGGGGGTGGTGCGGGGAGCCTGGATACGCTGTAGGGTTAGGGGACGGCTGGGTTTGGGGAGCCTGTGGGGCCCTGGGGACGGAGACGCTGAGGGGGGCTGGGGAAAGGGGGGGACGGATGAGACGAAGACTAGAGCCGGCAGGAGGCTCCAAACACAACGCTACTGCACGGGGGCCCCGAGGCAGGGCTCCTCCGCCTTGCGCCAGCCCTGCCCGCCTCACTCGCTGCTCAGCCTCTCGGTAGCTCCGCTGCAGCCTGGCCAGGGTACTCGGAGGCCTCTGCTGCCCCCGCCCTGCCCTGCCTGGCTAATCGCACCCAGCAGTAGGAATCGGAAAGGTAGCTCTTACCTTGGCTGCCCCGTGGCTTGCAAGCCGTGGCGCAAAGCCCAAGTGAAGCAGAGATTACGTAACTGGGGGCCCTTCCTTCAGTGCGGCTTTGAAGTCCTGATGCTTCATGCAGCACTGACACGCCTTGGCTGGCTCTATGCAGCAAGCCGGCGGAGTCACACGGCAGTCGTTTACTAGACAGTCAGCCATTTAAAACCGCAGTCGCTGGCGGCCCCAGCAAAGCATCTCAGCTGGAGCCGAACACGCAGGAGCAAAGCCCCCTTGGTCCAGGAGTGCGTGTTTCTTCCTCCTCAGCTCATGTCTGACTGCAGCACAGCCCTGGTGCGTCTGCTGCCAGCACAGCTGGCTGCCAGAGATTTATTAGGTGATCAATACGCTTGGCTTTCATGTGTGTCCAGGGTGCGAGCCTGCTTCTGTGTTCTCCTTCTGGGAAGGCAGCTCTGCCCCGTGGCTCTCATGCTGCCGACGGGCTCCTGCCTGAGTCTGGATTCTCTGCAGTGCTCTCTGATGCTGGAGGGGAGGTTAATTCCACCTTCTCCGTCCTTCCATGCCAAGCGTGCCAGCCTTCGGACTAGAGAGAGCTGCCCCGTCCGGCCCTGTGCTCTCCGTCACAGACAGCCCCTGCGTGGTGGGAGAGCCAGAGGGACACCAGGGCATCCAGGGTGCTGGCTACTGACTGGCACAAGTCCAGAGGGCAAGGCTGTGCGGAGTGTTCTGGGAGCTGCAGGTTCACTCTGCAAATGGCGCTGGCCATGGCTGTGGTGCTTGCTGGGCCGCGGGGAGCCTGCTCTGGCGGGTGCTGCTCGGCCGCGCTAAGAGCCAGCTCCAGTCGATGTGTTTGGGAAGATGCTTTCTATCCAGGTGGCCTTTAAAGGAGGTGGTGTGGCTCCTTGAGGGCCGCGTGCTGGGATGTGCCGGCCAGAGGAGGGGTCCCTGTGCAGCACAGAGGAGCGATGCTTCAGAGGCTCTGGGGAAGCATTCTCTGTTGCCAACACTTGCGATTTGGCCAGGGTTCCCCAGTCTTTGGTGTTCTGCCTAAAGCCCCAGCACCCGGAGTCCTGTGACTCTGGTAGGGTCTCGTCTCCCCGTTCCAAAGAGAAGCAGAGAGGGAAGCTGGAAATGTGACCCCTGATGGCTCCACAAACAGCCGGCACATTTGAAAAAAAGATCTAACAAAAATCATTCATGCAGGTTGAGCTAATCCCATGGGCGGGGGAGGGGGGCCTCACTCCTGGTTATGGAATGCCTGGGATCAGCCGTGCTGAACACAGCGGTTGCTCCAGTGGCCAGTGGGCAGAAGGGGAGGGTGAAGGTGAGCGTGTGACCACCCCCTTGCTGTTCCAGGGCATCCCCACCCGGAAGTGTCAGTGTTACACCTGGCGGCAACGTTCCCGTGTGTGCAATACATTTTGTTCTGTGCACCAAGGCCTGTGGAGAGGGGCACCACCAGTAGAGACACCTGCTGCCGGCTGTGGGCACTCTGCTGATCAGCTGGGCGGCATGTGCCTCTCTCCTGGGTGGCTGCCCCCACGCGGCTTACAGGGAACACTCCATGCAAGCAGTCCTAGGAGCACTTCCAGCCCCTTGGGTCTGCTTCGTTCTCGGGAGCACGGGAGGAGTGAGAAGGGGCCCAGCACCCCCTCCCCATACTGGGCCGTCATTGCCTAGTCCTAAGGGTTCGCTCTGCTAACTCCCGGGCTGTGCTCTTCATCGCCCTGCAGGGGTTTGCGCTCAGTGAACAGGGACCAGAATCTAAAACTGGGCAGTGCCATCTACAGGGGAGAAGGGAAAACTGCAGGTGGCCCTTGCTCATTTGCATAATGCCACAGCAGACATGATGAAAGAAATGGCTAGGAGTTGTTATTCTACAGTTTGTGCTAATTATTTCAAGTCAAGATGTTAAAAATATAAATTTTAAGTTGGACTTTTTAATTGGGCCATGATTTGAGTTAATGAGGTAACTTTTAAATCACTCACCATAATAAGTAGGAAGTACTAGCAAAAAGGAGGTTGAATGGCAACAAAGCTAATTAAAATAATCAACTTGACTTTGATGGGAGCTGGCTTAGATCTGGAAGCTCTCAGCAAGAGTAGCTGAAGGTAGGTGCTGCTGAAGATCTGAATTGCTTTTGGCCTAGCACTGGAGAAGTCTCGGAGGAGTAATGCATGTTTATATGCTGGTTTCTCTTTTGCATGGTTTGCTCTTGTCTGCCTTTGTTTCTTTAATGGACAGGAAAAATCCTGCCTGAGATTCTTTCTGAGGAGACTTGGTGGTCTTTGCAGCTACCCCACAACAATATATTGCAAAACAGCGTATAGAATATCCATTAAAATGTTATTAATGCATCATACTATGGAGGTGATTATGACAAGAGCAATGGATAATGATTTTTAATTATCATTCTGCAAAAATATTAACACATTTATAAGCAACGTCCTAATTTGAAGTGATATCATGTTCTCTTAGTGTAAGTAGTTATTAATTACAATGCATCAGTAAAACTCATTAGGGAATAGATTCAAACTTTCAATTACTGTCACTTTTATTCAGGAAGATTAGATGAACTGTTTTTTCCCTTCAACAAAGACCAGAAACATTAGCTAATTTTTAGTCCTGTCGTTATTTCTATGAAATAGTGTGATCCCTCATTTGCATATAAGAAAGTATTTGCTGTGTTCAGTTTGATCTGTCATCCTGTTTGTGTCAGGAAACTGAGCTGCAGATACTTTCTGTGCATTAAAGAAGAAGTCCTCTTCTATGCAAGCTAGCAGCACTTTTTGCAGTCACTTGGTAAACATGTAGGATTATTTCTGGGACTTATTTAACCTGGTCCCTAATGTTGCACTATACATGTCCCAGACAGTAATGGAGATGAGCAAAGCACAGTTGTTCCTTCTCTCTTTGCATAAGATTATGCAAATCTTTCCTAGAGTTTCACAGTCTTTGGAGATCACCCTCTCCCTTTCTCACCACCTGAATTTTGCTGTCAGTTTCATGTTTAGCCTCCAAGCAAAACCCCTTTGAAACAAGCGAGGCTCTTGTGTTTGCCTACCACAACTGTGAATTTTAAATGATTTCAAAGCAAAGCCATAAGGCAATCCTAGCATCCCTGAAACCAGGTCTAGATTTGTCCAAATTCATTGTGATCTGCAGACAGTTTGGTCTGAGTTTAACAGGCAAACTTTCTCCTGTTGCATATTTCAAAGCAAATGTTCTATTTGATTTTACATGTGATTTTACCCAAGAAACCTGGTTAAATGTGCAGTCATAAGCTCCCCACATTGTGACACTCTGCCTCTCTGTCCTGACTCGTTATTGGTTCCATAAATGCTGCTTTGATGAATCATTTATAATAGTGCTAAACAACATCTTACAAAGCTCCGTCTGTCCTCTCCATGGCATCCAGCTTGAGCGAGAGGGAATCTCACATAAATCCATTCAGGCTTGTAGGTGTGTGTTACAATCATCAGATTCCATTAACCCAATGGAAAAATGCATTTCCCATGCATGCTCTCCCGTGTGCATCAGCATGTGCAACCCAGGCCCATTCTGGGGGGAGCTCTCTGCCCAGTCTCTGATCAGTGGTGGCTACTGCTGCCAGGTTTGATCCCTGCTGCTCACAGCCAGGGCTGTGGAATGACACAAACCCACCCACAGGCGAAAGAGCCTGTCTGCTCTTGTGAGCCTCACAGCCACATTTTTGCAGACTCAAGATTTTTCTAAGCAGCATCTAAATGTGCAGCTGCTTCTCCACAACAAACCGAAATCTGACTCTTCCATCGGGCACCTGTTGGCCCTGGCGCCCCACGAGTCCTCAGCCCCAAGCCGACATCCCTCCCCTGCCGTTCTAAACAAATAAACCCCAACCTGTGCGATGTCCGTGTGACGGCGCGTTGGGGGTCCCCCGTCTCCTGCACCCCGAAATGGCACAAACAGACTGCACCAGCCGGTGGAATAGAGGAAGTTTATTGCCTCTCCAGGATACAGCACAGATGGAATCTGGTCACAGAGCTGGGCTAGGATGCCTCAGGCCCCCTTGAGATGGGGGGAGACTGGGCCCCTAAACTCCAGCCCCTTTCCCTAGGCTGTCTCCTCCATGCTCACCGACAGCAACTAACTACCCCTCTTCCAGCCCTGGCCCCCAGCCAGGGCAGCATCCACCTTCCTTTGTTCCTCTCCGTGGGGGGTGTCTGGCCACTGGTTTGCATAGTGACTCATCCTGTTTTGCTGGGTCGTGGTACCCACAGCAGCCAGTGGGGGTTACCCCAGAGCCAGCAGCATAGCAACCAGCCAGGTACCCCCACTACGTCACAGTCCGTCACTGGGGATGTTTAAGAGCAGGCTGGAGAGATGACCTAGAACGTGCTGGGTCCTGCCATGAGGGCAGGGAACTGGACTTGGTGACCTCTCGAGGTTCCTGCCAGCTCTAGTGTTCTGGGATTCTATTAAATAGACTTTATCTCCGCTCGACGCTCTGGCACATGCACATTGCACAGTCTTGGGCCAAAACTGAGGGGGGCCAAAACAAGCTCATTTTTCTTGATAAGAATCAGGTTTGCCTTGCAGACTGTCTCATAGCTCTGTATTTTTCCTTGTTAGTCCAATATGCATAATAATCACATCTCCCACTTGGAGATGACACACTCCGCTGTACTCTTGACTCAACCTTCTATTGACTTTGGGAGAAGCAAACAGAAATTGACCTTAACCAGAAGGGATGGATGTCAGTTCCTTAAAACCTTTGTTTGCTCAAGGTCTGTCCAGGGGCGGAGTACAGCGGGGGGAGAGGGAGGGAGTTGAATGCTTTTTCACGGTATCCCCTGATATCCATGGAGCATGAGGAGCTTTATTACCAGTAATTATGAGAGCCTTAAACAAACCTCGATGGGGCATGGTAGACTCAGTGGCGGCACGGCTAGCATTTGACAGATGAGTCAGGAATGCAGGGCACTGGATTGGATGCTGGGGAATGTTCTGTAAATCCGTTCAAAAAATCCCAATTATTTAAAGCTGAATTTGTTTCTAAGTTACCTGTGGAAATGTATTGGCTTGGCAATGAAAAGTACAAGAAGAAGAAGAAACAGAAAAAATGAAAAAAAGTCTTGAAAACTAAGTATAGATCAGGTTTTCAAAAACTGAAAACCTTTTAAATTTGTTTTGTCAAAACAAAACAGATTTTTGTTTAAGGAAATCACGTTTCCAGGGAAAATATTTGTTTCCTTGGAAAAAGTCATTTTTCCTTGAAAAAATTATTAAAGACCTGCTCTAGCTGTGAGGGGCAGATGATATTAGAAATGTGGAGCTGGAAGGGACTTTAATGGGTCTCCCATCCAGTCCCCTGCACAAAGGCAGACTAAGTATGAACTAGACCATTCCCGGCAGGTGTTTGTCTAACCTGTTCATAAAACCCTCCCAGGATGGCGATTTCACAGCCTCCCTAGGCAATTTGTTCCAGTGTGGAGCCACCCTGCCAGTTAAGAAGTTTTTTCCCAATGTCCAACCTAACTTTCCCTTGCAGCATTTTAAGCCCATTGCTTCTTGTCATGCTCGTAGTGGTTAAGGAGAACAGTTTATCACTCTTCTCTTTATAATAGTTTTTGAAGACTGTCATCATATCCCCCATCGTCATCTCTCTTCTAGAGAAAACAAGCCCACTTTTTTCATTGTTCACTTGCTGATCATGTTTTCTGGATTGTACATAATTTTTGTTGCTCTCATCAGGACTTTCTTCTACAGGCAGTCCCCGGGTTACATCAATCCGACTTATGTCGGAACCCTAGTTACAAATGGGGGGGGGGCGCAGCTAGTGCGGGGTGCCTCCCCCACTGTCGCTGCCTCTGGCGGCACGGGGAGCGCTTCCCCCCAGCAGACCAGGGAGACGCGGAGCGGCTTTTCTCGCCGCGGAGGACGCAGGTGTGATGGCGCGTTGGGGGTTCCCCGTCTCCTACACCCCGAAATGGCACAAAACAGACTGCCCCAGCCAGTGGAATTGAGGGTGGTTTATTGCTCCTCCAGCACAGCGCAGCACAGATGTCATCTGGTTACAGGAACTGGGGCTAAGAGGCCTCAGTGCCCCCCCTTGAGATAGGGGAGTCCCAGCCCCCTCCCCAGCTCCTTATTCCCTGCCTTCCAGCCAGGAACTAACTAACCCTCTTCCCGCCCTGCCCCCCAGCCAGGGCAGCATCCACCTTCCTTTGTTCCTCTCCATGGGGGGTGTCTGGCCACTGATTCAACAAGTTTGGCATCACCTTTGCATAGTGAGGCTTTCCCTGCTGGGTCTTGCTCCAGACAGCAGGGGTCACCACAGCCCAGCAAGTACCCCCACTACGTCACAGCAGGTCTGCTGGGGGGAACAAGACACCAGCCAGAAGGGGGCACCCCAGAGCGGAAAAATTAATTTCCTAGGGAACAGCGGGAGCAGCAGGCAGTGAGACACATTGTGTTACAGTCCCCACCTTGGGAGCAACAGCTCTTTCCCTCTTCAGCACTAGAGCTGCAAGTATCTTGTTAGCGTCACGTGAAATTAACAAGTCCCTTCCAGCCGGGCAGAGGTGAAGCTGAAAAATTACCCAGTGCTGTGGGTGGCAAGAATGGGGAGGAGCAGGACAGAAGGGAAGAGGGGATAAGCCCCAACCCCACACCCTGGCTGGAGAGGAGCAGGGTAAGCCCCGAGGGGATGGGTCTGGTTGCAAAGTGGGTGAGTGGACAATGAGGACCCACCTGTGGCTAAACTCCTGTTCCCAACACAGAATTTTTCTTTAAAATTAATCCTGTGGATAAATTCACACACACACTTCACAGGAAGGGATTTCCATTTTCTGCTCAGCAGAATACAACAACAGCTTTGATTGTATCAATATTTCACTGTGCTCGCCAATGACTATTGATTACACTTAATACCCATTTCACTGAACCATCTGTAGCAAATTCTATTTGGAACAGTAATATGCATTGAATAAACTTTTTTTAGTTATAAAAAACAAAGATTCTGACTATTAAATGAATAACTGGGATCTTTCAGGTACCCCAAAAGGAAGATTTGGATATAGCATGAAACACTGAAACTTATGATCAATTTTTAATTAAAATATAAACCAAAAAAACCTTCATATCAAAACAGTATGTGTTTTTCTTAGAATAAGGAAGTTGTATGAGCATCAGGGTCTTTTCCACCTAACTCCAGCCCCCCCCCCCCCCCCAAAATATGTACCAGTTCTGACTTACATACAAATTCAACTTAAGAACAAACCTACAGTCCCTATCTTGTATGTAACCCGGGGACTGCCTGTATTTGTCCACATCCTTCCTGAGACAGAGACAATGCCCTAATTGAGGCCTACCCAGCATGGAGTACAGCGGCAGAATTACTTCCTGTGTCTTACTTACACCCTGGAATGATGTTTGCTCGTTTTGCAAAAGTGTTACTTTGCTGACTCAAATTTAATTTGTGATCCATGGGTCAAAATATTTGCAACAGATCCTTTCTGCAGTGAATGCAAAGGGGTGAGGGGAATGGACAGTGGAAAAGGGAAGATGTTCCAGATTTTTTGTTATTTGAAAATTCTTCTGCCAGCTCTTTCCAGAGATAAATGGCAGCCTATAGGCAGCTCCCAGCCCGATCCCGGTACGTAGCCCTTTCTGAGCCCCACTCTGCCCTTCGCACTGTGGGATAGGTCACTAGAATTGTGATTGTTTCTGCTCCTAGCTACGCATCACACGGTGCAGTTTCCCGCCTGAGTTCTTGTTTGTGCAAGAGGTTTACATGTGAACCCCCACATTTACACTACAAGCTTCTCCCGGATCTTCCATCTGAACACTGACACCCCCTCACTTTTTCATGCTACCCACAAAGTGAGCCCCGCACCGTGGGACACACGTGTTTTCTTGCTAGAAGTGTGGGCACGCAGCAGTCATGTTGTCGCACTTAGTGCCAAGTGTGCTAAAAGCTGCACAGAGTGGACAGGCCGGGAGCAGGCTGGCGGCATGTTGGGTGCACCAGGAGGAGTGTGGCCAGCAGCTCGAGGGGCGTGATTATTCCCTTCATTTGGCTCTGGTGAGGCCCCATCTGGAGCACTGTGCTCAGTGCCCCGCGCACGGAGAAAGGGTGTAGGGAAATTGGAGGGTATGTCTACACTACCACCCCAGTTCGAACTAGCGGGGTAATGTAGTCAACCGGAGTTGCAAATGAAGCCCAGGATTTGAATTTCCCGGGCTTCATTTGCATCTCGCCGGGCGCCGCCATTTTAAATGTCCACTAGTGCGGACTCCACGCCCCGCGGCTACACGCGGCACGGACTAGACAGTTCAGGCTAGGCTTCCTATTCTGAACTACCTGTACTCCTCGTGGAGCTGGGTGGTAGTGTAGACACACCCGGAGAGAGTCCAGCTGTGGGCAGCGGACTCTCCCCAGGTGTGAGGAGAGCAGGACTGTCAATGGCGGGGAGGCAAAGGGTGCAGCTGCCTCGGGGTCCAGTGATTTCAAAGGGCCCAGGCTACTGGCAGCATCAAAGTCCTGGCCTTTCATATGGAGGCTGGAGCCCTGGGGAGCATGGGCTGAAGTGCTGAGTGGGGGAGGCTTGCCCACAGCCCCGCCCCTTGCACCTGAGGCCCCACCCCTTCCTGGGGCCCAGAGCCACCACACACACGCACCCCGACCTTCCCAGGGCCCAGTAACGTCTGTTGGCTGCCCTGCCGGACAGGCTGAGGGATCTGCGCTTGTTTAGTCTGCAGAAGAGCAGAGAGAGGGGGGATTCGAGAGCAGCCCTGAGGGGGGTTCCAAGGAGGCTGGAGAGAGGCTGTTCCCTGTGGGGCAGATGGCAGAACGAGGAGCAATGGACTCAAGTTGCCCTGGGGGAGGTCTAGGCTATTTTCCGAAAGGTCCCTTATCCCTCTTAAAAAAAGGGATAAGGGATCTTTGGGAAAAGGCTTTATTTTCCAAAAGATCCGCGTCTAGACTGGCGCTTTTTTCCAGCAAAGCTCCGTGCCGAAAAAAAGTGGCAGCCATTTTTATGCTAATGAAGCGGGAGGGATTTAAATCCCCACTTCATCAGCAATTGTGATATGTCTAATTTGCATCCCTTTTATGAAAAAGGATGCAGTCTAGACGTAGCCCTGAGGTCTCTGCCAGCCCTAGGGTTCCATGGCTCTATGACCGTATGTAGGTTTCCGATGGTTGATTACCCTCACTCTTACAGATTTTCACTTTGTTTCCAGTCTGAACACGCCTGGCTTCCAGCCACAGGATCTCATTGTCCCTTTTCCTGCTCTGCTGCTGTCAGAGATCTCTTCTCCATGGAGGTGCCTGTAGACTATGGTCAAGCCACTGCTTAATCCTCTTCTATAAACTCTGTGACAACTGAGCTTCTTGCATCTCTCCCTATAAAGCCCGAATTCCACACCTCCAATCAGTGAGGTGCTCTGAGAGCAGAGGTCCAAGTGCTGTAATGCCCTGGCCCCCTGACTTGCAGACCGAATGGAGCAGAAGCCCAGAAAATACTCGTCCTTTCCTCTAGTCCGTGTGTCTCAGCCTTCCCGGTATTTTAACAGCTTGTTCCGTGTCTCACGTGTGTCTCTTCTGCCACAAAGGAGACTCCCTGGAGACAGTTAAAGGATCATTTGATTCGTGTAACTTCTTGGGCTAGTAAGTGGAAATTATGAGGGAGAGCAGATAAATGGCTTTGGGGCATGAGGCACCAAGGGAAAGGAATTATGCAAAACCATCGTGTCTTGCCTAAACAGAGAGAACGTTGGATTATACAGCATCTTTCAAACGCCGGGTGTCTCCGAGCGCCATCATTTCTAGTGGCACTCTGTTTTATTATTGAGCAGTCACACACACACACACACACACACACACACACACACACAAAACTACACAGAATTCTACACGGAAATTCTGAACATGGCAAAATAACATATTTTCTTCGAACCTCGTTTTTGGAAACAGCCGCATTTTGGCTAAAACTGAGAAACCCCTAAGCCTGAGATATGCAGGCTAATCTTTCCAGGCATGGAAAATTTCAGCTTAAATGGTTAAAATGTGGCAAAGTGATTAGCACAGAGGGTCTGATAACGGGACGTGTCAGTAGCCTTGCCAAATGGGTGCTGACTGCCCAGCCTGTAATCGTGTACAGCCAGCGGTCTGTGGTGGAGAGCTGGGCAGAGCATTATGGCAATCCCGTTTCCTTGAGCATTTGGTTTTGCTCCAAGAAGTCGTCTTTGAACAAATTTTGAAACCTAATAAAACTGCTGCCACAGGGTGATTGTTTCTCTTCCAGCAGCTCCAGCACCGAGGCCAGAGTCAGGCCTGTCTCCCTGGGAGCTGGCATTTGGCCCGGACTCAGGGGAATTCGGCTCTATTCTTCACAAAACCGAGGAAAATTCAAATTCCACCAGCAGAACTGACATCATATCCCCCCTCCCCCCAGCCTCTCCCAGCTCCTTACAGACCGTGCAGCAGGTCTGCTCTGGGCTCCAGCAAGGGAATCATTTCAAGATCCCTGCTCCTTGGCTCTTGTCCCAAGCACAAGATCAAGCTGCAGGAGTCAGGCCGGCAGTCTCCCGGGATAGCCCCAAAGCTGTCACCGTAGCCATGAAGCCCTGGGACGTGTTATCCCTGTGGACTTGCAAGTCACTGGGGACCATCTACATCAGTGACTGCAACACTGCCAGGATGAGGCTCTCCACAGCCCCCGAGCCAGGTTGTTGTTCCAATGGGGGGAGGCGTTTCCAGGGCGGGGAAGGGGGAGCCCCTCTGTTCTCCTTTGTGCCCCATGCGGCTACACTTATGCAGAAAGGCCACAAAGTGCATGACTGCACCCCGGGGCCTTGCTGTGCCCCTCCCCCTGCACCTTCCAGCCTGCTGTTCTGCTGTGCCGTGCTCTGCTGCTGCTGTGAGCCAGGCAGGGCATTTCTTGCTTGGCATTGCAGAGGGACTTATCTGGCATTCCCGTCATGTGCTGCTCTCCCTTGGGTCCCCCACTGTCAATAGTTGCTTTGCCATTTGTAGGGAGTGGAAGCTCAATAATAAAACCAGCAGCCTAGCTCTCCAGGTGAGCAGGTTTTGCGAAGGCATCATTGGGATGAACGGAAACACCGGGAGATGGGGGGCGGGGGACCCCGAGGGTCTGGCGGAGAGCGGGATTTACAGCTGGGTATTAAATTCCTGAACCTCAGGTAACGGCTCTGGGAATAATTTGTCCTGGTGAGCTCAGGGCACCGTGCACAAAGGTTTGCCTGGTGAACATGCCCATCTGCATGCAGCCACGGGTGCTGAGGGGGCTGGGAAAAGACCCAGTCTTATGATTTAGTCTCCTGAAGGCTGCAGTGCATCGGCTCCGCTCCGGCTGCTGGGCCGTGTCCGGGGAACGTTTAACGGCCTGTGAGTTGCAGCAGGTCAGAAGAGGTTCTGAGACCCTCTGACTTGAGTGCTCAGTCACCAGGGTGGAGTTGCAATTCCTCCCCCCTCCTCGTGCTGCAAGAGGCTGCTAGGGACCAGTGGGCTGGGGGAGAACAAAGCAAACCGATGGCGCAAAGCTGGCCTCAGGGCGTAGGAGCTGCCATCTCTGAGAACTAAACGACCTCCCCAAACCTCTGTGATTAAGAGGTTTCCTAGTGCTCCCCGCCCTCCCCGCCTTGCCTCCGAGCTGCCACGAGCCACAGCTGAGCGTGTCCCAGGAGAGCGGGAGCCCCAGAGGAGTCTGAAGGCCAGGCCTGTGTGTAACTGGATAGGGGGTTCTTGGTGGCTCTGGGCCCCCCAGACACTTAGCAAAGACTTTTCCCTTGGGAGCTAGGCAGCCTTAGATGCCCTGAGGTGACTTGTCAGCATGGGGAAAACGTGGCTGGCAACCTCTGCATTGGGGGGGGGGGAGCTCTCTCGGACTCCAGGAAACCCGAAGCGGCTCCAGCTCCTTAGACCGAGGTACCGGGGCCCATCTCCAGAGGCTGCACATTTCCCTCTGGAGGCTGGGGCTCCGAGTAGGGGCCATTCCCACACTGGCTGCCACCCGCCCGTCTGGCTCGGTTCTCCCTCTGCCCTCAGTGCTGCCTGCTTGCTTGTGTTGCCACGCCGGGCCAGCTGGCGACCCGCCGACACCTAACGCCACTGGGGAGCCAGGGCAGCGTTGAGTCCCCTTCGTTACCTTCTCGGACGTGACGCCACGCGGGCGGAAAGACGCTCTTCACACTCCGATCCCAGTCTGCCTGCAGCCATGGGCCGCACCATCTCTGGCCACCGGCCCGGTGGAGACCCGCTGCAGATCTGATTGCTCTCCCGACATCAGAGAGAGCTGCCGGTCTCGGCAGTTTGGGGGCCATATTTAGGATAATTCAGGTGTTTGGCCAATAAGATAATGCAGGGCAGAGAAGGCAAATATTTGCTACTCTGCTGCATGAATAATGTACCCAGTTTGGATTCCTTCCCATCCTCCAGCTTCGTCCATAAACATTTCCTCTTGTTCAGTGCCTCAGTAAATGGAGACGTTTTGTCTTCCTCGTGCTGAAGGGCAGAAAAGTAGGGAGGGCTGTTTCTGAAGAATACGGAACCCAATTTTGCAAACCCTGCAGGATCTAATAATGTGAGTTACATTCGGAGAAGCATCGCTTAGATTTAGTCAGTGCTCTTGCTTGGCTTACATGCGACGTGTGGCTCTGGCTCTGTTCCAGGGCTGGCCAAGCATCTTCCGATTGGATCCTAAATTGGGAGGGGAGGCTTTCCAGTGACGGGAACCGTCGCTCTTCACAAACATCTGCAAGACTTGTGAAGAGGCACTTCTCACCAGCCAGGGCAGGCAAAGCCACTGAACCTGCTCTCCTCTCTAGGCAGCCGCCCCGATGTTCCCTAATAACCTGACACTTATTTTTCTAATGATCCATTCACAGCCTGCGTCCTCCCTCGGATTGCCAGGCACTGAGGGGTCTCTGTAGTGGCCACTTAACATCTTTTCCCAGCGCAATTGGCTTTCCAGTCTGGAGCGATGCATTCATTGGAACTGGCGGCTATTTCATCAGAATCTTTGCCGAAAGGGCACTGCAGGGGCTGGCGTACACCGAATGAATAACAAGGAGATTGGCAGGCTCGTGTGAATTGCTTTTGGGCCTGGTTGGTTGGCTGGCTCTTGGTCAGTCCCAGACGCGGTGTGTTGGGAGGGTCCACCAGGGACCCGGGGATCATTCCTCTCGCAGTGAGCCGTCATGCTCCCGTCTCTCACCTCATCCTGCTCTTGGTTTCTTGGCCTGAACAGTCCTGCTGTGGGGAACCGGCTGGGAGGAAGCGCAGGGCTCTGTATCGACACAATGAGGGGGGTCAGAAATGTGGGTGAGCTTTTGGGAGAAGCCCAGAGTTTGCTGGGGAGAGGGGAAAGGAGAGAGGCGACCGGCTGGTGCCTAGGGTCGCCAGGTATCTGGTATTGGCCCGGACAGTCCGGTATTTGCAGCTTCTGTCTGGTTAAAAAAAAGAAAAGAAAATCTGGACGTGTAAAATGACTCTTTTTTTTTTTTTCGCGGTTGGTTTTTTTGCTCAACAACTTTGGTCTCTGTTTTTTCTTGTTGTTTTTCTCAACCAATATTTTTCCTGCCATGTTGGGTGTTTTTAATCAAACTATCTGGCAACCCTAAGTGCCATGTCTGAGGGAGACTGTTCAGCTTCTCTGAGGAGTGATTGTCTGACCCTCCTGCGCATGTGCCTGGTGCGAGTGCCGCTTCTCTGTGCGGTGAGGCATGGCTGGGCAGGGCGAGAATTCCTTCCGATTCGCCCTGGCTACTCCCAAAAGCCCATGATACAAGCCATCGCTTGTTAGCCCTGAGGGAGCTGCAGGACCACGCGCTGTTCTGAAGGGGTTTTCCAGCGAGCTACACGCGCTCCGGCAGTATGGGCCCACGTGGAGGGTTCGGGTTGGTGGGTTCTCACAGAGATGACCCCGCCAGCCCAGCCCAGCCACTGTGCATCAGTTTCCTCTTGCCACGGGAAGCATCTCACGGCCTCCTTTGCAGTCTGACCCCTCCCCACGGCGTGGCAGGCCCCAGGGCAGCCTCGGGGAGAGCTGCTAGCTCAGGGAAGCCAGAGGCATGGCTGGAGGGTCAGGGTGGGTGGAGAGGGGTGAGCAGCGGGTGAACGGGGTTGAGAGAGGGAGCAGCCGAGTAGACCACATCTAGGTGTAAAATGGCTGACTGGCTCAGTCCCCGGCAGCCTTCGCTGTAAACCCCCTGCTTTGTACAGGGGCAGGCCCACGTCAGGACGGCGCCCTGAGCTGCCTGAGGGACCTTGGCAATGGTCCAGGCCTTTCTCTTCGGCTGAGAACGAGCTGTCCTCCGGCCTGTGTGCCTGGCTGCCCCGCGGCAGCACGTCCCTGCCGTGCGAGATGCTGAGCACTCCTGCTACGGTAGGAACCGAGGGTCTCTGGCACCACACCGGTAGCGTGCTGCCCTGTGGGACAGGAGACCCCAGGCTCTGACTGCAGGCGCCTGCGCTGGCCCGAGGCCCCTCTCCTGGCCGGGTGGGAACGCCCTAGCGCCCGGAGGCTGGGGGAAGGGTCAGGTGCGGGATGAGTCCCTCGCCCTGGGGGAGGCGGCTCAGGTCTGCAGGGACGGTGGCTGCGATGTGGCTCCCTGCAGAAGTCTGGGGGATCCCAAGGGAAACGTCCCCTCCTGGGGTCACGCAGTCTAGTGTGGCTGTCTCAGGAATGAGCCGGCCCAGAACCGTTCTCCAGCTGCCGCGCTGCCCGTGCCGTCGGCCAGAGCCCTCCTTTCATGACGGTCTAGCCCACCGGGCCCCGCCGCAGCAGGACTCTCCCGCGCCCTCTGGTCGGCCCTGCCAGGGGCTCCCCGCTCCCCGTGCGGCCCGGCCCCAGCTGACTGCCGGGCCTCTGAGGCTCAAGCTGCACCATGTTTGCCTTGCCCAGAACGGGAGACACGGGCTGCAAGTGCAATTCAGGTGAGACACAGCACAGCCCAGGCCCCAGCTGTCCACGCTGCAGATGCCTCTGGGGCTGGCAGGGGAACGCGGCTCAGCTCTGCCTTTTCCCAGCCCCTTGGCACGCAGCCCATGGGCATCGGGCCAGGCGAGGCAGCACCTCCGGCAGGCGCAGCCCGCTCCAGGGAGCCGCACTGGCATTTGCAAAAGCTCAGGCAACGGGAAATAAGATCTCTGTGGGGAGAGGGACGCACCATGCGTGTGAGCCAGCGCCCCCGGCACAGCCCTCCCTCGACAGACGCGCCGCTGCCTCGGGGCGGAGGATGGGAAGCCGGCCGGGAGCTGCACCCCCCACGCAGCCCGACCGTGGCTGCCGGGGCTCATGCTGGGGCCCGTGGCCCTGAGGACGTGGCGGGGGAGGTGAATGCGATCTCACAGACGGAGCAGATGTGGCTGAGGGCTGACATGTGGTGCCCAGAACACAGGCACGCAGGGAGCTGAGCGGCGTGGCTGGCGAGGCTCCTCTAAGCAAGTCCTGCTCAGCGCGGGCAGGCAGGACATCCCAGAGCTGGCCCGCAGCCGCCGGGGCGGGGCTGGACTCTGGAGATTTTCACTGAGGGAGGGGTAAGGAGGATGGAGCCTGCATTGCCGAGGCTGAGGGGAAAGGAGAAGCTGCTGTTCACCACGACACCAAGCCAAGGACTCCCGCAAAGCAGGCCCGGGCTCTCCGTCTGCAGCCCCCGTGGAGCGAGGCCGGGCAGCGTTCACGTGGCCGGGCCTGGCCCTGCCCGCTCTGATCACTGCGACCACTCCGCGCGGTCCTCGTCCCGCAGACCCAGAGCCGAGGACTCTGCTGGGAGCTCAGGAGCTCGCGGCTGTGACCCTTTGGTGGGTGGAGCCGACTGGGGGACGGGGCTGCTGCTGGCGGGCCCTCTCCAAGGTCCAGAGAGCCCAGGCCGCTCCCTGCTTTTGAGGAATTTAAAAATGGCGACATGTGAAAACAAAACAAGGCACCAGAGACGCGAGTGGGGCCGAATGTGGGTGTTTGCTGGTTTAACAGATGCGTTTCCAGCCTTTTTCTGCGAAAGATTAAAACCTGTCTCAATGCGGGGTCCCCTTTGAGCTGAGACCGAGCCCTAACGGCCCTCACGGTCCCCCTGTGATTGGCCCTGGCTGGGGGAGCCGGTGCTGCCCCATATTTGGCACGCAGCTGCCTTCCGCACCTGGAATTTGGGGCAATTTGGTGTGTCAAATTGCATGGTGCCCCATGCGGCTGTGTACTTTGCCACTCACACCTGCTCCACCTGCCAGCCGCCTGCTTACCTGTCTCTCTGCTCTGACAGCTGCAGGTTGGTTTTTGGCTCTGAGATGGACGAGAGTCCTGTAGATAGCGGCCCATTTCCAAAGCGAATGGCATGTTCTTGGCTTTGTAAATACACTCCCGTCTGTACCACCCTGGCCTTGTGACTCTGAGGTGCGGGGGATACAGTAAGAGATGCAGCAAATCATACATGAGGAGCCTACGAAAGGGTTAATTAATTCTCTGAGCTATTGCACTGGCATCCCTAAAATCCCACCACAAGCTAACACCCGCCTTTCTAAAAGGGAAAGGAGGATTTGATCTATTCAGTCGCGTCTTTATCGTTCTTTAAATTGCTGCTTTTGTTTTTAAACAAAAAAAATAAGCATGAAAGGAAGCTGAGAAATCTATATATTTACATAAAAGTAATTTGAGTGTCTGAATGAAAGCAAACGAACCAATTGAACAGGCAGGAGAGGTTAAAGAAGATTAAATGCCCTGTAATCTATGCAATCTCTTTGGAACACTGCTTCTTCCATTCAGTGGTTACAGTTACATAAATAGTCCCATATTTCAGACTAGCACGTTCCTTTGAAGTTGCTCGACAGGTTCTTTTTATGCATTAGCTGGGGCTCGGTGCATTTAAAGAAATGGCGTGGTGCTTTGGGGCAGCCCACAAGGGCTGTGCGGCGTTCCGACCTGGGAGATGGCAGAGGCGCTGCGGGACGGACCGTGCCGTGGGGCGCTCAGAAGGACGGGAATGCAGTGCGTGGAATGGGGGACGCCGCCTCTGTTTCCGGCACAGCCTCTGGGGGTGGAAGATCCTTCCAGACCAAGTTCCCAAGTGGGGGTGCATTGAACCACTGAGAAGTCCCATGCTGGCCTCCAGGAAACGCACTGCGCCAGGCAAGAAGCCGGGATGTGGGAGCGATCAACACTGCAGTAGCATCCAGGAACCCCTCTAGGGATTGGGACCCCATTGTGCTAGGTGCTGCTCATACACATGGGGAGACCGCCCCCCTCAGAAGAGCTCACAGTGGAACCAGAAAAAGCAGAGACTTGCCCCAGGAACGCAGCAGACAGCCCGGCTCTCCTGACTGCCAGGCCGCTGTGCCAGTCGCTAGAGCTCCCTGTGTCCTGGCCCCTGCCCTCCCAGCCTCCACTCTCCCTCGCCCCCTCCCCATAGCCCCATTTGTTTTCTCCCACTGGGGCCTGAGGCCGTCCTTCCCTCTGCCCTTCATGGCTCCCACGTCTCACGGGCCACGTGACCGCCGTTCCTCCTGCCCAGGTGTGCCGGGCCTTCGCTCAAGGGCTGGTACAGGGAGCATGCTGGGGTTAGGGAGAGGAACCCTGGTAGAATTAAAGAGCCAGACTCGGGCATTCAGAGGGACGGAGCTGCTTGGAAAAGCTGGGGCCCCTGCTCTCCAGAACCCCGAATGGTATTTGCAGAGAAGCTGAGGGTCCTTTCTCCGGAGATTCTTGAGAGATGCTGCATTTTGAGGAGGCTCTGTCCGGTAGGGCAACACCTCCTCACCTCCCACAATGCACAGTGGTGAGATGGGCGTGCCTGGGTGCCATTACTCGTGACCATTGGTACGTCTCAGACCCCTCATGAGAAATAGATGATCTGAGATGTCTTGGCCCAAGGTCGGCACCGTGACCAGCCCCGCTGCCTACACATTCTAAGCAGAGCTGGGGGCAGAGGGAGCCATGGGACTGTAGAGCTATGGGATGGACTGTCCTGCCCCTGAACGGTTGGGCTGTGTCTGCTCTGCAGGCTTGTTTCGAAGGAGCAGAGTGTGCGGCTACACGGCAAGCCTGTTATTTCGAAATAACAGCCTTATTACTCCTACCCCGTAACCCTCATTTCATGATGTAGTAAAAACTAAGTGTGCTTCTTCCCCTCCATTGCTTAAGCTCGAAACAGCACATATCATTTAGCTGATTGCGCATGCCTTAGAAACTGCTAAACTTTCTGCCAGGGAACTGAGTAAATTTGCAGTGACCAATCACATTGCGACACGCTGGCCAGAATCCATAAAAGTTTCAGCTCGGGCGCTGCCCGTGGTCGACCTTGCTTTGAGTATAGAGCTCCTTTGTTGACCTTGTTTGCAAACAATAAATGGAGTTGGACCCAGCCTGAAAGTGTGACTCTCTTCTTGAGGCAAATTGGACTAGCTTCCAGGGGACGAAACTAGCAATTTATGCAACAACGAGGAGGAAGGGAAGTGGGAGGGAGAGTGCTCTGCCTTCGCCTTCCTGCAGTATGGACAGTGCAAAAGCCACGTTACGGTACGTCGACATCAGCTCTGCAATTAACACGGCTGAAGTTGCGTAGCTGAACTCGCCTTTGGCCCATGGTGTAGATGTGGCCTTGGAGAGCTATAAACCCATCCCTCTCATCTCCCAGGGAGCATTCAGAACCTTAGGCAGCAGAGTCAGACATTTCTCTTGCAGTTAATGACATTTCTTCTGCTTTGTGAAAGGCCTGTGCTATTTCTTGTGTTTTTCTCCCCAAGTCTAGGACCAAAGGGACTGGTCGTGTTCTTGAGTCTTTTGAAATGCAAAATCTCCTTCCAGCACAGATCAGTTTTCAGATTTCAATGGGCAATTTCAGGACTGTGCGTGTCTCGTTGGGGGAGGGGGGCGAGTAGCCGGGGAAAGTTCATTTGCAGAAAACAAAGAGAAATGGCCTGGAACAATATTTGTAGTTGAGGGCTCATTTTTTGTTCCTGGGAGAATAAAGAAACATTGTCAGGCGCGTTCCTCATCAGGCACAAAACGCCTCTAGTTCTGTCTCCGAGTGACTCCTGCCCGGCAGCACGAGGCTCTCTGCTGGGCCGCGAGGCAGGCTGTTCCTTCACTGCCTGTTGTACCGGTGGTTCTGAGAACCTTCCAGTCACCTTGTTCCCAGTCTCATTGTGAGGTGGCCATGGACTGACACACGCCCAGGTACTGGGAGGAGAAACTGGCAACATGGCACCGAAAGCACCAGCCTCTACTCCAGGCCCTGCGGAACTGCCCAAGGCAGCGGAGAGCTCCGTCCAAGGGAGGCCAGCCGCTGGAAGCAGCCAGGGCTGGTGCATTTCTCATGCACCAAATGGGCAGGACAGCGAAGCCGTGCCAGGACAGACTCACGTGCCACGAACTGTGCTCACCAGAACCACAGCGAGGGGAGAAGACGGGGGAGGAGGAAGGGCGCGGTGGAAGGCATCTGCCCTGGAATTTTCTGTCCCATTTGAACTAGTCTCTCTCTGAAGATCATGTGCAGGACTCTTCCTTATTCTAATGCCGGGAAACTCAGCAGTGAGTCGTCCTGCCCTGTTGGTTTACAAGCACCAGCCCAGTCTGCAGGAGTTCGGGATGCTGTTCCCTGGCACTGCCTGGCCCAGAAACTGCCTGGACTGCAGCAGGACCCTGTAACCAGAGGGGAGGGCAGAGGGGCAGAATGAGCCTGCAAGCGGTTCCATTACAGGGCAGTCTGAGGCACGGATCAGTCAGCGCCCAGTGGCTGTGAAACAGACACAGACCTCACCACGTTCGGGGCTACCCAGCTGATCGTTCATGTGGCCACCCCACGTTTGCTTGCAGAAGCAAGTTCTTTGCAGGCTCGTTGCTCGTCTGCCCAGGCTCCCGTCCTCCAGGCCTGGCTCCTCGCCTCCGGGGACGCTGGGGCCGGAAGTGCCACTTACATTTATGGAAAAGGCATTTTAAAATTTGATCTTGCTGATTGTTGCCTTTCTCGCAGCCTCGTCCTGGGGGGGGCGCCCGAGGTTCTGAGAACCTTTGAATGGACCAGCTTGTCCCCAATGTCCTGGCGAGGGTCATTAAAGCATGCAAGGATCTCTCCTCTGTGCGGCTGGAGTCTCTGATGCTCTCAGAAGGAAAGCCTAGTGTGAAAATCTGGCCTGGTACCAGCTGCAGTAGGAGGGCTTGCCAAGAAAGGGATGAAGAGGATGGGCATTTAGAGGCTTGTATTAGGCAAGAGAACACCTCAGCCCCTGAGAGAAGCCACCTGAGAGAGGCAGTAGGGCAGGGGCAGGGGCCGCTGACACACAGAAAAATCAGTCGTGGGCCGCACACAAGTGAGAAGCAAAGTGAGAAGCCCCTTACTGAAGAGGAGACAGACTCTCCCCGCGGTCCCTCGCACCCCAGAGCCTTGGGGGGGGGGGGCAGGCTAGTAGATTTTGTGTGCTCCAGCCCTGTGGGTGGGTGGCTTAAGCACCAGCATGGGCTCCCCAGAGCTGAGCCTTGGGGGCCAGCTCCAGACAAGCCGGGGGCTGCATCCTGCCCCAGGCCTGAGGTTCCCCCCCCCCCCACACCATAGGGCTTAGCAGTAGATTTTGGTTCCTAGGCTAAGATTTGGTTTCAGGTCTCTTCAAACTGATTTCATTGAGCGGCCATAGAACCCTAAGGACTGCCGTGCATGTTCTAGCTTAGCAAAGCCCCCGATGTTTGCCTCAAGTAGCCCCCAATGCAGAAGATCCTTTATCCCAGTTCCACCGGCGGAGGAGCACGCTCACTTAGCCCTGGTCTACACTGGGGCTGTAGTTCGAAATAATCCCCCTTAGGTTGATTAATAAGCGGAGCGTCCACACTGCCACGCCCGTTAATTTGAAATATTAACGGGCGTGGTGGTTTCGAAACCTGCGCTCCTGCTTTCCTTGGGGAATAACGCTCTTTTTGAAATAGCTGTTTTGGAATAGTGGTCCTGCGGACGCTCCACTGCTGCTATTTCGAAATAACAACTCCCCAGCGTCATGCAGCCTAATGACTCCCCCGTGCTCCCCGGGGCTCTCAGTCCAGGTAGCGCATCCACATGAACAGAACCTGCCTCGGGCTAATTTTGAGGCTTCCTCATAGTGCGGACGCGCTATTTCGATTTTGTGATTTTTGGGAGTTATTGAATCGATTTTTGTGATTTCGAAATAGTTTCCTAGTGTAGACGTGCCCTTAGTGAATTGAAGGCAGTCTCTCCAGGGCCTGCCTGTTCCCCCTGGTCCCAGATGCCAGCAGGCTGGAGTTCTGGCGTGACTCCTCCGGGGTATGAGGAGCTACCGCCTGCTGCAGCTTCCTTTGCTTGTGCTTTGTTTCTCACTGCTTCCTGGGGCCGCAGCTGGTGCTAATTGATAAAATACTTTCATTTACTTAGTGGCAGGATTATTAGATGCTGATAATTGATGGAATGAGATGACATGGCCTTTGCCAATTTTCCTATTACTTACACGCCCCCATTATTTCGCACATTATTTCTGTTTGTATTCATGTGGATTAAACTGGAGTGTGCATTTCATTAGACAACAATAAAATCTAATCAGATAAAAAAGGAAACGTTTGGCCATAATTAATGGCCTGAGCTTCAGGGTCTGACATTAGGAGGGAAATAATTTTCTAGAATATGGCCTGGGGAAATAGGGGTTCAGGGTCTGAGCCACTGACTTCGGCACATTTTGGATAGGCTGCAGATCAGGCTGCATGTTTTCTGTTGGTGACGCTGTTATATACAGTTTTCCAAGTTCTTTCCTAAGCCTTGCGAGCAAGTGTTCAGTCTTGGGGGGAGATGCTATGCCATGGTTGGTTTTTGGAGTACGCACAGTTTAGCATAGAAGAAGTGGTCCTGGGAGAGGAAGTTCTGTGAGCAGCTGGTGAGTTTGCTCTAGGCTGTCATTAGACTCCATTCTTGGGCAGACTTCTGCTCTGGGAACCACATGCTGATTCTGGGCTAAGAGTTCATGCATGGTGTTTGTGACCACCTCTGTTCCAGGCCTGGCAAATTACAGCTACAGTGAAGCCAGACTCCATGTCTGTGGTTCCTCCTGCACTAGGAAGCCGACCTGCAAAGCCCCAGAGATCTGCTGCCTCTCAGCAGATGGGGCACTGTTGTCAGACAGAGAGGGAACAGCCTTCATGCCTGTGCAAACCACACAAAGGGATATGACTCACTGTTGGCCCCAGCTGATGCGACTAACCCTTTAGTCCAAACAGTACCAGCTTGTGCTTGTAGCGTGGAAGATCCCTGACTGAACCGGCGCTGTCGCCCCTCGGGAGGCGGCCGGGATGCGTCTCCCGTTCTCTTTGTTCTGAGTACAGGAGGGGAGTTGGGGAACGTCGCAGGCAGTTTGCAACTAGAAAAGTCCGTATCTGAATTCTAGCAAGAGGCAGGCTTCTCGGTAGCCACTCCGGCTCCTCCCATCTAGTGTCCCACCTCCAGCCTTTAGAGGCATCTGCTAACAGCACTTGTGGACGGGTCACGTACCCTTATGGGCAGCTTCATCCTACCAGCCCCTCCCAACATTTATCCTTCCTGCCACTTCCCCCGCAAGGGCAGGCTTAGCCCTTTGCGGGAGATGCCTCCCTGCTGTTGAATTCTGAGACTCGCTTGCAAGCCCCTTCTGTGCAAGGTGGAACGGTGCTGTTTATTTATGCAGCTGAACGCCGGGTAATCTGCTGGCTTAGATAGGCAGGCTCACAAGTGACTGCAGCAGCACTAATTCATTTAGTGCTTGCTGCTGCACCAAAACTAATGCTTCATTAGCGGCAAGGAGCAAAACAGGAGCCTAATGGGAAGTCCCTCCAAACAGTCTGATTTTGCACGTGGTGCCATATCCAAGCTGCTGACTGATTTTAGCATAAATAAAAAGGTAGGATGTGGCATAAATTAAACCCAAGTCAAAGCAGCAGCTATTTGTCCTTCCCGATGTGTAGTAGCCTCATCCTTTCGGAACACACACGGCCACTCTGCCACTTCCTGGCCTTGGCTGCTTTTCCTGCTCCCTGGTTCTCTTTGGGCAAGCTGGTGTCCTGCAGTGTCGCGGAAACATGGATTTCTGTGTTCCAGACCCAATGTGATGAGTGGAGCAGCTACAGTGGAAGTAAAGAAAGGCCGTGCTGTGCCTTCGAGCTGCAGGCCACGGCCACGGCCACTGGGTCAGCACTGTCCTAGAGCAGGGACGGTACAAATGCTAAACATGGAGGCGAGATGCTGCCAGCTCCGGGGAGGGCCAAGTTGCAAGCCACCTGTGGTGAGAGGCAAGTGGGGCATCTGTAAAATAAAAGGCAAGCATGCTACTGTGTACGTGGCGTCCCAGACACCAGGCCAGTGTCCTGGGACAGGAGAATCGCTGAGATCTTGGAGTGGGACTCAGGACAGCAGGGTGCAATTTTCCCATCTGCCACAGCTTCACTTTGGCTAGCTGTGCCCCAGTTCCTACCTGTAAAATGGGCGCACTACCTCTTCATGATCTCCCCTCTGACTGCATAGAAGGGAAGTGCTTGGAGGGGGTGGTTGCCACTAGGGGTATGTGCAGCTCTTCCACCAGGAGCCTCAAGGGGCTGCTGTAACTTTAATAAAGTCCTTGCAAAGCGGTTCCTAGTTCCCAAGCCAGCTGGTGACTGTGGCAGCCATTTCAACAAGGGCTGCCCAGACCCCGTCAGCTGTGCTCTTTCTCCCTGTGCCAGCGCGAGCAGGGTGGATGTTTCTAGTTGACCACAAAGCAGTTGGTGAGGCATGAAGGAGGAGAGAACCCGGCTCTCTCTGCCCTGGCTGGATCAGCTTCTCAGGCCTACCATGAGTGAGCTGCAGCATTCCCCGGCTGCCATGGTGAGGAGAAACTGGGCTGGTCCATGACCACCAGACAGTCACTAGGTCTCTGGAGGAACAGGAGGTGGCACCAAGTTCTATTCAGGGATAAGAACATAAGAGCGGCCATGATATGTCAGATCAAAAGTCCATCCAGGCCAGTGTCCTGTCTTCCAAAAGTAGCCAATGCCAAGTGCCCCCAGAGGGAATGAACGGAACAGGGAATCATCAAATGATCCATTCTTTGTTGTCCATTCCCAGCATCTGGCAAACACCAGCCCTGCCCACCCTGGCTAATAGTCATTGATGGACCTATTTTGCAGAAATTTAGCTAGTTCTTTATTGAACCCTGTTATTGTCTTGATCTTCACAACATCCTCTGGCGAGGAGTTCCACAGGTTGACTGTGCACTGTGTAAAGAAGTTTGTTTTAAACCTTATGCCTATTCATTTCATTAGATGACCCCCTAGTGCCTAGTTCCTTGTGTTTTGAGATGGAATAAATAACACTTCCTTTTTTAATTTCTCCACACCAGTCACAATTTTATAGACCAGGCTGTGACGTAGTGGGGGGTACCTTGCTGGTTGCCAGGCTTGGGTTGTGAGTGACCTCCACTGGCTGCTGGCTGCAGCACGGCCCAGCAGGGCAAGGGATGAGTCATTATGAAAGGGGGCTAAGAACCTGTCTGACCAGTTATCTCCCAAGGAGCGGAACAATGGGAAGAAGAGTGATAGAAATGTAGCCGTGTTAGTCTGGGGTAGTTGAAGCAAAATGCAGGACAATGTAGCACTTTAAAGACTAACAAGATGGTTTATTAGATGATGAGCTTTCGTGGGCCAGACCCACTTCCTCAGATCAAATAGTGGAAGAAAGTAGTCACAACCATATATACCAAAGGATACAATTTAAAAAAATGAACAAATATGAAAAGGACAAATCACATTGCAGAACAGAAGGGGGATGCGGGGGGGTGGGAAGGGGGAGGAAGGAAGGTAAGTGTCTGTGAATTGCTGATATTAAAGGTAGGGAGAGTGGGATGTTTGTGAGTTAATGGTATTAGAGGTGATAATTGGGGAAACTGTCTTGGTAATGGGTGAGAAAGTTCAAAGACTTGTTAAGTCCTCGTTGGTAAGTGTCGAATTTTAACATGAATGACAGTTCAGAGGATTCCCTTTCAAGTGCAGATGTAAAAGGTCTTTGTAGCAGAATGCAGGTGGCTAAGTCATTTAGAGAGTGTCCTTTCTGGTTAAAGTGGCAAGAAACTGTTTTCTCTTTGTGATCTTGTCTGATATCTGTTTTGTGGGCATTAATCCTTTGGCAAAGTGTCTGAGATGTTTGTCCAATGTACATAGCAGACGGACACTTTCGGCACATGATAGCGTAGATTATATTTCTGGATGCGCAGGAATATGTGTTCTTGATCTTATAACTCACTTGGTTAGGTCCAATAATGGTATCAGCAGAATGAATATGTGGACAAAGCTGGCAACGGGGTTTGTTGCAAGGGAAGGTACCAGGGTTGGTATTAGTGTGGTATGTCCTGTGGTGGTTGGTAAGAATCATCTTGAGGTTAGGTGGTTGTCTATAGGAGACTATGGGTCTGTCTCCCAGAGCCTCTTTGAGTATGGTATCCTGTTCCAATATAGGCTGTAGTTTATTGATAATGTGTTGGACAGGTTTAAGTTGGGGGTTGTAGGTGATGACGAGTGGTGTTCTATTGTTGGTTTTCTTGGGTCTGTCTTGAAGTAGATGGTTTCTAGGTATTCGTCTGGCTCTTTCAATTTGCTTTTTTGTTTCTCTGGGTGGGTAGTTGAGATTTATAAATGCTTGGTAGAGATCCTGAAGCTTCTGGTCTCTGTCAGTGGGGTTAGAGCAGATGCGGTTGTATCGAAGGGCTTGGCTATAGACGATGGATCGTGTGGTGTGTTCTGGATGGGAGCTGGATGCATGTAGGTAACTGTATGAGTCAGTGGGTTTTCTGTAGAGAGTGGTGTCTAATTTTCCATTGTTGATTTGTACGGTGGTGTCCAGGAAGTGGATCTCTCGTGTAGAATGGTCCAGGCTGAGGTTGATGGTGGGGTGTAGGTTGTTGAAATCTCTGTGGAATATCTCCAGTGTTTCTTGGCCATGTGTCCAGATCATAAAGATGTCATCGATGTACCGTAGGTAGAGGAGAGGTGAAAGGGGACGGGAGTTGAGGAAACGTTGTTCTAGGTCAGCCATAAAGATGTTAGCATACTGTGGGGCCATGCGTGTACCCATGGCTGTGCCGCTGATCTGGAGGTATAAGTTGTTCTCAAACCGGAAATAATTGTGGGTGAGAACAAAGTTACATAGGTCTGCTATCAGGTTGGCAGTAGTGTCCTCTGGGATAGTGTTTCTAATTGCTTGTAATCCGTCTTCATGTGGGATGTTGGTATATAGAGCTTCTACATCCATGGTGGCAAGGATGGTATTATTGGGGAGGTTATCGATGTTTTGTAGTTTCCTTAGGAAGTCTCGGAGATAGCTGGGGGTATTGGTTACGAAGGGTTTGAGAAGAGTGTCTACATAGCTGGATAGACCAGTAGTGAGCGTGCCAATACCAGAGATGATGGGACGTCCGGGGTGCCCAGGTTTATGGATCTTGGGAAGTAGATAGAACAATCCTGGTCGGGGGTCAGAAGGTGATTCTGTGAGGATTTGTTCCCGAGTAGCTGTGGGGAGGCTTTTAAGGAGACAGTGTAGTTTCTTTTGGTAGTCCAAGGTGGGATCAGAGGGGAGAGGTTTGTAAAATGTGGTGTTCGAGAGTTGTCTGGTTGCCTCCTGGTTATAGTCGGCCTTATTCATAATGACCACAGCACCCCCTTTGTCAGCTGGTTTGATTACAATGTCCAGGTTGTTTTTGAGACTCTGGATGGCATGGTGTTCAGCGCGGCTAAGATTGTGTGTCGCTTGTTGTCGTTTGCGAATAATGTCAGTCTGTGCGTTGTTGCGGAAGCTGTGTATATAGAAATCCAGATTGTAATTCCGACCGTCAGGGGGAGTCCATATAGAATTATTTTTCCTTTGGTGTTGGTAGGGGGGATCTGGTAGGTCAGATTGATGTTCAGTGGTGGTTTGGAAATATTCTCGGAGACGGAGGCGGCGAAAAAAAGCCTCAAGGTCACCACAAAATTGTATCCAGTTTGTGGGGGACGTGGGGCAGAAAGAGAGACCCCGGGACAAGACAGACTCTTCTGCTGGATTGAGTTTGTAGCTGGAGAGGTTAACAATATTATCCGGTGGGTTGAGGCAGTTGCTGTTGTAGCCAGTGGTATGGAGCAGGTTAGAAAATTTATTGTCTTTTCTCTGTTGTAGGGAACAGAAGTGTGTATAGTAGAATTCTTGTCTGGTGGAACAAAAGTCTTGCAAGGTGTCAGTCGGTGTGGATGTTTGTCTTGAGATGAGACGATCTAAGTTAGAAATGTCATTCTTGATGGTTTTCTGTGGGAAGAAGGGGAAGAAGGGGAGTGGAGCCCTGGCTGGGGGCAGGGCTGGAAGTGAGTGAGTTAGGTTTCTGTCTGGTATCATGGAGGAAGCAGCCTAGGTAACGGGCTGGGATTTAGGGGCCCAGGCTCTCCCATCTCAAGGGGGGCTGAGGCATCCTAGGCCTGCCCTGTATCCAGATGACATCTGTGCTGTGCTGTATCCTGGAGAATCAATAAACTCCCTCTGTTCTACTGGCTGGTGGAGTCTGTCCGTGCCTTTACGGGGGTGCAGGAGACAGGAAAACCCCAACATGCCGTCACGCAGGCATAAGTGTGAAGTTCTCCTTTGAGATCTGTAAGTGAAAAAGGTTTCTAATGTACTTATATAGTAATTATTATTATCATCATCATTAAAAATGAAAAATGTTTTTGTTTAACCTAGTGATGTAATGACATTTTGGTTTTGACAATGTAAATGTCTTCTACCATTCCAGGATTTTGTCACAATCAAAAAAGTGAGTAAATGAAAGTGAAATGCACAAATAAACAAACAGCATGAACACTTTTCAGTATTGTCAGGCCCAGAAAACATGTTAGACTTCAGAAAATCAGGAGATTTTATCTATTAAAATACTTTCCTCTTTATGAGTTTTCGAGTCCGTGTGATTGCTATTTTAAAACTTTACCACCCACCTGTGAATGCTAGCACTGTACTTACTCTGTACATTAAGTGCTACATAGTCCTGTATTTTGTTTCTGAACATTAAAGCTGGGATTCTCAGGCACTCAGTGGCTTTCAGGAACACCAAATGTCACTGGACTTGTGGTAACATTGCAAGAGATGGTAGCACTGATTTCTGTTTGGTGATGTGGCAAATGCCATGTGCTAATGAGGTGGAATGTGCCACGCCGGGATTTCCAGAGAGTATGTTACAACTCAGTAGCCAGAACTGGCTGCACAGGCTTTTATTAAAATTTTGTCTTTGCAATAACAAGAGCCACACGAGAGTAATTTCATGGAGTAATTAAATGCTTGCAGACTGGGACTCCAAATGAAAGTTCCTTTCCACTAAACAGCAACATTAGCCCACAATGTATATTACTTTTTGATTAATCAATAAATAATAGAATATACAAAAGAAATGTGGTCCCATGCTGACGTCGGTCCTCGCTCAGAATTAAATTTTATAGCTGTTATAAAAATGGAATTTATATGATGGCATCTTAATTAGAACTTCAGTTCCAGTGCTGCAGTATGTTTTCTTTTATGCGAGTGGAGACTGGATGACATGGGTGTTCTGCAGCCACTGACAAGTAATGCACAGGAAATAACTTCCCTGCAGTTTTGGCCCCTTCGCCCAGGAATGATGGAGCAGGGAAGGGGTTAGATACGGGTGAGAGTTACATCTCCTTAGGCCTGGCAAACTGAACGGGATACAAAAAGAACAAGTTCAAAACCTTCTATAGAACCTACTATATGGCAACTCAGGCTTTGGACAGAGACATCCCATGGGGAGGATCAATTTGTGGAGATACTCAGTGTCCTAGTAAGGAGAAGAAGACGGAAAATTATAAAGTACGTGTAGGAACTGGTGAGACAAATTCAAATTCACATGATGGCAGGCTGCTAAAAAGGGACGAATGTTGTAAGCGCTTATATACAGATGCTAGAAGTCTGAAATTGACGACCTTGAGTTCTTCCTCTGAAATGAGGGCAGTGCTATAACACATAACACAGAAATTTGGTGGATGATGGTAATCAATAGGACACGGTAATACTAGGGTACAGCAAGTACTAGAATGAGAATAGGGTGTGCTGGCGGGGGAGTGGCACTATGTATGAAAGAACGCATGGAGTCAAATATAATAAAAAACATCTTAAATGAATCAAAAGTACCATAGAAACTCCATGGATCCAAAGTCCATGCTTGAATATTAACAATGTAGCAGTAGGGGTAGACTACTGCCCACCAGACCAGGATGGTGACGGTAACTGTGAAATGCTCAGGGACTTTTGAGCTTGGAAAAGGGATGGCTAAGAAGGCAGATGGTAGAGGACTTTAAAATCTCGACTGGTATGGCGAAAGCGAACAAGTGTTGTTTACTCCTCATAATACAAAAACTAGGGGTCACCCGTTGAAATGAATAGGTAGCAGGTTTAACAACAAGAAAAGGAAGTATTTCTTCACAAGATGCACAGTCAACCTATGGAACTCCTTGCCAGAGGATATTGTGAAGGACAAAACTATCCCTGGGTTCCAAAGAATGAGATAAGTTCCTGGAGAATTGGACCATCAATAACTGTTAACCTGGGTGGAAGGGGATGTGGCAAACACTGCACCAGCCAGTGAAGATAAAGGAACATCCCCATAGCAGGTGGGGCTAAATCCTGAGCTCTCCTGAGGGGCACCTGCAGCTCCCCTTGTCTTCTATGGGCATTAGACATGCCCAACACCCATCAGGATCAGGACCTGTCCATTCCCACATTCTATGCGGCAAGAGCTCTCCTGCTGGGATTCTGTGGTAGCCTTTGCTGAATTGTGGGTTTGTGCTAAACAGCCCTAAATAGCCTTCACATCTGCCAAATCGATGTCCCTGGGCCTTGCAATCCACTTTTTCATTAGGCCATTTGCATGGCAATCAGCACCCTGCTCTAAGTGCATAAATTGGCAAAGCAGGAATCTCACAATATTTGTTTAAGCTGAATTATTTGCTTTTGTAAACACGTCGGTTTTGAAGCTCTCCAGGACTGTGAATGATTTTGGCAATTAGCTCAGGGAGATAATTGCACATTTCCAAGGAGGCTGCTCTAAAGCAAGGTGACCTAATGCAGCAATCACATGGCTTTGGAGATGGGATCAGCAGGGACAGTGGACGAGAGCGGCCCCAGACCAGAGTCTGTCTCTGGAGGGGTCTGATAACACTCACTCTAGTCCCCTTCCGCTAGGACTGACCAGGAGCCACCCTGACCAGTCTCACGCTTTCCTTTCCCCCACTGGCACTGGGCAGGCCTGGTCCCTAGGCCCGGACAGCAGTGTTTGCCGTGGGGCTAGAGCACCCAGAGAGGCGAGGTGGGGCGGTAATGTCTGTTACTGGCTCGAGACACGGTTCCGAGCTGCAGGCCAGTGGGAGGCGTTCCGAGGTGGATGGTTACTGACAGGCGAGTGACACGAAGGCCTGAGAGGCGGCGCCCAGTGCCGCCCTGCCCTCCCCCCGTGTGTTGCTTACATCTCCCATGGGTCTTAGCACTGTGGTGAGATCAGCTGCTCCGATCCTTTCCCAGCGAATCATGGGAGAGCTGCTGTGTTCTCGGGTGCAGGGGGATTGTGGGAGTCTCTGGAGGACTGTCACTGCTGAGTGGTTTAGCCTGTGTCCTCACTGCAAAGTGGGGGTTACCAACCTGGGAAGTCTCTGCCCATCCCCAGCCAGCCAGCCCTGGTTTAAAGCACCACTCCTCGCCTGGGGGGCAGTGTTCCTTCGAATCATTTTTACCCATCTGCCGATTTTTTCATTCCTGTGCGGAATAATTTGATGTGCACCAAGACGTGTGAATGTGCACCACCGGGAGAAACACAAAACCTCGCTATGGGCGCTCTGCTACTCAGCCGAGCGGCATTGGGATCACTCATGAGTGGCCGCCGAAGGGCACAGCTTCCAGGGAACACTGGCTGGAGGGTTTCCTCTGTGGACAGGAGCCACGTTAGGGGCAACACTCAGGGACGATGCTGGGCTGACTTCCAGGAAGCTCTGTCCTCTGAGTCCTGCAGCATTCACACCTGGTTCCATGAACCCAGGCCCCTTGCGTGGGCTCTGCCTTCCCCTGGGACGTAGGCAGCTGGGCTGCCCAGGAAGCACCTGCCCTCCGCTTTCATCTCCTTCCCTCCTCTGCACATGTGGCTCTTCCCCACCCCTGAATTCCAGGCTCAAGAGTCAGCCACTGCCCTCGGGAGCCCTCCGATCCTGCCGCCTCTTTAGCCTTATTTACATAGAAACTGGCACTGGTGAGCCCTAAGCGAGACCAGGCGAGTGCCCCAGCTTGTTAATAACACGTTTGCTGCAGCAACCTTGACTCCTCTGCATACATAAGTTCCCTTCATTGGACTGCCCAGCTGTGTGGGAAGCAAGGCAGCCACTCCCATTAGAACTCTGACTGTGCAATTTGGGAGCTGTCACAGGCGAGCCGATGCACCAGAGAGGTTCTGCTAAGCCTTGACTTTCGCATGCATATTTAATGCTGAAAACCCACACCAGCCTTGACAGGGCCTGCCATTTCTTCATTCAAGGCCTGTTAAAGCTTTACTGTCTAATTAAAATTCTGTTCCCAATGGAATATTTATTAGCAGCCACTGGAGCTAACAGGCAAAGTTTTGGGGGGGCATTCACAAAGCTGATAATATTTGGGACAGGGGTTGCAAAACTGAGTGCAGAATTCACGGGGAGCCTCACATGAATGTTACAGGTTACAGCCTCTGAGCTGGAGCTGAAATATGAATTCTGATTAAGGCACAAAGATCACGGAGATAAAGACTGAGGGGCTCACGCCCGTAAACCTACCACTCTGCTGAATTTGAAGGAGGTGGGCTCGCTGGGCCTTGTTCCCTAGCAGGGACAGGTGCTTGCACCCATCGAACCGTCACACCTACATTCTTGTGCTATTTGTTTGTATTCATCCTTTGTAATTTGACTACTTCACCAAAAATGGTGCAGGGTGTACCATTCCTGTGGAGGGTCTGCTTTCTAGCGCTCTGCAGCGTGTGGAGTTATTCACGTCCATCTGTGCAACGTGAGCATAAAATGCTGTCAAAGCCAAAAGATCAGCCCTGGCTAGCCACTGTGAAAGGTGCTAAACTGCATACATTAATGTTTTAACAAGAGCCAGTGGAAGTTTTCATCTTAAAAAAAAAAAAAGTCAATTGTTGAAACTACATGTTTGATATATCTTTTGAATGGAATACTTTGATTTTTCCTTCTGCAATGACTTTTAGAAATAAAATTCGTATATTAAAGCATCCTTAAGAAATACAAAATGAAATTGGAATAAAACGTTTTCTTTTTTATCAAAGCAGAATGTTGCAAATGGTCTAAAATGGTGGGGGTTTTTAAAAATAATTTTGTAGGAAATTTTAATTTTTTATTTGCATTTTTTTTATCCTCTTTGGAATGCAAACAATTTGAAATTGTACAATTTTCTGTGAACTAGAAAACCGTAGACCCACCCTGTTCACGTTTTAACACGTTAGCTAAAAGGGATTGGCACTAGAACTCGTTGAATCATTTTGCACAAAATGGGTGTCTATCGGTGAGTGGTTTAATCAGAATCAAACTGTGTTCTGTGGAATAATGCTGATCTCAACTAAAGTTTCAAGTTTCCTGATTGGAAGAATTAAAATGAAAAATATTCTGACGTTTATTGTTGGCTTTAAATCTGAAACATCGTTTTTTCCATGCTGACATTCCTTTTGAACCTGCGCGGGATTCTCCCTTTCCTGGAAACGTTGATTGTTTTGGTTTCTCTCCCTGACTTGGAACCGAGAGTAATTGTGAAATGTCGACTTGCTGGGAGAGACGAGCCTGTTTTTCCAAGTGCTCTGGCGAGTCGATTTTTTACCCACAAAACGCCTTTCCCTCGCCTGGCCGTGGCTTTGTGCTGCCTGGCCCGGCCCCGTGTCGGAGATGTTCCGTGGCTCTTGGGAGGAGGCAGCAGGGCATCCTCCCAGGGTTCTTTGGGCTCCCCAGTCACAGTGGCTTCTCCTTGGGCTTTTCCCGGGAGCCATGGCTGCCCCCGTATCTCGCTCCCACCTATTTCAGCCCAGGCCCTTGCTGGTCCTTCGCCCTGAGTTTACCGCGGTGGCTCTTCCCTGCTTTCTGTGGCCTGAGCCTCCCCCACTTCAAGCACAAATACTCGCCCTTACCAAATTGGTGGGCTGGGCGTGGGCATTGCTGCTGCACCTCGCCAACGCACCTGTAACTTCACAAGCCGCCCGGCTCCCACTAAGCAAAGCTCAGGCTGTAGCTGCTCCAGCTGAGGCGCAAATCACAATGTGCCGGCATGTTCTGCAGCTGTGACGTGGGGGGGGGGAGGGGTACCTTGCTGGTTGCTATGCTGGGCAGTGGGCAGTGGGCTGTGGGTGATCTCTGCTGGCTGCAGCACGGCCCGGCAGGGCAGGGGATGAGTCATTATGCAAGGGGGCTCCAAACCTGTCTGACCAGTGATCTCCCAGGGAGCGGAACAATGGGAAGAAGGGGTGTGGAGCACTGGCTGGGGGGGCAGGGCTGGAAGTGAGGGAGTTAGTTTCTGTCTGGGAGCATGGAGGAGACAGCCTAGGGAAAGGGGCTGGAATTTAGGGGCCTAGTCTCCCCCATCTCAAAGGGGGCTGAGGCATCCTAGGCCCGGTTCTGGTAACCAGATGACATCTGTGCTGTGCTGTATCCTGGAGAAGCAATAAACTCCCTCTGTTCTACTGGCTGGGGGAGCCTGTTTGTGCCATTACGGGGGTGCAGGAGACGGGGAAACCCCAACGCGCCATCACAGCAGGGAGGACAGCTCCCACTGTACCAGCCTGCACACATGCCTGCCCAGCCCCAGAATTGCCTGCGGCTCGCCGGCCGAGAAAGGGCGGCATGGTGGTAGCCGTCTCCACGGGCTGCGCTCGAATTGCTGTGGCCGAGATCCCAGGGGACCAGGAGGCTCTCCTGGAGGAGAAGGGAGGCCACGGTGCAGACGCAGGGAGATGTCAATGAGACGAGTCGAGCAGCCTTCCTGAATGGAGCTGGTTGAAGCGCACTGTGAAAGGCGGACAGGTGCCGGGTCTCACTTGGAGCAGCACCAGTGACTGGCTTGGGGAGCCCGTGCTGGGGAAAAGCCCTTGTCTGAGTAACCCACTCACCTGCCGGGGTGGGGCTGTCCCGTGGTGGGACATGGAGCCCATGCACAGAGAGAATGAGGTTGCTCTGCAGCCATAGCTGGGAGCCAGCTGGCCTCTAGCTCTAGCTGGAGGCAGGGGCGGATATAGAGCAGGGCGAACGGGGTGACCGCCCCGGGCCCCGCGCTTCAAAAAGCCCCACGTATGCGCCGTGGCGCCACCGCGCATGCGCCATGGCAAAGGGGGTCCCTGCAAAGTTATGCTGCCTGGGGCCCCGCAAAACGGTCATCTGCCCCTGCCTGGAGGCCCCAGGGTCGGTTCCGTCCATCGGTGTTAGGTGAGCACAGGTGGGGACCGAGGGCTGGTACGATACTGCCGAGGTTTCTGCCTGGAGCTTGCTGGCTGTTTGCTCCTCCTCCCACGCCCCGGCTCCAAGCGCAGCGTGTCGCTCCCCAGCCAAGCCAGGGCCTCCCACGTCCAGGCATCTTGTACCGGGCCTCGTCTCCTGCTGGCATGGGGAGGGCTGCGCGCACCAGCAGGAGCAGTGTCGAAGTTGCAATCCCAGACTCGGTACGGCTAACGGAGCACCGTCAGCTGGGGCCATGGCCCCTGTGCAATGCGCTGGGCACTGTAACGTGCTGGCTCTCCCTGGATTCGAGGAAACAACCCAGCAGCGATTCTGTGGCTCCTGGCTCAGGGCATCAGTGCGGCGAGGAAGGCGTTTCCTCCCAACTCGAGCCCAAGACAGACCCAGGCAGTGGAGGGTGAGTGCAGCTGCCTGGCTGCAGAGTAACAGCCCTGCCAGCGGCGGTGCTAATGCCAGGCTCGTGTGCAACACGATCCACAGCTTCACCGCGTGCTCCCTGGCTCCACCAGAGCTGGAAATAGACGAGAACCACTTTTCTCGGCAACAGCCCTGTGTAGACTGTCTGCCCTGTGGGGCCGGGGTGGTCAGTGCCTCGCACAACAGGGTTGTCAACTAGGCTAGTTTATTGCAGTATTTTGGTGCTTCTATTTCTGGAGTGAACTAGAAATAGGAAGGAGATGGCGAGAATAAACATTCATTTTCAAATGAAAGTTAACCAGCCCAGAATGGTTCTGTATCCACAGTCTCCTTGGCCAGCTGTTTGGGACAACTAATTTGTACTCGAACTACCCCGGACATGCTTACAAATACACTTCAACATGGGATTGTTTTTTGTAACTAGCATAATAATAATGTGAGTGTCTGCATTAGTATTTGTGGCTCTGGAGCCTACGTTAAGAACACTAAGAGTAATGAGACCAATAGACTTTTTCCAGAACTGCAGGCTTCTACTAGAAACAGATCTTTCCAGTCCCACAGGCCCTCCCCCCCCTCTCCCCCCTGGGGTAATCCCCAGAAATACGATGGGTTCTTCTTAGATTTGCTCTTTCCGCGCGCCGCCTGGCAGCGCCCAGAGCATGCGGCGCAGAGCCAGATCACCAAGGCACGTGGAGTAAAAAACGAAAGTCAGACATTTCAACATTCTGCTTCGGAGCTCTGCGTGCCTTGTCCAATTGGCTAATCAACCCACTGTAAGGTTGGAGGCCATCGTGTCTGACCTCCGGGGCACTGGGGGGCAGTGTCAGTTGGTATCAGGGCCTGAAATCCCAAGCCCACAAACACCGAGGTGCACATTTAACGTGACTTGGCCCTGCTGCAGCCCACTGACTTCACCGGGGCGAGGATCTCGTTGGGGGAGTAACTCCACCGATGTCGGTGGGATTAGCTGGCCGCCTGAAGCGAAGCATAGCTGTAATGTTCACAGGCTGAGGCCCTTAATCTGTCATCTCTAGTCCCCGGCCAAACTAAGGCTCAGAGCTGCCCAGGGCTGCGCTCTCTTGGGGTGAAGGTCCCTGCTGTGCCCGGGACCAGCACAGGTCCTAGTGCCCCCCAGCTGTGTCCTGAGCACGCCGGCTAAGTGCCGATGCAGCGCACGGTAGGACCATCATCCTTTGCCAGAGCTGGAATGGGGTCCGGAGCGCCCTCGGTTCTCACCGCAGCCCAGGGGAGCGGAGGTTGCTCTGCGTCTTGTACAGAAGGAAGCTTGATCCAGCTCTTCGTTCTGCTAACTGCCTGCAGTCAAAGGTTCCGTCACAGGCCCACATCAGACCTGTGCTGGGCCGTGAGATGGAACGGCTCCCTGCCTCTTACACCGGGACGCAGCGTTAGGCAGCGTTACTGCTGATTTCAGTTCCTGCCAGAGGCAGGTTTGCAGCAATGCAAAACATTCCTCTTCCCGCAGTGACGGCTCTGCAAACGGAAAGCATCCGAGAGCCAGGATGAAGGCAGTTACACTTAGACAGCGAGGCAGAGCTGGAATAGGGATTTCCCAAGCCAAGGAGAGAAATCCACCTTTCCCCTCGGTTAGAAGGGCAGGGAGCAGTTAAACCCCAGCAGGACTTGCAAAACACAACCCAGATCCACAGAGTGAAATCGTCCACTGCGAGGCAGCCTCTTGTTGTGCAGTCAGGGTCTCTGGCAAGGGCTCTGCCGCATCGCTGCACCCATTCACCGTCTGCGCGTTGCTGCATTTCTCCATGGCGCTGCAATCACGGCAGAGGATGGAAGGAAGAAACAGCAACCAGCCTGGTGACTCAAGGAAAGGCTGCAAAGTTCAAAGACATTTGGGACAGTAACAACAAAGCAGGAGAGTTAATACCAAGCTGGAAGGGTAAATTCCCACTTCCCTGATGGGCTGCCTCTCTGCACAGAGGGGAGGGGAGGGGATTGTCTTGGGTCACCAGCATCCCCGGGATGCAGCCACTCTCTTGATTGGAACAGGGGATGCTGGCGCTGGTTTTTCCCAGTGAGTCGAGGGAGGAGTACAAAGGGAATTGGCACAAGCAGCGAGCTTTACACCAGTGGTTTTCAACGGTCCATGGACCTCTGTGGACCCAGAGACAATGGCTAAGATTCCGAAGGTGCTGGAAAGCACTGCGTTAGAGAAATGGGGGAACGAGACCTGAACCACGGCCATGTCCAAGGGATGCAAACGCCCGTTAGGATTTACCCACTTGCCTCCCTGGGCCCCCAGGAGCCATTTCATCCTGAGTTACAATTACTGATGTTTTTCTTAAAGCCCCAGCGCCTGGAGTCCTGTGAATTCCCAGGAACCCGAGCTGTCATTTTTTAAATAGCTGGGTCTCATTGTCAAGTAGAACAACGTGAGCATGTGACACTACGACCTTAGCCCAATGCAAAGAACAGATTGGTGTTTGCGAGGGTGATTCTCCAGGCTGCTGCACGGTGCGGGGTTTGTCCCCGTTAGTGTCCCTGCCATGTCCCCTGCCTTTCCCTCCGGCTCCCCTGGAGGAGGCATGCTGCACAAGGCGAGGGCTTGTTCCCCTGCCCTGTCCGATCAGTGCTCCTGGGGGCCCAGGGAGGCAAATGCTCCCCTCGCTCCCGTTGGCTGGCTCTGGGGGGCAGGAGAGACCAGGCACTTGCCCCCTCGCTGGAGAGCAGCGTGCAGCCCCGGCCGCATGTGACAGGCATGTCACGAACCTGAGCAGAGGCCCAAGTCCCAGTGACTGGATCACTAGGGATAGGGCTGGGCAGGCGCCGTATCACAAGCGGAAATGGCTGCCACAGCAGCTCCTCATTGGGCTCGGGCTGGGCTGCCTGGCATCTCAGCCGTCCTGTTTCACGAGGCTGAGGCCAGCAACTGTGCTGAGGTGTTTGCACGGCTAGGGGGTGGGCCATCGTGAGCTGCACGCTTAATTAGTGTTCAAAGTGCCCAAGATAGCAGCGTCCAGTTCTCAGGCTTGTCTCGTTGCAGCCCTAGCCAAGGCCAGTGTCTGAGCTGGAGGGTTGGCCGTGCCCTGCACTCGAAAGCCATTCTTTCCGCTCGGGCTGTACGGTTAGGTTGTGCGCCCCAGGAGGCTTTCCCTCTGCAGGACACATCTCAGGGCTGTGACTAGCGTGCGATGGTCCGGTGCGGGGGGGCGGGCACTAGCCACGGCGTGCGAGACCTGGGTGCAAGTCGCTGATCTGCTGCCAGATTCCCGGGTGGCCGCAGAGAGCTCACGCTTCGTCGTCCTTCCCCTTCTGTGCCGCGGGCGAAGAGCAGCGCCGGAGCGAGCACGAGCTGCCACCGACAATGGCCATGTGCAGCGTTTTGGTCAGCCACGTTCCGACTGTTGCCACAAAGAATTCAGCTTAACGTCCAGCGGTGCAGTTATCCCGGCACGCACAGCCGCTCGGGGTAGGGCCTGTGCTTGCTTCCTTCCCCACAAATGAGCGTTCCTTGGCACGGAACCACGTCACCGGCACTGTTGCTCATCACGTTATTCCCCCGCGTTCTTACCAGGGAGTGATTCTGTGCGTCTAGCAATGAGTGAGGCTCTCAAACCAGATCCACCAGCCTGTCATTTCCTGGGGCCTTGTTTTTGTCCTTCACAGCGATATTGTAGGTGCTCCGCTGCCGCCTTCCCGGGGAGATGCTGAAACACGGTGCCAGTATTGCTTGGCATTCAGCCACTGTGGGCTGCCGGCGTTTCATTTTCTTCCTCTCTGGACATCAGAGGCCCCCGTTCCTCGCCTCACTCTGAACCAGGGTTTCATATGGACATTTAGCTTGGGCATCAGCAGCTGTTTCCAAAAATGTGCCTAATGCCGGCCATTCGGACAGGAGACGATCAGTGTCTGTTCTGAATCGCAACCAAAAGCTGAGTCATCCAAACGTTTTTGTGATGCGAGGGACTCGGGAAAGCTCTCGTCTGAGGCGCCAGAATGGGAAACGTGGATGTTTTCATTCAAAAATTAAATGATCCGACAGCTCAAAAAGACATTTTTCATTTTGAAAAAATCTCTCTAACCCACGAACATTCTCTCGCGTCTCCTAGTCAGAAAATTACAAAACGTAATCAGAAATCCCCGTGTTTCCCTGGCTTCCATTTTGAAGGAACCACATTTTCCCAACAGGAATGCTTTCTAATCAAAACGTGGCCTTTTCCCTTCCTCCAGCCTTGGCTTTGGCCAGCCGCTCTCATGCCAAGCATGCACTTTAGCAGCATGCGCCAGGTCTGCTGGCCAGAGGAGACTCTGGATTCTATGCCCGTGGCCGGCATGCCGTCAGGAGGAGGGGCTCCGGCCGAGGGAGGACACGGCACTCCCTGCCTCTAGCTGGGGGAGACACAACTGCAGGAAATCGTTCCCGGCAAGGCTGGCCTGGGCTTGCCTCCCTTCTAATCCCTGTTCCTGGCTCCGTGCTGAGCTCCGTGGACGAGAGCCATTAACACGGAGTCCTGAGCACTGGAAAGGCAGCCGGGTCCTGCTGCGGATGCTCACCCGAGCTTCATTTTCAGCATGGAAACCCATGTCCTTCCCTGGTGAAAAGCCCTTCTCGGAGGAAACCCCCCGCTGTTATGTCTATACAAAGCACACGAGATCTTTTAAAGGGGAGAAGGCAGCATGCCTCCTTTCTTGAGAATACAACGGTTAGCATGTGCTTTCCAGTCACACTCACACACACACACACACACACACACAGTCCCACCAGTCGATGTTATAGTTACCAGTCCAGAGTCTGGATCAATCTAGAGGCCAGCCAGATCGATCACAGAGGGGAGCTGGGCTTTGTCGGTCACGATCCGATGCTCCTGGGGTTGGTGGCAAGATGAACCCGAAGGCCCATAGCAAAGCACCCTGTTCTTATAATCCTCTTTCCTCTGTTGAAGTCTATGGATTTCGCTGTGTCAGTTTGTGATCAGTCACTTCTTAATTGGTGTTATCTTTTGATGTTAAGTATCAGAAGGGTAGCCGTGTTAGTCTGGATCTGAAAAAGTGACAAGGAGTCCTGTAGCACCTTATAGACTAACAGAGGGTATGTCTACACTACCCCGCTAGTTCGAACTAGTGGGGTAATGTAGGCATACCGCACTTGCAAATGAAGCCCGGGATTTGAATTTCCCGGGCTTCATTTGCATAAGCGGGGAGCCACCATTTTTAAAACCCCGCTGGTTCGAACCCCGTGCAGCGCGGCTCCACGGGGCACGAACTAGGTTGTTCGAACGAGACTTTCTAGTTCAAACTAGGAAGCCTAGTTCGAACTACCTAGTTCGTGCCCCGTGTAGCCGCGCTGCACGGGGTTCGAACCAGCGGGGTTTTAAAAATGGCGGCTCCCCGCTTATTCTAATGAAGCCCGGGAAATTCAAATCCCGGGCTTCATTTGCAAGTGCGGTATGCCTACATTACCCCGCTAGTTCGAACTAGGAGGGTAGTGTAGACATACCCTGATGGATTGGAGCATAAGCTTTCGTGGGCAAAGACCTACTTCATCAGATGCATGACATGATCGGGGATTCTTGAACGCTTATGCTCCAATACATCTGTTAGTCTTTTGATGTTAACGTTTCAGAACACCTCCGAGAGGCTCATCCTGTCCTGGATTGCTTAATCAATTGTCTTTAGGGGTGCCAGCTCCCCCTTACAGTCATCAATCTGCCAATCCCCGATCATGGAGACGCACTGATGGTTCTTTGGCGCCGGTAAGTCTCTTTGCCCCCTCTTCTCTTGACCATTTGGTTTTAACAACGGCCTTCACACCTTATCTCTTGCTGATGATACAATCCTCATTGACACAAACAGTCTTTCACAGAGATACAAACAACAGTGTTTTATATTGAGCAAAAGCAAAAAGCATTGTAAATTAAACCTTACTAAATCTTGTCATCAAAACAGTTCACACTGAAGGCCCGGGCCTTCAACATGCCTCTAATCTTAATAAACGTTGGCTCCACTCTCGGGGATCCTGGGTGTCAGAATCTGTCCAAGTTTCAAGATCAAATAGGAACTGTTCTTCAGCTGAGAGAAAGGGATCTGGCTGGCTGCAAGCCTGGGGGGAACGGGGAGTGACTCTGGGGCCAAACCCTGCAGTTTCTGAGCACTGGTGGGTGAATGAGAGCGGGGAGACCGGCTTAAGCATTGGAGCTCGAGCTGGTGGGGTGCTTCTCCACACGTGGAGACCTACTCATGCTTGCAGGCCAACACTCAGAGGTGCTGGAACACTCAAAGGTGCTGGAACAATCGGAAGTGCTGGAATAATCGGAGATGCTGCCACACGCCTGGCTTGAGCAGCTGGGGCCGGGCGTTGTTCCTGGTAGAATTGTGCCCATACAACCCCTACTGTGGATGCAGTTATGTTAGACCAGTGTTCTTAAACTTTTTAAGACCAAGGAACACCAAACAATAACTCTTTTTTATGGGGAACACTAAAGATTTTTTTGTTGAGCAAAAGAAAAAAAAGGGAGGCATGCCCCTTTAAGAGCGGCCACTCCCAATAGAAAAGGTGTTGACCAAAAAAAAAAAAAAGTCCCCAGGAAAAAGTTGTTAAAGTTGTTAAGCAAAGCAAACAAACAAACAAAAAAGGACTGGGAAAAGAAGTTGTTAAGCAAAAAAACCCAAACAGTTTGCCCTTTTATCAGGAGAGCAGGCATCGCCCTTTTCAGGGTGGCCATTTTGAAACCTGTTCTCCGCAGCACACCTCCAACTGCCTCGCGGCACACCAGGGCGCCATGGAACACACGCTAAGAAACACTGCGCTAGCCCAACAGTGCCAGTGGTGGGACGGCTCACCCCCTTCCTAGGTGGGCAGAGGGTTTCCACCTGACAGGATCTACCGGCTGCATGTTGAAGCTAAACCAGCTCCGGGTGGGAACAAGGGTAGATGTTTCGCATGGGAGGGGATTGGCCAGTGGTGCTCTTTGGCCAGGGCCGTGGTGCATTCTCAGCACGGGCAGTTTTTAAACCAACATTGGATATTTTTTAAAGCTCCGCTCTAATTCAAGCAGGAGTTGTTTCTAGGGACGCCCTATGTGTGGAGACGCCCTGTGTTACTCCGGAGGTCAGAGAAGATTAACAAAATGGTCCTTTCTGGTCTCAGAATCTATGAATGGATCTGTACTGGGATGGTGGAGTTGGGTTGGTCCTGCTTTGGGCAGGGGCTGGACTCGATGACTCCTGAGGGCTCTGCCTGCTCTGGGGTTCTGTGATTCTACAGTACTGGTTGGACCTTGCTGGTCCCGAACGAGGGGATTTGCCGGACCAGGGAAGGTCCCTCCCCTTATGGCCTGCGCTGCCACCAGGCGAGAGCTCCAGCCTGCCCCATGGCTGCCTGAGCCCCCCCGCTCCCTCCCCAGGGCTCTCTAGATGCCGCCGGCCGTGCTGCTACCAAAGCCGAAGCACAACGGTCAGAGCTCCATAGCCGCCTGGCTCCATGGCTGGGGCCAGAACTCCCCATTGAGGCGGAGGGATGGGGCAGGAGCGTCCTGGCCCGGGCCAGAGCTCCCTGACTGCCGCAGGGTTTGGAGCTCCACGGAGCTGCCCAGCTAGAGACCCGCGGCTGCTGCGGCCAGGGAGATCTGCTGTGGCCAGAACTCCGTGCCATGCCGCCCGTCCTCCCCACCGCACACACGGGGCTCCCAGCTGAGTTGCCCATACCCCCTGGTGCACCTGCCCTGTTACTTGACCTCCCTCTTCCTGGGCTCTGTGGCCCAGGAACATCCGTGATTCGTGCCGGACGGTGGATGTTGCCGGACCAGAGAGTCCCGGTTGAGGGAGGTGTGACCTGTACCTTTATATTGCCGTGATGGTTTCACACTGGGCGTGGGGGTGAGAGAGGGGAAGGTGCTGGGATTTAATCACCCTGGTCTGTTTAACTGATGTCGCTTTTGTGCGTAGAAAAGGCCGAGAGGACTTTCTGGGGACCAGCCTGGAGGCTTTGAATAGATTATTTTAAAAACCAGAGTCACATTTTCCCCAGCCACAGTCTCCATGCTCTGGGATTTGGCTCTTCGTTGAGGGATTGTTTGCTGACAATTCTGATTGTTTCCAATACAATGGGCCTTGTTTGGGCCTTCGGCTGCGGGCAGTGCCCGACACCAGCAAACCAAGACTGGGAGCAGTGGTACTGCTTAGGCCCAGCCCAGAAGAGGAAGCTTTGGGGTTGTTGTTTTGAGTCATGATTCTTTCCAGCACCTTCTTGCACCCCCCCTTCCGAAGGAGGGAGTTTGTGGCTGGTATCTCTCCCTTTGTGGCCTGCACGTCTATCTGGATCTGTGCTATGCTGCCTCAGTTTCCCAGGCTGCTCCTGGATGTCATTACAGTGGTGGCCAGCAGGGCTTGCTCTGCAGCGACTAGCAGCGTCATTCCCATTTCAGAGCCCCCTCGTCGTGCTAAGATCCCCAGGCATTTGCCCTCAGTTGTGAGATGTTCCCCAGTCGGGGAGAGGGAGCAGAGTCTGGGTGCCAGGGTTTGCCTGGGCTTTGCAACGCACTCTCGTCTTGGAAGCCCCTTCGCAGTGTCACAGCTGCTCGGAGCGTGTGAGGGGCGGTTAATCTTGTAATGCGATTTCAGGCAGCTTCATTGCTGGTTTTGTGTAAGAGCCTGGAATCCTACTAACCAACCTGCTTATGAGCATGATCTGGGGAACTGCAGAGATCGGGAATGAAACTGCAGGAGGATTGTTAGTAGCTGTTGCAGGCGTCTATGGCCCCGCGCTTATGCCAGGATTCCATAAGTGGCGAACCCCACACAGCACACACTCTGGGTATGCCTACACTGAACCCTCTGCCGGCGGAGAGATGCAGATTAGGCAGGTCGAAATTGCTAATGAAGCAGGGATTTAAATATCCCACGCTTCATTAGCATAAAAATGGCCACCGCTTTTTTCGGCACGGAGCTTTGTCGGAGAAAAGCGGCAGATCTGTCGCTAAAGAAAGCCGTTTCCGATAGATCCTGTATACCTCGTTTTGCCTTGCCCAGTTCATCACCATTCACCTGAAATCCTTGACTTGCTGTCTGTCCCACTGTTGTGCTGTCAACTGATGTCGCTGCCGGCATTGCCTTTTAAAGAGCAGTATCGCCTCGTTCTCTGAGAGTCCACGTTCCGTGCGGCTTTTCAACGCTAACACCCAGTGGCCCACTCCCTCCCCCGCACGGGTGGTGTGGCGCCCAGGCGGCTGCGTGCCTTACACTTGCGGTCCATTCATGCCCTCTACCCCCCCCCCCCCATGCACACTGGGCTTCTGTCCGTATGAACAAGGCGTGACGTTTCCAAGGGCACCTCCATCCCATTTTTAGAAGTCGTTTAAAGCCAGATTTTCAAAGGCAGATCTAATGATGCGGATAGGTGCCTAATAGGATTTGCAACAGAACCTAGGTACCTACCCCCATGGGAGTTAGGCACTTCGGGCACTTTTGATCTTTTAAAATCTGGTCCCTCGTCGTTAATTTTCCAGTGTGCAGTTCTCCGCTGTGCGGTGGTCCCCTTGTACAGGGGCATTTCTCCATGGTGCGGGGCTTAGCCGGGATGTAGGGTGTCTCGGCCTTGCTCTGGCCTTCAGCCCAGGGCTGCATTTCACCTCTCAGTGCAGGAGAAGTGCAGCCAGGCGATGCAGGCTCAGAGCCATCCCCCGCAGCTATCCCCAACCGTCTCCGAGGCAGCCAGTCCTGCGGTGATGCTCAGCTGGTCTAGCCTGTCTGTGGTTTAGGGCAGATTCCCCAGTGGGCAGAGCCCCCAGCATGGCCTGGCGAGGCCCCTCAATAAGTTCTGGGTGCTGGCGAAGGCAGGGGGGGCACAGTCCTCTTCTTAAATATCTTTTTTGGAGGCGAATGTGCAAATGCCAGGGCTGGCAGGTGTCGGCTTTGAACCGGACAGTGCAGTACTTGAGCTTTCTGTCTGGGAAACAAATGGAGAAAATACAAATGTCCGGTATGTGCTAACTCAGATGTGATGTCGATTGTGACGTCATGTCAAGTGTGTCCAGGATTTTTGTTGAAACCACCTGGCAACCCTAGCAAATGCCTTGAAACAAGCCCTCCTGCTTAGCTTCCTAGGGGGTTTTCGGCTTTTCAGGGGATTCTAGCAGAGGCTGACAAAGTACTAATTGTGCTGAGGATTACGCATGAGGAATGGCTCTAGATTTCCTCTTTGCCTGTACAGACATAATAGCAATCTGCATTGCAGGCAGGCAGGGCTGGTGGGTGTGATGTGCCCCAAGCATGACCTTTCAGGTTTTGCATGCATAAAATATGGATTTACTCAAGAAGATCTAAATAGGGCTCTCTGGGGCTGGGCTGTGTGTACAGAGCCTCTGACCCTGGGGCAGAGTCATTAGCTGGGAAATGCTCATGTGGGGAGAGGTGAAGGAGGGGGATGCGTTTGCAGGTCTGAGGGCTGCAGCCACACGGCTCCTGCTGGGGGGCACTTTTCTTCCCGAGCCAAGTGGGCCAGACTCCGATCTGCATGTGTCCAGCGTCAATCCAGAGGTGACTGAAGTCAGTGGAGTGTCTCCGGGCTTCGCCCGTTCTGGGAGGTGACTTTGGAGCCTGGGGTATTTGCAGGGGAGAAACACTGCGCCTGCTCAGAACATCAGCAGGGCTGGGTTCAGCAGGGATGGTTCTATGGTCCAGGGGTAAACCAGCTTCCCTGCCCTGAGAAACCAGCAAGAGCTCCAGCCTCCGTCTTTCGTCCCTAGGACTGCCATGAGCCTGCTCCTTCCTGGGACGAAATGAACCCCCCTGCCTCGTGGACCTCAGCTTTGCCCTGCTGAGCCGGGCCGCACACTCCTGCCCCCAAGGAGCCGCTCACCCCGATGTATTGGCGAGGGATGGAAATGTGGACGGGAGGCAGCCCCACCTTCCTAACGCCCCCCGCTTCCTGCCCCGCCCGCCGTGCGCGGCCACGTCGCCCGGGTAACGCAAGGCCAGAACACACGTGCAGAGCTACATGTGCCCCTGCGCCCGCCTTTGCCTGCAGCGGGGGAGGGTACAAGGTGGCCGAGCACCGCGCCCCCGGCCGGCAAACAGAGAACGTTGCTGCTGCCAGTGGGGAGCCAGGCTGGTGGCCCCGGCACTTTTCGTTTGCACGCTCCTGCCTTGGGTGCGAAGGGCGTGACGAGAACCAGGGACTAAGCCTGATCCCAGCTGGCCCTCGAGGAACTCTGCTGGCAGCCTCCCTCCAGTGCAGTCGTTCAGCTTCAGCCCACACGCTGCATCCTCCCTCTCGCCCCTTCCTTCTCCACCCCGCAATGGCAATGCTAGGCCCTGCCGTTTCCAATGGAGCAGAGTCCCGGGAGCGGCTCCCCTCGCTGCCGTCCCCCTCCTCCCCAAATGCAGTTATGTTCTCGGAGGAGGAGATCAGGTTCGTCTGGCACGAGCTAGCCACCGTCAGCCCGGGCTGCATTGCATCCCCTTCCGTCCCGCTCCATGAATTGAATTATTCACCCCTTCGCAATTTGTTCAACAGCTTTGCATGCCACTAGGTGAGACAAACAGATCACGCTTCCCCCTCCCCTCTTAAAACAGGTCTGACATTAGCTACTCCCCGGGTGCTGCCCCCAACTTATTAAAACTCCTAGCTATCAGACTAGCAAACGTATGTACCAGTTCTTCCCCTATCCTGGGATGGAAATTAACCAGCCCCTCTGCCCCCGGGCACATTAAGCTTTTTGAATTCTTCTTCCAACTCGGATGTGGTCATTTCCACCTCTAGCATCCATTTCCCCCAGCCGTCCTGCCTTCATGCACACGTGCCACGTACCATCCTTACTCCAAACCAAGGCAGACGAGTGGGTTAGTCTTTGGGCAATTGCCACATTCTCTTTATTCTCCTTCCCCCAACCTCAGCCTCCCAGTGTCTCTTGACGGTTACGTGACGAAAACCCTCATACTCGTTTACATTTCCTTGGCTAGAGCTAAACCAGCTTCACTTGACCAATTCTCACTTCATTCCACCATTTTTTCAGCTCCCTTGTGTAGGTTTCTTTGCTGGTCCCGTACTTTGTACATTCCTTGCAGGCTCTCTTCTTATTGCCAGGGTGTGTCTAGACTACATGGCTCTGTCGATGGAGCCATGTAAACAAGCTTACCCGACATAGTCAATGAAGTGGGGATTTAAAAAATCCCCGCTTCATTCAAATAAAAACGGCCACAATCAGCTGATCCGGCACAGCGCGGCTGTCTAGACATGGATCGGTCGACAAGGGAAGCCTTTGTCGACCACTCTCTTATGCCTCGTGGAACGATGTTTAGAGGAGTGGTCGACAAAGGCTTCCCTTGTCGACCGATCCGTGTCTAGACAGCCGCGCTGTGCCGGATCAGCTGATTGTGGCCATTTTTATTTGAATGAAGCGGGGATTATTTAAATCCCCACTTCATTGACTATGTCAGGTAAGCTAGTTTACGTGGCTCGGTTGACAGAGCCAGGTAGTCTAGACATACCCCTAATGACCTTTTGGAAGTGGTCATTTGTCCACCTGCGTCTGGAGCCTTTGCCCACAAGTTTTTCCCTTTGTTTGGGATGCACTTAGGGTTCGTCTAGACTGGCAAGATTTTGCCAAAAGTGGCTGCTTTTGCGCAAAAACTTGCCAGTTGTCTACACTGGCCGCTTGAATTTGTGCAAGAGCACTGATTTTGTAATGTACAAAATCAGTGCTTCTTGCGCAAATACTTTCACGCTCCCGCTCGGGAAAAAGCTCTCTTGGGCAAGAATACTTGCGCAAGAGGGCCAGTGTAGACAGGGAAGAACTGTTTTGCGCAAAAAAGCCCCGATGGCTAAAAAGGCGATCGGGGCTTCCTTCCGCAAAATCGCATCTAGACTGGCCACGGAAGCTTTTGCCCAAAAGCACTTTTTGCGCAAAAGCATCTGTGCCAATCTAGACGCGCTTTTGCGGAAATACTCTTAACAGAAAAACTTTTCTGTTAAAAGTATTTCCACAAAATCATGCCAGTCTAGACGCAGCCATAGAGTCATAGAGTCATGGAATCAGAGCTGGAAGAGCCCTCAGGAGTCATCAAGTCCAGCCCCCTGCCCAAGGCTGGACCACTCCCAACATCCCACATTTCAGATCTGACTGTTACGAAAGGTGTTACTGGACTGCGTTTCGTTTCACAGGGACTTGGCTGGAGCAAAACAAGCGCCACTGGGAATGTTTATTCTCAGCTGTTAGGGGGAATCAGTGGCCCCATGTTTACGGCTGGGATTACACGTGGCTTCCAGGACTAATAAACAATTCTGGTAACTTGTGGCACGTGTGTGGTGCCGTGGCAGTGTTCAGCCCCATCGCTGAGCCGAATGCTTTCTGCAGCAATCAGACAAGCGGCTGCCAAGTTCTGTGACTACCCAAGAACAATGGGGGATTAATTGCAACTCCAGCCACATCGGAATGTGGATTTTCTTTAAACAGCCTCAATTTCAGCAGTTTCTCATTTAAATAAACAGGAGCCATTTCCTAAAGCTCCTTGGATTCCAAGTACAAGCGGTTCCTAAAGGTGCAAACGTTACTAATGAAGGTTCAGGTGATTTATTCTGGGTCTCGTTCTTCGCAGATAGGAGCTTTGTCACGAATCCAAGGGGGACACGTATCCCCTGTCTCTGAGGCTGGACCCCCGACAGTTCTTTTCCCAGCATGGGACCTAGGAAATCACAGAACTTGGCCCAGAAGTGCAGAGGAGCTCCGCCCACCCACACCCCCGGAGTACCTGTCTCCATGGCCAGGAACAAACTTCCCCACGCACCTCTATGTCCACACTGCAGAGCTGAGCTGCTGGAAATCCCATGCTGGTGGTTTCAGTCGTTCCTCATGCTCGCCACAAGCTTAGAATCATTTCAGTCGCCCCGTTTCCCCAAAGCGCACGTTTGCCAAAGCACTTTTTCCAGAGATGAAAGGGAATCTGAGCATAAAATATTCATCATCGTCTTTGGGGAAGGCTCTGCAATGAAGTTACATCTTCACAGGAGAGTTTGCTTTTGAAATAAAATCCATTTATGGGAGCAAATGACATAATGTGCGTTATATATAAATTACACACAGAGAAACCCAACTGACAGCAGGGGCTGCAACCCACGAAAGCTCATATCCAAATAAACGTGAGAGATTTTAAGGTGCCGCAGGACTCCTTGTAGTTTTTCTAAGCGTCAACTCAGAGACCGTAGATAACGTGCATACAACCACTTTAACCTGCTATTCAGGCCCATCTCCATCGATCCATGCTCCTAAGTTTGAGCACTTCTCTCCACTGATGTCAAGGGACTATTTGTGCAGCCGATAGCAGCAGCGTGTAAAAGAGTTACGTCTGCTGGCTGAAAGCCAGGCATAGAACTCTAGACCACGAGAACTGGAAGGGACCTCGAGAGGCCACCGAGTCCAGTCCCCTGCCCTGTCTTTGGGCTGCATTGCTTTTAAGAACATAAGAACAGCCGTACTGGGTCAGACCAAAGGTCCATCTAGCCCAGTATCCTGTCTGCCCACAGTGGCCAGCACCAGGTGCCCCAGTCAGGGTGGACCGAAGACAATGATCAAGCGATTTGTCTCCTGCCATCCCTCTCCAGCCTCTGACAAACAGAGGCCAAGGACACCATTTTATCCCCTGGCTAATAGCCTTTTATGGAACTAACCTCCATTAAATTATCTAGCTTCTCTTTAAACTGTGTTATAGTCCTAGCCTTCACAGCCTCCTCTGGCAAGGAGTTCCACAGGTTGACTACACGCTGTGTGAAGAAGAACTTTCTTTTATTAGTTTTAAACCTGCTCCCCATTAATTTCATTTGGTGTCCTCTAGTTCTTCTATTATGGGAACTAATAAATAACTTTTCTTTATCGGCCCTCTCCACACCACTCATGATTTTATAGATCTCTATCATATCCCCCCTCAGTCTCCTCTTTTCTAAACTGAAAAGTCCCAGTCGCTTTAACCTCTCCTCATAGCATTTTCCTTGGCACGTAGGCTGCATTCTGACACCACCAGGAAGTTCTGAAGCCCTGTGAAGGGAGCAGTATTTTGAAGGCAAATCTTAGAGAATGAAGGGAGGATAGAACTGGCCCATAAACCATTATCACCATTTCACGTTCTGTGTTAGTCTATGAATGGATGATGAAGAAAACAGAATCTTTGGCTTTTGCGGCGTTAGTGGCTCAGAGTGGGCTTGGCACAAATCCCCCAATAAACGTGATTTTTAACATAAATTGTACAGATGGTTACATAATGTAACTGACATTCAAGGAGACTTGGTGTGACGTAGTGGGGGTACTTGCTGGGCTGTGGTGACCCCTGCTGTCTGGAGCAAGACCCAGCAGGGAAAACCTCACTAGGCAGAGGTAATGCCAAACTTGTTGAACCAGTGGCCAGACACCCCCCATGGAGAGGAACAAAGGAAGGTGGAATGCTGCCCTGGCTGGGGGGCAGGGCTGGAAGGGAATGTAGTTAGTTACTGTCTGGGAGCATGGAGGAGACAGCCTAGGGAAAGAGGCTGGAGTTTAGGGGCCCAGTCTCCCCCATCTCAAGGGGGCCTGAGGCATCCTAGCCCAGCTCTGGGACCAGATTTCATCTGTGCTGTGCTGTATCCTGGAGAGGCAATAAACTTCCTCTATTCCACCGGCTGGTGCAGTCTGTTTGTGCCATTTCAGGGTGCAGGAGACGGGGGACCCCCAACGCGCCGTCACACTTGGTGTTTGCTGTTCTCTAATAGTGCGAGGGAACCGGGCCCACATTTAATACCCTTGAACAGACGGCATCAGCTGAGTTACTTTCAAATGAATACTATTAGCAAACATCAACACAGCAGCATTTTCTCCCAAGTCAATAGTTGGAGGAGTATCAGAGGGGTAACCGTGTTAGTCTGAATCTGCAAAAGCGACGAGGAGTCCTGTGGCACCTTATAGACTAACAGAAGTGTAGGAGCATAAGCTTTCGTGGGCAAAGACCCGCTTCGTCAGATGCATGTAGTGGAAATTTCCAGAGGCAGGAATAAATATGCAGGCCAGGATCAGGCTGGAGATGACGAGGTGGATCCAATCAAGGAGGATGAGGCCCACTTCTAGTAGCTGATCCGGAGGTGTGAATTCCAAGAGAGGAGAAGCTGCTTTTGTCGTTAGCGAGCCATTCACAGTCTTTGTTTAATCCTGAGTTGATTGTGTCAAACTTGCAGATGAACTGTAGCTCAGCAGTTTCTCTTTGAAGTCTGGTCCTGAAGTTTTTTTTGCTGCAGGATGGCTACTTTTAGATCTGCAATTGTGTGTCCAGGAAGATTGAAGTGTTCCCCTACAGGTTTTTGTATGTTGCCATTCCTAATATCAGATTTGTGTCCATTGATTCTTTTACGTAGGGACTGTCCAGTTTGGCCGATGTATATAGGCTTTGTTGACTGCTCCTTTATGCCTCGTGGAACTTCACAGTCAGCCTGGGACTTAACTAACTTGAGTAGGTTTGTATCATCTGCAGACTTTGCCACCTCCCTCTTTACCCTTTTATCCCCATCCTTTATGGATATGTTGAATAGTACTGGGCCCAGAACAGACCTCTGGAGACACGTTATTTACCTCTTTCCATTCTGAAAATCGACGATTTATTCCGACCCTCTGCTTTCTCTCTTTTAATCAGTTACTGACGTTCCCTGTTATCCCAAGCAGTTTCCTTTGTTTAGCTTTGCTTGTGGTTGAGCTAGAACATAGTTTTTAGAAAATGACGCACAATTTTGGTTTGAAGTCTTCAAACGATGGCAGCTGCGCCATGTCCATAGGGGCATTGTTCTGCTGGTTACTTACCCTCGCCTTTAAACAGAATTGCACCCTAACTGGACACTGGAGAGCAGAGAGGGTCCCTGCCCCAAGGGGCGTACAGTCAGCTAGCATTTGTTTGCACACTCCCCTTCCCGGGTGCAGCCATGCTCTGGACGGCAGGCCACGGGGAGAGCGGAGCGATTCAGTGACTTGCCTTGCGAGGGACGGCTACGCAGCACGTCGTGGGAACTGTCTCAGTCTAGTGAGCCTGCGGGGAGACAGGCCTCTGGGCCTTGCTCATAACTGAGCAATTTTACAAAAGCTCTTTGCTCCCTCGGGCTGGTGCTGAGAGGGGCGGGAGCCGTGTCTTTCGTTTCCCCCTGGCTGAAGCAGTGGCTCCAGTTCAGAGGTTTCCTGGGGCTGGGCACACTCCGGTCCTGGTGCACTTGGTCCCTGGGCACGGGCCCATTCCAGACCCTGCTTGAACCCTCCCCCACCCAGGGACTCCGGATCTCTCCGCTGGGGACACAATTCCCGAACCAGTTCCCCAGGGAGCCACGTCCTCAGAGAGGGACAGCCTCTCGGGACGTGGGCACAGCTCTGTTCGGCCCAGAGCCACGTTTCAGGGAGGTTGTGACCGAGCATCTGGAACAACTCTCGGGACTTCTCCGGCTGCAGGCGCACTGATGGGGAACAAAACCTCTGCTTCAAAGCAGCTGGGCCATTCCCACGTCTACCCGCCCCCCAACTCCAGGGCCTATGGGACATGGAGAAAGTGTCAAAAATTGGTCCGTCCAGCCCCTCGCCCTCCCCCCCCCGTTCCCCACGTAGACACACACCTGGTGCCACTGGGGTTCAGGGGCTCGGAGATGGGGCTGCCCATTAGGACAGGGCCCGGCTGTGAAGGGCTGGGTTAGAACGTTCTCAAAGGTGGAGGGAGTTTGGTCGCCACGGCTCAGTTCAGCCCCCTCTTTAGCTCAGATCTGGGACAGGCTGGGGTCCATTTCCTGACCGGTCGAGTTGAGAAATGAGTGATTCCCCTTTGAGATCTCTTTAGGGCAGTGCTCATGGGCAGCAACAGAAGCTGATCAAGCTAATGATTGCAAGGCCGGGATGAACCTGTGTGTGGATTGGGTTGGGGCGAGCACACTCCACCCTGGGCTGGAAGGGGTTAACACCAGACAGTGGGCTGAGTAAATTCCCCACCCCCGCCCGTACTGGGCATGCTCCACGTGCCAGGTGTGACGAAGTGGGGGTACCTTGCTGGTTGCTGGGCTTGGGCTGTGGGTGACCCCCACTGGCTGCTGCCTGCACCACGGCCCAGCCGAGTAGCTGATGGGACAGGGAGGGAACCTGTTCGACCGGTTACCCCCCAGGGAGAGGAACAAAGGAAGGTGGAATGCGGCCCCTGGCTGGGGGCAGGGCTGGAAAGGACGGTTAGTTAGTGTCTGTCTGGGATCATGGAGGAGACAGCCTAGGGAAGGGGCTGGAATTTAGGGGCCCAGGCTCCCCCATCTCAAAGGGGCCTGAGGCATCCTAGGCCTGCCCTGGAACCAGATGACATCTGTGCTGTGCTGTATCCTGGAGAAGCAATAAACTCCCCCTGTTCTACTGGCTGGTGGAGTCTGTCCGTGCCACTACGGGGTGCAGGAGACGGGGGACCCCAACACACCGTCACACCAGGCCTCTATAAATGAAAGCCACGCAGCTCAGTCTCGGCCAGATGCCGGAGAGGAAGGACCTGGGGTGGAAGCTCCTGCTGAGAACTAGCCAGTGGGAGCTGGAGACCCCAAGGACCAAAATAAGGCTCCATGGCCAACAGTGCACCAGGGGCAACTTGCACTGAGGAACCTGGAGATCCTGAGGCTTCGTGGACTGCCACACCACTGAGTATGGGAGGGAGAGACCCAGGGAGGGTGAGCGAGTGGAATCTCCTTTCTGGGTGAGCTCAACATGTTTTGGTGGAATTCCCCACCACAGACAAAGGTGGACTGCTCCACCCTGCAAGGGCCCAGAATCAGGGCCTGGTGGAGTTGGTTGGACTCGGGCACCCTTCCCTGGGCTGCCAGACCCCTTTGGTTGCGTCCCTCTTCATACTGGCTATTGGGCAACGCTGCCCAGTAGCAAAGGGCTGCTGCCTCGACTCTGGTTGTTGGGCCATGCGGCCCGGTAGGAAACGGCTGTTCATTGACTCTGGCTGTTGGGCCATGCGGCCCGGTAGGAAACGGCTGTTCATTGACTCTGGCTGTTGGGCCATGTGGCCCGGTAGGAAACGGCTGTTCATTGACTCTGGCTGTTGGGCCATGTGGCCCGGCAGGAAACGGCTGTTCATTGACTCTGGCTTTTGGGCCATGTGGCCCGGTAGGAAACGGCTGTTCATTGACTCTGGCTGTTGGGCCATGTGGCCCGGTAGGAAACGGCTGTTCATTGACTCTGGCTGTTGGGCCATGTGGCCCGGTAGGAAACGGCTGTTCATTGACTCTGGCTGTTGGGCCATGTGGCCCGGTAGGAAATGGCTGTTCATTGACTCTGGCTGTTGGGCCATGCGGCCCGGTAGGAAATGGCTGTTCATTGACTCTGGCTGTTGGGTTATGCTGTGTTGGACACGGGGCCAAGTGCCTTTGCCCTAGGCCTTGGATCATGAGTTTGAGGTGTACATACACCTCGCCAGTGAGGGGGAGCACAGCCACCCTGTTGTGCCTGCTCCTGTCCCCGGCAGGGACTCTGGCTGTGCCTGCCTGTTGGTTGTCACTTTCAGGTTTCCTGGGCATGGCTGGCATCCTCCATCCAAAAGGTTTCGGACACTGAGAGGAAACGTGCTTCCTTCTTCATTAGAAAACTGTGTCCCGCTAATTCTGGTAATATGCCAGTGGGTTGGGAATATTTGGAGCAGCCAAGAAACCCTTTTGTGGTGGAATCGTTGCCCCTGTTCGCAGAGTGCTCATTTCCTGCTTCTAGAAAGGATTGCGGACCAAATGTCACGTCAGTCCTCTTCAAACCAAAGGTGTTTGGTGTCACTCTGTGCTCGTCAGTTTCCCTGCTATTCTCATTACAGGGTCGCATACAAAGGTCACATTTAACTTCTAAAATTAAATCCGCTGCCCCAAAAACGTTCTAGCCTCAGCAAACAGCTTGAGAAAACACAGGCTACTCCTGTATTAGAAGTACGGCTCCGGGGCATGGCTCTGACCCACTTAGGGGATATTTTAGAGCTTCCCAAAAGATTTCACGTCCTCCAAATATCTGTCTGATTTCAGTTCACGTATCAGCATACATCCGCTTGCTTTAGAGGCAATTGTGATACAGATGCAGATTTATCAAAGTTTAACCAGCTTAAGATTTGTCCTGAGGGACACACAGAAAGTGAGAATGAATTCACTGCGGTGAACAGCAGAAGTATGTGTGTGCGTGGGGGGGAGAGGGGGAGTATAACACTTTGTACTCGGTTCCAAATAGCGTGGCCTTTATTCTGCTCTCTGATCTGCCAGAGTAAATCAGGAAAAACTTTCCCAAAGCCGGGAGAGTTACTGCACCATGCAAATCCAGTGTGAGAGCAGGATCTAAAGATGCATGTAAGTGATGCAAGCACAGAGGCCTTCTCTGCATTCAGACAAGGGCCCAAAGGAGCAGTTGGATTGACCATCACCGATTCCAGTCCATAGAACGATGACCTGACAGTCCCAGGCCCCGTCATTCCGACTGGCAGCTCCAGCATTTCCTACCAGGGATGAATTACCGTACCGAAAGGGCAGCCTGTTGCTCAGATAGATGTGGTATGGCCAATTCTACCAGGGTGCAAATGGGGCAACTTTGGTCCATTTCCATCGGCTCAAGCCCCCTGGCCTTCAGCTGCATATTTAGGTGATTCAGTATTGATCTGGGGGCTGCATGCACCCAAGTTGGTGCAAGTCAGCCCCGTGATGGTTTCTCGGCTGTGCTATAGGAGTCAGATGACGGATGTATTTGTAACCAAATGTCTTCGCTTCATTTCTCTAAATGAGGACAATGAGTCTTCATGCCAGGCAGGGGAGATGGGCTGGATCATTGTTGAATTTTCCAGCGTGCTTTCAGTTTCTTGGCTAACACTGGGTAGCAAAGTCCCAAAGAGTTCTCAGGGAGAAGGTGGGACAGGTGGCCCGGTAGTCCGGGAATTTGCTTGGGACATGGCTTCCTTCCCCTGCTCTCACAGACTTCCTGGGTGCCCCTGCAACTGAGGGGGATGTTTTCCAAGGTGCTTTCATGACAAGGAACCTGTGTCCTGTTTTTAAACGTGAATTTGGTGCCAGTGGGGCTGAGGCCCCTAAGAGCCTGACTCACCATTACAAATGGGGCTTTGGTGCCTGTGAAAGGTTTACTCTTAGCTCTCTGGCAAACGGGGGTTTGGTCTTTAGGTGCCTAAAGATGCTGCTTGGTGATTTTGAAAATCCCATTGCCTGGGCCCTTCTGCAATTCCACGAGCACCTACCTCTGCCTCCGGCTCCAAAATCCCTTTGCAAAGCTACTTGCTCTGGGCCTCGGCTTCCCCGTCTGTATGAGAGCGCGAATAGACTGCCCCGTTTCACCAGGGGGTGAGGAGCATAAAGCCACTGAAGATGGGGAGAGGCCCAGACCCTGTGTTGATGGGGGCCAGAGAAGAATCCTAGAGAGGAAGAATGATAACTGCCCTAACATATTCTCCACCCACTTTGGTCACTTTCATGGTCACAGGATTTTGAAAATAGTAAATGGCATTATTTGAGCTATTGAAATCTAACCTGTCACGGGCTGTGGAGGGAGTGGCCCGGTTATTGTAGGGGGCTGCAGGGCGGGCCAGCTACTGCTGGGGAGCATGATGTGAATGCCGATCCAAAGCCCGTGAGAGGAACTGGGACTGCAAACCTGGGGAGCGCTTCAGAACTCTGCCCACCGGTCTCTCCTGGGTGGCTCACCAGGTACTGGCCTTCGCTGCTCAGAACCCTGCCCTGAGCTGAGCCCACCAGGGGGTCACGGTAGTTTTTGTGAAGGGCTCCCCGTTCCTTGTTCTGCCTGCTGACCCCGTCTTTTCCCTCTGCGGGGGGGCAGAGCCGCTCTCTGCTCCAAGGAGCACAGAAGGCAGAGTCAAAAACCTGACCTGAAAACCGCAGGGGTGTCCCTGCCCTTTTAGGGAACTACAAGCCTGAGCTGAAAGCCTCTGTGGAAGAGAGCCGTGTCTCGAGCCCAGCACCCGCGGGTGAAGCGAGACAGAAACGGCCCTGCTGGGCAGACTGCTCCAAGTAGGTGATGTAGCAGGCTCCCTTCCGCGGGCTCCCGCTCTGAAGTTCAGTGCAGCCCAGAAGAGCTCTCACAAGGCACCCTAATCACCTAGTGACATTGCAAAGGCAAGACCATTAACTCCAGCCTTGTGCGTTTGAATGTAATCACATCGTCAGCTGGCAGAATACTTCAATAAGCCTGGAGCAGGAATTGATTTTTTTCATAGACCAAAAATTAGAATCAAAGCCAAGTTGGTTGGAAATGATTTAGCAGTTACTAGAACGAAGAGGAATCCCGTATGGTTCATCAGGGTGGATTAGCCCTATCTTGTAATATTCAAGAGCCAAAGGACATTTTATCCATTTTATTAACCAAGCACAATTCAAACTCAATCAGGCTAGATTGGCTGTCATCTGGATTGACTGTTTCCCACTGTCTGAGTGTATCCTGCCCTCTGATGTCAAATTGCCTCCCAGGGCTCTCACTGTCTCGGGCGGCGCGGGGCAGCCACGTGCCATGAACACTGAACAAAAGGAAGAGCGAGACGCTGACCGGCAGGGGCAGGATGCCCTCCCGAGCTGCAGGTTCATTCCCCCCTGGGATTCCTGCTGGTAAGGCCGGAGGGCCCCTCCCTGCACTGTGGGTTGGGCAGATCCGCGTTCCTTCCTGGCCAGCGACACTCAGAAAGCTAAGGAGATCTCGGTGTCTAGCTTGTGCTGCTGTGCGCTGGGACCCCAACCCTGGGCCATCACCGAGGGAGACCACTGGGTCTGGCTCAGCAGGGCAGGAAGGTGGGGTGCCCCAGAGGGAAGGCAAGTGAGCTCAGTGGTATTTTCAGCACATCAAGTGACAGTCGCAAGGGGATCTCTGGGAGTGACCCACCACAGTCGCAGCTGGATACAAGCAGCTGTTCTCCCCAAGCCGCGCCCAGGCTGGTGGTGTATCAGAAACTGGGTTCAAATGATGAACTTCCACTCTCATTTGCGAGGGGTTGCCTGGTCCTCCCAGCTAGGGGAGCGTGTGATCCAGGTCCACCTGCTGGAGATGGCGATGGTGGGACCCGGTGGGGCAAGGGCACCTCTGGCTCAGCCGCTCTGTCTCGCCCTGCGGCGGCCTCCCGGGCATTAATTCAGAGAAGGGAGCCGTGGCTCAGAGCAGCCCTCCAGTACTTTGTGTTTTGCCCTAGCTTCTCCCTGTGCTTGCTGTAACCGGAGCAGGGCTGATCTCCCCCTCTCCGGTAACACTTCTTATTGGCCCTTTTTGACACACAGACGGAGCGCACGGTGCCAGGCATGTGTCTCACCAGCACAGGACACCGGGGCACAGGCTGTTATTGACTGTTAAGCACTGAGCCCAAATGAATAGTTCAATGATCCACTTGAAAGCCAACGAATGGCACTAGGCAATGTCCCAGGGCCTCCGTGTCCCAGTGCTGGGTCCTGCCGAGAGGGCAGGGGGCTGGACTCGACCTCTCGAGGTCCCTGCGGGTTCTAGTGTGCTAGGGTTCTTGGCTCAGTGGCAGTGACCTGGCAGGGTGATTGGCGGTCCCAGGGCACTACCTGGTAGCAGAAGGCGCAGGGCTCCACATGGTGAGCCGATCAAATTGTTCCATCGCAGGGGGACAAGGGCACGTTGTTTTGCTAACAAAAATAAGTCGCCAGCGAGGAAAACCTGGCTTGGAATCGGAGGTGCCACGCGGCCCTGGGCAGTGCTCTAGTAGCCATGGCTCCTGTCCACAGCTGGCTGACAGTTTTGGTTGCTGATGTGATGGTTGGGTCACAAGGATCCCCTTGAGATTGTCACCTGACAAGCTGATCACACCCCTGAGCCTCCCTACCTACCCTCTGGGGTGCCCCACCACCCTGTCCTGATGGGCCAGAAGCGCTGATCTCCCCCAGCAAAGGCGCAGAGCTGGGGTACCAGCCCCGCAGGACAGTAACACAGATACTGAGAACAGCTCAGCTCTAGGAGAACTCAGTCACAGGGACTTGACAGTCCACAGGAGCACGGCCCCTTGGAACCAAACCCCCACGTAAATCTGTCTTACTCTGTGTAAAAAGGTTACACGGGGAAGCTCATACGTTTGCTCTTTACCAATGAGAGAGGCATATGTACAGCCGCTGCTCCGCCCCCCCCCCCCCCCCAACAGTTATTTTCACTGGGCGTGATAATAGCAAAAGTGATTTTAGGACGTATGGAAAGTAGGATTGAAGTGGCGGCATGTGATGACACACAGATCAAAGTAAGGTGCTGAGCTAGAGTAAAACGAAATGTGCCAGCTAAGCCTGACATGCTGCAAAACCTGTGACATGCCATTCCGTGCCCTATCAGTAGTTTAACGATCTTTTCTCCCAAACTAGGCAGCCTCCTTGCTTGGGCGCGATCCTTCTTCCTGGTCAGTCTCTGATGTTTCCAGTGGTTCATCTTGGTGGTAAAGAGGGGGCTCGTCTTTCAGCTGCCAGTTTCCCCTGGTTTGGTTTCTTGTCTATAAACAGATTTGGCCCAACACAAAAGGCTTCAGCTTCAGCCCTTTCACACCTCCATAGGAAAGTACCTCATTCCAGATGGGTTCCACCACCAGGAGACCAGGCCACACAGGAACAACCATAGTTCAGGCTCACAGAAAAAACACGACTATTTTCAGATCATTGTCTTGAGCACCGGGCCATTAAGGCTACGTCTACATTGCAACACTATTTCGGGATACCAAAATAGCCATCCCATGTCTTCACAGCAAACCCGTTATTTCGGGCTCGCTATTTCGACATCCCTGTAAACTTCATCCCGTGGGGAGTAAGGGAGCTGTCGGCATCGTGGGTTATTCTGAAAGTTGGCACAATTCGCGAAGCTCAAATTCCGTAGCTTATTTCAAACTACAGAGCAGTGTAGGCGTGGCCTAAGTTCCTTACGTACCACCACTGCCTTTCGCAAGCCCAGCTAGATCAATGACCAGGTTTGCACTCCATGTTTCTCACTTCACATAGAGGAATGGTACAAGCCCAGAACAGATCATGCCCCTTCAGTGCAATACAAGCTTTGCAATGAGAGGGTACCTGCTGCATTTTGCATAAAGCATTTCAAGTTATGCATATTCATATTAAAACCCACATTTCCATACAACATATGGGGCACAGCATCACAGCTGGTACCAATGGCTGAGCCTCAGGTGCTTTGGTTGCTGTGGTTGGAGAGGTCCCCCAAAGCTCAGACCTGCTTACCTGGTGCTTACCCTTCTCCATCTCCCCCGGCCCGTCTCCTTGTGGCTCATCCCCTTGGGCGCAGCCTTCAGGCCTCAGCTACATGCCAAGACTTTGGGGTGTAATATGAGGTGTGAATTTAACCCACTCTAGTCACCTGGTAGATGCTCCCTGGTGTGAGTCACTTTCAGTCCCTTGGTTTGCGTAGCTCTGGTCACTCGGGAATGGGTTCAAGCGAACCCGAGACAAGGCCTCTTCTACCCGTTGTCCAGGGGGTTCTCCCTGCGGAACTGTCCCTCCTGGGTCCAGCAGGAAACTACCCCCACTTCTGTTCAAACAAAAGGAACCCAGGAAACAGCTGGGAGCTCGGGGAAGAGCCCTTGGAGGCCCGGGACATGCGCAGCTCCAATCCCACAGCACGCTCTGGATTCCTCAGGCCAGGCCAGAACTGGAAATTACCTGAAAGGCTCTGGCAGATGATCTCCTGCCAGCAGAGAGAGGAGCACTGGGCCCTCAGCCTTCTGGCCTGCCCTGCAGCACTCAGGCTGCTGACCAGGGCACTCGGCTGCCTCCCGGGAGAGAGCAGGGCCGGGGAGGGGGCTCGCAGGGCTGTGTCTGCGCAGCCGCGGCGCGTGTCGTGGCTCAGTAACAGACCTAACCACTGGCGCTGACTCTCGACTCCCTCGCTCTGCCCTTCGGCGGGCAGGCAGGCTTGGGAAGGAGCTGTGCCAAGGGCAGGGGGAGGGCCCTGGGCAGGGAACATCTGGCTCGGGCTCGGTGTGGGACGCTTGGCAGTTCGCACCGTCGGGCTGAAGGTGACCCGCACGCGCAGCCTGTGAAACGTTTCTAGTCCTAAGGGCCTTGCTGCTCTTTGAGGCGGCTCGGGAGGCTCAGAGCTCGGTGGGGCGGGGACAGCCTGCCGTGCGATGAACTCTTGTGCTTCCTCAGGGCAGGACACGCGCTCACTTCTGTGCCTGCTGCGCTTGCAAGAGCCACGAGGGCCCGTCGGCCAGGCGGCCCTGCCGCAGGCCCCCTCCAGACTGCGGGGCGTCCAGGCTGTAGCCACTGGGCAAGCCTCCATCCGGAGCTTGGCGCCAGGCGCAGCAGAGCCCTGGCAGCGTGAGCTGTGCCCCCAGTAATTGCAGCCGGGCCTGGTCCACGCTGGGGTGGCGTCTCTGCTCTGGGACCTGAGCGCGAAGCCAGGGCAGGGTGTCCACTCGAGCGGCTATCATGCATGGGGATGCAGCCGGGCCGTTCCCTGTGCCTCAGTCCCCCTCCGCAGTGGGGCTCACAGCCTGCCCGCCACTCCCAGCGGCAGGGAGTGTGAACGCTTTCCAGGTGCTCAGACATGGGGCCGGGAGCCAGACGGAGCCAGAGTCCGCAAGCCCTGGTGGCTGCCGCCCATTGGAACTGTCGCCGCGGCGAGCGTGAGCGTGAGCCCTGCGGCCGCCCAGCCTGCAGCCCCGAGTGGTTGGTCCCAGCCAGCGCGAGCGCTATGGGGAGGTGGGGACAAAGCACCATCCGCCAGCTCGGCGGGGCGTGCTTCCCTCTCCTGCTTCCTCCCTCGACGATTTGCTTGGTCCCTGCGCATCCCCCTTGGACCGGGGGGTGGGTCTCACAAACACCTGACGCCTCAGACACCCCCTGGAACCAGAGTGAGCCTCCGTCCCTGGAATCAGGCTCCATGGGCGGGTGGGCGGCTGTCTCCCAGGAGCTGACTGTGGGGCACGGAGCTGAGAGCCCCTGTGCACGAACAGGCATTCGCAGGAAGATGGCTCCCTGAGTCTTGCCTTCTCTGTGACATGGACGTTTTTGTCCTGGCGGCAAACCCTGCCAGCCGGCGCGCTAGCCCCCCGGCACGTCTCTTCCTGGCGTCAGCAGGGGCCTCTCGTGGGGGTGAGACCGCCCACCGCAGTGGCAGGATCCCTGAGCTGGCCGGCGTCGCGGGGGGCCCTGAGCCTGCAATGATTGGAGCCCTGAATTGCACTCCCCTCCCTGGCTGCGTGTTTCACTCCCCTGGAGCTGAGGTTGTAAATGTCCCCCCCTCCCTCGCAGGGTGAGAAGCGGCCAAAGGCCTGTGCGTCTCTGATGCAAAGCTTGCCTGAGCCCTGGGTTCCAGGGCAGAGCGCTAGGCAGGAGCTCGCTGGGCGCTGGGGGGGGGGCTCTCAAGGAGGTGCCCCCATACTCTTTAGGGCCGGACACTCAAGCTTTGCTCAGGGTCTTTCACCCACCGAGGCGTCCCAGGACCCGCGCCCTGCGCCCCAGCACTGAGCTGGCAGACCTAGCCTCGCCTCGCCTCGCCTCGTGCCCAGGGTGCAGGGTTTGCTCCCCCTTTGTTTCTGGTGGAGCCGCTGGATGGCAGGCTCCTGCCTGCTGTGTGATAGGAAGCGCTGTGCTCCCCGCTGGGCATCGCCGGCACTTGGCTGGCGCCTCCATTCAGCTTTCAGGGGCCAGCAGCTTCCTCCTGGGGAGCTGGGAATGGACAAACCGGGGCTGGCCAGCCCCCGGTGGACACACAGCCCCCTGGGGAAACAGCACCGGTGTCTAGTGTGGCCGCGGCAGCTCCGGGTGCCGCTCACTGGAGCAGCGGATCGATGGGCCCCTCCCTGTGCACTGGGCCAGCCTCTGTACTGCTTGCTCACTGCCCTGGGCTCTCCGGGTGAGCTAGCCACCTGCTTGGCTCGCCAGGCTCCTTGCAGGTGCGTGAGATCCCTCCTGCTCTTTCAGAGCCAACCAAGCACCCAGCTCTCCCTGCCGTGCCCTGGTGCGCTCAGTGGTTGGGCTCCAAAGGGCTCTACAGCTGCCAGCAGCCCCCCACCCCGTGCCCCTGGTGGCCACACATCTGGCAGGGGTGTGCTGCGGAGCAGATGAAGCGAGATCAAGACACACGTTTGCCGGGCGGGGTAAGAGCTGGTGTCCCGACGAGGCGTCGCGCTGCGTTGGGTTTGCAACGTGAACAAATGAGCTGAGATGGCCACAGAGCGCCCATGGAATTGCCCACACTCTGGTTTCAACAGATCCAGCTTCCCAAGGAGCACAGCCCGGAAGGGAGGCCGGGAAGGTAAGGCACAAGGAAAGGGAGGTCAGCTGCCCAGGTAGCAGGGCGAGTGGCAGGCGTTGCTGCTGGGTTAGCCAAGGTTCCAAAATGCATCTGACAGGATAAAATTGGTGCTAAAAACTGCAGGCGAGAGGCCCAGGTGCCGGGTGATGAGGCCAGGGGACGGGACGTTCCCCAGGACACGCTGGTTTCCAAGTTGATTGCACAGGAGAATAGAGGCCTTCACAGTGCTTGAGGAGAAGCCCTGGGGCCGGGGGCATTGTGAGACATGGGGAGGGTGTTAGACACGGAGGAGGCCAGACTGGTGCGAGTTACACCCGCGTGACGTCACTGGAATTATCCCACAGGGACCCACGGGTAGAATTAGCAGCAAAGGACAGTCGGGTTTTGCCCTGTTGGTTCTGAAGGCATCTAGGAAATTGTGTATAGAAAGAGGTGGCTGAAAAACATTAGCCAGCCCCTGTCTCATGGGAAGAAAAACCATTTCTCGGGAACTTACCGATTTTGACATGAATGGCTGGGGCAGAGTTGCAGCAAACTCTTTCAGCCTGATGTCGAACTGTTGCTTCGATCAAATAGAACATGTTTGTTTTGACTTTATCATTTCAAATAATTTATTGTAGCGTTATTAAAATATGAATGTTATTGCTCTAGGATCTATGATATTTAACAAATAATAGTACACATTTTTGGCATTATTGAAATTAATTTTTTTCCCCTCGTCAAATGAAACAGCTGGGCATTATGAAACCAAATATACTGATGATTCCAAAGCAAACCTGCTTTTTAAATTTTCATTCTATGGGAAATTTCCACTTTTCATTCCAGCTCAAATGGGAAAATAGGAAACCAAACGGGAAAATGTTGCGTTTCCTGTGGACTGGAAATTCTGTTGCCCAGCCAGCTCCGTGTTAGGTGTCCAGACCAGTGGAAGGCTCATGCAGGCCCTCACAGGCTCTCTGGTGCTTCTCAGGCACTAGAGTTGCCTACAGATGACCTGGGGATTGCCGAGTTTCAGTTTCATTTCTTGAGAGCACCACGCTCTGCCCCTGGTGTTAGCTCTGTGTCCATACGGCCCCTTTCTTCTGCCCCAGATGACCACAGTCCACCCCTGCTTGCCCCTCGAGTTCCTAGCCCTCTAGAGCATACTTGGGTCAGTTTCAGAAACTTCCTTTTAGTTTTAGGAAAACAGAGGGTCTCACCTAATGACATGACTCCAGCAGTTGGAGCTTGAATGATACCAAATATTGCCACCGATGTTACTGACCTGGCTTCAGTGCAGAAACAGTCACAGGGTTTAGTGCTCTAACACGGGACTGCTCGCTATGATATACAGTGACTTTACTGCCATAACCTGGCTCTACAGGCAATAGCAATGCTTGTTTCCTAAGCTAGCTAGATGGGCCACATTTTCCTACCGTGCTCTAGAGAAGTCCGATCTCTGCTCCATGCGCATGCTGCAGGCCTGCACTGTGTATGGAGAAAAACGGGTCCCACTTTGTGATGCTCTGCAGCAGCACCGAAGCATTACCAAGAGTCCCTGTGCAGCCTGGTGTCTGGCCCGGGCCCTGCGAAGGTTAGCGTATTGTCTACTGCTCGGTGGGTGGGAATTTGCAAAGGACTCAGCCCTGCCTTAAGCAGTTCCAGTGAGCAGTGACGTGCTTTGAACAATCCTGCCCGCTGTGTAGCTGTTTGTTGACAGTTTTTGACATTTCCTGGCACAGCTGGGCATCAGCACAGATAGTTAAGAACAGAAACAGCCCACAAAGCACAGTGGCACATCAGCCTCCATTCAACAAGGCAGAGGAATCAAGCCCTGAAATGTGCCACACCCTATCACTTTTAGGCCAATATTACACACATTAAAATATGATGCCATGTTTCTATTTCCAAAGGAAAAGTGCAGAAGAAAACTGCATAGAAAGCGAGAGTCCAAGCAGAGATTGCGGCAGCAATTTCACTCCAGGAATCTCCTGAGTTTTGATTGTTGATTGCTCGAGTTACATCGACATGATTGGTTTTGTTCTGTGTTCCTGAGCGTTGGAAATAAGGGAGGAGGGGAGGGGAGGAGAACACACAAAGCTTGCAAGCTAGCCAGGAGAGCTAGGCCTCCCCCTGCTGCTGATCATAGCCACCCTCCAGGGGAAGTTTTTACCACCCAGCTAAACTTTCGTTGAATGGGGCAGCTAAAAAACCGCTCTGCTGACCATCCCCCAGTGCTCTGCTTCAAGAGCTGCCCTGCCCCCAGGCAGCAAAGCTCTGCTGAGCAGATGTAAGAACTCCCATTCCACAGGCTTGCAACTCAGTTCTCAGGCAGCTTCCCCGAGATGCCGCACAGCTCAGCTGTCTAGTGCCGGCCTGCGTGGCGCCAGCCAGGCTCTAATGAGAGCATGTGGGAAAAGTTGTTTTTCTTTCATCAAATATTTATTAATGTTTTAAAAAATAACAAGCCTGCATGAGGCATCCCTAGACCCATGTCTGAGGCGAGGAGGGCGGGGCCGCACTGCAGTTAGAGCTACAGGCCTCTCCGTGGGAACGTCTCCCACCGCCGCCTCCTAGCAGGCAGGCAGCTCGCCACCAATCAGTGACCTCAGAGGAGGGGAAGCGCCTATAGGGAGTGATACCAGACAGGCCCTTAGAAGCCCTGGCCATAGTCCAGTAGCCTGGACTCCGTGGCTACGTCTAGACTGGCAAGTTTTTCCGCAAATGCTTTTAGCGGAAAAGTTTTTCATTAAAAGCATTTGCGGAAAAGAGCGTCTAGACTGGCAGGACGCTTTTCCCCAAAAGCACTTTTTGCGGAAAAGCGTCCGTGCCAATCTAGACGCGCTTTTGCGCAAAAAAGCCCCAATCGCCATTTTCGCCATCGGGGCTTTTTTGCGCAAAACAAATCTGAGCTGTCTACACTGGCCCTTTTGCGCAAAAGCTTTGCGCAAAAGGACTTTTGCCCGAATGGGAGCAGCATAGTATTTCCGCAAGAAGCACTGATTTCAGACAGTGGGAAGTCAGTGCTTTTGCGGAAATTCAAGCGGCCAGTGTAGACAGCTGGCAAGTTTTTCCGCAAAAGCAGCTGCTTTTGCGGAAAAACTTGCCAGTCTAGGCGCAGCCCGTGAGTAGGAGCCATGAATTCTGGAGCATTGATGGTTGGTGGAGAAAAGCACAGCCCTCCGTGCCTTCAGCTGGACTTGAGCATAAGGACTAGAGACGGGCCTGAGCCCCATTTTCATGCTTTCCTTAGTCAACACAGAACTCACTTGAAGCACACGAGTAGCCCCAGTGACTTGGTAGCAGCCAGTGAAACGTGCTCAGGTGCGTCAAACGAGCAGGGACGGATAACTCAGCACGCTCTTGATGAAGGCCAAACTGATCACGTAACAGACATGTCCCCTTCCCGTCGAACATGCTAGAAATCAACGGAGAGGGAAAACCAAAGCAAAAATGGCTCGGCAGGAACATTTAGGTGCCTGAAAATCAGCAGGCGGTGGCGTGATATCACAAGCTCAGCTCAGCTGCCGTGGGCTGGATGCCACCTCGCTGACACAGCAGGAGCCAGTGTATTTTTCTCTTCCTTGCATAGGTCAAAAAGGTTCAGCAAATATTGGCCACAATGAGAAGCAATTGGTTTTCAGCTGGGGCCAAGGATGGAACAATTCTGCCCAAATTCTAGTCTCTGTTGGTTCAGAAACTCCCGTAATCGCTGTCATAGGAGCCCCTCCCAGTCATGCCTTAAGGACGTAACTAACAACTGTCCCAAGCAACTGAGACCAGAGGCGCAGGAATCCAAGCTGGAATTGAGCCCTGTGGCTTTCGTTTCTTGCAGCCCCATCTCGCTAGAGTGCGTCAGGATGTCCCCATCTCCTGGTTTGCTTACGCAGATCCTCCTTGTTACAGTTTGGATCACAGAAACCCCTTGGCCCAGCAACTGGACGGGGTCCCAGAACTCTCCAGCTGTCAGGCAGGCCAGATTTCATTTGTAAGGAAGTGCTTGGGATTAGAGCTAACCCAGGACTTCGAAGAGAAAGGGAGTTAGAACTGCATGTCTGCGGAGCTGCAACCAAGCACCGTCATTTGCCTTTTCTGTTAAAACCCTGCTATGGCCAAAGAGATGGAAAGCTGTCATGGCTCCTGCCCCACTCTGGCACGATAAATGCAGAAGTGGGGGCCCGCAAAAGTACCCCAAAACCTTATCTACCAGGCTTTGGTAAAAAAAACTCCCCCCCCCCCCCAAAATCGTAACAACCTAGATTTTGGGGATAAAAACTCCACTGCCACCACCCAAGAAATGATAAGAAAATCAGGGGAGAGATCACCTGGGAAATCTCACCCCTAAAGTACAGACCAGGACACAAAAATGAACTAATACCAAGTTAATGAAAAGAAAAGAGAAAGAAGTTTTATTATCCCCACACTATTCCTGCTGCAAGCATAATGACGAGCTGGTAAAGTCACAAAGCAACATACTCCTGGGGAATTCCACCATGGGCCCAAACTTAGTTGCAAAAGAGAGAAAACCCCATTTGAAATGCACAGACTCCGATCCCATTTCCCAAACCATAAAACAATAAAACCGAACGGATTGATCTAAACTTTACCCTACTGTGGGGGTTTTGCCCTGCCCCCTCTCCCCTTTTTCCCCTACGTCCTAAGTCTGCCTCCCTTTTCTCTGCGTTGGTGCACTTACAGCGACAGAAGTGCGGGGTGGGGAGTCCGGGCCCACCCTCACTCCCGGACCCCAGTCCAGGGCCCTAGGACAGAGTCGCATGGACCTGTCCTACCGGAGGGGTGAAGACCCTAAACCCACCGGTGCGCCGGCTCCTCGCCCTGCCCTGGGCTGCTTCCACCCCGCCTCTGTTCGTCTCTGTTCTTTTTATGCTTCTCTCCCTTCTCCGCTAGCTCTCCGCCCTTCTCCCTCTCCCCCCTCCTTGCCCTTCACCGCGCCATTTAAAGGTCTCGCGGTCACGTCTGTGGCATCTGACGTCAGCGCCGTCGACCGTCGCCACTCCCGGCGGCCCCGCCTCTTGGCTCCGCGCCCACCATTGCTTGGCGGCTATCTCTGCCCCGCCGCTCAGCTGCGCTGCAGCCGCGCTACATTGACCGCACGCCGCTAATAAGCCCCGCGCTGCCCCCATAAGCGAAAGGGCGATCGCGGGGTCAGTGCGGGGTGGGCCCACTTCTGTAGGGTATGTGGGTCCTGCCCCGTCACACCTACTTACAGGAGAGTGAAGAGTCTATTCTTGGAGGGAGCCATTCTGCCTGACTCCCTCGGTAGCTGGAGAGAAAACTGCCCAAGGCAAAGGAGGGAAACCCAACAACTCCTTCGTCCTAGTTTGAAATTCCTACCTACATTCCTATTGGCCAACTCTACCTGGCTTAGGTGTAGTTAACCCCTTAGTCCCCAGGCTGCTGGCTAACCCTCATGGTCATGAGAGATGCGCTGGGAGGCAGATCTCACCTGTATTGGAACTGGGGACATCTGGCTGAAAACAGGATGGTTTCAGTGACCATAAAGAAAATAAGCCCTGATACTAAAATGACTAAAGTGAATGTCCGCTGGCGTGTCCCTTTCCCTGCCATGCTAGGGGAAGACGTTGCTTTGTCTGTGTCTAGGGTCCTGTCGCATTCACAGCCATGGTTTCATGTCCTCTTTATCGCATGCGTTCATGTCGTGAACCATCACGTCTGGTCTCCCGCTGTGTATTCTGCCTATTGTGTGGTTTTACCCTCTGCTATGCAGATTTCACCAGGGGAGACCAGAGTTTCTCAAATGGTCCCAAAGGGAGTCGTGGGGCTCACAAGGTATGTTAGGGGGTTGCAGTGTTGCTCTGAAGACAGTGCCCGACTTGTAGCAGCGCAGAAGGAAGTGCCACGATCCCCCTACAGTAGCCTCACAACCCTGCCCCCTCCCCATAACGACGTTTTGGGCCAGGACCCTTACAATGACTGTGCCATGACATTTCAGATTTAAATACCTGAAATCATGAAACTTGTGATTTTTAAAAACTTGTGGCTCTGAAATTGACCAGAATAAACCATGAATTTGGGAGAGCCCTCACTGTTCTCGCTCTCTGCCCATGCTGGCCACTCATCCCCTCTTATGGCCTCCTCCCTCCTTCTTCGAGTCTTGAGGAATTTATCCTTCTTTACCCTTTAAGAAGCAGGTCAGCTGAATGCCTGCGGTGGCCAGGCCCAAATGCTCACAGACACCTACAGAGAGGCCTTGATGAGTTTAAATTGGCTGAGATCCTCTCAGGGGACAGAACTGTCCAGCGACAAATGTTCCATCAGCCGCAGGGATTAAAAGCCCTTGAAACTTCATCTGGCAAATGCAAATGCCTGCTGGTCGTTCCTAAGAGCAACATTTCTTACTGGGCCTGGACCCAGAACCCGTCTGCTTGCCCTAATCTTCGGTGAGACCCCACCGTGTAAGGTGGGGAGAATTATACTTATCCCACCTACCTCCCAGCATCGTGCAGCTGGATTAGTCAATGCCTGAACTGGGCTTTGTGTAGATAAAGAGCTATTAAAAATCTAAACGCTCTGGAAAATCAGGCTCAACGATAATAGGAACTGTTGCAAATGTTGGCCTTCATCTCTCTGTGCTCCATTTAAATACAGGGGTAGTAACAGCTTCCTAACTCCGAGGGCAGTTTGTGTAGATACACTTATTTATGTGTGTGAGGCTCAGATAGCACAGCACAGAGAGTCATAGAAAAAATCTCATGAGGAAATTGACTATTCCATGCTCAGTGCAGGGTTTGGATGGTGTGTAATAAATAAAAAATAAGGCCTATACAGTGATTAAGGAGGATAAAAAGACATGTTGAATAGCTGCCTAGTTTCCTGATCTTCCTATGCAGTGAATGAGGCAGCAGTCCTGTTGAAAAAATAACGTGGTAATGTCATTAAAGACTGTCATAATGCACATGTAAAAGGGGTTGAATTAAGGTTGAATGAGCAACTTACAGCTGTCACTGCCTAACTTCTGCGGGTAAAGAAGTTAAAGCCCTAAATCGAATTAGCTGTTATTCCTCCTGCAATGAGGTTTACCAGCTAATTCGATTTACGGCTTTAATTCGGAATCTTGTTTCACTGCCGCGTGTAGATGGGGGCAGTTACTTCGGGCTAGTCAATTCTAAAATGGCGACTGGCCAGGAACATGCTAATGAAGTGTGAGATATTTAAATCCTGCGCTTCATTTGCAATTTCGGTCACCCTCATTAGCCTCCCTAGATCAAACTAGGGGGCTAGTGTAGAAATACCCTGAGAGATTGTCATTGCAATTTTGCTAATTTCTGTTAATGCTTTTTTTGTATTTTTAAATGTATGTTGTTACATGTAGCATAAAGCAGTCTACTGCATGATTCATGCCATACATATGCAACCCTTCTGCCAGGAGGAGCCCGCAGCAGCCTGGGCTGGGTTCAATAGCTAGAGGTTCCTCTCCATCCATCTATCACAGAACTGGCTCCAGCCCCCACCCATAACCTGGGAAATTCACACCCCATCCCTGGGCTCTGCAAGGCAAAGCTCCCCCCTCAAAAGCTCAGAGCCTGAGTGTAGAAAAGAAACTATCAATAATAGGGAGGGAAGTGACTTGGCATTAATTTGGGAAAACATCACAAACCGGGATCACAAACAGGTGTGAACGCAGGAGTGAACGTCCCAGCTCACGTAGGTTGGACCGTGTCCAGCTCCCAAGTCCAGCACTGGAATGTCCCCTTCTCACGCCCCGCCCCTCTGCGCACCCCGCTCACAGTCGCTGTCCTCGTCCAGGGCAGACCAGAGTTCAGCAGTGATCCGCAGAGTTCACCTCCCATCCTGCGTCGGGGGTGGTAAAGAGGCGTCTTCCTCACTCCGCTGATCACTTGCCACCCACCTGCGCACTACTCCCTGGTGCTGCCCTGCGGACCGCTCACTCCATCTCCCCACCGCCGCCCTGCTGGCCGCTCACTGCATCTCCCCATCGCCGCCCTGCTGGCCGCTCACTGCACCTCCCCATCGCCGCCCTGCTGGCCGCTCACTGCACCTCTCCACCGCCGCCCTGCTCACTGCACCTCCCCATCGCCGCCCTGCTGGCCGCTCACTGCACCTCCCCATCGCCGCCCTGCTGGCCGCTCACTGCATCTCTCCACCGCCGCCCTGCTGGCCGCTCACTGCATCTCTCCACCGCCGCCCTGCTGGCCGCTCACTGCACCTCCCCATCGCCGCCCTGCTGGCCGCTCACTGCACCTCCCCATCGCCGCCCTGCTGGCCGCTCACTGCATCTCTCCACCGCCGCCCTGCTGGCCACTCACTGCACCTCCCCATCGCCGCCCTGCTGGCCGCTCACTGCACCTCCCCATCGCCGCCCTGCTGGCCGCTCACTGCACCTCTCCACCGCCGCCCTGCTGGCCGGTCACTGCACCTCCCCATCGCCGCCCTGCTGGCCGCTCACTGCATCTCCCCACCGCCGCCCTGCTGGCCGCTCACTGCACCGCCCCATTGCTGCCCTGCTGGCCGCTCACTGCACCTCCCCATCGCCGCCCTGCTGGCCGCTCACTGCATCTCCCCACCGCCGCCCTGCTGGCCGCTCACTGCACCTCCCCATTGCTGCCCTGCTGGCTGGTCACTGCACCTCCCCATCGCCGCCCTGCTGGCCGCTCACTGCATCTCTCCACCGCCGCCCTGCTGGCCGCTCACTGCACCTCCCCATTGCCGCCCTGCTGGCCGCTCACTGCATCTCTCCACCACCGCCCTGCTGGCTGCTCACTGCACCTCCCCATTGCCGCCCTGCTGGCCGCTCACTGCATCTCTCCACCGCCGCCCTGCTGGCTGCTCACTGCACCTCCCCATTGCCGCCCTGCTGGCCGCTCACTGCACCACCCCATTGCCGCCCTGCTCACTGCACCTCCCCATTGCCGCCCTGCTGGCCGCTCACTGCACCGCCCCATTGCCGCCCTGCTGGCCGCTCACTGCACCTCCCCATCGCCAATCCCTGCTTGGTAAGGTTCTTTCTACTAACTGTGAGCCCTTCCCTTTGGGACAATGTAGCACAGTCCTGCTTTTCTGCATTCCCACAAACCTTGGTAGTAAACCATAGTTTAGCTCTCCCTGCATATGTTAGAAACAGAGCTGGGGTTGGGTCCCAAATTAAATTAATTACAACGAGCAAAATACCCCTCCATCTGCTGAACATCTAAGCAAAGCAGGAACAAAGGGTACGTCCAGACTACATGCCTCCGTCGACGGAGGCATGTAGATTAGCCAGATAGGCAGAGGGAAATGAAGCCGCGATTAAAATAATCGCGGCTTCATTTAAATTTAAATGGCTGCCCCGCTCTGCCGATCAGCTGTTTGTCGGCAGATCGGGGCAGTCTGGACGTTCCCCTGTCGCCAGAAAACCCTTTTGTCGACCGCCCCGTTATGCCTCATCCCACGAGGCATAACGGGGCGGTCGACAAAAGGGTTTTCTGGCGACAGGGGAACGTCCAGACTGCCCCGATCTGCCGACAAACAGCTGATCGGCAGAGCGGGGCAGCCATTTAAATTTAAATGAAGCCGCGATTATTTTAATCGCGGCTTCATTTCCCTCTGCCTATCTGGCTAATCTACATGCCTCCGTCGACGGAGGCATGTAGTCTGGACGTACCCAAACTGTATTCACATAGACATGCCCAGGCTCTCTCCCCCTTCCCACTAGCTTTAGGAAAACATTCCTTCGGGTTCTGCTTGCATGGTTGTGTCACAGCCCCACTGTCCTGCTCCCGGTTGCCTCGCCATGATTAGGAATTGAAGATGCGATGTTTGACAATATTGGCTAATCCACCCCAACCTACATGTTTAGAAGCTCTAGTGTAGCTCAGGCCATGTGGGATCCAGTGAAACCCTTGGCTCCCTCTTGGGCTTTAATTTGGCAAACTGAGCACATGCTCAAGGCAGTCAGCCTCGTTTGTGGTCAACTTTTCGTGTCATTGTAGTCTGGGTAAGGCCTGGTTAATAAAGCGTTCCTCACTTCCTGGTCTGCAGCATCAATGTAAGGCCTAAACTGCACAGTAGCAGCAACAAAATAAGACACCCCATGAACCTCTCTGCCTAGTGACTCAGACAGTGTTACAGTCCTTGGACATCAGTTGTAATTAAGAGACACATGAATGGCCTGCGTCATAAAAAATCACCCTTCTCTATTTGGAGCCGAGTCTTTAATGGAAGATCTCTTAATGCTTCCTCTGCCGAGAAAACTCACTGCTGGACTTGATAAATCCACTGCAGTAGAAAGAGAGAAAATAGATTTTCTACCCAGGCCTCAGGGTTTCTTGCCTTGAATTCCAAAACACAAATGTGCATTGTTACCGCAGGGGGTTATAAATATTGTTATTAAATTCTACCAGTGCTGTTTAGCTGGGGCTCTTCTTTCTTATCTTCTGAGGCTGCTTTGCTTTTTGTCCCTAACTGTTGATTTAATTCTTCCTCTTCAAGCAGCTTTCTTACACATAAGCACTATGGAATCCGAGCACTTGAAAGGAACTTACAATCAGTCTATGCTGGTGCCAAGCAGCTATCTTGTCATCATAAACCACTTGTTAATTTTTTTTCTCTGAATCTCTAAAAAAATGGTGATGGGAGGGTGTGGAGATTACTGGAAAGAGCAGATTAGCAGGAAAGGAGACAGGAGGGAAAACAACAAAGCAGAAGCTGGTTGGGACTGTCTGTGCGTGTATCACTGTCCCCCTACTGCAATAAAATGTCCAGAGGCATTACACACATTAAATACTATAAAACTAACATTCAAAATATTGTATAACTTACAGAAACATTGGGTATCTGTAGGATACTTGACATGCATTAAAATATTTTAGCACTCCAATTTTTAGAAGATTGGATTATTATGTTTTCTCTCTCGCGCGGGATGCTGATCACCCATCCCCTTTTCCCTGCGGAAGCTATTTTTCCATTGGAGAGCAAAATTAATCCATTTGTACTAACAATGACACATGGCAAACATTAACTGTATAATTATGCCCTAGAGGAAAAAGCGACCTAAAGAGATTCTCCCCAGAAAGGCTGCCTGCCTGCAGGGAAAGTACAATGTGGGTTCTTTGGGGGCTATTTAAAGTTTTCTTCGTCAATTACCGGGAGTTCAAGACCTTGAATCAGAAGCCTCCTTGAGTGATTTATGCTGCAAATGGGAACTGTCAGACGCGCTCCCTTCTCAGCTCAGATCAATACCGCAGGAGCTGAGAAGATCCTCGCCTGTCAAGAGTGAGGCTGAAAGGCTGTCAGCCCCCTTCAGAGCCCAGACGCTCAGTGAAATGGGCTGATCTGAGTTGCTTATTGAGAGCTTCATCCCGCAAGAGGCGGAGGCCCCTCCGCTCCCACTGGGCCGAACGCTGGGGGCGGCACATCTGCAGGGTGCACTGTCAGCAGGGCTGCCGGTGCCGCGGCGCAGTGACGTCCATGGGATTACGGGGCTCAGGCACCTGAGAGGGGAGCTGCTCAGCGCTGGGCAGGATGAGGCCCTCGGGCACAGACGTCTCCTGGAAGTGGCCTGGGCTGATTGTCCGTTTCAGGATGAAGCATCTGACAGGGACTCGCCCCTTTTGTCAGCCACTCTAGCATGGCCCCAGAGCACCCAAGGCTCCCCCCGAGTCACTTCTGCCCCACGCCAACTGGGAAGCACTGGACTGGCTCAGGCCTGCTTTCCCTGGCTCCTCCCGAGCAGAACTGGGAGCTCCCCCGCCGGCTGGGGAGAGGGGGCTGTTCAGGGGCGCCCCGACCCACAGGTGCCTGAGCAACTCAGCAGTTTGTTTCAAGCCCAGTGGCCCAGCCTGGCCCAGCCTCCACCCCCAGCAAAGGCCCATTCTCCCTCCTGCGGGGCTGGCGCGAGAGAAGCGCGTGAGCAAGGGGGAAGGACGCAGGGGCAGGGTGTGGGGCAGTTAAAGGGCTGGCTCCCAGGGCCCAGTGGTTTTCAACGACCGGTAGCGAGCCTGTACTGGCTGGCAGGATGCCAGGCCCTGAGTCTGATTGCTGCGGGGGATCTGGTGACCAGCGGGGTGCTCGCTGTGTCAGAAACCACACCTGAGGGGCTGCACAGCACTGGCCCAGCCCAAGGCTCCGCGGCTGCTAAGGAGCTCGGTCGATTTATTTAGTGTATCCAAGAAAATCACAGGCGTGCGGACGTGGGTGGAAGGTGTCTGGCCAGAGAGAGCTGCCTCGAGTCGGTAGGAGAAGGTAGAACCAAAGCCAATTGCTGACGTAAGGCGCATTGTTTGGACAGTGAGGGGCAGTAACGGTTGGAGCAGCTTCCCTTGGGGTGGGGCGCCTTCCCCACGCCTGAACTCTTTGGGTGACTGTAAAAGATCTGGCAGAAATGGCTGGGGAAAGTCTCTGGCCTGTTTTACACAGGAGGTCCGACCCGTCACCACAATGCTCTGCAGCTTAGATCTGGCCTCGGAATCCACGAACCAGCGAAACCCGCACCAGGCTTCCTGGGGGACTCCGGGGTGAGCCGTGGGTTTTGTGTTACGTTTCTCATGCCGCGTGCTGCTGGCTGGGAGCGTCCGAAGGGCTGCCCTGAGATGCTGGGGGGGGCTCGTCTCGCAGCATTTCCGTCCCCACGGGACTCCGTCTGCAGGGGAGGTCTCTTCTGAGGAGCGTCGCAGGCACTGGCGCACTCTGAAAGGTGGGGAGGGGGCCAGGACTTTTGGCTGCTTCTCTGAGTGGAACGCCCCGTCCCATGCAAGTGCCGGGCTCGTGTTCTTGGCCACCTTTGCAGTGACTGTGTCTGGTAAGTGCCTGGCTCCTGGGTGGAATCTCAGTGGGGTTAAGTGGCTGGCCTGTCGCCACCAAACTCATCTCCTGTGACCCCGTAACCTGTCTGCAGCCAGACACTCTGCGTGTTAAAACAGCAGGAGGACACGCCCCAGGACGCTGATCTAGGCGGGCGTAGGGGCCCCTTGCCTCGGGTGGGGCTGCTGTGCATTGCAGGGAGCAGGAGGGGAAGGCGCATGACAGTTCTCTTTCCATTGCCCTATGGCCAGACCAGGAGTGGCCGAGGGAAGGCGTTTCCCAGGAGCCGGGAGCAACCCCAGAAGAGGGTCTGGATGTGGACACAGACCAGGATCTCTGTCCATGGGGCCTGGATAATGGGGGGCTGCAGAGGGAGTCAGGGTCACGCCTTGGGGACTAGAATCCGGCCCTCGTTTACTCCTGCCGAGCGGCACGTCTTGCCTTGCAGCCCTGCCATGGGAGCCGTTCCCCATTAGCATGTTCCTCTCGCATCTGCAATCTAAAGTGAATAACATGAAAGACTCTGCTGCTTTCTTAAGCATTTTCTTCTCTTCCCTTTAATCATGCCAATAGTTCCTGTGAAGAATGTGAACTGTAATTATCAGCGGCAGATCGGTGGAGGCGCGGAGCCGGTTCTTAAAAAGATTTTTTTTTCTGTGAATTTCAGATGACCAAGAACAAAATTATAACCACCTGATACTAAACAGCGCTGCCCAGACACCTGCCAATGGTAAGAGAAAATGGCACGCATTGGAGCCTTCCCCTGGCAGCCGGGAACACTCCCTGGCATTCAAACTGCCTTTAATGTGACTGCAATAGCTCAGATGTCAACGTGCGAGTCTATTAGCATTAAAGGCAGGGCCATATTTCTAACAATGGCGACATTTAAATATGGCCCCGTCTCATCGCTCCAGTGAAATGCCAGCTCTGTGCTCCCTCGGGTTGGAGGCCCTGTGTTCGTTTCCATGGCCGCCGGCTGCTGGCACAGGCCCTGTTGCCTGCGAGGAGCCCTCCTAGCTCCTCCTTGGCAAGCCCACGGCATCGCGGCCCAATGGCTGAGGGATGCGGGGACACAGGGCCTGGGCCAGCAAGCAGTTGGGATCAGAAGGGGGCCCGAGATTGAGTTCAGCACCTCCCCTGGCTGGCCAGCCCCCTGGGCCCAGGGACGTGCACCACGTGACAGTTCCCCTCTCGCAGGGCGGCTGGAACAGCGTGTCCAGGGGGGCGCCGAGAGCCACTGAACCAGGCTGTAAGCCCCGTGTCTGAGGGAAACCGCTGCCAGCCAGGGCGTGCGGCAGCCCCCTAGTCCCAGCCACCCGGCTGCGGGGAGCAGGCCCCACCCAGCCAGTGTTAGTGATGGGCATGCTGGGGGCCCTGTGAGGGGGGGCCAGTGGGGACCCAGGAAGGGATGGAGAGCCAGGGAGGGGACCCCGTAGGACTCATTCTCCCCCCACCCTGCCAAGGAGGGGAGCCTGTTCCCGGCAGGTGAGTTTATGCTCTGCTCTTTGCTGCCCTTGCGGCCACGTGATGACAGGGCAGGTCGCTGGCTGCGGGAGGGGGAGGCCAACGCGCCCCTCGCACCCCTGCAGACTCGTCTCCACATCCTAGAGCGGAGCCGTCTGTGGCTGGGCTGTATACACCTGCCACGCCCCCCGTCGGCCTCGTGCTGCCCTTGGGTTGGTCTTCCCACCAGCGTGGCCAGTCCTCCAAGGGCTCCCTGGACGGCCCTGCCCCGGGATGGCTGCCGAGGCTCTGGGGTCCCCTTGCTCTCTGCTGCACGTGTCCTTCCCTTCCCTCCCTGCCCTTGCCTGTCCAGCCACGCTGCCCTCTTGGCCAAGCGACCTGGCGGTTTCACCTCCACCTCCTGCTGTTGCATTGGCCAAAGTGCTTCTCTGTGCCCGCGCAGCACCCTCAGCCTCTGCTCGGGCTCCATGTGACCCATTGTCCATAACCGGCCCCATCCCACGGCCCTGGCCCTGCATCCCAGCTCCGCCTGGCCCTGCCGGCGCCTCCCCTCTCCCTCCGCTGTGCTGAACTCCCCTTGTGTTAGTTCATCTCTTGCCTGCTCTGCTGCAGCTTCCTCCCCTCTGGCTTCCCCAGCCCCCGCTCCCCAGACTCCAGCGCACCGAATGCTGCTGCGTCCCATCCAGTGCAGAGCTCCCCTCCCTGCCTCGGGCCTTGTTCCGCCTGCCTCCCCTGCCCACTCTGCTCTCTCCTTCCTCGAAATCGTCCCAGCTGCTGTCTGACCCACCCCATCCGAGCAGATACCCGTCTCCCTGCCCCGTCCCTGGATTCCTCTCTGCCACTGCCCCCCCTCAGGAAACAGGCTGGGACACAGCTGGCTGGAAGCTGCCTCCATAGCTTGAGAGAGGCTGGGAGAACAATTTGTCCTGCAAAACTTACCTTGGACCTTCGTTTGGCCCACTCTTCTTCCAGAGAGGCACCAGCTGCTCCGTCCTTCAGGGTGCCGGTCACTTCCCACTGGCAGCCTGAATTTGCCCTGCCCTCCAAAACCCACAAAAGACGTGATGCCAATTTCAAAATCGGTAGGTTAGGTCTAGTGGCAAGATAGGCTCCAGGTAGCAGACGTGAGGGGACCTGGCCAAGGCGTTCCTGGGTGAATGACATAAAACATAGTTGTCAACCAGCCTTCAACAGCCTGACGTGGTCGCGCCTTTGAGTTGCAGTAACAAAAAGAAAGAAGCATGGGGATAAAGGAGCGGGGGAGGGAGGGATCAGCTTGTCTTTCTCATTTCCAGCCCCTCGGAACAGGGAACCGGACAGAGACTGTGGCTGTGAGTTGCAATCTGCCGTCTGCAATCTTCCCAGGCCTGAGCCCAGCCCTTCCGTAGTGCCCCTGCCTGCCTCCAATCCCCAGGGCACAGCCAGAGTGCCAGCCCTGGGCTTGCTTGAGGAGTGCCACCTTATCCTCCAGTTGCCTGGCTTTTTAAGGGTGTGTGTGTGTGTGCGTGCGTGTGTAATGAGAAAATGAGAAACACAAATATTCTTGAAATGCAGTACACACTTGCATCTGCTTATTTTTTCTGCTTGTAAATTGTACATTTGCGCCATCACCTTTAGCTATTCAACCAGCCAGGTTCTCTGTTGCATTTAAAAATTATAGATAACAACATGTGCCAAGGTATTTATACTCTTCTCTTGATCTGACAGCTGCCTTCGCGCTCTGTGTAGTTGGGTGAGAGAAAAAGGATCAAAGCCGACATATTCATGATCTTCGATTACAGATTTTCAAGTACTGTTCTTCCCTTAGCGCTCTTCTCTCCTGGGTATCCTTGTGATACTTGTCCTTAGAGCAGGTTGAACCCTTGAATCACAAACAGAATATTCATTTGGAATTCCCCTTTATTCTCTCTCAAAGTGTCCCTGGTCACAGTGACGTGTTTGTTATGGGTGATCCACTGACAGATCATTTTGACCATTTTTATTGCGGGCTCCAATAAGCGTCATAGAATAATAGGACTGGAAGGGACCTCGAGAGGTCATTGAGTCCAGCCCCCCGCCCTCAAGGCAGGACCAAGCGTCCAATATTTAGATTCCACTCTTCGGGTTCTGTGATCGTTGAGGTAAGCAGGCTCCTGCGTTACTAAGGAGCGGATGCCTAAGGTATTGAGGGGTCCGAGTACCTTTGGAAATCAGGCCCTCAGACACTTGGAAATTGTGCTTCCGGTCCTGGGTCTCTTGATGACAATTGATGTTTTGATAGCGATGTCCCTGGGATCAGAATTTAGCCCAAAATGATGACAAGAACTTCAGGGCTATGTTTTCAGAAAGGCTAGTCTGAGCGTTGTCTGTTCAGCCTGGGTGTGCAGCTAAGGAGTCGAGAGTTGACTTTCCTCGCGCAAGTCCACCGTTTGTACATGTGCCTCGGATGGCTCTTTTCAGAAGGTAACTGTGACGGACCGGGCCATGTCTGGGCACAATTGAGGGCGTCAGCTCAGGGTGAATTACTCAAATCCAGGGCTCCTTACAGTCCCCAGACTGGTGACCTCTCCAAACAGGCCACAAACCAGTCCCACAGAGCGCTTCAGCTGCCAGCCTGAAGCCTCACGAGCAAAACCCCTCCGGCACCCCAGCAATATCCGTGCCCCAGATGGCCCCGGGCCTCATACACAGGTGGGGGGTCCTAGCACCCAATCCCACCTACCCCGAACAAGTCCTGTCCGGTTCCAAGAAACCCGCCACAGATCCCTGGTCAATTTACCCTCTGGACCTTACCCACAAATCACGCTGGGCCAATCCTTTAGAATCTATATCTAAAGGTTTATTATCACAAGCAAGAAAAGCATGAGAGTAAGGTTGTTAAAGGAATAGTACGTTACATGCACCGAATCTCCCAGTTCTCGATGCAGGTTCTAGCAGAGATGTTACAGCTGCTGGTTTAAAAGTTCTTGTTGCACATCCTAGGGTCAGGATGGGTTCACAGGTCTTCCGGGCTCTTTGATCCCTGCAGTGCTGCCTCTGGGATGAAGTGCTGAGCTGAGAACAAAATGGCATCGACCACATGGCCTCTTTATACCTCCTTCCTGGCCTCTTCTTGTATGCAGCCCATCACCTGGCCCTCAGCCTCTCTCTGCTGGCAGCTCTTAGGTCTCCGCCCTCATGCTTTAGGTGTGTCCTTGGCCCATCGAGTGCCATTGTCCCACAGGGCCTCGCTACTCAGCCTGTCCATAGCAATGCTTAACCACATTCAGAGAAATATTCAGCTTTCACACAGATTACAGATTCCTACCTACACACATAGACGTTATACACTCACATAAATAGCGTACACAGGATCAGCAAACAACAAGTTCCCATTCAATACCCCACATGGTCCCCTTTTATACCCTTGTTGGGGCCAGCACCCCCACCTATGGGTGCAGCCATGATCTGGCTGCTTCCCTCAAATTCCAGTAACGTGACAGTAACCACAAGTGGTTAGTTAGTAACTTCTCAGATAATAGAAAATAGAATGATAGAAAATACAAGGGAGGCTCCGACAAGTATTAAAAGAGGGTGACACACATAAGAGAAGCATATTCAGTAGAGTCGAAGCTGCAGAGGATCCTTTACAGGAGATACCTGATACTTGCTGACTCTATTTCTGTGCAACTGACTATTTTATTGCTGCTTACATTTCATTTAATTATGTTTATTGCATAATTAATTGTGTCTGGGCATCTGGTTCAGCATAATTATTATTAGTCCAAATACATAAGAAAAGAAAAGAAATGCTCTAGTAGGAAAGCTATAGTTATTTTTTGAGTCACTCACTGCATTTGGCGTATTGTCCTGGTACTAGTTAATAGAATATAGACAGTAACTCGATTCACTGTTCTATTCTGACCAGCCACTTTTCTATACCCAGTATTAGTTTTGCAGGGATACTTGTAAGATCCACTTAATGGCTGCAGCCACGTGATTTTTTGTTTAATTTGAGCAAATCAGGGCATTTTTCTAACTGTGCCGTAATAGGCCTTTGGGGAATCCACCCTGACATAACTCTTGCATCCATTTTCTAACATCAGGCCAGAAGCATTCACCTGGGGACTAGCCCAGACGGGAGGAAAAGGATTCCTGATACCGTCCATGGAAAACCCCAGCAATGTGCCGTGGATTTTGTGTTGATTGTTCCTGGAGCATCAAAGGGCCCTAGTTAATTGGCTCGATGATGGGCCCTTTGTGCCTGCCCTGGTGGTGCTGCACCCACTCAGCCCCCTGGTCCAGGGGAAGGGGGCAGGCACCTGAGCTCCAGAGGCTGGCACAGACCCGATTCCAGGAGAGCAATAGCAGTCCCCAGGCAGTCTGGCTTTGCTCTCTGGTCCAGTCTCTCTGCTAGCAAGCAGGCGCTTGCAGGTTTCCAGGCCATGCTGGAGAGAAGCCAGGCCCCGAGGGAGCTGGCAGACGGTGGGCTGGGAGTTAGGCACCCTGAGGGCCACCCCGGCTCCGCCGCCAGTGTCTCCCATCGACCCCCCTGCACTGGTTCTCTGCCCCACCGCTGCGGGAGCCCCTAAGCACCACACAGACCCACGCCCATTGGCCCATCCACCAGACACAGCTTCCCCGGCGCAGCGCTCGGCACGCGGGCTTCCCCCGGGTCTCGGGCATCGCTGGTCCTTCTCTGCAGCTCCTGGCCAGGCCTCTGCCCAGCGCAGAGCACACGCTCTGGGAGCAGGCCCTTCCCCTCCACAGCCAGCAGCACCAGGGTCTGATGGCTGGGCAGAGCCATCACCGCAGTGTGACTCAGGGCCCTGCTGTGCCGCGTGCCTAGGTCCAGAACGAGCCTTCCCCGCAGCGGGACAGGAAATACTGCAGCCCCCCAGGGCGGGGGCACAGGCTGGCTCTTCAGTAGCAGCCCGGGCATTTCCTGTGTTTGCGGCGGGGGGCGTTCACGCCGGGGGGAGGGGGCCCTCCATTCTCACACGCCACCTGGCAATGGGAACCAACAAGCAGTGTCTGAAGGAAACTAGCTCATGACTGGAATTCGTATTCAGCTCCGCCCCCCCGCAGAACACCCCGCCCCCGCAGAACGTGCCCTTCCCCCGCCCCCCGCAGAACGTGCCCTTCCCCCGCCCCCGCAGAACGTGCCCTTCCCCCGCCCCCGCAGAACGTGCCCTTCCCCCGCCCCCGCAGAACGCCCTGCCGTGTAAGTGGAGACGGTGCATTACTTGCCCATGCAGTTCCGCCCCATCGAGTCCCTGACCTTGAGCCTTAACTCCCGTCTACAAATCTCGGCTCAGGTAGTCTCCAGACAGCTCCTTTAGTCTTTAGCTTTGCTGCAAGACAGACCGTAGTTTTCAAGGTGACCTTTCGTTAGCCGGAGTTCTTGTGTGCGCTTCCTGACCCACCCCCAGAAAAACAGATGGTGAGCAGACGTGGTGGTTCTGGGCAGGCCTGTAAGGCGAGTGTGTGGCACTTAATTTCACACACCTCATGCAAGCAGGCAATTAACACTCTTGCTTTGACACTCACCACAAATCCCATTCATATCACTGGGCTTATTTTGGCTTATCCAGGATTCCATGCAAAATGTAGCTTGTGTGTAGGGTCTGGCACAGCGATTTGCAATGGCTGCTACTCTAATTGCTCACTACACAAGCAGGAATAGACGGCCTGGGGGGCAGAGCTGGTCTGGGCAGAATTCACAGCTGCGTAGGGCACCCAAAAATGTGGGGCACCGCTGGGTCTCAATATCCACCCCCCACCTCTTCCTATCCCTCGTCTGCAGTTCTGCTTCCTCGGCAGCGGATCTAGTTCAATTCAAAGTGAAGAAGCTGGCCAGCGCTCTTAGCAGAGCCCAGGGCCTGGGAAAGGGCCATTCCAGCGGGAAAGAAGCCATTTCGCGGGCACTGCCAAGCCAGGTCTAGCCTGTCACATTCTGACTTTACGCCATCAGTCGACAGGCCCTGAGTTTAAAACACGTCATCAGCATGTCGCTGATGAAATCCCATTTCTACAACACCCCCCGGCCTGTCGGCGGGCACAGGGGCCAGGTTAAGAATCCTGCGTAGGGCCCCCAGTCCTAAAGCCCTGGCTGGGGCTCCCTCTCCGAGCGGATGCCGTTGCTGTTTGCAGTATCAGAGCTAATCGATGGTTTCCACAGCCACGGCGCGTGCAGTGCACTTCCTCATCCCGCCGCCAGTCCATTAGGCAGGGCGGGAGTCCCCCTGACAAATCGATCTCCAGGCAGTGGCGGAGATAGCGCCAGGGCAGCTTTTCTTCACCCGAGACACCCGGCTGGGAGCTGCCAACCTGCCTCCGCTGAAGAGGAGCGGTTTGACGTGGCCCAGAGAAAAGTCAGGCTCAAGGCAGCATGTGTGTGTGGGGGGGGAGGGCATGCAAGGTCACAGCCCTGCCCCCCTTTTCTGTGGGGTTCACACGTGGCAAGCTGCAGCCTTTCGGCTCTGTGCAGGAAGACAGGGATGGGAGCTGGCCTGTGTTTTCCAGAGCTCAGCTCTGCCCTTCCACCCTCCCCCCTGCCTGAAGCTGCTGCCAGCCCTGGCCATAACTCAGCCGCCACCTGGCCTCTGGCCGCAGCGTAGATGGGAAGGGGTTGAGCCTGGGGATGCCTTGACGGGGAAGAGCAGGGGAGGGGACCCAGGGGACAGAGCAGTTCCGCTCTCCCTGGGGCAGGTGTGAGAAGTGGGTGCTACGTGCCCCTGCCTGGGGACCTGCAGGGATGGAAACAGCATCCTCCCAGCTGCTGCAGGGCTCAGCTGAGGGCGGAGAAGCGCAGTGTGGGGCTTTGGCACACGCAGGGCTTGGTGCCTCCTGGCCAGCACCCTGGCCAGAGGGCCTTGAGCGCAACCCTGATGCCAGACCAGGCAGGGGCAGTGAGGGAAGAAGGGGCCTGCGGCCAGGCTGTTGGTGAGCTCAGTGCTCCAGTCATGGGCTGGCTCTCCGCACAGCACCGGGAGGGAGCACCCCCCGCTGAGGGGCTCTGGAGGAGCAGCGGGGCTGAATGGGCGCAGCAGGGAGAGGACAGTGAGAGGGAAGCATGTAAAGGGCTGATGGTGGGAGGGGGCAGCAGAGGTGACACGTACCCAGCCATGGCCTGCCCGCAACCCCACCATGCTGGAAATGGGGTGGGGTGCTGGCTGGGGGGGCACACAGCAGAGGGAGCACCTGACCTGACTGCCCACCTTGCACACCCACCCCCATCGTCAGCCACTGGACTCCCTTGCCACGGGTGGGTGGGCACCTGGTGAGCCAGGATCCAGCCAGCAATAGGACCCACCAGAACTGCTGGGGATGGGGAGACAGGAAATACATATGGTTGCCAGATGTCCGGTACTGACCTGGACAGTCCGGTATTTTTACCTCCTGTCCGGTAAAAAAAATCCAGAAAATACTGGACACCTAAACTGTCCGGTATTTTCTGATTTGTTTCCCTGCCAGGAGGTGAAAATACCAGACACCTGGCAACCCTACACACACTCAGCAACTGGACCCAGCCCCTAGCCCCTCCTTGTCTCCACCCCTCTCCCCCAGACCCCTCTGCTTACGTGGTTCCGCAGGGGAGCTGCCTTCTGGCTCAGATCAGGAAAACAAGATGGCCACCGGCAAAAAGCCTCAAAGGCTTTTCTTAAAGGGCCCATGTTTTTTTATTGTTATTATTATTATTTTGCTTAATAACTCTGTTTTTTGCTCAACACTTTGGTCTCCCCCCTTTTTTTTCTCAACAGAATTTCCCCGGTGTTTTTTGGGGGGGGCGAGGGGTTCGGTATTTTTGGTTAATCATCTGGCTACTTTAGAAATATGGGACAATTTGCCATTAAAAAAAATGAGGGAGACCTGCAGGAGGGCTGAAATGTGGGACTGTCCCTTTAAAAGCGCGACATCCAGTCCCCCTACTCGGATCGCTGCCAGGCGGTCAGCAGCAGGAGGGCCAGGGCTGGTTTGACATGTGGCACGTGGCCGTGCAGCAGGGCAGGTCAGCCCCGTGCGAGGCCACAGGAGGAGTGTGGGGCCGTGCGGGTGCAGCTCTGCTGCACGAGGACTTGTTGGTGGCACAGAGGGTTCCGTCACGTGCAGGGAGTACGGTGGGAGAGGCTGCACTGAGCCCTGCACTGCCCAGCAGGGTGGGGAGCCGCCGGCTCGGTGCGGTGCTCAGCAGATGGGGAGGAGGGAGCTCAGTGGCAAGCAAGGGAAGGGAGCAGCAGGGAGCCTGCGGTCCACACTCCCTAGCCAGTCTGGGGTGCCAGCCCCTAACCCCAGCCAGAACTGGAAAGAGCCTTCCTCCAGCTCTGCTCCGGGGACAAAGCAATGGACAGAGCTCTCAGGCTGAAGGTCCACTAGGCGCCGGAAGATTGAAACCCCCTTGAGATTTGCCCCCTATAGGGATGGAGTGTGGGCGTCTGTGCGTATATCTTTGTGTGTGCGTGTGTGTCTGTGTGTGCGTGTGGGTGGGTGTGTTGCATTGCCAGGGGCTGCTCTGTGGGGTATGGGGAAAAGTCCCAACCCGGGGGTGGGGGGAGCTGTGCTTTTGGACTGTGGATGAAAAGCAACGTGCACAAAGTGAATGGCCTCTCCCGGTTGTGAATGAGGTTGAAATGTTTGCTGCGGTGGAAAAGCCGAGGTCTGGCAGGACCGAGCGGCTGAGCAGCGATGGGTTTGGGCCGGGGGCGAAATGCCCCCAGGTCTCTGCGCAGCAGAGTTTGTGCGTTAATCCTAGTGGGCAATGGGACTCGGCCCAGGGACCAGGTTCTGCAGCCAGCAGGATGCCAGTGACGTCCAGCAGGACTGAACTGGAACCAGAGTCTGTGGAAAGAGCAAGAGGCAGCCCGCTGGGCTGTGGACGGGAGGCGGCAGGATCTGCTGCCTAGAGAGGAGCGTGTCTGGAGACCCCATGGGAGGGAAGGAAGCCAGGCTCCCTCTCCTAGACCGGTGAGCCCGGAGGCCCAGGCCTGCTGCTTGGCCACTGACCCTGTCTTTGTTCAGTGCTCGTGGATTTGTGGATTAGGATAGTGGCTTATCTGGGGGTTGCTGGACATTCCTGCAACCAATGAACTGGAAGGCTTCACTTTGGGAATCTCCCTCCTGTCCTCAGCCATGCAGACCAATGCAAAAAATTCATTTAGTTTCTCTGCAAAGGCCTTATTGTCCTTGAGTGCTTCTTTAGCATCTCAATCGTCCGGTGGTTGTTTAGCAGGCTTCCTGCTTTGCTTCCCCCTGACTTCGGCAAAGGGATGTGCTTTCAATACCAAGCACACTCTGCAGACTGCCTGCACCCAGTGGCTTGGCCTCTCTTCTTTTCTCCACTCGCAATTGAAACTCCAGCTGCAGCAGTTCTGTGCTAGCCGACACGCAGAGGGCTCAGTTTCAAGATGCTCACCTTTGGCTTCCCTGTGCAAAAGCAGCATGCCGTGCGGAGCCTGGACTCTGTTGGAGCTGCCCCTCGGTTCCTGCACCAGAAATTGCTGCAGAAATCCCCACAGCTTCATGAAAGGGATTTTTGAACACAGGCCCAGTTCTGCAAGCTCACATGCCTGGACAGGCACTGCACTAGGAAAGTCTGGTTAGGGCTCATTGTGTGTGCAGGGCTCTCCTGTGCATAGGAGCTAGAGGGATTAGATCTTTGGGCAGAAATAACCCTTGAGAATACACCTGAGGCCATGTCTTCACTAACTGGGAAGGTCAATGCTGTCTCAATCGATCTTTCAGAGTTTGATTTAGTAGGTCCAGAGAAGACTTGCTAAATCGAACTCAGAGGATGCCACAGTGGGCACTGGTACTCCTGCGCCGTGCAAGGAATGAGGGAAGCTCAGAAACTCAAAAAATAATAGCAAAATGTTTTTTAAGTGCCAGCTAAACAACCAGTGGGGCCCTTGGACGATGGAGAAGCGAAAGGAGCACTCAAAGAAGATAAAGTCACTGCAGAGAAGCTGAATGAATTCTTTGCTTCAGTCTTCATGTCTGAGGATATTGGGGAGATTCCCAAACTTGAACCATTCTTTTTAGGTGACAAATCTGAGGAACTGTCCCAGATTGAGGGGTCATTAGAGGAAGTTTGGGAACAAATCGATAAACTACCAGTAACAAGTCACCGGGACCAGTCACTTGAGAAATGGGAAATTGCTGAACTATTATCTGTGGTTTGTAACCTGCCCTTTATATCAACTTCCGTACCTAATGACTGGAAGGTAGCTAAAGTGACGCCAATATTTAAAAAGGGCTCCAGATGTGATCCTAGCAATTACAGACCGGTAAGTCTAACATCAGTACCAGGCAAATTAGTTGAAACTCTAGTAAAGAATAAAATTGTCAGACACGTGGATGAACGTAATTTGTTGTGGGGAAGTCAACATGCTTTCTGTAAAGGGAAATCAGGCCTTACTAATCTAATAGAATACTTTGAGGGGATCTCCGAACATGTGGACAAAGGGATCCAGTGCAGAGAGTGTACTTAGGTTACCAGAAAGCCTTTGACAAAGTCCCTCACCAAAGGCTCTTAAGTAAAGTTAGTTATCATGGGATAAGAGGATTGATGGATTGATTACTGGTTAAAAGACAGGAAACAAAGGGTAGGAATAAATGGTCAACTTTCTGAGTGGAGAGAGGTAACTAATGGGGGTCCCCCAAGGGTCTGTGCTTGGACCCATCCTATTCAACCTATTTATAAATTATCTAGAAAAAAGGGGTAAATAGGGAGGTGGCAACATTTTCAGATGATCCCAAACTGCTCAAGGTAGCTAAGACCAAAGCAGACTGTGAAAAGCTTCAAAAAGATCTCACCAAACTAAGTGACTGGGCAACAAAATGGCAAATGAAATGTAATGTTGATAAATGTAAAGTAATGCCCATTGGAAAACATAATCCCAACTATACCTACAATATGATGGGGGCTAATTTGGCTACAACCACTCAAAAGAGATCCTGGAGTCGTGGAGAGTTCTCTGAAAACATCCACTCAGTGTGCAGCAGGCTGTCGAAAAAGCAAATAGAATGTTAGGAACCATTTAAAAAGGGATAGAGAATAAGACAGAGAATATCTTATTGCCTCTATCTAAAACCATGGTCCGCCCACATCTTGAATGCTGCATACAGATGTGGTCTCCTCATCTCAAAAAAGATCTATTGGCATTGGGAAAAGGTTCAGAAAAGGGCAACAAAAATGCTGAGGGGTTTGGAACGGGTCCCATATGAAGACAGATTAAAAAGACTTGGACTTTTTAGCTTAGAAAAAAGGAGACTAAGGGATGATATGCTAGAGGTCTATGAAATCATGACTGGTATGGAAAAAGTGAATAAGGAAAAGTTATTTACTTGTTCCCACAATATAAGAACTAGGGGTCACCAAATGAAATTAATAGGCAGCAGGTTTAAAACAAACAAAAGGAAGTTTTTCTTCACTCAGCGCACAGTCAACCTGTGGAACTCCTTGCCAGAGGATGTGGTGAAATCTAGGACTATAACAGGGTTCAAAAAAGAGCTAGATAGATTCATGGAGGTTAGGTCCAGCAATGGCTATTAGCTAGGAATGGTGTCTCTAGCCTGTTTGTCTGGAGGTAGGCGACAGAGGAGGGATCACATGAGGATTCCCTGCTGTGTTCCCTCCCTCTGGGCATCTGGCACTGGCCACTGTCGGTAGACAGGACACCGGGCTGGATGGACCATTGGTCTGACCCAGTCTGGCTGCTCTTATGTTCTTAAGCTGCCAGGAGTATTTGCTCTTGTCAGCCTCCCACTGTGGAGTCTCTGTGGAACCTTGAATCAAGATATGTTGACTCGAGCTACGTAATTAACATGGCTGGAGGAGCATGTCTTAATTGGACCTTCTCCATTAGTGTAGGCCTGCTCTGAGCATCACGCTCTCCAGAGACGAACACTTCACGCCCCCAGGCCAGCAAGCTGTACCCAGCGGGTTTCCATATGGGAACAAGGGACAAACAACAGTTGGGATCTGACACTGGAGATTTCCAGTCCCCTGAAGCCCAAGGACACCGAGTGATTGGCCTTTAGCCTCCTTCCAGAAACAGAGCCAGCGCTCAGAAACATTGTCTTGCTACCAGTCCTCTCGGCAGCTGGTTTCACAAGTGTCCCTGGGCAAGGGGGGTCTAACCCAGCTCCTGTTTCTGGAGCGATGGAGGAGAGCCCGACGCCATCATGCTAAGCGTGAAAACATGCCTGTCACCTGGGTCTCTGTCAGTCACAGACCCAACTGTCCCCATTACTCACTGCGAGAGCTAGTACTGCTGAGGGCTTCACAGACCTTCACCAAGACAGGTAACAGGCATTCTCCCCATTTCCCAGACTGGAACAATTCAGCACCAAAGGGTGCAGTGACTTGACTGGGGTCATCCAGAGAGTAAGTGGCAGAGCAGCAGTAGCCCCTAACTCTGGCTCTCACTGATGTCACAGGCAGCATTTTCATGCCTGTCTGCGGGAGCTGGGGGGCCGGGCTCTGAAGGACGTTTGGGGTCAGGGATTCCCTCGGTAACTCAACACTTCTGCACCAGGCTGGGGAGCAGAGCCGCCTGCGGACAGAGGAAGCAGGGGCTAGCTCTGCTCCCTGTAGGAAGGGTCACCAGGAAGCTGCAGGAGGCAGAGGCGCTGCCGCCTGACGTGTGGTCTTTAAAAACACCGATCAGCTGGCAGGAAGGAGTGGGGGGGCTTCCTGGCCAGGCGCCTGACTCACTGGGACCCACCTTCTCCCACATGCTGCAGCACGACTGGACCCAGTGGGCCCTCCTGAGATGGGGCAAGGCCCACTGGAACCCTTTGTTACTGACAGAAAGCGCCACCGAAATCGCAGGGTCTCCCGCCAGCTGCTGGTTAAAGCGGGTTCCCAGATGTGGTGAAGGAGCAGTCGGGTGCACGCCTCCCAATGGGAAACGGCTGCCACGCATGGACAGCCGCTGAGAGGAGTCTCACAAGGAGAATACGAGTCCACGAAATAACACGACAAACTTCATGCCCGGAGGTCTTAGCAGGCATGTTGTGCGCAAGGCACAAGAAGCCTTCTGCTCCGCTCTGGGCTGAGGACGCCTCAGCGGGGGTAGTGTCGGGTTCTGGGCAAATTGTGGACACATTTGAGAAAGTCCAAGGAGGGAAGACGACGGATGAAAGGTCTAGAAAGCATGGCCCATGAGGGAAGGCTGAAAGAACTGGGCTTCTCTAGTCTGGCAAGAAGACTCAGAGGGGACATGACAGCAGCTTTCACGTCCATAAATGGGTGTTACGAGGAATGAGAAAAATGATTCTCCTGAATCTCTGAGGACAGGACGAATGCAACAGGGCTTACGCTGAGCAAGGGAGGTTTAGGCTGGGCAGCAGGAAGAACGTCCTGCCCGGGGTGGTTAAGCCCTGGAGTAAATCGTGTGGGCAGTCGCAGAGTCTGCGCTGCAGGAGGTTTTGAAGAGCATGTCACTTGGTCTAGATAGTACCTGATGGTGGCGTGAGCGTGGGGCGCTGGGTTAGACGGCCGCCTGAGGTCCCTTCCAGCCCTACGATCTATGATTCTCTGGGCACCTAGCCTCTGAGTCCCTCGCACGGCAGGGGTGGGACTGTGGCCTGCCAGCTCAGGTTTTTCTCCTGGCTCCTTTCTCCGGAGCATCCCTGCTCCCTGCTGGGGGTGGTCAGCTAGGTCGAGAAATGAGGCCCAGCTCCCCTGGGCTGTCCGATGGAACAGAGCCCCCCCATGCCCTGTGGCCAGTGACAGGAGTGGCAGAGGCAGGAATCTCTGGGAGTTTCTCCTAGACTAGCCCCCTACGTCCTTCGGGCGGAGAAACACACTGGTCTGGAATTCAGCCGGCTGGGTTAGGCCAGGCTGCAGATCACAGCAAGCAGCGGGAAACTACCCACCACCCAGTTCCCTGCCTCCTGCCCGTCCCTCGCCCAGGCTGGCCCCCGCAAAGCCTCCAGAGTCTGCCAGGGTTCTCCTTCCACCCACCCCTGGAACACTGAGGGCACCTCCCCACTGCAGCTGCAGTGCGCTTCCCTCTGACCCGCTGGCCTGGCAGAAATCCCCATGTGGCTGTGGGGGCGCAGGCAGAGACTCCAGCTAGCTGCCATGTCTGTAGCCGGGGGCAGGCGGCCGTGGACTGAGACAGCTGGACAAGCTGATGCCCAGGCTGCTGCCACGACAGACCGTGTGCAGCACCCTGGCTGGAGCAGAGCTAGCGTGTCTGTCTAGCCAGGCTGGGAAGCAGGGTCCCATGGCTCTGCAGCCGGCCCCTCAGGACACCTCAGCCACTGCCCAGCTCTCAGAACAAAGCTCCCAGCCTGACCCTTCCTGGACTGGGGACACCAGCCTTTGCCAGGATGACTAGGTGGCAGGTCAGTCGTGGGCAGGCCTCACGCCCTCGACAGCCTCTGTCCGTAGGGTCCTCTCCTGCAGGGCTCCGGACGGCATCAGACAGCGGGGCGGTTTCGGGAGCCGTTGCCGCTTCCCCTGCACCCAGCCCCTCAGGCGGGACTCGCCTCCCAGCGAGAGCATGGGCTGGTCCTGAACTTGGGCCGTGAAGGCTAGGGCCAGCAGCCCGTCTCCGGGGCCCAGCCATGGCGCGGCCAGTGCAGAGGGGAGGAGAAATGAGGATTCTCCTCAGAGGGGCAGGGCTGGGCACCATGGGACGGAGGCGAAGGAGCGTGTGTCTCCCCCTGGACGCTAATGGCCCCTGTGCTGGCTCTGCCCTTGGAGTGGGGACATTGGAGGCCCAGCGCAGCAGTCTCTGTCCCTGGCGAGGTGACTCTGGCCAAGGGGGCTGCTCTCTGCACACTTGGCATTAGTCAGGCGTGGCCGTGGCGCCTGGGGGCAGCAAAGCTTCGCCTGTCCCTCCCCGGCCTGGCTGGGCTCGGGTTGAATTGGAGAGCAGGGCCAGCGGTGCTCCCTGGCAGGTGGCCGGGATGGGCTTGCACTTGCCTCTCTCTTCCCTGCCCCCGCTGCAGCCTGTGGACTCGCTTTTATTCTTTCTTGCAGAAAAACCCCGGCTGAACAGCATCCTCACTTCTGCCACGGAGCCCTACGACCTCTCCTTCTCCCGCTCCTTCCAGAACCTCGCCCACCTCCCGCCGTCCTACGAGGCTGCCGTCAAGACTAACCCAAGTAAATATTCTTCTCTGAAGAGATTAAGTAGGTGTCAGCTCATTTCACTTCTTTGTCTCCTTAGCATGTGAGCGGCCGTGGGCATGGCGCCAGGGCAGCGATTCGCCTGCCTGGGCCCTCGCCTGGCCGCGCCGCCAGGTCTGGCCGCAGGGTTGTTCCCTCCGGCGGAGCGGCCGGGAGAAGCCGCCTCCTGACCCCGAGCCGGTGGCCGTTTCCTGACTGGCCTCTCCGCCGCGCTGCCTCAGCACCCCAGAGCCAGCCTGTGTCCTGGCCTCACGCCCGCCTGGGGCAGCCTCCCGGCTCTCTGCTGCCGATTGTCTCCCCGCGCGTCGGGCGGGGCCGGTAGCGCAGTCGAACCCGAGGAGGCGCCTCACGCTGCTCATGGCTGGGAACGGTCACGTCTGGGAGGGAGGCCACCTCCAGCCTCCGGGCTGTCTCTGATCCCCTGCGTGGTCTAGACTGTGGCCTTAGCCCCGAGACGTTTCCATGGCCCTCGGTGGGTCTCTCTGGCTGGCCCTGGCTGCCTCCTGCTGGTTCTGCCCGCACGGCGCTCCCTGGCCCCCCCAGCAGGGCACCGCTCCGGGCGCTCCCTGGGGAGAGCAGCTTGGCCCACCCGGCCTCAGCAACTCCAGCTGGATCCCGCAGGCGAGTGCACTTGGGTATTTCTGCCCAGAAAGGGCAGGGCCGGGCTGCTTGGGAGGAGCCCTCGGCTCGGCTCGGCTGAGCCATGCTCCACTGTAGCCTGGTGCAGGGGCTGAAAGCTGCGGAAAGCTAAGCACGTGCTTAGGTGCTCTGCCGCCCGGGGCTGGGTGCAGCACTCGGAGCAGGACGCCCATCCCCTCCTGAGAGCCGTGTCCCCGTATAAGCAGCTGGGACAAGAGCCCACATGCTGCTCCCTGTTGATAGCTCCAGTGTCCCATTCGCCCTCCGGTGCTGGGCGTCTGCTCCACTGGAAACTCCAGTGCAGCCCCTGGTTGTAATTTCTCACCTCCTGGTGGCCCCGTGCCGGGGAAGGTCGAAGTTGCATTTCACACTGAGTGACACAGACACGCCTGCTGGCTGGTCTCCAGCTGAGAACTCTGCCTCTTGCACCGTGGCTCCCCAAAACGTGCCATTTGCATTCGCTTGACGCCTGGCTAGTGGACGAAAATCCCCGTTAGCCCCGGACTGAGGACGTGCCGTACCACAGGGCGACATGGGGCCCTGCGCAAAGCCCAAGCTGAAAGTCTGGAAATGTAACCAAGTTTGACGACAGCCCTTGCGTCCTCTCCCTGGGACCCTGCCCCGCCCGCTCGCGCCCCGCTCGGGGGGGTGTGGGGATGCTCCTGCTGCACGGAGCCTTTCTTCCCCAGCTCGTTGGATCGCGCCTCCTCCAGGGCCAAAGTGCTTCCACAGTGGGGGAGGGGAGGCGTGGCATGTCTCCCCCTCCCCCCGCCCCTGTGGTCCCCATCCGACTGCAACCTCAGAGACGTGGCGACCCGCTGACTTTAAGCATGTGAGTCAGCGGAGGAAAAGAAACTAACCAGGGTTCCCTCAGCAACGGTGAGTGAACAGGGAAGAGCCCAGCATCGAATCCCCATCCCGCCAGAAATGTGGAGTACAGAAGGCCAGCTCTCCCCATCCCTTCTGACCGTGGCACAGCCCGTGGGCAGTGTGAGGCCAGTAGCGGCCCCTGCCACCAGGACCGGGTCTTCTCGGAGTCGGGTTGCTTGGGAATGCAGCCCAAAGCAGGCGGTAAACTCCATCTAAGGCTGAATACCGGCACGAGACCGATAGTCAACAAGTGCCGTAAGGGAAAGTTGAAAAGAACTTTGAAGAGAGAGTTCAAGAGGGCGTGAAACCGTTGCGAGGTTAATGGGTAGGGTCCAGGCAGTCTCTCCGGAGGGTTCCACCCAGTGGGTCTGGTCGGCCGGCCCCGGACGATGGATTCCCCCTCACCCGCCCCCCCCCTCTGGTCCTGGTGCCCGCTGCAGACACCAGGGTTTGTAAAGATGGGTGCTTGAACTCCACCCAGCTGCCCTACACATCGGTTACAGATGGCAAGTCCACTAGGAGATTACAAGACGTTTTCTCTGTGTCTAGAGGGGAGTTGGGATTGGTCCTGCCTAGGGCAGGGGCCTGGACTCAATGACCTTCTGAGGTCTCTTCCACTTCTGTGATTCTGTGAGTTTACCTGCTGTCCCCTGCATTCCCGCGAGATTAACTGTGCGGATGCTCTGCTCTGTAGCTTTCACTGCCCAGTCTTCCCTCGGACACACTGCTCTTGTTCCATTGTCTTCCCAGCAAGCTGCTCTCCCAAGCTGGCTGGTCACCATAGGGCTGTTCAAATCCCCTTCCAACAGCTCCAATGATCCCCACGGGGTCTTTCCAAAAGCAAGCCGGGAGATCCGGGCGCATGTGAAATTCTCTGGCAGCTAGGCACTGATGTGGCCTTACATAACTAACCTGCACACCCCGGAGTTACGGCAAGCGGCTGTCAACAACCATCCGGAGGTGGTTCTCCGTAGGAGTGTCTCTGTGCATGAAAGCCTGTGTTACCCGCACACATTTCTCTCTCCCTTCCACACTGTAGGGACACACACCTCTCCCCAGTTCCTAGGGCTCAAGGTGCAACCCTGTTAATTTACACACCTACCCTCACCCAATTCCTATGCTCAGGGCGCATCTTCCTGTGGGTTTTGCAGGATCTTTAGCCACTGAAAGAGCCTCACACAGTAATATCCTGATCCTCTATTGATTGACAATTCCCAAACAAAGCAGAATGTGCATGCTAAGCACACAGTGCCTTGCTCACCAATCCTGATAAAGGCCGGCAGACTTCCCCTGTTGGCCAGGCAATATCAGTCTCTCTTGTCTTAGGCTGTCTCTCAGAGGTGAGTTCTTCTTTTCCAGGTCTTCCCCCTTCTCCTGGTCCTCTTCCAGACTTTCCTTACTTCTGAAACAAAATACAGGACTATGTAGCACTTTAAAGACTAACAAGATGGTTTATTAGATGATGAGCTTTCGTGGGCCAGACCCACTTCCTCAGATCAAATAGTGGAAGAAAATAGTCACAACCATATATACCAAAGGATACAATTAAAAAAATGAACACATATGAAAAGGACAAATGGTCTGTGCTGGAGTCTGGGCTGGAGCATGGTAAGTGACCAAGGGAGCACTCCCTGTCTGGTTACTCCCTGGGGGTATGTCTACACTAGCCCCCAAGTTCAAACTAGACTGGCTAATGCAGTCATTCGAACTTGCAAATGAAGCCCGGGATTTAAATATCCCGGGCTTTATTTGCATGTTCCCAGGCGCCGCCATTTTTAAATGCCCGCGGCTACACGCGGCACAGGCTAGGTAGTTCGAACTAAAGCCCCTAATTCGGACTAGCCGTACTCCTCCTGCAATGAGGAGTGACCTGTCTGGTTACAGGAGTCTCACCGCATGACGGTTCCTATCTGGGATGTCGGGGCAGATCTCCAGTCATGGCCATGGGCTGCCTGCCTAGCTCCTGACCGTTCCATTCCGCCGGCTGCCAAGTCTCATACTCAGTGGACTCTGAGGTTAAAGCACAGCGTGCCACTGGTTCACTCCCCGCTGCCTTCACCGACTGCGCGCGGGAGCTGGCGGGTCCAGTGACGGGACGATCAAATCGGGCTATGCCGCATGTGGCTGCCGCAAAGAGCCTCCAGTCACGATGCGTCTCCTGCGGCGACTGTATTTCTTAGGAACCAGAGGATAACTCAGGGCAAGAGCTTTTAACCATCATCATTCAGAGACCGACGTTCTCTTCCTCCCTCCTCAGCGGAAGGGAAAGGAGGGGAAAACACAGCTCAGGCTCGGACGCACCCGAGTTCGTAATGTTGGGCTCCGAATTCTTTGCAGACAGTTTCCCCAAACGGTCCGAGCCACACTGCCTGGTGCGTGTGCTCGTTGCAAGGACAAAGCCAGCAGTGGGTGTGTCTCAGCGGACACGGGGAACGTAACCACCCACAACGTCACAGCCGGCTTTGAAATGAAGAGCAGCTGAACGCCGCCAACGCAGGCTTCCAGCTGCTCCCCCAGAGGGCCCTGTGGAAGGAAGTCCTGGTGCGAGAGATGGAGCGAGGTGCAACCCAGACTGCACCCGTGTGGGGCTCCGCGCCCCTCCAAGGGGTGGGCCACATGTCATGGGGGGGGAGGTTGCTGTGGTCGTGGGCCCTTTAGCTCAGGCAGTAGAGGCTCCTGCTTAGAGATTCAGAGGCCCTTGATTCAATCCCAGCTCCCTACCATTCTCGTCAATGTCCCCAGGTCCAGCCTGAGCACGGCTCTGAGGCTGGAGGAGCCAGTGGGTTGAATTGTCCTCAGTATCGTCTCACAAAGCGATTGGCTGAGAAGCTTGTGTGGTCCAAGGAAGCTCAGGAAAGGGAACTAGCACAGGACTGAGGTCCCTGCTTGCTCCCCTGGCTTCTCGTCTCTGGCCATGCAGGTGCTGGAGGGCTCCTTCTGATAAGACCTGGAATACGGAAAGTCCTGTCTGCCATTGGCCCCGCGATGGGGGACACTGCCACCGCGCACACCTGCAGCAGCACCGGGGCGGTGTCTGGAAGCTCCTTGGAATGGTGGGGGGGTTGTTTCTTCAGGCAGTGACTGCGTTTTGGCAGGCCAGGGTCAGGATCCGTGGTGGTGCCGATGCGCCGGACAGACCTCAACATGCCCACACCAAGCCTTCTGTGGCACCGCCGCCAACAGAAGGGGCATGTGTGCGGAGTCCCTAGCCCTACGCCAGACCCCCAAGCCAGTGGGACGGCCGGCAGGACCGTGCACTTTGCATGGAACAATCCCCCCCCGGGCCAGGCGGTCTCCATTTCCCTGCACTCCTCAGCGGCTTTGGGACAGCCCTCAGATTTCTGCGCTGATATCGCGTGAGGTCCCCACCGCCCTTCCGAAACCAAACCCCAACCAGGAAGTGCAGTGCCCCACGGGAGCACCCCTGTGCCCAGGGCTAACCTGGCGGGAACCACAACAAGAAAAAGAGGGTTTGAAAAACTGCAGAGAAGACAATTCTGATTGAAACCAGCCTCCTTGGGCTATTCCTACATGACACAGCCCATCTGACATGACATGACAAACACTGGTGAAATAAAAACCTCAACCTTTCAATGGGTCTGAAAAAAATGTTACTTTTTGTTTCACGCGAAATTTGGAAATTTCACCTTTTAGTGCCAGTTTGAGACAAAAGGAAATTTCTAAATTTCTCTCAGACTGGAAATTCTGTTTCCCAAACAACGTGGCTTCTGTGACCAGGTAACCCTACGGTCACCCGAGACTGTGACAGGGACTCCAGCGCTGAGTTCATGGGGTGACAGTGCCATTGCATGTGCTGTAGCTCATGGGCTCGCGTGTCCCCTGTTCTCTGCTTGGCTAGGAGTGATCCCCCCATATTGGGCGCTGGGTCCACGTGCCGTGCACACGATACTCACACGGTGCAGCTGGCGCCGTTCTTGCGCTATGGTGACCCCTCTGAAGGACGAGGTAAAAGGCCCGACGGGCCTCCATGTCTGTGCTGCCGCAGACACTGCCTGGCGCGCCGGAAAGTCTTGTCCCAGAGCACTACCCTCTGCACAGCACCCTGCTCTCCCGCCCAGCCCCGCCCTCGGCTGCTCCCTAACGCTGTTTCCCTTTCTCTTCTGCCCGCAGCTGACAAAGAAGCCGACGAATATTACATGAAGCGAAGACACCTTCCTGACCTGGCAGCACGGGGGACGCTCCCTCTCAACGTCATCCAGCTGTCCCAGAAACAGCCCAACCACCGGGAGCGGCCCCGGCGCCCCGTGAGGGCCATGTCCCAGGACAGGGTGCTGTCTCCCGAGAGGGTCATGCCCGAGGAGTTCAGCATGTCCTACGAGCGGATCCTCTCTGATGAACAGCTTTTGTCCGCAGAGCGCCTCCATTCCCAAGACCCCCTGCTCTCCCCGGAGCGCACGGGCTTCGCAGAGCCGTCCATGTCGCGCGCCTTGTCACACACGGACGTCTTTGTTTCCACGCCTGTCCTGGATCGCTACAGGATGACAAAGATGCACTCCCATCCCAGTGCCTCAAATAACTTGTACAATACCTTGTGTATGAACCAAACGTCCGCCAAGCGCCAAGCGTTCGCCTCCCGGCGGCACAACACCGTGGAACAGCTGCATTATATCCCAGGACACCACCAACACTACCGCACAGCGAGCAAAACAGAGGTGACTGTTTGATGTGAGGTTGTGCCTAGAAAATAATCAGCAAGGACTGGTGTGACCCCAGCACCCCAAACTGCAGTGGCCTTACAGGCCAAGATAACCTCTAACTGAGCGTCCGAAAGGACTTTTCTGAGTCCCATCTGCAGTGTTTTTAAACCCATTCTCATGCTGTTGACATAAGAACAAAAACAAAACACGACTTGGGAGGGACATTGGAGAGAGCCCCCATCCTGTGCCAGTTTCTGTCAAAGAAAGCCATAGCAGTGGCTGGCACCTGCCAAGGGCTAAGCTGCTGGGACGCCCTGCTTCTGGTGACTGGAGGACTTAACTCAGTTCCTCACAGAGCCCTTGGTAGGGTGCAGCCTCCTCGCTTGGCAAGTGAGGCCTGTCGCCATCTCTCACACCAGCGCTTTTGGCCAGTACTGAGTTGTTCAGTGGTTCCTTGCATCGCCCTGGACTCTGGTCGTCTCCGCCAAGCGTGAGACGCTCACATACCCCCCCCCACACACCCCCTCCAAGCAGCCGCTGCTCTTCCAGGGGGGTTTTCCAGGCAAAGCTTACCGGGGGGCTGCCAGATCTCGTGGCACGATTAGTTGAGCCGCTAAATATACTCACCAAACAGAACTATACTAGTGCCTACAAACCGCCTGCTCTCAGCGTAGGAAGTAGCGGGGTTGACGTGTCAATAAGCACAATTAGGCTGGAATGCTCGTTAGGCCCTTTCTGTGCTCTTCCTAATTTCTGTAACCAGAAAACAGGGATGGGATTTGATTGGTTCTGCTTCTTGCCAACATGATGCCGGAGGCACCAAAACCCACCCACCCGTCATCCCCTTGCTAGCCAGCACTATAGGTAAACCCACAGCTCCACGGAAACCGTCCGACTCGCGCTGGCTTCCGTGGGGCCGTGGTTTCACCACGCTGTTAGCAGCTCGGCCCAGCCCGGCCCCTCAGCCTCTTCCGGAGCTGAACGACCTCACAAGGGAGGACTCACCATGTCAGGGGGACGGCGCCCTCTTTGCTCAAGCTGCTTAAAAGACACGGACAGAAAAGTTTGTCTATTGCCTCAGAACTAGAGAGAGACTTTCCAGTCATCGCCTGAGCCGTTCTATTTCATGTGCATAAATTATATAGTAGACATAACCCCTCGAAGCGGGCATGCTGTACAGCTGATGTGTATTGCCAATTAGATGCAGAGTATTTGTAAATTCTTTTAAAAATAGACTCCTGGGTCCAAACTTTGTGAGGTGTTTTGTATTTCAGTTTGTATTTCCATTCTGTAGAGCTCACTCAAAGTAGGACGTACCTCTGCGCCCTGGGAGGAGCTTTCGAAAGGCCGGTCAGCGTCCCGGACCAAGGACTTCAGGTTTTACATACAGATAGTAAGAATTGCCCCAGCTCTCTGCCACTCCACCGCATACTCAGTCACGGCCCCTCCCCCACTTACCGCATGGCCCCCAGCCTGCGATGTGAGATGCTCTCTGGCTCCCAGCAGAGGCTAATTCTGAGGCCCCCCTGGGTCCCGGGGAGCCGGAAGGGCCGTGGGAAGATGTTCTCCTTGTGACGAGCCTGTTCCCACTTGACAGGCATCGTGCTGCAGTGGGCCAGGGCTGTTCTTCGCCTGGTCGTAGCTCCCGGGGCTCAGTGTGTCGGGAAAGGTTCGAGCTACCAGTACGGGGCTTTGTTTGACAGAAACTGCGCTGGGCCCCCCAGGTCCACCCCTGCGGGCTGTGTGATCTAATGAGCCCTCCCCGACCGTGTGGCGTTTTGCAGTGGGACAGAGGAGACACCTCTCTGTGCAGGGGCTGGCTCCGTTCACCCCACCCTCATCCCGCCTCTTCCAGCCCCGCAGATACGGGCACCTCTCAGCAGCAGCCAAGCCTCTCAGCCTTTACCCACCTCTTCCTGAGGCCGGGGTTAATTCTGAACGGAAGGGAGCCATTTGCCGCTGCGTCGCAGGCTGGAATGCAGGCAGTCTTGCCAAGTGGGCAGAGCAGGAGTCATGCCTAGTGGGTGGAGCACGCATCCAGGTTGGGGAAATAAGCTAAGAGTCAGCCAGGGAGTGAAGCAGAGAGTCAGAGCCTGGGGCAGAAGTTGCAGGCCTGGCCCGGAGCCAGGACGGGTCCCTGAGCTCTGCAGGTGTGAGAGCAGAGACTGGAGGAGGGGCAAGAATCAAGCACGGAGCAGGAGCGGCGGCTTCCTCCTGCCTTGACTAGCCTGGTGGCCCAGGCGCTGGAGTGGGCAGCCCCCCGTTGCAGGGGCCCACGGCGGGGCTTGGCGGAGGCTGCCCGGTCCTCGTAACAGGGCAGACACGGGATGGAGCCGGGCCAGTGTGGCTGTCTGGGCGCTGGCGCGAGGGCAGGACATCACCCCCGTGCACAGCAGGAGCCGTTCCACCGAGGGGAGGCGCGGGCCCGTTCCAGCTGGCTGGGCAGCCGAGCCAGGCTCTGCCGGGCGCCGGGGTCGAACTCTGCTCTCTCCTCGCGGGAGGCAGCCAGCTCCCTGGGCGGCTCTTTCCCCACAAACTCCATCTGCTGCTTCCGCTTCCAGTGCGCGAGGTGGGAGCAAGGGGAATAGGAGCAGCTCCGGGACCTGCCTGCGCACCCTGCCGGAGGCCGTGCCGTGCACCAGGCCACTGACTGCCGAGCGCCACCTCCCCGCGTCAGGAAGGCTGCAGGCCCTCTGCCCCCCGTCCCGCCCTGGCAGTCACCTGCCAAAGGCTCGCGGGCCCCTGTGGGCCTGTCCCGCTCACGCAGGCAGCTGGGGGAAGCTGATGTGTCCCACAGGCGCAATGAAGCCCCCTGGCAGCCGCAGCCCTGGGGGGAGCCGGCAGCCTCACAAGGCCGGGCAAGTCCCTAAGAATCGTCTCTTCTGGCCACCGCTCCGGCCCTGCGTGGCGTGGTGGGCGGGTAGCTCAGCCACGCGCCGCCGTGCTCGGCCGGGTGGAGCTCCTCCTTGTCCCGCTGCCTCAGGCCGTCATGCCTGGGCTGGCGCCGGGTGTCGCTGGCTCACAGCACTGGAGAGGCCCTCAAGTCCAGGCCCGGGTGTCCAACCTGCTCTTAAATAGCCCCGGGGACAGAGATTCCCCGGGCAGTTTAGTCCAGAGTGCGACCGGCAGGACGATTTCCCTCATGTCCAACCTAACCCCCCTGGCTGCAGTTTGAGCCCCTTGCTCCTTGTCCTGTCAGGCAGCAGAGGGGACGGAGAACAACGTTTCTCCCTCCAGGTCCTTGAAAGCTGCTGCCATGTCCCCTCTCAGCCTGCTCTTGGCCTAACCAGCCCCGTTCCGCCAGCCCTTTGAATCGGGAGGGTCCGTTAGGCTGATGCTGGACCACTAGTCCCAGCTGGCCCCTTGAGCCAGAGGGGAGCAGTAGGAGTCCGGGGGGGTGGGCGAGCTGCTGCCAGCGCCACGGGAGAGAAGGGTGGACGCACGGTGTTCCGTGGCGGGAGAGCATGTGCTGCATTCCAGCAGCTGACTGGCAGGAGTCAGAGGGACTGTGCCAGGGTGGGGCAGCGTCCCAGAACAGCCCACAGGGTCTCTTCTCTCTCTCGTGGCTCCCTCGCCAGCGGCAGGCCCGTGGCTGCTCTCACAGAACCGTCCGCTTCCCGGCTTCCTCCTGCCCAGCTCTGAGCCCTCTGACCCTCTCTGGGGAGGAAAGCAGGGTGTGGGCCAGACGCCTCCGGGCAGCAGGTCTGGCTTGTGACCCGCCGGAGCCGAGGGCGGCCAGAGGCCTTTGCATAGTGCCCAGGGCCTGAAGTGCCTGTAGGGCGGGGAGGAGGGGGAGGTACTACACCGCATGCCCGGGGTCTGTAGCATTTCCCACCAGCTGGTATTGCCTTTGCATGCCCCAGGCAGTGCTACAGACTAACGGGTTGCACTGGGGGGCCCAGCATTTGCACTGACCCCCTGACAATTGTATCGCCTGAGAGCTAGAGCGCAGGCTTGGAGAGATGGAAACTGTTTTTAACGAACCACGTATCACACACCCCTCTGTCTGAGCCGGTGGCAATGTTACCAGGTGAGGGGCAAAGGCACCAGGTTGTGTTGTCATGATAAATGACAACATTTGCTAGTGTTGTAATGTTCCTTTGCTACACAACCCTGAGTCAGGGCTGTGGAGACGAGCAGGTGGGGATGGTTACTAAGGTACAAGGCCCCCGTTCCTTGCCCAGCATTAATTTCTACTCACCGCTGTGCTTTCCTGACAGGCCCGGGAAGCTGGGTCACCCTGCTGTGAATACATGGCAATATAGATATATATATAAATATATATATATTTCTCTCAAACCATGCCACATCCAAAGGGTGCAATATGCTAGGATCGGGGTGCCGACTCTTTACCGACAGACTCATCCCAGGGAAAAGGGGGAGAGCACCCAGCAGCTGGGACAAGTTCTTCATCGCAAACGAAGTTTCGAAAAACAGGGTAACACGTTAACTGTCATGGAAGTTTCTGTTCTAATTTGTGACACAGTCACCATTTTCAGTTTCTGTAGCAGAAGACGCTTGTCTTGGCTTTAGTTTCAGATTGATTCTCTACAGCTGGAAGGAGGCCTATGCGGAAAGTGGTTAATACGTGTCGATTTCATGTGCTGGAGAGATACAACTAGGGGACAGTTTTGAAAAGCTGGATTGAGTATTTTCATTAAAAAAAAGTGTTGTTAGCAATAATTGTGTCAGGCTGTTTCTTAGAAAATAGCCAGTTGTTTGTTGTATGTTTATAAGCTGATCAATGATCATAGAGGTGTAATTAACAAGCTGTCGCTAGCTGGCTGAGGCTTACGACTGAGATGTCCTTGTGTTTTAAAACTGACTGACTAAAAAAAAAAAAAAAATCAGCTTTTAACCTGCTGAAAGGCCTTGGATTTGAGGGGAGACGGGATTAGTCTGGTCCAATCTATTCATGTAAATCTGAAAGTGAGCCACGTTCTCAGTAGTTAGAAACATGAGGTTTTGGGTCTCTTTTGTGCTCTTCATTCTGTGCGAAAACTCTCACCGCTGGTGTTATTCAGGACAGCAGTGAAATGTGAGAACCATGCCACGTGGAAGGGGTTTGCCCATGAGCTTTGTAATAGCGTCGTACAACCTTCATTCCGTAAATCGGTTAGAAATTTTGTAGCGAGAATTTCTCGGCTCTAAGACAGACAATTCGTACTGAGATTTTTCGTTTGGGGGCCAGTGTTTCCTAAGGGGGGTAGGCAGACAGACGTTGTGCTTTAGCCCAATTTATGGATTCTGTGTTTACATTGTTGTGCTTTACCCAGTTTATGGAATCTGTGTTTACTACTATTATACAGTAGTACTGATGAGAAAGTACATTTGTATCTGTACCTTTGCACAGCCTCTTGGTTAACCATTAAATAAGCTTCAAGATGAGCAGTATTTGACTGTTTTTCTCTGTATTATTCTTGTTGTTATACTTACCAGTAAAAGCACATTCTATATGTACTGTAAACAAAACTATTACCAGTTTAGTAAACTTTAGAGTCTTAAGGATTTTTCCACTTTTGTCAGTAACAAATATTTATGGATTCCAAAATAAAGCAATTTAAACAAAACAGTTGTTCCCCTTTTGATATCTATTGGGGAAATCAAAGGCCGTTCTCTTGGCAGTTTTTGAGACCTTTGTAAGGAAGGTTTGGCAGGGACACATCTCTAGTTCTGCATCCGTGTTTAAATAACAGCAAGTAAAATGAACAGGAGGCGGGCCGGAGAGTCTATTTTTCATGTATTTATTTCTTGCTTTTCATCAAATGCTAGGCCCTAGAACAGAGTGCTACTTCTTCCCGTCCCCCACAACACTCTAGTACGCTTGCAGGTGAGTTGTCACACAACACAGTCTACGTCTCTCGTATTCTTTCCGGGGGAACTTTATTGGCACAGATCGTACCTCCCGTCACCGGGACTCGCTGGTTCGGCAACGCCCGTGGTCCAGCAGGAATGCAGATGTTCCCGGGCCACAGAGTCCAGGTGTAGGGAGGTCTGGCCGTGGGGCAGGAGTGCTGCAGGGGGGTGGGGGGAGCTGGCGACTCAGCCGGGAGCCCCTGGGGGGTGCGGCACAATCTGTCCCCAGCAGCTGGGCAGTTGCAGGGGCTGGCAGCCAGGGTGCTCCAGCCCCGGCTACACAGCTCTGGCTCCAGCAGTGGACAGGATGCTCCAGCCCCAGTTGTGCAGCTCTGGCCCTGGCAGCAGCAGGGCAGCGGAAGCTAGAGAGCTCCGGCCCAGGGAGTAACCAGGCCGCTACTGGAGTCCTGGGAGGGGGGAGGGGGGAAGCGGTGGTTTAGCGTGGGCCAGGAGGGAAGAGACCTCCCCTGGTCCGGCAAATCCCCTCGTTTGGGACCAGTCAGGTCCCGAGGGTGCTGGGCCAGGGAGGTCCCACCTGCAGAACTTTGCATGTAACACACACACACACACACACACACACACGCCTGACCCGCTGGAGCACACCCTAATGCGCTCGCTGGCTCAGCGGCCATGGAGAAAGCGGTGGACGTGATGCACCGTGGCTTTAGCAATGCTTGTGATACGGGCCCCCAGCTGGCAGCCAGTGTCAAGCAACGTGATTCAGGGGCTGGTTTTGTTCACCAGCTTCATTAGTGATCTCGATGTTGGAAGAGAAGGTTAAAGGGGTTGAGGGCCAAATATCTGCACGATGCGGGGTTCCCTGTGCACACACGTGCCACACGGTGCGGGGTTCCCCGTGTGCACACACGCTGCACAGTGAGGGGCTCCCTGTGCACACTCACTGCACGGTGCGGGGTTCCCTGCACACACACGTGCCACACGGTGCGGGGTTCCCCATGTGCACACACGCTGCTGGGGCTTGCTCCAGCTTCCAGCCCAGGGGTGGAGACAAACCATGGTCCCGCTGAATGTCTAGCAGCAAACCCAAAGCCTTGTCCCCAAGCGAACGGCAGAACCCACCGGATTTGCAGCAAGGGTTTTATGAATGAAGCCACGGCACCAGCAATGCTGGTAAATCACCGTCTGCGCCCAGATGGGGCCTGACCTCCAATTCAGCAAATAACTGTTTACGTCTTCATGGTTTCCCAGCGCTCACACACCCGGCCCAGCTGTTCTCCCGCCACCATGCTGGTTCGCAAGTTCACCACCCAGGTCCCCAGCCCATAAAATCCTCAGGGGCTAACCCCCCCTCCTCCCGGGCGCAGCAGGGGCCATGCAGACAGGTGCCTGGCTGCCAGCTGTGAGCCTGGAACCACTGGCCAGGTTTGTGCAGTGGCCAGAGGGGCAGCAGATTGCAGGTGGGTTTCAGTTCCACCTGCTGCTGGAGGCCATGGTGGGCTGCTCGGGGTGAGTGGGGCTGTCTGACAGGAGACTAAACCGGAGGGATCGGGTTGCTCCCCATCGATGCAGGTGGGAGGACGCCAGGGAGGGGCTGTGCTAGAGAAGCTGGCAGTGGTTTTCAGGGACCGCCCCATGCCCCTGCTGGCCTCTCAGACCTCACGGCTGCCGAGGCAGATGGCAGCGAGCCAGCCCTGGGAACCTGAGACATGCAGCTCAGCAGGGTAACGTTGGCACAAGTCTAAATGGGTAGAACCTGGCCAGGAGCAAATCTAGGCTGGAAATGAGAACAGAAGAGCAGCCAGACGGGTCAGACCATAGGTGCATCCAGCCCAGTGTCCGGTCTGCCCACAGCAGCCAATGCCAGGCGCCCCCGAGGGAGGGATCACAACAGGGAATCCCCTTGTGATCACTCCCCTCTCACCCACTTCCAGAGGAACAGAGACTAGGGACACCCTTCCTACCCATCCCAGCTAATAGCCATTGATGGCCCTCACTTCCATGAATCTATCTAGCTCTTTCTTGAACCCTGTCGAAGTCCTGGTCTTCACAACTTCCTCTGGCAAGGAGTTCCACAGGTTGACTGTGCGCTGAGTGAAGAAAAACTTCCTTTGTTTGTTTTAAACCTGCTGCCTGTTAATTTCACTTAGTGATTCCTAGTTCTTGTGTTGTGAGAAAATGTTCACAGGCTATGTTTTGGGGCACCCCCCCCCAATAACCATTGTGGGGGCAAGCAGCGTAATTGGGTCTAGGATGGAGTCCGGCCGTCTGCAAACAGGAGTGTGACAGGCAGTTTCCTGTGACAGTGAATTATGCGGCGGGGACACCCGGGCTGTGGGCCACGTTACCACCGTGAGCTTTGCTGGAGCTCAGCTGCCTGCCACACTTGCCTGGCTGCCGCCCAGGCAGCCCCAAGGACCCCCCCAGCTCAGACCTTCTTAGCAGGGAGCCCCTAGGGAAGTCAGCTCCTTAGAGCAGCGTGTGAAGCGCAGCCACAGAGGCTCCGTGCGCAAGTTCATGCCCTGAGCTGGGGCCCTGCCCTGGGCTCGGACACGCTCCGTCTTCCCAGAGGGGACAGTCCTGCCCTCGGGTGTCCCTGCCACGTCCGGCACTAGGCGGCGCTGCCACGTTAATGTCCCGACGACCAGGGCCGTGGGCTGCCTTGGCAGCATTACACGCTCGTGGCAGAGCCACTGCCTCTGGTCTCCCTGCTCCTGTGTGACCCCAGGCCTGGCTGAGCCTCCGTGGCTTGGCTCAGCCACAGACGCTGAAGCAGAATCCGAGGGCAGCCAGGCCCCGCCTGCAGCTCTGGCACCTGCGGTCACTGGGGCACCACGGTGCTTCCAGATGGCACCGTGCCAGGTGCCTGGGTGTAATGGGATGGGGGCCGAGAGCTGACCACAGGGGCCCTGCCAGTTCCATGGGGCCAGGCCTGCGAGGGGCTTTGGAGGACCAGGCCCCACTTGTGTCCCGTCCATGGGGCATCACAGCGCACTCACCAGCGTGGGGCCCTGCGCCAGGAGAGCGCCCTGGGTGGCCTCCTGCGCTGCGGTCGCATGGGGGGCTCATTGCCGGACCCCCAGCACGTGGCCGTTTCCACCCAGGGCTCTCGCCTGAGCGCCAGGGAGCCTGGGTCCCAGCTCTGAGGAGTAGCAGGGGGCGTGTCACTGCTCCCCCGGGAGAGAAACCCAGCGGCACGTGCAGCGCGATTCCTCCGCAGCCCCGGTGGGTCTCCAAGCCCCGGGCCGGGGGCAACGCCCCAGAGGCGCGTGGGGGCCGCCTGACACACCCGGTTTGCTCTGGCCCGTGTGCTCCAATCTCTCTAAATCCACATCCAGGGAGCTGCCAGCTTTGGCTGGACCGCCCCTCCCCCCCCAAGGATCTGGCAGCCAGACGCGGGGGCTCGATGCAGCGTGGATGTGGGGGGGGGGTCACCCTCTTTCTCTGCCTCCCAACGCCCAGGACGGAAGGTCCCAAAGCCTCCAGCCGCCTCCACTGCTGGCCCACAAATACCCAGGGACCCACTGGAGCGGCAGTGGCCAGTCCCCCGCGGGAAAGCCGAGGATCCGGGCTGGCGCTGAAGGGGCACGGAGCCGTGGTGGGTTTGCTGTTCAAATCCGGCGCACGCGTCTCAGAGCTGCAGCTCTCGCCCTGTGCTGTCCTGGGGGGGGTTAACCGCGCGGAGAGCCAGCGCCCTCGGCCAGCGTCGCCACGGCGGACGGGCACCTGTCACTTCTGGAGACGCAGCAGCAGGCTGCGGTGGCCTGTTAGCCAGGCGTCCCTCATGCCTCCGGCTTGCTGGGATCCCATGCGGGCGCTGGGAGGGGGTGGGCCGCCTTGGGGCATGGCGGCTGGATGGCGGGAGCCCCGCTCTGCCGGTCGCTTCCTCGCCAGTGGGAGGACGGGCCTGGCTTCTGCACACGCGCCGTGGCGGGGCTGGCTGGGTCAGCGGCGCCTCTGGGGTTTCACTTTCGCTTCTGTTCCTTTGGGCCCAGCGGAGCGACCTGCAGAACGTCGGCGCAAGGGCTAAACCGAGCCCGACTGTGCCTCAGCTCCCGAACCTCTGCCAGCCAGGAGAGCGGCTGCCCCGCGGCAGGGCAGGCCCCCAGGCAAAGGAACGGCCGCCCAGCGCTCCAGTGGCGGGACTGCTGGGAGAAATGCCACGTACCCAGCTCCGCAATGCAGCCGAGAAAGACCCGCACGGGCCAAGGGCTGGAAGCCTTTCCACTTAAACCCTGGGCACACCGTTCGGAGGTGTGAGTGGCCATCTGCTGGAAGAGCCTGCCGAGAGCAGCCGTGGCCATGCCCGGAGCGGCTCTCCCCCAGGGAAGAGGGGCGGCCATTCTGGGAGAGATGCCGCAGCCGAAGCCAAGGCAGGGTCACTGGCGACGTGCCCGGCCCGGTGCTGTGCAGCAGAACACGATCTAGGTCCCTTCTGCTCTGCACTCCCCCCTCGGGCACTGCTTTCCACAGACCCTTTGCAGCCTCTCCTTCTCCCCACTCCCTGCTCTCCTTCCCTGCTCTCCTTCTCCCCACTCCCTGCTCTCCTTCCCTCCTCTCCTTCCCTCCTCTCCTTCTCCCCACTCCCTGCTCTCCTTCCCTCCTCTCCTTCCCTCCTCTCCTTCCCCCCATTCCCTGCTCTCCTTCCCTGCTCTCCTTCCCTGCTCTCCTTCCCTCCTCTCCTTCTCCCCACTCCCTGCTCTCCTTCCCTCCTCTCCTTCCCCCATTCCTTCCTTCCCCCCATTCCCTGCTCTCCTTCCCTGCTCTCCTTCCCTCCTCTCCTTCTCCCCACTCCCTGCTCTCCTTCCCTCCTCTCCTTCCCCCATTCCTTCCTTCTCCCCATTCCCTGCTCTCCTTCCCTCCTCTCCTTCCCCCCATTCCCTGCTCTCCTTCCCTCCTCTCCTTCCCCCATTCCTTCCTTCCCCCCATTCCCTGCTCTCCTTCCCTCCTCTCCTTCTCCCCACTCCCTGCTCTCCTTCCCTCCTCTCCTTCCCTCCTCTCCTTCTCCCCACTCCCTGCTCTCCTTCCCTCCTCTCCTTCCCCCATTCCCTGCTCTCCTTCCCTCCTCTCCTTCCCTCCTCTCCTTCCCCCCATTCCCTGCTCTCCTTCCCTGCTCTCCTTCCCTCCTCTCCTTCTCCCCACTCCCTGCTCTCCTTCCCTCCTCTCCTTCCCCCATTCCTTCCTTCCCCCCATTCCCTGCTCTCCTTCCCCCATTCCTTCCTTCTCCCCATTCCCTGCTCTCCTTCCCTCCTCTCCTTCCCTCCTCTCCTTCCCCCATTCCTTCCTTCCCCCCATTCCCTGCTCTCCTTCCCTCCTCTCCTTCTCCCCACTCCCTGCTCTCCTTCCCTCCTCTCCTTCCCCCATTCCTTCCTTCCCCCCATTCCCTGCTCTCCTTCCCTCCTCCCCTTCTCCCCACTCCCTGCTCTCCTTCCCTCCTCTCCTTCTCCCCATTCCCTCCCCCATTCCTTCCTTCCCCCCATTCCCTGCTCTCCTTCCCTCCTCTCCTTCTCCCCACTCCCTCCCCCATTCCCTCCCCCATTCCTCCCCTCCACGCCTTCCCTCCTCTCCTTCCCCCATTCCTTCCCTCCCCCATTCCTCCCCTCCACGCCTTCCCTCCTCTCCTTCCCCCATTCCTTCCCTCCCCCATTCCTCCCCTCCACTCCTTCCCTCCATTCCCTCCCCCCATTCCCTCCCCCATTCCTCCCCTCCACTCCGTCCCCCCATTCCTCCCCTCCCCCATTCCTTCCCTCCTCTCCTTCCCCCATTCCTTCCCTCCTCTCCTTCCCCCATTCCTTCCCTCCTCTCCTTCCCCCCACTCCCTCCCCCTCTTCTTCCCCCATTCCCTCCCCCACTCCTTCCCCCCATTCCTCCCCTCCACTCCTTCCCTCCTCTCCGTCCCCCCATTCCTTGCACAGGGAAGCCAGGCACCGGCTGCGAAGTGTTTCTTAGATTTCAGCGTTGCCAGCTGACCTTGTGCCCAGCCCACGCCAAGGCAGAGGAGATGATCCCCATGCAGAGCACGTCTGTTCTCAGTTGCCTTGTCAGTGCCACTAGACAGGTTTTATTGCTCTCCAAACCAATCAACCCCCGCGAAGCCCTGGCGCCGCTCCCAGCTGCAGCGGGTCCCTGGAAGCCGAGAGCCGCCAGCGTACGGCCGCTCCTGTTCGTGTGCAGAAGGGGCTCAGGAAGGGGAAGGTCTCCAGTGCCTGCATCCTCAGAGCTGCTGTCATTGCTCTGGGGACCAGTTGCCGGGGAAGTTCCAGGACTCCAGGAAGTTCCTGTACCTTCCCCACCCCCTGGAAGGGACCGGCTTTCCCGCCAAGCTGTCTGCAGCGGCCGCTGGTGGCATCAGCTCTTCACTGACCAAAGGGCCTTGGAGCAAACAACAGGGAAAGCTCCGGGCACTGGCCCCCCGCACAGCGCGGCTGGATGGGGAGATGAGCAGGCCCTGGGGAGAGCTGGTGGCGTGGACAGAGACAGCAGCGGGGCTGAGACGTGCGTTGCAGGGAGGAACAGCAAGGTTTCGACGTGGCCCGGACGGGCTGGAGTAACGGCCGGTGCCCGGAGAGACTGGAGCCGCCTGTCCACTGGCCCAGCGCTAAAAGAAATCCACCGACAAGATAAGCGGCTCTGATGGTAGGAGCTGGCCAGATCCCTCGCCTTAGCCTGGCTTGACCCAGCCAGCCAGAAAGCAGGGCTGCGTGATCTGACCTGAGCCCCAGAAAACCCAGCGCGAGGGGTTAAAGGAGCAGGAGGAGGGTGCAGACAGAAGGCAGGCCACGCCGGCCTCACCACCGCATGCTGGTCTCCCCGGCCCCACGCCGGCCTCACCGCCGCATGCTGGTCTCCCCACCCCCATGCTGACCTCTCCGCCCCCACACCGGCCTCTCCGCCCCCACGCCGGCCTCACCACCGCATGCTGGTCTCCCCGGCCCCACGCCGGCCTCTCCGCCCCCACGCCAGCCTCACCACCGCATGCTGGTCTCCTCGGCCCCACGCCGACCTCTCCGCCCCCCACGCCAGCCTCACCGCCGCATGCTGGTCTCCCCACCCCCACGCTGACCTCTCCGCCCCCACGCCGGCCTCTCCACCCCCACGCCGGCCTCACCGCCGCATGCTGGTCTCCCCGCCCCCACGCGGACCTCTCTGCCCCCACGCCGGCCTCTCCGCCCCCACACTAGCCTCTCCGCCGCATGCTGGTCTCCCCGCCCCCACGTGGACCTCTACGCCCCCACACCGGCCTCTCCGCCGCATGCTGGTCTCCCCGCCCCCACGCGGACCTCTCCGCCCCCACGCCGGCCTCTCCGCCCCCACGCCGGCCTCTACGCCACATGCTGGTCTCCCCGCCCCCACGTGGACCTCTCCGCCCCCACACCGGCCTCTCCGCCGCATGCTGGTCTCCCCACCCCCACGCGGACCTCTCCGCCCCCACGCCGGCCTCTCCGCCCCCACGCCGTCCTCTCTGCCCCCACGCCGTCCTCTCCGCCCCCACGCCGGCCTCTCCGCCCCCACGCTGACCTCTCCGCCCCCATGCCGGCCTCCCCACCTCACACCGGCCTCCCTACCCTCACGCCGTCCTCCCCGCCCCACGCTGGCTGGGAAGCAGCGACCAGCAGGAGGGAAGTGCGGGTCTGCGTTCTGAGAGCACCCAGGGATGCTAGGCAATGGCAGTGCCTGGGCTCTGGTCAGATCCAGAGGTTTCAAGCAGCCTGTGGCTGGATCCCTTCACAGCAAGCTGGGGGCAGCCTGGCCCGCAGCTCCTCACACATCCGTCTGCTTTCTTCCTGCTCTCCGGGTCTCTGGGCCCTACAATGGGACTGGGCGTCCCAGGGTGACAGAGGCAGGCGTGAGCGTCCTGGGCTTCCCTTCTGGAAACAGGCTGCATTGTCTCGTGTCAGTAGCCTTTAACCCTCCCTCACGGGGGGCCGCGCCAGCAGCCCTGCACCAGGGCTTGGTTTGGCCGGAGCAGAGGGAGAGGGTGTCACATTACCGAATTGGAGGGAAGCAGCCAGATCGCTGCTGCACCCCTAGGTGGGGGTGTTGGCCCCAGAAATTGGTATAAAAGGGAGCCATGTGGGGTATTGAATGGGAGCTTATTGTTTGTTAATCTTATGTACGCTATTTATGTGAGTGTATAATGTCTGTGTGTGTAGGTAGGAATCTGTAATCTGTGTGGAAGCTGAATATTTCTGTGAATGTGGTTAAGCATGGCTATGGACAGGCTGAGTAGTGAAGCCCTGTAGGACAATGGCTCTCAATGGGCTATGGACACACCCAAAGAATGGGGGCTGTCACCTGAGGGCAGCCAGCAGGGAACATAGAGATTGGCCTCTGACCAGGTGACTTGCTGCATACAAGAAGAGGCCAGGAAGGAAGTATAAAGAGGCCATGTGGTCGATGCCATTTTGTTCTCAGCTCAGCACTTCATCCCAGAGGCAGCACTGCAGGGATTGAAGAGCCCGGAAGACCTGTGAACCCATCCTGATGCTAGGATGTGCAACAAGAACTTTTAAACCAGCAGCTGTAACATCTCTGCTAGAGCCTGCATCTAGGACTGGGAGATTCGGTGCATGTAACGTACTATTCCTTTAACAACCTTACTCTCAGGCTTTTCTTTCTTGTGATAATAAACCTTTAGATATAGATTCTAAAGGATTGGCCCAGCGTGATTTGTTGGTAAGGTCCAGAGGGTAAATTGACCCAGGATCTGTGGCTGGTTTCTTGGAACCGGACAAAACTTGTTCTGGGTAGGTGGGGTGGGTGTTAGGACCCCCCACCTGTGTATGAAGCCCGGGGCCATCTGGGGCACGGATATTGCTGGGGTGTCGGAGGGGTTTTGCTCGTGAGGTTTCAGGCAGGCAGCTGAAGCGCTCTGTGGGACTGGTTTGTGGCCGATTTGGAAAGGTCACCAGTCTGGGGGCTGTAAGGAGCCCGGATTTGAGCAATTCACCCTGAGCGGACGCCCTCAGCTGTGCCCAGACACGGCCCGGTCCGTCACAGAGGGCTCAAGGGACCGTATGGCATAAGGACAGCACCTCCCAGCCCTGCCGATTTGCCCCTACTCCAGTGCCAATGGGGCCGTGGTCGCTCCCCCCCGCCTCCTTCCAACCGGCCTCTCTTCTCTCGCTGCCACCTAGCAGCTCCACGGTGATAAAGGGCCTGAATGACTCCGTCTCCCGCTTTCTGCCTGGTGCCAGCTTCACAGCTTCTTTCATTTTTAAACTCGTCTGATCTCCACCACGAGGCACCATGTCTCACCCAGGCATCTTCAGTCCCCTTCTGCTGGCTCCTGGCTCAGGGTGCGTACGGGGTCCGGCCCAGGGCTCACCTTCTGCAACGCTTATTTCTGGCCCTCACCATTTTCTTCTCTCACCCCTTTTTCATAGGCAGTCTTGAAACTCTTCGAATTCTCTCAGCGGGTTGGTTTCTGCCGTCAGGGGCTTTTGTCCATCGGCTTTCCTCGTCCTCCAGCGTTCTGACCCTCCAACAGCATCGTCATGACAACCGTCTCAGGATAGTGGTTATCAAAACGTCATTAGCCTTCCCCACCCTGCAGGGTTGCCACACGGCCGTTGCTAGTTCTTCTTTTCGCGGCAGGCTGACAATTCCCGGGCGCGATGCGAGCTCTTCCTGGCACACGCTAGTCCGCTTGCTCTGGTTCTTTGAGTGCGCTCTGCCCCGCTCTTTCGTTGTCAAACTGCCCCCACTTTCCTCTTCTCGTCTTCTCTTCCACCCAAATGCTCAGCTTCCCCGGCTTGCCAGGCTGGTTACGTTGCCTGGCCATTATCATCGGCAAAGCTAAGGGCTGTGCTGCTTAAAAGGCCAGGCTAGCTCTCTGCGGGCCACAGCCATTCCAGCGGCGAGCCTCGCTGAGCACAGCTCGCAGTGGTGGGTATCCTGGCACCCGGGAAGGCGGCGCACAAGCTGTTCAGCGCGATGGACCCACGGGAGCAATGGACAAGGGAGATGATGGTGCCGATCTAGGAGGAGGAGAAGGGTGAGAGGGCGAGCCGCTCCCGGAGCCTGCTGGGGTGCACGTTCAGCCGGCTCTAGCAGAGGCGAAGGAAGAGGCAGTGGTGCCCACTGAGGGAAAGGCTGGAGCAAGGCCAAGGTGAGGTGCAGTAAATGGGTTGTTTGCGCTAGGACAGATATCGAAGTAGGACCAAGACACGCAGTCAAATCCGTTACAACTTAACGGGCGCCCAACAGGCTTAGGCAGCGTTTGTCAGAAAGGGTTAAACCGGCCATGAGACTCGGCAGCATCCCTGAAAGCTCAATACAGGCTGATGGGACGACGAGGGCGGGAAGCGCAGACAAGAAACTGGTGGAGAGACTGAGGGTGGCTGGGGGCATGAGCCGATGCACGACCAGTAGCCAGGCCGCGCTCCCAGCCTCCGCGCCGCGGTTCCCAGGGACACGCCTCGGCCTCCATCCCTGCACAAAACGCTCCCACCGGAACACCCTCCCGTCCCACCGCCACGGAGACCCAGGGCTCAGCAAGGGGACAGCAGCCTCTGTGGCCCTCTACATGACCCCCCAGTGCCACTGGGCCAGAGAAGAGTTGAGGCAGCCACATCCCACTGCATCCCTCATCCCACGCTGCTCCCTGGACCTGGCCCTCTCAAACACCCCTCCCTTGCAGATAGGACAGGCGGGCGTGTCCATCTCCCTGGGGTCAGTCACACAGGCTATCCGGTACAGCCACTGCATCACCCCCACCATTCTCCAGACAAGCGAGGGGGGTTGTGCTCAGGGCCCCCGCCCCCCCCAAAGTTCTCCCTCCTCATCAATCAGTGACTCAACGAGAGGCCACCGAAGGCGTTCAGTGAGACTCCACAACCGCAGTGTCTCTCTAGTGACCCCCGCCCCCGCTGCTCCCACAGCTTCTTCTTACCGATCAGCGGGTTAGCGCAGAGCTAACGGGGGAACGCTCCCAGCACATGCACATGCTGTGGGAACTGGGTGAGAAGGGGGCTGGAGAAAGCCGAGAGAGGGTTTCAGAAAACGACACTGGGCCAGTAAATCCGATTCTGGTCTCTAAGGCTACGTCTACACTGGCACCCTTTTCCGGAAATGCTTAAAACAGAACAGTTTTCCGTTATAAGTATTTCCGGAAAAAGCGCGTCTACATTGGCAGGATGCTTTTCCGGAAAAGCACTTTTTCCGTAAAAGCGTCCGTGGCCAATGTAGATGCGCTTTTCCGGAAAAAAGCCCCGATCGTCATTTTCACAATCGGGGCTTTTTTTGCGGAAAAGACTACTGTGCTGTCTACACTGGCCCTTTTCCGGAATAGTTTTTCCAGAAAAGGACTTTTGTCCAAACGGGAGCAGCATAGTTTTTCTAGAAAAGCACTGATGATTTTACAGTAGATTGTCATTGCTTTTCCAGAAAAACAAGCGGCCAGTGTAGACAGCTTTCAAGTTATTCCGGAAAAGCGGCTGCTTTTCCGGAATAAGTGGCCCAGTGTAGACACAGCCGTTTTAATTGCATTACTTAATTGCATTGCACAGTGTTTTAATTGCATTACTTAAATAGCGCAAGTGCAGGTTTCCCAGACTTGTGAAAACCCGGGCATTCCTTTCAGCAATCACACAAACTCACACTGGCCTCCCGGCCCTCTGAACCCAAACTGCTTCTTACCCAGCGTATCCCCGGGTATCCAGACTCGCGAGCTGATGAATGATTTGATCTGCCAAGAGCAAAAGGACACAGCAAACTCTTGCGGCTCCACCTCCTCTTCAGTACGTAGCTAAGCAGACGTCCAGAGAGCCCCATATTGTGCCTTTAGCATCCGTTCCTAGCCACATCCGCTCAGTAGGTTTGTCTGTGAGCACCCTGCCCTGCATCCTGTCCCTCCAGTGCACCAATCCCATCCCACGGCAGCACGCTGTGGGGAACAGGGGAAGGTGAGGACACACTGGGTTTATAGTCTAGCACCTCTGAAACCAAGTCTCTGGTCAGTCCTCGTCCACAATCTTCTGCTATCACCTTTGGTGAATCACAACCGGTCAGTCCTTCTGGAAAACTGCCTGACGCCCATTCGCCTGGTCCGGCTGATCTTGCTGGGGGTGCAAGAGAGGGGATGATATCCAAAGAGTCTGGGGAAGTAGGTCACAAAGTTTGCGTTTGCCCGACAGAGCGCCGGGAAGAAAATATTCCCTGACGAGCGATTTTCCTCCATTGATTTCTCTGACAGGGAACCGTGTCTAGTTTCAAATGATGGTGATTTCGTAACCGCTGGACTATTGCTTCCTTCGAAAACTGCTTCTTGGCTGGCGACCCTCAACCTATGGAGGAGCTGGCGAAAGGGACAGCCCCAGACTGCAACGTGACCGCGGCCGGGGCAGATGTGGCCATTCGCGCTTGGCCTTGCGAGCGTGGCTAAAGCTAGCGGTGGGCGGTGGTGGCCAACACGGGCATGCTCCAGAGCCTGGCCCACGCGGGGAGGGTGCAGGCGTGACACGCACCTCCGGCAGACATTTCACAGTCGGCACAAATGTCCGACAGGCGTCGCTTTAAAGAGTTTTCAGCTGAAACCCCTTTATTTCAATCCTTGCTTTCCAAATGCAGCCCAGTTGCCAAGGAGACAGGCCCGCTCTTGGAAGGCACGGCGCGTTCCCTTTTCCGTGGGCTTTGGCGTCCTGAGAAAGCGCCAGGCCAGTCTTACAGCAGGGCTGTGGGTGCGACGCGCTCGCCCTCCCTGCTGACCGCGGCTGCGGCCAGGATGAGAACCGGGGCACTGAGGACAAATGCCTGGTGCACTGCAGCGGGGGCTTCCCATCTGTCTGGGCACTTGGATCGCCTCTCGGCCCACAATGGCCAATGGGAGCATTGGGACGGCCTCCAGGCGAGCGGTTTCGTGGGCTGCTGGTCCCCTGCCAGCGGAAGGGAGAGCAGCAGCCTGTGAGCCGCGTCCTTCCTCCACAAGCCGGATGGAGCTCGCAAGGCTCCTGCCCCCCAGGGGGAAGCTGGCTGCTGGTGCGCTGACCTCGCACGGCAGGGGGCAGGGTTCCCTGCACGCTGGGCACTTGGTGGCCACCCAGGAGAGATTCAAATGCCGCCCCGCTGATTAGCAGAGTGCCCACAGCAGGTGTTTCTACTGGTGGTGCACATCCCCACATGCCTTGGTGCACAGTGCACAATTTATTCCGCACATTGATGGACAAAATTGGAGGGGACATTGGTTGTGGCCCCATTTTAAAGGGTGACCAGGACTGGTGTTCGGCTGGCTGGAGCCTGGGGCCAACCCATCTGGGGCCAAAGCTGCAGCCTGACCTCAGCTTCCACCCTGGCTGGTGGGTCTCAGGGCAGTAGGTTCAGGCTGTGGGTCCCACAGTAATTTCTGTTGTCAGCCGGGGTCGTGGTGCAGGGAAGTGTGAGAACCCGACCAATGCCCTTCATGTGCCTTCCAGCCCCAACCAACCCTCCCTACGTGGCGCAGACATTGCTTGTGGAGAGAGGGCTGCCCAGGACTCCGTGAAGGGCTGATCTCCACCAGAAACCGTGTCAGACGACGTGCAGAATCCTTAACCGAGTCAATGCATTTGTCGAGATGCTTGACCAATTACAGCCATTTAAGAAACCATTCATAATAAAGCGCACAAATCTAATAACCCCGTTCTAATGGCATGTGCTAATGCTGCCCTTCTGACGCTCCAGGAAACGCTTCTGGAGCTGATGAATTATGGCTGGTTTTGTGCTGTAAATAATCAGCCACTAATGTGCACATCGCTTATTTAAGCATCACTGTGGGCTGGCTACGGATGGGATTGCTAATGTGCTCATTAAGCGCTGCATTAAGTGTCCCTAAACAAACCCGCTGGCCAGCAGGCCTTGCTTCCCCCTTTCAGACCTGCAGCTCCTTGACAAAGGGTGGCCGATCTAGCGCGTCGGCAGAACGCTGGCAGGAGCTGGCCCTCCAGCCCAAAGCAGCTCCGAACACCGAAGCGCACGGTGAGCCGGGAGGGGTCAGAGCTGCGGGCGCTGGTCTGCTCTGACCACTGGATCGCAAACAGAGGCCCAGGGGCACCAGATGGAGTAGGAGCTCCCCCCACTCCTAGGCTGATCCCACACACTGGTCCCAGCCAGGGCTGGATGAACACTTCTGGGCTTTTGTGGGGGGCCCTATGTTCTAAGGTGGGGTGCAAAGTGAGGGGTGCAGGAGAGGGCTGTGAATTGAGGGGTGAGTTGGGGTGGGGGCTGAGGGCTCTGAATGGGGTGTGGGCTCTGGGGAGGAGTGGGGATGAGGGGCTGGGAGCAGGAGGGAGCTTAGGGCAGGAAGCTGGGGTGAAGGATGGGGCCTGGGTGGAAATTAAGGTGCTGGAGCAAGCTCAGCACTCTGGCTCAGGGCTGGGGTGTGGGGCCTGATTCTGGGATTTAGGCTCTCACGTGGCACTCAGGTGCCTACGTCCCTTTGCAAATCTAGCCCTTGCAGTAGTGGTCACGAGCTATTTCTAAAGCACAACCACTCCTCGCTTTCCCGGATCGCTCACCGTGCAGGGGACGAAGCTGGGAGGTCAGACCAAAACAAGCCCGGGGAGCTCCGGAGGCAGGTGCAAGGATACAGATTTTATTAGCAATGTGCACCCTGTTGGAATGTTTTGCTTCATGTAAGCAAGCCACCTCTCCCCATTCAGCTTCATGAGCCGCACGGCCGCACTCGCTCTCCTTCCGACGCCCTAGGTCTGGAGGGAGGTCAGCGAGGAATTCTAAATGATTTAAGATCCCGCGTTGCCCTGACGAGGCCTGGGCTCCCTGGCTTCAGAATTTTTCTTCGTGCGTCACTGAAACATTTGGTTGGCTTAAACCACCAGAAGAGAAAGAATTACAAAGCGTTTCAATGTAGCTGGATCCAAGGCCCATCAAAGTCAATGTGCAAACTCAACTGGCTTTGAACCAGGACAGAAAAAAACACGCGAGGTCACAGGGGAGCCTAGCGGCCCGTTAGCCCCCTGGGTGTGACAGAGACGGGGCCGCTACCTCAGCTGGCATAAAGCCACAGCAGGCCACTGAACGAGTGGCCACACTGACGTGAGTGACATGGGCTCTGGCCAATGGCCATTCACGGCTATGAAACACCTTGCTCTTCTCGGTACATAAAGCACATTACAAAGGGGGCGGGTGTTACTGCCATCCACCCCCTTTTACAGAGTGGGAAACTGAGGTAGGGAAGGATTTGTCTACTGTCATTCAGCGGCTAGGTGGGGTAAAGAGCCCAGGCCTTCTGAGGCCTGCGCCAATAGCCTAGCCAGTCGGGTACCGGACTCTCCTGGAGACGTGCCTGCTACTGCCCACGGCCTCCTCTTACGAATTCATCCACCACGCTCAGTACGTGCCTGAGTCCAGAGAGCAGGTCGGTTTTCTCTCCGTGCCCGTTGGTTTAGGACTGGCTGGGCCGTCCTCGAGACTCTCGGGTGGAGACACTGAGTCCAGCCGGCCCTAGATCTGCAGAAGCAGGGCCACCCCAGCGAGGACCCACTTGGAAGGGGTTTCTTTAGTTTTCAGGGGAAAGGTCCAGACGTAGGTGGGCCCCCGCTGGCACGTTTTGTACACAGGACACGGGTACACGCTGCGAGGGGCCTGTCTGTCTGCGGGAACGGCCTTGAGGAAAATGACGGGCATGGCTGGCGTGAGATCCTTCAGCAGGGCGTCAGTCATCATGCCAGTCTGCAGAGGGAAGACGAGGAGGTTTTAATGCTACCACCAAGAACGCCTACCGGGCCCCCATGCGGATGGTCACTTATCGCCTCCAGCGCCATCCGCAGCCTGTGTCCGGCCACGTAGGACGCCTGCTCTGCGCCCTTTGACAGCTGCTCTCACACCCTGCCCACTAACGACTAGACTGTAGCACAGTCTGGTCTCCGACAGGACTCGCCTCTGGGCATCGGCTCTCCCCCTCCCCCACCAATCACTTCTCCCAGATTCATTCCCCGCTCCGCTTGGATTCCTGCTGCCACACTGCACCGCTCGGTGCAGATCCCGGCGCTTGCAGCCTGCGGGGAGAGATGATTTGCACAGCTCTCCACGGAGCAGCTCCCAGACCAGGCTTGGTCTGACTAGAGAAGCCCCCGGAGCCCATCTGAGGGGCACAGGCAGGCAGGTCGCCGTGCAAAGTAAACACAGGTGAGGTCAGGTGAAAACGTCTTTGGTAGGAGTTAAAAGATGCACTGCGGTGCCAGGGTCACCGACATCAGCCGCTTCCTCTAAGGGGGACGCTGCTGTTAGAACCTGACACCGGCTGTTCTCACCTCACACACTCCAAGCCCCCGGATCAGGACTCCCCAAGGGAAAGGCTCCAGGCCTGGGGCACGAACCCCGACATCCGAATGCCGGGGTGTTCAGCCTTTGACCTCACCGGGGAGCAGCTGCAGGATCAGGCTGCAGGGCTGTAACCAAAGGGCTCTTGCACTGAAGGATGAATGGCAACCCTGCAATCACATCCTGGGCACCCCCTGCCCTGGGGCAGTGAGAGAGTCTGTCCTTCCCCCTCACCTGCACCCCTTTCTTCTGGCCTGGCGACTCCGCTATCTCACGCACCAGCACCGTGAGCTCGACTGGGCTACACTCAAGGAGGAGACACATTCACAAGCAAAGCTGAGCGCAAGGTGAGACTGCAGAGCTGGGATTCACCTACAAACGTGTCACCATCCGAACGGGCTCGAACAGAGACTGGGACCGGCTCTCTCATCACCATCGGCTGCTTTCCCCTTTCGGTGTCCTCACCTTCGGATCTCTGTTGGACGTCGGCCACCTCCGCCCTGACAGGTGTAGCACTCCCATCTCTGTACCCCACCCACTGACGGTTCCTTCACGTCATGCATCTGGCGCAGTGACCTGCCACTCACAAAAGCTTATGCCACAATGAAACCCTTCGGCTACGTCTACACTGGCGCATTCTCACGCTAAAACTCTTCCAGAAGAGAGCGTCTGCACTGGCATGTGCTTTTGAGCAAGAGCATCCGTGCCAGTGTAGACGCTCTCTTGCGCAAGAAAGCTCTGATGGCCATTTTAACCGTAGGGCTCCTTGCACAAGACATTCATGTTTCCTGTCTACACTGGCCTCTTCCGGAAGAGCTCTTGCGCAAAAGGGCTTTTCCCTGAGCGGGAGCGTCCGAGTTCTGGTGCAAGAAGCCCTGATTTCACACATTAGAACGTCAGTTTCCTTGCGCAAGAACACGCAGCCAGTGTAGACAGGCAGCAAGTTTTTGCGCAGGAGCAGCCGCTTTTGCGCGAGATTGCGCCAGTGTAGACACAGCCTTAGATTTTAAGGTGCCACCGGCCTCTTGTTGTTTCTTCTAGAAAACACAGTGGATCAGACGCCAGCCTGGGAAGCCCACTGGACATTTTCAAGACAAAATCTGGCCCAGCATGAAACCACGTCCTAGTAAACTTGTATTTGGCCAATGCAAACTGATGGCGCATCCCAGAAATGGGAGGGGCGCTTTGTTACTGGCTCTGGGATGATGCCCTGAGGGACGGATGGCCGGGCAGGCTGCTGCGTGTGGGTTTTAATACAGCCCCTGGCTGACGAGCTGCACACAAAGTCGGGTACGAAGGGCCAGCGAGCTCACTGCACCCTTGGCAAGGGGGAGCGGTTGGGAGGTGCGTGCTGAGCTCTGCCGGGGGATGGCGGAGAGTCTGAGGGGCCCGCTCTCAGCGGGGTGCGCACGGCCCAGTCTGACAGAACTGTCTGGCACCAGCGAGTCTCCACAGCTCGGCTTCAGCGGGGGGACGCCAGTCTGTGGGGAGCGTCTCACTGGCTGGTTTGCCCTCCCCGCCCCCCACTCCAGTCTCTCAGGCACTGCTGCCCTTCTCCCGACTCTGGGAGCCCCTTCTGGGAACGGCTGGCATGGAACGTGGGCCTGTCGTGGGCTGGGCACACCGCCACGGCACCTCCTGATGCTAACACTGGCACTAGCCCTGCAATCCCACGGCACCTCCTGATGCTAACACGGGAACTAGCCCTGCAGTCCCCCGGCACCTCCTGATGCTAACACTGGCACTAGCCCTGCAGTCCCCTGGCACCTCCTGATGCGATGCCCTGCCCAGGCACTCAGCAACTCGCTGCCGCTCCTGGGAGAGCCACCGGGCAAGTGCCGTGGGTGTTATGTTACACAGATCCCTTTCAATCCTGGAGACTGGATTCCGACTGGATCGATTTCCCAGGACACAGCCCATCCAGTTCCAGGCTGGCACGGGTCTCGAGCTCCGAGATCGGGCCAGAGCACTCGCCCCAGTTCTCTGCCCCTCCCCTGCTCTCCACAGCTAAGTCGGTTCACTGCAGTGACTGGTCTCTGCATCCTGCGACTGCCCCGGTTACCTGCACGTCCCAGCGCGCTCCCTCCATGAACAGCCCATGGACGTAGGCGCCCTCCCGGGGAGGGCTGCTCAGATCTTCCCGGGTCTTCTTCGTCACGTCGCACTGCAGAGTCATCCTGTCGAGCGGCCACTCGCTCTTGCGGGCTGTGGACTGCAGGATGGCGGTCAGGAAGGACTGAGGGTTGAAGAATCCCGCCAGCCACACGACAGAGGGCAAGACAAAGTCTCCTGTCCACGTCTCAAGCTCCTTGATGCGGCTGAGCAGGTCTGCAAACCAGCCCGCCAGGCCCGCCACGGAAGGGTAAGCCCTCCTCGTCCAAGACTCGGGCACAGTGTCCAGGAAGAGGGCGCTCTGTAGGTTCTCCATATTGCTTGTCATTGTCAGCTCCCCCTGGCGGGAAAAGGAAGAAGAGGCTAATAAGCAGAAATGCAGCCACCTCTGGAGTGAAACCGGGCAGCTGTTCAGCTCCGCACGGCAGCTCCCTTCCCACAACAGGCCAAGCTGGGCAGCACAGACAGCGCTGCACCCCGGGGTCCTCACACTGCGATGTTCCTAAACTCAAGACTGTCCTGTGGTCTCTTCCTACAGCAGCCTCCCAACGCCTCGCGCTGTGTGCGACCCAAAGAGTGGGGGGGGGAGTGCACACCAGGGATGTGCGGCAGGACCGCGTGCAGCTAGCCGCCACGTCCCCTAGCTGCTCCCTGGGCTGCTCTCATTTCCTCTCCAAAGCTGGAGCCTTAAGGGCCAGATTTCCCCCAAAGGGGTCGGCACTTCCCAGCACTGCAGCCCCGGGCTCTGTCTGGGAAATCTCACCAGAGGCTGCTCGGTATCAAACGGTCCCTCTTTTCCCTAAAGCCTTCCCGTTTCTGCCTCCCGCAGGCTCCTTGCAGCGTGGGTCTAAGGCAGCCACGTTTCAGTAGAATCCTAGAACCCCAGGGCTGGAAGAGACCTCAGGAGTCATCAAGTCCAGCCCCCTGCCCAAGGCAGGATCAATCCCAATCCTAGTTGAAAACCAAGAAACAGTGAACAGATGAAAACATGATGCAGCCAGGCAAGGCTCCTGGACTCCAACCCTGGCACACCAGCACCGGGGGTACAGCTCACTGCCTGGACATACTACGCAGAGATTCAGATGAACCTGGAACCATCCTGTTGGCAGACAGTGAGCAGCAAAGAGGCAGTGCACTCGCCCCAGGACGGGCATCCTATGCCATGGAGGTTGTGAAGACCAGGGCTCTAGCAGGATTTAAAAAGAACGACCGGTAGCTAGATCCATGGGGCTAGTTCCATTGGTGGCTACTAGCCAGGATGGGGAGGGCTGGTGTCCCTGGCCTGTTTGTCAGAGGCTGGGAATGGTGACAGGGGAGGGATTTCTGGACGGTTCCCTGTTCTATTCACTCCCTCTGGGGCACCGGGCATTGGCCATGGCTGGCAGACAGGACACTGAGCGGGATGGACCTTTGGTCTGACCCAGGCTGGCTGTTCTCATTCTACAGAGCTGTGGTCACTTCTAAGTAAGCTTCCTTTCTCGTCTGCGTCCTGGATTGTGCACAGTCTGAGGGAGGTCAGTGACCATTAACAGCTAGCCCGAAGGGGTGGCTAAGGACTAGCAATTCTACAAAGGTTTCACTGCCCAACTGGGCATGAGCCTGCTTGCCAAGTCCAGACAATAATGCCGTGGAAAGGGCTGAAAAGAGCTCTGGAGAGCCGCCTGGCGTGCTCGGAGGGAGACATTCCAACCCTCAGACACGCAGCAGCGGGCTCACGAGAACGTGCAATGCAAGAGGCATGAACTGATGTGGACATGCACACCCACCCTCCTATCGGCTGATGCAGCCCACGACGACGGTGCTACCCCGGTTTGTGGGACAGGTTCTGTCAGTTTGAGTGTTGACGGGCCTGTTCTCCTCTGCATTCCAAGGCCTGGCACAGCGAGACGCCCGAGCGGGCTCCCAGGCCCCTGGCGCATCTCTCACCATACACCTAGCGGCAGATGAGAGCTGCAGTCGCTCTCAGGCTCTGTCTGCTGCTGTCAAGTGTCCTGGGTTGTGTAGGGCCTGGTCCCAAGCGCTGGCTGGGTGGGTGCGCTGCAAGAGGTCAGACGGGATGGCCTGCGAGTCGCGTCTGACACAAGCCGTGCTGAGGCTGACAGACGGACTGCATCGAGCGCCAGGACGTCTCCCTCGGACCCAGCCTTCCACAGAGGCAGGAGGGAAACAAGCTTAGAAAGTTTCATGGCAAATCGCTTGGCTGCTCTGTTGACTGGGAGTTTGCAGAGAACTGGGATCTCTGCACCTCCGGACCCCTCGCTTTGGAAGCCAAGCCCGCAGTGACTCAGAAATGGCAGACTCCTCGCTGGAGGATCTGCCGATGGGAAGAGGGTCAGACAGGAATCCCTGTGGAGCCTCTGGTCAGCATTCCAAATGGGAGTGCCTCGGGTTAGGCAGAAACTCATATTTAGCCATCTAAGTGACCGGACTGGCGAGTCGCTGGCGTCCTGCGTCCCCATTTCCCATGCTGGCCTGTCAGGGAAGGCTCAGACTGTCGGAGTCTCTCTGTGTCTCTGAGATTGCACCTGACCGTCAGGGCTAGGACTCGGCTGCAGACCCTGATGCCATGTCCAGACTGCTGAGCAAGATGCTCTAAGCAGCGGGAGCGGACGCAGGGGCCAGAGGTTTCTCTGCCGGCCCTGGGTCTCTCTGCGTCTCACTCACTTCTTGCCTTACTTCCCTGCTGTAGTGTTTGTGCATGTTCTGTTACCGCCTAAGCGCTGACCGAGCCTCTGTGATTTAGTTCAGGGCCCTTCTTCTCATTGTTTTCCCAGGCCAATATGTAGTATCTTGCGTTTCTCCACATTAAATCTAATTGCTACACATTGTCCCAGTTACAATAATATCTTGTTTGCTACTTCGAGATTGAAACATTAAATCACTTCTGTTTACCTGTCTCAGGAATGGAATTTCCAATTCAACTGCCAAAGTCTGGTAAATAAAGTAAATCTGTTTACAGTAATTGGAAGCATAAATATCAGCCTATTTTAAAGTGGCTTGTGTATAGTACAAAGGACTCACAACATTTCTATCTCTTTAGTCAATAGAACAGACACCAGTTTTCCAGCAGAAGGCAGATGTCACTCAAACTCTTCTTGATTTCCAGTTTTTAGCGCCTTCCGTCTGCAGGAAATGCATATGAAAAACGTGCTTTGTGTTCACCACTTTGCTATTTTAACAATGGGACACACTGATTAAAATAGAACAGTTTCTGCACGCCCTAGCAATACCACACTTTCACTTTCATGTGCTTTTCTACAGCAGGGCAGTGGATTAATCAGTCCAGAGAATTATGAAAATAAAACATTTCTTAGCACCCTGCTCCACAGATCTGCACCAAGTGGCTATGAATCAGAATTCCCAGTTCTGCCCTGGGGAACGAGAGAGGAGGAAGGAGCTGGGACCGTACGCAGGGAATGACGCCCCTAGAACAGAATGGAATTAAATGGTGATTTTAGAATCAAATGGTGATTTTTTGATGGTGTTAATTGTCTTGTACAGCAGGTGGGATGGTGTTAATTGTCTTGTACAGCAGTATAAGAAATGTGTTTTCTGCCTGGTCACTTTCTCCTCTTTGAGCAGGGGCAGGTCGAGTTCTCACACTGGACTGATTTGTCTGAGGGAGCTTGGTAAGAAAGGGGCCTGCCCTCTACCTTCCCATGCAGATGAGACAATCTAGACTCTAGTAATAGGGTTAGTAAACGCTACCCCAGGGCCTGCCGAAGGGACCTTGCTGTAGGGAGCAGAGGACGATTATCAGGCTGTATGTGTCTCTCAGGAGACTTCCCTTCTGTGTGCCCCAACCGCAGAGCCGAGGGAAGAAGAGCATTCCCTCACCATGCTGCCCTCACAAAATGACCTGGGGGGTTACATTTGCCCCTCTTTGGAGACAAGACTCTGTCTTTCGAGTGAAGCAAAATGCAGGACAATGTAGCACTGTAAAGACCAACAAGATGGTTTATTAGGTGATGAGCTTTCGTGGGCCAGACCCACTTCCTCAGATCAAATAGTGGAAGAAAGTAGCCACAACCATATATACCAAAGGATACAATTAAAAAAAATGAACAAATATGAAAAGGACAAATCACATTTCAGAACAGGAGGGGGATGCGGAGGGGGGGGGGGAAGGAAGGTAAGTGTCTGTGAATTGATGATATTAGAGGTGGGGAAAGTTAGATGTCTGTGAGCTAATGGTATTAGAGGTGATAATTGAGGAAGCTATCTTGGTAATGGGTAAGGTAGTTGGGGTCTTTGTTCAATCCGCCCCCCCCGGAGAGTGTTGAATTTTAACATGAATGACAGTTCAGAGGATTCCCTTTCAAGTGCAGATGTAAAAGGTCTTTGTAGCAGAATGCAGGTGGTTAAGTCATTGAGAGAGTGTCCTTTCTGGTTAAAATGGCAAGAAATAGTTTTTTCTTTGTGATCTTGTCTGATATCTGTTTTGTGGGCATTAATCCTTTGGCGAAGTGTCTGAGACGTTTGTCCAATGTACATAGCAGACAGACACTTTCGGCACATGATAGCATAAATTATATTTCTGGATGTGCAGGAATATGTGTTCTTGATCTTATAACTCACTTGGTTAGGTCCAATAATGGTATCAGCAGAATGAATATGTGGACAAAGCTGGCAACGGGGTTTGTTGCAAGGGAAGGTACCAGGGTTGGTATTAGTGTGGTATGTCCTGTGGTTGTTGGTAAGAATCATCTTGAGGTTAGGTGGTTGTCTATGGGAGTATGTCTACACTACCCTCCTAGTTCGAACTAGCGGGGTAATGTAGGCATACCGCACTTGCAAATGAAGCCCGGGATTTGAATTTCCCAGGCTTCATTTGCATAAGCGGGGAGCCGCCATTTTTAAAACCCCGCTGGTTCGAACCCCGTGCAGCGCGGCTACATGGGGCACGAACTAGGTAGTTCGAACTAGGCTTCCTAGTTCGAACTACCGTTACTCCTCATGAAATGAGGAGCCTAGTTCGAACTACCTAGTTCGTGCCCCGTGTAGCCGCGCTGCACGGGGTTCGAACCAGCGGGGTTTTAAAAATGGCGGCTCCCCGCTTATGCAAATGAAGCCCGGGAAATTCAAATCCCGGGCTTCATTTGCAAGTGCGGTATGCCTACATTACCCCGCTAGTTCGAACTAGCGGGTAGTGTAGACATACCCTAGGAGACTATGGGTCTGTCTCCCAGAGCCTCTTGGAGTTTAGTATCCTGTTCCAGTATAGGCTGTAGTTTATTGATAATGTGTTGGACAGGTTTAAGGTGGGGGTTGTAGGTGATGACAAGTGGTATATATGGTTGTGACTATTTTCTTCCACTATTTGATCTGAGGAAGTGGGTCTGGCCCACGAAAGCTCATAATCTAATAAACCATCTTGTTAGTCTTTACAGTGCTACATAGTCCTGCATTTTGCTTCAGCTACACCAGACTAACACGGCTGCATTTCTATTACTTTTCGAGTGAAGGACCCTGCTGATCTCCACTTGCAGGAGCTGCCAGAGGGAAAGGAATACAGGCTGGGTGGGAAGGAGTCTGGGAGCTATCCGGCTATGGTAAGAGCGGCCAGACGGGATCAGACCAAAGGTCCATCCACCCCAGTGCCCTGTCTGCCCACATGGCCAAGGCCCGGTGTCCCAGGGGGAGTGAACAGAGCAGGGAATCACCAAGTGATCCATCCCCCATGGCACACAGAGGCTACGGGCACCATTGCTACCCATCCTGGCTACTGAGTGCTGATGGACCTGTCCTCTGCCAGTTTCTCTTGTTCTCTTTTGAACCCCGTTGCAGGCCTGTGATACCTGCCAAAGCCCCATCAGCCAATCTGGGAGTCGAAACGATCCTGGTTCCTCCAAGCATGGAAATCTTTGCCTTGCTGACGACTCAGAGCCAAGCAGATCGCTAGTCGGGGTCCTGCCCGCCCCCCGCACGCCAGCGTGGCTGAGCAGGGCGTTTAGGAGTTTAAGTTACTGAGGTCCCCGTGATGCCCAGTGGGCCACAGAAATGCCTTGCCCAGGCTGTGGGCTGTTTGGCTTTCGCAGCATCGGAGCTGAGTGCGGTGGCCTTTGCAAACAGGCCGAGGAGCGGCTCAGTGACCCTCTCCTGGCACGGCCCCTTTGCCCCCGCACTTGACGGCCTGACAGCCTGCCCATTGAACAAGCAGCTCCACTTCCCTGGGGAACCTGCAGGGCCGCATTACGACTTTCGTGGGCCTTAGGCACTTTTGTCTTCGTGGGCCCCTTCCTCCATAAAAAAAAAATATTAAAAATTATTTTTGATAGAACTTTACATACCTGAACATTTTTTTTTCTGTTTTAGGCAAAATTTAATAGATTTTCGTGGGCCATAAAAGTTTCATTTTTTTCTGATGTGAGAAAGAAATTAAAACATTTTCTTCGACCCTGAAAGTTCATTTTTTTAAATTCTGATTTTAAAAGAAATTAAAACATTTTCATGGGCCCCTAAAAGTATGGTGGGCCCTGGGCACTGTGCCTGCTGTGCCTAATGGATAAGTCGGCCCTGGGAACCTGCCCCAGCTGATCCACTCGGCCTTTCCTTTGCTCACCACTCTCCGTCCAGCTCTGCAGCTGGGGGAGGTGCCTGGGGTCGGTACGGACGGGCGTGGATCCATCAGTTCTCTGGCCTCTTGTTCCCGGCAGAGGAGCCAACAGGACTGGCTGCCCTGCCAGCCTTTCGTGGGGTGCAGCACCCACACAGCAGCGCGGTGTTAACGCCAGCCGTGTACATGTGCCACCCGGCGCCAGGCAGCGCACTGGTACAAGTGACCTGCCGCATCCCACCATCAGCTCGGGACGGGGCTCTGGTGCACTGAGCCACACACAGGAGCTAGGGACTGCAGCCTGGCGGTCTCAGCCCATTGTCACCAGTGCTCCTGAACCCCAGAAACCCTGCGGGCCACTCACTGCACTAGCGCCTAAGAACCCCACTAGTGCTTGGCCCCACTGAATCTGTCCCTGCACTTCCCAGGCAGGTGCAAGAAACCCTGCAGGAGGCCGTTACGGGGTAAGCTCTCCACAGGGCAGTTTCTTCCTTTAGAAATGGTCCCTGCTGCAGGGTGTGTAATGCCCCTTCCCAAACGCTTGGCTTTTCACATCCGGGCCACTGCTACAGAGACTGTTACGTGGGGAAGAAGTGGCCAGAGGGCAGAGAGTCCAGAGTGCAGTAAATAAAATCATAAAAGGGTCCGGAAGCATCGGCATATTTGGTCTTGAGAAATGAAGTCTGAAGAAAGGAACCTGATTAGAGATTTCAAATACGGAAAGGGCTGTTCTAAAGAGGACACTGACTGATTGTTCTTCATCTCCACTGAGGGCAGCACAAGGAGTTTCATCTCTAGCAAGGGAAATTTCGGTTAGCTAGAAGGGGACGCTGCCTTACTGAGCGCAGGGATGGATTACCAGGGAGGCTGTGGACGCTCCATCTTTGGAGGTCATTAAGAAAAGTTTGGACACACACTCATGGGCAGGGCAGTGCTGGACTGAGCCATACTTGCGCCCCAGGCAGTGGGCGCGCAGCACATGTGTGGCCCTGCCCTGGGCGCACGTCGCCTGATTGACATGGTAAGGGGCGCCGCGCCCCTGGGCGCCAACCTATGGTGGGTGCCTGACTGAAGTGGTAAGGGTGCCATGTACCCAGTATATCCACGACCCCACCCCTGGGCGCACGGCGCCGCTCATCACTTCAATCAGGCGCCCCCCATAGGTTAGTGCCCCGGGCAGCTGCCCGGCTAGCCCCCCTTAATCCGGCCCTAGACCTGGATGTACTTGGCTCTGCTCCAGCATGGGGTACGGACTAGACCCTGTCAGGGCCCTTCCAGCTTCAAACTGCTGTGATTTCTGACGGGATATTTTTCACAGACTCCTAGGACTGGAGGGGACCTTGCGACCAAGCACCACCTGGACCATCCCTGACAGATGTTTCTCTGACCCGCTCTTAGATGTTTGCAGAGATGGCAATTTAACTCCACTGCTTAACCACCCTGCCAGTTGGGACCTTTTCCTAATGTCCAGCCTGAACCTCCTTGGCTGCAATTTAAACCCATTTCTATCCCTAGAAATGACTGACCCTTATGTTCCCTGTCGTCAGCGACAGCGTTACCGTGAGTCCGACAGGCTGCTCGGGCATTGTGCAGAGAACTTCCTTGGGCCTCGCCAAGGGCCCGAAGGTGGGGGGGAGGGGAGGGGAAGAGGCACATGCATTTTCCACAGACTGGGTGGCCCAAAGGGACCATTGGGCTCATCTCGTGTACCCAATGAAGAACGATGCCCCCTGGAGCCGCGTCACCATGCAGCCGCTGGGCTGTGGCGGGTCCCGTCTCAGAATGTCGCTGCTGAAACGCGAGAAACGCTCATTTCTCCTCACACCCCCGTCACTCCTGCTCTCCGGTCGTTCAGCGTGCACGTGAGATGTCGAGCAGAGAGCGCGCCTACCTTTAACCCCAGATCTAGCTCCTGAAGGGAGCGCTTTATCTCACTGCTGAGGATGTTCATGCGTTCACATTCCTGGAAGGCAACCACCACGTAGGGAGTCCGCTCCTCCACCTTTGCCATCAGCTCCGGGATGTTAAACTCATCTGGTAACTTCTCTAAAATCTCGTCCAGACAAGCCTTCACCTGTGAGCCAAGGGCGAGAGAGAGGAGTCAGGGCCTGGGGATCTTCCACCAGGGACAGAGGCCTACGGTGCTCAGTGTTGGTGGGGCCCTTCCCACTGAATGGGGAGAGAGCCGCGCCTGCCACTTCCTGCAGTCTGTGTCCCACCGGCCCACGCGTGGCCCCTTTCAAACCGGCCCATTCCGACCTGGGAAAACCCACATGCCTGCCAAGGCACACGGGGTTCCTTGAACAGGACTAGCCAAAATGGCCACATGGGGCAGCAAGCTCGTGTGCACGGCTCCCTTCCCACGGCCAGGCTCAAGGCAGGGAGGCAGGACTGCTACCTCCAGAGCTGCTGACTGTGAATTATTCTTTAATGTTTCCGCGACACCGAGGGGAATTTGATTTTCTGGACAAACCCAGCAGAACGAGGCAAGGTATTTCCCGCCTCCTTGGGATGAATGAGCGCGAGCGTGTGACCAATGAACAGAAAACGCATGGCCAGGGACTCCACCCCTCCGCCAGACAGCTCAGTGCCCTGCAGAGGAGGGTCCCGAAGAGCGAACGCTGTCAGGGGATGGGAGCCGGAGGGTGCTGGAGTGTCCCTGGCAATGCCAGACTGCGCCACCCGTCCTGCCTTGCTGGTGGCGCCAGCGTCGCCCTCGGAGTCTCCGCCCTCCGGCCGCCTCCCTGTGGCTATTGTGCAGACCCAGCAGGGGCCCAGAAGTGAAAGGTGGCCAAGCCAGCATGCTGGGAGTCGCAGCTCCACCTGAATGGGCTTTGGGAAAAGGACGAGCTAAGAAAACTCCCGGCTGTGTGTTCGTATTTCACAAATCTGCCTGGACAGATGGAGAACCACGAAAGGGGCCGTGCCAGGGCGCAGGGTAACCCTACTTCCCAGGCTAGAAACGACTCTGGTTACGTGGCTGGGGAGTGAGCCGCTCCCGAGTGCACAATTCACACTGCCCCGAGCGCCGGCGTGGATCGCGCCCGGTCGCAGCAGCGCTCAGGCACTGGGAGGCCTCTCTCCCGCCAAGTGGGAGCATGTTCGCTAGGAGCGCGACAGCGGCACCTGCACCACTCCGCCAGCTGGGCGCGGACACAGCCCGAGGGCGCGTCTACACAGCAGGGCTACCGGCGAGTGAAGCAACACAACTCCAGCGCCATCCCCTGCGCAGCTGAAGCGGAACAGCGTAGCTCGGCTTTTGGCACTGCCTGCAGGGCGTCGAGGGGAGAGCCCTCTCCCTTCCACTCCCCTTCCTCCTGGGGAAGCAAGGCCACAGGAGTCCTCCCACTGGCCAGGCCTTCGAAATTAACTCTTTGCTATTTCAGAGTAATGTCAGTGGCGCCCTGTGTAGACGTGCCGAGTTGCCCTGCCCTGCTCTCTGCATGAAGGTGCAGCGAAAAGCCGCCTCTCCCCTCGCTGCTTCTCTCCCGCTCTTCGGGCTCGCACGGCCAATCAGGAGCTGCAGCCCTGTGGGTTCCACGTGCCCTGCCCCTCGCCGTCCCCAGTGCTTGTGAACACGCTCCAGTGCTGCAGTGCCACAGAAAGCCCGGCCGGCCTTGTGAGTGACACGTGCCTGCACCTGTCGCGGGGCAGCACCTGACACTGGTGATTTGCTCTCCCCCAGTGAGAATGGGCCATGTCATTCACTCAGGCCCTTGGGCTGGCTGAGAGTAAGGACTCTGGCCGAGGCCTGGAGAGGGCTGCAGTGGGCAGGAGCTGCTGAGATGCCAGGGACGGGGCCAGGAGAGCAACAGGCAAACCCTCCCTGGCTTCTCCCGAGCAGCCTTCCTGCTCTCCTGGCCTTTGCTGAGGGCCATGGCAGCGGCAGTGCCGGGGGGAGCGCTTCACGTCACTCCCTCTGGGGCACCCAGCCTTGGGCACTGTGGGCAGACAGGACAGGCGAGATGGCCTAGGTCTGACCCGGCCTGGCCATTCCTACGCTCTAAGTCAGAGTCCTCTGTGCCGGCCTGGTTCCACCCACATCACTTCTCCCTGGCACCCCCCACCTCGTGGCCCTTGCTCGGGTCTCCTGGAGCTCCATGCAGACTCCCTCCGAGAGCTCGAGGGGCTAGCGGCTAGGCCAAGGACGGGATGAGTGAGGGCAACAGGGCTGTGAGGAGGGAGGGATGGGGAGTGGGCACTGTCTCACTAGCAGCTGAGGACAGCAAAACCTCTGGGCATCTCAGAGGGAAACAGGGTTAAACCACTTAGTTCCACCCCTATAGTTTCAGGACGTACCAATGTGTGAACGCACGTCCTGCACGATCCCAAAGCAAAATGGTGCATTGGCCCAGATTGCCCTAAAACTGGTCCAAGTGCCCTGAAAGATTCATGAGCCCCAGCAAAGCTCTGAGCCACCTGGACTCTTGGTGCCCTGGTCTCCAGGGAACCCAGGAGCAGAGCTGGTGTAAGGTCACTGCGGCGCGAGTGAGCTGGTGGGAGGTAAGGAGGTGCAGGGCCTGGGGGAAGCCCTCAGACCGGGCAGGAGGCAGGCAGTAGTGGGGAGGAAGACTTGTCCAGCGTTTTGTGCATGGTGCATTCTGGGAGCTGCACTTCAGAGAGCCACGCTGCCAGTCCCTGTGGTTCGTGGCTGTGCGCCAGCAGGGGTCACGGCCGGGTTCATCTGCAACGTCCTCTCATCAGAGCCTCCCTCCACAAGCGTGGGCACGGAGCAAGGCCTACAGATGTCTCTGTCCTCACAGGGTGCGTGCAAAGACTTACACCGCTCCCGCAGAGCTCCATGGGAGTGCAGTGCTCCCCGCGCACCCTGCACAACGGGTGTGTCACATTACCGAATTGGAGGGAAGCAGCCAGATCGCTGCTGCACCCCTAGGTGGGAGTGTTGGCCCCAGAAATTGGTGTGGGGGGAGCCATGTGGGGTATTGAATGGGAGATTATTGTTTGTTGATCTTATGTACGCTATTTATGTGAGTGTATAATGTCTGTGTGTGTAGGTAGGAATCTGTAATCTGTGTGGAAGCTGAATATTTCTCTGAATGTGGTTAAGCATGGCTATGGACAGGCTGAGTAGTGAAGCCCTGTGGGACAATGGCACTTGATGGGCCAAGGACACACCTAAAGAATAGGGGCTGTCACCTGAGAGCAGCCAGCAGGAAACACAGAGATTGGCCTCTGACCAGGTGACCTGCTGCATACCAGAAGAGGCCAGGAAGGGGGTATAAAGAGGCCATGTGGTCGATGCCATTTTGTTCTCAGCTCAGCACTTCATCCCAGAGGCAGCACTGCAGGGATTGAAGAGCCCAGAAGACCTGTGAACCCATCCTGATCGTAGGATGTGCAACAAGAACTTTTAAACCAGCAGCTGTAACATCTCTGCTAGAGCCTGCATCGAGAACTGGGAGATTCGGTGCATGTAACGTACTATTCCTTTAACAACCTCACTCTCATGCTTTTCTTTCTTGTGATAATAAACCTTTAGATATAGCTTCTAAAGGATTGGCCCAGCGTGATTTGTGGGTAAGGTCCAGAGGGTAAATTGACCAGGGATCTGTGGCTGGTTTCTTGGAACCGGACAGAACTTGTTCGGGGTAGGTGGGATTGGGTGCTAGGACCCCCCACCTGTGTATGAGGCCCGGGACCATCTGGGGCACGGATATTGCTGGGGTGTCGGAGGGGTTTTGCTCGGGAGGCTTCAGGCAGGCTGCTGAAGCGCTCTGTGAGACTGGTTTGTGGCCTGTTTGGAGAGGTTGCCAGTCAGGGGGACTGTAAGGAGCCCCGGATTTGAGCAATTCGCCCTGAGCGGACGCCCTTAGCTATGCCCAGACACGGCCCGGTCCGTCACAGGGTGCTCCCCCTGCACCCTGCACAAAGGGAGCTCCCCGTGCACCCTGCACAAAGGGAGCTCCCCGCGCACCCTGCACAAAGGGAGCTCCCCGCGCACCCTGCACAAAGGGTGCTCCCCGCGCACTGGGTACAAAGAGAGCTCCCCGCGCACCCTGTACAAAGGGTGCTCCCCGCGCACCGTGTACAAAGGGAGCTCCCCACGCACCCTGCACAAAGGGAGCTCCCCGCGCACCTTGCACAAAGGGAGCTCCCCGCGCACCCTGCACAAAGGGTGCTCCCCGCGCACCGTGTACAAAGGGAGCTCCCCACGCACCCTGCACAAAGGGAGCTCCCCGCGCACCCTGCACAAAGGGAGCTCCCCGCGCACTCTGCACAAAGGGAGCTCCCCGCGCACCCTGCACAAAGGGAGCTCCCCGCGCACCCTGCACAAAGGGAGCTCCCCGCGCACCCTGTACAAAGGGAGCTCCCAGCGCACCCTGCACAAAGGGAGCTCCCCGCGCACCCTGCACAAAGGGAGCTCCCCGCGCACCGTGTACAAAGGGAGCTCCCCGCGCACCCTGCACAAAGGGAGCTCCCCGCGCACCCTGTACAAAGGGAGCTCCCCGCGCACCCTGTACAAAGGGAGCTCCCCGCGCACCCTGTACAAAGGGAGCTCCCCGCGCACCCTGTACAAAGGGAGCTCCCCGCGCACCCTGCACAAAGGGAGCTCCCAGCGCACCCTGCACAAAGGGAGCTCCCCGCGCACCGTGTACAAAGGGAGCTCCCCGCGCACCCTGCACAAAGGGAGCTCCCCGCGCACCCTGCACAAAGGGAGCTCCCCGCGCACCGTGTACAAAGGGAGCTCCCCGCGCACCCTGCACAAAGGGAGCTCCCCGCGCACCCTGTACAAAGGGAGCTCCCCGCGCACCCTGTACAAAGGGAGCTCCCCGCGCACCCTGTACAAAGGGAGCTCCCCGCGCACCCTGTACAAAGGGAGCTCCCAGCGCACCCTGCACAAAGGGAGCTCCCCGCGCACCGTGTACAAAGGGAGCTCCCCGCGCACCCTGCACAAAGGGAGCTCCCCGCGCACCCTGTACTAAGGGAGCTCCCCGCGCACCCTGCACAAAGGGAGCTCCCCGCGCACCCTGTACTAAGGGAGCTCCCCGCGCACTGTGTACAAAGGGAGCTCCCCGCGCACCCTGTACTAAGGGAGCTCCCCGCGCACCGTGTACAAAGGGAGCTCCCCGCGCACCGTGTACAAAGGGAGCTCCCCGCGCACCCTGTACTAAGGGAGCTCCCCGCGCACCGTGTACAAAGGGAGCTCCCCGCGCACCCTGTACAAAGGGAGCTCCCCACGCACCCTGTACTAAGGGAGCTCCCCGCGCACCGTGTACAAAGGGAGCTCCCCGCGCACCCTGTACTAAGGGAGCTCCCCGCGCACTGTGTACAAAGGGTGCTTGCCGCACACCCTGTACAAAGGGAGCTCCCCGCGCACCCTGTACTAAGGGAGCTCCCCGCGCACTGTGTACAAAGGGTGCTTGCCGCACACCCTGTACAAAGGGAGCTCCCCGCGCACCCTGTACTAAGGGAGCTCCCCGCGCACCGTGTACAAAGGGAGCTCCCCGCGCACCCTGTACAAAGGGAGCTCCCCGCGCACCCTGTACTAAGGGAGCTCCCCGCGCACCCTGTACAAAGGGAGCTCCCCGCGCACCCTGCACAAAGGGAGCTCCCCGCGCACCCTGTACTAAGGGAGCTCCCCGTGCACCCTGCACAAAGGGAGCTCCCAGCGCACCCTGCACAAAGGGAGCTCCCCGCGCACCCTGCACAAAGGGAGCTCCCCGCGCACCCTGTACTAAGGGAGCTCCCCGCGCACCCTGCACAAAGGGAGCTCCCCGCGCACCCTGTACTAAGGGAGCTCCCCGCGCACTGTGTACAAAGGGTGCTTGCCGCACACCCTGTACAAAGGGAGCTCCCCGCGCACCCTGTACTAAGGGAGCTCCCCGCGCACTGTGTACAAAGGGTGCTTGCCGCACACCCTGTACAAAGGGAGCTCCCCGCGCACCCTGTACAAAGGGAGCTCCCCGCGCACCCTGTACTAAGGGAGCTCCCCGCGCACCCTGTACAAAGGGAGCTCCCTGCGCACCCTGCACAAAGGGAGCTCCCCGCGCACCCTGTACTAAGGGAGCTCCCCGTGCACCCTGCACAAAGGGAGCTCCCAGCGCACCCTGCACAAAGGGAGCTCCCCGCGCACCCTGCACAAAGGGAGCTCCCCGCGCACCCTGTACTAAGGGAGCTCCCCGCGCACCCTGCACAAAGGGAGCTCCCCGCGCACCCTGTACTAAGGGAGCTCCCCGCGCACTGTGTACAAAGGGTGCTTGCCGCACACCCTGTACAAAGGGAGCTCCCCGCGCACCCTGTACTAAGGGAGCTCCCCGCGCACTGTGTACAAAGGGTGCTTGCCGCACACCCTGTACAAAGGGAGCTCCCCGCGCACCCTGTACTAAGGGAGCTCCCCGCGCACTGTGTACAAAGGGTGCTTGCCGCACACCCTGTACAAAGGGAGCTCCCCGCGCACCCTGTACTAAGGGAGCTCCCCGCGCACCGTGTACAAAGGGAGCTCCCCGCGCACCCTGTACAAAGGGAGCTCCCCGCGCACCCTGTACTAAGGGAGCTCCCCGCGCACCCTGTACAAAGGGAGCTCCCCGCGCACCCTGCACAAAGGGAGCTCCCCGCGCACCCTGTACTAAGGGAGCTCCCCGTGCACCCTGCACAAAGGGAGCTCCCAGCGCACCCTGCACAAAGGGAGCTCCCCGCGCACCCTGCACAAAGGGAGCTCCCCGCGCACCCTGTACTAAGGGAGCTCCCCGCGCACCCTGCACAAAGGGAGCTCCCCGCGCACCGTGTACAAAGGGAGCTCCCCGCGCACCCTGTACAAAGGGAGCTCCCCGCGCACCCTGTACTAAGGGAGCTCCCCGCGCACCCTGCACAAAGGGAGCTCCCAGCGCACCCTGCACAAAGGGAGCTCCCCGCGCACCCTGCACAAAGGGTGCTCCCCGCGCACCGTGTACAAAGGGAGCTCCCCGCGCACCCTGTACAAAGGGAGCTCCCCGCGCACCCTGTACAAAGGGAGCTCCCAGCGCACCCTGCACAAAGGGAGCTCCCTGCGCACCCTGTACTAAGGGAGCTCCCCGCGCACTGTGTACAAAGGGTGCTTGCCGCACACCCTGTACAAAGGCTGCCCAGATTATAATGAAAGGTCCTGAGAAAAAACAGAGACTAAAATGCAGCCCGATGAAACAAAGCAACGGTGGCTCCCTCCTCGGCCTAGTCTCACCTTCTCTTCCCTCGTGGCCCCTGCTCCCTCGCCAGTGCTCGTGGCGCGAGGCTGCATCTCCAAGACGGTGCGGAAGAGCTTCTCCGAGGTCTGGGTTAGGAAGCCGATTTCAGCGTTGGGGTGGAGGCCGTAGAGGTACGGTGACTCGGCAGGCAGGGCATCGTCTATGTACTGAACAGAGAGAGCACAGGGCACGCTTAACAGCCACGTGGTTGGGCTGGGCAGCGCCACACAGCACCTCAGGCGGGACTGAGCTACGGGCTCAGGCTGCTCTGAAGCAGGAGGGTGACTTAGCAAAGCCACTGGAGTAGTAATACTTCCTGCCGCCACCTAACCAGCCTGCTCATTGCTGCAGGATGTCTGGGCTGCCTAGCTCAGACCCTCTTCTACCTTTTGCGTGCTCCACGTCTGGGCATCAATACTCTGAACCCTGCTGGGAACTTCATTTCCCGCAGCAGTCTCCATTTCCTCAGGATGAGAAACAAAACCGACCCAACGCGCCCGGGCCTGCTGCTGCCGCGGCACCCGGAGAGCCGAGGGAATCAGGAAGCAGACACCCAAGAGTCTGGAGTGTTCTCATCAGACCCAGCAATAACAAGAGCTTGAAAGGGCCATTTTAGCTAAAGGTATGCAGATGCAATTTTCCACTAGACCTGCTCAAGACGCAAGAACCAATACAGTTCTTCTGTTAAACTTGTGATGAAGGAGCAAATTACCATTAAACTTGGCTCATCCAAGGTGCCGCTGAACAGTCTAAGAAAAGAACAAAACAGGAAACAATCCAAGATGGCCTGAATCTCTGCAATCCTAGTCACTGTCGCCTCTGGGGATTACGGACGACATTCACTTCAGCAGCATGAATAACCCCGGAAAACAAAGAGGTTACCTGGTGATAACCATTGTAGTCCATGTTCCCCGGGAGCGGGAACCCTGGAGCTAGGAAGAACTCTCCCTCCAGCATTTCTGGCTTAATAAATTCCTCCAAGTAGGTTTTGCAAAGGCGTCTGTCCCAGTCATCTGTGATGTGGCCTCCATACATAATCTCACCAAAGAGGTAGCGCAAATCGTCATAGGGGACCTAAAAATGAACCGAGAAGGCATGAAAGAGCCCACAGAGATGCACTTCCACTGCCAGCACCGTGGGGCGGCCGAGTGGGGTGCAAAGCACTGGTCTACCGGGGGAACGTTTTCCTTTCACCAGTTCATTTGTCTGAGTGCGTGAGGCTCAGGCAGCAGTTACATTTCTGTCTGCAGGAGAGGAGCCCAGGGAAAGCCGGCCTGCTGGACAGACTTTGTGGGGTTTCCCAAGGGAAAGCGACTCTCAGGTAAGTTCCATACAACACACGCAGCTGCCTCGGCAGCCCCACATTCCCAAACCCCACCCTGAAGCGGCAGCAGGGAGCCTCGCCCACGCCCCAGCCGACAGCTCATCGCAGTGTAGTTTGAAGCAGCAAGAGACATGAGCCTAGTTAAGACCCGCGCCACAGAATACTGTGGGCCTCCGGCCAGCGCCGGCCCTCCTCCCACAGAGCAAGGGGAGCGGAAGGGAGCATTCGCTCCATCGGCCTTCCAACGTGAAGACGATGCCAAGCTCGGCTAAGGTAAGGCAACTCCTGCTACGACTGTATGTAGCTGGAGCTGAGAACCCTCGGCCGACCCGCTGGGTCTAGTGTAGACCTGGCCTGAGTTCTGGAGTCAGGACGCCTGACGATGCCGGGGGACTGGCACCGAATGGGGGGAATTCAGATGTTCCAACAGATGTAGAAAAGCCTCCGGGCCCCAGTCTGCACACACAGCGGCCTCCTCTGCTCCAGGCACCTTAGAATTGGCCTCCAGATAATTGTATAGCACGTTGACCGAGATAGTGAGGTCTCCAGTGTTAAAGGGATAGGAGCGGTTCCAGCCCTGCGGCCCGAACTTGCGTCTCTCGGCCACCACGGCGTGGAAATAGCAGAGGGCGAACAGGATACTTTTGAACTCGTTCTCTCGGGCACACATCTCCAGAGTGTCCTGAAATGGAAACAGAGCAGCCGTGCTGGGCGTGTCCGCTGGGCCCTTCGGCTCAGGGCTCGATACAGCTCACAAACATGGATGGGGTCAGGGCATGGAGAACCCTCTTGCCCAGTGGCCCTGCAACATGGCCGCCTTGGCCGCTCGTTGCTGCAGCACCGTAGCGCTTTGGGGCTCGTTTTTAGCCCGATCCCTTCCAAATGTTTCCCGGTGCAGTGGGGAGAGCCCCAGGCTGCAGACAGCAACGTGCTGGGAGCTACTGGTGCAAAGCCCGGGCAGAATGCAAGGCCTGAGTGGCCGTGCCAGGCCCTGGAGCTGTCTCGGCCTGCCCTGACCAGGGTAATCTGCCGCCTAGACTGGCTGCCTCATGGGACGAGTGCCCACACCGCTGGAGCGAGTGCTTCTCCTGGCCAGGAGCAGGGGGTGCAGGGCACAGAACCAGACCTCAGAGCCCTGCACCCCAAGAAGCCTCTAAGCAGGAGCCACTGGAGACCTCCTGGCGAGGGGCTGTGAGCCCGATCGTGCTTGGGAGGGGAGGCCCCGTCCCCCGGCTGGCTGGGCCCCCTTTTGACTGCCCCTTGTGCCTGCCACTGCAGCTTTTGACCTGAAGCCGCAGGAGCTTTCTGCTGCAGCCAAGACACCCTCTCCCACGCTGGCTCCTGGCCCGCAGCACCAGAGGCGCGGCTCTCCACTGCTACGGACAGCTGCTCTGGTGTTGCTCTCCGCTCCCTCCAGGCAGCCATGAAATGGTGCAGCAGCCACAGGGCCGCCCTTCGCCAGGGACCCGGGCACTGGAACCAAGCGTCTCTGCAGCAACACGGCCCCTGCACCCACAGAGAGTCTCCCAGGAAAGCAGCCAGTCTACGGAGTCGGCCGGCGGCCCTTCACCCATTCCCCTCCTGGGGCGCACAGTGGAGAGCAAAGAGCTGCTCCAAAGACCTGCCTTGTTAACTCTTCCCCTGGAGAGGGCAGAAACACCCATCCCCCCTCTGTACCCCGCCGCCCTGTCCCGGTCTCCCCAGCGCCAGGACGTCCAGCCCCGACCGCCGCCTCTCTGCTGCGTGTTGCTGGTCCCTGAGACTGAAGCCTGGGCACGGGGCCAGCGCAACCGAAACCAACTGGGACGGCCAAGGAAGCACCAAAAGGCCCCACAGGCTGGTGACTGGGTCAGTTTCCCAGCTGCTCATTAACCCTTTCCTGCCCTTACGTCACTCCTCTCTGTCACGGGGCCACGGCAGCGCTCAGGGGCCTTCCCCGAGAATGGAGGTCCCGCCCGCCGGGAATGTCTGAGCCTTGTTTGAGGGGAATCAGTCTTGGGCATTACGGGCAAACGCCGCCCGGCTGGCCCCTGGGCAGGGCTTTGCCGAAGGCACGGAGAGAACAGGGCCGGACGACGCGCCCGCCTTTGCAGCCATTCTTGGCCCAGCAACCTCCCAGTGACTTCAATGGGCCTGTGGCGTGAACGGAAGCAGAGCGAGGATCCGGCTCGTCGCCTCATTGGGCCGCTCTCGATTTAATCCCCACCTCTTCCCTCGCTGCAAAGCCGGCCCGCCAGTCCCTGGGGCCAGAATAAGCCTTGCGGCTCTCCGCTGAGCTACATTTGCCCCCCATCCCCGGCGCTGGGCAAGGCCGGAGCACAACGGAGGGAAAGGAGGTGGGAAGCCGCCCCTCCCACACCTGGCAGGGTTTGTGGGAAGAGGCATTGGATTCCGCCTGAGCCATTTGGAAGCTGTTAATTACGCTCTGACGGAAAGGAGCACACGCAGGATGAAAACATCACTCGGGGGGGGGGGGCTCCCCGCCCTGCTTGGGGGCACTTTCCGTCCAAGTCAAAGTGAGGAATGGCAGCCGATAAAAATGGAACCATCTTCCCTGAGTCGCATCACGTCCTGCCGGGAACCTCCCACCTGGGCGTCCCTGGAGACTCTTCCTTATGCCTCGAAGGCAGGGCAGCCCCTTCCCCGACAGGACCAGGTCCCCTTGTGCCTCCCTGGCAGCTGGCCCGGGACAGGTCCTGCTGCTCGTGCCCCTACTGAGCAAGGACTGGCCATGCCAACGATGGCCGTAAAGCACGGACCTGCTCCACTGGCCAGCAGCACCAGTGGGCAGCGGGGGGACCTTTTAGGAGCATTCCAGCCAGTGGCGACAGCTGGGAGGGACACGAGGGGGCCACCGGTCACGTGACTGCCTCCGTGTGACTCCTCTCTGTGCCACCCCATCCCTGGGGGAGGGCCCTGTCTCTTCCCACCCACACACCAGGCCCCCCGTGGAATCCCCGAAGCATGGGGTCTGGGGTGCTTGAATGAACCGGGCTCTGTCCTCCGGCTGCTGTCCTCTTGCCCCACCCACACTTCCTGCTTCTGAAAAGTGCAAGAGCCCCGGGGCACAGTCGGCTAGTGCTTATCACATGGTTGACTAGTGACTCGACTAGTCATCCCCCCCCCCGACAGGCAGCAAGGGAGGGAGCAGGAGTCGGTGTGGGGGGAATCCGGCTTAAAAACCAGTTCCCCCCAGCACCATCTCTGTGGGTAGGGCACGGGGCTCTTGTACATTTCAAAAGCACGGAGCGTGGGGCCGGGCAGGACTGCTTGAGTCCCCCAGTGGCCGTGCTCCCTCCAGCACTTCTGCTTTTGAAATACAGCGAGAGCCCCGCGCCTGCTCCGTTTCAGCGCCACCCGTTCCCTGCTGCGCCCCTGCCCCCCGCCCCCAGAGATGATGCTGGGGGGAACTGGCTTTTAAGCTAGCTCCTGCCCTTGCTGCCTCTCTCTGACAGAGACAGCGGGGCGGGAGGGGGGGGGTGAATGACTATTCGAGTCACTAGTTGACTGTCTGATAAGCATTCGCTTATTGGGTAGTCGACCAGTCGCTTACGTCCCTGCTCTCGACAGAAATGGCACAACAGTGCCCCGGGTCTTCCTTGTAGGCACCTGTCCACGCAGAGTATGAAATTCGGGGGGCAGTGCCCAAGAGAGGATGCAGTGCCCAAGCAGAGAGTATGAGACTCGGGGGCTAGCTTCTGGTTTATATTCATTGCCTTCAAATTCTACTTTCTTCTATTTTTATACTTTTTTGTGTGTAAAGGGACTGCTAAGTGCTAACATGTACAAACTAGCCAGAGGAAAATGCACACTAATTGAAAAAGGACGTGATGGAGGTGGGGGAAGCATGACTCCAACCCATAATAGTCTGAGCAAATTAATTTTCCCTTTACAACAATATAATTTTATTTTTTACACTTGCTCTCCCTTTTCTCTAAGCCGAGTTGTTTTTTTGTAACCAACGTGGCCTTCTTTCTTGATTGTGGCTTTTTAGGCACCTAGTAAAATGTCCTTAAACGGTTCCCAGTCATCATTGGTTTTGTTTAAATTCTCTCTCTCTCTGTCTAAAGCACCGAGCATATATCTCTGATGTGGACTTTGTTCTGCAGGCACTTAACAAATGAGATCATGTCATTTTAGTTCTCGGATCAGTTTCTCTCTCTCTAAATGGGTCTTGGACAGAATTCGCTTGACTTGGATGGAACCTTCTTTGAGTTAGGAAATGGTCATTAACATTTTGAGAAATCCCAAGGAGATTCTAGTATGGACGTGCCTCCTGGCGACAGAGCTCCCCCTCTACACATGCTCACATCGTTCTATAAGGAGCTGGTCCCCTCTAGCAAACACTGTCCAATGCCCCCGTCTCATGCTCTCTCCCACCACAGTGGTCCACAGTCTCTCTATTTCACTTGCTTCTGAACTGTCATCGACTTGACAGAGTGCTTCTCCTCCATCCCCTTGCCCACCCAGCTCCCAAGCTATTCAGTTAGCACTGACATTCGACAAGGTTATGCAGCGGCCAGCTGGGAGCAGAAGGTAGCTGATTTGCCCCAGACTCTGGGCTGTGCATCTGGATACAGTAGTTCTTAGCTAATCTGGCAACTGCTTGATGAGCATAGCTATGCCACGAAGGAAGCCAGTGTTTCCTATGGAGCGTCACCATACCTGGCTGAAGTTATCCAGGGCCTTGTGCAGGTTGGCATGCATCCCAGTGGGAGGCTCGTTGGTGATTTTGATGGAGTTCTCCAGGATGCCCTGGGGGATGACGTGGCCATCAGGGGAAGGAGCAGGCTCTGCGCTAATGAAGACACGGAACTCCTGGTGGCTGCCTGCACTGTGCTGCTCAAGTTTTTTCTCCAGAGAACTCAGCCATTTGGCGACCAGATGGATATTCTAGGGTGGAGAAATGGGGTGATACTTTGTCAACTGCTGGGATTTACATCATCACACAGAGCACCAAGATGAGTTCAAGGAGTCTCCTCGCGCCTCACAAGTCAGTACTTTTCCTCACTGTGTGTAATTCACAGCCCCAGACCTATAATGGACTTAAGTCCTGAGATTCGGTAGAGTCAGGAACAAATGAGTAGTTTGTTTTCTTAGACACTATTTTCTCAGATTGTTTGTTTCCTTAGACTCCGTAATCTTTTGTTTCTTACATTAAAGGGTGGCTGCCCATTCTGCATTATTTTCCCAGAAAAGGGAGTTTCCTTAGACAGCTGCAAGGAAACTCTGGTAATTTTTAGTAAAGTAATTCACAGCTGGTATCAATAGATGTCTGTTCCCAAGGACCCAAGTTTAACAGGTTGATTTACAAAGACCTTTCAGCAACACAACATCCAAAGCTCTCTTTATTCATACAAAAGAGCTTCTAATGACAACAGGCTTCTAACGCTCATCAGTAAATTAACACAAACACTTGGTCAGGGCTTTTGTGCAAACCCTGCAATGTTTCCCCTGCCTAGTGACCCACACAGCTGACCGTTCTACTGAAGTGACAGGGAATGGGCCTGTCTCCTGAGACACCGCACCCTGAGGATCCTAGGGTGGATGAGGCCTCAGGAGGTCACCAGATCGTCCTGTATACTGGGCCGTTAATCTTGAGTACTTCAAATGGTTTAGATTAGTAAACAGGTTTGTACCTCATACTTCTAACTTCAAATACAGGGATGATCCATGCCCACAAACAGACTCTACACATTCCAAGTGCACAGCAATCGCATCGTGCAGCCTCTCCAAGCGCCCCCTGTATTTACTGCAAAGGCTTATGGCTAGACTGCAGTGTGTGCAGAGGGGTGCAAATCTTGTGGGCTGCACGGGGGGAACTCTCTCGAGTGGAAGTGAAATTGAAGTGAAATTGAAGTGAAGTGAAAGTTTCCTTATTATTGTTCTGCTAGCCAGATCCTGTCGCTGGATCCATGCAAAAGCCCAGCACCTGCTCCAAGCTCTTGTGAAGTCAAAGGACTGGACAGGCAAAAAAGGAAGCTAAAGAGGGAATTGCCATAAATATACCCTGCAGTAACACCATGGCTCTTGCCAGAAAATGACCAGTGTGTGTGTAAGCCAGAGCGAGTGTGTGGGGCAACATGGGGGAGCTTCTTCAGCCACATACTTCAAAGCAGCGTTACCCTTACGTGGATGTAGATCACACACTTCTGGAGTTGCCACAGTAACACTCCAAAATAGTAACACACAGAAACTGGCCTGTTCTCCAGAATTCATCCCTTTGTCTACAGCGTGGGAGCATGAGGAGCCCCTTCCCATTTTGGAGCATGCAGGGCATTTCTGCTTGCTGCCTGACCCCCAGCTGCCTTGCAAACCAATGGCAACGAGTCATTTTCACACGGTCTGAGCATCTCAGGAAGCCGGGGGAAAGCCCTGGCTCAGTGCACACGTCAGCAGGGTCTGAAGGAAAGCTTCCTGAAAGCCTCCTGGGAGGGGGGAAGAGACCCCAGCTGTGTTTATGTACGTACAGTTTGCCCCTGCTTCGCTTAGCTTGGCTAGGTGCTCTGCCGGTGGAGGGGTGTCTTGCTCACTGTCATCGATTTGGCTGCGGTTGAGTCACAAACAGCGTTTATTCTAAATGCAGGAACTGCTGAATACGATCACCACAGCTTGTAATTCCTGGGGCGTGCAGAAAAGCCAGCCTGCCCCCAAGGACAAAAGATGCTCTCTCTAAAGAGCTTGGAATGGACAATGTGAGAGCCAGAGGGGAGAGGGCAGGACTTTCCCCTAGCAGGGCAGTGCTGGACACCCATTTCCGGGGACGCCTGGGCCTGGGCGTTGGCTGGCGGCGCCGCTCTTGGGTGGCAGGCTGTGGCACTTGGCGCAGTGAGGCGCACATGGCAAATGGGAGGCTGTGTGGGAGCGGCAACTCCACGCGCTGCGGAGACGTCGGGAGCCCCAGAGCACAGGGCTGCCGGGTGGAGGGAGACGGGCCGTGTGTGGCTCTGCAGGGAGGCAGGACGCCAGGCGGTGCCCTTTGATGTTAGCCAGGGCCGGAGGCCCAGGGGATACTGGGAGTCTGAAAGGGAGAACTGTTGCCTCCTTCAGGGCCACTACTGATCATCACAGCACAGGAGATGACAGAACGTGCTCCTCCCCCGTCCCAACCAACTGTTGGATGCCTAGTTGCTTCTTTCAGGTGCCTGGGCGTCTGTGGGGACCCAGCGGGGGTGGGGGGATCTAGGATTTGTATCTCTTCTGCCTTTCCCACGGGCCACGGCAGGCGGGCTGTTGACTCAGACGAAACGCACTAGCAGCCACGAGCGGTGCGGCTGGAAGATGGAGCGACAGAACAAGCGCGAGGAAAGCGACCGCCGGGGTAGTACGCCGTCAAGACTCCCACGCGGGCTGGGGCTATAGCCCTGGGCGCTTCTCCACCCTCTCCATTTAAGTAGCCATTGGATGGCGGCCAGGATGCGCCTGCTGTCCAGGGGCTCCCAGGCCTGGGTTCCAGACCGGGGACATCGCAGGATGTACCTGGCAGGGCTAAGCCGGGCCTCTGCTGCTGCCACCTGTGCTACCATGGAGATGCTGCAACGTATCCTGGCGCTAGCTCAGTGAGTGCTACTGCGGGTGTGTATGCGAGCAAGGAAAGTCACGCCCCCTCCAGTGTGACACGGGTACGTCCAGGAGCCTGCACCCCCCCTCCAGTGTGACACGGGTACGTCCAGGAGCCTGCACCCCCCCTCCAGTGTGACACGGGTACGTCCAGGAGTCTGCAACCCCCCTCCAGTGTGACACGGGTACGTCCAGGAGTCTGCAACCCCCCTCCAGTGAGACACGGGTACGTCCAGGAGTCTGCACCCCCCCTCCAGTGTGACACGGGTACGTCCAGGAGTCTGCAACCCCCCTCCAGTGTGACACGGGTACGTCCAGGAGTCTGCAACCCCCCTCCAGTGTGACACGGGTACGTCCAGGAGTCTGCAACCCCCCTCCAGTGTGACACGGGTACGTCCAGGAGTCTGCAACCCCCCTCCAGTGTGACACGGGTACGTCCAGGAGTCTGCAACCCCCCTCCAGTGAGACACGGGTACGTCCAGGAGTCTGCAACCCCCCTCCAGTGTGACACGGGTACGTCCAGGAGTCTGCAACCCTCCACCAGTGTGACACAGGTATGTCCAGGAGCCTGCAACCCCCCCCCCCCCCAGTGTGACACGGGTACGTCCAGGAGTCTGCACCCCCCCCCAGTGTGACACGGGTACCTCCAGGAGTCTGCAACCCCCCTCCAGTGAGACACGGGTACGTCCAGGAGTCTGCAACCCCCCGCCAGTGTGACATGGGTACGTCCAGGAGTCTGCAACCCCCCTCCAGTGAGACACGGGTACGTCCAGGAGTCTGCAACCCCCCTCCAGTGTGACACGGGTACGTCCAGGAGTCTGCACCCCCCCCCAGTGTGACACGGGTACCTCCAGGAGTCTGCAACCCCCCTCCAGTGAGACACGGGTACGTCCAGGAGTCTGCAACCCCCCTCCAGTGTGACACGGGTACGTCCAGGAGTCTGCAACCCCCCTCCAGTGTGACACGGGTACGTCCAGGAGTCTGCAACCCCCCTCCAGTGTGACACGGGTACGTCCAGGAGTCTGCAACCCCCCGCCAGTGTGACATGGGTACGTCCAGGAGTCTGCACCCCCCCCCAGTGTGACATGGGTACGTCCAGGAGTCTGCAACCCCCCTCCAGTGTGACACAGGTACGTCCAGGAGTCTGCAACCCCCCTCCAGTGTGACACGGGTACGTCCAGGAGTCTGCAACCCCCCGCCAGTGTGACATGGGTACGTCCAGGAGTCTGCACCCCCCCCTCCCAGTGTGACACGGGTACGTCCAGGAGTCTGCAACCCTCCACCAGTGTGACACAGGTACGTCCAGGAGTCTGCCCCCCCCCCCCAGTGTGACACGGTGTCACGGGGGTCACCCGTCCGGGCCGCTGCCCCTCCTGTCTGCCCCTAGGCCGCGCTCAAGGCACCCCTCGATTCTGGATCTCCAGGCGGAGTGGGGGGTCCGGGCCCGCCCTCTCTCCGGACCCCGACCCAGGGCCCTGACACTGAGAGGCGCCCTCTCCGTGGTAGCAGGGGGGGGCTGGTACCCCAAAACACCCCCGCTCTCGGGTTCCACAGCCCGCCCTGGGTCTTGCTCCACTCCGCCGGCCCTCACTGTGTTGGTTCCCCGCTGGCCCCTGCAGGCTCCCCGCCGCCTTCGCTGCCTCCTTGCCCGGCTCCCGCGGCTCGTTCCTCCCTCGCCTCGTCCAGGAGTCTGCACCCCCCCCTCCCCCAGTGTGACACGGGTATGTCCAGGAGTCTGCACTCCCCCCGTGTGACACGGGTACGTCCAGGAGCTGGGCCCCCCCACCTTCAGTGTGACACGGGTACGTCCAGGAGCCTGCACCCCCCCCTCCAGTGTGACACGGGTACGTCCAGGAGCCGGCACCCCTCGCTGCAGTGTAACACAGGTACGTCCAGGAGCTGGCACCCCCAGCTCGGGTACACCACACTAGCACTGCAGCTACAGTGACACGGCTCAGGCTAGCTGCCCAGACACAATCCTGCCTGAGCGATGTGGTGTGTGCTGGGGGCTTGGCCCTCCCACCAGGTGATGCTAAAGGAACTCTCCAGGACGATAAAGAACCAAATGCGTTCTCTGCATTGGTCTGCATGGCTGAGGACGTGAGTAAGATTCCCAAAGCGGAGCCATCCTTCACAGATGACAAATCTGAGGAACTGTCCCAGACTGAGTGTCAGTATAAGAGGCTGGGGGACAAATGGATGAAATAAACGGTAGGAAGTCCCCAGCACCTGATGGCATTCACCTGAGAGTTCTGAAAGGGCTCAGATGTGAAACTGCAGAACTACTGTGGCTTGTAACCAACCCTACAGCTCAGCTTCTGTGCCCAATGACTGGAGGACAGCCAATTGAGACCAATTTGTAAAACAGGCGATCCTCGCAATTACAGACAGTAAATCTAATTGCACTATCGGGCAAATTGGCTGAAACAGCACAGAACTGTCAGACACATGGATCAATATAATTGGTTGGGGAAAAGTCAACATGGCTTCTGTAGAGGGAAATCCTGCCTCACAAATGTACTAGAGTTCTTTGAGTGGATCAACAAGCATGTGGACAATGGGGGTCCAGTGGATATAGTGTTCTTGGATTTCCAGAAAGCCTTGGACAAGGTCCCTCACCAAAGGCTCTTAAGCAAACTAAGCTGTAATGGGAGAAGAGGGAAGGTCTTCTCGTGGGTTGATAACTGGTTAAAAGACAAAGGGTAGGAATAAATGGTCAGTTTTCCAAGTGGAAAGAGGTAACTAGTGACGTTCCCAGGGGTCGGTCCTGGGACACATCCTATTCAACTCATTCATTAAATGATCTGGAGAAAGGGGCAACCTATGACCACCTTTAGATCAGTATGGAAAGCTCCGTTCCCACAGGCCCCTCATCTGCCATTTGTTGGAAATTCACAGTGCTATCGCCAAAGCTCTTACCTCGCCCACCAGCCTGTGAGGTCGCTGGAACTCACGTCCAGGCTCTATTTACTTGGTCACTATCGGACAGGGGACTCGGAGGTGATAAATTATCTTACCTGTTATTTTCAGTTACCGTACCTGAAGGATAACCCAGTGACCTTCCTTCGCAGCCATGGCTAAAGCTTCCTCTGCCACTGCCTCTTGGCCTTGTCCAAGGGAAACATTGTGGAAATTCCTGTTGTTAAACGTGTAACCAAGTTTCTTCCCTATAAGGAGAAAAGAAAACTGCCAGCCTTGTGTAGTGGAGCCGCCCATGCAGCACTGCTGAGCTCAGACAGGAACCACGAGGCAGAGCTCATGCTCATCCAAACTCCTTCGCGAAACAGCCACCACATTTCTAATTACTATCGTGTTCCTAACACACTCTTTGCCCTGGCATTGAAAGCAGCACCGGCTGCTTCCAAGTGGCTGCTAATTGCAGCACGACATCAACCCGGCGGTGCAGTGGCACAAAGTGCCTTTGCTTAAAGAACAGTACTCCCCCCGTGACCTTGCGTGGGGATGCATTTTAAATTATATGAAATTAACGTCATTTCCAGCTGATTAGGCAGGCTCTGAACCAGATCCCACTCCGTGGGGATTCACCCGCCAGGCCGCGCAGTCGATCGCAAGGGCCGTACTCCGGCAAAGCAAATGGAGATGGCTTTACATACTGGAAATGGCTGGCTGAGATCTGGGCTGGTGCCCTGTGCCTCTAGGTCATTCCCTTCTCTAGCGCCACACGATGGCTGGAGCTGTGGGACCATGCTCCGGGGGAGGGACTCCTGCTGTCTAGCGATGGGACACAGCGACGGGAAAAGCAGAGGGGACTCTGGCCTGTGCAGCGCCACGGCGCAAGGCAGCGGAGGCAGAGGACCCTGCCCCAGGCCCAGGCCTGCAGCGAAGGGGAAGGGATGTTGGATGAGCGTGGGCGGCTCCAGAGAAGAGCTGGAGCAGCAGCCAAGGAACAGAGATGTGGCCGTGCCCAAGGAACGGATGACTCTACCCTGGGAAGCAGTGAGCCTGGAAAAGCTGTAGAATCAGCCGAACACACAGGCCTAGTGTGATGCTGTGGCCACCCAGCCAACATGATCTGGGGGTGCCTAGATGGCGAATAAGTGATTCCCATTAAAGATGGGAATGATGTACCGGGGGAGGAGTCTCCATCACTGACAGTATTCATCTCAAGACTGGCTGTCCTCCTAAAAGCTGCTCTAGCAGCTCTCAGGGGCAGTGCTGGGGTACACAGGAGATCAGGCTCCATGAGCACAGTGGTCCCTTCCGGCTTGGGAATCGATGGAGCTAGGAGAAGCAGTGTGACAACAGGGGCCTCTTTGCCACGGCAGTCAAGGAGCTGAGTGCAATGGTCTGGGGGTGCCAGGAATGGTCCTGCAGGGAGCAGGGCTCCTCCCATGCCTCATGGTCACTCCCTGCAAGGGGAAAGAAACCGGGGGCGGGGGTGTTTCAGAAGCCAAGCACTATGGAGCTGAGGCCTTCGGCACCATCCCTCCCAGTCCCAGCCAGCAGCTTGACAGACAAGCACTGACAGCAGGAAGTCAGGGGGTCTCAGAACCAAATGCAGCTCCCTTCTCAAAGCCCCTGGGTGTGGTCAGCAGAGAGGGCAGGTCATGTTCTCTTCAGGCAGAAGCTCTAGGAAAATGGTTGCTGTTTTTCGCTTGCTGATTGCAAACCCTCTCGTACAACCTCCGGCGTGCGCTACTGCTTGTGCGAGAGGCACTCCGGAGCTCCAGGAGGTGAGCAGTGCCGATAGTCTATCTAGGCAATACATGGAAGAGAGAAATTTCACTTAAGCTTTAGGCGAGCGTGCACAAAACTCTGCCCATTATCTATTCTTAACAGGCTGCTCTATTATCCATGAGGAGACAAGCAAAGCCCAGGAGATTCATGCCAGGATAATGACCTAGAAGATAACAAACTCCAGCGCTGTGGATTGTTCAGAGACAGGATTTATTTACCTTGTTTTTCCACATCCTTCAAAGGGTCGACCCCTGGGGACAGGATAAAAAACATGGGGGTCGCAGGTCCCGACTCCTCAAATGATGTTGTAAAATCCAGAGATCTTCCTATCACATATTTACTTCCCAGCTTTTCTTCAACAAAATCGCTGCCAGGAAAACATTGCAAGCCTGGTTAATATTCAGAAAGTCCAGAAATACACAGAGCAGACAGGCAACTCCTAGGTTGATACACAATCTACTAAGTGAATGTACCGAATCTTGCAAATTGAAAGAAATAAGAAACCTCCTGATGACATGGACGCCAAATACAGAGCCCTAAGTGTGACTTGTGGCTTGCCACTAGGAATTGCTGTTTCAATTGAAATATTCCTGCACACGGGATTTAGTTTTGAAACCTCGTGTGAGAGACCAGAAGAGAGAGCAGGGTCTCTGTGCTGAGAAGGGACATGCTGGGAGGTTCTGGTGACTGCCTCCACTACAAACCTCTTGGAGGCTGGGTGTGGACACATCATCAATGAACTGTCAGGGTTAGTTAATCAGAAGCCCCTGACATGAGACACAAAGGGGCTGTGAACCCACCCCGGAATTCAGATGGGGAGGAGAGAAAGGGCTTTGGGGTTGGGGGGATGGAGGAGAGGCAGAGCACACAGACGGTACGGACAGAAAGAATAGGGAATGCCTGAGAGGCGAAGAGCAAGAAAGCCAAGCAGTAGCCTGTGCCACACTGTGACGCTGGGGAAAGCTGGAGTCTTTGGGCCTGTTGGCTAAGGAGGTTTGGGGTTGTGTGTTGAGAAACTGCACTTGGGGTCAGAGAAGCAGAGCTTGGTACGTTCCTTGTAAATAAACAAAGTGACATCAAAGCAAGTCCCAGCCGCCATCAATTTCAGCTCCCACCTGGACCATAACCAGGGCCCCAGAATCTGACTAGCTGCTTGGATGAAAACAACACGGAACATACAGAAGCACAGAACCACCAGTCAACTAGACACACGACACTCATGGCCAAAGTGGCTCACTGCAAGTCACATGCCCATTTCCGGAGTCCTCTGCAAAGTCAGTATTTCAGCTGCCAACGATTTCTACACGATCTCACGTCAATGACATTATCCAGCCAAAGGCGGCAACACCGCTGGTCTCCCCACGTCACTCTCGGAGCGCTGAGCCAATCGAAGCGCAAGGGGAGAAAGGCTACAAATTCAGGCGCTACAGACAGCCCTGTGGGCTCAGTGGCTTATTGGCATCAGCCTGACAGAAGCGTTTTCTCTGAAGGCCGGGCCCCGACACTTGGGATAGGTCAGAGCTGTACAGTCGGGGTCACCATGGAACGTTTTATGGACCATGACCTCAAAGCTTTTTCAGAGTCCTGCTTCCCAGGGGAAAGTCTCCCACCTGGTGAGCATGGCCAGCGTTCTCTGGTCCCGCGTGCCGCTGCAGTGAGCTGGACTAAACCCCATCTTGCTTGCAGCCGTGTCACCTAACAAGCACCCCAGATTGTTCTGTATCAGCGACCGTTCTCCTTCGTTATTTACCTCTCTCCCGACCTCTGTGCATCTAATCTCTTCAGTGGTTAGGGTTGTATGTTCTTTTCCAAGTCTTTCATAAATATATTAAATGGTATAGGGCCAAGAACCACTCCCTGAAGGACTCTCCGAGAAACACGCCGGCACCGTAATGATTCCCTGTTTAAAACTGCACTGTTAGACGGGGTTTTAATCCATTTAATGTTTCCCATGTTAATTTTAGATTGGGCTAGGGTTTTTTGGTCAAAGTCTGATAGAACGATAAATATATTGCATCAGCATTATTACCTTTATCAGCTAAACTTACACTTGGTTTCTTTTTTTGATGAGAGGGCATCAGATAACTGGGGTCCTGCCTAAGCTAAAGTGAATGTGAGGTGACAGTCTGTAAATTCTTCCCTGACTTATTGAGACTAATGGGGAAAAGCTTGGGCCACAGCGTGAGAGCCTTCTACAGATCCAGGGAGTGAATAATTCACATGCCCAATCCTGCACCAGTCTGAATACAGGCTACAGGTTTCTGTTTCACCAGCAACCGAAGGGGAGCAGCTCTCAGCTGATACCCTGGCTACAATTCCACTAGCTGGAGAGGCCCCAGACTGTGTTTGCCGACAGATTTCTGAAGGGCTGAAAAGAACTGAGCCACTGCAATTCTTCAAGAGTAGAGGGGATTCTCTCCGCACACTGGACACACTCTGAAGACTGAGAAATCATCTCAGAGAGACGATCCCAGGGCATGTGTTTTGATGTGGGGATGTGTTTTGACAAAAAGGTATCTTTTAAGAAGTGGAAGTCCAATCCTACTGCGATAAATAGAAAGGAACATAAACACTGTCAAATCAAGTATAAAAATGTAAAAAGAAAAGCAAAAAAAAATTTTGAGGAACAGCTAGCCAAACACTCTCAAAGAAATAACAAAATGTTTTTTAAGTACATTAGAAGCAGGAAGCCTGCTAAAAAACCTGTGGGTCCCCTAGATGATCGAGCTATAAAAGGAGCAATCAAGAACGATAAAGCCATTGCGGAGAAACTAAATGATTTCTTTGCTTCAGTCTTCACGGCTGAGGACATTGGGGAGATTCCCAAATCTGCACCGTCCTTTGTGGGTGGTGAATCTGAGGAACTGTCCTGGATTGAAGTGTCATTAGAGGAGGTTTTGGAACAAATAGAAAAACTTAATGTTAACAAATCTCTGGGACCAGATGGCATTCATCCAAGGGTTCTAAAAGAACTCAAATGGGAAATTGCTGAACTATTATCTGTGGTTTGTAACCTATCCTTTAAATCGGCTTCCGTACCTAATGACTGGAAGGTAGCCAACGTGACACCAATATTTAAAAAGGCTCTCGAGGCGATTTTTGGCAATTACAGACCGGTAAGTCTAACTTCAGGACCAGGCAAATTAGTCGAAACAACAGTAAAAAATAAAATTGTGAGGCACATAGAAGAACATAATTTGTTGGACAAAAGTCACCATGGTTTCTGTAAAGGGCAATCATGTCTTACTAATCTATTAGGGTATGTCTACACTACCCCGCTAGTTCGAACTAGCGGGGTAATGTATGCATACCGCACTTGCTAATGAAGCCCGGGATTTGAATTTCCCGGGCTTCATTAGCATAAGCGGGGAGCCGCCATTTTTAAATCCCCGCTGCTTCGAACCCCGTGTAGCGCGGCTACACGGGGCTCGAACTAGGTAGTTAGGACTAGGGTTCCTATTCCGAACTACCGTTACTCCTCGTGAAAGTTCGAACTAGCGGGGTAGTGTAGACATACCCTTAGAGTTCTTTGAAGGGGTTAACACACATGCAGACAAGCAGGATCCAGTAGATATAGTATATTTAGATTTTCAGGAAGCCTTTGACAAGGTCCCTCATCAAAGGCTCTTGTGTAAATTACATTGCCATGGGATAAGAGGGAAGGTCCTTTCTTGGACTGAGAACTGGTTAAAAGACAGGAAACAAAGTGTAGGAATAAATGGTAAATTTTCAGAATGGAGAGGTGTAACTAGTGGTGTCCCCCAAGGGTCAGTCCTGGGACCAATCCTGTTCAATTTATTCATAAATGATCTGGAGAAAGTGGTAAGCAGTGAGGTGGTAAAGTTTGCAGATGATTCCAAACTGTTTAGGATAATCAAGACAGAAGCAGACTGTGAGGGACTCCAAGAAGATCTCACCAAACTGAGTGATTGGGCAACAAAATGGCAAATGAAATTTAATGTGGATAAGTGTAAAGTAATGCACATCGGGAAAAATAACCCCAACTATACGTACAGTATGATGGGGGTAATTTGGCTACGACAAATCAGGAAAGATCCTGGAGTTATCGTGGATACTTCCCTGAAAACTTCCACACAATGTGCAGCGGCGGTCAAAAAGGCAAATAGGATGCTAGGAATTATTAAGAAAGGGATAGAAAATAAGACACAGAATATCTTACTGCCCCTGTATAAAACTATGGTACGCCCACATCTTGAGTACTGTGTACAGATGTGGTCTCCTCACCTCAAAAAAGATATTTTGGCCTTGAAAAGGGTTCAGAAAAGAGCAACTAAAATGCTTAGGGGTTTGGAACGGGTCCCATATGAAGAGAGGTTAAAGCGACTGGGACTTTTCAGTTTAGAAAAGAGGAGACTGAGGGGGGATATGATAGAGGTCTATGAAATCATGAGTGGTATGGAGAGGGCGAATAAAGAAAAGTTATGTATTAGTTCCCATAATAGAAGAACTAAAGAACACCAAATGAAATTAATGGGGAGCAGGTTTAAAACTAATAAAAGAAAGTTCTTCTTCACACAGCATGTAGTCAACCTGTGGAACTCCTTGCCAGAGGAGGCTGTGAAGGCTAGGACTATAATAGAGTTTAAAGAGAAGCTAGATAATTTCATGGAGGTTAGGTCCATAAAAGGCTATTAGCTAGGGGATAGCAATGGTGTCCTTGGCCTCTGTTTGTCAGAGGCTGGAGAGGGATGGCAGGAGACAAATCGCTTGATCATTGTCTTCGGTCCACCCTCTCTGGGGCACCTGGTGCTGGCCACTGTGGGCAGACAGGCTACTGGGCTAGATGGACCTTTGGTCTGACCCAGTACGGCCGTTCTTATGTTCTTATGATGTGTTTGTTAAAGCACAGATGGGTAAATGCTGGAATTTTCAGTCTGAATCTATGTAACAGTGGAGAAAGTCTGTATGAGGGACATGAACAGATGTGCTTTCTAGTAACTTGTGTTTAAGTTATTCATAGTATTCCAAAGTCTATTTACCAGGTTTTAAATTATTTATATGATTTTTCCTCTGCAGTCAAGGTCTGATTTACTCTGAAAATATATGGGCTTGCTCTCTTTTTGAAGAACTTGGAGGAGAGGAAAGTGATAAGGAATAGTCAACATGGGTTCACCAAGGGCAAGTCATGCCTGACCAATCTGATTGCCTTCTATGATGAGGTAAGTGACTCTGTGATATGGGGAAGGTGGTGGACGTGATGTACCTTGGCTTTAGCAAAGCTTTTGATACCGTCTCCCGCAATAATCTTGCCAACAAGTTAAGTAAGTATGGATTGGAGAAATGGACTGTAAGGAGGATAGAAAGCTGGCGAGATTGTCGGGTTCAACAGGTAGTGATCAACAGCTTGCTGTCTGGTTAGCGGTCAGTATTAAGCAGAGTTTCCCAAGTAGGGATGTTAAATATCGGTTAACTGAATAGTCGATTAACCTCGTGAATTCTTATCGGTTAGTCGATTATTCTATAGACCTCGGGGGTGGGGCCAGCAGCCAGTGTGCCCCTGCCACTCTACTGCTGCCTCCGCTTCCCTCCCTGAGGAGGAAAGACCTTTCGTTTCTCCTGAGACATCTGAGCTATGTTGTCTGCCTAAAGCTTAGCTTTGCCTATTCGCCTTCACTTCAGAATTTCTAACTACAACTTTCAGAAGTAGCAGGACGTGTGTTATTTTTCCAGCACTAACCCAATCTCTAAGAAATCTCTTTACCCCAGCTTCTAAGAAATAACAGCTATAAACAATTTAGTAGCTAGTACTATGTATAATGAATTATACAGTTTGATTCTGCTCCAGTTATTTATTCTTAGATTTAGAGACAAAGGACTGATGTGTAAAACCAGGGCAAATTAGGATGAAGGGGACAGTTGCTGTGAAAGTTGAAGCCTGTTCTTTTTCCTTTTCTTGAATCTACAGTTGGTGAAGCAAAACTAGAGTAATTACAGTAGCTGGCATCCCACAGCTATTCACGGCAAGTGACTGTAGTGAGTCTGCCGCTTATTCAAAGCAATAAGACAAATCCATTAATAAGAAAATAGGTGAGTTTGCTGTTTGATTTGATTTTGTAAACAGCAAGGCACTGACACAACCGATAATAATTGGGAAGTGTTCTGCTGCAGCTGTGCTTTATTTTTCACGTTTAACACAGCAGAGGTATTGTAATGAAACCATTTCTGTTCAGCAAGCAATTCCATACAGCCCAATCTGGCATCTCAGAATCTATCATCCACTGTCTGAGAATGTACTGCAAAGTGGGAAAGCTGCTCTACCCAGTCAGGAACAAAGGACCATTTGTGCACACAAAGCTTCACGGTTCCTGTTGATATCACCCAATTTTTGGCCACATGTCCACTCCTCGCTCGGTTTAATTTAAGCTGCTGTTATGCACAGTTAGGTCCCCTGGCAGCCGTCCTCATGAACTGGCTTTCCGTAACTAAGAGGGTCCTGGTAAAGTGGGGTGGGTGCATACACTTTACTAGGGCCAGTCAGAAGTGTCTTTCACAGCAAGAGCCTGTGATCCGTACACTGGGGTTAAACACACGTGAACTCATTTGCTGAATCAGCTCAGCTTTCCTGAGCGCCCCACTGGACAGTCAGACGCGCACGCCACCCCTGCAGGACAGATCCCAGAGACAACCTCTTGGCCCCTTACCGGACAGCGTAAGTCATGCGGTCCGGCCGGATGGCTCTCAGCATGCACAGCCGCTGCAGCGCTGACTTGTTCTTCCACTCCTGAGGGAACTTCTCCCTCTCAGGGCATTCCGATTCGACAAACTTCTTCCAGCGTTTGGCAGAGCCCTCGATATCCCGGTCCAGGTTCCGGAACTCCTCCATAGACGCCAGGCTCTGGAAGAGGGTGGCGAACTCCCGTTAGGACAGACACGCTGCGCGCTCGGGAAGCATTTCTTCCAGCGAATAGAGGCGCCATGCCGGAATGGTTCCTACCACAGCCAAGAAGCCAGGCTCCTGGGTTCTATTCCCAGTTCGCTCACCCCCCTCCGGCTCAAGCTGCACAAGAGGAATGATAATAATACAGGACCTGCTCTGTGAGGCTCACTTAACTAGGCCCGGATGCCGCAAGGCATCCTCTCTTGACAGCCCTTGAGCATATACTGAACCTTACACCAGTGGGACTTATGCACTGTCCTGATGAGTTGGGGTAAAGTGCTTAGACTTGCAGACCCATCCAGTTAGCAGGGACCTCCAAAGGGCACCTTGGATGAATTAACTTTGTAAGTGCAAAGTCTATTACGTGCCAGCCCCAAACAAATCCAACTCCAGGGAAGTGCAGAAGAACTTTATTGCTCAGAACCACTGCTAATTACGATGGGCCGCATCCTGAGGGACGTGAGCAGGAATAATGCCCGTGCACGTCACGGGTAATAGCATGTGTCACCCCGGCTACGTGCAATGCTCCTGGAAGCCATAAATCAGCAAGCGACTCTTCGCTTGGGCCACTAGACGGGGTACTTGATGGACTGGCAAGCACGACACCCTGCCAGGGTTCCAGGTGACTGCACTTGCCAGTTCACAGTCCCTGGCTGTGCACAACCTGCTGTGCAAGGCGGGTCGGCTAGGCCCCCCGTGGCCCACTCACAGCTCGGGGGAGGGGAGGCAAATGGGAGCCTGGCCCCAAGCACCTTTCAGCTCCTTCCTCAAGAAGCTGCACTTGGAGACTGCCGGGGGAGGGGCGGAGCGGTCCCGGGGCAATCGTTTTGAAGAGCCAATGGGAGGAGGGTGAGAAAGAGTTTCCCTCCTGTGAGAGCTGCCCCCTGGATTCCCACGCTGCAGATCCACAGGCAGGGAGCAGCCATCACTCAGTTTTCCTTCCCACCACCACCCTCAGTCCCCCTCTTTCACAGCACGTCCACCCACAGACAGCGTCACACATAGGACTCAGCGGCGGCTTGCTTAGCCGGCTCAGCCAAGGCGAGAGGGAGGAGGACGTCGCAATGGGGAATCCGTTCTCGCGGCCTGGCAGCAGGAGCCCGGGAAGCAGCCCCAGCGGGGTGGGACCGGACCGAGTTGGCCACGAGGCACACGCTGCCACGCACTGCGTAGCTCTGCAAAGAGCAACCAAGGGGCAGGCGCAGGGCAGCTTCGAGGGCTGCGGGTGAGTTCCCAGCTCGCTGCCAGACAGGACTGAGAGGCAGTTGGGGCCACTCCTGCTTTTTGCCCCTGGAATCCCTCTCCCTGGGGGGGAGAAGAGGGCTATAGTGGAAGACTCAGAGCCCTGAAATTCACGGATATCCACAGCTCACTTTTGTACGTACAGGGTTCGAAAGAGTCAGAGCTCGTGGCCAGCATATTCCCGCTGCGGGAATCAGCGCCAGGCATTTCTGGGGACAGTGAGATCTTCCCCTGTCAGCATGCACAGCCGAGCGCAGATTTGGGCCCGGGAGTTACTTTATACACAGATCAGACCCACACCCGGCTTTGCTGCAGGCACTGTCACACCCTTCCACTAACGTCTCCTGCTTTGCTGCATACACCACGAAAGCTCACGATACTGTCTCTGTGTGTGTATGTATGTGTGTGCCTGTGCGTGTGTATGATTCTGTCTGTGTGTGCGTGTATGTGTGTGCACGTGTATGTATGTGCCTGTGCATGTGTGTATGATTCTGTGTGTGTGTGTATGTGTGTGTGTGTGTATGTGCCTGTGCGTGTGTGTATGATTCTGTGTGTGTGTATGTGTGTGTGTGCCTGTGTGTGTGTATGATTCTGTGTGTGTGTATGTGTGTGTGCGTGTGTGTGTGTATGATTCTGTGTGTGTGTGTATGTGTGTGTGTGTGTGTGTGTATGATTCTGTGTGTGTGTGTGTGCCTGTGTGTGTGTATGATTCTGTGTGTGTGTGTGTATGATTCTGTCTGTGTGTGCGTGCGTGTGTCTGTATGTGTGTGTGTTTGTCTCTAAGGTGCTACCGGACTTTTCCTTTGAGACAGAATTACCATTTTCCATCAGAATGCAATCTGGCTTGTTGTTACATGTGTCCCTTGTGTGCAGTGGCTCAGAGAGGGGTTCCGAGGGCAGAGACGGGAGAGCTTTTTACACAGGGATGAGTATGCGGCAGGGTGGCTCAAAAGGCAGATGGGGCAGCAGCCTGACACAAGGCCGCCCGGGACGGCTGCCTCTGGGGAATGGGTTGGCTGTTTTATGCACAAGAACAATTTCAAGTTTGGTGTCATTGCTTCCCAGAGCTTACCTTCCAGTGCCTGTGGGCCTGTAGCAGAATACAGGACCATGTAGCACTTTAAAGACTAACAAGATGGTTTATTAGATGACGAGCGTTCGTGGGCCAGACCCACTTCGTGTGTTTATTGGAGAGAAGACGTATTCTCCCTGGACGCAGTCGTTTCTAAGGACACTGTCAGGTCAGATCTGCCCCCATATGTACGTGTCGCTAAAACAAATGTTGACAAACCCAGACAAGCAGAAATAGGTCCACGCTTTTTTGTCTTTAGTGGTGATGGAAATAGTTTAAAACCCAAAGCACATCGCTCTCCAGCTGCATAGGTTCCACCGGACACCGCAGCATTATGCTGTGGCATCAGAACCTACAAGTGAAAGTGACGAGTCTATTTTCTGTGTCCCACCCCAGGTTAATACTACGAACGCATGCAACAGAATCAATCACAAACCCAATATTGCCCCCCCCCCCCCCCCCCGTTTACAAATCATGAGCTGGCCCATCAAAGCCTGAGTCTCGTTTGAGGAGGAGGAGTTTTGTCTTTATGTTTCTGCTATTTGAGCCGCTGGGGTCTACTCGTTTCCCAGGGGCAGGTGCCTGAGAGGGAAGGGGGTGCAGGGAGAGCCCCCCAGAGGAGCAGGGAGGGGGGATGAGGCAGCATCCCATTTAAAGATCAGGATTTTAGCAGGGGCTCAGGGACAGGGCACTTTTGGGTGCTGCTGCAAGTCGACTGTGCCTGTTTCGGGTTTGCAAGCTTTTCTTCCTACCCATGCGGGCTGGAAACAGAGAGAGGAAGCCGAGGGTTTCCCATCCAGCCTGTGGGGCTCTGAGAAACTAAACACCCCAATGCTACAAGATTCCTGGCAAAAGCGTGAAAACTAGAGCGACTGGAGACCCTCGTGCAGCTGGAGCCACCTGGGCTGTTTGTGGGATGCGTTTCACAAGGCACGTTGGTGGAGCAGGAGGCTGCTCCGGTGCTGTGGCTGTTTCCCAGGCAGCCCCTGCCAGCAGGTTCTCGGAGGAACCGCATGTTTAAGGGAAGGTGCGAGGAGCAGGATGGAACAAGCGCCGCACGTGTGGGGCTGCAGGTTCTACAATACGGGTCATTGAACCTCCCAACAGTCTGCTCATTCGCTCCAGCCCAGCAACTTGCCAGGTGAATAGAAACAGCCTCATGTTCTTCATTATCACTGCTGTTACGGTGCTGACGTGCCCCACTTTAGTAACAGCCCCATATGAATGGGTGCAGCCCCAGGGAGCGCCCAATCGCAGGGCAGAGGAATAGCCAGACACCCGAGGAGGACACGGTGCTGGGGCTAGCAGCCCAGCCGAGGCCAGGCAGGAGTGGGAATGCTGACAAGTGATCCCTCTGGAGCGGCAAGGGCAGCACTCAGCACGGTCCTTGAAAGCTGTCGGGGTGCTGGCAGCTGTAACTGACGCCAAAAGCAAATCAAAGTAGTTCCATGACTCAGCAGGGTTCTATCTGCAGACTGGGAATGGTCCGCTCTAGCCCCGAGTGCTACAAGGTTGAGTTCAGCATGTAACCAGTCACCAACGCTGCAGGTTCTCCAGCTGTGCCAGTTTTACTCCACCCAGAGGCCAGAGAAGAGACCTCCCCAGTCGAAACGAGGGGAAATTCCCCACAATCTTCCTGGCATCATGTCTTCAGAGCAGCGCTTGGGGCAAGACCACGCAGCCAGTTCACTCGGGTCCTGTTTGGACTGTTAGAACGTGGCAGAAGCAGAGCTGCTTTGATACCCGACTTAGCTCCTGGGGCATGACGAGGTTCTTACGCTGCATTGCTAACTTGGACACTGGGCACAGAGCAGCCTCCCGTAATGCCTGGGTCTAATTTCAGTTCTTGAGGTTGGCCTGCGGGTGCTGGGTGGGGCGGTGGCGGGAGGTCTGACGAGATGATCTGATGACCCTTCTGGCCCTCAGCTCTGTGACCGTACATCTCCCGTAGGCGTTTTTCCATCCCTCCTCCACGTGCTGTGGATTTGCTCACGTCTCCTAAGGGAAGCAGCATCTTCGGACACCAAGAGACCCTGCTCCGCAGAGGGCCACTGTCCGCGCTGCTCCGCAGAGGAGGGGAAGCGATGCCTACGTCCAGCTGAGCTTGATAAATTGGATCGTGCTGGAAGCTGACACATTGGCGAATGAACTTTTCCATTTGAATAATGGTAACTAACAGGATTAAAGAGTGATGGATTATTTGCCATCTTCCTCGAGTAGGTTTGATTTTGTATTATTCATTTGCCGGGGGTGGTGTTTTTGTTTAGTCGCACTCCCTGAATTATTCAGCTCAGGAGCACAAGACTAATGAAGGTAAAAATAAAGACATGATGCGTTTGTCAAACTTCAATCAGCGCTCCACGCAAGAGGTACATTTTAATCATCCTCGTTACTTTCACAGAGGCTGACATGCTCACTGCACCTTATGCCCCCATCTGCCTTCAAAGCCTTCTCCACTTGCTCCCCCAATGAAGTTATTACTTTGATGCTGGGATGCAGACTTGCACAGCTCTGCTAGCTGACGTGGCCCTACACAAACACCTCCTTCGGCTTATGTGCACCCCCTTCCCAGGCTACCCCCTGCAGCCACTTCAGCTGGCCTGCAATAGGTGTGCTAGGAATGAAGGGGACCCCCCGCCATGAAACTCCTGAGGACGTCTGAGTGCGGCGTGAGGAAGCAGCAGGGAAGCTGGCAGTGTTGGCATGTTTGGGGGCCTCCCCATTGAATAAGAAAGGCCAAGAATGAAAAGTTATCCTTAAAAATGATCTGATCTGGAGCCACAATGCCACCATCATGTGGCCATGGCACGATGCCACTCGAGGACAGAGTTAAGGGTGTGGCAGGGAGTGTGAACTGTCTACTCCCATCACCTAACGTGTCCGTGCTGCTTTTAAGCTTGCCCTTAACTCCAGAGCGGCACAGGCATTCGAGGCCCACAGCTGGGCCCCACTTCCTGGCATCATGCGATTACACAAGAATCAAGGGTTCCCTTGTGACGTAGGGGGGGTACCTTGCTGGTTGCTATGCTGGGCAGTGGGTTGTGAGTGACCTCCACTGGCTGCTGGCTGCAGCACGGCCCAGCAGGGCAGGGGATGAGTCATTATGCAAGGGGGCTCTGAACCTGTCTGACCAGTTATCTCCCAGGCAGCGGAACAATGGCTGGGGGCAGGGCTGGAAGTGAGTGAGTTAGGTTTCTGGCTGGTATGATGGAGGAAGCAGCCTAGGCAACGGGCTGGGATTTAGGGGCCCAGGCTCCCCCATCTCAAAGGGGGCTGAGGCATCCTAGGCCTGCCCTGTAACCAGACGACATCTGTGCTGTGCTGTATCCTGGAGAAGCAATAAACTCCCGCTATTCTACTGGCTGGGGGAGTCTGTCCGTGCCATTACGGGGGTGTAGGAGGCAGGGGACCACGACGCGCCGCTACAGCCACGTAAAGGGGCTCTCTCATTCTCCCGCTGAGAAGGAATCCGGGAAACATGGCCTGACTCCAATCTGTTTGGCCTGGGCCTGCAGACTGCCTGAAGTGACAGCCCCAAGTGACCTGCTGCTCTGAGGGACCCAGCCGACTCCTCCTCCACAGCAGACTGTGCGCCAGGTCCTACCCACTCCAGCTGCTGGGAGAAGCACTGACGATGCCCCTTCCTGCCATTACTGCGGGCGAGCTGACCCCGGGCCATTCCCTCTGCTCAGCAGGGGCAGTGAGGGCAGGGGCAGCGGGGGCAGCAGAGGCAGCGGGGGCAGCAGAGGTAGCGGGGGCAGCAGAGGTAGCGGGGGCAGGAGCAGGCAGCGGTGCACTTTCGAGGACACGCCACGCTCTCCACATGAATCCTTGTGAGAGCAAACCTGCCCAGTCCTACCACTCCAGCTGTGCCCAGTGCCTCCCCCTCACATGCACCTCCCCGCTCTCTGTCCAGACAGGCCCCCTTCCGGGAGCTGTGCGTCAGTCCCAACTTAACTCTTCTTCCCGGGGGGGGGGAGAAGGAGGCACGATGAACGAGGTCATGTGACAGGTGGGCTGGGGGCTGCAGGCCACAGGTAGCTAAGGAAGAGGCCTGCAGAGAAGGTGCACGTTAGCAGGCGTCTGCAGAGACTGCAGAGAGCAAAGCGTTCTCCTGCCAGGCCCTGCATCAGGGAAAGGAGGCCGCTGAAGGCAGACAAGGCCTTGGGTTCTCTCCAGGACCAGAAGGGTTAGCTCCAGGCAAGATAGCCAGGGAGCTACTGCTGGGAGAGCGGGAAGGCAGGGCGGGGCCCAGCGTGGGACGCTGCTGGGAGAGCGGGAAGGCGGGGCGGGGCCCAACGTGGGACGCTGCTGGGAGAGCGGGAAGGCGGGGCGGGGCCCAGCGTGGGATGCTGCTGGGAGAGCGGGAAGGCGGGGCGGGGCCCAGCGTGGGATGCTGCTGGGAGAGCGGGAAGGCGGGGCGGGGCCCAGCGTGGGACGCTGCTGGGAAAGCGGGAAGGCGGGGCTGGGCCCAGCGTGGGACGCTGCTGGGAGAGCGGGAAGGCGGGGCGGGGCCCAGCGTGGGACGCTGCTGGGAGAGCGGGAAGGCGGGGCGGGGCCCAGCGTGGGATGCTGCTGGGAGAGCGGGAAGGCAGGGCGGGGCCCAGCGTGGGACGCTGCTGGGAGAGCGGGAAGGCGGGGCGGGGCCCAGCGTGGGATGCTGCTGGGAGAGCGGGAAGGCGGGGCGGGGCCCAGCGTGGGACGCTGCTGGGAGAGTGGGAAGGCGGGGCGGGGCCCAGCGTGGGACGCTGCTGGGAGAGCGGGAAGGCGGGGCAGGGCCCAGCGTGGGTCGCTGCTGGGAGAGCGGGAAGGCGGGGCCCAGCGTGGGACGCTGCTGGGAGAGCGGGAAGGCGGGGCGGGGCCCAGCGTGGGACGCTGCTGGGAGAGCGGGAAGGCGGGGCAGGGCCCAGCGTGGGACGCTGCTGGGAGAGTGGGAAGGCGGGGCTGGGCCCAGCGTGGGACGCTGCTGGGAGAGCGGGAAGGCGGGGCAGGGCCCAGCGTGGGACGCTGCTGGGAGAGCGGGAAGGCGGGGCGGGGCCCAGCGTGGGACGCTGCTGGGAGAGCGGGAAGGCGGGGCGGGGCCCAGCGTGGGACGCTGCTGGGAGAGCGGGAAGGCGGGGCGGGGCCCAGCGTGGGATGCTGCTGGGAAAGCAGGGAGGCAGGGCGGGGCCCAGCGTGGGACGCTGCTGGGAGAGCGGGAAGGCAGGGCGGGGCCCAACGTGGGACGCTGCTGGGAGAGCGGGAAGGCGGGGCGGGGCCCAGCGTGGGACGCTGCTGGGAGAGCGGGAAGGCGGGGCTGGGCCCAGCGTGGGACGCTGCTGGGAGAGCGGGAAGGCGGGGCTGGGCCCAGCGTGGGACGCTGCTGGGAGAGCGGGAAGGCGGGGCGGGGCCCAGCGTGGGACGCTGCTGGGAGAGCGGGAAGGCGGGGCGGGGCCCAACGTGGGACGCTGCTGGGAGAGCGGGAAGGCGGGGCTGGGCCCAGCGTGGGACGCTGCTGGGAGAGCGGGAAGGCGGGGCTGGGCCCAGAGTGGGACGCTGCTGGGAGAGCGGGAAGGCGGGGCGGGGCCCAACGTGGGACGCTGCTGGGAGAGCGGGAAGGCGGGGCTGGGCCCAGCGTGGGACGCTGCTGGGAGAGCGGGAAGGCGGGGCTGGGCCCAGCGTGGGACGCTGCTGGGAGAGCGGGAAGGCGGGGCTGGGCCCAGCGTGGGATGCTGCTGGGAAAGCAGGGAGGCAGGGCGGGGCCCAGCGTGGGACGCTGCTGGGAGAGCGGGAAGGCAGGGCGGGGCCCAGCGTGGGACGCTGCTGGGAGAGCGGGAAGGCGGGGCGGGGCCCAGCGTGGGACGCTGCTGGGAGAGCGGGAAGGCGGGGCGGGGCCCAGCGTGGGACGCTGCTGGGAGAGCGGGAAGGCGGGGCGGGGCCCAACGTGGGACGCTGCTGGGAGAGCGGGAAGGCGGGGCAGGGCCCAGCGTGGGACGCTGCTGGGAGAGCGGGAAGGCGGGGCGGGGCCCAGCGTGGGACGCTGCTGGGAGAGCGGGAAGGCGGGGCAGGGCCCAGCGTGGGACGCTGCTGGGAGAGCGGGAAGGCGGGGCAGGGCCCAGCGTGGGACGCTGCTGGGAGAGCGGGAAGGCGGGGCGGGGCCCAACGTGGGACGCTGCTGGGAGAGCGGGAAGGCGGGGCGGGGCCCAGCGTGGGATGCTGCTGGGAGAGCGGGAAGGCGGGGCAGGGCCTAGCGTGGGACGCTGCTGGGAGAGCGGGAAGGCGGGGCAGGGCCCAGCGTGGGACGCTGCTGGGAGAGCGGGAAGGCGGGGCTGGGCCCAGCGTGGGACGGTGCTGGGAGAGCGGGAAGGCGGGGCTGGGCCCAGCGTGGGACGCTGCTGGGAGAGCGGGAAGGTGGGGCGGGGCCCAGCGTGGGACGGTGCTGGGAGAGCGGGAAGGCGGGGCTGGGCCCAGCGTGGGACGCTGCTGGGAGAGCGGGAAGGCGGGGCTGGGCCCAGCGTGGGACGCTGCTGGGAGAGCGGGAAGGCGTGGCTGGGCCCAGCGTGGGACGCTGCTGGGAGAGCGGGAAGGCGGGGCTGGGCCCAGCGTGGGACGCTGCTGGGAGAGCGGGAAGGCGGGGCGGGGCCCAGCGTGGGACGCTGCTGGGAGAGCGGGAAGGCGGGGTTGGGCCCAGCGTGGGACGCTGCTGGGAGAGCGGGAAGGCGGGGCGGGGCCCAGCGTGGGACGCTGCTGGGAGAGCGGGAAGGCGGGGCTGGGCCCAGCGTGGGACGCTGCTGGGAGAGCGGGAAGGCGGGGCGGGGCCCAGCGTGGGACGCTGCTGGGAGAGTGGGAAGGCGGGGCTGGGCCCAGCGTGGGACGCTGCTGGGAGAGCGGGAAGGCGGGGCTGGGCCCAGCGTGGGACGCTGCTGTCTGGGTTTCACTTTGAAAGACTGTGCAAGATTCAATCGTCGGACCCCAGAAGGGGGAGGAGTTCACTCTGACTGCGGAGTGACTAAAATGCCCTGGGCAGAAGGAAGCGTGAGGCAGAGCCCCACAGAGCCGTCCTAGGTCACGAGGGGGACTTTGTGCGGTTGGCGACCCAATTACATTTGGGATAAATGCCGATCTTGAGCTATTAGCACAGCGTGCTGGAGCCTGGAACACGTTAACCTAAAGGACTGCACGCACCCTCTCCACAGCGCTTTTGACCCTTCTGCAGCTTGCCATCCTTCTCAAAGTGGGGCTCTGCCTGACTTTCACATGCATGGGGCAGATATCCAAACCGGGGCAAATCTTGTTCCCAGCTGGGTGCAGTGAGCCAAATATCTCAGCACCCTCCCCTCCTACCACTCACATGCAGGTTGAACCTCTCCAGTCCAGCACTCTCTGGTCTGGCAACATCCATGGTCCAGATGGCCACTTATCACGGGTGTGGCCAAGGTTCCCACGGTCCCATAACATTTGTTTACAGCCCCTGGTCCTGGCTCTCAGTGGTCTGTGCTGTTATTTAGCACTATTTTACCCCAAAATGCCTCCTAAGGGCCCAGCAAGCAGTGGGAGCACTGGTCATGCTGCTAGCCAATATCGGCCTCCCGTAGTCTGAGAAATTCTCTGGTTTGGCACCGGCCAGATCCTGAGGGTGCCGGCTTAAAGAGGTTCAACTGGTATTACTAACTGAAGATCTGGCTGGCAAGCTTATTACCAAGCTTAGCTGAAATAACTGAGCCTTCTCTGTGAATCGCCAGTTAGGAGCTGATTTGCTACATTTGTCATTTAGATTGAAGCCCTGCTGTAGAATCAGCACTTAGTATATCATGTGGATCTGTAACCCTTCCTGAAGGATTCTGGGCTCCTAACCCAGTGAACCGATCGTACTCATCTTCCCAAGGTAATTCCATCAACATGTGTATTAATCTTTATCTAAAATGAAGCCAATTACAATTTCAAACATATTTCTCATATAGCTCACAATTAAAATAGCGATACTTGATTCAGATAGTGAACTGATTCCACGTTCCGCGAAGGCGTGCTCACAGGAAAATGGGAATGGCTGCCGTAAAGACGTTGCCGTACATTCTACAGTGGTGAGGTTACAGCATCTGACTGTGCCTTTGCGAGGCATTTCGTGACTTCAACCGTCTCCATGAGAATCATATATATATAGTAGCCCAGTGTCTGAGAGTCTGTAACGCTGAAATGCTGGCTGTTCCCTCTGGGCGGCGCTGTTGCTGAAATGCTGGCTGTTCCCTCTGGGCGGCGCTGTTGCCTGAAATGCTGGCTGTTCCCTCTAGGGGCGCTGTTGCCTGAAATGCTGGCTGTTCCCTCTGGGCGGCACTGTTGCCTGAAATGCTGGCCGTTCCCTCTGGGGGGCGCTGTTGCTGAAATGCTGGCTGTTCCCTCTAGGGGCGCTGTTGCCTGAAATGCTGGCTGTTCCCTCTGGGGGGCGCTGTTGCCTGAAATGCTGGCTGTTCCCTCTGGGCGGCGCTGTTACTGAAATGCTGGCTGTTCCCTCTGGGCGGCGCTGTTGCCTGAAATGCTGGCTGTTCCCTCTGGGTGGCGCTGTTGCCTGAAATGCTGGCTGTTCCCTCTGGGGGGGCGCTGTTGCTGAAATGCTGGCTGTTCCCTCTGGGCGGCGCTGTTACTGAAATGCTGGCTGTTCCCTCTGGGCGGCGCTGTTACTGAAATGCTGGCTGTTCCCTCTAGGGGCGCTGTTGCCTGAAATGCTGGCTGTTCCCTCTGGGCGACGCTGTTACTGAAATGCTGGCTGTTCCCTCTGGGCGGCGCTGTTACTGAAATGCTGGCTGTTCCCTCTGGGCGGCGCTGTTACTGAAATGCTGGCTGTTCCCTCTAGGGGCGCTGTTACTGAAATGCTGGCTGTTCCCTCTGGGCGATGCTGTTACTGAAATGCTGGCTGTTCCCTCTGGGCGGCGCTGTTACTGAAATGCTGGCTGTTCCCTCTGGGCGGCGCTGTTACTGAAATGCTGGCTGTTCCCTCTAGGGGCGCTGTTACTGAAATGCTGGCTGTTCCCTCTAGGGGCGCTGTTGCTGAAATGCTGGCTGTTCCCTCTGGGCGGCGCTGTTACTGAAATGCTGGCTGTTCCCTCTGGGCGGCGCTGTTACTGAAATGCTGGCTGTTCCCTCTGGGGGGCGCTGTTACTGAAATGCTGGCTGTTCCCTCTGGGCGGCGCTGTTACTGAAATGCTGGCTGTTCCCTCTGGGCGGCGCTGTTACTGAAATGCTGGCTGTTCCCTCTGGGCGGCGCTGTTACTGAAATGCTGGCTGTTCCCTCTAGGGGCGCTGTTGCTGAAATGCTGGCTGTTCCCTCTAGGGGCGCTGTTACTGAAATGCTGGCTGTTCCCTCTGGGCGGCCCGTGCTGCATGGGGAGTGCAGGGCCCAAACGGCTGCTTGTGCCGCTTGCTCCCCCACGGTGTCCCGGCTGAGCAGCGCAGAAGTCAGCCAAGCGCCACAGCGGGAGGCGAAGGGGGGCGGGGTGGTGATGTGCGGCGTGACAGCGGCTCCAGGCCCCGCCCCCTGGCTGTGAATGTCACTGCCCCGCCCCCCTTCGCCTCTCGCCGTGGCGCTCGGCTGACTTCTGCACCACTCAGCCAGGCCGCCACGTGGGAGCAAGCGGCACAAGCGACCGTTTGGGCTCCACATCCCTCATGCAGCACGCGGAGTGCGGAGCCCAAACGGCCATTTGGGCTCCGTGGTCCCCCAAGTGAGAGGCAGGAGGGGGAGGAAAAGAGAAAGAGAGAGGCAGGAGGCAGAGGAGACCTTAGAGAGAGAGGGGGGAGGCAGTAGGAGGAGGAGAGAGAGAGACGGAGCGAGAGACCGGAGGCTCAGGAGAGAAGACAGACGCGGAGGAGAGACCTGAAAATCCCGTCTTATGACGGGCTAATTGGCTAGTCCAACAATAAAAAACCATTACACTTGTGGAGATGGTCAACTGGAGCCTATTAATAAGGTTACCTAACACTTTGTTTGCAATTGCTTTGCAGTTTGCCAAATTTTAATTAGTTCTGACATTTTTCATACTTGGGCTTAAATGTTTGTCTGTTTTTGGGGGTGCGATTCGGAAAATCAGGTTGTTTTGCTGCTGTAAATGTATTTCCTTTTCTTTTCCTTTCTTGTTCTTTTCTGAAGACCTCTAGGCGTCCTGGGGTTTGGAGCTGCAACTTGCAGTTTGGCGGAGGGATAACGTTGAAGGCAGAAAGGTGAATTTGGCCATGTTTCTGAAAACCCATTCGATTTGGCCAAGTTATAAACACAAACCCCACCATTTGTACATGTGCGGTACAAGGTGGGAGAGGGCTGCTCCAAAAATCTCGGAATATCCCTGACCATGTGGCCAAACTGCCTGTGCTCTCTGAAGGGCTCCTAGCTCATTTCTGGCAGAGGGCAGGGTCCCTAACCCGAGCCTCCTAGCCACACGGCTTTTCAGAGAGAAGCTACCATGGCTAGGTGCTTGTGTTGGCTGTCTATAAAATGGAGCAACTCCCGTATATGCCACCAGATTCAGTAACCTCCTGACCTCAAGTGGTACAAGTCTTTGCATAGTACTGGACACCACTGAGGACTGGAACAGGAGGAGAGCTCTTACAGGTGCACATGACAGAAATCGTGTTTTTCTTATTTTAGAAGCATAGGAAACTAGATTCATTGGCCTTCCCCCAACATCCCTACATCTGGTGTGCCAGCCTCCAATGCGGCGTTGCCCCATTCCCTCCATCTAGCGCGTGGCCGAACACTGCCAGAGAATGAGCAGGACCATTCCTTCAACACAAGAAACAAAATCCGTATCTGAGACGTGGTGGGTTAAAATGCCCCTCTCCCCTCGCACACGCTGGGCAGGGGATGTCCTCGTGGGGAAAGCTATTGAGGCACAAAGGCGGCAGGAAGCACCTGGAGAAGCCACGTTTCTACGCTGCCACCACGATGAGAAGTCACCCCGAGAGGTTCATCTCCGATCTCCCTGGCAGCGAGGCTTAAGCGGGAGACGAGTGTCAATTTATTCCCGTCTTTAACCGTCCTGACGTTTCTCCTAACGTCCCACCTGAGCCTGGCTGGTTGCAGTTTAAGCCCAGAGCTCCTTGTCCTGTCCGCAGACCTTAACAACGGTTTTCCTCCCTCCTCCTTGCAGTGGCGCGAGGAAACGTTGCGCCCCAGGCTCGTTTGGCCGGCACAGAATCTCGGAATAAAGCTGGCGGAGCCAGCTGCCCCCTGGCATCTCCTCTCAGGCTCCCCGGCATGGCGGGACGCCCCCTGCCCTTCTACGGAGCTGCCGTGTCCATGTACCGGGCTGCACAGGCTGCTCCTTTCCAGCCCTGTGTACAGACAGGGCTCCCTGGAAAAGCTGGGGGTGGGGCTGGTAGTTCTGCTCCTTTTCCACTGCCCCTCCCAGAAGGAAAAGAGAACTCCCAGACCCACCCCAGCCCTGGGCACAGACACAGCGGCTCTGGGCAGGGGCAGAAGCAGAACCCGTCCCCTGGGGCTCTTCCTCTCCAGCTGCCATGCTGCCCCGAGCTCCCCCCCACTCCGATAATATGGGATGGGGAGGGGAGCAGGCAGTGGGAGAGGAGGAGCATGTGGGTCCCAGGCTAGGGGCGGGGTGAAGTCACCGGGGGGAGGGAGTTCCATGGGGACGTTCTCCAGTTTGTTCACATCTTTCCTGAAAAGTGGTGCCCAGAGCTGGCCATGAGACTCCAGCTGAGGCCCAGTCAGCGTGGAGTCGCGTGGATGAACGGCTTCTCGCATCTTGCTCACAGTACTCCTGCTAATACACCCCAGAGTCACACCAGCTGTTTCTGCACCAGTAGCTGACCGCTCGCTCCTCTCTAGCTTTCCACGGGGCCCCATTCTAGGCAGTCCTTTCCCACGTGGTGCATGCAAGTAACGGGTCCTTCCTAAGGGGAGCACTTTGCATTTGTCCTCACTGAATTCCATCCTAGTTACTTATGACTATTTCTCTTGTTTGTCCAGATCTTTTTGCTTTTAGTCCTAACCTCCAAAGCTCTTGCAGCCCCTCCCAGTTTGGATCCCTGCACAGACTTTACAAGTGTATTTGCAATGCCATTTTCTAAACCATGAATGCAGATATTGGACAGAACGGATCCCTGTACAACCCCACTCAATGTGTCTTCCCAGCTTGACTGGGAACCACCCATAACTAGGCTCTGGGGACAGTTTCCCTACCAGTGATGCATCTTCTTTAGAGGAGATCCACCTAGTTTGTGTTTCCCTAAATTCTTGATGAGTAGGTCAAGAGAGACTGTATCCAAAGCCTTACTAAAGACAAGCTATGCCATATCCACCACTTCCCCCAGCCACACGGCTTGTTACCTTGTCAAAGGAAGCTATCTGGCTGGTGTGACAAGCTGTTCTTGAAAAATCCATGCTGCCTGCTACCTATCTTATTATCTTCTAGGCATCACACATTGATTGCTTACTTATTTGCTCTAATATCTTTGTAGGTGCTGACGTTGAGCTTTAATTCCCTGCGTTGTCCTTATTTCCCTCTTCATTGATTGGCCTTGCATTTGCCCTTTTGCAGTCCTCTGGAGCGGATTTAATTAAGACGATGATATTCTGCCATTAATATTTTGAACATACAATGTAGCCAATGAGCTGCAAGCCCTTTATATCTGACCTGCCTGAGCAGAAGATATATCTACATTTAGAATCAGTGTGACACACCTATATATCTGTTTGTGTCAAAATAACCTTTGAGAGGAATGGAGAATTTAAATGACTAAAGTACACAGAGGGAGAAGCAATAAAAAGGCTTCAGTTCCTTTGTTCGGAAAGTAGTTTTCTTAAATGCAAAATATATGATTCAGTATTTTATCTCATAAGCCACATGCACAATCTTATCATCTGCGTTTTGCAAAATTATAAATATGGAGTTAATATGCTACTTTGTCTACTGCTGTTCTCCTCGAAAGCTGAATTCACTACTTAGAGCTCATTATTTGACATCACATTTATTAAACTCTGTCCTTTCAGTTCCTTTTTCATATCTGCATAATGAAAATTCTTCCTTTTCAGAAAGAGCTGATGGGAGTGATTGGGATGAAAAAGTAAACCTAGTTGGCCAGGTGTATTCTTATGTATTATAATAAGTTGTACTTATCCTAGGGGATGGATTTGCATTCAGCAAGGAACAGAGACTGCAAAAAATACCACAAAAGAAATCAGACTTGGAAAATGTGCATCTGCGTAAAGAAAAGCAAAACCTGCCTGCATCGAGTCAGCAGGCCCTGGCTCGCATAAGGAGGGATCAGAGCCAAATACCATTTATTGAAGCCCTAGCAGAAGGTGATGGTGCAGAGAGTCCGCCAGGGGGTGACAGTGACAGGGAGAGGGAAGAACTGAGGGGGGCGTTGTTTCCAGATCAGGGATGTGGTCATGGCAGCTGGAGCATGAGCTAACTTGGCACCTTCACCCAGGAAGCCCAAGGTGGGACTGAAAGCTCTCCCCTCCTCCGTCAGAGAACCTTAGGCAGCAGGAGTAGACCGGGCATAGTTGGGGTTTCTCCACCTTGGTCACACAAACGTCAGTTTGCACCACCCTGCCCCAATGTGAGCATCGAAGTGCAGCCTGTGTAGATGTGCGTGGGCTAGCTTTGACCCGCTAGCTCCCACAACAGTCACAACGATGCTGTGACCACATCAGCTAGCCGCTGGGCACACACCCAGGTGCGCCTATTGGCACCGAGGTTTGAGGGCCCCTACAGGAAGGATGTGGACAAATTGGAGAGAGTCCAGTGGAGGCCATGAAAATGATCACAGGGCTGGGGCACATCACTTATGAGGAGAGGCTGAGGGAACTGGGCCTATTTAGTCTGCAGAAGAAAAGAAGGGGGGATTTGAGAGCTGCCGTCAATTTTGTGAAGTGGGGGCAGTTCCAAAGAGGCTGGAGAGAGGCTGGTCTCAGTGGGGCGGGTGGCAGAACGAGGAGCAATGGGCTCAAGTTACAGTGGGGCAAGTCTAAGTTGGATATTAGGAAAAACTATTTCCCTGGGAGGGTGGTGAAGCACTGGGCTGGGTTCCCTAGGGAGGGGGTGAATCTCCATCCCTAGAGGTGTTTAAGGCCTGGCTGGGTTGATTTAATTGGGATTGGTCCTGCTTTGGGCAGGGGGCTGGACTTGATAGCCTCCCGAGGTCTCTTCTAAGCCTAATTTGTTATTACCCTACACAATAGAGACAAAACGTCAGAGAGATAAAGAAGAGGTATGGGCAAGACGGGAATGCCTCGGTTCAAGTGATGGATGCAGAGGCAGAAGAAACAGCACAGAAAAGAGGCTTCAAAAACCTCATAGAGTAAGAGCCAGACCTGGGCAGACAGTGCCCAGGAGTGAGTCTCAAGAACCAATGTTGCAAATGCGTGAAGAGCGACTCAGAGAACGGGGAGGACGTTTCCATTCCATGCTAACGTGTCCGGAGCCAATGATTGGTGGGCAGGTGCCAGAGAAGGGGCAGTGCTAAGGAAGAGAAGAGGGACCAGTAACACCTGCTAAAATTAAAGCAGCCATGTTACTCTTCTTTCTTTCTTCACCCCTATTGGTGGCGTCAAGATGTTGGCCTGGGAATTCAGCAGGTGCCAAGTTGGCCTCCCAGCAGTTCAGTCTCACCCAGGAGGGTTCAGCACACACCTCCTGCCAGCTAGTGGGCCAACTACGTAACCAGTCCACAGCCCTCAGCCGCCCGGGGCTCCTGCTTGCTGAGCGTGAGCAGGGCACTCAGACAGAATAGAGTCCTCAGCATCCAGGCCAAGGAAAACAGCAAGAATCGAGGATTCAGGCCTTCTAGCCTCAGGGGAGTGTACAGGCAACCCCACACATGGGGCTGGCGTCACGAGTAGGGGGGCCAGGCACACCCTACTCCACTGGGTTCCAGCCCAGGCCCCTAGAAGTGATGTGTCTTCTCATCACAGGGGGAGTGTGGAAATGTGTGGCTGCTGCCTCCCACACTGTAACCCTCGAATTGGAAAAGTCTAACAGCACCGGCAACCACAATCTGCATAAACCGTCAAACACCAGTTGAGTACAGTCCAAAAAACAACGGCAGCACAACAAGCTGCAGCAGAGAAAAAATAAATCAAGCATTTAATAAAACAGTAATATGGAAGGGCACCAAATTAAAAGCCAAGTCACGGCAGAAAGTCCAAAGGAGGAGACCGCAACAGAAGGCAAGACCCCACCCGGGAAGGGTGACCTGCAGAAGGGCCTGCAGGAGGCGCTGTTGTGGTGAATCCACCCAGTACACTCAGCAAAAACATGGCACGCAGTTAGAAAAAAAAAAAAGAGTTAAACTGTGTAACACACGTTCTGCGCATTTTAACAAAATTAAGTGTGAAAATAACGGTTAAGATAAGCACAATGAAATCATTTCAACTCAATGATGACGGCTTACTAAAATTCAATCTCTGGCTCACACCCACCCTTCAAATACTGATTCGTATCGCCTGAAGTCAATTAAAACAGTCTGAGATGTGTAACCCTCAAAGTGATCAATGTAATAAGGAGTTTGTGTGATGGAAGGAGATGAGCTCTCAGATCGGACGCAAGCCTGAAAGAGCGCTTTGACGGTGCGACTGGAAAAGGGTGTGTGCTTTCATCAATTCTCTGTGCATTAGCTGGCAACACAAGCCATACTGGACAGGGAAAAATGCGTTAGCCAAGAGGAGTTACATGATATGGCCCTACCAATGACATTGCTTTACTAAATACGGCACAGAATGGAACAACTGCCCTTACATCAGAGGCTGAAAAAAAAGCAACACAATTACTGAAAGTAAACGTAGAGAAAACCAAGACTATGTAGGTAGGAAAGTGGCCAACAGATGCAAAGCTGTATGTGGCTAGAAAAGAAATCAAGCACATAAAAGACTTCTGCTACCTGGCAAATGTGCAAGCCTTTGAAAGCGACTCTGATGAAGACATTTGTATGATATCAGGAGAAGCAAACACCATTTTTGAAAGTATCAGAGTGTTAGTCTGAATCTGCAAAAGCGGCGAGGAGTCCTGTGGCACCTTAGGCTGTGTCTAGACTACATGGCTCCATCGATGGACCCATGTAGATTAGACAGATAGGCAAAGGCAAATGAAGCCACGATTTAAATGATCGCGGCTTCATTTAAATTTACAGGGCTGTCGCGCTGAGCCGACAAACAGCTGATCAGCTGTTTGTCGGCTCGCCGCTAGTCTAGACGCTACCCTGCCGACATCAAAGCCCTTTGTCGGCAGCCCCGTTATTCCTTGTGGGATGAGGTTTACCGGGGCTGCCGACAAAGAGCTTTGATGTCGGCGGGGAAGCGTCCAGACTAGCGCGCTGAGCCGACAAACAGCTGAACAGCTAACGGCGCCTGCCTTGGACGACATTCGATTCTTCCCCGTAGTGAGGACACGGAACTTCACATTGTTAAAGCGGGTGCCCAAGAAGTTGAATTTAGCCCCCAACTTGGAACTAACACCCCTAACACTCCCCGCCCCCAACTTGGAACTGCCCTGAGACTCGTGCGCTTTTCCCACCAGCGCTGGGGCACATGCATAGAGCGGCTGTTAACGTCCGGGCGCGCAGCTCTGAACGTTCAGTTTGACAGGCTGGTGCTGCCGCCCCCTCCCCAATCCCCTTTGCCAAATTTCAGTTGTGTTGACGTACCCCCCAGACTTCTCTTCTAAGGGTACACGTACCACCGGCTGAGAAACACGGGGCTATAGAACTGCTCCGCATTATTCCTAGGCATGAATTAGTCATCAAGTCACAATAAATACTTAATTCTGACAAGGCTGTTTGTTCACCAAGTCCCCCAACACGCTAAGAAGGTTTCCTTCAAAGTCACTGTGCTCACCCAAAATGGGCCTCAAATATTAACCTCAAATTTCCTTTGCCACAACTATCTTAGCCTAAAACCTCTGGCAACTACAGCACTTAGCACAGTAACTTTTCAGTGTTCCCATAAAAAATTAAATAGAAGCCTAAATTCCATTTAGAATTTGAAATATAAATCTGAAATATACTTTACTCAAGCTTTATTGAAGAAACAATTTATTACAGCATTAATCTTCCTGATAAAAGGAACGGAGAGTTTAGCCTGCTAATAAGCTATATGGAAGCCATGACTAATTAACCTAATTATAGCAGACTGTGACAAAATGGCTGAACAAGAACTGTTCCTCACGTAACTACAACTGCCAAAACCTCAAAAGGTAATAAATCAACACACAGTAATGGACCATAAAGACTAATAAAGTTTACATCCAGCATATTATGTGTAGTAGAATCAATACTGCAAACGATCACCAAAGACAATCTAAGGGCCATTTAGTATTTGGTAACAAAGAGTTCACGAGCTGAACTAAGAGTCTCTTTGTGAGATATTTACACACTATAACCTTGTGTTACAAAATGGTGACTTTTCTACGCTCGGAAACTGACTGTTTCCATTGTGTGCTAATCTTAAATATTCCTTGAATCTGTCTTGAAAAGGTCACAAATACAGATGCTACCTTCGGAACATGCCAGGCATCCCACTGAACCGCGGGGAACAGGCGCGTGGATTCTTTAGAAAGTCCTTAATTAGGGTGCAACATCTCTACAAGAAGGAACAGGGCAGAGAGCCTCCAGCGAGACCCTGCCAGTTAAAACCAAGCAGTGAGGACACTGACAACCTGCACACGGCTCAATACACGTGGAAAATGGAACCGATTTCAGCCACCCGCACCCTTCAGCTGGAGACACAGCCCATGGAGATGGCAGAGCCCAGCCTGTGGCCAACTTCATGTGGGCTCTGAAATCTCCGGGGGCCCATCCTCTCTATTAATGCTGGGAGTGGGGGACATCAGCGGCCTTGCTCCATGAGCCCATGGTCCGGACCCTTTGCATCTCAAAGCTTTGGTCCAGGGGTCTCCCAAAAATGAAAACTGAGGGGTGTTAATCAAGACAGTAGCAGGGCTCTGTTGTCTATCTGGCTCGTTTGAGTCTGCCCTGGGTAAGACGCGTGTTTGATCCCACACTGCACTGTACAACCCCACGCCACAGAGAATATCAGAGATGTCCGGTTCAGAATCCACTGCACACGCTGTGCCCCGTGGCCCTGGCCCAGAACACCCATGTGGGTCAAAGATGGGTCACAAAGTACCATAAACAAACACCGTCAGATACCCACGGCCGGGCGCTGCAGAAATACATCTACGGACATGGCTCCCGCTTCACAAGACACCCGGCCGTGCGTGTCCTGTAAGCAGGAGTCACCCGCTGACGAGTACATTCCATGATGGCGGTTCGCTCTCCCAGCATAGCAGCTCTTTGATCGGTCCCCCGTGCACAAGCCTTGCAAACGGCGTATCAGCTGCTGTTGTCTTGGCTGCCACCTCCTACAGGGAATAGGGCAAATACCCCATCTCCCACAAGTCTCTGCACCGCAGCCCTGACGTGACTCTCCGTCTCTGACCACCGGCATCATCCTGACCATACCTGGGGTCTCAAAGTGCTTTGCAAACGGACCTGCTGAGGAGGCGAGTTCCTGCTTGAGGGAGGGAGGGCAGTGGCTTGCCTGAGATGACGCCGAGGCCAGTGCAGAGTGCGGAACAGAACCCACTGCGCTCACCTACGTTAGCTCTGGGACGTCCCACCTACTGGCGGCTGCAGGGGCCAATCCAGAGCCGACCGCACTAACATGAAGCTCCCATTGACTCCACCGGACTTTGAGTCGGAGATATCGGTAAGAGATATCGAGAACATTTAACTTACCTTGATGCCACCCCATGAGTGATTAGACAGGAACTCCACCGGACTCGTGACTCCTGGCTGTGCTGGATATCGCAGCAGGAAGTCCAGCTCCACCATGTTAATTTCATTATTCATCAGAAGTATCTGCAATGTCCAACAAACGGTGAATCTTAGCCGGACTCTCCAGATTCCCGCAGTGCAGCCGAATCGATTAGAATGCTCATCGTACGTTATCACATGTCAGAACATGTGACTACAATGTATCAACTGCCACCGGCCAGACTGGGCTGGTGAAATAAACGTCACAGAGGTGGGCAGGAGATAACTGGGGAGCTGGAACAAACACATGGAGTCCACTGACCCGACAGGGCCACGGTTCTAAAACAGGATTTGGGAGGGGCTGGGCCCCGGCCCAAAAGGGCCACAGACAGCAGCTGGCAATCCCTCCTGCACAGAAGAAGCCTTGGGGATGTGGTGGGTTCTCTATTACTGGCACTTGAAGGGTACGGTTCTATGGCCAGTGTGATGCAAGAGGTTAAACAATTACAAACATGAGGTTCCTTCTAACCTTAAAATCCATGGCCTTTGGGGCAAGGAGGTACATCAAAAAGCCAACATTTGCAAGCATCCTTATCCCATGGAAAAACCAAAGCAGTTGCCCATCTGTGTTCCAAGAGTGAATACGTTTAGTGCACACGGCTCCTCCTACACTAAAGCCAGAATGTGTCATCGTGAACAGTCAATAACCTGGCCCCCACCCTAGCGCCTCTCAGAGTGCTTTGTTGGGTTTCAGATGTTCCATTGCAAAGAATTCTCAGTCCCCCAAAATACCATGAACATGTAAACCTGAGTCAGTGTGAGCATGTGGTGGGGGCTGGGCGAAAGGAACCAGTGAAAAATGTGTCACGATTTGCCCCGCAGAACAGGCAACGTGCCCATTTTGGCCAGCTCGGAGCCTTTTGCCCGTGCGGAATCACTTTCAGAGCCTGTGACATCTGAGCAAATGCGTCAGTGGGTTGCAGCATCTGTGGCCGGGGCGGGTGTTAGTGTTCACATGTTCACACGTTGCCGGGGGTGACTGGTGACTCTTTGTCATTGCTTTATAGCAGCTTTGCTGACTGTACCTCACCATGGGGCCATCGCTTCGGCAATGCCATGGGGGCTGGTGAGCAGCTCGACAGTTACAAGGGACGGTGAGTTTTCTGGGAATTATCGTATGTTGACATGGATAAAATAAAGTGTCTTATCACTGCCCTAACTCTACTTACTGCTGAGTGCAGAGATTTTGTTCCCAGCTAAATCCTACTCCCAAACTCAGTCTACACTGGCACCCTTTTCTGGAAATGCTTAAAACGGAACAGTTTTCCGTTATAAGTATTTCCGGAAAAAGCACGTCTACATTGGCAGGATGCTTTTCCGGAAAAGCGTCCGTGGCCAATCTAGACGCACTTTTCCGCAAAAAAGCCCCGATGGTCGATCAGGACTTTTTTGCGGAAAACAGAACTCTGCTGTCTACACTGGCCCTTTTGGGCAAAAGTCTTTCGGAAAAAAGACTTTTGCCCGAACGGGAGCAGCATAGTATTTCCGGAAAAGCGGCTGATTTCTTACAGTAGATCATCAGTGCTTTTCCGGAAATTCAAGGGGCCAGTGTAGACAGCTGGCAAGTTATTCCGGAAAAGCGGCTGATTTTCCGGAATAAGTGGCCAGTGTAGACACAGCCCGGGTGTGTTCTGTCGCTTGGCAAGGCTTATGCTGCTCCCTGGAGTGAGTGAACGATGCATTCAGTATGTGTGTGGAGAACACCTTCCGCCTAGCCAGATCAGAGCTCCATTCTCTTCATTGCATGTAATGCAGTAACATCCATCAAACTGCCGCTCACTGCACGGTCCTAGAGCAATTTTGCAGCGTAAGGACAGTCCCTACGAGTTGTACGACCCGTCCTGAGTCCGAGAATTCGCCAGACTGGGGGAAGTCAACACTGGCCCCTCTGCTGCCAGGCTCTTGTTCCAACCGCAGCAGAAGGGCTGCAATTGACCAAGGACTGGGGGGAATCCGGGGAACGAGGAAGGGTGGTTGTGGACCCCCCACAGCCAGGGGCCGAGAGCACACCGAGCCCCACGGCCACGGCACAGTGCTCCCTCTCTGCAGCTACCCTGCCTCTTCCCACAAGCAGCCCCTATCCCCACCCCTCTCCAACCCTCCCCTGAATGTGAACTATCTGTGGTGCTCCAGAAACTCTGGGAGGGTGCGGCAGGAGTGCGGGGGGCGAGACCCCCAGCTTTCCCCCAGAAGTGCATTTCACAGCCCAGGAGCACCAACAGGGATTCTAGACCCCAGGCTTTGACGGACAAGGGAAGTATTTATTTACTTATTTTCATTCCAATCTGTAGATACTGAAGGACTCGCACCCGGGCTGCTGACATACCAACAGATCATTGAAATATGGTCACATTAAAATGAAAAGAGCAGCAGCCCACCAGTTACGTTTCTTCACATACAAGCAGCCTGTCCCCAAAGGCCACTGTCCCCTCACTTCCTTAGGGCCCTCAAGCAGACTTCACTGCTCAAAAAGTAATTTGCAAACTTAATGTGAACCAGAGCATCTGCGACTGCCGGCAGCAAGAAGGGGAAAGAACTGCCCCAGACCACATCCAGTAGCTGCAGACATGCTGACGGGCAGGAAGGGGATTGGCTTTTCTCCTGAGGACAGCAGGCAATGCCAGCAACGTGGCTCATCACACATATTATTCCATCTAAATGAGGCTGCTCCTGTTCTTTACCTGGAAGGCCACCTGGGCCGTGTAGGTCAGCTTGTCGCACTCAAACAGCCCCCGGGTGGTGTACTGGAACACAGAGAAGGTGATGCTGTCGATCAAGTTTTGAATTCGCTCTTTGAGGCTCTCTTCTGGAGGGGCCCTCTGGACGGCCTTCTGGAACACGACACTGAATGCCTGCAGGGGCGGACAGGAGGAAGACTTCGGATGCTTTACAATTGCCATTTTAATGCCCTGGGTATCATGAGGAACATCCCGACAGGTCAAGCCAATTCCATTTTTTCTGCTCCATAAACAAAGCAAACCAAAAGGCCAAGTGGTATGAAAGGACAGTGCAAGACAGCTGTGTAATGGGACAGGACAGCGTTTTTCACTCTCTCTCTCCAAGAGGAAAACTTTTACTTACTGCTCTTCTGACAGGTACGCAGCCACAAAACGATAAAATTAGGAAATCAAAACACACACACACATGACTTTTTTCACTGCTTGGATACCACAGAACTGACACGAGAAGAAGGGCAGATGATACACAGGGATTTGGGAATGAGATTAACCCTATAAGGTCCCGGCAGGATGTCGACTGAGGAGGAAGCTATTATGTACAATATGAAACATTTCCTATGCATGTGAGGAAAGATTCAAAAGCCTTCAGAGCATGCTGGAAAAAAACACATTAGGAAATTACCAAATGCTACTGAGGAAAACCCCAACCACAGATGGGTTAAAAATAAGAAAACTACACAACTGAGCTAATCTGAAATAACCAGACAAGTGCAAATTAATAACACTGAACAAGCCAAAGAAAGCTGTATGGAAAGAGTTATTCTTAGAGTTTTAAAGGCCCAAGCAAAGAGATAACAATGCAGTTGTAAATTAGAGTAATATTGGTACATACTTTATTGCTCAATTATTTGTAGAATGTATTTTTCCCTGTGTATTTTGTTTGAAAGTGTGTGGAGAGCCATGTAAATCTTATGTCCTCCAAATTACAGTGGGCTTTATAGTTAATGTTATAACATCATTTGCAAACTATTTTGTAATAATCTCTGTACATCTCTCTCAGGGTATGTCTACACTACCCTCCTAATTCGAACTAGGAGGGTAACGTAGGCATACCGCACTTGCAAACGAAGCCCGGGATTTGAATTTCCCAGGCTTCATTTGCATGAAGCCGGCCGGCGCCATTTTTAAATGCCGGTAGTTCGAACCCCGTGCCGCGTGGCTACACGAGGCACGGAGTAGCTAGTTCGGATTAGGCTTCCTAATCTGAACTAGCTGTACTCCTCGTGGAATGAGGAGTTCGAATTAGGAGGGTAGTGTAGACATACCCTAAGATACTTTATAATCTCTCACTGTAATTTAGTAACTGACCATGAAGAAGACTCTGAAGACTTATTTTGTCAAAGAATTTAAAGTATTATTATTATTTATTTATTATTATTATTATTATTATTATTATTATTGCAGTAGCAGCTAGGAACCTTAGCCATGACTCAGGCCACATTATGCTAGGTGGTGCACAAAAACAGAACAATAATTCTTCTGAAGGAGCTTACTGTACAGCTAGGCTGTGTCTAGACTGCATCCCTTTTCCGTAAAGGGATGCAAATTAGACACATCGCAATTGCAAATGAAGCGGGGATTTAAATCCCCCCGCTTCATTTGCATAAACATGGCTGCCGCTTTTTTCCGGCTTGGAGCTAATTTGCATCCCTTTTACGGAAAAGGGATGCAGTCTAGACACAGCCCTTGACATTCTGAAAGGTGACCTCTTTCCCACCTGTCAAGGTAGAAAGAACCTAGTGGTTCTTCTATACAGGGAAGAAATATTTCATAAAGGGCTCTCCAGTCTAGCAGAGAGGCATAGCACAAGTCTGTGGCCGGAACTTGAAGCTAGACAAATTCAAACTGGAAATAACGGAGTAATTTTTTACTGGTGGGAGTAATTAACCATGGGAACAATTTGCCAAGGGTTGTGGTGGATTCTCCATTCCTGACAATTTTTAAATCAAGATTTTTCTAAAGGATCTGCTGGAGGGATGATTGTGGGGAAGTTCTCCAGCCTGTGATCCACCAAAGATCAGGCTACATGATGATACCAGTCCTTTCTGGCCTTTGGTTCTCTGTCTCTTCCTGTTGTGTGGTTGCCCAGCGCCTAGCACAATGGATTCTGGCACAGCACCGGGACTCCTAGGTGCTATTGCAATAATAACAAAGCCATAAATAACCCAACCGATAGGAGGGATTGGGCAAGACCCACTTTCCCAGGAGGAGTTTAAATACCCTCCCCTCCTCTCCACCCCAGAAACAGATCCCATCCCACCTTAGTAAGGTCTTGAGGTAACTACGCTGTTGGGCAGACGGCTGGGGAGCTTTCACCACTCCCCCGGGCAGTACCTTCAAGGAGAACTGGTACATGAGGTGAATCACGTTGAGGTCATTCATGATGAAGTAGAGCAGAGAGGCCCGGGCTGCCGCAGGCCGGTAGTGCTCCCTTGCCTCATTAATCTTCGTTTCTGTCACCTTGGACTCTTGGACCTGTTAGGAAATTAAAGACCAAAACAACCATGAAACTCCTGTAATTGTGAGAACCTCTCTGCGTCGGAGACGATGGGGTGGGGAGAGCAGAGCTCCCCTGCTGCCCTGGTGTGAGGTTAACGCCTCGCATGAACGTGGATGAGCAAAAGGGGGGCGAAACCCCCTCTGATCATGGCGGCCGAGCAATTCTCTGCACTGCCGGCAGCGAGAACTGGCTGCTACGATTTCACACAGACTGCAGAGCGAGAACTTGAGCTGGTAGCTCTCCGAGGAGCCGCCCTTCTCAACCATGCAGCTTTGTTTTCAGCATGGAAGGCAGTGACAGAAGAAGTGGGCTGTGCCCCCGAACGCTCATGAGACCGACTACATGGTTTTGCTCGTCTCTAAGGCGCTGCAGCACTACTTGCTGGTTTCAAGTTTTATCCTAGGAGTAGCTGGCCTTGGCTGCTTGCTTTGGGTTGTGTCCTGAGAGGCAGGTTTCGGCACATTTGTGTCAGCTCCTCCCAGTCTGTCTCTTTCTAGACTTAAAAAGCGCTGCCAGAAAACCCGAATACTGCCAGCCACAGGTGACCCATCTTCCTGCTGCCATTAGCCTGGCGGACTCTTCCCTCGCCCTCCTTTTCTCTCCCCAGGGGGGCGCTTGAGAAGGTCTCAGGCAGCTCCTAATTGGATGCAGGCGTCCCGAACTGACCTGAGGTAACCCCTTCTCAGCTCCTAGGAAGAAAGGCCTGTAACATGCTAGAGCTAACACAGGCCTGTAACGTGTTAAGCTAACACAGGTCTATAACATGTTAGAACTAACACAGGCCTGTAACATGCTAGAGCTAACACAAGTCTATAACATGTTAGAACTAACACAGGTCTGTAACATGCTAGAGCTAACACAGGCCAATAATGTGCTGAAGCTAACACAGGCCTGTAACATGGGGGGAGGGATAGCTCAGTGGTTTGAGCATTGGCCTGCTAAACCCAGGGTTGTGAGTTCAATCCTTGCAGAGGCCATTTAGGGATTTGGGGCAAAAATTCATTAGGGATGGTACTTGGTCCTGCTCTGAAGGCAGGGGACTGGACTCAATGACCTTGCAAGGTCCCTTCCAGTTCTAGGAGATAGGCAATCTCCATTATTTAATTAAAACATGTTACAGCAAACACAGGCCTGTAACATGCTGGAGCTAACACAGTCCTGCCAACAGCAAAACTGGGCCCAGCACAGAACAGTCAAAAGGCCCCAGTGCTGCACCTGAGCTGGCCGGTGCCCAGTGAGCACCCGGCTGTGCTACTGGGATGCTCTTCTTGCACGGCCAGGGTAGGGTTCCCAACTTTCTAATCATAGAAACCCTTGCCTCACCCTGCCCCACCCCTTCTCCAAGACCATACCCTTGTTCTACCCCTTCTCTGAGGCCCCGCCCCCCCGCCCATGTACTCCATTCTCTCTCTCCCCTCTCCCCCTCACTTTCTACCACCATCGCTCACTTTCTCCATACTGGGACAGGGGTTGAGGGATGGGAAGGGGTGCCAGTTGCAGGCTCTGGGAGGGAGTTTGGGTGCAGGAGGGGCCTCAGGGCTGGGGCAGGGGGTGGGGGAATGGGAAGAGGGGACGGGTTGAGAGGGTAATACACTGCTGGCTTTGGTCTCTCTGGACACCATCAATACACGGCTCAGTGTTAAGGCCATGAAGACAATTGCTTCTGACATTCACAACAGCCTTGCTAAGATGTCCCCTGCATTCTCATTTGTGACTGAGCCACGCCTGAGGGTGTTCAAGCAAAACATCTTTGTCAAGCAGAATAAATATGATTTCACATTCAGAGCTGTTAGAAACAGCCATAGAGAGTGTGTGGGGGGGGGAGCGAGGTGAGGGCCCCACAGTGAGAAATGAGAGATGTGGTTCATGCTTGCACCCCCAGTGAAATGACAGGGAAGGGATGGGTTAGGTTTGACAGATACAGAGAAAATGAACATAGCAAGACAAGCTGTGTAAATAATAATGCTGACAGTGCAGACAGGCTTAAAATCCAAATTTACACCCGGGGGAACTGCATGGGCACTAAACATCTGAGTTTCTGCAGACTGAATCTGGACCACATACCCAGGAATGGATTCCAGCTTGCCCCTGGGCCAAAATTGTGGCTCAAAGGAGGAAACTAAATGTATTCAGAATTCACCACACACATAAGTAAAAATACAATACAATAAAATAATAAATAAAGGCCACAGCATTCAGCTGCCGCAGTCGAACCCTTCTCAGTCCAGAGTTGCAGTTTGATTGTTTTACATCAGGTGCTGCAACTCTCTCTCCTTTTTAAATCGGCCATTTAGCATACACACGTTCTTAAGAATTAAACTGTTCAGAGCCAGCCAGCTTAGAGAGCACATGAATTTATATTGAGTTCGATTCTCTAAGCAGCAGAAGAGGCAAGATGAGCATAAAGATGAGAATCTTTCAGACGAATAACATTGCCCATGTTCCCTTCTCCTGGCCTGGACTTGCTTTTACCTTGTCTTCAATTTCCGCAGCTGTCTGTTTGGTGGTCTCCAGGTTTTCCACCAAGGCCGTGTCCCCTAGGAAGTTTCCAGATGCTGAGGAGAGCCTGGACAGCAAATTGTCCTCCAAGGTTTTCAAGGTGATTTTGAATCCATTCTGCTGCTTTGTGAGCTCTGACTGCAAACAAACAACGGGGGAAGATTAACCACAGCCCAGTATCAAGGGCACAGCCCAGCAATGCCAGTGTCTACGGAGCAGGGCTAAAGCCAAAAGAAGCTACACAACTTGAGCTCTCTCAGCTGCACGGCTGAAGTCACAATAGCGTATTTCAGCTTTTGGCGCTGTCTACACAGCAGGGAGTGTGAGGTGGAGCACCCTCCCCATTGGCACCTCCTGTTTCACGCTTGAGTCAGTGCGGTAAGGAAGTGCCTCAGTGCAGTCTACCATGGCGAGCACGGCTGCCACACCCTCCCTCCCACCTCCACAGGTCCCAGGAGCGCTGCCCATGACATAGCAACACATGTCAACTTCGAACTGAGAGCAACACAGGCCACAGGCGGACAACCAGAGACAAACCGTTGGGCCAAGAGTAGAAAATGCACGCCTGTCCCACGAGATCAGAGCAAGATGCACTGCCAGAGCTCAGCTTCACAACCAACTCAAGTGTGCACGCTACTGGCATGCCAACTAGAAATCCGGGCTTCTTACTTCTTGGGCCTTACATGCAGGACTTTGCCCAAGTGAAGAGTTTCATGGTTTCAACACAGAAAAGCGATGTGGCTAATTTTGCATGTTTCCTCCATTCAAACATGGCCAGCATTTCAAATGTCGTTTGGCCGGCTGTTACCGTGTGGACGAGGCCCTGGAGTTCTGAAAGCTTTGTTTGCTCTAAGAGCTCATAATTCCCAGCTAATACTCTTAAGTGCCAACAATGAACTGCACACGATGGTCAGGCTACTGTCAGCCACGTCCCTGAGGCTGTGGCTAGCTATTTGAGCACTGGATTGTCCATGGTTCGATGTGTCATGTACGACAATGAACAAGGAATTTCTGGGGAAAACCAGATGCTCACGAGGCATTTTATGTTTTATTCCACCACTAACATTAATCCTTCCGGGCGAGCTCCTCTCCAGGCTCACAGCTGCTCCCCCGGCCTCACTGACACATGAAGAAATTGGATTTCTCTCTACATGCAACTGTGGCCAGAGACCTGCTGTTGCGCCTGCCCCACTAAGACCGCAAACAGCAGCCTGTCCCAGGAGTCCAGCAGAGCTCACTGCATCCCGGGATGCTGCTGCTCTAGTTCATGTCTCAAGGCCTCTCTCCAGCCCGGCAGCAGCCGCCCAGCTCCTTGTTCTGCTCTGGGGAGCGGTCTCCAAGATGCAGATGGTCCGTATAGCTCACCACCCCCAGGACGCACGGCCATCCTGGCAACTCGCTGGAACCCTCCAAAGCAGGAATGTCAGAGCACCTCCCCCCACAGCCCAATACTCAGGCCGGAAGGCAGCGGGGGACGTAGTCACAGAGACTGCTGCCAGTCAGAGCACACGCCACACACTTTGCAAGCAGTCAGCTGATGGCTGCGCTCAGCCCCTCACTCAGCACAGAAACCCTTTGGGGGCAGGGTTTGAGAAAACCCAGACTATCAAGGTTGATCTAGACTCTCCATTGCAATGTCCCCGGAGTCCATGGACTCCTGATCCTTCCCCACATCCAGACCCAAGCACCCAGCTTCTTCTGTTCATTTCTTCTGGAATGTCCCAGGGAACCAGCCTGGGCCATACCCATGCCCCCAGCCCCAATGCACGTGGCAGAGGAATGCAAGTCTCTCCCCAGCAGGTAGGTGTTGGTTCTTGTCTTTGGGGGAGGAATAACAAACCTTCCCCTGCTTTAATTTCTCATTAGCCAGCACAACTTAGATCCTTAGGGCAGGCCGGGGGTAAGTTCCCCAGCACATAAAGACAGATGCAGAGAAGAGGGGGGAAGGTGTCAGGATGGCTTATCGGACCCCCACTTCAGGGGAGGAGCTGCCTTGTCTTCTGCTGGAGCTTGTCTGCCAGACTGTTGGCAGCTGCTGACTTTGGGAGTCCCTGTGAGTTAGGAACTGTTCCAGCCCCCACCAAGACCCAGGGGAGCCTACCCGGTTCAGGGGAGTCAGAGGAGGCCCTAATTCAGGCAGATGGCAGCAGCAGACATCTCTGCAAACCATATGGTCACACAGCCTGCTTGGTGGCCCAGAGAACGGCACAGTGACGAGACGCTGACTGCCCCCCTCGGCTACAGCGACACGTTTCCGAGTCTGCCTGCCTGCCTGCCTGCCTGGCTGTCGCTGCAGCAGCCACGGAGAGGCGCTTCCTGGCCCCACACTGCTGCGGTGAGAGCGCTGGGTTGCCCTCTCTCCCAGGGGCAGCCCGCACACTGGACCTGCCTCTCCAGCCCTGCCCCACAGCGATGATTCCAAGGAAGCCTGGACAGTCTCATTTCATTTTCCAAAACCCACAACAATTAATCGAATTCAGGACCCGAGCGATGCCGGGTCCATTTTCTGCTCTACTATAAACAAACGAAGGCCTGTCAGGGTTACTCCTGGTAGAATTCAACTTTCTCCTGATCCCACCCATGCAGCGGATAAGTAGCTAGTCTGAGCCACGGGCTCTGGAATTTCAGTGCCTCTCTCACTTTCTTCAATCACAATCTTTAGAGACGATGGCAGAACTGTTATCTCTGGACTTTGTGACTCTTACCAGTAATGAATAGTAATGAGTCAGCTAATGGTGCCTGGCTAGTCCAACACACTGCAAGGAGAACATTCCACCTCATTCTGATATGAATGACTTGACTTTTTATCTGCATGTAACAGTTTATCTACATTTTTCAATTATTTTCTACCAGTTTTTGAATAATTTTGATCTTTTTCTTAATAGGATTACACACACAAAGCTCAGTTAAAGGGAATGCCCAAAAGGAAAGTAATAGTTCTGTATTCAGAGCAGGCTTTCAATGATGTACAATAAATAAGGCTGTGGCCACACAGGGAACAAGGAGGATACAACAAAATGTGTCAGAGCTGCTCCCTCCAGCTACGTCTAGACTACCGTGATCTATCGGAAAGAGGTACACGAATGGTGTGCCGCAATTTGCATACCTTTTTCCAATAGCTTTTTCGGGAGAGGCTTTTCCAAAATTTGGCCTGTCTACACTGGGCCAAATTTTGGAAAAGCCTCCTCTTTTGGAAGAGCCCTTCTTCCTCGTGGAGGGAGGAAGACAGGGCTTCCGAAACAGCACATCTCCTCATCCGCAAAAAAAAGTGGAAGAGCAGACATGGTCCCTGGACATGGCGGAGTTTTTCCAGGATAGCCTGGAAAACCCGCGTAGTGTAGACATAGCCTCAGGGAGTAAGTTCCATCCTGCACATGGAATGGGGCAAGAGATCCTGTGGAAAAAATGGCATGTGACCACATAATTCCAGAGCGTGTCAAATGCATTCTGGAGTTCCTAGCTTTTGAGCGTTGGGATGATCTGATCTTTCATGAGACAGATGATAGGTTTACACTGAAGAGAGAGATTCAAGGAGCTCAATCGACGTATCTTAACAAGGAGAACGTTAAGGGATGACTTGATTACAATCAAGTTGTACCTTCTTGGGGAATAAAAATGTTCAATTAGCAATAATCACACCTCGGATTAACTGCATTGGTTACGATGTTGCCACCATTTAATAATGGGCTCTTTATGCTAGCAGAGAAAGGTCTACTGTGATCAATGGCTAAATGTTGAAGAGAGTAAATTCAGATTGCAAATAAGGCATATATTTTTAACAGTACTAGTAATTAACCATTGGGACGATTCACTGGATTTTGAAATCCAGATTAGATGTTTTCTAAAAGGTCTGCTCTAGAAATTATTTGGGGAAAATTCGACAACATGTATCAGAGATCAGAGCAGATGATCACAGTGGTTCCTTCTGGCCTTGGATTCTATGAATCTATGGAATCTATGATTCTGAGACATAAATTCAATTGAAAGCACAGAAATTCCATCATATAGAATCATACTGACAACCAAATGGATCATCAGCATGGCTGAAAGAAATGGTTACGTTCTGTGACTGTGGTTCCTAGAGATGCAGAGATGCATTCCACTTGGGTGAGTCAGGAGAAGTACCCAAATCTGGAGTCAAGTCTAAGAGTCTTCTGGAAGAGAGCCTGCAGCACCACCCCTCTAAGGCCTGTGCCCGCTCTGGAAGATGTTGTAACAGAATAATGGTCCATATAAGTGCCTATAGCAGAGGTCAGCAACCATGAGGCCCGTTTCATTGCTACTGCAGAAGCCAGGATATTAAAGGAAGCATCCACGATGTCAAGCACCAGCTGGAGCGACTTTTTGCTACTAGATGACACTCTGCAGGAAAGGTTTTTGCTCACCCTGAGCATCCGCTGGGCGTTTAGTAACAAATGTTGATGAGGCCACTTTAGAAAATCACACTTCAGCAGAAGGGCTGGTTGATTAGCTACGTGCATCTGTAATAACAACGTTGAACTAATCTCTGGCTCTCAACAAATCAAGTCTCTTGGACACTCTTCTTTGGATGCAGACTTGTACCTGTGCTGACAAGATCTTTCACTGGCAGCAGTGACACGAGGGCGCTGAAAGGTGAGTAGGAATAACCGGGCGTGGTTTTCAGTACATTCAGCAGTGAGAGCTACGGAAGCCAATGATTTCCACAAAGATTTTGTGCATTCCAAAAGCACTTCATTCATTGGGAAAGCAAGCCTCACATGACTGCAGGATGTCCAGAAATGTCTGCATACTGCCTTGGCTATATTCAGCCTGAATGCCCAGCACTGCTGCCATGCTTTCTGAAAGTCCTGGGAAGACTTGGCACCAGAGAGCAAGAATCCGGGATGAAAGTCATTGGGCAAAGGGTTAGACAATGGCACAGAAGGCTCCTCCTGTAACACAACTGGATCCTTGGACACTGGTTCAGGCTGAGGTTGGGGTGGGTTAGTTGAAAATGCCTGAGGGTGCTGCCCTGAAACCAGCGGCTCTAGAAGCTGGTTTATTGGAGCGGAACATCCTCTGGAGCAGGCTGAAGATCTGGCCCTCAACAATTGAGGAGCCTTCCCCGCCCAACAGATACAAATAGGCCAGACACTGGATCTGGAATTGGAGGCCAATTCGGACGCAGCCAGGATGGCCTGACGCTGTTCCCAGAGTGCTCCTATTCCCAGTGCCAGGGCTTCCTTTCCACGTAGAGGCTGAAGTTGGTTTTCAGATAGGAGGGAAGGGGGATGAGGAGGATTCAGATTCGGAGTCGAAATGCAAAGACTCTGCTGTGCAGGTGGCGTGTCATGGAGGGGCCATGCGTGGAGGGGTTACCAGGTGTCCTGTGAGCATGTAGTCCAGAGGAAGCTGGAAATGTCTGTGCTCAGCTTGGCACTCAAGATGCTGAAGGGGAATCTAAAAAGTTCGGGGTGGCTGGATCAGCCAGGCTGCAGCTAAAGGTGCCAGATGAGCCACTGGCACAGAAATCAAAGTCAGGGACGGTACCGATCTGGCAAACGATGGAACCAAAATCAGGGCCAGGGAAGCATCCTTACTGGTCCTTCGCTTGGAAGCCAGCACCTGTATTCTCCAGGGGTCCGGTAGGAGGCTGCACAACTGGAGCGACCCAGAGCGGTGGAAGGCAGGCAGTCTTGTGCCAACAGGCTAAGCAGGCCAGACGCTGCTTGGGAAGCCTGCAGGGTCCAAGGGACTTAAAGGGCTCGTGCAGGAGTTGAGTCTGTCGGTATTGGACTTAATAAGCATCCCTGTTACAAGCCAGGGTTGGCAGGACAGTAGCAATAAGATGCCAGCTCATCATGGGGAGCCACAGGACAGAGGCCCAGCTCTACCTGGCCCTGTTTGGAATTCCTCCTTGTCTCTTGTGGACTTGGATTAGTTCTTGTTTAGAACTAATAAAAGAAAGTTCTTCACACAGCGTGTAGTCAACCTGTGGAACTCCTTGCTAGAGGAGGCTGTGAAGGCTGGGACTATAGAGAAGCTAGATAATTTCATGGAGGTTAGGTCCATAAAAGGCTATTAGCCAGGGGATAGAAGTGGTGTCCCTGGCCTCTGTCTGTCAGAGGCTGGAGAGGGATGGCAGGAAACAAATCACTTGATCATTGTCTTCGGTCCACCCTCTCTGGGGCACCTGGTGCTGGCCACTGTCAGCAGACAGGATACTGGGCTACATGGACCTTTGGTCTGACCCAGTACGGCCGTTCTTATGTTCTTATGGATGAGTTGTTCCTTCCACTCTACTGATTCTCCCTGGAGCAGGCTCCATCCCTTCTCCTTTGCAGAGCGGAGTGAGAGTCCAAGGGCTTGTCTGAGGCTGCTGTCCCTCAGAGGCGAGTTGTGGGGCTGGGGCTGTTTGGAGATCTGTGGTTTCTCTTGAAAAGAATGACGTGGCCAAGGCTGCCCACTGTTTGACATGGCCCTTGCTAAGGCAAGGGGGCAGCACGTGGGGACTGCTGTTTGGAACAGCCACTCCACACGGCAAACAGCCCCGGTGTGTGAAATGATCCAAAGTAGAACTGCTACTGAGCAATCACGACAAAATACAGGTGCAGGGGGAACCCCTCAAGCTGCACAGTGACCCCAAAACACCCCGCCTGGGGAGCACCGACTCAGGCTGTGAGCGGGAGCTAAGAGGGATCAGGCGAGCATGTCCCCACAATTGCCCCAGGAGAGGCAGGTTGCAGCGTGCCGTTGCTACGGAAGCCTGAGGCTGTGGAGACCCCGGGGGCACGCACGCCTGAGTGCAATACAGACGTGAGTCACTTGGAGAGCAACGTCTGCTCTGCTCCTGCATCCGCTCGCCTGGAGCATGCTCAGTGCAGATGGAATCTTCAGGGCATTTAGCTGCCAAACTCTGACAAGCCTCTACTGAGCATGTGCAAACGGTGATTTCCCAAGACTTATATCTTCACCAAACCGGGTTCTACACAGGAACAACAGCAACACCAAACCCCACCTGACATTTAGGCGCTTCCCTGCCAAATTTCAAACCTCTGCCCCAAGCACCTGGCCTGCTCAGTGACACAGCTGCAAGAACTTTCGGAACGCGATCAATCGAACATACCCCCCAGCTTTGTTCTTAGAAGCAGTGGATCTATTTCTGCTGAACCTTTCCAGAAATATTTACCAGGAGGCAGACAATTAATGGGAACTTCAGCTCAGCCATTGAAAGCAAAGCGAGAAGCAGCTGGGAACAGGCCCTTCCATTGGAAAGCACTGAGCAATGCTGAGGACAGGCCGTGCTACCAGTTCCACTTATAATTATGCAAACGGAGGATGCTGCAGGCGCTGTGTCCTGCTGCACTGTTTATACCCTTGCAAAGCATCCCCATCATTAGCAGCTTCCTTCTTCTTTCCCAGTCACTGTCCTCTGCTCTCTGAGCTCCCTAGACTGGAGGAGAGATTTCACAGGGACATTCAATACAGAGAATGCCTCCTGGGGAAGGCAGACAGCAGGGAAAGGGTTATTTGTGGGTGAGGCCTCCCATCGCTAGAGGTTTGTAACACAGCTGTCTGCCTGCAGCTATCGGGGCCATATGCATATATACAAATCAGAAAACACTCCCTGGATTCTCCAGGTTGCCCAACATTATGGCTGATTTTAATTGGATATGGGCATCCTTTCCAAAACTCTAGAAACCGCCACTGCCTGTTTTAAATAAACTGTAAATATTAAATAACCAGTGAGGCCAGAGCTTTTCAGCTCAATGAAACACTTTAACTCTCTGGTTGCAGTTTCAGGCTGCTCTCCCCGCATGCCAGTGACGTTGACTCTTTTATAACTTAACTAGCAGGGGAGGCCTGGCATTGACAGGGCAAAGTCATTTTGCATAGATCACACTTACAAGAAAAACTTAAAAAACAACAAATGGTCTGGCAGCATTTTATAGACTAACAAAACTTGTAGATGGGATCATGAGCTTTTGTGGGCGCAGCCCCCTTCTTCAGATGTGGGCTGTGCCCACAAAAGCTCATGATACCATCTACCACATGTTTTGTTAGTCTATAAAGTGCTACCAGACTTTAAGTTTATCCTGTACAGACTAACTCGGCTACCCCCTGAAGCTACTTATAGGAAAGCTCAAGAAATGAAATATCTGTCATAAAATTTGTTATTAATGTGCTTGCAAAAGGAAAGTAAAACCACAGTTTGAAATTTGTAGGATTTCAACTTCAAACATTCTTCATTGTATTGACTAATTACCGTACGTAGTAAATGGGAGTCAGAAACTCCATTCCGCTTTCCATACCTAATTTGAATTCTTTTGTGATTTGTAACAGTAAAAATTGTGTTTGCACTAAAATGACAGTTGAATAGGTGACTCAATCTTAATTTTGTTAGCAAATATATTTTCCAATGAAAAACAAAAATACTTATTTAACCCTTTCACCCAGCACATTCCAGTGCAAAACGTAGTGCATTCAGCTAATTTAGGTGGCAGATTGTTTATGCAAAATTTGGTATCTGTAGGTAATCGCAAAGTATGACGTTGGTTTGCATAAAAAAAGCAAACAAACAAACTCACTCTGCAAAATATCTCAGAGCTATTGGGCCCCACACGCCAACACTTCTTTCTTACTCTGAGAATGTAAAGCAAGATAGGAGGTCCCCCTTCTCCCCTCCTTTTCGCTTGGTTCTGTCAGAGCAACAACCTGCACCCTCATGTGCAGTAACTGAAAATTGTTTTGCTGTTATGTGACTGCTCCAGCATTTACCCAGAAGAGGAATTTGTTCAGTAATCAACTTGGCTGTTATTTCTAATCTAAACACACCTGGGGAAAATATCTCTAAACCCCACGGATAATATGTTCAGTAATCAAATCATAGAATCATAAAAGATGAAGGCTGGAAGAGACCTCAGGAGATCTTCGAGTCCAACCGCCCGCTCAAATCAGGACCAATTCCAGCTACAGTAAACTTCTGATAATCCGGCACCTTTAGGACCCAGGAGGTGCCGGACTATTGGAAGGGGGAGCTATGAGGGGTCTGGGGTAGGTTGGAGAGGATGCGGGGGGGAGGGGGGGGTGCTGCGGGACCAACCTGGCAGCACCCCAGCTGCTCTGCTCCAGGTATCCCCAAGTCAGCCGCTGCTGAAACTGACCAGCGGCTGACTGGGGGAAGCCCAGGGCAGAGCAGCTCCAATTGTCCAGCTGCCTGGATCACTTCCGGGTTCCAGGTGGTGCCGGACTATCAGGAGTGCCGGACCACTGGATGCCGGACAACTGGAGTTTTACTGTAAATCATCCCAGACAGAGCTTTGCCAAGCTGGGCCCTCCCTAAAGAACCCAGCCCAGCACTTACCCACCCTCCTAGGGAAAGAGTTTTTCCTAATATCCAATCTAGACCTCCCCCACTGCAACTTGAGCCCATTGCTCCTCCTTCTGCCATCTGCCTCCGCTGAGAACAGCCTCTCGCCAGCCTCTTTGGAACCCCTCTCAGGGTCTGTCTACACTACAAAGTTAATTCAAACGAACAAACGTTAGTTCGAATTAACTTTGCTAGGCGCTACACAGGCAAACCGCTAGTTAGAACTTAATTCGAACTAGCGGAGCGCTTAATTCGAACTAGGTAAACCTCATTGTACGAGGACTAAGCCTAGTTCGAATTAACTAGTTCAAATTAAGGGCTGTGTAGCCTCTTAATTCGAACTAGTGGGAGGCTAGCTCTCCCCAGCTTGCCCTGGTGGCCACTCTGGCCAACACAAGGGAAACTCTTCTGCTCCCCTCCCGGCCCCGGAGCCCTTAAAGGGACACGGGCTGGCTATGGTGCCCGTGCCAGGTGCAAGCCTGCCAGCACCCAGCCAGCAGACCCTGCACCTGGCACGGCTCGAGCCAGCCACCCGCTGTCATCCAGCCCTCCGCCTCTTCCCAGGACCAGGCTGGCGGCTCCCGGGAGCCTGCCCAGGTCCGCAACAGGCGGGAGCCCACCTGGTCTAGTGCGGACATCGTGGACCTCATCCACGACCTCCACATTAGGCACAGAAAAGTGGCCGTCTAGGGCAGGAGAGCTGCCAGCCTGGCCACCCAGGAGAAGGTTTGCATGAAAATCAGGGTGGTCCAGTGAGACCCCCGATCCTGAGTCCTGAGCTTAGAATGGCCGTCCTGGGTCAGACCAAAGGTCCATCTAGCCGAGTAGCCTGTCTGCCGACAGTGGCCAACACTAGGGACCCTGGAGGGGATGGACCGAAACAATGATGAAGCCATTTGTCTCGTGCCATCCATCTCCAGCGTTCCACAAACAGAGGCCAGGGACACCATTTCTACCCCCTGGCTAATACCACTCCATGGACCCAACCTCCATGATTTTATCTCACTTCTCTTTAAACTCTGTTCTAGTTCTAGCCTTCACGGCCTCCTGCAGCAAGGAGTTCCACAGGTTGACTATTTGCTCTGTGAAGAAGAACTTTCTGTTATTAGTTTGAAGCCTGCTACCCATTCATTTCATTTGGTGTCCTTCTATTATGGGAAATAATGAAGAACTGTTCTTTATGCACCCTCTCCACACCACTCATGCTTTTATAGACCTCTATCATTTTGAAGAGCCTCAGTCTCTTTAACCTCTCTTCATATGGGACCTGTTCCAAACCCCTGATCATTTTAGTTGCCCTCCCCCTCCCAGCCTCTCTCTTCCCCTCTCCCACCTCCTTTTCCCAGTCTCCCCGAGTTTTGTTCAATAAAGAGAGTTTCTATTTTTGAACACACGTGTCCTTTATTTTGTACATCAGGAAGGGGGGCTAGGGAGGGGTAATTGGAAGGGGCTGAGGGAGGAATGGGGTACGAGCCCCCGATGGGGAGGACTGGGCTGGCTCTGCAGGCTCCTCGGGGTGGAAGCTCTCCTGCAGCCCCCCGATTGACCCCCCCCCCGGATGGCAGCCTGCAGCAAGTGCAGCCGGGCTGATGGCCGAGTGCTGTGATGTGCCCAGTGTGGGCACTCAGGGCACTCCAAGCCAGGACTGCTTTGCAAGCGGGGAACCCCTGAGAACTCAGTTCAGGGTCCACTCAGTGTGGACATGCTAGTTCGAAATAACGAAACGCTAATTCGAACTAGTTTTTAAGTCTGGATCCGTTAGTTCGAATTAGTGCTGTAGTGTAGACGTACCCTCAGATAGTTGAAGGCTGCTATCAAATCCCCCCTCACTCTTCTCTTCTGCAGATTAAATAAGTCAAGTTACGTGCCCCAGCCTCCTAACTGGTTTTTGTTGCTCTGTACTGGACCTTCTCTGATTTATCCCCATCCTTTCTATAGAGGGGGGCCCAGAACTGGATGCAGTCCTCCAGATGTGGCCTCACCAATGCTGAACAGAGAGGAGTAATCACTTCCCTGGATCTGCTGGCTATGCTCCTCCTAATGCAGCCCAATATGCCATTAGCCTTCTTTGCTACAAGGGGGCCCTGGTGACTCATCTCCAGCTTCTCGTGGCCCATAATCCCCATGTCCTATTCTGCAGAACTGCTGCTTAGCCAGTCGGTCCCCAGCCTATCACAGTGCCTGTAGCGAGGACTCTGCACTTGTCCTTGTTGAACCTCATCAGGTTTCTTCTGGCCCAATCCTCCAATTTGTCCATGTCACTCTGGACCCTGTCCCTTCGCTCTGCATATCTACCTCTCAGCCCAGCTTAGTGTCAGCCGCAAACTTGCTGAGGGTGCAACACATCCCCTCAGCCAGGTCATTCGTTGAATAAAACCGCCCCACAGCCCGAGTCTTTTTAATCTCTCCTCATCTGGCAGTTGTTCCACACACCCAATCATATTCGGTGCCTTTCTCTGTACTGTTCCCAGTTGTAATGGTTTTGAGATGGGGCTCTGAGAATTGCATGCAGTATTCAAGCTGTGAGAGCACCATGGCTTTGTGATGTTTTCAGTCTTATTATCTATTCCGTTCCTAATGGCTCCAAACACTCTCTCAGCTTCTCAGACTGCGGCGGCACAGTGAGTTGCTGTTTTCAGAGAACGAGGCACAATGACTCCAAGATCTTTCTTCAGTGGTAACAGCTAATTTAGACTCCGTCATTTTGTACGTAGAGTTGGGATTATGTTTTCCAAAGTGCATTGCATTTATCAGCATTTCATCTCCAGTTTGCTGCTCAGTTACCTAGTTTGCAACTCTTCACAGTCAGATTTAGAGGCAAGTGTCTTCAGTAATAAGAAATCATCCACAAACCCAGTCACTTCACTACGTGCCTATTTCTCCAGATCATTTATGAGCATGTTGATCAGTGCTGGCCCCGGTTCAAACCCTGGGGGACACCAGGAGTTACTTCTCCCCATTCTGAAAACCAACTATTTATTCCTACTCTGTTTCCTGTCTTCTAACAATCCAGGAGAGGGCTGTGACGGGTCCGCACTAGGAGCGGGGGAAGCCCCCCCCCCGAGCGGGAAGCGACCGCCGTACGCGGCAGAAAGCCGCTCGGCACTGCGCCGCCAGCCCCGCCGCGGCAGGAAGCGGGGGCAGGCGCACGCCGGGGGCGCGGGGGAGTAGCGGGGTGTGGAGCTCGCACCCTTAAAACCCGCCACAAGGACCTTCCCTCTTACCTCAGGACTGATTACTTTGGTTAAGAGCCTTTGGTAAGAGACCTCTCTGAAAGTCCAAGTACACTATATCCACCGGGACACTCTTGCTCACGTTTGCTGCCCCCTTTAAAAAATTCTGTTGAATTGGCCAGGCATAAATTCCCTTTTCAAAAGTTGTGTTGCTCTTTCCCCGCAAAATCATGTCCATCTAAGTGTCTGATAAATCTCTTCTGTGTTACAGTTTCAACGAGTCTGACCCGTGCTGACGCTGTGTTTGCTTGCCTGGAATTGCCAACGTCGCCTCTGGATCCATTTTTATAAAATGTTACATTAGCTACCTTCCAGTCATCTGGTGCAGGAGGGGATCCAAGTGTTCGGTTACGCTGCACAGCTAATAGCGGAGTTCAGAACTCTTGGCTGAATACCATCTGGTCCTGGTTATTGAACGCTGCTTAATTTATCGATTTGTTCAAAATCCTCCTCTCCTGACAACTCAGTCTGGGACAGTTCCTCAAATCTGTCACCTAAAAAGATGGCTCCGCTTTGGGAATCTCGCTCACACCCTCTGCAGTGAGGTGTCTGCACTGCCCCTTTACTGCGCTGTAACTCTCTTGCTCACGGGTGTGAACAAATAAATACCCCAACCCCTTCCAAGCACAGCAGGCTACACCGCTGCGAAGTTCCAGTGTAAACGGGCTGCCAGCACTCGTGGAGGTGGGTTCCCTCCAGCGCTGGAGAGCCATGTCCCAGGCCCGCGGCCACGCTGAAGTGCTGCCACGGCTGCTCTTCAAATTGTTTTTTGGCCTAATTATATTTTTGCACTTAACTTGCCAGAGTTTATCGCCTTTGTATTTTCCTCAGCAGGGCGTGGCTCCAGTTGTGAAAGGCTTCCTTTTTGCCTCTGACTGCTTCTTTGACTTTATTATTTAGCCGCAGGGGCATTTTTTTAGGGGGTCCTCTTACTGTTTCCGTTAGTAGAGGGTCTGCGTTTAATGTGAGGACATGCATTGCAATATCTGCATTTCAAAGGCCCTGCTTAGGCTCTGGATTACGGAGAAGGGGGCGAAGGAGGCACTGCTCACATTTGTCCTGCTGCTCTTGTTTTACTTGAGGCATTTTTAAGCGCCGGGGTGCCACAGGGGCTGGATATGTGCGCTCACGGCAATGGCTGTATCCGATGCGAAAGCGCAATATTTGCCAAAATGTACAGAATGCACAAAAAATTGCCAAGGGCCCCAAAATAGCATGTTTGGAAACTTTTCCTCATGCCACGACTCTCCTCATTGGCTGATGGGAGGGGTGAAGCCCTGTGACACCTGTTACAACTAACCCATCTCTCCCGAGCCCTTGTGAGCCGCACCCCTCAAAGTGCTTTACACAGGAGGGGAGTCTGGCTGCCGCGTCTCACGCCAGGGAGGCCAGGCACGAGGCGACGAAGTAAGGCCTCCCAGCAAAGCAGGAGCAGAGATGGGACAGGAACCCACCAAGTCACAGGCCCGGGTGCTATCCCAGCAGCAGCCACGCAACCTCCCGTGAAGCCACGTTGTGCCAGCAGCATGCTCTGAGGTCTGGGAGGCGGAACGGGACAGAGTGCAACGCTGCCCCAAGGAGGCTGCCTGTTGTTCAACCCCTAATCAATGAAAAACGACCGGGTGGATTCTCCCGAAGCTTCTTGCCAAGTTGATCTGTCGGCTTCAGCCTGAGAGGCCTGAGCTCCGCCGCAGTGGGAGCAAGAAATGGAAACCCTCTGCCAACCTCAGCAGCACTGTCAGCCCTCGGGGCTACATTGCAAACCACGTGCCCTGGGACAGCTCACAGACACCCCAGCAGGTGGAAATGTGGCTCAGACTCCGGACAGCAAAGCAAAAGAACCAACATCGATTATTTTATTAAAATCTCACTCTTTTCAGGCCAGGCTCATGATTTCAGAATGTGCCTCACTGACAGTGCCTAATGCCTGTGACTCACCTTCAGCTCCTCCAGGTCAGGGCGCTCCATGCTCACGACCGCTGCCAGCAGCTGATCTTCCAGGCCATCCCGGGTGACAGTGAAGTTTATCAGGGTGCACTGGGCCTGCGTCTCCGGCTGGTAATGAGGGTTCGCCAGCTTTGTGTGGAGAATGAGACGGAAACTGGGGCTGTATTCACATTCTCTGTCCCCAATTCGAATGTACCTGAAACAGAATCAAAGATGCCAACGTTCACACAGCTCCAAGCTCTGTAGCTCACTTGCTAACGGAGTCGGGGGGATGCTTTCCAATGTGCACGGCTTTGGTGTGTCCATGCGGAATTTCATCGACTGTTTGCTTGCCCAGTCCCCTAGGTTTGTGAGATCCCTGGGTCACTCTCTGCCATCTGCTTTGGGCACCATAGTCTTGAGTCATTTCGTGTCACCTGAAAACTTTGCCACTTCACCCTTTGCCCATTTTTGCAAACGATTTATGAACAGGTTGAACAGCACTGGTCTCTGTACAGATCCTCTGCTGTTTACCTCTCTCCAGTCTGAGAAATGTCCATTACTTCCTATCTTTATTTCCTATCTTTTAACCAATTACGAATGGATGAGAGGACTTTCCCCCTTGACCCGTTATTCCATCAAGAGCCATTGACGAGAGATCTCGTACAACTACATTGACTAGATTACCCTTCTCCATGTTCACTGACCCCTTCAAAACTAACCCATTGGTCAGATGCGATTTCCCTTAACAAAATCCACGTTGACTCTTCCCCAACATATTGGCGGTGTCTACACTGGCCACATAACCCGTAATAGCTATGGAAATGAGAGAAGTCAGAATAGGGAAATGCGCGGGGGATTTAAATATCCCCCGCGGGATTTAAATAAACATGGCCCCCGCTTTTTTCCGGCTTGGGGAAAAGCCGGAAAAGAGCATCCAGACTGGCGCGATCCTCCGGAATAAAGCCCTATTCCGGAGGATCTCTTATTCCTACTTGCAAGAGATCCTCCGGAATAGGGCTTTATTCCGGAGGATCGCGCCAGTCTGGATGCTCTTTTCCGGCTTTTCCCCAAGCCGGAAAAAAGCGGCGGCCATGTTTATTTAAATCCCGCGGGGGATATTTAAATCCCCCACGCATTTCCCTATTCTGACTTCTCTCATTTCCATAGCTATTACAGGTTATGTGGCCAGTGTAGACACAGCCATTGTGTTTATCTTTGTGTCTGGTAAGTCTCCTCTCTACTGTAGTCTGGGACGGAAATTAAGCTTACTGGCTTATACTTGCCAAGATCACCTCTGGCACTTAAAAAATATCAGCATTACATTAGCTCTCCTCCAGTCCCCTGGTACTGAGGTTGATTTAAGCAATAGGTTACACGTCGTCACATACATATCTATGTACAGATGCATACGCAGAGATAGTGAGAGACTGTTCTTGCATCAAAGACCCTGCAGTCTAAATAGGTGGAGTGGAAGAAAAGGAGCATTATTTTCCCAACAGGTAATGGAGACACAGAGCTATCACGGGACTTATTCAAAGTCACAGAAGAAGCCTGTGACAGCCCAGAGCAGACCCCAGATATGCAGAGTCCCTGTCCAAACCCTCTCCCACAAGACAATCCTTCCTCTTGACTTCCATGAGACATGTGTCCATGTGGATCATCTTGCAGGACTGGTTCCTTGATCTGGAGTCCCTGAACACAAAAGTTCCTTTCCCAGGGCACCCAAGAGAACCATCCAAAAGACCAAGGTGCAAGCTAGAGCACTCTGGACTTCTGGAGGGCTACATTCCCTTTTTCAAATAGCAATTGCTATTAGCTCACATAACTTCCAGAACTGAGCTCTCCACCGCTGGCAGGGGAGTGTTTTCATTTTACCACCGTATGATGAGAGTTTAGTTTCACATCAATCTTGTCTCCTTTTTCCAGCGTTTCTGCTTGAGCGGTCCCTTTGGGTACCAAAAGCACCGTCCTGGCATTGATACTTTACTTGGGCGATAAGGAGAGCCTAGTTTTTCCACAAGTTTACATCGCGCAATTCTATTTTACGTGTGCTCAATAGTAAGGAAACAATCGCTGAGGATCTTACAGAACGTACAACCCCAAGCTGAGCAGGCTCTTTGTGTAGCCGCGAACGGGATTTCATCTCCCGCTGGAGCAGAACCAGCCTGTGACCCCGTTAAGCTAGATACAAAGCGTGCTAGAGACCAGAACGACACTGATGTATTGAAAGGAATGCAGCTGTGCGGTGACAAAGCCAGTGAGGTCGCAGTCCAAGATCCCTCAGGTGAAGTTCATCGCCTAGCTCTGCGCACACTCTTGTGTTTATTGCTAATATTTGAACCAGGATCTAAGAAAGACTCCAAGAGCCACCTCCAGCCTGGCCTGCTCCTGGACGCCCAGAGCCCACGCCACAGCGTTACTGCCAAAGAGCCAATCCCAAGGTTGGCAGCACGAGGACCCCTTTCTCCACAAGCCGTGTGACAAGCACATGAAGTGAAATTTCTCAACTTGCAGCCAGCAGGAATGCCTGTGCCACAGAAGGGGAGAGGGATATTTGTTTCTATACAGGCAGCCAAGAGATTAAAGGAGCCAACTAATGACTAATTAAGAGAGCTAAAGGTTTATTTCAATTCCAAGTGACTATCAATGATTGCCAGGACAGAAAGCGTCTCCCTCCCCCATCCCAAAGGCAGAAGACGAGTGAAGTGTGAAACACAGATACACCAAGGCAGGGCAAAGGCAAGATCCCAGCAGAAAGAGCCCATCTCTTCTCCTTCTGGCCCCAGATGTCCAAGGACACACATTACATTCAGTCTCCCAGACTCTCACCTTCCTTTCTTGATTGTTTCTCGGCCAAGTAATGGTCCCAAAACTGGATCTACAGATTCCTCCAAGTTTTCAATCAAAACCACTTCCCCGGCAGCGAGGGCTCGTTCCACGGTGTCCAAATACCTAGGAGAGATGGCACCGGTACCCGTCAGCACAGACGCCATGCACCGCAGCAAGGGGCATGATCCCAAGGGACCCCAAGAACGCTGTGGCTCACCACAGAGTAATGAGAACATGCAAACACAATGAGGAGCAGGCATGAGGGAGACAGGCAGCCTCTGCTGGACAGCCACGGGGTGTCTACTGCATTTCACAGTGAGCGTGCTGGCCGGGGGGTGTCCACGCAGCCTTTGACAGCGAGGCCCGGGGTGCATGGCTGCAGCCGGGTGGACAGACCTGCACTAGCTTGAATCGGCTCGCTCGGGTACCAGAGCAGTGGAAGCCCCAGTGCCTAAAGCTTCCATCACCTCACATTTTGCTGCTTTAAAAAACTAAAACGGATGATGAGCAGCCAGGAGTCCCCCGCAGGGCACCTGGAACCCTCTCACAGCCCATCTGACTGACCTGGGGCCAGGACTGGAACTACAGCCAGCCAATCACTTTGATCCCCTTGGAAACCGAGGATGTTTCAGCACCCACTGGTCAGTCTGGCCCATTTGACAAGCACCTGGCCCAGCCAATGAGCAGCAGAAACAGAGTAGGTGGGAGTTCTTTCCACATGTCCTTTGTTTTTAACCCCAAAGGCCCCACTAAATGGCAGAAGGAGCCAGACTGGGAGGTTCCTTAACCCCCGATGAACATGGCAGCTCTAGTCTATTTGCTTAGGCTCTCCTCCTTTTCCATTTTATGGGGTTTCTATTGCAACGAGGCAAAGCCCCACTCGGGTTTAAGCAGAATCGCTGTTGTCTTGGTAATGAAAAAAGCAGCCGAAGACACAAACAACTTTGGGCGCGTTCCCGGTCCCTCTAATCTGCTCCAGGAGCCCTCACCGTGATGCTAAACACACCTAGGACCTTAAGTCTGAGAGTGGAGCTAGCAAGTAACACACAGGGTCTGTACTGTAGCTTGCATTTACCCCTTCTGCCCGGTCCGGATCACTCGGAGCTCTTCGCCATACTTGGCTTTGATCCATTTGATACCCTGAAGCTGGGGATCAACCATAAGAGGCCAGCGTTCACAGTTTGTGAGGATTGTGGCATTTTCTGTGGACATCCGATCAGCTGGAAGGCCTTCATTCTGCCAGGCTGCTATATCAGCATCATCCGTCAGCATGGTCAGAGGGTCCAATGATGGAGTTACAGGAATCGGCACCTGGAAGCAGAGGGGGAATGTCCCCAGGCACATCGTTAAAAACTTGCCAAAGAAGCAGCCACGCGAGCAGAGCTAAAGCTAGCAAGTGACTGGGAGTGTTAGTTTTTGGTGGCTTGCAGTTCTGCAGGCTGGTTTCAGTCTAGCACTAAAAGCCTTATTCATTCCTGTTGTATAGAACAGAAAGACCAAAGACTAGTGCCTTCACGTGCTATGCGCCCCAGGTCACCACAGCAAAGCAGAGCAGGGTCACCTCCCAAATGACCACGCACAGACTCTGAAACGCCCGTTTCGAAGGGTATAATTAACATCTGCATGGGTCTGGAGTGGTTCTGCAAAATGACAAGAGCAGCTCTAGAAACTCTTATGGTTCAGGCAAGCCCTTTCCTGGGCCAGGTCTGTATTAAAAAGCCTCTGAGCATTTTACTTCTGGTCACTGCTGCACAAAGGCTCAAACTCTGCCAGCGGCTGAGCATCCTGGCTCTGATGAGAGACTCCACTGAAAACACGTCATGATGCAGCCACCAACCGTGTCTGCCTTGCTCCTACTCGTCAGGTCACTGATGGGCTGACGTGGGCAAAACACGAGGGGAAGCCAGTCCAGCTGAACCAGGAAGTGCAGGCAGGACGTCTGGCATCAAGGCAGCCCCCAAACCCAGACAAACCAAAGGGTCCGTCCATCTCTCCCGTGAGACCCACTGAGGCCTTGTCTGTACTTACCTGGAAGGGCCAATTAAGATCTGCACCTCCAGCTATGTTAATTGCACGTGAAGTCCACACACCTTAATCCGACCTTCGGCACCATCTCCACAGTGGGAGGTCGACAGGAGCAAATGCTTCCATTGACTTCCTTACTCCTCACAGATTGAGGAGTCCTGGCATTGAAAGGGGTGCCCTCAGCATTTGATTTAGTGGGTCTTTTCTAGACCCGTTAAAATCAAACTCCAGAAGATCAACCGCCGCATGGTGAAGACGTGGTCATAGAAACACTGAAGCAAAATAGCCACGAAGCCAGCATCAACTTCATGGACCGAAAGCAGCTTGCTATTCTCCAGGCATGGGAATATGGAGTTCTCATGCCCTCCTGCCAACCTGGAAGAGGCCTAGGTCGCTATATCCGCCCCACCCACATGGGGCCTCCCTCCTCCCTACGAAGATCGGTTTTCTCCTTGGGAGCCTCTCCTGTACTCATGGCCAATATCCTACAGGGCTAACGCTGACGCCCCTCCAGAGCAGCCTAGCACATGCGGGATGCCTGCCCCTCTGGAAATCCACTCACTTGCATACTCACGTGGCTAGGAGGGAGGGGAAGAAGCAGCTTCACTGAGAATGAGCACAGATGATGCCCTACCCCCCCGGAGCAAGGTGAGACCAGGGCCTGACGTAAGCCCCCCAATCTCCACGTGGCTACTGGTGTGCACGTGGGGCTGCTCAGCTTTGCGCTGCCTCTTACTTAGGCTTGTGGAAGCTCACAATGGAAGCCGCTGCTTGTCTGCGATTCCTGGGGTGTCAGGCTTTATGCCTCTAAGGGAGAGAGCCAACAGTCAGAGCTTACATTTAGCTGGCGCAGGTACGGCCTCCAGACAGCATCCAGCAGGTCTTGCCTGTACTTCTTCGTAAAGTAGCCCAGGTAGGAGATGAAGGCTGTGATCAGTAAGACGTCTCCGCATAACGTGCTCTGCTGCTCTCTGAAGTCTCTCACCGCCTCGGCCCATCTCACATTCTCAGAGGCGAGCCCCCCAACCTGAAATTCCAACATAAAATTCACTTTTTGATGGGCCCCTGCAGCGTGTTCTCTGTGCACGAGCAGTTTAACCCTTGTCACGCATTCCTCCCCCATCCACTGATAGACCAGCCCCTACAGCGCATTCCTACATTTGCCAGGACATGACCTGAGAAAGGGCCCACCATGTCTTTGGCAAGAATATTCCTCTGTCCACAAGGAAGTTTTATCTGGTATCCTATGAGAAACATTTGTTTCCACAGTTTCATCCATCCACCCCTAGTTACGCGCCCATGACCACACCCACTAATTCCTCTCCTTCCTTGAAATGTACATGCTTGAGTTATTTCAGACAGTTCTCATTAGCCGATCGCATGCCTGACTTGGCCAAGATTTACCCAGTGTTATTTTAATGACATCTAACTGCTAATCCTCGCAAACCATTTGAGACTTGACCACTTGGTCTTTTCTTGCTCTTTCCTAAGGCTTCAGTCCTGCAAACTCACCTTGAAACCCATCAGTCCTTCCCTCCATCACAGAGATGCAATCCCACTGAAGCCAGGTGTAGGCGCAACGGCCACCCAGGTGTCTGCATTCCGGGCTCAGACTCACTATGCCAGACTTGAAGGCCGAGGTCACAGATACTGGCTTGAAATGGTTCCCATTGCATCAGGGTTTATGGTCTGATTCCTACTATGCATGTTTCCAGCATCCCTACTTGGAGGGGACAGACAGACCTGCTGAAAGCAGGTGTGAGACTAGGACCTTGTCTGCACCGCAAAACTGAACCATCCTTCAGAGCAGCTGCAGCCATCATGCCTCCAGAATGGGCACCAGCTGTAACAATCTGGCTTTTCTTTAGCCATGTGGGAAGGCGTGTGCTAGGCCTGAACCAAAGCCACCTTCTGCAGCCAGACTGAAGAGCAGCAGCCAGCACTGTAAGGCCTGGAGTCACAGCCTCACAATTCCATCTAAATGGTATTAAAAAGTGTCACCCCAGGCTGTGAGGAGGGGACTGTGTCCTGATAGCTCCCCACTGTCACCAGATAAAGAAACAGATCTCAAGATGGGGAAAGAAAACTGAAGTCACCCCATTGTGTCTGGCAAGAAACTGCTTCTCCATACTTGAAGTTGTGGAATCCTCATTCTATGATCATTGTCACTTCACTTTCCTATTGATTGTCTGTGTGATCTCTGTCTGGTTTGTAACTGTTTCTGTCTGCTGTATCATTCATTTTGCTAGGTGTAAATCAATTAAGGCGGTGGGGTGTGATTGGTTAGGTAATTTTGTTATGATTGGTTAGTACAATTATACGAAAATAATTGATTAAGGTCTAGCTAAGCAAGACTCAAGTTTCATTATATAACTCGGGTCCAAGAAGGAGAAAAAGGAAAAAGATCGGAAGTAACAGAAGCAGAAAGAAGGAAGCAAAAGGCTGGAAGAAGAGCAAAGGGAGACAAGGAACACCAGAAAGAAGAACTCATCTCCAAACCCAGCCTAAGATAAGAACTGCCAGGACTGTCCTGCACAACGGTGAAGTGCAGCAGCTAAGATCCAGAGACTGACCTTGCCTGGCCAAGAGGGGAAGTCTGCCGGCCTCTATCAGGATTGGTGAGCAAGGCACTGTGTGCTTAGCATGTGTATTCTGCTTGTTTGGGAATTGTCAATAAATAGAGGATCAGGATATTACTGTGTGAGGCTCTTTCAGTGGCTAAAGATCCTGCAAAACCTGCAGGAAGATGCGCCCTGAGCCCTAGGAATTGGGTGAGGGTGGGTGTGTAAATTAACAGGGTTGCACCTTGAGCCCTAGGAAGTGGCCTGAGGCCGGCTGCAGCAGCTGTTGCCCCAGGAGGAAGGTGCGAACGGCGCCCCCGCCTGCACGGCCGTCAATGGCCATGACGTCATCATCAGGTGCCCAGACCGGCGGTGCCCTAAGCAACTGCCTAGTTTGCCTAGGCTCACGGGCCGCCCCGACAGTGTGGAAGGGCTAGAGAAACGTGTGCGGGTGACACAGCGATGTCTGGACTTGTCTGCACCTCCTGCTAACCTGCCCTCAACACCACGTCAGCTGCAACTGCTGCGAGAAACCTCCGTCTGCTCCAGCTCCTCTCGCTCCTGCTGCCCGGGCTAGTGGGCATCTAACGGGACGTTCAGCGTCTAAACTGGTGCAGGCGGAGAGGTCTGGGGGAAGACATAACATGCATCTCAGACACCCTTGGCCTGGCCCCAGGTCAGCCCTTCACAGGAAGGCCCCTTCCTATTGTCATCTGCACTGACCCTGCTGTCAGCCCTTCCTCAGGTCCCAAATTACCCCGGATTCTCCCCACCTCTTTTCCTTCCTGCCACTGGCCCCTGTAGTAAGATGAAGGCCTAAAACGTAAGCCCATGCAGCACAGGCCTGGGTTGAGGCCTAGCTATCAATGGACAAAACATGGCTAACATACAGCAAAGCTAAGCTGTAAGCAAGAGTCAGGCCCCAGCTCACAGAACCTGGCACAAACAGGGCTGAGAGTGCAAAACACGAACTGGTAACAGGCCCAGGTGTAGAACAGTAATTGGTGCTGGGTATAAGTGGAAAGCACATGGTACCACTAGCTCATTAGAAAAGACCTTGGTACCCACCCCTCACAGATACAGACCCAGGTCCAGGAAAGGGTCTAGAATGACAGCATGATGGATAGAGATGATCTCATCAAACCACGAGGGTGATGGGTGGTATCTAAGTAGCATCAGAGGGTGGCAACCTGTTATGTCAGCAGTGAGGTGTCTTGTTGTACCTGTATATAAGGTGATGTCTTGGGGGGACAGCCTTTGGATGACCAGGGGGCAGTGGAAATTTCCCACGGATCGAGTCATTCCATTGTGGCAAGTACACGTGCGTAGTGGTTCAGTAGAGTCTACTGACAACTGTGACTGTGCTTCGCTCTACAATAAACCTGGCCTGGCACCTTCGATCCTTACCTGGTTTGTGGCCTTTGGGGCTCTCTTGGGGTCTGCTGTGGAGACCGAGTGCACAAGTCGACACAGCCCACGTCACTGAGCGCACACGCAAGCAGCCCAATGGTTATCACTGACGGAGCCAGAGACCTGCGAGGACACCTCGGCAGTAACTCCCGACCACCCTCCCTGAAGAACTACAGTCCCCATAAGCAGAGCAGCATGTGGAGAATCCTGGAGGCCATCCTGCACTTCCTGGGTCACTCCATTCTGGCACCAGGAGGCAGCTGCAGGCCACTCATTGCTCCATATCTGATCCTCAGCCAGCCCAGGCCACTGCATCTCCCCATCAAGAAGCCAATGAGGGTCACAGGCTTCCTCATCCCCTCGGGTGGCTCCCCGTGCTCGTGGATCACTCAGCTCTCTTGTTCTCATCTTCCTGCAGCTCGCCAAAGACTGTCAACACCACGGGCGGCTCGAATGGCTGCAGGTGAAGACGGCTGCCCAGAGGGGTTTCACGCATGGGGCTGAATGGTGCACCTCCGGGAGCGGCTTGCCAGTGTGTTCCCCAAGCCTTTGTTGTGACCAAGAGCCCTTTAGCGATGAGTTCTGGGCATGGTAGCAAGTCCCTGGACATGGCTCCGTGCAAAGATCGCCGCCTCCTGTGCACCACCACCCGCACGTCTGGAATCTGTTGGAGCAGCTCCTCCTGCTGCTCTGGAGACACTTCGCTGCACTGCTAGGCCAGCGGCAAGGCCCCTCTGCCTGCTCTGGGGGGAGGGTGTGTCTGAGCATTGTGGAGATGGCCTCCCTGCAGCAGAACGCCGTGCAAAGCCAATGGATGGTTTTGTTTCCTGCCGCAGCCTCCCGTCCATTCGGGGGGGCTTGTTCTGTGGGGCAGGGGATGTGTCTGCTTATGTCTGTTTAACTGGGATGGGTCCTGCCGTGGGCAGGGGGCTGGGCTGGATGGCTTCTAAGGTCTCTTCCCGCTCTGTGGTTCTATGTCCCCTGAGGTAAACTAAATGATGACATTCATGGATAATCCTCTTTCTCCTGATCTGAGCCCAGGGCGGAATGTGCTTCCCAGAGTCCTCATCCCTCTGCAAACTGTGACCGGCAGGGCTGGGAAATGTGCTCAGAGCAGAGGCAGAAGACGGAGCCGCCTGGCCAGATGCCATTGTGGAAGATGCTGCCCTTGCCAGTGGGGTCCAGGGACATCACCTGGCAGACTCCACCTTGCTGGCTGTTGTGGGGGGAGGGGCAGGATCCCTGGAGCCTCACATTTTGCCCACGGACAAGTGTCTGACGTTTGAGACTGCCCCCCAGTCAGCTTCTCGCTCCCTGGAGACTGGGCCTGGCTATCAGTGAGAACCAGAGCATGCCGGGCCTTGGCAACACCACCCCCACCAGGCATTGGCTCACCAGGTTAGAACATTCCTGCCCAGGGAGGATGCTGTAAGAACACCCGGCGTCCTCAAGTAACTATGCAAGCACCTTGTTAAGAGACGGAGCAGGGACACGCCTGAGCCTTCTAAGCTGAGGATGGCAGGACAGGGCACTGGCCACGTGTGGTTGGAACCAGCAGGCCCCAGGAGGAGGGGGTAACCTCCCGTGTCCAGAGGGTAACACCTCCCTTGCTCCTGTTGGTGCATAAAAGAAGTCACGGAAGCTCATCTTTATCCAGCTGAGGAGGCCGGTAAGAATCATCTTGAGGTTAGGTGGTTGCCTATAGGAGACTATGGGTCTGTCTCCCAGAGCCTCTCGGAGTTTAGTGTCCTGTTCCATAGTCTCCTACAGACAACCACCTAACCTCAAGATGATTCTTACCAACAACCACAGGACATACCACACTAATACCAGCCCTGGAACCTTCCCTTGCAACAAACCCCGTTGCCAGCTTTGGCCACATATTCACTCTGCTGATACCATTATTGGACCTAACCAAGTGAGTTATAAGATCAAAAACACATATTCCTGCGCATCCAGAAATATAATTTATGCTATCATGCGCCAAAAGTGTCTGTCTGCTATGTACATTGGACAAACGTCTCAGACACTTCGCCAAAGGATCAATGCCCACAAAACAGACATTAGACAGGATCACAAAGAAAAAACAGTTTCTTGCCATTTCAACCAGAAAGGACATTGTCTCAACGACTTGATTACCTGCATCCTGCTTCAAAGGCCTTTTAAGACTACACTTGAAAGAGAATCCTCTGAACTGTCATTCATGCTTAAATTCGACACTTTACACCTAAGTTTGAATAAAGACTCTAATTACCTTACCCATTACAAAGATAGCTTCCCCAATTATCACCTCTAATATCATTAGCTCACAGACATTTACCTCCCCCCCCCATCCCTCTTCTGTTCTGAAATTTGATTTGTCCTTTTCATATGTGTTCATTTTTTTTTATTGTATCCTTTGGTATATATGGTTGTGACAATTTTCTACCACTATTTGATCTGAGGAAGTGGGTCTGGCCCACGAAAGCTCATCACCTAATAAACCATCTTGTTAGTCTTTAAAGTGCTACATAGTCCTGTATTTTGTTTCAGCTACACCAGACTAACACAGCTACATTTCTATCACAAGAGACTAGGGCACCCTGTGCTCCTCAGCACAGTGACATGCTGTGCTGGGACAGGGATCATTTTCATTTCAGCTGCACTAATCCAGCGCCATGCAGCACCCAGCAATGACTGGCAGGGTGAAAAATCCTGCTTAGAACTAAAATGCCTCAAGCAAATCTAAATGTCCTGCATATGGCCACTAAACAAAGCCCCGCACTCTACCAGCTCTCTCTTAATTACAAAACCATTCTACATGCTAATTCACTGTTCCCGCTCTCGTCTTACAGGTTTTAATTGGCTTCACTATGATTGACTTTGACAAGCGCCTTGAAACCTAATCATCTCAACTTTTTTTCTTTTTGTAAATAAAATACTGAAACAGATTTAGAAATTGCTAGTGTCACCCACTGGCGAAAACCTGGAACTGTCCGACATTTATTCTAGGTTGCATGATGCAAAAGAAGAGTATGATGGGGAAAGTGTCTAGTAGCTACTGTTTGTTTTGATTACTTCATGGTCCAATGTACAATGCTGGTACCTAGGAGACTCTATGAACATCCAGCCATGGGCCTAGTGGTTAGATCATGTCCGCAGGATGCCCAAAACTCCACCTGGCCTGATGTGGTGCAGGGACTGGATCTCTCACGTGACAGGATGCAAGTCCCCTAACAATCAGGCTGAGCAGTCCCTCACCACCTGCAGTGCCCCCTGGATGTCGCACTCCTGCCTGGGTAGAGTAGGAGCTGCCAACCCTACACCATCTCAGGGTCCTTCCTGCCGGCAACTCTGACCGAGGGTAGGAGGGTGGGCACTGGAACGGGCATGAGCAGCACGTCTCAGACCGCCGCTACCGACAGGCAGGCAGCTGTGCTTTCTTCTTCGTGCGCTTGCTCTTGCCCATTCAACTGTCGGTGGCTCACAAGCAGTGTCCTGGGAGGTGGGTTCTGAGTTGACAGGCTTGCAGCGCTGCTCTGCCAAAGCAAGCATCATCCCGGGTCTGCTGGGTAAGCGCAGAACGAGATGTGAAACGTGGCTGAATGGCCAAGTGGCTCCCCTACAGCTGTCCTGGGCTAGGAAACCTCCCAGAGATACTTGCACCCTGGCTGAATGGGCAGTTGTGGTCAGCGGAGATGGACCCTTTGCCAGTGAATGCAGAGGGGCAGAGGAGCTGCATGAAACTTCCTTCACCCTGCCCCGGCCCTGCGAGGAGCCTGCGACACCTCAGAGGGCAGGGAGGAGGCGTCCCACTCTCCCTGGCCCTGACTGGCCTGGGGGTGGGAAAGATTGCCAAGCCTCTTCCAGGGCATGGGCGCCTAGTAGGAAGGGGGGGCAAAGGGACTCCCCCACCCCCAGACCAATAATGGTCTGGGGGTGGGGTAGCCCTGCCCCTTCCCATTTAGGCTCCACCCCATTCTGGAGTGGCCTGGTAGCCCCCTAGGCAAAAATTATTGCCCATCCCTGCAGTACAGTCTAGACCATCCCTGAGAGATGTGTGTCTCACCTGCTCTTCAATATCTCCAGAGATGGAGAGTCCACAACCTCCCTGGGCAATTTATTCCGGTGTTTAACCACCCTGACAGGCAGGAACTTTTTCCTAATGTCCAACCTGAACCTCCCTTACTGCAGTTTAACCCCATTGCTTCTTGTCCTGTCCTCAGACCTGAAGGAGAACAATTTTTTCTCCCTCCTCCTTGTGACACCGTTTTAGGTACTTGAAAACTGCTATTAAGTCCCCCCTCAATCTTATCATGGAATCATAGAATAATAGGACAGGAAGGGACCTCGAGAGGTCATCGAGTCCAGCCCCCCGCCCTCAAGGCAGGACCAAGCTCCATCTACACCATCCCTGACAGATGTCTATCTAACCTGTTCTTAAATATCTCCAGAGAGGGAGATTCCACCACCTCCCTTGGCAATTTATTCCAATATTTGACCACCCTGACAGTTAGGAATTTTTTCCTAATGTCCAATCTAAACCTCCCCTGCTGCACTTTAAGCCCATTACTCCTTGTCCTGTCCTCAGAAACCAAGAGGAACAAATTTTCTCGTTCCTCCTTGTGACACCCTTTTAGATATTTGAAAACCGCTATCATGTCCCCCCTTAATCTTCTTTTTTCCAAACTAAACAAGCCCAGTTCATGAAGCCTGGCTTCATAGGTCATGTTCTCTAAACCTTTAATCATTCTTGTCGCTCTTCTCTGTACCCTTTCCAATTTCTCCACATCTTTCTTGAAATGTGGCGCCCAGAACTGGACACAGTACTCCAGCTGAGGCCTAACTAGTGCAGAGTAGAGCGGCAGAATGACTTCACGAGTTTTGCTTACAACACACCTGTTGATACAACCTAGAATCATATTTGCTTTTTTTGCAACAGCATCACACTGTTGACTCATATTCAACTTGTGGTCCACTATGACCCCTAGATCCCTTTCCGCCATGCTCCTTCCTAGACAGTCGCTTCCCATCTTGTATGTATGGAACTGATTGTTCCTTCCTAAGTGGAGCACTTTGCATTTCTCTTTATTAAACCTCATCCTGTTTACCTCTGACCATTTCTCTAACTTGCTAAGGTCATTTTGAATTATGTCCCTATCCTCCAAAGAAGTTGCAACCCCACCCAGTTTGGTATCATCTGCAAACTTAAATCTTCTCTTTTCCAAACTAAACAAACCCAATTTCTTCAGCCTTTCCTCATAGCTCCTGTTCTCTAGACCTTAATCATTCTAGTTGCTCTTCTCTAGACCTTCTCCAATTTCTCCACATCTTTCTTGAAATGTGGTGCCCAGAACTGGACACAATACTCCAATTGAGGCCTAACCAGAGCAGAGTAGAGTGGAAGAATGACTTCTCATGTCTTGCTCACAACACTCCTGTTAATGCATCTCAGAATCATGTTTGCTTTTTTTACAACAGTGTCACACTGTTGACTCATATTTAGCTTGTGGTCCACTATAACCCCTAGCTCCCTTTCTGCAGGACTCCTTCCTAGACAGTTGCTTCCCATTCTGCATGCCTAAGACTGGTGGTTCCTTCCTAAGTGGAGCACTTTGAATTTGTCCTTATCCAACTTCATCCTATTTACCTCAGACCATTTCCCCAGATCAGTTTGAATCTTGACCCTCTCCTCCAAAGCACTTGCAGCCCCTCCCAGCTTGGGATCATCTGCAAACTTGATAAGCGTCCTCTCTACGCCAATATCTAAATCATTGATGAAGATATTGAATAGAACCGGTCCCAAAACAGACCCCTGTGGAACCCCACTTGTTATGCCCTTCCAGCAAGATTGTGAATAACTTCTCTCCAAGAACGGTTATCCTGCCAGGTATGCACCCATCGTATAGTAGCCCCATCTAAGTTGTCTTTGCCCAGTTTATTTATAAGAAGATCGTGCGAGACCGTGTCAAATGCCTTACTAAAGTAAATTTTTTAAAATACGCAGATACCTGAAAATGTAGCAGGGCCTTTTCCAGCTCCTGGGTACCTAAACCCAATCAGTTTCAATGAGAGTTGGGCAACGCGGTGCTTCGAAAACCCTACTAGGTGCCTACCTGCATCTCTAGGTGCCTCCAGACCGTCCCCGACCTGGGTTTCCTTGACTCCAAGGCAGGTCTGTGGTTGAGCAGCAGAGAACTCAGGGCAGGTCTCCTGCATCCCAGGCTAGCCCCATAACTGCTCTTCTCCCCGCAGCGGCGTGTGCTGCCCAGAGCCAACACCACCTCTGCGGCCCAGCCAGGACTGGGGCCAGCCATGCCTAGCACCAGCAGCACAGGCCTCCAGCCACGTGAGCTACGGGACAATCAGTTCCACCTCTTCAGCTGCAGCAGCTGTGCCCCTAAGGACTCAGCCCCAGTGACGTCAGCAGGAGCCTTCCCAGTGCCTGCCAAGGCGTTGGCTCAGGCTCTCAATTCCCAGTCCGGCCGCCACTGAAGTCAATAGCAAAATCAGCCTCATGCTGACCTCCAGGGGAACTGCAATGGGCCCCCAAGTCTCCGCCTCCAAAGTCATCACAACTCTGCTGAATTGCAAAGGCTACGTCTACACTGCAGGCTTCTTGCACAAGAGCACGTCCACACCTCAAAGCGCATTGCAAAAGTGACGGGCTTTTGCACAAGAGAGTGTCCACACTGCATGGACGCTCTTGCGCAAGAAAGCTCTGATGGCCATTCACAAGACACCTGTGCTTTTTCCCATAGGGGTTTCTTGCACAAGAAACCCCTCTGGAGCGACCACACTTGCCTTTTTGCACAAGAACTCTGGTGCAAGAAGGAGTTCTGCCTCATAAAAGGAGGTTTACCTATACCAGAAAAAGCCCTCTCTTCTGCCGTTTGACTGCCAATTTACTTGTGCAAAAGCACATTTGAGGTGTGGACGCTATGCGTGTTTTTGCACAAAAACCTTGCAGTGTAGACATAGCCAAAGTGTTTTTGTCAAACAGAACCCGGGCTTGGGCTGTCATTAGCTGGAGGAAGCAGAGGTGACCAGACAAAAGCCTCCATTTCTAGTCAGGATAGCGCAAGCCCTGTTTAGGGACGTCTCTCCCCGCTCTGCCCTCAGAGCCAAACTGGCGTGTTGCAGCTACACTAGCTTTCCAATCCAAAGTTACAGGGGGTAAAATAGACCTTAACAGCAGCAGCTGCTGCCGGGGTAGAACTAGCCTGTCACTTTGCACCCCTCTCTGCACCGGGGGAGCAGGTATCTGGCTCCCGCTTGCTCCAGGAGGGGAGAGGAAGGGAAGAGATCTTAGAGTCCCCCTTTCACCTGCCCCTGTTTAATTCCTCTCCACCTGCTGAGCCCTGGCCTAGTGAGCGATGCTCTGGAGGCTCCTTAGTTAGGGCGGTGATTGAGGAAACTGAGGCTTGAGTTTCCCGTGTGAAGCTGGGCAGGGCGCTCAGTCCTTCCTTCCCCACTTCCCCGCTGGAGCAGTGGGGGAGCAGCGCCGCCCTGCCTCTCTGGAGCGCCGACCACGTCCGTCCCTGGGGCCGGCACTCACCAGTCGATTCGCAAGCGAGATGGTGCAGGCCGTAGCTTCAGCTTCCTGCTGACACATCAGCTTGTCCGCCGTCGCCCTCTCAAATTTGGCCGTGAGTTTTGCTAGGTTCTCATTGAGATGCTGTTGATGGAAAGAGTCAGAACACTGTCAGCCCAACTGTGCATCCGACAAGACCCCGACAAAAAAGCCCCCATGGCACGTGTCTGTGCAGCGGGGCTGTTCGGAATGGCTAGTGCAGCGAGAGCAGGCAGGACTCTGGGTCTCAGCCTGGAGCCTGGGAGTGCAGCCTGCAGCACTTGGCAGGGAGCCTCAGTACCAGCAGGGTCTAATCCAGTGTGCACGGAGCTCAGTCCTCCCCAGGGCACTGGACCGGGCCCTTGCAGAACAGCACAGAAGGGTGTGCGTAGGGTTGCCAGGCGCCTGGTTTGGACCAGAACACCCCGGTGAGAAAAGACACTGGCAGCTCCAGCCAGCACCGCTAACAGGGCCATGAAAAGTCCAGTTGGCCACCCAGTGGGGCTGGCAAGCTCTGTGCCAGTCTCTGCATGGCTCCCAGAAGCAGCGACATGCCCCGCTGGCTCCTGGCTGGAGGGGTAGCCAGGCTGTCTTCACACGCTGCCCTGCTTGCAGGTGTTGCCCCAGCTGCCGGCTCTGCAGCTCCTATTGGCTGGGAAACATGGCCAATGGGAGCCGCTGGGGCAGCATGTCAGGGCACGTGCAGCAAAGATCCTTCCTGGACTTCCTCCTCCTAGAAGCCAGAGGGTCACGTCACCGCTTCCTGAGGTCAGTGCTGCCCAAAGTCCACACCCTGGGCCCCCTCCCTTAGGATTTTCCATGCCAGAATGGGGGTGCAGAGAATGGGGCCAGTACATGTTCAGGCTCAGGTGGGCAGTTTCCACCCTTGGGCCACACGCGAGCAGAGCCAACATTTTGGAAAAAGAAGCAAGAGAACTACAGTGTGCAGGACCTCACTGCAGCCATCCTGCTCCAGGGGAGGGCTCATTGCACAGACAGATCTGGTCGTGCTCGGCTCTAAGACTCATCCTCACTGTTCCCAAAGTTACTGGAATATTTCACGTTGAGATAAGAGAACCAGAGGCCAGAACTGGTTTTATCTGCACCCAGCCGCAGGCTAAATTCCTTCAAATCATTTGAACGTGGTTTGAACAATGCACTAGAAATAAACCTGAATATTGAACAGGGATTATTTTAGAGGCATCTGTAACTATGCTCTTAGTTGCCAATGCCCAGTACAAAATACAGCCCCTTTCAAACTAGCTTGGCATTGTCAATTATAACTTAAGTATTGTTAGAATAGTTTCATATACACCTATGCATACAGACCTTCATATACCTATCTGTTTGTGTGTCTCTGTATAAAGACACACACGTGCTATGCTATTCAATGTTTTATAAGTAGATTTACACATTTGGGCTTATGGGAATATGCATAATATAGATGTGTCAGCAACTGAGCACTGCAGTACATAGGAGCTATACGTGTTCAGTACTTTTGAAAATCATATGACTTTTGTTCATGACCCAAAGTATGGATTTAAGCTGGGCAGCTACATGTGAAAATTGGAGCCTTGTATTACAATTTGGAGGTCAGTTCTCAGCAGGCATAATTCTACTGAAATCCATGGAGCTATGGCAATTTCTGCCGGCTGAAATTCTCGTAAAAACCTGCTTGTGTATGTACATATCTAATGCTACGCATTTACTAGTGCAGTGCTGTACAAAAGCAAATACAGGTCATTTAAGAGGCTAAGGTTGAAAGCCTGGTTCAGTGGAGTATAACTAATACCCCCAAACTGCTGCACTTTCTCTGCAAAAATCTTACAGCTTTTAAAAAGCTCCAACGTGAAAGTGTAAATAAAAGCAACATGAAGGGAACCAAAGAGTTCTCCAGGGACATATAATCCTTCAATCCCAGGGCCTTGTCTATGCAACTGCTTGTGTCCAATGTAAGCTACGTCACTCGAGGTGAAAAAAATCCTACCCCTGAGCAACATCATTTACAACAACTTCACACAGCGTCTCCATTGCGCTGGCGGAGGGAGACTCCCATCAGCAACGCTGCTACTCTCACTGACGGGCATTAACGCCGCTAAAGGGAGAGCGCTTTCCCTGCTACTTATCCGTCTCCACCAGGCCTGCTAAATGCATCAGCCACACAACGCCCATTTCACTCCCTAGCGAAGACGAACCATTAGAAGCACCTATTCCGTAGCGAGGATGTCCCTCGTTTTGACCTGCAGTGGACATGAACTCTTGGAGATGGCTCTCTATTTTAGATAGCCTTAATTCAATGGGTAGCAAAGATTTCAAAAGTATTCATCTCCAGGACGCAGTAAGTGCTGCCAGAGGATTCTAGGGTTTCCAGCAGTGTGACGTTTTACAGAAACATATTTGTATTAATTCCTTGGAATAATTGTTCGATTCGGTGTTATGAGGTGTGTCCACTGCCAGTGACTGTGGGTTGGTACCATGCAAGTCTGTATTTTTAGCTCCATTCATTATTGTGTGCGCCAGCGAGCACTCACAGGGCGTTGTGATGCCTTGTATGTTGTAGCATTGCAGCATATTGCAAATGCACTTTGAATGAGACAGCGGATTCCATAGTCCCCCAGGAGGACTTTCTTTGGAAACGTGCAGGTTTTAGGGGACAATGTGCAGGTCTGTAGTGTGTGCTGTCAGCTGGATGGGTTGATAATGAGCGATGGGGGAGATACAGCAGCAAGGACCTGGCTGCATACCTTACCTCCTAAGCCAATCTCCAAAAGTTTCAGTGACAAGACCTGTTAAAGGGCATGGACGTTTAGGAATGGCAGGGTTATTTTGGAGAGGAAGTGGGGGTGGGAATAGCTTTCCATTAAACATAACTTTAACCCTCTCTCTCTTTTAATGAAGATTTTTGCTCAGGGATTTTCCTGGATATTTAGTAAGTGCCCAAACTTTACATGGAGGTGTAAGCTATGCCAGGTAGGGGCCCTGCTTTGATACAGATCTTTTGAGTCCTACTAAAGTGGAGATGACTCCTGCAGAATGTAACAAGTGCACAGGAAGCGTTCTGGAAACGAGGGAAAAAAATCCGCCCCAGGCGTTGTTTAAAACTTCCCCCAATCTGTGTTTTCTGTAAAAGATGTGGCAGACACAGAACATACACGGGCGTGGTGTGTGATAAAAGGACACCCAACGTTCATGCTTGATAATGATTGTAACATTCTAGGTGGGACAAATGAGAGGTAAATAACGGAGTCTTTCTTTTAGGGAAGAAGCACACTTGGAAGCAAGCTAGCACACTTTTATAAAACACAGGGAAGTCTCCAAACGTCTAGCAAGAGCAGCTCTAGGCCTAAGGGCCACCCAACCCTCCAATCCCCTCTTTCAGATGTGCATGGGACCCCAAGGAAGCCCTTCCCAATGCTGAGGGGTTCCCGCTGGGCAGTGGCAGCTCGGGGTGAAGTACGTGCGTGTCACACTTACAGCAATTTTGACTTTGATGTTAGCCAGCTTCTCCTGCGCAGCAGCCAGCTCTGCGTTGGCTTTGTTCAGAGCCTGCCGCTTGGGCTCCACATCACAGTACACCTCATAGAACCGCACGATGTTTATGACCCAAGAGCAGAGCCCAGCTGCTGCACAGGACTTGGAGGTCACAAACTCGGGGTTAAATTCGGGATCCTGTAAGTACGGCCGAAGAGCTTTGAGACAGTTCTCGTGGATATTCTCCTTGTCAAAGTGGACCAAGGCATCCAGGAACCCATCGACTCTGGCCATGGAGACCTTAGCTGCTTTCCAGCTCCTGTCCTTGGGAACCTTTCCGCCTGGAGCCATGAGCACCATCACGGCAGCTGTGACATTGCTGACAGCAGAGGGCGGTGATCCAAATGACTTCAGTTCTGTCAGGTTGTTCTGAAATGGGAAAACCAGGGGGTGAGCTGACAGCGAGCAGGTTCCCTTTTCACTTAGCCACTACTGGAGCCCGGCACTGACTTATCAATCCGGGAGCACAGCCTTGAAGCCTGGAGCCACACTCTGCATTTGAAATGTTATGATTCATCGACTGTAAAACAAGGAAACCCCCTAGTGGCGCCACAGCCTCCACTGGCGTATTAGATGTGCATCAGTCACGTCCCTTCCCTTTCCCACCAATCCTCAGGCATTACCAATGCAGAATTACTGCAGATTTATCTAGCACGAAAATGACAACAAAAAGCTTCCTGAAATCAGCCAAGTATCTTCGGCTAGAGACGGGTTTCAGAAACAACTTTTGATCCAGAATGCAAATCAAAAGGGCTGCTCTGACTGTCGCACTAGCTGCAGCTCCCTTTTGGCTAGGCTGGTACTAGCTGCGGTTAACTCTGCTCAGATCACTTCCGAGTCACAAACAGCAGAAAAGGGGGAAATGGCCGCTCCTAGGCTAAACATCCAACCGCTTGGATTTGGAAGTGGTGGAACGCCCGTCCCCATTCTGCTCGGAGGGCTGGGCTCCCCAGCTACACGTCCGCTCCCTTTCTGAAAAAAGGAGCTTGGACCGGCTGCCATTTCGAGCGCAGAGGGGAGCGTGGGGTGCCAAGCGAGTGCCTCCTGACAGCCCCCAAAGCAAGACTCCAAAATACTATTTTAAATGTGTTGCTTCATGACTAACTAGTATCAATAATTGCGAATGGCAGGCTCCTGGCTCCTGAATACCTGGACCTGAGAGCACTGGGAGCAACAGAACTGCTCAGCTGAATTTGTCTGGCGCTCAGGACAGGTTCTGGCTTTCGAGGAGCAGGGAGGAGTGCGCTGTCGGGTCTCCTCACAGCGGAACAATCTGCCCGTTCACATACAGAGACCGACGGACAAGGTCACCTCATTCTGACGGGCCCGGGAGCCCAGGCCCAGCCCGGGGCATTGGAGCAAGACAGGATCAACGCAGTGTCCCTGGGTGCTGCTGGCGGGCGTAGACCCCACGCGGAGGCCTGTACGCAGCCGGACCTGCCGTTAGGCCTCATGAGACATTCTGCCATGGCCTGTCCTCTCCAGCACAGCGGACGCGGGCTTTGTGCTGACACCCCAAGCGCGCAATCCCTGAGCCAGCGAGCGGCGTTCTGCTCCACTCGTGGGGCTGGGTTGGTTCGGTTCCCAGGCGCAGCTGCAGAGCGATCTGAAATCCTGGACGGAGAGCCCCTGTGTGAGAGCTGGTGACAGAGGCACACGGGGAGATGAACGCAGGCTGAGAGGGGGGACGTCCCTCTGAGAGGCGCTTTGCTCAGACTCAAGAAACCTGCTCCTAATGGCACCTGCAGCTGCGCTCTGTCATGGGCAGCAGCAGGAGAGCGCCGTGCCGGGGCTGGCGTCACCTGGGAAAGGTTTTAAAACACACCAGATCGCCTAGCCCAGCGATTCTTAAACTGTGTCCCGTGGCACAGAGGTGTGCCACGGAGAAAACAAAACATTCTGCTCCCCCGCCCCCTGCAGAGCCCGAGACAGCTCCCGCTGCGGCTCCCCCCGCCCCCCGGGCTGCCAGGTGTCGGGTTTGAACCAGGCAGTCCAGTATTTGAGCTTTCTGGTCGGGAAACAAATGGAGACAATAGAACGGAGACACTAGACCTGAGACAACAGACCTGTCTGGTATGTTCTAACTCAGATGTGATGTCGATTGTGAGGTCACGTCAAGTGTGTCCAGGATTTCTGTTGAAACCACCTGGCGACCCTCCTCCCTCCCCCCAGCCCACAGGATGGCCCCTGTCCCATAGGGCCCCTCCGCGCAGCCTCCTCCTCCTCCACGTGTGCAGGTGGCAGCTGCTGCTGGGAGGGGAGGGGAGGGGGAGCTGAGGAGCCGCTCCCGGACCTCAGCATTTTAAAACTGCCCTCTGGGGGGAACCCAGCTCGGGCTCTGCTGCCCCCCCCCTTGGGGCGCGCTCGGGCTCTGCTGCCTCCCCCCCTTGGGGCAAGCTCGGGCTCTGCTGCCCCCCCCCCCCTTGGGGCACGCTCGGGCTCTGCTGCCTCCCCCTTGGGGCGAGCTCGGGCTCTGCTGCCTCCCCCTTGGGGCGCGCTCGGGCTCTGCTGCCTCCCCCTTGGGGCGCGCTCGGGCTCTGCTGCCCCCCCCCCTTGGGGCACACTCGGGCTCTGCTGCCTCCCCCTTGGGGCGCGCTCGGGCTCTGCTGCCTCCCCCTTGGGGCGAGCTCGGGCTCTGCTGCCTCCCCCTTGGGGCGCGCTCGGGCTCTGCTGTCCCCCCCCTCGGGGCGTACTCAGGCTCTGCTGCCCCCCCCTTGGGGCGCGCTCGAGCTCTGCTGTCCCCCCCTTGGGGCGTGCTCAGGCTCTGCTGTCCCCCCCCTTGGGGCGCACTCAGGCTCTGCTGCCCCCCCCTTGGGGCGCGCTCGGGCTCTGCTGCCTCCCCCTTGGGGCGCACTCAGGCTCTGCTGCCCCCCCCTTGGGGCACGCTCGGGCTCTGCTGTCCCCCCCCTTGGGGCGCGCTCAGGCTCTGCTGTCCCCCCCCTTGGGGCGCGCTCAGGCTCTGCTGTCCCCCCCCCTTGGGGCGCACTCAGGCTCTGCTGTCCCCCCCCCTTGGGGCGCGCTCGGGCTCTGCTGTCCCCCCCCCCTTGGGGCGCGCTCGGGCTCTGCTGCCCCCCCCTTGGGGCACGCTCGGGCTCTGCTGTCCCCCCCCTTGGGGCGTACTCAGGCTCTGCTGCCCCCCCCTTGGGGCGTACTCGGGCTCTGCTGCCCCCGCCTTGGGGCACGCTTGGGCTCTGCTGTCCCCCCCCTTGGGGCGTACTCAGGCTCTGCTGCCCCCCCCTTGGGGCGCGCTCAGGCTCTGCTGTCCCCCCCCCTTGGGGCGCGCTCAGGCTCTGCTGTCCCCCCCCTTGGGGCGTGCTCAGGCTCTGCTGTCCCCCCCCCTTGGGGCGCGCTCAGGCTCTGCTGTCCCCCCCCCCTTGGGGCGCACTCAGGCTCTGCTGTCCCCCCCCTTGGGGCGCACTCAGGCTCTGCTGTCCCCCCCCCTTGGGGCGCGCTCGGGCTCTGCTGCCTCCCCCTTGGGGCGCGCTCAGGCTCTGCTGTCCCCCCCCTTGGGGCGCACTCGGGCTCTGCTGCCCCCCCCTTGGGGCGCGCTCGGGCTCTGCTGCCTCCCCCTTGGGGCGCACTCAGGCTCTGCTGCCCCCCCCTTGGGGCACGCTCGGGCTCTGCTGTCCCCCCCCTTGGGGCGTACTCAGGCTCTGCTGCCCCCCCCTTGGGGCGTACTCAGGCTCTGCTGCCCCCCCCTTGGGGCACGCTCGGGCTCTGCTGCCCCCCCCTTGGGGCATGCTCAGGCTCTGCTGTCCCCCCCCTTGGGGCGCACTCAGGCTCTGCTGCCCCCCCCTTGGGGCGCGCTCGGGCTCTGCTGCCTCCCCCTTGGGGCGCACTCAGGCTCTGCTGCCCCCCCCTTGGGGCACGCTCGGGCTCTGCTGTCCCCCCCCTTGGGGCGTACTCAGGCTCTGCTGTCCCCCCCCTTGGGGCGTACTCAGGCTCTGCTGCCCCCCCCCTTGGGGCACGCTCGGGCTCTGCTGTCCCCCCCCTTGGGGCGCACTCAGGCTCTGCTGCCCCCCCCTTGGGGCGTGCTCAGGCTCTGCTGCCCCCCCCTTGGGGCGCGCTCAGGCTCTGCTGCCCCCCCCTTGGGGCGCGCTCGGGCTCTGCTGCCTCCCCCTTGGGGCGCACTCAGGCTCTGCTGCCCCCCCCTTGGGGCACGCTCGGGCTCTGCTGTCCCCCCCCTTGGGGCGTACTCAGGCTCTGCTGCCCCCCCCTTGGGGCGTACTCAGGCTCTGCTGCCCCCCCCTTGGGGCACGCTCGGGCTCTGCTGTCCCCCCCCTTGGGGCGCACTCAGGCTCTGCTGCCCCCCCCTTGGGGCGTGCTCAGGCTCTGCTGCCCCCCCCTTGGGGCGCGCTCAGGCTCTGCTGCCCCCCCCCTTGGGGCGCGCTCAGGCTCTGCTGCCCCCCCCTTGGGGCGTACTCAGGCTCTGCTGTCCCCCCCCCTTGGGGCACGCTCGGGCTCTGCTGTCCCCCCCCCCCCCCCCCCAGGGCGAGCTCGGGCTCTGCTGCCTCCCCCTTGGGGCGCGCTCGGGCTCTGCTGTCCCCCCCCAGGGCGAGCTCGGGCTCTGCTGCCTCCCCCTTGGGGCGCGCTCGGGCTCTGCTGTCCCCCCCCCAGGGCGAGCTCAGGCTCTGCTGCCTCCCCCTTGGGGCGCGCTCGAGCTCTGCTGTCCCCATGCGCTGCTGCTCTCTCGCCCCTGCGCCCCTCCCCAGCTTGCTGGGGAAGTGGCAGAGTTTACTCTGTGGGGTTTCTTCTCCCCCTTCCCCGCCCTGCCAGCAGGAAGCCTGGCCTGGTGCTGCAGCTGCGCTGGGTTCCCTGCTGCATGGGCGGGGGCAGGGGACCGAGATCTCCACACCCACCCTCAGGAACAAGAGCAGGCTCCCTGGAGGCTTTCCCTGCTGCAGCAGGGTGCCAAGCCAGGTAAGCATCCCCCCTTGTGCCCAGACACCGCACCCAAACCCCCTAACTCCCCTCCCCCTGCCAAGACCCCGCATTCCCAGCTGGCTCTGACACCCTGCCCCAAGTCCCCTCCTGCACCCTCCCTCCTGGCCAGACACCCTGCCCGAGACCCTCCTCTACCCTCCCTCCTGGCCAGACACCCTGCCCCAAGTCCCCTCCTCTACCCTCCCTCCTGGCCAGACACCCTGCCCCAAGTCCCCTCCTGCACCCTCCCTCCTGGCCAGACACCCTGCCCGAGACCCTCCTCTACCCTCCCTCCTGGCCAGACACCCTGCCCCAAGTCCCTTCCTGCACCCTCCCTCCTGGCCAGACACCCTGCCCGAGACCCTCCTCTACCTTCCCTCCTGGCCAGACACCCTGCCCCAAGTCCCTTCCTGCACCCTCCCTCCTGGCCAGACACCCTGCCCCAAGTCCCCTCCTGCACCCTCCCTCCGGACCAGACACCCTGCCCCAAGTCCCCTCCTGCACCCTCCCTCCTGGCCAGACACCCTGCCACAAGTTCCCTCCTGCACCCTCCCTCCTGGCCAGACACCCTGCCCCAAGTCCCCTCCTGCACCCTCCCTCCTGGCCAGACACCCTGCCCCAAGTCCCCTCCTCTACCCTCCCTCCTGGCCAGACACCCTGCCCCAAGTCCCCTCCTGCACCCTCCCTCCTGGCCAGACACCCTGCCACAAGTTCCCTCCTCTACCCTCCCTCCTGGTCCGGTGGAGTTTTTTTTGTTCGACAAATTTTCCCTGGGGGCTGGTTTTTTGTTTTTTGTTGGTTTTTTTGCTCTACAAAAAAAGTCTTTGGTGTTCCCCATTAAAAAAAATATTGTTTGGTGTTCCTCAGTCTTAAAAAGTTTAAGGAACACTGGTCTAGCAGCACCGTAGAGACTAATGAACTGTGTAGACAGGACCATGAGCTTTCGTGGGCACAAGCCGCTTCTTCAGAAGACTGGAATGGTGGAATCCCACAAGCCAAATACACAGGGATGCCTCAGAACTTAACTTCATGTCCAGGTGTGGGACCCATCACAAAGGTCTGAACAGACACCACCTGGCTAGCACACTGCCTTCCACTTCAACCAACCAATGGGCACTTAAGAGCAATTTGCACCTTCTCTGTCAGCTTCATGTGGCATAAACACTCCAATTGACCTTTCTCCCTTCCTTCTCTTCTCCCCTCCCCCCATGTCCTATTTATTTTGGACCCGGATCTTTAATGCTCCAATCGTCTGAAGAAGTGGGTTGTGCCCACGGAAGCTCATGACACCATCTACAGGGTGTGCTAGTCTCTAAGGAGCTGCTGGACGATTCGTTGTTTTTCAAGGTTTTCCAGTTACAGACTAACTCGGCTCCCCTCTGAGGTTGGAGAAGATTGTTTTTCTGGACTCCCGACAGCCAGGTATCAGTGAAGGCTGCAAGCCCCGCGAGTGAAGCTGCTCTAACTAGAGCTGCCCCATCCACAGGAGGTGGGACAGGGAGAGAGAGGCACTCTCCCGAATACAGTAATTACTCGTTGAACATGTGCCCGCTTAACACGTTTTCGTGATAGCACGATTTTTTTTTAGAGAACATTTTTTGAATAACACAACCGTCCTCAAAATAATACCAAAAAAAATCAAGTGGCGGACTACTTTGTGCGGCAGTATAAATTGTGAAAACAGTGGTAATACAGTAGACTTCTGATAATCCGGCATACCGGGAGGTACTATAGGGCGGCTGTGATGGGTCTGCTGGGACCCACACTGCATCCGGCGAGGGGGGGCGGCGGGGAACGGCACAGTGAGCGGCGAACCATCCACTGCTTTGCAGGGAGGTGGGGGAAGCCCCACGCAGCTGCTGGCGATAGGCTGGCTGGGGAAACCCAGCCACCAGCATGCAAGTGGGGGCGGAGGAGAGTGGGAAAGGCATTCGGGGACATGGGCTCCCAGACACCTCGCCCCCTCTCCTCCACCCTGCTTGCAGGCCGGTGGCTGGGTTTCCCCAGCACTCCCTGCAAAGCGGCGGAGGGTCCGCCACTCACCGCGCCATTCCCTGCCAACCGCCCCCCCTCGCCGGACACAGTGCGGGTCCCGTCAGACCCGTCAGAGGGGCATATTCCCAACCCACTCCCCCTCCCCTTTCCTCCCCTTCCCTTCCCCAGAGCCAAACACTCCCCTCCCTGCTGTAACCCAGTCCCCTTTCTCCCCCAATCTTATGTCCTGGTCCCAAGGCAGCTGCCTGTGCTCAGCGGCCAGCGGTTAGCAAGTGCAGGCTGGAACCGCGAGCGCACATGTGGCTCACAGCAGCCCGGCCGAGAGAGCGGCTGACTGGAGCACTTCCGGGTTTCAGCTGATGCCGGACAACTGGGGTTTTACTGTACAGTACATCGTCTAATGTTGACGGTGACAACTCAACACCAACAGAAAATTGATTTTGACACCACCGCTTGAAACGCAATCCCCAGCTTTTCCATTATTTTCACAGGGAAAATTGACCCCGCATAACACGTTTTCACTTAGCACGAGCATTTTCTGAAATGTATCTACCATGTTAAATGAGGAATTACTGTACCCAGATTTCCAAATGTCTCATTTTCCTGTGCTCCAGAGAGGCCATATGTTAGCAACTAGCCAGGATCCCCCCAAATCTGCCAGGATCCCCCCAAATCTGACCCCAATGGAGCAGGCAGCAGCTCCCAGCATGCACACTCCATTTGATCCCTGCGGTGCGCTGTTCAGATCAAGCGGGGGTTGGATGGAGGGGCCTACAGGCACTAACAGCGGCTCGTAGATTCACAGTGACAGCCCTTACACCCAGCAGGGCACAAGCCCCCAGGGGACCCCGGGCATGTTCTGAAATCACCATTTGGTTGGCACATGGGGCTGTCCAGCAGCGGGGTGGGTACGGCACAAACTGCAATTGTACCGAGAGGCCGAGATTGTCCTCTCAGCAGGGCCTGTCGTTGCTGCGGTCGGCAGGAAGAGGACGCGTATGGAAGTGCGGCAGGATGTGAAACTGCTGGGGTTTGCTGCATGCGGGGTGAACCCTCTGGGCGAAGGGCATGGCTGCCCACGGGCTTGCCACCAGGAGGCTCCCTGCCAGCCAGGAGAAACCCAGACAGAGGCCCCTCCCCGATATCTACACGGGACCCAATGAGCTTCTGACAAGGGTGAGTTCCACGCAGGCGCGACTGCAAAGCCTCCCTGTGCTTTGGGGAGGCAGGAGCAGCTGTCGCTTGACGCACCAACAGCAAGAGGAGCCCTGTGTCTAATCCACACGAACGTGGGGTTTGCCCCCTGCCCAAGAAACATCTCAACGGGCACCACTAGATCGGCTCCGCCCCCGGCCCGGGGGGCAAAGAGAGCGACACACAACGGGCCAAGGGCAGAGAGCACCCAGGACTGCAGCTGTGCTCCGCCTCCCTGGCCAGCAGGCAGGTGTGAGCGGGAGCAGCCTGAGTTACGCCACAGGAGGGAGCACAGGGCGCCGGAGCAAAGGAGCATGGCTCCAGTGTGTCACTCCCTTGCCCGGCAGGAAGCGCCAAGGCCTCATGCCCTCTACGAGCCAACCCTCCCTGTGCTGGCCCAGGCAACGCTGCGAGTGCCGGAGGCCGGCCCCGTACCTTATTGAGCGTGTTCAGAGCCGCCTGGGCAGCAGCCAGGGCCGGTTCGGCTTTAGCCAAGTCTTCCTCACAGTCCTGTTGCTTCTGCTTGACCTCCTGGGTGATCTGCGCCACCTTCTGCTCCTCCTCGTCAGCCACGGCCTTCTCCGTGCTCACCTTCTCGGTCTCCACGCCGACCACCTGAATCAGCTTGTCAGCATCCTCGCTCTTCTGCTTCAGCTCCACTTCCTGGGCTGCCAGCTTGGCCTTCAGGCCGTCCACCTGCCGGGGAGAAGCACACGGCGGGCATGAGCCCAGCACCGGGCACAGGGGAGCCTCGGAGCAGAATGACCTCAGCGAGGGAGCGCAGCCACTGAAGGAGCATGGGCCGCGGCAGGGCAAGGGCTAGGCAGGCAGGGCCGTGTGGCTCCTCCGGCCCCATGGCCAGTCTCCAGCAGTGGCCAGCGCCGGAGGGAGGCGCTTGAAACCATGCAGCCCTTTGGAGAGGAACTGGCATCCAGGGCTGAGCAGGCCTCTCCGGCCCACAAGGAGGGGAGGAGCCCATGTGTTAGGCCAGCACCCTAGAGTTCAGACGCTGCACTGACTCCCCCCGGCCCTGGCGCCACCGTGTGCTCGTGGTCCCTCCCCAGGGGTGTCAGAGAGTGGCCGCCCCCCCAACTCTTCGGGGAGAGGACTGAGCCTGGCCCCCTGCCCGTGTTCTGCAAGGCACCTCTGCGGGCCCCTCAGTGGCTCTCTCCCTGGGGGTCAGCCTCTGGGCCTTGGGGCTCCTTCTTATGACTGTCTGCCAAGGACAATTTCTGGTCTCCCAGGGCTGCCACTGCTGCAGAGAGAGCAGAGAGACAAGGCTCCTCCTCTGCCCCACTCCCAAGAAGGGGGAGCGAGAGCACAGAAGCACAAAAAAGCACCAGCCAGAGGGAGGGAAGCTCAACAGAACAGCAGCCCCCGGTGCTGGCAGGACCGAGCTGCGGGACAGTCCGGTCTCCTTCACTCCGAGCTGCCTTGGCACAGGCGCGGCGCAGTCCTGGCCACTGGGCTGCTGGCAGGTGAGTGGCCACAGTCCCAGGGGAGATGCAGCCAGCAGGTAGCTCTCACCAGCACTGGCTCCTCCCACACGGCTGGAAACTGATGTTGGCCTCCTTAGGCCCAGTGGCAGCTCGGAGCGGGACCCCCGGAGGGGGCTCCAGCCGGCATTGTATTAGTGCTGCTGTCACGGGACAGGCTCCCGGCTCCGGAGCAGCACCCTGCGGTGCTCGGAGCTGTGCGGACACTTCCCAGGCAGCCGGCTCCCGTCCCAGGTTTCACAATCCCAGTCAGATACAAGCGCCGACGGCTGGGGCTGGACAGCAAGGGGCGCGCCGGAACACCAGGCCATGCGCTCGGCCTGGCGGGCCAGGGTCTCAGGCCCGCAGCCTCACCATGGCAGCGGGGCGGGGTGCGAGGAGGACTATGTGGTGTTTTCGCAGGTACGTGCCCCCACTGTAGGAGCAAAGAGACACTCGACTCAACGTCCTACCCAACCCACGAGCCCAACCTCGGATCCACCCTGCCCGCAGCCCGCCCCCCGGGAAATGCAGCGTGTGTGCTCGTGCCCGACCAGTGTGTGCAGCAACCTCCACGGAGCTCGCCAGGCGCTGCCTTTCCAGGCCGGAGTTTGATAGACCAGAGCAGCCCCTCCCCGGCCAGCTGCAAGGAAGACGCTCTGTCACTGGCTCCCCAGACCTCAGGGACCACTCTGCATGCAGGCTATCCCGTGGCAGACTGGGCACCGTGCGGCCCATGTAACCATCCATCCAAGGGAAGTCAGATCTCAGCGTTTGCTAATACTTCAATTGTCGTACCAGAAAGGAGCACAATTCTGAGCTCAGTGTAATCACATAAGCTACAGCTATTGGCATTTGGCATTAGCTTTAAGCCGAGCCTGTTCCTAAAGTGCTCTTTGTATTCCCATGCTGAGCCGCTCATCCATTCCCGCCCCCGCTGGCCTGTGGTAGGAGGCTATTTCTAGCAGCACAAAAGGGAGTCAGTAAATCGCGACGATGCTGGGGCACAGAATGGCTTCGGGCAGCAAACTGAGCCGCAGCTTTTTGTTCATTGTTTAAATCTGCTGGGATTTGGACACATTGACTGTGAGGTTTTGCTGATTGCAGATGTGGCCTCTGACCTCCTCCCCAAGACACGCTGCCCGGGACACAAGTGTGAACAGAAGCTCTCGGGGGTTCCAGCAGCGATGACAAGGCAAACAAGGGACTCACCTGCCAGCGCTAGGCAGGCGCAGAAAAGGAGCCGAGGGATTCTCAGTTCCAGCGCCTCTTGTGAGAACATTTCCAGACAAAATCTGCCTCCCAGGGCGTTCCGGCTGAGCACAAGTTGAAGTAATTGAAGGGTAAAAGCTCTGCAACAGCCAACGCGAACCACAGAAACCCAGAGCGATTCACCCAGAAGGAACACCAACCGCTGCAAGCATGGAAGGCCACGAGGAACCTCTGGAGCCCTTCTAACCCTCTGTCCGGCGGGGGAGGAGCGGCTTGCGCTGCTGGGCGCCGTGCGCGGGGGAGACAGAGGGAGAGCGCCAGAGCAGGTGCCTCTGGGGCTCCAAGCTGCCCTCCCAGGGAATGTCTTCACTACAGCGCTAATTGGAACTAACTTAATTCGAATTAGTTAATTTGAACTAAGCTAATTCGAACTAACGCATCTAGACCTAAAAACTAGTTCGAATTAGCGTTTTGCTAATTCGAACTAGCATGTCCACACTGAGTGGACCCTGAACCGAGGTTAAGGCTGGCCGGAAGCAGTGCCGGCAGGGCATCAGATGAGGACTGAGAGCGTGGAGCTGCTGTCTCAGGCTAGCCGAGGGCTGTGCTTAAAGGGACCCGACCCCCACCCCAGACAGACAGTTCTCAGGGGTTTCCCGCTCGCTTGTCTAACTCGATGAGGGACAGCAAAGCAGTCCTGGCTTGGAGTGCCCTGAATGCCCACAGTCGGCACATCACAGCACTCGGCCATCAGCCCGGCTGCACTTGCCACAGGCTGCCATCCGGGAGGGGGGGGTCAATCGAGGGGCTTCAGGAGAGCTTCTACCCCGAGGAGCCCGCAGAGCCACCCCAGTCCTCCCCATCGGGGGCTCGTACCCCATTCCTCCCTCACCTCCTTCCACTTACCCCTCCCTAGCCCCCCTTCCTGCTGTACAAAATAAAGGACATGTGTGTTCAAAAGTAGAAACTCTCTTTATCGAACAAAACTCGGGGAGACTGGGAAAAGGAGCTGGGAGAGGGGAGGGCAACTAAAATGATCAAGGGTTTGGAACAGGTCCCATATGAAGAGAGGCTAAAGAGACTGGGACTTTTCAGCTTAGAAAAGAGGAGACTGAGGGGGGATATGATAGAGGTCTATAAAAGCATGAGTGGTGTGGAGAGGGTGCATAAAGAAAAGTTCTTCATTAGTTCCCATAATAGAAGGACTAGAGGACACCAAATGAAATGAATAGGTAGCAGGCTTCAAACTAATAACAGAAAGTTCTTCTTCACAAAGCACATAGACAACCTGTGGAACTCCTTGCTGCAGGATGCTGTGAAGGCTAGAACTAGAACAGAGTTTAAAGAGACGTGAGATAAATTCATGGAGGTTGGGTCCATGGAGTGCTATTAGCCAGGGGGTAGAAATGGTGTCCCTGGCCTCTGTTTGTGGAAGGCTGGAGATGGATGGCACGAGACAAATGGCTTGGTCATTGTCTTCAGTCCATCCCCTCCAGGGTCCCTAGTGTTGGCCGCTGTCAGCAGACAGGCTACTCGGCTAGATGGACCTTTGGTCTGACCCAGGACGGCCATTCTAAGCTCAGGGTCGGGGGTCTCAGTGGACCACCAGGATTTTCATGCAAACCTGTTCCTGGGTGGCCAGGCTGGCAGCTATCCTGCCCTAGACGGCCACTTTTCTGTGCCTAATGTGGAGGTCATGGATGAGGTCCACAATGTCTGCACTAGACCAGGTGGGCGCCCGCCTCTTGTGGACCTGGGCAGGATCCCGGGAGCTCCCAGCCTGGTCCCGGGAAGAGGCGGAGGGCTGGGTGGCAGCGGGTGGCCGGCTCTAGCCGTGCCAGGTGCAGGGTCTGCTGGCTGGGTGCTGGCAGGCTTGCAACTGGCACGGGCACCGTAGCCAGCCTGTGCCCCTTTAAGGGCTCCGGGGCCGGGAGGGGGGCAGACGAGTTTCCCTGGTGGTGCCCAGAGTGGCCACCAGGGCAAGCTGGGGAAGGCTAGCCTCCCACTAGTTCGAATTAAGTGGCTACACAGCCCTTAATTCGAACTACTTAATTCGAACTAGGCTTAGTCCTCGTAGAATGAGGTTTACCTAGTTCCAATTAAGCGTTCCGCTAGTTCGAATTAAGTTCTAACTAGCGGTTTGCATGTGTAGCGCCTAGCAAAGTTAATTTGAACGAACATCTGTTAGTTCGAATTAACTTTGTAGTGTAGACATACCCCCCGAGTGAAGCAGCCGAGAACCTGCCCACAGCCCTGGAGGGGCAGAGCGGCCGCCCAGGCGAGGCCCCGCCCAGGAGGAGCAGCGGCCAGGGAGGAATCGCCCGGGGAGGGGTATTTGAGAGCAGCCTTCAACGTCCTGAAGGGAGGTTCCAAAGAGGCTGGCGAGAGGCTGCTCTCAGTAGTGACAGATGCAGAACAAGGAGCAATGGGCTCACGTTGTGGCGGGAGAGGTCCAGGTTGGATATTAGCAAAAACTCTTTCCCTAGGCGGGTGGGGAAGCGCTGGGCTGGGTTCCCTAGGGAGGAGGTGGAGTCTCCATCCCTAGAGTGTTTAAGTCTCAGCTTGACAAAGCCCTGGCTGGGCTGATTGAGTTGGGTCGGTCCTGCCTTGGGCAGGGGGCTGGACTCGATGACTCCTGAGGTCTCTTCCAGCCCTATGGTTCTATGATGGCGCTGGACCCGTCTGGGGCTGGTGGCTGCCCTGGGAACGAGGAGGGGGCTGGGAGCTGGGCAGGCGGGGGCTGTCGCGCTGGGGGGCTTTGCAGGGAGGGCAGCAGAGGGCACCGCAGGGGTCGTGGGGGGCTGTTCACTGGCACCGCAGATGACCAGGCGCACCCAGACTCACCACTGGCCGGAGGCCTTGTGGGCCTTCCCTGCTGTGTCGTCATTCACTGCAGGAACCCCAGGAGATAGGGGCGAGGTGGGAGCAAAGCCCCCAGCGCCTGCCTGTGGGTGAATGGCCACTGCACTGCAAGCTTTGCCATGGGAGCCAACGAAGCAGGAACGTCCGGAGGCCTCCGCAGGCTCCCAGACAGCCTCGTCCATGGAGAGCGCCACCGAGGCTGGAGGAAGCCCTGGAGGGTTGCATATTCTCCTGCAGCAGGTCAGCCTGGATGCCTGATGGCAGCGGAGGCCCAGGTACGCTGGCGCCGATGTGGCTTAGCGCGCTCCGGCACCGCGGGAGAGGGGCAGCCCCGCATGCCCGGAGAGTGGCTGGAGTCGATGAAGAGGCTCTTTGGCCGGCCTGGGTCCTGTTCTTGAACCACGAGATCCTGTCGGGGGAGCCCTGGGGGCCCAGAGGGAACAGACGCAGCATTGGCTTGTAGCGGAGGCTGCTCAGGAACGAGAGCCACCAACAGGACCAGCCATCTTGCTCTGGAGAGGGTCAAGAAATGGGACCTCGCAGACCAAAGAGCATCCCCAGGAGGCCCTGGGGAAATGGGCCTGCAGGGACAGCGCTGCCCTCAGAACCGGTCGTGACTGGACCATGGTCTCTGCTGCCCATCAGGAGACAACAAGGGAGACGACGACCCTGAGCTGGCTCTGCAGGAGGCCCAGAAAGTGTCTGGTGACGAGGGGGCGAACACGCAATCGGACTCATCCAAAGTCCAACGCGGGGGTGGCCTCGGCGCCAAGGCGGCATGGGGAATTGGCACAGGGGGTGCCAAGCACGACACATGCCACCCCAGTCTCAGAGGAGATGCTGGCACCCAGACCCAGAGCAGTACTGAGCTGGCCGGCTGCCAGGGCAACGGCAGTGCCAAGGGATGGATCAGCGTGGAGTCCCTCGCTGCCAGGCCTGGCATCAGCCTGGGCTCCACCACCCGAGAGATGGGTGCTGTGAGCTGCCATGATAATCAGCCCAACAGCTCTGCAGCCCAGTCAGAAGGTGCCAAGGGCACAAGGGAGGATGAAGCGGCAGAAACCAGGACACGAGGAAACTCCTGAACTAGAAGAGAACCAGGAACTGAGACGCCCAACGGGTCTGGAGCCATCAGATACACCGGCAGCCTCAAGGCAACGCTGGCCAGACGCCAGACTCCATGGAGGACCCCAGCCGGAAATGGAGTCGACGGTGAAAGCTGTCGCTGGTCTCGGCGCAGTAGCAGGAAGAGCTTAGATGGACTCAACCCAGCCCAAGTGCCAAAAGACCCCCACGGTCTCCAGGAACCGAGGACACTCTCAGAAAACGCAGAGCTCAGGCCCCAGCAGCCAGCAGCAAGGAGGAGCAGAGAGGGGTTGAGGCAGACCTGCCCTCGGACGGCCGGTGCAGGGCCAGGGCCCCAGAGCGCAAGCCCCGCCCCGGCGGGTACGGCTAGGAAAAGCCATGCACCTTCAGTGCACGGGGCGTGTGCACCCGCATGCAGCGCACGGCTGCATCTATGCAAAGAACCACTTCTCCACTGCCCTGCCTGGCTGGAAGCAACTCACCTGACTCTTGTGTTGTGAGGCTGAAGTGACCCAGTAGGGTCAGCACCGCCTCGGGGGGTGAGACCTCCAGCATTAACCCTTCACGTGTCTGACAGCACCGATGCCAGCGTACGATTGATTTTCACTAGAAAAAGGCAACGGGGCAGGAAACGACCAGAAAGGAGAGAACGTCCCTCGAAGGCCATGACAGAGAAGAAACGAGGTGTCAATAAATCACCGTATGTGAACAACCCTAGGAAATAAGACCGTTTCCGCATGCTCCTTCCCTCGTTATGGTCTCAAGACAGACCGGAATTAGAGCAAGGTGCTAGCAACAAGACCCAAGGGTGGCTCAGCACAGAGAATGAGAGTCTCAGCCAAGAGCAACTCGGCGTGGCATCGCCAGCTGGGCTAAGAAAGGGAGAGCTTCCGGGAGAAGCGTGGGGAGGCAGAGAAGCAACTTCTCCTGTGGAAGAGAAAGGAAAAGAACAAAGCGAGCCGGACATCGACGGGCAACACGCTGTCACTCCAGCAGGGAGAGAGGAAAGGCTTGACTCTGATCAGGAATGCGGCAAGAAAAGTTATTAAATAACAGAAAAGCTGGAGGGCAGGCTCCCAGCAGGCCCATGTAATCGGCTGGCCCATGCTGTGCTGCAAGAACACAAACACCGCATCCCAAAGGTCAGCAATTAACTGGTACAGCAGGTGAGGCCTGGATCTAGAATTCAACAAGGCAATTTTAACAAAAGTCATATGAAAAGTTAATTCAGCAACAAGGCTTTGAGCAGACCTCTCTCATTGAGCATAGCTCTGACAAATAAGATACTCAGCCAGCAGACTTCTCCGGTTTCAAGATCCTACTCCCCAGGAGCCAGCCTCTTACTTGCCTAGAACAGAGGACAGCCATTGTCGGAAGTTTTGGTTAGTACAGAAGCTAATGAGAGGCAGCTACTTAAAGCAGAAACTAATCAAGACTGAAGATTTCCGAATCCCCAAAAAAGGAAAAAAATGATTTCGAGACTCGACTGGCCAATTCAGCAAACACAGTGAGAAAAAATGGCAAGTGCCCAGGGAAAGTCGGTGTCCTAAGGTTCCCCTGTGTATTCAGTCCCGACAGTCCACTCGCCATCAACCTCCAGGCTCCAGCAGCAGTGAGAACTACGCTGGCAAAGGGAGACCTAGATCCACAGAGGGACTTAGGCACCGAAGAGCCAGTTTTAGGCACCACTATGGTCCACAAAAACATCCGCTCAGCAGCTGCCTCCCTGCAGGAATCTACAGCCGCTCGGCACCTCTGTCTTCAGGGTAAAAGTTCTTGGCACTGACATTTCTGCTTTCGGGCGGGTGCATGGCTCGGGCTCCAGCTGTGTCTCAGTCCAAACCAGCTCCGGGAAGCAGGGTGACCAGTGGGTAACTTTTAGCCAAGTAGTTAGAGCTCCCGCCTGGCACAGGAGAGACCAAGGTTCAATTCCCGCCTCTGCCTGTGGAGGAGAAACGGTCGGGATGTGGTCCCTCACCTCTGGATACAGCAGTGGGGTAGGTGGCCGTTTTGGGAGGTGCGAGGCAGCTGCCCAAAGCATTCTCTCCCCTATGCCACCTGGCTGCAGGAGAGGGGCACTCGGTGTCACAAGGCCCGTTGCTCGTGGCCTGGAGGGGCAGCCTGTTCCCTACCGAGATGCCAACATTGCTTTCCCGGTGGAGAAAAGGCTGCAAGATCCCACGTAAAAAGCACATGAGTGGGACAACGGCCAGTATCCACTCTGCCCAGCGGCACTGGGGCCATTCTCAGGGAGGTGAGGCTGGTGGTCCAGGCTCAGGATCCAAAGGAGCGCGTGGATTGTGGCCAGGAAGCGTCCAGGGCCTGTTCCGAGGTCAGCGGCCGCTGTGGCTGCTCAGCACCTCTGGAAATTAGGACAGTGAGAGCCAGGTGCTGAATTTTGTGCATCCAGGTTTGAAAACTGTGGCCATAATGTCAATCAACTCTATGAACACTCGCCACTGGCTTCAATTGTACTCCTGGGTGAAACCAGCTTCCAGCTAAATGAGAGCCTAGCCTAGCACCTTGGAAAACCCCAAGGGGAAGCAAAGGCAGGAGACCATTCTGAGCAGTAAAAGCTCCATGCCCCAGGCCCCTGGGACACTCCGATATGGCTCATAAATTAGCGCTCACGGCCCACCTAGGAATCCATCCCTAGAAGCAGGGCGTCGGGGTTTGTATTAATAGAATTAGCAGCCAGTAGGAAAGACGCAGACGAGCCATCTTCTCCACCTCTCACTGCCACACACGCTGCAGGACGGGGATTACAGAAGATACTTCTGCCCCAAACTGAGCAAACTACACCTGGGGCCCCATGTAGAAAGGAGCTGAGTCCCTCTGACTTCCTTCGCAGGGACGGGTCTGCAGCACTACCGAGCCCGCTGCTGCAGACACGGCCACGGTCTCCAGCCGCCACTGGGCACCAGAGAAAGCTTCCGCTGCCGGTGTCGCCCGGCCCATTCAGGCGGAGCAGTCGAAGCGCCGCTCCCGAGCAGGGTTTGCTCAGTCTCCCGCTTTCCCCCTTGTTCTCTGTTCCGCTTGGGGTGGAGTGCCCCGTTGCTGATTGGTTAGTACCTGGGACATGGGAGGCACGTTGGATACCTGGGCTCCAGCCAGGCTTGTGACACAGTCCCACACGACAATCGCACAGCGCAGGCTTGTGAAACTCCCAGGAAGTGGACACACAACTGGTCAAGCAGCCAGCAAACAAGTGACTAGATGAATCTCCCGAGGTCTCGTCCGACCCCAAAGGTCTCTGATGCTCTGAAAGGCTCCCGAGGGAGCCACAGAGGATCCGAGGGATGGAATGGAAGGCGCACGAGCCAAGCGAGAGAAGGCTGAAGGAGCTGGGCATGTGTAGCTGGAAAAGAGAAGGGGCGCACTTCCGAACTGCAGGAAGTGGGACACTGGAACAGGTGCCTGGGGGAGTCACAGAAGCACCTCCATGTGTCCGGAGTGGACATGTCTCCAGAATGCTAAGGGAAATCGATGCCATTGCTCCCCATGTTTATCACACGTCATTGGCAATGTGAAAAGATACAGCGTGTAGCTGCAGATGTGCAGAAGCAGATCTGGTGTAAGCAGCTGCAAAATCACAGAGCCCAGCTCCCCCGACCTGTTCGCTCTGGTCAGACAATGCAAAGATACCATAGCATGTGTAGCCAGAAATTGCCATAATCACATAAGCCTGCTTATCTAACTGATCCCTTGGTTCTCTGCTTGTGCTGTGATTAGTTTGGAATCACAGCAGCTGGCTTTGCACGCGTGCGAGGGGACGCACACGCACACGCACACACGTCCTTTCAATCCACCATTATTCTCCCAAACGGACGCAGTGTGCATCGAGCTGAGGAACAACTATCCCAATCAGCACACAGACCAGAGAAGGGCGCCTGGGCCGCTCACCTGGGCAGAGGTACTGCTGAGTTTCTGCAGGCCGTTCTCCAGTCGCTCCATTTTTGCTGTCAGCTCCTTGCTCTTTTTAAATAACAACGTTTGATAGAGTTTAATGTGCTCGAGGAATGACTTGGGGGTGGTGTAGTTATAGCGACGTTCATTGCTCAGGTAGGACCGGGACATCTCATTGACACTTGTGTGGACATAGGCCATGAACTTGCTTATGGAGTCTTTCACCGGAAGCTACAAGGAAAGAGACGCTACGTTAGTCTAAACAAACCAATTACCCAACCCAGAGCGCAGGACTTGCTTTCTCAGCAAGGAAACCTATTCATCATCGCCTGCCCCTGCACCATTGGGCCCTTCACTGATGGACTCCAGCACTTCTCCAGTGGCTGCTACTTGTGCTCACATTAGAGCACACTGTGCGGAGTAGTTTGTACAGCCTGTGTGTGGACGCCGGGATGCCTTTGACTAATTAAATAAGGACAATTCTGTACGCACAGAAAAATACATCTCATCAAACGAGATGCTGCGGACACTGTGACTCAGCTAACTACTGTGCAGGAAAGCAAAACGACCGTGTCCATGGGGCTGCTGGGTGCGGGTTGAGGAGCCATCAAACCGAGTTCCAAATGGGTTTGCTCTTGAGAATACCCAGCGATTCCCAGACACAGATGCACCGAAGGAAACGGATTCTCTGGGATAACTACGCACGTCAGCAAAGAGGAGCCCGTTCTGGCTACAGTCCACACTGATTTGTAGTCCTCCGTTTATACTGCCAGGTGCATGCGTGTGTGTGTGTGTGTGTGTGTGTGTGTGTGTGTGTGTGTGTGTGAGAGAGAGAGAGATACTACACGCGTCAGCAGAGAGGAGCGTGTGTGTGTGTGCGTGTGTGTGTGTGATACTACGCACGTCAGCAAAGAGGAGCCCATTCTGGCTACAGTCCACATTGATTTGTAACCCTCCATTTACACTGCCAGGTGTGTGTGTGTGTGTGTGTGTGTGTGTGTGTGTGAGAGAGAGAGAGACAGAGAGAGAGAGAGAGAGAGAGAGTGTGTGTGTGTGTGTGGGTGTGTGAGAGAGACAGACAGAGAGAGAGAGAGAAGGAGGCGGGAGGGAGGCTCCAGTGGGAATTCCTGGGGCCTCGGCCGGAGCGCACCCCTCAGAGCACTAGCGGCTGCTGCAGAAGCAGGGTGCTGACTCCCGGCCCTCGCTCAAAGGAACGCAGGCAGGCTCGGACGCAGCCTTCTGCTAAGGAAGCCGAGGCTGCTGCCGCTTGTCTAGCTCACAAGATCCTGGTAGCGCGCTGGGGCACTCGGGCTGGAAAGGTCTCGGCTGACGGGCCGGGGCTCCCCGGCGAGCGCCTCACCTCAATGCTCTCGCTCTCTTGCAGGAAGCGCAGGCTCACGGACTCCAGGGCCTCTCGAGGCCACTCGTGGAACCAGTCTATGGCTGTGCAGTTCACCAGCGCTGGGAACTTCCTGCTGCGAACTCTCAGCTGGCTGCCCACGGGCGAGAAGCAGAGCGCGACCTGCGGAGCGGGAAGGAGAGGAGCACTGAGGGGGCAGGCAGTAGGCGGGGGGGCTGCAGCTCTGGGGCTCGGAGTGAGATCAGGAACCAAGCCCCAAACGGCCTCCAGCTTTGAGCCTCTGCTCTTTGGCCAGTGCCTGTGGACATGCTGAGGAAAGCAGCACAGCCGCCTTCCGCCTGCGCTACACCCACCCCGCACCACTGACGCATGCGCCGGCCACAGACGCTCCAGAACCAGCCGGCTGCACGCCCAGCCCGCGCCCCATTACACCCCGCCGGGCAGCACACAGGTGCTTTGAAGTGGCTGTAGAGACAGAGCTCTGGGTGTGGAGCGATGGAAGGGGCAATGGGCTCCAGTTGCCCTGGGGCAGGTCTAGGTTGGACAGAAGGAAAAACTCTTTCGCTAGGCGGGTGGGAAGCGCTGGGCAGGGTTCCCTGGGGGGGGGGGGAGTCTCATCCCTAGAGGTGTTGAAGTCCTGGCTGACCAAGCCCTGGCTGGGCTGATTGAGTTGGGGTTTCTCCTGCTTGCAGCAGGGGTTGGACTCCATGACTCCTGAGGTCTCTTCCCTCCCTAATCTTCTGCGACTCTATTAGGCAAACTGGACGTTTGCCCCCCTCCAGTCTGCTTCTACGGCCGAGACCCAGCCCCTGTGCCGATCGGCGCCGGGACACTCGGAGTACCGGGCATTACACAGCGCAGCTCTCCAGTATGAAACGCGGGAACGAATCTAGCAGCACTGAACTGGGACCGCAGAAGAGCTGTTCCCTAGCGTGCGAATGAGGAGAAAGAAGGCGGATGGAACCAGGTCTCAAAGAATCACATGGAAAACCCAGCTGTGCTTGGACTCGAGGGTACCCTTCCCCACAGCACACCAGGCCAGTGAGGGACCCTGGGCAATAGCACTGATTCCTGCTGCCCTTTGCGGGGAGAGGCTGATGGATATTTGGCTGTGTGTGTGTTCCCTCTGGGTGCCACCCCCGCTCTCTGCAGACGGCTGGCAGGGAAGCCCTTGAGTGAACCGCTCAACGACCACGAGATCCTGTGATGAGGGCGCCAGGCCAGGTTTCCTGTCGACGAGGCACAGTGATCGCACTGGGCAGACTCTGCGAGGAGACTCACACGTGTACGCCCTTGACAACGGACGCACTCGGGGACCGGTGGCACTTTCCATTCTCCCTCGGCTGGGCAAAGACGCTGCCTCTGAGATGCAGTGACGTGCCCCAATGCACACAAGCTAGGACTGCCCTGGCAGTTAGCGACGCTCCCTGACGGGGGAGGTTAAATTTAGTGAAATCGACTAATTCAGGTTCTCTTCCTGCTACGCCTGTCGGGGGCCCGACATCCCTTCCTGCTCCTGAACCAACAATCTAGCCACACGCTCGCAGCTGCCATCGACAAGCTGGGAGCCCAGTTCCCCAAACACAGTGCTACACTATGGCCACGCTCCCATACTCAGCCCTGTCTCTCTGCCACGTGGGCACCGGGGCAGGGACGCTGTTGTGCTCTAGCCTGGCTGTTGTCTGTCTGGTGCTCGGCGGCTGCTTCCCGGGGCTGGCGGCAGCAGCGTGATGTACAGGGGCTGTGCCCCAGCTGAAGCGGGGGGGTTCTGGTGTTGGGCGTGGTGCCAACACACAGCAAAAGACACGGTCCGTGCTCCACATCCCTTCCACACGCCAAGTGAGTCTCTGCCAGAAACGTGTGCAGGGTGTGTGCTCGCTGTCAACATCCTGCTGCCGCTGCGCTCTAGAGACCACCCTTGGCGAGTCTTCTCGCTGGGTTTTCCACGCTGCAGACAGTTTAAATAGCCGGCGTGTCAGCAGCACTGAGGCATCTCTGTGCCCGGCAGGTTCTAGGAGCCCCCGAGCTCCCAACGGATTTATCACCTGCTAGCTTCAGCAAAGTTGCAATTTCTAGGCCCAGCTCTTCCTGGGATACGATGAGCCAGAACCCAACGTAGACGCATTTCCAACAGGTCTTCTTCAGATGTCTCCGGAGCCGTGTCCACTCGCATATGAGGCGGCATGTGGCACGCCGAGGCAAAGTCCCCACCCTACTCGTCAGGGTAGCTCATCCTGACTGGGAAAAGACTCGCTTCTCAGGACAGCAGCACCCCGGGTGCATCTGAGATGTCAAGTGATAATGAGTTGGAGGGAAACAAATTATTAAAAAAAACGAAAGAAGATTTCTGTTGGGCGATGACTGGATTTATTGTATGGGCCTCACATCCAGCTGGCCAGCACACGGTAAAGGAACTTGCCTGACTCCTGCTATCATGTCATTTACCTGTGCAATCCTACATCCAGACAAACAAGAAACCTAGGGACATTAAACTTCAAAGAATCTCAAAACGACCCTCATACTCCCCTTCCCGTCCCCTATATCAGATTGGGGCCTTCTTTATAGGCCTTCCCGATTTGAGAAGTTGTGCTATAGGTAGAAGCAATATGGTAGAGGGGGAATGTCAAAACTCCTCTCCTTTAATCTGGGTGCTACACCTCACCATGCCCAGATCAAAGGAGAGGAGTTCTGACATTGAGTTCTCAAGTTACCAGCTTCCATGACAGTCAGATGGGGCCTTTGGGCTAGATTTTCCAAGCAGCATTCCAGGATTTAGCCATGTGGCTCCAGGGCTACATCCCAAAGTAGCAGCTCACCATGGAAAGGTCTGTGGTAGCTTAGCAGAGGTCTGTGGGGAAACCACCATTTGGGGGTGGTGAGGGTGGGGGATGAGGAATTCTGCTTAATGAAATATGGTAAAACAATGTATTTAAGGAAACGTCAGTCACTGAGGGTATGTCTAGACTACAGGCTTCTGTCGACAGATACTGTTGACAAAGAGCGTCTAGACGACATCCAGTTCTGGCGAGAAAGCCAGCCGCTTTGTCGACATGACAGTGTAGACGCAAAGGACAGTGTCGATGCAATAACAGCACTCTGTCCACAAAAGGCGTTATTCCTCGTAGAATGAGGTTTACCACCGTCGACAAAACTGCCGAGTTCTGTTGACGTTCTGTGGACAGAACTCAGCGGCAGTGTCGTCGCAGGTCTAGTTTTGTCGACAAAAGTCCAGTCTAGACACACTCTGACTGTCTTCTGGCCAGTTCAATATGTTAAAAATATTGGGGAGAAATTCCTAATCCTCATGTTAGTGTGAAAGGTGCAGGGAGGAGCCAGTCTCAGGTTTGTTCCTGCTTGGTGCGTGGCAGACAATTCAGGTATTCGTGGACTTTAAGGCCGGCGGGATCATTAGATCACCCAGCCGGACTCGCTTATATCACAGGCCATGGAATCCCAATTGGGCGTGAATTCTCCTGGGCCGCCTCTTACCTTTAGCTGCCGTCGAACGCGCTCTATGAAGAATTTCCAGCAGGTTTCCCTGGTGTCCACCAGTCCTTGGCTTTTGACTTCGTTTCTCACACTGCGGATGATGTTTTCAACTTCATCATCAGGGAAAAGATCGGGGATTTCACCTGGGAAAAGGGGGTCACATTTTTAGAAGTGAAAGAGCAAACTGGAATTTTTGCCTTGATGATACAAGTTGTGTGTGGAGCAGAGCTAACCTCTAGGCTAGGCTCATGCATTCCAGAGCACAGATCCAAGTGAGCCGCCCTCATCAGATAGATGATCCGGAGGAGGCCACAGCTGCTCAAGGACAGCTGATTTACCTCCAATTGATTAATACAAACTTTCCCACACCCATAAAGCAAGCAGAAGTTCAAAGCACTTTCTAATCTCAGAATCCGGATACAGCAGCTGCGTTGCTCTCGGATTTCTTCTGCTATTTAGATTTCAGGAAATCTAATCCCCAGTACGCCTTACACAGAAACGAATCATTTCAGTTTTCATGATCATTTGTTACAAATGCAAGTTCTGCAGCTCTCTCCCATCTGCGGCTGTATTCAAATAAACGACAGATCACTATGGTTAGAAGCTAACGGTACAGCCAGTTAATTGCCAACAGTTTGTGCATGCAAACAGAACTGGAGCAGTCCCTGACGCGTCAGCTCCAATTTATCCCCTTCTGACCCCGTCTGGACTGAGGTGATCTGAGCTTTATTTCATATTAACAACTGAGGGGGCAGCTGCTGATCAGAAACCAGCAAAATGATGCTCCAGTTTGTTCAGAGCTGAGGTAACTACAACAAATAAACACACAAGACAAGCAGACAAGTCAAGCAATCAGAACACAGCCTTTTCCACTGAGCGGCTACAAGTTACCTACGGTTACGGCCTCCCTGGCTCTGAGCACCGGGGGGGGGGGGGGGACTCTTGCACCCGCACTGCCGGATGAGGTAACTCTGGGGAAACCTCCTAATGCCACCAAAACGGGGCCGGTGCCTTCTCCCGTCACGAGCCGCAGGCCCTCCGCCACGCGCACAGGGGAGGGGCACGTGCACTCTGAGCTGGAGACACGCCTCACCGGCGCTCGGGAGAGAAACAGAGCACTGCAGGCACCAGCACGGGCGAGCCACCTGAGCAGGGCCCTAGCGCCCCAGCCGGCCCTTACCTGGGCGGCTAGCTCCGCCCTCTGCTCAGGCAGCTCCACCGCGATTTCTAGCACGGCCGCGTGACCAGAGCTGGCGCTGGGGGCCTGCCTGAGCCGGGACTGACCCTCACGCCCAGCCCAGCCCAGCCCCCCTCGGCGGTAACCAGCTCCAGCACTGCAGGCAGATTTTTCATGTGTCCCCAGACAGATGGACAGGCAGGCAGACAGACACCCCGCCACTGGAAAGACAAAGAACGCTCCGTTTGGACGAGGCAGAGAACACGCAGGAAAGCACCAGGCCTCCCTCCTCCTTCCAGGTGCTGCCACTGGGCAGCTGCGGCATCCCTCCCTCCCCACTTTTCAGCCCATATTTCAAGCGGGGGAAGGTGAATCAGCCATGGGAAAGCGAAGGGGGAAGGGAGACTGGTACACTCACCGCCTCCGCCCTCGAGAGAGCCCCCTGCACCCTGCCTGGGGCGGATGGAGAAGGGAATCTCGTCTCATGGGACCTTGCAAAGGAGCCAGAGGAGCTCAGGAGCCCGCTGCTCCACCCACCCAGCTCCTCACTGGCCAGCGAGCACCGACCCGAGTCAGAAGGCTCACGTCTCCGTCTCATTAGAGCAAAGGGCAGCCCTCTGGTGACTGGAAGGGAAACAGAACTGTACTGAGGTGTGGAGCGGGCCTGCTCCCGCGGACAGGTGCCTCCAGCGTGGTAATTAGGGCTGGGGAGGCTCCTGCTGTCCCCGCAGGAGGGCAGCACGCAGGGCTGCCGGGGGAGCTACACACGGCACAAAATGTACCCAGCATATTAACCCCTTCTTCCTGGTTAGGAATTGGCCACACCCAGTCTCTGGCACCTACCTAGTCGTCTGCTGTCGGGCTGTCTGAACCCCCCTTCCGGGAACACATTTCAGTCAGGGGGCTGATCACAAACTCCTCGCTTTGGTATGAATGCAACACGGATTTAGCACGTCGGTTCTTAACTAGTCATGGTCACCCAAGTCCACCACGTTATTTCTGCACCCTGCTAAGCTCCCCAGAAGGAGTTTATATGCAAGTGGTATGACCCGCACAAACCCCGGTATTCACGGGAAGAACGGCTATTCTCCACGCACACAAAACCCAGCCACATAAAGGCATCTGGAAAAACAAAGGAGAGCGGAACATGGCTGGAATGATCCACTCTCTGCCAGTCCAACGGCTTTGCTGAGGTCACCCCGCTCTGCAAAACAGCAACGTCCAATTCTCTAGTTGGACTAATGGGGCTAAGCGGCCTCTCCTTGGGACAGACATTGCCCTTCTGTGACGGCGCGTTGGGGTCCCCCGTCTCCTGCACCCCGAAATGGCACAAACAGACTGCCCCAGCCGGTGGAATAGAGGTAGTTTATTGCCTCTCCAGGATACAGCACAGCACAGATGTAGTCTGGTCACAGAGCTGGGCTAGGATGCCTCAGGCCCCCTTGAGTTGGGGGGAGACTGGGCCCCTAAACTCCAGCTCCTCTCCCTAGGCTGTCTCATCCATCCTCACAGACAGCCAGCAACCAACTAACTAACTTCCAGCCCTGCCCCCCAGCCAGGGCAGCATTCCACCTTCCTTTGTTCCTCTCCATGGGGGGTGTCTGGCCACTGGTTTGCATAGTGACTCATCCTGTTTTGCTGGGTCGTGGTACCCACGGCAGCCAGTGGGGGTTCCCCCAGAGCCAGCAGCATAGAAACCAGCCAGGTACCCCCACTACGTCACACCTTCCTTCTGTGAAACATTCTTCCGACGTCCCACTCCCCCAGCACGCTGCCCCACACGGCCGGCCGGGACCTCACACTTGGGAGTAGAATTCGAGAGCTACGAACATTGGGCGCACACTCACGGACTGGGTCACAGACGTCTGAAGGCCAACACCTACTAGCTGGCCTGAGCACCGCTTGCTTCTTTCCCTGGGTTTCATTTACAAACTTTGCCACGTATTTTGCTTATTCATCGGGTGCATCTAGACGGGCAAGATTTTGCGCAAAAGCAATTGCTTTTGCGCAAAAACTTGCCAGCTGTCTACACTGGCCGCTTGAATTTGTGCAAGAGCACTGACGTTCTAATGTAAGAATTCACGCTCAGGGATAAGCCCTCTTGCACAAGTATTCTTGAGCAAGAGGGCCAGTGTAGACAGGCACCTTAATTTTTTGTGCAAGAAAGCCCGATGGCTAAAATGGCCGTCGGCGCTTCCTTGCGCAAAAGCGCGTCTATACTGGGCACGGATGCTTTTGCGGAAAAGCACTTTTTGCGTAAAAGCATCTGTGCCAATCTAGACGCTCTTTTGCGGAAATACTTTTAACGGAAAAACTTTTCCGTTAAAAGTATTTCCGCAAAATCATGCCAGTCTAGACGCAGCCATCATGTTTAGCGAACGCTCCGATCCCTTCTATGGAGCAGCTGCAAACACTGACACACCTGTGTGCATGGTGATCTGGGAAAGGAGATGGGGATCACGTCAATCGGATACATACCTGAAGCTAACAAGTCATTTACCAGCACTAAGAACCTTTCGTCGGCCACCTGGGCGTCAGTCATAAGGAATACAGTGCCAGCATTCTTCACCCCAGCTTTAATATACTGGTTTGCCAAGTCTGCCTGTGGATTGAAAAGACAGTGAGTAAGGAGGAAGGAGTTTCTGTTTGTCTGCTGAAAAGTCTCAGCCACAAACAGCGTTTTCATTGGGGCCATTTCCGGCAGGATGCTGCCTTGTTCAAAATCTTCTAATTTACTGAAAACAAAACAGTCGGAATAGATCAGCATGAAGCTTGTTCTTTGTATCGTTGCTGCCTTCATGGGTGAATCTTTCCAAGGACGCAGCTATGACCATTATTATGACTTGCTAAGCATTGACAACATGCTCTGTGTGTACAAAATGCAAAGACAGACCCTCAAAAAATAGAGGCACAAACTACAGCATCATTTTCTGAATTGTTTAATGCAGGAAAGGATCTTTATAAAGTCTTCCTGATTGGAGACAGAGCATCTAAAGTTACTGATTATTGCTGAGGATGGAGCATTGTTGAGTTTTCAGTTAAACTTGGACATTAGAATCCCTGATTAGTCTGAAGTGTAGGTAATCCCAGACTGCAGAGACTTTTCCCACAGGGCTCTGCCCTCCCAAGTGTTGTTTGCACAAGGTATGGAATCCAGTCACTCAGCTCTGTGAGGGGACAGGCGCTTGGGCGATGATCCTGGTGGCTCGATGTGCTGCTCTTTCAGTCCCTAGCCGGTACTTTCACCTTTGTATTTCAGCAGTAAGAAATACACATCCAGTGCCTCATTTCTCAAGGGAGCGCGCCCAGCACGGCGTGTTCCCAGCACTACGGGCAACTGAGGGGAAGTCTCACGTAAGGACGTCAATTCTGGGCCGTGTTGCAAGGCCACGTTGGGAATTATTTTATTTTTCACTGCGTCATCTCTGCTCCCTGCAGGGGGCACACGGGGAGCATGTAGGTACAAGTCATTAATTGTGCTCTTTTCTTCCCCCCTCCCTATCCAGCACAACCTGTGCAAGCACCAGTGGAGCCTGCCGCGCATTTCTGACCCCGTTCCTGAGAAGAGCTCGGTTCCTATTGCAAAGCCACATGCACCTGTCACTGACTCGCAGACTGGGGCCAGCATGGACCGTCACGATCACCTAGCCTGACCCCCTGCACATGGCAGACCGCAGAACCTCCCCCTCCCGAAACAGATCCCGACTGTCCGGCTGGGTTACGGAACTACTCAAATTGTGATTTAAAGCAGGGGAGGGATCCGTTCTCGGGCCAGGGGCCAACAGAAGCAAGTGAGACACAAACAAACCAACCCACCATCACTGACATGGCGTCCAACCGAGGAGAGAGACTCCCCCTATCCCCTCGCACACCCAGCCTAGTAGATTCTGTGTGCTCCAGCCCCATAGCACGGTAGCCGGGTGGGGGGGGCTGGCCTGGAGCACCAGCATGGACTCCCCAATGCTGGACTGGGGACTGAGCCTCGGGGGCCAGATCCATGCAAGCTGAGGGCCACATCCGGCCCCTGGGCCTGAGGCTCCCCGCCCTGGTTTAAAGACTTCAAGTTACAGAAACTCAGCATTTACTCTAGTTGAAACTGGCAAGAGACCCATGCTGCAGAGGGAGGTGAACCCCCGCCCCCGTAGGTCTCTGCCAATCTGACCCAGCGGAAATTCCTTTTCAGCCCCAAATGTGACCCAGTTAAAACCTGAGCCCAGGGCAAGACACACCTGCCGGGCCCTGGCAAAGAATTCTCTGCAGGACTCTGAGCCCCCCACCTCGTGTCTGGTCCCGTCATTGGGGATTTGTGCCCCGTGTGTGCCCACCACGCCCTGCCCTCCCGAAACGCCTGCAGCTCTGCCCTGAAGCCAGTTCCACCGTTCTGTCCTCCCTGCTCCCTGGGAAGTTCACTGCTCTCCTGCTCGAAACCTTTGTCCAATTTCGAGCCTAGACGCACTGATGGCCAATTTACACCCGTTTGTTCTGTTCTTCACTTACACAACTCCCCTCCCTGCCTGGCACTCATCCCCCTGCAGCTGTGTCCCCGCTCAGCCCCAATTCGGCCAGGCTAACCTAGCCAGGCGCCGCGAGTCTTCTCCCCGGGGCGGGTGTCCATTCCTCGGGTCACCGCTAGCCCCTCCTGCACCTACTCCAGCCGGAGCTGGCCTCCCTCACACACGGGCAGGCAGAATGCCTCACGTGTGCCTGGCACCATGGTGCCGACACTCCCGTCTCCACTGGAAAAAACTCGCCCAAGGCCCGAGAGCCCACTGGGCCTGGGTGGTGCCAGGAGATGGGCAGGTTTGGTTTTCACATCTAGCGCGTTTCCTTTTCACTGCGTCATCTCTGCTCACCTGCATCCCTAAGCCAGGTACAAATCGTTCTGTTTCCCTCAGCCCAAACTCGCTCAGCTCAGACGCTCTCGGGCCCTTTCCGGGCACCAAGCAGCCACCCAGCACTAAGTGATGGAGCTGGGAGCGAATGGCCGTCCCTGGCAACCCGCCTGGAATCGCATTTTACTTCCACGGGAGGTGTCCGCGGTGCACAGGGAAGACCAGCGCCGTGCGGCAGGAGTTGACGTTTCTCGCCCTCCCTTCCCACCGCTCAGAGCCGCCTACCTTCAGGTCAGGGATCCCGTAGCCTTTCCTCAGTGTGATCTGGAACACCTCCAGCGAGCTAATGAATGCTGCCAGCCTGGTCAGGCTCTGCTTGCCACTGCCCCCCACGCCCACCAACAGGGCGTTTCCTCGGGGCGATTCCAAGATACGATTGATGCGGCAACTAAACGGAAGCAGACGGAGTCTTTGGGCAAGGCGGCTTTCTGCCATCCGAAGCGTTTCAACGCATCCTTTATTGCGGAATTCGTTAGACTGAGACGAGGGGCAGACGCGCAGCCACGGCGTCAGTCTGAGGGGCGTGCTTGCAATCAATACTCTTTGAGTGAGATCTGCCGTAACCGATGCAACAACCAGTTTTCAGTTCCGGGGCAACTCAGAGCTCCCCCGGCTCCCGGCTCCGTTACTGCTGGGCTCGTCAGCTGAGGCAGCTTGGTCCGGAACACCACAGGGAAGCTACATGCAGGTTTGAGGCCTAAGGCCTAGAGTGAAGTAGTGGTCGGTGCTTTGCTAACGTGAAGCAAAGTCACATTATGGGGTAGAGGCCGGCCCTGCTCACAGAGTGTTACGAGGGCTGCCAAAGCTCCCGGACGGGCCGGGAGTCCCCCGAACTGAGCTCCATCTCCCAGAAGCTGCTGAAGCCAGTCTGGAGGTTTTAGGCCTCTAAAAGTCTGGCAGCGCAGCAAGGCTAAGGCAGGCTCCCTACCGGCCCTGGCCCTGCGGGGCTCCTGGAAGTGACCAGCATGTCCAGCTAGGTGCAAAGATGGCCAGGGGGGTTGTATCTGCCCCTGCCCTAAGCATCGACTCTGTAGCTCCCATTGGCTGAGAACCGCGGCCAATGTGAGCTTTGGGGCAGGGCCTGTGGGTGCAGGCAGTTAATCTGGCTGCTTCTCTGCCGAGGGGCTGCAAGGACATATGGGCCACTTCCAGGAGCTGCCTAAGGTAAGCGCTGCCCAGAGCCTGCTCCCCAGACTCCCTCCTGAACCCAAACCCTTCTGCCCAGGGCAGGGGTGTGCTCTTAGGGAAGGTGCAGGACAGTCAGTGGAGCAAGGATGGTACCTTTCAGAAAGGCACACCAGAACATCCCATTACCAACATAACCCCCAACGACAGGGCGCAGTCAACCTGTGGAACTCCTTGCCAGAGGATGCGGGGAAGACTAGAACTTTAACAGGGTTCAAAAAAGAGCTAGCTAGATTCATGGAGGTTAGGTCCATCAATGGGTATTAGCCAGGATGAGTAGGAATGGTGACCATGGCCTCTGTTTGTCTGGAGGTGGGTGACAGGGGAGAGGTCACGTGAGGATTCCCTGTTGTGATCCCTCCCTCTGGTCATCTGGCATTAACCACTGTGGGCAGACAGGACACTGGTCTGGATGGACCTTTGGTCTGACCGCTCTTATGATAACAGGAACATACTGACTCACCCTAGAGATAAGGGCAGGGTGACAGCCTGATGGGTAGAGATCTTTTGACCCAGCCAGCAGGTAAAGGCAAAGGCTGGCAGCCAGACACAGCAAGGTGAGAAACAACACAGCCTGTGTGTCCGTGTACAAAGCGGTATCTCAAAGGGAGTGTCTGTGGCACGCCTGGGGGGAATGGAAAGTCCAGCCATTCACTGAGCTGTTCCCATTGCAAAGGGCATAAACGTCTTAGTGATCCTGTCAAGTCTGCGGGATACTAGGACTGTGCCTCCTTGACAATAAACATGGCCAGGTGCCTTCATACCTTAACGGAGCTTGTGGTTATTGGGCGCTTCACTTGACATCTGCTGCGCCAGCTACCTGCAAGGAGCTGGGATGACATACAAAGGGAACACACACACACGCACACACATCTAACAACACTAGCCACTAACTATCTAACTCCTGAAGGCTGGGAACTACATCTTGGAACAGGACGATCAGCTCGCGTCTGTCAGGCCACCTGCCGGGGGTAAAGGAGGAGAGCAAGGAGCAATGTGAAAACAACTTTAAAAATCAGAGCTCTCACTCTCCATCTTTGACCATATTGAGGCGAGGGCTGCAGACAGATTTGGTCCAGCAATTCCTCTCGGGGAGCACAAGAGAGAAAACGACAGAGCAAACATTTACTTCACACCTCTGGAAAAGTTCTGCTGCCCAAAGTGCATGTGCCTGCCTCATTCGTGGAATACAAATGCACGTACACTCTGCTGCTCCAAGCAAGCCTTCGCTGAAGATAAACTGCTGCTTAATAACTGCATGGAGTAACAGCCTCGCTCGCAGCAGGGAGCGATATTACGGTTTTATTACATACCAAGGCGCTGTGCTGCAGGAAATGAGAGGCTTGCGAGCTCTCAGGGCTGGAAGGAATAGGGCGGTAGATCAAAGGATTCTATCTATTGTCCTTTTCTAGGATGGTAATTGGATTGGTTTCCTGGTCTTTAAGGAACTTTGGGCAACCCCATTAGGTGCCTATCTGCACTTCAGGTGCCTCAATAACATTAAAATCGGACTGTAGGGGCCCACATTCCATTGGCTTGCAGTGAGACAGAGGCGGCTGAGGGCCACCTTCTCAGCGCTTACAGGTGCAGGGATGGGCCGAGTCAGTTTGTCAAATGGGCTGAAGCTGGTTAGGTGCCCAAGAGCCATTGGGCTCAAGGGAGTTAGGCACTGTGTCTGCAGCTTTAGGCACCTAACATCTTTGAAATCTGCCCCTCAGTCACCTGAAAGCGCGATGTAGGTGCCATGGGCCCCCCTGCTTTATGAAAATTAGGTTCTGAATCTGAATATGCATAACTCAAAGGGGTTTTGTGCGAAAGGTCTCGTAACAGGTCACCACCTGTTGGATGTGCACAGCATAGTCTTGTGCATGTGTCATTCTTGCCTGGGAAGGCCTGTTTATAATTCTCAACGTGCTGTTGAGGGCTGTTACTGGTGCGCCCGGGGATCAAATCAAGGATCTGTGAATGGCTCTGTTTCTGCTGGGAGCCTGAACTGTGGTGGGTCCCTCCAGGACACGTGACCAGGCCACCTGATGCTGAAACCCATTTTGGATCTTGTGCTTTTCCACGCAGAGTGAGGAAAGTCTGAACGGAGCACAAAGAATTCCCGCTGAGGGCAAGAGGGACATAAGGGGAGAAACAGAAAAGAACGGGGCGCCCGCCAGGTGCCTGGAACCCTCCCGGCTTACCACGTAAGATGCCTGCTGGAAACATCGAGGGTTGAGTGGATGGGGCCCAGCTAGGAGGCTGCCTAGTTGTGACAGAGACAATTAGAACAGCCACTCAGGGCAAGAGTTGGCATGAAGCCAGTTTCTTAGTGGGTAGGATTGGGGCAGGGGTACAGTTAGGAGTAGGAGCAGGGGCAGGGGTAGGGGTAGGGTTAGGGGCAGGAGTAGGGTTAGGGGCAGGGGTACGGTTAGGGGTAGGAACAGGGACAGGGGTAGGGTTAGGGGCAGGGGTACGGTTAGGGGTAGGAGCATGGGTACGGTTAGGGGTAGGGTTAGGGTTAGGAGTAGGGGCACGGTTAGGGATAGGAGCAGGGGTACGGTTAGGGGTAGGGTTAGGGGCAGGGGTACGGTTAGGAGTAGGGGTACGGTTAGGGGTAGGATTAGGAGTAAGGGTACGGTTAGGGGTAGGAGTAGGGGTACGGTTAGGGGTAGGGTTAGGGTTAGGAGTAGGGGCACGGTTAGGGATAGGAGCAGGGGTACGGTTAGGGGTAGGGTTAGGGGCAGGGGTACGGTTAGGAGTAGGGGTACGGTTAGGGGTAGGGTTAGGGGCAGGAGTACGGTTAGGGGTAGGAGCACGGGTACGGTTAGGGGTAGGGTTAGGGGCAGCGGTACGGTTAGGGGTAGGGTTAGGGGCAGGGGTACGGTTAGGGGTAGGAGCATGGGTACGGTTAGGGATAGGGTTAGGAGTAGGGGTACGGTTAGGGGTAGGAGCATGGGTACGGTTAGGGGTAGGGTTAGGGGCAGGGGTACGGTTAGAGGTAGGAGCATGGGTACGGTTAGGGGTAGGGTTAGGAGTAGGGGTACGGTGAGGGGTAGAAGCATGGGTACGGTTAGGGGTAGGGTTAGGAGTAGGGGTACGGTGAGGGGTAGGAGCATGGGTACGGTTAGGGATAGGGTTAGGGGCAGGGATTCGGTTAGGGGTAGGAGCAGGGGCAGAGGTACGGTTGGGGTAGGAGCAGGGGTACGGTTAGGGATAGGATTAGGAGCAGGGGTACGGTTAGGGATAGGAGCATGGGTACGGGTAGGGTTAGGGGTAGGGGTACGGTTAGAGGTAGGAGCAGGAGTACGGTTAGGGGTAGGAGCAGGGGCAGGGGTACGGTTAGGGGTAGGGTTAGGAGCAGGGGTACGGTTAGGGGTAGGAGCAGGGGCAGGGGTACGGTTAGGGGTACGGTTAGGGGTAGGGTTAGGAGCAGGGGTACGGTTAGGGGTAGGGTTAGGAGTAGGGGTACGGTTAGGGGTAGGGTTAGGAGTAGGGGTATGGTTAGGGGTAGGAGCAGGGGTACGGTTAGGGGTAGGGTTAGGAGTAGGGGTACGGTTAGGGGTAGGAGCAGGGGTACGGTTAGGGGTAGGGTTAGGGTTAGGGGTTAGGAGTAGGGGTACGGTTAGGGGTACAGTTAGGGGTAGGGTTAGGAGTAGGGGTTAGGGTTAGGGTTAGGGTTAGGGGTTAGGGGTTAGGAGTAGGGGTACGGTTAGGGGTACGGTTAGGGGTAGGGTTAGGAGTAGGGGTACGGTTAGGAGTAGGAGCAGGGGCAGAGGTACGGTTAGGGGTAGGAGCATGGGTACGGTTAGGGGTAGGGATAGGAGCAGGGGTACGGTTAGGGGTAGGGTTAGGGGCAGAGGTACGGTTAGGGGTAGGAGTAGGGGTACGGTTAGGGGTAGGGTTAGGGGCAGGGGTACGGTTAGGGGTAGGAGTAGAGGTACGGTTAGGGGTAGGGTTAGGGGCAGGGGTACGGTTAGGGGTAGGAGTAGGGGTACGGTTAGGGGTAGGGTTAGGGGCAGAGGTACGGTTAGGGGTAGGAGTAGGGGTATGGTTAGGGGTAGGGTTAGGGGCAGGGGTACGGTTAGGGGTAGGAGTAGGGGTACGGTTAGGGGTAGGGTTAGGGGCAGGGGTACGGTTAGGGGTAGGAGTAGGGGTACGGTTAGGGGTAGGGTTAGGGGTAGGGTTAGGGTTAGGGGTAGGGGCAGGGGTACGGTTAGGGGCAGGGGTACGGTTAGGAGTAGGGGTACGGTTAGGGGTAGGGTTAGGGGCAGGGGTAAGGTTAGGGTAGGAGCACGGGTACGGTTAGGGGTAGGGTTAGGGGCAGGGGTACGGTTAGGGGTAGGAGTAGGGGTACGGTTAGGGGTAGGGTTAGGGGCAGGGGTACGGTTAGGGGTAGGAGTAGGGGTACGGTTAGGGGTAGGGTTAGGGGCAGGGGTACGGTTAGGGGTAGGGTTAGGAGTAGGGGTACGGTTAGGGGTAGGGTTAGGAGTGGGGGTACGGTTAGGGGTAGGGCTAGGGGCAGGGGTACGGTTAGGGGTAGGGGTAGGGCTACCGTTAGGGGTAGGGTTAGGGGCAGGGGTACGGTTAGGGGTAGGGTTAGGAGTGGGGGTACGGTTAGGGGTAGGGTTAGGGGCAGGGGTACGGTTAGGGGTAGGGTTAGGAGTAGGGGTACAGTTAGGGGTAGGGTTAGGAGTGGGGGTACGGTTAGGGGTAGGGCTAGGGGCAGGGGTACGGTTAGGGGTAGGGGTAGGGCTACCGTTAGGGGTAGGGTTAGGGGCAGGGGTACGGTTAGGGGTAGGGTTAGGAGTAGGGGTACGGTTAGGGGTAGGGTTAGGAGTGGGGGTACGGTTAGGGGTAGGGTTAGGGGCAGGGGTACGGTTAGGGGTAGGGTTAGGGGCAGGGGTACGGTTAGGGGTAGGGGTAGGGCTACCGTTAGGGGTAGGGTTAGGGGCAGGGGTACGGTTAGGGGTAGGGTTAGGAGTAGGGGTACGGTTAGGGGTAGGGTTAGGGGCAGGGGTACGGTTAGGGGTAGGGTTAGGGGCAGGGGTACGGTTAGGGGTAGGAGTAGGGGTACGGTTAGGGGTAGGGTTAGGGGCAGGGGTACGGTTAGGGGTAGGAGTAGGGGTACGGTTAGGGGTAGGGTTAGGGGCAGGGGTACGGTTAGGGGTAGGGTTAGGAGTAGGGGTACGGTTAGGGGTAGGGTTAGGAGTGGGGGTACGGTTAGGGGTAGGGCTAGGGGCAGGGGTACGGTTAGGGGTAGGGGTAGGGCTACCGTTAGGGGTAGGGTTAGGGGCAGGGGTACGGTTAGGGGTAGGGTTAGGAGTAGGGGTACGGTTAGGGGTAGGGTTAGGAGTGGGGGTACGGTTAGGGGTAGGGTTAGGGGTACGGTTAGGGGTAGGGGTAGGGGTAGGGTTAGGGTTAGGGGTAGGGGCAGGGGTACGGTTAGGGGCAGGGGTACGGTTAGGAGTAGGGGTACGGTTAGGGGTAGGGTTAGGGGCAGGGGTAAGGTTAGGGGTAGGAGCACGGGTACGGTTAGGGGTAGGGTTAGGGGCAGGGGTACGGTTAGGGGTGGGAGTAGGGGTACGGTTAGGGGTAGGGTTAGGGGCAGGGGTACGGTTAGGGGTAGGAGTAGGGGTACGGTTAGGGTTAGGGGTTAGGGGTTAGGAGTAGGGGTACGGTTAGGGGTACGGTTAGGGGTACGGTTAGGGGTAGGGGTACGGTTAGGAGTAGGAGCAGGGGCAGAGGTACGGTTAGGGGTAGGAGCATGGGTACGGTTAGGGGTAGGGATAGGAGCAGGGGTACGGTTAGGGGTAGGGTTAGGGGCAGAGGTACGGTTAGGGGTAGGAGTAGGGGTACGGTTAGGGGTAGGGTTAGGGGCAGGGGTACGGTTAGGGGTAGGGGTAGGGTTAGGGGCAGGGGTACGGTTAGGGGTAGGAGTAGGGGTACGGTTAGGGGTAGGGTTAGGGGCAGGGGTACGGTTAGGGGTAGGAGTAGGGGTACGGTTAGGGGTAGGGTTAGGGGCAGGGGTACGGTTAGGGGTAGGAGTAGGGGTACCGTTAGGGGTAGGGTTAGGGGCAGGGGTACGGTTAGGGGTAGGAGTAGGGGTACGGTTAGGGGTAGGGTTAGGGGTAGGGTTAGGGTTAGGGGTAGGGGCAGGGGTACGGTTAGGGGCAGGGGTACGGTTAGGAGTAGGGGTACGGTTAGGGGTAGGGTTAGGGGCAGGGGTAAGGTTAGGGTAGGAGCACGGGTACGGTTAGGGGTAGGGTTAGGGGCAGGGGTACGGTTAGGGGTAGGAGTAGGGGTACGGTTAGGGGTAGGGTTAGGGGCAGGGGTACGGTTAGGGGTAGGAGTAGGGGTACGGTTAGGGGTAGGGTTAGGGGCAGGGGTACGGTTAGGTGTAGGGTTAGGGGCAGGGGTACGGTTAGGGGTAGGAGTAGGGGTACGGTTAGGGGTAGGGTTAGGGGCAGGGGTACGGTTAGGGGTAGGAGTAGGGGTACGGTTAGGGGTAGGGTTAGGGGCAGGGGTACGGTTAGGGGTAGGGTTAGGAGTAGGAGTACGGTTAGGGGTAGGGTTAGGAGTGGGGGTACAGTTAGGGGTAGGGCTAGGGGCAGGGGTACGGTTAGGGGTAGGGGTAGGGCTACGGTTAGGGGTAGGGTTAGGGGCAGGGGTACGGTTAGGGGTAGGGTTAGGAGTAGGGGTACGGTTAGGGGTAGGGTTAGGGGTACGGTTAGGGGTAGGGTTAGGGGTAGGGTTAGGGTTAGGGGTAGGGGCAGGGGTACGGTTAGGGGCAGGGGTAAGGTTAGGGGTAGGGGTAGGGCTACGGTTAGGGGTAGGGTTAGGGGCAGGGGTACGGTTAGGGGTAGGGTTAGGAGTAGGGGTACGGTTAGGGGTAGGGTTAGGGGTACGGTTAGGGGTAGGGTTAGGGGTAGGGTTAGGGTTAGGGGTAGGGGCAGGGGTAGGGCTAGGGGCAGGGGTACGGTTAGGGGTAGGGGTAGGGCTACGGTTAGGGGTAGGGTTAGGGGCAGGGGTACGGTTAGGGGTAGGGTTAGGAGTGGGGGTACGGTTAGGGGTAGGGTTAGGGGTACGGTTAGGGGTAGGGTTAGGGGTAGGGTTAGGGTTAGGGGTAGGGGCAGGGGTACGGTTAGGGGCAGGGGTAAGGTTAGGGGTAGGAGCACGGGTACGGTTAGGGGTAAGGTTAGGGGCAGGGGTACGGTTAGGGGTGGGAGTAGGGGTACGGTTAGGGTTAGGGTTAGGGGTTAGGGGTTAGGAGTAGGGGTACGGTTAGGGGTACGGTTAGGGGTAGGGTTAGGAGTAGGGGTACGGTTAGGGGTAGGGTTAGGGGCAAGGGTACGGTTAGGGGTAGGAGTAGGGGTACGGTTAGGGGTAGGGTTAGGGGCAGGGGTACGGTTAGGGGTAGGGTTAGGAGTGGGGGTACGGTTAGGGGTAGGGCTAGGGGCAGGGGTACGGTTAGGGGTAGGCGTAGGGCTACCGTTAGGGGTAGGGTTAGGGGCAGGGGTACGGTTAGGGGTAGGGTTAGGAGTAGGGGTACGGTTAGGGGTAGGGTTAGGAGTGGGGGTACGGTTAGGGGTAGGGTTAGGGGTACGGTTAGGGGTAGGGGTAGGGTTAGGGTTAGGGGTAGGGGCAGGGGTACGGTTAGGGGCAGGGGTACGGTTAGGGGTAGGGGTACGGTTAGGGGTAGGGTTAGGGGCAGGGGTAAGGTTAGGGGTAGGAGCACGGGTACGGTTAGGGGTAGGGTTAGGGGCAGGGGTACGGTTAGGGGTGGGAGTAGGGGTACGGTTAGGGGTAGGGTTAGGGTCAGGGGTACGGTTAGGGGTAGGAGTAGGGGTACGGTTAGGGTTAGGGGTTAGGGGTTAGGGGTTAGGAGTAGGGGTACGGTTAGGGGTACGGTTAGGGGTAGGGTTAGGAGTAGGGGTACGGTTAGGGGTAGGGTTAGGGGCAGAGGTACGGTTAGGGGTAGGAGTAGGGGTAGGGTTAGGGGCAGGGGTACGGTTAGGGGTAGGAGTAGGGGTACGGTTAGGGGTAGGGTTAGGGGCAGGGGTACGGTTAGGGGTAGGAGTAGGGGTAGGGTTAGGGGCAGGGGTACGGTTAGGGGTAGGAGTAGGGGTACGGTTAGGGGTAGGGTTAGGGGCAGGGGTACGGTTAGGGGTAGGAGTAGGGGTACGGTTAGGGGTAGGGTTAGGGGCAGGGGTACGGTTAGGGGTAGGAGTAGGGGTACGGTTAGGGGTAGGGTTAGGGGTAGGGTTAGGGTTAGGGGTAGGGGCAGGGGTACGGTTAGGGGCAGGGGTACGGTTAGGAGTAGGGGTACGGTTAGGGGTAGGGTTAGGGGCAGGGGTAAGGTTAGGGTAGGAGCACGGGTACGGTTAGGGGTAGGGTTAGGGGCAGGGGTACGGTTAGGGGTAGGAGTAGGGGTACGGTTAGGGGTAGGGTTAGGGGCAGGGGTACGGTTAGGGGTAGGAGTAGGGGTACGGTTAGGGGTAGGGTTAGGGGCAGGGGTACGGTTAGGGGTAGGAGTAGGGGTACGGTTAGGGGTAGGGTTAGGGGCAGGGGTACGGTTAGGGGTAGGGTTAGGAGTAGGGGTACGGTTAGGGGTAGGGTTAGGAGTGGGGGTACGGTTAGGGGTAGGGCTAGGGGCAGGGGTACGGTTAGGGGTAGGGGTAGGAGTAGGGGTACAGTTAGGGGTAGGGTTAGGAGTGGGGGTACGGTTAGGGGTAGGGCTAGGGGCAGGGGTACGGTTAGGGGTAGGGGTAGGGCTACCGTTAGGGGTAGGGTTAGGAGTAGGGGTACGGTTAGGGGTAGGGTTAGGAGTAGGGGTACGGTTAGGGGTAGGGTTAGGAGTGGGGGTACGGTTAGGGGTAGGGTTAGGGGCAGGGGTACGGTTAGGGGTAGGGTTAGGGGCAGGGGTACGGTTAGGGGTAGGGGTAGGGCTACCGTTAGGGGTAGGGTTAGGGGCAGGGGTACGGTTAGGGGTAGGGTTAGGAGTAGGGGTACGGTTAGGGGTAGGGTTAGGGGCAGGGGTACGGTTAGGGGTAGGGTTAGGGGCAGGGGTACGGTTAGGGGTAGGAGTAGGGGTACGGTTAGGGGTAGGGTTAGGGGCAGGGGTACGGTTAGGGGTAGGAGTAGGGGTACGGTTAGGGGTAGGGTTAGGGGCAGGGGTACGGTTAGGGGTAGGGTTAGGAGTAGGGGTACGGTTAGGGGTAGGGTTAGGAGTGGGGGTACGGTTAGGGGTAGGGCTAGGGGCAGGGGTACGGTTAGGGGTAGGGGTAGGGCTACCGTTAGGGGTAGGGTTAGGGGCAGGGGTACGGTTAGGGGTAGGGTTAGGAGTAGGGGTACGGTTAGGGGTAGGGTTAGGAGTGGGGGTACGGTTAGGGGTAGGGTTAGGGGTACGGTTAGGGGTAGGGGTAGGGGTAGGGTTAGGGTTAGGGGTAGGGGCAGGGGTACGGTTAGGGGCAGGGGTACGGTTAGGAGTAGGGGTACGGTTAGGGGTAGGGTTAGGGGCAGGGGTAAGGTTAGGGGTAGGAGCACGGGTACGGTTAGGGGTAGGGGTAGGGGCAGGGGTACGGTTAGGGGTGGGAGTAGGGGTACGGTTAGGGGTAGGGTTAGGGGCAGGGGTACGGTTAGGGGTAGGAGTAGGGGTACGGTTAGGGTTAGGGGTTAGGGGTTAGGAGTAGGGGTACGGTTAGGGGTACGGTTAGGGGTACGGTTAGGGGTAGGGGTACGGTTAGGAGTAGGAGCAGGGGCAGAGGTACGGTTAGGGGTAGGAGCATGGGTACGGTTAGGGGTAGGGATAGGAGCAGGGGTACGGTTAGGGGTAGGGTTAGGGGCAGAGGTACGGTTAGGGGTAGGAGTAGGGGTACGGTTAGGGGTAGGGTTAGGGGCAGGGGTACGGTTAGGGGTAGGGGTAGGGTTAGGGGCAGGGGTACGGTTAGGGGTAGGAGTAGGGGTACGGTTAGGGGTAGGGTTAGGGGCAGGGGTACGGTTAGGGGTAGGAGTAGGGGTACGGTTAGGGGTAGGGTTAGGGGCAGGGGTACGGTTAGGGGTAGGAGTAGGGGTACCGTTAGGGGTAGGGTTAGGGGCAGGGGTACGGTTAGGGGTAGGAGTAGGGGTACGGTTAGGGGTAGGGTTAGGGGTAGGGTTAGGGTTAGGGGTAGGGGCAGGGGTACGGTTAGGGGCAGGGGTACGGTTAGGAGTAGGGGTACGGTTAGGGGTAGGGTTAGGGGCAGGGGTAAGGTTAGGGTAGGAGCACGGGTACGGTTAGGGGTAGGGTTAGGGGCAGGGGTACGGTTAGGGGTAGGAGTAGGGGTACGGTTAGGGGTAGGGTTAGGGGCAGGGGTACGGTTAGGGGTAGGAGTAGGGGTACGGTTAGGGGTAGGGTTAGGGGCAGGGGTACGGTTAGGTGTAGGGTTAGGGGCAGGGGTACGGTTAGGGGTAGGAGTAGGGGTACGGTTAGGGGTAGGGTTAGGGGCAGGGGTACGGTTAGGGGTAGGAGTAGGGGTACGGTTAGGGGTAGGGTTAGGGGCAGGGGTACGGTTAGGGGTAGGGTTAGGAGTAGGAGTACGGTTAGGGGTAGGGTTAGGAGTGGGGGTACAGTTAGGGGTAGGGCTAGGGGCAGGGGTACGGTTAGGGGTAGGGGTAGGGCTACGGTTAGGGGTAGGGTTAGGGGCAGGGGTACGGTTAGGGGTAGGGTTAGGAGTAGGGGTACGGTTAGGGGTAGGGTTAGGAGTGGGGGTACGGTTAGGGGTAGGGTTAGGGGTACGGTTAGGGGTAGGGTTAGGGGTAGGGTTAGGGTTAGGGGTAGGGGCAGGGGTACGGTTAGGGGCAGGGGTAAGGTTAGGGGTAGGAGCACGGGTACGGTTAGGGGTAAGGTTAGGGGCAGGGGTACGGTTAGGGGTGGGAGTAGGGGTACGGTTAGGGTTAGGGTTAGGGGTTAGGGGTTAGGAGTAGGGGTACGGTTAGGGGTACGGTTAGGGGTAGGGTTAGGAGTAGGGGTACGGTTAGGGGTAGGGTTAGGGGCAAGGGTACGGTTAGGGGTAGGAGTAGGGGTACGGTTAGGGGTAGGGTTAGGGGCAGGGGTACGGTTAGGGGTAGGGTTAGGAGTGGGGGTACGGTTAGGGGTAGGGCTAGGGGCAGGGGTACGGTTAGGGGTAGGCGTAGGGCTACCGTTAGGGGTAGGGTTAGGGGCAGGGGTACGGTTAGGGGTAGGGTTAGGAGTAGGGGTACGGTTAGGGGTAGGGTTAGGAGTGGGGGTACGGTTAGGGGTAGGGTTAGGGGTACGGTTAGGGGTAGGGGTAGGGTTAGGGTTAGGGGTAGGGGCAGGGGTACGGTTAGGGGCAGGGGTACGGTTAGGGGTAGGGGTACGGTTAGGGGTAGGGTTAGGGGCAGGGGTAAGGTTAGGGGTAGGAGCACGGGTACGGTTAGGGGTAGGGTTAGGGGCAGGGGTACGGTTAGGGGTGGGAGTAGGGGTACGGTTAGGGGTAGGGTTAGGGTCAGGGGTACGGTTAGGGGTAGGAGTAGGGGTACGGTTAGGGTTAGGGGTTAGGGGTTAGGGGTTAGGAGTAGGGGTACGGTTAGGGGTACGGTTAGGGGTAGGGTTAGGAGTAGGGGTACGGTTAGGGGTAGGGTTAGGGGCAGAGGTACGGTTAGGGGTAGGAGTAGGGGTAGGGTTAGGGGCAGGGGTACGGTTAGGGGTAGGAGTAGGGGTACGGTTAGGGGTAGGGTTAGGGGCAGGGGTACGGTTAGGGGTAGGAGTAGGGGTAGGGTTAGGGGCAGGGGTACGGTTAGGGGTAGGAGTAGGGGTACGGTTAGGGGTAGGGTTAGGGGCAGGGGTACGGTTAGGGGTAGGAGTAGGGGTACGGTTAGGGGTAGGGTTAGGGGCAGGGGTACGGTTAGGGGTAGGAGTAGGGGTACGGTTAGGGGTAGGGTTAGGGGTAGGGTTAGGGTTAGGGGTAGGGGCAGGGGTACGGTTAGGGGCAGGGGTACGGTTAGGAGTAGGGGTACGGTTAGGGGTAGGGTTAGGGGCAGGGGTAAGGTTAGGGTAGGAGCACGGGTACGGTTAGGGGTAGGGTTAGGGGCAGGGGTACGGTTAGGGGTAGGAGTAGGGGTACGGTTAGGGGTAGGGTTAGGGGCAGGGGTACGGTTAGGGGTAGGAGTAGGGGTACGGTTAGGGGTAGGGTTAGGGGCAGGGGTACGGTTAGGGGTAGGAGTAGGGGTACGGTTAGGGGTAGGGTTAGGGGCAGGGGTACGGTTAGGGGTAGGGTTAGGAGTAGGGGTACGGTTAGGGGTAGGGTTAGGAGTGGGGGTACGGTTAGGGGTAGGGCTAGGGGCAGGGGTACGGTTAGGGGTAGGGGTAGGGCTACCGTTAGGGGTAGGGTTAGGGGCAGGGGTACGGTTAGGGGTAGGGTTAGGAGTGGGGGTACGGTTAGGGGTAGGGTTAGGGGCAGGGGTACGGTTAGGGGTAGGGTTAGGAGTAGGGGTACAGTTAGGGGTAGGGTTAGGAGTGGGGGTACGGTTAGGGGTAGGGCTAGGGGCAGGGGTACGGTTAGGGGTAGGGGTAGGGCTACCGTTAGGGGTAGGGTTAGGGGCAGGGGTACGGTTAGGGGTAGGGTTAGGAGTAGGGGTACGGTTAGGGGTAGGGTTAGGAGTAGGGGTACGGTTAGGGGTAGGGTTAGGAGTGGGGGTACGGTTAGGGGTAGGGTTAGGGGCAGGGGTACGGTTAGGGGTAGGGTTAGGGGCAGGGGTACGGTTAGGGGTAGGGGTAGGGCTACCGTTAGGGGTAGGGTTAGGGGCAGGGGTACGGTTAGGGGTAGGGTTAGGAGTAGGGGTACGGTTAGGGGTAGGGTTAGGGGCAGGGGTACGGTTAGGGGTAGGGTTAGGGGCAGGGGTACGGTTAGGGGTAGGAGTAGGGGTACGGTTAGGGGTAGGGTTAGGGGCAGGGGTACGGTTAGGGGTAGGAGTAGGGGTACGGTTAGGGGTAGGGTTAGGGGCAGGGGTACGGTTAGGGGTAGGGTTAGGAGTAGGGGTACGGTTAGGGGTAGGGTTAGGAGTGGGGGTACGGTTAGGGGTAGGGCTAGGGGCAGGGGTACGGTTAGGGGTAGGGGTAGGGCTACCGTTAGGGGTAGGGTTAGGGGCAGGGGTACGGTTAGGGGTAGGGTTAGGAGTAGGGGTACGGTTAGGGGTAGGGTTAGGAGTGGGGGTACGGTTAGGGGTAGGGTTAGGGGTACGGTTAGGGGTAGGGGTAGGGGTAGGGTTAGGGTTAGGGGTAGGGGCAGGGGTACGGTTAGGGGCAGGGGTACGGTTAGGAGTAGGGGTACGGTTAGGGGTAGGGTTAGGGGCAGGGGTAAGGTTAGGGGTAGGAGCACGGGTACGGTTAGGGGTAGGGTTAGGGGCAGGGGTACGGTTAGGGGTGGGAGTAGGGGTACGGTTAGGGGTAGGGTTAGGGGCAGGGGTACGGTTAGGGGTAGGAGTAGGGGTACGGTTAGGGTTAGGGGTTAGGGGTTAGGAGTAGGGGTACGGTTAGGGGTACGGTTAGGGGTACGGTTAGGGGTAGGGGTACGGTTAGGAGTAGGAGCAGGGGCAGAGGTACGGTTAGGGGTAGGAGCATGGGTACGGTTAGGGGTAGGGATAGGAGCAGGGGTACGGTTAGGGGTAGGGTTAGGGGCAGAGGTACGGTTAGGGGTAGGAGTAGGGGTACGGTTAGGGGTAGGGTTAGGGGCAGGGGTACGGTTAGGGGTAGGGGTAGGGTTAGGGGCAGGGGTACGGTTAGGGGTAGGAGTAGGGGTACGGTTAGGGGTAGGGTTAGGGGCAGGGGTACGGTTAGGGGTAGGAGTAGGGGTACGGTTAGGGGTAGGGTTAGGGGCAGGGGTACGGTTAGGGGTAGGAGTAGGGGTACCGTTAGGGGTAGGGTTAGGGGCAGGGGTACGGTTAGGGGTAGGAGTAGGGGTACGGTTAGGGGTAGGGTTAGGGGTAGGGTTAGGGTTAGGGGTAGGGGCAGGGGTACGGTTAGGGGCAGGGGTACGGTTAGGAGTAGGGGTACGGTTAGGGGTAGGGTTAGGGGCAGGGGTAAGGTTAGGGTAGGAGCACGGGTACGGTTAGGGGTAGGGTTAGGGGCAGGGGTACGGTTAGGGGTAGGAGTAGGGGTACGGTTAGGGGTAGGGTTAGGGGCAGGGGTACGGTTAGGGGTAGGAGTAGGGGTACGGTTAGGGGTAGGGTTAGGGGCAGGGGTACGGTTAGGTGTAGGGTTAGGGGCAGGGGTACGGTTAGGGGTAGGAGTAGGGGTACGGTTAGGGGTAGGGTTAGGGGCAGGGGTACGGTTAGGGGTAGGAGTAGGGGTACGGTTAGGGGTAGGGTTAGGGGCAGGGGTACGGTTAGGGGTAGGGTTAGGAGTAGGAGTACGGTTAGGGGTAGGGTTAGGAGTGGGGGTACAGTTAGGGGTAGGGCTAGGGGCAGGGGTACGGTTAGGGGTAGGGGTAGGGCTACGGTTAGGGGTAGGGTTAGGGGCAGGGGTACGGTTAGGGGTAGGGTTAGGAGTAGGGGTACGGTTAGGGGTAGGGTTAGGAGTGGGGGTACGGTTAGGGGTAGGGTTAGGGGTACGGTTAGGGGTAGGGTTAGGGGTAGGGTTAGGGTTAGGGGTAGGGGCAGGGGTACGGTTAGGGGCAGGGGTAAGGTTAGGGGTAGGAGCACGGGTACGGTTAGGGGTAGGGTTAGGGGCAGGGGTACGGTTAGGGGTGGGAGTAGGGGTACGGTTAGGGTTAGGGTTAGGGGTTAGGGGTTAGGAGTAGGGGTACGGTTAGGGGTACGGTTAGGGGTAGGGTTAGGAGTAGGGGTACGGTTAGGGGTAGGGTTAGGGGCAAGGGTACGGTTAGGGGTAGGAGTAGGGGTACGGTTAGGGGTAGGGTTAGGGGCAGGGGTACGGTTAGGGGTAGGGTTAGGAGTGGGGGTACGGTTAGGGGTAGGGCTAGGGGCAGGGGTACGGTTAGGGGTAGGCGTAGGGCTACCGTTAGGGGTAGGGTTAGGGGCAGGGGTACGGTTAGGGGTAGGGTTAGGAGTAGGGGTACGGTTAGGGGTAGGGTTAGGAGTGGGGGTACGGTTAGGGGTAGGGTTAGGGGTACGGTTAGGGGTAGGGGTAGGGTTAGGGTTAGGGGTAGGGGCAGGGGTACGGTTAGGGGCAGGGGTACGGTTAGGAGTAGGGGTACGGTTAGGGGTAGGGTTAGGGGCAGGGGTAAGGTTAGGGGTAGGAGCACGGGTACGGTTAGGGGTAGGGTTAGGGGCAGGGGTACGGTTAGGGGTGGGAGTAGGGGTACGGTTAGGGGTAGGGTTAGGGTCAGGGGTACGGTTAGGGGTAGGAGTAGGGGTACGGTTAGGGTTAGGGGTTAGGGGTTAGGGGTTAGGAGTAGGGGTACGGTTAGGGGTACGGTTAGGGGTAGGGTTAGGAGTAGGGGTACGGTTAGGGGTAGGGTTAGGGGCAGAGGTACGGTTAGGGGTAGGAGTAGGGGTAGGGTTAGGGGCAGGGGTACGGTTAGGGGTAGGAGTAGGGGTACGGTTAGGGGTAGGGTTAGGGGCAGGGGTACGGTTAGGGGTAGGAGTAGGGGTAGGGTTAGGGGCAGGGGTACGGTTAGGGGTAGGAGTAGGGGTACGGTTAGGGGTAGGGTTAGGGGCAGGGGTACGGTTAGGGGTAGGAGTAGGGGTACGGTTAGGGGTAGGGTTAGGGGCAGGGGTACGGTTAGGGGTAGGAGTAGGGGTACGGTTAGCGGTAGGGTTAGGGGCAGGGGTACGGTTAGGGGTAGGAGTAGGGGTACGGTTAGGGGTAGGGTTAGGGGTAGGGTTAGGGGTAGGGGCAGGGGTACGGTTAGGGGTAGGAGTACGGTTAGGAGTAGGGGTACGGTTAGGGGTAGGGTTAGGGGCAGGGGTACGGTTAGGGGTAGGAGTAGGGGTACGGTTAGGGGTAGGGTTAGGGGCAGGGGTACGGTTAGGGGTAGGAGTAGGGGTACGGTTAGGGGTAGGGTTAGGGGCAGGGGTACGGTTAGGTGTAGGGTTAGGGGCAGGGGTACGGTTAGGGGTAGGAGTAGGGGTACGGTTAGGGGTAGGGTTAGGGGCAGGGGTAGGGTTAGGGGTAGGAGTAGGGGTACGGTTAGGGGTAGGGTTAGGGGCAGGGGTACGGTTAGGGGTAGGGTTAGGAGTAGGAGTACGGTTAGGGGTAGGGTTAGGAGTGGGGGTACGGTTAGGGGTAGGGCTAGGGGCAGGGGTACGGTTAGGGGTAGGGGTAGGGCTACGGTTAGGGGTAGGGTTAGGGGCAGGGGTACGGTTAGGGGTAGGGTTAGGAGTAGGGGTACGGTTAGGGGTAGGGTTAGGAGTGGGGGTACGGTTAGGGGTAGGGTTAGGGGTACGGTTAGGGGTAGGGTTAGGGGTAGGGTTAGGGTTAGGGGTAGGGGCAGGGGTACGGTTAGGGGCAGGGGTAAGGTTAGGGGTAGGAGCACGGGTACGGTTAGGGGTAGGGTTAGGGGCAGGGGTACGGTTAGGGGTGGGAGTAGGGGTACGGTTAGGGTTAGGGTTAGGGGTTAGGAGTAGGGGTACGGTTAGGGGTACGGTTAGGGGTAGGGTTAGGAGTAGGGGTACGGTTAGGAGTAGGAGCAGGGGCAGAGGTACGGTTAGGGGTAGGAGCATGGGTACGGTTAGGGGTAGGGATAGGAGCAGGGGTACGGTTAGGGGTAGGGTTAGGGGCAGAGGTACGGTTAGGGGTAGGGTTAGGGGCAGGGGTACGGTTAGGGGTAGGAGTAGGGGTACGGTTAGGGGTAGGGTTAGGGGCAGGGGTACGGTTAGGGGTAGGAGTAGGGGTACGGTTAGGGGTAGGGTTAGGGGCAGGGGTACGGTTAGGGGTAGGAGTAGGGGTACGGTTAGGGGTAGGGTTAGGGGCAGGGGTACGGTTAGGGGTAGGAGTAGGGGTACGGTTAGCGGTAGGGTTAGGGGCAGGGGTACGGTTAGGGGTAGGAGTAGGGGTACGGTTAGGGGTAGGGTTAGGGGTAGGGTTAGGGTTAGGGGTAGGGGCAGGGGTACGGTTAGGGGCAGGGGTACGGTTAGGAGTAGGGGTACGGTTAGGGGTAGGGTTAGGGGCAGGGGTAAGGTTAGGGTAGGAGCACGGGTACGGTTAGGGGTAGGGTTAGGGGCAGTGGTACGGTTAGGGGTAGGGTTAGGGGCAGGGGTACGGTTAGGGGTAGGAGTAGGGGTACGGTTAGGGGTAGGGTTAGGGGCAGGGGTACGGTTAGGGGTAGGGTTAGGGGCAGGGGTACGGTTAGGGGTAGGAGTAGGGGTACGGTTAGGGGTAGGGTTAGGGGCAGGGGTACGGTTAGGGGTAGGGTTAGGAGTAGGAGTACGGTTAGGGGTAGGGTTAGGAGTGGGGGTACGGTTAGGGGTAGGGCTAGGGGCAGGGGTACGGTTAGGGGTAGGGGTAGGGGTAGGGTTAGGGTTAGGGGTAGGGTTAGGGGTAGGGTTAGGGTTAGGGGTAGGAGTAGGGGTATGGTTAGGGTTAGGGTTAGGGGTAGGAGTAGGCGTACGGTTAGGGGTAGGGTTAGGGGTAGGGTTAGGGGTAGGGTTAGGGTTAGGGTTAGGGTTAGGGGTTATCGTTAGGAGTAGGGGCACTGTTAGCTGGCGCCTTTTGTTTATCCGGTTCACTAATTTGCTGCTCGGCCCGTGTTCCCTTGCAGTCGCTTCAGCCCCCGTTTATACGGAACGAAAACACGGTCGAGTGTTGTCCGGCCCCAGGGGAACGCCCGTTTCCTGGGGAAGCAGGTGCTGTGCATGGCTCGCTGCCATTGATAAATGGGCAGGACGTAGGGGCTGTCTCTGTGTAAGACGTGGACATGGGGCACGACAGATGGGTGGGCAGTTCTGACCCTCTCTGGGGTTGTGCATCCTGGGTGCTGGAGCCGTATAACGGACCCTCCCGGAGCTGGGTCAGTGCCTGTGTTGCTCTGCATGGCGGGATAACCCCAACTCTTGCATTGGCTGGGGGAGACCAGAGGGTCTGCTCTGCCAGACAGGGTGGTGGGGAGCCCCAAAGGGCAGGAAGGCGACGTCAGTGGCTTGATCAGCACAACGTGGGACAACCCCCGAGGGATTTCTGGGACCCAACCCGCCACAGTTGGCTCCTAAATCACTTCCAGGCTGTGCTCCTGTTCCCTATCTGGCACACTGACAATCACACTTGGATTGGGGCACCTAGGCACTGCACTCAGGGCTGGCATGCAAACTGTGCCCCTTCTTAGACAGCCGCCTTGGAAAACTGACACCTCTGGGCAATCTGTCTCAAGGAAGGTCGAACCTCCCCAAACCGGGACTCTGTGGTCTGGCAGGAACATGGATGATCCTGGACCACAGAGCCCAGGAACAGGGAGGTCTGGCGCTGGGTCCGGGAGCATGGGAGGGGGTGCCACTCGTCCGGGAGCCCCGTGGTGGGTGGAGAGGGGAGGTGGCACCATGGGGAGCTCCGGCCCTAGAGAGGCTGGCTGGACTGGCATCAGGAGGGCTGGGGTTGGCGCCTGGCAGCAGCAGGAGGCCAGTGGCAGGGGACCTCCACTGGTCTGGCAGATGCCGTCCTGCAGGACTGTCAGGTCCCGAGGGTGGCGGGCAGGGAGGCGCACCCTGTACTCCGGGGCCCTCGGTCTGAGCTTGGGGTCTGTGTCAGAGAACAGGCCAACCAGCAGTATCCTGGGCACCGGGACTGCCCCCTGTGGGGCGGGGAGGCAGAGCAGAGATCGACGGTCAGTGTTTTAACTGGACAAGCCCCTGCTTTGCTTGAGGGACCCGGGTTTGACTCCAGAAGCCTCGCGCTGTTCCCTCTCCTCCTGCCAGCACCTGGGACTGGGGCTGCCTGGCCTGCCACCCCCTGCACAGAAACACTCTCCCCGGCCCGCCCCCCGGCCGCTGGGCTGCGGGCTCAGAGCGCGAGGACCGAAATCCCCTGCTTACACGTGGCACATGGCGTCTTCGAAGAGCACTAGGTTCATGGCGGCGTGGACCTCGTTGTGGTTATCCAAGGCTTCCACGAGGATCTGGCTCAACGACTCCCAGGTGGGCACAGGCATGTACTTGGGCTCCCCAATGCCTCTAGCAAAGTGGCAGTACAAGTTCATCCTCCTGCTCTGCTCCAGCGCCGCCTCCATCTCCTGCCAACGGATTCAAAGGGAAGTACATGGGGGACCTTTGTGATGCTCCTGGCACAGTGCAAGGGGCATCGCTGTTTGCAGAGCAGCGGGGGGAGGGGAGGGTACAGAGCTTTCCGTGGAAAGACGTTGCTGGATCCAGGAGGAGAGCCAAGGACACCGCCCTGTCCAGACACTGGAAGCACTTTCCTGCCATCAGTTAAGTGAGCCTGCAGCCTGGTGAGGCTGGGATCCATGACCCATCGGGCAGGCAGGGGCCTGGGCACCACTGGGCCACAAGACCGGTGTGAGCGCGCTGCTTGCACTTTCAACTCACACTCCTGAGCGACAGCGTCGCACGGAGCTAACCGCTGGTGCACGCGGCACAAGGGCACTGGGAGAACTAAGGTGCCACCTCTCCCAGCAGCTCAGGGAGCGCCCGGCACAGCTGCTGTGTTTGCAGAGTAGCCAATGCCTGGGACGGTGGGACCCAGAGAACGGGGCAGGACTCGGCCAGACGGCCAGCAGCCAAGCTGGGCAGAACCCACAGAACGCCAGCACCCTGCATGTGTCCATCTCCAAACACACAAGATGGCTTGAGCAGATTTTGGGTCTGGTTACTTTGGCCCTAAACCCACAGCTGCCGCCAGGGCAGCCCCCTCGCCTCCTGAGAAAGGGTTCTCCCAAAGCGGAGAGTGAATCTGAGAAACAGCAACCGCAACGCTTACCTCGTAAGACTTCTTCGCCATCTCCAGCTGCATGCTGTCAAATGTGCTGAAATCTCTCTCCTCCACCATCTTGTCCCGGTACACCCGGTTCGACTCATGCAGGTAGAGCTTCACCAAGTCTTGCGGCACCTTCAGACACTCCGGGGTGGAAAACAGAATGCCCTGAAATGAACAGAGACACGTGTTTCAGACACACGCAGCACGCACTGTCTGTGTTCCCAGGAAGCTGGGTGCCCGTGCGGCCATTCAAGAGAGATTCAAAGGCCACTCAGCTGATTAGCAGAGCGCCCACAGTCTGGTGTTTTGTTTCTCCTGGTGGTGCACATTCGCACATGCCTCAGTGCGCATACAATTATTCCGCACATGGGTGGAAACGGTTAGAGGGAACACTGCTCTCAGCTCCCCCTGGATCGGCAGGGGCACGCCAGGAGAAGAGCAATGCATGCAGCGCTCAGGTAATGAGCATGCAGCAGGACTGAGTAGCTTCCCACCCAAAGGAGAACGCAGACTGTGTGCCCCATGGCCCCCCAGCGTGCCTGCAGCAAAGCATTCTGGGCTGCATTTGCTTTGTTCGGTGCATGGACTCCAAACATCAGAGCAAAAATAACAGAAAAGCAGCACAGCAGGCCACAGGCCATGGAAGAACTGACCGAAAGGCTTCGATGCCATCCTGTCATGCGGACAGCCACGCTCCACGGCTCCACGGAGGAACGCCAGCCCTCAGGCCACACGCCAAATGCCCCTACCCCTTACAAAGGGCGGCTCCCCAGAGATCTCAAAGCGCTTTACAAAGGAGCTTCACATCACCATCGCCAGGCCACTGGTGGGGGAACTAACGCCGAGAAAGGTAAAGTGGCTGCCACGCCACCGGCCACAGTGGAAGCCAGAAAGAGAAGCAGGCCACCCAAGTCCCAGGCAGCGCTCTGCCCACTAGGCCACACTGCCTCCTGTATCCCACCCAAGGAAGATCACCCCAGTCTGTGGGCTCTTCCCCTTCTTGCCTCAGCTGCCAGGACAGCGAGTGCGGCTGGGAGTAGATTAGAAAGCGCAGTGGGCGGGGTCCCTGAAGCCAAGCAGGCACACCCCGCTGCTGGGTGCTGTACTAGGGCTCTCTGGACCCCGCTGCTCTTGAGGGGACAGCTCGGGGGGGGGGGGGGGTGGCAGCCACTGCGCTTGGGTGCTCAGGGGTCCCTGCCACTGCTGCGACTTGCCTGGGAGGAAAAGGTGGAGTCATTAAAAGAGCAGACCCAGAGCCCCGGAGTGTCTAAGCCAGGCCCTGGGAAAGCGCTGGCCCCGTGGCCTGTGGCTGAGGCTCTGGAGAATGCTCCAGGCTGCATGCAGTGCCCCCCAGCCCAGAATCAGGGCCCTGGCCTCCCCCTCGTGCTGCACAGCAAGAGAGAAAAGCCGCGTGGGACCTGGAGGGGCCGACTGCCAGCATGGCACAAGTGGCCGAACCCGGCCTGCGCTGTCGGGAGGAAGCAGGAGGGGCCAGCGGCTAGTGGCGTGTGCACAGCAGCCCTGCGAAAACGCACAAAGGAAAATACTTCAAAGGCTTCTACCAGCCCATTAACGATACAGAGGGTGTTAACGACATGAATACAATAGAACCCATTAGTCCTTCTGGCTAATTACTTCTACAGAAACGAACACGCACTCAGATCTGCCCTGAAGTGCGCCAGCTCCTCGGGCCTGCCCCGGCTCGGCTGCACTGGCAAATGGGCATTTTTCGCTCTGACCCAAACGTGTTTAGCGACGAGCTGCCCGGGAAGGGCCTGTCCAGCACGTCCCCTGGGGCCCAGGGACACCGGGCGTCGCTGCAGCCTGGCGACGGCCCCGGGGCTGGAGACACGGTGGGTGAGCGAAGGGTTGCAGCGTGCTCAGGGCAGTGGGAAGGGAGCAGAGGAGCAGAGGGATGCAAGGCATTGCCAGGACGTCTCACTGTTCTGTCCAGCACAGGCAGCTAGTGGACTAGCTCTCGGCAAGGCCTGTGAGTGCAGCGTCCAAGCCCTTCTCCCACCGATGTCAGCCTTACAGCCCGTCCCACGTCCCACTCCATTCCCTCTGCACGAGGAGACAAATCACCGGGCCATCCTCAGCCATCTTCTCCCCTGTGCTTCCCCAGCCAGCTCCCCTGCCTCTGCTCGTCCCCCCGCGGGAGGCTGGCTTGCTGCCACTACACTCATCTGGCCCAAACCTGGAATCCCTTTCCCGCATCACAGAAATGGGGCTGCAAAGCAACACCCTGGGCCTGCAGCCAGCCCTCTGCTCGTGCCGGGCTCTGCTCCCAAGCCCTCCTCCCTTAGCTCCTGGGGAAAGCACTCCCCTGCCCGGCTCAGCCCATGCCTCTTGCCTCCCCACTCCCCGCCCATCCCCATCTCCCCTCCCTGCTCTCTCCCTGCTACTTCTGGAGCTTCCTGCAGCCCCGGGTGCTCGAGGTGACCCTTTCCATCCCTCCCGAAACGCCTCCTGCAAAGGCCATCGGGGTTAGCAGACATGTCTCTGGAAAGCAGCAGGAACCGTGTTCCCCAGTGACACTGGGCAATAGCCCTCTTCTGGCCTGCAGGTCACTGCGTGTCTGCCAGCCTGTCGGCTCTCCAGTCGCCCTCGTACTGAGAGGGGGCCACAGCAAGGTTCCCTCTCATCTTTCCCCACACGTGCAGAATAAATGCGTAATGTGCACTGTGGCATGTGTGAATGTGCACCACCAATAGAAACACAAAACCTAGCAGAACGGCATCTGGATTTGTGCTGAGCGACCGTACAGGCCCACAAATTACAGGAGCCGCTGGACCACAGGCCCACAAATTACAGGAGCCGCTGGACCACAGGCCCACAAACTACAGGAGCCGCTGGACCACAGGCCCACAAATTACAGGAGACGCTGGACCACAGGCCCACAAATTACAGGAGACGCTGGACCACAGGCCCACAAATTACAGGAGCCGCTGGACCACAGGCCCACAAATTACAGCAGACGCTGGACCACAGGCCCACAAATTACAGGAGCCGCTGGACCACAGGCCCACAAATTACAGCAGACGCTGGACCACAGGCCCACAAATTACAGGAGCCGCTGGACCACAGGCCCACAAATTACAGGAGCCGCTGGACCACAGGCCCACAAATTACAGGAGACGCTGGACCACAGGCCCACAAATTACAGGAGACGCTGGACCACAGGCCCACAAATTACAGGAGCCGCTGGACCACAGGCCCACAAATTACAGGAGCCGCTGGACCACAGGCCCACAAATTACAGGAGCCGCTGGACCACAGGCCCACACATTCCACACCCTCCCGTTGGTTAGTGCCGAGCGCCCGGGGGGAAAGCTACTGCACTTACTTGGAAGATATTGGAGATGTCTCGGAGACTGAAAATATAATGGAATTTGACGGCCGTTGGCAGGAAAGTGGCAGCGACTTTCTGGTGCAGGCCCAGGGCGAGGTGGGTCAGCTGCTGAGAGGATTTCTGCACAGGCCCAGAGAAACTCCCCCGTCTCAGGTGCTCAGTCAGAATGACACTGTAGATGGTGGACAAAGCCTCTGAGCCAGGGAACGAGAGCGCAAACACACTGAAGTGGCGCTGAGGGAGGAAGGAAACAAAGGAAGCTTTCAGAGCCAGCTGGCCCTTCGCGCTGAAGGGAGGTTTGGGCCCCGCTCCCCTAACATGGTTTCCCATCCCACTAGCAGCGACAAGCTGATGAGCCACTTCCGAGGCGTCTACTCCCAACGGGTGGAATTGTCAGTGGTGGTTCGTGTTCCCATTTGAGAGGCAAAATGGCAGCTAAAGAAGCACAGGGTGAGGGGCGGCATGTGAAAGATCCCTCAGACAAAGGCCAGCAGGTCTCTCGCCTCTCAGAGCCAGAGGAATGGAGACGGGTACCTCAAGAGATCGAAATGTCTCACTCAGTCAAGTATGGCAGCTCGTGTAAGGGGGCCAGGACGCAGGGTGACTCCTTTCATGGGGTGGGGGGGTTAAGTTCTGCTCTCAGTTCCACATGCTCACAGGACAGCTCTAGAGGCACAGCCGGACGGCACGTGTGTAACTGCGGAGAGCAGGCGGTGGTTCCCATGCTGGACACAACGCACCAGGCTGCAGGATCGTGCTCACAAGCCCCTGCCGAGTTTCCCCGTGTTTCTCACGAATGCCAATGCAACCCAGTGGGTTTTCAGTCCGCTGCCTGTAAGCAGACCTGGCTGGAGTGGGCAGGGAGATTCCTCGCAATGCCTCATCCCGCTGGAGGCTCCTTTGGCAAATGCTGCCCCACCAGTGACACGTGTCACGAGTTGAGCCGGGCCACACTGCCTCGGAGCAAAGGCCCATCTGGCCCCGTGTCCTCCCTGCTGACAGCGAGCAGAGCCCGATGCCGCAGAGGAAGTGAACAGAACAAGGCGCTTATTCAGTGACCAACCCGCTGCCAGTCGGCTTCAGACAGCCAGAGGCTTAGGGACAGCCAGAGCACGAAGCTGCATCCCTGAGCATCTTGTCGGTGACTGGTCTCTACCTGAAGCCGGGGGTTGATGGTGAAACTCCCTGCAGTGGGATTCATGCAGGACACGTACTGCACGTTCATGATCTCCTTCAGGGACAGTTTGTTTCTGTCGTACCTGTAGGTGACAAAGCGTCACAATAATTGCAGCCCATTGGCAACAGCAGCTCACCCTCCCAGGTCCGGAGTCACGGCAACATGCCTGGGCAACCCAGACCATTTCAGCTCCCGCCCTAAGAGTTAGAGTCCAAGTCTGTGTCCATGCCTGGTGCTCTCACCACCCCACCTGCATCTGCAGGGAGGTCCATGCCTGGTGCTCTCACCGCCCCACCTGCATCTGCGGGGAGGTCCATGCCTGGTGCTCTCACCACCCCACCTGCATCTGCGGGGAGGTCCATGCCTGGTGCTCTCACCGCCCCACCTGCATCTGCGGGGAGGTCCATGCCTGGTGCTCTCACCGCCCCACCTGCATCTGCGGGGAGGTCCATGCCTGGTGCTCTCACCGCCCCACCTGCATCTGCGGGGAGGTCCATGCCTGGTGCTCCCACCGCCCCACCTGCATCTGCGGGGAGGTCCATGCCTGGTGCTCTCACCGCCCCACCTGCATCTGCGGGGAGGTCCATGCCTGGTGCTCTCACCGCCCCACCTGCATCTGCGGGGAGGTCCATGCCTGGTGCTCTCACCGCCCCACCTGCATCTGCAGGGAGGTCCATGCCTGGTGCTCTCACCGCCCCACCTGCATCTGCGGGGAGGTCCATGCCTGGTGCTCCCACCGCCCCACCTGCATCTGCGGGGAGGTCCATGCCTGGTGCTCTCACCGCCCCACCTGCATCTGCGGGGAGGTCCATGCCTGGTGCTCTCACCGCCCCACCTGCATCTGCGGGGAGGTCCATGCCTGGTGCTCCCACCGCCCCACCTGCATCTGCGGGGAGGTCCATGCCTGGTGCTCTCACCGCCCCACCTGCATCTGCAGGGAGGTCCATGCCTGGTGCTCCCACCGCCCCACCTGCATCTGCGGGGAGGTCCATGCCTGGTGCTCTCACCGCCCCACCTGCATCTGCAGGGAGGTCCATGCCTGGTGCTCTCACCGCCCCACCTGCATCTGCGGGGAGGTCCATGCCTGGTGCTCCCACCGCCCCACCTGCATCTGCAGGGAGGTCCATGCCTGGTGCTCTCACCGCCCCACCTGCATCTGCAGGGAGGTCCATGCCTGGTGCTCCCACCGCCCCACCTGCATCTGCGGGGAGGTCCATGCCTGGTGCTCTCACCGCCCCACCTGCATCTGCGGGGAGGTCCATGCCTGGTGCTCTCACCGCCCCACCTGCATCTGCGGGGAGGTCCATGCCTGGTGCTCTCACCGCCCCACCTGCATCTGCGGGGAGGTCCATGCCTGGTGCTCTCACCGCCCCACCTGCATCTGCGGGGAGGTCCATGCCTGGTGCTCTCACCGCCCCACCTGCATCTGCGGGGAGGTCCATGCCTGGTGCTCTCACCGCCCCACCTGCATCTGCGGGGAGGTCCATGCCTGGTGCTCTCACCGCCCCACCTGCATCTGCGGGGAGGTCCATGCCTGGTGCTCCCACCGCCCCACCTGCATCTGCGGGGAGGTCCATGCCTGGTGCTCTCACCGCCCCACCTGCATCTGCGGGGAGGTCCATGCCTGGTGCTCTCACCGCCCCACCTGCATCTGCGGGGAGGTCCATGCCTGGTGCTCCCACCGCCCCACCTGCATCTGCGGGGAGGCGTGAGCACTGAGCACAGAGCGGCACTGGTGAACATGCTTTGGGACCGTACCGCTCCCGTAGAAATCAATGCCTGGCAGGCCACTGTGCACTGCCTCTCGCAAGCCATCGCTTTCCAAGGCAGCAGCCGCAAGGGAAGCCCAGGAAGGAGTAAGGCTTCTCCAAAATGGACCAGACTTGGAAAAACCAAACCCACAAATCACCGTCAGAGACCGGTGGCAGAAAATCAGTGAAGAGCCCCGGAGAGCAGGTCTGTGGGTATGTTGCAACTAAGGCAGGCAAAGAACTAAGCCCCGTTCAGTGCACTACATGCCCCAGCAACAATTTGTGGGTGAAGCCAGGCAACCGCAGAATCACAGAATAACTGAACTGGAAGAGACCTCGAGAGGTCGAGTCCAGTCCCCTGCCCTCATGGCAGGACCCAGCACCGTCTACTCTAGACCATCCCTGAGAGGTGTCTGTCCAACCTGCTCTTAAATATCTCCAGGGATGGAGACTCCACAACCTCCCTAGGCAACTTATTCCACTGTTTAACCACCCTGACTGTGACGAAGATTTTCCTTATGTCCAACCTAAACTTCCCTTGCTGCAGTTTAAGCCTGTTGCTTCCTGTCCTGTCCTCAAGTTGAAGCCTAACCAGCGCAGATTAGAGCAGAATTGCTTCTTGTGTCTTGCTCACAACACTCCCGTTAACACAGCCCAGGATACTGTTTGCCTTTTTCTGCAACATTGTCACACTATGGCCCCTAGATCCCTGTCTGCAGTGCTCCTTTGTGGACCCTCACTTCCCATTCTGAGTGAGACAGGGATCGTTCCTCCCTGAGGGGAGCACTTTGCATTTGTCCTTATTGAACTTCATCCTGTTTCCCTCAGACCATTGCTCCAGTTTGTTCAGACCGGTTTGAATTCTGACCCTCTCCGCCATAGCACTCGCAACTCCTCCCAGCTTGGGATCCTCTGCAAACTTTATAAGCGTATTCTCTATGGCATTACTGAACAGAAATTAATCCCCACACTGAACCCTGCAGAACTCCACTTGTTCTGCCCTTCCAGCATGACTGTGATCCACTGATAACTACCCTCTGAGAATGGTTATCCAGCCAGTTACGCATCCACCTTATGCTAGCCCCATGTAGGTTGTATTTCGCTAGCGTATTGCTAAGATTGTATCAATGCTTTACTAAAGTCTAGATATACTACGTCTATCACCTCCCCTTTATCCGTAAGTCGTTATCCTACCAAAGAAAGCGATCAGGTTGGTTTGACAGGATTTGTTCTTGACAAATCCATGCTGGCTGTTACCTATCAGCTTGTTATCTTCCAGGTGTTTGCTGATACATTCCTTCATTATTTGCTTCATTATTTTCCCTGGCACAGAAGTTAAACTGACTGGTCTGTAGTTTCTGGGCTGTTTGTATCTGCCTGGCTGTGTCTAGACAGGCAAGTTTTTCTGTAAAAGCAGCTGCTTTTGCGGAAAAACTTGCCAGCTGTCTACACTGACCACTTGAATTTCCGCAAGAACACTGATGATCTCATGTAAGAAATCAGTGCTTCTTGCGGAAATACTGTGCTGCTCCCGTTCGGGCAAAAGTCCTTTTGCACAAAGCTTTTGCACAAGAGGGCCAGTGTAGACAGCTCAGATTTGTTTTGCGCAAAAAAGCCCCATCACGAAAATGGCGGTCGGGGCTTTTTTGCGCAAAAGCGCGTCTAGATTGGCACGGACGCTTTTCCGCAAAACGTGCTTTTGTGCAATAGCGTCCTGCCAATCTAGTGACTCTTTTCCGCAAACGCTTTTAACGGAAAACTTTTCTGTTAAAAGCATTTGTAGAAAATCCTGCCAGTCTAGACGTAGCCCCTTTGCATAGATGGGCCCTAGTTGGGATTGGTCCTGCCTCTCCTGAGGTCTCCTTCAGCTCTATGATTCTATGATTCGCCCCCCCTGGAATGAACCCACCCAGGAAAACGATAAAAGACAAACCCCCTATTTCCTGCGGGGGGGCCCTGCTCACAAGACGCCCACTCTGCGCATGGCCTCTCAGTCCTTATTGGCAAAGGACACCTGCACCACGCGTTCAAAAGACAGGCCTGGGCGCCTGCATCCATCACTCTGCTAGGCACTAACAGTCATGGACTGAGCACAGACACTGGCATTATGGCTCTTTAGAACAATCGGCAACCCGCTAACAACCCTCCGCCCCCGCGGCTTCCCCACCCCCACTCCTCTCCTCCCACGCCGGCCCAAGGGTTAATAGGCCACTTCCCCAGGAAGGGTCCCTTGAAAGGCGCCAACTCCTTGTGCCCCACCTTCCATGTGGCTGTGCAGTGGGGCAGAGCCTCTCCCAGAGCCCCACTGGGCTACAAGCTCTGTCTAGACTGCAGGCTTCTTTCGGAAGAGCTCTTCTGGAAAAACTTCCGCAAGAGCGCGTCCACACACCAAGCGCATCGAAAAAGCGAGCTGCTTCTTCGACAGACAGCGTCCACATGGACGGAGGCTCCCTCGCATGTCAGCTGTGGGCGGAGTAGCCACCAGGGCACTGGGGCTTTTCCCTCTTTCCTCTTCTTCCGAAAGAACTCCCTCCTCCCTGCCCACACGCGCCTTTTTCCGACAGAGCTTCCTCCTCGTAGAAAGAGGATACCAACGCCGGAAACCCCCTGTTCTTCCCGTTTCCTTTCGGAAGAGTGGGATTGCAGTGTGGCCAGAACTCAGGTGTTGTCAGAAAAACGGCCGTTTTCCTGATAAAACTCTGTAGTGTAGACACACCCTGAGTGAATTTCCCAGAGCTGAAGAGCAGCTTCCTGTTAGCTCCAAAGCTTCTCTCTCACTAGCAGAAGTGGGTCCAGTACTAGGTATTCCCTCGCACTTCTTGTCCCTCCAATACGGGGAGACCACGCTGGCTGGAACATCACTGCATGCGCAGCTCAAAAGACGGCACCTACCAACATTTTTCCCTTTAAGCTAAGCAGCCACCCAGGAGAGATTCATATGCCACCCATCAGATTCGCAGAACACCCATAGTGCCTACAGCTGGCAGCAGGTGTTTCTACTAGTGGTGCACATTGCACATGCTTCAGTGCACTTAACAAAATGTATTCCACGTATGGATGGAAAAAATGAGAAGGAAGACTGCCTACCAGTGGCCATAATCCATGTGTTGTCTGATCAGTGTGTGGGGCTGCACTGTCCCATAAGTGTCCACTTCAGGCATGTTCATATCATCAATGAAGTAGACGAGTTTCATGGTGCCAGGTGGGCCATAGTTTCTACCAGCCTTTTTCTCCAGCGGCTTCTCAAGAACAGCTGTATGGGAACAAAGGCAGAGAGCTGACAGCACAGGCTGCATTCGCAGAGGAGGTAAATCGCAGTATGAACGGTCAGACAGGGCCGTCAGTCATGGGGGGGAAGTGGACAAACCCCAGAGCAGGAAGGGTTACTGGTCTGTGTTCGAGGTGAGGCCTGTACCCAGCTTCACCAGCAACATCAAGCCTGCAGGGGACAGGGAGGGAGGAAGCAGGGTTCAGAGCTGGGTTTCCCTGGCAGAAGCATGTTGGGTGTGAGGCAGAACAAGGCTTGGACTGAGTAGCCCCCAGCGAGGCCCTCCAAGCGCAGCTCATCTCCGGAAAGGCTTGGCCTGGCCATCACGTTACCGCAGGGTCTGACCCCTGCTGACTGTTTCTTAATGAAGTCAAACCCACCGAAGGGGCGAGTCCTGCCCCAGGCCGGGCACGTGAGTTTGCCTTGTTCAGAACAGCTAGAAAAGCCCCTTCACAAGTGCCTGCTTGAGAGGAGCTAGGAACTTGTCTTCTCTGAAGAAGAATTGCTGATCTCCCCTCGTCACTGGCTTCCACCCGCCGGAAGGGGCAGGCATCTCCCTCACCAGTAGTGGCCAGAGGCCCTTCAAGAGCCCCAAGGCCTCACACCAGCAAGAGCTGGCAAATGCCCACTGGTTTCGGTCTGTGGCGTCAGGCTGGGCAGATCATTTCTTAGCGGCCGTGTCAGGTCCTGTCAATCATAGAATCACAGAATCATAGAATCCTAGGACTGGAAGGGACCTCGAGAGGTCATCGAGTCCAGTCCCCTGCCCTCAAGGCAGGACCAAGCTCCGTCTACACCATCCCTGACAGATGTCTATCTAACCTGTTCTTAAATATCTCCAGAGAGGGAGATTCCACCACCTCCCTTGGCAATTTATTCCAACATTTGACCACCCTGACAGTTAGGAATTTTTTCCTAATGTCCAATCTAAACCTCCCCTGCTGCACTTTAAGCCCATTACTCCTTGTCCTGTCCTCAGAAACCAAGAGGAACAAATTTTCTCCTTCCTCCTTGTGACACCCTTTTAGATATTTGAAAACCGCTATCATGTCCCCCCTTAATCTTCTTTTTTCCAAACTAAACAAGCCCAGTTCATGAAGCCTGGCTTCATAGGTCATGTTCTCTAAACCTTTAATCATTCTTGTCGCTCTTCTCTGTACCCTTTCCAATTTCTCCACCTCTTTCTTGAAATGTGGTGCCCAGAACTGGACACAGTATTCCAGCTGAGGCCTAACTAGTGCAGAGTAGAGCAGCAGAATGACTTCACGAGTTTTGCTTACAACACACCTGTTGATACAACCTAGAATCATATTTGCTTTTTTTGCAACAGCATCACACTGTTGACTCATATTCAACTTGTGGTCCACTATGACCCCTAGATCCCTTTCCGCCATGCTCCTTCCTAGACAGTCGCTTCCCATCTTGTATGTATGGAACTGATTGTTCCTTCCTAAGTGGAGCACTTTGCATTTCTCTTTATTAAACCTCATCCTGTTTACCTCTGACCATTTCTCTAACTTGCTAAGGTCATTTTGAATTATGTCCCTATCCTCCAAAGAAGTTGCAACCCCACCCAGTTTGGTATCATCTGCAAACTTAATAAGCGTACTCTCTATCCCAATATCTACATCATTGATGAAGATATTGAACAGTACGGGTCCCAAAACAGACCCTTGAGGAACTCCACTTGTTATCCCTTTCCAGCAGGATTTAGAACCGTTAACAACAACTCTCTGACTACGGTTATCCAGCCAATTATGCACCCACCTTATCGTGGCCCTATCTAAGTTATATTTGCCTAGTTTATCAATAAGAATATCATGCGAGACCGTATCAAATGCCTTACTAAAGTCTAGGTATATGACATCCACCGCTTCTCCCTTATCCACAAGGCTTGTTATCCTATCAAAGAAAGCTATCAGATTAGTTTGGCATGACTTGTTCTTCACAAACCCATGTTGGCTATTCCCTATCACTTTATTACCTTCCAAGTGTTTGCATATGATTTCCTTAATTACCTGCTCCATTATCTTCCCCGGGACAGACGTTAAACTGACCGGTCTGTAGTTTCCTGGGTTGTTCTTATTCCCCTTTTTATAGATGGGCACAATATTTGCCCTTTTCCAGTCTTCTGGAATCTCCCCTGTCTGCCATGATTTTTCAAAGATCATAGCTAAAGGCTCAGATACCTCCTCTATCAGCTCCTTGAGTATCCTGGGATGCATTTCATCAGGACCTGGTGACTTGCTGACATCTAACTTTCCTAAGTGATTTTTAACTTGTTCTTTGTGTATCCTATCTTCTAAACTTACCCTCTCTCTGCTTGTATTCACTACGTTAGGCACACCTCCAGACTTCTCGGTGAAGACCGAAACAAAGAAGTCATTGAGCATCTCCGCCATTTCCAAGTTCCCTGTTACTGCTTCTCCTTCCTCACTAAGCAGTGGGCCTACCCTGTCCTTGGTCTTCCTCTTGCTTTTAATGTATTTATAAAAGGTCTTCTTGTTTCCCTTTATGCCTGTAGCTAGTTTGTTCTCATTTTGTGCCTTTGCCTTTCTAATCTTGCCCCTGCATTCCCGTGTTGCTTGCCTATATTCATCCTTTGTTAGTTGTCCTAGTTTCCATTTTTTATATGACTCCTTTTTTATTTTGAGATCGTGCAAGATCTCCTTGTTAAGCCAAGCTGGTCTTTTGCCATATTTTCTATCTTTCCTACACAGCTTTCCTCCCACAATGGGAGGACAAGTGTTTTGCAATGAGTCTGGGAGGTGGCGAAGGGTTTTTGTGGGCGTCACCATCTTTGTTTTTTCCTGTAAAGCCACGTGCAACATTCTATCGCTTTCGAATTATTCAATACAAACCTCGCCGGCACATTGTCCAGATTGTCCCAGGCTATCATTTCCTTGAGCACCAATGCGAGCCAACCTTTCCTGCACCCCACTGGTGCAAAACCGGCCCAAGCCATATACTAGGCCCTCCTTCCCCTCCTTGTATGGAGCGCTTGGGAACACTCCATCTCAAGGCAGACTGCTTTTCAGCACATGCCAGCCACCTTAGCTTCATTTAGACAAGTTTTAGTCTTCAGCGGACTTACAGCAGTGCTGTAAACACATCACAATAAATAGCAATTATTTATGATTACAGACAATTTGGCCAAAATAAAGGCGGCTGTGAATTTTAAAATAGCAATTTGTGAGAATATACATTTAATACACGCATTGCCATGTAGCAAAAGTTACCAAGGAAGATTTTTTCAGAATACCAATTACATGTGTATATATTTAAAATGCCTTTTCTTCACTGACTCACTGCACATCACGTGACTTTTCTTCACTACTGCTCCAATGGATTTCACATTTTCTGGCAGTTTACTGCAGAAAGAAATTTAAAACTTTAGGGGAAAAATGATGCATTTTCTCTCAATGGATAGATTCTCTGAACCACCCTTCACAAAACCACAATATTTGAGGTTTCTGGTAGCACGTTAAATTAAGTGTTTCAATGAAGCATTTGCTTTAAATGTAAGTAGTGTTTAATTCACATAGAAAATCAGCCATTTTTGAGGTTTAACAAGTATGTAAGGGAGATAACGAATTAAAATGCAATTACTGGAAATCGAACAAGTCTGAGAAAACAGCCTTTTCATATGAAGCAATGTCTCACAGTACTGAGGAAAGGGGAAGCTTTGCTATCTTTGAAATTCGGACAGATTCAAAGTAGTGTCTGCAATAGACACGCACAGTAAATGAGAGCTATTGGGAGTTCCCTGTGTTCTCCCGTGGCAACCAGGTTGCGTGCAACTGTCCACAGGCCTGCACACAGAGTGAACGCGACTCCCAGTGCGCTGGCAGGGGGCCTAAGCGGCCTAGGGTGTCTCGTTACTTACAAGCATTAAACGCTGCACACCATGGCACCAGAAAGCTCCGGGGCTGTACGGCCAGTCAAGCTAGCACAGCAGCCTGGGCTGACGCCGTTGGGACGCGGCGCCCGCCTCCCAGAGCGTCCCCTGTTGGGAGCTGCTGCTAGTGCCAGACTCTGGCCTCTGCTTTCAGTGAGATCCCGTTTCAGGTCCTGGGCTCCCGAGATACCCACACTCTTCCTACTCTGTCTACGTGGGAGCAAAGCCCAGAGGTGCAGGGATGCTGCTTCTGCTCAGCCCGATGGGTTTGCTAGGCTAATGGGGGCAGAGAGGAGCCGTTACAGGGTTACCGGGCCTGGAGGGTGTCATGTAGGAGCGCACTCCGGAGGCTGCCTCAACTCCCATCTCAAGGCCAGGGCAAGCCGCTGGGCAGAGGGGCAAGCAGGGACTGAGGGGAAGGAACAAGACAGGGAAACGCCTGCCTCTGACCGCAGCACCATGGGCCCAAGAGAGGCGGGACAGAAACGGTATGGAGCGGGCGCGAGGGTATAACTATGCCTGCTGGGGCAGACCTGGGGGCGCTGGGAAGCGAGGCTCTGCTTGTGGGAAATGTCGCAGCTCCACTGTGACACCAGCTGAGGGTTCGCTCCGTGTGCTTCCTAAGCCGCCCTTGCGCTATTGCTTATCAGCCATGCCCGGAAGGCCACTCGCGGCTGGAAACCGGAGGGTCCTGGTAACCCAGGGTATGTCTACACTACAAAGTTAGTTCGAACTAACTTAGTTCGAATTAGTTAATTCGAACTAAGCTAGTTCGAACTAACGCATCTAGAACTAAAAACTAGTTCGAACTAGCGTTTTGCTAGTTCGAACTAGTAAGTCCACATTGAGTGGACTCTGAACAGGGCTTAAGGATGGCCGGAAGCAGTGCCGGCAGGGCATAAAAGGAGGACTTAGAGCATGGAGATGCTGTCTCAGGCTAGCCGAGGGCTGCGCTTAAAGGGTCCCGACCCCCACCCCGGACACGCAGTTCTAAGGGGTGCCCCGCTTGCAAAGAAGTTCTGGCTTGGAGTGCCCTGAGTGCCCACACTGGGCACATCACACCACTCGGCCATCAGCCCGGCTGCACTTGCCGCAGGCTGCCATCTGGGGAGAGGGAGTAATTGGGGGGCTGCAGGAGAGCTTCCACCCCCAGAAGCCCGCAGAGCCAGCCCAGTCCTCCCCATCGGGGGCTCGTACCCCATTCCTCCCTCACCTCCTTCCACTTACCCTTCCCTAGCCCCCCTTCTTATTGATGTACAAAATAAAGATAACGTTTCTTCCAACATTGACTCTGTCTTTATTGAACAAAACTGGGGGAGACTGGGAAAAGGAGGTGGGAGAGGGGAAGAGAAAGGCTGGGAGAGGGGAGGGCAACTAACATGATCAGGGGTTGGGAACAGGTCCCAGATGAAGAAAGGCTACAGAGACTGGGACTGTTCAGCTTAGAAAAGAGGAGACGGAGGGGGGACAGGATAGAGGTCTCTAAAAGCAGGGGTTGGGTGGAGAGGGTGCATTCAGAAAAGTTCTTCCTGAGTTCCCATAAAGAAGGACTAGAGGACACCAAAGGAAAGGACTGGGTATCAGGCTTGAAACTAGTAAGAGAAAGTTGTTCTTCTTGACAAAGCAAATAGTTAACCTGTGGAACTCCTTGCTGCAGGAGGCTGTGAAGGCTACAACTAGAACAGAGTTGAAAGGGAAGTGAGATCAAGTCATGGAGGTTGGGTCCATGGAGTCCTATTAGCCAGAGGGTAGGAGTGGTGTCCCTGCCCAAAGTTTGTGGAAGGCTGGAGAGGGATGGCACGAGACAAATGGCTTGGTCATTGTCTTCGGTCCATCCCCTCCAGGGTCCCTAGGGTTGGCCGCTGTCGGCAGACAGGCTACTGGGCTAGATGGACCTTTGGTCTGACCCAGTACGGCCATTGTAAGCTCAGGGCTCAGTGTCGGGGGTCTCAGTGGACCCCCTTGATTTTCATGCACACCTGGTCCTGGGTGGCCAGGCTGGCAGCTCTCCTGCCCTAGACGGCCACTTTCCTGTGCCTAGTGCGGAGATCGTGGACGAGGTCCACGATGTCCGCACTAGCCCAGGAAGGTGCCCGCCTCTTGCGGTCCAGGGCAAGCTCCCAGGAGCCGCCAGCCTGGTCCCGGCAAGAGGGGGTGGGCTGGGGGGCATCGGGTGGGTGGCTCTGTGCCGTGCCAGGTGCAGGGTCTGCTAGCTGGGTGCTGGCAGGCTTGCACCTGGCACGGGCACCGTAGCCAGCCCGTGCCCCTTTAAGGGGTCCGGGGCTGGGAGGGGGGCATAGAGTTTCCCTGGTGTTGGCCAGAGTGGCCACCAGGGAAACCTGGGGAGGGCTAGCCTCCCACTAGTTCGAACTAAAGGGCTACACAGCCCTTAGTTCGAACTAGCTAGTTCGAACTAGGCGTTAGTCCTCGTAAAATGAGGTTTACCTAGTTTGAACTAAGCGCTCCGCTAGTTCGATTCAAATTCGAACTAGCGGAGCGCTAGTGTAGCACCTATTAAAGTTAGTTCGAACTAACGTCCGTTAGTTCGAACTAACTTTGTAGTGTAGACATACCCCCAGGCTCTTTGTGAGGGACTGCACGGAAGAGGAGAAGAGCGTGAACACGGAGAGGGCGTCTCAAAGGACCTCGGCACAAACCCTTCTCCCAGTGGTCTCTGCACAGTCCTAGTCGGCGGGTTGCAGCCACGTTAAACAAGGGCTGCAAAATCGACCTGCCCAACTCGCAGTCTGACTGGCCACACCTAGGGCACGTGCTTAGTGAAAGGATGCCCCGACCGTGGCTGCTTCGCACGTTTCAAGCAGCGAAGGTTCAGCTACTGAGCCCTCTGCAAGGCAGGGTCCATCACACGGTGTTTGTGCCGTTTTCTGCTACCCCACTCGGAGCCCTAGAGAAGCTCTGCGGGGAGAGGGGACTTCCGTTTCAGGGACCCGCGTAGGAAATGCAGTTTGTGTGGGGTCTAAAACCCATGGCCCCGTCTAGACAGGCAGCCTCCAGCCTTATTTGAACGTGCTCTGAGAAAACACGCCGGTTGACTAATGAACATGGAACCTGAAAATTACTGACGGCTTGCATTTCGGTGAGGATGAAGAACTACTCTGAGACATAGCAAATGGAGGGCACCCACTAGAGCCTGACGTTCACTGACTCCCGGCTGATGCTGCTGTCGTAACAAATGGGGGTTTAACTGCAAGATGAAATCGAGAACATGGTGATAAAGGGCCAAAGGGTGGAGACATAAATTCCCTGGGGGAACAGATTTGCCCAGGCAGATGAAGATTTAGTAAACCTCTCCGAACCCTCTTAACATCTCTCGAAAGCACATCGATTCACCACCTATTGGTATATGAAAAGCTTCAATTGCAGCTAAATGTCCCCTGAGCGATGTAGCAGATAAACTCATTTAATTCCCAGACAGCAACAGCCAGGACTGAATAGGAGCTGACACAGGATCAATACCCTTATCAGCTAGCCACGGTCAAAATCTTTGCCATTCAAAATTGCAACATTTCCCAGTTGATTGGCATCTAGCATTAAGTAAAAGGCTGCCCAGCTGGGCAGGACGACTGCTCGGATTCTGCCAGGAACCTGCTGCCCAAGCGGCCTGGGGACATTTCCAAAGCCCGTAATGCAGGAGGTCCAGCAGGCAAGCACCTGCCGTTCCCTTTGGAAAGAGGCAGCAGATCCACGTGTCCCTGCTGACTCAGCCAGGCGGGGTGATGAGCAGCATGCGGGCGGAGTCCCGGCTCACCGCCTTCACGAGCACCCACAGGACAGTGCTCCTGCTCCTGCACCAAAGCAGGGCCCTGGGAGCCTATCCCGTGGCACGTGCCCAAAGCCCCACGGATGCTACACGTGGCACATCCCAAAGACAGAATTGCCCCAATTGCCTCAGATCACAGAGTCGCTCAAGGGCCCTTCGTGCCTCTGGGAAAAGTCTCGGACCAGCTGGGCCATGAGCGGAGTGAGAGGGGCTGCCCACTGCAGAGCGGACAGCCTCCCAGCCCCGCTGCTCAAGGAGCAAGGCCTCTCTCTCGCTTGCTGGGGGCACGTTGTGCTTCCACAGCGCCAGCCCCACAAGGCTGCGAGTCCTGTCACAGGCGCTACGGGCACCAGCCAGCGCACGGCCCAGCAGGGGTGCGCGCGGACTTGCCACAAAGGGCGATTTCCTCCGAGTTTTACTTCTAGCAAATGTGCATCGCAGGTGGGTCTGACACCATGAAATAGGCACCGGCTGGAAACAAACTACATCCAACAGCTTCTAAACAGAAGTGGAGGACAGTACAGAGCCACACCAGCCCCCCCCACACACACACACACAGAGCCCCCAACTCCATGCCAGCTCACAGCCCAAGAAGCCTGAAAAGGCTGCAGGCCTGTCCCTATACATCTCCACACCTGCATGTGCTGGCACAAGGAGCATTGAGATAAACGAGGCCGACGGTCCCTTTACCTTGCCAGGGAGCTTCAACACAGCGAGTTAGTTTGTCAGCCTTCCAGCGGAGCGCCGCGGACAAACTGCTGCATAGGGAAATGCAATGGCCTCTTCAGCGGAAACGTGTTCGTAGGCTACAGTCCAGACACCCAGGAAGGCTGGTTCCTCTTGCTGGAGAGACCTGTCAAAAGGCTGCTCGAGCCGTTCACGTGACGTGTAATTCACTCCGTGCACAGGCCCAGGGAGCTTTGGGGGCCCTGAGGCCGCGTGCTGAGCAGCTGCATTGGGCCATCCTCAGGAGGGGGTGGGGCAGTGAGGGGGGCTAGGGATCGCCCCGAGAGCTGGTTCCGGAACGCAGACGAACCTTCCTGCCATGCTGGAACAGGGCTGCCCATCAGAGCGTGGGATCAGGCACCGGTCTAGCGGCTCTCTCACGTCGGACGTCAGGCTCTTGCCTTGATTTGCAAACCTGTCCCAGGCACCTCCTGTGAAACGGGCCCTTGCTGTCCCGCTCAGCCCACCAGACCCGCTCACAGCCGGCAGCGCCCAGTCGCCTGTGCAGGTCTCGTCCGGCTGTCGGAACAGCTGGATGCTAAGAGTCTGACTGTGCTTCGCGGGTGCGCGGTAACCAGCCAAGCCGCCTGAATCGCAGCTCAATGCTTCTCCGAGGCATTTCATCAAACTGGGATCCACGCCGGCCGGCACCATGCAGCTTGCGAGCTCTGGCCGTCGCTCTGCTGCGGCAGGCGATGAATTCCGGGTGCGCTCGCAGGGCAGTGCGCAGGGGAAGCCACGTCGAAGGGGGATCGACCTAACTGGCATGGGCTGACGCCAAGGCCCCACTGAGCGACAGGCTGGCGGGGAAGGGCAGGCGAGCTGGCAGTGCCCACCGGGGCGACACGCTGCTCCGTGTTCTTTGTGGCGCGCGGGCGATCCCGTGCACGTGACATCACCGCGATGCACTTTGTGCACGATGGCGCAGGGCCCAGCTCCTCGGGAAGGCCGCCATTTGCTGAGCGGGATTATCCAGTCCACCGCCGGGATCGCTTCTCTGGAGTTAGGGACACTGACCGTGGCGCTGCCTCTCAGATGTGCTACTCTGCGCGCCGCCCACAGCTAGCCCAGCAGCTGAGATCAACCTGCCCCTCCTGTGGGCGCGCCGGCCCGGCACTGGCACCCTCCTCCCGCGTCTTCCCGCCCCACACAGGAGCGAGGCAAGGCAGGTGGTGGCAGCCGCTCTCCCCGCCCCGCCCAAAGAGAGACGAAAACGCCAGGAGGCAGGAACGGGAGTGGGGACAGCACTGGGCCCGAGCTGGAAGGGGCCTGCCCTCGGGAGGAGGCACCTGGGTCTCAGGGTCTGTGGCTGGGGGTGGCCTGCAAGAGCCTGGCCCCGCACGGCAGGGTCCCCGGTAGGCCCGGCGCTACCCCAGCACATCCAAGGAGGGCGACCGGTCCCACAGCAGAGGGGCTGCTTCCCTTCTCGCTCCTGCCACGTTCCCACAAAACAAACGGCCGACCCCGTCCCGCCCAGCCTGGGCCCAGGCCTGCTCCGTGCCGACGGGGGATCAGGCCTCTCTCCACACAGGCAGTTCTGTGTCCCTCTCGGCACTGCCCCCGGGCACCACAAGGTGCCTGGGCCCCGAGGGAGCTGCTGGATGGCTGAGCGGTAACAAAGCTCACCCACGTCAGTGGCCAAACTCCCTGACTTCAGCAGAGCCGGGGGCCTGGCGCGAGCGGCCTGTCTACAGCCTTGTTGCTGCTCTCCCAGGCTGCACAGACGCACCCGGGGATGTGCAGGACACCAAGGACAGAGACTCTCCCCACGGGTCCCTCGGCACGACCGCCCTGTCCAGGCTGGGGCTGGAAAATCCCGTTCAACGAGCTAGCCGGTTAGGCAGTTTAAACGAATTTGGGGGGATTAAACAGAAGCAGCCCCCACGCGCCATGGCCAGGCTGTAGTGCCAGCCCCCAGCAGGTGACCATAACCGGTCAGCCTCCCCCATTAAGGCCCGGCTAACCATGCCCACCCCCATTCCAGGTGCCACAGCATCGCCCCCGTGGCTGGACGTGGACCTGCTCCGACTGCCAGTGTTTTCAGGCTGGTCTTCCCTTGAGCCACGTTAAGCACGCAATGGGCTGGCCCGGTTCCTCTCGTAGCTCGTCATTCGGCCCAAGACAAACCGAGGCAGCGGCTCCACCTCCTTCGGCCCCGGCCCGGAGTCCGGCGCTCACCCACCGATGGACGTGCCCACGGGAGCGCTTGCCGTGGGCCCTGCTCCTCGGGTGTGGGGGGGCCACGGAAGAGAACAGGCAGGGCCCCAAGGACCTGTGCAGGCTGGCCCAGGGCTAATGATGAGCCGGAGCCAGCCGCTGGTGAAGAGCTGAGCCCAGCGCCTCCACCTTCTGCAGGCCCCACCTGCTCCTGCGTGGGGGCTAGGACAGTGGGGGGCCCGTTCCACGGGCACCGGGCTGCTCAAAGCATAGCCAGGCAGGAAACGGTCAGGTCTGGGGGCGAGTCCATGCTGTTAGCTAGGAACAAGCTGAGGGTCAGTGCTGAGGGACAGCAGCCAAAGCCAGAGGGCCCACCTGAGTCCCAGGCTGGAGCCAGAGCCAGACCCTGGCACCGACATGGGCAGTAGGTGGAGCAGGGCCTGGAAGGAGGTCGGGTCGGGGCCAAGGGCAGCAGCCATGGGCTGTGCCGAGCGGTGCCAGCCATAGGAGCCGGGCCGTGGCTGCTCTCTCTGTCCCAGGGCAGCGCAGCCAGCCAAGCAGGGCAGGAGCCGGTCTGGCCCCGGCAGGATTTTGCCAGGAATCATTCTGGAGGATCCAGAGCCCAGGGCTCCCTGAGACAGCTCGCCAAACGCACAGACGCGGGGGCATCCAGCCACTCGCCCCAAGCCCGGGAATCCCATTCGACATGCCAGAGGTGAAATCTGCCCTCCCCCCAGGACTCGGGGCCCCCTGCCACTTTACCTTGCAGCATGGCGGAGCTGGTGTAGTAGTTGAAAGGCACGTTCTTCACCATGTACTCGTCGGCATCCAGCGAGGAGAGCTTGGCTCCCACCAGCACCGACTTCCCAGTGCCGGCACTTCCCACGAGCATCACTGGCCTCCGGCGCTCCAGGAGCTTGTCCATGAAGTATCGCACCCGGACCGTCTCGCTGGTGGGCACCAAGCAAGCCTGTGGGGAGAATGATGGGGGCGAGCGATGAGCATCAGCGCGCACGCCGGGGGGCGGGCACAGATCTGGCTGGAGATACGCAAGGAGGAAGAACTCTGCCTGCTAGCACCTCTGTGTCCTCCTGAACTGTCTTTCCTTACAGCTGGCCAAAACTCTTCCATAACAACTGGTTTTGATGGAAAATGGGGGGTGACCAAACATTTTCACACTAGAACTGCTGGCTGCCCACAAAACCCAACCAACCATCCAACCAAACTGTTTCAGTGCTGTGCCAGGTGCTTTTGTGTGTTGCATTCTCTATGGGCCAACCTCTCCAGCCAGCGGCACGTCCCATGACGTACTCTGACCACGATGCACCCTCTCTCCACCACGGACAGGCAGGTGCATCATGGCAGGTACAGGCAAACCCAGGAGACAGCCTGTGGTGGAGAGTGTCAGCGTGAGGCACACAAGCGACAACTTCTATGAGATACCAGGGCAGCATTTCAGAATCAGAATAGTCTGGTTTTTGAACTTCAATATTTCAGTTTTATGACCCAATTTTTTGACAGGAAGTTGATTTTTTTCCATGGGAAAATCCCCACTTTATGGCCAGCTCTAATTATCCCCGACAGCGCTGCTACACTGGGTGTGAATTTGCTACCCCTTGCTGGTTGAAATCAGACCCCTTCTCTGCTGCTGTTCACCAGATGAGTCAGACCGCCACGTCTCACCTGCGTGAGCGACTGTCCTATGGACAGACAGTAAATAAGGCCTTGGCTTGCTTGCTCTCTGTCATCTCTCTCCCCTCCCCCCCTTGCTGCCCGGCCCTGGTTTAACTGGCATGCCCGTTACATTGCAGAGCAGGGTGATCAGGACAGCACGGGGCTGGCACCAGGAGGCTTGTGCCAATGGAGAGCAGCTATCTGAGTGACGTACCTGTAATGGCACTTCAGGATCAAATTCAAACGGGGGGATGAGTTTGGACCAAGGTTCAAACTTTTTCGTTTCCGGATCAACGTAAAAGTCGAAGACGGTTCCCTGAGAAGGGAACTTGATGGTCTTGAACTCGGTCACCCACCACTTACTGAATTCCACTCGGTAGTCAACCAGCTGTAATGGACAGCAGAGACGTCAGCCTGCAGAAAATCTCTAGCGATCGGAAAGGTTATTTACACCACGTCCCGGCCCCTGCGGTGTATCGCCCCGGGCTCTGCCCTGGCCCGTCACACAGGACCCCGAGAGTACTTCGCGTCAGGAGCTTTCCCCTGGTGTTAAAACCAATCTTAATTTAATCCCATTGCTCCTAGTGGAAGGAGAAATCCGCCTCCACTGGCCACGCTAGCAATGCCTTGGCTTGGGCAAGAGCACGCCAGTGGCAGAATTACTCACTTGTCTCAGATTCAGCAGGCCTGTGATTGGGTGATTGATTGGGGGTGGGGACACCCCTCCAACAGGTGTGGCAGCTTTCCTGTCCCCACCTCCAGCCACGGCACCAAGGCCTGCACATGAACAGCCACAACCGCCTAGGAACCTTTGTTTTCTGGTCCCTGGCCCCGTCACAGCCCTCTGGGACGGAGCAGCCTGGCCTGAACGCAGCACCCCAGGGGCTGAGAAAGGGACCATCCTCTGAGACCTTCAGTGACCTTTCTTTGCTGCTCTATAGCATCGGATTCCTCTCTAGTTTGCTCTCTGCTGGCTTCCCTATGTCTCTCCCCGCCCCCTGTATCCCACCCAGCCCCTGGTCCACGTGGGGGAGGGGAGGAGAGTGTTTGGACTGGGCACAGGCATTCTCTGCTCTGCCACAGATTCACAGCGACCTTGGGCCTGACACTTAGTGTCGGAGTCTGTCCCGCTGTGTTCGGGGCGATATTAGCCTCTCGCACGCGGCAGTATAGCGGGAGAGTCAGTCAGGCCTGGAGTGTGGTCAGAGACTCTGGTGATGGACACCACGGAAGCAGTGACTGAGACAATTCAGTTTGCCCCGATTCTCAGTGAATTTCTCACCCCTTATTTCCCCCTCGCCCACTGGTTGTGCTCTCCTGTCCCACTCAGCCGCACTGCCAAGCTGCGTGCCGTGGAAGTGCCAAAACAAAGCCAGGGTTGTCACCGGCTGCTGTGCTTCAGCCCGAGCCCTCTAGGAAAGGCTCTGGGGCCTTTGCTACCCTGAGCTGCCAGCCCAGCCCTGAACAATGGACCAGAGTTTTCTTAAGCCCCCTTGGCATTATGCAAGACTCTGCAGTCTGGTGCTGCTCGCAGAGGAGAAATCACTGTCATTCCTCCTCTCCCTGCTGCGCTAATTCCGCCGCAGTGGCTGGAGCCGCTTTCCGCGGGGGCGGACGTGCACGATGGCTAAAAGCCTCCCACCCGGGTGTCCTGAGCACTGCACGGGGGAGCTGCTTCCAGCCGCACCGGAATGTGCAGCCCCCCCCCATTTAAGCGGAGCAATGTGGGGCCGGCCCACGCTGCCGGAGGGTTGCTACGTGTGAGCGGCTTCCTTAATAAAGCCCCACTCGGAATCTGACTAATTTCAAAGCCTTGAAATGGCAAATCTATCAACTGCTCTGCGGGGAGCCCCTCCTCCCCTCAGGAGCACCTCGGGGAGCAGAGGCCTGCGACTGCTCAGCCTGACATTTCAGCAGCAAAAGGGCAGCGTGAAGGGCAGCGTCAGCAGAGAGCAATAAACAGATTTTATATTGGATCGTTTTTCACCCGACTCTCCCCTCGGCCTCCCAGCTCTGACATTTGCAGAGCGCCGGCAGCATCCAAACAAAACCTCAGGCAGCGATTCTGGGCTGCCCAGGGCTTCTACTGCATCTGGCGCGCACCCGCTCCCGCCACGTCCTGCATCCTCTGCGGTTCTGGGCACGCCCCCGGGCTGGGGCTGCAGCACAGGCACCTGCCAGCTCGCAGGCCAAAGCCAGCCTGGGCAAGAGCAGGCAGCAGCCGCTCGTGTGCCCGTGCTGGGTAGGCCCTGGCAGGACTGCCCGGGCGGTTCAGTGACTAGCTCCAAGCAGGTGTGGACCGGTCGACACGGGCTGCCGGACACGCTGCTTCGCTAGTGGACTCGCGGAACAAGCTGCGGCGGTGGGGCTCAGACCATGCCGGTCCCGGGGCACAAGCCGTCTGCAGGGATGTGGCCCGAGACCCTGGTTTGGCAGGCCTGGGAGCACCCTGGCTGGGGATGAAGCATTCGGAGGTGAAGGGGCCCAGCTGTGGGACAAGCCTCCGCAGAGGATTTCACTGGCTGCCGGCTCCCGTACCCAGCAGTGAATCCTACGCCCCAGCACAGGGCAGCTCTAATCTCCCCGGCCCTGAGCCCCGGTTCTGCACAGACGTCCTCTCCCCCACGCCCCCACGGCCCACTGCTCTGGCGAGATCCAGGCCTCGCCTGCTGCAGGGCCGAGCCGTGTCCAGCGGGAAGTGGGCACCTGGCCAGTACAACGCCCAGCGCCCCCAGGGCCTGGCTGGCCACCAGAGGGCCCGGCCACTGCTCACTACGCGGTAACACGCGCTGGTCCACGAGAGGGGCGCTCGTGACGGGGAGCAGACACTGCGACGGTTGCCAGGACCTAGCGGGGCCACCCTGACGCCCCGCTCTCAGCCACTCACAATGGTACAAAGTGGCTGCTTTTCCTCTGAAAGCACCAGCAACCAGCCTCTTCTCAAAGGCTGCCCACCCGCACGGGGCTGAGTGGCCACGCCCGGACGCTGGCGGAGGGCTCCAGCTGTCATGCCCGGGGCTCCCCCGCTGTGCCCTGCCCACACGGGGAGTCACAGAGCGTCTGCCTTCCCACCCCCTCCTCCCTCCTCTGCCCTCGGCCCCTCCTCGCGCTGCCCACCAGCCGCCGGCAGGGGGGAGGGGAGTCCAAGCCAGTAGGGTTGCCAGATGGGAAAAAGGGGGGAGGGAGACCAAAGTTGCTGAGGGAAAAAAAGGACTCAGACTTATTAAGCAAAAAAAAAAAAAAAAAAAATTAAACGAAACCAGCATTAGAACAGCATGTCCCCTTTAAGAGTGAGTGCAGGGATCGGAACAGGGGAGCGGTTGAGCACTAAGACCCAGGCCCCCTTGGTCGGCAGCCATTTTGTGCCAGCAGCCGTGCGGAACCAGGTAAGCGGGGGGCTGGGCTCGGGGTGTTACGGGGGGAGGCCGGGCGCTGAGTGTTTGGAGGGTTGCCAGGTGCCCGGCATTTTCGCCTCCTGGCCGGGGGAAAAAATCAGAAAATACGGGCCAGTGTAGGACATCTCAGGTGTCCGGTATTTTCTGAATTTCTTTACCAGACAGGAGGCAAAAATACCGGCTTGTCCGGGTGAATACCGGACACCTGGCAGCCCTACCAGCCGGGGAGGGATGTGATTGCAACTGCTCCCGTGGGCGCTGCATTCGCTCGCACCTCGGGACGTCAGGTCAGTGCACTAGACGCCTGGGCCCCCACTGGAGCAGCTGGCCACTGGGTTGAGAGCTTCCTGTCGGCCTGGCGTTACCTGCCCTCAGGGCTCTGCAGGGCCTTCAGCTGCTCCTGCTTGGCGGCCGGTCTTCCTCCAAAGGGCCTGGGTGCTAGGTTTGCCAACAGCGTGCCGACAGGAACTAAAGCAAAGCGCCCCGCAGGGAGGGCGTCCCCAGGGCTAGCAGCACGGCAGGGCTCTGACACTTGGCATTGCTCTTGCCATAAAACAGCAGCACTTGGCACCACTCCTGAGAAATTGGCACACAGCCGCTTTGCCCCAAGGCCAGCAAGCTCTGGGCCTACCCCCGAGGGGGGTACCCATCTCCCTCCTCCGCAAGGGGAATAGCGTCCCACGGACGGGGGTGGGGATGGGCGAGTTGCCCGAGAGGGCAGCAGGAGGCAGCATTCAAGCCCCTGCCTTCCAACAGCGCATTCGGACCCCACGTTCCGTCGGGGTTACTGCTTCGGCGGGGGATGCACCCTTCCTACGTGCTCCCCTCCCTCTCCTCTGGGTTGCTTTCACCTTTGACCCTCCCGTTCCTATATTGCCGCCTGTGTACTGAGACCTTCCCAAGAGACCATGTTCTCTGTCAGCAAGGGGGGAACAGCACCACCCGGGGGTTTCTATCCCGCTGACAACGGCGCTCGCCCCAGAAACACACCGGGCTGCGTGAGCACCGTGCGGAACAAGCGGAACCCCGACTAACAGGGGCTGTGGGTTAAACGGGACTGTGCTAAGGGACCCTCCACGCACTAGCTCCCACCTCACCTGGTCCTGGAACATTGCTCCGCCCAGGGCCCAGACAGCGGCAAACACGAAGTAGAGCTCGTAGAGTTCCTTGGGGCAGTCGGGAGGGGTGTGCTCTGGGGTGAGGAGACACTCCAGGAGGTAACACAGCATCTGAACCATGCTCTGTTCTGGAACTGGAATAATCTTCTTAAATCTAAGGGAGGAAATTGAAAGCATGTGACGTCTAAGTGGATTCAGCAGGATGGTTGTTAGCAATAGAGAGAAATGTGCATTTAACTCCTCTTGCAGAACATTAACCTTTCGCGTCTCTGACTGTCTCCCCCTCCCGAGCATGGCACAGCGAGCCGCAAAGCCCCGGCTCTCACCCCAGGTCTGGAGGCGCAGGCGCACACAAGCAACGACAGTAATAAGAAGTTTCAGACTTTTAAAAACTTTGATCTCCTGGGAAGAGGTAAAGTGGGAGAGCGGCTGCGGGCCAGGACTTACTGTGAACACGGCGAGTTAGCAACGGGCTACTGGAGAAGTCCTAAAGTGAACCCTTTCATCTCGCAGTTTTACACCAACTTGGGGAGACTGTAAATGCAAACTACCATTGTGGCGGGCAGGATAATGCTGAAGTCTTCCATAAACTAATCATAGGTATTTGGAAGTCTGGTCCTACAATTTCTGAATTAAGCAATCTACAAAAATAGGGGGTTTGCACAGTCTGCAGCTAATCCCTGCCATTTCCTGCTCTGCCCGATGCTCAGGAAATAGAGCGAGGCCCGTCCGCCCGTAGTGCTGCTGATGGCTGTAATCAGAGCGGTCACACAGCAATCTGGTTGCAAATCTCCCTTCCTCCCAAGCCCCGTTCGCTAGCACCGGCCCTTCTGCAGAGCTGCCTTTCGGGCTGGTATGTCCCGGGCCTGGTGTCTGCCCCAGCGCCCGTGGTCTCCCCAGGGCGGGTGCTGTGCAGGCTGGAGGATGCCGGAAGCATGCGCTGATGCTGCTCACTCAGGCGACGGAGGAGGTGCCCCCAGAGCCCGTCGGAGCAGCACAGCTGGCACCGCGAGCCTCCTGGCTGTGCAGATCAGCCTTCCCCTGGCAGTAGAACGGGGCCCCACAGGCCTCATCACAGGCACTGCTGGTGAGCCAGGTGGGCATCGAAAGGGGACTGATCTGACCGGCCAGTGGGCGTCTCAGGAACGCTGATTTCTAGCAAAGGGACGGCGACCCCAGCCACGTAACGGGCCCCGCAGCGCACAGAGCCTCCGCTGAGGGGGGAACCTCTGCCCTGGTCCTCAGGGCAGCTCCTCTGCGGCGGCCGGGCCCCACAGGCCATGGGCACAGTGCCCGGGGAAGGAGAGGGAGACGTGTCCCTCAGCTTAGCCGCTAACCCTCTCCCGGAGCAGCTGTTTGCCATCCAGGGTGCTGAGGGAAGCGCCCTGCCCCTGCTGACTTCGTCTTCCTGCGTTCCTTCCCGCTCGCAGCTGAGGGACGCCCGGCTCCAGCGTCAGCGCAGCAGCGAGCCCACGCTCCCAGCGCCACGGCCAACACAGAGCTGCAGCCAAGCCAGGGTGTCCATTTGGAGCCAGCAGCCCCTCCTCTGCTCCCCTGAACAGGCCCCCGAAGGAAGCCACCAGGGCCCTGGCAGCATTTTGCTTGGCAGCAACCCAGCAGAGATCCCCGCGTGGGGGCCGCGCTCACAGCCACGCTGCACCCGTCCCATGGCACCTGGTTCTGAGCGTGTCCAGGCAGAGCGGCAGGTACTTGTCGAACAAGATGGTCAGATTGGCTCGCTCTGACTGGATTTCTCGTTGGTCGATCCAGCTGCTCACAGGGGGGTTCCAGCCCAGGTCGGCCGGGTTGATGTACAGAATACCTGGAGGCACAGTGCGAGACAGGCACTAAGGACTTGGCGCTCCCTTCCCTCCCACCAGGACAGCAAGCGCCACTCTGCACAGCCTGCTGCTCTGCGCGCTGTGGGAACGCGCCCCCCCCCCAGGCCCCGCAGCTCTGTGGCGCCAGCCACCAAGGGACTGCCCGGGTGTCAGCTGCGCCTGTGGCAATCGAAGTCGGAGTGGAATCGCCTCCGCTCGGGCATCGGTCGTGTCCAGGTTGCGCTCACGCTGTGGCAGGTGCTGCCCACACACAGCAAGGCAGGTACCCCAGCCCAGGGACTGGCAAGAGAAAGGAACTGAGCTGGCTAACCGGCTGGTGTTTTTAGGCTCATGCTCAGTGGCACGGTAGTTTGGAGGGATGGAAGAAGCCCAACGATCAGAACTCTCCGGGTTTCTGCCATGTGGCTCTTTAGAAGCAAGGAAGGAGAATTATCAACCCCTCTACATCCGCCTCAGGACACAGAACTCTCCCTAGAGGCTCCATACCCAGAAATCAGCAGAAAGGACACTGGGATGGACCCCGGAGAGCGGAGACCCAGTCCCATCTCTGACACAGTCTGACTAGATGACCTTGGAGAAGTCATTTAGTCCAGATTGCCAGAGATGTTTAGGTGCTTAACGCCTATTGAAATCAGGCCCTTTTCCCTCTGGGCCTCAGCTCCCATCCCCAGAAAGGGGAGAACCTAAGCTCGGCTCTAAGCTCTCTGGAGCGGGGACCGGTTTGCACAGTGCCCAATCTCACCTGAGCCCCCTCGGCATCGTCCTCTGCACCACCTTCCTCGTCGGCCATTCGTCATGCTGCTGCCCACCCCTCGGTCAGGTGCCAAAATCCCTTGGATCTTTGGAAACCTCAGCCCCGAGGTCCCCTTTGTGCACATGGAAAGGGAAAGGGATTCATTCCCTCCCAGCCCCCGTCGCCTACCTGCTCTGGACACGGTGGCTGGAGTGGCTGTGCGCAGGTGGCTGATCTCGAAGAGCAGCCTCATGGTCGGGTTAAGGGGAATTCGTTCATTGCTGGCGAGCGTCAGCACCTGCACAAGGCAGACGCACTCAGAACAGGCCCTCCCGGCCCTGCTGGAAAGAGCCGTTCAGCTCCCCGCTAGCGCAGGGGGGTCTTGCTGACACAGCTGAGCCCTCGGCACTGCTTGGGCAGGTTTCACCCAGCTCCTCGTGCAAAGAGAGCTCTGCCCTTGCTTACAGCGCAGGCCCTGCTCGGCCATCTCCTTGCTCAGGCCGACTCGCCAGGTAGTCCCCGCATATCCCGCCTCCCCGTTGGCTTGAAGCCTCCACAGCTCCTCAGACACACAGAGGCGTCCGGGTGTGCTGCTGCGTGACTTAAGAACCAGAGAGAGAGACAGTGATCCAGGAATCTGCAGGCTGAACCTCCCACACCCGGCACTGTCTGCTCTGGCAGCCTCCGTGGTCCTGTCAGGCCTCGAGGGTGCCAGGCCAGGGAGGTCCGAGCTGCACAGAGCGGTTAGTTTGTCCTCAGCTGTGAGGACATAGAGGTAAAAGGTAAGTGGGATAAAGTGCAACAGGACGTTACAGAAGGCGGATCGTGCCGGACCAACGTGGCCTTTCTTTGGGAACGTACCCCAGTTTCCAGACAGGGGAATGCAGTAGATCTCACCAGTCTGAATTTAAACAAGGCATTTGATGCAAGTCCCACGTGGAAAATGGTTAGTTGAACTGGAGCAGATGGTGATTCGTATGAAAGTTGAAATATGGGGTAAGGAACTACAACCGGTCACCCTGAAAGCTGACCTGTCGGGCGGGAGGGAGGTGACTAGCGGAGTTCCTTGGGGACTGGCCTTGGGACTCAACATTCCATTCATAACCTTGAAAACGGGGGCAACGGGAAGGGGCTGAAAGGGAACAGTGCAACGGGCAAGGTCAAGCACAAAGAGCTTCTGCTACAAGAGGAATTGAGACGGAAAGGCGGGCAGGGAAGGGCGACTAGGGAGAACCCCGTCGCCTACAGGACGCTCAACGACCTGGGCTTGTTTTGCCTCCCAAGCAATATGGCGGCTCTCCACACATACCTCAGAGGGACAGACCCGGGGAAGAGAGGAGTTACTCGAGGGGAGGGCCAATGAAAGCACAAGAGCAAGTGGATGGAAACTGGCCATCAGTCAATCTGGACTGGCCATTCGAGGAGGTTTCTAAGCATCAGAGGAGCGGTGTTCTGGACCAGCCTTCCCAGGGGAGCAGCAGGAGAAGCAAATCTGGTTTGGTGCTCAATCCAGTCCTGGGGGTGCCCTGAGGAGACGGCCCATCTGCCAACTGCCGGGAGCATCTACCCCAAATGGCCAGAGCAGGACGCTATATGGGGCGGGCTTTGAGTGACTACAGGGATGTGTGTTCTGGTGAGACTTGCCCACGCGTACAGCGTCCCACTGAGCATCCTATTCAGGGTTAAGAAGGAATTTGCCCCAGGTCCGATTGGAAGAGACCGGGGAGGAGTCAAGGCCTGGCCCCAAGTAGAGTCATTGGTGGGATCTGTCCCATTGTGACTCGGTGACTCACCAGAGGTTGGGTCTATGGCAGGAGCAGGTGGGCCAGGTTCTGGGGCCTGCCAGGGCTCAGACTAGGTGACTGTGATGATTGCTCCTGACTGAAGCAGAACAAGGTTACTGCACCCTTCCTACAGAGCAGCGCGTTGGGCCGTTTGCCCCACGCGCCGTTTTCTGCACAGCGCGCGGCTTGGTTTTAGTTGAAGAAACACGAAGGGCTGTGGTGTGCCACGAGGTGCCGTCCCGGCCCCGGCATTTCTCCCGGGGCTGATCAAAGACGATCCAGTACCTTATTGTCATCCATGACAGTATTCAGAGACTCGATCCACATTGGGTCGATATCCCCATCCAGCACCATCCACTTGGGACCATCGTGGGTGACGTTGGCCAGCTCTCGCATGATTGATGAAAACAGCCCTAAAAAGATGATACACGCGCACACGCCTTCAGCATCAGACTCCACAAGTGGCCCCTCCTCTTTCCCACAACACCCTTCTTAAGCATTGTAGGACTCAAGTCAGAGCAAACCACGGAACAGGAGATCCAGGGGGAAGGTCATCCAGTAACATCAATGAGAAAGATGGCTGTCGGCAGGCAAGCTGTGACCGCGGGGGAGTGCCGAAGGAAGAAAGCCGCGCCGGCGGGGCGAGGGAGTGTACTCAGGAAAGCCGTTACCGCTGGGGAGTGCCGAGGGAGGAAAGTAGTGCCGGCAGGGTGAGGGAGTGTACTCAGGCAAGTCGTTACCGCTGGGGAGTGCCGAGGGAGGAAGGCAGGGCGAGGGAGTGTACTCAGGCAAGTCGTTACCGCCGGGGAGTGCCGAGGGAGGAAGGCAGGGTGAGGGAGTGTACTCAGGCAAGTCGTTACCGCCGGGGAGTGCCGAGGGAGGAAGGCAGGGCGAGGGAGTGTACTCAGGCAAGTCGTTACCGCCGGGGAGTGCCGAGGGAGGAAGGCAGGGCGAGGGAGTGTACTCAGGCAAGTCGTTACTGCCGGGGAGTGCCGAGGGAGGAAGGCAGGGCGAGGGAGTGTACTCAGGCAAGTCGTTACTGCCGGGGAGTGCCGAGGGAGGAAGGCAGGGCGAGGGAGTGTACTCAGGCAAGTCGTTACCGCCGGGGAGTGCCGAGGGAGGAAGGCAGGGCGAGGGAGTGTACTCAGGCAAGTCGTTACCGCCGGGGAGTGCCGAGGGAGGAAGGCAGGGCGAGGGAGTGTACTCAGGCAAGTCGTTACCGCCGGGGAGTGCCGAGGGAGGAAGGCAGGGCGAGGGAGTGTACTCAGGCAAGTCGTTACCGCCGGGGAGTGCCGAGGGAGGAAGGCAGGGCGAGGGAGTGTACTCAGGCAAGTCGTTACCGCCGGGGAGTGCCGAGGGAGGAAGGCAGGGCGAGGGAGTGTACTCAGGCAAGTCGTTACCGCCGGGGAGTGCCGAGGGAGGAAGGCAGGGCGAGGGAGTGTACTCAGGCAAGTCGTTACCGCCGGGGAGTGCCGAGGGAGGAAGGCAGGGCGAGGGAGTGTACTCAGGCAAGTCGTTACCGCCGGGGAGTGCCGAGGGAGGAAGGCAGGGCGAGGGAGTGTACTCAGGCAAGTCGTTACCGCCGGGGAGTGCCGAGGGAGGAAGGCAGGGCGAGGGAGTGTACTCAGGCAAGTCGTTACTGCCGGGGAGTGCCGAGGGAGGAAGGCAGGGCGAGGGAGTGTACTCAGGCAAGTCGTTACCGCTGGGGAGTGCCGAGGGAGGAAGGCAGGGCGAGGGAGTGTACTCAGGCAAGTCGTTACCGCCGGGGAGTGCCGAGGGAGGAAGGCAGGGCGAGGGAGTCTATTCAACAACACAACGACCTGGGAAACCATTTGAGTACAACTTGGAATTTCTTATAAATACTTCCCCAGCTGGAGGCCCAGCCAGGGAGCTCCAGGTGCATGAGGGTTGTGGGCTTGGATTAGAGACACTGGGGAAGAACGAGGGCGGACTGAGTGCAAACAGGACCGCACACCATGCACACACAGAAATAATTCCTCAGCGCTTTCTAGGTCAGCCCATCATTAGCAGCAGCATGGCCAGAGTAGGGACTCTGGAGTCTCCTGTGTGTGGTAGGAGAGCTGTTCCTGGGGTAGCTGTGTGTGTGTGTTAGGAGAGCTGTTCCTGGGGGTAGCTGTGTGTGGCAGAAGAGCTGTTCCTGGGGTAGCTGTGTGTGTAGTAGGAGAGCTGTTCCTGGGGTAGCTGTGTGTGGCAGAAGAGCTGTTCCTGGGGTAGCTGTGTGTGTGGTAGGAGAGCTGTTCCTGGGGTAGCTGTGTGTGTGGTAGGAGAGCTGTTCCTGAGGTAGCTGTGTGTGTGGCAGAAGAGCTGTTCCTGGGGTAGCTGTGTGTGGCAGAAGAGCTGTTCCTGGGGTAGCTGTGTGTGTGGCAGAAGAGCTGTTCCTGGGGTAGCTGTGTGTGTGGTAGGAGAGCTGTTCCTGGGGTAGCTGTGTGTGTGGTAGGAGAGCTGTTCCTGGGGTAGCTGTGTGTGTGTCAGGAGAGCTGTTCCTGAGGTAGCTGTGTGTGTGGCAGAAGAGCTGTTCCTGGGGTAGCTGTGTGTGGCAGAAGAGCTGTTCCTGGGGGTAGCTGTGTGTGTCAGGAGAGCTGTTCCTGGGGTAGCTGTGTGTGTCAGGAGAGCTGTTCCTGGGGTAGCTGTGTGTGTCAGGAGAGCTGTTCCTGGGGTAGCTGTGTGTGTGGCAGAAGAGCTGTTCCTGGAGTAGCTAGGCTAGAACAAAATGCAGCAGGTATCGCCAGAAAGCCAGGCTGGCTAAGGACTGCCAGGTGCCGCAGCAGCAGTAAAGCACCAATACGCTGTACCTGTTCCCTGTCGCTCTGGGCTTTGAGATCCATGGAAAGCACCACCTAAGTGCAAAGGACTCTCCTACTCGTGCTGTTCAGAGACCTACCGTCTTTCCACTCCCTCGTGGCCGGGTTGATGATGCCAAAAAGTTCGTCGTTGGTGACTGCTTTGGGGTTCAGATCTGCCCAGACAGGCCGCCGTTTCATGATTTGGTACGTCTTATTCAGAGACTTGAGTAGCTGGGACTTCCCTGTGCCAGCATTCCCCACCACGAAGACAGAGTGCCGCACGGCCAGCAGCTCCTCCAGCTGCACCACCTGCAAGAGAAGTCAGCGAGCAAGGCCACCGTCTTCCAGGCCAAAGGGCTGCTGCCCTGACCGGCCACGTGGCACTGCCAGGCCTAGACCCATCTTTTTGCTGAGCTGCATGCAATCGTGTTACTCCTAAGGAGAGGGTTTGTTCCCAGAGGGCACGGCTCCCCCGAGGCGTTGCAAGGAAACGCGCCACGCCCTGACCCGCGGGCAGACCCGCAGCCTTCCGGCTTGGGGAGAGATCTCCGAGGGCTTAGTGAAGGGATGAACCGGGATGGGAGGGTCGCACTTACTTTGAGCACAAAGTTGTCTTCCGCCTGCAGTCTCAGGGCTAGCACGGCCTGTTTCACGATGGATTCAAAGGTCAGGTCTCGCTTCCTGGGCACGTCCAGAGCAGGAAAGAGGTCCCCGATCAGCCCCAGGAACACCGGCATGTCGTCGGTCACGATCTTGGGGACGTTGAAGTCCCGAAGCGAGCGCATAAGAACCTGCTCTTCAGGACGATCAGGGTCCCCTCTCTTAAGGGAGCCAGCAACAACCAGCACTGACTTGATGGCACGCAGGCCCCAGTCGTAGTGATCCTACGCAGAGTGAAAGGAGCCAGGCACACTTAGCGGGCCTGCCTGGCAATGAGCCAAGGAGCCAGACAGCTCCATGGGGCCCTGAGACCCCAGCAAGAATCCCGCGGGATCAGCTCCCAGCTGCACTGGCTTGGCTGCTAGCCAGGCTTCTGGAGGCGGGATTCAGCCCGTGCAGCAGCACTGGGAGGAGCTGAGATCACACCCCCACCCCTCTGCACCAGCAGCCCAGCTCCCAGGGCACTAGGCCCCATGCAACTTCATGCTGCCCCAGCCATGTGGGCCGGGGAAGGAAGAGGCACTGGGGTGGACCCAGCCCGTGGGCAGAGGAGCTAGCACGGCCGTAACTGCAGCAGGCGTCTCGGGACAACGATGATGTCGTTAAGCGGCTGGCTAGAGTTTGAACTCGAACACACATCCCTCCCTGCTGATTGGCTGCTGCCCCCCCCACCTTCCCCTCTCCAAGTCTCCCACAGCCTCCCTTCCCTCCACCCGCCCCCCGCTACCCCCACTTCATTTCATGGACATCCCAAGGAGGCCTGAAGTCCTGTGGCTCCAAACCCAGACCAGCGGCTCCGCCCGTCTTCCACTGCTAACCCGACGCGTTATGATTCTGGTGCAGGGACCTAGGGTTCAGAGGGCTGCTGCGTGGCCAATCCCGGAGCACCTGCCCGAGGGGGGCGAGTGGCTCTGCCCTTACACAGTCAGGCCGGCGGATGACGGAGCTGAAGCTCGGATTCCAGGCTGTCCGGCGACTGACCTATTGAACTGCACTGTGCAGCTCATGACCCAGGCTCACCTGCTTGGACAGGAGCTCTTTGCACAGCTGGTAGAGGGTAATGAACTTCCTGGCTAACAACCGGGCCTCCAGGAAGCCTTCGGCCACCAGCATGATTTCACAGATCAGCTCGAAGTCTGGCACCACCATCGCGCACGGCCTAAGAGTGAGGAGAGAAGGGAGTCCAGCGCCCCTGTGCTGCACCCTCCGGGGACCGCCAAGCTCTGCTGGCTGCCCAGGAGGCAGGAAACCAAAACGCCCTCAAAGCTACGACGGCGGAATCCGAGAGGCAGGACTGGAAGGAGCTTTGCAGGGCCAGTGAGCTGGTCCCTGGGATTTAGGGCATCCGGTCGGAATTCGGTCCGACCCGTTCCCGGAACCCTCCCGTGACGAGGATTCCCCAAGCACGTCGCTGCGCCACTCGCAAAAGCCAACTCCTGCCGTGGCCGCGGCATGGCTCTGTGAGCCACGTGCATCCCGCCGCCTCCATCGGGCACCGCGCCAGCACATGGGAGAGGGGCCCTGGCGCCCCGGACGTCGGAGCGCCCCCAGACTCAGGCAGACAAAAGCAGCTGCATGGCTCCCCCACCAGGCCCGTGCCCAGGCTCGGAGACAGACTGGCTGAGGCTCCTCACACGTTAATCGGATGGGGCCGGGGATGGAGGCGAGGGCACGAGAACGGGGCTGAGGGGGAGTCAGAGCCGAAGGGGCTCGTGCAGCTGGCACTTGGGTCCAGCGCCCATTGGAGGACATTGCTGGGAGCCATTAACTGACACTCGGAAGCTCAGCCCTCTCGGAATTGACCCATCGGACATTTGCAACCGGAGCCGCGGCTCTCAATCGTCATTTTGTTTAGAAAACATCCCTCTGGATCGACGTCAGGAACCGTTTGTTTGACCCAGCAAAACGCTTTCAGGTTTCTGTTTCAGCACAAAACAAAATACAAACAAGCACCCACAAAAATGACTGTTTTGAACACCCCGATTTCCCCAGCTTCAGAGGGGCAGCCGAGTTCGCCTGTAACTGGAAAAACAGCGAGTACCCAGCAGCACCTGAGAGACTCACAGACCATGTCGATGGTATTTTCCCCCTGACTTTTCAACCCAAACAACTGGCCATTTGACCAGCTCGAGGCCCTGGGGGGGGAGTGGATGGTGTGGTCTGTCACGGGTCACATCGGAGCTGGACTGGGAACACCAATCCCGTCTGCAGAGGCCTCGATTATCCATGAGGGGCAGCAACCTTTGGGCAGAGTGGAATGGCCCGACCCGGCCACGTGCCAAAAGCTGCTCAGGGACGTGCACACACCAGGGCGTTCTGTCCAAGGGCCGAGCTCCCCGCTGGTAACAGGCAGCCGTGCTGAGCACCCTGCGCCAAGGCGGACAGGAGCGAGGGGCCGAGCCACACAGGGCGGGCACAGCAGCTGGTCTGCTCCTCACCTGAACAGGGCTTTCAAGTTCTCGGGGAGCTCCGTGCGCCCAGCGTAGCCCGGGTTCATGGTGATGAAAATGCCAACCGAGGAAATCAAATTGATGTCTTCTCCAAGGAAAGTGAAACGCTGCTTCTTGTCCCGCACGGCATCCTGTATGCTCTTCACCTGCGGGCACAGGGGTTAGTGGGAGCAGGCCCGCCGGGTAGCGCCCGGGCTGACGGCTGGACACTGAGGAACATGTGGGGAGACATTGGAGCGCACCCCCGCTCTGCCCACCTGCTGCTTGCCTCTTGCTGCAGTGATCACAGCTCTCTGCTCCTCATTTATCGACCTCCCAGCAGATTTCACCCTCTGGTGTGAACTACAGCGAGAGGACGGAGCGCCACAGGGCCAACAGCACCGGGCTGCCTCCTCACAGCAGAGGAGGCTCAGGAGGCCACCCAGTCCAGCCTGTAACCCACTAACTGCCTTCCCGCTGGAAGAAACCTCCCGGCGGCAGCAGGGCCAAGGCAGCCTGTGGCGTGTGGCTCTGGCATCTCCTAATGGCAGCCGGCGGCCACGGCCACAGGCCAGCACTGGCTCCTGGAGACAGAACCACTTGAGGCTCCATCTCCTCTGGGCTCCTTTGGCGAGCTCCCTTTCCTCTGCATCCCCCCAAGGGCCTCCTGGCGGGCGGGCTTTGAACTGCCCTGACCGAACGGATGGACGATTAGCGAGGTGCTGCTCCGCAGCTGTCAGGTGACCTGAGGCTCATGGCCGTCCCGATGTTAGGGGCTTGTTTTAGTTACACAACTACCTGCCCGCCCCTGAATAAGTGTCCTGATTTTTCACACTTGCTATCTGTGATGGCGCGTTGGGGTTTTCCCATCTCCTGCACCCCTGTAGTGGCACAGACAGACTCCACCAGCCAGTAGAATAGAGGGAGTTTATTGCTTCTCCAGGATACAGCCCAGCACAGATGTCATCTGGATACAGGGCAGGCCTAGGATGCCTCAGGCCCCCTTGAGATGGGGGAGACTGGGCCCCTAAATCCCAGCCCGTTGCCTAGGCTGCTTCCTCCATGATACCAGCCAGAAACCTCACCAACTCACTTCCCGACCTGCCCCCAGTCAGGGCTCCACTCCCCTTCTTCCCATTGTTCCGCTCCCTGGGATATAACTGGCCAGACAGGTTCAAAGCCCCCTTGCATAATGACTCATCCCCTGCCCTGCTGGGCCGTGGTACAGACAGCAGCCAGTGGAGATCACCCACAGCCCAAGCCTAGCAACCAGCAAGGTACCCCCCCTACGTCACACTATCCGGCCACCCTAGGGCAAAGGGGATGTCAGAGGGACCATGTCCATGTTGTGCCTGGGAAGGGGAGTTCCCACTGGCAGAGCAAACAGCAAGTTCAAAATGCCTGACAGCAAAAGAACCTGTCCCCAATGAACGGGACTCGGAGATGAAGGGGTCCCTGTCCTCTGGCATTTGTGGGTGCTGAATATCCCTGGTGCATATGCTACAGGACTGTCCCACACTCGGGCAGCTGTGGACAGTGGTGGACATGAGTGGAAATAGCACTTAACTTCAGCAATCAAGCCTCAGCGGAACGTCACATCCTGGGTTAAACTCCCCACAAAGACGTTGGTGCTTGATGGCAGCAGTGATCAACCAGCGCATGACATGAGTTGTCTTCACTCACCTGCACAGCCACCACCGAAAGGACCTCCACCGAGATCCTATTAAACTCATCGAAACAGCCCCAGGCGCCAGTCTGGGAAAGGCCTTTGTAAATATTTCCACAAGACTGCAAGAAAAGAAGTATAGGAACAAAATTACCAGGGGCGTTAGTTTCAGAGAAAAATGGATAATCCATTTTCCACCCTATTTATTTGTAACAATCTCCGGTATCCTGTGGGCGTTCAGCAAAGTGCACCAAAACAGCAGGCACAATAAATTATAATCTTTATTGCTCTCCATAGTATGCAGCATGATTTGTTAATTGCACTTTTAAATAGACGTGCACAAGAATCCCTTTGAAAGGTCACCGGGATTGAATTACTGATGCCCTGCTTCCTGGGAGGCCCACAAACTGAATAAAAGATGATTTGAGGATGTCGGAGTCATTCTCCTGCACCAGATGACAAGGGATAAAAATGCATCCGGACAGCTTCGCTCGATGCAGCGCCTGGATGGGCGGGAGGTTTCTCTTCCTTCGACACAGAGCCCTCTCCGGGGCACAGACTGGCCCCCCGCGCGGGAGAGAGCAGTCGGTGCTCACGCCCAGCACGGAGACGGGACGGGAGCTGGAGGGTCCAAGGAAACCAAAGAGGAGGAGAGACGCCCTCTCAGTGAAGCAGGGAGCCCCGCTGCTCCTGGTGAGGCAGGATGGCTCGGTGAATGGGATACGGGTTCCGGTATCTGCCCGAGCACAGAATTTGACCCTGGCCAACGAATAAGGTGCCAGATCCCCAAAGGGAGGCAGGCGCCAAGCTGGACCAGGTGTCTCACTCACTTAGGTGCCTCAGTACATCCCACGAGGCAGCTAAATACCTTGGGAAGGCAGACCCGCGGGCTTTCCGGGTGTTGTCGGCCCTGCACCCTAAGGCGTGAGACCAGGCCCAGGCTCGCATGTAGCAGGGCCACTCAGGTGCAGGCTGGAAACACCGAGTCCACACGCTGGGTCCCCAAGCAGTGCAGGCAGGCCCTATGTGACTCCGTTCCCATCAGTGCCTGGGGCACAGCCAGCCTGCCTCACAGGCCTGAAGGAAACAGAAAAGGGCGCCATCGCGGCCCCTCCCCCAGCTGCTACCCGGCGAGGCGCCTGCGCAGGAGCGTGCACTGGGGCTGGGTTAGGTGGGCTTCCTGCGGGACCAGGCAACACCTAACCCGGCCATCGTACTAGCGGGCTCTGCGGGCACAGGCCTACGAGAGGGACACATCGGCTCAGGAGGCGGGTTCTGCCCACGAAAGCTCCTGACTCTATTGGGTCAGCCACTGGCCACAGACTGACCCGGTTCCCCCTGAGACTATTTATGGGGTGGGGAAGGCTTAGATCGGCAGTGAGGGCGGGGCAATGTCGCTTTCAGACACGTCTCCTCAGGAGCGATGGATCACTACGCGCCCGCTGAGCGGGGCACCGGGCAGCCTCACAGGACACGTTAGCTAATGGCTGAGGTCTAGCGACACTCACCAAGGCCAGCTGCATGCACCGAACTGAACTCTTCCTTCAGGCGGGGCAAATCTAACCCTCGGCTCGGGCACGCGCCAGGCCCGGCCTGACTGGGCTTCAGACACGCCCGCTCCCCGACAGTCCAGTTCTCCTCCTCTGCTCCCTCAGCGAAGTTGTAGTACTGAATGTCTGACACCCCGGCCCGCCCAAGGAGGAGGCGACCAGGAATCCATCGGCTTGAACTGCCTGTGGGCTGCACACTACCCCCGCGGGAGGGCAGGCTGGGCTGCAGCGGGAGGAAGACCTACAGACCAAGCAGCTTGAGTTCCTTGAGTTTTTCGGGGCATTTTGTCCCAGGGGGAGCTCCTCCGTAGCAGGCACCTGTGCCCATGCGCTCTGCACTGGCACCCATCGGCTCACACGGTGCACAGCCGGGCCTCGTGCTCCAAGTGGGCACAGCTGAGCAGGCTGGTGTCTCCCTCGCGCCGCTGCAGAGGGGAAGATGGGCAGGCAGGCGGGGAGCTCTGCTTGGGACAAACACCTCAAAAAGCTTGTGGTGCTAGAAAGTAAGCGACCTCCTCGTCTTTGAGTGTCTCACCTGTGGGTGTCCCCAGCCGCCACTCCCCGGGTGCGGAGAGAGGGCCAGGGAGCTCGGAGGAGTCCCCAAAGCTGGCGTCTCTGGAATCCGGTCCGACAGCCTCACACTGGCAAAGGCCCGGACAGACGCCTGCAGGGTCCTGCTATGGGAACGACCCTCTGCAGAGCCGCAGGCATGGCCGGAGCTCCCGCAGAACACGCTGGACTCGGCGAAGGAGCTTGCCACCGCCTCATCGCAACTGGTCCTGAGGCAGCGCGAAACCCAGTCAGTCTGGGTGTGGAAATCCACCGGCCTCTCAGCCGAACGCGCTAGGAGAAGCCCCAACCGGTCTCATCGGTCCGACGGGACGCAGGGCCCTCGTCACAGCCCCGCGAGGCTTCAGGTAGACAACGGGCTGGTGGCTCTCCGGGCAGCGCTCCGTCCTGAGGCCTCGGGGAGCAGGGAAGGACGGGGCTGCAGAAGGGCCTGGACTTTGTGAAAGGCGCTGAGGTTGGCGGGAGGGCGGAGCAGGGGGCTGCTGGCTGAGGGGTTCTCGGGTGCTGGAGCCCACGCTGAGGTGTCGTTGGAGGGGGTTGGTAAATGGGAGGGAACAAGCTGCACATGCTGTTAGGGAAGCCGGCGGCCGCCAGGCAAGCAGAGGCTGAGAAGCCCTGGGGCGGGGGAAGGGAGGAGGCTGTGACGGCGGCGATAAGCTCTTGGAGACCGCGTGGCTGTAGCGCCAACAGGCGCCCAGAGCCCGGGGAAGTGCCGCGTCTGGGCTTGAGCCAGCGGGAGGGAGCGTCCCCGCTGAGGCGCTTCCGCTCTGGCAGGGGCGTCTTGCAAGCGGGTTGGACGACTGACTGGACCCAAGCAGGCCTGGGAGCCGAGCGCGAGGAGCCAGGCCCTCAGCAGCGGGAGAACAAGCCGGGGGCAATTGGCGCTTAGCGTCAGGAAGCTTGGGGGTGGCGGAGGTGCTAGGAGCACAGCTCCCGAGAAGGCCTAAGGAAGTCTGCAGAGGCTTTCGCAGCCGCACACCCTGCGGTGAGAGCAGAGGGGACTGACCCTCCCGACCCTGGGCCCGAGCAATCGGCGTGTGAAGATCAGGGTGCGCCATCAGGGCCATGTGAGACTGGCGATCGGCTGCTGTCACCTCCCCCAAGCAGGTCCTGCTACTCGGCTCCCTTATCCAACGGAGAGGGCCCGGAGCAGGGCTGTCGGCACCTGCCAGGGAGCTGGGGCCAGGGTGGGAGAAGACGGAGCCCGCTCCCTTGGGTGCCAGGCATTTCTGCTCTCCCACTCACCCGTCGGGGGATTGTGGCTCCAAGCACGCAGCGCAGGACAGACGCAGTCACAGCGTCACGCAGAAAGGGCCACTAGAGAACCAGGGGCGTCAGGAACTGCCCACTCAGGGAAGCTGAGGGCAGCAGACAGCAGAGCCTCCGGCTTGAGCTGCAGGCAGCAGAGAGGGCCTGAGCCGCCCGGGGCCCATCCCTCCTCATGTGCCCTGCCGGAGCCCACGAACGGGGCCGTAACGAGGGCCAGGAGCTCAGGGGATGCAGAAAAATCAGAGAAAACTATTTATTTTAAGAGAGAACCACTTCCCTCCCCTGCCCATCGGCATCGGCCAGCCCACCGCTCCCACGTAAGGCTGCACGTTGCCGCTCCCAGACCCAACAGTCACCAGCCCTGACGGCTGCCCAGCGCATCAGCTGCTTCCGAGCCACGCGGGAGGCCGGGCACCGGCTCAGCCACGCCAAGCGCCGCCTTCAGCTGCCCTAGCGCAGTTCCAGGCACGGAGCCTGGGGCGGGGGGAAGGTCACACTGCCCTGCGCAGGGGGCGCCAGGACTCCTGTGTCTTGTCTCACCTCTGTCAGGGGAGTGGCTCTAGGTCTTGGGGGTCTAGGAGCTACGATCCCAGGGTTCTATGGGTGCCCGTGCTGCTGAGCCGCCTGGGCCAAGTGCTGTGAATGTGCCACACAAACCAAGGGGACCAGGCAGTGACTGTGGCTTCTTGCAAAAGAAGTTTCAGTGAACGACAATGAATTAAGAACGACCTTCGCGCATCCCCGGGTCAGCAGAGGTGATCGAATACGTGCGAGGGCGCGAATATTATTCATTTCAACACAATTATTGATGCGTTTGCCTCATTAAAAGCGTGCAAAGTACAGTTATAAACGAATACCTAACAGTAGCTGACATGGTGATATTTTATACGTATTAATTGATTGTTTATGCAGATCTCATAACTATAACAAATAGACGTTGTGTTGTTATTATTATCATTATTATTATTAACAGATTTTCCCTTTTTCTCCGAAATAGCGACTAGGAATATATACATGAGGGTGCAATTTTCCATTCTTGCCTCAGGCTAGTTACGGCCCTGCCCACGAAGCCCTGCTGTGCATGGGCCGCAGACACGGCTCCGCAGTCCCCGCGCGAGGGCGCCTGCGCAGCCCACGATGCAGCTCCCTCGTGACATCGACTTGGCAGGGGTCCAGCCACAGCCCAGCAAAGCCAGGAAGCAGGGCAGACTCTGGGATCTCTCCCTCAGAGCTGGGCCCCGCTGCGGCCTGTCCAGAGAAGCGTGCGGTGCTGCTGCTGAACTCTTGGCCCACGCAGGCGCTGAGCATTATTCATGGCATGAATTACAGCAGTGCCTGGGGCCCGGGAATGGCCAGAACCTGTCTGCTCTGTGCCCCCACCCCGGCGGATCAAGCCCAGGCCTCTGGCAGGCAGCCCCACGGGGCCTCACCACGAGTACCCCCCGGAGGGGCCGGACAGGCGGCGAGGGGGCTACCCAGGGGCCCTCGCGCTGTTCCTTAGCCCTCGGGCGTTTGAGAGGTTTCAGCCCACCCCCCGGACACAGCCTGGGCCCGGTACCTTGTAGTCCATCTGCTCCGAGCAGTTGAAGACGTACACCATGATGCCCAGGGCGCGCCCCAGGTCTTTGGTTGTCTCGGTCTTGCCGGTGCCGGCTGGCCCCGCCGGGGCTCCGCTCATGGTCAGGTGCAGAGACTGGGTGAGGGTGATGTAACATCTGCCAGGCGCAAAGGGAGGGGCAAGAGCTGAGTGGGAGGGAGCGCCCAGGGCAGAGTCTCACACCAAGGGACGGGCAGGGGGCTGCTCTGCTTTCTGGGGCCAGTGGGTCTGGGTAGCGCCCACTCAGAGGCCCCGACAGCGCAGGGTAATGGGACTGAATTCCAGCCTGCTCGGGAGCCCCGGCTGCTCCGCAGATCAGAGCAGGGAGAGCCCTCGGGTTCTTCGAGTCCGGGCCCCTGCCCAGAGCGGGACCAGCCCCAACTCAGCCATCCCGGCCAAGGCTTGGTCACGCTGGGACGTACACACCTCTAGGCATGGAGACTCGCCCCCCCCTCGGGAACCCAGCCCAGCGCTTCCCACCCGCCTAGGGAAAGAGTTTTTCCTAATGTCCCACCTAGCCCACCCCACTGCAACTTGGGCCCATTGCTCCTCGTTCTGCCACCCGCCCCGCTGAGAGCAGCCTCTTTGGACCCCCCTCGGGGGGTGGAAGGCTGCTCTCAGATCCCCCTCCCTCTGCTCTTCTGCAGACAGAACAAGCCCCAGTCCCTCGGCTTCCCGGGGAGGCCCTGTGCTCTGCACGCGCAGCGAGTGCAAGCTGAAAACCCAGGGGGGCCCAGCACCCTTTGCAGGCTGCCCAGGGCTCTGGGCACCAACAAGCCGCAGGCTGGGGACTCCTGGCAGGCGGGGCGGGGCGGGGCCCACCTGTCCGTCAGCGGCGTGATGACCAGCCGCGGCGTGTTGCCCAGGTACTCGTAGGAGTAGAGGAACTGGGCGTCGCAGATGTTGGCGTAGCAGTGCCTCTCCGCCTCGGCCCACCGGTGCCGCAGCTGCGACAGCCACAGGAAGGCCTGGCCGCTCTCCACCTGCAAAGCACCCACTTGAGCCCCACCAAGCCAAGGGCTCCCGACGCGGGGCCCAACGCAAACCCGGGGGGAGCCCGCCGGTCTCGATGGCCTTACGCCGGGGCTGACCTGGGCCCAGTGCTTCATGACTGCAGCAGGCCTGGCACGTCACCGAGCTGCTCTGTGCCTCAGTTTCCCATCAGTAAGGGGGGCCAACCCCGGGGAGGTGAGAATGGATGCGGGGCCCAGGGCAGCAGGGAGGACGGGGTGACTGGGGCCTGAGAGGGACTGGTGAGGGGGGTGGGGGCCAGAGCAGCACGAGGGGGAGGCAGAGGGGCAGGAGCCATTTCAACCTCTCACCCAGCCACCACAGCCTCCTGCAGGACCACGCCAGCCACGAGGGGCCAGGCTGCTCCAGGGGGGTGTGACGGCGCGTTGGGGGTCCCCCGTCTCCTGCACCCCAAAATGGCACAAACAGACTGCACCAGCCGGTGGAATAGAGGAGGTTTATTGCCTCTCCAGGATACAGCACAGCACAGATGTAGTCTGGTCACAGAGCTGGGCTAGGATGCCTCAGGCCCCCTTGAGATGGGGGAGACTGGGCCCCTAAACTCCAGCCCCTTTCCCTAGGCTGTCTCCTCCATGCTCACCGACAGCAACTAACTACCCCTCTTCCAGCCCTGCCCCCCAGCCAGGGCAGCATCCACCTTCCTTTGTTCCTCTCCATGGGGGGTGTCTGGCCATACTGGTTTGCATAGTGACTCATCCTGTTTTGCTGGGTCGTGGTACCCACGGCAGCCAGTGGGGGTTACCCCAGAGCCAGCAGCATAGAAACCAGCCAGGTACCCCCACTACGTCACAGGGAGCTGCCAGGAGGCTGGACCGGCAGCCCCTTGGGAAAGCAACTTGGCTAGCCAGGAGGGGTGTGGATCCAAAGCCCTGCAAGTCCAGGGGCAGCTTTCACCTGCTTTCCCTGGGATCTGCAGCCAGCCCTGGTGGGAGTCGCAGCAAAAGCTGGGGCTTGAGCAGCCCCAAGCATCTGCCTTGGCGGCGCCTGGGGGGGGGGGGGGACAAAGTCAGAAACTGAGGCTTGGCCGTGCCCAGCAGGTTCCAGGGCCCTGGGCATGTGATTCAGCAGCACAGGCCTGGGAGAGATGGGCCAGTAAACCAGCCCGTAGCGCCCCGACATCCCGGTGTGACGTGGGGGGGTACCTTGCTGGTTGCTAGGCTGGGCAGTGGGTTGTGAGTGACCTCCACTGGCTGCAGCACGGCCCAGCAGGGCAGGGGATGAGTCATTATGAAAGGGGGCTTCGAACCTGTCTGACTAGTTACCTCCCAGGAAGCGGAACAATTGGAAGAAGGGGAGTGGAGCCCTGGCTGGGGGCAGGGCTGGAAGTGAGGGAGTTAGTTTCTGTCTGGAAGCATGGAGGAGACAGCCTAGGGAAAGGGGCTGGAATTTAGGGGTCCGGTCTCCCCCATCTCAAGGGCGGCTGAGGCATCCTAGGCCTGCCCTGGAACCAGATTACATCTGTGCTGTGCTGTATCCTGGAGAAACAATAAACTCCCTCTGTTCTACTGGCTGGGGGAGTCTGTTCGTGCCATTACGGGGGTGCAGGAAGCGGGAGACCACAACGCGCCGTCACACCCAGCACCTGGCCCATAGCGTCCCCGGGGAGAACCAAGGCACGTGTGCTGCAGGGGAGCCGGGCGCCACGGGGAGAACCAAGGCACGTGTGCTGCAGGGGAGCCGGGCGCCACGGGGAGAACCAAGGCACGTGTGCTGCAGGGGAGCCGGGCGTCACGGGGAGAACCAAGGCACGTGTGCTGCAGGGGAGCCGGGCGCCACGGGGAGAACCAAGGCACGTGTGCTGCAGAGGAGCCGGGCGCCACGGGGAGAACCAAGGCACGTGTGCTGCAGGGGAGCCGGGCGCCACGGGGAGAACCAAGGCACGTGTGCTGCAGGGGAGCCGGGCGCCACGGGGAGAACCAAGGCACGTGTGCTGCAGGGGAGCCGGGTGCCACGGGGAGAACCAAGGCACGTGTGCTGCAGGGGAGCCGGGCGCCACGGGGAGAACCAAGGCACGTGTGCTGCAGGGGAGCCGGGCGTCACGGGGAGAACCAAGGCACGTGTGCTGCAGGGGAGCCGGGCGCCACGGGGAGAACCAAGGCACGTGTGCTGCAGGGGAGCCGGGCGCCACGGGGAGAACCAAGGCACGTGTGCTGCAGGGGAGCTGGGCGCCACGGGGAGAAGGGCTGGCGAGGAGACGCTCCGGGGCCATGACACTTGTTCATAGCCCAGGGAGCTCGCAGGCAGCGCCGTTAGCACGTGGGGCTGCGCGGGGGGTCGTGAGGGGGGCTGCGCGGGGATCCCGGGCCCCGCAGGACCGTGCCGACCGGGCGGAAGGCCGGGGGTTCGGAGACAAACCTTTTGCGCGATCATCTTGGCTACGACATCCCGCGCGTGCACATCAATCGTGCACACGGTCATGATCTTCTGCCTGTCGCCCCGGGGCAGGGCGCCGGCGAGCAGGCCGATGAGGGCGTTCAGCTGGGCCACTTGCTTCTTGTGATAGTCCTTCATGGCGTTCTCGTAGCCCTCCTCCAGCCTGGCAAAGGCAATGCCCACCTCCGTGCTCCACCAGATCTGGGTGCAGGTCAGGGCCACCTGGGGGGCGCAGGGAGTTCACAGCCCACGGCCTGGCAGGGGCATGGCTCGCAGCACGCCCGGGGGGCGGTGGGGGGCGAGAATCACGGCACTGCCCCATGGTGCCACGAGAGACCCTGCAGCAACAGCCTGCGCTGAGCCCCCCCCGCCGGAGCCTGCCAGAGACCAGGCCAAAGGCTGCCGCTGTGCCCCAGCCTCTGCCCTGGGCCGCTGGGCGGCTGGGGAGGGGGCGGCAGGCAGGGAACTCCCCGCAGGGTGGGGAACCGTCAAGAGAAAGGCTGGAAGCAGCCGCTTCATTTCCAGCCATCCCGCAGGTCGCTTGCCCTGCTGCTCCCCCCTCAGCCGTGGGGCAAGTGACGTCTCCCCCCCCGGCCCTGAGCTCTAAGCCGCGCTCTCCCCCCTCAGCCGTGGGGGAAGCAACATGCCCCCCCCCGGCCCTGAGCTCTAAGCCGCACTCTCCCCCCTCAGCCGTGGGGCAAGCGACGTACCCCCCCCCCCGGCCCTGAGCTCTAAGCTGCGCTCTCCTCCCTCAGCCGTGGGGCAGGCAATGTTCCCCCCCCAGGCCCTGAGCTCTAAGCGGCGCGCTCCCCCCTCATCTGGGAGGGTGGAGCAGAGGACCCCACGCCCCCTCCCAGCCCTATCTTTGTAGGGCTCCATAGCTGCAGCGTGGACCCCTCTGCACACTGGTCTCATGCTGCAGCACCTGCCCTTGCACACGGATCCGGCCCCTGCGCAGGGGTCTGCCTGCCTCCAATGGCCGTGGGGCAGGGCACGGTGGGTGTCCCGGGCAGTGGCCGGTTTCCCCGCCCAGCCCAGGACGGTCTAAGGGCCTGGCCTGAGAGCTGCTCTTGCTGGGCCGGTCGAGGATCGGGTACCTGGGCAGGGTAGTCAAAGAGCCACTGGTCTCTTGGTTTCTCTTCGTAAGCAGCCACGCCCTCGGTCATCTCATGCCTCACAGTCGCCCGCATGCTGTCCAGCACGTGGTTCAGCCAAACCTCCACCTGGAAAGGCATTAAACCGGAGACACGGCGGGGCCACTGAGGAACTCTAGTGAATATAGGGACGGTATTCTTGTCCTGTGGCTCAACAGCGCGCACTCCGACTGGCCTCCAGCCGGCCCCAGCAGATACCTGCTGGCATGACCCCCGAGAACGCAGCCTGGCCAGTGGGAATCTGCGTCAGTATCCTCCACCCCCAAGGCCTGTGACTGGGGCTGATCTGCCAGCCCTGGACGTGGGGCGGGATTCCGGCTGCCGGATGCAACACAGGAGACTCGCTCCCCCCGGCGTCTCTCCCAGAATTCAGCGAGGTATCGTTCCGGGCACATCAACCGATGAACCGCACGGTCCAGACCGGAGCTGGCCAGGGCTCGGGAGACTTTCCCCGACCTCGGACCCCGTCTGTCTGCCCGCAGCATCTCCTGGCTGGAGCAGGGACCCATCGTAGCACCGAGAGCGTCAGGCCTGGGCCGCGACCGGGCTCCCAGGCTCTACAGCAGCCTCCCGGGGCGCAAGCCGCAGCGCGAGCCACGGCCGATGGTGGGCAGCGAAGCGGCTCCGTCTCACCTGCCCGCTGCAGTCGCAGGGCTCGCTGAAGCCGACGTATTCCTCCTCTTTGCTGTACATCCCCAGGCCAGTGCTGGTCGGCCCCCCCTCCGCGTCCACCTGGAACTCCACCTGGGCCACGTTGTCAAACAGCTTGGGGAGATGGCGCTGCACCTGCCCAGGACGCAAAGCCAGAGGCTCGCAGGAGCACTCAGCCAGGCCCCACCCCCGCTGGCTGGTCCCCTCCGCCTGGCCCAGAGCCCGGCAGACACAAGCCCCGGCCTTCCTTGGGTGCCGGAAATCCCCGGCAGCGGGACCGCCCAGGAAACAACGATACGAGGAATAAAATGTGTGGCCCTTCCCTGCCATGGTTCCCTTAGTGCAGCACACACACTCCCAGGCCCTTGTGCGTGTACACACACACACACACTCCTGTACCCCTACACACACACTCACACACACACACTCCTGTACCCCTACACACACACACACGCACTCCTGTACCCCTACACACACACACACACACACTCCTGTACCCCTACACAGACACACACACACACACACACTCCTGTACCCCTACACACACACTCACACACACACACTCCTGTACCCCTACACACACTCACACACACACTCCTGTACCCCTACACACACACACACACTCCTGTACCCCTACACACACACACACACACACACTCCTGTACCCCTACACAGACACACACACAGACACACACACACACTCCTGTACCCCTACACAGACACACACACACACACACTCCTGTACCCCTACACACACACACACACACACACACTCCTGGGCCCTTGTGCGTGTACACACACACCCACACACACACACACACACTCACACACACTCCTGTACCCCTACACAGACACACACACACACACTCACTCCTGTACCCCTACACAGACACAGACACACACACACACACTCTCTCCTGTACCCCTACACAGACACGCACACACACTCCCGGGCCCATACGCATGTACACACACACGCACACACACTCCTGTACCCCTACACAGACACACGCACACACACACTCCCGGGCCCGTACACACACGCATGCACACACACTCCTGTACCCCTACACAGACACACGCACACACACTCACACACACTCCTCTGCCCCTACACAGGCACACACACTCACTCACTCCCGTGCCCCTACGTGCACACGCACAAGGGGCGATGTTGCAAGGGGGCCAGGCCACTCGCGCTTTGTCCAGCCTTCAGCCAACACCCATTTTAGTCACGGGCCAACCTGATTTACAAGCGAACTCACATGAGAAGCAAAGGGTGGTTACTTCCCCTCAGCCTCCACGCACAACCCTGGGAGTCCCGAGCTGCCGCCCTTCACGCCTGCCCTCGGCCTCCGTGGGAGGGAAAGGGCCCTGGTCTGGCGAAGGCTGAGCCCCCCTCCCCTCCTACACGCACTGTCTAGACCAGGGCGGCGAGCGGGTTCTCCAGTCTGTCCGGGGCACGGACTCCGGAGGAGGGTTAAACGCCCCGAGCAGCACAGCCAGACCGGCATTAATAACAGCGTCAGGCTGCTGGGTCCACTCACGGTCAGACTGGACCAAATCCTGCGCTGCCAGAGGCAGCTGGCGCTCGGCACATGGCAGGACTGATCTTGAGAAAAGGTTTCTGGAGTTTATTTCATGTGCAGGACTTTCCAACCGGCGTCGTACGTCTCCCGGCCTCGGCAGACGCAACAGCACTGACACTCGCTTCAGCGCCACTAGGGAAACGCTGGCCCCCTGGCACCAGTGCAGCACACGACGAGGAACAGCACCAGCTCCCTGGGGCAGGGGAAGGCCGGGCCCACCCACGTCCGGCACCGGCACTCGCTGTGAGTGGCACCAGAGGAGCATCAGAGGAGCCCTCCAGATCACTGGGTGTGGACAGCAGCTCCCCCAGCCTGCCCCTCCCCTCTCGGCATCTCCTACCTGGCCCGTCTCCTCTGTGGAGACCATTCCGATCAGGCGCAGGGGCCTTGGCTGCCACAGGATGGAGCCCTGTGCTCTCGGGCCAAGGCTCCGCTTTGAGGCACTCTGCGCGGGGCAGCCTGTGGTAGCCGCAGGGCCTAGCGTGTCCTTCCTCCGTGACAGGATCAAACGCCACGAGAACACAAGGGCTACCCCCTCACAGCGAGGGGCCCAAACCCAGGGTGGGAAATCTGCTAGACGGAGCCTTCTGAAATGATGTTATTTTAGGTGCCTCGGTTTTGGGGTGCCCATCTTGAGACCCCTTAAAGGGCAGGTGCCGGGCATCTCCTGAAAATGGCCAAACCCGGAGCCATCCAAACTCCCAGGCCCGCTTGCACGCTTTCACCAGGGCCTGAAGAGAATGGACGCTCCTTCGACCCTCGGCGCCTCAGCACAGTGCGTGTCCAAACACCCCGTGAGAGCCGTGGGAAACGCTCCCCAGTCCGAGCGCAGACGGGGGTTACGTGCTGCCGTCGGTTGGGCACTTACAGCCCAGTAACTCTAGGACGCGCGGCTCCTGGGATGGAAGGCCCTGGCTGTCTAGAACCAGCTACCGGCCCGCTCTGGTCTAGCTGCCTCCGCTGTCCCAAGGCAGGGGCAGTCACGCGTGACACTTACTAGCTGCGGGTTGGTGCCGCTGGAAAGAATGTCCAGTAAATCCGCAGAGGAAATGAAATAAAATCTGGGGAAAGCCAGCCTCTTGGTGTCCAAGTACTCAGCCAAGGCCTTCTCACACAGAGCCAACCTGCGGCAACAAAGCAGAGCCCAGTCCAGAACCGCAGACGCGCCCTGCCCTTAGCGGCTAATGCTGCAGTTCAGCTTCAGGGGCAGAGCTTTGGCCCCCAGAGGGGGACGCGACAGGGGACTTGTCAACTCCTAAAGGGTTCGTTGTCCCCACTACGTCGCCCGGGGCCGGGAAACGTGCTGCACGCTTACTGCCATCGGCGGGGGGACCAGCCCCCTGCACAGACCGGGCTCAAAGGAAGGTCCTGCCAGCGACCCAGCTACTGTCTCTCGGACAGGTGGATTGCCCTTGTCAAGACGAGCCCCGCCTGTCAGAGCAGGAAGCATCGGGCTGTAGAAGCACAGCCGAAGTGCCGGAGCTGCGCCCCCGGGAGCTGTAGCATAGCCGTGGTGACAGACCTCAGCCACCGCACTAGGGACAGATCCAGTACTATGGATTTTATGGGGAAGGTGCCCAGATACTGCGGTGATGGGCAGCAGTATAAAGCCCTCAGATAAGGTGAGAAGCCTCCAGGAACCACTCACATCTCCCCCAGGCACCTTCCCGTTGGGCCGGAACTGCCCGTGCTTGCTCTCCGCTCCAGGGCGTGTTGCACAGGCTGCCCTACGCCAGCTCAGCTGTTCCAGTTCAGGGAATCCCAACTTCCCATTTCACTACTCTGGTCACTTTTAACTCCAAGCCAGCAGTGTCCCCGATGGCACTCAGCTGCCCCGCAGCCAGCCGGGCACGGCCAGGAGGGAATGCGGCTGGCCGAGCAGCGCTCCGCAGTGACGCTAGCACTCAGCCAGCAGGCTCACACGGCGAGGGGTGAGTCTGGGCCCAAAGAGCACCAGGCTCTCTTGTGCCCGGGTGCGCGGCTCAGTAGAGACCCAATGGCCACGTGCGGCGGGCAGGCTCACACTGCGTCCGGGCGACTCAGCCTGAGCACCGTCACAAGGGGCGGTTGGGCTGCAGGCTGGTGGCTCACACCCGGCCTCGAACGGTTAGATGGCACAGTCGGCCGTCTCCGCCAGCAGAGAGCGAGCCGAGAGCACAGGGGAGTGAACTTGTCAACTAACCGCTGCGTCCCCCCAAGACCACGGAGGAAGGCGTCACCCACCTGCTCTGAATCTCCTCCAGTCGCTCAGAAAGGCCTGGCTTGTTAGTCGCCTCAACCACATTCGGTGTTTTCTCCGCGTCATGCGCTAGCTCTTTAAAATCCCCATCGATGCCTTCAAAGCGCCTGGAGTCCTGCAAAGTGAAACAAGGCCCGGCACCGGTCAGCCCCTCACGTCCTTATGGGAAAGACTCCGTCCCCTGGCCACAGGCGCTGGGTGCGGAGCGTTGGCGCCATGCCATAGAGGCTCCTCCGTCTCCATGGCGTCTCTCATCCCCACCCTAGAAGGGTGCAGATGGAAGGGTCCAGTTAGCAACTGATCCGCACTAGGACCCATATCCGACGCAGAGGGCTTCTGAGGACCTGACCTGGCCTCCCCCAGGTGGCCCCTGGACTCTGTCCAGGCCTCTCTGGCCACAGAGGCAGGATTCCCCTTGTACAGTTAGTGCCCTACACTGGGAAGACAACAGACCTCAGGAGACTTTGCTTCCAGTCTAGGACGGTCCTTTCTAGCCCCCCAGAGCACCCCCGCTTGGCCTGCCGAGAAGCACGTTCATTAAACTGTCCCCCCTTCGCGTGCTTCTGGTGCACTGCAGAGCAGAACATCCTGGCCCCATGGAAATCGATGGTGACCCACAGCCATGGCTGGGCTTCCGCAGGGTCAGGATTCCACCCAGCCCTCACCGAAATGCTCAGCGATCCCCCTGCAAACACGACCAAAAGCGCCTCTTTGCTGTTAGTCTGGGTGAGAAGGACCTGGGCGAAGGTCCAGATCCGGATACCCCCCAGCCAATATGCTCCACCCGGCCAATATGCTCTCGCCCTTTACTGCATTTTCAACCGCCCACGTCTGTTGTGGCTGGAGTTAGTCACAGCAACGCGCCGGGCGCTCGCGCTATACCGAGGGACGGGCCCTGCGCACAGAAACCGGTCTAGACCTTTGCCCACATGCCTGCACTGACAGGAGTCGCTAACCAGACAGGAAACCGAGAGCAGCTTGGATTTCCCTCTCCAGGCCCCCCAAGGGGAGTGCGACCTTCTCCAGTTAATGGTTGAGCAGTGGAATGGCTGGTCCAGCCTATCCAACGCTTTGATGTGGATACGGCCAGGGCTGGCCGGCCCCCCTTCCCTGCTGAGTCCGTGTCATGCTCTCTAGTTCCTCCTCCAGCACGGGCACGCCGGGTTTCCTATGCTAAGCGATGCCAGCAGCCCTACAATAACAAACTCATGTGCTGCGCATGGGGGAGGGGAGAGCAGTCGGGGCTGTCAGCCTCCTGGGACGACCCAAGACTCAAAGCGCGGCCTCCGTTAGCCAGATCCGGAGCAGTGCAGGCTGCCGGCAGGACAAGCGGCCAGACACGGCCGTGCCCTCCTTCTGCACTGGCTGTGGGTCAGGCCGCGCTACTCGCCGGCTGAGGTGAACGGGGCTTGCGGGCGCTGCTTACCTCCGGGAGCTGTGCCCGGATGTCTTCGGAGCCAATGAATATGCTCTCCAGGTGAGACCAGGTCCGCTGCACTTCAAACCAGATAGAAATGACCGCGTCTGCCGTGGACAGCGTCTTCTGCCACCCGGACACCTCCTCCGAGAAGAAGGCAATGTACTTGGACGTCATCAGGTTCTGCAGCTGCACCTGGTTGTCTTCCAAAGTTTCAATGAGCTCCTCGTCGGACCTCAGCAGGGGGACGCGTGTCCGGGGGTGCGGCTCGTACTGGAATTCCATGCTCTTCCAGGTGCTTTGCAGCTCTTTCAAGACTTTCTCCATGCTCATTTCTTTAACTGCTTTATCCACAATGCCCCGGACGTCCTCCTCAAAGCGATGCAGGTTGAGCGTCAGGAGGTCAGCTAGCGTGGTGTCTGCGTCCATGGTGAACGTCACCCCGGTGGCCTGCATCAGCTGGCTCCAGTGCCTTTCCCTGATGGCAGGATTCTGGAGCTCGGCCACGGCCCTCAGTGATGCCAGGAAGTTCTTCACCCTGTTGTGCAGCCCCGTGAAGGCGTCCCACGCCCGCATCTCCTTGTCCAGGAGCCAAAGGGCCTTGGCAAACTCTCTGCACTCCAGCTCCATGCTCTCCACCTGAACATCCTGCCATTTCGTGGTCTGCCAGTCGGCCATGCTGGATGTCACCACGGAGATCAGGTCCCAAAGCTCCTTGAGAAGACAAACCTCCCTCCGGCACTGCTTGAGCTGTTTGTAATCCGGAACGCTGACTTCAAACAACCCAGCCGACTCATACAGCGACGCCATAGCGGACTCCAGTTGTTTAATCTCAGCGTGGCTTGCATCCAGCACCAGATAAGGATTTTCTGTGTCAAACCTAGAAAACAATGGGCATCCGTCAGCAACAGGGTTACACACACGACGTGACATCCAACGCCCCCAGCTTGGGCAAGAGACACAGCCAAGCCAAGGCAGCTGGAGTGTGCTATGCCACAAGGCAGAAGAGATGCCATTTTAGAGTCATGCTGCCCGTCGCCCTCTTCCCTGGAGCCCGGGGGCCATGCTGCTGGCAGCCTCTACGCAAACGGAGTCACCGGAGCCAATCATGGCTACGCAGGCGGTAACGGTGTCAGAAACAAAAAGCACCTTTCCCTGTGATGTCCATTTGTGCCCCAGACTCGCTCCCCCGCTGGCAGCCCCGGGCAGGAGCTAAGGGCCAGAGGATTGAAAGAGCCACGCGGCTCCCGGGCCAGTGCTGCCCGTCGGGTCCGTGTCGCAGAGTCTGCCCCCGCCTCTAAAGAGCGGCGCTGACAGAAGCTTGCAAGGGAGCCCAGCTCAGCGTGCCCTGGCGGGACCCCGAGCGCATTTCCTCCCCCTGCGCCCTTCAGAGCAGAGCCACGTTCCCAGAGGAGCGAGCGCTCCCCCGGGGCCCCTCACGCACGCGCAGGCGGATCCCAAGAGCACGGCCAGGGTGGCCTCTGCACACGAGGGCGGTGCAGCCCTCGGAAGGGAGTTAGGTACCAGAGGGGCAGCCATGCCAGTTAGTCAGGGCAGGATCGCCAGGAAAAGGTTAAAACGATACTTGGCCGATACTTGGCCGGCTCGGGCAGCATCATTCCAGGGTCAGAGCTGCTCCACTCAAAGTTCTGCATGCGGCTGGGCGCGACAGATCGCCCCACCCCCCGCTGACAACGCTCTTCCAGCAAAGCCCCCGCTCGGACGCAGCTCTGCTGACCAAAGAGGCTTCTTCCTACAGCAACACAACTTCCCCCGCTGTTGACACACACGGCAGTTACCCCGGGGCTGGCCGGGCACAGTCTGGGCAGAGGAGCACTCAGAGCAGTCTCCCAGCCCCAGCACTGCCATGGGAACACAGGGTATCCCACAACAATCACAGAAATGCCTAACACACGGGTCCTGGCAGCAATGGGACAAGGAACCACCCCGACAGCTGCTGCAAACGTAGCCCGGCCCTGCACAAAGTGTCCAGGGTGCTCCGGGATTCCACCAAGGATGCCGTTTTGGTTCAGATGGCGGCAGACATTTTTAGTCTTGATTTTCACCAACAGGAAGGAATTGGCTGTGACTGAAGGGGAAAGGGAATTCGGCAAAAAGGGCTCGTAAATGACAGACTTCCCGCAGCTAAAGAAAAGGAGCGAGGGCAGCTGAATAGGGACAGCGCAGAGAAGTGGGAAGTGGGAAGGAAATCTAAGAGATAAGGAGCCAGGGGAGCTGGCAGTTTCTCCGAGGGGCAATGCGAAAGGCACAGCAGCAAACCCTGCAACGCGAGGAAGGACAGGAAGAGGTCCCTCTGGCTCCGTCAGGAACACTGTAATGGCCTGGAAATCAAAGTGGAATCCTGCAAAAGAGGAAGTGCGGCGCTGCTGCTAATGGGGAGTAGGAGGGAGCGGCACACGCACGTGGGGATGAAATCAGCAGGGCGAGGCCGCCAAAGGAACATCAGAAACACAAAGAAAAGGGTCGGTAAGTCCGTTAAGGGCAGGAGCCCAATGAAGACCAAGCCCCTGCCATTCCAATGGCAATACGCTGTTCTTGGGCTGACTCCAGATCTCACGCTGCTGCTGAAGAAGCTTGTTTCATTTTTCATCCAAACCAACCCAGTGCTGCACCTGAGCAGAGCTGCCTGGCCACTCCCCGCAAAGTGAACGGGTGTGACGTAGCGGGGGGCACCCTGCTGGTTGCTAGGCTGGGCAGTGGGCTGTGAGTGACCCCCACTGGCTGCTGGCTGCAGCACGGCCCAGCAGGGCAGGGGATGAGTCATTATGCAAGGGGGCTTCCAACCTGTCTGACCAGTGATCTCCCAGGGAGCGGAACAATGGGAAGAAGGGGAGTGGAGCCCTGGCTGGGGACAGGGCTGGAAGTTAGTGGGTTAGTTTCTGGCTGGTATCATGGAGGAAGCAGCCTAGGCAACAGGCTGGGATTTAGGGGCCCAGGCTCCCCCATCTCAAGGGCGGCTGAGGCATCCTAGGCCTGCCCTGTAACCAGATGACATCTGTGCTGTGCTGTATCCTGGAGAAGCAATAAACTCCCTCTGTTCTACTGGCTGGTGGAGTCTGTCCGTGCCATTACGGGGGTGCAGGAGATGGGAAAACCCCAACACGCCGTCACAATGGGACTATCGACGCTGAGGTCTCCGAGCTGCCCAGGAGGGGCTGGCCAGGGCTCACCACTGAGAAGGGGCACAGGGAGAGCGGGGTCGCCCTGACAGCGGTAGCCAGTGTGATCTGCCCGGGAGCTGCCTCGCTTGGAGCTACAACAGCAAGGCACCAGTCACAGGGCAGGTGGGGGCAGGGCGTGGTCTGCACTGCACCCCCAGAAGTACTAACAGGAGAGCCCCGTCTAAACACAGCAGGGAAGCGTCCCAGCGCCTCAGTGGGGCTGGTCCTGCCCAGAGCCTTTGGTGCGCCAGCCTCGGGAAAGGGAGCGCCCCTAGCGGCCTCCCGAGGCCCCGTCCAGCCCGTTTCTGTGACTGGGATGCTCTGATACTGGGTGACCGTGCTGCGTGGTGACGTGCCAGCACAACGCCACCTCTGTGACACGCAGGTTGTGCCAGGACAGCGGCAGCCCCAGGAATTTAACCCTTATTATTTGCCTGCTTGCACCTAGAGCTCTTCCACCTGCCTCGCGGAGGGCGGCCTGGAGCTTGGGGAGGCCTGGAGAGGGCCTTTGTCGTGGGTCGCTGTCTATGCACAACCTTGGACTTAAGGGGCCAAGTGGAGGGCTTGTCCATTCCAAGGCGATGATCATTAGAGAGACGAGATCCAAGGCAAACATTTCATCAGGGCCTGTGTCACGCAAAACCCTACGTCAAGTGACTTCATAAATATTTATAACAACCTGGACCTAAGTGCCTGACTCCCATGGAAATCTGGGCCGCAGACACTTTTGGTTACACTCTGGCTCCCATGCTGCCAAGTCACTTAGAAACAAGACTTAGGCGCTTTTGAACATTTTAACCCTGCTTTTGTGGAATCCACTCCCTGCCCACGGAGTCCCCAGAAAGATGCCATGGCAGGTATTACCCTTGCCTTCGGATCAAGCGGGAAAGGCCAGAGATGCTCCACAATACGCCTCGCAAAGCACAAACCATCGATTACGTCGTCGATGCTATAATTAGTCCGTACCTGAACGGCGCCTCTTTGCGAAACCGCTCTCTGAATCTCTGCTGCTCCACATCGAATGCAGCACAGCTCTTGCGAATAACTGCCACTTCATTGGCCTGCAAAGGGCCCACTTGCTGTTTCACAGTTACCGCCAGCTTCTTCAGGTTGTTCCATTTTTCTGGCAGCTCCTGCAGGCCAAAATTCCATGTGGGCAGACAGCACATTCCCCGGCATCACGCGTATCTGATGGCTTTCTGGGCAGTCCAGGCCCGGCGGACCCCAGATTTTCCCTCTTACCCAATCAAGGGGTTTTTGCCATGACACAAGGGGCAAACACGGAACGGGGGGAGTGCGGGGAGGGAATGTTCAGCTTTGATGGGAAATGAAGGTTTTGACCCTTTGGGAAGGTGCAAAGCCTCTTCGCCCCTGAAATATCATGGCGTGTCTTCTACACACCAGAGCCCTGTGGATGTGGGCAGCCCAGACAAAGGTGGCCCCGAAGCATCCGTCTAGAGCGCACAAAACCCCGATACAAAAATACTGACCCTGATTCAAAGCCCGGAGGCTTTGGGAGAGTCAGGAAGACGGGCTCACCCGGTAAGCCCCTGCGTGGGGCTGATTGGCCCCGGAGGGGACGCCCACAGACTGGCGAGGCGAAGGAGGCACCTTTGTTAACACCCACTGATCGCTTCCTGGGCTGGTCTCTAACATTCGCCACCGTGTGCGTTCGTCAGACACGTTCACCAACCTCTAGCTGCTTATAGACTGCATCGGCAAGCTCCTGCTCATAGACCTTCAGCAGCTCAATCGTTTGCTTCAGGGGCTCAAACATTTCGTCAGTGCTGCTCTGTCTTTCTTTAACAGCCATGAGGTGACCCATCATCTCCACCAGCCCACTGTAATCTCCTTTTTCAACCTTCTGGTTCAAGCCCCCACCAGCAACTTCGATAAATTCTTCAAGGTCAGCCAAGCTAAGCAACACAAAGCAGGAGAGCAGCCAACGAGAGCCGTTTGGATCTACCTGCCACCAGCGCCAAGACCCAAGAGAGAAAAGCTGTTGTCACCCCGCCCGTCTCCTCCACACCCAGGCGCTAGGGCTCCCGCTCAGCTAAGCAACCCTCTAGCATCCTCTTCAACCTCATGCCTCTCACTAGGCCCCCGGTGCCAACAGGCACTGCCTCATGGGGTGGCACCCCTGGACCAGGGCCTGTGCACACAAAGATTCAATCCTCTTACAAGCGGAGTGATTCTAACGTTTCAGGGAGGCTGAAGCCAGGGCTGCCACTCGCCTCAACGTCTGCACCAAAAGGAGGAGACACGTGGAGACAGCGACATCCGGCCTGCACACTTGATCTGGGTACCGGCAGCTCGGTCGGCAGGCAGGATGGGGGTGAGCCGGCAGGTTGACTGTGTGCGTACAAACACTTGGCACTCCACACATAATGCCTTTCATCCAATACCCGCTCATTAATCAGGCCTTTAAACAACCCTGTGAGCGACTGTTGCCATGTGGCTCATTAGATCTGTTTTTAAAGTCGAGCCAATAATTGAGAAGAACTATTGTGTCTGACCGATTGAGACTCTTACTCTGACCCAGCCGATCCCACACTCTCCTCCAACATATTCCTCTTCGGGACTATCGAACGATCTTCCACGGGACTATTTTCAAACAGCTCTCTGTGCATATCTGATCATCAAAGTGTGGTCTTTTGTTGTGATTGGTCAGATAAGTCACATGCTATTGTTTCTCCTCCCTGGCGCTAGGTCAGTGTTTCTCTTCCTCCTCACACCTGTGACTTTGGAACTTGCCCTCCCGGATCCCTGGTGCTGGCGACACCCCTAGGTGAAGTGTGCAGAGACAGAGCAGGGACAGGGCAGATTCCTTTGAAACGCTAAGGCGCTTTCCCCAGGAAATACCTCGCTGCGTGAGCCCAGCTTCCCCTGCGGGGGAGCGCGCTACAGACGGGAGAAGCATGAGACCCGTAAATGGATGGGCAGAGAAGGACACGCCCAAGGTCACAGTGCAAGCCCTTGGAATAACTGGAAATAGAACCTAAGGACCTAGCTCAGCACAGTGCTCTTGCCACTCAGCAGCACTGCCCCCTGTGCACAGCCCCATGGCGGAGTGAGGCTTTCAGGGGACATGGCTGGGGTGGAGCCAGTGTGGGGAGACAGGCAGACGAGCCGTGGTTACCTGTGCGTCACATGCTCAACAAGATGCTGCTTAAACATCAGGCTCCACCGTTTGATGACGTTCAGCAGGGAAGCTTTGAAGGGCCGAGCATCGATTTTCATCCAGCCCCCGAAGACGTTTATTGGGTCCAGGTGGCTGACCTCCTCATAGATCCTCTCGTAGGAGTCGATTTGCTCTCGGAACTGCTGCAGAGTGGGCGGGCTCTCCGGGACGCCATTGTCCGCGTGGGCTTCGATCTCGGCTGCCGTCAGGATGTGCCCGTACAACAGGAACTGACGCATGAACTCCTTCCTGTCGTCCCCGTAGAGGTAGGCGTAGTGCTCGAAGGAGCTGCGGTAGTCACTGCAGGCTGACAGCGTGTTCTGCACACGCTCCATGAGGCTGTGGCGCATGTCGGCCAAGTCACCCATGTCCTCCATGTCAGCCTGGGAGAGGAGAGAGCCTTGTGAGTGGGACCCGCTCCAGAGCACACTGCACATCGCTGTGCCACGGGTGAGCAGGGCCTGGAACCAGAGACCTGATAGTGAGGGAAGCCACTGTGCTCAGCCACCCTGGGGACCAGGGACGAGAGCCGATAGACGTCATTGACGAGGCCTTCGACCATGTCGTAGAAGCTGTCGTTCGCACCGGGATCCAGCGAGGGATGGAACACCAAATCGGGGATCACCAGATCCAGCTGCACCTCAAAGAGCGGAGCCAGCCCTGCCTTGGAATCTGACAGAGAGCAAGAGAGATGAGGGGGGCGGGATCAGGTAAGACAAGAAGTGACTTTACTCCATCACCGCGCCCCACAAAAGACACTAGATCCAAACAAGCAATCGATTCGCCCATTCTGTGACCAGCCCGAAAATATCTGAAAGCCATTTCAAAGCAGACTGACTGGTTTCGGTTTTCTTGCTAAAATTAACAGCTACGTCACGCACCCCAGTTTGGGGCAAACAAAACCTGTCATCCGACTGAAACACCCTTGTACAAACACCTGAGCCATGTCATTTAGTTCAAATCATTTTTCTCATACGAAGCAAGTTGCCAAATCCTTGTGTCGGCCAAATCTCCGTTTCTCAGCAGACACATGATTTGTCTGACGCTTGCCCAGTCCTGGGAGATGCCCACACGGGAGCAGCCATTCCACCCACACAGGATGAGCTGCAGGACTGGAGCGTCAGAATCCCTGCTTTGACCTGCCCAGGAAGGAGAGACGTGGGGTGACGCTACCACAGCCCTACTGGCAAGGATAACTCACAGTCACAGGCCCCCCACTGTGTACTGACCAGTGCTCTGGCTACCAAAGCCCAGGCGGGAATGCTGGAGGGGTCTTACCGACAGCCCAACAGCGCCAGAGGACAGAACGAGTCTCTCCCGCAGCCTGCCTGCGAAGGGTGGGAAGGAAACACTGTGCTGTTGGGATGTGACAAACCCCACACCACACAAGGAAGGCTCAAGAGCAGCCTTGGGTCTGACAGCGGCCAAGGCCAGGTGCCCCAGAGGGAGGGAACAGAACAGGAAACCATCACGTGGTCCCTTCCCAGCCTCTGGCAAACAGAAGCCAGGGACCCCTCCCTGCTCAGACTGGCTAACCGCCATGGATGGACCGATCCTCCTCAAACTTATCCAGCTGTTTTGAACCCTGTTCTCATCAAGACAGCGTTTCTTAAACTTATTAAGACTGAGGAACACCAAACAATAATTTTTTTTATGAGGAACACCAACGATTTTTTGTTGTTGGAAAAAAAAAAAAAAGGTCAGGGGGAGAAAGTTATTGAGAGAGATGAAAAAAGAGGTTGCCTGCCCCTTTAAGGGCTGCCATTTTGAACTCTGTTCTCCACAGCACACCTCCGACTGTGCGCCGCGGAACCCAGTTTAAAGAGACACCGATCTAGACCCTCCCAACAGCCACCGGCGGAAACTTCCACCAGCCGACGGTGCATTGTGTGAAGAACTGCGACCTTGCGGTCGTTTCACTGCAGCAGGACGCAGGCCCCACACGCTACTGCCCCGTTCCCGTGCTGGGAAGCACAGCCTGGCCAGGCCCGAGTCCCTGAGGGGCCCTAAGGAAAGGCCCTCGCTGCAGTTAAGCACCCGCGGCCGGCCCATGTCAGCTGCCAGGCTCATGGGGCGGAGGCTCCAACCCAAGCCTGAAAGTCCACACGGCAACCTCAGTCCCGCGCCTGAGCCCCCAAGCTCCAGTCCCCGACGTGGGCCAGCCACGTCCTGGGCGGCAGTGGCAGCATCCCTGGAGTGAAGAGAAACCGCCCACGTGTGGAGACTCGGCGCAGCCTGGAGCCATCCCCAGGAGCTCCGACAGGGCAGATCAGCACAGCGCCTCCTGCTCTTGCTGCTCCTCGTCCAGCCAGCCAGAAACACCCCAGCCCTCACGTGCTCGTTCCAGCCACGCTCCAGCAATGGAGCCCCACTGAGGGCAGCGAGGGGAGGCCTGCTGGCCAGAGAAAGGACAGCCCGGTACCTGTGTTTTCCAGGAGGTATCTGAGGGAACACTCGATAGCATTAAAGAATCCATCCAAGATCATTTCATCCACATAATCAACGTATGCTCTCCACGCTTCGGAGGCAGGGTCTGCGGCAAACAGACTCAGGTTTTCCTGAAAAAAATGGAAGTCACCTTCAAACAGAGCCACACGGAGTTTGTCTCACTGTAGAACGACCATTGTTTAAAAAACGGGCAGACATTAACACGGAGGGTTTCCGCAGGCTGGGAGCAGGCAGCAGCGCAGAAGGATGGTCTAGCAGGGAAGGTGCAAAGCCAGCGCATGGGAGACCTAGGCACTAGGTTACTTAACACAGACTCTTGCGAGAGTCTCTCTCTACCTGAGTTCTCATCCACAGGATGCAGCCAACAGCACTGCCCTGCCTCACAGCTCGTACAACTGCACTGTCACCCACCCCGAGGGCCTATCGCGCCCATCACGACATGGTCGAGTACGCTACCCAGGCGCCCCGCTCTCGAATGAACTCACACCGACGTCACCTCGCCAGGCAAACCCTTTTCCACTGGCCCTGACCTCTCCCCCTGAGGAGAGCTTGATCAGCACCTTCCCCAGTGAGCCTGGCCACGTACATCAAGGCTTTGCTAGACACGAACAACTGCACACTTGGTAGAGATTCTGGGTTTACGGTTTGTTAAAGTAACATAGCCCACGAACTCCCCGGCTGTCCTACGGCTGCAGGGCTGTTCATGCACCTTGAACAGTCCCTTAGGGTTCAAACTATGGGTCGCAGCCCCGTACTGAGCGTGGAAGGTCGGGCACTGGCTGGCCTTGCTGTAGGGCGATCAGAGGGGCACTATGGCAGGATTCCTGCCTGCCCTCGCACTGCTGACCATGCTGCGCCCCACACGCGGCCACCAGCAGGTCCAGCTCCCAGGCAGGGGAGCTGCAGGACTCTTCGTGGGTTATGGGCATCAACGGTTTTCTTCAACTGGGCCATGAGCAGTGCTAGCCGCGGGCGAGGGCGCCCCAGGGCAACGCATGCTAGGACAGACTGTGCAGCACCAGGAGCTGGCGCGTCTCCACGGAGCTTGCCGGCACTGTAGCGGGCAAGCTGGCCTCCCGCCGGCAGGAGCGGGGCCAATAAAAGAGGTCACTCACCTACCCAAGCTGTGGGGCGGGGCCCCATTTTAACAGTGTCACCAGCGCGGGGCTCACACTGGCTGGGGCCTGCACCTAAGCCTGAGCCCCACTGCTCAGTGTGCCAGACTCAGCTCGGGCAGGCACAGCCTGGGTCCCTCCCAGGGCCGTGTGGGCCTGTTGCTCTCCAAAGGGGGTTGTGGTGCAAGACAATCTGAGATTCCCGAGCCCCAGGGCTGCACGTGCTGCACATGGAGGGAAGGGAGCTCGCCAGGGACTGCCACGGGGAGAACTCCCCACAGCAGCAATCCCCATTGCCGGTGTCCAGGCACCTCACAGTCCAGCGCATTAGCCCTGGCAGCCCTCCGCGAGGGAGAGCCGCTGTCCCCAGGGCACAGACGAACCCAGGCCCAGGGAAACTCAGGCCAGGTCTCTCGTCAGTAGAACTTACGCAGCTGAAAAAAGCCGGCGCGCCGGCCGCTCCCTGGGTGCACAGAGCTGTCGCAGGGAGAGCTCGTTGGGGGGGTTAATTATGCCGACAGGAGAGCTCTCCCATCAGCAGGGGGCGCTGCATGGCAGATCTCACTCTGGCGCAGCTGCACTGCTGTGAGGTCTCTAGTGTAGACAATGCCTAGGTGATTTGGCCACGGTCACACAGGAAGTCTGTGGCAGAGCAAGGAATGAAACTTCAAGTCTCCTGCTACCACCGCCTCCTCTGGTCAAAGCCGCCGAGACCGCTCGGTTCTGGGCACTGCCATTACCAGTGCTAGGGAAATGATTCAAAACAGGCAACTGAGTCACGGACTGCAGCGCTCAACAGCACGACCTCCGGACACAGAGCAGTGGACAGCAGGCTGTTCCGAAAAGCGGAACACAGGCGCTGGCCCGCCTTGCCGCAGACTTGCCAGAAGACGCTGGGGCTGTTCCTCTTGCACCAATCCAGCAGCTACACTGGAGTCTATTTAACAGCTGAAACGCACGTCTCCTCTGAGCCCGGAGAGCCCCACGGTGCCTGCTCTGAGATCCAGGCAGCAGCTGCTTGGACCCTGGAGCAAACTCTGCCTGGTGCCCGTGGCTTGTTCCTGCTTGGAGCACAGGCCAGGCAGACGTCAGGCCACAGTGGATCCATGTGGAGTCACGTGTGCAGAAAGCAGCCTAAGAACGCCAGCCCCGAGCGTTCAAACGCCGCGTCGGGCACCCCCAACCACCAGCCTGGCCGACCCCCCGCGACGCCTTTGATTTGCCTCTGGCTTTGGGGCTTTGCTCCACTTCCCTCCAAGCACCAGAAACTTGGTGGAAGAGGAGCCGGCTCTGCAGCCAGCGTGGCAGCGTCCGCACGCTCGGCAGCCCAGCAGAGCCAAGCCACTTCGCTCCTCACCTGCACCAGTGCCTGGATTCGCAGCCCCGACTGCCGCACGAGGCCGTAGCGCTTCTCCAGCCGCTCGGGCCGATCGTCCAGACTGAGCACGGCTTCCCTCTTTCCGCCCTTCCTCTCGAAGAGCGGCGAGGCCCAGGATCGCACCAGGCTCTGAACTTCCTGCACGTTGTCCTGGGCTTTCCGGCTCCTTCGCTCCAGGCCACGAATGCTCTCGGTCACCGTGGACATGTGCTCCCACAGGCCTGCTCATCAACAAAGAGGGTCTGCTCAGGCTGTAAGCTACATAGGTCAGCGGGGCAAAGAGGTGTGAACACAGTCGCGCCGGCAGGAGCCCCTCGTGCGACCACAGCCACGCCGGCAGGAGCCCCTCGTGCGACCACAGCCGCGCCGGCAGGAGCCCCTCGTGCGACCACAGCCGCGCCGGCAGGAGCCCCTCGTGCGACCACAGCCGTGCCGGCAGGAGCCCCTCGTGCGACCACAGCCACGCCGGCAGGAGCCCCTCGTGCGACCACAGCCACGCCGGCAGGAGCCCCTCGTGTGACCACAGCCATGCCGGCAGGAGCCCCTCGTGTGACCACAGCCACGCCGGCAGGAGCCCCTCGTGTGACCACAGCCGCGCCGGCAGGAGCCCCTTGTACGGGTACAGCCGCGCCGGCAGGAGCCCCTCGTGCGACCACAGCCACGCCGGCAGGAGCCCCTCGTGCGACCACAGCCACGCCGGCAGGAGCCCCTTGTGCAGGTATAGTCACGCCGGCAGGAGCTCCTCGTGAGGGCACAGTCGCGCCAGAAGGAGCCCCTTGTACAGGTACAACCGTGCCAGCAGGAGCCCCTTGTGTGACCACAGTCACGCTGGCACGAGCCCCTCGTGCGACCACAGTCACGCCGGCAGGAGCCCCTTGTACGGGTACAGCTGCACCGGCAGGAGCCCCTCGTGCGACCACAGTCACGCCGGCAGGAGCCCCTTGTGCGGGTACAGCCGCGCCGGCAGGAGCCCCTCGTGCGACCACAGCCGCGCCGGCAGGAGCCCCTCGTGCGACCACAGCCGCGCCGGCAGGAGCTCCTCATGTGACCACAGTCACGCCAGCAGGAGCCCCTCGTGCGACCACAGCCGCGCCGGCAGGAGCTCCTTGTGCAGGTACAGCCGCGCCGGCAGGAGCCCCTCGTGCGACCACAGCCGCGCCGGCAGGAGCCCCTCGTGCGACCACAGCCGCGCCGGCAGGAGCTCCTCATGTGACCACAGTCACGCCAGCAGGAGCCCCTCGTGCGACCACAGCCACGCCGGCAGGAGCCCCTCGTGCGACCACAGCCGCGCCGGCAGGAGCCCCTCGTGCGACCACAGCCGCGCCGGCAGGAGCCCCTCGTGCGACCACAGCCGTGCCGGCAGAAGCCGTGCCAATCTGCTGATGCGTGCTGCACCCAGTCCGGGCCCCTTAGCTGTACCACAGACTGGGGTCGCCCTACCAGCAAAGTGCTCCTAGGCAAGGCGCTGTTCTGATTCTCTTAGGAAATGCTTCTGAACTTTCCCGAGGTCACACGAGTCCCCCCAGACCCACAGGGTAGGCCCAACGTGGGGCAGAGCGAACCAGAGTGCCAGACCCCACCCCACAAGCAAGAGTGTCGTTGCTCCCCCCAGCCCCTCCCTAATTCTTTTCTCCCTCCAAGCACTCGCAATAAAGGCACCTTGCTCCTGCCTGCCTCACCCGCTCCTCTGGGGACTCACCTTCCGTCCTCCAGTGCAGCGTCTCTTCTGCCTCTTTCAGCCTGGAGTCGATCTCCTGCAGTTGCCCCTGCACCAGCGGGTATTCCACCTCGAGGACTGTCCTCAGGACCGTGTTGTACGCATTCGCCATCAGCTCCAAGTTCGCCACCAGCCGCCGGTACAGCTCCTTGGAGGAGTAGATTGCGGCTGCTGTCTCGGGGATGCCCTCCACCTGGTTTGCCGCCAGATACTTCACTTCCCTGAGCACTGAAATCAGCTAGGAAACAACCAGCGCAGAGAGACGCATTGTGAGGGGGGCTAAGCCCCACAGCGGCCAGGAGGCGGCGCCCTAGCGGGGAGCGGAGCCCACGGACGCCCAGCGGTTCGGGAGGCGTCGTCGGAAGAGACACGGACCGACTGCCGGCTAGCTGCCGCTTTTCTAATCCCGAACTCTTTGTCGTTTCCAAGAGCGCTGCCTGTCCCTGGGGCTCTGAGACGGGACCCACTGAGGCACCGCGCGGCTTGTCTCCCCAGCTCCACGCCCTTCTGCCCGGGTGGGACGGGCTGGGACTTGGCGAACAACGGTCTTGGGAGGCACGAGAAGGAACGGACTCGCCCCGCCCCTTGGAGGTCAGTGATGCTAGTGGGAACACCAATGGTAAAGGCCGGCTGTGAACCCGCAGAGAGCAGAGCCCCACCCGCAGCGCAGCTCAGGGCCAGACTCCACACGCGCAGGCCTCCCGGTGAAGGAACCTCTTCCCCGGCCCACTGAAGCCTCAGGGCCAGAGCCCCTCTGCGAGCCGGGCGGAGGCTGCCTGGAACTGCCTCTGACCAAACCGTCGCGTGGCACTGAAAAGCGCGGCTCGCCCTCACGCAGGGAGACGTTCTCCCGGGGCCAGCTCCTGCGCGGCTCCCCTGGGATTTGCGGGGGGAGCACAGGCGTGTCCCCTGAAAGGGCTGGTGGGGGCCGTGGATCCAAAGGGAGCAAGCGCCGGCTGCCCATGCGGAAGGATGAGGCATGGTGCGGTGAGCACACGCTTAGCAGGGTGGGTCCAACGCGGCTTCCTGCCACAACGGCCTGGTAGCCAGGGGACCCCAGTCACGTGGCAAGGGGCAGTGGGCGCGTTCAGGAGAGACTGGCAGGACGACTCGTATTCGGCACCTTTTACCTGCGGATCAAAGTTGACTGCGAGCAGCTTGTTGTCTGGCTCTCGCCGGATCACTGGCTGGGTGAGGTTGTACTGCAATTTCTCAGAAACCGTCCGGGACCAGTCCTCGTAGAGCTTCTCCTGGTACCTGCCAGACACAACGCTCGTCGGGCATCGAGCAGCCCGCCAGAGAGGGAACATACGCCCAGCATCTCCGCAAGGACCCAATCTGCGGATACGGGCACGAGGACGCTGGGGCAAATGCACATCAGAAAAGTAAAGACTCCAGGTAAGATTTTCCACAGCCCCGGAGCGTTTTAGGAGACGAAGTCCAACTTTCACAGAGTTACAGCACCAGATTTCCACAGGTGCTTGGTCCCTGCAAGGAGCCCGTGGGATTTTCAAAAATACCTAAGGATGTTGGGTGCTTAGCTACCACGGAGGTCGCTGGTAGCCATACCAGTAGGTGTCTATCTGCATCTTTAGGCACCTAATCCCTGTGAAAATCTGGCTCTGGAGCACTTCGGGCCTACAGGAACGTCTACACGTTGAGGCGGGAGTGTCATTCGCAGGCCAGGCAGACACACACACGGTCGTTCTGAGCGAGCAAACGCAGCAGGAGAGACGCTGGGGCAGGCGCTACCCCCCCGAAGCACAAGCCATCGGCAGGCACGTGCCCAGCTAGCCCCATCCGACGATTCACGGGGGCTGGGGCGCTGCAATCTGGCAGGCAGGTCGTCCTGCAGACAGACGCTGCTTTTCACTGTCCCCGTGAAACTCTAGCTAGATTAGGCCACGTTCTGCGCCAGGCAGTTCCACCAAGTGTCTGTGCCTTGTGCACACCTGCTGCACGTTCGGAGCAGCACTTCAGCCTCTGCAGGCTGGACTGTACGCGCCTTCCGGCCTCCGGCAGCATTCCCAAGCCGGCATGGGAGTTGTAAGTACCTAAAGGGCACAGTCAAGAGCCGGGGCGGGCAAGACGTGGCCTGTGGGCAGGATCCTGGCCTCCGAGCCACCCTGTCGGAGCCTCACGCACAGAGCAGCTCCACCCCACTTGAAGCAGCTAGCCGCTCTCTGCTCCGGGCACCGGGGGAGGGGAGGCATCACATGTTGCTCCCGTCCCCAGCATAATTTCTCAGCTCCTGTTGGCTGGAAACTAGCCAATAGGAGCTGAGAGATTGTACCGGGGGCAGGGGCGGAGCAAGAAGCCTCCCCTCCAGTGCCCGGAACAGGAAGCCACAGGCAGCAGCCAGCCGCTTGGAGCTGTCTGGGATGACTGGCAGGCAGGGAGCTTGCCTCAAGGTCCTGCAGGGCTGCTGGTTGGGAGCTGTCTAGCTAAGCGCCTCCCAGCCACAGTCTGCCTCTGGCACCCACCCCCTCCTTGCACTCCAACTCCCTGCCCCAGGCTACCACCCAAACCCTATGCACCCCTCTCCCCCATCCCCAGGTCACAACTCCCTCCCAGATCCTGCACCCCCTCCTGTACCCTAGAATCCTCTCCTGCACCCACACCCCCTCCTGGGCTCTGCACCCCAATCCTGATCCAGATCCCCATCCCCTCCTCCACCCACACCCCCTCCCAGACCCTACGCCCTCTCCTGCACCCAAGTCCCCTACCCCAAGCTCCCTTCAGCATCCTGCATCCCCTCCATAGAAAAGTGCAGCCCTTGACCACACACCAAAATCTAGGAGTGCCCCCCCCCACCAAACATTGTTGCCCGCCCCTGGTCAAGAGGTTTCTTCCTCCTTTCACCACCAAACCGAGGTTTGGCTTAGAAGCTTGGCGCATGGTTGGGGGCATCTTGATGGACTGAGAGTTCCACCAGTGAGAACGTCTTACTGTGCCAAGGCTGGATTGGCAGCATTTCCCTTGCACTGCCGAGTAGCACATTTGGGAAGGTGAAAAGCGGCAAATCTTCCTACACTGGCCCTGTGACGTAGTGGGGGTACCTGGCTGGTTTCTATGCTGCTGGCTCTGGGGTAACCCCCACTGGCTGCCGTGGGTACCACGACCCAGCACAACAGGATGAGTCACTATGCAAACCAGTGGCCAGACACCCCCCATGGAGAGGAAAAAAGGAAGGTGGATGCTGCCCTGGCTGGGGGCCAGGGCTGGAAGAGGGGTAGTTAGTTGCTGTCGGTGAGCATGGAGGAGACAGCCTAGGAGAAGGGGCTGGAGTTTAGGGGCCCAGTCTCCCCCATCTCAAGGGGGCCTGAGGCATCCTAGCCCAGCTCTGTGACCAGACTACATCTGTGCTGTGCTGTATCCTGGAGAGGCAATAAACTTCCTCTATTCCACCGGCTGGTGCATTTTGGGGTGCAGGAGACGGGGAACCCCCATCGCGCCGTCACAGGCCCCACATGGCAAGTCACCATTTTTCCAGAAAAATAACTGTGGGTAAAACCCTGTTCCCATGAACCGAATCACCCCACAACTGGGGCACAACTGTAGGGTTTCCTGAGTTTTGGGAAGCCGGTGAGAGGACGTTTTTCCTCGTGGCTGAACTCCTCGCCCTCGGTTATCTGGGCACTGCTCTGTCCGGAAGGTAAGCCAGGCAGGCGGACACACTGGGTTTACTTGCACAGTCCCAGGACTTGGGACTCTCTAGCTAGACCAGTGGTTCCCAAACTTTTTGGCATCACACCCCCCTTTTTGATTTTTGAAAAACCCTCACATCCCTTCCCCCCTCCCACCGCCACAAATAGCAGCAAAACTTGTTGAGCAAAAAAAAAAAAGAAAAAGGAAAAAGGAACTGAACAGGGCAGCAAAACTTGATGGGGGGAGAGGCTGGGTCACCTCGCCCCCCCCCCCCCCTGGAATTTCTTCACGCCCCTCCCAGGGAGGCACGCTCCCCAGTTTGGGAACCCATGAGCTAGACTCATAGACTCGTAGACTTTAAGGTCAGAAGGGACCATTATGATCATCTAGTCTGACCCCCTGCACAGTGCAGGCCACAGAATCTCACCCACCCCTCCTAGAATAATCCTCTCACCTATATCTCAGATATTGAAGCCTTCAAATACTTTGAAGGCCCCAACATGCAGAGAGTCCTTCAGCTGTGATCTGTACCCCATGCTACAGAGGAAGGCGAAAAACCTCCAGGGCCTCTGCCAATCTACCCTGGAGGAAAATTCCTTCCTGACCCCAAATATGGCGATCAGCTAAACCCTGAGCATGTGGGCAGGACTCACCAGCCAGACACCCAGAAAGTTCCCTATAGCAACTCCTATCATCCCTCCATTGACCTATTTCCAACTGATAATGAATGGTCAATTAGTTACCAAGATCATGTTATTTCATCCAACCATCCCCTTATCATAGAATCATAGAACTGGAAGAGTCCTCAGAAGGTCGTCAAGTCCAGCCCTCCGCTCTAGGCAGGACCAATCCCAACTAAATCAACCCGGCCGGGGCTTTGTCAAGCCGAGACTTAAACACCTCTAGGGATGGAGACTCCACTACTTCCCTAGGGAACCCATTCCAGTGCTTCACTACCCTCCTAGTAAAATAGTTTTTCCTAATATCCAACCTGGACCTCCCCCACTGTAACTTGAGCCCATTGCTCCTTGTTCTGCCATCTGTCACTACTGAGAACAGCCTCTCTCCATCCTCTTTGGAACCTCCCTTCAGGAAGTTGAAGGCTGCTATCAAGTCCCCCCTCACTCTTCTCTTCTGCAGACTAAACAGACCCAAGTCCCTCAGCCTCTCCTCGTAGGTCATATGCTCCATAATGTGTAAAGGCTGGCCCATGCTAATGAGACATGGGGAGCGCTCACTGCCTAGGGGAGACCACATCTGCTCCCTAGGGTGGACCCACAATGGTACCGTGGGCTGGGAAACCCGGCCCGAGAGCCACGCTCCCTGAATCCTTCCCGAAGGGTCTTTGACTGGATTCTTCATGTGGCAATTCAAAGGTCTGCCCTTGCCATCCGGTGCGGAGCCCGCTTTTCTCATGAGTGTATCGGGAGAGCCCACGTTTCCCACGAGCAACTGTGATACACGGCCCAGCGCGAGCCTCCGCAGAACGAGCCAGTGCAGAGCCAAACGAGGCAGGGCTGCTAACCACAGGCAAACCAAACCAAGGCTTCTGATGGTGCTTCAGGCTCAGGCTCAGGCTCTGCCCCGTGCCTCCCTGGAGCCTGGAAGGCGCAAGACACAAGACAGGGCTCGGGGAGCAGACCCACCTTTCCAGCAGCTGCACCATGTCTTTGTACTTCTGCACCAGCCTGGCTCCTTCAGGGGACTCCAGGCAGCTAGGAGCAGAGAGGAGCAGAGGCAGCGTCACACAACGGCCGCATTTCACGCCATTGTAACGCGCTGGAGTTTTCGATTCTAGACTCCTGCCTTCCGTCAAGATTAGAGCTGAGCGCTTTCGAACTCGTCAGGGCGGACGCCGTCGTCGCCCTGCCTGCGAGGCCGGGGCCCGGGACAGGGTCTCCAGGTGCTCCCGTGAGCCACACAACAGTGGCAGAGATTTATCGGCGCGCTCGGCACCGGTTTGACCCGGCACTGGCCTGGGCCACCGAAGTGCCATGCTTAACGGAGGGCTCAGCCCGTCTGCCTGTCTGCTTCTTTCATGGGGTTTTGAAACTACCCCCATGGCCACCCGGTGCACCCCAGGGAAAACATATCCCCTCCCCCCACGGCGGGGCTGGCCAGGGCTACGGGTTCTGGGGTGAAGAACTGCTCCCTGCCCCCGGGGCCCTGCGCCTGCCGCTCCTCGGCTCCCCCGGCCCCCGCGTCTCTCGCCCGGCAGGCGGGCGGGCGGCGCTCAGCGGCATGCACAGGATGCGCCTCTGGCCTTTCATCCACGTGCAGCGTTCGCTGTGGGCAGGGCCGGGGGATGCCATGGAGCTGGGCTCCCGTGCTGCCCACCTTAATGGCTCAAGGCCCACACGCTGATACTGCCGCTGGGGGCACTGGAGGGGCAATGGGAACGACTTCGGGGCCTTTGAGAAACCCTTGGCGCAAGGCCAAGCAGCCAGTCACTGCACCCCCAGGCAACGCTGCTGGGGCTCTTCCAGCCGCCGGGAGCCAGCCCCGCCAGCACCTTCCTTCCTGCCCCTCTGGACTGACCCGGCTGCCGGGAAGCAGGCTGGGGCCAGAGCGAGAGGAAAGTGGCCACCGGGCGGGGGGGCAGGTTTCATCAGCTGACCCGTAATACCAAAGAAGGAACGTTCGGAGGGGAAGTCTCGATACCCTGCAGGCTTCCCCTTCCCCGAGGCTGCGACTGCTTTCAGCCCTTTCGTCTGCGCAACAAGCAGCACCCCCGGGAGCTCTGCCAACGCGCGTCAGTCCTCACCTGCGGCACCCCCCCCCCTGCTATGTCAACCCCGGACCCCCCAGCGCTGACACCAGTACCCCACCTGCCCGCCCTGCGCAGCTCTGCTCCGGTATCTCCCAGGAGCTCTGCCAACACGCGTCAGTCCTCACCTGCGGCACCCCCCCCCCCCCGCTATGTCAACCCCGGACCCCCCAGCGCTGACACCAGTACCCCGCCTGCCCGCCCTGCGCAGCTCTGCTCCGGTATCTCCCAGGAGCTCTGCCAACGCGCGTCAGTCCTCACCTGCGGCACCCCCCCCGCTATGTCAACCCCGGACCCCCCAGCGCTGACACCAGTACCCCGCCTGCCCGCCCTGCGCAGCTCTGCTCCGGTACCCCCGGGAGCCCTGCCAACGCGCGTCATCCTCACCTGCGGCCCCCCCCCCGCTATGTCAACCCCGGACCCCCCAGCGCTGACACCAGTACCCCGCCTGCCCGCCCTGCGCAGCTCTGCTCCGGTATCCCCCGGGAGCTCTGCCAACGCGCGTCAGTCCTCACCTGCGGCACCCCCCCCCCCGCTATGTCAACCCCGAACCCCCCAGCGCTGACACCAGTACCCCGCCTGCCCGCCCTGCGCAGCTCTGCTCTGGTATCCCCCGGGAGCTCTGCCAACGCGCGTCATCCACACCTGCGGCACCCCCCCCCCCCGCTATGTCAACCCCGGACCCCCCAGCGCTGACACCAGTACCCCGCCTGCCCGCCCTGCGCAGCTCTGCTCCGGTATCTCCCAGGAGCTCTGCCAACGCGCGTCAGTCCTCACCTGCGGCACCCCCCCCCCCGCTATGTCAACCCTGGACCCCCCAGCGCTGACACCAGTACCCCGCCTGCCCGTCCTGCGCAGCTCTGCTCCGGTATCCCCCAGGAGCAGAGCTGGCTAGCCACGCGGTGGGGAAAGGTCCAATACCCCTCGCTTCACACACCCTGCACGGCTGCCCACTGTGCCGCTCACTCACTTCACACCAAACCCAATTCAGGAACTTACTCAAAATGGATTTCAGGGAAGCTGCAAACACGACTGTAAGGGCCAGGCCATGGCACACACACTCCACCTTCCTGCCTTCTAAAGGGGCTTAGCCCTGAGTAGATACCAAGCCAGCAGGAGGAAACTCAGATGCACGGAGAAAGGGGAGGGTTAAAACAGCAACTTATCTGTCACGCAGACACGCACGGGTGGGGGATGTGCCTGAAATGGCCGAACGGGACCTGGATCCGGTCTCTCAGCTCCTGAGCCCAGCGCAAAGCCCCAGCCACCAAGGGCATGTTCCTGTGCACCGGCGGGTAGCCTGGAAGAAGGCAAAGGGGGATTGAAGGGATTTGCTCCTCAGCCCTGCACCATGCACCATCCCCGACAGGCAGCAGAGACACTCCCCCCCCGCCCTCCCCGCCCCTGACAACAGGTCTATCGAACTCTCCTGATTTCCTGGGAGCTCCCTTTGAACAGAGCATGCGGGAATCACGGTACAATCCTGGCGCAAAGGCAGGTTCAACCTCCTACCCGATGGGGGACCCAGCCAAGGTCCGATTCCATCTCTTTGCTCTGCCCTGTGAGTCACGATGCCTTTGGGAACAACGCCTCAGCCAAGTCGGCAGATCCTGGCAGAGCTGGCCGCTTGCATTGCCAGAGGCCACTGCATGGTGCGATTGTGGGACACGCTCTCTGCGCCGAGAGGGGCTGCCTGCAGCACTAAGCACTCGGGAGAGCTGTGCCCAGTCAGGACGCCAGAGGGGCTGTGCTGTTGCTGGGAGTCATGGGCGCCAAGCCAGAGCCGCCCAGAGCCAAGAACGCTCACACCTCTACTTGCAAAGCAAACCCAGGAGTGACGTGCTGGCCTCACGGACGTCACGAGAGTTTTGCTGTTTACCACATACAGGCCTGGATCTCGCCCGCAGATTTACCTAGGGCCAAACAAACCTGCATTGCCTGAGCCTGACAAGAAGCTTAGGGAGACTGATTCCATCTTTGCAGTCATCACGCGAGGAGGGGCACGGACAGAGCTGGAACACGCCGCGCTTCGCATAGCGCAGCTTCCAATGTCTTCACTAGGGTCGAGCTAGTTAAGCCACAAGGATTCCAGCCACAGAGCATTAGAAGCGGAATAAAGCAGAAAGTAACGGCAGCACCAACATGGCGCAGCCCACACGGACACCAGCTGGGCTGCGGTCCCTGTCTGGGAGCAGCCCACATGCAGACGGGGTCCTGGGTCAGTTTCAGCCGCTGAGTGACAGAGCCGGATTCCTCAGCTGGGGCTCACACGTTCAAGTCCTGAGGTCCAGGTTCATTCCCTACGGGTGGCATGACCCATGCACCATTCCAGTACCTGCTCTCGGATTCTGATCCACCGACAGGCACCGGTTTTTCCGTCCCAGGTCAGAGCTCACGGCCTGAGTAAGTCCATCGCTCAAGGACTTTCTGCTAGTGGTTTCAGGGAAACGCTGGACCTCCCTCCAGAAAGCGGACAACTCTCGGCTCAGACACGCGGGTCCATTCCCGAGCATGCGGCATCAGGAGAAACTCCTTCCTCTCGCAGGCTAGTCGGGTGTAACACTCACCCCAAGCTCCATGACAAGCAGAGTGGCTCCAAAGCAGGATTTTCAACAGAACAGGGAGACTTTTTAAAATTATTCCATTTTTATTTCAATTAGATTTTTATGTATATGTTGCTACTTCTTCAATGTCTTCCCACTTGGTAGGCCTTGGCTGATTAGGTGACGATTCCCAAAGCTACTCAAAACATTTCCACCTAAACCTTTCGGCAATTGAAAGTGACTTTTTGCCAAAACATTTTTGCTTCCATCAAAAATGTCCCCAGTTGTACACACATCCAAGAACCAAGGAGAATCATTCGAAAGAACTGGATGTATTAATAGGAAAGCTACCGTATTGTCTAACTGGTGTCACAGAGACTGGGTTGGAAAGGTCCATCAGGTGCTCTTTAATGACCTGAATATCAAAACCAAATCCCACACAAAATGGAAACAATGGGGGGTAATTGCTAAGGAGGAGACCATCCGAACAGCATGAGCAGGCAGGAAAAGTAAGAAAGGCAAAGACACAAAGCGAGTTATACCAAATGCAATAAGATGATGTTCTTTAAATACATTAGGAGCAAAAGAAAATGAAAGGAGAGTGTAGGTCTGCTACGTAGCAGGGAGGAGAGCTAGTAACAGAAGACGTCTAGACTGTTTAATGCCTATTTTGCCTCGCTGTCTGCACTGGAGAGTTGAATGGTGACCAGACACCCGACACAATCGGAATCCACCGCAGGAGGGGCCCCACCGTCGCTCCAGGCAGCAGGAGGCAAGCGAGTTTCTATGGGCTCGGACCCGCCTGTGAGCCTCGCTCTGCTTGGAGGGCGGAAGCACCCACCCCAGGACAGCACAGTGACCAGCCCTGCTCTGCTGCACATGGGACTCGGACAGGGAGGGGAACTGCATCACAAACCCTGTCGCCCCGAGACCACTGGCCAGCTCCCGCACACACAGGGGTTACCAAAGCAGCGGCGGGAAGACTCGGGAGCCTGCAGACCAGCCAAGCCCCAAAGGGGCGACCCAAATACTCCGAGGAGCCTGGGCAGCCGCAGGTACGGCCACTCGCAGCTCCCATTGGCCGCGGATCACCATTCCCAGCCAATGGAGGCTGCGGGAAGCAGCGGGGACTGGGACATCACTTCCGCAGCTCCCATTGGCCAGGATAAGCATCCCGCAGCCAATGGGAGCTGCAAGTGGCTGGTAGCACGCCAGGGGCTAATCTTGGTGAACCACATCCAGGCCCCGCCCCCCAGCTAGTGAGATACCACAAGGGTCTGGCCTGGGTCCAGCAATGTTCAATAATTGCATTCATGCCATGGCTAATGGAGTGGGGAGTCGGGTATAAAATCTGCAGAGGACACTTAGCTAGGAGGGGCTGTCAATTCTTTGGGTGATTAAAATTCAAAACCACCTTGACAAACTGGAGAATGAGTCTGAAATCGATGAGATGAAATTCAATACAGCTAAGTGCAAAGTATTTCATTTGGGAAGGAAAAATCAAATGCCCAACTACAGAATGGAGACCAGCTGGCTAACACGGCAGCAAAAGCTCTGCAGAGTGGATCACAAACTGAATCCGAGCCAACGCCAAAAAGGCTAAACCCGTTGTGGTGTATTAGCCCAAGTGTCGTATGCAGGGCGAGGAGTAAGTGGGCCCTCTCCAGGTGCGGGGGAGGCCCCGCTGGGATGCCATGTCTCGCTCGGGCCTCCACCCTCTGGGACAACGATGAGAAACCCGCCCTCCGAGGGGGCTTAAACCCGCTGCCTGCCTTTCGGAACGTGAGCTCCAGGACGAGCCGCTCACGCCCATTCTGCTCTAGGTGCGCGCTCGCCCACGTGCAGTTGGCAGAAGCTTTTGCCTTCGAGTGTCCGTAGCGTTGACACTCGTGTCTTTGTTGTGGCTGCTACCAGCCCTCCACCCGCTCTGTTCCTCCTGGCCAGCAACCCTGCCAGAGGGGCAGCGGGTGGGTAATGGAACAGACCTGAGCACGTCTCAAAGGGCACAGTTAGGAATGGGAGGTTCCCATGCTTTCCCCTGCGAGTGCTCGCTCATGTCCACTCCGTTCCAGGGGCCCCACAAGCAGCGTTCTCGGAGGCCAGGGTTCTATGGCTTGCAGCAACTGCTCTGCCGAAGCCAGCACGGTCCCAGGCCTTCTGAGTAAGCACAGCATGAGGCCAGCGTATGGACAGACGGCCAAGTGGCAGCCCCGTGGATCGCCTGACTCGGAGCTTGTGCTGCCGAAGAGGCCTGCGCTCTGGTTCCAGGGGCGGCCAGGATCACCCCAGAAGGCCTTTGCCTACTCCAAGTAGCAGTGGATCCAAGCCACAGTTCTCTGAGCAGGCACTGAACCTTTCGTCCTCTCGGCCCCCACAGCGAACAGCTGGGTTGATTCACAGCAGGGCTTGCTCCGCTGCGCCTCCACCTCTGCACAGGGCACCCCACTGTCAGCGCCTTACCGGAGCGGCGCACTGCCGGCTTTCGCCAGGTCCGTGTCCTCTGAAGGCAGGAGAAGCGGCAACAGACTCAGTCTACAGCAAGGGAGACTTGGGCTGAACATTAGGAAAAACTTTCCCACTCCCAGGGGAGTTCAGCTCCAGAATGGGCTTCCCAGAGTCCCCGTCACTGGCGCTTTTTAAGAGCAGGCTGGACAAACACCTGGCAGAAGCCGTCTCGGGTGACTTTGTTCTGCCTCAGCACAAGGGCCTGGATGCGATGACTTCTCAAGAGCCCTCCTAGCCCCACATTTCTATGGCTTTTTAGTTATGGGGTTTTCATACATTTCCAATATTTAGCAGGGATATTTAGAGTTTCCTAACTGTTAGCAGAACGTCAGCTTGTACACGCGGCCTTTTTCCACCAACACGTTTAATCTCTTTGTACTTTACAGTTTTGGTTGAACACAGAATATTCCGGCAATGTATCAGGTAAGGGAAAGAGAAACTGGTTTTAATTTCTGAGTTTTATATTTGGCTAAAGTGCTGATCTCACTTCTACATCAGGTGGCTTAAATTACTTGCTGGGGGGGGGTCCAGTCATTCCCCCAGAACTCATACCAATCGCTGCTCACAGATTAGACTTTCTAGCAAAGACTCTGTAGCTCATAAGATTATTAAGCACAGCTCTACACATGAATTTGGTATCATTATAAGGGAATTGAAGAGTTATTTAAAATATGTATTTTGAATTATTTAGTAGTAACATTTGAGTAACTATGAGATTAAGTACATTTATCACAGTAAGAATAACTTATGTTCAAAGTGCTCATGCTTAAGAGGAAAAGGGAATGGCAGGTGGGGAAAAATCATATTCGGTAAGAATCTGTAGAAAACTAATGTTAATATTTTGTTCTTTGTCTATAGCAATGTGCAAAATGCTCTAAGGTAGTGAATCTGAAAGAAATTACAGTAAACCCTGTGTTATGTGGCACGCTCGGGGATTAAGGCGTTCTGGTTATCTAAAAACTCTGGTTATCTGAGGGACCCATCAACCTAGGAAAACCCAATGGACAAAAATAGTAAAACTCAAGTTTTTAATACTGGTAGGTTTGTAGCGTGAGGCAGTTGGTCTCATTTCTATTTTGAGTTAAAGATGATTAGTACTTCTTAAATAAAAAATTGTTAAGCCAGTCATGGTAAACCAAGCCAGGCCTGTGCACCTGAAGATGTGACAGTTTTGTGGCTGGGGGCAATGCCAGTTAAAGTTTTCTGGTTAACAGAGTGCCGGATAACAAAGGTTTCACTGTAGTTTAAAACCCTGTATTCATAATTTTCATTAAAAGTGCCGCGGGCGCACACATGCATTATAATCTAGCACCTCACTAGCAAAGATTTTCAAATTAGTTTGTAGATTTGTAAAACTGATTACAAGATTTTTTAAAATCAGATTTATATCTTGACTACAATCAGCTCAAAGCATCTTGATTGTTCTGCTCTTGGTTTTGCACAAACAATTCTGCAGTTACTAGCACAGACCTAGCTCCCTCTCCTCCTGAGCATGCCGCGAGTAGATCAATTTCGCATCATCCAGCTCTCTGTCAAACATGGAGATAAGCCGGGGGTACTTGTCGGCAGCACTGGCCGCGATCACTGGCCGCTCTAGAAGGCTCCCAAACATGTCCAGCAACTAGGGAGAGGAACAGACAGAGAAGAGAAGAGACGAAATCACAGTCCCACTTCTCCAGCAGCCCCTAGTTCAGGGGGTGGGCAAAATCCGGCCCGCCACAGCGCAGCAGGCCCCTGCCCGCCGAGGCTGCACACGCAGCTCAGAGCAGCCGGCCGCTGGGGCAACCGTGAGTCTGCACAGCACATCCCTTGGGTGGAGGGGTTCCTGTGCACTGCCCCGTCCCCGCCCCCATCCTCACCGCGCCCATTGGCCGGGGCAGTGCAGGCGGGCACACGCAGCACGCAGGGACCTGCTGCCTCCCGCAGGCTGTGCCATGCAGAGACGTGAACGCTGGACCCAGCAGTGTGGGCAGCAGCAGTGGCCAGGGAGCCTGGCGAGGGTGCCGCTGGGCCGCTGCCTGGGAGCTGCCTCCTTCCTTTCTACCACAGCTGCTGGTCTCCCACTGGTCGCTGGCAGTGCCAGTCCCTGAAGGCACCTCCTGTTTCCTCTCCTCTGAAATGAGGCGCCTGGACACCAAGGCCCAGTCTACACTAAAAGGGAAGGTTGAAGCCGGATACACAACTCCAGCTATATTCACGACCTTGATTCCTGTTTCCCCTTCGCCTCCGCAGCAGGAGGCCAATGGCACCAAACACTCCTGTCAGCTTCCTTTACTCCTTGCACAAGCAGGAGTACCAGCCACCGCTGCGGTGCCCTCTGAGTTTGATTTAGAGAGTCTTAACTAGACTTGCTAAATCGAACTCCGGAAGAGCGATTGTGGCAGCATCAATCGTCCGTTTAGTGAAGACGTGGCCCAAGACAAGCGGCTGCAAGCAGGCAGGAGAGCTAGCCAGCTCTTCGTGCACTGCAAGTGCTCTGCGGACTGACACTAGGCTGCAACACCGGAACCCCTGCTCTGTGGGCTTGTGCAGTGCACCCGTCTGGGCATCCAGGGTGTCACTTCATTAACCCTTCACAAGCAAAGCAACAAGCAGAAAACTAAGGGTGCGTCTCAGCGGGAGACGTGCTTTGCGTTCAGAAAAGCAGCCTGCGTGTCGGAGCACAGCAACGGGACAGGCAGCTTGTTTGGGGGAGGACCGGCAACCCACACCAAAGCGCTTCCCATCTCGGACAAGAAGCAGACCTTGAAGGCATGCTCCAAGCCAGCCGCATCTTCCAACGCCTGCCCAAAAATCGTCCCCAGCCTTCTGTCCAGATCCTCCGCTTTCCGCTTGAAGGCAGAGGCCTCCCGCTCGAATGCCTAAGGAACAGAGCACAGCAGGCTGTGAGCGCCCAGTGGGTCCCGCGCACCATGAGCAGGAAGGGCAGAGCCTCCTCTGACTCCACTACAGTGTCCCCACTTTACCCCAGCTAAGGGCGTGGCCCGGAGTGCCGTCCAGCCCCTCTGTCCCATAAACACACGACTAGACGGTTCCCTCTTCACTCGCTCGGGGCACCCGGCACTGGCCGCTGTGGGCACACAGGACACTGGCGACGTGGACCTTTGCTCTGACCCCGGGTGGACCTTCCCGCGTGCTCTCATTTCAGTGCTGCAGACTGCTTGCGGGGTACTGCAAGTCACTTCTCTAGGTCAGGAAGCCTGCAGCTACAGGGCACGCACCAAGCTCTTGTGGCGTGGATCACAGCACTGAGGCTGTTCCATTACCTTTCCACCATTCTGCGCTTGCTGCTTTTAATGAGCACTTTGAGGTTTGAGGGGAGAGAAGTCGGTTGGTTTAATTACGATAAAATCATTTTGAACCACACAAAGAATGGCCGGGACTTGGCAAACAGGCCCGTCAGACTGCAGGCTGCTTAGCCTGGACACACCGTCCCAGCCTGCGCCAGCACGGTCCTGGGATTCGGGGTCTCGGTTTTCTCTAGACTCCCCTACAGCTCTGGCCCACGGCTGTGCAGGCTGCCAAGGGGCCAAAGGAGATTCACTGGCAGATGTCAGCAAGTCCCACAGGAGGCAGGGGAGAGAAGGACCCGAAGCCGGCCTCTTCCAGAGGCAGATTTCTGACCCTGTCTCTTCTGGTCCTCGGACGGTCAGGAACAGCACCCGTGTGACAGCTGAGCTCACCAGGGAAGGCCTGAGAGCAAGCCCAGTATTGCCAACACCACAGACTGCAGATGGCAAGACCCGGCCAGTGGCTGGAGGGGAGTCCTTCTATTGCCTCCCTCTTACTAACACTCAGGGAAGGGAAAGGCTATTTCACCCTATCTGCAACTCACCGTTAGATCTCGAGGTGAACGATGGTTATTTTGGCACCATAAATAACCATGAGCAGCAGAGCCCTCAGCAAATGGCATTCCCGCACTTGCTTTCTTACTGAAAAGTCGACCGTGGGCTCCAGTGTTTGGTGCCCGTGGTAGAACATCTCCAGATAAACCATAAAGCTGAAGCCTGCCCTGGCTCTTCCAGGCTGGCCTCTCCTGCACAGCATGTCCAAGCAAGTACTGACTGGAGCCTTAGGAATCTGGCTGATCTGTGAGCACTACGACCCATGTGCTAGAGCCATTATCTGGAGAGGTTCTGGGTTACTCGTTGTACATGTGTGACAAGACACCGCGTAACGAACCTCTGGGGAGCCGATTGGCCAGTCAGCCTTCCCATGCAACCTGTCAGCTGCCAAAAGCACCTTTCAGTCGGTGGGTGAAAATCAGGAAGTGATGCACTGACGGAGGAAGAGGCTGGAAACAAAGCTACAGAACTGCACGTGGATTCGGGTTTGATCTAGAAAGAGCATGCTTCTTGGGAAGCATTAGCACACTGCTACTCCTCCGGGAGCCCAGAACCACCTACCACGTTGCTTGTGTCGAGACAGTCGTCGCTTCGGTCCGACAGTACTTTGTACACCTCCTGGAACTCTTCATACATGCCCAGAACCTGCTGGCTCAGCGCCTTCCCTCTTATCCCACCAAACTCTAGCTTCTCCAGCTTCAGGATGTCCAAGGCCGTTGCTAGGAGATCCTTCAGAGCCATTCACATGGGAACAAGGTGTTAACAAGCACGGATGACAGCCGCTCTCACAACAAGGAGGCGCATTCACTCTGTGAAACCAGGGGGACAGGTACATGACACTGTGCAGGGCTTAGTGCCTGCTGGAGGCTGCCATATGGCTGGTGTGGCACACCCACGGTCAGCACCTCACCTGGGCCCTATAACTCATGGGCTGCTTTTGTCTTCTCCTGTTCCAGCCCTGCTGCTACAGCTGGGACTGTCCAGCCAGAAAACAAGCCAGCAGCAGCCAGGAGATGCAAATCACATCGAAAAATCCGTTTTCTTTCTAGCTGTCACCTTCCTAGCATCTACTCAACAAGTGAATGGTGCACCAGGTTCTCACCACAGATACGGGCCAGAATTACTTCACTGTTCCTAGTGCTCTCATTATGAATTGCAGTTACTAACATGTTTATGTATGTTTGTCTCATTAGAATGACCAGGATCACTGGGTTTACTGCATAGCAGCATTTTGCTGAAAAGCTTCAGAATAGACGGTAATGACTGCGGAGTTTCTGCTGTTAATTAAATGGGGTGCATAAAAAATGCAGTGAGCTGCAATCAATAGTGCTTTGTATTCAGTTGCAGTACAGCCCTTGAGAGACAGTGAGAAGAAAATGTTCTCATTTAAAGCTGTCCCTTTGCTAAAATGAGGTAACGGCCAGCCCGCTGCATTTCCTGCGCCTGGCGACTGGGGGATGGGCAGCGCCGCCAGCCCGCTGCATTTCCTGCGCCTGGCGACTGGGGGATGGGCAGCGCCGCCAGCCCGCTGCATTTCCTGCGCCTGGCGACTGGGGGATGGGCAGCACCGCCAGCCCGCTGCATTTCCTGCGCCTGGCGACTGGGGGATGACAGCACCGCCAGCCCGCTGCATTTCCTGCGCCTGGCGACCGGGGGATGGGCAGCACCGCCAGCCCACTGCATTTCCTGCGTCTGGCAACCAGGGGATGGGCAGCACTGCCAGCCCGCTGCATTTCCTGCGTCTGGCGACTGGGGGATGGGCAGCGCCGCCAGCCCACTGCATTTCCTGCATCTGGTGACTGAGGGATGGGCAGCACCGCCAGCCCGCTGAATTTCCTGCGTCTGGTGACCGGGGGATGGGCAGCGCCGCCAGCCCACTGCATTTCCTGCATCTGGTGACTGAGGGATGGGCAGCGCCGCCAGCCCACTGCATTTCCTGCGTCTGGTGACCGGGGGATGGGCAGCGCCGCTAGCCCGCTGCATTTCCTGCGTCTGGTGACTGGGGGATGGGCAGCACCACCATGCAAAAAGAGAATCCCAGGAAAGTTTCGTAACGTACACACGTGTCTCCCAGAGAGACATCTGCCCAGATGCTAGCACAATGGCCCTAGCCCTGCCCCGCTGCAGCCTGCAGGCCCTATCACCGCACAGGTAAAGGCAGCGCCGGCCTGGCAGAGTCGAGAGCCAGGTGGCAGCCCTGCTGCTGAGCTGCAGCCAGAGCCCCAGGACGGGGCTTGTGCAGAGGGATTTCGGGCCCCGGGCGCGTGCCACGCAGCCCAGGAAGCACCACGCATCCCCCACTGGGGGCTCTGCTTCCTGTGAGCAAGGAAAAACCAAGGCCAGCCCGGAAAGAGGGGCCCAGGTGTGAATTCAGCACCTTTCACCACATTTCAGACCAAACACTCACCTCCACCATCTCCAGCCTTCTCAGGAAGCCGTCCAGCCGCGCAAACACCAGGAGGGACGGGAAGTCCCATTGCTTCACTGCCTGGCCTGGTCTAGAGTAGGAGTGGAGATCGTCCCGACGCGCCTCAAACGTCTCTTTGAAGTGACTGAGGGTGCCAAGCGCCTCGCGCACTTTGCCCAGACTTTCCTCTGCTTCCCCCTTCAGAATGTCCTCGGGGTTCAGGTAACTCCGGGCCTACGGGGACAGAGCCTGAACTGACGAGTTGCTGCCCCAAGGCACCGGCTGGGTTCTTGGGCTGGCTGCGCTTAACTGTCTCTCTCAAGCTAAACAAGGTCGTAAGACACCCTCACACACGGACGCGGAAGGAGGGGAGATGACGAGCCTCCTGTCCAAAGCTTTCCTGAGCTAATCTATGGATCCGGGGACACTTCTCACAGCTCCTGCCGCGATGACCCAGAGACCTGAACTCCAGCTGCACGACTGGCCCAGCGCCCCGGCCAGGCCCAGCAGGAGAGCTAGCCGGCTGTGCCGGGTGGAGCTCTGACACCCAACCTCCCACTTGGCTTCAGGAACTGGCAGGAAATGGGGAGGAAAGGCAAACCCAAGCTAGCAGCTGACTGCTGGAGGGTCCTTGCCCCTCAGGAGACAAAGCTGCTGCGGCCTCCCGGATCCCCCAGGTAAGGGCGGCAGACCCGAGGAGCAGAGGGAAGAGGCAAGCATTCCTGGGGACTGCCTGTGGGGTCTGCGGTGCCCTGAGCTTGGGAATCCACACACCCCTGCCCGCTCCGCGGCCACGTGGGACCCCCAGAGAGAGGCTTCCCCGGGCCACGCGCGGACATGGCACCACCTCTTACGGGAGGCTTGGAGCCGTGGGTGCTCTGGGCGCACAGGGGGCAGACGAGTCTGAATGCAGCGGAAGGACAGGCGGAAGGACAGGCGGAAGGACAGGCGGAATTCAGGGCAACAGCCACACGGCTGAGCCGCTTGCTGGTGCAAAGCGACAGTGCTGCTGCGCTGGCGTCCTCCGGACCGGGGTGGGCACAGGGCCCTGCCGCTCCCCCACCCCCAGGCCAATTAGGATTGGGGGCGGGGGGAGTGCGTGAAGTTTCCTCCGCTCTGCCCCCACCCTGGGAGCAGCGCGTGGCTCTTAGAAGCACCACGTGCTCCTGGCAGGGCGGGAGGAGGCTCCGGGCGCTCCCCTGCTCCCAGGCCCTGGTTGGTCTGTGGGGGGGAGCATGGGAAGTCCCCTCCCACACCAGGCACACGGGCACCTAGAGGAAGCCGGGGGGGGGGGCAAAGGCGCTCCCCCATTCCCAGACCATTCATTGTCTGGGGATGGGGAACCTGGAAGTATCCTGGCCCCGCCCCTTCCACTTGAGGCCCCGCCCCTTCCAATATGGCCTGGGGCCACTTCCAAAATTTCTGAAGTGGCCCCTGGCAAAAAATGGCCCTCCCGCCCACCCCCGCTCTAGACTGCGCTAAGCGAGTGGGACGTCGGCAGGCACCGGGCGCCGCAGTCAGGCGGGAACTAAACAAGGAGCCTCTAGCGCTGGAGCTAAACTCCACACAGCCCAGCTACGGCTGCCGGGCAGACTCTAGTCTCTCTCCGAGTCGGGGTGGGGACGCTAAGGCCCGGGGGTCAGGGCATCCCCCAGCACTAGGGAGCCCACCCTGGTACTCCAGCCCCCGCCCGCTGCCTCCCTCCAGCCCTGGACACCCGACTGGTTTTTCTGTGAGTCAGCAGCCCAGAGAAGGTTCCTCGCGCCTGCTCTAAGTGGCCTCAGTGCCACTCGAAGGGACAGTCCCACCCCCGGCGTGTGGGTCACACACTCGAGCTCTTGCACAGGAGCATGGGGCACAGTGGCTTGCGATGGCTTTCATGGGTGGAGGTGCAGGCCACGGAGACCACATGGCTTGTGGGCCTGGCAGCGCGTCGCGTTTCAGCTGACAGAAATCCCAGAGAAGGCCAGTGGAAGAGGGGACAGCTGTGACCTCCCGGGGCCCTGACCCCTCCCCTGCCCGTGGGGCCGAGGGGGGTCAGGGCTGGCTGACAGCGCCCAGGCCACCTACTTGTTGGATGAGAAGGTTGCCAAGTTCCTGGAGCAGCACGATGATCCGGGCAGGGGTGTTGTAGTAGCTGGACGTGGCCCAGATTAAACAAACCACGTGGAGCAAGGGGCTGATCAGCGGCTTCACCTTGCTAAACGCCACGTGCTCCACGTCCTCCACGTGGCGCTGGAGAGGGGCCAGGTGCAGGTTAATGTCCCGGGCCTCAGTCAAAGCTGCGGGAAAAGCAGCAGCAGGAGAGGTGAGGTCTGTCCCTCCCCGGCTGTGTCACACAGCGATTGCCTGGCCTGGGATTATCTCAGCCCCCTGCACATCAACAGGCGACGCGAAGGGAGAGGGTCCCAGGCCGGCAGGCTGGACCCCCGGCTGCCACTGAGATCAGTGAGCTCGCTGGCCGGGAAAACAGCACCCGAGGGATCATTCGGGAAGCCAGGCCAGGGATTGCGGGGCATCCCTGGGCTCCAGAAGACGCAGAGCCCGGAGCTTGACGCGGGTGGCTGAGGCCGGATGGAAGGTTTGCAGGGCGCTGCAGGTACAATCCCCGGACATGCAGAGGAGCGACGCGGAGCGTTGGCACTGGACGCCCCGGGTCTATGTTCATCCTGCACCCAAGCAGCCAGCCCACTGGGCGCAAATGGGGCACGGTGCAGCATCAAAGCACAGGCACTGTGTTGGCTGCACTGGGTCTCTCGATGCTGTCGGGACTAGGAGGGGCAAAGGTTCCTAGCCCGCCACATGGCTTCCCACGCCGCATGGCACAGGTCAGCCCCAAAGGACAGACACAGCCGCTTATTACAGAAGCATCGCCTGCCTTTTCAATCACAGCCCATAACTCACCCGCATGGCTCTGCTTCCCGGCTGAACCTTGCCAATAACACTCAGACCCTCTCTTGGTCAGTACATCTCCAGTTACTTACAGAACGGGCTCCAGCTGTTGTCTCTGGTTCTAGATCTAAGTAGAACTGGCCGGGGCAAATGGCTGGTCTTTTGGGACTGGATGTCGTGGTGATTTTTCCCCTGATACAGAGGCAGCAGCAGGGCGAGTGGGGGTGAGAACAGGAGCTGGTGGGAACGGGGAGCCAGCTTTTAAGCCAGCTCCTGCCTTATTCCCATCCCCCACGTGTAAACATGCAGCCACTGAAATTGTCAGTGGTGACTGGGATGTAGTGTTAGTACCGTGGTGGTCACTATGCTTGGGCTGCGGGGGACCCCCAGTGGCGGCTGTGTCACGTTACCGAATTGGAGGGAAGCAGCCAGATCGCTGCTGCACCCCTAGGTGGGGGTGTTGGCCCCAGAAATTGGTAAAAAAGGGAGCCATGTGGGGTATTGAATGGGAGCTTATTGTTTGTTGATCTTATGTACGCTATTTGTGTGAGTGTATAATGTCTATGTGTGTAGGTAGGAATCTGTAATCTGTGTGGAAGCTGAATATTTCTCTGAATGTGGTTAAGCATGGCTATGGACAGGCTGAGTAGCCAGGCCCTGTAGGACAATGGCACTCGATGGGCCAAGGACACACCCAAAGAATGGGGGCTGTCACCTGAGAGCAGCCAGCAGTGAAAATAGAGATTGGCCTCTGACCAGGTGACCTGCTGCATACAAGAAGAGGCCAGGAAGGAGGTATAAAGAGGCCATGCGGTCGATGCCATTTTGTTCTCAGCTCAGCACTTCATCCCAGAGGCAGCATTGCAGGGATTGAAGAGCCCAGAAGACCTGTGAACCCATCCTGATCCTAGGATGTGCAACAAGAACTTTTAAACCAGCAGCTGCAACACCTCTGCTAGAGCCTGCATCGAGGACTGGGAGATTCGGGGCATGTAACGTACTGTACTTTAATAACCTCACTCTCATGCTTTTTTTATTGTAATAATAAACCTTTAGATATATATTCTAAAGGATTGGCCCAGCGTGATTTGTGGGTAAGGTCCAGAGGGTAAATTGACCAGGGATCTGTGGCTGGTTTCTTGGAACCGGACAGAACTTGTTCGGGGTAGGTGGGATTGGGTGCTAGGACCCCCCCGCCTGTGTATGAGGCCCGGGGCCATCTGGGGCACGGATATTGCTGGGGTGTCGGAGGGGTTTTGCGCGTGAGGTTTCAGGCAGGCAGCTGAAGCGCTCTGTGGGACTGGTTTGTGGCCTGTTTGGAGAGGTCACCAGTCTGGGGGCTGTAAGGAGCCCCGGATTTGAGCAATTCGCCCTGAGCGGACGCCCTCAGCTGTGTCCAGACACGGCCCGGTAGGTCACAGGCTGTCTGTAGCACAGCCCAGCGGGGGCGCCCTACCGCCCCAGGGCAGTGGCTAAAACCAGTTCTACAAGTTACGGGCAGAGGCTGAACAAAGGCAGCGTGTGCTGGGGGACAACGGGGCAGTCTTGGGCTGGAGCCATGAAGGAGAGAGACTGAGGAGGGGGCTGGGGTTGTAGGGCCCAGTCACCCCCATCTCGAGGGGGGCCTGAGGCATCCTGGCCCCAGTTCCGGTAACCAGATGACATCTGTGCTGGGCTGTACCCGGGAGAAGCAATAAACCCCTCTATTCCACCGGCTGGAGGGGTCTGTTCGTGCTGCTCCGGGGGAACCCCCAACTCGCGTCACAGTGACACATTCACAGAAGGAAACGATGTTAACATCCCTGGCGACAATGCCAGAGCTCCCCCCCCCCCCAGGCGCCCGTCCCAGCAGCCCCTCCCTGCGCCCTTCTACCACAGGCTCCAGAACATCAAGGACCAGTGGCCCTGCAGACCAATCGTGGGGTGGCCGGGGAGAGGACCAGCCGTGAAATCAGCCCGGCTGCGGCAAAGAGGGTGCCCCCCTCTCACCTTCTACCACGTCTCTGCACATGGCTTGGAAGGCCGGGAAGTAGCTGCTCTGCACCCTCTCCAGCAGCTCTGCCATGCGCCGAACTTTCTTGGCTCTCAGCTGATCGTAAATGCATTCCAGGTCCTCGCACCTATGGCAAAGCGAGAGAGAGCGGAGCACTGGGCAGAGATCGCCGCAGCTCAGTCCGTCTGTCTCCATGCCGCCGGCGCTGGGCAACCGCACCCAGCCTGCCGGGCTCACGGGAGCTCCTCCGACTGGCCCCAGGCTGAGCAGGAAATTCAGCCTGTGTATTAAGAGCTGTGACTTGCCTGCAGCATGTGGCAGAATAAGAGCAGCTGTTCTGTGCACAGTAGATCTAGGGGGTTAGGCTGCAATGTCACTGGTAGTTCTTAGGTACCTGTCTCTGGCCTTTCGCCTGCCGCTTACAAACACTTTCAATCTGCCAATAAGCCTGGGAATGTTTTATCCTTGCAGTGACTTTCTCCCAAGTGCTTGGGGATTCTGCTCTGATTACAAAGGCTGGGTCATGCGCCCTCCTTTGACAGTGACAAATTCATTTCGGAGTTTGCATGGTTCAAGAGAAGGCCTTGAGCAGTGCAAGATACTACAGCTTGAACCTCTCTAGTCCGGCGCCCTCGGGACCTGACCGGGGCCGAACCCTGGGAGGCCGATATTGGCTAGCAGCATTCCCAGCACTGCCGCTGCTCACTGGGCTCTTAGGAGACATTTCGGGTACGGTACAGCTAGAGAACAGCCCAGAACACCGAGAGCCAGGGCTGGGGGCTGTAAACAAACTGTATGGGACCCTGGGACACTTGGCCACCCCCGTGCGAAGTGACCATCTGGCTCACACAAATCATGCCGGACCATGGGTGTTGCCAGATCAGAGAGTGCCGGAGTAGAAAGGCTCAGCCTGGACACTGTCTGGGGTGCAAGGCTGGGTGTGGAGGGGTCTGCTGGTGTCTCCCTTTGCGCAGTCCAGGAGGGGCTGAGCAAACCTTCATGCAACTTCGCCAGGAGTGCCTGTGAGCAGTGGGTGCGTGATAACAGCACTGGCCGCCTGTCACTAGCAAAGCCCTGGAGAAACAGCCCAGGCTGGAGAGTGAAGGGGGCAGGGAGCTCTCCGGGTTCCCGGGGTCCGTCACTGCATCGCCTGTTCTTAGCTGTGCTGGGAGGGGTTAGAAAAGGTCCCGTGGGGTTGCAGCCAGCTGCCCGGCAGTGACTCCGCAGTATCCCACGGGCCATGAATCTTCCATGAGCCTGAATAACCATCTCCAGCCTGCGCCCTACTAGAAACTTTCCACGGCTTGGGCTTTGTAGCGTGCGCAGGCGGCGCCGGCGCATTTCCCTCTGGCGGCCAAACGGGCGCTGCCCGGCTGCTGCAACACACCTGTGTGCCCAGAACTCCAACTCCACCTTTGGGGTGGGGCTGCTGCCTTGCAGAAGCGGCTCGGACGACTCTCTCTTCAGTGCTCCCTGGATCTGGTGGCTCCAGTCTATCACCGCTGACTCGATGGCGTGCACGAGAGCTTTATCCACCAGTTCCACGCTGCGGACAGCAAAGACAAAGCCTCCCTGTGGCATTTGGGGTTTGGCTGACAATGCCCGGAATCAGACGCTGCACAAGGCGACCCAGGCCAGCGCTGACGGCACAAGCTGCTGAGCATCTCACGTCCCCACTCGCCTTTTAGTGCAGCAAATCCATTCCAGAGCAAACTGCCAAAAGGTCTTTCAAGCACTATTTGAAGCCACGGTGCAGCCAACTAATGTCCCCGAGGGGCCGCGGGATTAGGGTGGAATACACGCTGGCCCATCGGGGTCCCCCGCCCTCTACAGGTCCTGCCACTTGGTGTTGGGGCGGGACAGGAGGGTGAGGAAATGTATCGTATGGAGCACGAGCGTGTACCGCGGCGCGGTTCGAAAGCAGATCCTGCAGCTGGCTGGGCGTCCAGGGATAGGGAGGCTGGGGGGGCCCATGGAACGGGCCTGATAACACGGGATGGAGGATTTGCAGTGAGGGGGAGGTGGGGCGTACCCTCTCGCAGGGACCGCTGCAGGAAATCGAGGGCGGGCTGTGACAAAGCCGCCTTCACCTCCTGGAGTACGCAGAGGGGCTCGGGGGGAAATATTTAACGCTTCACGAATTTAACACCGTCCAACACCCTGCTGCCAGCAGAGGCTGGTACCTTCTGCTTCCAGGAAGGCAGGCAGAAGCATTAACGCACCCAAAGCATCTTACTTTCTGCCCCGCCCCCCCATTTAGTATCTAAGCTAATGGGACATGCTCGGTTCAGTATCTAAGCTTGCACAGCATGGACCAGACCGTGGCAGGAGGCCGCTGTCCCGGACAGGTCCAGGGGTCAGTGTCTCCAGCAGAGCCAGCTCTCCCAGGGCTGCCCTTGGCACAATCTGCCCAGCTTGCCAGTAGCGACTCAGCGCGAGGTGCAGGCCAAGGGGAGGTGCCGGGTTGTGCCCAAAAGGCTGCAAATGAAGAGCGCAGCTTCCAGTCCCTCTCCCCTGCCGGCAGCACCAATGGGCGCAGGTGCCGACGGTTACTGTGTGGCAGGCACACGCAGGGCAGAGCTGGGCTCCCTCTGCTCAGCCAGCTCCGGGCTCAGCGTCTCCCAGGGCCGGTCTCTGCTGGGCCTCTCCCTGTGCCACCACCGCTCAGCGCCCACCTTCCAGCGGGCTCCTCCCAAGCCCAGAGGAGGAGCCGCAGCCCCAGGAAAACGAACTGGCTTTGTACTAAGTGGAGGGGGCCTCCTGCTGCTCTATCTGCCCCCCTTTGCCATTTCCCCGCGGAACACTACCTTGGCTCGGCCGCTCCCCCCCCCCAAAAAACCAGCTTCCCGGCCCAGCCCATGGGACAGCAGGCAGCTCCGGCGTGCCAGGAAACTCACCCACCCAACTCAAACCTGCCCCATCCCAGCTGCCTGCCTGGCCCTTCCCCGCACAGTGCCCCGGCTGTGCAGGCGAAGGGCAACCGCTCCCGGGAAACCAGCACAGCCACTGCAGGTATGGACTGGACACAGGCGCAGGGATCCGGCCTGGGCCAGGCAGAGTGAGCTGGTAGCCACAGCACAGCTCTCCGGCTCACTCCCGCAAGCCCGGCCCTGCCCCCCCCAAGCCGCCCCACTGGGCCAGCGCACGGCAGCTCTTCTTCGAGGCGTGTCCCTGGGGTGCGCCCCGAGGTGCCTGGGGACACCCATCTCGAAGAGCCTCCCTGCCGCACGGGGTGAGTAACCGTCCCTGCCCGCCTGCTGGCGCACTCCAACCCATCGGATTGAAGTATGCAAATGACCTAGAGGGTGTGAATGACGATTGGCTGCTTTGCCTCTGATGTCACAATCCCATTTGCCTAGACTGTATTTGATCTGAGGAAGTGGGTCTGGCCCAGGAAAGCTCATCACCTAATAAACCATCGTGTTAGTCTTTACCGTGCTGCACAGTCCTCCTGCCTTTTGTTTCAGCCAGACCAGACCAACGCGGCTGCATCTCTCGTACCATTTGCCTAGAGCACCAAATGGACACTAAAGAAAAGAGGCTTTCCCGGATTCTGGTTTCCCGACTGCCCCCGCCCCGCCCATGGAGTTCTTCCCACCAGGGCTCTGAATGTTCCTGAAATGGCGAAGCTGATCGGACGGGATCTTCAGAATGTGCCACGTCCCAGGCAGACAAACAGAAACACCGCCAGGCTGCATACGAGGCCTCTCTTCCTTGGCCCCTAGCAGGGGAAAGGACAGTGAACGGGGGACGTCCTGCTTATTTGTGCATGGGATTCCTAGCAGGAATAAGCAAACCTGCAGGGAGCCAAGCAGATGAAAACTCAAATGGTCACTCACGTTTTTTCATTCTCCCGGTCGGCGTTCTCCATTCTCTCAGAGCCGGCTGGCAGAGGGAGCAGGGTCTTGCCTTTCACTTGGCCGATAACCACAAAAATGTTACTTTTCAGGCTGTGGACATGCCGCATGATGTCCTGGGACACCACATGGGGCCAGCTGCGGTGGTTCTTCTCGTTTGCCAGGATTGGTGCCACCACCTAGAATATAAACCATGGAAACAATGGGCAGCAGAGAGATGGGACGGGTAGCTCATGGGCCCCAGAGCCTGTCATCAGCCAATCACCCAACTGGACCCCGTGTGCCCAGGTGAAATGACCCTGGAGGAGCTCGGGCTGGTCCCTAACGAACCAGGATTCATTTGTATTCGTCAGCCCTGCTGGCAAGCACAGCAGGCTGCAGAGACTGAGTGAGCCCCGGCAGTTGATGTCTCCTTGCAGCTTATATTGGGACACGCATGAAGCAGACTGACCTCTGCCCCCAACACTCCACCTGTTTGTGGATAATTAACAGGCTTACAGGCTCAGCACCTTTCAAAAGGACATTGAAGGGACATGTGTGTTCAGCCAGCCCAGTCTGCTGTCTGCTGACAGTGGCCAATACCAGATGTCTCAGAGGGAGGGATCACAAGAGGTAATCCCCACAACAAGTAAACCTCCCTGTCAACCTCCAGACAAACAGAGGCCAGGGACACCGTTCCTACCATCCTGGCTAACAGCCACTGATGGACTTAACCTCCATGAATCTATAGCTCTTTTTTGAACCCAGTTAAAGTCCTAGCATTCACCACATCCTCTGGCAAGGAGTTCCACAGGTTGACTGTGCACTGAGTGAAGAAAAACTTCCTTTTGTTTGTTTTAAACCTGCTGCCTATTAACCAGCATTCCTGACTGCATCTCAGCTACAGGGCAGCCTTTGGTGCCTCTTGGTGTCTGCTCCTTGCAGCTGCAGGCCTCAGTGACAGCTTTCTTAAGGGGGGCGGCCTCCTAACATCGCATCCCACAGCCTGGGCTTGTCTCACATTGTGACTGAAATCAGACACTTCCTGGCTATGCCCATATGGTTCTGGAGCCTCATGACTGTCCCTGCGAAGCACAGGGGCTCACCTCAGGTGTTTGGAAGGCAGTGGGGACAAGGCCTTTTAAGACCTCCCCCAAAACCCCTGGACTGGCCTTTGCTGAAAGCTCCAGGCCAGCCCCACTCAGTCCACAGGTGATCCAGTGGCACCATATTCTGTGCCCCCGCCCAGCGTGCTCAGTGACAGCCTTGCCCAGAACAACTTACGGCCCTTTCTGCTGCAGAGCGGCTGGCAGCCTTATTCAGCCTGTGCAGACTGAGACCACAAAGCGGCAACTTGCCGCTCAGGAAAAGCGTGTCAAGACCGGACTGGGTCTTCTGTGGCTTGGAGACAGCCGTGCCGAGGGGGACAGTGTCTCAGCATCTCTCGGGAGCCGTGGCGTGTCCTCTCTTCAAGACACCAGCACTCTGGCAACCAGGCCAACGCTTGCCCGTCTGATCTCCCCGTGCTGGCGACGGCTATCGACACGGGTGGCTCAGGGCTCCCTAAGCCTTGCCAGCCGGGCACGGAGCCGGAACTGCCCTGACAGACACGAGCTCGCCCAAGGGACGAACAGAGATGGGTGGCCAGGCTGGCGGGGTTAACTCAGTTCCCTTGGCCCTAAGCTGCAGAGTGTGAGACGAGGGGACGCAGCTGGTCTCAGAAAATGGCTTTTGGAGACTTTTCTTCATCACTGGAGCCCAGCAGGAACCCCTCGTGGCTCTAGTTGCTCCACTTGTGCGCAGGGCCGCAAGGCAGCTTTGCAGGAGGACCCGGGAGCCCAGGGCTCTCAGTCCCCTGGCAGCCAGCCGCACACATGTCTGATTCCAACCAGCCTCTGCTCTGAGGCGCCTGGCTGAGATCTGGAGGAGAGCTCACTGGCTGGAGCTCTCTACACACAGGCATTCTGCACGTTCCTCCAGCTGACCAGTCCGACCATCAGCTGCTTCCCCTGCCAGGCCCCGAACTCTCCCCTCCACGGAATGGCACGAAGCAACGCTCCCATCTCCTGGCCAAAACGCCACACAAAGAAACGTGCTCAGCAGAGAGCCGTACCCACAGCCTGCCTCGGACCTGGGGCCGAAGGAGCCCCCGTGACGCCCCAAAGCTGCTACGTAATAGCGGGCGTTTACAATGCCTCTCGTGTGTTCCTGCCGCCATGTACGGTCACGTCGCACACACACTGCGAGCTGGGCCCTTGTGGCTCTAAGCCTCGCAGAACTCATCACAGACAGAGCTGACACTGCTCCACAGACACACATATGCTACCCTGCAAAATCAAAATTACTTGGCTGGAGCCTACAACTGTGAGCTGAAGGTTCAGTGTCTTCACAGAACAATGCCAGCTCCAGAACGCTGCCGCGTTTCCCTGCTCTGCTCTTATCGAGTGCAATCCAAAAACACGTGTATTGCTACAGCAGTCCATGAGGTGGCGCCTCCCCTGGGAGAAATGCCGGAAGTACATTCTAGTTGCCGGTATTAAGATTACAAACAAAAGGACTCACTGGCTGATTCTTGACTATTCCTAAAGCAGAAATAACCCAGGTTCACGCTAACCATGAGAAGTACAGGTCAATCCCACAGGAACCAGGCCCTAGCTACAGGTGTGCTTCTGGTTTTGGAAATACTTGTCTTCTCATAGACTTTAAGGTCAGAAGGGACCATTATGATCTTCTAGTCTGACCCCCTGCACAGTGCAGGCCACAGAATCTCACCTACCCCCTCCTAGAATAATCCTCTCACCTATATCTCAGATACTGAAGTCCTAAAATGATGGTTTAAAGACCCCAAGATGCAGAGAATCCTCCAGCAAGTGGTTCGTGCCCCATGCTACAGAGGAAGGCGAAAAACCTCCAGGGTCTCTGCCAATCTACCCTGGAGGAAAATTCCTTCCCGACCCCAAATATGGCGATCAGCTGAACCCTGAGCGTGTGGGCAAGACTCACCAGCCAGACACCCAGAACGTTCTCTATAGTAACTCCTGTCATCCCTCCATTGACCTATTTACCACCAATAGTGAAAGGTCAATTAATTGCCAAGATCATGTTATCCCATCAAACCATCCCCTTCAGAAACCCATCTAGCTTAATCTTAAAGCCAGATAGGTCTTTTGCCCCCACTACTCCCCTTGGAAGGCCGTTCCAGAGCCTCACTCCTCTGATGGTTAGAAACCTTTTAACACTGGGAGAGTCTTCTGGGCTAGCCAGGGCCACAGAGGGCAGAATTAAGGGTATGGATGTGGCCTGTGAATGTGGCTGTATACAGCAGCTTTGTGCTGGGAATGGATGGTACGGGGAAGCAGGGATGTGTGGGGCTGGTGTAGGGAGGTAGATAGCGATGATTACCTGTGGCGTTCAGTCCCTCTGGGCACTGTGAGCAGACTGGCCACTGGGCTAGATGGACCCTTGGTCTGACCCCGTCTGGCCGTTCTTATGGTGTTACGTATGCTGTGTTGTGTAGCTCCAGTTTTGCATTGTTGTCCCACAGCAATTTGTTTTCCCTGCTGGTCCCCTAACACTGCCAGCCCTTAGCAACTGGTTTTCCACCTCTCACCTGTGTCCCTGGAGACGTGCAGGGCTCAGTGACCACAGCAGGAAGGGACCCGACATGTCTGCTCCCTGGGTTAAAAGACCCTCCCCCCCTGCGCTCTGCTCGGCCAGGCTACAGCCCCTTAACCTCCCCCACCTGGGAGCCTCTGATGGGGGGTCCCTCCTGGGGCCCCCGGGCTGCTAGACTGGGAGCCAGGCCAGCAGGAGCAGGCCGGGGCGAGCGCCTACCTCCTCCATCAGGGCGGCGAAGTGCTCCAGCGCGCCGGCGGGCAGGTCCCCGCACAGCAGCGCCCCGGCGCCCGGCGCGCCGCGCAAAAAGAAGAGCGTCCGGCCGCGGGCGGGCACGGCGGGGAGCTCGGTGCCCAGCGCCAGCTGCCCCGCCGGGCTCAGTGTCACCAGCAGCAGCCGCGGCCGCCCCGCGCCGCCCTCCAGGAAGCGCCCCAGCAGGGGCCGCGCCTCCGGGCTGCCCGCGCAGAGCTCCCAGCGCCCCGGGGCTAGGCGCAAGCTGCGCGCCACGCGCTCCCCCAGCAGCCGGGCGCGGGGCTCCCAGCTCGGGGCGGCCTCCGCGGGGCTCCCCGCCCGCTCCTCCTGCGGGCTGGCCATGGCGCTGCGCGGGGGGACGAGGGGGCTCGGGCCGGGGTTGCGCGGAGGGACCGGGGGGACCGGGCCGGGGTTGCGCGGGGGGACGGGGGGGACTCGGGCCGGAGTTGCGCGGGAGAACCGGGGGGCTCGGGCCGGGGTTGCGCGGGGGGACCGGGCCGGGGTTGCGCTGGGGAGCGGGTTGCGCGGGGGCTGAGGCCGGGGGGACCGGGCCGGGGTTGCGCGGGGGGACCGGGGGGCTCGGGCCGGGGTTGCGTGGGGGGACCGGGGGTCTCGGGCCGGCGCTGCGCTGGGGAGCGGGTTGCGCGGGGGCTGAGGCCGGGGGGCTCGGGCCGGGGTTGCGCGGGGGGACCGGGGGGCTCGGGCCGGCGCTGCGCTGGGGAGCGGGTTGCGCGGGGGCTGAGGCCGGGGGGCTCGGGCCGGGGTTGCGCGGGGGGACCGGGGGGCTCGGGCCGGCGCTGCGCTGGGGAGCGGGTTGCGCTGGAGGCTCCTTGACGACCGCGTGTTGCGGGGCGGAGTCGGGGTTGCTCGGGGGACGGGACGCGGCTCCTCCCCGCCGGGCTCCAGCGCGGAGCAGCCTCGGGAGCGGAGGCCTGTGGGCGGCCCCGCAGGGTGCGTGTCCCTGTGACTGAGCCACGTCCCTGCACGCCGGAGCGGGGAGACCCTGGGCCCGCCCCTATTGGCCGCGCCCCCGCCCAGTGCTCCAGGTGAGCCGCGCCCCCGCCCGCTGCCCCCAGGGCTCCCGGCTCCGCACTCCCGGGGGGCCGCCAGCTGGTTCCAAGAAACATCCCCGCCACACGCGACATGACATCACAGGCCACGTCCCGGCTGTTAGAAAATCCCGGCCAGGCCTAGGGTCTCCCTTTGGTCCCCGCCAGAAGGCTCAAATACCGGCCCAGCCCTACCCCCAAGAACCAGGGGTGACCACCACACGAAATCATCAGGCAGCATGTTAACGCAAACAAGGTATTACTGCTCCCCATGCAGCTAACCCTGTTCTAGTCCTGTCCTCAAGCAAGGAGTTCCAGAGGTTAAGTTCATGGTGGATAGGTCTATCCATGGCTATTAGCCAGGATGGGCAGGAATGGTGTCCCTAGCCAAACAGGTGCTAGGGGAGGGATCATTTGTTGATTCCTTGTTCTCTTCATTCCCCCGGCATTGACCACTGTCAGACAGGACCCTGGGCTAGGTGGGCCGTTGGCACCATCTGCCTGAGCTAGGACTGGTCCCTGCTATGTATGTGCTCCCTGCACCTGGGGTACCACCTCAGCTGGCCTCTTTGTGGGGCACTTTGTCAGGGCTCACAAAGGTCCGTGTTCTGTAAAACCGGAGCCGGGGGGAGCCCTGGCCAGAGAGAGGGCTGCCCCAACATGGAGAGAGGAGCTAGATGTGCCAGCTCTTCCCAGAGCACCGCTGAGCATGGGGAAAGGGAGACAGGTCTGTTTACTCGGGCAGGGTAGACAGAAGCCAGCCATGTCTTGGAGAGGCCCCACCGAGTGTAGGGCAGCGTCTGGGAGGAAACAGTGCACATCTGGCTGCAAGCACCAGCCCGCCAGGTGAGGCACAGGAGGGGAACCCCGTGCCGGGGGAGGCTGCTAGGCCTGTGGCAGGGGCCTGGCTGCAGCCAGCGCCATTCCCGTGGGCACTGCTGTGTCCGGCTGTGGAGTTACAGTTCTGTGGCCTGGCCCAGCCCCCACTCCAGCGCTCCAGGCGGTTCCAGACAATAGGAGCGCTGCCTGTGCTGAGGACAGTGCATGGAGCCCCACTGCCCCAAGGGGGGAGCAGAGACATGCCTGCCCCGAGCCCCCAGCTGTGGAGTTTCCTGGAGCAGCAGGGCTGGAGCAGGCACAGACTGCCAGAGCACTATGCTGTGCCACGGGCCAGGGGATCACGGCACCACAGGCCATATGTTGCCCACCCCTGCGCTATAGGCTGGTGAAATGGTCCCTACCCTCAGCTAGACTTGCTGCGTTCAGGGCTCCAGACTTTTGCCTTCACATCAGCCGTCCTTCTCCTAACCCAGCTCCGGGCTTCCTATGGCCTTCCCCTTCTTGCCAGCAGGCTGGCACTGCCCCGTCACCCCACGCCTCTGGCCACTCGCCCGGGCTGCAGCCCTGGGAGACACAAACCCTGCCGGGGCTAGGTTATTCTACGGGGGCAAGAGGATCCTAGTGCGAGCGGCAACTCTGCACCAGTGTCACAGCCCAGCCACGCCCCGAGGAGCCGTCCAGCCACCCCGCCCCCATTCTCCTTTGATGCTCAAGCCTTAAGGTCCTTAAAGCTTTGCTGCCGCCGCTTCTTAGGCAACCCTTTCAGGGGGCTCTTGGCTCAGTTCGCTCTCGGGACAGGGGAAAGCTTCTGGTTAAGCAGGGGCTGCCCGAGAGCACCCAGGCAGCTGGTGCAAACCCCTGCAGCTCAGGCGAGCAAGAGGAACCCCAATAGTCGGGCAACATCAGATGCAGAGGGGCAAGGGGGCAGAAGCAGAGATCACAGACCTGACCCTCCCCCAAGTCCGTCCAACTAAAGCACCTCTTTGGACAGAGCCAGCCCGGCTGGAAAACCCTGGGGGCCCTGGCCCACGGCTGCTGGGGAGCAGAGGGGCTCCCCCTTGGAGCAGCGCGCCTTGCGGGTCACGGGGCAGTCCGCCCTTTCCCCGATCCCGCTGCCGTGTGGGTCCTGAGCGACTCGCCCACGGAGCAGGAGAGAAGTTGCCACCTTAAGGTGCATAAGCAGCTGATGCGGAACACGAGCTGCCTGGGTGGCAGAGGTAGAGATTCCACCCCCTGCACTCAGGTGACCCAGAATGATGCTAGAGGGGGCCCTGGTCATGGCTCCAACGGGGGCCGGAGCTCAGTCTGTCCAGCAGGGCGAGAGCAGCCCCAGGGCCTGAGCCCCCCCCCAGGTTTTGTTCAGCTCGGCCCTAGGAAGAGGCCGCGCCTGCCGGGATCTGCCAGCCAGCAGAACGCACGGAAGCAAGCGGAGCGCGCCACAGCCCTCCGGCTGGTCCTGTGTCCAAGCCAGCCACGCTCAAGCTCCAGCCAGTGACTCGGGTCCATTTTATTGTGGAACTGCCTCAATCGGCCAGCCGGGCCCAGGCCCTTCTTGCCACTGTTACAGGCCGCAGGAATGGTCCCGGCCTGCTCTGGAGACTCCACGGCCCCCAGGCGCGGACCTCACCTCCAGCATCTTCCTGCCACCACTAGCGCTGTTAGCGCCACAGCTGCAGTTTAAAACCAAAAATAAATAAAAGCTCGAGAGGGAAGAGGCAGCTGGAGGTTGGCAGCGCTGCCGCGAGACCCGGAGCACGAGCCAGAGGCGCGTTGCTGCATTCCTGAACCTCAGAGCTGCCCCCATGGAGAAGCTGCAGGCACTGCCAGCCTATGGCCACCGGCCCCCCATGCAGGCTCTGCAGTTCTCCCCACGCCCCAAGGCCGGGAGGGGCAAGGCTGCAGCGTGCAGCATGCGCAGAGCCCCTCACCCGCACAGGCCACATGCTGCTAGTCTCAGTTGACGGTTTTAAGCTTCTTGCTCAGCCCTCCCTGCTGGTTCCCGTCCTGTTCCCGTTTCTTGGAGGCTGGGGCCGAGTCGCAGGCCTTGTTTTCGCTGCCAGCCAGCTTCTGTGAAGCCACAAAGGCCTCGTTCAACAAGCGTAGCTCCCGCCTCTCCTTCCGCTCCTCCATTTCCACGATCTCCTCGGCAAACAGAGCCTTCAGGGGCTGGATGAGCTTCGGGATCGTGGCAAAGTCCTCAAAACGCACCTGGAAGGGGATGGAGCACAGTCACAGGGAGGGGCCAAGACAGAGAAACGGCATTTTACTGTGGGCCTGTTTCCCATTCTACCCTTTGGCTCGTCCATTCACACCGTCAGCTTTTTCCACCAGGGACTGTCACATCGCGCACCGGGGGGGATCCAGGTTGCAACACAGGATGTACTGGGGCAGGGGGGGTTCCCCCCATTTCTCTCAGAATCCCGACAGGGAAAGCGCCATCCAACACAGGATGTACTGGGGCGGGGGGGTTCCCCCCATTTCTCTCAGAATCCCGACAGGGAAAGCGCCATCCAACACAGGATGTACTGGGGCGGGGGGGTTCCCCCCATTTCTCTCAGAATCCCGACAGGGAAAGCGCCATCCAACACAGGATGTACTGGGGCGGGGGGGGGTCCCCCCATTTCTCTCAGAATCCCGACAGGGAAAGCGCCATCCAACACAGGATGTACTGGGGCGGGGGGGGTCCCCCCATTTCTCTCAGAATCCCGACAGGGAAAGCGCCATCCAACACAGGATATACTGGGGCAGGGGGGGTTCCCCCATTTCTCTCAGAATCCCGACAGGGAAAGCGCCATCCAACACAGGATGTACTGGGGCGGGGGGGGTCCCCCCATTTCTCTCAGAATCCCGACAGGGAAAGCGCCATCCAACACAGGATGTACTGGGGCGGGGGGGGGTCCCCCCATTTCTCTCAGAATCCTGACAGGGAAAGCGCCATCCAACAAGATTTCTGAGCACATCCCAAAAGCATTTTAACAGGCACTAACCCTTTGGGGCACTGGCCTTTGTTCAACTCAAGCAAGTGCAACAAGTTTGCGTTCAGCAGCTTTTGCCACGTAAAGACAGCCCCCCCGGGGGCACTTTGCAGAGGCCAGTGGCTCAGACAAGCAACCCGTGGGGAACCCAATGCACAAAGGCATGTTCTGGGAGCCCCACTGCCCAGGTAGGTGCGGTAACTGCGATGCAAGTGCTGCGGTGGCAGCAGAAAGCCCTGGCAGGGTGGCCGGGTGAGCAGCACTTTGCTGGGTATTGGAGAAGGATGTTACCAATTTGTACCTATTAGTCCAGAAGGGCCCCGTTGCGGCTCTGCACCTTAAATTTGGTCAGAGCTGGGTGCGCAGGCAGCCTGGCTCCTTCTACGTTTAAAATGCAGAGCCGCAGCGGGGGCAGGTCTGGGGCCCAGCCCAAGCAGGGACTGAGCAATCCCAAGTCACGCCAGGCACCGGACCACTGTGCCTGCCTCCCCTGCCCACCCCCACGCTGCAGAGACAGTGCTGGGGAGAACAGACTTTTAAGCTAGCTCCACCCCCTGCACCAGCTCCTACTTTCTCCCCCGCCCGCCCCACCGCCTTGGATAGTCACTTCCATCCCCAACTGGAGACCCAGGCTGTGGAGGGAACGCAGACCCCACATCTGCTGCTCCTGACAACGCCAGCTCGTGCCGGTGGCAGGGAAAAGCCCTCTCCTGGCCTCTGTGCCAGCAGGCCCAGGCAAGGCCGGCTCCTGGGCAAAGCTGCAGGCACAAACTCACCTGTGTTTGTAGCACTGCCACGAACCGACAACAGCTGCAAGCCAGCTGCTGGAGGAGAGCTGCCTCTGCATGCCTCCTGCAGGCACTCAGATTGTGATGGCTGAGCGAGCAGCCCCGAGCAGGAGCCCTGGACGCAGGGAAGACCTGCTGGTTCCCCCCCCGAGAAACCCACGATCCCGGGTTCAGCACCGGCCCCGCCCGGAGAACAGCGCCAGGCCCCCAACTCACCCTCATGTGGTCGAACGCGATGCCAACCCTGTCGGAGAAGTCGGCGCTGAAGAGCGGGATCTTGGCGTACCGCTGGCTGAAGTGATTGAGCATGATGAACTCGGCATTCATCCTCATCCCGACCCCGATCGCCTGGGACGTCGTGCTGCAGGGCGCGAGACGGAGCCGTGAGCAACGCCAGGGCCTGCCTCCAGGAGAGGAGCTGGGGGCCGTGTTCCGAAGGACCAGCGCCCCCAGCCTTGGCCCAAGGTGCCAGACACAGCTCGCGTGCACGGGAACTTGGGCCACTCTTGTTTTAGCAGCTGGTGCCGGAAGGCAGCTTCCCTGCTGGGACGTGGCGCCCATCCCCCCTCCAGCCACGAGGGGCAGCAAGGCCGCTGCAAGCTGGGGGCAGAGCTGGATGCTTGTCGCGTCTTGTCCCACCCCCGACATGCCAGCAGCACGCCCGCATCCCTTCGGGTCGGGCCTTCGCAAGGCACCAACTGGGCCTGGAGATGCTGCCGAATGAGCCGAGTCCTCGCTCCAGGCCAGCTGCAGGCCTCTAGCAGAGCACCCTCCTCCCGCGACCCCTCCCTGGCCTGAGGCCACAGAACCAGACAGGGGTCGAACTGACGGGAACCTGCCGGACTCCGTGCACCCAGGGAAGCTCCGGAAGCAGAAGCCTTGGTCACGAGGGCCGAGGGCGATGCCCGGATCTTGGAAGGCAGAGCCGACCTCCCAGAAGTGCCTTACCTGTGCGTCTTCTCTGCCGCCTCGTCCTCCAAGCCATCCTCTAACGTTGCTTCATGGATCAGCAGCGTAGCCTCTTTCCCTGCGAGAGCGCCAATGCTCACTCCGTGCTCCAGCGGAGCAGACACAGGGCTGGGGCAGACAGGTACTACGCTGACTGGGGGGCAAGCGGGCTCCTCTGACCCCAATCTGGCCCACCTGACCAGTGCAGCTAGACGACTTCTCAGAGTGCTTAGAGTCACTGGCTGCACTAAGAGCCCAGGCCACCCCCGGCAGGACTGGGAGGAGACGCACCCTGATGCTGCGAGGGTTTGTCCACACCTGCCTGGCTCACAACACAAGGTGACAACAGAGCGCGTTTCCCGCCGGCCTGCGTTCGACTCACCCATTCGGACCAAGGCCTCGCAGGGCATCGTGTCACCAGAATAGACGATTCTCCAGCCAGATGTGTGTTCCAGCAAACAGGCAAAGGCATTTCTACAGTGTCGGACCTCGCACGTCTGGAACTGAAGAAGGCCACAATCATTACCCGCCGTAGGTTACCCTTCCGCTTTTCTCAATACCTTCTCCTGTCATTGGCCACTTACTTGCACCAAGTCGTACTTCGCCAGCAGCGAGCTGACGAGCGCCTCGGCTTTCGGCCCCATGGCTTTCGCCCCTTCCACCAGAAGCTTGATAGGAATCATACTGCACAGCAAGCAGGGAGACGGGTAGAAGTCAAGGCTACAATGAAAACTATTGTTCAAATCAGCTGAGCAGAACGTTCCATTTGGGAAGGGCAGCCGCCTGGCACGCAGCGAGGTTTCCCCAGGACACGTGTCCTAGGTCTGTGCTGAGGCAGTCACGCCCCAGCTTCGGGCTGCTAATCCTCACCACACCCTGTCCAGCACCCTCGGGCGGTGCCGTACACTCCCTCCATCCTCCCAGTACCCTCTTCCCATTCCTTTCCCCTCCCAGAGTCCTTTCTATCTTGTTCTGCCACTCTCCTGCCTGTGGCTTCATGCCCGATTTGGTCTCTGCCCTGGTCTTGCTGCATGGCTGGAGGGCCAGGCAAGCTCACAAAGGGCTAGTGCAATTCAGCAATCAAACTCCTTTCAAAGGACACCCGATGGGAACGTGCCCAGGGGACAAGCCAGAACCCTGCAAAGGGGACAGGTCTGGGCTCTCCTGCCCCAGCTGCAGCAGTCCTTCCTGGCCGCTGCTCAGACCTGGCTCCCAAGCGCAGGCCTTTGGACACGGTGACCGACACTACACACCGAGTCCCAAAGAATCCAAGTACTTTGCCAGCCTGCCACAAGGCGGGTGGCTTGGAGCCACACTCCAGCCCATCAGTGTCTGCCACAAACCCCATGTGCATGCTCAGGCCCCAGGGGAGAAGGGAGCAAGGGGGCATGTGAGATCCGCTGGGCTGGTTAGGTTTGCAGTGAGGTGGCATTTTGCTGCCCAGTCTCTGATCTGCTGCACAGAAGAGCTCGGAGTTGCAGAGATCCATGGAAACGGAGCTGATTGGCCTGTGCAGCACGCGGCACAGCAGCGGTACGCCCTGAGCCACGAACCCCACGGCTGTTTCCCGCGGATTCAGCCACCTGTGGGGCACTCACTCGGTGTGGCCAAGAATCTCTTGGCAGTGGTTGTGGTACAGCTGCAGCCATGTCATGAGCGGCGTGGGCGCTATCAGCAGCAGCGGGCTGGGGGGCTGGCCAAGGGACACCTGAAAGCAGAAGAGGCGAGGAAGGGTCAGAGCTGGGGACGCCCAAGAAGCGGGCCCAGGGCAGTACTCGGTCTGGGCAGAGGCAGGCACTGCTCCGGGGCACGAGCAGAGCCACACGCTTGTGGGCAGTGGCACGGCTGTGCACTTACGAACGCTCGCTGTCTCTCCAGCAGAATGTTCAGCAGGCCCTGAAGGGAGAAGAAGGCAGAGCTGGTCAGTCAGCTACCGTGCGAGACAGCCACCTGTCTGGGTGGGGCCGATGACACAGCCCTCTCTCCAGCCCAGGGAAGTGTGGGGCCCTGCTCGAGGGAGGAGCGCTGCTCCTGGCCCGCCCCGATGCTCAGATGGCCTTGGCAACCAAGAGAAGGCAACCCTGTAGCCCAGCCCCCTGGAAGGAGGGGGAAATACACAGCCAAGGCAACTTCAGCCCTGAAGGAGAACCCCCTTCCTGGGGCCTGGGCCAGGGCTGCAGCGGCAAGTAGCAGAGAACACTGGCCCAACACCCAACGGTTCCAGCGAAGCTGAAGTACTTGATATGAGACCGGCCCCCGACTCTGCTGCCCCATGGCCGCTGGAAAAGGCAGCCCCAGCAGAGGGCAAGGAACACAGCTTGCCTGGAGCGGGGCCGGCTCGCTCGCTGAAGCACATTCCTGTGGTGCCGAGTGCGCTGCTGGGAGCCAGAGACCCCCCAGAAACAGGCTCAGCAAAAACCCATGTTTCTTCACCCAGCCTGTCCCCACCTGCGGGGACCAGAGCTAGAGGCTTGGGGCCAGCTGGGGGACTCATTCCAGGGATGGGCAGCAGACCCGCACCCAGCAGAGGAGGTCTGACGTGGGTACTGGAAGTGGCAGAACCATTCCCAGGAGAACACACGCTGCACGTGGCAGAACTTGCTGGGACAGGAGTCCCCCGGAGGTGGGCACAAGCCACACCCAGCGGGGAAGTGGCTGCCCCACAGCACTCACCGTGTGATGATCAGCATGAATGTGGGACACAAACACGGCTGCCGTGTTGCGCAGGATTGTGTCCACCTGGTCCCCGTAGTGGCGGCAGAGCTGGCCAAACGTGCCCTCCCCGCAGTCCAGAAGCAGCGACTGGGTGGGGCTGGGGAGAGAGCGGGTGTATTGCTGGCAGGAGCTGGCGTGCACAGACACTGCCCAGCACCGCAGCGCAAAGGGGGAAGCTGAGAAGGGACAGCTGGGGGTGAAATGCAGCAAACAGCTGCCTCTGTAGGAGGGACATGGAAGGGTCAGTCTCCACAGCTGCTGCAGCTCTTGCTCTCACGCGAGGCCACCAGACACCCTGAACAGCCCCCAGAAAGGCAGGGGTCTCGCGCAGTGACCATTGTGCAACGCTGCCTGGCCCACTCCCAGCCCTGCAGGTTAGTAGGGCCAAACCCCGAGGGAGACGTGGCCAACCCCCAGGGAGGAAAGGCGCAGAGCGCCGCCAGCTGTCACCTGATATTTATCAGCGTGGAGCTGACGTTCCGGATTTTCATTGGAATCGCAGAGCCCGTTCCGAGGAAGACTATTTCTGGGTAAGGCTCAGTTTTGCCTAGAGAAAATACGTAACACGCTTTGAGCGAACGCTGGCAAGAGCCTGCTGCCCTGCAGGATGGTCAGGCCAGAAGCATCAGAGCAGATCTCCAGACCCTGCACAGGTGCAGACAGCGGAGTGTGAGCCCCCGCCTCAACTCCCCACAGCATCACTGCTACTGGAGTGGGGATGGGGAGAACAGCGCTAGCAGGACACCTGGCTGCAGGCCCACCCTGGCGGAGGCAGGACTGGGCTTGGTGGGGACGGACATGCTGCCGCCCAATAAGAAGGGACAGGGCCCCGTGGCAGGCCACGGGACAGGGCCCCGTGGCAGGCCACGGGACAGGGCCCCGTGGCAGGCCACGGGACAGGCTGTGCTGCCAGTATCACACGCCATGGGCATTGCCTAGCCACAGGACTGGAGCCTGGCTCCGGAGGGAGCCAGCTGTGGATTGGATGCTGCTCCTCTCATACTCCACACGCCCACAGCAACTAGTGCAGAGCAGAACGTGAGCAGAGCACTGGAGCAGAATGCCAGGGGGGCGCTGCCCGCAGCAGTGCTAGGGGGCTGCTGGTGATTAAACCTTCCCCCTGCAGTGCTGGAGCCCCAAAGCCAGCACCCTCCGCGAGCCAAGCATGCCTACTGGCCTGTGCCATGCTGAGCAACAAAGTGCCAGTGGGAGCAAGCCTATCCCGTGCTCTGCAGGCTCCAAGGGACCCAACGACAGGCGGAGTTCGTTAGCTTGCAGGGCGATGGGAACCTTTCACCTGGACAGCATCCGCTTACACACAAGTCCCCGGTTTCCACCCAGCTCAAGCCAGACCCTAGATGGTGTCCCCATCAGAGGTCTTGTGCACTTCTCACCCGCCCGGTCCGGCCCAGCCTGCAGGCGCTCTCGGCACTCCTTCACACAGTCCTGGAAGCCAGGGAGCTCGAGGGCTTCAGCCACAAATTCGGTGGGACTGCAGACAGTAACCATGTCTCTGCAACGACCCATAGGCCCCAAATCAGGAAGGGGAGGGGAGGAGCTGAAGAGTTTAAGCAGTAACATGACACTTTATCCCATAAATTAGACACTAGTCTAGTTAGGAAAGTCCCCAGAGGTGCCGGCTTTAAACCTACCATCCACCAGAGGGCAGTGCGACGCCTCATCCCCAGGACTGACACCAGCCTGCAGGGGGCAGTGGCCACGGGCGGGAACTCCAGCCCAAAGCAAATCGGTGCATGATCCCAGGGTTTAAGGGCTGCACATTCCACCGGGTGCCAGCAAACCCTGCGCAGCTCCAGGGCAGCCGGCAGCACCGTGCTGAAATCTACCCGCCCGCTACAGAGCTCATCGCGCCCCACCAGGGATGTGAACCCCGGCTACTCAGCGAGCCGGCTAACGTTGGGTTGCCCTATGGTTAACCGACCAAAGCAGGATCCCAGGTAGGACGCCAGACCAGCTCCGGCCGGCAGTGGCAGCTTAGTGTCCGGAGGACTGAAATGCTTCAATCCAACCCAAGCCACGTGACTGGCTCCGGGGTTAGAGGGTAACGTAATGGCCTGTGACATACAGGTCAGAGGTTCTCAAATGGGGACACGTAGAGCTCTTCCAGGGATGCAGCCATTCATCCAGCTACTGGCCTAGTTTTATACCAGGCTCCATAAAAATCACTAGCCAAGTCAGTACAAGTATTTCCTACAATGGCCTGCTTAGCCCACTCGCTGTGCTACACTCTGACACGCAAGCGCCGCGTTTCATGTTCTAACGAGATGGCCACAATGACACAACTGTCCAGTAGGTGTGGCTGTGACCCCTCTGTGGCCACATGCCTGACGACGCGCGCCACTCGGCTTTAAATATCCGGGGGAGACTTGGGGTGCGCAAGACAAATCAAACTTGGGAGAGGGGCACTAGTCTGGGCGACTGAGAGCCACTGGGCGAGATGATGGAATGATTCCTTCTTGCCCTAACGCTATGAAACCTCTAGGGTCACACGAACACTGGGCACCCCATGGGTCCAGACAAACCCAGACTAAGTGCTCCGGCGCCCAGACTGTCTTACGAGAGATTTGTGCAGCATTCAGTAAAACGGGGCCTTGAGTTCTTTGGGGACACCACAACGCACCCGCACCCCCGGGCTGATCAAAGCTTCTCCAGGGCTCTGTCCCTGCACAGGCTGGCCAGAAACAAAGAGTGTAAAGGTGACTTCAAGCCACCTTTGCTGCATCCCCCCCCGCGGTCTGCGCTCATCATCTGATCTGAAATTACACCTGCTTCCAGGCAGGTGCCCCCAAGCCAGATCTCTCTCTAGTTTCAATATAACCAAGCGTGCCAACCTCTGCCACTGCGGCTGGGGCCTCAGCTGGTATCTCAGGAGGCACTCTCCCCGCACGACAGGCACGCTGAAAGTGGCCTCTTCTTCCTGGATGAGACAGAAGGAGCAACATAGAAGCGTGCGCGAGCTGGCCTCTGTGGACACCTGAAGGGATGCCCAGCCTCTTACCTGACTCCAGGAGCTGTTGAGCAGCGGGAAGATTTCGGAGTGAATGAGATTCAGCTGGGTCTGGATTTTGTGGCTGCGGAGGCAGTGCACGGTGCTCACATTCTCATTAAGTATCAAGTGCTGAGTCGAGGGTGCAAACCTGGAGAAAGATGGCCCAGTAAGCTCAGTGCTCAGCTCCAACCGGCTGCTGGGCACCAGGGCTCACTAACCAGTCTGAGATCCCGGCAAATGTGAAAGTTACTTTAAGCCAGGGCTACTCAACTTTGGAAGCCCCGGGGGCCACAATGACACTCACAGCACATGCTGAGGGCCGCAGCTTAAGGGTGGTTGCCTATACATGCAAATATATGCAAATAGCTTTTCATACTGACAGGCACGAATACAAAAAATGAGGCAAGACTACACAACACACAGGCCCCATTTAAGTCAGTTCTGCTGCTATTAATAAAATGCACCATTTACCCCATTTCCACCCGCATGACAGCACTTTTAATGAGCTATGGCAGTCCAGGAGTTTAACTACTAAACCGCATCTCAACAGAAGACCATTCTATTGACTATTTGTTTTGGCTTCACAACAGTCCAGAGATTTAACCACTAAAACACTTATCAAGCCAAACTGCACCGGAAACCCAAACTGCTCCACGGGCCGCAAACCAACGGGCCGCGTGTTGAGTAGCCCTGCTTTAAGCCACCGTGAACAACTCTCCCGTACCTTTCCAGCCACTCTCTGTACCGGCTGTCCCGAAGCACCGACTCTGGGGTGATGTGAACCACCAAGGCCACGGGGCCCTCAGCCTTCCCTTCTTGGTATCTAGAACAAACATTTAAGAGCCAAGATGACACAGTGCTTGACTCCTACTCCAGCGAGATCTCCCCTCACCCAAGGACACAGCTGCTCTTTCTGACTGGGCCCTCCCGGAAGCACACACAACTCCCCCTGGAAGGGAGCCTAGCAGATACGTCACGGCTCAGATTGAGAGCAAAGGTGTTTGGGTTCCACGACTCCCCAGTGGCCCCGGGCCAGTCATTTACCAGAGGGCCCACGGCCTCCGTCGGTACGAGGGTGATAGCTTCTCACAAGCAAGAGGAAGACCAAGGACAGGGCAGGCCTGTTACTCAGGGTGTGTCTAGACTACAGGGTTTTGTCAACAAAACTATCCCTGCACCTACACTGCCACTGAGCTCTGTCCACATAACATCGACAGAACTCAGCAGTTGTGTCGACGGCGGTAAACCTCATTCTACGAGGAATAACGCCTTTTGTGGACAGAGTGCTGTCGCCAGAAGGCGTTATTGCATCTACACTGTTCTTTGCGTCTACACTGTCATGTCGACAAAGCAGCTGGCTTTGTCGACAGAACTGGCTGTAGTCTAGACGCTCTTTGTCGACAGTATCTGTCAACAAAACTTCTGTGGACAAAAGCCTGTAGTCTAGATGTACCCTCAGTGAGCACGAGAGAAACAACAGAAATGGCAGAAGTGCTAAACGACTTTCAGGTTTCACCACAACGACTCGGAGTTAGATGCTCTGACGTCACCAGGGCCCAATGAAGCAGACCCCAGAAGACTCAAGGAGCCGACTGAGGAGATATCGGAGCGTTTGTGATTCTCTCTGAAAAGTCATGGAAAGGGGCAAGCACAGTGCCAATCTGAAAGAGGAGAGTAAGGCCAGTGCAGGGAGTGACAGACCAGTCAGCTTAACCTCGGAGCTCACAAAGATAGTGGAGCAAAGAACCAACTTGCAACACCTAAAAGATAAGGTGGTAAGTCAAGGCAGAGTTGTCAAGAACAAACCGTGGAACCACCTGAAAGGACTGGGGGAAGGGAGAAGCAGCAGACGTGGTTTCTCTTGACTTTAGTAAAGGTTTTAAATCATCCCTCACACAACCCCTTCGTGCACTAGGGAGGTACAACTGCTCCCGTCAGGCGGGCGCCTAATCCATCTCCAGGAGTCAGTTATCAAGGGTTCACAGTCCAGCTAGAAGGGCACGTTGGCCGGGGTCCCACAGGGATCACTTCAGGGCCGGTTCTGTTCAATATGTTCCATATTAGCCAGAATGGGCAGGAACAATGCCCCTAGCCTCTGAAGCCAGGAATGGGCAACAGGAGAGCGCTCACGTGGGGATTACCTGTTCTGTTCTTTCCCTCTGAAGCACCCGGGTTAACCAGCTACGTGTGATGGTAAGGCAATGTTTACCGGGTATCGGGATAACTTGTTAACTGGCGCCTGGCCAGAGCAGCCGGGCCCATCGCCTGCCGCATGACACAGCGGGCCCGTTAACTGATTAACCATATAGTTTAACAGGTTAATATTTTAAATGGGATTTTACAGCCCTAGTCAGAAGACAGGCTATTGGGCAGGACGGGCATTTGGAAGAACCCAGTGTGGCCATTCTTATGTTTATCTAAATTATTTAAGAACATAAGATTATCCTTGAAAAAGACCGTGAACAATACCAAGTGGGGAGGGGTGAAAGTGCTTCGGTGGTAGGATTAAAACTTAAAATGATCTGCACAAATTGGAGAAATGGTCTGAAATAAACAGGATGAAAATCAATAAGGACAAATGCAAAACACTCCGCCCAGGGAGGAACAATAATGCACCAAACATGGAAGCTGATTTCCCAGGCAGGAGTGCTGCAGGAGGGGGCTGGGGGGCTCATGGGCCGTGTTCCCTTGAATTTCGCTTTGTGCATGTGGAGGTGTGTGACATGGCAGGAGCGTGGGAGGGGGTCTGGGAGAGAAGCTTGGGGTGGCATGGTGGGATGTTTCCGCTGGGGATGTGGGCTCCCAGATGGGGTGCAAGGCTCTGGGGATGAGGAGTTTAGGATGCGGGAGAGGGATCCAGAATACAGCAGGGGGCTGTGGGCTGAGACAGGGGATTGGGGTGTACAAGGGGTGATGGCTCTGGGTGGGCCCAGGGACAAAGGTGTTAGGATGCCAGAGGAGGCTCCAGGCTTGGGGAAGAGCTCAGGGCTGGGAGCTGGGTGGAAGAGGGGACAGCAAGTTTCTCCAGGGGTCTGGCCCTGCAGATTGGCCCAGGACCACAGAGCGTCAAGTCCCCTCTCCCAAGACAGGCCTTGCACGGTGTAGGTAACATCCCGCCCAGGAGCGAGTCAGAGAGCAAGCGCCCTGCACAGAGCACACCGGGCCACAGCCCTGCCTCTCATACTCCAACTTCTGTGCCTTTAGGAGCTCCAGATCTTGGACACTATCTGCAGCTTTCGGTAACCAGGCCATTCAGACTCCGCCACTGCCCACGAAGCGCGGCGGATTCCATCTGTAGTCAGGCTAACAGGAGATTTCCACTGTTCTACAGAAACGCCCCAGCCTGATACCCCCAGCCCACTCCCTGTCCCACCACCCCCACTGCACCTGCGGAATGTGTCGTTTTCACAGACGGCATCCACAAAGCCTGCATGAGGACACTCTACGACAATGAACACGGGGCCTGGGTCAGGCGGGGTACACACCTCTTCGGGCAGGATCTGCAATGGAGGCAACCGGGTTACCCCATGCTCAGCCCACGGTACGAGCTGTCAGAACGCGCCTGGGTGACTGGCTCCCTCTTGGCAACAGGGCCAACGGCCCATGCGCTCCAACCCCAGCCTCGCCTCACTCCACGCACAGCTGGCTGGGAACGGGCATGCTCCTTCTGCCGCTGGGTGCCAGGTGCACTGCTCAATGCTCAGCGCGCCCCTCTGGCACTGGCGCCGCCCTCTCCCCCGAGCCTGGTGATTACTCAGATCATTGGTTCCCTGGTTCACCCGGTGCAATGGGCCCCTAACAACGGCCTGCACAAAGCACCTCAGTGCAGCGCACCAGGGTGTGCTCACATGGGCTCCCTTGGGGATCGGGACCCGTGTTGCTCACTTATCGCCATGATCAGTGCAGAGGGAGCGAGGCTGGGAAAGCTGCCAGAGTCTGGGGAACCCAAGGAAACATGTCAAACTGATTCCCGCCTCTCCGAGGTACATTGCGGGTCAGGTCAATCAGCCCTAGCTCCTGGCAGGAGTAATGAGAGGACGGGACTGGTTGCAGCGGCAGACCCGTGGGGCCCCCAAAGAGGCTGACTATGGCCAGCCTTAGTTCCTACATTCTGAGTGAGCTGGGTCCCAGGGCCGAGAGCGCAGTCGTACCTCTCTGCCCTCGAACGTCACGCTCTGCCCGTCTTTGACAGCCGCAATGATGGGCCCAATGGCTGCAGTTCCACTATGGATGAGAACACAGACAGTGGCAGCGTCGGTACGGCCAGGCCCCTCCCTTCCCCCCAGCACGCAGGCAGGGCTCCGGTACTTACACTGGCAGGCCCAGCTCCTTTGCTTTAGCCACCAAGAAGTTCCCCTTCTTTGGGTGAAGCTGGCAGGAATCGAAAAGAGAGAAGCGCTTCACTTGATGCTCTCATGTAAGGAGCCACCAACATGTCACAATGTTCCAACACGAATGGAATGGGAGGAGCAAGAACGGGGCTCACGCCCTCACTGGCTCTGTAATAGCCACGAGAAGGGACTGCAGGAGACATTTACTACAAGGCTGGGGGTTTTAATTCTCAGGAACAGCAAATCCTCTGTTCCGCTTCAGTGGCTTATCTGCCCAGAGGTATGGCTCTGGAGCTCCAACCCGTAGAGGTGGAGAGTCTAAGATATTTTCTTTCAAGAGTCCAGCAGCAGAATCACATAAGTGTTACACAAATACACAGCTACCCAAAGCATCTTAAACAGCAGCTCTGCATCCTGTCTCATAACCCTACCAGGTCCCCAGTCACAAGGTCGTCTAGGAAAAGCAGGGTAGATAAGACCTGAATTTGTAATGTAATAGACAAGCAGAAATATCTTTCTAGCCTACGTGAAGGAGCACGACAAAGTTGTTTCTGTTGTAGGTCACTTCTAAGAGTAAAGCACCCAGACAGCATTCAAATCCCGTTCTCTCTCGACTGCTACATTTGAGTGCAGCGTTACTGAGTACAAATGGTGGCCAAACCCCCCAATCCAGCTAAAAGGTGGTATCGGTATTAAACTGATCTAGATACAAGAATGACACTTCTTACTTTACAGATGAAAGCAACCACCAGCGTTGGGTCTCTGCTGACAACTCTCCTGTTGCCATCTTAAAAAACCAAAGAGAAAACACCACCACAAAAAGGCAAAGTTACACAGGACAACGTAGCTGGAGCATCTTCTTCCTTAAAACAAAAGGTGCCAGTTTCCCGCAGTGTCCCATCCCGGCCCTTCCTGTGACTTTACTCACAAGGGCCATAAGTAAGGCTAGGATTTAGTCATGGGCATTTTTCATTCAAGTCATAGACAGGCCACAGGCAGTAAACAAAAATTCACAGCTCATTTCCTGCCCTCACCCTTTATTCCCCGACTAAATCTGAGCTGCCTAGAGTCATTCGAGAAGCAACTGGCTGTGGGGCTGCTTGAATCCCACACTGGCCGTTCCGGAGGTCATGGAAAGTCATGGAATCCGTGACCTCTGTGCCATGTGCAGCCGTAGCCATGCGGGACTATTATGGTCATCCAAACCCAACCTCATATACAGCACAGACCAGAACGCTAAGCCAGGGATCCCTCCATCAAACCCAAAGATAGGGTCTTAATTTCACGACTTGAGGGGACAGAGTCCGCCCTGTTCCAAGATAACTGACCCCTGGAATAACTTCACATCAACGTTTGCTACAAAATGGTGAATCTGTCTAGTGTCAGGGTCCATCCACTAGATCTTGACTTGCCTTGTGTTCTCCTTCTGCTCACATTATCCCCAAGCAATATTTCAGCAGAGAGCACCAGCTCTTTCTTATTTCACCAAGAAGATTCATGCAGGGAAGCAATTACACCACGTCTACAATTTCCGAGGTTTTGTCCCAATCACACTAAGAAAACACAAGTTCCTGCACCTGTTTTCTTCGAGGCTTCTCTCTTCTTGTTGCCCTCTGGACACTGGTGCTCAGCAGTGGGAAAGCCAGGCTCTGGGGCACATTCGGGGCTGACTCCACGTTCAGGACTCTGATGCAGCCTGTGCTCATTGGCCAAGCGCCTTCCTGTCCCAACCCCAAGGGAGGAAAAGAAACAGACTTGCTCAGGAGGCAAGAGTGAGAACACACACACGGCGCTTCCTTCAGAAAGTTTCTCCAAAATGCCCTGATCAGTTTAAAAGGGCAGAGCCCCTGGCCCCTTGTTTCTGCATATTACACTTCGCCCATTTCAAGAGCTCTCCAAATGCCATGCTCAAGCACGTCCCCCCAGTGCAGCAGGAGTGCACCTGTCACATGGAAAGACAGTTAAGGAAGCATGGCTCACAATAACTTCCCTTCCATGGGCAATCAGCTGAAGGAAGACCCCCGACCTCTAGTGGAGGCACTGCTCAAGGTTTCCTTCAAAGCTATGTTCTCACCACGAGAGGTACACACACAAGGCTGTCACTATGGTCAGGTTCACAAACAGTAACCACGTACCACAGCCAGCGTCACAAGTAATCCTGCTCCCCTTTCTGCTCCAGACACCCTTTGCTGCCAACCACTCAAGCCAGACTCCCACACTCACCCACAAGAGGTACTTGGTAGACGGTCATGGTCTCATCCTTGTACTCGGGCTCTGTATGGGGCCGCACAACTAGCAACAAGACAGTGAAAACATTAGACATCAGCCTGGCTACGAGCCCCTCCGAAGCTTGTATTAACCAGCCACTGCAGACGCCGGCACGCCAGGACTCTTGAAAGCAGAGAGGTGTTTTAGTGCATGCAGGAGCGCGCAAATCTTGGAAAGTCCTGGGAGTGGCTCTTCAGGCAGTTTCCTCAGGCCAGATGCTGAAACTCTCCACTGCCGCAGGGATAAATACACAGAACATCAAGAGAAAGCAATTCTCCTCAGCTGTCCTAAGCAGCAGCGATTAAAGCAATCCATCACTACACAGCTCTGAACGGGAGAGGGTTCTACGGCCTCAGGGTTTCCACGTTTCCTTTCTGCCTTTACACAGCCCCAGGACAGCGCCTGGCGCAGGGCAGCACGAACTCTGGCTGGGGGGAGTGGAAGCGTTCTATTCGCATGGACCACTGCGTACACGGAAGAAGAAAGCAAGCTCTCGAGTAACTGCAAGCTGGTTTTAGAATGTCAGGAGACACCACCTCTATGCAGCAGCCACACTAAGGTTGATTTATTGTAACCAGGTGACATCTTAGGAGGGACAGTTATGCTCCACAATGACAAGTGCTTGTCAGTCCTAGGATAGACCTTCTCTTCCAGTCCTGTGATACCATGATTCATGTGCCCCCCCCCGCCCCCAAGGGAAGCTATGATGGGTCTCCCCCCACATCCTCTGCAGTGAAGCTTCTCTGCAAGGGCTTGTCATCCTGGAGTGCTTCTTTAACACCTCATGCATCAAGAGGCTGCTATTCAGAGACATACATCGGGCAGGAAGGTGCAGACATTAGAGACAGGAAGTGCACATGGATGAATGCTGTACATACCCAAGTCTATTCCTTTCAGTGGCCCAGAAAACACTTTGATAGCTTCCAAGTAATTTTGCTGGAAAAAAGACAATACGGTAAAAAACCCACCACCCAAAGAGAGGTCACTGCCTCGGATCAGGTAACTTTCTGAATCAAAGCATGACATTGAAAGCAGTGAGATGCAGAGAAGGTGAGATGCAGTGAGGTGCAGAGAAGCTCATCATCTCAACTCCCAGTTAGGAGAAAAGCTGACTCCACCCTATTCTTTGTACCATTATCTCTGATGTGTTTATACCATAACTTCACACGGGGTGTTCTGGCACCAGCCCTCTGGAATAGATCTGCACAAGTGTCCAGTGCCTTGCACTTCCTAGGGTGTTCTGTGTTTGTGCAACATCAGCCATGTTCTTGCCAAGTTCACGTACCAGATGGGGAATCTGCAAGCAGGCATCTGCTTTGGAACAGAGACTGACTTTGCTCAGCCTAACTCTTGCTTACTTTGCATTAAGTCAGCAAGACCGGACTTTGGTTTAGGCCTCATCCCAACTCTCTTTCTACTACAGGGAAAAGAGTGGGCACCATGTTTCTTCTCACTGTAAGTACATTCATTTTTGTAGTGTAGGGCAGCATCTCCCCGAAAGTGACATGTGGCCCCAATAGCTGCAGAGCCAGCAAGCTAGCCAGAGAGTTCTCCCACCCAGTAAACACTTTCTCTTTAGGCCAGGGATTAGGAAAATGAATATGAAGGTCAAGGAGAAGAGCTTCGACAAGTGGACAATCATGCAGTGCCCATGGATACTGTACTCCTGATGAGAGGAACCAACAGTCCAGACACTGAGGCCAACACTGAATCTATGTTACCAGAACTCTCCTGCAAGATTTAGAATTTGATCAGACACTTGCAGAGAACCCTAATGGTTGCCAAAAGAACTGCCCCATCACACTGCTGAAGGAGACAGGTGGAGAATGGCTGTTCCATCTACTGGAGAGCCTGCACCAGATGAGACTGTTCCAAGTGATGGCAGTCTGCTGCTGTCTAGAGTGGTTTCTAATTGGGACGACACACAAGCAAGCTGTGCATCCCATGAAGCCAAGCCCGAAAGCAGAACCAAACAATTACAGGGTGGTCCTTGGCAAACCCTCATGGTTTAGGTCTTGGACTCTTAGAGGGTCCCCACTTCTGAAAGAAACAGCTACTCACCAGTTGCGGTGGACCTGAAAGAACACACTTTGGGAGTCCTGTGTCTTTTAAGGTGAGAATCATTCCTAGGAGAGAGAGAACGAACACACAGGTTTGGAAACAGCCTTCATCATGAACCCATGGGAGCGCCGCCACAGAAAAGGGGATAACTAGAGCCCTGAGAGAACACAAAATTTGTATCCACATCCATATCCACAAGAACAAGCTGCAGATGCAGATAACTGTGGCTATAAAGTGAGTATCCACGGATTTGCAGGGCTCTAGTTTTAACCAACTTTCCACTATCTGGCCAATTTCCAACCTTCTTCACAAGGAGGTGTAAAGTCCTGTGATTAAGGCCCTGGTCAGAGACTCAGGAGATCTGGGTGAAGCCCTTGGCTCTGCTTTGAGTGCTCTTGAACAAGTCACGCATCTCTTAGCATCCAAATCCCCATCAGTAAAACAAGGACTACCTGACAGGGATATTGGGGGATAACTCCATAAGCACTGGGAAGCACTCAGGTACCCACTACAGCAATGGGAATTACATACACACTCAGAAGGACAGAAGATCCCTGTAAGTAGGGATGTGAATGTTTAACCAGTTAACTGGTGGGGGCTGGAGCAGCCCCCTACCTGTCGCAGGCAGGGGTTGCTCTGGTTGTCCAGAGGAGCTTCTGCCTTCTGCAGACTCTCTCTACCCTCTCTCCCCCCTCCCAGCCACCTCCAGGACAGCACCAAGAAGATGGCTGGAAGGAGAAAAGGGGCCCTTGACAGATGAGACCTCCCCCACCCTGAGCCCCTCCTCCAATCTTAGTCTCACCCACACCCATCCCCAGCTTCCGGCACTGTGTGCCCCCTCCCCCTTGCACAAATATATCCCCCAAAGCCCTGCCCTGACTCCTGCATCCGATACACCTCCCGCCCCCTGTCCAGGAGGACCCAGGCAAAGGTCCTGTGTAAGTAGACTATATACAAATTGCTAACTAGCAGAACACAGAGTAAATTGACAAGAGTGGAAAGACAAATGATTTTCCCTACCTCTTCCTGCTAGGAAAATCTTTGGTATTACTCACCACTAAAGCAGGGAAGTTTGCACACATGCCATTTTGAGAGCAATTTACACCTTACTTGGCCTGGTTCGAGCATGAAAGCTACACTCCAAGAACAGATTGTACCATATTGGAGTACAGTTCATGTACAGCTCAAAGCTGGCAACAACTATTTAATAACACACTCCACAAACATATTAAATTGGCCACACTTGTGAGCTCAGATGCTCCACTTAAAAGCATTTTGCTGCCTATAATGCAGTAAATGTTGAACGCCACATCTGATCAAATCCAAAACTTCAGGGAATATTCTAGGCATCAATGGGCAGGAATCTATTCGTGGGGGAGGGAGGGGCAGACCAGAAAGCCAAAAGTGGGAAAATAGGGAACATGTGAAGCCTCCACCAGCTCTTTACCTGAGCCCCAGCTGATGACACCCATTAAAACTTTCCAGTTCAACAGTACTATTAGTTCATCTCTGTCTACCAACCCAACACAGGTTAATTAATGTGATGACACCCATGCTGGGGTTAGGGAGAGCCAGACAGTGTGTGAAGGGCATACAAATCTCTTGGCATAGGATGAGAACAGGGGATCCTGGAAAAGGTGGGGGGGGAACAATGGGAATCAGATAGTATCATTGGTGGGGGGAGTGACGGGGGACTTAAGGAGGAAGAGGGAAACAGGGTGCGCACAGAACTGCTGACATGGGGGACACATCCTGTGGTTGGGAGGGAGATTGGAAGAACCTGATATGAGGGACAGGCTGCATACTGGAATCTTGTTATGGTGGGAAGAATAAATGGAGACACACACAGAGCCCCTTGCATAAAGGGAGAATGATGGACCTTTGTATGGAGCTGGAAGCACCCAGAACTCTGGGAGACGAGAGGAACTGCAGGGAACCCCTGAAACAGAGGGGCCATGAGGGAGGCAGAGAGCCTGTCATAGCCCCTCTCTTACACAATAAGCTCAGCTATGAAGTGTGCACCCCAGGACTCACTTACCAGATAAGCCACCAACATTCGCCCAGTTCATTCTGGTGAGAAAGATGTTGTCTAAACGAGACACTTTTAATCTGAGAAGAGAAAGGTTTGGCTTATGGAACAACCAAAGTTCAGCTTCTATGTTGTGGCAACTTCTTCCCCTTAATCCCAGTGTGGGCACTTACTTGTGCTCCTGCAAGAGGCGCTGGATCCCTTCCCCGCAGTTGAAGAGATACCTGGAAAGGGATGAGAGCGCTTCGTAAGGCAGGACTCCCCAAGCAAAAGCAGCTCGGTTTCTGGGCCTGCTTCAGGAGTGGAGCTCAGCACCAGGCTGTGCACAAACCCTGCAGCTACCTGGCCGGGGGAGTCTGCAACCAGCACACGGGTGGAGGGGGGAGCCCAGGCAGCACGTTGGTGGACGAAAAGGAAGATGGGGACTAAAGGCGGGGGGGGAGGGGCGAGGGACCAGCAGGAGAGGGGAGACTGAAGGCGGTGAGGGGGCTGGGAGAAGGGCCGGCAAGAAGGTGGGGGGGGGGGGGGCTGGGCTGGGGACCATGGGGCCGGCAGGAAGATGGGGGGAGGGCCCGGGGCTGGAGGAGGGGCCCGCGGACGAGGGATCGACAGGAAGGTGAGGGGGCACGGGGATGGGACAGAGGGAGGGGCCCGCGGGCGGGGCCCGCGGGCGGGGGGCCGGCAGGAAGGGGGGGCCCGGGGCTGGGAGGGGCCCGCGGGCGGGGGGCGGGGCTGGAGGCGGGGCTCGGGGCCGGCAGGAAGGGGGGCCCGGGGCTGGGGGGGGGCCGGGGCTGGGAGGGGCCCGCGGGCGGGGGGCGGGGCTGGGAGGGGGGCCCCGCGGGCGGGGGGCGGGGGGGCGGGGCTGGAGGCGGGGCTCGGGGCCGGCAGGAAGGGGGGCCGGGGCTGGGGGGGGGGGCTGGGAGGGGCCCGGGGGCGGGGCTGGGAGGGGGGCCCCGCGGGCGGGGGGCGGGGGGGCGGGGCTGGAGGCGGGGCTCGGGGCCGGCAGGAAGGGGGGCCCGGGGCTGGGGGGGGGCTGGGAGGGGCCCGCGGGCGGGGGCGGGGCTGGGAGGGGGGGCCCGGGGCTGGGAGGGGCCCGCGGGCGGGGGCGGGGCTGGGAGGGGGGGCCCGGGGCCGGGGGGGGCCCGCGGGCGGGGGCGGGGCTGACCGGTTGTAGTCGGAGAAGACGTAGAGCGCGGCGCCCGCCTCCCGGCTGCCGGCCGCCGCCACCTGCACGTGGACCACGCTGGGCCCGGGCGCGGCCTGCTCCGAGCCCCGCCGCTTCTCGCGCGTGCGCAGGTGGCGCAGCGGGTCCTTGGGCGGCCGGGCCCGGCGCGGCGCGGGGGGGGGCGCGGACATGGCGCGGAGCGGCGCGTCCCAGCGGCAGCCCGGCCGCAGCCTGAGCCCGCAGCGCCACATTCAGCCCGGCCGCCACATGCGACGCGCGCGGACCAATTACGTAGCAGCTGTCGCGCCCCGGCGGCCAATCAACATTTGGCGTCAGAGTTAACGTCCCCGCTCATGTGACACCGCTGCCCAATAGAAATCGAGCTCGTGCTCGGAGGGGAGAATCCGAGCCCCGCCCATCTCCGGCACGTGACACCCAGCAGCTAATGAGAATTCAGTCTCCGAGTGTTTCTCATCGCAATGAACCGGATTTCCGGGACTAGGGCGTGTGTCTGTCATGTGACACAGGCTGTCCAATAAGACGCGCTAGCGGGGAGGGCATGGGCTCCTGTCAAAGTGACTAAGGCGGGGGAGGCTGCGGCTCGCGGGGGTGGGCTCTGCTGGGTGTGCGCAGGCGCGTGGGGCGGCGCGTGCGCAAAGGGAAGAGGCCGGCCGGCCGGCCGGCCAGCGAGCGAGCGAGCGAGCGAGCGGGTGGGGGCTGTTCTTTGTGCGTCCTCGGCTGAGCGTGCCCTGTGCGCCCACCGGGGGGAGGGGCTGGGTATCAGGGAAACTGAGGCAGAGACAGGGCCAGGCTGCCTGTGGGGGGGGGGGTGTCAGGGAAACTGAGGCAGAGGCGGGGCCAGGCTGCCCATGGGGGGGGTGTCAGGGAAACTGAGACAGAGGCGGGGCCAGGCTGCCCATGGGGGGGGTGTCAGGGAAACTGAGGCAGAGGCGGGGCCAGGCTGCCCATGGGGAGGTGTCAGGGAAACTGAGGCAGAGGCGGGGCCAGGCTGCCTGTGGGGGGGGGGGTATCAGGGAAACTGAGGCAGAGGCGGGGCCAGGCTGCCTGTGGGCGGGGGGGTATCAGGGAAACTGAGGCAGAGGTGGGGCCAGGCTGCCTGTGGGGGGGGGTATCAGGGAAACTGAGGCAGAGGTGGGGCCAGGCTGCTGGGGGGGGGCAGTCGATGGCTTTGCCAGGGCAGTTGGATTATGCAGCCGTACATCCGATCCCTGAGGTTCTCCTGGCCCCAGCCCAGGGCCTCGGTCTCCTGCTGGCGCAGCCTCTGCCCAGGCAGCGCGATTCTCCCCTCCGAGCACAAGCTCATCTTTAATCAAGAATCGTGATAGAAATGTAGCCGTGTTAGTCTGGTCTGGCTGAAGCAAAATGCAGGACTATGTAGCACTGTAAAGACTAACAAAATGGTTTATTAGGTGATGAGCTTTCGTGGGCCAGACCCACTTCCTCAGATCAAATAGTGGAAGAAAATTGTCACAACCATATATACCAAAGGGATACAATAAAAAAAAAAGTGAACACAGTTTGTCATGTGTGCTGACAGTTTCCGTCTGCTATGTACATTGGACAAATGTCTCAGATGCTTTGCCAAAGAATCAATGCACACAAAACGGTTATCAGACAGTATCATAAACTAAAAACAGTTTCTTGCCATTTCAACCAGAAAGGGCATTGTCTCAACAACTTAATTACCTGCATCCTGCTTCAAAGACATTTTAACACCAGACTTGAAAGAGAAACCTCTGAACTGTCATTCATGCTTAAATTTGACACTTTACACCAGGGTCTTAACAAAGATGCTAATTACCTTACCCATTACAAAGATAGCTTCCCCAATTATCACCGCTAATATAATTAGCTCACAGACATTTACCTCATCCCACCTCTGTTCTGAAATTTGATTTGTCCTTTTTATGTGTTCACTTTTTTTTTTATTGTATCCCTTTGGTACATATGGTCATGCCTATTTTCTTCCACAATTTGATCTGAGGAAGTGGGTCTGGCCCACAAAAGCTCATCATCTAATAAACCATCTTGTTAGTCTTTAAAGTGCTACATAGTCCTGATCTTTAATCAAGTGCCAGTTTGTCCGTTTGCCCAGCACCCCACCCCCTGTGATCAGCGGTGCATCCCATGCCCATGCAGTGCTGCGAGCGGCGCGAAGGCTGACATGGCAGTGCAGTATTCTATCAAAGATTAAGACAAATTGCCAAGAACTCTGAATACGTTACTTCTGATCAACAGTTCTTAATGCTTTAGTCCCTAAGGCATTTATCGCACTCCTGCTTGTCCTTAGGGCGCTTTGAAGTCTTGATTACTACTTTGCCTGGATTTGGTCCAAGGGATAAGTGTAAAACGTTAAAAGTGGTGAGGGGTTTCACTGCACCCCACCCTCTGGTGTTCACCGAAGCTGTGTCCTTGAGGGATAGGGTACCCTGAGGGGGAGAGGATGGGGCAATGGTGGGAAGGGGTGAGGTTTGGGGGTCAGTAACAGACTGGCCACCCTGCTGGGAGTTGTGGATCAGATTGTGCCATCGCTTGGGCCAGGGATGGCACGTGGGCCAGGAGTTTGAGACCTCTGATCTCACATGGTCACTTGAGTCTCTCTAGAGAGAATGAAGACTGAGCAAGATCTCCAGTTATTTATACTGAGGAGCAGAAGGGGAACTATAGCCTTTGACATGAAAGCCGGGGGCAGAGTCCTGTCCAAAAGGTTGGGCTGGGTTTCAGTCGCTCTTAAGATTCCACAGCTTTTTGTGTTGAATTCAGCCTCTTCGCCCGCGCACACATCCCTCAGTTTTATATACCCTCATTTCAGGGCTCACAGGAGGGGGCTACCCTCTTATTCCTAGTGAACCAGGGCCAAGCAGGTCCTCTTAGCATCTCTGCTGCTTCCATTGGTGCCCAGTAGATGGTGATGGTGTATAACAAACGGCTTTAATCCTGTTCTGTAGTGGAAGGCATTTAGCAAGCAGCAGGGCATGTGCTACATGGCCTGCTGTGGAGATGGGCAATGGCCATCCCTCGAGGCTAGTGAGTGGGCTGCCCGAGCGGCCCTCCTTTCTTCTCAGTGGGCCACAAGATTGCCGCAGCCAATGCCATCTGCCAGGACAGGGCAGTTTTGCTCACTTACATATCTAGGATTTGCAGGGGCGCTGACTGAACCGTGTAACAAATGGCCGTGGTCGGATGCAGAGGGCGCGCACCGCTCTCACCGTCGGTGTTGGGTGCAATCAGCGCCTCATGTCACAGGCCCTGGCTTTACGTGCGTGTCACCTTGCACCAGTTGGAAAAACATGGCACGGACGGAACCCAGCAGAATCTGGCAACCCTGCACATGGGCCACGGTAAACACAATGTCTCATGGGCCAGGCAGAACCCTCATGGGCTGCACGAGGCCCACCACTGCAGGATGTTGTGTACAAAGCGGAGAGCAGAGCGCCTGGCAGAGGACCTGTCTGGAATCCAAGTGCTCAGGCCTTTGCTGCTAATGCTCAACTGCAATCTAACTTCTCTCCGCTGCTTCATCTTTCAGCAGGGGAAGATCACCTCTTGTAATTGGCTCCAGCTTAGGGAGTTGGTAAGGAAATCAAAGGGCCAGATGCTGCCCCATGCTTGACAGGGCAGCAGGGCCATCACACACAGTAATACAGAGTTTGGCCAGATGCTGTGATAGCATAAAAAGCAATGCCAGAGAGACAGGCTGCGCGGCCCAGAGGGGTCGATAACAGTGAGACTTTCCCCACCTGACACTGATACTCCTGTCAATTGCTAACACAGAGGCTGCAGGAGATAGCGATTGTCTATCCTCTCCCATAGGTTTGGGTTGTACTGAAGGAAAGGATTGCAGTATAGAGAGAGGACAATAGAAAGAGCTTTGGTGGCTTGGGGCCCTTCAAGCTGCTAATTGAAAGTTAACTGTGCAGGCCAATGTGAGAAGCAAGAATCGCAGAGGAGGGAAAGGAAGGCAGGCAAAAGCCACCCAACAGCCACAGAGCTTGACATGCGGACCTCCTGGGGCTCAGGAATGGCAGGGAAGAGCCCAGAGAAAAGCATATTCCGCTTCTGCATGGCACCAGCACCACCAAGGTCAGTAGGCTTTCCAGAGGAGGAAGGGCAAAGAGTAGAGTCTAGGGAAGTCATGTCCCAGTTTCCAGAAGATTTAAACACAACTGCCAACATTGCTGCTTTTTAATTTAAAACCCTTTCATTCCTAATTGTATGTTGTTCTGGTATTCAAGGTTGTGGTCTGTCCTATGGATTTTCCAGGGTAAAGCTATTAATTAAAGGTTAGCTAATTTTCCCCCTGAAGGACATGCATGGATACAGCCCTCTGATCAAGAATGGGCATCAAGCAATATGCTCTTCTAAAACAAAAATATTTATTTAGGAGTGAAGTTGCAGTAAAAGAGGAGAGATGGGGTAAAATACAATCAAATAACAAACATTGCCATTATAGTTTAAAAGAAAGTGACATGTAGCAATATAACTAACAAGCATATAGCATAATATCTGTTACATCTACCAGTATAGCAATTAAACCTGTAACAATTAACATTCAATATTAAATACTTAAAACATACCCATTAAAACATCTAATAAGAGCTGATCAGGCAATCATTAGATGGGTAGGGGAATATTTTACTTGGACCGCAAGCATCCAGATTTATTTACAGGCAAAAACCTATATGCTCTAGGACAGTGGTCTCCAACCTTTTTACACCCAAGATCACTTTTTAAGTCTCAGAACAGGCGAAGATCTATCGCCATGCCCCTTCCTTGAAGCCCCGCCTACATTACATGAGGAAATCTAATGTAAATGCACTGTGCAGGTGCGCAGTTCAGGGAGGGCTCAAGAGCTACTCTTGGAGCCCCTGAGATCTACCGGTAGATCGCGATCTACTGGTTGGTGACCACAGCTCTAGGATGACACATGGAAGAAGATTTGGCATACAGTGACTCTCTAGCATCCTTCTTAAGCATCTCCAGAATGGTCCCTCTGTGCCATCCGTAATGCGGGGTGTAGAGCATTGTCTGGTTAAAGGCTGCTGTCAATTTCCCCTGCCATTTACATCTGCATTTCCACATCAAAAGCTATGCATGGGATATATCCAGCTCTCTTAATTAGCCTCATTAACATGGGTCCTACTATTGCCATGCACTTCTGCTGTTTATATATATAGATATGGGATTTTGGTATTTCCGCTTCAATTCATCTGATGAAGTGGGTTTTGCCCACGACCGCTTATGATGCTGTATATTTTGGTTAATCTCTAATGTGCCACAGGACCATTTGTTTCTAATGTTACAGACTAATACGGCGTCCCCGCTGAGATTTTTGAAGAGTCAGTTTGTTTTGGAATGATGTGACACTGTTGTGGAGATTCACTACACTGTGATTTCATTACGTAGCAATCGTTTAAACAGCCTTTTAAATCAGCCGGGAAAGCCAGGGTGCTCATGCTTGTGGCATCCTTCAAAAATGCATGTAGCTCTTCTGCCTTTTCCCCTGGAATGTGATGTAGATATTCTTCCATGTGAACATGAATTTCCCACAGCCTTCTAGTACTTGCCCTCTGCTCAGCCTGCGGATGTCATTATGAGTCAACAGCTCCTCCTTAGCAAACACTTCTGAAAGGGAGCTTCTGACCAGTCCGTGTGGCCGTGATGACTTGGACCCGAGGAAGCTGTCAAGTTCACTTACCTTTGATGTTACAGGAGCCTGCCTGGCGCTCAGCTTTTACAAAGCTTGGCTCAGTGGATTACACAGTGACAGGACCGTTGTGGTGGGGTTTGGATCTTACAGTCCCACACAGCCCTTGCGGAGTGCCAGTCACGGCGGGAACATCGTCTGCTGTGACTGGCACAATCTGAGTCATAGCAAAACCTTCACTTTTCGAGAGTTTGTGCATCTGTCCGTCCGTGCGTCCAGTCTGTCAGTCTGTTTGTTCAAGGACTTTATTAGACAAAACAGTTTGGAGAGAATTAAAGCAACCCTCCCATTGTGCAACTGTTCTGGGGCAGCAACTCTCCAAATTTCTCTCCATTATCAAGTGGCCTTACAGTGCTAGCTGCACGGTGCCCCTGGGGTCTCAGGGTGTGTCCACTGCCACAGACGATTTTCCAATTTTCAGCTTCTCTCACAGCTGCGTGATAACATCCTGTGCCATCACCTCCATGTGCCTAATGGCTGCTGTGTCTGAGAGCAGCCATTGGCTGGAGGCAGCAGCAGTGCCTGTCTTCTCTGCAAAATGTGTTCGGGAGGTAGTAACCGTCCACTGCTTTCTAATGGCCACATCTGGAAAAGGGTTCCCGAGTTGTGCAATTACCCACACGCACCTCAATGAAGCGTCCGTTGCTTTTCCCTGAGCACAAGAAGCCTTTGAAATAATATTTATGCTCTGAAAACATGCGCCCTTTAATGACGCGGTCTTTCCTGGTCTTACACAGGAGCCCAGTGGATACTGGTGGTCAAAATCCATGTGCTTCATTTTGTGGTGCCACTGCCGTTTGATGTTCCCACTTTTGACAGCAGCCCTGGTCTCTGCACAAATTCAACACAGTCACCTGCTTTTTGAGTGTTGTGGCGAAAGAGAACAGTGCCGGCTCTTCTGTATATGACATTCTTGTGGTGTTGTCTTGCCTTTATTTTTGCTGCCATTTTTAAACCCGGGGCTATTGAATGTTGAAAGCAGGGGCAGAGGGAACTACCTTGGTTCCCCTTTGCTCCTCCTGCGATTCTTGGGTCTCTGGAGCCCTGAGTTCTTGCACAACAAGAACTGGCTGGGCATCCCAGTGCCGGTCTCACCAGTGCGTACACAGAGGTCAAATCACCTCCCTCCTTCTCGGTCCATCCAAGGGTCCTGTTCCCTGTTGTTGGCTGCAGCATGGCACTGGGAGCTCGGTGGTTGACCCCTGGCTCTGCTGCAGAGTCCTGGTTTTCCAGGCTGCAGGCTGGCTGCATTCCTGACTTCGTTTCAGCCGTTTGAAAATCTCATGTTCGAAGGGGCCCAGCTCCCTAAATGAGCCGGAGGGTTCTTCATGCTGCATTGTCCACCACGCTGCCAGCCGTGGGGTCAGCCGCCCCCTTCGTCAGCCGTGGTCGGATCTGCACAGTCATCTCAAATGGCAACAGCCTTCCCGTCTCTCTGGTCCTCATGGGACCGGCTCTGCTCTTGGGGTGCTGCTCCCAGTGTCTGCCCCTGCCTTGGCACCCTTAGCTCTTCCAGGTGCACCCTCCTGGAGTCACGGCACTGCTCCCAGCCCAGCTGCGGGGTGTCGACAGGCACGTGGGCTGGCTCGCCGCACCCCCATTATTAAAAGGGCTCCAGCGCCACGGCCAGTGGCCTGCACTCCCTCCCGCCAGGGGCTGCAAAGCTCTGCCCATGGCCTCGCCCTGGGCCAGCCAGGCAGGCCAGCTGGCAAGGCGTGATGCTGGGCAGTCTGTGCCCTGGAGTGGGGGCTGCTTGGCACCGAGTCAGTCCCGGTTCCTTGTAGGCCTCTAGGCCGCAGCATTGACCACTTGTTCTGCCATGCGGGCACCAGCCTGTCCCCCATGCTCGCCGGCTACCAGCTCCTGAGCTGCACGTGCAGATCCCAGATCCAGGAGTGGGGAACGAGGACCCATGGGGGGTGGCGTCCACATCCCCATAGTCACCGGACCCAGACAGGGGGCATCCGACCCCCCCCCCCCCGGCTCTGTAGGAGTCACTGGCGCCTCTAGAGAGATGAGAGCCCAGGGCCCTTGGGGATCAGCACAGCCCCACTGACAGGGGCCCCGTGCCTCGTTCTCCCCACCAGCCGTGCTGCTGTGCTGTGGGGAGCTGTGGGCACAGCCTGCCTGGCCTGGCCCTTGGACTGGCTGTCCCAACAAACAGCTGCTCTGACCCGTCCTCCTCAGTGACGCCGAACCTCGTCCCCTGCCCTGCCTTCCCCTCCCTCCAGCTCGCAGTGTTCCACCCCTGACCCTCCGGCGCCAGCGCCAAGCAGACTCCCGCCCTGCCAGCAAGCAGGCTGCTCCCGCTGACGGGCAGCTGACGTGTGGGGGGTGCAGCCCCAGCCCAGCCCAGCCTTGCTCCCTGTGCCTCCGTCTGCCCCTTCAGGCCCTGGGGCTCCCAGGATCCATGGCTGGCTCCTGCGGACACCCAGCCCCATGGGTCCTGCTTCCGTTCCAGCCCCACTTGGGGGCCTTCTCCATAGTGACCCACCAGCTGCTGCTGCTCCTGCCCAGGCAGAAGGCCCAGCACAACCCTGGGCCTGCCCCGAGAGAGGGCGAGTGTGGGAGCGAGGGGGTGGGAGTGCGGCCAGGAGCCCTGCAGTGGCTCGCGCTGGTGCTGGCCCAATGCCCTGGCCTGCGGCTCCCTCCCACCCCTCGCTGTGCTGCACAGGCCCTGGGGCAGTGCGGGGGTGGCACGGGTGCAGGAAGCAGCTCCCCTCTCCCCTGCTCACAGTCACACCCCAGCCAGGCCTGCCATCCATCAGAGCCAGGCACCCCCGGGACTCACGCCCCACGCGGGAAGTAAGGGGAGAGCTCCTGCCCCCTCCCCGGGGTCACATGCAGAGCCGCCGGGCACACCTAGCTGCCAGCTGTCCGGTTGATCTGGACAGTCCGGTATTTTCACCTGCTGTCCAGTAAAAAAAATTCAGAAAATACTGGGCACCTAAAATGTCCAGGACTTTCTGATTTTTTTTTCCCAGCCAGGAAGCGAAAATAGCAGACACCTGGCAACCCTACGACACACTCAGCAAGTGGGCCCAGCCCCCGGCCTCCAACCAGGCCCCCGACCCCCCAGGCTTCCGCCCCCGGACCTCCATGCTTATCTGGTTCTGCAGTGCTCAACCTCTCCCCTGTTCCTATCCCTATCCCAACTCTGCAGGCTCTGAGGGTACGTCTACACTACAGCGCTAATTTGAACTAACTTAGTTCGAATTAGTTAATTCTAACTAAGCTAATTCGAATTAGCGTATCCAGACTTAAAAACTAGTTCGAATTAGCGTTTTGCTAATTTGAACTAGCATGTCCACACTGAGTGGACCCTGAACCGAGGTTAAGGATGGCCGGAAGCAGTGCCGGCAGGGCATCAGGTTAGGACTGAGAGCGTGGAGCTGCTGTCTCAGGCTAGCCGAGGGCTGTGCTTAAAGGGACCCGACCCTGCCCCCGGACAGACAGTTCTCAGGGGTGCCCCGCTTGCAAAGCAGTCCTGGCTTGGAGTGCCCTGAGTGCCCACACTCGGCACATCACAGCATTCGGCCATCAGCCCGGCTGCACTTGCCGCAGGCTGCCATCTGGGGGGGGGGGGTCAATCGGGGGGCTGCAGGAGAGCTTCCACCCCGAGGAGACCGCAGAGCCACCCGAGTCCTCCCCATCGGGGGCTCGTACCCCATTCCTCCCTCACCCCCTTCCACTTACCCCTCCCTAGCCCCCCTTCCTGATGTACAAAATAAAGGACATGTGTGTTCAAAAATAGAAACTGTCTTTATTGAACAAAACTCGGGGAGACTGGGAAAAGGAGGTGGGAGAGGGGAAGAGAGAGGGTGGGAGAGGGGAGGGCAACTAAAATGATCAGGGGTTTGGAACAGGTCCCATATGAAGAGAGGCTAAAGAGACTGGGACTTTTCAGCTTAGAAAAGAGGAGACTGAGGGGGGATATGATAGAGGTCTATAAAAGCACGAGTGGTGTGGAGAGGGTGCATAAAGAAAAGTTCTTCATTATTTCCCATAATAGAAGGACTAGAGGACACCATATGAAATGAATGGGTAGCAGGCTTCAAACTAATAACAGAAAGTTCTTCTTCACAAAGCAAATAGTCAACCTGTGGAACTCCTTGCTGCAGGAGGCTGTGAAGGCTAGAACTAGAACAGAGTTTAAAGAGAAGTTAGATAAATTCATGGAGGTTGGGTCCATGGAGTGGTATTAGCCAGGGGGTAGAAATGGTGTCCCTGGCCTCTGTTTGTGGAAAGCTGGAGATGGATGGCACGAGACAAATGGCTTGGTCACTGTCTTTGGTCCATCCCCTCCAGGGTCCCTAGTGTTGTCCGCTGTCGGCAGACAGGCTACTGGGCTAGATGGACCTTTGGTCTGACCCAGGACGGCCATTCAAAGCTCAGGGCTCAGGGTCGGGGGTCTCAGTGGACGACCTTGATTTTCATGCAAACCTGCTCCTGGATGGCCAGGCTGGCAGCTCTCCTGCCCTAGCCAGCCACTTTCCTCTGCCTAGTGCAGAGGTCATGGATGAGGTCCTCGATGTCCGCACTAAACCAGGCGGGCGCCCGCCTCTTGCGGACCTGGGCAGGCTCCCGGGAGCCGCCAGCCTGGTCCTGGGAAGAGGCGGAGGGCTGGGTGACAGCGGGTGGCTGGCTCGAGCCGTGCCAGGTGCAGGGTCTGCTGGCTGGGTGCTGGCAGGCTTGCAACTGGCACGGGCACCGTAGCCAGCCCGTGCCCCTTTAAGGGCTCCGGGGCCGGGAGGGGGGCAGATGAGTTTCCCTGGTGTTGGCCAGAGTGGCCACCAGGGCAAGCTGGGGAAGGCTAGCCTCCCACTAGTTTGAATTAAGGGGCTACACAGCCCTTAATTCAAACTAGTTAATTTGAACTAGTCCTCGTGGAATGAGGTTTACCTAGTTCGAATTAAGCGCTCCGCTAGTTTGAATTAAGTTCGAACCAGCGGTTTGCGTGTGTAGCGCCTAGCAAAGTTAATTCGAACTAATGGCTGTTAGTTCGAATTAACTTTGTAGTGTAGACAGACCCTGAGAGGGGTCATGCTGTTTTGTTATTTAATTTTTTATCTTTTGCTTAATAACTCTTGGAGTCCTTTTTTTTGCTAAACAACTTTGGTCCCCCCCCTCCTCTTTTTTCCCCCTCAACAGAATTTTTTCCCTGGTGTTTTTTTCGGGGGGAAGGGGTGCTCGGCATTTTTGGTTAAGCCATCTGGCAACCCTACGCGCACCCACCATCCTTAGGGCTGCCAGCCGCTGTGTGGCCCGCTGGGTCCAGGAGCCCTCCACGCTGGGGCCTCACGGGGCTCTCAGCTCCACACGCCACCCCGGGCCAGGAGTCGTGCCTGAGAGCAGCCAGCCCCCGGGGCAAAGCGCCGCCGTTGGGGCAAAGGGCCCGGGTCAGCGTCTGGCCCACACAGGCCTGTGCCCGGGGCTCTGCCCTCAGGCAGCTGCATGGTGCTGGTCACGTTTGCCCGTCTGTAGCCACGGGGGGAGCCGGGTGTCCAGACCTGTGGTCTCCCGGGAGGGCTCCGTGTCCTGGGCACTGTTAGCCAGTCTCATCGCTTGTGCCCCACAGCCAAGTCCAGGCCACCTGGTCTCCCAGCCCTGCTGCAGAGAGGCCACTAGACGGCAGAGCCTTCCTACACCGCGTGGCTGGGACTGTGCGTACAGTCGGCTCGCAAAGGCTGTTCCTCGACTAAGCCCTTCCTCTTCCTCGGGGCCTTGTGGGCCGCGGTGTCTGGCCCGGCTGCCCGGACGGACGGGGGGCCGTGCCTTTTCCTCCCCAACTCAGGGCTCCAGAGCCACTTCTCTCTTCCCTGGGATCTGAGCTCAGACACAAGCAGAGACTCCCACCCTGTCTGGGAGCCTCCGCACAGGAAACAAGACTAAACTATTTGGGGATGTTTTTCCCTGTTCCTCATACTTGGGTGCTTTCCCATGTGGCTGCGCTGCGGAGCCCTGGGGAGGGTGAACCTGCTAGACACGCTCCCGGCGCTTCCTCCCAGCTGCCCACACACATTAACCCCGTGCTGGCCAAGAGCCTGTCCCACGGGGCTAATTGTGCCCTCCCATTACCCCAGCAGGAGCTGGTCTGCCCCATCGAGGGGCAGGATGGAACCCGAGCTCCAATCCTCATTTCCTTTAGGTTTCTGAACCCAAGGGAGCCCAGGAGAGCACGGACTTTGGCTCCCATTTTGGACTGGTCCTTACTGCACAAGACAGCCTGCCTTGGCACCAGGCAGACCTGGAGACACCACGGGTCGGCAGTGAACGCCAGGCATGGGCTGCTGCCCATAGCACGCCATGCCCCCTGTGACCCAGCGCCCCACCCCCATCTCCCGTGGAGCTGGGCTGGGCCACGCCAGGGCCTGTCAGCCGCTCTTCCCTCCCCGCTGCCAGGGCTAGCTCTTTTGCTGTGCAAAGAGGGACGTGCAGAGCCGCCCTTTGACCCCGGCATGTGCAGTGGGCAGAACCAGCACACGCAGAGCACATGGCTGGGCTGCCGCGCCGCTCCAGAGGGGTGCTGGCAGCCAAGGGGTTCACACCGGAGTTTACTTAAAAGTCTAATAAAAATTTTAAGCTGGAAAAATCTTGAAGTGGAGGTTTCGTTTTGTTTAGAGGAAAAGACCAATAAAGATAAAGCTGAGTCCGAGAGCCACTCCGCTCCGGTGCCAGAGGCGACGGGGCTGGGCCGGCTGCGCTACGCCCCACGCCGGAGGAAGAGCTTGTTTTCCTAGCAAGAAGTCTGCAGATTAAAGGGGGAAAAGTCAGCCCTTTGGAATCCTCCCCTGACGCTGCAAATACCCTTCTTAATAGATATGTCTCGCTTTGTTACCTCATTTGAATTAATCATTAAACAACGACAGTTGCCAAATTTCGGCCCTGGCTCCCAGCCTACAACTGCCTCGGAGCCCTTGAAAAATAGACTATTTATGGTGCCTGGGTTTAAAGCTTCAGCATCTTGTGTAAACTTTCCCTTTCCTAAGAATAGCTCCGGGAGCTCTCTGCTGGCTGTATCCGCAGTGCCCAGCCCCGGCCCCAGCCCCCCAGCCACGCTGCCGGCTGGCTGAGCCGCGATAAGGCAGGAAAGAGCAAAGTGGCTTTTCCCTCGGAGCGGCCCCGGGTAGCTCTTTCCACTGAGGCAGGGCTGGCTCCTGTGATGGGGAATCGGGAGGCCGGGGCTGGGTGTGTCCAGGGCAGTGCAGGGGCCCATGCGCAGGGGGCAGGACCCCGGGGGCGATGCCTGGGCGTGTGGAACCTACCTAGTCTCTGCTGTGTGGGGGGTTAAGCGAGCGGGAGCCCAGGTGCCCTGTTGCTCGCTGGGGGCTGGGCTGCCTGCAGGAGGGACGCTGCTCCCGCCAGCACTGGGCCATGCCCCCTTCTGCCTTCCTTGGGGCCCTGCCTGGTGCGGGAGCTCACAGCTTGCAGGGGGCCCTGGATGGATCCGCCTGCAGCTCCCTGCTGGGTCACCCCCCATCCAGACACCCTGAGGCTCCCCGATGCCAGGGTGATGGGCGAGGGGGAAGAGTTGCCCAAGCCCTCGCTGATTCCCTCACAGCCCCCCTGCTGTCGCTGGGAGGAAGTGGGGTTTAGCTCACAGCACGGGGCAGTGCGCCAGCCAGGGGGGAGAGGCGTCCCTGGGGCTAGTTTCCTGCCGAGCTTGGGGCCCAATGGCCCTGTGCCATTGAGGGCAGAGCTGCCCCTTGTAAGCCCCGTGGAAGAGGGAGTCGGGGGTCAAGGCACTGGCAGCTCCTTGTGCATGTAGGAACAGGGGTGCCGGAGGGTCCTTAGTACATGGGTCTGGCTGCTGCGAGCCCCTCCCCCTGGGCAACTGGGGATCCGGGCTGCCATGGCCCCAGCTCTCCTGGGCGGCTGGGGATCCGGGCCGCCACGGCCCCAGCTGTATTGGGTGGCTGGGGATCCGGGACGCCACAGCCCCAGCTATCCTGGGCGGCTGGGGATCCGGGCCGCCACGGCCCCAGCTGTATTGGGTGGCTGGGGATCCGGGCCGCCACGGCCCCAGCTGTCCTGGGTGGCTGGGGATCCGGGCCGCCACGGCCCCAGCTGTATTGGGTGGCTGGGGATCCGGGCCGCCACGGCCCCAGCTGTATTGGGTGGCTGGGGATCCGGGCTGCCATGGCCCCAGCTGTATTGGGTGGCTGGGGATCCGGGCCGCCACGGCCCCAGCTGTATTGGGTGGCTGCGGATCCGGGCTGCCACGGCCCCAGCTGTATTGGGTGGCTGGGGATCCGGGCTGCCATGGCCCCAGCTGTATTGGGTGGCTGGGGATCCGGGCCGCCACGGCCCCAGCTGTATTGGGTGGCTGGGGATCCGGGCCGCCACGGCCTCAGCTGTATTGGGTGGCTGGGGATCCGGGCCACCACGGCCCCAGCTGTATTGGGTGGCTGGGGATCCGGGCCGCCACGGCCCCAGCTGTATTGGGTGGCTGGGGATCCGGGCCGCCACGGCCCCAGCTGTATTGGGTGGCTGGGGATCCGGGCCGCCACGGCCCCAGCTGTATTGGGTGGCTGGGGATCCGGGCCGCCACGGCCCCAGCTGTATTGGGTGGCTGGGGATCCGGGCTGCCACGGCCCCAGCTGTATTGGGTGGCTGCGGATCCGGGCCGCCACGGCCCCAGCTGTCCTGGGTGGTTGGGGATCCGGGCTGCCATGGCCCCAGCTGTCCTGGGTGGTTGGGGATCCGGGCTGCCACGGCCCCAGCTGTATTGGGTGGCTGCGGATCCGGGCCGCCACGGCCCCAGCTGTCCTGGGTGGTTGGGGATCCGGGCTGCCACGGCCCCAGCTGTATTGGGTGGCTGCGGATCCGGGCCGCCACGGCCCCAGCTGTCCTGGGTGGTTGGGGATCCGGGCCGCCACGGCCCCAGCTGTCCTGGGTGGTTGGGGATCCGGGCCGCCACGGCCCCAGCTGTCCTGGGTGGCTGGGGATCCGGGCTGCCATGGCCCCAGCTGTATTGGGTGGCTGGGGATCCGGGCCGCCACGGCCCCAGCTGTCCTGGGTGGTTGGGGATCCGGGCTGCCACGGCCCCAGCTGTATTGGGTGGCTGGGGATCCGGGCCGCCACGGCCCCAGCTGTATTGGGTGGCTGGGGATCCGGGCCGCCACGGCCCCAGCTGTCCTGGGTGGTTGGGGATCCGGGCTGCCACGGCCCCAGCTGTATTGGGCGGCTGCGGATCCGGGCCGCCACGGCCCCAGCTGTATTGGGTGGCTGGGGATCCGGGCCGCCACGGCCCCAGCTCTCCTGGGTGAGCTCCGTGGGGAGGGAACTGGCGGACGGAGAAGCAGAGCTCGCTGAGCGCAGGGCCGGAAGGTGCTAGTCTCTCACTCCCAGTGGCTACTTGCTGGGCTAGCAGCTCCCCCCAGGCACGGGCGGGGTGGCAGAGAGCAGCCTGGGGGATGTTCCAGAGGCGCCCAGTGCACACACCCAGCGACCCGCGCCAGTCTGGGCAGCAGAGCTGGGCCCTGGGCCTAGTGCGGCCGCCCCAGCCCACTGGAGACACACCTAGCCCCCCAGACCAGCCGCGGAGAGGGTGTGTCTGCTGCCCCCACACAAAGTGGCGCCTGGGGGGGCCGGGGGCTGTGCAGACGCCGGCTCCAGGGGGCGGTGGGGCTCGGAAGCAGCTTGCTGACCAGAGCCTGGTGCAAGGGGAGAGCGGCTCAGGGGGGTCTGGAGGAGGGCATGGGGCTGGCGGCTGGAGCTGTTCGGAGCCCAATTTGGAAAGTGACCCGGGGATGAGCCCCGGGCCCAGGCAGCCCAGTGCGGGACCGGCGCTCTGGGGGCTGCTGCACATCGGAAGGGAACGTGCAGCTCCTGCTGCTATCTGAGCGCTGGGGAGGAGGCTCCTCCTCTTCCTTAACTCTTCCCGCGCCAGGAGAGCTGGCACGGCTCCGGGAGGCTGCTCCAGCCTGCCTGGCTTGCCCCCGGCGGGCTCGGGGATCTCCGGTGCTCAGGCTGGCTGTCACAGGGCCCTGTCCAGTGGGGATCGCTGCTCCGAGGCCGCCATCTGCTGTGCATGGGGCTCGTACCCCCTGCTACTAATCAGACAAATCTCTGGTTCTCCCTACGAGCCGGGACACCACCCCCGCCCCCGTCCCTCACCTGTGGGGCGGCTCAGCGAGGTGAAGGCCACCAGGAGCCCCCTCCAGCCGCGGAGAACCCGCCCCGACGAGCCCTGGGCCTCCCGACTGCACTGTGGGCTGCAAGAAGTTAACTTTATTGGAAAAGCGCTTCCCGAGTTTGTCCAATTCCACTCGCTCCAGCTCCTTGCGCTCTATTTTAAACCAGCTCCTGCTCTGCTCCACGTTTCCCCCGCTCCCGATAGAGCCGCCATAAGCCCCGGAGAAAGCGAGGAGTCAGTCCTGGCACCTCGGCCCGGAGGCTGTAGCTCAGCCTGAAGCCTGCAGGTAACGTGTTTCATACTTAATTAGCTCTCTGCTCTTCCCGCTGCGCGGGTGGCTGGCTGTGGTGCACATCCGCCTGGCAAGGCAGAGAGCGAGGCTCTCCTGGCTAGTCTGACGAGGGCTTTGTGGCCGGGGCACCTGGTGCTTGCTGGATGCTGGATGAAGTGTATCCCCGCATGCAGCATGTGGGGGTTTGGCAGTCAGTGCTGGAGAGTAACTTGTGTCCGGCAGATGTAAAGAGCTGGCTGAGCCAGGCTCCAGAGGCGTCCAGCTGAGCGTGGAGAAGTTGCACTAATGAAGCGCTGAGGGGACTCGGGAGCGGGTCTGGAAAGGAAAGAGGGTGATGCAAATCCAGGGGGTCTGTAGCCGCTGTCAGGAGAGTTGCTTGATGCCCCGCCATGGGAGACGGCCTCCCAGAGGGGTGGGCTGTTTGCCATGGCACTGGCAGGGGCTGGCCGCATGCTCCTGGGGGGGCTGCTCAGGGTACGTGGGAGCCCCGGGGCTCACACTGCACCCCACAGACGCTGGAGCAGCTCCCAGGGCTGCGCGCTCCCCAAGCCGGGCACTTGGCAGCGGCTTTGTCTCGTGTTGCAAGGGGCTGGCTGCAGAGAGACTGGTCCCCCCTGCTCAGGCCGAGCACGTGGTGACGTCTGGCGCCAGACTCGATGCTGAGGGGTGGCAGCGCTTGTGGAAAGCCCATCCCAGCAGCATCTCCGTAGCGACGCCTCGCCAGGGCTACGGAGGGTGGGCGAGCAGGGCAGAGAGGAAAGCGGCCGGGCAGGGCCGAGCTGCAGAAGGGGGGCAGCGCCAGACCATGGCGCCCTCGCCTCCACTCCACCATGCTCCAGCCCCCCAGCTCGGACAGGGAGCCGGCAGCAGGGCAGAGGGGAGGGGGCAGTAGCAGATCGTGCCCCACTTCCGTCTGATCTTGTGCTGGGCAGGGGGCTACACGGGTGCTAAGGCAAATGGCGGGGGGCCCCAAAAGCACCCCTGGGCTGCCCCCTTCTACTGGCTCCCCCACGGTGTGGCTGGATTTGGGTGTCCCAGCGTCCCTCTGCCTGCCTGCCAGCTCCCCGTCTGCCGGCACAGCTCTTGCCCTCTCCTGCGTGCAGTTGCCTGTGGGAAGAGGGGGGCTGTGACTGACGCCACACAAGGGCACAGCCCCAGGCTCCTGTAGGCGGACTTGTCTGAGGCTGCATGGAACCGTAAGAGACAAAACATCCGAGTTCTGGCTTTGTTCCTCGGCTGGAGCTGCAAGCTGGGGTGCCTCGTCCTGTCCTCTGCCACCTCGGAGAGCAGCCTGGCTCCACACTGCTTGGAACCCCCCTTCCAGCAGTTGCAGGCTGCTCTCAAACCCCCCTCCCCTTGCAGACTGAACAAGCCCAGTTCCCTGCGCCTCTCCTCCTACCTACCCGGTCCCTCTGGGAGTGTCCGGCACGCTCCCTGTTCTGGCTTCCAGGTTCAGTGTCCAGACTGGACGGCGCTTGGCCTCGCAGAGCAGCGGTGTCTGCTCTTGGCTGTCTTCCCCTTGCTGAGCCGCCACGCCACCTCGCTGTTCTCGCGGACAGCCCAGAGCCCGAGCTGCTGCCACCGGCTCTCCCCTTTCCCCTTTCGCACGCGGGACACAGTGTCCTCCCGCGCCGGTCAATGCTCCATGGGTCCTTCGACCCCCCTGCCCAGCAGCGCGGCTCTGGCCACTTCCACTTGTGCACAGCCCCATCCGGCAAGCACGACCCCTCCCTGGCTCCCTGGGCACTCTCACGCATGCTCCCATCTGCACCTGGGGGCAGCTTGCAGGAGCCCGGCTCTGGGGGTTTCCCGTGTGCCCAGGGGATTGTGGGGGGAGCAGGGACGAGGCTCTGCAGGGAAGTGTCGCGGGGGGCGCTGGCTTTGGAGCGGGATAGCAGGCTGCCTGGGGAAGGCAGGCGAAGCTGTGGAGGCGCTAACAGGATGGAGGTGGGGCCCGTGTCCGAAGGCGAAGGGGGAGCCCAGGTCAGACTGGCAGGGGCCGGTACGCAGCGGGATTAGGTGGGGAGGCGCAATGGGGCCTACACAAGACTCATCTCCGAGAGGTTTTTGTGCCCACACTCTGATGCCGTGGTTGGCAGAAACCGAGGCCGGGGTGGGCCCTGGAGGGGGCGCTCTGGGCGGCCTGATGCTGCCCCCATCCCGTCTGTGGCTAACCGGGAGGCTCCATTCTCCAGGGCCTGTGAATCAGCCCTTCTGCCAGCGCGGCAAACGCAGGGGCGCCGTGCTCTGCAGGCGCGTTTCCCTCCCCGTGTGGAGCAGGAGACAGGCTGGGCACCCAGCCTGCTTGGAAGGGCAAGGCACAGAACGTAGGCTCCCGCGCCTGCCCGGAGAGTGGGCTCGGGAGCACGTGGCGCTGGACGTGGCTCAGGGCTGGGCGCGTCAGAGTTCGGAATGTACCTGCTTTATTTCTGTCCTTGGAGAGTAACCAAGTTGCAGTGCGAGATACCAGGCGGCCGGGAGCTCCGTCCGTGGAGCTGGGTGAATACGTTAGGAACCGGGCTTGGAAGGAGCTGAGTCGGGTGAGGATCTTGTCCCAAGACAACGGCCCTGCGGACGCTTCCCCTTCTGCTTCGTGTGCAGATCCATCACGGTCCAGTGGGCCTGGCCTGGGCCCCGCCATGCTCACAGGCTCAGCACTTGGTGCCTGTGGCCTTGCCTTGCAGAGCCAGGCCGGGGAAGCAGGGCTGCTGGGGGGGGTGGGTCTGCAGGGGCCATGTGCACAGGGCAGAGTGCAGGGCTGGCGCCAGAGGCGACCAAGGCGCCGCAGCTTCAGTTCAGCCGGTGCTTGAAGGCTGGTGATTTGGTCCAGCTGTCCAGGCGCAGGCAGGGCTTACGGGAGGGTCATTCCCTGTGGGGGTAATGGCCAGTCAGCCCCTCCCCAGGCTACACGGGGCTCTGCACAGGGCTCCGCCGCGGTGCAAAGGGCAGAGAGCAGGAGCGCCCAGTTCAACGTTGGCCAAAGGGGGCCGCGTCCTGGGAGGAGACAGCCCACACTGCCGCACCGGGGCGGCGGTGCCCAGGGCTGGAGGCCAGGAGGATGCTGGTAAATTGGAGCGAGGTCAGGGAAGCCCCACAACAATGATGAAAAGATCAGTAAACCCGCCCGCCCTGTTGAGTGAGGTGACCGTGTTTGTCCGTTTCAGCAAAACCCACAAGGCGTTCAGCAGACCGTACAGCTCTTCTTGGGGCACAAGCGTCTGTGAGTTGCACGTGGGCCCCCGAGGGAATTCAATCCCCATGTCACGCCCATCGCTGTGTCCTGCCGACTGTCTTTCACACCTCGCATCTGACCCTGTGCGGTGCCACTCACAGAAGCTTTCGCCCTAAGAAAATTGTTGGTTTTTAAGAGGCCACCGGCCCCTTTGCTGGTTTTGCCACATAGCAACCTGCTCTCACCGCGCCTTGGCCTGCTGGTACAGCAAGCTCAGTCTACGGAGCGTAACAAAGAGAAGGTGAAGGGGCGACGTGAACAGTCTGCTGGGACCTGCCTGGGGGACAAATATTTCCGAATTGGTTCTTCACTCTGGCAGACAAGGGTCTAACAGGACCCAATGGCGGGAGTTTGAGCTGGACTCCAGGGGTAAGTTGTTAATAGTGACAGGAACTAACCGTGGGAACAGGTCACCCAGGCTCTCGGTGGACCCCCCATCCCTGGCGATTTGAATCAAGATGGGATGTTTTTCTGAAAGGGTGTTTGTGGGGGCAGGTCTCTGAACTGGGACCCACAGGGACTCAGACTCGATCACAGTGGTTCCTTCTGGCCTTGGGAGCTGGGATTTACCTTCCCAGCCCACAGCACCCTGGGGGAATTGCGCCGTGCGCCTGCTCTTCCCAGCCTGAGAGCCGATGCTGGCACGAGCTGTGCTCAGTGGCCCACGGGCCCAGGCTAGTGCCTGCCCGGCCGCGCTTTCTCTTGTGTCGTTTCGGCCACAGGCTCGGCCAAGCCCACTTGGCCTGGTCGGGCGCCTCGAGCCGAGAGGCTCTGGGCTTATCTGCGGCCAGCCAGGGATTCGCCGTGTCTGTCCAGTGCCAGTCCTGGGGCCGGGCCGCCCAGGCGCTCCGGGAGCTGGGTGAGTCCCGCTGGAACTCGGCCTGAACACGCTGATAATCCAGCGGCTGCTTGTCCCCGGAGGCAGCCCTGCTGGGGAGATGGGAGCCTCGAAGGGCGAGCAGGGTCTGAGGCCCAGTCGGAAAGACGCCTTGGCCAGCACGGGGGGGGGGTCTGGGCTTTGCCAGCATGGCCTGGCACTGATCTGACCCGGCATGGGCCATTGAGCTGGCCCCGAGCTCGGAGCAGGCTGGTGGTTCACAAAGCAGAGCGCTCGGTAGATGCGCGGGGCTGGAGAGCTAGTCTCAGCCCTTTTGCCCCCGGAGTGCCAGGGCTGCCCAGGGCAGAAGGGGATCCTAGCCCCCCGGTCCCCACTCCTGCCCAGTGCGCTGTGGCTCGCAAGCCCGGCAGATCCAGGAGAGACAGTTCCTGCCTCCAGCAGCTGCTGGGCTGGGGCATCAGCCACCCCTCTCGCAGGGCCCCGGACTAGCCCCGTAGTTGTTCTCCCCCACGGAGAGCGCATCGTGCGCCTGCCCATGGGGGACCGAGGGCAGAGACAGAAGGAGCCGAGGGGCTGATCTCCCTCGCCCCATGGAGCTGAGCCGGGCAGTCAGGAGCACACTGGAGCCGCGGGGCTCCCTCCGCTCGGACCCATCGAGCGGGGCCCGGGAGGACGGCGTTGAACCTCCACGGCCGGGGCAGGAGGCCGGTGGGTGCTCACCGTCTGGGGCTGAGCTAGGCGGTCTGGGGTGATCTGCTCACAAGCTGCCTCAGCTCCCAGGCGCGGGAGTGTTTATCTCGGGGGCCACGGGTCGTGTGTCCGGGGAGCCTGCTCAGCAGAGAGGGTGCGGAGGGAAAAGGCCCACGGCTCCCCATAGGAGTGCCCATGCCACCCCCGTGCTCCTCACACCTCAGGTCTCGGGGGAGGGGCGCCAGTGGGCCTGGGGGGTTCTTTGAGGTGGCTCAGCTCCTTTTGCAAGTCTCCCACCTGATTCCACCTTGCGATGTAGCCCCGGCCCCACAGCCGCATTTGGGCTTGCTCCTGCCACTCCGGTGTCCTGTCTGTGCAGCGTGGAGCTCCAGGGGGCTGTCCCACGGCACTGGAGAGCTCCCGCATGCTACCCGGGCGGGAGAGGGACCCTCAGGAGCCACGGGCCCCCAGCTGGTGAACCCGAGTGCTGTGTGCAGCGATGCAGCAGCTCTTGTGACACTTGGCATCTGTTCCAAGCTCTGCAGGGCCGCTCCGGGCAAGGACTTGGCCGCTGTCACCTGTTGTGCATGGAGCAGAATGCGCAGTCGCCGGCCCCTCCGGGGAACCTGGACTGGGCCTTTGTCTGTGTTAGCTGCACACATGTCCTCTGCTCTGCCACTCGCCTGGCGTCTTCCCGACCCTGCAAATAGCCACGGACCCTCTCGCGTGTCCAGGCGTGGGCCAGCCAGGGGCGTCTGCCCTGCACCCGGAGCTCGAGGCAAGCTCCTCAGTCTGCACCGCTTAGCTCTTGTGAAGCTCATTTCAAGGGTATTTCAAACAGCTCGTTTTGAAATTTGGCGCTGCCTGCACAGCGCGGACTTTGAAATCAGTCGCTGCTCTGCAAGGCGCCTCGTGGAGCAAGGGCAGAGGGCGTCGCAACGCTGAGCCTGTGCTCTTTGGAAGTAGCGGCGCGCTCAGCAGACGAGGAGCAGCGATTTCGGGACACTGGCTGCAGTGTAGACGCAGCCTCAGTCTCTCCAGTGGGTGTGACCTGGGCCCCTGGCAGCCATCTCGGGAGCAGCCGGTCGCTGGTGGACAGGCTCCTCCGTGGGACTGCAGGAGCATGTGCCGCAGCAGGGCTGGGCGTCTCTGAGATGGCAGGAGATGCAGGTTGGCCCAGGTGGCCAATGGGTTCTCTAAGCCCCTCGTAGCACCTCTGGGGCCAGGTCCCTGCAGCACTGCCAAAAAAAAAGAGGGCCTGCGAATTCTTGTGCTTCACAACTGAGATCCGGGGCTTGATGGGGGCAGGTCAGCGTGATGCTAGCTCTGGAGCCAGTCCAGAAGCACTGAGGCATGTTGTGATGGAGTGGAGGGGGGGGACTGCTCTGTCCCCCCGCGCTGGGCTGTGTGATTCCCTCTGACTCACCCACATGTGGATTAGCCCAGACACCTGATAACAAGGCTCTTTCCCCAGGGGAGAGACACAGGAAGGGAGGGAAGACGAACACCTGGTTTGGGGGTGTGACGGCACATTGGGGTTTCCCCGCCTCCTGCACCCCCGTAGTGGCACGGACAGACTCTACCAGCCAGTAGAACAGGGGGAGTTTATTACTTCTCCAGGATACAGCCCAGCACAGATGTCGTCTGGTTACAGGGCAGGCCTAGGATGCCTCAGCCCCCCTTGAGATGGGGGAAACTGGGCCCCTAAATCCCAGCCCGTTGCCTAGGCTGTCTCCTCCATGGTCCCAGACAGAAACTCTCTTCCCGCCCTACCCCCAGCCAGGGGCAACATCCCACCTTCCTTTGTTTCTCTCCCTGGGGGGTAGCTGGTCGGACAGGTTGAGAGACCCTCTTTGCATAATGACTCATCCCCTGCCCTGCTGGGCCGTGCTGCAGCCAGCAGCCAGTGGGGGTGTGACGGCGCGTTGGGGTCCCCCGTCTCCTGCACCCCGAAATGGCACAAACAGACTGCACCAGCCAGTGGAATTGAGGGTGGTTTATTGCTCCTCCAGCACAGCGCAGCACAGATGTAATCTGGTCACAGGAACTGGGCTAGGATGCCTCAGGCCCCCTTGAGATGGGGGAGACTGGGCCCCTAAACTCCAGCCCCTTCTCCTAGGCTCTCCTCCATGCCCTCCGACAGCCAGCAACCAACTCCCTCCCTTCCAGCCCTGCCCCCCAGCCAAGCCAGCATTCCACCTTCCTTTGTTCCTCTCCATGGGGGGTGTCTGGCCACTGGTTTGCATAGTGACTCATCCTGTTTTGCTGGGTCGTGGTACCCACGGCAGCCAGCGGGGGTTCCCCCAGAGCCAGCAGCATAGAAACCAGCCAGGTACCCCCCACTACGTCACAGGGGGTCACCCACAGCCCCAGCATAGCAACCAGCAAGGTACCCGCACTGCGTCATAGGGGCAGGACCTGGGAGCGAGGAATCTTGGGCTGGAACCATGAAGGAAACAGACTAAGGAGGGGGCTGGAATCTAGGGGCCCAGGGACCCATTTCAAGGGGGCTGAGGCATCCTGGCCCAGGCTCTTGTAGACACATCACATCTGTGCTGGGCTGTGTCCTGGAGAAGCAATAAGCCCCCTGTTCTACTGGCTGGTGGAGTCTGTCTGTGCCATTACGGGGGTGCAGGATCGGAGGAACCCGACGCGCCGTCACACATGTGCAAGCATGAACACACAGTAATGTTCGAGTTGCCAGGGTGCCAGCTGGATGCCAGTTTGCCGATTGGCAGAGTGCTAGTTTCATTGCACGCAGCGGACATTCACGTACTAATGTACACGAGGTTGTTTGCAGGTCAACTTTTCACTTGAACAGTATTTCCCAAGGAACAAAGCAAATCACCACGAGTTCCGACTACATTATTTAAGAGCATCAACTCTTCAGCGCCCAGCACACTGCTCAGCTTTCTAGCAGGAGCATGGATAGGTGTGGCTGGAAGGCACTTTTAAGTCTCCGGTCCCTGGTATTGAAATGGCCAAAAGGGACCAGCCTAGAAAGTTAAAAGCAATTGCTTAACGTTACGGTTCACATCTCTCCGAGGGTAACTTGCTTGGACTGAGGATGGAGGGCATGCACATAGCCAGAGTTCAAATCTAAAACAGGGCTACCTGGGGCTTCGGTACAGACTGCAGACTCGGCCAGTAACCCGCCGGTGTTTATATCGAAGAGCAGAAGGAGAAACACAAATCTCTGAAATGAAATCTCCCCACTTGTGAGCTGGGATGTGGGGAGAGTCCTTTCCACACGGCCGACCCAGGCATCCATCCCGCAGGGGACTCGGCCAGCCCTGGGGTCCCACCTCAATTTGCTATGCCCGTTTCTCGGGCTCCTTGGAGGAGACCACTCTCTGAGGTCTACTGCTGACTGCTCAGCTTCGACACGCTCTCCGCTGCTTCCAGGGGCAGTGGGGGGGGATGTTGTATAACAAATCTCTTCCAGCATTTTCTTATCGGAGGCTTTTTATCTTTGGTCTCTTACAAAGTTTGTTTTTCCATAGTAGCCCACATCGGTGACCGGACTTCCCTCCCCTCCAAACACTTGCTCTTCCTAACCCAAAGTTCTGTGCTAGTTTACATCTTTCAACTTTCTGTTTTCCTTATGCCACACAATTCCTATTACTTCTAGAGTATCCCGATTATTTATAATGATCACCCAAATCCTAACACTCTTCCAGATCTGATGGACGTAATTCACACGCTCTTTGATTGCACGTCAGCATTCCATGCTATTTACACTTTGTGAAAGATCAGGAGATGTTGATCTGACGTAGAAGGCAAAGAAACATTCGGTTTCTATCTGTGGTGGGTCGGATTTACAAGGCTAACAAATGTATGGTTGAGCAGTTGGGGTCGGGGGGAGAGAACTCTGATTTGGATTTCTCTGGGTAACATGGAGTTTGCCCTCTTTGACCCTCTATCTCCCAAGCAAGTTACTGATAGTTTAGTTAATGCACAGCTGCCGCACCCATCTCCTGAGCCACTCGTAATGGGCAGTGGGCCGCTTTGCACCGGAAAACAGGGTGTCACACTTGCCAGTTCTTTTTGCTAGGTCGGTGGGCAAAAAGAGTTTTTCTCCATGTGCAATTTGTGAGATTCTTGTGAGTAACCTTCACTTCATGTAGCTGTTTTAGTTTCAGTTCTCAGGGAGTGGAACTTACGTATCTGAAAGTCCTTAGACGAAGAGTTTCACATGATGAGAACCCTTTTCTTATTCTCTTTATTCCTTGGGGGATCCTATTTTATGATCAGCAGTGGTGGAGAGTTTTCTGATTGTTTAGGCCATGAGGATTAAAAGTTACTAACCATTCAAAGTTTGTATTCTCTGTACGTCTCACACGTGGAAATGCACCCACATGGAAGCAAGTCCTTCCTTCTGGAGGGAGGAATGGGTAAGAAAGGGGAGTTGTGTTTTGTTTTGTAGCTTTTATGGGATGCTCTTGGAATTTAAAAGTCCAATGAAGATGAATCTAAATATGAACTATGAAAGCTTATTAAAAACCACAACAACGCTGTGTAGGAGCTGCAACAACAGATAGAATGCTTCCTCTGTGTGTGTGCGCCTGCGTGTTCCGTGTGCGTGTACATTTGGCAATGTCAGTGCAGCTGCCGCACAGGTTGACGCTAAAGAGCTGAAAATCGGTCTCTTCTTGATTCACCTGCCGGAGTCTGTTCTGTGCAGCTGACTTAGGGCAGCCACAGTGAAGAAGCAGGATTCTGTTTGTGGGAGGCATCTGCTGCTGGTGTCATCAGGAATCCCAGACTAGTGCTACTTGCATATTAAAGGGCTGATCTGGGGATCGTTCCGCTGATACAAGCCCCTGCTTGATTTGTGGGCTCACGTCACCTGCTGTTAGTGGTGATGATTCAGCAGCTGCGGGGTGTTTATGAAACCCTTCCTGCCTCCCAACTGCTTCCAGGACTGTAGCAGGGGCACTTGCTTGGAAATTCACGCAGGGAAGCGGATTATTCTGTGCGGGTCAATCGCCCAAGGGGGAACCCAAACGCAGCCACACGCTGCGGGGGGCCAAGCACAGAGAGTGAAAGGAAGGAGCCAGCAGCCCAGGGAAACTGGTCACAGGCTGAAAAGTGGACACCTGGAGCTAGCGCACAAGCCCACAGGCATTGCCGACAAGGTGTGAACAGCAGAAGGGTTCCTTCTCCCCCAAGGATCAGCTGACCAGCCTGTAGCTCCTCCCTGGAACTCAGAGGAGCAAAGAGCAGGACCGGGAGGACCAGCCGGCGCTCGGCTCCTGTCCCAGCAGACCCGGGGAGCCAGGGATTTCACAGGGCTCTGATCCCGCCTGCACCGTGCTGGAATGTAACTAGCGCAGGCCCACAGCAGCTTTTGCTGCCTCAGCTCAAGCGCTCATTTCCCGGGGCAGGCGAGTGTCCTGGGGCTTTGTGGGAGCCGGTACCGGCCGCAGCTCAGGGAGCGTCCCCGTGTTATAAGGAAGGGCTTGAGCTCAGACCTCCCCAGAGCCACCCCTGCCGTGACAGGCCCATGGAGCGGAGACCTCCAGCTCCCGCGACCCTGCTCCTCCTGCTGCTGCGAGAGCCTCCCCCAGTCATCGCTGCGGATGCGCAGCCCCCAAGATATCGTCCTCGCTAGACGCTGCCCGGTCCCCGTGCGTAAAGCTGGACAAGCTGCCTCCGCGTCTCACTGCCGAGCTGGCACTGCCCGTCCCGGGGCTGCAGGGGCAGCTGCGCCCCTCCAAGCACGCAGCAGGGTCCCTCGGCCAGGGGAGCAGGAGCCTGCCTGCAAGAACCTTTGGGCATCCAGGCACCCACGACAGCCTCCCTCCCGGACGCCTCACAAGGGTCCCCAGGGCTGAGTTCACGCTTTCTGAGACGGATGCGACCCTGCCCTGCTGGCCAGTGCCACGACCCGCTGCCAGAAGGAGGGCGCCTGGCCAGCCATGCAGGGAGCCGGCCCACCGGGTCCAGGCCCAGTCGCCGGACCAGGCAGAGCAGAGCAGAGCAGGGGGGTCAGGCTTATGGCAGGCACCCAGAAGCCCCCGGACACTCCCATGCATCTGCGACAGGGCCCCTGGGCCTCTCTCTGCGCAGGCTGCCCCCAGGCGTGATCACCTTCCTCCAGGCTCTTTGCAATGGGACGGAAACCGGAATCCGAGCTCTGGGGTCGGGTCGGAAGGAAATATCTGCTTCTTCGTTCCTTTAGGAGGGAATCTCTACAGGAGCACGTGCCTTGGCAGGCCACATGCAGCCCAGTGTCCTGTCTCTGGCTGTATCCAGGACCAGATGCTGCAGAGGAAGCTGTAAGGATCTCCCCCCTTGTTAGGTCTCATCATCATCTTTAGCAATGAGACACTGGCCGAAGCCCTGAAGCAGCCGGGTTATTAGCCCAGACACAAAGCCAGTATCACTGAGGGGGAGAAATCGGGTTATTCATGTTATCCAGAGAAATGTCCAAACCTTTTTTCAATCTCGCTAAGTTCTTGACTTCATTGATTTCCTGTGGCAGTGAGTTCCGCAGCCCCATCAGGCCATATGTGAAAAGCCATATCTTTTCCCAGAGCTGAGTTTCCTGTCCTTCAAACTGCATTGATTGTTCCACTGTTCCTGAGCTGGGACAGGGCATGCAGAAGTCCCTGGTTTTCCTTCTCAAGATATCTCATTATTTTAGGCATTTTTATCAGGCTCCTTCTGATGCGACTCTTCCCTCAAGTAAACAATCTCAGTCTTTTCAATCTCTCGGCATAGGAGAAACAAAAGACAGGACTATGTAGCACTTTAAAGACTAACAAGATGGTTATTAGATGATGAGCTTTCGTGGGCCAGACCCACTTCCTCAGATCAAATAGTGGAAGAAAATAGTCACAACCATATATACCAAAGGATACAATTAAAAAAATGAACACATATGAAAAGGACAAATCACATTTCAGAACAGAAGAGGGATGCGGGGAGGGGGGGTGCGAAGGAAGATTTCCTAGGGCTTTGATCACCCTTGTCACCCATCACTCATCTCCCTGTTGTCCTCTGACACACACACACACACCCCTTGGAGAAGGCATCGTCATATATCCTGTCGTCCTGACGTCCTCCATGCTATGCTGGCTGGGCTGGCAGGAAACACTTTGTTCAAATGGGGTCATGCAGGCAAAAAGCTTAGAAATCCCTGCATTAATGTAACATACACTGATGTGGTGTTCTGTCAGGATGTGAGGATTATCTGAATGCAGTGTACACTGCCTGGGTGTTCTCTTAGGAGGGGTGGGTTACTCTAGTGCAACAGTCACTGAATATGGGTTCTGTTAAGATGTGGAGGTGTATTATTGTAACATGATGACTGGGTGTTCTGTCAGGGTGAGAGGGGTATATTAGTGTAACACACTGAACATATGTTCTGTCAGCATGCGAGGGAATATATTAGTGTAACACAGGATGTTTTGTTGAGGTAGGAGGGTTATTTTAGCGTAACATATACCAAACTTATGTTCAGCATGTGAGGAGTATATTAATGTAACATACATTGGGCGTTTCGTCGAGGTGTGAGGGGTATATTAGTGTAACATACATTGGGCGTTTCGTCGAGGTGTGAGGGGGTATATTAGTGTAACATACATTGGGTGTTTCGTCGAGGTGTGAGGGGTATATTAGTGTAACATACATTGGGTGTTTCGTCGAGGTGTGAGGGGTATATTAGTGTAACATACATTGGGCGTTTCGTCGAGGTGTGAGGGGGTATATTAGTGTAACATACATTGGGTGTTTCGTCGAGGTGTGAGGGGTATATTAGTGTAACATACGTTGGGCGTTTCGTCGAGGTGTGAGGGGGTATATTAGTGTAACATACATTGGGTGTTTCGTCGAGGTGTGAGGGGTATATTAGTGTAACATACATTGGGCGTTTCGTCGAGGTGTGAGGGGTATATTAGTGTAACATACATTGGGCATTTCGTCGAGGTGTGAGGGGGTATATTAGTGTAACATACATTGGGTGTTTTGTCGAGGTGTGAGGGGTATATTAGTGTAACATACATTGGGCGTTTCGTCGAGGTGTGAGGGGTATATTAGTGTAACATACGTTGGGTGTTTCGTCGAGGTGTGAGGGGTATATTAGTCTAACATACATTGGGCGTTTCGTCGAGGTGTGAGGGGTATATTAGTGTAACATACGTTGGGCGTTTCGTCGAGGTGTGAGGGGTATATTAGTGTAACATACGTTGGGTGTTTCGTCGAGGTGTGAGGGGTATATTAGTCTAACATACATTGGGCGTTTCGTCGAGGTGTGAGGGGTATATTAGTGTAACATACGTTGGGTGTTTCGTCGAGCTGTGAGGGGGTATATTAGTGTAACATACATTGGGTGTTTCGTCGAGGTGTGAGGGGTATATTAGTCTAACATACATTGGGCGTTTCGTCGAGGTGTGAGGGGTATATTAGTGTAACATACATTGGGTGTTTCGTCGAGGTGTGAGGGGGTATATTAGTGTAACATACGTTGGGTGTTTCGTCGAGGTGTGAGGGGGTATATTAGTGTAACATACGTTGGGCGTTTCGTCGAGGTGTGAGGGGGTATATTAGTGTAACATACGTTGGGCGTTTCGTCGAGGTGTGAGGGGTATATTAGTGTAACATACGTTGGGCGTTTCGTCGAGGTGTGAGGGGGTATATTAGTGTAACATACGTTGGGCGTTTCGTCGAGGTGTGAGGGGTATATTAGTGTAACATACGTTGGGCGTTTCGTCGAGGTGTGAGGGGGTATATTAGTGTAACATACATTGGGCGTTTTTGTCGAGGTGTGAGGGGGTATATTAGTGTAACATACATTGGGTGTTTCGTCGAGGTGTGAGGGGTATATTAGTGTAACATACATTGGACGTGGAGAGCAAAGCCCAGTAAGAATTCGGGATGCTGAGGGGCAGAATGTGAGGCGGCACCACGTCGGTGGAAGCCAGGAGTTACATGCCAGAAGCACTGGCTTTGGGAAGCGTGACGGTGGTGCTGGTCCTGTTCATAAATCTATAGAGATTTTTAAAACGGGGTTGTCTCCTTAGCTATGAGATTCCTGGGGTCTGTTCTTCCACACGGCGTTCCCCATCCGGCCACAGCACTGACACTCTGTGCAGCCAATGCGCCGACCGTTTGTCACGGAGAAATGTAACTTTCTGAGCTCTGCAGGCCTGCTAAGAATAAACTTAATAAATTAGTGAGCATATTGGAAGTGCATCACTGTGGGCTCATCTGGCATTTTAATCTGTGTGTGAAGCTATCCAGAGGGTTTGCTTAGCGTGTGGCCAAGTTCTGAGGCATTTGCACCCTGCTTTTGTCAGTACATCTCCTGACCCTTTGCAGAGCGATGGCAGGCCGAGTGAATTTATAAGAATCTTCCACTGGCGAAGGTAGCGGAGCTGTTCCTTCTAACACACTCAGGAGAGTTATCTCCCTGAGATCATCTTTGCCTGTTATTCCGAGCTGGTTGATGAGATGCTATTAAACAACACAGCTGTATTTTATGCTCTGCAGGCTGCAGAGCCTCCTTGCTGACACACATTCTTTGCAGGTCAGTTGTAAAACATGCTGGAAGTTGGCAAAGACGTGGCCTGTGCAAATCCAAGCAGCTCTTTCCAGTTGTACCAGGCAACATTTGCTAGATGGTTAGTGCAGCCTCTGCCCAGCTAGGCCACACCAGGCCCTGCCGGGGTCCGCACCAGCTGCGAGCTGTGTCCTGGCTGCTTGCAGGGGGCTGAGGGAAGAAGACTGTGCTGAGAAAGGAAGGAAGAGGAAACATTTGTGTTTAATGCCACTGGAGCTGGTGCCCTGCTCTACACGGCCTCTCGCACATCCACAGCCCTCGGCGAGCGCACAGCACGAGTCAGACTGAGATTACTCGTGGCCCCATCGAGCCGTTAGCGACAGTCGTGGCATGTGTCGTGGCAGGGGCTCCCTGTGATCAGGAGAGGGCCTAGGCCATGGGGGTGGCGTGTTACTGTGATCACTGCTCTCCTTGCTCTCTGCGTGAACTGCTCTCTCACAACCTCCTTCCTTCCCAGCGCACTGCAGAGAGGATGCAAAGGGTAAAGCGCTTTCCTCGCCTGACCCATTAGCCTCTGGGGGGAGGAGAGCAGCGACAGACCCTTTTTGCACATAGCACAGAGTCGTTAACTCAGCACCTTGGTCACTGCAGCCTCCCTCCTGGGAACTCTTCACCCAGGCCGCCTAGGATCTGCGCCTTTGCCCCGGCTGGTCCCTAGCTCACAGACTGAGGCGTAGTGCCATCGCCCTCAGCTGGCAGGAGCCCAATGGGCAGAGGAGGGTGGCTTGGAGGCGGATTCAGACACCGTCTTCTGGGCAAAGGCCAGGCCCGATTCTCGTCTGTTCGGGCCAGTCGAGGAGCAGGGCCCTTGGTGCTGTGCACAGACGTGGCAGAGAAAAGGGCCCCTGCCCTACACTGGGTGGATGACTCAGGCAATGGGATGGGAGCCTCGGGGGAGGCCAAGGGAACAGTAAACAGGGCGGAGCAGTAAAGCAGGAGCGCCAGGCTGAGCTGGCATCCCGGCAGAGGGGTTTAAAGTGGGGAAGTGGGAGCTTTACAGATATCGGCAGGGCTGGCGTGGCTACGGGAGAGCCCAAGGGGAATGGGGGGGAGAGCCGGCAGGCAGCCAGCACTGTCACGGCAGAGGCAGGACTGGATGCTGAGTCAGTGGGCAGAGCTAATGAGCAGGGCAGGGCCTTTGGGGCAGGGGGAGGCCTCGAAGGAAAGGGCCAGACTGTGCCAGAGGAGAGGTGGGGGGGGGGACAGAGGCAGGACGCACACGGGCAGGGGATGGAGACGGAGCAATGCGCCCGAGAGCAGCAGCCTGTAGAAAGGGAGCTGAGGGGCTGGCGTCAGGGCCGGGGAGGAGATGGCAGCGTTTGAGGCGCTGAAGGGCTGAACCACTGAATGGCCACGAGGCCACGGTGAGAAGCACTAGGGAGGTGGGAATGGCAGGACTGGACGGTGGCCTGGGGAGGCTGGAGAGAGGGCCCAGCCCAGGGTGACCGCTGGAGCCCGAAGGCTCGTGCTGCTGGTGTGTTACTGTGGGCAAGCCAGGGTGTCGATGTGCAAGGTGCTCGCCTGCAGCGCAGCAGCCTCCAGCGCGGACACGGACACGGGGCAGCAGCTGCCCAGCAGTGCCCGGAGACGTCCTTGGTGAAGGCAGTTTCAGGTGAGATCAGCTCCTCTCTCTAACACGGGCATTGGGCCACGGATCCCAGGGGACCTGCTCCTGATTGACACCAGTGCCGGGAGAATTAGGCCCAAAAGGATTTGGGTCAAAATTGGCTCTTGATCAGTGTAACCCCCCTTGTTCCCTGGGCTCCTCGGGAGCAGGCAGCAGCCACCTGTGTGCCTGGCGCCTGAGGTGGTTGATCCTACAGGAGATGCTGAGAACCCCAGTGATGATGCTGTTGGATAGGTGGGAATCCTCGCCCCCCCTTCCTCCCGCTGCAGCCCCTTACTCCTAAAAGAATTCAAAGCTGGCAGTGTCTCCGCCTGGCTGGCCCCCGTGCGCACTCAGTGGCGAGCCTTGGGAACCCGTTCTAGTAACAATCTCCGGCCTGGATCTACCTCAGACGCCAGTTCTAAAGGATGTCCATCTCGTGTGCTCAGACTTCACAATGGAAAGAAACGGGGCAACAGATTAAATGTCACTGCTACTTTAAACCCACCGGGAGCAGCTCAATTAGCCAATAGGGTGCCAGCGCTCAGTGAAGCGAAGCTAGCTGGCATTTACACTCTCGCCATTCACCCCCGGAGGCCTCACTCCTCAGGCTCGCCAAGCCCCAGACGCTGGTGTGCGTGGGCACGCTTGGTGCTGCAGCAGCTCTGCGCGGGTTCTGTGCATCCCTAGCCCAGGCTACGAGCCCCACAACCCCTCTGAAGAGGGGAGCTGGCCCCACCAACTGCCAGCTGCTCTGGGGCCTGGTTCCCTGGGCAGATCACGCTGCCTGTCCTCAGACTCAGACTCCGTCTCTGCTGGGCTCCCAGCCTGCGAGTGGCTCCTCAGACCAGTCCAGCTACTCGCAGCCCCTCCCTGCAGCCGGCCTCAGTCCGCTCCAGGCCAGCAACAGCCTCTCTCCGGCTCCAGGGAAGCCACCAACAGCCCCTCAAGCTCCCTGCTCCCGCAGCGCCCCCCAGACTCTCAGCAGCAGGCACCAGCCTCCAGCACAGCTCCTGGCCTGGACAGAGACAGAGCCTCCGCAGCCCCTGGCCCCTCTCCCCAAAATGGGGCCCTTCGCCTGCTCTCTGCCCTCAGCACTCCTGGAAGAGAAGCCGCTTCCCTCCTTTTTCCCAAGGCATTAAGGGAGCTGTAGTCTCCAAGGCTTCTGTTTGTGGAAAGGGAACGTGTTGTGCATGCTCACGTGGATTCCTCTTTGCAAGAACAGTTCGTCGGGGCGGAAGTGCTCTCTATGGCCTGACTGAAAGCTCTTCGTGGCTTCAGGCATCAGCCGGACAGGGAGACAAACAATCCCACAGGACTGAGATTCCAGTCACACGGCACAGATCAGGAATAGCAAATACTCAGAACCATCGTCGTGAATCGCACCAGCTGGCCCAAGGCACTATGAGCCATTGGCTGGGTAATTCTGAATGACAAGCCAATCAGTGCGGATGGACACTGGTTCATGGGTACGTCACAAGTCGAAGGGGAGGCCCCGTGTGTCACATAAATATCCAGAGCCAACTGGTCCTGTGTCCCATAGATTCACCCACCCCCTACAGCCACCCAGGGAGAGGGCTCAGCCATTCTCAGTGGTCGGGGCTGGCAGAAAGCAATGGAGATTTAGGTTGACATTGGGAATGATTGTTATGGGCTTGAACCCAGGCAGGTTCCCCCTGACTTCAACGGGCTCCTCCGAGCGGCTGTTCCGAGCAGCGCGTCAATTCGACCGTCCTCGCGGGAAGGGAAGCGTGGCTGCCGTCCCTCCCACCCAAGGCCTCTGGCATGGAGCTGCTCACAAGGGAGATGTGTTGTCAGAGAGGAATGGCTTTTCCCCTCAGAGCTGACATTCCAGGGTGGAACGTCTATTTCCAGCGCCGCCGGGCGCGGCTGCCACTGAATATCCCAGGAGCTCTCCAGACTCTGCAGCGGAAGAGCTAGTGGAACTGCTCTTCACATATTCACCAGTCCTAGCAGTACTGGCCACAGCACAGTGCAACAGACTCTTCACTTGAGCCTCGCGAGCCTGAGTCAGCAGGGACAGGCCAGCCAGGGCACCTACCTGCGGGGAAGACACTCCTAGGGCCCAGCCGCCCCCCGCCCCCCAGTCATTTCAAACTGCATGGCAAGTCTGAACTAGGCTTGGCCTGTGCTCCACAAGGACTCTTGGTGGGCCTCCCTGCTGCCACAGGCTGGCCAGTTCCATGGTCTGTCCTGTGGGGGTCAGGCCAGAGATGCTGAGGGTTGGGGCATTGATCCAGGACATTTAACCAGCTCTGAGCCGGGAAATGGGGGGCAAGGGCACTGGGGTACCTCCCTCGGGACAGGAGTGAGCTCCGGCAGAGAGGCCCGAGGAGCAGCCAAGAGAGAGGCAGGTTGCTATTGGTGCAGGCCCCTTTTACATAGGAGTCTCTGACTTGCATTGGGAAGAGCCTGAGTGCAGCAAACAAGTCACCAGGACCGGGTGGCATTCACCCAAGAGTTCTGACAGAACTCCCATGGCAAATTGCAGAACTGGGAACTGTGGTTTGTAACCTGCCCTTTAAATCAGCTTCTGTACCCAGTGACTGGAAGGTAGCCAACGTGACACCAATATTTAAAAAGGCCTCTAGAGGTGATCCTGGCAATTACAGACCGGTAAGTCTAACGCCAGTACCAGGCAAATTAGTTAAAACAATAGTAAAGAATAAAATTGTCAGACACATAGAAGAACATAATTTGTTGGGCAAAAGTCAATATGGTTTCTGTAAAGGGAAATCATGTCTTACTAATCTATTAGGGTATGTCTACACTACCCTCCTAGTTCGAACTAGCGGGGTAATGTAGGCATACCGCACTTGCAAATGAAGCCCAGGATTTGAATTTCCTGGGCTTCATTTGCATAAGACGGGCGCTGCCATTTTTAAATCCCCGCTCGTTTGAACCCTGTGCCGCGCGGCTACACGCGGCACGAACTAGGTAGTTCGAACTAGGCTTCCTAGTTAAAACTACCGTTACTCCTCGTGGAATGAGGAGTAACGGTAGTTCGAACTAGGAAGCCTAGTTTGAACTACCTAGTTCGAGCCCCGTGTAGCCGCGCGACACAGGGTTCAAACGAGCGGGGATTTAAAAATGGCGGCTCCCCGCTTATGCAAATGAAGCCCGGGAAATTCAAATCCCGGGCTTCATTTGCAAGTGCGGTATGCCTACATTACCCTCCTAGTTCGAACTAGGAGGGTAGTGTAGACATACACTTAGAGTTCTTTGAAGGGGTCAACAAACACTTGGACAAGGGGGATCCAGTAGATATAGTGTACTTAGATTTCCAGAAAGCCTTTGACAAGGTCCCTCACCAAAGGCTCCTACGTAAATTAAGTTGTCATGGGATAAGAGGGAATTTTCATGGACTGATAATTAACCGGTTAAAAGACAGGAAACAAAGGGTAGGAATAAATGGTAAATTTCCAGAATGGAGAGGGGTAACTAGTGGTGTTCCCCAGGGGTCAGTCCTAGGACCAATCCTATTCAACTGATTCATAAATGATCTAGAGAAAGGGGTAAACAGTGAGGTAGCAAAGTTTGCAGACGACACTAAACTGTTCAAGGTAGTTAAGACCAAAGCAGACTGTGAAGAACTTCAAAAAGATCTCACCAAACTGAGTGATTGGACAACAAAATGGCAAATGAAATGTAATGTGGATAAATGTAAAGTAATGCACATTGGAAAAAATAACCCCAACTAAACATATAATATGATGGGGGCTAATTTAGCTACAACTAATCAGGAAAGAGATCTTGGAATCATCGTGGATAGTCTCTGAAGACATCCACGCAGTGTGCAGTGGCAGTGAAAAAAGCAAACAGAATGTTAGGAATCATTAAAAAATAGATAGAGAATAAGACGGAGAGTATCTTTTTGCCCTTACATAAATCCATGGTACACCCATATCTTGAATACTGCGTACAGATGTGGTCTTCTCATCTCAAAAAAGATATACTGGCATTGGAAAAGGTTCACAGAAGGGCAACTAAAATGATTGGGGTTTGGAACGGATCCCATATGAGGAGAGATTAAAGAGACTGGGACTTTCCAGTGTGGAAAAGAGGAGACTAAGGGGGGTGGGGATAGGAGAGAGGTCTATAAAATCATGAGTGGTGTGGAGAAAGTGAATAAGGAAAAGTTATTTACTTGTCCCCATAATATAAGAACTAGGGGGCACCAAATGAAACTAATGGGCAGCAGGTTTAAAACAAATAAAAGGACGTTCTTGTTCACACAACACATAGTCAATCTGTGGAACTCCTTGCCTGAGGAGGCTGTGAAGGCTAGGACTATAACAGAGTTTAAAAGAGAACTAGATACATTCATGGAGGTGAAGTCCATAAATGCCTATTAGCCAGTACAGGTAAGGAATGGTGTCCCGAGCCTCTGTCTGTCAGAGGGTGGAGATGGATGGCAGGAGAGCGATCGCTTGATCATTACCTTTTCTATCAACTCCCTCTGGGGCTCCTGGAATTGGCCACTGTCGGCAGACAGGGTACCGGGCTGGATGGACCTTTGGTCTGACCCAGTCTGGCCTTTCTTATGTTCTTATTTGTGTTCATGCAAGTTCCCTCCTCCCAGCGTTGTCTGAAAGCGCCAAGGGGGGATGCAAACACCGGCCCAGTGCCTCCACCACTCGTTCCAAGGAGGATTCCCAACTGCCTTGGAGTTTTCACTCAGCTCTGTTATTCCGCAGGCCCCCAGAGGGAACAGACCCTGTCAGGTAGCCAGTTCACAGGCCCACACAGCGTTCTCTGGACACAGCTTACTCAGCACCTTGGGCAGAATTTCACACGTCAACAGGACTTGTGCTCGTAAGCAACTGAGGCACTTTGGAAAACCCCAGCCCACATGTTTATGCAGAACTGACGAACGGATTCCAGGCCAGAAAGGACCCCGAGCTTTCCGCATGGAACCCAGAATGTCTGTTGCTGTAGAGAGTCTTGCTTGGAAAGTTGTACAAGTGTCACTTGTGGGGTCCCTACAGCTGCCAGGCCGGGCTCCGAGTTAGCCACCTATGTGAGGTGCTGGGACCAGCTCCTGTTTGCTGGCTGCCCACCCCAGAACCTCAGAGGGGCTGTGTCACCCTTCGGGATGGCAGGCACATCTGGGTGGACTCGGCCTTTCCTGGCTTGCATCCCACTGAACTTGGGCGCCTGCTGGCTGACCCTGGGCCATGGCAGTGTTTGGGAGACACTGGCAGGCTGGCTGCCTTTGGGGCATTGCTTTCTCTGCCCGCTCCCAGCACCCTTCTATCACGTAACCTCTTACGCTCCACGCAGACCAGACAGACTGGCAGCCTCTCTGGCATCGCTTTCTCAAGCCTGATTAATGCGGCCAACTCGCCTCCAGTCTGAACTCCAGAAAATCCCATTATCTCCTGTGAAATGACTCAGATATTGTGCTGTTGCATCTCGCCGGGCACGTCAGATCAGAGGCAGCAGTGTTACAAATGAGCCTGTTACCCTGGGCACGGCGTGCATGCTGAAATTAAAGCTGTATTTATTGCCTTAGCCACTCGCCTCTAGACCCTTCCAGAATAAATGTTTTGAGTTCCTTGCAGGAAGATTCTGGCATGTACAGGCCAGATGTTTCTAAGCAGAACATGCCCACAGTGTGTCGAGGGAGCGACTCTAGGAGCGCGCTGCCCTGCCATGTGACCGCAGGGAGATAAGGCAAGCGCCATGTCTTCCGCCTCATTGAGCCACGCTGAGATGGAATGCCCACCGTGCCCTGCAGCTACAAGGGGAACATTTGTTTCCAAGCACATGCTATAAATATGGAGCTCACGTATTTTTCTTAAAACTTTTGGCAAAGGCCCCATAACCCACGGCTGTGCTCTTGTGAATGGGAAGGGCTGTGAAAGGAACGGCTTGGACTCCCACTAGCCCTGTGTTCAGGCCTGGCCTACCCTGTGGAAATAGGCACCACCGGCCTTCAGCTCCAGCATCTGTCTGCTTGGCAATATAGGCCTCAGGGCTATCTCCAGACAAAAGCAAGCGGGAGCCCCGTGGCCCCTCACAACATTCATTTGGGCAGAAGCTTTCCGGGGCGGGAGCCCACTTCACCAAATGCACCAGTAGCATCCTGAACCCTTCGAACGCCACCTGCCCCGCGCCGTACAACGGAGCTTTGGTACCGGGGCTCTCGGTTGGCTCCCCGGGCCCTGTCCTTCCCCCGCACATAACGATAACCAGGGGCTCTAGCGTGGGCCAGCGGGGCCCCAGGACGCTCACTCGCAAAGAAGGGGCCACGTCTCTTTCCTGCCAGGCTGGAGCGATGGGTTTCAAGCAGAACCTTCTCCAGCGAAGATGCACCCGGCCGAGGGGGCTCCAGCCTGCACGAGCTTGTGCCCTGATAGAGCTGTCAGCCCCTCTGGTGCCACAGGGCTCCTCCTTGTTTGTGCTGAAACAGACTCATGGAGCCACCCCGGGAGGCTTGTCTCAAAGCCAGGCACCGGCTGGCATTATGCCAAGGGAAGTCAGGGTGCCGGGAGAGTTAATATCCCAGCTACCCTTCCGAGTGCCTGGCACAGGCGCTCAGTCGGCAGCGCAGGGCAGGTGGCGCTCGAAGAATCCCAGGCTGTGCCGGGCGCAGTTCATCCCGCGCGAGCAGCCTCGGCGCCGTGGCACAGATGCTGACCACTCAAGTGAGGCATGAGCCTCCTGTGCACAGGGAGACGGGGACACGTGGCACTGCGAGGGCCCTGGAGCCTCGCCCGTGCCAGGGGCTGCTGCACCATTTCCAGGGGCAGGAGGGTTAATTCCCCCACAGTAGCCAGAACAAGCATGACGTGGGATCCCAGATGGCCTGGCACTGCGCACACAGCCCAAGGCACCATGAGGCTGCGCAACCTTGCGCGGGGGGTCCAAACTCTGCTTTGCTGCTCCGAGCTTGGCTCTGTCAGCCGGACACAGCTGGGTGCCAGGACATTGGCTGCTGACAAACACGGCTTCCCCGGGACTGGCACTTTTCACGGGGAGAAAGGACGAGTCCCCAGCAGAGATGCCGGGCGACCCTCATTGCCCCGAAGGGAAGTGCCATTTTGTTCCAGCCTTTCAGCTGAAAAGCCTCCCCAGGCTGGGCTGTGGTACAGGACAGTGCCCAGGGTCCCTGAGGTGATCAGGTCTGGAAACGGGACCGAAACCCCAGAAATCAACAACCCGATGGAGGTTCCAGGGCTGCATCGTATTGGCTGGGCTGGAAACGGCCGGTCTCACCCCCGCTTTAACTCTGCCACGAGGAGACAGATAATGAGGGAAAAGCAGCGCGTCACCTCGTCTGGGTCCGGAACGCTGAAATGCTCCATCCTCACGGCGTGATCTTCGCGCAGTCTCCCCGTAGGGCCGAACTGAGGCTTCGTTCTGCCCAAAGAGACAACGATGGGAGGGAAGTTACCCTTTCTCTTTCCTATGATACTCTGCACAAGGTTTCATAGTTCAGTATCTGGGACATTGGAAGCGCCGACTTGGGCTGTATCTACACTACAAAGTTCTATCGGGAAAAAGTAGAGAAACTGTGAATCGCAATTTGCATATCTTTTTCCGCTTTTCTTCCAAAAGAGGCTTTTCCGACAGTTGGCCCGTCCACACTGGGCCAATTGTTGGGGGGAAAAAGCCTCTTTTGAAACATCCCTTCTTCCTCGGAGAATGAGGGTTACAGGGACCAGACGCTCGGTGCTACGGTGTCAGGACCTGGGTCCTGTCCTCTACGGCAGGAATTCCAATATTCAGGGGACCTTTTGGTGTTAGATGTTTGCAGGCCCGCCCCAGCCGCAGCCCCAGGTGCCAGGCTCTGTTCTGCACAGCACCCCAGCGTCCCCTGAGCCCAGCAGGGACTAGTCAGGCACATTGGAACAGGGTAGCAGTTTTCAGGGGGGACTGGCCATTCATCACATCCTGAGCTATTGGTCTTGTCTTTCCTGCCACCTCATCTGACTGTTCCTAACGAGGCCTCACATTACTATCTGAGGGTCTGTCTACACTACAGCACTAATTCGAACTAACTTAATTCGAATTAGTTAATTCGAACTAAGCTAATTCGAACTAGTGCATCTAGACCTAAAAACTAATTCGAATTAGCGTTTTGCTATTTCGAACTAGCATGTCCACACTGAGTGGACCCTGAACCGAAGTTAAGGCTGGCCGGAACCAGTGCCGGCAGGGCATCAGGTTAGGACTTAGAGTCTGGAGCTGCTGTCTCAGGCTAGCCGAGGGCTGTGCTTAAAGGGACCCGACCCCCACCCCAGACAGACAGTTCTTAGGGTTCCCCACTTGCTTGTCTACCTCGATGAGGGATAGCAAAGCAGTCCTGGCTTGGAGTGCCCTGAGTGCCCACACTCGGCACATCACAGCACTCGGCCATCAGCCCGGCTGCACTTGCCACAGGCTGCCATCCGGGGGGGGTGTCCATCGGGGGGTTGCAGGAGAGCTTCCACCCCGAGGAGCCCGCAGAGCCACCCCAGTCCTCCCCATCGGGGGCTCGTACCCCATTCCTCCCTCACCTCTTGGACCTCGTTGAGGTTTGGGGGGAGGCCTCCAACGTCCATGACCTCTGCACTAGGCACAGGAAAGTGGCCATCTAGGGCAGGATAGCTGCCAGCCTGACCACCAATGGCTACATGCAAACCCAGGAGCAGGTTTGCATGAAAATCAGGTTGGTCCAGTGAGACCCCCGACCCTGAGCCCTGAGCTTAGAACATAAGATCATAAGAATGGCCGTACTGGGTCAGACCAAAGGTCCATCTAGCCCAGTAGCCTGTCTGCCAACAGCGGCCAACATCAGGTACCCCGGAGGGGATGAACTGAAGACAATGACCAAGCCATTTGTCTTGTGCCATCCATCTCCAGCCTTCCACAAACAGAGGCCAGGGACACCATTTCTACCCCCTGGCTAATACCACTCTATGGACCCAACCTCCATGAATTTATCTCACTTCTCTTTAAACTCTGTTATAGTTCTAGCCTTCCACAGATTGACTATGTGCTGTGTGAAGAAGAACTTTCGTGTATTAGTTTTAAACCCGCTGTCCATTCATTTCATTTGGTGTCCTCTAGTCCTTCTATTATGGGAACTAATGAAGAACTTTTCTGTATGAACCCTCTCCACACCACTCATGCTTTTATAGACCTCTATCATATCCCCCCTCAGTCTCCTCTTTTCTAAGCTGAAAAGTCCCAGTCGCTTTAGCCTCTCTTCATATGGGACCTGTTCCAAACCCCTGATCATTTTAGTTGCCCTTTTCTGAACTCTTTCCAAAGCCAAAATATCTTTTTTGAGGTGAGGAGACCACATCTGTACACAGTACTGAAGATATGGCGTACCACAGTTTGATACTTCCCCTCCTCCTTCTTCCCCTGGCTTCCCCCTTCCAGCTCCCTCCTCCCAGGTTTTCCCCTCCCCTCTCCCACCCTCTCTTTCCCCCTCTTCCATCTCCTTTTCCCAGTCTCCTCAGAGGTTAATCCCCCCCCCCCCCCCGTTTTGTTAAATAAAGAGAGTTTCTATTTTTTAACACGTGTCCTTTATTTTGTACATCAGGAAGGGGGGCTAGGGAGGGGTAAGGGGAAGGAGGTGAGGGAGGAATGGGGCACGAGCCCCCGATGGGGAGGACTGGGGTGGCTCTACGGGCTCCTCGGGGTGGAAGCTTTCCTGCAGGGACTCCTGGATCCTGACAGTCCCCTGATTGACCCCCCCGGATGACAGCCTGCAGCAAGTGCAGCTGGGCTGATGGCCGAGTGCTGTGATGTGCCGAGTGCGGGCACTCAGGGCACTCCAAGACAGGACTGCTTTGCTGTCCCTCATCGAGTTAGACAAGCAAGCAGGGAACCCCTGAGAACTGTCTGTTCGGGGTGGGGGTCGGGTCCCTTTAAGCACAGCCCTCGGCTAGCCTGAGGCAGCAGCTCCACGCTCTAAGTCCTAACCTGATGCCCTGCCGGCACTGCTTCCGGCCAGCCTTAACCTCGGTTCAGGGTCCACTCGGTGTGGACATGCTATTTCGAATTAGTTTTTAGGTCTCGATGCACTAGTTCGAATTAGCTTAGTTCGAATTAACTAATTCGAATTAAGTTAGTTCCAATTAGTGCTGTCATGTAGACATACTCTTTGGTTCTTGTCAGACTTTGGTTTTTCAGTGGGGAGGTCTTAGGTCAAACCCCCCTTCCCTGTAGCAGCGTCTTGCTCGTAGCAGTTATAGGCACGTGTACGCACGTTTGTCCTCAGGGGCCCTTCAGTCTCCAGCACGTCTACCCGAGCGGCTCCTTGCAACGTTGGGCCCGTTGCTGTTGTTTCGGGGTATGCCGACACAGCAAAGCGCCCGTCTGCACTCCAAGCCTTTATTTCGAAGTCATGGCAAGCAGGAGGAGTTCTTACTGGACTCCTGTGGCCTCGCTTCCCCAGGAGGAAGGGGAGTGGGAGGGAGAGGGCTCTCCCCTCGACGCCCTGCTGTGCAGGCAGCGCCAAAAGCCGAGTTACGCTGTTTCCGTTTTGGCTGCGCAATGGACGGAGCGGAAGGTGCGTCGCTTCATTCGACTGTAGCCCTGCTGTGTAGACGCGCCCTGGCTCTGGTCTGCCTGTCAGAGGGCACATTTGTGAGGCTGCCAGTCACCGAGGCCGCTGAGCAGTGGTTCGTGGTCAACGTGGGCTTTGTCCTCTCGCGTTTCTGTCCAGGTCCTTGAGCCACCCTGCTGCAGACATTCGGCCGAGTGCTTGGCTCTTTGTGCTAGAGGAGTTCACGCAGCGCACGGATTCTCAGCCGCACACTAGAGACTGCACCACTCTTGGGAATCGTGTCCCCCGTGCATCCTGGTCTGGTGATCCATATGCAATTCCTTCAGCACCATCTGCACTACGCTCTGCAGAACCGTCATCCCACCCATCTGAGCTCTGCCTTTGCAGCTGCTCTTCCCCCAGGCACAGCCGGGTGTCCCTCCTGCTGGCCTGGGTCAGACTCGGCTGAGGGGCAGTTCTTCTTGCACAGACAAGCCAGCGGCACCTTGCTTTGGGCTGGCTCTGGAGAGCTGTTGGGAGCAGCCACCCACCATGCCACATGGCCCCTGCCTCTCTGGGATGGTCCTGGGGAGACACTAGCAGGCGGCTCACACCTGCCTGGGCCAGCCCGAGAAGCCAGCAGGCGGTCTGAGCACTCTCCCCCCAGGGTGGGCTTCGTGGAGAAGCCGGCGGGTGGGGCACCTGGCCCCCACCACTACAGTCCACCCCCAGACCCAGGCAACACCAGGTAAATCTTCTAGAACAGCCCTTGTGGATCAGACCAAAAGTCCATCTTCCCAGTATCCTGTCTGCCAACAGTGGCCAATGCCAGAGACAGCAGAATCATAGATATAGTAGCCCAATGTCTGTGACTCTGTAAGGCCGAAATGCTGGCTGTTCCCTCTGGGGGGCGCTGTTGCCTGAGTCACGTCCTTCGCCTCCGCTGTGGTGCTCAGCTGACTTCTGTGCCGCTCAGCTGGGCCACCGCCGGGGAGCAAGTGGTGCAAGCGGCCATTTGGGGTCCACGGTCCCCCGAGTGAGAGGCAGGAGGAGAAGGAGAAGAGAAAGAGAGAGACAGAGAGAGAGGCAGGAGGCAGAGGAGAGCTGAGAGAGAGAGAGAGAGAGAGAGACGGAGCGAGAGACCGGAGGCTCAGGAGAGAAGACAGACGTGGAGGAGAGACCTGAAAATCCCGTCTTACGACGGGCTAATTGGCTAGTTAATAATAATGCAGCTATGTTCAATACATATTTCTGTTCTGTAGTAAGGGGAAAATAAATGATGTAAAACAGAAGCAGCTAAAGTCAGATGTTTTTTAATCGGTAGATCCAGAGAGCTTGTATCCAAGAGACTTAAAAGAGCTGGCTGAGGATCTTGCTGGCCCAGTCATGCTGATTTTCAATAAATCTAAGAGCACCGAGGAAGTTTCCGAAGACTGAAAGAAAGCGCCTGTTGTGCCAGAGTTTAAAAAGAGTGACCAGTCCGACTGAGGGTATGTCTACACTACCCTCCTAGTTCGAACTAGCGGGGTAATGTAGGCATACCGCACTTGCTAATGAAGCCCGGGATTTGAATTTCCCGGGCTTCATTAGCATAAGCGGGGAGCCGCCATTTTTAAATCCCCGCTGCTTCGAACCCCGTGCAGCGCGGCTACACGGGGCTCGAACTAGGTAGTTCGGACTAGGTGCCTATTCCGAACTACCGTTACTCCTCGTTACTCCTGGTTGTTTCACGAGGAGTAACGGTAGTTCGGAATAGGAACCTAGTCCGAACTACCTAGTTCGAGCCCCGTGTAGCCGCGCTGCACGGGGTTCGAAGCAGCGGGGATTTAAAAATGGCGGCTCCCCGCTTATGCTAATGAAGCCCGGGAAATTCAAATCCCGGGCTTCATTAGCAAGTGCGGTATGCATACATTACCCCGCTAGTTCGAACTAGCGGGGTAGTGTAGACATACCCTCAGGTAGCAATGAGCTTGCAGCCTGACATTGATCCGAGACAAGATAATGAGAGAGCTGATATGGGACTCGTTTAATACAGAATGAAAAGCGCATAATATAATGAATACTAATCAACATCCATTTATGGAGAACAGCTTGTGTGAAAATAACTGGATATCTTTTTTGTTGTGATTACAGGTTTGGTTGCTAAAGGTCACAGTGTTGATATAAAATCCTTAGACTTCTCTAAGGCATTTGCCCAGGAGCAGCATGACATTTTTTCTATTGAAAACAAGAACACTACAACATGAACATGGCACATCTTAACAGAGTAAAAACTAGCTCACTGATAGGTGTAAAATGTAACTAACTGGCGAGTCGTCCTAAGAGGCTCTGTTCCCAGGGGAGCCACCAAGACATCAGTTCTTGCCCCTATGCAGGGTTTTTTATCCATGATCTGCACGAAACGGTGAGTGGTAAATAACAAAGAGGAGAGGCCACAGAGTCAGAGAGATCTGGATTGCCTTGTAAGTTGGGCTCAAGCAAACCATCCATACTTAAATATGGCCACCCTTACCAGATGGGGACGTCTATCCAGGGAAGCAGAGACTCCAAGAAAGATTTGGGGCTTGTGGTTCATAATCAGCTGAACGTGAGCTCCTCACCTGACACAGTGACCCAAGGAGCTACTGCATTCGTGGGCTGCATAAAGCCAAGTAGGGGAGAGGGGTCCTTTTACCTCTGCACTTGGCACTTGGAATCCTGTGTCCAGCGCTGGGGCCTGCAGCTCCAGAAGGAAGCTGGTAAACTGCAGAGGGTCCAGAGAAGAACCATGAGGATGATTAAAGGGTTAGAAAAGCTGCCGCACGGTGCTAAGACTCACGGAGCTCAGTTTGATTAGTTTAACAAAGGGATCGGGCTGTAAGTATCTACATGGGGAAGAACCACTTACCAAAGGGCTCTTCCATCTACCAGAGAAAGGCACAAAATGCTCCGAGGCCAGAGGCTGGAGCTAGATGAATCCAGCTGGGGAGTAAGGCATACGTTTTAGCGGTGAGAGCAGGCAAGCAATGTTCCAAGGGCTGTGGGGGATTCTCCGCCAGTGCCAATTTTGAAATCAGCGGGATGTTTTTCTAAAAGAGCTACTCTCGACGCTGTTTTGGGGATGACCTGTGCCCTGTCCTGCACAGCTCAGATCACTACGATCCCTTCTGGCCTTGGAACCTACGACTCTATCATGCCAGTGTTGCTCTTAAACCCGTTTTCTATTTTGATCTATTCGTGTTGTCATAGTTGCACAGTATGAATTGTAAGGCTTTTTCAAGTTGTACTTATTTACATTTTTACAGCTGTGCAAAGTTATGGGGAGGTCAGAAAATGGGGGAGGTCAGTCAGTAAATGTGAAAAGACATGAGATGCCGAGATTCAAAAAGTTAATGCTTCATAACTGGAAAAACACCAATTGTCAATATCACGTGTCAAAACCACAAGGACAGTATCCTGAACTCAGAGTGCAGGAAGGGCTCAAGAGCAGGTTTCTGACTTTGGCTGGCTATGAATTGCTACTAGTGCTGGTGGATGGTGATATTTTATCACTCAGCCCAGTGTGTCTCTGCCTGCCCTGTAGCTCTAGGCATCTTAAATGTTCTGCGGCAGGGGCTGACAGCTGGACACCGGCAACTGGCAGTGGCCCTGCTTCTGCATTCAGATCCCAGCAGCCTGCCTGCCACACAACAGCCCTGCTCTGCCCTCCTCCAGCCTGGGTTACTGCTTGCAGTGTGGCTCCAACACACCTCCCGTCCTGAATTTCCCCAAACCATATGTGCTGATGTGGCCAGCCTGTGAAAGAATGAGATGCACTGAGCCTGCAGAAAGACAGACGTACGACTCCGACACACACCTGAGTTGCTTTAGACTAAAAGTAAACCCAGGTTGTTTCCAGAAGCACATAGGTTAGTGATACCTGGTGGGAGAGACTGGACAGGCTACAAAGAAAGAAAAATAAAATGTGCTTTCGAGTCTCTAAGGCCTGAATTAACAACCTACCGACTTTGCTCAAGGTAGTTTTCTTCCCAATCATTCTTTGTCCAGCGTAGTTGAACAGACCCCTTGGCCTGGACCCAACACAGAGCAGAATGCACATGGCTTCTTTGTTTGCTCAAATGTGGCCTCCCTCTGTCCTTTCTATTCCCAAAGGAATGTCTCTGTCCTGAAACTCAGATTCCCGTGTCTCTTTGGAGCACAGGAGCCATGTGGATTCTCAGTGTCGCGATAACCCACTGGTCATGCTAGTCTGTAAACGGAGGTAAACGCACGTCCCACGCCCAAGACAGCTTGGCTCGCTGCTTGCACCCGTGCTAGGCCTTTTGCTGTGAGCCGTGCTCTAGTGAGAGCACACGGGCAGAGCTCACAACCTGACCCGCAACTTTCTTACCTGTGTCGCTTCAGCACCCTCGGGGCCAAGATGGCGGCTGCTCCGCCAGCAGCTCTGGCCAAGAGGAGGTGCACGCAGGATCGCAGCAGGGAAAGTCCCTTCCACCCTGGGGCACCTGTTGCAACCCCCGGGCGAGCCCCCCGGAGGAGTCCAGTGACTACGGGAAAGGGAAACCCGGATTCAGGGTGGGAGCAGTAAAGCAGGTTCCATTGCACACAAGGCCCCAGCCCAGAGGGAAGGGTCCAACGCCCAGCGGCAGGCTGCACTCAGAGTCCAGGTGTCCTGGGCAGAGCCCCCGTCCAGTGGTGAGTCTGGGTGCGCCTGGTCGTCTGCGGTGCCAGTGAACAGCCCCCCACGACCCCTGCGGTGCCCTCTGCTGCCCTCCCTGCAAAGCCCCCCAGCGCGACAGCCCCGCCTGCCCAGCTCCCAGCCCCCTCCTCGTTCCCAGGGCAGCCACCAGCCCCAGACGGGTCCAGCGCCATCATAGAACCATAGGGCAGGAAGAGACCTCAGGAGTCATCGAGTCCAGCCCCCTGCCCAAGGCAGGACCAACCCAACTCAATCATCCCAGCCAGGGCCTTGTCAAGCTGAGACTTAAACACTCTAGGGATGGAGATTCCACCCCCTCCCCAGGGAGCCCAGCCCAGCGCTTCCCCACCCGCCTAGGGAAATCGTTTTTCCTAATGTCCAACCTAGACCTGCCCCACTGCAGCTTGAGCCCATTGCTCCTTGTTCTGCCACCTGCCCCGCTGAGACCAGCCTCTCGCCAGCCTCTTTGGAACCTCCCTTCAGGACGTTGAAGGCTGCTCTCAAGTCCCCGTCCCCGGGCGATTCCTCCCTGGCCGCTGCTCCTCCAGGCTCCTGGGGGGGCCTCGCCCGGGCGGCCGCTCTGCCCCTCCAGGGCTGCGGGCAGGTTCTCGGCTGCTTCGCTCTGGGAGGGTGGCTCGGAGCCCCAGAGGCACCTGCTCTGCCGCTCTCCCTCTGTCTCCCCCGCGCACGGCGCCCAGCAGCGCAAGCCGCTCCTCCCGCGGCGGACAGACCCGGGGCACACGCCCGTCGTACGCTGGCGTGAGTGGCAGAGAGGAGTCACAAGGCGACTGGGGGTACTCGGCCTGGCCCCACGAAGCTGGGCGAAGATCCCAGCGTCTCCAGCCCGACAGCCCCTTGCATGCCGGGGGTCCCGCAGCAGCGACGGTTTATCTCCCACTGCGGTCGCCTCTTCTCGGGGCGCTGTTCTTCCACTGGAAATAAGGCCTGGCCGCTGGGCGGGGCGCGGCCCCCCTGCCATGCCGCAAGGGACCGGCCAGCAAGGAAGCAAGGCCTGCGCTCCCCCCGGCAATGGGGGTGCCGTGCGACTTTGGCCTCTCCGGGCAGGTTGGCTGTGCCGCCAGCCAAGCCCTGCCAGCCCCTAGGGAAATGGCCCTTCACGCTGAACCGTGACGGCACAGAGCCCCTCCTGCCCTAGGGACAACGCAGCAGCGTGCAAGGCCAGGGCAGCACTGCCAGTCAGGGCCCTTGGCGCTTGGCCAGCCTGGGCCAGGGCAGGATTTAGGACGGGACGTTCCCCCAGAACTCCCGCTTCACTTGCGCTGGGAGGCCCGAAAGGCAGGGAAGCGCCGCTGCATAATTCAGTGCTGCTTGTGCGCAAGCTTGAGAAGAAACAGCCGTGGAAAAAGTCTGTAACATTCCTCTGCGGGGCCACTGAGTTGACATCAAAGCGCTTCCTACCCCACTTCCACCGCTGAACCCTAATCCAACGGCTTTGGAGGAATTCCGGCCCGGAGGGGAGGGGAGGGGAGGGATCTGCTTAGTAAAGCCCGGCTGCGCAACCTGTAGGTAAGGGCTGGAGCCGAGTCATGTTCTCTCTGACAGAGGGGAGGGCTCCTGGCTGCTGCAGCCTGGCTCTCCAGGAGACCTGTCACCTGCGATGTGCACGCCAAGTGGGAGCAGCAGGCCAGCTCTGGGAGCTCTCCTAGCCGCGCGTCTCTGCAGGCAAGCTCCACAGCTCTCTGGCTCCCCATCAGCTACTCCCACCGCCCAGCAGCCTCGGGGTCCCGCTCTCTCGCGGACACCCGGCGGTCTGGGCTAGGAGTGCTGTGCTCTGCAGCGCTCTCCCAGGGGGCAATCACACCCCTTCCAGTGGGCCCAGCCAAACCGGAGCTGACAGCCATGGCTCTATCGTCTCACGTCCTGCCGGGGGGGGCACAGCCTCGCCCGGACCCTGAGCAAGGCGGGGGGTCAGCTCAGCACGCCCAGAGGGGGCGGGGCCTCAGGTAGAAAGGGCGGGGCCACAGCAGCCAGTCCTCAGCACCGGCTGGACCACGGGTCCCACCCCCCACTCTGAGCGCTGCCTGAAGGCGCCACATGGCATCCAGCAGTGGGCCCTGGGAATCACCGGGCCCCAGGGAATCCCCCGCCCCGTCAGTGGGCCCTTGGAATCACCGGGCCCCAGGGAATCCCCCGCCCCGTCAGTGGGCCCTGGGAATCACCGGGCCCCAGGGAATCCCCCGCCCCGTCAGTGGGCCCTTGGAATCACCGGGCCCCAGGGAATCCCCCGCCCCGTCAGTGGGCCCTGGGAATCACCGGGCCCCAGGGAATCCCCCGCCCCGTCAGTGGGCCCTTGGAATCACCGGGCCCCAGGGAATCCCCCGCCCCGTCAGTGGGCCCTTGGAATCACCGGGCCCCAGGGAATCCCCCCTCCCGTCAGTGGGCCCTGGGAATCACCGGGCCCCAGGGAATCCCTCGCCCCGTCAGTGGGCCCTGGGAATCACCGGGCCCCAGGGAATCCCCCGCCCCGTCAGTGGGCCCTTGGAATCACCGGGCCCCAGGGAATCCCCCGCCCCGTCAGTGGGCCCTGGGAATCACCGGGCCCCAGGGAATCCCCCGCCCCGTCAGTGGGCCCTGGGAATCACCGGGCCCCAGGGAATCCCCCGCCCCGTCAGTGGGCCCTTGGAATCACCGGGCCCCAGGGAATCCCCCGCCCCGTCAGTGGGCCCTGGGAATCACCGGGCCCCAGGGAATCCCCCGCCCCGTCAGTGGGCCCTTGGAATCACCGGGCCCCAGGGAATCCCCCGCCCCGTCAGTGGGCCCTGGGAATCACCGGGCCCCAGGGAATCCCCCGCCCCGTCAGTGGGCCCTGGGAATCACCGGGCCCCAGGGAATCCCACGCCCCGTCAGTGGGCCCTTGGAATCACCGGGCCCCAGGGAATCCCCCGCCCCGTCAGTGGGCCCTGGGAATCACCGGGCCCCAGGGAATCCCCCGCCCCGTCAGTGGGCCCTGGGAATCACCGGGCCCCAGGGAATCCCACGCCCCGTCAGTGGGCCCTTGGAATCACCGGGCCCCAGGGAATCCCCCGCCCCGTCAGTGGGCCCTGGGAATCACCGGGCCCCAGGGAATCCCCCGCCCCGTCAGTGGGCCCTGGGAATCACCGGGCCCCAGGGAATCCCCCGCCCCGTCAGTGGGCCCTTGGAATCACCGGGCCCCAGGGAATCCCCCGCCCCGTCAGTGGGCCCTGGGAATCACCGGGCCCCAGGGAATCCCCCGCCCCGTCAGTGGGCCCTTGGAATCACCGGGCCCCAGGGAATCCCCCGCCCCGTCAGTGGGCCCTGGGAATCACCGGGCCCCAGGGAATCCCCCGCCCCGTCAGTGGGCCCTGGGAATCACCGGGCCCCAGGGAATCCCACGCCCCGTCAGTGGGCCCTGGGAATCACCGGGCCCCAGGGAATCCCCCGCCCCGTCAGTGGGCCCTGGGAATCACCGGGCCCCAGGGAATCCCCCGCCCCGTCAGTGGGCCCTGGGAATCACCGGGCCCCAGGGAATCCCACGCCCCGTCAGTGGGCCCTTGGAATCACCGGGCCCCAGGGAATCCCCCGCCCCATCAGTGGGCCCTTGGAATCACCGGGCCCCAGGGAATCCCCCGCCCCGTCAGTGGGCCCTTGGAATCACCGGGCCCCAGGGAATCCCCCGCCCCGTCAGTGGGCCCTTGGAATCACCGGGCCCCAGGGAATCCCCCGCCCCGTCAGTGGGCCCTTGGAATCACCGGGCCCCAGGGAATCCCCCGCCCCGTCAGTGGGCCCTTGGAATCACCGGGCCCCAGGGAATCCCCCGCCCCGTCAGTGGGCCCTGGGAATCACCGGGCCCCAGGGAATCCCCCGCCCCGTCAGTGGGCCCTTGGAATCACCGGGCCCCAGGGAATCCCCCGCCCCGTCAGTGGGCCCTGGGAATCACCGGGCCCCAGGGAATCCCCCGCCCCATCAGTGGGCCCTTGGAATCACCGGGCCCCAGGGAATCCCCCGCCCCGTCAGTGGGCCCTTGGAATCACCGGGCCCCAGGGAATCCCCCGCCCCGTCAGTGGGCCCTTGGAATCACCGGGCCCCAGGGAATCCCCCGCCCCGTCAGTGGGCCCTTGGAATCACCGGGCCCCAGGGAATCCCCCGCCCCGTCAGTGGGCCCTGGGAATCACCGGGCCCCAGGGAATCCCCCGCCCCGTCAGTGGGCCCTGGGAATCACCGGGCCCCAGGGAATCCCACGCCCCGTCAGTGGGCCCTGGGAATCACCGGGCCCCAGGGAATCCCCCGCCCCGTCAGTGGGCCCTGGGAATCACCGGGCCCCAGGGAATCCCCCGCCCCGTCAGTGGGCCCTTGGAATCACCGGGCCCCAGGGAATCCCCCGCCCCGTCAGTGGGCCCTGGGAATCACCGGGCCCCAGGGAATCCCCCGCCCCGTCAGTGGGCCCTTGGAATCACCGAGCCCCAGGGAATCCCCCGCCCCGTCAGTGGGCCCTTGGAATCACCGGGCCCCAGGGAATCCCCCGCCCCGTCAGTGGGCCCTTGGAATCACCGGGCCCCAGGGAATCCCCCGCCCCGTCAGTGGGCCCTGGGAATCACCGGGCCCCAGGGAATCCCCCGCCCCGTCAGTGGGCCCTGGGAATCACCGGGCCCCGGGGAATCCCCCGCCCCGTCAGTGGGCCCTGGGAATCACCGGGCCCCAGGGAATCCCCCGCCCCGTCAGTGGGCCCTGGGAATCACCGGGCCCCAGGGAATCCCCCATCCCGTCAGTGGGCCCTTGGAATCACCGGGCCCCAGGGAATCTCCCGCCCCGTCAGTGGGCCCTGGGAATCACCGGGCCCCAGGGAATCCCCCGCCCCGTCAGTGGGCCCTTGGAATCACCGGGCCCCAGGGAATCCCCCGCCCCGTCAGTGGGCCCTGGGAATCACCGGGCCCCAGGGAATCCCCCGCCCCGTCAGTGGGCCCTGGGAATCACCGGGCCTCAGGGAATCCCCCGCCCCGTCAGTGGGCCCTTGGAATCACCGGGCCCTAGGGAATCCTCCGCCCCGTCAGTGGGCCCTGGGAATCACCGGGCCCCAGGGAATCCCTCGCCCCGTCAGTGGGCCCTGGGAATCACCGGGCCTCAGGGAATCCCCGGCCCCGTCAGTGGGCCCTTGGAATCACCGGGCCCCAGGGAATCCCCCGCCCCGTCAGTGGGCCCTGGGAATCACCGGGCCCCAGGGAATCCCCCTCCCGTCAGTGGGCCCTGGGAATCACCGGGCCCCAGGGAATCCCCCGCCCCGTCAGTGGGCCCTTGGAATCACCGGGCCCCAGGGAATCCCCCTCCCGTCAGTGGGCCCTTGGAATCACCGGGCCCCAGGGAATCCCCCTCCCGTCAGTGGGCCCTTGGAATCACCGGGCCCCAGGGAATCCCCCTCCCGTCAGTGGGCCCTTGGAATCACCGGGCCCCAGGGAATCCCCCGCCCCGTCAGTGGGCCTGCCTAGCGAGTTAGGGAGCAGGGGCGGATGAGAGTTTTGCAGGGCTCAGGGCGCGGGGCCTATTGAAGTGCGGGGCCCGGGGCAGCACAATTTCGTGCATGCGCACGGCCACAGCCGACGGGTAGCAGCGCGTGCACGGGGCCTATTGAAGCGCGGAGCCCGGGGCAGCTGCCCGCTCGCCCTGCCCTATACCCGCCGCTGTTAGGGAGGCAGCAGATCTTAGTGGTGCAACCCTCCAGCATGGTCAGCGCCTGGTGCAGTGAGTGCCGGCTGCAGCCCAGCGCGGTGCCTGCCACCCAAGGGCACTTGCTAGTGCCTAGCGGGGCTGGGGACAGGTGTGTCTTGGAGCAGGGGATACCGGGCTCTTCCTTCGCGAGGCACCGCAAGGGAACCAACTTGCTCCAGGAAAAAGGACCAGTGTGGGTGTGAAGGAGAGTGGCTGGAAACCCTCCCCCCCCCCCCCGAGGGGCAGCTCCCTACCGCTTACCAATAGACAACTCGCCTGGCAGGTGTCCTGGAGGAAGTGTGGGTGTGGGGCATTGCCGCTCCTATCTGCCTCCCGCTTTGCCTCTGGGGCAGATGGGCAGTTTATAAGCAGGGAGGCGGGGTGAGTAAAAGGGGCAGGAGACTTGTCATGCAAGTACTGGAGGGTCCTTCCAGCGGCGTGGACACACGGCTGGGTGCTCACCTAGGAGCCAGGAAAAGGAGAGCAGGATAGACAGTGGGGGCTACACTGGGACAGCGGCTGCTAAACGTCTCATAAATATTCTTGGAAAAGGGGTAAACAAGGGGCAAGATCTGCAGAGGATCCACAATGACTCCCCATAGTTCAGCCCAAAGCTGGCTGCAAAGAGGGTCTCACCGAACTGGGGGCCTGGGCAGCACGGGCAGGTGGAATTCGGTCTTGATAAATGCACAGCCATGCACATAATAGCTGGTACCACTCACGAAAGAGCGCTTGGACCCACTGCGGATACTTCCCTGAAACCATCTGCTCCATGCGCAGTGGCAATCTGAAAAGATAACGGGATATTGGGAATCGTTAGGAAAGGACGAGATAATAAGCTAGAAAATATCATCTTGCCTCTATATAAAGGCATGGCATGTCCACATCACAAATACCGCCGCAGATCTTGTCACCCCGGCTGAATATATAAATATATAGTGGGTTTGGAAAAGGCACAGAAAGGGCAACAGAAATGATGAGGGGTAAGGAACAGCTTCCATATGAGGAGAGATTAAGAAGACAGGGACTTTTCATCTTGGAAAAGAAACGACTAAAGGGTGGGGGCACTTGTTAGAGGCCTAGAAAATCACGAATAGTGTGGGAACATAGACTAAGGAACTGTTAGTTACTCCTTCACTAACATAACACAAGAATGAAATGAAATTTATAGGCAGCCTATTTACACCAAAATATTTCTTCATGGTTAACCTGTGGAACTCTTTGCCAGGGGGTGGTGGAAAGGCCTGAACCACAAGAGGGTTCCAGTAAGAATGCAATAAGTTCATGAAGGATTGATCCCCCAGTGGCTACTTGCCAGGTCGGGTAGGGATGGACCTCTGGTCTGATCCCATGTGGCCATTCCGATGTTCTTATATAGAGCCCAAATGTAACTGACCGCTGCTGTAACCACTAGACCCCACTCCCCTCCCAGAGCTGAGACAGAGCCCAGGAGCCCTGACAGTCTCTCTCCACAGAATATTGAGTACAATGTGGAGGCTGGCCAGTGTCGCTTCAGTGACTTGCCACAAGATGTCAGAACACGTTTGTATTAGAGCTGAGTGGGCCTACTATGGATTTCATTTTCTTTCTTTAATATCGGAATTAGACACAGTGCTCCTGTCAGCTACCTGCCAAGTTGTGACGGCGCGTTGGGGTTTCCCCGTCTCCTGCACCCCCGTAGTGGCACGGACAGACTCCACCAGCCAGTAGAACAGAGGGAGTTTATTGCTTCTCCAGGATACAGCCCAGCACAGATGTCATCTGGTTACCAGAACCGGGCCTAGGATGCCTCAGCCCCCGTTGAGATGGGGGAGACTGGGCCCCTAAATTCCAGCCCCTTTCCCTAGGCTGCTTCCTCCATGATCCCAGACAGAAACTAACTCCCTCACTTCCAGCCCTGTCCCCAGCCAGGGCTCCACTCCCCTTCTTCCCATTGTTCCGCTCCCCGGGAGATAACTGGTCAGACAGGTTGGAAGCCCCCTTGCATAATGACTCTTCCCCTGCCCTGCTGGGCCGTGCTGCAGCCAGCAGCCAGTGAGGGTCACCCACAGCCCACTGCCCAGCATAGCAACCAGCAAGATACCCCCCACTACGTCATACAAGTTATCTCCAGGCCCCCGGGGCCTTGGTGGCTCCTGGAAAGAGGTGATGTGGGTGGAAGGGGGGGAAGGGAGAGGGGATCGGTCCCCCCAGTTGGCTGCTTCACTGGTACAGAGCATGCTCGGTAACACAGCTGAAGCCACTTTCCTCAGTCTGCCCCCCTGCTCTCACTCAGCTTGGCTGGGTGGGGAGCAGTGAGCATGTGGCCAGCCGGGCTAGGGCGTTGTACCCCGCTGGCAGCGCCAGGGAGTGTGTGCTGGTCCCTCGCTCCATAGCACTCAGCAGGACTGGAGGGACGAGGCTCAAGGCAGCTCATGCGTTTGAGTGGGACACGGCTGGTTCTGGTGGGTGGGCTTTGGGCGGCGACCTAAAGAAACAGGGCTGGCACCGAGGCTGGGAGTGAGGTGTGTGCACACGTGTTCTGCCCAGGGCACCCCTGTGCCCTCGCCTGGACCTTGCCTGCCGTCAGGCTACAGACACTTCCTCCTCCAGGCCTTCAGTGGGGAGGAGCCGTGAGGGCCAATCCACCACGACGTCCATGCCCCTCTGCTGTCCCTTCCCTCTGCCTCCCCACCCCTCAGCTCCTCCACCTGCACTTCCTTGGGAAGGCCTGGCCACCTGCGGCCCCGGCCCGCTGTGTGGAGCAGAACTCCACCGCTGTAAAGGCAGACCTGAGTGACTCCAGCGTGGGCTGCGGGCTGTTGGGCTGGGCGCAATGGGCGGGGAGTGCAGGCAGTGAAATGGAGCCTGCTGGCCGATGTGGCTTGCTACAGACAGGCAGGCGATTTGCACTGCTGCTATGTGGGGCGTGATCCTTCTGCAATCCAACTAGCCGCCAAGGTCTCAGGGGGACAGCGGGGTCAGTCTGGGTCTGTCTACACTACAGCGCTAATTCGAACTAACTTAATTCAAATTAGTTAATTCGAACTAAGCTCATTCGAACTAACGCATCTAGACCTAAAAACTAGTTTGAATTAGCATTTTGCTATTTCGAACTAGCATGTCCACACTGAGTGGACCCTGAACCGAGGTTAAGGATGGCCGGAAGCAGTGCCGGCAGGGCATCAGGTTAGGATTTAGAATGTGGAGCTGCTGTCTCAGGCTAGCCGAGGGCTGTGCTTAAAGGGTCCCGACCCCCACCCCAAACAGACAGTTCTCAGGGGTTCCCCGCTTGCAAAGCAGTCCTGGCTTGGAGTGCCCTGAGTGCCCACACTCGGCACATCACAGCACTCGGCCATCAGCCCAGCTGCACTTGCCACAGGCTGCCATCTGGGGGGGTCAATCGGGGGTCTGCAGGAGAGCTTCCACCCCGAGGAGCCCGCAGAGCCACCCCAGTCCTCCCCATTGGGGGCTCGTACCCCATTCCACCCTCAGCCCCTTCCACTTACCCCTCCCTAGCCCCCCCCTTCTTGATGTACAAAATAAAGGACACGTGTGTTCAAAAATAGAAACTCTCTTTATTGAACAAAACTCGGGGAGACTGGGAAAAGGAGGTGGGAGAGGGGAAGAGAGAGGGTGGGAGAGGGGAGGGCAACTAAAATGATCAGGGGTTTGGAACAGGTCCCATATGAAGAGAGGCTAAAGAGACTGGGACTTCTCAGCTTAGAAAAGAGGAGACTGAGGGGGGATATGATAGAGGTCTATAAAAGCACAAGTGGTGTGGAGAGGGTGCATACAGAACAGTTCTTCATTAGTTCCCATAATAGAAGGACTAGAGGACACCAAAGGAAAGGAATGGGTAGCAGGCTTCAAACTAATAACAGAAAGTTCTTCTTCACAAAGCAAATAGTCAACCTGTGGAACTCCTTGCTGCAGGATGCTGTGAAGGCTAGAACTAGAACAGAGTTTAAAGAGAAGTGAGATAAATTCATGGAGGTTTGGTCCATGGAGTGGTATTAGCCAGGGGGTAGAAATGGTGTCCCTGGCCTCTGTTTGTGGAAGGCTGGAGAGGGATGGCACGAGACAAATGGCTTGGTCATTGTCTTCGGTCCATCCCCTCCAGGGTCCCTAGTGTTGTCCGCTGTTGGCAGACAGGCTCCTGGGCTAGATGGACCTTTGGTCTGACCCAGGACGGCCATTGTAAGCTCAGGGCTCAGGGTCGGGGGTCTCACTGGACCACCCTGATTTTCATGCAAACCTGCTCCTGGGTGGCCAGGCTGGCAGCTATCCTGCCCTAGACGGCCACTTTCCTGTGCCTAGTGCAGAGGTCGTGGATGGGGTCCACGATCTCCGCACTAGACCAGGTGGGCACCCGCATCTTGCGGACCTGGGCAGGCTCCCGGGAGCCGCCAGCCTGGTCCCGGGAAGAGGCGGAGGGCTGGGTGGCAGCGGGTGGCTGGTTCGTGCCGTGCCAGGTGCAGGGTCTGCTGGCTGGGTGCTGGCAGGCTTGCACCTGGCACGGGCACCGTAGCCAGCCCGTGTCCCTTTAAGGGCTCCGGGGCCAGGAGGGAGGCAGACGAGTTTCCCTGGTGGTGCCCAGAGTGGCCACCAGGGCAAGCTGGGGAGGGCTAGCCTCCCACTAGTTCGAATTAAGAGGCTACACACCCCTTAATTCGAACTAGTTAATTCGAACAAGGCTTAGTCCTCGTGGGATGAGGTTTACCTAGTTCCAATTAAGTTCGAACTAGCGGTTCGCGTGTGTAGCGCCTATCACACTAACGGCTGTTAGTTCGAATTAACTTTGTAGTGTAGACAGACCCTGAGAGACTGACCCAGTAGAGACAGGCAGGAGCTCTTGTGGGCAGAACCCGCCTCCTCACATGAACTTCCAGTTGTGGAGGCCAATCAGCTTCCAGTTGTGGAGGCCGATTGTTCCCGCCAGGGGAGAGCCGGCCTCCGTCCCTGCAGAGATGGGGCTGCAGTGTGGGTACAGACCCACCCCTCTGGCCTTCCTTCGCAGCTCCTCCCTGGCAAACCTGCCTGCAGACGTGAGGGCTCAGCGGCAGCATCCCCGGATGGCCCAGGAGGCTTCTGCTCTGCCACCTCCCGCGTTGGCGAGGGCGCAGCGGTGGTGCCGTGTGCCAGAGGGTGACCCCTGGCCCTGCCAGGCCTCGCTGCCGAGACGCTGCACGCTGGCTCTTTAATCTGGGGAGCTTCGCTCTGCTCTGAGTCACTCTGCAACTTGATGCATTATGGCCAGATAACAGCTACTTTATCCTTACGATAAAAACGGATACAGATGATGTCAAAATCGAGGAATGTTTTCTCACCCGAAGGAAAGGGGAAGTTGTGGTTCTGGGGTTATTTCGCCTGGAAGCTCCAGAGAAAGCAGGACTTTGAGTTTTTACCATTTATAGTTAGCTTGAGAAAACCCAACAAGTTACATGGGCTGCCGCCCCTCCCCCAGCTCTGCAAGAGGCATTTGTCGCCTGGGCACAGGTTTGGGGGGGCAGTGAGCGAGCTGCCCTCGAGAATCCAGCCAGGAATGTACAGAGGGGGCTTAGCCCTCCGGCTCCTTCTCCCATCGTGGGACACTCCTACACCCTGGGCAGCCAGAGCCCCAGGCTGTCAGGGGCTGCAGGTGCGTTCTGGGCACAGACACCAATCAGGGTGCCCCATGCCACCTGCGGACAGGCCACTGTCAGCGTGGTACCGGGAGGAACTCGAGGGGGAGAGCCCTGAGACAGGGATGCAGCCACGGGCTCGCTCAGCCTGAGGGAGAATCCCAGCCGTGCGGGCACGGGGTCTCCAGGGTCTTGTTTCGCTGAGATCAGAAGCAGGGTTTTGAGCTGGCTGGTCACAGAACAATGACAGCGGGTGAGCTCAGGGGACAGGCCCAAGGGCCCAGACACCAGCCTGCGTCTGGTCCTCGCACAGGGGCAGGTGGCAAGGCAGCTTTGGCCCCCGGGGCTCTCCAAGAAGGCTCCCCCCAAGGCACAACTCACTCCTGGGGGGAAGGAAACAGCCCCCCCCCCCGGCTGCTGGCTGAGCAGGGCCTACACGCGAGGGGTAGCGCACAGAGCTAGGGTGGTTTCAACGAAAATCCCCGACACGCAACATTCCATCACAATCGACATCCCATCAGAGTTAGAAAATCCTGGACAGGTCTAGTGTCTCCGTTCTATTGTCTCAGGTCTAGTGTCTCCGTTCTATTGTCTCTGTTCTATTGTCTCAGGTCTAGTGTCTCAGGTCTAGTGTCTCCGTTCTATTGTCTCAGGTCTAGTGTCTCCGTTCTATTGTCTCCGTTCTATTGTCTCAGGTCTAGTGTCTCAGGTCTAGTGTCTCCGTTCTATTGTCTCAGGTCTAGTGTCTCTGTTCTATTGTCTCCGTTCTATTGTCTCAGGTCTAGTGTCTCCGTTCTAGTGTCTCCGTTCTATTGTCTCAGGTCTAGTGTCTCTGTTCTATTGTCTCAGGTCTATTGTCTCAGGTCTAGTGTCTCCGTTCTAGTGTCTCCGTTCTAGTGTCTCAGGTCTAGTGTCTCTGTTCTATTGTCTCAGGTCTATTGTCTCAGGTCTAGTGTCTCCGTTCTATTGTCTCAGGTCTATTGTCTCAGGTCTAGTGTCTCCGTTCTAGTGTCTCAGGTCTATTGTCTCAGGTCTAGTGTCTCCGTTCTATTGTCTCAGGTCTAGTGTCTCAGGTCTATTGTCTCCGTTCTATTGTCTCAGGTCTAGTGTCTCCGTTCTATTGTCGCAGGTCTATTGTCTCAGGTCTAGTGTCTCCGTTCTATTGTCTCAGGTCTAGTGTCTCCGTTCTATTGTCTCAGGTCTATTGTCTCAGGTCTAGTGTCTCCGTTCTAGTGTCTCAGGTCTATTGTCTCAGGTCTAGTGTCTCCGTTCTATTGTCTCAGGTCTAGTGTCTCAGGTCTATTGTTTCCATTCTATTGTCTCAGGTCTAGTGTCTCCATTCTATTGTCTCCGTTCTATTGTCTCAGGTCTAGTGTCTCCGTTCTATTGTCTCAGGTCTAGTGTCTCCGTTCTATTGTCTCAGATCTATTGTCTCAGGTCTAGTGTCTCCGTTCTATTGTCTCAGGTCTAGTGTCTCAGGTCTAGTGTCTCCGTTCTATTGTCTCAGGTCTAGTGTCTCAGGTCTAGTGTCTCCGTTCTAGTGTCTCAGGTCTATTGTCTCAGGTCTAGTGTCTCCGTTCTATTGTCTCAGGTCTAGTGTCTCAGGTCTATTGTCTCCGTTCTATTGTCTCAGGTCTAGTGTCTCCGTTCTATTGTCTCAGGTCTAGTGTCTCCGTTCTATTGTCTCAGGTCTAGTGTCTCAGGTCTATTGTCTCCGTTCTATTGTCTCAGGTCTAGTGTCTCCGTTCTATTGTCTCAGGTCTAGTGTCTCAGGTCTATTCTCTCCGTTCTATTGTCTCAGGTCTAGTGTCTCCGTTCTATTGTCTCAGGTCTATTGTCTCAGGTCTAGTGTCTCCCTTCTATTGTCTCCGTTCTATTGTCTCAGGTCTAGTGTCTCCGTTCTATTGTCTCAGGTCTATTGTCTCAGGTCTAGTGTCTCCGTTCTATTGTCTCAGGTCTAGTGTCTCAGGTCTAGTGTCTCTGTTCTATTGTCTCAGGTCTATTGTCTCAGGTCTAGTGTCTCTGTTCTATTGTCTCAGATCTATTGTCTCCGTTCTATTGTCTCCATTTGGTTCTTGGACAGAAAGCTCAAATACCGGAATGTCTGGTTCAACGCCGGCACCTGGCAGCCCTGACAGAGCACGGCATGCTGGGAGCTGCCGGGTGCCCGCGCTGAGCAGGCAGGGAACAGAACGCGAAGGCCACACGCTTTAAAACAGGACTTGGGCTTGGCCACCCAGCACCAGTTCACCTGTGGCCTGGTGGCAGCGAGAGGGCCGGGGCCAGTGGCTCCAGAGGGTTCCCCATCCAGACTAGCAGCTGTGGAGCTGGAGCCTGTAGCCAGTGGCCAGATGCAAACGCTCTGGGGCTAAGTCGGAGGTTCCCCTCCCCAGACGTTACAGCATCTGCTACCGGCCCCCAGACGAGATGGCCCATTGGTGCGGCCTGGCCTAGCAATTCCTACCGTCCTAGGAGGGGCAGGTGGCGGAGGGCTGGGACCACCACGGGCAGTGGAGCTGGTGTGGCAGAGGAGGTGTCAGACACTGGATCTGAAGAGGCGCGAACTCCGGGGCTGCGGCTGGCGAGGGCAGAGGGGTAAGAGCAGCCGGAGCTGGGTCTGTTTGCACAGAGAGGCGGCCGGAGGGGACTTGCCAGTGAAGCAGCTTGTAAGCGCTGCAGAGACTGCAAGGAAGAGCCACAAGCCCAGCGATTTGGACCTGCCTCCCCTGGAAACGAAACAGCCTGTTGGCAGCCGCGGAGCCGCACACACCGACCTGGAACCCTAAACGCCAGGCAGGAGGAACCGATTAAGTAGAACGAGGGCGAAGGGACACGAATCGCTGCCTTGGCCATTTCAGTAGAGGCCTCGTAAATCTGCCCCATTAGGAGCCACAGTTAAACAGCCCAGCACAACTGTGCTAGGCCATGAGGTGAGACCAGTGGAAACAGCCCTGGGCAGCACACGCACAAGCCCACGGGAGCGCCGTGCGACTGGCGGGCTGTGTGACACGACTGGTGGGCCGTGCGACTGGCGGGCCGTGCAACACGACTGGTGGGCCGTGCGACTGGCGGGCTGTGCGACACGACTGGTGGGCCGTGCGACTGGCGGGCCGTGCAACACGACTGGCGGGCTGTGTGACACGACTGGTGGGCCGTGCGACTGGCGGGCCGTGCAACACGACTGGTGGGCTGTGCGAATGGTGGGCCGTGTAACACGACTGGTGGGCCATGCGACTGGCAGGCCGTGCAACATGACTGGTGGGCCGTGCGACTGGCGGGCCGTGCAACACGACTGGTGGGCCATGCGACTGGCAGGCCGTGCAACATGACTGGTGGGCCGTGCGACTGGCGGGCCGTGCAACATGACTGGTGGGCCGTGCGACTGGCGGGCCGTGTAACACGACTGGTGGGCCGTGCGACTGGCGGGCCTTACAACACGACTGGTAGGCCGTGCGACTGGCGGGCCGTGCAACATGACTGGTGGGCCGTGCGACTGGCGGGCCGTGCAACATGACTGGTGGGCCGTGCGACTGGCGGGCCGTGCGACTGGCGGGCCGTGCGACTGGTGGGCCGTGTGACACGACTGGTGGGCCGTGCGACTGGCGGGCTGTGCAACACGACTGGCGGGCCGTGCGACTGGCGGGCTGTGCAACACGACTGGCGGGCCGTGCGACTGGCAGGCCGTGTAACACGACTGGTGGGCCGTGCGACTGGCGGGCTGTGCAACACGACTGGCGGGCCGTGCGACTGGCGGGCCGTGCGACTGGTGGGCCGTGTGACACGACTAGCGGGCCGTGCGACTGGCGGGCTGTGCGACACGACCGGATGGCTGTGCGCACAGAGAGTGGCGGGAGGAGAAGAGAGCGCTGGGAACTCCGAAAGCACAGCCAGCGCAAACGCCCGCTGGAGTCAGTCTCTCTCTGTGGACACGGTTTGCATTTGGAAGTGGTCAGCACCTGTCCCGCTCCTGCCGAGAAGCGAGCTCGCACAGCTGCTGCTGACTGGCTCTCATTACCGGTCCCTGTGGCCCCCGCCCAGGGACACGCAGCATGAGCTAGCAGATTTCCAGTCCCTCGCTCCTGGGGCTGCGGGTTCAGGCTGCCTGCAGACTCTGGCAGCCTCCCTTTGCTGGCCGGAATCTCTAAGGGCCGTGTTGTGGGGGCAGGGCTGACAACAGGGCGGGAACCCTGTGGATTGTGCCCGGGGCCCTGGGCTGCTGGAATCCAGCCTTGGCAAGGCCCTGTCTCATGTCCCTGGCAGGAGCGCGGCCCAGCCTCACCACAGGCGCTGGCGCCTGCCTCCTACAGCGCATTGGCTGGCCGGCAGCGCGGCTGGGGAATGCAGCCAGGTGCAGAGGCAGCAGATCTCGGGCCAGTCGCCTGCAGGCCTCTCAGTGCCAGTCAGCCCTTGCCCTGGGCAGTGCAGGCACCAGCTTCCTGTCCCAGGGGCCCGGGCTGCTGAGCAGGAGGGAATGTGCATCCAGCCTCTTGGAGCGTTCTGCGCAATCCACCGGCCGGGCAGGAGAGCCGGGATCGCCAGGCACGTCCACACCCCAGTGCCAGCGCCTGCGGGACCCCATGTGAGCCTGCTCCAGGGGCAGCGTCAGCAGCCTGGGCCAGCCCCTGAGCCCGTATCAGGGTCCAGGGCGGCATGGGCCAGGCACGGCTCCCTGGCCGCTGCCCTTCGCTGCCGCCTGCAGGGTGCGAGCACGGCTCAGCCGCCCGCCTGTCTGCCCAGCCGGGCCGGGGGCCAGCGCGGGGCCCACAGAGGGCAGTGCCACTGTCGGTGGGTGCGTGGCTGCCGTGGCAGGTGGGCTGCAGCAGCAGAGGAGCCAGCGCGGGCTCGGGCCCTGCAGCAGCACCCGGCAGGTGGCTGTGCGACGTGTGCACCAGCACAGGGGCAGGCTGCTGCCATGCTCCGTCTGGCTCCCAGCGTAGCCAGGGCTGCAGCCCCCCTCCCCCCGGGGCATGCAGTGCCCCCCTCCCCGGGGCATGCAGTGCCCCCCTCCCCGGGGCATGCAGTGCCCCCCTCCCCCCAGGGCATGCAGTGCCCCCCCTCCCCGGGGCATGCAGTGCCCCCCTCCCCGGGGCATGCAGTGCCCCCCCTCCCCAGGGCATGCAGTGCCCCCCTCCCCGGGGCATGCAGTGCCCCCCCTCCCCGGGGCATGCAGTGCCCCCCTCCCCGGGGCATGCAGTGCCCCCCTCCCCGGGGCATGCAGTGCCCCCCCCCAGGGCATGCAGTGCCCCCCTCCCCAGGGCATGCAGTGCCCCCCTCCCCGGGGCATGCAGTGCCCCCCTCCCCGGGGCATGCAGTGCCCCCCCTCCCCAGGGCATGCAGTGCCCCCCCTCCCCGGGGCATGCAGTGCCCCCCTCCCCAGGGCATGCAGTGCCCCCTCTCCCCGGGGCATGCAGTGCCCCTCCTCCCCCCAGGGCATGCAGTGCCCCTCCTCCCCAGGGCATGCAGTGACCCCCTCCCCAGGGCATGCAGTGCCCCTCCTCCCCCCAGGGCATGCAGTGCCCCTCCTCCCCCCAGGGCATGCAGTGCCCCTCCTCCCCCCAGGGCATGCAGTGCCCCTCCTCCCCAGGGCATGCAGTGACCCCCTCCCCAGGGCATGCAGTGCCCCCCCTCCCCAAGGCATGCAGTGACCCCCTCCCCAGGGCATGCAGTGCCCCCCCTCCCCAAGGCATGCAGTGCCTCCCTCCCTGGGGCATGCAGTGCCCCCTCCCCGGGGCATGCAGTGCCCCCTCTCCCCGGAGCGCCGTGGCCAGGGTGGAGCAGCGAGGGGGCGGGATGGCGGGACTCTGGTCTCTGGTGAGGCTGAGGCACAGAAGCTCGTGCCGCCCTCCGTGCCCGGGAGAGCTGCCCGCTCAGCGTGCCTGGGGGCAGAGCCTCGTGTTGCAGCACGTGGGGAGGTTCAAAGCCGCCTCGAACTTTCCTGCCCGTCGTGGGGGTGAAGAGAAGCCGGAGGCCAGAGACTATGAGCCGCATGGCAGGGGTCTCGGGGGAGGAAGGAGCCGGCTGCAGCCAGGTCACTCGTACACAGAGGTTGGCTCCCGCGAAGGTCTGTCAATGGCGGTCTGAGTGGCCAGAGAGACCGTGTCTTTGCCCTGCCACAGAGCCGGTGGGGGGCTCAGAGCAGCCACAGCCCCTGGCCCAGCAGCTCTGCAGACGCGCTGGGGGCTCTTCCCTGGCCTAACGCGGCCACAGAAGCAGATCCAGGGTATTTTCTGCTCCGTACATTTATTTAAGGAAGTTTAAAAGCAAATTTGGCCCCTGGCTTTGAATCCCTTATTCCCATTAATTCAAACACCTTGGCCAGAGCACGCCTGGGCAGTCTTACATGTGACATTTCGCTGAAATGACTTACAAACAACTCGCATTACAAGTTTATTCCTCCTCTGCAGAATGTTGGCTCAGAGGTGTGTCTCGCAAGCCATCTGCTGCAGGCCAGCCCTTATCTTTGCTATCAGAGCCCTCTTCTAAATATTATGGCCAAACAGAATTCCAAGAACAACATCCATCCCGCTGCACAGAAAATGCACAGCGCTGATAAACGCGCTGCCTCTTACCAGCCGGGCGTGTGGAAAAATCCCTTCTGTCAGGAGGGAGGAATTCCGGGTGGAGTGACCATTCGACAGGGCAGGCGAGGCTGCCCAGGGCACGGCCCTCCAGGGAGCTGCCTCCCCAGCTCCTGGCGATGCTGCCGTTTGCCCTGCTCCTCTAGCCTGGCCAGCCGCTGCCCCTCCCCCCGTAAAGCAGGGGCCGACAGCCACGGGGGTGCAGTCAGCGCATCGTCCCCGGGGCCTGCGGAGCCAGAGCCCTGGGAACAGCAGCCTGGCCCTGCGGTTCCGATTGCAGACTGCCTGGCTTGGGCGGCTGTTCTATGGTGCTAGCCAGAGTCTGGGTCCCGGCCACAGCGGAGACATGTGCCAGGGTGCTGGGCTGCCCTCCAGTCCCGCCGCTGTGCTCCAAGGGCAGGCCCTGTCTGCCAGCCCCTCGGCCAGCCCTCCCCGGGCCCTGTACAGCACCGCATCGCCTTGCAAGAAGGAAGGCTGTTCGCTTCTCTCCCTGGGCCCCAGAGCCACGACGGGAGCCTGTTTTAAAGTGCAAACTTTGTTTTGTGAAATTCCCTGAAAAAACAAAATTTTGCAAACCAGAAAATTCCTGCTAAACAAGTCACACGTACCCCTCCCCCGCCCAAGTGCTCTCCGGCTGCCTGGAAGAGCCCAGCTGCTGGGTTCTCTCTAATGTTTTCCATGCAAGTGCAGAATAAAGTTTGTTATGCGCACCGAGGCATATGTGGATGTGCACCACCTGCTGCTGGATGTGGGCGCTCTGTTAATCTGCTGGGTGGCGCCTGAATCTGCCCTGGGTGGCTGCCCAAGTGCTCAGCGTCCAGGTAACGCTGCCCAGCTACCTTGCTTTTGGGGGCAGCTGCCTCTGCAACTGTGATCAGCCTCCCGGTGGACGCCCGGGATAAGCCCCTCCCAGGCTTGCTGCTAGGCCGTGACTCCCAAACCCCGCCACCCCCCGGAGCTGGGCCCTGCAGGCAGCGGGGCCTTGCCAGTGAGTTCGGACCAGAGCGAGAACCTTCCCATCATGCATTGCTGGTGCAATAGGCTTCCACCACGCCACGGTCACATCAGACCCGAGCGGGGCGGGCTGGGGGTGCGGCAGGCTTCCCTCTCGGGCCGTCTCTGCGGGCCCAGCTCTTGCGAGGCGACAGTCCAGCAGCTTAGGCCCCGCAGTCACAGAGACGGGCATTTCCGCATGGGGCGTCCTCAGTGCCCCGAAACGGGCTTGTGTTCGCGTCGGGCCCTCCTGGCTGTCCAGGGGCTTCTCTGAGCAGTACGACAGAGCCAGCTAGAGCCTGCACCCAGCCCGGCCCGCCAGAGCAGCACTGCCCCACTCGCAAACTCCGGGGGGGGGCTCCGTGGGTGGGAAAACATCACAGCATTGCAAAGCATTACAACCCCCCCAAACACACACACAGGTGCGGGCTTCCCTGGGCCCCGACTCAGCTGAACCCCCCAGCCCTTCTCCCAAGCCCCCCGCCTTCTCCTGCCTCTTCCTGCCCCACTCTGCCCCAAGCCCCACTCCTGCCTCCCCCCTTCTCTCTGCAAATCCTGCTTGGGCTTCCTGGGCCCTGCACCCATCCCCCCCCCCACATTGCACCCACTCTCCCCTGCCCGAGCGGACCGCTGCAGGCGCTGTCTGGGCTGCAGTCAGGTTGCTGTGCCGCAGGAATGCAGCATGTCGGGGAGCTGTGCGGCTCCGCTGGATGAGGGTTCAACTCTCAAGCCCGCGCTCTTGGCATTCAGTGACAAAGGGAATGTTTGAGAACCAAAAACTCGGTCCAACTCCCACCAGATTTCTGACACGTGCCTGCTCCTCTGGGCTGCGGGGTCTTCGCAGGGACTCGGGAGCAGAGCTCCGTGGGTGGGCAGAGACTCCCCGGGAGCAGAAGAGACTCCGTCGGGACTCGCGCTGTGTTTCAGCTCGTGCCAGTTCCACAGCTGTCTCCTTTAAACAAAGTGCATGAGTGTTACTCCCTGTTCTGAGCATGGCTCGGCCAGCCGGTCGCTCAGCGCCAGCACGGGACCCCCAGCACCGGACGGCTTGGGGTGGGGAGAGGAGGGACCCACACAGCCGGTCGCTCAGCGCCAGCACGGGACCCCCAGCACCGGACGGCTTGGGGAGGGGAGAGGAGGGACCCACACAGCCGGTCGCTCAGCGCCAGCACGGGACCCCCAGCACCGGACGGCTTGGGGAGGGGAGAGGAGGGACCCACACAGCCGGTCGCTCAGCGCCAGCACGGGACCCCCAGCACCGGACGGCTTGGGGAGGGGAGAGGAGGGACCCACACAGCCGGTCGCTCAGCGCCAGCACGGGACCCCCAGCACCGGACGGCTTGGGGAGGGGAGAGGAGGGACCCACACAGCCAGTCGCTCAGTGCCAGCACGAGACCCCCAGCACCGGACGGCTTGGGGAGGGGAGAGGAGGGACCCACACAGCCGGTCGCTCAGCGCCAGCACGGGACCCCCAGCACCGGACGGCTTGGGGAGGGGAGAGGAGGGACCCACACAGCCGGTCGCTCAGCGCCAGCACGGGACCCCCAGCACCGGACGGCTTGGGGAGGGGAGAGGAGGGACCCACACAGCCGGTCGCTCAGCGCCAGCACGGGACCCCCAGCACCGGACGGCTTGGGGAGGGGAGAGGAGGGACCCACACAGCCGGTCGCTCAGCGCCAGCGCGAGACCCCAGCACCGGACGGCTTGGGGAGGGGAGAGGAGGGACCCACACAGCCGGTCGCTCAGCGCCAGCACGGGACCCCCAGCACCGGACGGCTTGGGGAGGGGAGAGGAGGGACCCACACAGCCGGTCGCTCAGCGCCAGCGCGGGACCCCCAGCACCGGACGGCTTGGGGAGGGGAGAGGAGGGACCCACACAGCCGGTCGCTCAGCGCCAGCACGGGACCCCCAGCACCGGACGGCTTGGGGAGGGGAGAGGAGGGACCCACACAGCCGGTCGCTCAGCGCCAGCACGGGACCCCAGCACCGGACGGCTTGGGGAGGGGAGGGACCCACAGTGATACCGGATCCACACGGCTGGGCTTCGGGGCGGCTGGGAGCGAGATTGGTCCCTTGCAGGGCAGGTCTCCCTTGCGTCCCAGGCACTGTAATGAATGAGGCTCTGTAGGGTTCATGGAGACATCGACCCTTCAGTGGCTGATCCCACCTCTTTGCTCAGCGCCCCTGCTCCCTGCCCCCAGCCTGGGACCCCCCTTCGCCCTTTTAGTGGCGGCTCCTCCTCTGCCGGCTCCAGGGAATGGCTGCCGCCCCAGTCCTTCGCATGGTCTTTGGGAGGGTGGAGAGGGGCCCCCTGTCCCCACCACGCAGCAGAAGGGAGACGCTCCCATTGCCCAGGGCCCTGGACCAGTGGGCAGAGCCAGGCAGTGGGTGCGGAGAACCAGGAGTGACTCCCTGTGCCCAGCGTGCTGCTGGGGGAGGAGGACATACCCCTCCCCACGGGCTGGGAGGAGCAGGAAGCGCCGGGGGAGCAGGTAGCGCCATCTGTTCAGTGGGCAAGAGGACAGGGGCGACGTGAGCACGGCCGGGGCGGATGCCGGTCAAGGGCTGGATGCTGAAGCGAGACCAGTTCGGGCTGGAAGCCAGGTGCACGTTTCACAGGGAGCGTCATGAGCCAGTGGAAGAGCCACCCCGGGGCAGGCGGGGTCTCCCTCCCTGACAGACTGGTCAATCCAGGCGGGCTGGGTTTCGAACCGTTCCACTCTGGGTCTCACCTGCCTTGGGGGGCTCCGGTGAGCGTAGCCCCAGTCCCGCCCGGCCTTGGAGTCAAGGGAAGTTACGAGGCATCTCCACCTCCCCGAGACAACAGGGGAATTGGCTTCCCCCAGTCCCAGGAGTGCGTGGGTGGCCTGGCTCTGGAGCCCCAGAAGGGCGGGGGTGGCCTGGCTCTGGAGCCCCAGAAGGGCGGGGGTGGCCTGGCTCTGGGGCCCCAGGAGCCTGGGAGTGGCCTGGCTCTGGAGCCCCAGAAGGGCGGGGGCAGCCTGGCTCTAGAGCCCTAGGAGGGAGCTGGAGGGCTCCGGAGGGTGTCTGAAGGTGAAGGCCATGTCAGTCCCAGTGGCAAGTCATGCTCACGAATGCTTCTTGGTGCTGGGCTGCCATTCCTCACCAGCCCCCGCGAGAGCCCCAGGCAGAGCTCTGGGCATCCCCAGGGTGCTCTCGCCGGCCCCGGAGGCCCCTTTGTGTGCGTCCTGCCCTCTCTTCAGGCTTTGCCCTTGCTCCCCTGGGCTCTTACGCTGCCTGGGGCATGTGCCCAGCAGCTGCGATAGCGCCCCCGCTCTCTAGCCACCTCTCTGAGCAGTGCCAAGCCAATGGCGAGTTAAAAGGCTCCTTGAAAAATGGCCCCTGAGACTGTCACTGAATGAGCAAGTCGGCCAGCTCCAGCAGAACCCCCCGGAGTGAAAGTCCCTCCTGCCGCAGCCCTGTCCCGCCCACCAGGCTCCTGCAGGGGTGGCTCCAGCCCGTTCTCTGCTATGCACCAGGGTGAGGTCCCCTGTCCCGCTGCTATCCCCGCCGAGCCCCTGGCCTCCTGGGCCAACTCTCTGCCAGTGCTGAGGCTGTCCCCTGCACAGGTCCCTGGTATTTGCTCAACCACCGCTCAGCACATCGCTCCATGCGTCTCGTTGGCCTGGGAATGGCCAAAGCCCAGCTGGGCTGACCTGCAGCGAGCCCTTGCTCACGGTTTCCAGCAGGTGCGCACGTTTTGTGGCTGCTGGGAAAACGTTCTTCCTTCTCTCTCTTTTCGGGTTTCAGAGCCAGCAGACCACTGCCAATGGGGGTACAGGGCCTTTGGTATCAGCTTGTGGCTTGCTCCTCCCAATTCGTGACGTCCACATCAGTTTTCTTGAGACTAGCTCTCAGCCTGTCTTCGTTAGTGTTTCCTCTAGCCACCGGGGCTCTGCCCCAGGTGAGCTGAGAGGAGAGGCGGTGTTTTGGGAGGCGAGAGTCTGGCATCTGCACATGGTGTCCAGCTCCGCACGGCTGGTGCACGAGGATCGTTGTGTGAGTGCTGGTGACACACGTCAGTGACGATGCTGGCCTTAGCGCAGTGATCTTGCCACTTGTCACGAAGGCTCTTCCCGAGGCATCGCTGGCGGCACCTTGCCAGACTCTTGAGGCTCCCCTGGTTTCGCACCCCCAAAGACGTGTAGAGGTGACATTGCCCCAGTAGCCCTGGCTGTAGGTGTCCTGCCGCAGGTCAGTCCATGACCATGCGTCAGGGCAATTTCCCAAAGGAAGGGCTGTGCGGGGTCTCGCTGTCGCATTCTGCCTTTTGAGAAAATTGGCTCCTGAGATCATCCAGGTCTGACCTTTGACGGGGAGTTGTGGTGGGTCACTGCATGTCCTGAAGCCGGTTCTTGAGGTGCTCTCATCTCAGTACTAGGCGCGAATCCTAGGCTTCGGCGAGCTTGGCTGAGGAAATCCAGTGTGGAGGAAGGGTCCCTCTCTGTGCCTGGGGCTGACACAGCCATCAGCCTGCTGCAGATCACGGACGCCCTGGAGACTTTACACTCTGACTGGAGCAGAGGGTGGAAGAGCCGCCCAACCATTCTGTGCTCAGTGGCGACTTCGCTGGCGAGGACCCCAACGACTCTGACATGGATGGAGAACAGGGTGGGGCAAGATTGCACCCTTGCGCCATGCTGTGTGAGTGCAAGTGTGTCTCCGGGAAGCCCATGCTGCTGGCGATCCGCTCTGAGAGCGGGCGATGTCAGGGCAGTCACACACTGCGCTCTTTCGTGGAGACATGACATTGGTTCTTTCTTTCCCACTTCCTGAAGATGGCAGTGATTCAGGCTGGCTGTCCATGGCTGCTCTCTGGAGAGGGACTGCGACAGTATGGGCAAGAGCACAGGGCTCAGCACACGCCTGTTCACCTTGGGGGTCCCCACTGGTGCGCCCCTGAGAGGGAGGGTGGTGAGGAGATGTCAAGCGGCTGGAGAAGGGCCGTCTGCATTTGTAGGCCCTAGGGAAGTGCAGGAGGGCTCCCAGGTAACACTACCCAGAGCGTTGATTTCCGCCCGGAGGCGCAGACACTGCAGGGGTCTGCAGGCTCCCCACTGCCCCGAGCTCTATATGGACCCTTCCGCCCACCCCGCTCGGAAGGGCAGCAGCATGGCGACCCCTGCGAGAACCTTGCAAGGGGGGTCCCCTGAGAGGCAGGAGCTAGGCCAAAGGAAACGTTCTGTAGTGCTGTCTATGCTGGGGTAGGTTGCCATAGCTACACGCTCAGGGGTGTGGATTTGTCTATGCTGGGGTCGGTCGCCATAGCTACATGCTCAGGGGTGTGGATTTGTCTATGCTGGGGTCGGTCGCCATAGCTACGCACTCAGGGGTGTGGATTCGTCTATGCTGGGGTCGGTCGCCATAGCTACGCACTCAGGGGTGTGGATTCGTCTATGCTGGGGTCGGTAGCCATAGCTACACGCTCAGGGGTGTGGATTTGTCTATGCTGGGGTAGGTTGCCATAGCTACACGCTCAGGGGTGTGGATTTGTCTATGCTGGGGTAGGTCGCCATAGCTACACGCTCGGGGTGTGGATTTGTCTATGCTGGGGTAGGTTGCCATAGCTACGCACTCAGGGGTGTGGATTTGTCTATGCTGGGGTAGGTTGCCATAGCTACGCACTCAGGGGTGTGGATTTGTCTATGCTGGGGTAGGTTGCCATAGCTACGCACTCAGGGGTGTGGATTTGTCTATGCTGGGGTAGGTTGCCATAGCTACACGCTCAGGGGTGTGGATTTGTCTATGCTGGGGTCAGTAGCCTTAGCTACACTCTCAGGGGTGTGGATTTGTCTATGCTGGGGTAGGTTGCCATAGCTACGCACTCAGGGGTGTGGATTTGTCTATGCTGGGGTAGGTTGCCATAGCTACACGCTCAGGGGTGTGGATTCGTCTATGCTGGGGTAGGTCGCCATAGCTACGCACTCAGGGGTGTGGATTTGTCTATGCTGGGGTAGGTTGCCATAGCTACACGCTCAGGGGTGTGGATTCGTCTATGCTGGGGTAGGTCGCCATAGCTACGCACTCAGGGGTGTGGATTTGTCTATGCTGGGGTAGGTTGCCATAGCTACACGCTCAGGGGTGTGGATTTGTCTATGCTGGGGTAGGGCAAAAAAAATTGAAGAGTGAAAAAGTAACAGCAATTTTTGTAGGTACATCAGAAGCAGGAGTCATGGGGCCACTGGTCAGCTGAGGTGCTACCGGAGCAGTCAGGACTTTACGGTCATTTCGGTGAAACCAAATGAATTCTTTGCATTGCTCTGCACGGCTGAGGACATGAGGGAGATTCCCAGACATGAGCCATTCTTTTTAGGTGACCAGTCTGAGGAACTATCCCAGACTAAGGTGTCATTACTAGAGGTTTTGGAATTAATTGATAAACTAAACAGTAATAAGTCACAGGGATCACACAGTATTTACCCAAGAGTTCAGAGGGAACTCAAATGTGAAATTGCTGCACTACTAACCATGGTTTATAACCTCTCCTTTCAATCAGCTTCTGTACCAAAGGACTGACTAGAGGAAGCTAATGTGACACCAATTTTTTAAAAGGGCGCCAGAGGTGATCTTGGCAATTACAGGCTGATAAGTCTGACTCCTTACCAGGCAAACCTGTTGAAACTATAGTAAAGGACAGAATTGTGTTAGACACATAATTCATTGGGGGAAGTGTCACATGGTTTCTGTAAAGGGACATCAGGCCTCGCCAATCTACTAGAATTCTTTGAGGGGGTCAACAAGCATGGAAAGCCTTTGACACGCTCCTTCACCAAAGGCTCTTAGGCAAAATAAGCTGTCATGGCATAAGAGGGAAGGCCATATCATGGATCAGTGACTGGTTAAAAGACAGGAAACAAAAGGTAGGAATAAATGGGCAGTTTTCAGAATGGAGAGAGGTAACTAGTGGTGTTCTGCATGGGGTCTGTATTGGGAAAAATCCTATTCAACATATTCATGAATGATCTGGAGAAAGGGGCAAATGAAGAGGTGGCGAAATCTGTAGATACAAAGTTATTCAAGTGCGAAGCAGACTGCAATGAGCTACAAAACAATCTCACAAAACTGGGTCAGTGTGCAACAAAATGACAGATGAAATTCTATGTTGATAAATGGGAACTAATGCATATTGAAAAACATAATCCCAGCTATGTATACAAAATGATGGGGGTCTAAATTAACTGTTACCACTGAAGAAAGGGATCTTGGAGTCATTGTGGATAATTCTCTGAAAACATCCATCCAATATGCAGGGGCAATCCAAACAAAGAAACAAACAACCAACAACCAACCAAACAAATATTGGGAATAAGGCTACATCTAAACTACAAAGATTTTTTGAAAGAGGATATGCAAATTCTGTGGGATTTTGCATATCGTCTTCCCATCACATTTTCGAAAGAGGATCTTTCGAAAGTGAAAGTAGTCTAGATGCGGTTTTTTTTTTCAGGAAAAACTACTTTTTCGAAAAACTGCGTAAGCCTCCTTTTTTTTAGGAAGAGCGTTTTTTTTAAAAGGGAATTTGCGTATCCCGTTTCGAAATAAAAACATAGTCTAGACATGCCCTAAGAAAGGGATAGATAACAAGACAGAAAATATCATATTGCCTCTATGTAAATCCGCATTTGGAATACTGTATGTACATGTGGCCTGCCCCATCTCAAAAAAAGATTATATGGGAATTGGAAAAAAGTTCAGAAAAGGGCAAGAACAGTGATTAGCGGTATGAAATGGCTTCCATACCAGGAGAGATTATTAAAACCGGGTCTGTTCATCTTGGAAAAGATACAATTAAGGGGAGATAAGACAGAAGTCTATGAAATCATGATTGGCATGAAGAAAGTGAATAAGGAATTGTTATTTACTCCTCACAATACAAGAACTAGGAGTTGCCAAATGAAATTAATTGGCAGAAGGTGTAAAGCAAACAAAGGAAGTTTTTCTTCACAAATGCACAGTCAGCCTGTGGAACTCCTTGCCAGAGGATGTTGTGACCGTCAAGAGTATAACAAGGTTCAGAAAATAATGTGGTAAATTCTCGGAGGATAGGTCCATCGATGGCTATTAGTCAGTAGGGGAGGGATCACCCGATGGGTGCCTGCTCTGTCCGTTCCCTCTGGGGCACCTGGCATCGGCCACTATCCGAAGACAAGCTACAGGGCTAGATGGACCTCTGCTCTGACCCAGCATGGCCGTTCTTATGCCCTCATGAGCACAGCTCTAGATGATCAACCTGAGGAGCAAGAACAGATGTAGGTCAGTGTGGGACAGTTCACTGCTCTCCTTGGGTTGTTTCTGTTGGAGGGTGAAGACTGTAAACAACAGCTAAATAACACCCCCCCAGAGGATGAAGCAGAGCTGTTGGGCCTGGACAGATGAAAGCTGCTTCCAGCCATGCCTGGGAGTCGGGGGGGGGGGGGAGGTGCCCACCTCTCTGGGAGGCTTAGGGTCAGCTTCCCTTGTGGGAAATGATGTCAGGGTTGCAGGATCCAATCCTCCAGGCACAGGGCATGGCGGGAAAGGAATTGATTTCTGATACCTGCAGCCCGGCACACAGCCCTGCCAGGTCTCGGGAGTGCCTCCTGGCCCTGCCACGGGTCAGGGCACCCCTGGGCAGGTGTTGTACACACAGGGACCAAAATGGCACCTTCTTCCCACAGGGCTGGCAGCCTCAGCATGGACCAACCAAGCTCCCCCAACAAGCCATGTGCACAGCTGTCAACTCTGCCACGAGGGGCAGGAGTTAGAATCAGTGCTGGTCTCGTGCCCGGCCCCGAGCATTTCCCCACGTGCTCCAGGGCCCCAGTGTGAGACTGGGAGTCCGAGACTCACAGACCTCCTGTGTCAGCTGGAGTAGAACAGGTCCCATCTCTGTGCCCTGGTGCTGTCAGCTCGCCTCTCTGTGCCCACCCAGCCTCCTTTCAGTGAAGCAAGGGTTTGCCTGGGAGAGTTCACAGGCCCTGGAATCGGGGGGGGACAGGCTTGATAAGCAGCCTGAGACCTGGATATGCTCTGGTTCTCCAGGGCACTTCTCCAGTAGCGTGGTCTAAGCTGAGCTCCTTGCCTGTCTCCTCACTGCAGGAAAACAGGGCCAGGCCCTGCAATGGTGGCAGAGCTGCATCTCTCTGCAGGCTGACTCCCCGTGGGCTGGCCGTGAGTGACCAGCACTGCTCCTACTCACACCACTGCTTGGTGGGAGACTTGGCCCCACAGCTCAGGGCAGCCCCAGTCCGGGGACACGTCCGGTTTCGTCCCCTTTATCCTGCACCGGTGAGGCCACATCTGGAGTACTGAGTCCATTTCTGGGGCCCCCTTACAGAAAGGAAGGGGATAAATTGCAGAGAGTCCAGCACAGGGCAACAACAATGTTTAGGGGGCTGGAGCACATGACCTATGAGGAGAGGCTGAGGGGTTTGGGCTTGTTTAGTCTGCAGAAGAGAAGAGTGAGGGGGGATTCGATAGCAGCCTTCAGCCACCTAAAGAGGGTTCCAAAGAGGATGGAGAGAGGCTGGTCTCAGTGGGGCAGGTGGCAGAACGAGGAGCAATGGGCTCAAGTTGCAGTGGGGAGGTTTAGGTTGGATAGTAGGAAAAACTCTTTCCCTAGGCGGGTGGGAAGCGCTGGGCTGGGCTCCCTGGGGAGGGGGTGGAATCTCCGTCCCTAGAGGTGTTTAAGTCCTGGCTGCCCAAGCCCTGGCTGGGATGATGGAGTTGGGGCTGGTCCTGGACTCAATGACTCCTGAGGTCTCTTCCCTCTCTAACCTTCTCTAGTTCTCTGAGTCCATGTTGCAGTGTGTGCAGGATTCTGTGGTGTGGGCGCTGGATTCGGCACTGTGCGCTTTCCCCCTGCTCAGCATGGAACTGGGGCCCGTGTCGCCCCCCGGAGGTAGTGAGCTCTCGAACGAAATGGAGGCAGGGCGAGGGGCTGCTGACAGAATCGCTGGGCTCCTGGGATCAGCTCGGGGCCCCCGAAAGGGGTGGGGCCTTGGACAAAAGGAGCGGGTCTGAGGCTGGCTGCCCACAGCCAGACCTTTGGAGCTGCCTGGCCCGTGCTGCCCAGGGCTCTGGCGGCAATTCAAAGGGCCCAGGCTTCCGGCTGCTGCCACTGCTGCAGTAGTAGGAGCCCCGGGGCCCTTTTAAATCACAGGGCCTTGGGGCATCTGCCCCTTTGTCCCACCCATGGGCACACCAGGCGTGCGCCCGGTAAGATCCTGCAAACTCGCCAAGCTTTGCCAGGTACGCCTCAGCCTCACTGGCATAAGGGTTTCACACCTAGTGCCACCTAGTGGCTGATCCTGTGAGAGCTTCAGGGGGGAGCCGAGTTAGTCTGTAGCAGGAAAAACTTAAACAACAAATAGTCTAGCAGCACGTCAGAGATTAACAAACCCTGTAGTTTAGCATATCATGGTCTGCCCCGTTCAGTTTTACAGTCCTGCCATTTACAATATTTGCGCTCCCTGTGACGTTCAGTGTGCGTTAGACTGCTAAGCGTCTCTGAACTGTTTTTGTTTTCTACTTGCATGAATACAAAGCATAACAGCTTGATCGGATGGTGGTCCATTAGTTGCAATGGCTGGATGTTGTCTGCAGAGTTTGCTCCATTCCATGTTCTTTCTGAGGAACAAGCTGTAGCTGTTGACAGTTTCTGGTGAATTCCCCACTCTAAGTCTCATTCACATATGGCCTGGATGTTGAATTCTTTTTCTTTTTGACAGTGGGAGCTCTTGGTCCCATGTCTTCATCCAATTTGACATGAACATGGTCACCAGGTTCACGATCCAGCAGGTTTTTGAGCAATGTCGCTTTAAAAAGTATTTATAACTCTGGCCTTTAAGGCAGTTTGGCTAACCTCTTCATGCCCGGCCACTTTGGAGACAGATCTGTTCCAAAGCTGGAACAGGAGCTTCAGTTGACTTCCCGTCAGCAGTATGCACTGGACCATGCCCCGTAGCTCCCATTGGTGCTGATCCGTATCTCAGAGGAGCAAAGTACGGATCTTCCTGCTACAGGATTGTCTCGGATGTTTGCACAAGTTTCTCAATTTTTCCAGTCATTTGTGGGTAATGTGGGCTATTAGCAATATTATCAAACTCATATTTTGTTTGAATGACTTAAAGTTTATTGCAGTGGATTGTGGTCAGGTGTGTCCACCATTAGTTATTCTGGGATACCAAAGTGAACAAAATGCACTTCATTTTCATGACAATGCTTCAACATTTCATGTCTTTTGAGTACATTCTTTTATATGCCCAGAAAAATAGCCCACGAGAACCAGGTAATGGTGTCTTCTGAAGTGATGTAAATTGGCAGCTAGTCTCTCCCAGGGTCTCTGGTCAGGGTGCTCTGTGTTTGTCTGTTCTGCAATGTTCACCGGCAGATACTTTATTGTTTATGGTCTTGCTGATGCCTGGCCACCACACTGACTAGACGTTCAGCTCGAGGCATTTAGTTAATCCTGGATATCCTTCATGGGTGAGATTTAGATTTCTCCTCTCATTTCACTGGGAATTATGATGCAACTGCCTGTAATCGTGAGTTCATTTGACCCACGGGATTGTCCATGAACTGCAGAGTAGTTAGAGTCCCTTCGATACCTGGGCCAGCTGCCCTTACGTAGCTGTCGACTTCCCGACGTTGCGTGTCTCTCAGGGTTGCTTTTCTAGAGCTAGAGGGATCATTTTTCTGACTCTGGCCTGTATGTGTCCATAGGATCCAGATATGACTTTAAGTCATCTTTGAGCTCACAGGTGCTTAAGTGCGAAGCTGGACTCTGGACAGTGAGGCTGCTCCTATCAGATCGCTCCCAGAAACGTTGTTAGCAGTTGTGATAAATGGCATTCATCCAGCTGTGGGCACTGACATGTCAGCAGTGTTTGATCTGGGACTTTTCAGTTTGTGACAGGGTCCCTGGGATACAATCGGCCACTGGGGTGCTGCTTTCCCCCTTCACTCTCCTGCCTGCGCTGTCTCCCGTGGTGCTTTGCTAGTGACAAGCAGCAGCCTCTTCCAGGTGCTGTGACCACTCAGGACAGCATATGGAGTCCCGCACCCAGCTCAATTGCATGGATGCACCAAAGCCTCTCAGGAGAGAAAGGCACCAGCCAGTTCCTGCCAGCACCCCAGAGCTGCACCAGCTTATATCCCATGTCCATGATGTATCCACTCAGCTCCTTTCATACTGTAGGGAGGACACACTCGAGCTTTGGAACCTGATCTGAAATTTCACAATCACTTCACCCACAACACACTGAAGACGAGAGCGGCCGTCCTGGGGCCGACCCAAGGTCCATCTAGCCCAGGGTCCTGTGCTCTGACAGCAGCCAACGAGGGAATGAACCCCACAGGGACTCATCACAGGATCCCTCACCTGTCACATACAGGGGCCAGGGCTACCACTCCGGCTAAGAGCCACTGATGGACCTGCCCTCCACGAATGTATCTAGCGCTGCGTCAGGTAAAATATAAACCAGACGCATTGACTGCAGAGAAATAGCTCTGAAAACATGAAAGGGCAGAGGTAGTTACCAAAGAAATAGAAGATAAGTACAAACCCTTACAACTTACTACTCTAGGCAGGGTTTAGATGAACCAATTTTCTCACCTCACTGAATTTTGACATTTTTAACCCACAGGCTTCTCCCTTAAGCCTGGATCCGTCTCCTCTTGTCTTTCCAGTGTTCTTGTGCTGCCAGCATCAGTGGGGGAGGAGAAAGGCAAAAGCATGCTGTGGTGTCCCTGTCTCTTACGTTATGGCCATAGGCCATGTGCCTATTTGCTGAGACATGTCCGGGTGGTCTTAGTCACAAGTGGGGCAATCCCCCGGTCTGATTTTTTGCAATTGAGTCATGGAGTTGAGCAGTCCCCATTGTATGGTGCTTGTGTAATTGTCACTGAATTGTAAACCCCTTATTACAACCCTCTGTTGATTTATGATTGATTAACCGCCTCCTGGCTTAGGTCACACTCCTGGAAGAGAGACTGTCACATTTACAATATGTTTCACTAACAACTATACAGCAAAATCTCATAAAGTCATACACACAGATGATGATATACATATTTGGATAGACCAGCAGGTTTCAGCAGATCATGACATTTCATATGGTATCTTATATGGCCTGCTTTGTAGGAAATATCACAACCATCTATGAACGATGAGTCTGGGGTTTACAGGGTGCTATTTTGAGGTACAGTTTGTCACAGGATTACAAGTGGTTTATGGTCTGTTCTCAGCATAAACAATCCCAGTTCACGCAGATATCTGTAAATGTCAATACACTCTCCAGACTCCTCTTCAATCTGAGCATATCATTTGTGTGCTTGTTTAAGGGAGTGAGTGCAAAGCGCCCCTGGCTCCCCCTCTGAGCCTTGCTGTCGCAACCATAGATCAGTCAGCTGTTTCCATCCATCCTGACCACGGAGGGCTTGTTCACATCACAGGAGTGCTGGTGCTGAGATAGTTTCTTTTACTTTTTTGAGACACAATTTCTTGATTTGGCCACTAGAGTCAAGACGTGTTGGGTTTTACCAGTTCATTCGGGGGGTTTATCACTGTAGAAAGGTGTCAGATATAGTAGTTTAATAGGGGCATTCAGTGCTTGATTTCTTGGGTTTTGTTTGTTTGTTACTTAGTTTCAGTGCAGACTGACTGATTAGGCTTGCGACTTTGTTGAGGGTTTTGTTTTTTCCTTCTGTCCAAGATCGATGTATCAAAATACTGTTCATGAAAACTACAGCTGCATTGAAGCTTTTCAGCTGGTGTCTATTGGATCTCCACTCAAAAGTCCAAATTCCCTGCATATTCCATTGGGGTTGTTCAGATGGCCTGAGCTCTGGGAAGTCCCTTCTGAGATGACTTTGATATCAACCCCTGAGTCAATTTTCATGGACACTGTAATTTACGCACTAGCCAATACAGGCAGTCCCCGGGTTACGTACAAGATAGGGACTGTAGGTTTGTTCTTAAGTTGAATCTGTATGTAAGTCGGAACTGGCGTCCAGATTCAGCCGCTGCTGAAACTGATCAGTTTCAACAGTGGCTGAATCTGATCAGTTTCAACAGCGGCTGAATCTGGACGCCAGTTCTGACTTACATACAGATTAAACTTAAGAACCCCAGGCATCCCCAAGTCAGCTGCTGCTGAAACTGATCAGCGGCTGATTCCAGGAAGCCCGGGGCAGGGGCTTCCTGTAGTCAGCCGCTGGTCAGTTTCAGCAGCGGCTGACTTGGGGACGCCTGGGGCAGAACAGCTGGGGTACTGCCCGGTTGGTCCAGTAGCGCCCAGAGCGGCGCTACGGGACCAACTGGCAGCGCCCCAGCTGCTGTACCACAGGTGTCCGGAGCAAAGCCACGGAGCACGGGGGCAGCGGGACAGCCCAGACGCACCGTGGCTGTCCTGCTGCCCTCGGGCTCCGTGGCTTTGCTCTGCTTTGCTCCCCGTCCCCCTGGTCTGCAGACCAGGAGGGGGGGGGGGGGGCAAAGCAGAGCCAAGCCTCGGAGCGCGTGGGCAGCGGACAGCCCAGACGCGTCTGGGCTGTCCGCTGCCCGCGTGTTCCGCCGCTTTGCTTCCTCTCCCTGGTCTGCTGGAGACCAGGGAGAGGAACTGCCCCGTTCGTAACTGCGGATCCGACATAAGTCGGATCCGCGTAACTCGGGGACTGCCTGTAATCTTCAGTGATTCAGAGGAGGTTCATTGAGGGAGCTTCAGAGAGGGAAAATCAGAGTCCAGGAAGCTTGTTCTGGTCAACAACTAGATGATGAAACTGTTCACGGAAGTGGGTGGTTCATTATCCGTCGAAGTTTGGATATCGATGGATCCCTCCCTGCAAATTCCATGTCTGTGTACAGAACCTATTCAGAGTCTTAAAGAGTAAATGGGGCTTCATCTGGCCAGCTTGACCAGCTCAGATACCTCCACAACCAAAATGAAAGGATGAACAATCCTGTATCTTTCTTGACCAACACCAGAAGCTCCATCTAAAATTGTGAAAAATAGAACCTGCTGGGGAAAATACGGATTGGATTCCAGGGTGCTTGCATCCTAAGGCAGGAAGAGTTAGGGCTGTGGTGTGCAGCTGGGTACTAGTGATAAGATATGTGTGTGCAAATGCTTGAAGCCTGGATATGGAGAAGGGTGAGCGTGAGTGCCTGGTAGGAAATGAGGAGATCGCTACAATGGCCATCGAAGAAACTCGGTGGAACGATGAGACTCATTGGGACATGGTAATGCCATGGTGCAGACTCTATAGGAATGACAGAGCAGGTCATGTTGTCTCTAGGGGTATGTCTACACTACAACGTTAATTCGAACTAAGCTAATTCGAACTAACGGATCCAGACTAAAAAACTAGTTCAAATTAGCATTTTGCTAATTTGAACTAGCATGTCCACACTGAGTGGACCCTGAACCGAGCTTAAGGATGGCCGGAAGCAGTGCCGGCAGGGCATCAGAGGAGGACTTAGAGGGTGGAGATGCTGTCTCAGGCTAGCCGAGGGCTGTGCTTAAAGGGTCCCGACCCCCACCCTGGACAGACAGTTCTCAGGGGTGCCCCGCTTGCAAAGCAGTCCTGGCTTGGAGTGCCCGGAGTGCCCACACTGGGCACATCACAGCACTCGGCCATCAGCCCGGCTGCACTTGCCGCAGGCTGCCATCTGGGGAGAGGGGATAATTGGGGGGCTGCAGGAGAGCTTCCACCCCCAGAAGCCCGCAGAGCCAGCCCAGTCCTCTCCATCGGGGGCTCATACCCCATTCCTCCCTCACCTCCTTCCACTTACCCCTCCCTAGCCTCTCTTCTTGATGTACAAAATAAAGATAATGTGTCTTCCAAAATGGAATCTGTCTTTATTGAACAAAACTGGGGGAGACTGGGAAAAGGAGGTGGGAGAGGGGAAGAGAGAGGCTGGGAGAGGGGAGGGCAACTAAAATGATCAGGGGTTGGGAACAGGTCCCATATGAAGAGAAGCTAAAGAGACTGGGACTTTTCAGCTTAGAAAAGAGGAGATGGAGGGGGGACAGGATAGAGGTCTCTAAAAGCAGGAGTTGGGTGGAGAGGGTGCATATAGAAAAGTTCTTCATTAGTTCCCATAAAGAAGGACTAGAGGACACCAAAGGAAAGGAATGGGTAGCGGGCTTCAAACTAGTAACAGAAAGTTCTTCTTCACAAAGCAAAGAGTCAACCTGTGGAACTCCTTGCTGCAGGAGGCTGTGAAGGCTAGAACTAGAACAGAGTTTAAAGGGAAGTGAGATAAAGTGATGGAGGTTGGGTCCATGGAGTGGTATTAGCCAGGGGGTAGAAATGATGTCCCTGGCCTCTGTTTGAGGCAGGCTGGAGAGGGATGGCACGAGACAAATGGCTTGGTCACTGTCTTCGGTCCATCCCCTCCAGGGTCCCTAGGGTTGTCCACTGTCGGCAGACAGGCTCCTGGGCTAGATGGACCTTTGGTCTGACCCAGGACAGCCATTGTAAGCTCAGGGCTCAGGGTCGGGGGTCTCAGTGGACCCCCTTGATTCTCTTGCACACCTGCTCCTGGGTGGCCAGGCTGGCAGCTCTCCTGCCCAAGCCGGCCACTTTCCTCTGCCTAGTGTGGAGATCATGGACGAGGTCCACGATGTCTGCACTAGACCAGGCGGGTGCCCGCCTCTTGCGGTCCCGGGCAAGCTCCTGGGAGCCGCCAGCCTGGTCCCGGGAAGAGGGGGAGGGCTGGGGGGCATCAGGTGGGTGGCTCGATCCGTGCCAGGTGCAGGGTCTGCTGGCTGGGTGCTGGCAGGCTTGCACCTGGTACGGGCACCGTAGCCAGCCCGTGCCCCTTTAAGGGGTCCGGGGCCAGGAGGGGGGCAGACGAGTTTCCCTGGTGTTGGCCAGAGTGGCCACCAGGGAAACCTGGGGAGGGCTAGCCTCCCACTAGTTCGAATTAAGTGGCTACACAGTCCTTAATTCGAACTAGCTAGTTCGAACTAGGCTTAATCCTCGTAAAATGAGGTTTTCCTAGTTTGAACTAAGCGCTCTGCTAGTTCGAATTAAATTCGAACTAGCGGATCGCTAGCGTAGCGCCTATGAAAGTTAGTTCGAACTAACGTCCGTTAGTTCGAACTAACTTTGTAGTGTAGACATACCCTAGGAGAGCAGCACGTTCTGTGGAAGAAAGCATAGAATCAAATACAGAAATCTTTGAAATGAATCATACTGTACCAGAGCATCGCTCCAAATAGAAACTCCATGCCTGAATAAGAAGACTATCCCCAGAGGAATTGATACGAACCATTAGACTGGGATGGTAGTGGTGGTAGTGACAGTGAAACACTTAGGGCAACTAAAGAATCTACAAAAACTGAATCCCCAGTACGAATGAGGGATTTCAAGTTTCCCTATAATGATTTGCCATCTCAGGATGGGATGTAGAAATAACATGTCTAGACATTATTAAGGATGGCTTCTCGGAGCAGCTAGTCCTGGAACCCACAAACTGAGAAGTAATTTTTGATTTTGTCCTAAATTGCACATGGGATCTGGTCCAACAGGTGAATATAGCTGAGCTGCTCAGTACTAGAGACCATAATCTAATTTCATATACTGCTTTTGAAAGGATAATACTACAGAAGCCAAACACAGTGGCATTTAACTTCAGAAAGGGGAACTACACAAAAACAAGAAAGCTAGTTAAAGAGAAAAGTGATAAGAGTGAAATGCCTGCAAATTGCATGGAAACTTTTAAAAAACATGCATGATAGAGGTAAAAGTATATCCCACCTAAAAAGCACAGTAAGAGGTCCAAAAAAATGCTACCAAACAATATCTTAAAAGGGGTGATTAAAAGCCAAAAAGGCATCTTTTAAAAAATGGAAGTCAGTTCCTACTGAGGAAAATAGAAAGGAGCATAACCTCTGGCAAGGCAAGTGCAGAAGTGTAACTAGACAGGCCACAAAAGAATTTAGAGCAACTAGCAAAAGTCTCCAAAACTAAAAAGCAATTTTGTAAAGTATTTCAGAAGAAAGAAGCCTGCTGACCAATCAGGGAGCCACTGGAGAGGGAGATGCTACAAGCAAGGCAAGGCCCTTGCAGAGAAGCTAACTGAATTATTTGCATGAGTCTTCCCTGCAAAGGATGTGAGGGAGACTCCCAGACCTGAACCATTGTTTTAGGAGACAAATCTGAGGACCAGACTGAGGTGTCAGTAAAGGAGGTTTTGGAAGAAATGGATAAACCAAACAGTCATACTTCACCCAGACCGCGTGGGATTCACCTGGAGTTCTGACGGAATGACACTGCAGCTATGAAATGCAGAATTACTAACTGTGGTTTGTAACCTAGCACTTCGAGCAATGTCTGTTTCAGACAAGGGGAGGAGAGCTCATGTAATGCCAATTTTTAAAAAAGGATCCAGAGGCGATCCTGGCACTTGGAGTCTGGGAAACCTAAGTTCCCCACCATGCAAACTGGCTGAAATGATAGAATAGAAGGATATGTCTACACTAGCTCGTTAATTCGAGCTAGGTAGGCAAATGAGGCTACCGGAGTTGCCAATGAAGCCCGGGATTTAAATATCCTGGGCTTTATTTGCATGTTCCCGTCTGGTCGCCATTTTTAAATATCACTAGCCCGAACTCACTGCCGCGTGGCTACACGTGGCAGTGAAACGTTAATTCGAACTAAGTCCTTAGTTTGAATTAATTGTTACTCTTCGTGGAGTAACTGTTACTCCCTGTGTCGCCCCCCCCCCCCCCCCCATTGACAGACCTGGATCAGAGGAAAGGTCCCAGTTCTTTCAGTCTTCCCTCAGAGGTTTTCCAAGGTGTGTTTAGTGTGGAAAAGAGAAGACTGAGAGGGGACATGACAGCAGCTTTCAAATACCTAAAAGAGTGGTACAAGGAGGAGGGAAAAAATTGTTCTGCTTGACCTCTGAGGACAGGACAAGGAGCAAGGGGCTTAAACTGCAGTAAGGGAGGTTCAGGTTGGACTTCAGGAAAAACTTCCTGCCTGTCAGGGTGGTTCAGCACTGGAATAAATTGCCCAGGGAGGTTGTGAAGTCTTCATAATTGGAGATATTTAAGAATAGTTTAGACTAACACCTGTCAAGGATTATTAGATGGTGCTTGGTCCTGCTGTGTGGGCAGGGGACTGGACTTGCTGACCTCTCAAGGTCCCTTCCAGTCCTAGTGGTCTGTGGACCCTGGTTCCTGCATCCCAGAAAAGTGTGTTAGAAATGGAAAAGGTTCAGTGAAAGGCAACAAAAATGATTAGCACATGGACCAGCTTCTACGTGAGGGGAGATTAAAATATCCATGACTTTTCAGCTTGCAAAAGAGATGACTTAGCAGGGGTATAATTAAGATCTTTACAATCATGAATTGTAGGATAAAGTGAATAAGAAAGTATTATTTATCCATTCCTATAACACAGGAAACAGGGGCCAACCATTGGGATTAATAAGCAAAAGGTTTAAAGCAAACACAAGTGCTTCTTCACACAGTGCACAGCTAGCCTGTGGCTCACTCGAAAATTGCCCCATTCTTTTCACTTCCTCCAAAGAATCTGACACTAGCCAATGTTGGACAGCAGCCTGCTGGCGCAGATGGACATTGGTCTGACTCGGTATGGCTGTTCTTATGTGCGAGGATGGGGAAGGAGAGTCTGTGTGTTGGAGGGACTTCACTTTTCAGGCCCTTGCTTTTGTGGTTTGATGCAGGTCTATTGTGTGTGTGTGTGTGTGTGTGTGTGTGTGTGTGTGTGTGTGTGTGTGTGTGTGTGTGTGTGTGTGTGTGTGTGTGTGCAACATAATCTTGCACAAGAAAGTTTTCTGAGTATAAAGATATATATAGGTGTGTGTGTGTGTGCATGCACATGTGTCTCTGTCACACCAATGCATATGAGACCGAGCACAGTATATTTGTACACTTGTTTATAAACATACATATATAAATAGGGAGGGAGACATAAATATATAAAATCATTTTCCATAATTAAAGGATGTTTTGGAGCAGAATATTTCCATTTTAGGCGTAGGGACATCAATTTTATAAATACAAGATTAAAATAAACATTAACATGATTACATCAACTCTCTCTCTCTCTCTCTCTCTCTCTCTCTCTCTCTCACACACACACACACACACACACACACACACACACACACACACACACACACACTTAAAATAGGATCCCACACTATCATTTTAAATAGCACAAAACAGATGAATTTTCCAAATGTTGTTTGAACTGGCACTGGGCTTTATGAGATCATCTCCACAGTAATCACAACTTGTTTTCCTGCAGTAAATATGGTTGTTTGTCGCATTAGCGTTTGATTAGGAGTTTCAGTCTATGAAGACCTCTGCTTATGGGCTGTCCAGAACTGCTGCAGGCTCTGTCCGAGGCTCTCTGCTTCCTCATTAGCTTGGTGGGTTGCTGTCAGTGATTTCTCTTTCTTGCTTAGTGGAACTTTGGTCTAAAGCAGAATCTAGATCTCTGCAGTGCGTGGCTTGAGTCCTATCGGGCTTTGCCGTCTAAGTCACTGAGGGCAAGAGCAGGCGGCCAGGAAAGTGCAGCTGATCTCTCCTCCCTACAGCTCGCCAAGCTGGCTGGAGCCTGTGGGTGCCCAGGGCTTGGAAGAGCTACTTTTGCCCAAAGCAGAGGGGTCCATGTTTTTCACCAAACTCTACCTACTTTCCAGCAAATCCTTGTCCCCGGGCGAGTGCTGTTGTCTCCAAAACCCACTCCAGCCTGTGCGCAGCCCTCAGGCCCTGCCTCATTTGAGCAAGCCCTGCTGCTGCAGGTGGGCGTGGCCATTGGCCAGCAGGTGCCCCGCAGTGCCCCTGATGGGCCAGAGCTGCCCTCGGTTTGGGGGAGCGTGGTCAGAGCTAGCCTGGCTGTGTCTCCCTGAGCTGCGAATCCCCCCAGCTCCAGCGCGCACACAGACAGCGAGCCCACCTGAGCGTTGGACACTTGTAGCCTTGGGGCTAAGGCACCTGGGCCAGCAGGAGAGTACCTGGGGCAGTCTCAGCAGAGTCAGGAGGAGCTGCAGCATGGCAGATGTCACACTTGTCCTGGACACGCCGCACAGGCCAAAGGCAACGGAGCCCATTGGCGTGTCTCAGCGCCGGTGAGCGGCTCCAATGCCTCTGCGACTGCCGCTTGGCTCAGACAAGACTCAGAATGGGTCTGTGGAGAGTGAACCCTGCAAAGTAGCAATCTCCGGTTGTGAGGAGATCACCACTGCGGCTGAGAGAGGCCACAGTGTTGATGTAACAGACTTAGGCACTTGACTGGAAACCACGTGACACTGTGATTAATTAGCCTGGCATGCATTAATGAATTACGCCTTAGCCAACTAATAGGTCTCAACATGTAACTGTAAACAGGGAGCATCACTGAATGGCTGTTTCTAGTAGATCCCCTGGCACTATAGCATGTTGTAAATAATGAAGACAACGAGGAGTCCTATGGCACCTTAAAAACATACAGATTTATTCGGTTATAAGCTTCGTCCAACTCAGTGGAATGGAGGGGAGGGGGAGTTCTGCAGGGGGCCAAGATTTACCAGCACTTCCACACGGCAAAAAAAGCCGTAGCTGGAATGTAAATACCAGATCTGTCGACAAGGGCCCTTTAGCAACAGCACTGGCGATCAGTGACATTAGCCTGCACACGTGGAGGGCAGTCCTGCTTTTCCCCAGGCACATCAGGTCAAGTGATCTGAACTTCTAGGAGCAGCAGAAATACCCCAACACAAGGAGAAGGAAAATGGCTGTGGCACGGCTGTGGGATCTGCACATGAATACTTGTGCACTGAAGGAATGCAGATGCATTTTTGCTTTGTTACAGCACAGCCTTCCGCAGCCCAGCACTGATACTCTGGAAACAGACCGTGCTAACACATACTTCTCGCTCGCTCCTTTGGCAGTTTTCTCTGAGTAGCTATTTTGTAATCGTCATTTTCTGTGCTTTGCACAAGTCCCCAAATAGTGCACCTCCCGGCATGGGCTCTTCACTGTGCTGGGGTCGATGTGCTGGAATTGATTTCAAAAGACTCTTTATTTTGCAATATTGCTGGTGACCGGCCTCTCCCCACCTGGCCTTGCCGCATGGTAGTGCCCGCTGCAACCAAAAGGAGAGCGGCAGAATCAGTGCGCTCCCCAGCCATGCTGCTGCGCTCACAGGGGCCGTGGCATTACTCCGTGGAAACACTGCAGTCACCCAGAGTAGAATCTGGCCCAGTGTTCAGCCATGCACCTCTGTATTGAACAAGCACCTTGAGAGCCGGGTAGGGCTCTGCCCCTGCTGGCAGTCCCAGGCTGCTGCTGGACAGGGCTGCAGCTGGGACGCTGGTGGGTTGGAGGAGCTGTCCATAACTTAGGGATGCGTCCGAAGAAGCCCCATCACCGAGAGCATTTTGAACTGCAATACTGAGCCTCTAGGCTGAAAGGAGTTTAATCGAGTATGCCTCGGCTTCCTGAGGCCCTGCACAGAACTGGCTGCTCTTCCCGAGGCCTGTCCCAGCATGCACCAGTTTCTGGAATGTGACTGTCTCTTTGGCCACCTCCAGGCTGCATAGTTAACTGGGGCTGGTGGGCGTGAGCCCCTGGTTAGCTTAGCCTGTGGGCATGTTCTCAGTGCCACGCCCTAGGTGTGCTAATGTACCCTCTGCATTTCTGCGCTCACAGTGTCGGCTTGGGGCGTATCCAGGGCTCTTTGGGCTGAGGGGCTGTCGAGTCTTCTGCAGTCTTTGTGGGAGAGCTGACCTGTGCTTCAGTGGGAATTATGATACAGTCTCTTCTCTTTCCATTCCACGAGCATCTCAGGAGCGTGTTCAAAAGCAGCTACTAACGTTGGACATTTTCCCTCAGTGGGCCCAGAAAACTTGCACTCCAGGGTTTTAAAAGAGTGGGCCGAGGCGCTCACTGAATCATTAATGGTGGTTTTTAATAAGTCTTGAAACACCAAGGGAGACTGGAAGAACGCCAATGTGCCAGGGTTTTTTAAAAGGTAAAGAGGGTGACCCGGTAATTATAGGGTTGTTAGCCTGACATCGATCCTGGGTGAGAGCCCAATATGGCAATCAATTAATAGTGACCTAAAGAAGAGTAATTTAATGAATGTGATTCAATATGAGTTTATGGAAAGTCGGTCACATCAAACTAACTTGGTATCTTTTTACGGGATTACAGGTTTGGTTGATAAAAGTGACAGTGCTGATATAATTTACTTAGATGTCTGAAAAGTGCCTACCTTGGTCCTGCATAGTATTTTTATCTAAAAACATGGACTGATATACAATTAATGGCACACCTTAGATGGATTAAAATCGGCAAAATGATATGTCTCAAAATATAACTGTAAATGGAGCATTGTAAGCAAGCAGTTGTGTTTCCAGTGGAGTCCAGCTGGGATGGGGTTCTTGGCCCTGTGGTATTTAGCATTTTTATCAATGACCTGTAAAAAAACGTAAAATCATCACTGCCAATGTTTGCAGCTGACACCAAAATTGGGGGAGTGATAAATAATGAAGACAGATCACTGACTCCGAGCAACCTGGATTCTGGGCACAAGCGAATCCCCCAGCTTTTAATATCTGTAGGTATATGGTCCAGAGAGAAAGAATGTGGCCATGCTTACAGGCTGGGGACTCTCTCCTAGGAAGCAGTGAGCCTGAAACAGATTTGGCGGTGCGGTGTCATGGTGGATTATCAACTGAGCATAAGCTCTACCTCTGCATTTGGCTCTGGTGTGGCCGCTGCTAGAACACTGTCCAGTTCTTGTGTCCCAGGTTCAAGAAGGATGTTGATAAATTGGAGACGGCTCAGAGAAGAGCCACCGGAATGAATCAAGAATTAAAAAACCTGCCCTGACGTATTAGACTCCAGGTGTTCAATCTATTTGACTTAACAAAGAAAAGTTTAAGAGGTGTCTTGATTTGTGGTGGCTCTTCAGTCCAACAGAGAAAGGTCTAACAAAACCCAAAGGCTAGAAACTGAGGCTGGGCGAATTCAGACTGGAAGCAAGGCATATGTTTCTAAGAGGGAGACTAATACATTGTTGGGAAGAATTTACCAAGGGTCTGGTGCGTTTTCCATCACTGGCCATTTTTAAATCAAGATCAAATGTTTTTCTAAAATCTTTGCGCTAGGAATTAGTTTGGGGATGTTCTCTGGCCTGTGTTATATGAGAGGTCAGACGAGATGGTCAAATTGGTCCATTCTGACCTTGGAAGCTGTTGGAAGGCAAAGGAGGGACATAAACATTGGAGTAATTTAGGCCATTTCCTCAGTCCAAAGTGGGTTGGTTCTAGCCTGTGTTAACTTGGAGCCTGGGTTCTCATCCATACCCCAGCCATGTTAGCTCACAGAAGAAGGTGAGAATGCATTCCTCGTGGAACCCTGCTTGTGGGGCCAGGGGAGGAGACACATATGGGGGGACAGACAGCATAGGGGTGCTCAGGGGGTCAGAAGCTGGGGTTCAGAAAAGCCAGTTGGGGGACCAGACTGAGATGGGGGCTAAATGGGTGTAGGACTGCAGGGTACAGGGCCACATAGAATCATAGAATCATAGAATAATAGGACTGGAAGGGACCTCGAGAGGTCATCGAGTCCAGCCCCCCGCCCTCAAGGCAGGATCAAGCTCCGTCTACACCATCCCTGACAGATGTCTATCTAACCTGTTCTTAAATATCTCCAGAGAGGGAGATTCCACCACCTCCCTTGGCAATTTATTCCAATATTTGACCACCCTGACAGTTAGGAATTTTTTCCTAATGTCCAATCTAAACCTCCCCTGCTGCACTTTAAGCCCATTACTCCTTGTCCTGTCCTCAGAAACCAAGAGGAACAAATTTTCGCCTTCCTCCTTGTGACACCCTTTTAGATATTTGAAAACCGCTATCATGTCCCCCCTTAATCTTCTTTTTTCCAAACTAAACAAGCCCAGTTCATGAAGCCTGGCTTCATAGGTCATGTTCTCTAGACCTTTAATCATTCTTGTCGCTCTTCTCTGTACCCTTTCCAATTTCTCCACATCTTTCTTGAAATGTGGCGCCCAGAACTGGACACAGTACTCCAGCTGAGGCCTAACTAGTGCAGAGTAGAGCGGCAGAATGACTTCACGAGTTTTGCTTACAACACACCTGTTGATACAACCTAGAATCATATTTGCTTTTTTTGCAACAGCATCACACTGTTGACTCATATTCAACTTGTGGTCCACTATGACCCCTAGATCCCTTTCCGCCATGCTCCTTCCTAGACAGTCGCTTCCCATCTTGTATGTATGGAACTGATTGTTCCTTCCTAAGTGGAGCACTTTGCATTTCTCTTTATTAAACCTCATCCTGTTTACCTCTGACCATTTCTCTAACTTGCTAAGGTCATTTTGAATTATGTCCCTATCCTCCAAAGAAGTTGCAACCCCACCCAGTTTGGTATCATCTGCAAACTTAATAAGAGTACATGGGGATAGGGAAAGAGGGGTAGCTGATGGTGCAGGGACACATGCAGAGAGGGGGCCCGGTGTGGGGCCTGGTGCTTGGGGCCCGGTGTGGGGCCTGGTGCTTGGGGCCCGGTGCGGGGCCTGGTGCTTGGGGCCCGGTGCGGAGCCTGGTGCTTGGGGCCCGGTGCGGGGCCTGGTGCTTGGGGCCCGGTGCGGGGCCTGGTGCTTGGGGCCCGGTGCGGGGCCTGGTGCTTGGGGCCCAGTGCGGGGCCTGGTGCTTGGGGCCCGGTGCGGGGCCTGGTGCTTGGGGCCCGGTGCGGGGCCTGGTGCTTGGGGCCCAGTGCGGGGCCTGGTGCTTGGGGCCCGGTGCGGGGCCTGGTGCTTGGGGCCCAGTGTGGAGCCTGGTGCTTGGGGCCCGGTGTGGGGCCTGGTGCTTGGGGCCCGGTGCGGGGCCTGGTGCTTGGGGCCCAGTGTGGGGCCTGGTGCTTGGGGCCCGGTGCGGGGCCTGGTGCTTGGGGCCCAGTACGGGGCCTGGTGCTTGGGGCCCAGTACGGGGCCTGGTGCTTGGGGCCCGGTGCGGGGCCTGGTGCTTGGGGCCCGGTGCGGGGCCTGGTGCTTGGGGCCCAGTGCGGGGCCTGGTGCTTGGGGCCCGGTGCGGGGCCTGGTGCTTGGGGCCCGGTGCGGGGCCTGGTGCTTGGGGCCCGGTGCGGGGCCTGGTGCTTGGGGCCCGGTGCGGGGCCTGGTGCTTGGGGCCCGGTGTGGGGCCTGGTGCTTGGGGCCCAGTGCGGGGCCTGGTGCTTGGGGCCCGGTGCGGAGCCTGGTGCTTGGGGCCCGGTGCGGAGCCTGGTGCTTGGGGCCCGGTGCGGGGCCTGGTGCTTGGGGCCCAGTGTGGGGCCTGGTGCTTGGGGCCCAGTGTGGGGCCTGGTGCTTGGGGCCCGGTGCGGGGCCTGGTGCTTGGGGCCCGGTGTGGGGCCTGGTGCTTGGGGCCCGGTGTGGGGCCTGGTGCTTGGGGCCCAGTGCGGGGCCTGGTGCTTGGGGCCCAGTGCGGGGCCTGGTGCTTGGGGCCCGGTGCGGGGCCTGGTGCTTGGGGCCCGGTGCGGGGCCTGGTGCTTGGGGCCCAGTGTGGGGCCTGGTGCTTGGGGCCCGGTGCGGGGCCTGGTGCTTGGGGCCCAGTGTGGGGCCTGGTGCTTGGGGCCCAGTGTGGGGCCTGGTGCTTGGGGCCCGGTGTGGGGCCTGGTGCTTGGGGCCCGGTGCGGAGCCTGGTGCTTGGGGCCCGGTGCGGGGCCTGGTGCTTGGGGCCCAGTGTGGAGCCTGGTGCTTGGGGCCCAGTGTGGGGCCTGGTGCTTGGGGCCCGGTGCGGGGCCTGGTGCTTGGGGCCCAGTGCGGGGCCTGGTGCTTGGGGCCCGGTGTGGGGCCTGGTGCTTGGGGCCCGGTGCAGGGCCGGCAGCTGAGCAGGAACCGGGGCTAGCAGAGGAGCTCCCAGGCAGCAGTGGGCCTGGCAGCCGAGACCCTGGCGGCATCCATGTTGTCTTATAGTGATGGCCTTTTGGAAGCCTGTGCTGCTAACAGTGAGATTGTACGGGGCACAGCTGGCCATTGGCGTGTGGCCTTCCAATGCTGGGGTGGCCTCCCCCCTCACCACGTCTCAGAGCCAGCTCAGAAGGGCACTAAGGTCTCCAAGGACAATGCCCTGGAGTGGCAGCCCTCTGGCGACCCTGCTGATGGCGGAGGAGACGTCCCTAGGGGCATGGGGAACTATGGGAAATCATCCACCTCTCTGACTGTGGCAAGACCTTGGAGGCTTTGGAAGGCGGCGATTTTACCTTTTCCATCGGCAGCACCTTGCAAGGGGAGCCTATAAGACCTGTCGCTCAGTCTTAGCTTTAGCTCTCCTAAGGAATCCCGTGAGATAAATATCACTCGTGTCTGTCCTGTGCCCTCTCCATCCCTACAGGGCTGGCCAGGGGAACCTTGCCCAAGGGTTTATTTGCCTCTAAACACAGGGGCTACGTCTACACTGGCAGGATTTTCCGCAAATGCTTTTAACGGAAACGTTTTTCCGTTAAAAGCATTTGCGGAAAAGAGCATCTAGATTGGGAGGACACTATTGCACAAAAGCACTTTCTGCGGAAAAGCGTCCGTGTCAATCTAGACGCGCTTTTCCGCAAAAAAGCCCCGATCTCCACTTTCACGATCGGGGCTTTTTTGCGCAAAACAAATCTGAGCTGTCTACACTGGCCCTTTTGTGCAAAAGCTTTATGCAAAAGGACTTTTGCCCAAACGGGAGCAGCACAGTATTTCCGCAAGAAGCACTGATTTCTTACATGAGATCGTCAGTGTTCTTGCGGAAATTCAAGTGGTCAGTGTAGACAGCAGGCACCTGCAAAAGCAGCTGCTTTTGCGGAAAAACTTGCCAGTCTAAATGCAGCCAGACAGTGTCCATGGAGGTCTCTGATTCCTCTCCAGCCATGTTTACCTGTTGAGTAGTTAAAAAGTTATTCAAGGCCAAATTCCCGCATTTTCACCCTCTTCCTGGCTGAACTTGACCCCACCCTTGGGCAAATGCCACATTTCCACATGCAAACATCACTATTCTTTTTGTGGAAAACAGCAAAGAAATTGAAACCAAAACATTTTGCTTTTGCAAAAATGGGGAAAATACCTGAAATATAATTTTCTTTCCTGACCTCCCTGATGATGTCAAGTTTTGCAGAAAGTTTTCAAACATGGCTTACTTGCTGGGCAGCACACCCAGAAACCCAGCATGTTGCAAAGGTAGAGCCAGTCTATGTCTACAAATCAGGCTATGAAAGCAGACACCGGAAATGAGAACATGCCCATCAAGGTGGCCAATTCCAACTGGGAATGTGCCATTGGCTGGCACGTTTCATGGAGGTGGTAAATCGTGATCCACCAATCGAAATCCAGGAATAACAGCCCGCTTCTCCAAACAAGGTTAATTCACGCTCTGTTCCTCCCTCCCGCTCTGCAGTTCTGTTCTGATTCTGTTCTCACAAAGCCCTGAAGAATTCAACAGTGTGTTTCACAGATCTCGGAGACTCCTGAACTGCCTGTGGCCAGCTGGATCACTTCCCTGGGACTTGATGATGGTAAAACAGGGAAGTAACAGGATAGCAATAAAATCTTGGTGGGAAACCGCAGTGCCATTCATTCCCTTCTGCAAGCAGGCAAGACAGAAATTCTCCCTTTGCTGCACAGCTCTGCTCCAGTGCGTGCAAGGAGGCGGCCCCAGCGCTAGCGTTGGTTTGTCAACCGGCTCTGTCTACTGCCGGGGCTAGAGGAGTTGCTGCCAAAGGGGAGAAGCAGCGGCTAGGAGCGAGGCATGTGATTCTCAGCTCACTGCGAGTGAGCTCTGCAGGGTAGCTGTGGCAGCACGGGCAGTGATGGCGGTGGCACGGCTAAGCCATGCTGAGCACACACACGGCTAGGCGGCTTTGTACCTGCCATAGCTGAGCTGTGCCATCGAGGCTCGTGCGAATTCAGCACCAGGTCAGGCGCTGGCAAAGGCAGAGAGGGCTCCTTCGGACGCACTCGCCAGTGCTGGTCCCAGAGCAGCGTATGCCATGGCCTAGGGCCTGCTGTGCCGAGTGGGGGCTGAGTTCGGGGGTGGGTGTTACAGCAGGAACGGAGGGGTGCCCCGCGGCTGGCGATCTGCTGGGGGGAGGCTCTGGTCTGGGCCCACCAGGGTTTCAGGGCACTACAGGGTTGGGATGAAGGGCACGGGGGCTGTGCTGGTGGTTTCTGGCCTTCGCAAGCCCCTCTCTGCACTCGGAGCTTTGCTCTTCCCAGCGAAGCAGCGATTCTTGGGTAGCCATGGGACCCCAGGAGCCAGGGCAGAAAACAGCAGATTTCGGAAGGGAGGGAACTGGCAATGCAGGGTCGGAGCAGGCCTGGCCCGAGGGAAATGGGCCCTTTGTTGCAGTGGGATCACATGCTGGGCTATGGCAAGTCTCATCACTAACAGAGCAGCTTGCTGCCTGGATAGCGTGGTGATGGGAGCAGTGTCCAACCCTAGACAGACACACAGACAGACAGATGTCGGCCACACCCTTGCTCCAGCCTACAGCCTGCAGAGCAGTGCTTGGCAGTGTCGCCCGAGTGTCAATACATTCTCCCAGGAGCCTGGAGGGGCAGCATGTTCTCTGCGGAGCCACCTCCATCTGCCAGCTGGACAGCCCAGTCTATTCTCTGCCTCCAGGATAACAGGCCTGGGGGATGCTCCCCCTTCTGCCCACTTCAGGGGTGTCGCTGTCTCGCTCTTGCAGAGGCCGGTTGCTTTGGGGATGAGTCTCTGCCTTGGGTCTGAGTGTGTGGAATCCCTGGCATCCCGGCTCCCTGGAGGCTGCCCATCGCCCCAGGGCGAGAGGTGGGGTAGCGCAGCCTGCCAGACTCCCTGCACAGCACAGGGACCCGAGTCTTCGTATAGCTCAGGGGATTTATTTTATACCCGACTGACCCGTGCTGGCCCTGATCCAGGCCGGCAAGGCAGAGGCTGCTGCAGGCAGGGTCCCCAGTGCGCTGTGGGAGTGGAGCTCAGGTGTTCTGTGTGTCGCCCTTCTAGTGACTCCCCATGGGGCTGTGACAGTCGCTTAACCCCCTCCTGGCCACAGTGGAGTGAGGCTGACACCGCTCCCGCCCCCACTGCCATAGGCGCTCTGAGCTCTGGGGGGGACTGGCACTGTTGGCTTGGTATCCACGGGGGGGAGTTGTGGGGTGAGTGATGTGGCCGCCCCTGCACTGAGACACCAGCTGCAGGGGACGGGGGGACACTGACACCCATGAGGAGGCCGAGTCTCTTCTTCCGGGGCGGGAGGCGAAGGTCCCACTCCAGGTGACAGGGTGTCAGTGGGGAGCTGGAGGGAGACAGGCGGGAACAGAAAGTTCCGCCCCAGAACTCTGCCGCTGTCTCAAGGTGGGAGGGGTGTCGGCTGTACGGCAGGGAAAACGATTTCCCAAGGCGGGTGGGAAGCGCTGGGACGGGCGACCGAGGGAGGGCTGGAATCTCCATCCCTAGAGGGTTTAAAATGCCCGGCTGGACGAAGGCCAGGAAATCACATGCTCCTGCACAGGCCTGGCCCAAGGCTCCCCATGGGAGCCCCCCCTTTCCTTGCCTCCTCTCACGCGTGTGGGACTGTCCTGAGCCCCCACTGCTGTCCCAGCCACTGCCCATGTGGAGCTGCCCTGGCTCCAGCCACTCTCCTGGCTCTGCCTCCCTGGCAGGGCTGCTCCCCTCGCCCTCCCTCCTGGCAATCCCCCCCCCCCCCCCCCCCCCGCTAGGGGCTACATCCTGCTTCTGGATGATCACTCGGCAGGAGTGAACGGCACAAATAGCCAGCGTCGCCAGCCTGGACAGGGCTTAACAACAGACTGGCCCAGCCAAAATGGTCACCCTCAACACCGCTCCCCCAAGATTCGCACACTGAAAAATGTGGCCTTTTGGGGGGGGAGGTATTCAAATTTCCACTGAAAATCAAAAATGTCCATGGAAAATGTAAACACAACCCGTGCATTTCACTTTCCCCAACATTTTCTCTGGAAAAATAAAGTTTCCCCAGCACTAGAGTTACCGTGTGGAGAGATGAAGTGACTTTGCCAGGGACCCACAGAGCCAGAGGCTGCCTGCAGGCCTCGCAGTCCCCGTCTAGTTTGTTCAGCCCACAAAATCAATCTGCTTCAGGATCGCAGGGGGTGAACTGAGCTAGGGAAACTCACGAGTAGAGCGGCTTGAAACATTTCCAGCCAGACAATTTTGCATTGAAAAACGCCATTGTGAAAAGAGAAACTTTCCGCTGGAACCCCTTGATTTGAGGAATTTGTGTTTTAAAAAAATGGAGAAAAAAGGATTGTGGAGATTTTTTTGATGATAGATTCCAATTCAAAAGGAATAATTGGGGGGCAGTTTTCTGACCCATAGTATCCAGGAGAGCAGCCTGGATGGATCGCTTCTGGCCTTGGGATTTAGGAATTTATTTTGATAGGGTCTGGACATTCCATTTCAGCCTTATCAGAATGCAGCTTTGGGGTTTTTCATTTGAAACACCTTTTCTTTTTGACAGTATTTTCTTTTTGTAGCAGACTATAAATTATACTTTAATATAAAATTGGAATAAAAACGATTCATCCAAAACGATTTTCCCCAAAAGATGTTGTCCTGTGAGAATTTAATTTTTTTGGTTTTTGTTCCAATTCAGCATGGACCCAAATTTGGAAATGTTGGGATCTTCCCAGAACAGAATGTAACCCCCAAGGAGATTGCTTGGATTCCCGGGGCTTTGTCTGCTGGCAGCTCAGGGAGAGGCACTCTGAGTTTGCCTTGGCTCCCCCTCCCTACCAGGGCCAGAGTCTGCCCGGCAACCCACAGGGAGTGAGATGCCCCTCTCAGGGGGAACCCTGCATGCAGGCCTGGGGCTTACTAGCTCCCACACACTCAGTCCTCCCCTTTTCCTGGCTGGCTCCAGACTCCCCTCAACAATGGTCTCTCCTTCCCCCTGGGAGGGGCATCTCACTCCCTGTGGGTTGCCGGGCAGACTCTGGCCCTGGTAGGGAGGGGGAGCCAAGGCAAACTCAGAGTGCCTCTCCCTGAGCTGCCAGCAGACAAAGCCCCGGGAATCCAAGCAATCTCCTTGGGGGTTACACTCTCCCTGTGCGAAAGTTCTTGCCGTCCTCGGCAAGGGTCATTTAACCACAACACAAACATGCAAGGTCCTTTCCATCAGGTAATAGTATACATTGTTTAGTTGACAATAAATATCATTAGCCAATAAGTAAGTATTGCTGTGTCCACATACAATATTAATTTAAACATAAAATTGTTATTCAATTTACATTAATAACATTCTTACTATATTTAAATAAATGACTTAACCTTGGAGTCTCCATTGTTAACTATCAGACACAAACAATAATAGGCCACCCGCACCCATCTATTTACTAAATGCAGAGGGACAGAGGTGGAGGACCCTGGGACATCATAGGTGAGTTTCTGTACAGGTTTTCGCTCTCGTTCTGAACGTCGAAGTACAGGAGCTTCTTCATTCTCAGGGTTCTCAGCAGTAATGACTGCAGGACAATCAATGATTTCCCTCTCTGCAGGTTGCATGGCTTCTCCCACATCCTCTACAGGTGGAACCATCCTAGCTGGTAAACCACTTGCCTCTTCATGCTGTATTGTTGACTGAGGGGGTACAAAGGGTGCAGCTTCAGGGTTAAGTATTTGAGCTAGAGGAGGCTCAGATTCTCCCTCTCTAACAGTTTCTACCTCACATAGCTGCTCATGAAGCATAGGAGGTATTGGATAATAGGGGAAGAATTCCTCTTCACTGCTACTCTGTGAATGAGGATCATTTTCTCCAGAGGAGGTTAAAGACTCACTGTCTGCCTCCTCAGCAGATTCAAGTTGTGCAGTAAGGGTTCTTTCTGCAGGAACTTTCTTCCTTAGTCTTGAACGAGTAATGGGTCGCCGGGAGGAACCACATTCACTATTTTTCTCTTCACCTATTAACTGCCCCACTGGCAAGAGGTGGTTTCGGTGAATAGTCTTACAAACATTTTTTCCATTTTCCATCCTAAGGCGATATACAGGCAAGTCTGGTAGCTTATCAACCACTATGTAGGTGTCTGCATTCCACCGGTCAGCTAATTTATGTTTTCCAGTGAGACCTAGATTTCGGATTAAGACTCTGTCTCCTACCTGCAGATCCTGTTCACGGACCCGACTATCATATCTCTGCTTGTTAGCAAGGTTGCTTTTTGTGGCTGCTTGGGAGGCCAGTCTGTAAGCTTCCCGCAAGTCACGCCTGAGACTCTGAATGTACTGGAGATAAGTTGTTTCGCTAGCTTCATCAGAGGATATCCCAAAACATAAGTCAATTGGTAGCCTGGCTTCTCTGCCAAACATTAAATAATAAGGCGAAAACCCAGTGGACTCATTTTTAGTGCAGTTATAAGCATGCACAAGGTAACTGACATGCTCACTCCATCTGGTCTTTTGGGATGGATGTAGTGTTCCCAACATGTTTAGCAAAGTCCGGTTGAATCTCTCCGGTTGTGGATCTCCCTGGGGATGGTAAGGAGTGGTTCTGGACTTCCTTATTCCCAGGGTTTTTGTAAGTTCACGAATTAGTCTGCTTTCAAAATCTCTTCCCTGGTCAGAATGGATTCGGGCCGGGAAACCATAATGTACAAAGAATTTGTCCCATAAAATTTTGGCCACTGTACTGGCTTTTTGGTCTTTTGTGGGATATGCTTGGGAATACCTTGTAAAATGGTCAGTAACTACAAGTATACTGGAGTGGTTCTTTCTATCAGGCTCCAATGACAAAAAGTCAATGCACACCAATTGCATGGGTGCATCTGTAGCGATGTTCACCATAGTCGCTGCCTTTTTTGGCAGAGTCTTCCGCTTAACACACCGAGAGCACCATTTGCAGTGGTCTTCCACAGATGCTGTCATTTTGGGCCAATAAAACCGATCTCTGACCAGTTCCAAAGTCTTATCTACCCCCAAGTGACCATGATCATCGTGCAGAGACTTCAACACCATCTCCTGGTATTCTTGGGGTAAGACCAGTTGTTTCCGCACATGGCCCCTTACAGTCTGGGTGGTCCGGAATAACAAACCTTTGTTAATCACTAAACGATCCCACTCTTTTAAGAGAAGAATTGTGCCGGGGGAAAAGTTAGCCTTAGAGATGGGTTTTTCACCCTTTTCTACAGCTTCCAGCACAGGTCCAATATTTGAATCTTTCCACTGAGCTCTTCTCAATTCAGTCGGAGTTAACTGGGGCAATTCAAAAGTCTTTAGCCCAACGAGGTTTGCATAAATGGTAGGTATAGCCTTCTCAGACAACCCCAGTGTGTCAGCATATCTTTCCTCATTTACATAAGGGGACTGCACTTTTCCTATTACAGCCTTGCAGGTGGCACGAATAGCAGGAGATGGTATCTCCATCCACTCAGACTCTTCCTCGAGTGGGTTATGAGGGCGACGGGACAATGCATCTGCGTCTGCATTGGTTTGACCCGAACGGTACTGCAGCTTAAAGTCATAAGCAGCCAAGGCAGCCATCCATCGCTGACCAGTAGCATCTAGTTTAGCCGTGGTCTGCACATAAGTAAGTGGGTTATTATCTGTTTTTACTACAAAGGTCGCTCCGTATAGATAATCATGAAGTTTGTCCACAACAGCCCATTTGAGAGCTAAAAACTCAAGTTTGTGCACGGGATAGTGTCTTTCAGAGGCAGTCAACCCTCGACTGACAAACGCCACAGGTTTCCATTTATTCTCATAATTCTGATAGAGAACTGCTCCTAATCCATCAAGACTGGCATCTACGTGTAGTTCATAGGGCTTGGTAGGGTCTGCAAAGGTTAACACTGGTGCAGTGGTGAGTTTCTCAATAAGGGCATGGAAAGCGCTGTTGCATTCCTCAGTCCAACGGTCTCCAAATGGTTCATTCACCTTGAAATACCTCTCATTAGGACTTGCAAGCTTATGTTGGGGTGATCTCTTCCACGTTGGGGGGTATCCCCTTGTCAAATTGGTGAGCGGTCTCACAATGGAGGAGTAATTTTTTACAAATCGGCGGTAATATCCACAGAAGCCTAGGAAAGATTGTAAAGCTTTCAGGTCTTTGGGTACAGGCCAGGTGGTTAATGCCTCAATCTTCTCGGGATCAGTCGCCACACCTTCTGCTGACACAATATGGCCTACATATTTTACTCGGGTCTGACAAAATTGACATTTATCAAGTGACAGTTTCAACCCACTAGCGTCCAGGCGGTCTAATACTTTCATTAGTCGAGCTTCATGCTCTTCCAGAGTTTTCCCAAAAACAATTAAGTCATCCAAATACACCAGCACTTCTAACAAATTCATATCCCCCACTGTCTTCTCCATCAAACGCTGGAATGTAGCAGGAGCTCCTGAGATACCTTGGGGCATCCTCTCAAACTGGTAGAATCCCAAGGGACAAATGAAAGCTGTTTTCTCTTTGTCTTCAGAGCTCATCGGGATCTGGTAGTAGCCGCTTCGTAAATCTAAGACAGAGAACCATCTGCTTCCTGCTAGGCAAGCTAAGGCATCATCTACCCTAGGTACAGTGTATTGATCTGGGATGGTCCTTTTATTCAGTGTGCGATAGTCCACACACATGCGCACAGTCCCATTTTTCTTCCGCACCACCACAATGGGGGATGCATAGGGGCTACGGGATTCAGAAATTATTCCTGCTTCCAATAGTTCTTGGATATGCTTTCTCACATCCTCAATGTCTGCAGGTGCCAGTCTTCGGGACCTCTCCCTGAAAGGCCTGTCATCTGCCAAACGAATGGTGTGTTCCACGTTAAGGGCACACCCCACATCCCATTCTTCAGTGGAGAACACATTAGGTCTCTCGCTTAACTGCTTTTTTAACCGGTCTTTCCAACTGGGAGATACAGGAGAATCACCAAAATTAAAAAGATCAGGATCCAATGCCTTACAGGGCTTTCTGGCTGCAGCTGCAGGGCTCATAACACTCTCTACTCTATACAATCGTGCCAATACCATTCCTCTCCTGATGGCTATGGGATGGTTGGTTTCATTTCGTATTCTGACCATAATGCCAGCTTCTTCCAGCTGTGGTAAGGACAATAAACCTCTCAGAACCATCAGACCACTAGGGAGGTTATCTCCATCAGAGGACTCCATCATTACTGTATGAGGAAGGCTGCTACTGTGCTTCTCAAGTTTTCCCCTCAAGTCAATCTCACCATGTGGGGGTATGGACAGAACAGCTTTGGATACTCTTACTACTTTCCCTAGAGATTCATCGTCAGAGCTATCATGGTCAGAAGGCATTGTGGATGAGCCCAGGGTCAGTTCTCTCCATGGAGGGCGAACCACATCTGGGGTCTTCTGGCCCAAACGACCACAAAGTGTGGCCAAAGATTGGAACATGTTGCTGTTGGTTCCAATCAATATGGGAATGCCATCAGAATTTTGTGTCTCAGGACAAATCAAAGCCAGAGTATCACAATCCTGGAGACATCCAGCCAGTTCTGCAGGAAAACGTAAAGTCACTAGTACATATCCATCGTATGGGTAACTAGCATTGCTAAGGCCCCATATTGCCAATCCTTCTAGAGGATGGATCTTCACTTGAGGGAGGAATTGCCGATGGAATTCTCTAGTAATGATGGTGACCTGAGATCCACTGTCCAGCAGGGCCCTACAGGGAATCCCTTCTACCATCACATTAACTACCGCTGCTGGGCCTATCAATCCTTCTGGGAATGGGCTCCAGGAAGGCTGTTCATAACACAACTTAGTGGAGCTCTGACTGTAATGGCTCCCAGTATGCTCCATTACTGGGATCCTTGGGAGTTTCCCTGTAGCTTCTTTTTTCGTTGCGCTACCTTCTCTTCATTCCTTGGGTTGTCACACTGGGTGGAAATGTGCCCATCCTCGCCACATCGGTAGCAGAATCTCTTGTTCCTTGGGAGGGTCACCAAGGTTTTCTTTACAGGTTCTCTGTTGGGGTCCCTTCTCCCTGGGTGAAAAGGAGGGTACTTCCTTTCTGTCAAAGTTGGTGGAAGAATATCGCTAGGTGACCCCTGAGGCATCTTACTCGTCATAAATTCAGTGAGCTGTGCTGTCAGGGTTTTGAGCTGTTGATGGAGGTCCTCAGTGGTAGGCAGACAAAGGTCATCCTTCAGTTTCTGAGGACCAACGGTCTGGCTCACTGAGATCTTATTCCTCTCTCTAACCGTTCTCTTTTCCTCCTCCTCCCGGACTTCTCGCAGCAGTTGGTGGAATTCTGGAGGACTGTTCAATCGGTCTGCAAGTTTCAATTTCATAATTAGAAAATCATCATAAATGGCACCTCGTATGACCTGTTCTAGTCGTACTCGGTGTTCCTTGCTCCTTTCAGTGCCTTTACGGCGGATGCACAGTTGAAGGGATGGTTCCAATCTGTGAAGATAGGAAGATAGTTTTTCACCTGAATGTTGGTAACAGGATCGAAACTGAAAGTAGAGGTCTTCCCCAGTCTCTAGGCTCCCAAAGGCATCCTCCATCGCCGAGAGATAGTCATCAACAGTGGCAGCAGGCTTGCTGGCTTTTAATGCACAGATTACATTCCCTGCAGGTCCTCGCAGGCTTTCTGCCACACGTTTCCTCTTTTCAGCCTCACTACATTGCCATTCCTGCATCACCTGATTTAGTTGATGCCTCCAAGTGTCATAGTCATCTTCCCCTACAGGCACAGGTTTAATGCCTGAAAAGAACTTCAGTTTTCTGTAAGGGCCTGATTCATATGCTGTCTTTATGGACTCCCCTATTGCTTTTCCCATAGCAAAAATTATTTGGTCTGTAGAACTGGAAGGAGGCACAGGACTACTTCCCAAAAGAGTCCTTAATTCAGTCATGGTCTTCCCTTCCTGCATAAGGAAGTTCCCCAATTTGGACTGAAAACCATTAGTTTCAGATGGTGGGGCAGATGGGGAGGGAAAACGTGATTGTGTTTGAATGGTCACCTTCCATCCGTCCTTCTCTCCATCTGGCAGAATTACATGGGGAGTCACTACAGTAGACAGTATAATCTTGCTCTCTACAAGAAGAGATAAAGTAGCTTCCCCTTGTGCTTTCATCTGACTCCGAACCACACAGGTTCCCCATTCTCTGACATTAGCAATCTCATCTTCAATTTGTCTAATTTCCCATTCAGTGGGTACATTAGTGAGCAGAAAGTGGCGTTCAGGGTCAGCTCCCTCCAGCTCACACCAAGCTATAAGCCTCTTCTGATAATCCATACTGGGAATTTACTTAATATCCCAGGAAGACAGCAGGAGTGTATATAAGGTATGAGTTTAAAAGACGGGATCCCAGCGGTGCCTCCAATGTAGCGCCCCCTCTCCACCTGGTTACCTTCTTTTAGAGCCAATCTCCTTTCAGGTTCGGATGGATAGGTCTGGGTTCTTCTGGATCCCGCCACCTACTCAATTTTATTCTTTCTGATTGATGTACTTGGCGGTGCCTCCACCCCCCTCACTCCTTCCTAGCAGGGTTGCCAGGGCAGCTTGGGAGGAAAATTCTAGCCCAGGATAATCCCCACGTATTCGCCAGATAGTTGGAGACTCCCAGAAAATAACACAAACACATACACTATAATAAACACAATTATATTAAACAGGAGACAATTATAACAGAACAGGGTAAAACATTATTTTTAGGGTCACCGGTGCCCTGCAACTGTGAAGTTAGTGTCCCGTTGGTACGCGTACTTTGTTGGGGCCCTTGATGACTGTTGACCACACAATCCTTCTCTGCAGAGGTTTAGCAGTGGGGCTGACTAGGTCCAGTACAGCCCAAAGGACTCACAAATGGGAGAAGGCAGCAAATCCCTCCACAGTTTAATAGGCTGCAGGTAATAAAATCCCCAAACAAATTCCCTGACTTACTAACTAAAAATTGGTGCACTCACACACTCCATGAATGAGCCTCAGGTTGAGAGATGACTCAGTCTCTGCAAAGGGGCTGCTCTCTTCTCACAGGGGTCCTCTTCAAGCAGGAACCAGGCTGCTTCGGTCCCAGAATTTCCCCTCACTGTGAAGGGGTGCAGGGCTCAAGATGCAGACCACACAACTGCACCAAAATTCAAAACTACAGCCTCCCAGGCCAGCCTCCAGACCCACACAGCAGGCAGCAGCCCTGAACTTGCTGCTAGAGCCCAGCTGACCATGCAGTGACTCTCTCACCCAGGGAGCTGGAGAGCCAACTCCGCCTGGCTGGGGAAGCCTCCCAGCAAACTCCACAACTGGGAATCAACAGTGGAGACATAAACCCAGCTGAGGGATCCTGCCTTCAGGTCCCTAGAGGCTAGCTCTCAGGGGGAACCCTGCATGCAGGCCTGGGGCTTACTAGCTCCCACACACTCAGTCCTCCCCTTTTCCTGGCTGGCTCCAGACTCCCCTCAACAATGGTCTCTCCTTCCCCCTGGGAGGGGCATCTCACTCCCTGTGGGTTGCCGGGCAGACTCTGGCCCTGGTAGGGAGGGGGAGCCAAGGCAAACTCAGAGTGCCTCTCCCTGAGCTGCCAGCAGACAAAGCCCCGGGAATCCAAGCAATCTCCTTGGGGGTTACAAGAAAGTCTGAGCTTTCACCAGCAGAGCGTGCCAGCTGTCCATGCCTGTGTTCCATACCCCAGCACCAGCTGTGCCAGTGGTGTGATTTTGTCCAGCCCCTAACATGTGTAGAGGATGCCATTTTGTGGAACAAAATGGAATCTTCTGCACAGTGGGACCCCACACGCCCGTATGCATGAGATCATGGTCCACGCAGGATGCCATTTTGCAGGCCTCATGCCACAGTGGGCCAGCTACATATAAGAGTGTGTTGCTAATCAGAGCTGTGAAGCTCTTTCTGTTGGTGCAATCTTACGTGTAGGCTCTAAGGGCAGTTTTGATCCCTTCTATTCAGAAACCAGCTGACAAGGAGTTGCCCAGCTAAGAGCTCTTAGGAACTGTCACGGTGCCACGTGTGATCTGTATCGGGCTGTCTGGGAGGTCTGGGATGGCAGTGGTCATGCGCCCTGCATATCTGTCCTCTTGTGGGAAGGAATAGCTGCCATGGGGAGCGAGGGGAAAATCAACCCCCTGCTTCCTTCCTGATAACGTGCAGAGGCTGCCAGGCATGGGCCCAGCGAGAACAGATGGTTATCTGTGGCCTGGTTCTCAGAGCTGAGGGGACGGGGCCTATCAGCACAGCAATAGCCATGTAAGTGCTCAAGGGAAATCATCTGATCTCAGCCACAGTCCCTGAGAAATGGGTGGCATTGAGACCACTGCAGGGAGCACTTCACCCTGGGGAGCAGGCATCCAGGCTGCCCGTGCTGGTTCCTGCCTCCCAGCCTGTCGCTCAGCGTCCCAGGGAAATCGGAGGGCTCTTCCCCGGAGACCTGTCGCTGGAGCAGGTGCTGCGGAGAGGAGCATGTGGGGAGAAAAGTGACTGAGACGCCACCTTGGCCGACGTTCCGACCCAGAGAGCAGCAGCATGTGGAGCCAGGCTCACCCTGGTCAGCAGTGAGCGCCTGGCCACGAGGTGGCTGCGGCCGGGAGGGCCGTTCTCGGGCTCTCCGAGTAAAGGGCTGATGTCTTGGGAGCCAAGGGGGCGATCCTGTCCCCTGCCTGACAAGAGGAGTTTGACCTGTGAGTTCACCAGAACCCGCTCCACTGCCAGAGCTGTCTGGAGAACGCCTCCCCTCCCGTTCCTGGTGTCTTTTCCCTGTTCTCCTTGCTACTGGCAGCCACGGAAGAGACGGGGGCGGGGAGGCTCCAGCCACTGCGGAATCTTCCCCCCTTGCCTGTGTAACCAGTTCAGAACTGCCAGGGGACTTGCTATCTCTCCCAGCTGCAGGGCAGCTGCACCCAGATCCCACCCCCAGGCTCCCACAGGTCGGCACGTAACCCAGCTGGGCCTTCTCCTGGTTGGAGTCCTGGGTGTCCCTCCCAACTGGGGCTTTCAACCGGCGCAGCTCCCCAAGAGCCCTTCTCTCGCGGGAACCATTTGTGACAAGAGCTCCTCGGCGGAGAGAAGGGCCCTGCTCAGCCCCTCGGCGTCACCCCCCCCCACCCGCCTCCTGCCCAAGGTCCTGCTCCCACGGGAGGCAGGGCTGCTCCAGCCCTAGGCAGCCTCCTCCGCTTAGTGACTTGGGCCCAGGTGCACAATGAACGCCCAGGACTCCACCTTGCAGCCATGGCACCGAGGAGGCGGGGTTCTGCCCGTGTCAGCAGCAGCCTGGGAATGGCAGCTGCCGTCTGACACTGTGGGGACAGGAAGGGACAAGCTGCTTGGAGCTGTATCATGGGAATGGGGGGAGGGAGACGAGCTCTGTGTAATCCCCCCTCCCCCCGGGTCTGGAAGCCGCTCCCATCCCTTCTCTCCCACCCGGAGCTGACTACTTTGGGGTGGGACCTCTGTCAGAAATCTGGGAGGGGGGTCAGCGACCCTGCGTGACCCCCACGCACACATGTTGCAGCAGGAAAATACTGTGCCAGGCACCAGAAGTGGCAGGCCTTCCTGGGGCCCCAGCCAAGCGTGGGAGGCAGCGTGCACTAGGCAGGAAGTGTTGGCTCGGTTGTTCACTGCCCCCCGTGGGACAGAAGTCTATAGGAGACCGTGCGTGCGTGTGCGTGCGCGTGCGTGTGACTTTTCCCCGTCTGAACCCTAAAGTCTTAAAGATCAGAAGGTAAATACAAAGAATCCAGCTATGCGATATTTTACCAGGGCCTCAGTCAGCTTGATGTTCATTAGAACATTTGTATACTTGATTGCCAGTCAACTCATTTGCATATGAGTAATTTCCCCAGGGGTCCTGTATTCGCATAGGGCGCTAGGGTCACCCTAGGCAGAGGCGTCCCATGGGCAGCCCCAGTGAGACGGGCCAGAGCATTGTGCTCAGGAGCCATTGGTGGACTGGAGGAACCTCAGAGAAGGGACCTGAAAGGGGGGACTTAGGGCAGATCTGTGCCGAAGAGAAGGCGTAATTCCGCTAACCGACAGCAAATGGAGCCAGGGGCTGTCTGCAGGCAGGTGCAGGGTGTCAGCACCATGGGGGAAGAGGAGCTACAGGGCAGGAGCCAGAGGCAGGATTCTGGGGAAACCCTGGTTTCCTGGATGGGCTCCCTAGGAGCATGTGGGGCTGTGCGCGGAAGATGGAGGGGATGGAGCACGTGGGTTGCGTCCGTGGGGGGCCCCAGTGGGCTGGGAAGGGGGTCTGCTGAGCAGGGAGCGAGCGGTGTGGAGCAGAGAAAGGGTGGGGCTTTCAGTCCAGCAGCACCGTCTTGCAGTCTGCTGGGTCCCCGCGCCAGGGGGGCGATTGTGGGGCTGCGGCATGCGCTGATGGAGCAGCGGGGCCTTACTGCTCACAGAGCTCTGCCCGCTGACCGGCTGGGAGCATGGCTGCAGCTGACAGAGTTGAACCCGCGCAGCCCAGCACATGCCGTGACACCCCACGAACAGTCAGCAGGACAGAGGCTTGGCTGACCCCGGGGCCTGTGCTGCCCCATGCCTTCCTCCCGCTCCTGCGTCTCCAGGGGGATGCGTGGCCCTCTCACGTCCTTCTTCCCGGGGCGCGGGGTGGGCTGCTCTGCGCGGGAGCGTTTCGGCAGAGCTCTGCCAGCCGTCCCCACCGTGATTTACAACATTTTACCCAAACGCACTAACCTTCATGCTTCCTTTTAAAACAATAATAAACATCTCAGGCTGGAAGTGCTCTGCAGAGCCACAAAGCCACAGGCTGGTGGGGAGCGAAATCCAACCCCGGGCAGGGGCTACAGCAGCGCCTCAGGAACTATGGACGTCCCACTTAGGCCCCTGAGGCTTGCTGTGGGGCGAACGCCTGTGGACAGGAGTGGTTTCCCTCTTTGAACCAGGCAACCAGCCAGCCTCCCTCCCTGCTGGTAACCGCTCTCTTGCTTTGGCTGAGGTGCGAGAGGCTTTGAGGCGGCTGAGCCGGAGTGCTGTGCTGGGTGGGTATGTACACCCAGCTCCACAGGCTTGAGGGGCATGAGTCCCTCGTGGGATAAGAGGGAAGGTCCTCTCGTGGACTGGTAACTGGTTAACAGATGGGAAATAAGGGTAGGAATAAATGGCCAGTTTTCAGAATGGAGAGAAGTAATTAGCGGTGTCCTGCAGGGGTCTGTACTGGGACCCAGCCTGTTCAATGTATTCATCAGGATCTGCAGAAAGGGATAAACAGGGAGGTGGCAATGTTTGCAGATGATGGAAAACTGCCCAAGACAGTTAAGACTAAGGCAGACTGTGAAACGCTTCTAAAGATCTCACCAAAGTAGGTGATCGGGCAACAAAACAGCAGGTGGACTTGGATGCTGATAAATGCACATTGGAAAACATAATCCCAACGAGATGCATAAAATGATGGGGACTAAGTTAACTGTTACCACACAAGAGAGATCTTGGAGTCATCGTGGGTCGTTCTCTGAAAACATCCCCTCCGTGTGCAGCAGCAGGCAAAAAAGCAAACAGAATGTCAGGAATCATCATAAAAGGGATAGTGAATAAGACGGCGAATATCTTACTGCCTCTGTATGAATCCATAGTTCACCCCCATCTTGAATGCTGCATGCAGGTGTGGCCACCTTATCTCAGAAAAGATAACTTGGCACTGGAAAGGTTCAGAAAACACCAACAAAAATGATGAGGGGTTTGGATTAGCTGTCATATGAGGAGAGATTAAAAAGACTGGGACTTTTCAGCTTGGAAAGGAGACAACTAAGGGGGATATCAAATCATGAGTGGTGTGGATACAGTGAATAAGGAAAAGGTATTTACTTGTTCCCACAACACAAGAACTAGGGGTCGCCAAATGAAATTAATAGGCAGCAGGTTTAAAAGAAACAAAAGGAAGTTTTTCTTCACACAGCACACAGTCAATCTGTGGAACTCCTTGCCAGAGGATGTTGTGAAGACAGGGACTTTAGCAAGGTTCAGAGAACTAGAAAAGTTCATAGAGGATAGGTCCATCAAAGGCTATTAGCCATGATGGGTAGGAATGGTGTCCCTGGCCTCCGTTTGTCAGAGGCTGGGAATGGGCGATGGGAAGAATCACTTGATGATTCCCTGTTCTGTTCATTCCTTCTGGGGTGCCGGGCATTGGCCACAGAAGACAGGACACTGGGCTGGCTGGACCTTTGGTCTGACCCTGTGTGGCTGTTCCTATGTGTTTATGCCCTGCCGGGGAGCTGAGGGTGCCCTGGGCATGCAATGGCTCTATCAGGCACGGGGCTCCAGGAGAGCACCCGAGGAGTCTCTGCAGGGCCAGGGACAGAGCTGCTAGTCTCCAAGCCGAAAGCAAAGTGCTTCTGGCCCAAGAGTAACAGCGACACCCGACGGGCTCACCAGCTGCTTTGACGTCAGCAGCCTTAGAAATGCTGCCTCGCATCCCAGCCCAGGGCAGGAGGACTGCACTCCTGCAGGCGGCACTGGGCACCTCCCAGGGTGGCACCTGCCACATCTCAGACTCCCATGCACAGGGGGGCTACGTCTACACTGGCCCCTTTTCCGGAAGGGGTATGTTAATTTCAGAAGCCGTAATAGGGAAATCCGCGGGGGATTTAAGTATCCCCCGCGGCATTTAAATAAAAATGTCCGCCGCTTTTTTCCGGCTTTTAAAAAAGCCGGAAAAGAGCGTCTACACTGGCCCCGATCCTCTGGAAAAAGCGCCCTTTTCCGGAGGATCTTATTCCTACTTTGAAGTAGGAATATTCCACTGTCCCTCTCCGCACTGGGTATACAAGCGGGATAATCCACTGTCCCTCTCCGCACTGGGTATACAGGAGGGATAATCCACTGTCCCTCTCCGCACTGGGTATACAGGAGGGATAACCCATTGTCCCTCTCCGCACTGGGTATACAAGCGGGATAATCCACTGTCCCTCTCCGCACTGGGTATACAGGAGGGATAACCCATTGTCCCTCTCCGCACTGGGTATACAGGAGGGATAATCCACTGTCCCTCTCCGCACTGGGTATACAAGCGGGATAATCCACTGTCCCTCTCCGCACTGGGTATACAGGAGGGATAATCCACTGTCCCTCTCCGCACTGGGTATACAGGAGGGATAACCCATTGTCCCTCTCCGCACTGGGTATACAAGCGGGATAATCCACTGTCCCTCTCCGCACTGGGTATACAGGAGGGATAACCCATTGTCCCTCTCCGCACTGGGTATACAGGAGGGATAATCCACTGTCCCTCTCCGCACTGGGTATACAAGCGGGATAATCCACTGTCCCTCTCCGCACTGGGTATACAGGAGGGATAACCCATTGTCCCTCTCCGCACTGGGTATACAAGCGGGATAATCCACTGTCCCTCTCCGCACTGGGTATACAGGAGGGATAACCCATTGTCCCTCTCCGCACTGGGTATACAGGAGGGATAATCCACTGTCCCTCTCCGCACTGGGTATACAGGAGGGATAACCCATTGTCCCTCTCCGCACTGGGTATACAAGAGGGATAATCCACTGTCCCTCTCCGCACTGGGTATACAGGAGGGATAATCCACTGTCCCTCTCCGCACTGGGTATACAGGAGGGGGGGTTGCCCCAAGAGTCTGTACAAAGGGGCCCTGTGAGGTGTCACGTGAAAGCTCATGTTCTACTGATTCTGGGTCTGCTATCCATGTACCTGTATGAAGTCTGTGTGTGGCGGTATGAACATGGACTCCGGGTTGATGCTGGAAGATTCTCTGTCTGAGGCAGAGCAATGGGCCAGGCAGGGGCAGATGACCATTTTGCGGGGCCTAGCGCAGCACAATTTCGTGGGGCCCCTCTTTGCCATGGCGCATGTGTGGGGCCCGGGGCGGCCGCCCCGCTCGCCCTGCCCTATATCCGCCCCTGGGGCCAGGAAAGTTCGTTCAGTGGCTGTGCTTCTTAGCGAGGCCCCAGGGACAATGGATCTCTAGGTGCCAGACTCACCCGATGAACGAATCTGGATGCCTGCAGACCAGCCAGAGTAATGATGGCTGGCTTGGGGCACAAGGACTGGTCCCTGGGCCATGTGACCCACTCCAGCTTGGGAGAGACCAGGGATGGATATAACATGCCCTGTGGCAGACTCCATTTTGTCTTGAGTTCAGCTCCTGATCCCAGATGCAGCCTTGCAGGTAACAACGAGCCGGGAAGAACCCTGGACCCATCCTGGCATAGGATGTAACCAGAGACTTTTAAGATAGCAGTTATAACATCTCTGCTAAGAGCCTGTATCGAGAACTGGGAGATTCGATGCATGTAACGTATTCCCCTTAACAATCTGACTCCCATGCTTTTCTTTCTCTTATTAATAAACCTTTAGATGTTAGATTCTAAAGGATTGGCCCAGTGTGATCTTGTGGGTAAGATCCAGAGGTAAATTGACTGGGACCTGTGGCTGGTTTCTTGGGACCGGAAGAACCCGTTCCGGTAGGTGGGATCGGGTTGTATAACCCCAACCTGTGTGTAGGCCTGGGGCTGATTGCGGCACAGAGGGAGCTGGGGTGTCTGAGGGGTTTTGCTCGTGAGGCTTCAGGCTGGCCAGATAGGCAGCTGGAGCGCTTGGTGTGACCAGTCTGTGGCCTGTTTGAAAAGGTCTCCGGTCTGGGGCTGTAAGGAGCCCTTGTTTTGAGCAATTCGCCCTGAGCGGTACCCAGACCCGGCCCGGTCCATCGCACAGGGCTAGTGACTGTGCTGCGGGGTCAGAAGGCCTGGGAAAGTCACTTGCAGATGGTCACAGGATCAGTGACTGGAGCCCTTGGTCTGGAATAGATTTCACAAGTGCACATTCATCTGGGAGGAGGGAGGCACAGGACAATGACCCTGGCCCGGCAGAGGGGAAAGGTGGCACCAACATTCCCCAGAGTCAGCTGTAAATGCCCCAGCCTGGCGCCTGTGGGCCTGTGGGCTCGGCGCTGCTGTTTTGGTGTTTGTGGCAGTGACAGGAGTTCTCTTAGCCCAGGGTTCGGAGTCGAGGGGCCCAGCAGAGTCCCGCCGGGCACGCCTGGTCTGCACGTGCCCCTCTCTGAGGCCCGAAAGGGCAGGCTCCAGGGGAGGCAGGTGCAGGGTTAATCCAGCCTCCGTGTGCTATGGACGGGCGCTGGAGCCACTCACAAAGCGTTGAAATGAATGGAAAAAGTGAAGTGTTTTTTCCCTAAAGCAAACAGCTCGCTCCGAGGGGCTGGAGCGTGCCGCGCCGCTATTAATACATTCCTCGCTCCCGTCCAACTCCACGGCAGCGCTGAGCTCTGAGCTCCAAACAGCCTCCCTGTCGGGAGAGCGCAGGCCAGCGGGGCGGGTCAGCCCGCACAGCTGCCTGCTGGAGGCCGGGCAGACACGGCCCGTGGCGAGGGGGCTTTGCCCCCCTGCCCAGTCCCGGTGGGGCTGCCCCAATCAAGGGCAATGGGGAGGGGAGAGCTGCGCAGGACAAGGGTGTGCAGACGGGGCAGTCGGAGCCAGAGGTCGCTGCTCTCCCCGCGTGCTCTGAGCCCAGCCCAGGGAGGCGCCAGCAGCAGCAGCTCTGAGAACCCCTGGTCAGGTCCCGTCACTGGCGCTGGGACTGAGAATGAGGGAGGACGGGCTGCTTGGCCTCCAGCCACGCCGTGGTGCTGCTGGAGGCAGGCTGCTCTGCCCAAGGGGAAGGGATGGAGGGAGGCTGGGGGCATCCCCTGCTCCTGTAAAAGCCAGGCCACCCCCTGCAGCCCCACTTGTGGCTGCTGACTGTCTCAGGGGCCTGGCAGGTTGGGCTGAGACACCCAGCGCTCTGGGGAACCCCCCCCCCCCCGCAGGGGGAGTTCTCTGTCCCACACCGGGGAACAAGTGCAGAGAGCAGCAGCTGCTGTCCAGCTCCCCACAGCTGTGCGAGCCATCTGCGGCATGCTGCATTCCAGCTGCAGCTGGGTGGCGGGGAGCCATTAGCAGGCTCGGAAACGCCCTGCACCCCGCCAGGGCCCGCACGGAGGCTGCACAGCAGGCGCCCACAGTGGGAGGGAGGCGGCCTGGCCTCAGCTCAGTGCCACACACCTGGCTGATGGTGGGTAGCTCGCTGCCCCCGTCCTGCTTGCTGCTTCCGACAGCCTCTCCAGCAGCCGGCGGCCGCTCACTCAGCCCTCCCGTCTGGAGCTGTGCGAGGGATCTGCAAGGACCGCGCTGGGCCCGTCCCGCCGCCTGGGCGGCCAATGGAGGCTTCGGTAGCGGGGGCTGGGTTTTTACCTTAGGCCTGGTCTCACCTCACTACTGCGGGTTGGGGCTGAGCGTGCAGGCCCCTGGCTAAGGCAGCAGCAGCCCTGCTGTGGGGGCAGCCGTTCCGAGAAAAAGGGGTTTAGGCTGGTCTCGCTTCATCCCACACATCCCTCGGGGTGAGCGATGGCAGAGTGATAACAGTGCCTGGAAGCCGGGCGCGTGTGTGGCTTCTCAGAGGGGGAGAGTCCAGTGCCACCCAGCAGATTAGCTGAGTGCCCATAGCTAGGTCTGTGTTTCTCCTGGTGGTGCACATTCACACATGCCTCGGTGCACATACAATTATTCCACACAGGAATTGAAAAGATCAGTGGTCCCGTCGGTTGGACAGCGTTCAGTGTCCCACTCTGAGGATGGTCTGTCCCAGGAGCTCCGCCCACCACAGTAGTTTGCAGGGCTGACAAGACATCGCCCTCCCAAAAAAGCACAAACAAGCTGCTTTCTAAGTCTGCTTTCTTCATCACACAGCACTAGCCCAGGGGCCGAGCCGTGCTTCTTTCCTGTGCTGCTCTGGGGCAGGGTCTGAATTAAGGCGTTTGGCGTGGAGAGTTGTTTCCTCTTAACCACACCCCCATTCCTTGAGGTGTTGCCAAAGGGCCCGGTGCCCTGGGGTTAGACTTGGCTAGTGCCCTGCAAGGCGATCACGGCATGAAAAGCCAGGGCCAAGGCCAGAGACTCCTGAGTGCCCTTCCTGGGGTCCTGTCCACGTTCATCCCTCATCCACACACAATCCCCATTAGCCGTTTGCAGAGGGGAAACCAAGGCAGCATGATGGGATGGGACGTGGGCACCATCACCCAGCAGCAGATCTGGGGAACAGGGTTCTCTCCGGGAAGAGGATGAAAATTGTCAAGATTCCACAAACTTTCCTGTCCCGCAAAGGGTGACCCCGACACCCTGTGCTCTGCCTGATGGAGAGCAGAGACTTGAGTCTGACTCTTGTATATCCGAGCTGTGTGCTCAGGCCACTGGACGAGGGCTGTTCCCATGTGGCACACTCTGATTTGAACCCCAGATTCCATCCTGGCTCTAAGAACCCTCCAAGGAAAGTTTTACCTAAACTATTTTCCAGACTCTAACGAATTGGTGTTTTGTTGGAAAATTTCCAAGCGACCCTACTCACATCACAATTGTTCTTTGGTGTCATAGAACAGAACACTAGAACTGGAAGGGACGTCGAGAGGTCATCAGGTCCAGTCCCTGCCCTCGTGGCTGGACAGGGGCGGCCCGAGGCGGGCTGCCGGCAGCTGGTGCCGCAGGCAGAATGCGCGATCGGCGCCTCCATCTCCACAGCCCTCAATGGCGTGACATCCTCATTGGGCACCCGTTGAACTCAGCGCCCTAGGCGACGGCTGAGTCTGCCTATATGCACAGGCTGCCCCTGTGGCTGGACTAAACACTGTCTGGAGCAGGGGTTCCCAACCTTTATTGGTCCCTGTAGCCCTTTGGCTTTTAGTAAACCTTCCCGTCCCCCCTATTCAATAGGAAAGGAAATAAATTCTAGACTCTAGAATCCACAACTTTTGTCACTAACACGACTACTTTTGCAATATTTCAATTAGGATAATAAAGTTATTTTCCAAATATTCACCATACCCCCTTGACAAGCTTCTCATATCCCCTGGAGGTACACGTACCCCAGGTCGGGAATCCTTGGTCTAGAGCATCCCTGACAGGTGTCTGTCCAACCTGCTCTTAAATGTCTCCAGGGATGGAGATTCCACAACATCCCAAGGCAACTTATTCCACTGTTTAACCACCCTGACAAAGTTTTTTCTAATGTCCAACCGAAGCTTCTTGCTGCAGTTTAAGCCCCTTGCTTCTTGTCCTATCCTCAGAGGCCAAGCAAAACAATTTTTCTCCCTCCTCCCTGTGATACCCTTTTAGATACTTGAAAACCGCTATCATATCTCCTTTCAGTCTTCTCCTTTCCAAACTAAACAAGCCCAATTCTTTCAGCCTTCCCTCATAGGTCATGTTCTCCAGACCTTTCATTATTTTTGTTGCTCTTCCCTGGACCCTCTCCAATTTCTCCACATCTCCCTTGAAATGCGGTGCCCAGAACTGGACCCAACACTCCAACTGAGGCCTGACCAGCGCAGAGTGGAGCACAGAAACGATTTCTTGAGTCTCGCGTGTCATGAACCAGCCCATCGGCCTGGCGCATGTTCCTTTCCCCAAAACAAGGATACCGCAGCCAGGAGGTGCAGAGGGCAGGCAGTGCCCTACCTCCGGCTGAGCTGCGACCAAGCGACCTGCTGCCAGCACCTTCCTCAGTGAACCTCCCTGCACAACTGCCATCTTCTCCCCACCGCACCTGGGCCTGGGAGACTCTGCCCTCCTGCTGTGTCTCCCCCTCCCACGTTTCAGCCGCTCTCCCTGGCAGCCAGGCCCAGTGGGGGAGCGGAGGAGGAGGGATGGAGCCACTTCTCTGTGCAGTGCCACGCTGCCTGGGAGAGCCAGGGGAGGGGGAGAGGGGTGCAGCCCATTTCCCACTCTCTGCAGGCCGACCTGGTGGCTGGGGATGGGGCCACTGGATCAGCCCTGATGGTGCCAGTGACTGAGCTCTGCGAGAGGAACGGGGCTTTTCCCTCTGCAAGTCTTTGGCCCTGTCTTTGATCTCCTCGGCTGGACAGGCAGAAATGCTGCCTCTGGAGTCTCTGGATCTGAGCAGCACCTCGCACTGCACAGCTCGGACCACATGCGCAGCCGCAGCGGGCGAGAGAGGCGCTTTGAACCCAGAAAAGGTGGCTTTTCTGACGGGATTTGGCCATTTTAGGAAAGGGATTTTCCTGAGAGCCTGTTGATTTTCTTCTAGTTTTCCACTTTGGCTGGTTGGCTGGTTGGTTTGGTGGTTTGGTTTCATTTACTGTTGTCAGTACAAAATTCTGTAGAAAACTCATGAAAGAAAATGAGTGCCGTGACATTTTTGAACATTTCCAAATTTTTGCAAATTAAAAAACATCAGGCAATTGAAATACCAGTAGCAGTAGCAATAACAATCAATGTGAATTGTGCTTGAAGGGGAACTAGTCGTATTCCCGATCTCAGGCTAAGCCCTGCGTGCTCTGTCTGTGTGTAGGCACGTGCAGTCCTCTGCCCCATAGGCCATCTGAATGGAGCTGTGCGCCCGCTTTCAGCTGCAGCTCCGCTAGGCCGCAGATCGGAGCCAACTCAGAGGCAGGCAAGGTTTGCTTCACTGCTGAAACCCCCTCCCTGCAACATTTCTTTTTCATTAGCTCCGCACTCAGTGCCAAAAGCTAATTAACCCTGTGAGCCAGCAGACACGGGCTCGCTCAGACCGGGCGAGTTTATTGGGAATACCGCTTGTGATGCACAGCTTGCACCAGCATCCTGGAAATAGATATCAGGCTTCTTGGAAATAGTGACTCATGGTTTGGCTGTGCAGAAATGTACCAACAACACAACCTCTCACCCCGTGATGCCAGCCAGATCAGTGTGAGCCGGGCCGCGGTGCTGCGGGGCCGAGTGGCACAGCCAGCCATATATATAGCAGCGCTTTTGACTCGCTCGCTGCGCGCTGCGTGGGAAAGGCAAGCAGGGGCAGGGTGTGTCACGGAGGTCATGCTGCTCCCAGAGCCACCGTCTATCAGTTCGCCTGTGATCTGCTCCTTCCTCCCCCTCCCCCCGAGGATTGCAGAGGGGGGCAAAGTGACTGTAGCGGCGGCCCAGTTAGCTCCTCTCGCCGGGCGGCTCTCCGACCGCCACCCCGGCAAACCCTGCGGCGTGGGCCCTGGCTCGTGCATCCTCACCAGCACCCGAATGAGACGAGTGGGCAGCCCAGCGCCGCGGGCAGAGGGCACGTGGCACCCTCCCAGCAGGGCTCTCCTACCCCAGGCAGAGGGCACGTGGCACCCTCCCAGCAGGGCCCTCTTACCCCAGGCAGAGGGCACGTGGCACCCTCCCAGCAGGGCCCTCCTACCCCAGGCAGAGGGCACGTGGCACCCTCCCAGCAGGGCCCTCCTACCCCAGGCAGAGGGCACGTGGCACCCTCCCAGCAGGGCCCTCCTACCCCAGGCAGAGGGCGCGTGGCACCCTCCCAGCAGGGCCCTCTTACCCCAGGCAGAGGGCGCGTGGCACCCTCCCAGCAGGGCCCTCTTACCCCAGGCAGAGGGCACGTGGCACCCTCCCAGCAGGGCCCTCTTACCCCAGGCAGAGGGCACGTGGCACCCTCCCAGCAGGGCCCTCCTACCCCAGGCAGAGGGCACGTGGCACCCTCCCAGCAGGGCCCTCTTACCCCAGGCAGAGGGCACGTGGCACCCTCCCAGCGCCTTGTGGGAGGGGAATTGCGCCAGTGAGCCAGCGCCACAGGGCAAACGGCAGGGCTGCGGACCGTGTGCTGGCTCCCAGGAGGCTGCTGGGAAGGTGTCGGGATGGGACTCTGCCCTCTGCTCCACCCCGGCCGCTACTCCGTGTGTCCTTGGGGTAGCACGGGCTGAGTTCTGCTGTTCCTCCCCCACGCGGCCCCGCCGGGCAGAGCAGGTCTCAGCCTCACCAGCCCCACCAGTCGCAAGCTGCTCTCCAGGACCGGGTGCTCCCCACAGCCTGGGGGCCCCTCCTGAGACGCCATGGTCTGATTTCCAGCCCCGCTCAGCATGGCCCGGGAGGCGAGGGCCTGGGCAGCCGGGAGTTCTTCCCTCTCCCTGCATTGCCTCGCGGGGCGAGGGCCTGCTCAGAGCCCGGTTGCATGTGGGTGCCTGAGCGGGAGCCGCCGGGTGGGGCTCATTGAAAGCCTCGCCCATTTCTCTTCCCCGCCCCTCTCCGTGCCCACGGGGCCCGCGAAGGGACGGCGTCTCCGCTAGTCAGGGCAGGGCTCAGGGGAGGCCAGGCGATGGCGGCGAGGCCGCCCATGGAACGGAAACAGCGAATTCTCACCCCGCTCCGCCCTGCAGGGAGCAGGCAGAAGCACCAGTCTGGGCTCAGGCCTCACGCGCCCGGCCCGTCTTTGGGGGCCACCTGGCCTTTAGCGTCGTGTTTGGGAGCACGAGCCCCCTTCCTACACCCCCAACGGCAAACCCCACCCTGTGGGGCCCAGGGCCAGTGGCAGCGGCGGGACATTGGGTTCCACACCCGGGCCTTGGCGCATGGGCCGAGGCCGAGAGATTGGACACCACAACGAGGCCCTCCTGTCCCCAGCGCCCCTGCCCAGTTTGCTCCACGGGCACCCGAGCCGCCCAGGCAAGGGCCTGAGTGGTATGGAGAGAGACCGGGGAGCTGCAAGACGCACACAAACACGTGTGCACCAAACACACATGGCCATACAAACACACTCTCTCGTGCACACACAGACACATTTGCACTAAACACACATGGCCATACAAACACACTCTCTCGTGCACACACAGACACATTTGCACTAAACACACATGGCCATACAAACACACTCTCTCGTGCACACACATGCACGCAAAGACACGTGTGCACCAAACACACATGGCCATACAAACACACTCTCTCGTGCACACACAGGCACGTGTGCACTAAACACACATGGCCATACAAACACACTCTCTCGTGCACACACAGACACGTGTGCACTAAACACACATGGCCATACAAACACACTCTCTCGTGCACACACATGCACGCAAAGACACGTGTGCACCAAACACACATGGCCATACAAACACACTCTCTCGTGCACACACAGACACGTGTGCACTAAACACACATGGCCATACAAACACACTCTCGTGCACACACAGACACGTGTGCACTAAACACACATGGCCATACAAACACACTCTCTCGTGCACACACAGACACGTGTGCACTAAACACACATGGCCATACAAACACACTCTCTCGTGCACACACATGCACGTGTGCTCACAGACACACACTGCCCCGCGTCCCACCCGTCCTGGCAGAGGATGTGAGTCTGTCAGTCCCGGTCCTTGCAGGGCAGTGGGGGAGGAGAGGGTGTCCGCGGGGCAGAGGCTGTCATTCGCGGTAGCCCCGGGCAGGCTGGGGACAGGTCAGGAGAGGGGTTCCGCAGGGCAGAGGCTGTCATTCGCACGGTAGCCCCGGGCAGGCTGGGGACAGGTCAGGAGAGGGGTTCCGCGGGGCAGAGGCTGTCATTCGCGGTAGCCCCGGGCAGGCTGGGGACAGGTCAGGAGAGGGGTTCCGCGGGGCAGAGGCTGTCATTCGCGCTGTAGCCCCGGGCAGGCTGGGGACAGGTCAGGAGAGGGGTTCCGCGGGGCAGAGGCTGTCATTCGCGGTAGCCCCAGGCAGGCTGGGGACAGGTCAGAAGAGGGGTTCCGCGGGGCAGAGGCTGTCATTCGCGGTAGCCCCGGGCAGGCTGGGGACAGGTCAGGAGAGGGGTTCCGCGGGGCAGAGGCTGTCATTCGCGGTAGCCCCAGGCAGGCTGGGGACAGGTCAGGAGAGGGGTTCCGCGGGGCAGAGGCTGTCATTCGCGGTAGCCCCGGGCAGCCTGGGGACAGGTCAGGAGAGGGGTTCCGCGGGGCAGAGGCTGTCATTCGCGGTAGCCCCGGGCAGGCTGGGGACAGGTCAGGAGAGGGGTTCCGCGGGGCAGAGGCTGTCATTCGCGGTAGCCCCGGGCAGGCTGGGGACAGGTCAGGAGAGGGGTTCCGCGGGGCAGAGGCTGTCATTCGCACGGTAGCCCCGGGCAGGCTGGGGACAGGTCAGGAGAGGGGTTCCGCGGGGCAGAGGCTGTCATTCGCGCGGTAGCCCCTGGCAGGCTGGGGACAGGTCAGGAGAGGGGTTCCGCGGGGCAGAGGCTGTCATTCGCACGGTAGCCCCTGGCAGGCTGGGGACAGGTCAGGAGAGGGGTTCCGCGGGGCAGAGGCTGTCATTCGCGGTAGCCCCGGGCAGGCTGGGGACAGGTCAGGAGAGGGGTTCCGCAGGGCAGAGGCTGTCATTCGCGGTAGCCCCGGGCAGGCTGGGGACAGGTCAGGAGAGGGGTTCCGCGGGGCAGAGGCTGTCATTCGCGGTAGCCCCGGGCAGGCTGGGGACAGGTCAGGAGAGGGGTTCCGCGGGGCAGAGGCTGTCATTCGCGGTAGCCCCGGGCAGGCTGGGGACAGGTCAGGAGAGGGGTTCCGCGGGGCAGAGGCTGTCATTCGCGCGGTAGCCCCGGGCAGGCTGGGGACAGGTCAGGAGAGGGGTTCCGCGGGGCAGAGGCTGTCATTCGCGGTAGCCCCGGGCAGGCTGGGGACAGGTCAGGAGAGGGGTTCCGCAGGGCAGAGGCTGTCATTCGCGGTAGCCCCGGGCAGGCTGGGGACAGGTCAGGAGAGGGGTTCCGCGGGGCAGAGGCTGTCATTCGCGCGGTAGCCCCGGGCAGGCTGGGGACAGGTCAGGAGAGGGGTTCCGCGGGGCAGAGGCTGTCATTCGCGCGGTAGCCCCGGGCAGGCTGGGGACAGGTCAGGGGAGGGGTTCCGCGGGGCAGAGGCTGTCATTCGCGCGGTAGCCCCGGGCAGGCTGGGGACAGGTCAGGAGAGGGGTTCCGCGGGGCAGAGGCTGTCATTCGCGCGGTAGCCCCGGGCAGGCTGGGGACAGGTCAGGAGAGGGGTTCCGCGGGGCAGAGGCTGTCATTCGCGGTAGCCCCAGGCAGGCTGGGGACAGGTCAGGAGAGGGGTTCCGCGGGGCAGAGGCTGTCATTCGCGGTAGCCCCGGGCAGGCTGGGGACAGGTCAGGAGAGGGGTTCCGCGGGGCAGAGGCTGTCATTCGCGCGGTAGCCCCAGGCAGGCTGGGGACAGGTCAGGAGAGGGGTTTCGCGGGGCAGAGGCTGTCATTCGCGGTAGCCCCAGGCAGGCTGGGGACAGGTCAGGAGAGGGGTTCCACGGGGCAGAGGCTGTCATTCGCGCGGTAGCCCCGGGCAGGCTGGGGACAGGTCAGGAGAGGGGTTCCGCGGGGCAGAGGCTGTCATTCGCGCGGTAGCCCCGGGCAGGCTGGGGACAGGTCAGGAGAGGGGTTCCGCGGGGCAGAGGCTGTCATTCGCGGTAGCCCCAGGCAGGCTGGGGACAGGTCAGGAGAGGGGTTCCGCGGGGCAGAGGCTGTCATTCGCGGTAGCCCCGGGCAGGCTGGGGACAGGTCAGGAGAGGGGTTCCGCGGGGCAGAGGCTGTCATTCGCGCGGTAGCCCCAGGCAGGCTGGGGACAGGTCAGGAGAGGGGTTCCGCGGGGCAGAGGCTGTCATTCGCGCGGTAGCCCCGGGCAGGCTGGGGACAGGTCAGGAGAGGGGTTCCGCGGGGCAGAGGCTGTCATTCGCGCGGTAGCCCCGGGCAGGCTGGGGACAGGTCAGGAGAGGGGTTCCGCGGGGCAGAGGCTGTCATTCGCACGGTAGCCCCGGGCAGGCTGGGGACAGGTCAGGAGAGGGGTTCCGCGGGGCAGAGGCTGTCATTCGCACGGTAGCCCCGGGCAGGCTGGGGACAGGTCAGGAGAGGGGTTCTGCGGGGCAGAGGCTGTCATTCGTGGTAGCCCCGGGCAGGCTGGGGACAGGTCAGGAGAGGGGTTCCGCGGGGCAGAGGCTGTCATTCGCGCGGTAGCCCCGGGCAGGCTGGGGACAGGTCAGGGGAGGGTGTCTGCGGGGCAGAGGCTGTCATTCGCGCGGTAGCCCCGGGCAGGCTGGGGACAGGTCAGGAGAGGGGTTCCGTGGGGCAGAGGCTGTCATTCGCGGTAGCCCCAGGCAGGCTGGGGACAGGTCAGGAGAGGGGTTCCGCGGGGCAGAGGCTGTCATTCGCGGTAGCCCCGGGCAGGCTGGGGACAGGTCAGGAGAGGGGTTCCGCGGGGCAGAGGCTGTCATTCGCGCGGTAGCCCCGGGCAGGCTGGGGACAGGTCAGGAGAGGGGTTCCGCGGGGCAGAGGCTGTCGTTCGCGGTAGCCCCGGGCAGGCTGGGGACAGGTCAGGAGAGGGGTTCCGCGGGGCAGAGGCTGTCATTCGCGGTAGCCCCGGGCAGGCTGGGGACAGGTCAGGAGAGGGGTTCCGCGGGGCAGAGGCTGTCATTCGCGCGGTAGCCCCGGGCAGGCTGGGGACAGGTCAGGAGAGGGGTTCCGCGGGGCAGAGGCTGTCATTCGCGCGGTAGCCCCGGGCAGGCTGGGGACAGGTCAGGAGAGGGGTTCCGCGGGGCAGAGGCTGTCATTCGCGGTAGCCCCGGGCAGGCTGGGGACAGGTCAGGAGAGGGGTTCCGCGGGGCAGAGGCTGTCATTCACGGTAGCCCCGGGCAGGCTGGGGACAGGTCAGGAGAGGGGTTCCGCGGGGCAGAGGCTGTCATTCGCGCGGTAGCCCCAGGCAGGCTGGGGACAGGTCAGGAGAGGGGTTCCGCGGGGCAGAGGCTGTCATTCGCGCGGTAGCCCCGGGCAGGCTGGGGACAGGTCAGGAGAGGGGTTCCGCGGGGCAGAGGCTGTCATTCGCGCGGTATCCCCGGGCAGGCTGGGGACAGGTCAGGAGAGGGGTTCCGCGGGGCAGAGGCTGTCATTCGTGGTAGCCCCGGGCAGGCTGGGGACAGGTCAGGAGAGGGGTTCCGCGGGGCAGAGGCTGTCATTCGCGCGGTAGCCCCGGGCAGGCTGGGGACAGGTCAGGGGAGGGGTTCCGCGGGGCAGAGGCTGTCATTCGCACGGTAGCCCCGGGCAGGCTGGGGACAGGTCAGGAGAGGGGTTCTGCGGGGCAGAGGCTGTCATTCGTGGTAGCCCCGGGCAGGCTGGGGACAGGTCAGGAGAGGGGTTCCGCGGGGCAGAGGCTGTCATTCGCGCGGTAGCCCCGGGCAGGCTGGGGACAGGTCAGGAGAGGGGTTCCGCGGGGCAGAGGCTGTCATTCGCGGTAGCCCCGGGCAGGCTGGGGACAGGTCAGGAGAGGGGTTCCGCGGGGCAGAGGCTGTCATTCGCGGTAGCCCCGGGCAGGCTGGGGACAGGTCAGGAGAGGGGTTCCGCGGGGCAGAGGCTGTCATTCGCGCGGTAGCCCCGGGCAGGCTGGGGACAGGTCAGGAGAGGGGTTCCGCGGGGCAGAGGCTGTCATTCACGGTAGCCCCGGGCAGGCTGGGGACAGGTCAGGAGAGGGGTTCCGCGGGGCAGAGGCTGTCATTCGCACGGTAGCCCCTGGCAGGCTGGGGACAGGTCAGGAGAGGGGTTCCGCGGGGCAGAGGCTGTCATTCGTGGTAGCCCCGGGCAGGCTGGGGACAGGTCAGGAGAGGGGTTCCGCGGGGCAGAGGCTGTCATTCGCGGTAGCCCCGGGCAGGCTGGGGACAGGTCAGGAGAGGGGTTCCGCGGGGCAGAGGCTGTCATTCGCGGTAGCCCCGGGCAGGCTGGGGACAGGTCAGTAGAGGGGTTCCGCGGGGCAGAGGCTGTCATTCGCGCGGTAGCCCCGGGCAGGCTGGGGACAGGTCAGGAGAGGGGTTCCGCGGGGCAGAGGCTGTCATTCGCGCGGTAGCCCCGGGCAGGCTGGGGACAGGTCAGGAGAGGGGTTCCGCGGGGCAGAGGCTGTCATTCGCGGTAGCCCCAGGCAGGCTGGGGACAGGTCAGGAGAGGGGTTCCGCGGGGCAGAGGCTGTCATTCGCGGTAGCCCCGGGCAGGCTGGGGACAGGTCAGGAGAGGGGTTCCGCGGGGCAGAGGCTGTCATTCGCGGTAGCCCCGGGCAGGCTGGGGACAGGTCAGGAGAGGGGTTCCGCGGGGCAGAGGCTGTCATTCGCGGTAGCCCCGGGCAGGCTGGGGACAGGTCAGGAGAGGGGTTCCGCGGGGCAGAGGCTGTCATTCGCGGTAGCCCCGGGCAGGCTGGGGACAGGTCAGGAGAGGGGTTCCGCGGGGCAGAGGCTGTCATTCGCGGTAGCCCCGGGCAGGCTGGGGACAGGTCAGGAGAGGGGTTCCGCGGGGCAGAGGCTGTCATTCGCGGTAGCCCCGGGCAGGCTGGGGACAGGTCAGGAGAGGGGTTCCGCGGGGCAGAGGCTGTCATTCGCGGTAGCCCCGGGCAGGCTGGGGACAGGTCAGGAGAGGGGTTCCGCGGGGCAGAGGCTGTCATTCGCGGTAGCCCCGGGCAGGCTGGGGACAGGTCAGGAGAGGGGTTCCGCGGGGCAGAGGCTGTCATTCGCGGTAGCCCCGGGCAGGCTGGGGACAGGTCAGGAGAGGGGTTCCGCGGGGCAGAGGCTGTCATTCGCGGTAGCCCCGGGCAGGCTGGGGACAGGTCAGGAGAGGGGTTCCGCGGCCCGCAGAGTTCTCAGGAATGAGCAGACGTTTCCCTGGTACATGCAGTGCTGCCCGCCCCCAGCCCAGCCATGACGTCAGTCCAGGTTATTCTTAGGCAGAGAATTCCCCAGAAGACTGTCAGCCTCTGACAAGAGCTTTGAGCTCAGGGGTGAGGCGAGGCGGCTGTGGGTGCATTGCTCGCTCTGCGGCCAGGGGGTGTCAGAAACACACCGGCGACTCAGGGCAGGGTCTGCCCTGTCCCTGGCAGTGTAAATCAGCAGTGACCGCGGGGGGAGATGCAGGATGAACCTCCGTCTGGACAAGAAGCAGCTGCCCTGAGAGGCACGAGTCTCTAGCTAGCCCCCACTGCAAGGGCACGGAGGGGCCCTGCAAATCCTGACGTTCAACACTCGGGCAGGGCTGAATGCTGCGAGCATCAGGTACCCTCCGAATAATTAACAGAGCCCCTGCCCTCCAGCCGTGCGATCTCAGCAGCCGTCTGGAATGGAAACCCTTCACAAGCGGCTTGTCCCGGCTCCAGCAAGGGCCGGCTTGTGCTCTCCCATTCCCGCTAGTGGGATTTCCCGAGGAGCAGCGTCTCCATCTGGCTCTTCCACAGCCCGGGGTCTGCTGGCTGAGGCAGCGTGCGTCCCCCAGCGCCCGTGAGCAGGGGGAGGAGGGAAAGGCTGTCAGCTGGGGAATGAGACACCCTCCGGGGGCAGGCCCTTCCAGAAGCCCAGAGGGCTCCTGCCGGGAAAACTCTGAATGTCAGGCTGTGAGCCCCAGACTGGGAGAAAAAGGTGAAATCCCCTCAAAGTCCCCCCAAACTCAATTTCGAAGAGGCAAACCATGGGCCTCCCCCAGCAAACCATGGGCAGCCCATCGCTTGGGGATGGCCAGCAAAGGCCTGGCCTGTGGGCCGGAGCACCTCGCCACTGGCCCAGGAGCCGTTAGCCCTTTCCCATGCAGCTACGGCTGTCTCTCTTGGTCACTGAGAGCTGGGGGTGGATGTGCCGCTGTCAGGGCAGTCCTAAGGGCTAACTGCCCCAGCCCCACCCCTTCCACCTGAGGCCCCGCCCCTTCCACCCGAGGCCACACCCCGTCCACCCGAGGCCACACCCCGTCCACCCGAGGCCACGCCCCGTCTACCCGAGGCCACGCCCCTTCTGGGGTGCTGAGCTGCCCCCACACAGACACTTGCCCCGGGCCCCACGGTGGCTGTCAGACCCTTTGCACATAACACGGAAGCTGCCTGGGAGTTCTGATTCCATCACACGCCCGATTCATCTGCACATCGGAGATGAAACCCGACATCTGTCTCCTGTGTTAAGAATCAGCAGCAGCTGGGGTCTGGCAGGGCAGCGGGAAGTCAAGCTCAGCTGATCCCTCTAGAGCGTTCCGGGGCGCAACGCCGCTGCCCTGGCCAGCGTGGCCCCAGGGATCCACGTGCAGCAGTTCGATGTCTGGCGAGATCCAGGACTTCAAGCTTTGGAGTCATGTCAGTGGTGCCGCGAGGCGTGATGGGGGCCTGGAGCACAAAGAGCCTGCAGAGCTTGGATTGCACCGTGAGCCACACTGCAGAGGGCAGGGCGCGGCCCTCGGGGCCACGGCGACACCTCCACGCAGCCTGGGAAGGTGGCTCTGGGCAGACGTGCACGAGTAGGACTGGGTCTGACTGAAGGAACCGGGCTTGTTTAGTCTGGGAAGGAGAAGGCTGAGGGGGGACGAGAGAGCGGTTCTCAAGTATCTAAAAGGGTGTCACAGGGAGGAGATTGTTCTCCTTGGCCTCTGAGGACAGGGCGAGAAGCAACGGGCTTACACTGCAGCAAGGGAGGTTGAGGTTGGGCATCAGGAAGAACTTGCTGCCTTTCCGGGTGGTCGAACACTGGAATACGTTGCCGGGGGAGGTTGTGGAGTCTCCATCCCTGGAGATATTGAAGAGCAGGTTGGACAGACACCTGTCAGGGATGGGCTAGAGGGTGCTGGGTCCTGCCATGAGGGCAGGGGACTGGACTCGATGACTCGCGAGGTCCCTGCCAGCTCTAGTGCTCTGTGTTCCATGATTCTTCAGCGCTCGGAGCGAGCTTGAGAGCTTGTCTCTGTCACCACGGAAGTGGCTCCAGTAAGTGATGGTACCTCACCCCCCTTGTCTCTCGGATGTCCTGGGACTGAGACGGCCACAAGAAGCCGGCCTGAAGGTGAGACTCCCAGGCTGTGTGACTTGCAGAATGGAGAGAGCACTGTCCCGTGCTGCAGACTCAGGCCACAGGCAGGGCTGCTGGGTTGCTGCTAGTAGCATTTGGGAACCGTGCCACATTCGGCCTGCTCCTGGCCAGGCTTGGCAGTGCGGCCTACTCCTTGTCCAGGCCTCCCTGTTTGCAAGAGCAGTCGAAGCAGGAGCCCTCGCAGTAGTATGTGCAGTGTATCGCTTTACACAGCTCCACGCACGCTGCTTTTCAACGGCCTACGTAATGTTCAGTCACACTTAATAACAATAAACGTCTCTTCGGAGTCTCTCCCAGGAAAATGGGACTGGTCTGACTGAAAACATGGCATGTGAATAGTTCATGGTCTTCTCGCGTTGCAGGAGATTTATCACATCTCTTGCATAATTTAATCTCTACATCTGTGGGACACAAATGTTTTACATTTCTAGCATTTATGGGCAGACATAGAAAACATCTGTGCAGACCCAAAGCACAGAAACATCTGGAAGCTATCTCTGCCTTTTTATGACACATGGACCACGCTCTCTTGCCTGGAACAAGTGTGCTGCTGGTAGCGCGCCGTGTTGGTTAGCAGCCTTCCCACAGGGCTTCCAGAGGCACCCGGGTCGGCTCCAGGATTAACCCCTCGCTGACCTCAAGGGAGCTTCCCGCCCACCTGCGCAGAGACTCGGGACTGGAGCTTGAGTAGACACAGTTTGCTGCTTGGACTGTGGCGAGTGCGATTTCTGAGGGAGCTCAGCTTTGGCTGGTTCTGCTGAGGACCCCAGCCCCAGTGTGAGATCCCCAGCCGCTGAGCTCTGCCCTTGTCAGGCAGCAGAAAGTGTCTTTGCAGAAACCCCAGGTTCCCAGGGAGCTGGCTCAGCCGCTGGAGTCGGAGGAATCGCTGCAAGCTCTGGCCTTGGCCGCAGGCAAAGGTACTGCGAGACCCTCAGTCCCTGCTAGAACGGCGTCGCTGACCCCTGTGCCGACCCCTGTAGCACGCACGGGGGCCTCTCTTGGATTTGCCTTGGTTTGCCCAAGAACCAGGTTGAGCGAAACCGAAACAAGCGGAGCCTGCTCCCGTCAATCGGCTGGATGGATGCAAACTCGCACCTCAGCCACAGTGGAGCAGCTTTTGCCTCAGGCCGCCCGCACAGCCGGGTGTGCACTCAGGGCCAGCATCAAAGCTACCCTGCTTGCTGGATCTGGGGCCTTTCATCCCCAGCCCTGCTCCCTGACAGCATCCACCTGGGCTGTGGGGCAAGCGAAGGGCCATTCTGGGGCTTGTTACTGGGGACACAGGGGTGTTTTGAAGCCCCGGGATGACATTATTGAAAAACAAGCACCTTCCAGGAGTCCAGGAGGCAGTTAGATCCCTGAAAAATCCTAGATTTTAAGGATTAAAAAATAAGATTTGGGTTTGGTCTCCAGGTTTTACTGTGATTTATAATTTGTACAAAGGACAATGACCCTCTGACTCGCTGCTGCTCAGCCCTTAACACTGGAGAACTTTATACATATTTTGGACTTTCTGACAGTAGTTTGGGGCCCCTGGAAAACCATTTGGGGGACAAATCTTCCCTGTGCCCCCCGCCAGTAGGGCTGGGCCCCCACATACCAGCCAGCCTCCAGCTCAAGCTCAGGGCATGATAGGGGTTTTAATTCTGGGGCCAAACAAAAATCAATAATTGTTTGGGGTTGAATGAAAGGTTTCCATTTTGGTTTGGTTTTTTCTTTTTTCTTTTAACATGAATGTAGCCACAGTTGGAAACAAAACACCATTGAAGTTTCTTCTGATTTCCCCCCCTATTTTATTGTAGCCAAGAATATTCACCGAATTTGAACTGTGTTATTAAGCTATTGGCTGAAGAAAGCCGCCCGGCTTAAGTTCCCTCTGAGGCTGTCCCTGCCGTCGAGGGCCGGTGCGGGCCCGGAATGTAGCCAGTTCTTGCATTGACCAAAGGGGTTTGCCAAGGCCCCCTTGCCAGTCCTCTCCATCCCTCGCCCGTCTTCCCTCGCCCATTCTGTAGATGATCGGGCCCCAGACAGTGTTCCTCGGGCACTGCAGAGGAGTTCGCGGTAGCTCACCGCCCTGGGAAAGGAATAGAAAACGAAGAGAAGAGAGAACAAACCCCCAAACCAACATGAAAACGTTTCATTCAGCACCCCCAAATCCTCCTTGCTGGCTAAGAGGACAGAGGAGCCCTTCCATTGACTCAGCTGTGTCGATGCAAGGGGTTTGGGTCGACCCAACTATGCTAGGGTATGTCTACACTACCACCCTACTTCGAACTAGGGTGGTTAATGTAGGCAACCAAAGTTGCAAATGAAGCCCGGGATTTAAATATCCCGGGCTTCATTTGCATCTTGCCGGGCGCCGCCATTTTTAAAGCCCCGGTAGTTCGGACTCCGTGCCCGCGGCTACACGCGGCACAGAGTAGGTAGTTCGAATTAGGCTCTCTACCGTTACTCCTCGTGGAGTTGCCGGTTGCCTACATTAACCACCTTAGTTCGAACTAGGGTGGTAGTGTAGACATACCCCTATTGAGGGCTCAAAACGTGGACTTCATGCGAACTGGAGAAAGGTATCTGGGACTGGCCTCCTGTAACGTTTCTGGAATCTGTCATCTTCTGCGAGGGTATGCACGGAGCCCTGCAAGTCCAACACATTACCGGGTTTGCCCCTTTGGTTAGATGCTCTTGAGGGGGCTACTCTCCACTTCTGGCTCTGATAACCCTCCGGCTTTACAAACCTGCCACCTGCATTTGGACGGGGGCAGACCAACATGCTTTTGGATGCCTGCGCAAGGGCACCCCACCCACGTAGCCATTCCTGGTGCCCCGCCCACGTAGCCATTTCTCCTGGGTACTGATGTCTCTGTGTTGCCACCTGCGGGAGGTGTTGGCCTACAGACGGAGTGTCCAAACTTGCCACCTTTCTCTCAGCAGCTCCCCCTGGCTGGAGATAACTGTGAGACTTGCTGCTCCTCATCTAGGCAATGCTGCCACCCAGCGGGTACTGCTTAGGCGGGGGGCAATGCACTGTGCAGGTACCTACCCAGTACACGTCTGCAGCGCCAGTGCACTGCCAGAGACGTGAATCATCAACAGCTACGCTGGGCTTGTGTCACGTTACTGGATCTTGAGGGGAGCAGCCAGATCACTGATGCACCCATAGGTGGGGGTGTTGGCCCCAAAAATGGTATAGAAGGGGGCCATGTGAGGGATTGAATAGAAGCTCACTGTCTGCTAATCCTATGTACGCTGTTCATGTGTTTGTATAATGTCTGTGTGTGCAATTATTAGCATGTACTTGTATGGACACTGAAGATTTCCCTGCATGTGGTTGAGCATTGGGCAGGGCCGGGCCTGTGGACATGCTAATCAGCGAGGCCCTGTGGGACAATGGCACTCGATGGGCCAAGGACACACCTACAGAATGAGTGGTGACTCATACCTAAAAGCTACCAGCAGGGGCACAGGAATAAGCCGTGGACCAGGTGACCTGCTGTAGCCAAGAAGAGACCAGGAAGGAGGGATAAATAGGCCATGTGGTGGTCTCCATCTTGGTTCACGGCTCAGCACTTCATCCCAGAGGCAGCAGTGCAGGGATCGAAGAGCCCGGAAGACCTGTGGACCCATCCTGATTCTAGGATGTGCAACAAGGACTCTTAAGCCAGCAGCTGTAACATCTCTGCTAGAGCCTGCATCGAGGACTGGGAGATTCGGTGCATGTAATGTACTATTCTTTAACAACCTTACTCTCAGGCTTTTCTTTCTTGTAATAATAAACCTTTAGATGTTAGATGCTAAAGGATTGGCCCAGCGTGATTTGTGGGTAAGATCCAGAGGGTAAATTGACCAGGGATCTGTGGCTGGTTTCTTGGAACCAGACAGAACTTGTTCGGGGTAGGTGGGATTGGGTTCTAAGACCCCCCACCTGTGTATGAGGCCCGGGGCCATCTGGGGCACGGATATTGCTGGGATGTCAGAGGGGTTTTGCTCGGGAGGTTTCAGGCAGGCTGCTGAAGTGCTCTGTGAGACTGGTTTGTGGCCTGTGTGGAGAGGTCACCAGTCTGGGGGCTGTAAGGAGCCCCGGATTTGAGCAATTCGCCCTGAGTGGACGCCCTCAGCTGTGCCCAGACACGGCCCGGTCCGTCACAGCTTGTTTGACCCTCCCTCTTGCCCAGCTGTGGGGATGGCCAGGCTGGTGCTGCCTCCAGGAGAGAGGAGTACACCAGCAATACTGAATGATCCAATGCAGAGCTGCCCGAACCCTGAAACCGTACGTCGCCCTTGAAGGACCGTTGCGTCGAAGGCAGCCATGCACCCTGCTGCCCAGGCCAGGCTGCTGCCCAGTTGCTCCTAACTTCTGACACCAAATTCTCAGCTGAAATGACACCGGGGGGCAGACTTCACATCCAGGGGCAGTTCTGTGCCGCTGAAGGAAGCACTTGTGTGGAAGCTTTCTAGTTAGGCCTTGGTGTCCCCGGGTGGCTCACTTTGGCCTGTCACACTGATCGTTTTGGTGACCAATATAGTCGATATTCAGGGTTAGATGAGATCATGTGGTTCAAGGGAGCCTTGAACTAGCCCCTGTGGCTGTGCTGACGTCCACCGAGGCCTCGGCATGGCCTGGCCCAGTCACTAGGGATGTTCTTGTGGGGCTCCCTGAACCTGGGCTGCCATCTCGCCGCGACACTTTCGTTCTGAGTGGGGCGTTCTAACTTGCCTGCCCTGCTGTGGCTGCCGTGGCTGGTTCCATCCGTGTGCCGAGCACTGGCTGGGAGTCCCTGGAATCAGGAGATCGGCCACTGACAGTCCAGCACCCCAGCGGGGCTAAGGCAGACTCCCCCTGCCCTGCCCTGCTCCTGGAAGTGGCTGGCATGTCTCTGCAGCCCTGGGAAAGGTGGGGCAGGGGGAACCACGGACAATGGGAGCTGTGGGGCAATGCCTGGTACGGGAAGGAAGCACACAGAGCCACCTGCCCCTCACCCCAGAAGCCACTGCTGGACATCCTGTCTGCTTTGGGAGTGGTGCAAGGCCAGGGTGGGGGTGATCCTGCCTTAGCCCCACTGTGCCACTGCTTGGGAGCTGCTTGAGGGATGCGGTGCCCAGCTGGAGCCTGCACCGCTGCCCCAGCCCTGAGCCCCCTCCGCACCCCAGCTCCCAGTCCTGAGCCCCTCCTGTACCCCACCTCCCAGTCCTGAGCCCCTCCTGTACCCCACCTCCCAGTCCTGAGCCCCCTCCGCACCCCACCTCCCAGTCCTGAGCCCCTCCTGTACCCCACCTCCCAGTCCTGAGCCCCTCCTGTACCCCACCTCCCAGTCCTGAGCCCCCTCCGCACCCCAGCTCCCAGTCCTGAGCCCCTCCTGTACCCCACCTCCCAGTCCTGAGCCCCCTCCGCACCCCAGCTCCCAGTCCTGAGCCCCTCCTGTACCCCACCTCCCAGTCCTGAGCCCCCTCCGCACCCCAGCTCCCAGTCCTGACACCCTCCTGTACCCCACCTCCCAGTCCTGAGCCCCCTCCACACCTCACCTCCTAGTCCTGAGCCCCCTCCGCACCCCAGCTCCCAGTCCTGAGCCCCTCCTGTACCCCACCTCCCAGTCCTGAGCCCCTCCTGTACCCCACCTCCCAGTCCTGAGCCCCCTCCGCACCCCACCTCCCAGTCCTGAGCCCCTCCTGTACCCCACCTCCCAGTCCTGAGCCCCTCCTGTACCCCACCTCCCAGTCCTGAGCCCCCTCCGCACCCCAGCTCCCAGTCCTGAGCCCCCTCCACACCTCACCTCCCAGTCCTGAGCCCCTCCTGTACCCCACCTCCCAGTCCTGAGCCCCCTCCACACCTCACCTCCCAGTCCTGAGCCCCTCCTGTACCCCACCTCCCAGTCCTGAGCCCCTCCTGTACCCCACCTCCCAGTCCTGAGCCCCCTCCGCACCCCAGCTCCCAGTCCTGAGCCCCTCCTGTACCCCACCTCCCAGTCCTGAGCCCCTCCTGTACCCCACCTCCCAGTCCTGAGCCCCCTCCACACCTCACCTCCTAGTCCTGAGCCCCCTCCGCACCCCAGCTCCCAGTCCTGAGCCCCCTCCACACCTCACCTCCTAGTCCTGAGCCCCCTCCGCACCCCAGCTCCCAGTCCTGAGCCCCTCCTGTACCCCACCTCCCAGTCCTGAGCCCCCTCCGCACCTCACCTCCCAGTCCTGAGCCACTCCTGTACCCCACCTCCCAGTCCTGAGCCCCCTCCGCACCTCACCTCCCAGTCCTGAGCCCCTCCTGTACCCCACCTCCCAGTCCTGAGCCCCTCCTGTACCCCACCTCCCAGTCCTGAGCCCCCTCCGCACCCCAGCTCCCAGTCCTGAGCCCCTCCTGTACCCCACCTCCCAGTCCTGAGCCCCCTCCACACCTCACCTCCCAGTCCTGAGCCACTCCTGTACCCCACCTCCCAGTCCTGAGCCCCCTCCGCACCTCACCTCCCAGTCCTGAGCCCCTCCTGTACCCCACCTCCCAGTCCTGAGCCCCCTCCGCACCTCACCTCCCAGTCCTGAGCCCCTCCTGTACCCCACCTCCCAGTCCTGAGCCCCTCCTGTACCCCACCTCCCAGTCCTGAGCCCCCTCCGCACCCCAGCTCCCAGTCCTGAGCCCCTCCTGTACCCCACCTCCCAGTCCTGAGCCCCCTCCGCACCCCAGCTCCCAGTCCTGAGCCCCCTCCTGTACCCCACCTCCCAGTCCTGAGCCCCCTCCGCACCTCACCTCCCAGTCCTGAGCCCCTCCTGTACCCCACCTCCCAGTCCTGAGCCCCCTCCGCACCTCACCTCCCAGTCCTGAGCCCCTCCTGTACCCCACCTCCCAGTCCTGAGCCCCCTCCGCACCTCACCTCCCAGTCCTGAGCCCCCTCCTGTACCCCACCTCCCAGTCCTGAGCCCCTCCTGTACCCCACCTCCCAGTCCTGAGCCCCCTCCGCACCTCACCTCCCAGTCCTGAGCCCCTCCTGTACCCCACCTCCCAGTCCTGAGCCCCCTCCGCACCCCAGCTCCCAGTCCTGAGCCCCCTCCTGTACCCCACCTCCCAGTCCTGAGCCCCCTCCGCACCTCACCTCTCAGTCCTGAGTCCCTCCTGTACCCCACCTCCCAGTCCTGAGCCCCCTCCGCACCTCACCTCCCAGTCCTGAGCCCCCTCCTGTACCCCACCTCCCAGTCCTGAGCCCCTCCTGTACCCCACCTCCCAGTCCTGAGCCCCCTCCGCACCTCAGCTCCCAGTCCTGAGCCCCCTCCTGTACCCCACCTCCCAGTCCTGAGCCCCCTCCGCACCTCACGTCCCAGTCCTGAGCCCCCTCCGCACCTCACCTCCCAGTCCTGAGCCCCTCCTGTACCCCACCTCCCAGTCCTGAGCCCCCTCCGCACCCCACCTCCCAGTCCTGAGCCCCTCCTGTACCCCACCTCCCAGTCCTGAGCTCCCTCTGCACCTCACCTCCCAGTCCTGAGCCCCTCCTGTACCCCACCTCCCAGTCCTGAGCCCCCTCCGCACCCCACCTCCCAGTCCTGAGCCCCTCCTGTACCCCACCTCCCAGTCCTGAGCTCCCTCCGCACCTCACCTCCCAGTCCTGAGCCCCCTCCACACCTCACGTCCCAGTCCTGAACCCCCTCCGCACTCCTCCTCCCAGCCCTGAACTCCTCCTGTACCCCACCTCCCAGTCCTGACCCCCTCCGCACCTCACCTCCCAGTCCTGAGCCCCCTCCACACCTCACGTCCCAGTCCTGAGCCCCCTCCGCACCCCACCTCCCAGTCCTGAACCCCTCCTGTACCCAAGTGTCCTCCCAGAGCTGCACCCTGCACCTCCTCCTACACCACCCACACTGGCCAGCCTGGTGAAAGCGAGTGAGGGTGGGGAGAGGCGAGGGATGGAGTGAGCGGGGCAGGGCCTGGGAGCAGGCGGGAGGGGAGGCAAGGCCATGGGGAAGGAGCCAGGACAAGGGTATTTGGGTCTGAGGTAGATCCTGGGTTCCATTTGCATTCAAAAAGGACTGTGTGCTTCCCCCTGCTCTAAGGCCTGAACCCGGCTCCCTGTCGGGGCTCAGCCAGGCCCTGCTCTGTGCTCCTGGCAGCCATGGGGCTGGGCACTTCCATGCAGTTCCTGCCTTCCTGGGCAGGAGTTGTGGACTGCAGAGCTGCCCGGCCTGGTGTCTCCTCTCACAGGCCTCCCCTGGCCCTGCATTAGCTTCAGCAGTCCCCAAGGCCTGACCCGGGTCAGCCCTTCGGCTCCAGCCCCCCCAGGAACGCAGGCAGTTCGGTGCTAGTTAAAAATCCGCCTGAGTGACACCATTGGTGCCTGGAGCAGAGACTGGGCCTGTCACTGTGTCGATGGGAGGCACCCCGGGGCAATGGAGACGCACAGAGGGACACGCGACTGGGTGCATGCCCAGCCCAGGCCTCTGATGTAGCTTGTGGCGCAAGGGGAGCAGAGTCTGACGTGTTCCTGGGTGACAGCGAACCCTTCGTCTTTCTCAGCCACCCTGTGCAGGTGCCACAGAAAACACATTTGGCTTCCCTTGGGCTCTGGCACCTGACAAGTGTTGTGTCCCACGTTTCTAGTTTTTTGACACCCCTCCCCCACCCCAAAAAATGTTCAACCAAACTGGCGTTCTGTTGGGCAATATTCCAGCTTGTTGGAACTGCCACTTTCTGTCAGGAAAACGTTTTGATGGGAAGAGTTTGCTCAGGCCTAGGAGCCAGGGCAGTCCCTGATAGATCCAGTGCTCACCAGAGCGTCTGGCCCAGACAAACAACCCGTAACTCATACATTTGGGAGCGCTCGGCGGCTTGTGACCGGGGTGTCTCCGTGGCTCTTACTCTGAGCCGCTCCAGGAAGCCTCCCTCAGATTCTTGGCTCAGGCCTGGCTCGGTGATCTGGCATTGACCCCCTGAGAGGCACACGGAGACTCATTATCATCGTCTGACCCTACTCCTGTTTTCGTTCCTCGTGACAGGAATCTGCAGTGTTTCATGCAAACAGAGGAAACACATTTATTGCCCTTTCTACAAAATTCTGATCTTACAAAGCCTCGTTCAGAAAGCCAGAGCGACTCCGGGCAGCTGGACCCGGCATGGTTTACGCTCTGTGGTTGGAAAGACAGCACTGAGAATTCCTGCCGAGGAGACGGCTCTCGTCTATGAGCGGGACCTTCGCAGAGAGGCTGTTGGGCAAACAGCAGCTCAGTCGTGGGGACCATAAGTTCTGTGAGGAAACGAGCTTTCCTGCTGTTATTTGCTTGTGCAGAGCACAGCCTGGGTACACCTCCAGCTCCGGCCTGCAGCTCCTGGACTGACATGCAGAGCAGGCCCTGCCTGGGCCGGGAGCACCTCAGCCTGGCCACCTCCACCCAACCCATTAGCTCCCCCAGAGGCGAGCAGTGTTAAACACCGGTGCTACACACCCCTCAGCTTCCTAGTCTGGGCTGGCCTGAAGTACTGCAATGCCCCGCTCCCTAGCCCGGCCCGGCACAGCCCACAGAGGACAGCGGTGGAGGGAGCCCCGAGGGGCTGTCTCCTGGAGAGCGCAGCTCCGACAGGCGAACACGGGCTAGCTTGTTGTTCAGGGAGAACGGGAAACAGGCAAGAAAGCTCATTGGATTTCAAAGTGCATGAGACAGCCAATGGGAGGAGCTCAGGCCCAGGGGCCCGCCGGCTCCGTGGCAGGAGCAGAGCGTGTGTGGCACGTGGCTTGTGTGGTGCACAGAGGCAGACCTTTCCTGGGGTCAGGCACATAGAAGAATCTCCTCACAAATAACTGTTCCGCACCCGGGGCCTTCATCAATCCCTGCTGTGACCTGCCCCTTGGGGCCACACTCCCGTGGTGCGCCCGAGCGCTGCGCTCTGGCAAAGAGGCTCTTCGCTGAACTCCAGGGGTAGCTCAGGCGCCCAACGCAAAGGCAATGGAGATGGATTTCTGCAGACGCTGTCTAGCGCCCCGGCTGCCACTGGCAGTTCCTGGGAAGAAGGCCTCGTCTGGCTTTCCATGCCTGCTCTGCAATGTTGCTCTTTGCTTACGCCCTGTGCTGCGGGGATGAGCCGCCCGGAGCCTGGGCTGAGGAGTCCCGTTAGCCGGGGGGTTCCGGAGGGGAAGGGATGGGGTCCTCCCCGCTGTGTAAGTGCCTGGCTCAGACCCAGTGGGCCTGATTCTGCCCTCACAGGTGCCATCGGCTCCAGCAGAGTTACTCCTCACGGGGGCAGCCTAGAGGCTCAGCACAGACCGGCTGCAAGAGGAAATACTCGCTAGCGGCTGGAGCAGAGGCAGGTTGCTGGGGCGCTCGCGCTGGCCTGGGGACCTGCTCCGTGAGCAGAGCCAGCGGGGGAGGGGGATTGCTCTAATCACATCAGTGCTCCAGGCGATGCAGGGCAATGCGCGGTGATGGGGGCGCTTGCTGCCATCTGTGCAGTGAACTAGTAAATCGTGTCAGAAGCCCATTCTGAACAGCTTCAAACAGGCCAGTGTGAAGCGTTCCCTTAGAACATCATAGCAGAGCGATTTGCGTTTGCATCCTTGCAAAGTAGCCAGGCGAATAGTGTAAATGTGCCGCAATAAGGCCAAGTCAAATGGTCATTCCTGCCAGAAAGAATCAGTCACTTTCTTTACAGCAGCACCAGCCTGGCTCTGGGACAGTGAGCTGCGGCCTCGGACGAGGCTGGGCTGACGGAGCTTTGCTTCCTGCTGCTCAGCCGACTTTTCCACCCCGTGACAGCAGAAGCCATTAGTCAGGTGGCAAGTCCGAGACACCTGCCTGTGTGGGACGGGTAGAGGGGGAAGTAGCTTTGGTGAAAATGCATGTGGCAGAAGGCTCCAGTTCAGGGAACTAGAAAGCCCCTGGCTCCTCCCTGTGCGTATCCCTAAGATCTGGAGTAACTTTTCCCACATGCGGCACGTGTGCATGTCACCCCACCCCCCGCCCGCTGCTTTCCCTTGGGGGCGTGGGGCGCATTCTCTGGGCCCGGCGGGCTTGCGGCGAGGGCTGTCTTTGCACCCCTGCGGCAGAGCTGCCCACTTCCGTTGGGGTGTGTCTAGACTCCAGGGCTCCGTCGACGGATCCATGTAGTCTAGACACACCCTTTGGCAGAGGGTTGGGAACAGAGAGCTCAGTGTCCCGTCTCTTCCGTTGTGCGTCTTCTCGGAGCCAGCAGGAGCGAAGTGCTGGGGATCGGCGTCTCGCCCTGGCAGCACAGCTGCCCGTCTCATTGCATTTCATGCTCGTTCTCTCCCTCTGGAGTGGTGAACACCGGAGCCGCTTGCTCTGCCCTTGGGGACCTCCCCGCAAGTCAGTGCAGCCTAGTAACGGGGTGCCGGTTGCGATGAGGGCTGCTCCGGGGACGCTGGTGGAGAAACAGCACCGTACAGAGCTGGCTCTGGGAACAAGGGCTCTGGGAGGCTCCTTTCTGCCCCAGTGACCCTGAGACGCCGTGCACATGGCAGGAGTGTTGCGCACGTGTCAATTAATCGCAGCCTCTCCTGGCACTGAGCAGGCATTCGAGCAGAACCCATAAGCTACTCCCCCCTGCCACGGTGGCCTTTGTAGCAGGCTTTGATATCCTCAGATGAAAGGCTCCGTGGAAGCGGGATGCACCCGGCCCCCGTGAGCTAAGTGTGAGCTTTGTAACACGGAGCGCTGAGCTGGGGTGTGACCCTTCCAAAGGACCCCCAATGCGGCCAGGCCAGCGGAGTCCCCCCAGGTCCGTGCCTCAAGGACAGCAGCCGCCGCCAGACGGGGCTCAGGGCTGCCCGGCTGTTCTGGTCGCGGAGCGGGGGTGAGGCATGTGCAGTGTACCAAGGAGCTCCAGGGCCACTGCTGTACAGGAGGGATTTAGGCACAGTCACCGATCTGCATTCGATTTCAAAATGGCTGACTGGCAGCCAGGGCCAGGAGTGGTACGTTAGAACGTTAGAACGGCCAGACTGAGCCAGACCAATGGCCCACCTAGCCCAGTGGCCAGCACCAGGTGCCCCAGAGGGAGGGAACAGAACAGGGAATATTCAAGTGATCCCTCCTCTGTCACCCATCCCAAGCTTTTGGCAAACAGAGGTTAGGGAAGCCATCCCTGCCCATACTGGCTGAGAGTCATTGATGGACCTAACCCCCATGAACTTATCTAGTTCTTCTTTGAACCCTTGTATAGTCTTGGCCTTCACAACACCTCTGGCAAGGAGTTCCACAGATTGACTGTGAATTGTGTGACAAAATACTTCCTTTTTTTAAACATTCTACCTGTTCATTTCATTTGGTGACCTCTAGTTCTGGTGTTATGGGAACAAGTACATAACTTTTCCTTATTCACTTTTTCTACACCACTCATGATTTTATATCCTCTTTTGGTCATTTCTTTTCTAATCTCAAAAGTTCATTTCTTTTAATCCCTCCTCATGCCCCTGTTACATGCCCCTAATCATTTTTGTTGCCCTTCTCTGACCTTTTCCCAACACCAAGATATCTTTTTTGAGTTGAAGTGACCACATCTGCATGCAGTATTCAAGATGTGAGCGTACCATGGATTTATAGAGAAGCAATATGATATACTCTGTCTTATTAGCTATCCTTTTCCTAATGATTCCTAATATTCTGTTTGTTTTTTTCATTGCCACTGCATATTGAGTGAATATTTTCAGGGAATAACACACAATGACTCCAAGATCTCTATCTTGAGTGGTAACAGCCAATTTAGACCTCCTCATTGTATACCTCGATTTGGGATTATGTTTTCCAAGGTGCATTACTTTGTATTTATCAGCACTGATCTTTAGCTGCCATTCTGTTGCCAAGTCACCCAGTTTTGTGAGATCCCTTTGTAACTCTTTGCTGTCTGCTTTGGACTTAATGATCTTCAGTCATATTTGCAAATGTTATCACCTCCCCGTGTGTCCCTTTTTCCAGCTCATTTATGAATCTATTCAACCGCACGGGTCCCGTACTGATCCCTAGGGGATGGCACTATTTACCTCTCTTCTTTCAGGAACTCCAGAGGGACAGCCGAGTTAGTCTGTAGCAGGAAAAACTTAAAAACCAACAAATAGTCTGGTAGCACCTTAAAGACTTAAAGACTAACACCCTGTGTGATGGCGCGTTGGGGTTTCCCCATCTCCTGCACCCCCGTAGTGGCACGGACAGACTCCACCAGCCAGTAGAACAGAGGGAGTTTATTGCTTCTCCAGGATACAGCACAGCACAGATGTAATCTGGTTACAGGAACTGGGGCTAGGAGGCCTCAGTGCCCCCCCTTGAGATGGGGGGTGGCTGGGCCCTACAATCCCAGTCCCCCTCCCTAGCTCCTTCTCCCCTGCTTCCCAGACCGAAACTCCCCCTCTCTTCCAGCCCTGCCCCCCAGCCAGGGCTCCACTCCCCTTCTTCCCATTGTTCTGCTCCCTGGGAGATAACTGGTCAGACAGGTTCGAAGCCCCCTTGCATAATGACTCTTCCCCTGCCCTGCTGGGCCGTGCTGCAGACAGCAGACAGCGGAGGTCACCCACAACCCACTGCCCAGCACAGCAACCAGCAAGGTACCCCCACTAAGTCACACCCTATAAATGGGATCATGAGCTTTTGTGGGCGAAACCCACTTCTTCATGGTTTGTTAGTCTTTAGGATGCTACTTGACTACTTGTTGTTTTTTAGGTTTTTCTTTCAGAAAGATGATTTTCTAATTTCACCCTGGCTGCATCTAGATTGGCATGATTTTCCAGAAATGCTTTTAACGGAAAAGTTTTCTGTTAAAAGCTTTTTTGGAACAGAACGTCTAGATTGGCACGGACGCTTTTCCACAAAAGCACTTTTTGCGGAAATTCAAGCGGCCAGTGTAGGCAGCGGGCAAGTTTTTCCAGAAAAGCGGCTGATTTTCCAGAAAAACTGGCCAGTCTAGACAAAGCCCCTGGCTATATCTACACTGGCACCCTTTTCTGGAAATGCTTAAAACGGAACAGTTTTCCGTTATAAGTATTTCCGGAAAAAGCGCGTCTACATTGGCAGGATGCTTTTCCGGAAAAGCACTTTTTCCGGAAAAGCGTCCATGACCAATGTAGACGTGCTTTTCTGGAAAAAAGCCCCGATCGTCATTTTCACGATTGGGGCTTTTTTGCGGAAAAGACTACTGTGCTGTCTACACTGGCCCTTTTCCGGAACAGTTTTTCCGGTAAAGGACTTTTCTGACAATTTTACAGTAGATCGTCAGTGCTCTTCCGGAAAAGCAAGCGGCCAGTGTAGACAGCTGGCAAGTTATTCCGGAAAAGCGACTGATTTTCCGGAATAAGTGGCCCAGTGTAGACACAGCCCCTTTGTTTCCGCTCTTTGAACCAGTTACTGATCCAGGAAAGGATCTTCCTTCTCATCCTGAGACAGCTCCCTTGGCTGAAGAGCCTCTGGTGAGGGGCTTTTGGAAAATCCAAACACACAGTATCCACTGAGTCACTCCCGTCCAACATGCTCGTGGATCCCCCAGAAGAACTGAAGTAGATTAGTGAGGCATGATTCCTGTTTACGCAAACTCCTCCCCAGCAAACCGTGTTCCTCTATGGGTCAGATAAGTCTCTTCACTACAGTAGCAACCAGTTTGCTTGGCACTGAAGTTAGGCCCACTGGCACGTAATTGCCAGAGCACCTCTGGCGTCACGCTAGCTCTCCTCGGTCACCTGCTACAGACCAAGGGGCTGACCCAAGAGTTCTGCCGTCTCCTCTTGGAGTCTCTGGCCCTCTTGCGTGGCAGCGCCTGGGCCTGGCGACGGGTCAGCGTTCACTGCAGCGATTGCACGGAACGGCGCGCTAGCAGCACGGGGCCTGTGTGGCAGTGGCCAGCAGCTGCACGAGAGGCCGTTTCATCCCTGCCACGGGGCTTTTTGAAGTGGCCCGGTGGGAACATAGCGAGGCCAAGGGCACGTGCGATGGGCTACCTAAAATACCCCTGCGTGATGCCCAGGGGAACGCGCCGGTGCCGCACTTGCTTTGTGACAGAACAGGGGAAGCGAAACAGACCAGCGAGGCGTCTGGTCCGTGGTGGGAAAAGCCAGGAGCCGGAGGGCGGGAGGGGGTTGGAGAAGCACCCACTATCCTTACGTCTCTCCCACCTGACCCAGCTGCCTGGATCTGCTGGAAAAGGGACGGGCCCTGCTTTTCTGGGGTGCCACAGCATTTATGAGCCCACCGGCCAGGGGCAGGGGTCCATGCAAACCGGCACTGAGCCCTGGGAACGCTGGGCAGGGGGCAGGTTTGGACAAAGGCTGGGGGAGGGGTGAACTGTGGGGCTGGCTTGGTTTGAGCCTTAAGAGAATCGAGGACGTGTCTGTTTAAAACGTGAGCCTGGGCAATCTGGTGAGCTCCTGGAACTACAGCTGGGCGGGGGGGGGGGGGGGGGGGCTGTTTTCTGAAGGCAAACCTGGCCTGGCAAGTTCCCATGCCCTCCAGCCAGAAGAGGAAGCAGGCAGCTGTGGAGACCAGTGGCCTCTCCCACCCATCTCCTGGGCTGGAGTCCGCAGGCGCCTCTCCTGTGGGCACAACGGTAACGGAGCCCCCCCGGGAGAGCCTGGCTCACGCTTGCTCAGGTGGCTCCTGTCGCCGAGGCAGACCCGCCATGGGCCAGGCAAACCGTGGGGCACTGAGCCTCGCTCTCCGTGGGAGCGGGTCCTTGCTCCAGGCTGTTCCATCGCAAGCTAAGCGCGGTGTGGAGAGCGCGGCTGACTGAGCTGCTGGCAGCTTCACCCTGTGTCCTGCAAGGGGGCAGCTCTCTGTGCGCCCGGCTTTGGCCTCTGTTCTCAGGCCATGCGGGGAGGAATCACGGGACTCAACTCCAGGGAGCTGAGTGGCAAAGGCCCTCAGCCAGGGGGACTCCAGGAGGCCCAGGAAAGCGAGGGCTGTAACCGGCTCCTAACAGTGTCCGTCACCCCCACTTCCCTCGCCCCGGGTCTTCTGTTCTCTCGGTGGGGGGTGTCTGAATTGGGGCGCTACTCTTCCGAGCCGTTTTTGGGGTGGGTTCTTGGGGACAGCTGGCCGGTAAACGACTTTCTGATCTCACAAATCTTTTTACAAATCTTCCCATCCTGAGTTTGGACAAAACCTTTAAACCTGAAAATGTTCATGAACCAAAAATCTGGAGGGGGGAGGGTTTTCTGTTCAACTCAGCCCAAATGTTTTGTTTCTCTCATAAACATTTAATTTTGGTTTCAACCAGCTACTTATTTGATTTAACTACAATTAACTCACATGTCAAAACAAAAGAGCTCTTCACCTGGAAAATCAGAATTTCTTGCTTTAAACCAGTTTCAACTATTTAAAAGAATAAAAACTTCTTAAAATTGAAAACTTGATAGAACCCAGGTTTTGTTTCGATGAATTGGCATTTTTTGAGCAAAAAAATTTAAAAAGATTATTTTTCTGAAACATTCCCAACCAGTTTTACTTACTGAGTTTTGCAGAATATGGGCATGTGTTGACTCCCAGGAGAAGGCTTGTGCCTTGGGACGGCCCGTAGGCGAGCATCAGAAATGAGCCATGAGACAATGGGCTCTGCTGACCTGGAGATTGTCTCGTGTTTTGTCCACTAGCTCTAAATGCTCGTGGCAGAGAATTGCATCCGGCCCTGCGCAGCCGCTGCCTTTCACTGCCAGGAGTTCGCTGATGGTCCCTTTTGAAGCTCCATCCCATTTTGCCCGGCTGCTCCCCCACAGCTCAGTAAAGCCTCCATCTTCTTCCCGGAGCATGCGCCTGCTGCTCTCCTGTGCCCTCAGCCCTCGCCTAACCCGGCTGGAGGCATTTCCTCCTCTGACGTCCACCCCTCGCTCTCTTCTCTGAAATCCCTTCCCTTTGTCAAGAGCTTCCAAGTGAAATGGGGCCAGAACTGGCGGCAACAACCCCCAATACAATTACACCCAAACTGGCAGCTCTCGCTCCAGGACCCAGCACAGGGCATGTCCGGCCCATGCGTGCGCTCAGCTCGCTCCTGGACCCAGCACAGGGCATGTCCGGCCCATGCGTGCGCTCAGCTCGCTCCTGGACCCAGCACAGGGCATGTCCGGCCCACGCGTGTGCTCAGCTCGCTCCGGGACCCAGCACAGGGCATGTCCGGCCCACGCGTGCGCTCAGCTCGCTCCGGGACCCAGCACAGGGCATGTCCGGCCCACGCGTGCGCTCAGCTCGCTCCTGGACCCAGCACAGGGCATGTCCGGCCCACGCGTGCGCTCAGCTCGCTCCGGGACCCAGCACAGGGCATGTCCGGCCCACGCGTGCGCTCAGCTTGCTCCTGGACCCAGCACAAGGCACGTCCGGCCCACGATGCGCTCAGCTCGCTCCTAGAGCCCCAGCACAGGGCACGTCCGGCCCACAGTGCGCTCAGCTCGCTCCTGGACCCAGCACAGGGCTCACGGGATATGCTGGAAAAGAGGCCCTGGTCTGGGATTTCTCGTTCTTTTCACAGCTGTTGACACAGAGCTAGGGAGCTGTGCACAGTGCTCGGCCAGGCCTCACAGCGCAGCTCTGTGCATCGGTCCCCCAGAGGCAGCGACAGGCCCTCTAGGGCTGCCTGCTCAGCCAGGCTCCTCCATGGAGCCAGCAATTTGCACCAGCTGCACCAAGGAGCATTTTGAGCCAGTGCTCACGGGTCCAGGGGAGCTGGGATGTGCAAGAGGAAGGGAAAGTGCGACACTTTGCTGCATCAGTCCTAGGCATTATTGTGTCCTCCTGTGTGGCCCTGTGGATGGTACCTCCGCCCTGCACACCAGGCCTGGGTCAGCAACACATGGCAGGAGGGTTGTGGGAGCAGGACCCCTGAGAATCCAGTGCCACAACTTCCCATCACAAGCGGGGCTGCAGCCTTGCATCCCAAAGGCCGCCCTGGATGGACTGTCTGGCTTGGCTGGCCATGCCTGTGCTCCCAGCCGTGGCAGGGGCAGAGTGTGGGTCTGGGCAGACCCGGCCAGCCTTGCTCCCTCCAGAGTATCTACAGCAAGCCAAGGGCTCAGCTAGCGGGAGCTGGCAGAAATGCTGCGGCATGGGCTGGGGACTGATCCTGTCAGTGGCACTTTCTCCTGTTGCTGCTCATCCGCAGTAGCAGGGCGTGTGTCCCCGGCCAGGCCAGGGAGACGGCTGTTTGCTGCAAGGAGCGGCCATGGAACGCTGTGGCACAGCTGCCCCTGCTCTGTTACAGCGGCAACAAGCGCTAGGCGTGCGGGAGGCAGAATCGGTCGTATTGCTGCCAGGAGGCATCTGACCAGCACCCTCCCCATGCCACTGTGTGTTCGAATGTAACCCAGTCCCAGGCTCCGCGGGAGTGTGCTGACGTTGTGACATTAAGCAGACGATTGCTCCGGCCTTGGCAGGCACCTGGGCCCGCTGGGATGTGGCTCGCGACCAAGCCGTTCCCCGGCACGGCGCACGGGTGCAAATGTGCCTGCAATGCAGGTGCCAGGCGCTGCGGCTCCGGCTTAGCCCCTGCCGCTTTTATGTGATTTATGCTCCGAAAGGAACTGGGCTCAGTCTTGTCTGTGTCCTCGGTTTCTTTCATGTGGTTCCTGCGCTAACGAGATTAGATCAGTTTCAATAGGCAGTGTTTGAACGCAGGGGATAAACTTTGATTGAACTTGAGGCCGTGAAAATGAAATGTAAGCAGAAGGTGACTTTAGCAATAGTCCAGAGATGCTTCCATTCCTGGCCGAGGCACAGTGCCATCCCTGGGACCCCCAGCCAACGCCCCGCCATGTTTCACACATTCCATTCAAATGCATTGAAACCCCTTTGAAAAAGCCAGGAAATGCTTCCCCCTTGCCTGTCGCAATTCCATGGACGACTGAGCAGGGTATTAATAGGACCGACTCCCACCCCACACATGTGGCTGTGAAACAAGGCATAAACACGGCTAAGTGCAGGACTTTACATCTCACACAAACAGGAAAGCAGGGGATGGGATGTGGTGTTTTACAGCAGCTCTGTCTGTAATCTGCGATCTGTTTGGTCTGCCAGGAGGGTGATTAGGGGGGTTATTGAAGAAGTGCCAAAAGCGATATTAAATAAACTGTTTACGCAGGGTAACTACAGGCTGAAAAGCCAAGCGCATCCCAAGCTCAGCTCCTCTGCAGGTTGGAACAAAAATAAACATCTTGACACTCTGGGCTGGACATTGCTGCTTTGCAGAGTCTGCGCTGTTTGTTGAATATAAACACGAAGCATGAATGTGTTTCCTTCCCCCGTCCCTGGGGCTCCTTCCAAAGGTCTCTGGGCTGGAAACATGAGCCGACCATTCCGAGCTCCCTGGCTGTCCTTGGGGAGGGACATTTCATTCAGTGTCAAATACTCGTTGTCCAGATTCCCAGTGGGAAAGAACGAGGATCCGCCGAGGTGGGCAGGCGGACGTTGTGTGCTCTCCGGGTGGGGGTGACAGAGCAAGGCCGGGTGCAGCAAGAGGCGCCACTATGGCCAAATGTACCTATGGGCGACTAAGCCAGGGACAAGATCCATCTGGTGCCACGGAGACAGGCCAGGGATACGCCCGTGATTTGTTACTGCTGCTCTGCGGTTTTATTTGACTTTGACTTGACAGTGTGTAGAGCCGGGCGAGGAGCGTTCATCCCAGCACACAAATCAGCCGGCTTAGACCGTCTCGTGATCCCGCCTGGGCTCTGCACGTTTCCGCAACATTCACCCAAGAGCAAGACAATGTTCAGAGTACAAGTGAGCAAACTCTCCACTACAGCTGGTCCTGTTTCTGGCATGCGATTGGTCAGACGGTCTTGCTTCTGCTCTGTGACTGCCGGACTGTAACTTTGCAATAGGAAAATGATGACTGGCAAATGGCAAGTAAGGAAAACTGAGTGGGGCTCCTACGGCAGGAATCAGAGATTAGTGTTGGAAGAGTCACCAGGAGGTTATCTAGTCCAAACTCCTGCCCAAGGCAGGACCAACCCCAGCTAGATAATCCCAGCCAGGGCTTTGGCCAGCAGGGACTTAAACACCTCTAGGGACGGAGATTCCACCTCCTCCCTAGAGAACCCAGCCCAGCGCTTCCCACCCGCCTAGGGAAATAGTTTTTCCTAATATCCAACCTAGACCTCCCCATTGCAACTTGAGCCCATTGCTCCTCGTTCTGCCACCTGCCCCACTGAGACCAGCCTCTCTCCATCCTCTTTGGACCCCCCCCCCCCCCCCCCGCCCTTCAGGTAATTGAAAGCTACAATCAAATCCTCTCTTCTGCGGACTAAATAAATACAGTTCCCTCGGCATCTCCTCATAAGCCATGTGCTCCAGCCCCCTCATCATTTTTGTTGCCCTCTGCTGGACTCTCGCCAGTGCGTCCACATCCTTTCTATAGTGGGGGCCCCAAAACTGGACGCAGTACACCAGATGTGGCCTCACCATTGCTGAATCAAGGGGAATAATCACTTTCCTTGATCTGCTGGCAATGCTCCTCCTAATGCAGCCCATATATTGCTAGACTTCTTTGCAACAAGGATGCACTGTTGACTCATATCCAGCTTACTGTCCATCATGCTCCCCAGGTCCTTTTCAGCACAACTAGCTAGTCAGTCCCCAGACTGTAGCAATGCACAGGACTCTGCACTTGTCCTTGTTGAACCTCATCAGATATCGTTTGGCCCAATCCTCCAATTTCTCTAGGTCACGCTGGACCCTGTCCCTGCCCTCCAGTTTATCTACCTCTCCCCCCATCTTAGTGTCATCTGTGAACTTGCAACCCATCCCCTCTTCCAAATCATTAATGATGTTGAACAAAACCAGACGCAGGACCGACCCCTGGGGCACGCCGCTTGAATCCTGCTGCCAGCTAGACATCAAGCCATTGATCAATACTCACCCAGCTTGAGCTTTCTATCCACCGTACAGTCCATTCATCCAGGCCATGCTTCATTGACTTGCTGGCAAGAACACCATGGGAGACTGTATCAAAAGCCTTGCTAAAGTCAAGGTATATCACATCTACCACCTTCCCCATGTCCACAGAGCCAGACACCTCGTCATAGCAGGCGATCGGGTTGGTCAGGCAGGGCTTGCCCTTGGTGAATCCTTGTCAACTGTTCCTGATCCCCTTCCTCTCTCCCATGTGCTCCCACTTTCCTCAAATGGATGCCTTGAGGACCTGCTCCCTGATTTTTCCAGGGAGTGGGGTGAGGCTGACTGGGCTGTAGTTCCCCGGATCCTCCTTCTTCCCCTTTCTGTAGATGGGCGTTACATTTGCCTTTTCCAATCATATGGGACCTTAAAAGTGCAATAGCCTATTAGCGGAACCCTGACCCTGTGAGAGAGTCATTCAACTGGTAATGAACCCATGACCAGGTATACGCTGTCAGTTTCTGAACGTGCTGTGTCAGTCTACAGACGTTAGCTTAAAATTTGCTTTAAAAATATTGGTGTGTTTCTGAAGATTGTAAAAACATGTATTTAAAAATCATCCCTTCCCCCAGACTGCCTTTGGACATAGGGGCACCAGCTTAATGGTGCTGAATAGAGCCCCACTGGTCCTAAGGATGGCCCTGGCTCTGCCCGCTACCCCCTCTTCTTCCTGGTCAGGTGGTCTGTAGTAGGTCCCTATCATGGGGTCACCTTCTTTTTTCAGCCCTTTTATCCTTTCCCAGCGACTTTCAACTAGACTCTTTCCTGTCCCTATCTTGACCTCAGTCCAAGTGAATACATTTTTAATATACAAGGCCACACTTCCTCCCTTTTCCCCTGCTGGTCCTTCCTGAGCAAGCTGTACCCTTCTCTGCCACTATTCCAATCGTGTGTATTATCCCACCAAGTCTCTGTGACGCCAACTCTTCCACAGTTGTGTTTGTTAACCAGCATTTCAAGTTCTTCCTGCCTATTCCCCAAACTTCTTGCATTAATATACAGACATCTAAGATACTGAATCAATTTTCTCACTCTGTTCTCTCTTATCTCTCCTTTGTCCCTGCTACAATGGCCCTTGCTCCCCTCGGATTTCTACCCTTTTCCCAGGTCTCCATGGTTTTGACTCAATTTTGGGCTTTTCTCACTTGCCTCTGTTGAAACTAGTTTAAAGCCCTCCTCACTGGGTTAGCCAGATTTCGTATCCAAAAATGCTCTACTCCTTCTTCAGTAGGTGGCCCCCATCTCCGCTTACCTGTCCTTCTTAGCCCAGCATCCCGTGGGAAAGAAAGCTGATGCTCTCCTCCTGACCTCATTCACATTCAAGATCAATCTGCCTCTGATGCGTTCACTTCAGGCAGTCACCTCCGGATGCAACAGTTCCCTGAATTCATCCACTCACAGTGCAGTGGGGTCACAAACGCTAACCAATGTTTGCAACCGCTAGGAAAGGAATGGATAACAAGACAGAAGCTATCGGAATCCAGGGTAGCCAACCACTCGAATACTGCATGCTGTTGTGGTCACCTCATCTCAAAAAAATCAATGGCAGATTGGAAAAGGCACAGAGAAGGACAATAAAAATGACAGGGATACGGAACAGCAGTCACACCAGGAGATATTTAAAAGACTGGGACTATTCACCTTAGAAAAGAGATGACTGAATGATCTCTAAACTCATTACTGGTGCGCATAAGGAGACTACAGAATCACCAGAACATAGAACTGGAACAGGCCTCTGGAAGTCATCAAGTGCAGTCCTCTGCACTCATGGCAGGACCAAGCACCATCTAGACCATCCCTGGCAGATGCTTGCCTAACCTGCTCTTTAAAATCTCCTGTGATGGGGATTCCACAACCCCCCTGAGCAATTTATTCCAGTGTTTGACCACCCTGATAGTTAGGACATTTTTCTTAATGACCAACCTAAACCTCCCTTGCTGTAATTTAAGCCCGTTGCTTCTTGTCCTGTCATCAGAGGTCATAGAATTGGAATCATAGACTAGTAGAACTGGAAGGGACCTCAAGAATTCATCAAGTCCAGTCCCCAGCCTTCACGGCAGGACCAAGCACCATCTAGCTCATCCCTGACAGGTGTCTGTCCAATCTGCTCTTAAATATCTCCAATGATGGGGATTCCACAACCCCCCCTGGGCAATTTATTCCAGTGTTTAACCACCCTGGCAGGTAGGAAGGTTTTCCTAATGTCCAACCCCAACCTCCCTTGTTGCAGTTTAAGCCCCTAGATTCTTGTCCTGTCCTCAGAGGCCAACTTTCAACCACCCTATATTGTAAACTCACCACTGCTACACTTCCCTTCATGCTTCCAGTTCCCATCCCAGGCACAATTCTCAGTCAATTGCACACAGCCAAGCCCTACGATACAACCGGATTTGCTCCCACCCCACAGACAGAGACAATCACCTACAGGATCTTTACAGAGCGTTCCTAAAACTGAGATACCCACCTGGGGAAGTGAAATAACAAATTGATAGAGCCAAAAAAGTCCCCAGACATGAACTACTTCGACAGACCCAAAAGAGAAAATAACAGAGCTCCTCTTGTTGTTACCTACAGTCCACAGCTCACACCCCTCCAACGCATCTTACACAATCTACAACCCATCCTGGAAAATGATCCCTCGCTCTCAGAGGCCTTGAGAGAAAAACCTGTCCTTGCTTACAGACAACCCCCTAACCTGAAACGTATTCTTTCTGATAACCACGCCACACAACAATATCACAAGCCTCCAGGACCCCGGCCCTGCAAGCAGAAAAGATGCTAACTCTGCCCACATAGCTACACTGACGAATTCATCACTGGAGCAAACAACACTGGCCACAAAATCAAAGGGTCATTTGACTGCTCATCTAGTAATTTGATCTATGCCATCAAATGCCAACAGTGCCCCTCTGCTATAGATATTGGTTAAACTGGACGTTCTCTACGGGAAAGAATCAATGGGCACAAATTGGATATGCGTAAAGAAAATACTCAGAAGCCAGTGGCAGAACATTTCTGTTTACCTAACCATAATCTCACAGATCTGAAGGTGGCGGTCTTGTCACAGGCCAGTTCCTCAAGTCAAATCCACAGGGAAAGCTTGGAATTACAATTCATATGCAAATTCAATTCAATTACTTAAGGACTTAATCAAGATTTGGAGTGATGGAACCTTTATCAGTGAAGGTGCTAACTAGTTTCTGAATAAAAGACAGGACTTTGCAGCACTGTAAAGACTAACAAGATGGTTTATTAGGTGATGAGCTTTCGTGGGCCAGACCCACTTCCTCAGATCAAATTGTGGCTCTGCTATTGACATATTGATCTGAGGAAGTGGGTCTGGCCCACGAAAGCTCATCACCTCATAAACCATCTTGTTAGTCTTTAAAGTGCTGCACAGTCCTGCCTTTTGCTTCAGCCAGACCAGACTAACACGGCTGCATCTCTAGCACTATTCTACTTTCTGAATAGTATCCTTCCTGCCTTATCCACCCACTGACTTTGATCTTTATCTACTCAGGTTTAGCACCCTTTCTCCTGATACTTTATGCGTAGAGGTGGGGGGGTGGGCAGCAGAACATCTTTCTTCCCTCCTCCCCTTCCCTTCTCCTATTTATTTTGAGTTCCCTTATCCCCTAATCATAACTCTGGTCATCTGAAGAAGGGGGCTGTGCCCGCAATAGCTCATGATCCCATCTACATGTTTTGTTGGTCTATAAAGTGCTACCAGACCATTTGCTTGCTGTTTTTTTTTCTGTAACAGACTAACTTGGCTACCCCCTGAAGCTCAGAGGCCAAGGAGAACCATTTTTCTCCCTCCTCCCTGTGACACCCTTTTAGATACTTGAAAACCGCTCTCATATCTCCTCTCAGTCATCTTTTCTCCAAACTAAACGTGCCCAATTCTTTCAGCCTTCCCTCACAGGTCATGGTTTCTAAATCTTTAATCATTTTTTATGCTCTTCTCTGGACTTTCTCCAATTTGTCCACATCTTTCCTGAAATGTAGAACCTAGAACTGGACAGAAAATTCTAAGTGAGGCCTAATCAGTGTGGAGTAGAGTAGAAGAACGACTTTCGGGTCTTGCTTACGTCGTTCCTGTTCATGCATCCCAGAATCACGTTTGTTTATTTTTGCAACAGTCTAACACTGTTAACTCATATTTAGCATGTGGTCCACTATGACCCTTAGATCCCTTTCTGCAGGACTCCTTCCCAGACAGTCGCTTCCCATTCTGTATGTGTGAGACTGATTGTTCCTTCCTAAGTGGAGCACTTTGCATTGGTCCTTATTAAACTTCATCCTGTTTACTTCAGACCATTCTTCCTGTTTGCCCAAATCATTTTGAATTATGACCCTATCCTCCAAAGCAGTTGCAACCCCTTCCAGCTTTGCATCATCCGCAAACGTTCTAAGTGTACTCTCTATGCCAATACCTACATTGTTGATTAAGATATTGAACAGAACTCGCCCCAGAATAGATCTCTGTGCAATCCCACTTGTTCTGTCCTTCCAGCATGACTGAACCATTGATATCTTCTCTCTGGGAATGGTTATCCAAACAGTTATAGTAGCTATGGTACCTACAAGTAGCTCCATCTAGTTTTCATTCCCCAGTTTGTTAATGAGAAAGTCATGCAAAACTGAATCTCACATCTACCACATCCCCCTTATCCACAAAGCTGTCAAAAAAGCTAACGGGTTGGTTTGACAAGATTGGTTGACAAATCCCTGCTGACTGTTACTTATCACATTATCTTCCAGATGCTTGCAAATGGATTCCTTAAGTAATTGCTCCATTATCTTTCCTGCTATTGCAGTTAAGTTGACTGGTCTGTAATACCCTGGATTGTCCTTATTTCCCTTTTTGTACTTGGGCTCTGTAGGTGACTTTTTCCAGTCTTCTGGAATCTCTCCTGCATTTTCCGACTTTTCAAAGATGATGGCTAATGGCTCAGACACCTCCTCAGTCAGCTCCTTGAGTGGTCCAGGATGCATTTCATGGGCCTGATCACTTGAAAACACCTAAGTTGTCTAAGTTTCCCTCTAAGTTTTACTTGTTTCCCTCTTTTAAACCTTCCCCATTTTCACTGGCATTCACGACGTTAGGGATACAATTGCCCCCATCTTCTTGGGGAAAATGGAAACAAAGAAGTCATTCAGCATCTCTGCCGTTTCTATTTTACCTGCCATTGTTTCTCCCTCTTCATTGAGGAACAGACCTACCCTGTCCTTGGTCTTCCTCTTGCTTCGAATGTGTTTATAGAATGTTTTCTTGTTACCCTTCAGATCTCTAGCTAATTTGTGCTCAGTTTGGGCCTTGGCCTTTCTAATTTTGCCCCCTGCATTCTTGAGCTATATGTTCATATTCATCCTTTGTAATGTGACCTACTTTCCACTTCTTGTCAGACGCTTTTTGAGTTTTAGATCATTCAACATCTCCTGGTCAAGTCAGGGTGGTCTCTTGCCACCCTTCCTACCTTCCCTACACGGGGGGGTAGATTGTTCTTGTGCCCTTACTAATGTCTCTTTGAAAACCTGCCAGCTCTCTTCAAGGACCAGCAGCCTGGGCCATGGGAGTTGTGGGGTCCTGGAGCCACGTGGACAAGCTGAACTCCAGCCCTTTCAGCCAGCAAGAGTCTGCAGAGTGTCCAAGCTTTGCTTCCTTTCCAAACAGCGTCCCAACTGGCTGGACTGCGGCAGCCAGCAAATGTGGGCCCTAGTCACTGGCTGACGGCTTCAAAGCAATTTTGAAACTATTTTATCAGCCACATCAATGTAAACGGCAGCGTTGGAGCTCATGCTGGGGAGGCAGCCTTACGGGAAACAGCTGTCAGCAGGATGGCCGACTGCAGGCTTGTCACGAGCCGGGGGTGCCGGTGGGAGACACTCCGGCCAGTGCTATGCAGGGGATCAAAATGGAGGCTCAGGATGGAGCTTTCCAGCCCTCAGCCCTCTGGCCAGTCTCTCGCCAGGTAAACCATCCTCACCTGCCAGAGCTGCCATGCCTGCCCCGGGGAGGGGCCCACAGAGACGGGGGCCGGGGCCCTTTGTCCACTGGGGCGCCATGCTGTGCGTTCCAAGTGACTCTAAGGGCGTGGGGGGGGGGGCTCTGGGCTGCCCCTGGCCCCACCCTGGACAAGGCAGGCTTAAAGGGGGGCTGCTGGCAGTGAGGGGCTGGCTGGGGGCCTGGCAGGGTGCCAGGGTCACCCCAGGGAGCCCTTTGATACCCCGCCTTGGGCTGCCCAGCTCGGAGGAAGGTGTCACATGTTACTCCATGTCCAGACGTGACGGCCCTTGTTGGAGGGGTGTGCAGGGCTCTGCCTGGCGGGCAGGGGACATGCAGGGGCCACTGGCCTAGCCCTGCTCTGAGGCATGAGATTCAGGCAGAGCTGGTGTATGCGTATGCCCCTGCCATGGGGGTGGGGCCCCTGCTGGCCTGGGCATCTCCAAGACCGTGTTTTGGTCCCTCTTGTTGGTTTTTGAATCTCTCCCTCCTTGTCCCCCCTGCTCTTTGTTCTCAGCAGGAAATGGCTCTTCTCTGGGCAGGGGGCTGGCGGGTTCTCGGTGGTCTCTGGCTCTGCAGCCACGTGTGGGTTGGGTTTCTCAGTATGACACCGGGATGTCTCACAATAAGGGGAAAGCGTTTCAGCAGGGGCAGAACCAGCAGACTAGGAGCTCCAAGGGTGAGGCTGTGGCCAGAGGGGCCATCGTGATCTTTGGGAGCTCCCACAGGACTTCGCGGCTGGAAACCTGTCTCCAGTTCTGGGGTCCACGACTCCAGCAAGACGCTGATCTGTTGGGCAGAAAAGCCATGACAGCTATTAAAGGACGAAACCCCTGCCTCCTGGTGGCAGACTCCGAGCTCAATTTCATCAGCTTAACAAAGAGATCCTTGGGGTGCCCTGACGACTGTTCCTATCTCCATGAACCAAAGAGCTACCCATGTGCTCCTGTCTCTCATAGCGGACGTTCTGACGCGACCCAGTGGCTAGCAAGAGAAGCCAGACACAGTCAGACAGGAAACCAGGTGTACATGGCACTTAACCTGCCATGGGGGTTCTCCGTTCTCCGCCCCTGGGGTGTTCAGACATTTCCACTGCAGGAATTTTCAGGGGCCCAGGCCTGTGCGGTGGAGAAGCTCAGAGTCAATGGCCACATGGGTCCCTTCTGGCCTTGGAACCGGTGACTGACTGATGCAAGACACGTGTCTGCAGGCTCCAAGTGCACCCCCTTTGTCGTCCCCCCCAACGCCCGCGTCCCAAACAAACTCACACCCAACCCTCCTCCCCCTTTCCCTGCCCAGCAAGCGCGCGGCTACTGTGATGTGCGGGCCAGCACGGCCGCGCTCTCCAGTGACCTGCTCCTGCTGCTGCGCCCGGCACTGGAAGGAGAAGGAACAATCTTCCGGGCATGGACTCTGGAGCTGCGGATCCAGGCTCCCCGCGCCGTGCAGACCATGGCAGAGGCAGCCCAGCCAGAAAGGCCCCAAAGGGAGTTTCCAGTGAGGACCGTGGCTTGGGCGGGGATTGCAGGCTGTAGCTAGGGCCCAGGCCCTGCTGTGATGCGGCGAAGGCACCGGGGAAGCAGGAAATGGAGCAGGCCAGAGTGGGGGAAATTGTTTCCTTGCCTCCTGCTGCTGCAATTACCAGGTTAAAGTGCTGCAACCTGCTTGTCTCTGGGGGTATGTCTACACTACCCTGCTAGTTCGAACTAGGAGGGTAATGTATGCATACCGCACTTGCTAATGAAGCCCGGGATTTGAATTTCCCGGGCTTCATTAGCATAAGCGGGGAGCCGCCATTTTTAAATCCCCGCTGCTTCGAACCCCGTGTAGCGCGGCTACACGGGGCTCGAACTAGGTAGTTCGGACTAGGGTGCCTATTCCGAACTACTGGTACACCTCGTTTCACGAGGAGTAACGGTAGTTCGGAATAGGAAGCCTAGTTCGAACTACCTAGTTCGAGCCCCGTGTAGCCGCGCTGCACGGGGTTCGAAGCAGCGGGGTTTTAAAAATGGCGGCTCCCCGCTTATGCTAATGAAGCCCGGGAAATTCAAATCCCGGGCTTCATTAGCAAGTGCGGTATGCCTACATTACCCTCCTAGTTCGAACTAGGAGGGTAGTGTAGACATACCCTTGCACTGCGGCCCCTGGGCACCGCGGCCAGGTACTCTCTCTGGGCTCCCCGGCGAGGCGCTGGTCTGCAGCTCCGCAGGGAAACAAATGTGGCACACACACCGTCAGGCTGCACGCGCGCACACACACGCACTCACACACACACACACACACACACTCACACACACACACACACACACCGTCAGGCTGCGCGCGCACACACACACACACTCACACACACACACACACTGTCAGGCTGCGCGCACACACACACACACTCACACACACTGTCAGGCTACACACACAGACATGTTATCAGGCTGCGTGCACGCACAAACACACACGTCATTAGGCTGCACTCACACAAACACACACACACACACACTGTCAGGCTACACACACAGACATGTTATCAGGCTGCACGCACGCACAAACACACACGTCATTAGGCTGCACTCACACACACACACACACACACACATACACCGTCAGGCTGCACACACACACACACACACACACTCACTCACACACACACACACCGTCAGGCTGCACACACACACACACACACACACGTCATCAGGCTGTGCGTGCGCACACACAGACTCACACACACTGTCAGGCTGCGCACACACACACACACACTGTCAGGCTGCGCACACACTCACACACACTGTCAGGCTACAAACACAGACATGTTATCAGGCTGCGCGCACGCACAAACACACACGTCATTAGGCTGCACTCACACACACACACACACCGTCAGGCTGCACACACACACACACACACACACGTCATCAGGCTGTGCGTGCGCGCACACACACTCACACACACACTCACACACACTGTCAGGCTGCGCACACACACACACACACACACACGTCATCAGGCTGTGCGTGCGCACACACACACTCACACACACTCACACACACTGTCAGGCTGCGCACACACACACACACTGTCAGGCTGCACACACACACACACACACACGTCATCAGGCTGTGCGTGCGCACACACACACACTCACATGCATGCAGGGCTCAGCTGCATGTGGTAGCAATTACTCTTCACCAGCTGTCCTTTGCGAGCAGTTGCAGGAGGAGAAAAGCAAGCAGCTGACACAAGGCCAGTGCACCAGGCTGAGCAGAGCCTGAAAGTTGGGGAGCCCCCTGGGACTCTTCAGGGACCAGGGCAGGCTGCTGCCTTCTAGATGGCTGGTCACCCCGAGGGAGTGAAACGGTGGGTAAAAGGCCACAGGAGGAGGAAGGCGGGACAAGAATGAAAGTTTGTCATGGGACGCAGTTGGGTTTGCATATTAGCTGGCAGTGCAATAGCATGTGGCGTCATTAGGTTTGAGAGTCAACGTCACAGCGTTTCAGACCCTGCCCGCTCAGAGGGATGTTACCACCCTGATTACACCCATGAGACTTTAGAAACACCAGTAGAGAAAAGACGCAGCAGTCTGGTTTCTGGAGCACAACTTGGTGGTAAATTCCCAGGTGAGAGAAGGAGGGAGCATGCGGGGTCCTGGCCGGAGCTCTCACAGCTGGGCCGCCAGGGGAGCGCAGCCTCTGGAGGTGGCCTGCTTGCACGGGCTGCAGAGGAAGGCGGACAGTGTGCGATGGAGGGGGTCTGCAGCCTGCCCTTGTGCGTAGCCAGGAGAGGTCTGGCACAAACGGGGGCTGAGCTCACAGCTCCAGGCTAGTCTCTGTCATCTAACCCTGGAGGAAAGGAAGGGGTCCTGTGGCTGGCTGCTTGGAGCGGCTGTGGCGTGTAGCGTCTGCCGCCCTGCTGCCTTGTCTCTGGCCGGTAGCTGACAGTGAGGCCTGAGCTCCCCTCAGCCTCCAGTCTGGCCTCGGAGGGTGCCGGGGGGCACTGGACTTTACCCCAGCCAGCAGTGTCTGAGCCGAGCCCACTGGCCCATCTGTTCAGCCACGTCCCAGCGTCCTCAGCCTGAACGAAACACGGGAGCCTGCTCGAGTGGCCGCCATTCCCGTTTGCTTTCCTTTGCCCCTGACGTTTATACACAGGGGGACGTCTCTGCCTCCATAGGAAAATTGCTCCAGCAATTGCCGGGGGGAGGGGAAGCAACAGCAGCTGCCTGAGGTAGCTAAACCAGCCCTAGGCTAGCCAGGCAGGCTGCCTGAAAGGCCCCACCTGGGCTCATTGCACAGTTGGATCCCGAGAGCCCGTTACCGTCACCTGCCTTTGTCCATTGACCATTGGCTGTAACAAGGGGCCTCGTCTTCATGGGCACTGGGATCGCTCTGTAGCCCTGCGGGCTGGGGCACAGGCTGGCTGTTACGTGGGCACCTGGGATTTGGGCATCTGGCCTCAGCGCTGTAGTGTCAACCACGGAGCGACTGGACCTCCTGGCATCGGCTCTTTGGCTGGAACTTACATCTCAGCCGTGGGGCCGTTCGCCTCCCCCAGCAACACCGGCACTCAGGAGCAGGCGGGTAAATCCCAGCTCCAGGGGAGCCACTTCCAGAACTGCCACTCAGAACGGCCATTGCCAGATGCCCCAGAGGGAGGGAAGACAACAGGGAATCCTCATGTGATCCCGCCCCTGTCACCCACCTCCAGACAAACAGAGGCCAGGGTCACCATTCCTGCCCTTCCTGGCTAATAGCCATTGACAGACCTAACCTCCATGAATCTAGCTAGCTCTTTTTAAAACCCTGTTATAGTCCTAGATTTCACCGCATCCTCTGGCAAGGAGTTCCACAGGTTGACTGTGCGCTGAGTGAAGGAAAACTTCCTTTTGTTTCTTTTCAACCTGCTGCCTATTAATTTCATTTGGTGACCCCTAGTTCTTACATCGTGGGAACACATAAAAAACTTTTCCTTGTTCACCCTAAGCTGCCAGAGCCCTAGGAACATGGCAAGAAATGGGCTGGGCCTGGCTCACTGGAGATACAGCCTGTGACTGGGCGGCATGGTGATGTGAGTGCTCGAGGGCTCCGAGGGACCGTTAGATGTGAATCCTGAACTCCGCGGTTCCTGATTTTGGGGTGCTGCTGTGGAGCCTTTTAGCCGCGCGATGGTTCTTACCAGGTGAATCTAACACAGGCAGGCCGGATCTTGCCCTCCAAACGGTCAGCTCTGGCCCCACGATCCTCGGAGCTGCCAGTATCCTGCAACCCAGCGGGACCCTCACGTAGGCTCCCTGGCTGCTCAAAGCAGCTGGCTGCTGCGGCCACGTGCTCTGAGGGGGGAGCTCTGCAAGCTGCCGCCCCCCAGAGCGATCCTGGGAACTGGCCAGTGGGAGCTGCCTGGGTCATGGCTGTGGGTGCAAGCAGCTCGCGGAGCCCCCCGCCGCTGTGGAGACACGTGGCCCCAGCAACCAGCCGCTTTGAGTGGGATGTGGGGCAGGGAGCCTGCCCAAGGATCCTGCAGGGCCGCTGGCCAGGAGCTGCGCAGGGTAATCACCTCCTGGCCAGAGCTGCACCTGGCACCCCAATACTCTCACACCTCAACTCCCTGTTCCAGGTCACAACCCAAGCCCCCCCCTCCCCGCACCTCTCCTACAAGTCAGAATCTTCCCCTGCACCTGTATCTCCTCCCATACCCTGCACCCCCAGGTCACAACCCAAACCCTCTGCACCCAGTGCCCTGGGTCACAATCCCCCTCTTTCCCCAACCTCGCCCAGACCCTCATCTCTCCCTGCAGCCCAGTTCCCTGCCCCGAATCCCTTCTGTGCCCATCCTGCCTCCAGACACTGCAGCGTGGAAGAGCGCAGCCCGTGACCGCGGACCAGACTCGTGGAGTGGCCCCCCTCCTGCTCACAGCTCGTGCCCCTCTCGGCTCGAGGATCATCTGTTCTGGGGCTTTCCAGACGTCCGTGCGTGGGCTGGCCCCGTGCTGCCAGGAACCGCGCTCCCCGGCGACTCCACTGAGAACTTTGTCGGGGAGAATGTCGGGTGCTGGGGTTCCTCAGTGGGGAGGCGCCTGCCTGCCCCTCCCCAGGAGAGCGGAGGCGACGACCCACAATGCTCCTGGGCTGGGGATTGGTGGGGTTTGAACCAAGATGAAATGAAAGGAATCGAGGGCCGGTGTAGAATTGCCCCCCCACCCCCATTCCTGTGGGGAGGGCTCCAGGGCAGGAGTGCGTGGCTGGGGAATCAGTTTTGTGTGTGCACCCACGGGCAGAGACAGCACCCGGGCACGCTGCCTGCAGCCCGCTGCGCAATCAGGCTTCTCGCAAAGTCTCTGGCTCCAGGGTCTCTGCCCGCCCGCTGCTCCAGGCTCCGTTCATCTGGACAGGGAATCAGCCCAGCTCCCGGGCTTAGACCCCAGGGACGAGGGGGCCTGGAGAAGGGAGGTGGGACCATGACCCACTGCTAATAGAGAAACTCTGCGCGGGAATTAGATCTGGTCCCTAATCTAAACAGCAAGAGTCTCTGATTTCTAAACACGCCGCAGCAGCCCCCTCCCCGGCCGTGCTGATCGGCTGTGACTAATCGCTGGTAGGTGCTGGGTCGGGATCAGCGCTGGTTCTCCGCGAAGGTCATTTGCTTTCTTTGTTTATCCTGCTAATTTTATCCCTGCTCGGAGAGGCTGAGGTATTCTCTCTGGGCCTGGCAGTGATAAATGCTGGTGCTAAATACAGGCCCCTGGCGCAGGCCAGGCCGAGCTCCGCTGTGGCAGAACCAGAACATTACCGGCCAAGAAAGGAACCCGCCGTGTGACGGGCTCTCTCACCCCAAGCTGCGCACCTGGGAATGGGAAACGTCAGCACCTCGCGTTCCCTGCTAGGAGAGCGGCAAGACGAGGGGCTGAGCCCTGGCAAGGGAGGGGCGCTGGGAAGGCAGCTTGCGCCGGGGGGGAGGGGGCGCCAGCAGGAAGTCTGCGTGCACCTGCGCTCTGAGCCTGGGGCTGCTCACAGGAAAAGAGCCACCGCTGAACTTGTGAGCCCGAACCCAGGGCAGCTCTCAGTACCCCCAAAGCCAGGCTCTGCGGCGGCTGCTGGACACAGGCAGATGCCATGTTTCTCCTGGCTCCCAGCTCCCACACTAACTAACCAGCCGGTCACACACGCGCCTTCGGCATCTTGTTTTGGCTGACGTCTGGGAGTCAGGTAGCGACACGTCTGTGGGGACAAGTTCAGGAGGTGACTGTCCATGCTGCAGCGGTGTCCCTAGGGGAGTAGCACTAAATACCCAACGTCTCTTGCATCCATTGCTCTCTGAGCAAGTTCTCCACATTACGAACACAAGAACTGCCCTGCTAGGTAAAAAACCAATGGCCCCACAGCCCAGTCGCCTTGTGTCCAACAGTGGCCATAGCTTCAAAGTGTCCAGATGAGGGCAGCATTGAAGAGATCCACTCCTGTCTTCCTTTCTAGCAGCCAGAAGTTCAGTCCCCCACACCCCACCCCCCACCCCCCACCTTGAGATTACATTCCTGACCATCTTGGCTAATAGCCTCTGATGGGCCTATCCTCCATGAACTCATTTCATGCTTTTCTAGTTTTGGCCTTCGCAATATCTTGTGGCAAGGAGTTGCACAGATTAGCAGGGCAATGTATGAAAAAATGCTTCCTCGTGTTCCTATTAAGCTTTCTGCTGATGAATTTTATCAGTTGAGGCCTGGGTTTTGTATTGAAGGAAAGGGTAAATAACATGTTTCTCATCACCTTCCCCACATCATTCAGTATTTTATATGCCTCTATTATACCCCCCCCACCACACACACACACACACACACACACACACACACACACACACGTCTCTTTCCTAATCTGAACAGACCTAATCTTTTTAGTCTCTTCTTGTATCAAAACTGTTCCGTATCTTTGACGAGCTGTTTGTGAGCCACAGTTTGGAACCTTCTCGGAACCTTTTGCGGTTCCACTGGCCATGACAGGATGACATGGCGCACCACAGACTTATGGGATACTCTTTGTCCTGTTTTCTGTCCATTTACTAATAATTCTTCACATTCTTCTTGATTGCTGCTGGGCTTTGGATTTAACTGTCTTGACTAATTTGGTCTCATCTACAAATTTTGCCACCTCACTCTTCTCTCCTTTTGCCATTTCATTTATGGGTATGTTGAACAGCATTGGTCCCAACACAGAGCATTACAGCACCAGCATATTTATCTCTGTCCCTTGTAAAAACTATTGCTCTCTGACCCTTGTTGCCTATCTTTTAATCTGTTACTGATCCGCAAGAGAACTTTCCCTCTCACCCCACAATGGCGAGGGACCTTGTCAAAGGTTTTCTGAAAGTCTAAGTACACTATGTCCTCTGGATCACCCATGTTGACGTGCGTGTTGAGATCCTCAAAGAACACTAATAGATTAGTGAGGCACGACTTTGCTTTAAAAGAGCCAGATTGGCTCATGCCCAACAAATCTGTTCTTTTCTTTATATTCAGCTAATCCAGTCACTTGAGGATGTCTGGGACTAGATGTCTCATGGTCAAAGTTATATATTTCAGGAATTCCCCATTGTCAGTTATTGCTGTGCTTGGAATTCCATGCTGTGTAAATACAGATTTAAGTTCCTGACTGCTGCTGCTGCTGCGCCATTCAAATGTGACACCATCTGGGAAACTGGCCAAGTTATCTCCATTTATCTCCAGGTGATCACGTCTTCCCAGGTTAAACACGTCACTTCTGACTTTGTCCCCCAAATGAGGCATTTCTCTCGTGGCCTCGTTGTTTCTTTCTGCTGGGAGTATCTGCACTTCTGACACATTCCTCACCTGCTCCTTGCGCACTGGGGCCGCTATTAACCCCGGGGCAGAAGGCAACTTTTCCAGCTCTGCCTTCTGATTTGGTCCCTCCACGTGCTGTTCTAACCCCGGCGGAAGCAATCCGTGTCCTGGAAGGGCTCTCCGGAGCTCACTGCAAGCGGATTTGTAGAGTGGGAGTAGGCAAATTTTCTCCTCCTTTGCTTGTCTCCCTGCTTGCAGCATTTCATCGCGAGTTGTTTCTGGCTCCAGTTCATCCCGTGTGCTGGATCTCACCATAGGTGACATTTTCATCATGTTCACGTGAGCGTGCGCTGCTCGCTCCTGGCCATCAGGCTGCGAATTGTCAGATGGAGCCCATGTTCTTCAGTGCGTCTGCCATTCCTAGGTGGGAACCGTGGGGCCCATCAAAGAGAGTCACAATCTCCATGGTGGCTCTTCTCCAAGCCCCTTCTGGGCATCGCCCTCAGCACCTTGGGAGACTTTCTGCTTTGAAGCCAGGGCCATAGACAGTGTGAAATCTTGTGCATCCAATTTCCAGACCTAGTGACTCTGTCAATATGTGCACCCATTATCCCCAGGGCTGCCCTAGGAGACTGGTGACTCTGTAGTAGTGCAGGTCGAACCTCTCTAGTCCGGCACCCTTGGGACCTGACCGGGGCCAAACCAGAGAACTTGCTGAACCCCGGGAGGCCGATATTGGCTAGCAGCATTCCCAGCACTGCCGCTGCTCGCTGGGCTCTTAGGAGACATTTCGGGTACGGTACAGCTAGAGAACAGCCCAGAACACTGAGAGCCAGGACTGGGGGCTGTAAACAAACTGTATGGGACCCTGGGACACTTGGCCACCCCCGTGCGAAGTGGCCATGCAGCTAACTCCAGCCATGCCAGACCATGGGTGTTGGTGGACTAGAGAGGTTCAGCCTGCTCTGCGCCCCCTCCCAGTCTTCCTTTCAAGAGAGTGTGAGGTCAGAAACCTGTAGTGCTGGCGCTGGTGCAGAATGACCATCGGCCTCCCTTCCATGCTCCGGCGTTCTCCTGGGTGAGTTGAGCGCGCTGTACAGCAAGGTAGGGTCTGCCTGCCCAGCGTGCGCCGAATTCCATTTTTATCTTCAGGCCTCTGCGTGCTTGCCTGAGCTCAGCCCCTCTGCTAAGAGTGTTATAACTTGACCGTTGGCCGTCCTGACTGTAAGGTTACTAGCGCTCGCAGTCTCCAGCCCTCCCCTCGGCTGTTCCTGCTGCGCCGTGGCTGTCTCACTGGCTAGACCCACTAGCGCCTGGCTCACTCGATGGTGAGAGACTTCTGGAGCCAGGCATGTTCCAAGAGGCGCTTCAGGAAGCAGCATCTGCCAAATGGCACCTTGAACACGCACATACTGGAGCTCTCAGGCGCCAAGGAGCGCTGCTAAACTCCAGCCGAGGAACCCATCTGCTGAAGAATTTGGCTCTTGCCTTCTCAGGCAGCATCTCCCTTCCTGGGGGCAAGCAGAGGCGGTTTGCTCTGTCTCGTAGGCTCCTCGGGTCTCCAGCTTCCTTCCTCTGGGCTCTAACCCTGAGGAGCGGCCCGAGCTGGGAGTTCTTCTAGTCTTTGGATGCTGCTGTTGCATGGCCCTTTGTCGCTCTTCCTCTAGCCCGCAGGGTCCACATCTTCTCTCGCCCGGCCCGAGGCCCACGGAGCTTGGGTGCCACAAGAAATAAACCTGCTTTTAAATCCAGGGAAAGTGCTCCAGGAATCATCCCCTCTAGGGCCCCGGGGCCTCTGCAAATCCCGTGTTCTTCCAGACGGTGAGCCCCGAGACCAGCGATAGGCCCATGCAGAGACACTCTGAATGCTCCTTTTCGTACTGACCCTGCTCCAGTGGTTATTGAAAACACAGCATCTGCTCTTGCCTCTAGATTCATGGAAATAGTGTGCTGGAGGGCCACGAGCTGCCCTCTCATCCACGCCCCCTCCATGCTAAACCAGCATTAAGTCTTTCTGGACTCCCCAGGCTGGGGGAATGGGAGCCTGAAACCATTAAAACCAAGAGCGAACAGTTCTAAAGCCATGGAAATAAAAACAAAGCAAGGAGAGAAGTGAGACCACTAAGTACTGGGGATGGGGCGGAGATTACGGGTTCTCTAGGCCTGGCTCAGCACGTAATGAAGAGTTTGCCTGTTTTGAACAGGGGAACCAAAGGGCTTAGGGCTGGTGGCAGGGTGGCTAGCAGAAATCAGGATATGGAAGCAGAAGTTACCACGTCTGAGGTGGGTGCCAAACTCAAAGACCTGAGGGAGACCTACTTGGGCCCCAGATAATCTTCATCCATGAATAGCAAAGGAAATGGCACATGAAATTCATGCCCAGGAACAAATATTTTTGATGAATCCATAAACTTGCGGGGGATGGAGCCATACCCTATAAATGGGGACTTGCAAATATAGCCCTTATGAAACACCGACAGGCGGACTTGAACCTGGGACCGCTGGAGCTTACTGCCTGAGTGTCTTCAGCCTGAGCTAAAAGCCAGCTGGCGCCCAGCTAAGGCCAAGGAGCAAACTTATTCTCCGCCCTATAAGTGGTCTCAGGGCCACTGCATGGGACAACGAATTACACCCAGCAGGTGTGGGTTACATTTACATTACAGTTACATTTAAGAAAAGCAAAAAAGTGATCAGGCCTGTTAGTTTGACCTCAGGTATATAATAGGGTACGTCTACACTAGCTCGTTAGTTTGAACTAGGTAGGGTAATGAGGGCAAGTGGAGTTGCAAATGAAGCCCTTGATTTAAATATCCCGGGCTTCGTTTGCATGTTCCCGGGCGCCGCCAGCGGCTACACACGGCACGGAATAGGTAGTTCGAATTAAAGATTCTAATTTGAACTACCGGTACTCCTCATTCCATGAAGTAAAGATCCTAATTTGAACTACCGTTACTCCTCATTCCACAAGGAGTAATGGTAGTTCCAATTAGGATCTTTAATTCAAACTACCTACTCCGTGCTGCATGTAGCCGCTGGCACGGAGTTCGGACTAAGGGGGATTTAAAAATGCCAGTGCCCGGGAACATGCAAATGAAACCTGGTATATTTAAATCCCGGGCTTCACTTGCAACTCCGCTTGCCCTCATTACCCTACCTAGATTGAACTAACAAGCTAGTGTAGACATACCCATAGGTCTTAGAACCAGTTTTGAAAGAGAGAGTAATTTAAAATGTAAATGGTAACTAGGATTTAAAAAATAATATTTTACAAAAGGTAGCTCATGCCAGACCCACCTGATCACTTGTTTTGAGAAAATGATCCATCTCTAGACAAATTAAATGCATAGATCCAGTCCACTTGGATTTCAGTAAGGCATCTGCTTGTATCAGAGAACGGAACAGGAGATTTGGGGTGGGTAAGGAAGTGGTTAAAGGGAAGAATAGAACAGGCCATGCTGAAATGTGAACTGTCAGGTTTGAGGGCGGATACTAGCGGAGTTGCTCAAGGAATGGTCTTCGGCCCAATCTTATTTGACATTTCCATTAATCAGCTTGGCACAGAAAATGGGAGTGTGCTAATAACGTGCAGATAACACACAGCTATTGCCAATACCGCGGACGACCCCAATGGCATTTAAGAAGATTCTGAAAACTGGGGATGAAACTGAATAAAGAAAAGGGAAAGGGCCTGGCCTGAGGACTGACAACAAGCACTTTGCTCTAAACTGGGGACACAGTTGGGGGAGACAGAGGAGGAGAAAGCGCTGGGGATGGTGCTGGGGCCTGCTGTGAGGGCAGGGACTGGACTCAATGACCTTTCAAGGTCCCTTCCAGCTCTAGGAGATAGGTAGATCTCCATTAACGCACTGGCTGTGTAGGTCAGGCACAAGAAAACTCTGAGGCGCCAGTGTGATGCGGGGGGCTGGGAAAAGGGGCGACACAGCCCTAGCACGCCTCAGGTGAGGTGTTTCCAGCAAGGACAGGGCAGCCTTGACACCAGTACTCAAGGCTCTGGGCCCATCTCCTCTGATCCCTGCGTGCAATGCTGAAGGAAGAATTCACACCCTAGCAGGTGCAGGGATGGGCTGCACGGATGAGCAGAGCAATGGGGAATGTGTCTTGATGGAGAGCCGATCTTAAGCAAGTGAGGCAGTCTTGGGGCCACAGGCATGGTCCTCCTGCGGAAGACAGGAAACAAAGACCAGGAATAAACGGGCAGTTTGTACAATGAAGAGCCGTCACTAGCGGTGTTCCCCAGGGACCAGGGCTGTTCAACACATTCATAATGATCTCTGGCAACCGGGTAAAATGTGAGCTTTGCACATGATACGAAATGACTCAAGATCATTAAGTCCAAAGCAGACTGGGCAGCGAAATGGCAGACGAAGTTCCATGTTGGTAAATGCAGCATTGGAAAGCATAATCCCCACTACGCATACACTACGCAGCCGTGGCCAATCAAAAAGGATCTGAAGACATCCACTGAGGCTATGTCTATGCTACAGAGTTTGGGCGGAAAAATGACCGTTTTTCCTCAAAAACTCGCCGAGCGTCCACACCTCCAGGGCATTTTTGCACAAGTAACTGGAAAGATCAGAGGAGGTTTGTGCAATTGGTAATCCTCATTCTAGGAGGAAGAAGCCTGTTTGTGAAAGAGCTCTTGTGCAAAAAGGCGCATGTGGATGGGGAAGAGAGAGGTTTTGTGCAAGAAGAGGGAAGAGGAAAAAGCAGATTGTGGCTATTCTGTCCATAGCAATCACTGCTTACATGTGAGAGAGCATCCATGCAGTCTGGATGATCTCTTTCACAAAAGCGCATTGCTTTTTCGATGCACTTTTGCATTGTGGAAACTCTCTTGCGCAAGAAGCTTTTGCGGAAGATCTTTTCCGACAAAAGCTTCATGTGCAAAAAGCCTGTAGTCTAGACGTAGCCTCAGTGAGCAGCAGCCACCAAAAAGGCTACTAGAATGTGGAGAACTTTTCGGAATGGGAGACATAAGACAGCAAATACCATCCTGCCCTTTTCTAAATCCATGGCGCACCCATGCCTGGAATTCTGCATGCAGTTCTAGTCCCCCCAACCAGAACTAATACATCAGAAATGAGAGAGGTACAGAGAAGGGCACAATGCTTAAGGACAATGGTATATCTTCCATATGAGAAGAGATTAAAACGGCAGCACAGTTCAGCTTGGGAAAGATTTAACTAAAGGGGATATGAACAAGGTCCACAAAACCATGACTAATGTAGGGAACACGAATAAGGAAATGTTATTTACCCCCTCGCCGACCACAAGAGCCAGAGTAACTCAATGAAATGAAAAGGCAGCAGGTTTAAACCAAAAGGAAGTATTTCACCCAACACATAGGCAGTGGGGGGGGAGGGGGAGGGGTGTTTCCAGAGGATGCCAGGAAGTCCAAATGTCTAACTGGATTTTAAAAAGGATGACACTCGTGTGTAGAGGACAAGTCCATCCATGGCTATGAGCCAAGATGGGCAGGGCTGCGACTCCGCGGTCTGGGTGTCCCTGAGTCTCTTCCTGCCCGATGCTGAGACCGGCAATGTGACGATTGCCTTGTTCTCTTCATTTCCTTGGAAGCACTTGGCATTGTGCACTGCCAAGAGGCAGGGTGCTGGGGGAATGGACCATTGGTCAGAACCAGCCTGGCCAGTCTTGTGTTGTTACCGGATGAGAGAAGAGCTGAAGCACTGTGCTTGGTTAGCCTAACCCAAAGACGGCTGGGCGGGGAGGAGGAGGGCTGATTGCTCTCTACACATACATCAGAGGGATAAACACCAGAGAGGGAAAAGAGTTATTTAAAGGCTAGTGCTGGCACAAGAACAAATGGAGATACACTGGCCATCAATAAATTTAGTCCTGAAATCAGAGGAAGGTTTTTAACCATCAGAGGACTGAAATTCTGAACAGCCTTCCAAGAGCAGAAGTGGGGGCAAGAAACCTAACTTGTTTTAAGACTGATCTTGATAAAATGGCAGAGGGGCAGCATGACGTGATTACCTACAATGGCCTATGGCCCATGCTAGCCAATGTCTCTAGTGGGCAGAGATGAGACACGAGTCAGGGAGGACTTGGAGTAGGCACAGAGACTTCAGAGAGCAGCCAAGTTAGTTCTTATCCAGGAGTCTGGCTGGTGGGTTTAGGAATTTTCCCCTAAATCAGGTGAGCAGAGAGCTGTGGGTTTTGCCCTCTACAGCACAAAGGTCGCTGGCAGGTTTGACCTCGGAGTAAATGGGGATTCTCTGTAACTTGAATTCTTTCCATCAAGATTTGAGGAGTTCAGGAACCCAGAGAGGGTTTCAGGAGCGGGTGGGTGTGGTTTGGTGGCCTGCGATGTGCAGGTCAGACTAGAGGATCAGTCTGAGTCTAAGTCTAGCTTCAGTGTCTAAGGAGACCGACCAATCCCCGACCTTTTCTGGTTTTATAACAGCCCCTAACTTGTCTGACGCATGTTATCTGGTCCCCCTCATCTTCCTCTCTGAAGACCAAACATGCTCAGTTTCCTCAGAGGTCAGGCTTCCTAACCCTGCCATGATTTTGTTCCTGTCCTCTGGATTCCCTCTTCTTTGTCTGCCTTTTCTTCAAGCGCAGTGGCCAGAACCGGACACAACTGCAGCTGAGACCTCACTGGCGCTGTGCAGGCCAGGCAACAACGCCCCTGCCCTGCCCCCGCCATGTCTTACATCTGACACCCCCCAGAACGGTATCAGCCTTCTTCACAATGGCCCCCGCTGCTGCGGGAGCCCTGGAGCCCAGGCTGTCCGGCCAGCCAGCGGGCTCTCCTCGCACTGTGTGACTGCGCACAGGCGCCAGTTGGGTAATGGCTTGGCTCTGGGGCGGCCAATCCCCTGGGCCAGCTGAGGTCTGGGCCCTGCCCAAGTGGCCCCCCAGGCACAACGAGGCTGCCAGTCATTCTGCCCCAGCCACCCAGGCCAGGCTGCTGGAGGGGGAAGGCGGGCGGCAGCGCCCCCCGTGGGGAGCTGACTGGCAGAGACACGTCCCTGAGACTCGTTACCCGGCTCGTTACGGGGCGAGCTCAGAGCCTGTCCGTGGCTGTGTGGGCAGGAATTCTCTGCTTGAACAACGCCCGTGTCCTCTATGAGCCACCCTCTGCCCCCCCTCCAAGCACTCGGCCCCCATTCACCGCCCAGCCGTGGCTCCTGGGGTGACCCGTCCGTGGAGTAAATGACCCGGCCCAGGGCAGCCCACAGGTCTGTGCTGACAGCTGTCCGCCCGCTTGGCTGCTGAGAGGGCCGCACAGAGCCCGGCAGCCTGCTGGGGGGAAGAACGGCCGCTGCGTCCACACGGGGCTCGCTGCTCCCGCAGGCCCGGGGAGACGGTTCGGCTGCCTGTCACGTAGCTGTGTGCCTGGAGGAATGTGCTGGGGGGATTACTGGGGCTTCCTGTGCTATTACTCCCTGGAAAAGCCCTTTCTGTCTGCGGGGCCCAGCGCGGGGCTCAGGGCAGCGAACAGCCCTGGACTCATGGCTGTGCATGCAACCCTCGGCCCTGCCGCCTGTGTTTTGTGTAGGGCTCGGGGCCACATTGCCCAGGCCAGGCAGTGGCCCGGAATTGCCGGGTTCTCCCCAGGGACGGCTGCAGCTCCAGTTGCTTGTCAGGGCTGCTCACTGATGCCAGATGTCCAGGGCTGTGACTCCTCCGCCCAGCTCCACGTTCCTGGCCTTGCTGCACCCGGAGCTGAGCGGGAGCCCAGCCGGCACAGAGGAGTCGGCGCTGGAAGGAAGGCTCCTGCTGCAGAGGTTACAGAGTTACCTCAGGCTGGGCTCTGCTCTGTGTTACATTATTTGAAAGCCAAGCATTTCGGCTGTTTCCTCCAATGCGGTGCAGAAGACAAATGACTGTATTATGGTTGTGTCTAGCGTAGTCCCTGGCGTGCGGCCAGTGGATTTACAGCGGCAGGGTGAAAAGGCTGGAGGGAAGGCAGTTCGTTCTGTGGTGGACAGTTCTGATGGGGTCTCTGAGGACCCACGTAACAGCAGCGAGGAGGCTCATGTGGGCTGCTGGAGAAGCCGGTTGCGCTGTGCATGAAAGATGAGGCCAGCAGGCCTCCCGGCATGCCGCCGGCGCGGCGGGGGGGAGCGGCGCTATCTGCCGGGCTGGCGAAGGGCAGTTCTGTCGCAGAGAGATTGCGACAGAGGAGAAGCAAAGCCCTGCCTCGGAAATGGCCCAGACAGCTTAGGGCTGGGAATCCGCCTGTCTCGCTCACTCCGCTCTGGGCCTAGCGCTGTGCAGACCCACCGAGGGCCTGTCAGGGCCAGGGGCGCGCTGCTCCTGCTGGAAGAGCGTCAGGGAACACTCCCTCTGTGGGCTGCCTGGCGCGCAGAGGCCACGGCTGCTCCCGCCTCCAGAAGCAGCCCCCTGCTCCAAACGCTCGCGGGCCGGTGCCCGCTCCACACTGCCTTACCGACAGGGAGCCGGGCACGAGGGGCTGGCACATCCCGCCATGGGAGAGCCTGGGAGGGGCAGCACCTGGGCATTGGTGGTGGAAATGGGGCAGCTGGACCCGCACGGAGCGATACTCGGCCTGCCACCTCCTCGGCCCCAGCAGCTGCTCAGGCATGGTCAGCCAGTGAGTTCCAGACCTGGCTTCACTTCATCCCCCAGCACGTCACTGCTCAGCCCCCGCGCAGGCCCTGACCACGCTGGCCCCTGCCTCCGCAGGCGCCTGTCTGGTCCTGGGCGCAGGCATCAGGCACCGCAGAGTCCAGTGCACGTGCAACATTAGGCTCCCATCTTGGCTGGGACTCAGCAGGCCCGTGGGCAGAGTCGAGATTGGACTGGAGCGGGGTCTAGGCCAGGAGCAGAGAGCACCAGGGGCTGGGGAGCAGCAGCTGGAGAGCAGGGGTGGTGTGACCCTCCTGTCTGTACTGTGGCCCCTGACACTCAGTGCCCCCGCACCAGTGCACTGTCCTGGCGGAAGAGGGTGGTTCCGCTGGGTGAGAGTCTAAGGCCTGGGGGGCAGAAAACCAGCCCCGACAGGAGCGGCTGCTCATCCAGAGGCCAAGCCAGGGGCAGCGAGGTCTAAGCTGCTGCTCTTCCCGCAGCGCCGAGCTCCCCGGGCGAGCCTGGTGTGTCTTGATGCTGTCACAGGCTCGTCCCTTTCCAGTGCGGCCATTTCTGTCGTGCACCAGCGGCATGGAGGAGCTTGCCTGTGGGAGCCTGGTCCCTTCCCCCTGCCAGCAGGAGGCCCATTGCTGTGGACTTAGACCCCCCCAGAGCCGCAGCGAGCGAGAGGGGGGCTGCAGCAGGAAGCGTGTGACCTGGGCATGTGTCCTGCGTATGCTCCTGGCCGGCTCAGGAGAGGGCTTTGCACCACCAAGCTCTCGCTCCCTCATCTCCTCGCAGCTCAGTGGCCCCCAGCGCCACTCTCCGGGTGGTACCCACTTGCCATTACTTGGGGCATGCAGGAACCGGGGAACTTGGGAAGTTCTGTGTCCCAGGGGTGGGTGCGAAGGCAGCACAATGGCACACCTGCCCCGGCGCAGGGTGGGGTCCGGGTCCGGAGGAGCCAGCGTTTGCAGCGGGGGAGGAACATAGACGCTGAAGCAGGTGGGTCAGGGCTGGGAGTAATTGCCACAGTGGGATCTCTCGGGGGATGTCACACAGCCGAGGGTGGGACGGGCAGCTGGCATGCGGTTTCCTGTGATAAGAATAGCTCCGCTGGCTCGGACAAGTGTGAGCAAGCCCTGGTTTTATGTACATCCTCCAAAAGTTTTATAGCAACAGAGGGGGTCTTGCCCTTCCTCCCCCAGCTTTATTGGCTAGTGATCTTCTTAGAAAAAAGAGACACCAAGAGAGCTTTCTGCTGTTCGTCGCTCTGGAACATCGCTAATAAATCACAGACTCCTTGGATCCAGTAACATTAAACACTGCACATCTCACTTCGACCTGTCAGGAGCTGTCAGGGAATTCCAGGACCCAGCCAGAATCCCCTGGCGCTCACCCCAGCGGGCCTGCAAACTGCACCAGCCTGCCCCCGGACACGAGGAGTAACGGTAGTTCGGAATAGGACCCTAGTCCGAACTACCTAGTTCGAGCCCCGTGTAGCCGCGCTACACGGGGTTCGAAGCAGCGGGGATTTAAAAATGGCGGCTCCCCGCTTATGCTAATGAAGCCCGGGAAATTCAAATCCCGGGCTTCATTAGCAAGTGCGGTATGCATACATTACCCTCCTAGTTCGAACTAGGAGGGTAGTGTAGACATACCCTATGCCAATATCTAAATCGTTGATGAAGATATTGAACAGAACCAGCCCCAAATCAGACCCCTGTGGAACCCCACTTGTTATGCGGTTCCAGCAGAATTGTGAACTGTTAATAACAACTCTCTGAGTACGGTTATCCAGCCAGTTATGCACCCACCTTATAGCAGCCCCATCTAAGTTGTATTTGCCTAGTTTATTGATAAGAATATCATGCGAGACTGTATCAAATGCCTTACTAAAGTCTAGGTATACCACATCCACCGCTTCTCCCGTATCCACAAGACTCGTTATCCTATCAAAGAAAGCTATCAGATTGGTTAGACATGATTTGTTCTTTACAAATCCAGGCTGGCTGTTACCTATCACCTTATTATCTTCCAGGTGTTTGCGAATGAATTCCTTAGTTACTTGCTCCATTATCTTTCCTGGCACAGAAGTCAAACTGAGTGGTCTGTAGTTTCCTGGGTTGTTCTTATTTTCCTTTTTACAGATGGGCACTAGATTTGCCCTTTTCCAGTCTTCTGGAATCTTTCCTGTCTCCCATGACTTTTCAAAGATACCTCCTCAATCAGCTCCTTGAGTATTCTAAGGTGCATTTCATCAGGCCCTGGTGACATCTAACTCTTCTAAGTGATTTTTAACTTGTTCTTTATTTTGTCTTCTAAACCTACCCCCTTCCCGCTAGCATTCACTATGTTAGGCATTCCTTCATCAGCCTTCGTGGTCATCAGAGAAGTCATTAAGCATCTCTGCCATTTCCATGTTTCCTGTTACTGTTTCTCTCTCCTCACTGAGCAATGGGCCTACCCTGTCCTTGGTCTTCCTCTTGCTTCTAATATATTTATAGAAAGTCTCCTTGTTTCCCTTTATGTCTGTAGCTAGTTTCAGCTCGTTTTTTGCCTTTGCCTTTCTAATCTTGCCCCTGCATTCCTGTGTCATTCATTTATATTCATCCTTTGTAATATGTCCTAGGGGAGTGGGGCTCAGGAGGGTTCGGTCGCAGGGTCCTAGGGGAGTGGGGCTTGGGAGGGTTTAGTAGAAAGGTCCTAGGGGAGTAGGGTTCGGTCACAGGGTCCTAGGGGAGTGGGGCTTGGGAGGGTTCTGTAGCAGGGTCCTAAGGGAGTGAGGGTGGGGAGGGTTCTCTAGAAGGGTCCTAGGGGAGTGGGGCTCAGGAGGGTTCAGTCACAGAGTCCCAGGGGAGTGGGGCTCGGGAGGGTTCGGTTGCGGGGTCCTAGGGGAGTAGGGCTCGGGAGGGTTCGGTTGCAGGGTCCTAGGGGAATAGGGCTCAGGAGGGTTTGGTCACAGGGTCTAGGGGAGTGGGGCTCGGGAGGGTTTGGTCACAGGATCCTAGGGGAATGGGGCTCAGCAGGGTTCGGTCGCAGGGTCCTAGGGGAGTGGGGCTCCGGAGGGTTCGGTCACAGGGTCTAGGGGAGTGGAGCTTGGGAGAAAGTCCTAGGAGCTGACTGTGCTAGAGAGCTAAGCAGAGGGAAAGGAGGGAAGCGCCCTCTGGGATCAGCCATACTGGTGAGTGTCTGCCTGAACAAGCAGCTGCCTAAATCCCCGGGATTACTCACATTAGCCTCAATGCAGAATTACTGCCCAAGGAAAAACTTCAATGGTGACGAGCGTGAGTCAGAGCGGCACTGGCATGAAACGGTTCAAAAGCAGATAAGCGCTAAGGCTGGATTCTTGCAGGGCTGGTTTTATCTCCTTTATATATGTCACAACTGAAGAAATGAAGAATATAAAAGTGATTTATTAGCGGTTTGTTCCTGCAGTACATTAAACATGGACCTTGTGCCGTGGCCCCGCCATGCCACTGCACTGCTGCAGGAGTTAACACGTTAGGGAAACATTGTGTCTCGGTGGGGTGAGCGGGGGCATTACACTGAACAGGAACCATTCCCAGCACGGTCACTCCGACCGCCCAGCCTCCACCCCTGCTCGTCTCTCTGAGCCAGGACAAGAAACCAGTCTCCTCTCAAGCGCGTCCTGCTTAACCAGTTGTCCTAGTGACACGGGCAAAGGGCCACTGCTGGGCAAGGAGATTTCAGCATTGAGGAGCCACCCAGCTCTGGAAAGTCAGGCTGGAAGCAGCCCAGGATAGTGCAAGGGCAGCAAACTACATGCCAGACTCTCTGCTGCAGGCACCGTCTGCAGGTTGCAAGGTTGTTCAGAAGAAGCCTGTTTGGGTTCCAGCTGCTGGACAGCCCAGTAGCGGCTCTGTGTCATGCACACGGCATTGAACCCCCCCACCCCCCCAGCCGGGCTAGCGTAGCAGCACCTAGTAGCTTGCAGTGTTTCCAGGCTGCACAAGCCACGCAGCCACAGGCTGCAAGGCCAGAAGGGACCACTGGCCTCCACAGGACTCCCTCCAAGGAATTCCCCCAGCACGTTTCAGAAACACAGCCAGGCTTGAGTTACAATTTGCCTGTGATGGAGACCCTCAGCAGAGTGGCTGGGGGATGAGTTACTCTCACTGCAGGCAATGGACGCGTTAATTCCAGCCTGAATTAGTTTTGCTTCGGCTTCCAGCCTATGCATTGGGCTAAGCCTGTCCAGTTAATGACAGAAGGGTCAGGGAGCTGTCAGTCAATTTGTAATAGCTTACAGATGCATGATTTCACTGTCAGTCCATCCTCAGACTGTGAGGCCTGAGAAGTTCATTAAGGTGACTGTTTGCTGTGAATGGAAGGAGCATTTCAGGTTGATTTGCCATCATTGACAAAACAAGCAGCTCAGTCGTACTGATTATCAGCATTGTTTAATACACAGCCGAATTGTAACGAGACGCTGATTAAGATGTCAGCATCCAACTGCAATTACTAGACTCTATCCAAAATCAGCACCTACGTGGGTGCATAACGTACGTAGCCTAATAAATTATAGTCCCAGAATAATTTGTTACAAAATCTTTGGTTTTTCTGTGATCTTGATCGTTTTGGGGCATCGTAAGGGCAACAAAGACTAAAATGGACTCATTGGACGATACCGTTGCGGAAGACCTGATTGAACCAGCGCCGTCCATGCAACAGGAATCATAGCCACGTAGGACAGGAAGGGACTTCAATAGGTCATCTAGTCCAGTCCCTAACAAGGAGCCAGGACCAAGTAGTATCTAAGCCATTCCCGACAGGGTCTTAAAACCCTGTTCTGAAAAACCACTAAAGATAGAGATTCCACAACCTCTTGAGATTGTTTGTCCCCATTTAACTATTTAACAGTTAGGAAGCTTTTCCTAATGTCCAAGCTAAGTCTCCCTTTCCACAATTTAAACCCATTACTTCTTTTCCTGTCCCCAGTGATTAAAGAGAACAATTTATCATCTCCCCTTTATAATAACCTTTTACGTACTTGAAGACTGTTATCATGTCCCCCCTCAGACTTCTCTTCTCCAGACTAAACAAACTCAGTTTGTTTCAGTCTTTCCCCATAGGTCATGTTTTGTAGACCGTCACCCATTTTGTTGCATTTGTCCTTATTGAATTTCATTCTACTTATTCCAGACCATTTTTCCTCTTTGTCAAGATCATTTTGAATTCTAATCATGTCATCCAAGCACTTGCAACCCCTCCCAGCCTGGCATCATCCACAAACTTTTCAAGTGTGCTCTCTGTGCCATTGTCCAAATCGAACCCTGTAGGACCCCACTCAGTATGGCCTTGCAGCTTGAATGTGAACCTCTGATAACTACCTGCTCAGTGTGCTTTTCCAACCACTTATGCACCCAAGTTTGGCTAAGCTTGATTTCCCTAGTTTGTACATGAGAAGATCATGTGAGACAGCATCAAAAGTCTAACTAAGGTTGAGATATCTTACATCTACTGTGTCCCCCCATCCACCAACTTTGTTACAGTCAGAAAAGATGGTAGGTTGGTTTGACATTATTTGATCTTGACAAATCTATGTTGATGTTGGTTATCACCTTATTAACTTCTAGGTGTTTACTAATTGCTTGTTTGATTATCCCATGATATCTTACTTTACTTAAGAGCCTTTGGTGAGCGACCTTGTCAAAGGCTTTCTGGAAATCTAAGTTTACTATATCCACTGGATCCCCCTTGTCCATCTGTTTGTTGACACCCTCAAAGAACTCTAGCAGATTAGTAAGGCGTGATTTCCCTTTACAGAAACCATGTGGACTTTCCCCCAACAAATTACACGTGCCTGACAATTTTATTCTTCACTATAGTTTCAACTAGTTTGCTCAGTACTGATGTTAGACTTACCAGTCTGTAATTGCCAAGATCATCTCTAGAACCCTTTTAAAATATTGGCGTCGTGTTAGCTATCTTCCATTTATTAGGTATGGAAGCTGATTTAAAGGATAGGTTACAAACCAGTTAATAGTTCCGTAATTTCCCATTTGAGTTCTTTCAGAACTCATTGGGTGAATGCCATCTGGTCCCGGTGACTTATTACTGTTAAGTTTCTCAATTTGTTCCAAAACCTCCTCTAATGACACCTCAGTCTGGGACAATTCCTCAGATTTGTCTCCTACAAAGAATGGTTCAGGTTTGGGAATCTTCCCAATATCCTCAGCCGTGAAGACTGAAGCAAAGAATTCATTCAGCTTCTCCGCTATGACTTTATCATCTTTGAGGGCTCCTTTAGCATCTCCATCGTCCAAGGGCCCCACTGGTTGTTTAGTTGGCTTCCTGCTTCTGATGTACTTAAAAAACACTTTATTATTACCTTTTGAGTTTTTGGCTAGCTGTTCTTCAAACTCTTTTGGCTTTTCTTATTATATTTATACACTTAATTTGACAAAGTTTATGCTCCTTTCTATATTCCTCTTTAGGATTTGACTTCCACTTTTTAAAATATGTCTTTTTATCTCTCAGTGCTTCTTTTACTTGGTTGTTAAGCCATGGTGTCATGTTTTTGGTTCTCTTACTGTGCTTTTTAATTTGGGATATACATTTAAGTTGGGCCTCTATTATGGTGTCTTTGAAAAGTTTCCATGCAGCTTGCAGAGATTTTATTTTTGTCACTTTACCTTTTAATTTCTGTTTAACTCACTTCCTCATTTTGGTGTAGTTCCCCTTTCTGAAATTAAATGCTACAGTGTACATACATGTATATAACCTCGCTGTAGTAAGAGGAATAAAAAAAGTCTGACCCAGACACATGAGAGGAATTTCCTAAAGGGAACTGGGATGTCCAAAGGTTGCCATTTCCATTCTGTGTAGTTGGGCAAAGTCCCTGAACATGAAAACAGAGCAAAGAAAGACACCAGGGAGCTGGTGGGCGTAGTGCAACCGCCAATTTTCCAGTTTCTCTCGTCAACCCCAGAACTCCACTGAATTTCTAAAGAAACAGTCACATTATTTTGCCAGAAGAAACCAGGCACCATCTAGACTCCTTAGGTGCTGTTAAACACCAGCTGGGAATGGAAATGGAAACTGGGTCTTTGCCTGATTCTCCTTGTGGGATATTGTGAAGGCCAAACCCATCGCTGGGTCAGAAGGAAGGAGATAAATTCACAGAAGATTAATGGCTAGTAGCCGAGGTGTTCAGGGATGCAACCCTGTGCTCTAGATGTCCCGAGCCTCTGACAGCCAGATGCTGGGACTGGTCACCAGGGAATGGGTCACTTGATGATTGCTCTTTTATGTCCATCTCCTTTGAAGAACCTGGCATTGGCCACTGCCGGAAGGCAAGACACTGAGCTAGACGGACCTTTGCTCTGACCCAGTCTGGCTGCAATTAAGTTCTCACAGTTTCTAAGAGCACTGGCTAAGGTCTCTTCCTGGAGCAGTAAAGCTCATCGAGACCCCATCACGTGTGTGGATAGTCGGGATGATGTACTCCACGGTGCATTACTTCGCATTTATCAACATTGAAATTCATCTGCCATTTTGTGGCCCAGTCACCCAGTTCAGTGAGATGCCTTGGAGCTCTTCACAGCCCTCTTTGGACGGAGCTGGGCCGTCATCTCAGATCCCTGGATTGCAAGGCCAGGAGGGACCATTAAAGAATCTCATCTGACATCCTGAGCTGCCCTGCTTGAGTTCTGGGGGCCCCGCCTGGCAGTCAGCTCCCACAGTTACTGCTCCGGGGCAGATCCTCAGGCAGAGTGCTTTTCTTTTCCAGTTCTGTCTGCAGTGCGTCCGCGAGCCCTTGGAAGGAGATTTCAGCCCCGCTTCCATGAAAATACTGAGACTGCACTGAGGTCTCGGCCACGCAAGTCTGAAACCTTGTGAATTCATGAGACTCCTGCACCTCTAAGTTCAAACTCAATGGAGCCACTTGCCTGATTCAGCCCTGACCCCAAACCCATGTGCAATGCTGGAAGGTGAGGCCCACAACAGACCGGAAGGGACTGCGTGTGGCCTCAGAGCCACCCCTCCTGCAAAACGGAGGGAGGAGCTGTGCCTGCCCCCGAGGTTTGTGAGCGATGAAAGGCCTGGGTCGATCGTGAGGGCTGAGAAGCACTCCGGGTTGCTAGTCCCCAGCCGTGGAAGAGAGGGCGCTAGAACATACTTGTTAAAATTGCCGCCGCTCCATGAACTGGCTGAAAAACCCCAAAGTATTTTGTGAAAGTTTTCCAAACATACTTGTAAAAATCCTCTATTGAACATTTGAAAATGCTCCACCAGGCTAGTGATAAGCAAATGCAAACCAAGATGCAGCGAGGTTTATAATGGAAAATACCAGGCCACATAGGGCCAGATTGTGTCTGGATTATAGCTGTAGCATATAGCATTAAGAATAATAATTACTCTTCTGAGGCTCCTAATCTTTACTACCGGTTTCACAGCTCCCCTGGTTTATTTCGCAGAGCCTTTGCTCGTTTGCCCATCTACTTAACTCTCTCGCCCTTTCTCATTTCTTCTTGCCATTTATCTCCAGCTGCAGAACATTCCCTCCGCTTTTCTGCACTGCATGCTGCTGGAGAGGGAGCAACGTGCAGCAGAGTGAAAGATGCTCTCTGCCGGCTGAGTCCCTTGGTGATAACTCACCAAGAAGCGGCCTGCCTGTTGGAATCCAGGGCTTTGCAGCCAGAGCCCCCAGCCCAGACAGGAAATAGACCTTGGTGAGGGTTTCTCTCCTCGTGCCTCCGCTGGGCCAGGACCAGAGCCTGCGCTTTCGGCTTTCGCAGACTTTCTGCATTCCCTCTTGTCCTGGCAAGGTCCCGCTTCTGCCAGATTGGGTCTGAGTCCCCCCAGATGGCCAGGGGCAGGGGAGGGCACAAAGATCCCCCCGCAGGGGCTGCCGGAGACAAGAGCAGTCTCTGTGCTTGCCAGAGTCCGCGCCTTCCTTGTGCTTTGGGTGGCAGGCGAAGGCTCCCAAGCTGGGGTCAGGGTATTTGGCCCTGATTCTTTCTGTGCTGGCTGCCAAGGGAAGCATCACGCACACGCCCCCTGAGCGGAGCAGCTCCCCTGAAACAGTGCGGGTCTGCGCCGAGCCAGCCCAGGCCGAGGCCTAGACACCACTGCCTGGCCCTTCGCTGCAGCTAGCCCTGTGCGTCGCGCTCTCCGTGGCCTCACTCGGCCCGCGCGCCAGGGGCAGCGCAAGCGGCAGGGGAGTGAGGCCTCTGCTGCCACGGCAGCTCTAGGAAGCAGGACGTTGTCTCGGGACGTAGAGCTGCTCGGCTGAGGCGGGCAGAGGCTGATATGCACAAGAGTTCAGGGGAGCCATTCGCTCGCGGTCCCAGGAAGAGGGGAGGCTGCTCTCCTAGCTGCAGCCTGACCCCACTGGGGACTAGACTAAACGATGCTCCTCATAAAGATAGCGTCGCGTGCCGCAGGCGAGTGCCGCCGCCGTGCCAGCATTCCCCGCCAGGCTCGTGGGGCTGTTGTCTGATGGAGAGGAGCGGGGCTGTATTTATACTCCAGGGGTCTGCTCGACAGGGGAAGGGCTGGAGTGCAAGGGAAAGGAGCCCTGAGCACACTCTGGAAGAAATCCGGCCTGGCATTTTGCAAAAAGGTTTTTACAACTCTCAGCCCCTCTGCGACCCATCGCCACATGCCGGACGCGGTGGCCAGCACGGGATGGCAAAGGCACAGACACGTGGAGTGGTTGGTGCTCTGTTCCAAAACTCGAACTCCTGCTGGGCGCTACTGGCCCCAGCCCTGCTCCCGCTGAGTACAACCAGACATGGATGCTGGGGCCCCTTAGAGCTGGAGGAACGCTGCAGGCCTGGGCCCAGTAACCTCTCTGCCTGCTCCTGCGTTGTGTGAGGAGACGTCCCTTTCGCTAGTGGGCCACACTTCATCCGTCTGTCCAGGACATTTCTTCTCTGCACCAGTGTCCTTGGGGGTTCCGGGCAATGGGTCAGTGTGTGAAATACGAACCCTCTGCACCAGCTCTCTCTCCTGCAGGAACAGCCCAGGGGCAGAGTCCCCGAATCGCTGGGCTCCGGTGGAAGGACATGGTTCAGAGCAGAGCCAGAGGCTCCTGACAGCTGTTCATCCACAGCCTCAGATTTGGTCCTGGGACAGAGCATCCTCCCAGGGCTCTCTGAGCAGGAGGAGAGAGTGCCCCCCCCCCCTCCGTCTGCATGGGAGAGGGGAGATCTTCATGTGGAGACACCCCCCCCCTGCACCAGCCCAGAGATGTTCAGGGAGCTTTGAGCACCAGCACAGAAGGCGGAAAAGTCAGAGATGAGGTTCCCTGCCTCTTGAGCTCTGGGCCAGGCCAAGGCAGGACCATCACCTCCACTCATGGCTCAGTTTACCCGCCTCCTTCTCCTCCTTCATGCTCCAGATTTTCAGAATTAGTGTTGCGCCCAGGCCCAGATGAACACATGCCGAGGCCCTAAGCTCTGTTAAGTTTGAGAGGCCTGGGACAGGGTGTCTCCCCTGCACTGGCCCTTTAAGGGTTAAAACCAGCCCGCAGCTGTGCAGATACAGCCAATTCGGGCCCAGCTCCGGGAGGGGTGGAGATTCTCACATGGCTGCCAGGGGAGCTGGAGGCTTCCTGATACAGTGCAGGGCTGGGGAGCTCTGGCCAGGCCAGCTCCCGGGCTGAGGCCTTACTCGTAACCAATCGGATAGCTTTCGTTGGTAGGGTAGCAAGCGTTGTGGACAAGGGAGAAGCGGGGGAGGGGGTATACCTAGACTTTAGTGAGGCATTTGATACGGTCTCACGTGATCTTCTTATCAATAAACTGGGCAAATACAACTTAGCTGGGGCTCCTATACGGTGGGTGTGTAAGTGTCTGGATGATCGTTCTCAGAGAGTAGTTATTAATGCTTCACAATCCTGCTGGAAGCACAAAACAAGTGGGGTTCTGCAGGGGTCTGGTTTGGGGCTGGTTCTGTTCAATATCTTCATCAACGATTTAGATATTGGAGTAGAGAGGACGCTTATTAAGTTTACAGATGATACCAAGCTGGGAGGGGCTGCAAGTGCTTTGGAGGAGAGGGTCAAAATTCAAACTAATCTGGAGAAACAGGAGAAATGGCCTGAGGTAAACAGGATGAAGATGAATATGGACAAATGCAAAGTGCTCCACTTAGGAAGAACAATCAGTGTCACACATACAGAATGGGAAGTGACAGTCTAGGAAGGAGTACGGCAGAAAGGGAGCTAGGGGTCATAGTGGACCACAAGCTAAATATCAGTCAGTGTGACACTGTTGCAAAAAAGCAAACATGATTCTGGGACGAATTGTCAGGAGAGTTGTGAGCAAGACACGAGAAGTCATTCTTCCGCTCTACTCTGCACTGATTAGGCTTCAGTTTGAGGGTTGTGTCCAGTTCTGGGCACCGCATTTCAAGAAAGATGTGGAGAAATTAGAGAAGGCCCAAAGAAAAGCAACTAGAACAATTAAAGGTCTAGAGAACATGAGCTATGAGGGGAGACTGAAAGAATTGGGCTGTTTAGTTTGGAAAGGAGCAGACCAAGAGGGGACGTGAGAGCGGTTTTCAAGTATCTAAAAGGGTGTCACAAGAAGGAGGGAGAAAAATGGTTCTCCTTGGTCTCTGAGAACAGGACAAGAAGCAATGGGCTTAAACTGCAGCAAGGGAGGTTTAGGTTGGACATTAGGAAAAACTTCCCAACTGTCAGGGTGGTCAAACACTGGAATAAATTGCCCGGGGAGGTTGTGGAATCTCCATCTCTGGAGATATTTAGGAGCAGGTTGGACAGACACCTGTCAGGGATGGTCTAGACGGTTCTGGGTCCTGCCACGAGGGCAGGGACTGGACTCGATGACCTCTCGAGGTCCCTTCCAGTTCTAGTGTTCTATGATTCTCAAGGCTTGGGGCTACTAGGGCTGTGGGGATTCAGCAGAAGGCAGCAGGTCCACACCCCCTGCCTATGGCGAGTAGCCGTGTCACACTGCAGTTTGCCTCAAGGCAGGGGCTAGATAACTACTGGCAGTGGGTCACTGAGGCAAGGTGGGTAGAAGAGGTTGGGGGTTTCCTAAGGGGGAGGAGCCCAGAGTGTGGGGGTGCTGTGGCAGGAGGGAGCTATGGTCCGGGAGGGACATGGGTCCTAATGTCAGGTGGCAGTGCCATTAAGCACAAACAGATAACAGTAGGTTGGAAGGGGAGTGCCAGGGCTGAACTGAGCTGATTCCCTGAGTGGCCAGCAGGAGGTGCTGCAGCAGTGAGTCGCACCCTGTTACAGGCCCCAGGACAGGTAGTATTCTAGCAGAAAGGACAATGAAATAGGAATAATAAAGTTTGCGATTTTGCATAGAACAGGTGAGGGTGCAACTAAAAACTCGTCTTTTGTTGTATTTCGAGGCCCCTAGCTGTAGCTGCTTGGCTTGTGCATAAACCGGCCCTGTGGCATCCCGAGATGGCCCGAGCTGCAAACTGCAAGGTGCCACAGTGTGGCTGTCAGGAGATATACCCTGGCCCTGCCTCTGCAGCCGTTAGCTCAGAGCCTCGTGGTCTCGCTGCGTCCCTGCGGGTGTCCCCTTGTGGTGCTCACAGAGGTGAAAGCCTGCCCATTCTTGCTGACAGAGACCACACCGCTCCCCTGTGTTTCGTAGCTTTGGGAATGAACAACAGTGAGAGAGAAAACAGGCTGATCCCTACTAGACAAAGGCACGTTCCACCCCATCTCCTCTAGGCCGCCTGGCTGCTGATGCTGATCACATGCTTTCCACACAGAGCCCCCTAGTCTGCAGGCAGGACCAGGAAAACCCTCACAACGTTAAGTGACAGGCTACAGCTCCAACTCTGCTTTCAAACGCATCACAAGCATAGCAATCAGAACCATACGGCTGGAAGGGACCTGAAGCCATGGACCTCATGGGAGGAGCCAGCACCATCTAGACCTGGGGCCTCAAATGCAATTTACTTAGGGTCTGTGCCAGTCCTTATCCTCCTAGCGGGCCAGCGGGTAACCTCGTCTGCAGGCCCCTGGTCTCCCCTGGCCTCCACACTTTCCCACCCCCGGAGGGGCTGGGAGCAGATTCTGGTGCACTGGGTAGGACAGACAGGACCGGGGATGGGAGGAGCCTGACCTGGAGGAGAGGCCGAGGGTGGAGCTGAGCAGCTAAGAGGGCAGAAAGGAGGAGAGAGGCCTGGGGGGGATTATAACCATGCAAAGACACTCCCCTTCAGAACCCAGAGTCTCCCCTTCTCTCTGCCACCCGTGGGCCAGCGACTGGTGCATGTTGAGTGATGGCAGCTGCCCGTTAGCAGCTCTGCCGTGGCTGCAAAGACCCAGACTTGCTGGGGACGAATAGAATTTCTGATGGTTCGTTTTGGAGCAGGCAGGGAATGCATGCCGCCACGTGCATTGAAAGGACACGGCGGTGCAAAGCTGCTCACAGGTGAAGGAAATGCCAGAAGGAAGTTTTCCTGTGAAACCTTAAGTCAGCCCCCTTGTGTGTAGGCACACAGCACAGCCTGTAATTACCGGAGCCCTTCCTCCCTTACCCACAGGCCCCGACCTTGCTGTGCCCACGGCTTGGAGGGGGTGAATCCGGCTGGGCAATGAGAGAGGGTGTACTGTTGTCTGCCCTTGCGTCTGGGGTTGCAGAGGTGGGAAGTGTGCAGGGAACCAGGGGCTGTCAGGAGTGCAGGAAGAGAAAGAAGCCAGGTCTCACGCTGACCGCACTGAATACCACTCGGGAGACCTGGATTCTGTCCTGGTCTCTGCACAGAGTTCCTGGCAAATGACTGAGACCAGACTTCGTGCCGGTGCCCAGTGAACCTGCTGCTTCTCATTTTCTTGCTGCCCAACGGGAAACGTTGGGGCCTGATTTGCAGATCTGCTGAGCACCAGCTGCACTTTGAATGTGCAATGCAAGGAAAACAGGAAGTGCACTGAAAAAATCAGGTCCAAGGAATCTGCAATTGGGCACCCAAAGAGTGGCCAGTCTAGACATTAACCTTCGGTCTCTGTGCCTTAGGGCTGAAAAATCTGCCCCCGCCCCCCCGAGAGACCTGGTGTAGCCGTGCCAGGCCGACAGCAGAGTTGTACTGCCTGCCCAGAAGGGGCTAAAGAACGGTGACGGGCGAGTGCTGCTGGAGTGCATGTCTGTGCTGCCGCTGCGCGCGCCATTGATTCGCCAGCTCGTTAGCATTGGGGAGGCACTCAGACGAGTGCCGTGGAAACTCACACACATGAGGAAATTGATCATTTTCTGTCCGGAGCAGGTTGGGGTGTTTGAGTTAAGGCAGCCTGGTGCCACAGGTCAAGTGAGGTGTCTGCAAAGAAATCCCAAGACACATTGAACATCCCGTGTCTGGAAAACAGCAAGTGGCCATGTCATTAACGGCCGTTCCATGACGATAGCAGGCGAAATGTGGGGAACAAATACTTGAGTCACTCCAAAATGCGGCTGCCCAAAAGCTGCTCGTGAATTTGACCCCAATACATGGACAGTTTTGCCCCCCCCCAGTTTTTCAGGCTCAATGTACATAGAGGCCAGGGAGGCACTGGCCAGGTTAGAACTTGCACCCTGTGGTCCAGGCATGCCCCAGAGCTTGGCAGACTTAGGTTCATCCCCCTGCCTGCTGTGGGCGGGGCTTTAAACTTGGGTTTCAAACCTCCCGGCTACGGGCTGCTCTAGGGCAGGGCTGTGTCAGCCTCCTCTGTGCGCAAAATCCTTCACTAGCCACTGGACGAATGACGCGTGGGGGGAGCCCGACTCTTTAGCCCGGAGGGTCCGAGGTGAGTGCGCAGCCAGGGGCTGCTGAGCAGCAGTGCAGTGACTCCAGGGACAGGGGCCCAGGAACAGGTTAGTTTCCAGCTGGCATCAGCTCAGACGGGCGGGCGGCATGGACCATGGGCTCAGGTTAAAGGCCTCTCCCCAACGTCCAGAGGGGCCTGCTTTCCACCATTGCGGTGGGGTGGGGTGTCCACAGCTCTCCCCTCAGGAATGTGTCTGGAGGCATCCCGGTGCCTCCTAGCCAGGAAGCTGGGGCGGAGGTGAGGTGGGGCCCAGGGGATGCCATAAATCCTGGGGAGCCATTATTATGAAAGCCCTCACAGGGCCGCGCCTGCTGTCTATTGAGAAAAGCCAATACCCTTCGGTCTGTCAGTTGGCACTTAGCTGCTGCCGTTAGTCTGGATGAGTGAACACTTGTGTTATATTTTCCAATAGCAAAAACCGGGGTCACCAGGGTGTCTGCTGCTTTAGCCAAATCCAGATGGGGTTTTCCTATAAACAAGTGCACCCAGAGTATTTATACAGGCAATGGCACCTGACGCCTTCACACTCAGGACATTCTGGTGAGTAGCCACTCATCCTATAAGTCACTTCAGTGCATTAAGTAAATATTTTAATAGAGCCATGTCACTGTTTATTATATAATGGCGTGGGCCCAAATCTTGCCTAATGCTTGGTTAAAAAGTCAGTTTACACCATCCTTTACAGTGAATCAAAGAATGCATAAACGGGGCCCTTTTGTTACTCAGAGCTCTGTTTACTTTACTTTTCTGTAAACCTTTCGAAACACTTGCTTATAAGAGCTGATAGAACCCAGATTTTCCCTGGACCTGAGGTGCTCGTGATGTCAGGAAGGTAGCACACAGAGTAATCAATGGAGTTTCCACTCCGCGTGCCCCAGCCTCGGGGCTGATGTATCTCTTTCCAGCTTTGTTTTGCAAACAGCCTGAGGTGACATAAAGAAGCAAGAGTGAAGTCTGCAAGTGCAGGGGCGAGGAAGAGGGACCAGAAAGCCCCGGCCTGTTCCGAGGGATAGCGCGTTGTTTAGCTGAGGCAGCCACAGCAGTGAGCTGCGGGCCAGCTGAAGGTCGGGGCTGGAGGTTTTGCTCTGGTTCCAACAGGAGCGAAAGTAGGGAAGTCCTTGGCCGGCGTTACGCGGGAGGTCAGACGAGACGCTGCCGGGGTCCCTGGGAACCTCTAGACAGGACCAGCAGTGTGTTGTGGATGACGGTTCTGTGTGCGCGCGAGGTGGAAGCTGGAACACGAGAGGGCATCCTTCCCTAATGGCCAGAGCTGTGCATTTCTCTAGCACACGGGGCCTGAGGCACCTGCTCACTCACCAAACCTCCCAGGTTTCTTCATCCACTGCCCTGATTTCTCAGCCTGCAGCTGAGCCCTGCCCAGGACTCCTGCCTGGTGTTCCCACACCGGGGCATCAGACGAGTGAGCCGAACGTTTTCATTCAGCGCCCTGTCGATTGGCAGCTCAGAGCCATCGTTGTCCCCAGGCAGGCCTGAGGGTGGGCGCTTTGGGACACTGGACAGGCTGCAGGCCTGCAGCTCCATGCCAGGCCTGGCAGAGATGTTACCAGCGCCCAGAGCAGGCTGGTCACTCACCACCATCTTGGGTCCCCGGCAGGGTTTGTTGTGTGTGGCCTGGCATGGGGGACTCCTGCCAGTGACTCTCTGGGGGCCTGGGAGGGAGCAGCCCCCATGTCTGGCTATAGGAGCTCACGGCACTGCCCTCCGATCTCTAGTGGGCCGCTGGTGAGCACGGGGAGAGCCATGGGGCAGCGCTGCCCACTCTGGCAGGTGGCAGCCAGTGATCTCGCTTCCAGCTCTTCCTGGATGTCTAGTGCAGCCTGGGCCTCGGAGTGACATGGGGGGGTACCTTGCTAGTTGCTAGGCTGGGCAGTGGGTTGTGAGTGACCTCCACTGGCTGCTGGCTGCAGCACGGCCCAGCAGGGCAGGGGATGAGTCATTATGCAAGGGGGGTCCGAACCTGTCTGACCAGTGATCTCCCAGGGAGCGGAACAATGGGAAGAAGGGGAATGGAGCCCTGGCTGGGGGCAGGGCTGGAAGTGAGGGAGTTAGGTTTCTGTCTGGGAAGCAGGGGAGAAGGAGCTAGGGAGGGGGGCTGGGATTGTAGGGCCCAGCCACCCCCCATCTCAAAGGGGGGCACTGAGGCCTCCTAGCCCCAGTCCCTGTAACCAGATTACACCTGTGCTGTGCTGTATCCTGGAGAAGCAATAAACTCCCTCTGTTCTACTGGCTGGGGGAGTCTGTCCGTGCCACTACGGGGGTGCAGGAGACAGGGGAAACCCCAACGCGCCATCACACTCGGCCAAGCCTCTTTGGAAATTTTCTGGCTTCCCTGGGAGAGCATCGGAGCAGGTTGTGCTGGTGCACCCAACCGGGACCTAAGGGCTGCAGGGCTGGGCTGGGCTGGGCTGAGGGAGCTCCAGGAGATGGCGCTTCCTGCGATTCCCATATCTTGGCACAGGTGGGTGCTCGCTCGAGTGGAGGCTCCCAGGAGCTCTAGAGGTGACCCTGGTGATTACAGACCGGTCAGTCCAACATCAGAACCGGGCAAATTCGTTGAAACCCCAGTAAAAACCAGAATTGTCAGACATGTGGATGAACATAAATTGTTGGGGGAAAGTCAACATGGTTTCTGTAAAGGGAAATCAGGCCTCACCAATCTACTAGAGCTCTTTGAGGGGGTCAACAAGCACGTGGGCAAGGGGAATCCAGTTGATAGAGTGTCCAGAAAGTCTTTGACAAGGACCCTCACCAAAGGCTCTTATGTAAAGTAAGTTGTCATGGGATAGGAGGGAAGGTCCTTTCACGGACTGAGAACCGGTTAAAAGACAGGAAACAAAGGGTAGGAATAAATGACCAGTTTGCCAAGTGGAGAGAGGTAACGAGTGGGGTCCCCCAAGGGTCTGTCCTGGGACCCATCCTATTCAACTTATTTATAAATGAACTGGAGAAAGGGCTAAACAGGGAGGTGGCAACATTTTCAGATGATCCCAAACTGCTCAAGGTAGCTAAGACCAAAGCAGACTGTGAAGCGCTTCAAAAAGATCTCACCAAACTGAGTGATTGGACAACAAAATGGCAAATGAAATGTAATGTTGATAAATGTAAAGTAATGCCCATTGGAAAACATAATCCCAACTATACCTACAATATGATGGGGGCTAATTTGGCTACAACCACTCAAGAGAGATCCTGGAGTCGTGGAGAGTTCTCTGAAAACATCCACTCAGTGTGCAGCGGCAATCGAAAAAATAAATAGAATGTTAGGAATGATTAAAAAAGGGATAAAGTATAAGACAGAAAATATCGTATTGCCTCTATCTAAAACCATGGTACGCCCACATCTTGAATACTGCATACAGATGTGGTCGTCTCATCTCAAAAAAGATATACTGGCATTGGAAAAGGTTCTGAGAAGGGCAACAAAAATGCTGAGGGTTTTGGAATGGGTCACTTATGAAGAGAGATTAAAAAGACTTGGACTTTTCAGTGTAGAAAAGAGGAGACTAAGGGGGACTATGGTAGAGGTCTATAAAAAAGTGAATAAGAAAAAGTCATTTACTTATTCCCACAATATAAGAACTAGGGGTCACCAAATGAAATTAATAGGCAGCAGGTTTAAAACAAACAAAAGGAAGTTTTTCTTCACTCAGCGCACAGTCAACCTGTGGAACTCCTTGCCAGAGGATGTGGTGAAATCTAGGACTATAACAGGGTTTAAAAGAGAACTAGCTAGATTCATGGAGGTTAGGTCCATCAATGGCTATTGGCCAGGGTGGTAGGAAGGGTGTCCCTAGCCTCTGTTCCTCTGGAGGTGGGTGACAGGGGAGAGGGCACGTGAGGATTCCCTGTTGTGATCCCTCCCTCTGGGGCATCTGGCATTGGCCGCAGTCGGCAGACGGGATACCGGGCTGGATGGACCTTTGGTCTGACCCCTTCTGGCTGCTGCTAAGTGCTTATGTATTGCCCCCTGTGCCCAGAGCGTCTGCTTCAGTGCCATGGCCTGCCCATCGCCTGCAGTGCCGAGGCCGCGCACTGGGGAGGGGTGCTCATGACAGCCTCTCCTGTGCCGCCTGGCCCCGTTGTGGCAGGAGGTGGAGGTGTCGGGGGAGGAGGCAGGGCTGGCTCCCTGCTGGCGCGGTCAGCGGGGGGAGCCATGCTTGGCTTGAGCGGAGCTACCCAGCTGGGGATGAGGGGGTTTGGCTTGGCCGCCCCTCGCGGGGCCCTGTCCGCACCCAGAAGCCTCTGGCTGGCAATGCCCGTGTGCCGTGCAGCACCCGGCAGCGTGCGGGGCCCTAGGCAAGGCAGAGATGCAGGCTGGGCACCAGAGGACATCGCAGAGCCCCTTTCGTCCCCACAAGCGGCTCCGGCGGGCTGATGTCATTTGCGGGTTGCTTGCCATTCCCCGGTGCCGGCCCAGCGCGCGTTGGCCATTTTGCAGTAGCATGTCCCGGGCGAGTCCCTGACAGGTCTGGCAGCCAGGGCAGCTGCAGGGCTGTTTCTGAGGAAGGGAACCGGAGTCTGGGGAACAGAGCAGTGGCACTGACATGCTGGCTTTGAACTTGGACAAGTAGTTTAGGTAGCAAGCAAATATTCCCCGCTATGAGTTCTGTTCTGTCGGGCTGTGCGTGCCCCCGGGGAGTTCTTACACTCCCGCCGGCTGCTCCTGCCAACATCTGCTTCTGCTTACTCTGTGCACGCTGCAGTGTTCAGACATCGGTCCTGGACGTGCTACGACTCGCGGTTCCTAAGGCACTGCCAGGCTGGGCTGGCAACCCTCCCACGTAGCACTTGCACCGACACCAGGGGCTCCAAGGGCCCTCCAGCCCCCCAGGGGCACTCTGCAGCCAGGGAGAGAGATGCATGGATGGAGCCAGCCATACCCGTCTCCTGACTGGCAAGAACAGAACTGCGGCAGCATATGCAAAGCAGAGCAGTGAGCTCCCCCCAGCCAGCCCAAAGCTCCCTGGCTCAGCCATGCTGCCTGCAAAGGCCGTTGGCTCCTCCCGTCTTTGCTCTAGGAGGATGGCTGCAGAGTGTATCTGGCAGGGCTAAGTCTACACTGGCAGGTTTGGCGATAAAAGCACGGTCGACGTGCAAAGGCCTTACACGCGCGCGCGCACACACACACACACACACACACACACACACACACACACACACACGACTCGTTCCCGTCCCCGGCCCAGCCCCTCCTCATGAATTTATCATATATCCTTGAGAAGCAATAAACTCCCCCTGTTCTACTGGCTGGGGGAGTCTGTCCGTGCCACTATGGGGTGCAGGAGATGGGGGACCCCAACGCGCCGTCACACCTGCTGTCCTGCTGGGGCCCCACATCTTCAGATGCCCCATGCAGCCGTGACTGCTGCATATACATAGGGACGACCCTGGCACTAGGGTCAGTGAGAGCAGGATCAGGCCCCGTGTTTCATGCCTCCTTCACTGTTTCTGGCTCCATTCAGTCGAGAGGCCCCGTGTCCCGGACTGGAGCTGACTGCGCCCATTTCCGGGGAGTTCTGGCCTGGCCCGAGTGCTGCGGAGCCCAGGCAGGGCAGTGGCCCGGCCCAGTGGCCCAGTCCAGGATTGCCCGGGTGCAGTGGGAACGGTGGAGCGGATGCGGAGCACTCCCTGGGTAGGGGGGCCTGGCAGGCTGAGCCCTGTCTCGACACGAGCTCCATGCTGGCGCAGGAGCAGCTGCAGGCCAAGAGCTAGCGCTGTCCCCAGCTTCACTCCTGCTTTCAGAATCCCTTTCACCACTTGGTTAATTGTGTTTGTCATGGTGGCTTTTCTAGTTCCTTCCCCAGCTGCAGGCCTTTCCACTGAAGTCTCGCCACGTTCTCCTCCTTTTTGGAAAGGTTTTGTTTATTCCCTCTTTAAATATAACAAAACGGGAACGAGCCAGTGATCAGCAGCAGCCACACACGCAGCACCGCCCGCCGGGAGGGGGCTGACCAGCACTGCATCCCAACGGCCTTCCGAAAGAGAAAGCAGGGCAGAGGCTGATCAGAGGGCCCCAGCTGTCCTGTCTGCACGGTGCTGCGGAGGGGGAAATGCCCCTAAGTGTGCAGGGGGAGTTCGGGCAGGGCGGGTCGCCGCCTGGCCTGGTGTGCGGCGTGGGGGTGCCCTCGAGGAGGGGTACGGCATGAGGCCAAGTGTCATGGCGAGGAAGCTCAGGTGCTTAAGCCTGCCCTGCTGGGGATGGTGCAGAGTCGTTAACGAGAATCTCAGCCACAGGTGCCCAATGCATTTTAACCCCGTCTCAGCAGCCACCCTCCAAAGGCCCGTCCATGAGCCAGACTGGCTTGAAAGGCCTGGGAACCCCCAAGGTGGGTGCTAGATCCCCTGCTTTGGCCCCGTGGGTAAGCGAGAGCCCTAGGGGCAGGTCATGGCCTCACTGCCTCCGAGACTGAACCGCTGGGCCCCAGTTCTCCTGCTTCACACCGGGACAGAGCCTGGTAGAGCCTTGTACCCGCGTCAGGGCCTCACGCAGCTCCGCCCGCACCAGCAATGGCTCCCGCAGACTCGGGTTCTTGCTCAGCTGCACACAGCCCTGGCAGTCTGCCTACAGAAAGGGAGGTTAAAGTGTAGCCCACGTCCACTCTGGTTAGCCCAGAGCCCAGCGTAGTGAGCCCCGTGTGCAGGCCCGGTCCCTCTCAGTCCGACAGCCTCAGCGCTAGTTCCCCACACCTCACACCTCTCCGGTCCTTTGTTCTTGAGCAGCCGGTCTGCTCAGCTTCGCTGCGGAGAGGCGGGCAAACCTCATTGGTCGCTAGGAGTCCGGCTGTGCCATTGTCTTCTCAGATTTTCCATTGATATGGGGACAATTCCTGTAAGTGACCTACTCTGGCTAGGACAGCTGGGGGGAGGCATTTATACCGTGTCTCTTAGGCAAACTGCCCTCTCAGGGAGCCAGGTGAAATCTAAGGAAACCGAGGCACGCACCAGCTTCATAAAAATAATGCAGAAAGTTCCTGCTTTGTTTGGGTTCTTTTTCTTTCCTTTCTGATTCCTGCACCTTACCTGTGCTAGCAGGTCCTGATTGGAAGCTTTATCCACAGCCCGGCAACTCCCCAACGGCTGGAGACAGGACGCTGGATGGGGAAGGCTCTGAGCTACCCACAGAAGTCTTTCCCGGCTATCGGCCTGGTGGGTGTTCGCACAGGCTCAGGGTCTTTGCACTCCCCATATTTCCCTGGGTCACATGGGTAGAGACCTTGGCCGTCTTTGCCGTCCCCTGCACCACAGAGGTCACGTGGCAGTTTGCACCAGAGCAAACGGGGAATTCTTTCTACTGGGAAGTTTTTAACCATGCTGGGAGGGCGTCAGTCACTGGGCCTGCGTCTGGGGTGCTCTGAAAGCCCCAATTGGACACCAGCCGATGAGCCTTTGTATCCCGGCCTGTATCTGTTGATTGAGCTGCTTGTGTTCTGGGCAGCACCCTGGACTCTATGCAAATGTCAGCTGAGGGATTTTCCATAGGCCAGGCCTGCTCCCAACATCCCCCAGAGAAGCCTCATTGTTTAGCAAAGGTTTCAAGCCATTACCTTTTGGAAGGTAAATATTTAATCATCTGGCTTTCTCTAGCCATCGGGGGGTCTTCTGGGGGCACCATGTGCTAGACAGCGCTGAGCAAAGCTGAAATAACACCGGCTCTCGCCCAGCGGCACTCTACACAGCCTCTGGGCACTCCAGTCACCGGAGAGATTTGCCTTATGAGCCGCCTGGGGCCCAGCTAGCAAAGCCAATGCCCACGGGACCCCGCCCTGCGCCTGCTGGAGACGGGAACCGTCGGGCTGGCCGCAGATCTCCCGAGAGAAGGAGGGCAGCGCCCGCGGCAGGACTGCGCCTTGGCCCAGCCTGCGGGGACTCAGACGCCGCGGGCAGAGGCTGAACTAGGAGGTCCCAGACTTATGGGCTGTGCACATCGAACTGAGTGCTGTGCCTCGGCTCATGTCCCGGGCCCCTCAGCCAGGCCATGCCACGGCCCTCCCCATCCCGCTACTTCCCCAACAAATTCAGGCCTCTTGGCCTCCCTCCCTAGGCCTTCCACAATTCTGCCCCTCCCTGCTCAGCCTCTCCCGTCTCCTACCCTCATCCCCTTCCACAGCCCTGCCAACTCCTAGTCACACAAAGCCCAACACCCTGAGCCCTTCTCTGAGGCCCCGCCCCACACTCCATCCCCCTCCCTCCGTAGCTCGCTCTCCCCCAGCCTCACTCACTTTCACTGGACAGCGGGGGGGGGGCTCACAGCTGGGGCAGAGGGTTGCAGTGCGGGAGAGGGCTTGGGGAGAGCTCTGGGAGGGGGCTCAGGGCAGGGGCAAGGGGCTGGGGTGAGGGAGGAGGTGAGGGTGTGGAGCATGTACCTTGGGTGGCTCCCAGCTGGTGAGCTAAGAAAGGCTCTCAGAAGCGGCTGGCATGTCCCTGCAGCCCCCACTCTCTGCTCCTGCCCCAACCACTGACTCTGCAGCTCCCTTTGGCTTGGCGCTATGGCCAGTAGGGGCTGCTAGGGGGGTGCCTACCAGCAGGAGGAACACGTGAAGGCCTCTGCCCCCCAGGTACCCAGGGACGTGCCAGACACTTCCAGGAGTGCGGGGCCAGGGCATACCAGGAGCCTTCCTTAGCCCTGCTGTGCTGCCACTTTTAGCAGCCTAAATCTCCCAGTTTGGCTTCAGTGGCCTCTGGAGATGGCGCCCGATTCCGGGAGACTCCCAGTGAAACAAGGAGGGTTGGCAGCCCAGGTCTCTGGAGCTTCCAGGAGGGCCTCCCTGTGCCTGCTCTTGCTGTGAGGAACCTTGCCTGTGCGGGCTGGGGGTCAGCTCCCTGACTCCACAATCTCTGGCAACACAAGGCTGCCTCCCGGCCTGCCCAGGCCTTGCTCGCTCAGCGAAGACGCACAGCAACCTTTGTGCCTCGGGCCTGTTCTGCTCAGCAGCCGGGAGCGCCCAGGTTCCCTGTTCCCAAAGGAGAGTTACCCCCAGAGTACTAGCTTAACTCGGGCTCACCGCTCTGTTACACACACAGCTGCGAGCTGGCTGGCTAGACAGACAGACAGAGAGAAACTAGAAAGAGTTTATTGTCCAAGAGCAGAGACTGAAGTGTTCCTATTGGGCCACTGGAAGCCAACGGCTCCTCACGAAATAAAATCACAACACTCTTGCTAGAGCTTTAATTTAGCTCACGGGACATTCCCGTCTCCTCCATGGGAGCTACCCCAAGTCCTTTCCTCAGCCAGCATCACAGGCTTTCAGTGGTGACCTTACACGCCCCCGTTGGTCCCTGTGCCCCTGTGGGCTCCCTACTTCTGCCAGTGGCCATGCAGATCCTTGGTGCCTTCACCAAGCCAATGGGCTGCGCCCTTCCTGGCCCTGCTTCCACCCCTCCTCCAGCCCCATTCCACTGGGATGGCTGCAACCTGCCGGAGCGGGGGGGCAGCTGGAGAGGGCTCCTGGCATTTCATTGACTTCAGCAGCCAGGATCCACAGCACTGCTCTCTCGCCTGCTTGCCGGCTCCTAGGTAACACACTCACCACCCTTTGGCATGCGGATAAGGAGCCAGGTCTCCTATGCGCATGTCCGGCACCTTGCACAAAGGAGCTGTCCCGCTGGGCGGGCCCTCTGGGACTGCAGTTCTGGGGGCACCACAGCTGAGGTGGCTTTTGTGAGGAAAGCGGGGATTCAGTCTCTTTGTGCCCGGTGGCAAATGCAGTGAGTTCTCCACAGGACTAAGGCTTCGACTCGTAAGCCATGGAATGAATTATTGGAGCATTCACCAGTAAATCTGTTTATTGTTAGTCAAAATTCATTTTAAAGTGGGTCTTTTAAGGAATTTAGCACCCAGTGTCAGACTGTTGTTTGTACCGTATGATCTCAGTGCATTGACTCACAACTTGGCAAAGAGGTGAACCTCAAGCAAATCTGATATAATGGCTAGTTTTGGAAACAGATTTTTAGGGTTAATGGTCATTTTTTCCATCATTTTTAACATCTGAAAGCAGATGTTGAGGGATAATGTTCTTCAGAGAAAATCAGGAAGACTTTCCGTCTTTCAAAATAGCCACTGTCTCCTATTGGTGTCGCTGGGATGCAGGTCATAGGCTGCTGTCAGTGAAGATAGCCTTCCCAAAATGGACATCACCTTCCATCACCCTCCAAGGAGGCCACAGACTGCTCAAAGTAAAGATGGCCGCTGCCCCCATTCGTAGGATCTCCAAATGCTCTCCTCTACATCCTGGCAACATAGGTGGCCACCATAATCCCTGAGGGCAACTTGGCTTCACTTCCATTCGTAGTCATGGGAGGCAATAGCCACCAGTCATGAGAACATGGAGGAAGAGGAGCTGCTGCCCTCAAATTCTTCTGAATCTCATCAAAAGTGCTGATGAACTTGCTGAGTTTGGGGCTCATAATAAAACTTTGAAGTGGCCACATTTGCCTTGGTCTGGGATTTTATTTCAGCCTGTTCATGGCGTTCAGCTCAGTGGTTCGTGGCATTAAAACCTACAGAACAGCCCCACAGAAAAACTCGGGGTGGGATTGAGGCTTTGAACAGGTTTGCTCCTGCGTCTATTTCCCACCCGGTGCAGAAGTGTCTGTCCGTCTCTCCCAAGCCCTCTCGCAGAGCTGTGGTCCGTGTGCAGCAGTGGAGTGGTGGGCTGGAAAGATGTCCAGCTCTGTGGGAGACAGCAGGTAACCTCCAGACAAAGCAGTGCCCTTCCACCCAGCTCTTGCATGCAGTCCTGGACGCACCCCTGACGCTCCCCAACCCTGACTCTTACAGGAGGCACCAGGGGTTCAACCACCACAGAATCCCCCTGGACAGTATCTGACAGAAAACAGAGCCCGGGCCATTCCAGCGCATTCCGCAGCACCCTGGAGAGGGAGACGGCAGCGGGTTCACTTGTTATCGTAGGTAACGACACTGCAGGCTCGCAGCCATCGAGCTGTTTTCTCCCTTGCCACACAGGGCTCCAGCAATGACAAAAAGTTACTCTGTGTAGCCGGGACTGACCAGCCTCCTCGCGACAACCAGTTACTTGCAGTGTAAATTATAACGGGATCCCTCTCAATGTCTGCCCCGGGAATCCAGAGCGCCTCTTACTCACTGTAAACAGCAGCAAAAAACACAACAAGCCCTGGTTTGCAAGACTGTTTTATCAGCAACATTCTTGTGAGCAGAAGTCCAGGACTACAAACACGCCACAACAACCATGTGAAGAATTTGATAAGGCTGAATTGCATCTGTGTACATCTCTCTCCTGGCTTTTCTCCAGCGGTATTTAAAGTTTTATGGTGGGACAGGATTGCTTCATAGCGACGGCACAGGCCATGGCACTGACTGTGTTTACTTCCACTTGAACCCTTGCTGACCAGGCAGGAAAGCATGGGCGGCTTTGGAGCACCCCGGCCTTAGCGGCAGCGTAAGCTGTGTCTAGTTCCCTCTTGGAGATGCAATAGGAAAAGAAACTGAGGCGCTAAAAGACGAGTCACGTTAACAAAACCGCTGTGCAGACAAGTCACAAGGCCCTTCCCAGTGACATGGGCATGAGGCAGCAGAAGCACCACTGAAATCCACAAAGTCAAACCAGGGCGAGCTAGTGGAGAACCAGCCCCAGAGGGTCTGGAATTGCCCAGAACATCGGGTCGGGCACAGCACCTCAGCCCATGCGGGAGCTCTGAGAAAAGAAAGGGTCAACGCTGACCTGCAGGCCAGTTCTCTTGGAAAGGAGTAAGATTGGCGGTGTGTCTAGGCAGGCCCTAACTGCTCTGCTGAATGAAGGCCATTAGCCTACGTCCAGCCAGGGTCACTAGGTGTATTCCTCACCGACAGGGGAGGATGTGATTTCCAGCTCCAGGAGACATGCCCAGGCTAGCTCTGACTGCACTGGCATGAGCAGCTCACCCCCCGAGCACACACCTAGGCTGCTGGATGGGACCCTACCTGGGCAGACAGCTGCTCATGCCGCTAGGACTAAACTTGTGTTTTTAGCGCGCTAGCTCAGAGCTAGTGCAGTGTGTCTGCGTGAGCTGGAATTACCTGGCGTGTGCCCAGGCATCCCGGCCCTGGTGCACGCACAAGGGGCAGCCTGTGGCCGTGCAGGCCACCCTCCTGCGGAAGTTCTCCCTGCTGAGTGAATGGCTTTGGTATTTCCATGTCTGTCTGCTCCCCTGGTGCTAGGTAAGGCTGTAACTCCCTCCCAGCAACCACCGCCACGAGCAGGCACCTCCCGCAGGCACCGCGGGGAAAGGAGCGCGTCGCTTTCATGCGATGGCGACAAATCCCCGTCCCTAAGCCACATTCCTCTCCGCCTGAACCTGCCGCATGTGGAGTCTGGTCACCCTTCCCGGAGCTGTGCCTGCCTTCGCCACGCCGCTGCCACGCTGCCGTTCCGCCTGGGGGAGCAGTCCGGGCCTGGTCTCCCTCTGGCTGAGCATTCATCCTGCAGGCTGCGTGGCAGTGGGCCGAGCCAGGGGCTAGAATTCAGACCTTGCTGGTGCCCAGCGGGCAGGGAGCGTTAGGGGCCCGGGAAAAGTTGCTTTTCAAACAAAACACTCGTGTCTTTCAGCAATGAGAAAGCCGGGGGTGGCTGGTGTCAGGCTGTGAGTTCCTGTGGGGCTCCGCCAGTGCAGGGGGTCCCAGGGCAGTGGCCGGCTGGGGTCTCCGAAGAGAGGTGGGATTTACTCCGCGGAGGAGGGGGACCAGGCAGCACCGGCACTGCTGTCAATCAAGGCTGTGCCCAAGACAGGCTGCAGCATAGTTTGGGGAGGGGTGAGGCCCGGCCTCCAGCTGAGTGCCCATGGCATCACTGCTGAATGGGGCAGGTTGCTCTCGGCACACACACTTCCAAAAGCACGTGGACCCAGCCCCCGGCGACACCCTGCGGCCCGTAGCCACCCTGAGGGCTGGCAGCCCAGAACCGGCACTGCAAGGTGGGTTTCCCCACTGATTCCAGGCGGGGGCTGCTCACCCGCTGCTCCACGCCTGGATGCTCCCCACTGATGCCCCCTTTCCCCAGGATAAAAAGAGGGGAAGGTGACAGACAAACGTCTGCTTCCTGACTGCAAGACTCTTCCCCTGCCTACTACGGGGGAGGGATAGCTCAGCAGTGTGCACATTGGCCTGCTAAACCCAGGGGGTGAGTTCACTAGGGATCTGGGGCAAATCCATCAGGGATAGTGCTTGGTCCTGCCGTGAGGGCAGGGGACTGGACTTGATGGCCTCTTGAGGGCCCTTCCGGCTCTATGAGGGTCTGTCTACACTAGCCCCCTAATTCAAACTAGGGAGGCTAATGCAGACATCCAAGCTTGCAAATGAAGCCCAGGATTTGAATATCCCAGGCTTCATTTGCATGTTCCCAGGCGGGTGCCATTTTTAAATCCCCTTAGTTCGAACTGACCGCCCATGGCTACTGTCCCCTGAGTTTCACCGACTCCGAAGAGAGAACTGCCAGGGCCTGGGGACTCCGCGATGGCTAAGCCCTGCAGGGAGCGTGTGTGACGTAGTGGGGGGAACTTGCTAACTCACTGGCCACTGTCTGTAGCACCACCGAGCAAGACAGGCGATGAATCAACCTGTCTGACCAGCTGACCCCATGGAGAGGAACAAAGGAAGCTGGAGGCTGCCCCGGCTGGGGGGCAGGGCTGGAGGAGAGGGAGTTAGTTTTTGTCTGGGAGCATGGAGGAAGCAGCCTCAGTAACAGGCTGGGGGGTTTAGAAGCTGAGACCCCTGCTGCATCTCAAGGGGGGCTGAGGCATCCTAGGCCTGCCCTGGAACCTGATGACATCTGTGCTGGGCTGTATCCTGGAGAGGCAATAAACCACCTCGATTCTATTGGCTGGCGCAGTCTGTTCGTGCCATTTTGGGGGTGCAGGAGACGGGGGACCCCCAACGCGCCGTCACACTGCGTGTCCTGCTGGTGCTCTGTTCACACAGGGAGCAGCCCCATGGGAGCCGCGCAGTGCGCAGTGCGCTCACTGAGGGTTGCATGCAGAGTTCAAAGATGCAAATGCTCTTTCAGTCCTGAGCAGGGAATTGTCACCTGTCTGGTTGCACCAAACATGGCACCAGGGATGCTGCAGAGCTGAGCCGAACCCCCATTCCAAGGGCCTCGAGCAGGAGCAGCCGCAGTGCTCAGGGAAGTGCAGGGGCTGCATCTGGCCCTGTTTCAGGCCGGGCACAGGGGGCAAGAGCTGAGGCCACTGGGGCACTCGCCAGCTCTGGGGAGGCCTGGCTCTGCAGAACAGGTCCCATCGTGGCACGTGATCTTGGTGAGCAGGCTGCATTTTTTGGTGGAGCTGAAGCCTGAGCAACTCTGAAATGGGCCAGGAGACCCAACTATCGGGCTGCCCAGCAGCAAACTCGGCAGCAGGGCAGGAACTTTCCACCCACGTCTGGTTTCATGGGCAGTGCCTATTTGCCAAGCCAGTCCTGAGAGCGGGCGGGGTGAGTGTGATGAGTTTCCTGATTCCACAATTGGAAAGGGGGTTGGAACTGGTAGAGCGCTCTGAGCCCACAGCTTCCACCTGGAGCGTTTCCTTTCCCACTTCAACACTGCAGATTGTAGTTTATTTTTACAAAAAGCAGTGTGTAGAGATTGCCATGAAAACAGCACGTTTGTAAATGGCCAGGGCAGAGCAGTTGGACGCCTTCACCTGAAGTTTGTTCTCAGATTATCGGTTCAGGAAAGCGCTTGAGGAACTTTCTTCTTCTACCTGAGGGTCTGTCTACACTACCCCCCCAGTTCGAACTCGGTGGTAATGTAGGCAACCGGAAATTCAAATCCCGGGCTTCATTTGCAAGTGCGGTTGCCTACATTACCCCGCTAGTTTGAACTGGGGGTAGTGTAGACAGACCCTGAGTCAGGAAGTGAAAAAATGTTGAACTCCTCAAAACTCTGGGAGGCTGGAACCCCATTTCCTGCCCCCCGCCAGCAAACCGCCAGCAGCCTGCAAGGCCAAGAGAGCTCTGGAAAGCTCACTGCAGTGTAATTACCCGGGTGATTTCATAACCGCGCTTCTCCAAATCCTGGAAGGCACCAACCACCCCAAGCTTCTGCCTTCCCCCACAGCTCCCTGTGACCAGCCACCCTTTGAAATGGAGCCAGCCGGGGCTTTCGGAAATACTTGAGATTCAAAGCCAGTGGGGCTGAGTGATTTATCCCTTTTTTGTAGAAAATCTTGCATCTGGTCTGGGAATCTGCCAGGGCAAATCTGGGTCCATCAGGGACACTAAGCCGTGAGCTAGAGTCTGAACTTTCAAGCTGGCCAGTGCTGAGCACGAGTGTTAGCTAGTTGCTGAGCCCTGAAGCTCAAGCATGGAACCAGGATCCCAGGACGGCATGTCCCGGAGGCAGAGGGGACGCCATGTGGGGTGCATACAGACCTTGAAAAGTCTGGGGGCCCATGCCCCAAAGCAAATGCTGCTTCGGGTGAGAGCTCTGCACTGTCATGGCAGGACCCTGCCCCCATGACTCCCAAGACCAAGTGCTCCAGCAGTAGCACTGGCGGGTGCCCAGTACAGCCTGCCTGCAGTTCCTCCAGGTGGGGCAGGGCTGCAGGGCAGATCCAAGGGAGGGAGTCGGCTTGCGGATGCACTGAGCTGGGGCAGCCCGGAGGCATCCAGTCTGCAAGGCCATTGGTCAGCGAGCCGGCACTGGCCTTCCCTGCTCGCCTTTTCTCCAGCGTCTCCTGCCCGCCCATTCACTCAGTCTCCCAGAGACCGACCTGTGGAGCTGTGGGCTGGCAGAATGCTCAGAGAGGCTCAGGGAAGCCCACAGTTACCATGGGCACTGGCCTGGTCTGCTGTTCTACTGTGGGAAGCCTTTCGCGCCATGGAGACACCACGCCTCTGGGCTGGGCGGGAAAGCAGACAACCTTGCATGGGGGCCATGGAAATGAGCATAGAGGCACGTCCACCTAGGACACTACATTGCAGGGAAGGGCCAGCAGGATGCAAAGAATCCACCTGACTTCCTGCCCGAGCAATCCAAGCCTGCTCCTTCCAGAATGAGCGGGATAAGGAAGAAGGAGCCAGAGAACGGCAGGGGAGGGAGAGGCAAGGCACTGAATTCACTTGCCACGAAGGAGGGGTCCCAGGGTTAGTGAGGGATCAGGGCACCTGCAGACCTTTGCCCATAAGTTGGGCGTGTCCTGGTCTCACCCTGCATGAGTGTGAGGCTAAGGGCTCGGCTGGGGATCTGTGACCAGGCCTCACCCACACCCCCGCTGGCCAGCAGGAGACCCTGTGCCTGCTCTCACAGGATTCGGGGCACATTGGGTCTGAGTCAGGCCTGCTGCTGGTAGGGCCCCATTAGCCCATCACTGGGTCCTGGGCAAAATATGTACATAGGCCCCAACTGGCTCATGAACACCAGCCAGCCAACATGATGGGAGAGTCGACCAGCAGTGGGGTCACCCGCAGGAGGAGAGAGCCCTCAGCTGGGACAGGAGAGGCCCTGGTTCAAGTCCCTGCTCCTCAGGGCACTGCTCATGGGCCCCTCTCCCATGGGCACAACTCCCCTTGGCAGAGGTGTGCTGCCAGCAAGAGGGGCTCCAGGCCCGGATCCCCCAGTGGAGCTGCACAGGTGTTGTGCTGGCATGTGACCCCCAGTTAAACGCCCTTTGACTGAGGGGGTTTTGCGGGGGGAGGTGGAAATGTTTCCAAGAAGTTGATTTACCTGATGTTCAGGTACCTCCCTGATCCCTGGTTTTAGGCAGAACAAATGAAATTGTTGGAAAACTGTTGGTACTAGCCAGAGTTGTTGACTCGAGTCCCATGACTTGAACTCGAGTCCGACTTAAGTCGCCTAGGTGACTCGACTTGGGTTCATTGTGTGTGACTTGAGACTCGACCTGAGACTTGCTAATTTTGTTAAATCGACTTGGTGAAAAAATTGTCCGAAAATGCCGATATTGACGACTTGTACAAAAGTGACTTGACATTTTTTAAATGAAGACTTGAGACGTGACTTGGGACTTGACTCAAAAGTGACTTTAGGGACTTGAGACTCGACAAGACTGGTACTAGCAGAGAGATCGTGCAACAGGCTGAGCGCGACCGCGCTTGGCCTGCGTTGGGCAGAGGCTTGTGAGTTCTGGAGGGCGTGTTCTGCGGCTCCAACGTGCGCCGGCACTTTGTAAACACAGTTGGTTCGAGCTGCAGTGAGTGAACAATGTGGAATGTTTTGAGGCCAAATCTGCCTTTAGAAAAAACACCCTTGAGCCAGTGCTACTTGATGGCTCTGCTGTCGAGACACAACCTCCTGGCTCAGAAATCAAGGAGTCCAGAACACAAACTGAACATTAAAATGTTGCATCTGCTCTCAGTGCAAAAAAACCCCAATTGTATATACAGTGAGAAGCCTTCCTATGCTGGTGGTCTCCAAGCCGCAGCCCGGGATTTCTGGCTCACTTGGTCTATTCTTCAAAAACATTAATAATCATAATCCATATAAAACTGTCATTTTGGTTCAACATGGACGTCACCAAAGCCTGACTAATTTCTCAGAGATTTAGTGGCCAGCTGAAGTGAGTCTCATTTTTGTAAGCAGATGAAGTTTGATGGAATGTCTTGTCATCACCCACAAGTCTTCCCTGGAAAGATGAATCAGATCAGCAACTTCCAGACATGGGCACTCAAAATAAGACAGTGCCCAGCGAGTGCTAGTTCTGTGACGCTTCTTAATTCAACACATTGAGCTTTGGACCCACAGGAGGTGTGCTGACATGGGTCTCCCTTAATGCCGCTGTGGCAGGTTGGTTACATTCTGCCCTCCCCCACCCTGCCGAACCCCCAGTGCACAGTGCTAGTAAAGGATCCCAGTGTACAGTGCTAGTAAAGGATCCCACAGTGCACAGTGCTAGTAAAGGATCCCACAGTGCACAGTGCTAGTAAAGGATCCCAGTGTACAGTGCTAGTAAAGGATCCCACAGTGCACAGTGCTAGTAAAGGATCCCACAGTGCACAGTGCTAGTAAAGGATCCCAGTGCACAGTGCTAGTAAAGGATCCCAGTGCACAGTGCTAGTAAAGGATCCCACAGTGCACAGTGCACAGTGCTAGTAAAGGATCCCACAGTGCACAGTGCTAGTAAAGGATCCCAGTGCACAGTGCTAGTAAAGGATCCCACAGTGCACAGTGCTAGTAAAGGATCCCAGTGCACAGTGCTAGTAAAGGATCCCAGTGCACACTGCTGTCCACCAATTTCTCCTCTGGGAGAGGTGCCTGCCGCCCGTGAATCTAGCTCAAAATTGCCCCGTTCTTTATCCTTTTGGCCACAGCAATCCGTGGGAAGCCACGTGAAGTAGCAGAGTGTTCCAGGCTGCGTTTCTTCTGCAAAAAATGCTTTGTCTGTAGAGCTTCCCTGGGGCAAGCCATAGCCCAGGCCGGCGAATGGAGGAGCGGGACGCCCCAGAGCTGGTGAATGAGCACCATGCAGCAGGCCACCTCCGCGCAGCACTGGGGGACCTTGTGCCCTGCTTGGTGGGGGGACCAGGGGCGGAAGGAGGAATTGCAGAGGGCTGGAGTGGTGAGGCCAGCCCGATGGAGCCTGACGGAGCCCGGGCATGAAGGGGAGGTGGCAGAGGTAGCAGAAAGTGGGCCCAGGGAAGGAGGCGAGACCCTGGTGAGGACACCGATGTGTGCAGAGGGCCTGGGGCTGTCGGGTGGGTGGCAGGCTGACGCTTGGCCCGACTCCAGCCTGGGTGCGGGGTGAGTGTAGCTGGGGGGGAGCACGTGGGCTCCATGGCTCTGGGAGAGGGGAATGCGGCTCCCCTGAGGCAGGGACGGGGGGCCTCAGGCCTCTCTGGGAGAGGAGCTTTCCTGACGACCGCCCTTCGGCCTTGCCAGTGTTGGTGTCGGAGGGGGACTCAGGCTGGCGGCAGCTGCCTGGGGCAGGAAAGTGGCCAGGACCCCGGGTCCCATTAGAGCAGTGGCTCCCGTGAATGGCAGCAGCAGAAGGGGCAGTGCAGTGTCTGAGGCAACCGAGGGGCCCGGCACAGTCAAGTAGCACCCGCTGCAGCCCGGGGCCGCCAGGCAGAGATTGCCCACAGGGCGGGTGGGAGGTCGGGAGAGACTGTGGGACTGTGTCTAGGAGCTGGGAATGTTAGCTTGAGAAGGGGTGGATGGCATGGAGGCAGTGAAGGGATGGTTCCAGTGGCAGAGGGGGGGGGGGTGCCAGTGGCAGAGTGGAGGGGGGGTGCCAGTGGCACAGTGGAGGGGGGTGCCAGTGGCAGAGTGGAGGGGGGGTGCCAGTGGTGCAGTGGAGGGGGGTGCCAGTGGCAGAGTGGAGGGGGGGTGCCAGTGGCACAGTGGAAGGGGGTGCCAGTGGCGCAGTGGAGGGGGGGTGCCAGTGGCACAGTGCAGGGGGGGTGCCAGTGGCAGAGTGGAGGGGGGGTGCCAGTGGCACAGTGGAGGGGGGTGCCAGTGGCGCAGTGAAGGGGGGGTGCCAGTGGCAGAGTGGAGGGGGGGTGCCAGTGGCAGAGTGGAGGGGGGTGCCAGTGGCGCAGTGGAGGGGGGGTGCCAGTGGCACAGTGGAGGGGGGGTGCCAGTGGCGCAGTGGAGGGGGGTGCCAGTGGTGCAGTGGAGGGGGGGTGCCAGTGGCACAGTGGAGGGGGGGTGCCAGTGGCGCAGTGGAGGGGGGTGCCAGTGGCGCAGTGGAGGGGGGGTGCCAGTGGCACAGTGGAGCGGGGGTGCCAGTGGCACAGTGGAGGGGGGGTGCCAGTGGCACAGTGGAGCGGGGGTGCCAGTGGCGCAGTGAAGGGGGGGTGCCAGTGGCAGAGTGGAGGGGGGTGCCAGTGGCAGAGTGGAGGGGGGGTGCCAGTGGCAGAGTGGAGGGGGGTGCCAGTGGTGCAGTGGGGGGGGGGTGCCAGTGGCACAGTGGAGCGAGGGTGCCAGTGGCACAGTGGAGGGGGGGTGCCAGTGGCAGAGTGGAGGGGGGGTGCCAGTGGCACAGTGGAGGGGGGTGCCAGTGGTGCAGTGGAGGGGGGGTGCCAGTGGCAGAGTGGAGGGGGGTGCCAGTGGTGCAGTGGAGGGGGGTGCCAGTGGCACAGTGGAGGGGGGGTGCCAGTGGCAGAGTGGAGGGGGGTGCCAGTGGTGCAGTGGAGGGGGGTGCCAGTGGTGCAGTGGAGGGGGGGTGCCAGTGGCACAGTGGAGAGGTGCTGCCACTGACGCTGGGTCTGGGAGTGCTGAACATGCAGCAGCACCCCTGGCTTGCGGTGGTTACAGTTTGGTTCAATGGCTCTCGGCCCCCCCATGCCCTCCCCCGTCCTGCCGAACCCTGTCAGTGCCCCCGGCTGGTGAGGTACCCAGGAGAGGGCAGCCATGCTGCTGTGGAGTGGGAGGGCCAGAGCCTGGGGCTCAGAGAGGCCTGTGTGTGGGCCAGACAGTTTTCCTCTGGCAGGTGCAGTTCTGATGGGCTGTTCGTGGGCAGGCGTCCGCTGAGCTGGTGCTAGGACCAAGCAGAGCAGGGCTGCCGAGGCCCAGAGAAACTGGTGGAGTGGGGAGGGTTGTTAAGGTGGCCAGAGGGGCTGGAGGTGAAGTGGGGCGAGGGGCCAGGGCAGGGACGGGAGGGGGCGAGGGGAGAAGTGATGTGGGGCAGCTGTAGGCTGGGACCCAGAGATCTCGGTGTGGAGGAGCTGGAGTCATTGATGCTGTTTTATTCTGACTTCCTTATACAGTAAATTGTAATTGTTCCGGATCGTTTTGTATCAAACCCGCTTTTATCACCGACTCGATCTTGCACTTTTCTATTCTTGTTCTCCACAAATGCCCTTTTTTAGCTTTCCTCATCTTTTCCTGATGGGATTCATTAGGGGCCAGGGCTGATTCTTCCTGGCACTCAGATTCACTTATCATCTTGGGATTTTTTGGACACCGCTTTGTTGAAACATCCTTGCGGATTTTGCTGCAACAGTATCAACTGTTCCTGCCGATGTAGAGGGCTGCAGACCCCAGAGTGCACAGAATTCTCACTTCGGGCTCCAGGCTGAGGATCGAAAGGGTTCTGAGATGCGCCCACAAACTCAGGTGCTTATTTGAAGCAGACCTGAACGATCACTTCCTTGGGGCTGCAGAATTGGCCAGGATGTCTCCTAAGAACCAACTTTCTGCTTTTGGCCTTGCTGAAGTCAGGAGATGAGTGTGTCATTTGAAAGAAAAGCAGTTGAACTAGAGCCGGTCAAATTCGGCATCCAGGAGAATATATTATCTGCAAGCAGGCTGTGCGTTTTGCAGACGTGCTTCTTATTCCTAATTGCTCAGCGCATACTTTCTGCACCCACGTTTTAATCCAGGGATTGTTTGTCAAGTGGTTGCTATTCTTGTTTGCTAATCACGAGTCACTTTGTGGCATGCGATTGGCAGCTTCTGCAGGACTCCTGGCCTGGTTTCTGTTACCTGATTGGCTTGGATAACCTGAGCTTTCTAAAGATGCAAAGTCTCTTGTTCTGGGTGAGATTTCCTAGCTATTCCATGAATAACTTTTGTGTTCCCAGTAGACGGATTCACAGCCTGACCAGCCATCCTCGCCCTCCAAACATGCCTGGCCTATCAGAACAGCAAGTGTCACCATCTCAGTGGCCATCAATAGAGGGGCTGCTGGCCCACTGCAGACTGCCAGCTTTGCACATGTTTTCCCAGCCCCTGAGTTCAAGATTTGCCCCGTGCTCTGACTAGCCAGATACCCATGTTCATCACGGCATTAGGAGTGTTCATCATTTGCAGATTAGGAAAAACAATTTCCCTAGGCTGGTGGGGGAGCCCTGGGCGGGGTTCCCTAGGCAGGGGGTGGAACCTCCATCCCCAGAGGTGTTTCAATCCCAGCTTGACAGAGCCCTGGCTGGGCTGATGGAGTTGGGTTGGTCCTGTTGGGCAGGGGGCTGGACGCGACGCCTCCCACCCGCCCTGGGGTTCTATGCCAAAGGAGCGTGGCTGAGTTTGCCCTGGGCTGTGGGAGGAGCCCCAACCCCATTTTCATTTCACCTGACAGGCTCCCCCGTGTCCCCAGAATCTGGTAGCATCCCTGGGGTGCTGGCGACAATCCTGCTACCTGCAGCCTGGCTCACTAGCGCAGCGGGCCGAAGGGGGGGGCGTGAAGACGGAGGAGCTACCCGGGGCGCGCCTTTGTCTCAGTGTCTCCAGCACACGCAGAGCTGAGTGCATGTCTCTCCGCCCCTTTGTTGGTCCCAGGAAGTGTCAGCTGATGGAGGGCTCTTCTGTGGCTGGTCTTTTCTAGAGCTGCCTCTGGAGCTCTGTTCTACTGGGAGCCGTCTCTCCAGGCCGCTCAGGCATGGTGATGAGCAGTGGGACCCGGCAGGAGCCCGCAGGCGAGAACAATGCCCCGCACGGGAAAGAAGCAAAAACTCACCACGAGAAAGGTGCAGATGAAGCAAAAGACTTAACCATCCCCACCAACGTCCAGCCGCCCCCGCGAGCGGAGAGGAACGGTGAGTCCCTTTCTCTTCTTGTCAGAGAGCGGCTGTGCGCGGCGACAGCTGTGGAGAGCGGCCAATCCCGGGGGGGTGACGTGGGCTGGGCACTGGCTAGTCGGGTGCTTTGGAAGCTAGTGCTTTAACTCGGTCAAGAAATGGGAGAATGGAAACTTCTCCAAGTCCAGTGCTTCTGTCAGCCTTAAATGCTAGCACCAGCCTGGCCCACACCCAGAATCCCTTTGCTTGCTCTTCCCTGTACGTTTTTCAGTTCTTCTGAGTGGGGGTGACCAGGCCCGCAGGCAGTATTCCAGAAGGGGGTGTACCAGGGATGTACAATGGCTATCGAGAACTTCCCACAGTGATTCCAAGTGATTCTTGAGTGGTAGCAGCTACCTTAGCCCCACCCTTTTGTATGCACAGCTTTCCAGTGTGTTACTTGGCATGTAGCAGCATTGAATGTCATCTGCCATTTTGTTGCCTACCCACCCAGTTTTGTGAGATCCCTTTGCAGCCAGATTTGGACTAAATTATCCTGAGTGATGTTGTGTCATCTGCGAACTTTGCCACCGCACTGCTTACCCCTTTTCCAGATCATTTCTTCTGGGAGAGGCATTTTTATCTTCTAAGATGGCATAAAGCAGTGGTGTGCCGACTGAAGGATGGTCCGTCCCCCCCCCCCCCACCCCAGCGGGTGCCAGAGGTTCTCTGGAGAGGGTGTGAAGAAACTTCAGCCTTTTGCCCTTTCAAAAACAGACACACAAATATCATCTTTCACAGCAGGCTTCAGAGCCCTGCGGTGGAACCAGGACCCACTCCCAATAGCGAGAGCAAGACAAACACTCAGCAGAGACGCGGAGCTGGTGGGAGTGGAGCGGTTCTTGTACGGTGGGACTCGAACCACATGACCACTCCAGCCAGCCCAGCTCTAACGGCAGCGCTGCGAACAGTCAGCGTGGCCAGAGAGGGGAGGCGTGACAAATCCTGTGAATGCGAAGATTTACTGAGGGTAGTGGGCTCACCCTGAGGGCCATGGGGTCACCAGGTCACTGAGGGCCATGGGGTTACCCGGGGTCACTGTGGGCAGTGAGCTCGCAGGATTCCTTGAGGTGTCAGTGCTGGCAGGGGGGTGTCCTCAGGGGACTGCGAGGGACTATATACAAGCCATCCATAGGACATGGGGGCAGTTAGGTGCCCACCATTCTCAGACCCATTAGTGAAAGCCACAACGCAGCAACCTGCCTCTTCAGGCACCTCAATCCCTTTAGGAATCTGGCCCTACATCACTTTTGGAAATGGGACCTAGGCTCCTAAGTCACGGGGTACTTTGGGAAGCATGGCTCCTTGCTGGGAGCGGGATGTTGGCCATATGGCTAGCTGAGCTCATGATGTACACCTCCCAGCAGCACCCCTCTGCTCCCACCATGGCCCTGAAGGCACAGCGGCTCCGACCTTGCAGGCGTTTTCCCCAGAGCACTGCCAGGGCCAGGAGTCACCAGCTGTGACAGACACGATGTTTCTGCAAAGCATGCAGAAATCCACAGAGCACATGCCCCTGTTTTGGCTGCATGTGCCTAGGAACTTCCCCAGCCCTGCGCTCTGCTCAGAAGAGGGCCACAAAGGAGTCAGACAAATCCACCCCCCCACCCATGTACTACAGCACTCACTCTCCTTGCACTTGGCCACAGACATTACACTGTCAGTTACACAGGCACCTGCAGGCAGCAAGCCGTTGTACACCTGCTCAGCCCACTGTTCCAAATGCCCATGTAAGCCACACCCCGCTGGCGGGGCTGAAGTGTCCCCTCTAGTAATGCTGGTAGAGCTTCGTGCACTAGGCTCCAGAGGTCCCAGGTCCAGTCGCACCTGCAGCCGACGGGGCCTGTTGGTGTTATGCCAGCAATTGCCATCATTCATAGCCCTGTCCTCTCCAGCTTCCATGGGCTGCGGAGAGGAGAGAGGTCCTGTTCCCAGGGGCTGCAGAGAGGAGAGGGGCCCTGTTCCCAGGGGCTCCGGAGAGGAGAGGGGCCCCATTCCCAGGGGCTGCAGAGAGGAGAGGGGCCCCGCTTGCAGGGGCTAAGGAGAGGAGAGGGGCCCTGTTCCCAGGGGCTCCGGAGAGGAGAGGGGCCCCGTCTCCGTGGACTCCAGTGTCTCCCCCATCTCTTCTCCAGCCCACTGCAAGTCGAGGTGGATGAGTCTGTGCTTCTCCATCTTGTTCTGTCTGTTGCTCTTCTGTCTGCTTCTGTGGCTGTAGGTCAAGGGTTGAGCTGTGACTTGTAGGAACCAGGCCCTGCTGGTTTTGTGTGAGATTGATCAGACTCAGGACCTGTGAGTGATGCACCCTGTGCAACAGCTTCCTGAGGAGTGCTCAGTGCATGAGGAGCTGGGTGCATTCCTCCATCAGGAAGGGAAGGCAAAGTCTCAGGTGCAGATTTGCTTTCCCTTGTGCCCTGCCCTTCCCTTTCTGGTCAGGCCACAAGCGACCACACACGCTCAGCGGCATTTTGCCTAATTGTGCAGAACGTCTTCCAGGCGGGGTTTCCCATTGCACATTCTGGAGAGAAAGGCGGTCGGATTCTACTGTGTATTTGTCTAGTGAAACAGACCCTCGGACCGCCACACAACCTCAGCCCCCTGCAACAGAGGAGAATTTGGAACTTCCCATCTGGTTTGCGTTTAGCATAATGTGCAGAAAGGTTGCACATTTTCAGGGACCTTGTTTATAAGTAGTAGATTGTACAACAGTTTATTACACAAATGAGGCTTTTTATTGCTGAGCTTTGTTGCGCTGCCAGTTGGTATAAAGAACATAATGTGCTTCGTGGTCCCAAGCAGGGAAAGTCAGAAAGCTTTAAAATCTACTCCAGCTATCAGGCATTGGAGAGAGGGTAATCAAATCCAGAGTATGCCTGCCGAGGTAGGTCAGGGCTGCCTTGCTAGTGGTGCCTTTGAATCCATGGCAAAGTCCCCTCCACCCCCTGAAATCTTCACTGACTCCACACGAGCAGCCCGCCCCGTGTGTGTGTTTCTGATGAAAGCTTTATTGGAATCCATTAAGTGTGGTGATTAAGCTCCTTCTGACCCCAGTTCCCCAGGTAAGAGGTGTCTCTGCAGGAAGATTTTCCAAATTAGCTTTAGATCCAAATCCAATCAATATTGCAAACAATGTACCAAATCCATGTGATGGCTAATCCCCAAAGAAATATCAGCCTGCTGTCTTGAGCCTCACAGCCTGGCTAGAACGCCACTTCGCACTGCGTGTACGAACTGAAAGAATTCCAAGAATCCAGTGATAGAAACTGTATTTTTAGAGCTGTGAGTGACGTGAGACTGAAGCGCTGCAGTGACTAAAGATAGCCCCAGTCAGTTTTTCCATCATTTATCACAAGAATGTTTGCAGGGAGTCACAGGCACTGAACGCTGTGATAGCAGCACATACATGCTGGCATGTTTCCAGGTCAAGTCATTCATAACATATTTGTGACAGAACAAAATTTCCAAAATAAAACGTTGAACTGACTCTCATTTGTAGAGGCACCCGGCAAGCCACCGAGAGGTCATTTATTTCCAGCACCTTTTCTCTCCTCGGCCATAGCCAGAGGGGCGTTCAAGGCACCTGCCTGCAGGTTCCGAAATCTTCTGAAATTCTGCTCCTGGGAGGACACAGATGAGACTGTGGCAGGGTGGAAGGAGCCATGGGACATACTGATGAAAAACCCGAACAGTGTAAAATGGGCTGGCGCAATGAAACGGGTGAAGCTGGCTAGCCGACAGGTGCCGCAATATAACGGTAACCAGGAAATCATCGTGGGGTCTGTCAGGGATCCGTTCCTGGCACTATGCTACTTAACACATTGCTCAGCGACCTGACAGCAAGTGTGAACCCATCACTGATAATGTTGGCAGAAGTTGGAGAACTGGTGCAGGCTGAAGAGGGCAGAGCCGGGTCGCTTGGTAAACTGGGCACAAGCCAACACGCTGCCTTTGAATGAAGGTAACGATCCACCTGGAGCACAGAACCTGGGCCACGCTCAGAGGATGCAGCCCAAAGCCCTTTGCCGAGGTTAATGTGCACAAGATTCATAGATTCCGAGGCCAGAAGGCACCACCGGGATCATCTAGGCCATGGGTTCCCAAACTGGGATGCGTGCCCCCTGGGGGGGCGTGAAGAAATTCTGGACGGGGTAGGGGGTGAGGTGACCCAGCCTCTCCCCTTCCCCCCCATCAAGTTTTGCTGCCCTGGCAGTTCAATTTTTTTGGGGGGGGCTCAACAAGTTTTGCTACTATTTGGGGGGGGTGAGGGTTTTTCAAAAATCAAAAACAGGGCACAATGCCAAAAAGTTTGGGAACCACTGATCTAAGCCAGGGCTACTCAACTTTGGAAATCCTGGAGGCCACAGTGATACTCACAGCACATGCCAAGGGCCACAACTTAAGTGTGGTTGCATAGACATGCAAATATATATGCAAATATATGCAAATAGCTTCTTTCACACTGATGGGCATGAATACAAAGGCAAGACTGCACAATACACAGGCCCAATTTAAGTCAGTTCTGCTGATATTAATAAAATGCAACATTTACCCGCTGTGTGCCCACATGACAGCACTTTTAATGAGCAATGACAGTCCAGGAATGTAACTACTTGAACGCACCTCAGCAGAAGACCATTACAGTGACTGTTTGTTTGTTTTGGCTCCCGCGGCAGGCTCCGTGTTGAGCCCCACGTAAACCCAAACCGCACTATGGGCCACAAACAAATCCGTGGGCAGCGTGTTTAGTAGCCCTGTTCGAGGCTGACCTCCTGTGTGTCACCCGCCCCACGTTCCCAGAGCGAGCCCTTTAGTAAAACGTGCCAGCTTGATTTACAGTGATCAGGGATGGAGACTCCGCCATGACGCTGGGCCAGTCGTTCCAGTGGGGAACTGTGACGCCCTGCCTTGCAGCCAGTCTGCATTTGCTGATTTCAGTGGGGGGTAACCTGCAGCCCGTCGGGGTTATTTGTGAGGCTTTTGTTACCGTGGCCTATGCAGAGTTGCCAGATTCTGCTGGTTTCTGTCCGCACGGAGTTTTCCTACCGGTATCACTAAAGTGACACACACATAAGGCCTGAAAGGGGTGTGTGCGCTGATTGCACCCAGCATGGCTTGTCCGAGGTGTGCGTCCCTCTGCTGCGGTTCAGTCGGCACGCCCCACAAGTTCCAGGCAGCAAAACTACCCTGACCCAAGACGCCGTCTTGGTGACACCAATCTTGTGGCCACTGGGCCATTGCCCTTCTCTGACCCATCACCATTTTGTCAACATCCATCTTCAGCTGGGGACAGAGGGCTCCTGCGGCAGTCACATGGTTCCAAGTGCAGGCGCAAAATGTCTCTCTGCTCCTGCTCAGATTTCCCTTGTGCCCTTGTTAGCTGCTTACTGGCTAGGAGCCCAGAGCGCTGCCCAAGTCCCTGCTTCCCAGGAGGGAGCGCCCCGTTGGGTGCCGCTGGCCGATAGTCTGTGTTCCAGGGGATACCTGGACACTTCACTGCAGGAAAAGTCCATTTACCCAGCAACCCCGACTGCTCCATCTTTTGCTAATGTTGTCCGTGGGGATTTTATGTTTTCTTCCAGTTCATTATATAAAAAGATTAAATAGGGAATGGCCGAGAACGTCCGATCACTTTGGGTTCCCCTGGAAGCCTCTGCTCAACACCCTTCCTCAGCCCACACCCCCGTCCAGAGCTTGTACCCCTCCTACAGCCCAACACCCTGCCTCATCCCACACCCCCGTCCAGAGCTTGTACCCCTCCTACAGCCCAACACCCTGCCTCAGCCCATACCCCCTCCCATGCTCTGAATGACTCAGCTCCACCCCCCCAGCCTGGAGTCCCTCCTAAACCCCCACTCCTCATCCCTGGTCTCACCCAGAGCCTGCAGGCCCAGCCGGAGCCCTTCCATGCCCTGCACCCCACCTCCTGAGCCAGCCCAGTGAGACTGGGGGTGGAGGATGGAGTGAGCAGGGGGCAGGGTCTCAGAGGAGGGGCTGGACAAGTGGCTTCGGTTTTGTAGAGAAGAAACCTGGCAACCCTGTGGTCACTCCACTGGGACATACATGCCAGTCAGGCTGCACACCAGCGACCTGTGTGGTCACACTAAACCACAGAGTATTCCATAGAGAAGTCCCAGCTCCCACGGTGAGGAAAACAGACAAATCACACCGAAAATAAACACAAAGACACAACTTCCGGCTCCACATTTCGGTCTAAGCTGACTTCCCTGTCTAAGATGGGTCACCGCCAGCCTCGGAAGAGGTGTCCTGGGAACCCCCATCCCAGCAGGACCCCAGTGTTTCCTGGGGCGCATCTGCATTGCAGCTCCCCTCAGCTTCTGGATACTGTCACGTCTCACCCTTCTCAAGTGTTTGCAGGTTTTCCTTTGTCTCAGACTGTGGTGAGTCGCAGCGGGGGGAATCCCCTCTTCTCTTCTCTTCTCTTCTCTTCTCTTCTCTTCTCTTCTCTTCTCTTCTCTTCTCTTCCAAGACTGGGTTTTCTATTCGGTTTCAAGTTGTTCCAGTGTTTTCGCTGTAACTCTCATGGGCCGTGGTTGTCTTTTCCTCTTTGGAAAATGGGTGGATATTTGAAACCAGTGTCATGTAAACAGCTGGCTTGAGAGGAGCCCACTTCCCGTGAGAGGTACTTGGATGTGTAGGACTGGTCCTAAGCAGCCGCTCTCCATGCAGAAGTGCCTGATTCCTACCAGGGCCTGCATGCAGGTCTCATGATGCCTGTTAAGAGCAGAACATTACAGGCTTCCATGCTGTGACCATACCTGGTCTGCTGCTCTGCCCAAGAACACTGCGGACACTTTGGGGTCAGCCCCGCGGTGTCTCCGTAAGGGCTCTGAAGAGTGTGGAGTGAGATAGCTGGGCTCAGCCCCCATCCCCGCCCAGCTGGAAGGCAGGAAGGGAGGGGAAGCAGGTGTTACTAGACGGGAACATGGAAAGGAGATTCAGCTCCAAATGAAGCAGCTAAGCTGTCTTGGGCAGGGAGGGTTTTCTCAGTCGTGTGGAGCCAAGAAGGGGCAGCAAGAAGCCAGTCTGTGTAGTTTCTCCGATGTGGGCTCCTCCCATTATTAAACATGCTGCAAGTTCTGCCAATGCCACTAGCTGTCAGCCGTCTCAGCACCTTGCTAGCCCTATCGCCCGCAGGCGTGGTGCTTTCCTGCACTGGCCGATTGTGCTCTAGATCCACAGGCTCACTGAGCTTTGACGTGGTAGCCTGGTACCCCATATTGCCCCACCGCTGGGGAGTGAGAAACAACCCCCCCCCCCCCATGGGTGCTCCCTGAGTTCAAAGGTTTGCTGGCCTGGGAAAGACCCTGAAATGTAGCTGTTGAGTGAGAAAAGCCAGAATTTCCCTTCTCACCATAGAATGGTCAAGCAAGGGGAACGATCCAGCCTTAGCCCCACTCCCCTGTGGATGCTGGCCAGGGTGCCACAAGCAAAAGGGCCACTTGGGTCTTTTGCACCCGCTGGACTTGGGAGGAGTCAGCAGGGCCAGAAGGGCCTAGAGAGCTTGCGAACAGGAGCAGTGAACGAGAGCTTGGAGGGGGAGGTTAGAGGGCACTAGTGACTTCTGACCTTCTTTAAACATAACTTTTATAATCTATATCCTAGACATTTAATAAGCCCAGTTTATACTTAAACTTATTCATAAGAAAAATGGAGACAGAAGCCCAGCAGCTGAGTGGGGGCTATCCTGTTTATTGCGTCGAGTGTCACATGTATGATTACCTGCCCTGTGGGCGGGTGGTGTATGTGTGCACCCGTTGCAAGGAGCTCCTGACCCTCAGAGACCGAGTTCGGGCTGTGGAGGCCAGGGTGGCTGAACTGGAGGAGCTAAGGGAGGTAGAGAGCTATGTTGATGAGACTTTCCGGGACACTGTAGTACTGTCCCACCTCCAGTCTGAGAGCCCCAGTGCTCTTAAGGAGGATGAAAGTCTCAAGGGAACAGAGCATTCAATGGGAGCAGAGGGAAACCATCCCGTAGTTGGGACCCTCCTTCCAAAGGATGTTGCGGTATCCTCTCGCACTGAGGATACCTCTGAGGGGGAGGGAATGCCAGTTAGGAAGAGGCAGGTGTTAGTAGTGGGTGATTCGATTGTTAGAAACATCGATAGTTGGTCACTTGCCTGCCTGGTGCAAAGGTTGCGGATCTCTCGAAGCATCTAGATAGACTTATGTGTAGTGCTGGGGAGGAGCCGGTGGTCGTGGTACATGTCGGTACCAATGACATAGGGAAGGGTAGGAGAGATGTCCTGGAGGCCAAATTTAGGCTGCTAGGAAAGAGACTGAAATCCAGGACCTCTATGGTGGCATTCTCGGAAATGCTTCCAGTTCCACACGCAGGGCCAGGTAGGCAGGTAGAGTTTCAGAGTCTCAATGCGTGGATGAGACGATGGTGTAGGGAAGAGGGGTTTGGCGTTATTAGGAACTGGGGACACTTTTGGGAGAGGGGGAGCCTATACAGGAAGGATGGGCTCCACCTAAACCAGGGTGGAACTAGATTGCTGTCACTAAACATTAAAAAGGCCATAGAGCAGTTTTTAAACTAGGAGATGGGAGAAAGCCAATTGGTGCAGAGATGCACGTAAATTGGATGGAGACTTCTCTTAGAGGAGAATCCATTGATAGCAATTCTCTAAGCTGTAGTCAGAAAGAGAGGAGGGGAAAGGAGAGGGATGGCAGGAGACAAATCACTTGATCATTGTCTTCGGTCCACCCTCTCTGGGGCACCTGGTGCTGGCCACTGTCGGCAGACAGGATACTGGGCTAGATGGACCTTTGGTCTGACCCAGAACGGCCGTTCTCTCTGCTCTCATAAGAACATCGGAAGGAGTAACAAGGAGAAGCAAGGCCCTGTGGAGGAATTCCTACAATCAGAATCACAGACGATGCGGGTTGGAAGAGCTACCAGGAGGTCATCTAGTCCATGCAGGACTTAAAGCGGGACCAGCCCCAATTAAATCATCCCAGCCAGAACTTCTAGGGAGGGAGAGTCCACCCCCTCCCTAGGGAACCCATCCCAGTGCTTCACCACCATCCTAGTGAAATAGTTTGTCCTATCTCTGACCTAGACCTGCCCCACTGCAACCTGAGCCCATTGCTCCTTGTTCTGCCACCGGCCCCACTGAGAACAGCCTCTCTGGAAGATGATCCCTTGGTCCCCTCTCTGGCTTGGCTGCAGAGCTCTTTGGCTCTCAGCAGAGAGCAGACACCTGCTGTCCTGAAGGGCGTTACTACAGTGGGATCCCCCTTCAAGTAGTTGAAGGCTGCTATTAAATCCCCCCTCGCTCTTCTCTTCTGCAGACTAAACAAGCCCAGATCCCTCAAGCCCTCCTCGGAGGTTCTGTGCTCCAGCTCCCTCATCATTTTTGTTGCTGTCCACTGGACTTTCTTCAGTTTGTCCTTCTCCTTTCACTAGTGGGTGAAAGCAAAACTGGACGCAGTACTCCAGATGTGGCCTTACCAGTGCTGAATCAAGGGAAATAATCACTTTCCTCAATCTGCTGGCAATGCTCCTCCTAATGCAGCCCATATGCCGCTAGAGTTTTTGACCACAAGGGCTCACTGTTTACTCTTATCCAGCTTCTCATCCACTGGAATCCCCAGGTCCATTTCTGCAGCACTGCTACCTAGCCAGTTGGCCCCAGCCTGTAGCAATGCTCGGGATTCTTCCATCCCAAGTGCAGGACTCTGCACTAGTCCTTGTTGAACCTCATCAGGTTTCTTGTGGCCCAATCCTCCAATTTGTCTAGGTGACTCTGGACCCTGTCCCTGCCGTCAAGCATATCTACCTCTCCCCCTAGCTTTGTGTCTTCCAGGAAGTTGCTGAGGGTGCAATCCATCCCCTCATCCAGACCATTAATGAAGATGTTGAACAAAACCAGCCCCCGAACCAACCCCCATGACACTCTGCTTGATGCCGACTGCCAGCTAGATGCTGAGTCTTTGACCATTACCCATTGAGCTCAATGATCTAGCAGACTTTCTATCTTCCTTACAATCCATTTATCCAATTCATACTCTTTAACTTGCTGGCAAGAATATTGTGGGAGACCATATCAAAAGCTTTGCTAAAGTCAAGGTACATCACATCCACCGACTTCCCCATGTCCACAAAGCCAGTCACCTCATCATAGCAGGCGATCGGGTTGGTCAGGCTTGACTTACACTTGGTGAACCCATGTTGGCTGTTCCTGATCACTTTCCTCTTTCCCAAGTGCTTCAAAATGGATTCCTTGAGGCTCTCCTCCCTGATTTTTCCAGGGACTGAGGAGAGGCTGACTGGTCTGTAGCTCCCTGGCTTTTCCTTCTTCTCTTTTTAAAAGACAGGCACAACATTTGCCTTTTTCCACTCATCCAGGACCACCCCCATCATGTCAAGTTTTCAAAGATAATGGCTAATCACATCAGCCAATTCGCTCAGCACCGGGGACGAATTAGATTCGACTCCACAGACTTGTACATATCCAGCTTTTCTCAATAGTCCTTACCCAGTTCTTACACTATTGGGGGCTGCTCGCCTCCCCCCAGTACTGGGCTGGCCAATGCAGCCGTCTGGGAGCTGACCTTGTCCATGAAAACCAAGGCAATTAAAAGCATTGAGTACTTCAGTTTTTTCCACATCATCTGTTACTAGGTTGCCTCCCCCATTCAGTAAGGGTCCTACACCTTCCCTGACCTTCTAGTTGTTGCTAAGAAACCCTTCTTGTTCCCCTTCACATCCCTTGCTAGTTGCAATTCTAATTGTGCTTTGGCCTTCCTGATTACACTCCTGCTCGAGCAATGGTTTTATACACCCTCCGGTCATCTGGCCAAGTTCCCACTTCTTGTCAGCTTCTTTGTGTTTAAGCTCCTGGAAGAGTTCTCTGTTCAGCCAGTTCAGAAGGCTCTGCAGACACGGGCTAAGAGGATCTATAACGGAGAATGGGGGGCGGTTCCTTTCCTGGCATTGGCAGGGTTAAAGGCAGAGTCCTAGTGTAACTCCACTGGGGCAGCAGCAGCAGCAGCAGCAGCAGCAGCAGCAGCAGTGAAATCGGCTCCTTTGCTGGGAAGCAGAAGTGACTCAACATGATCCATTCTCTCCCTTCTGTTGATCCGAAGGGGCCAGCCCAGCAGAGCCCTCGTCACTGTCAGGCTTTGCTCTGCCGTGGTTCTGAGGTTGCTCTCACCTCATTCTCCCCCCTTGGCTGGATGGGTCTCATTCTCCGCACTGCTGGGCAATTGGGAAGTCAGTCAAACCCGGCTGAAAATCCATTTCTCTGCTATCAAGTGTATTATCCGCCTGGCGTGTGCCCATACAAATATTAAAAATAGCTTCCTAAGTTCCACTGTGAAAATCACTAATAGGCTCAGACTTGTGTGTCGTCTTCCATTAATAAGGGCACGGGAATGCCACGCTTTAATGGGATGCTGATGCAAAGCAATGAGCAACATTTTTGGAAAAACACAATCCTATTATGCGAAGATATTTTTGCAGGGAAATGTTAGAAAAGAACCTTTGCTGGTATGTCGTTTGTCCAACTCAATAACCATCATTTGCATCCTGTCAGGCTTTGGTGCTGGTGAAAAGCAAAGCAAGAGGTGGGGGCTGGGTTTGCCTCACCTGCTCCTTCCCTCCCCGCTTGCCAGGCCCGAAGGTGAACACTGTTTGCTACAGAGAGGCCTGGGGCCACTTCCTGGCCATGCCCGGCAGCATGTGAACAGCCATGCAGGCATTCCCACCTGGACTCCAGAGTTCAAGCTCCAGCTGGAGCAAGAACATCTCCCTGGCTATTGTAACACCATAGCGTGTGTCTCTGACCTGCCAGGGACCTGCCTTAGGGCCCGGCCCTCTAGACGGCTCACCAAGGGACTGGTTGCCAGTTGGGAGGTAGCCAAGACCCTGTCAGTCTGTGACAGAAAAACCCAGCAATACTGAGCCCCGAGGAACATCTGCCCACCTACCTGTCGACCCACATCGTGATGCCACCACACAGCGATAGCTAAGCACTGACTTACCCTCCCATCTCCCAGGCACAGAGAACCTTTAACCCCCCTGCAGGGGGGAAGCGAAACTTGGCAGATCCCATGGCTGGCCAAGGTCAAACAGGACCAGGAGGAGAACTCAGGCCCCTCTTGTCAGCATGGGCCCTGGCCATAAGACTCCTTTCTAGCTGCTTGACTGAGGGAAGGGACAGTATCATCCTGGAAGGCTTGACCTGGGAGACCATCTCCCGCTGCCTGCCTCCCAAATCTCCAGCCCGTGGCGGGCGCCACAGGTGCTGAAGGTGCCATGGCTACAGGCAGTCAGCTGGGCTGAGCTCCTGTGGGGCTTTTCCTTGAGCAGCGCTTGTAGATAAACCCCCAGGCTGGATTTCCAAGTGCTCAAGGGTGGGGCAGGCACCACAACCCAGGACACCTTGCTCTAAGGGGTACTGAATCTCACTGTTACAAATTCTCACCGTCTTTCCAGACTGACGAGGAGTCCTGTGGCACCTTATAGACTAACTGACATGTAGGAGCATAAGCTTTCGTGGGCAAAGACCCACTTCATCAGATGCATGCAGTTAGTCTATAAGGTGCCACAGGACTCCTCGTCGCTTTTGCAGATTCAGACTAACACGGCTCCCCCTCTGATACTTTCCAGACTGAATGTGTCTAGCTTCAACTTCCAGCCATTGCAGCGTGCTCTCCCTTTACCTCTTTGTCCCTGGGGTAGGTCCTGGCAGAATGTGACCAAGACACCCCTTGACCTCCTCTTCGGGAAGCCATACATCCAGCTCTTTGAGTCCATCAACGTAAGGCAGGTTCTCTAGTCCTTAAATCATTTGCATGGATCTTCTTCAGTTCACAGCATCATTCTTGAAAGGTGTCTCCAGAACTGGACACGCTATTCCACCATCAGCACCACATTCAGGTGTAAACAGCCTCTCAACTCCTGCCTGAGGTTCCCCTAGTTATGTACGTATGGGTCATGTTGCCTTCTTTGGCCAGAGCATCAGCATATTATGCAAGACCAGTCCTAAATCTTCTTCAGAGCCACTGCTTCCTGTGGCAGAGCCCGCTCCTGTCACGCTGGCCGACATCTTCTGTTTTGGGATGGGTGCTTTTCCCCATTAGAATGCAGATTGTTTGCTTGCACCCCATCTACCAAACATCCAAATCACTCTGAATCCGACCTGTCCTCTCACTTGCTATTTCCCGAACGTTTGTGTTATCAGGACGCTCCATCGGTGAGGTTTTTATGGTTTCTTCCTGGTCATTGATAAAAATGTTAATGTAGGTCTAAGAACCAATCCTTGGGGTCGTCCCTGGACGCAGACCTACTCAGTGACATTGCCCCATTTACAATCAAAGTTTGAGACCTCTCACGTAGCTGGTTTTTACTCCATTTAATGTCCGCTGTCTACATTTTATCTTGTTCTAGTTTTTCATCAGAACATCATGTGGCACTAAGTCAAATGCCTTACATAAGTCATTTACATAAGCCTTATATATGTCCTGTCAGAGCTGTTACCTTTAGCTTCCAGTCTTATCAAAAAGGAAATCAGTTTAGTTAACAGGATTTCTTTTCCATAAATCCATGCGGATTCGTATTAATTAATTATCTTATCTGCCTACAGCTTCATCTTCCCGGGTAATCAGTGTCACAGCCAGTGGTGTTGTTATGTGATGTTGCTACTGTGACGTAGTGGGGGGTAACCTGCTGCCTGTAGTTCCACCGAGCAGACAAGCAATGAGTCACTATGCAAAGAGGGTATCCCAACTGGTTTGGCCAGCTGACCCCCATGGAGAGGAACAAAGGAAGGTGGATGCTGCCCTGGCTGGGGGGAAGGGCTGGAGGAGAGTGGGTTAGTTCCTGGCTGGAAAGCAGGGGAGAAGGAACTGGGGAGGGGGCTGGGATTCCCCTATCTCAAGGGGGCACTGAGGCCTCTTAGGCCCCAGTTCCTGTAACTAGATTACATCTGTGCTGTGCTGTATCGTGGAGAAGCAATAAACCACCCTCAATTCCACTGGCGGGTGGAGTCTGTTTGTGCCATTTCAGGGGTGCAGGAGACGGGGAACCCCCAACGTGCCATCACAGCTACATACACAGAAGTTGCCTTATGGTTAATGTACCATAGTGCAGAGTTAGCACATGTGTAATTTACAAGGGGGTCCCAATCACAGCACAAAGGCCAAGCAGAAACTCGGAGAAGACCTAAGATCAGGTAGATGACAAAGGGCCAAGTCTGTTGCTGGGCCTGTTGCACAAGCCTAGAGGGATTTCCCCCCTTGATAAGAGTGCCGAGCAAGAGAGAACAGAAAGCGCTGTCTAGGGTTTCCACCTTGAGTCCCTTGCCAACTCTGGACTGGAGGCAAATCGCAAGAAGGAGAGACACGTCCCAAATTCACCTGGTCCCAGGCTAAAGCCTCGGGCTTATTCATGCACAGGTGTAGCAGGTGCAATGAGCCAGGCGAGGCGCTGTGGGACGCTGTGTGATCAGGAAGTGACAAGGAAGAGAGAGATTTGTCACTGAGGGCACATCATGTGAGCAGTGACGGAGCATCAGCTGTGCATGGGGCCTTGCCTAGATCTGCCAGAGGAGATGGGGATTCCCTGGGAAGGAGCAGTCTCTGTTCAAAGGGGATGCTGGAACCGCAGTCGGACTGGACTGCGCCCGAGGAAGCAGAGACGAAGGAGACGAAATCAGGAGGATCTAGTCATTGAACTATCGTCCGAGCACACAGAAAGGGGGCAGTGGAGCCAGGCCATAAAGGTGCCGTGGAGCCCTGCCTGGCCTATGTGGACAGCCAAGGGGAAGCTGGGCTGGGCGGTACAGGATTGTTTAGGAAATGCCCGATTTGCAATACTGCACTGAGCAACGCACAGAACAGTCTTCTGGGAGCCTGCCAGCTCTGGCAGGATTTACTGTTAGATCTCCAGATTCTGATACATATTCTGCCACAGGTCGCAGCAACATCGTTCAGATTGCATTACAGATTTCAGCGGAGCAGTGCAGACACGTGAGAGGCTCCGGGAATCAGCTCTAGTTCAGAGACAAATGAGAAATGTAAGCTGCAGCTGGAAAAGGGGTGACAGTCTGCAAAAATGATCATTGGGAATATTTTAAAAACACCTTCCTAGAAGCCTGAAAAGCCAGAACGCTACAATTAAGGACTAACATAGTCCTGTGTTTTGTTTCAGCTACACCAGACTAACACGGCCACATTTCTATCACGATTCTACAATTAAGGTGGAAGCCAATATTGGCTAAATCAACAAACGTGGTTTGGAGGGGAAGTGAAGGCAGCTCTGAAAAAAATTAAGAGTAACAGCTAACAAATAGAAGAAAGGGGAAATTGATAGTACTAATATAAACCAAGGGTTAGGCATTGCAGAAAATTGACAAGGGGACCAAAGGCGCGCAAGGAGAAAGCTATGGCAAACAGAGCTAAGTATAAGAAGAAGTTTTAAAGATATATTAGGAAGAAAAAGAATCCTAACCATAGTGTTAGTTCATTGCTCATTGAAAATGGCAGAATTATCAATGATGCAGAAAACGACAGAAGTGTTCAATAAATATTATTGTTCTATAACTGAGGATGAAAGGAACGACATGGTCTCATCATATCATGATGATAACATTCTTTCCATTTCACTAGTATGTCTGGTGGATGTTAGAAATTACGAAAGTTAGGCATTTGCAAATCAGCAGGTCCAGATAAAATGCATCCAAGAATTTTAAAAGAGCTAGTTGAGGAGCTGATTAGACAGTTAATATAAATTTTCAGTGAGTCTTAGAGCATGGCAACACTTCCAGAAAATCGAAGGCAAGCTAACGTTGTGCCAGTTTTTCAAAAGGAGAAAGAGGATGACCCAAATAATAATAGACCTGTCAGTTTGATATTGATTCAGGGTAAAGTAATTGATGCAAATCAACATGCATGTATGGCAGCGTTTCTTAAACTGTGTTCCTCGATGTGCCGCGAGGCAGTCGGAGGTGTGTCGTAGAGAACAATAGAATTCAAAAGGGGCAGGTGACCGTATAACTTTTCCCCCAACCCTTTTTCTTCCCCTGCTTCCCTGATCTATGGGGTTTTTTGCTCAACAAAAAATCCTTGGTGTTCCTCATAAAGAAAATTATTTTTTGGTTTTCCTTGGTCTTAATTTTGATTAAAAATGTAGAAAGAGATAAAATTATCATGGCACAGATTACATTGTTTTAAAACAATCTGATAGGTGACAAAGTGTGATTGTAAATGAGGCATCCTCATCGAACTCGTGTGTCTCCAGTGGGTTTCTGCAGGGATCGGTTCTGGTCACTGCACTGTTGCGCATTTTTATCAATATCCTGGCAGAAGAAAACAAAATCGGTACTGAGACCCTTCATCAGTGTCACAGAAATTGCAGGAAATAATGATCAGGACAGATCACTGAATTAGAGCAATCTGGACCATGCCATAAAGTGGAGACAAGCAAACGCTACCTGTTTTAGTGTGGCTAAAGGTTAGTGAGTACAGCTAGAAACAGGCTGTGGGCCACACTCATAGGTGGGGGAGGGAGAGCACTCCAGTGAAGCAGAGACGCTGAAAAGGGTTTGGGAAACGATCAGCTGAACACAAGTGCCCCGTGTGATGCTCTGGCCCAAAAGGCTGCTGGGACCCTGGGATGCAGTGTCTGAGAGCAGAGAGGTGTATGAGGTGCTGGAGCAATGGCTACTGGACCCTGTGCCTGGTTCTGGGGCCCACAGTTCAGGAAGGAAGTTGGTAAATTGGGGAGGGGTCAGAGAAGAGCCAAGAGAATCCGTCAAAGGTTAGAACCCAGCCTTGTAGCAAGAGACTCAGGGAGTCAGCCGCGCTGGCTTAGCAGCAAGAGGGCTAAGGGGAGATGTGGTCTCAGCCGGCTAGTGCCTGCACAGGGACCCGATATTTAATAATCAGCGCTTCAGTCTCACAGAGACAGGCCTAATAGGAGCCGCTAGCTGGAAAGACAGACTGGGCATCGGGTGTAAATTGTTCACAGTGTCCGTAAGTCACCCTTGGACACACTGACCAAGGGCGGAGTCTCCATCTCTGACCATTTGGAAGCCAAGACAAGGTGTTTTTTCTAAAAGATCTGCTCCAAGAATAATTCTGGAAGGTTCTTTGGCTCTACAGGGACTCAGCCTAGCGGAGCACAATGGTCCTTTCTGGGTTCAGAATTGCTGAGGTAAGGCCACATCTGGAGTGATGAGGCCACATCTGGAGTATTGCGTCCCGTTCTGGGGACCCCGTTACAGAAAGGATGCGGATGCATTGGAGAGAGTCCAGCAGGGCAATGAAAATGATCTAGGGGTAGAACACGACATGAGGAGAGGCTGAGGGATTTGGGCTTGTTCAGTCTGCAGAAGAGAGGGGGGGGAGGTTGAGAGCAGCCTGCAGCTCCCTGAAGGGGGGTCCCACTGAGAGCCAGAGGGCCCTGCAGCCAAGGCAGAGAGGCCGAGGGGTCTTCTGTCTCCCGTCCTGTTACATGCAGCCTCTCACTAAATCCTGCGCATCTCCCAGCATTTGTGACATCCCCGAGGTGTCGGGTTCTCTCCTTGCTGCCTCGTCCCTTGTCGCCCCGCGGCGTGGCCTCGCCAAGGGCAGTGCCGTGCGACCAGCAGGCATGTAGCTTCTTAATTCTGGATCGAATCAACCTTGCGCGCTGCGAGCTGGCTGCAGCCGCTGGAGTAGCAAGGGGCACGAGCTCTGTGATTCTAGCAGAACAAAACAGACATCTTGGCACCCCCTCCTCTGACCATATATAGGCTGAACTAGCCGTAGGGATGCTGTGGTTGATCTCTGTGATCAGTGCGGCGCAATTAGGGAGCTGTGTCCCTGGGGGACATGGAGCGCCCGCTAAGCTGACTTCCCCAGGGGTCACCTCCCAGGGCTGGAGAAGGGGCAGTGGGCCAGTTCTGAGAAAGGATCTGACAGTGAGATATCCAGGTCTGTGAGCAGCAAGCACACCACGAGCACCCAGCTGGCCGGGAGCCAGCCGGAGCACACAGCTCACGCCGAGCGCCCCACGCTAAGCTCACGATAGGCTCATGGAACCCAGGAGGGCAGCAACTTTGCTCCTGTCCAGACAGCTTTGGGGTCAGGGCGTGCAGAGCTCCCGTAGTGAAGCTCACGCATCCTGACATCCTTTTTACGTCCGGGACAGATGTTACACGGTACAATGAGAAACAAGCTCCAGGAAGCCTCCGGCCTCGCTAATAGCACAACCGTCTGCAGCTACTTGCGCCTACCAAGTAGTTACCCTCTGGTGCTCACCAGGCCTCAGTCACGTCAGTTCCATTCGCATTCAGCATGGCAAGGCCTCTGATGCAGAACTGAGCTCCCAACCAGTTTGGGGTACCAGCACGCACTCCCCGGTTCCTTACAGCCCCGCCCGCACGAGGCTAGCTCTGCTAGAACTGCTCCAGCACAGATGATTTTGCTAACTCTCATGCCTTGCAATACACAGGGATGTCACGAGGGAATTCTCAACCCCAGCATGCCTGGGTGTGTGGGTTTTGCTCACACTTGGTTATTAGAAAAGGGCAAAAAAGAGAGAAATTGTTCATTCAATAACAAAATTGAGTGCCGGGTCAACTAAAACTTTTCATGAAATTGGGTCAAAACTGGGAAATAATTTCAACTGCCAAAAACGGAAACTATTTTAATCAGATGATTTATTTTGCAATGTAGCGAGATTCTTTCTTTCTAAAGTGCTCAGAACTCCCCTGGAAGAGAAATAAGACTTATCCTACCCCCGGAAAGAATTGTTTGCCTTGTTTTTCATTTAGCAAGAAAAACTGACACAGTCCGGTCAATCCAAGCTCAGACTACGCCTCCCCCGGTTTCTCAGGGCAGCCACTTGACTCAGCTGGGCTTGTGATGGCTTTAGGCTCCGCAGCGAGTGCAGAACAAACAGCAGAGCAGGCAAGCGGTGAGGGCTGTGAGTCAGCACGTGAGCCTGGAGAGGGGGCATAAAGCGAAACCACAGGCTGGCCTGCTGCCCTGCCAGGGTTTGGAGGTGGATTTGCGTTGGAATACCCTGTCGTGCATGTAGCACAGCGTGTTCAGCCTCACCGAAGGCGTTTTGTCTAGCAGGTGAAAACTGCCATAGTGAGGTGACTCTGGCCTGTAGACTGGAAATGTGCCTGGGGTAGGGGGATGCTCGGGAGGGGCGTCACTCAGAGAAGAGCCAGGGTTTGGGGACTGCCACGTGGATATGCCCGGATGGAGCTAACAACGGTTACACCAGCTGCAATGTCAGCTGAGATCCCAGCACTTCAGTCAAGATGTTTGCTTTGGAAACCTCTCCCTGAGGTTGCTTTGAGCAGGTCGCTGCGAGCAGGTCGCTGCGAGCGGGTTGCTGTAAATGGGTTATTGCGAGCGGGTTACTACAGCGAGTTGCTTTGAGCAGGTTGCTGTGAGTGGGTTGCTGTAACTGGGTTGCTGCGAGCAGGTTGCTGTAACTGGGTTGCTGCGAGCAGGTTGCTGTAACTGGGTTATTGCAAGCAGGTTGCTGCAGCGAGTTGCTTTGAGCAGGTTTCTGCGAGCAGGCTGTCTGCAAATGGACTGAGTCCCAGGAGCAGGCTTCACAGCAAGGACTCCGCGTGGGAAAAGTGCAGTCTGGGTGGCCAGACATCTGGTTTTTGCCCAGAATGCCAAGTGGAACAGGGATTCTGGCGGCTCCAGTCAGCACTGCTGCCTTGACTGTTAAATCCTGGTCAGCGACACAGTAGGGCTGAGGCGGTACCCTATCCATCTTGGCTTCATGCAGCTCCTGACCTGGAAACAGCCAGAGTCTCCCTTCAGCTCCTGATTGGAGGTGCAGCCACACCAGCTCCATGCACTGCTGGCTCCCGTTGGCTCGGAACTGCAGCCAATGGGAGCTGTAGTGGGTGGCACCTGCAGACAGGGGCAGCCTGCAGAGCTGCCTGGCCATGCCTCTGTCTAGGAGCTGGAGGGGAATGCTGTCGGCTTCCTAGAGCTGCTTGAGGTAAGTGCCACCCACAGCCTGCAGCCCTCACACCTGCCTGTGCCCCAAATCCCTGCCCAAGCCCTGAGTGTCCTCCTGCACCCAAATTCCCTCCCAGGACAAGCACCCCCCCCCCCCCCCACATCAAACCCCTCTGTTCCAGCCTAGTGCCTCCATGTCCCCATACTCCTCAACCCCGGCCTCAGTCCTGAGCCCCCTGCATCCTGAACCTTTCATTTTGGGCCCCAGCCCAGAACCTGCACCCCAGTCCAAAGCCCATATTCCCTCCTACACCCTATTCCCCGGTTCCAGCTTACAACCCTCTCCCACACTCTGAACTTTTCATTTCTGGACCCAGCCAAAGTCCACACCCCCTCCCACATTCCAGTCTCCAGCATGTGTTTCTATTGGTGGTGCACAACTCCTCATGCCTCGGTGCATATAATAAAATGTATTCTGCACACTGATGCAAACACTTAGAGGGGACACTGATTGCTGGTACCACAAAAATCTGTTTTCTCAACTTCACCACTTCAGAAAACAGCTGATGCTCAGTTTGACCAACCAATCTGTTTCTGAACTGACTTTAATAATCTTTCTGTAAGCTAATGTAGCTGAGTGATCATTTGGCCATATTTAAAATCAGAACCATACACCTGAAGCATGTCTTCAGTTTGGATTTCTATTGTGTTTTATGTCGTAAGGGTTTCAAAATTTTGAATAATTTAGTAGTTTTATTGTTTAAATCTTGATTGTACAGTGGGTAATATAAAATCAACTACTTCAAAGAATATCTACTTATAAAATTCCTTTGCTGAATTTGGGTACCTGAGTTCACCTGTCCCTAGCACTATTTCCTTCCAAGTGTTTCTCTTTCGCATAAGCTTAGGCATTCTGATTATCTCCAGCTTTCAACTTTCTGGTAGATTTTGTTCCCAGAATGAATGGTCTCTTTCACCTGATCAGATGGACTGAAATTAATCATTTTCAATGGATATAATTTTCATCTGCCCTTCTGTTGCTCAAATAACTGATGAATGCCAAGTCTGAACAGATTATCTAACCATGTTTAAAGGCTTTTCAACTTTGTTCAGTACAAAGAATGAAACTTTTTCATGAGAATGAGCTTCTACGCCCCTAATACAAAACCTCGTTTCAGGGTCTTTCACTGCATCCCTTGAAGTGCAAAACCTCTTCACTGAAGGGCATTTTTTCAGTGAGGTCCATATAGTAGCCTCACCACCAAGACCTGTCTATACTGCAACAAAGCACTGCCAACATCATCGCTTTTCATCTGTAAAACTTTCATTATTTGGGGTCTTTTCTCACACACGTCCTGTCACGTTAGTGGAGTTTAAAGGTCATTGCTGCGCCCATGAGGGGGGGTTGCCCCAAGAGTCTGTACAAAGGGGCCCTGTGAGGTGTCACGTGAAAGCTCATGTTCTACTGATTCTATGTGTGCTATCCATGTACCTGTATGAAGTCTGTGTATGGCGGTATGAACATGGACTCCGGGTTGATGCTGGAAGATTCTCAGTCTGAGGCAGAGCAATGGGCCAGGAAAGTTCGTTCAGTGGCTGTGCTAATTAGCGAGGCCCCAGGGACAATGGATCTCTAGGTGCCACAGACACATCTGAGGAACGAATCTGGATGCCTGCAGACCAGCCAGAGTAATGATGGCTGGCTTGGGGCACAAGGAAAGGTCCCTGGGCCGTGTGACCCACTCCAGCTTGGGAGAGACCAGGGATGGATATAACATGCCCTGTGGCAGACTCCATTTTGTCTTGAGTTCAGCTCCTGATCCCAGATGCAGCCTTGCAGGTAACAATGAGCCGGGAAGAACCCTGGACCCATCCTGGCATAAGATGTACACCGGAGACATTCCTGCTAAGAGCCTGTATCGAGAACTGGGAGATTCGATGCGTGTAACGTATTCCCCTTAACAATCTGACTCTCGTGCGTTTCTTTCTTTTATTAATAAACCTTCAGATTTTAGATTCTAAAGGATTGGCCCAGCGTGCTCTTGTGGGTAAGATCCAGAGGTAAATTCATTGGGACCCATGGCTGGAAGAACCCGTTCAGGGTAGGTGAATTGGGTTCTATAATCCCTCACCTGTGTGCTAGGTCCGAGGCTGATTGGGACACGGAGAGAGCTGGGGTGTCAGAGGGGTTTTGCTCATGAGGCTTCTGGCTGGCCAGACTGGCAGCTGAAGCACTTGGCGTTACTGGTTTGTGGCCGGTTTGGAAGGTCTCCGGTCTGGGGCTGTGAGGAGCCCTGAGTCTGAGCAATTTGCCCTGAGCGGATGCCCTCAGCAGTGCCCAGGCCCGGCCCGGCCCGGCCCATCACACTCCCGACAAAACTTTTACCAACAAATATTCAATGCAGACATAGCCTAAGTCTTTGTCAGGCAAGATAATGTATGCTAAGTAGTATCCTCGTGTGCTTCTTTCTTCTGAAAGTACCAAAAGCCTCGCATGGCACCAACATGCTTTGTCTTTTGAAGGCTATCAGCTGCTTCATGGTGACACAAAAAAACTTGGTGCCTCAAACTTGTCTTGAGCCTTCTTTCCAATTAGATAATCCAGAATTTGTGAACACTTCATCTGTGTGCTTAGTCAAAAATAGCTTGTGCTTATCAGCTGGACAAGGGCAGAAACATACCGTGTCATCACTAGCGTCTAAGTATTGGAGCCGCCGGAACGCCTGGAAGCAGGAGGAGCAGAAGAATGGCTTGTTTCCCCCACATACGCAAAGAGAAAGTTGCGATGTCTCAAGCGTGCTGACGGTGCAGGTGGCGGAGAAGGCAGCTCAGGGCCACAGCACGCAGACGCTGATACACTTTGTGCGGGAACCGCCTTCCTGCTGCCACATGCACCGTGACCTCACTTTGCTTTCATGCTTCCTGCAGCCGCTGCTTGGTGGGAACAGCCTGGAGCAGCAGCGTTGAGCTCTAGAGCATGGCGGATGACAACAGGGCACGGCCTATGCCTGAGCTGCTGCAAATTCACAGACCGGGGGAAGACCACAAATAAGATGGCAGCTGGAGGCCATGTGGCTCCAGCCACAATGGGACTGATGCCAAAGAATCATGTGCTGCATGATGTCTGGCCACCCCTTCCCTGTGCGCAGCGCCTAGGGAATGAGCGTGGGGGGGGGGGGAGAGCATGGAACAGTAGGGAAGAGCCAATCAGGAGGCCCTGGGAATTAGCTCCCGGGGAGTGACAGTTGCCTAGACCTATCCTAGGTCTTCCCAGGCAGACGGAATCTAACACTGGCCACAGAGACCCAAAATGCGATTGAGAAAATCAGGCAGCCTGGCTGCAGGAAGAGCAGGAGAAACGCAGATGAAGATCACCCCGGCGCCAGGATTCCCCATAACGGGACGAGGGCACCTGCTTCCTGAGCTGCCTCCCAGCCAGGGAAGAAAGGAGCTGGAGCCTGCAGGAAAATTGATCCTCAGCCAGTTCCAGAAGGCAGAGAGAGGTTTCAGGCAGCTGAGACGATCAGGACTGTAGCCCCTTCTGGATATAAGGCAGACTGGGAGCTATCAGGGACGGGCCCAGCTGCAAAGGCTCTAGGAAGGCAGTGCTCCACCACTGCTATTGGAATAATAGCAAAATCTGGCTGCAACCAAATAAAAAAGCTGTCTGCACCCCACAATAACACCCCCTCCAGAACGCCCCTACGGGCGTGAAGAGGCGAATCATCCACAGACGCTGAGAAGTCAGTTGGGAAGCAGGGATTTGCCCATAGAGTCTCATTGGCGAACACTGTTTTGGCCCCCACCAGTGCGCACCAGGGAGAGAAAAGCTGTAGCAACCTCTTGGCCCAGCCCGTGACTCTACAAGCGTCCGGCAGAGCTAGGATTGTCGTCGTGTTTGTCAGGAACCAGGCTGCAGACACAGTTCGGAGGTGCGGTTGTGCCCGCGAAAGCTCATGCCACTGTCTGTATCTGTGTTAGTCTCGAAGGTGCCATGGGACCACTCACTGCACATGGATTTCCGTACGTCTCTTCAAACATCTCGTTGGCTCCCCTTCGACTGCTGAATCATAGAATCATAGAACCATAGATCTGGACGAGACCTCAGAAGGTCAAGTCCAGCCCCTGCTCTAGGCAGGACCAATTACAGCTAAATCAACCTGGCCAGGGCTTTGTCAAGCCAAGACTTAAACACCTCTAGGGATGAAGACTCCACTACTTCCCCAGGTAACCCATCCCAGTGCTTCCCCACCCGCCTAGTGAAATACTTTTTCCTAATATCCCCCCTGGACCTCTCCCACCACAACTTGAGACCATTACTGCAGCACTGTCCATTTCAGGCATCTGCAGCTCACAGAGGGTCGTAATAAACTGGGGAGAGCTCAGAAAAGAGCCATGAGAGCGACTGAAGTACGAGAAACCTGCCTCAGAGCCACAGACCCAAAGCACTAGGCCCATTTAGCTTAACCAAGAGAAGGTGACGGGTGACATGATCACATGCTCCGGGTACCCACAGGGGAACAAATGATGGGTTTGAGTCGAGAGAGGTCTCACACACACTGCTCTGGCCGAGAGAGGTCTCACACACAATGCTCTGGGCCGAGAGAGGCCTCACACACATTGCTCTGGTTGAGAGAGGTCTCACACACACTGCTCTGGGCCGAGAGAGGTCTCACACACACTGCTCTGGCTGAGAGAGGTCTCACACACACTGCTATGGCTGAGAGAGGTTTCACACACATTGCTCTGGCTGAGAGAGGTCTCACACACACTGCTCTGGCTGAGAGAGGTCTCACACACACTGCTCTGGCTGAGAGAGGTCTCACACACACTGCTCTGGCTGAGAGAGGTCTCACACACACTGCTCTGGCTGAGAGAGGTTTCACACACACTGCTCTGGTTGAGAGAGGTCTCACACACTCTGCTCTGGGTTGAGAGAGGTCTCACACACACTGCTCTGGCCGAGAGAGGTCGAACACACACTGCTCTGGCCGAGAGAGGTCTCACACACACTGCTTTGGGCCAAGAGAGGTCGAACACACAGTGCTCTGGCCGAGAGAGGTCTCACACACAGTGCTCTGGCCGAGAGAGGTCTCACATACACTGCTCTGGGCCGAGAGAGGTCTCACAAACAGTGCTCTGGCCGAGAGAGGTCGAACACACACTGCTCTGGGCCGAGAGAGGTCGAACACACACTGCTCTGGGCCGAGAGAGGTCTCACACACACTGCTCTGGGCCGAGAGAGGTCGAACACACACTGCTCTGGGCCGAGAGAGGTCTCACACACACTGCTCTGGTTGAGAGAGGTCTCACACACACTGCTCTGGGCCGAGAGAGGTCTCCCACACACTGCTCTGGTTGAGAGAGGTCTCACACACACTGCTCTGGTTGAGAGAGGTCTCACACACATTGCTCTGGTTGAGAGAGGTCTCACACACACTGCTCTGGTTGAGAGAGGTCTCACACACTGCTATGGCCGAGAGAGGTCTCACACACACTGCTCTGGTTGAGAGAGGTCTCACACACACTGCTATGGCCGAGAGAGGTCTCACACACACTGCTCTGCTGAGAGAGGTCTCACACACACTGCTCTGGGTCGAGAGAGGTTTCGCACACACTGCTCTTGGCTGAGAGAGGTCTCACACACACTGCTCTGGCTGAGAGAGGTCAAACACACACTGCTCTGGGTTGAGAGAGGTCTCACACACACTGCTCTGGGCCGAGAGAGGTCTCACACACACTGCTCTGGGCCGAGAGAGGTCTCACACACACTGTTCTGGCTGAGAGAGGTCAAACACACACTGCTCTGGGCCGAGAGAGGTTTCACACACACTGCTCTGGCCGAGAGAGGTCAAACACACACTGCTCTGGTTGAGAGAGGTCTCACACACAGTGCTCTGGCCGAGAGAGGTCAAACACACACTGCTCTGGGCCGAGAGAGGTCTCACACACACAGCTCTGGTTGAGAGAGGTCGAACACACACTGCTCTGGGTCCAGAGAGGTCGAACACACACTGCTGTGGGCCGAGAGAGGTTGAACACACACTGCTCTGGGTCGAGAGAGGGTTCACACACACTGCTCTGGGCCGAGAGGTCGAACACACACTGCTCTGGGCCGAGAGAGGTCTCATACACACTGCTCTGACCCGAGAGAGGTCTCATACACACTGCACTGGGCTGAGAGAGGTCGAACACACACTGATCTGGCCGAGAGAGGTCAAACACACACTGCTCTGGGCCGAGAGAGGTCTCACACACACTGCTCTGGCCGAGAGAGGTTTCACACACACTGCTCTGGGCCGAGAGAGGTCTCACACACACTGCTCTGGCCGAGAGAGGTCTCACACACACTGCTCTGGGCCGAGAGAGGTCTCACACACACTGCTCTGACCGAGAGAGGTCTCACACACACTGCTCTGGCCGAGAGAGGTCTCACACACACTGCTCTGGCCGAGAGAGGTCTCACACACACTGCTCTGGTTGAGAGAGGTCTCACACACACTGCTCTGGTTGAGAGAGGTCTCACACACACTGCTATGGCCGAGAGAGGTCTCACACACACTGCTCTGGGCCGAGAGAGGTCTCACACACACTGCTCTGGGCCGAGAGAGGTCGAACACACACTGCTCTGGGCCGAGAGAGGTCGAACACACACTGCTCTGGGCCGAGAGAGGTCTCACACACACTGCTCTGGCTGAGAGAGGTCTCACACACACTGCTCTAGGCCGAGAAAGGTCGAACACACACTGCTCTGGCTGAGAGAGGTCTCACACACACTGCTCTGGGCTGAGAGAGGTCAAACACACACTGCTCTGGTTGAGAGAGGTCTCACACACATTGCTCTGGGCTGAGAGAGGTCTCACACACTCTGCTCTGACCGAGAGAGGTCTCACACACACTGCTCTGGGCCGAGAGAGGTCTCACACACACTGCTCTGGGCCGAGAGATGTCGAACACACACTGCTCTGGGCCGAGAGAGGTCGAACACACACTGCTCTGGCCGAGAGAGGTCTCACACGCACTGCTCTGGGCCGAGAGAGGTCGAACACACACTGCTCTGGGCCGAGAGAGGTCGAACACACACTGCTCTGGGCCGAGAGAGGTCGAACACACACTGCTCTGGGCCGAGAGAGGTCTCACACACACTGCTCTGGGCCGAGAGAGGTCGAACACACACTGCTCTGGGCCGAGAGAGGTCTCACACACACTGCTATGGCCGAGAGAGGTCGAACACACACTGCTCTGGGCCGAGAGAGGTCTCACACACACTGCTCTGGTTGAGAGAGGTCTCACACACACTGCTCTGGGCCGAGAGATGTCGAACACACACTGCTCTGGGCCGAGAGAGGTCGAACACACACTGCTCTGGGCCGAGAGAGGTCGAACACACACTGCTCTGGGCCGAGAGAGGTCTCACACACACTGCTATGGCCGAGAGAGGTCGAACACACACTGCTCTGGGCCGAGAGAGGTCTCACACACACTGCTCTGGTTGAGAGAGGTCTCACACACACTGCTCTGGGCCGAGAGATGTCGAACACACACTGCTCTGGGCCGAGAGAGGTCGAACACACACTGCTCTGGGCCGAGAGAGGTCGAACACACACTGCTCTGGCCGAGAGAGGTCTCACACGCACTGCTCTGGGCCGAGAGAGGTCGAACACGCACTGCTCTGGGCCGAGAGAGGTCGAACACACACTGCTCTGGGCCGAGAGAGGTCTCACACACACTGCTCTGGGCCGAGAGAGGTCTCACACACACTGCTCTGGGCCGAGAGAGGTCTCACACACACTGCTCTGGGCCGAGAGAGGTCTCATACACACTGCTCTGACCCGAGAGAGGTCTCATACACACTGCACTGGGCTGAGAGAGGTCGAACACACACTGATCTGGCCGAGAGAGGTCAAACACACACTGCTCTGGGCCGAGAGAGGTCTCACACACACTGCTCTGGCCGAGAGAGGTTTCACACACACTGCTCTGGGCCGAGAGAGGTCTCACACACACTGCTCTGGCCGAGAGAGGTCTCACACACACTGCTCTGGCCGAGAGAGGTCTCACACACACTGCTCTGGGCCGAGAGAGGTCTCACACACACTGCTCTGACCGAGAGAGGTCTCACACACACTGCTCTGGCCGAGAGAGGTCTCACACACACTGCTCTGGCCGAGAGAGGTCTCACACACACTGCTCTGGTTGAGAGAGGTCTCACACACACTGCTCTGGTTGAGAGAGGTCTCACACACACTGCTATGGCCGAGAGAGGTCTCACACACACTGCTATGGGCCGAGAGAGGTCTCACACACACTGCTCTGGGCCGAGAGAGGTCGAACACACACTGCTCTGGGCCGAGAGAGGTCGAACACACACTGCTCTGGGCCGAGAGAGGTCTCACACACACTGCTCTGGCTGAGAGAGGTCTCACACACACTGCTCTAGGCCGAGAAAGGTCGAACACACACTGCTCTGGCTGAGAGAGGTCTCACACACACTGCTCTGGGCTGAGAGAGGTCAAACACACACTGCTCTGGTTGAGAGAGGTCTCACACACATTGCTCTGGGCTGAGAGAGGTCTCACACACTCTGCTCTGACCGAGAGAGGTCTCACACACACTGCTCTGGGCCGAGAGAGGTCTCACACACACTGCTCTGGGCCGAGAGATGTCGAACACACACTGCTCTGGGCCGAGAGAGGTCGAACACACACTGCTCTGGGCCGAGAGAGGTCGAACACACACTGCTCTGGCCGAGAGAGGTCTCACACGCACTGCTCTGGGCCGAGAGAGGTCGAACACACACTGCTCTGGCCGAGAGAGGTCTCACACGCACTGCTCTGGGCCGAGAGAGGTCGAACACACACTGCTCTGGGCCGAGAGAGGTCGAACACACACTGCTCTGGGCCGAGAGAGGTCGAACACACACTGCTCTGGGCCGAGAGAGGTCTCACACACACTGCTCTGGCCGAGAGAGGTCTCACACACACTGCTCTAGGCCGAGAGAGGTCTCACACACACTGCTCTGGGCCGAGAGAGGTCTCACACACACTGCTCTGGGCCGAGAGAGGTCTCACACACACTGCTCTGGGCCGAGAGAGGTCTCACACACACTGCTCTGGGCCGAGAGAGGTCTCACACACACTGCTATGGCCGAGAGAGGTCGAACACACACTGCTCTGGTTGAGAGAGGTCTCACACACACTGCTCTGGGCCGAGAGAGGTCTCACACACTCTGCTCTGACCGAGAGAGGTCTCACACACACTGCTATGGGCCGAGAGAGGTCTCACACACACTGCTCTGGCCGAGAGAGGTCGAACACACACTGCTCTAGGCCGAGAGAGGTCTCACACACACTGCTCTGGGCCGAGAGAGGTCTCACACACACTGCTATGGCCGAGAGAGGTCTCACACACACTGCTATGGGCCGAGAGAGGTCTCACACACACTGCTCTGGGCCGAGAGAGGTCTCACACACACTGCTCTGGGCCGAGAGAGGTCTCACACACACTGCTCTGGGCCGAGAGAGGTCTCACACACACTGCTCTGGCCGAGAGAGGTCGAACACACACTGCTCTAGGCCGAGAGAGGTCTCACACACACTGCTATGGCCGAGAGAGGTCTCACACACACTGCTCTAGGCCGAGAGAGGTCTCACACACACTGCTCTAGGCCGAGAGAGGTCTCACACACACTGCTCTAGGCCGAGAGAGGTCTCACACACACTGCTCTGGTTGAGAGAGGTCGAACACACACTGCTCTGGGCCGAGAGAGGTCTCACACACACTGCTCTGTGTGAGACTAGTGTATCAACAACCAATGGGACGGACGGTTTAAAACACGGCAGTGAGACTTGCTGTTTTAAGGCATGTTTCTGCCCGGCCATGCGGAGGGGAGAGCCCGACCTTCTGGAGAATTCACACTGGCACTTCTCTGCATTCGCTCTCAGACTTGCTTGCCTTACTCGTCCACTTTTAAGATTTACATTTCCTTTTAATGGAGCCACCACAACAGCCTGCATAAGATCGTGTCCATCTTCCGCGAGGCCCTTGTGTACACTGCACTATCGAGATCCCGTGGTGGGCGCCCACTTGTGAAGGCACAGGAAGGCAGATCTCCTGGGAGGTGCTGGCTGCTTTCTCGCAGGGATGGGGACAAGCTGGGTCTGCGATGGAAGGGCAGCTTGCTTCTGTTGCAGTACGTTGCTTGGGAAAGCGTTTGGCCCTCCATCTATATCACACTCTGCTGACGAGCTTTTCAGCTGCCCTGCAGTGTGGTCAGAAAACATTTGTGTTTCTGACACGTCTTGAAATGAATCTCCCTCCCTGGGTTTGCTAAATCCCCCGGGGCCAGGTTAGGGTGGAAGCATGTCCGGGGCTGCACGTGACAGCCAGCACTTCAGATCTGGAGACTCTCGACCCAGACTGACTTGGAAACTGGCATTTTCATTCTGCATCATTTTATTTCTTATTCTTCCCCGAGATTATTTCAGGTCTGAGGCCCCAGGAAGAGCATATTCACAGCTAGAAACTGAGATGTGAAAAAAGTGAATGGCAGAGAATGTTTCTTCCCAAAAGATCGATCCATCCCCGGGTCAGCTGTTACTGACTAGGGCACTCTGGCCCCTAAATGTGCCGTAGTTTTCACAGAATGAACTATTCTTTGTGAAGAGCTTTATTTCCACATGGAGGAATGTTTACTTTCTCCAAAGCAAACCATTAAGGGCGAATCACTTCTTACCTGCACCCCTGTGCGTTCCCTCTCGTGCTGGCTCCTCGCACTCTCCGGTTCCAGTTTCACCGCATCCTGTCCAGAGCAGAAGTGCTAGCTGTGCCGTGGTCAAGCTGGGCCTGGTCCCTTTGCAGGGGAACAGCTGGCAATGTGTGAGGGGCTACACCCAGCTAGCAGACAGAGGCCCTGTCATGGCCTCTTGCCGAAAGCCCCAGCCCTGTGCAGATTGTGCAGTGGATACCAGCAAGGAAATTTCCGTCCATGTGATGAGTAGAAGGCAGGTTGGACTCGATACCCCCTGAGGTCTCTTCCAGCTCTACAATTCTACGATGATCCTAAATCCCCTGGACTTCTGGCAAAATCCCACCCGCCCTTTTCTCCGATTGTCAGTTCCTGGTAAAACAGAATCTCGTGAAACACGTTCCCCTCCCTAAGCCCTTTGTCCCAATGCCTGACAGGAATGGCACCTTTAAATCTTTGGGTCAGGGCAGGGTCCCTTGGCAGGACGCTGACCCAGGCCTCCCGCGCAGGCAGGCTGCAGTCGTATGACCCGCTGGTCCCGAAGGCTCTTCCCAGTCACAGGGCTGCCGTGGGAGAAGGGAAGCAGCAGCTTCTGACCCAGCCAGATTTCACAGATTACAGGAGTTCCCATCCGTGCTGCAAACAATCACGGGCCGCACTCACCCGTCCCTTCAGGCCCCACTGGGAAACGCAGCTCAGGGAGGCTGTAACTTCAGCAACCCAACCAAACCCCTCTGCCGCTGCCTGGGAGAGACACTCGTCCCCGAAACGTGGGGACAAAGGAAGGCAGCTGAAAACAGCCAGTCCCCAGAGCAGCAGAGATTAGCGGGTTCAGGGAAACCAAGGTACGGGCACTTGTCAAAGCATCCCCTCCACTGCATCACACACATCTCGGTCCCAGCTGACAGCGCCTCCGGCCGTGATCCCCAGCACTTATCTCGGGTTTATACTTTATGAGAAATTGATTGACTCCTTTTGCCCACAAAGTCCCATTAGCGCAGAAATGAAATATTGTTTATGGGCAACGTTGACTTCTTCTAATCAGCAGGGGCCAGTTTTATAAGAGCAGGGCATCAGTTCCTAAGGCTGCAAAGTACCTGCATACTTGGGATGGGGAACCGAGTCTTCTGTTATTATCTTAGCTGGAAAGAGGCCTAAAGCTAAATAGAAACAGCAGGGAGCATTTTCCATTCTCTCTGCCATCGCCAGCCCCTGCCTATGTGGGACTGGCCAGGCCGCATCCTGCCCTCTGAGGGCCAGCGGGAGACACAAGCAGGAGCGGGGGGAAGAGCCATCCCCAGCTCACGGTGCCACCCCCAATCCCTCTGCATGTGCTGCTGACCCCGTGCCCCGGGCATGCTCCCCACACGGCTCGGGGAGCCTGGCCCAGGCACACCCCTGGCCTCCCTCGCCTTTGCTTTTCCATCGCTCTGCCACTGGGGCTGCTCTGCCTGGATCCCTGGGTGCTCTGCATGAGGCTGCCCCTGGCTAACTACGGCTATGTCTGCACTAGCCCCCTACTTCGAACTAGGGAGGCTGATGGAGGCATTCGAAGTTGCAAATGAAGCCCGTGATTTAAATATCCCGGACTTGATTTGCATCTTCCCGGCTGGTCACCATTTTTAAATCCCCTTAGTCCGAACTAACTGCCCACGGCTACACGTGGCAGTTAAACGTTAACTCGAAATAAGTCCTCAGTTCGAGTTAACTGTTACACCTCGTGGAATGAGATGTAACAGCTAACTCGAACGAAGTCCAACTGTCCCCCTCCCATTCTCCCCGAGCGTGCACTTTGTCCCCTTCCCACTGTCTCCGAGCGTGCGCTCTGTCCCCCTCCCATTCTCCCCAAGCGTGCGCTCTGTCCCCCTCCCATTCTCCCCGAGCGTGCGCTCTATCCCCCTCCCATTCTCCCCAAGCGTGCGCTCTGTCCTCCTCCTGCTGTCTCCGAGCGTGCGCTTTGTCCCCCTCCCACTGTCTCCGAGCGCGCGCTCTGTCCCCCTCCAGCTCTCCCCGAGCGTGCGCTCTGTCCCCCTCCCATTCTCCCTGAGCGTGCGCTCTGTCCCCCTCCCGCTCTCCCCAAGCGTGCGCTCTGTCCCCCTCCCGCTCTCCCCGAGCGTGCGCTCTGTCCCCCTCCCATTCTCCCTGAGCGTGCGCTCTGTCCCCCTCCCGCTCTCTCCGAGCACGCGCTCTGTCCCCCTCCAGCTCTCCCCGAGCGCGCGCTCTGTCCCCCTCCCGCTCTCCCCGAGCGCGCGCTCTGTCCCCCTCCCGCTCTCCCCGAGCGCGCGCTCTGTCCCCCTCCCGCTCTCCCCGAGCGCGCGCTCTGTCCCCCTCCCGCTCTCCCCGAGCGCGCGCTCTGTCCCCCTCCCGCTCTCCCAGAGTGTGTGCGCTGTCCCCCTCCCGCTCTCCCCGAGCGCGCACTCTGTCCCCCTCCCGCTCTCCCCGAGCGCGCGCTCTGTCCCCCTCCCGCTCTCCCCGAGCGTGCACTCTGCCGTCCCCTCCCCGAGAGTGTGCTGCGTCTCAGGGCGATCAATTCTGCTGGACAGATTTCATATAATCATAGAACTCTAGAGCTGGAAGGGATCTCGAGAGGTCATCGAGTCCAGTCCCCTGCCCTCATGGCAGGACCAAATACTGACTAGACCATCCCTGATAGACATTTATCTAACCTGCTCTTAAATATCTCCAGTGCTGGAGATTCCACAACCTCCCTGGGCAATTTATTCCAGTGTTTGACCACCCTGACAGTTAGGAAGTTTTTCCTAATGTCCAACCTAAACCTCCCTTGCTGCAGTTTAAGCCCGTTGCTTCTTGTCCTATTCTCAGCAGCCAAGGAGAACAATTTTTCTCCCTCCCCCTTGTGACACCCTTTTAGATACTTGAAAACTGCTATCACGTCCCCTCTCAGTCTTCTCCTTTCCAAACTAAACAGCCCAATTCTTTCAGTCTTCCCTCATAGCTCATGTTCTCTAGACCTTTAATCATTCTAGTCACTCTTTCCCTGGACCCTCTCCAATTTCTCATCATCATTCTTCAAATGTGGTGCCCAGGACTGGACACAATACCCCAACGGAGGCCTATGCAGCGCAGAGCAGAGCGGAAGAATGATGTCTCGTGTCTTGCTCACAACACTCCTGTTAATGCAGCCCAGAATCATGTTTGCTTTTTTTGCAGCAGTGTCACATTGTTGACTCATATTCAGCTTGTGGTCCACTATAACCCCTAGATCCCTTTCTGCCGTACTCCTTCCTAGACTGTCGCTTCCCATTCTGTATGTGTGAAACTGATTGTTCCTTCCTAAGTGGAGCACTTTGCATTTGTCTTTATTAAAATTCATCCTATTTATCTCAGACCATTTCTCAAATTTGTTCAGATCATTTTGATTTATGACCCTGTCCTCCAGAGCACTCACAACCCCTCCCAGCTTTCAATGAGGAGTGAAGCAAATTCCTCTCGAAAACTTCCTCATGCTGCTACTCTGGAGCCAGATTTGGGCTCTGGAAAGAGCCTGCTGATTTTCTTTTATCCCGTGAATGCTGGAGCTTTGGGTCATATGGCCAGAGGCTGGGGCACTGCAGGGAGTCACCTTTGTAGGAAGACTTTTTATTTTCCAAAGCAAAGATTGTTAAAGCTCCAGTAACCGAACCCAGCCACACAGGAGTGAGGGGCTGCCCTCGGCACCCAGGGCTGGGCCTAGGAATCACAATGCTCACAGCTTGGGAACTCGGTCAGACCTCTTACTGCAGCTACGTTCCGCTGGATCATAGGCGCCAGCTTGGGGCTGTTCAGAGGCTGGCCTTGGCCCAGGTCTAAAAGTGAAACCTCTATCAAAGCCAGCTGGAAACAGGCCTGGGCTGTGCCATTCCCAGCATCCTCGGTGAACCAGGAGTGGAAGTCCTCCCCAGGCAGCCAGAGGGGTTATGTGCCACGGGCGTCGGCTGGACCGAAGGGTGGGAAGCGTAGCAGAGCCCAGCAATGTGGCGAGGCCCATGCCAGCAGCGTGTCTCACGGACACATGGCTCCGGGTGCATGTTGTGCTCCTCCTCAGCAGCCGGCCTGAACTGGGGAATTGAGCGATCCCACCGGGGCCAAATGCTGTGATGCTCCCATGGCGCCCAGACGCTAAGACGTGTGTCACTCTCCAACCTATTTATGGAAAAGTTGTGTCCAGTGCCCAAGGCTCCTCCAAGGACGCGCCGCAGGAATCTGCACAGTTGGCCTGCCCAGGCGCTCAGCGGGCAGCTGTAACTGGAGCCCGGGTGTCTTTATGCACCACTGGAGACAGCAGGAGTCAGACGCAGACGACGCCCACAGAGCTGGGAAGCAGGAACAATGACTGGTGGGTGGCCCCCTGGAAGCTTTTGGAAACATCTAATGTGCCTTTGTACCCTGGCCAAGGCAGCGCCACAGGAATGAGGACCCAAGCCCCGTGTGCCAGGGAGCTGGTGGTGGATGCACATTCAAGTCCAGGTCACTGGGACTTTCCTTTCTGGGTCTGACGGTGGGGGAAAGACGTTCCCACCTGGACCCCATAGACCTCCGGTCAGCTGGTGTCTAAAGCACCAAACCACCATTGCGACTGGTGCTGCAGCTCTGTGGGCAGGTTCCAGAGAGAAGCCGAGGGCTGCAGGAACTCAAGTGGGGAAGGCAGATGCCTTAGAAAGGGACAAGTTCCCCTCCACTACCACAGACGTGGCCGGGTCTAGCTCAGAGCACTTGAACACGCCGGCCACAAGGAAGCCGCTGGCGGAAAGGAGCCCTGGGCTCTCGAAGCGCATCTCCAGGCCAAGAAGAGGGGAAAGCTGGTTGCTGTCCCATGCGGCTGCCTTCCATCCTCTCCCTGTTCTCCAAGCCCCATCCTCTATGGGCTCATGCGCTGTGGAGCCAGTGGCTTCCCCCTCCAACGGGTGCCTTCCCGGGAGGGCAGAGGCACAGAGCAGCATGCAGAAGCTGGCCTTGCTGCTTGCCTGGTACCTGTTTTGCGACTAACAGGAGGATTTCAGACGCCAGCACTAGCATTCCAGCACCTTCCCCCAGCAATAAATTCACTCCAAAATAAAGGAAAGTGATCCAGACCCATTGTTACACATAAACCCTGGAGTTATACAATGTCCTGCAAGCATCAGATAAAACAATAACTCAGAGAAGGTCGTAACAACACCAGCCATGTCATGAATAGCAGCTACAAGTAGCGGCCAGCGACTGATTCAGTCTAAGACTAAAGAGATGAAAAGATAGAAACGCTGTTGGCTTTAATCCTTTTGTAGTGCGTTCCAAGCAGCTGTCAAGTGCTGAAAATTCCAATGACCAGGACCTCCCAAAGGGAAATAAAACCTTCGGAATGACCAGCTTCAAGAAAACACCAGATCTGAGATGATGCAACGATGGGGAAAACACGAGTAAATTCAGACAATAAATTGGTGCTTTGCCAAGCAATGTCCTCCAGATAAGCCTGTACCAGTGCTTCAAAGTCATGTGCTTAACGAGCACTAGTTCATTAGATTAAATAAATCACTGGGGTGGATGCAGAAAGAAGCACTAAATGAGTAAATAAATCAGTCAATAAAAAGCAAAGCGCTCTAGGGAAGCAAACGCTTAACATCATCCATGCCGGTCCCACAGCCGCGCTCTCACGGCGTCCCCCCAGGAGATGTGCATTGGAAAGGCTGGTCCCCTGGGAGGGCACAAAGAAACGGGAACCCCGTGGTAACACCGAGCCTGTTGCCATAGCAGTGGGAGTGGGATAAAGATAAAGGGAGTGGATGGGAAGGGGGCATAAAACCTGTCCCCCCCACACCTCAAACAGCACGAATGCCCTGGCCAGCCGCCACTCTCTGGCTGCCCCGCTCTGGAGGCAGCGCGGCCCCCGGCAGAGACGCAGAAGTAAGGCTGGCAAGGGGGGAGGGGCATGCCAACCTCACGAATGGCGGGGGGGGCATGACTGGAACAGTCTGTGCCCCACTGTCCCAGGCCATGCAGCCCTGGTACCTCCTGCCCTCTCACAGGACTCAGCCCTTCCCCCTCTCCACGGCACACCTGCCTGGGCCGCCCGACAGGGGCTCACCCCCCCTCCTTGGCTCTCACTCCTAGCGTGCAGGCCGGTGCCGGGCAAGGCCTCCGCCTGTCCTGTCGGCGCTCAGTGGCTACTTGCTGGCCTCCGGAGTGCGAGTGTGCGGTCGGTGACAGCCGCAGCCCACCCCTCCTAGGGCGGCACCTGCCGACTCCTCTCTCACCCTGTCTGCAGCCCAGAGGCCACCTCTGGGGCATCGGGCCGGGCACAGAGCGCGGGGATACAGCATGCGGCTGCCCCACTGACGGGCAAAGGCGGCTGCCGGTCCAGGGATAGGGTGCAAACAGCGCTGGCCTCAAACAGCCTCGACACACGGGCCCCTGGGCGCAAGGAACAGACCTCACTCTGCCTGGCTGCAGCACCGGAGTCCAGAGGAGCCCAGCATGGCCCGAGACAAGAGGCGAGCTGGTAAAGCCGCAGGCCAGCCTGCCGGGGAAAGGGTTAAACTCTCCAGCGCCCAGCAGAGTCTGCGCAGCGTCCCGGCTGCTGGAGAGCGGGTGGCACCGGGCCCGAGAACATCCCAGCGGCCAGACGGGGTCAGAGCGAAGGCCCATCCAGCCCAGCGTCCTGCCTGCTCACAGTGGCCAGTGCCCGGTGCCCCCGAGGGTGTGAACAGAAACCCTCTTGCTGTTGCTTCCCTTTACGGACTCCTCCCCTGCCCTGCGCTCTTGGGGCAGCACCGCCAGGCTGCATGGGCCCACCTGCTCCTGCACACGGCGAAGCAGCTCCCCTCGCCCTACCCCAGCCGCACGACCTCCCCGGAGCTCAGCGCTGTCACGCCGGAGTCAGGCCAATGCCTTCCCATGTGCAGCCCAAAGCCCCACCGGCTCCCTGCAGACTGGCCGGGAATTCCCTGCCCGCCCCGCCTCTGCTGCTTGTCTAAACTAACCGGCCCTGGCGTCTCGCTAGCGCCTGCTCCCGCGCCGGGAGATCAGTTCAGTGGTTTCAGGCGCCGCTCAGGGACTCGGTGCCACCTCCCCGCAGGGCTCAGTGCACGCCCCACCTCGCTCCTTTGCTCTGTGTCGGGCTGCCACGGCCAGAGCCCCCAGCTTGGGAGGCATTTCTGGGAACCCCCCCCAGCAGCATCTCCCTCCACAGCCCTGCGGCTAGCAAGATCTGACATGCGATGGGGAGGCGTCCCTCACCGCCTCCATCGAGAACAGGCCACTTCCAGGGCGTGCGGGTGCGGAGCTCACTGAGCTCATCAGTTAGTCACCGCTGGGCTGGAGGATGCTGTGGAGACTGACGCCCGTTGCAGCCGGCCTGCCCCGGAGTCCTGCCTGGGGGGTCACTGCCTCTCAGCGGGGTTCAGCCTTGGGTTGGTACATCACGGGCTCCTCGCGGCTCTGAGGTGCACTGGCCTCTACAGAGCGACGGCACTGACCCCCGGGCATTGCAGATTCCTCCAGCCGCTACACTCGATGCTGCTCCCCTAGAGACCACTCTCCACAGGGCCAGCAGGCCCTTGCAGCCAGCTCTGCCAGCCTCATTTAGCACGGACACGTTCACTGTCAGGGTGTTTTCCTTTCTTTCTCCTCCCCTTCTCCCTTCTTCCTCTGCCTCATCATTCAGCCTCCGTGCAACCCTTGCTGCGTATTTCTCATCGGAAGAAGTGGGTTGTGCCCATGAAAGCTCGTGGTAGTAATTACGTGTTTTTGTTGGTCTCTAAGGTGCAACAGGACCATTGTTGACTTTTAAGCTTCTTTCCACACTGCAGCTGGAGAGCGGAGCCCTCTCTAAGCCTGCTCTTCCCTGCTGGAATCGAACAATAACGGGGATGGGACAGGAGATGGATTCCAGGCAAAACCCTTATACCGGTGCCTTTGGGCGTCGGATGTCATGTCGGCAGGACTTCGGGGCTTCTTGGCCGCAGGGGGTCCAGTGTGATGCCACAGACAGATACCGGAGCAGACAGACCCGCTCTGGGCAGGGGCAATTCCTGTGTCTCTAGGCAGGTTCCTACAGATCAGCTGCTGCTGAGCATCCTGAGCACTCCGGCTTGCTATGCGGTGGCTGGAGCTAGATCGATATTAATGTCCCAATGGCATCAGGGCTTGCGGGTGGCCCCGTGGGTGGGGAGGGCAGGCCAGCAGGGAAAGAACAGGGAAGAAGTCTTGGCACTTTTCCCATGCAAGAGTAAGGAACAAAGCTAGAGGGGCAGCCCGAAATCTGGGGATACAGAGGCAGGGTCCTCCTACGCCGCGCACTGACGTGGATTGCAGGTTACACGGGTCTTGGTCGCGAGCTGAGGCTTCCGGAAGCCCTCTCCCCTCTCCGCGCCTGCCATGGAAGAAGAACCCACCTCCAGGCCTGCCCAGGGACTGGCTCCAGGGACTCTTCCCAGTGAGAACATCCCTCTGGTGGGACTTGCTGTGCCAGTGACCAGCCGGGCAGGGAGAGCGTCTGTTTTCATCCATGCCCTGGCCCCTCCCCACAGGACTAGAGCTCGTGCCAAAGGCTGAAGCAGCCTGAAGTGACGGAAATGGGGCTTTTAATCAGACACAGAGCAGGGGAGAGGCTTTGGGAAATCTTCAGCCATGACCCTGGGTATGTCTACACTACCCCGCTAGTTCGAACTAGCGGGGTAATGTAGGCATACCGCACTTGCTAATGAAGCCCGGGATTTGAATTTCCCGGGCTTCATTAGCATAAGCGGGGAGCCGCCATTTTTAAATCCCCGCTGCTTCGAACCCCGTGTAGCACGGCTACACGGGGCTCGAACTAGGTAGTTCGGACTAGGGTCCTAGTCCGAACTACCGTTACTCCTCATGAAACGAGGTGTACCGGTAGTTCGGAATAGGCACTCTAGTCCGAACTACCTAGTTCGAGCCCCGTGTAGCCGCGCTACACGGGGTTCGAAGCAGCGGGGATTTAAAAATGGCGGCTCCCCGCTTATGCTAATGAAGCCCGGGAAATTCAAATCCCGGACTTCATTAGCAAGTGCGGTATGCCTACATTACCCTCCTAGTTCGAACTAGGACGGTAGTGTAGACATACCCCCAGAGGGAGAGAGAGAGAGCGTCTTCCTCCCAGTCTCCGGGCAGGGGAGCTGGGGGCTGATGGTTTAACTGAGCCAGGCTGCCTCTGTCCTGATACAGTTGGCCATGGAGCACTGCCTGGCTTGGGAGGAGCAGTGTGAGCTTGGGGGAACAAAGCTGCTGTGTTCTCAGGGAACTCCGGCAAGATTCTAGCAGCGCTGAGAAGTTCTGGAGCCCACGTCCCAGGGACCAGTGAAGAGCAAATTCCTGGGCCAGGGTAGCTCCAAGTCACCTAACATACGCTGTGTAATCGACACCCCAGGACATTCTCCAGGCTGTTCAGGCCTGATTTCATCACAGCTCTCCCGGTCCCCGCGTGGCATGCACCAAATAACCCTGCTCCTCTGCCCCCGCCGCGCCATGCCGCTGAGATCCCGTCAGCAGCATCTTCCCTCCCAGCCCGAAAGAGGCTTCCTGCTGCCCTGTGTCCCGTCCCCTGGCGGCCCTGCTGCACAGGGAGAGCAGCCACAGCGTGCCCTCTGCCTGGCACCCTACGCGCCCCGGCTGGCCAGGGACAGACGAAGTCAGACTGCTGGACGAAAGCGCGTCGATGCCCCAAGGACGGAGGGGCCGAGTTGGGACATAAATAACTGCACTCTCGCATTCAAGTTTCTCCTACAATTGCAACGCACCATATTTGGAGTGGCGAGTCTAATAGCGGAATGCACCATGGGATTGGAGTGTATCGGTTGTTACGGTTTGAATAACCACTCAGGAACTGTAATATTTCAGAGAACCCCTAGTTTCATCTTCCCCGGAAAGGAGGCTGAGCTGGGAAGTTGGAGATACTGCTCGGGAGGCCGTATCCTGGATTTCGGAGAACCCAACGCCCCTCAGCGCCGTCCCTCAGCCTCTGTGGGCGTGAGGGTGCCACAAAGACCAGCTCTCCCCAGCCTGCGCCAGCCACAGCCTGGGACGTGCACCAGGCTGCTGAGAGGGAGTCTCGTGCTGCTGGCCTTCTGGCCCCATCTCTACAGGCCCCCATAGGCTGGTAGCAAGGCTGCCCACGTTGCTGGAGGGACAGCGAGGCCTTTGATGGGGTCAGACACCTGGGCCAGGAAACGGTCTCCCTGCAAGTGCTGCTTGTGGGGGGTCTCTCTGGGTGCCAGTGGCTGCGTCCTCTCCCCGGTTTCAGAAACCAGGGTCTGTGTCGGGGTGACGATTGCTGGGCAGTGCAGTGTTGTGCAGCCCCGCTTGGAGCCCCTCTCAAAGGGCACTTTGCTTACAGCCATTGGCCTCTACAACCTGAGCTCGGCCTTCATTGCTCCCCGCCTGCTCTCAGCAACGCTGGGGAAGAAGGCGAAGAACTGGCTCCAGGCCCCAGCTTGCTGTGGGCTCACCCCTCCCTGCCATGGGGGCCGACTCCCAGGCTGAAGGGGGCGGGATGGAAATGCAGCCGCTGCCACACTCGCAGACTCAGTGGCACATGCAGCGTCTCTCCCACACGCTCCCTCTCTCGCCTCTGACCTGCAGTGCAGGCTCCCCGGGCGAGCCGAGCGCGCGGCGCATTAGCTAGGTCAGCAGGTGCGTCTGCTCAGAGCGTGCTCGGCATCTTCCTGCAGCTCCCACACCAGCCCGGGGCTGGCCACGCCCTGCCACGCTTGCACCACAGACCTTGCCAGGCCTTCCTGTAGCTGCTGGACCCACCCAGCTGCTGCGTGTTTCCTCCGCCCAACTGTCGCCTGCTGCTTGCTGGGGCAGAGGAGGGGAGCCACGAGCCCCCACACCTCCCAGGCCTTCTGGTGTGCGAGGCTGTCATGGCTCCTTCCCCACTCTGGCATGATAAATGCAGAAGTGGGGCCAGCAAGTGTACCCCAAAGCCTTATCTACCAGGCTTTGGTATCAAACTCCCCCCAAAATCTTAAAAACCTAGATCTTGGGAATAAAACTTCCGCTGCCACCACCCAAATGTTGATAAAGAAACCAGGGGAAAGATCATTTGGGAAATCTTACCCCTAAAATAAAAATCAAGGCACACAATTAACCACTGCCAGGTTAATAAAAAGAAAAGAAAGAACTTTTATTATTACAACAATATTCCTGTTGCAAACATAATGACTAGATAGGGAGGTAACAAAATATACTCATGGAGAAACTCCATGGGCCTAGAACTTAGTTACAGAGAAAAGCCAAAACATCTTTTAAAACAGTGCCAGATCTCAGATCCCATCCCCAACCCTTAAAACAATAAAACCTAACGAAACTGCCTAAACTTTACCCTACTTACAGAAAATGAAGAATGGTGTCTTGGAGAGAGAGACATGCTTGTCCCTCTCTGTAGCTACAGAGACCTCTCTCAGAGAGACAAAAGGGAGAAAAAAAAGAAAAAACCCAAATTCCTTTGTCCCAGTTTGAAAAGTCCCACCTACATTCCTATTGGTCACTCCACCTGGCTAGGTGTAGTTAACCCCTTAATCCCCAGGCTGCTGGCTAACCCTCATAATCATGACATGCCCACCAAATCACAGACAGTGCTGGACAGCCTCTGGCCACACTGGCTGTGATTTCTTCCTGTAGGTCTAAGATAAAACATAGTAAATACATTATGCACACTTGACTAAACACTTGAAGACATAAAAAGTAAGCAAAGGCTTCCATATCCATAGAGTACCATCACAGCTATACAGAGAATATTAAGTAGTTGAGTCCAGAAATGCCTCATTAACCAATCAAACTCTCAGTCTCAAAATCAAATTTAGAATAGCGTGGGGTCTTGATCTAAAGTTCAATTGACCAGGTTCTGTGCCTCTTGCGAAATACACCACTATCATACACCAGGCCAGGTCTTGGCACCGCTGAGAGTGTCAGCTCAGGGCGAATTGCTTAAAACCAGGGCTATTTACCGCCCTCAACTGGGGTCCTTCCCTAGGCACCCCTCAAATTACACCGAGCACTTCAGCTGCCTCCCCGGTCAGCCGCAAGCCTCACCAGCAAAACCCCTTAGACACTCCAGCTTCCCGGTGCCATCACCAGACTTAGGCCTCACACACAGGTGAGAGGTTATAAAACCTACACTCACCAACTCCAAACAGATCCTCCTGGTCCAAAGGACCCAGCCACAGTCCCAAGCCAATTTCCACTTTAGATCTTACCCACAAGATCACGCTGGGCCAATCCTTTAGAATCTAAACTCTAAAGATACATTAATGAAAGGAAGAAAACGTCGAGAGTAAGATTGTTAATGAGAACCTTCATATATAAACATCACACATGTCTCATACATAGGATCAACAAGTGAACAAGCTTTCATTAGACACCTTACATGGGTCCCTTTGCACAAAATGTTGCCGTGCCTCAGTTTCCCTTCCCACACAGCATATCAATTTTGGAATGCCCCTTCTCAGGTGAGAAGCTCCAACACTAATTACAAGTATTAACAGTGAAATACCAGGGTCCCAAAGCTTTTGAATATCCAGTGTGTCCTTGGGTACATCTTGTAACAGTTTCCAGGGTTTTGGTACAAAATCATGCATAGTGGACATAGTTACCATTCTTAGTAACAGCAGTACAGTGGTTATGCAAGTTAACATAAGCAGTAGGAACAAATCCACCCCAACTGTACATTGACAATTCTGGCTTTTTACATTTAAAAAGTTGCAACCTTCCTGGGCAAACACAAGTCTTTTCCCTCCCCCATGCCCTGTGGGTTTAGGTTGTGAACTCCCTCCCACACAGACATAGGCCTGGCTGGGTGTGGCTCCCCTGCTCACAATGGCTATGGAATTCCTTTGCTCCTCACAGGATCTTTCTATCCCCAAGTCACTTTTACCCCCCACAGGCACAGCAACCTGCTGGCCAGCCTCACCATAAGGATCCTCTTCCTTCTGAATTTCTGCAAGCAAAAGCTCATCTTCCCCTGGCTCTACAGCAGCATCACCCTGCTGTGCCACCACCAACTCCTCTTGTGATCCCTCTATCCCCTGAACAGGCAGGTCTTCACATAACCCCCCTTCAGGAAAACACCCAGACTCCTCTGGGGGAAGATCAGAGACCTCCCCCTCCCCTTTCTGGGCTTCAGCTGCCCCCAGAGCTGAATCTGGGCCCACAGCACTCTCCCCAGCCAATCCAGGCTGACAGGCACCTCCTGTAGACAAGGAACTGGGAAGAAACCCTTCCCCCACATGCATACTGCCCTCCTCAGCAGCCAAACTGCCAGGCTCCACACACAGAGGTTGCTCACACTGAACACCCTCCAGAATTTGATCTTTTTCCCCAACTAAGCTTTCACTCTGGCCAGCCACTCCAGACTGCACCAGAGGGACCCTTTCCCGAAACAGGGCAGGGAGAGCCCAAAACTCTGCCCTAAAATCTGACTCCAGCCTCCCCTCTGAGGCTCCAGGCAGACGTGTAGAGGCCTCACTCACAGACACACAACTATCTCCCTCATGGAGAAACTCCATGGGCCTAGAACTTAGTTACAAAGAAAAGCCAAAACATCTCTTAAGCAGTGCCAGATCTCAGATCCCATCCCCAACCCTTAAAACAATAAAACCTAACGAAACTGCCTAAACTTTACCCTACTTACAGAAAATGAAGAATGGTGTCTTGGAGAGAGAGAGAGAGAGACATGCTTGTCCCCCTCTGTAGCTGCAGAGAACTCTCAGAGAGACAAAAGGGAGAAAAGAAAAAACCCAAATTCCTCTGTCCCAGTTTGAAAGTCCCACCTACATTCCTATTGGTCACTCCACCTGGCTAGGTGTAGTTAACCCCTTAATCCCCAGGCTGCTGGCTAACCCCCATGCCAGGGGCAGCTGGGCTGCCAGCGGGGGCTGACACTGTTCTTAGCTCTGCAGTCCCAGAGCCTGCCCTGTCTCACGTGTGCAGAGAGGACTGAGCTTTCGCTCTCGAGTCCGTCTCTTTTCAGAAGGGATCCTGCCGGGACTGGCTCAGGCATTGCCTGGCTTCCTGGGAGCAGCACATCCCTGTGGTTTCGGCCAGGCGGGGCTCAGCATCCTTTCACTCCAGGGAAGTAGCTCAGTGCAGCAGGGCAGATTTGCTGGCACGTCTGACTGCTCTCGCTGATACAGTGTCCCCCCCACAGGCTAACGTGCATGAAGCCCTGAGCCGGCCGTAGTTCAATGGTAACTTCGTCGGACGTTGAACTTGCAGAAGGTTTTCAAACCCTGCGACCCCCCCTCTGTAACGTAACAGGTGAGTGACACGTCTCGGGGGTACCCAGGCCCCGGCCGGTTGTGATACCCCATTTCATTTCCTTGGGGAGGTTCTCCAGGCCAGTTAAACCTTCCTCACTGCCGGCGAGTGGGAACCGGGCTCTCCATCTCGAAGCAAGGCCGCTCCCGAGGGGCTGTGATTGGAGACTTCAAACGAGTCTCAAGGGAACATCTTTTCAAACAGCAAGAGCCTCTCTCACTGCCCATGTGAGGTGAGGCAGGTGAGAAGGCAGCTCTGGAGTCACTGGCCTGGCTTTTGTTCACCCATCGCCAGAGAACAACAGCGTTGCCGGTCTGAGGCGGGTTCCCATCGCCGAGAGCGGGTCCGTGTCGAGTGGGCGGATGAGGAGCTGTTAGCGGGGGATGCTAGTTTCCCTCGGGCTGTTCACTTTGGGTAGGTTACGCTCATTACCGAAGTGCAGCACTCCTGGGCCTGACGGGTGACGTGTTGCTCCTAGAGCTAGTGAGAGGCTGCGGGACTGTCACTTCTTTATATCTTTCGCTCAGACCATCCACTCCAGGTCGGGGGCTGAGCTACCCAGAGAGCCTCCTGAGCTCGCAACAGACGCCCCGGCTGCAGGAGATGCCTTCTGGCCATGTGTCATTGGTAATGTCTACTGAGCTGATAAGTGAAATGTAAAAAGCGAATGAATGTACCCGCCCAGGCTCCTGCCCTATTGGAGCAACACCCTCACCACCTTGGTCTCCTCTCACAAGTAGTCGTGGAAAGCAATTGTTACATTCCCAAGCTCAAGAGATCAGGAATATTTGATCTGAGATGTTAGGCATCTGGCAGACAAAATTCCCAACTCCTCATCCTGAGCCCTGGAAGAGACATGAACAAACAAGCCATAAAAGGAAAGGCAATAAACATATCCACAATTCTACTGTGTCAATGTCGGGAGAAAAAATCAAAAGTCCCCAGCCAGCATAACCTCCAGGAGCTGATGTGCCCAGTCACTGTAGCCTTCCAGCAGTCTAGATGCCCAGCCAATATAACCTGTAGAAGCCACGTCCCCAGTCAATACAGAATCATAGAGGTGTAGGGTTGAAAAGAAACTTAACAGGTCTTTTTAATCCAGTCCCTGAATTCAAGGGAAAACTAAGTATTGTCTGGACCATCTCTGACAGGTATTTGTCAAACCGTGCCTTAAAAACCTCCAATACTAGAGATTCCACAAGCTCCCTTAGCAGCACAGTAGAATGGAAGAATTACATCTCATGCCTTCCTTACAGCACTCCAGCTAATACATCCCAAGAACATAGGAATGTAAGAACAGCCATCCTGGGGCATGCCAACGGTCCATGTAGCCCAATATCCTGTCTTCTGACAGTGGCCAATGCCAGGTGCTCCAGAAGGAATGAACAGAACAGGGAATCATTGTGTGATCCATCCCATCACCCGTCTCCAGCCTCTGACAAACAGAGGCTAGGGACACTATTCCTGTTCATTTTGACTAAAGAGCCACTGATGGACCTAACCTCCATGAACTTATCTAGTTCTTTTGTGAAGCCTGGTATATATAGTCTTGCCCCTCACAACATCCTCTGGCAAGGAGTTCCACGGGTTGACTGTATTATGTGAAGAAATACTTCTTTTTGTTTGTATTCAACCTGCTGCCTATTAATTAAATTTGGTGACCTCTACTTCTTGTGTTATGAGAAGGAGTAAATAATACTTCCTTATCTACTTTTTCCACACCAGTCATGATTTCATAGACCCCAATCATATTCCTTCTTTGTCATCTCTTTTCCAAGCTGAAAAGTCCAAGTCTTACTAATCTCTCCTGATATGAAGCTGGGCATACTCCCTAATCTTTTCTGTTACCCATTTCTGAACCTTTTCCAATTCCAATATCGCTTTTTTTGAGATGGGGTAACCACATCTGCGCACAGTGTTCAAGATTTGGACATACCATGGATTTATATAGAGACAATATGATATTTTCTGTCTCATTATCTAGCCTTTCTTAACTATTCCCAACATTCTTTTTGCTTTATAAACCACTGCTGCATATTGAGTGGATGTTTTCGAGAATTATTCATAATGACGCCAAGGTCTCTCTCTCTCATGTCATCCGCAGACGTGAGACGTGTGCTCGCTAGGCCTGAGGCTGGGGAGTCACACAGGGTGCTCTTTAAGAGCCCTCCTGTAGCCCTTTGCCACTCAGGTCTGAGGATCACTGATCTAAGTCACTGATCATGCTACAGAGCTGAACTGGCCCCAGGTTTGATGTGCGAGGAGACCCTGCTCCATACCCTCTTCCAGCTTGACGGATAACTACTTGGGGGCAACCATTTTCCAGCCATCTTAGAGCAGATCCATCTAGCCTGTGTTTGCCTAGTTTGTTTGTGAAGAGGCCATGCACGAAGGTATTGATAGCCTTATAAAATGACAATATACCACACCTACTGCGTCCCCATCCACAAGGCCTGTTCCCTATCAAAGGCACAAATAAACGATGATCACATAAACACTGCCCTACACCAGAAACCTGCTGACCACTCTCCTTACTGACATGCCTCTAGCTTCCATGCAGAACACATCTCATGAGCCATTGCTTACCCAAGGCCGAAGATGCAACCGGATTTCTTCCAGTCCCTCGGACAGGGACAAACACCGACAGGATCTTTATCTTAAACTTGAAGGACTGTCTGGAGCAGTGAGGAAATGGACTGACAGAGCCAGACAAATATCCAGAAGTCACCTGTTGCAGAACAGGCCCAACAAGGAAAACAACAGAACGTCACTGGTCATCACAGCCCCCAGCTCAAACCCCTCCAGTGCATCACTGACAATCTACAACCTAGCCCGGAAAATGACCCCTCTCTCGACTGGACTTGGGAGTCAGGCCAGTCCTCACCCACAGACAAACCCCCTAACCTGAAGCAAATACTCACCAGCAGCAACACAACACACCTCAGACACACTCGCCCAGGAACCTATTCCTGCAACAAACCCCATTGCCAACTCTGCCCACACATCACACAAGCGACACCGTCACAAGACACACTATCAGGGGCTATACAATAGCACATCCTCTAATATAGGCCATCAAGTGCCAGCAGTGCCCTTCTGGCATGTGTATTAGCCGAACCAGACAGTCTCTGCACCACAGGATAAATGGACGCAAATCAGACATCAGAAACGGTAACACACATAGACCTGTAGGGGAACATTTTACACTATCTGGTTCTTCACTCATGGATTTAAAAGTAGCCATTCGTCTACAAAGGAATTTCATCACCCAATTACAGAGAGAAACTACAGAACAGGAATTCATCTACAAATTTGACACTGTTACTATTGGCTTGAATAAAGGCATTACATGGTTAACGCATTACAAAGTCATTTTCCTCTGCCTTTGACATCCACATTTTCATATCAAAAGCTTTGAATAGGACACATCCAGCCCACTTAATCAGCTCCATTAACACAAGTCCTACAATTGACAGATACTTCTTCCAAGACACGAGAAATCATTCTTCCGCTCTACTCTGCGCTGGTTAGGCCTCAGCTGGAGTGTTGTGTCCAGTTCTGGACACCACATATCGAGAAAGATGTGGAGAAATTGGAGAAGGTCCAGTGAAGAGCAACAAGAATGATGAAAGGTCTAGAGAACATGAGCTATGAGGGAAGGCTGAAAGAATTGGGCTTGTTTAGTTTGGAAAGGAGCAGATTGAGAGGGGACATGAGAGCGGTTTTCAGGTATCTAAAAGGGTTTCATGAGGAGGGAGAAATATTGTTCTCCTTGGCCGCTGGGCTGTCCCCTGGTGCATTTGGGGTAATTACCCCCCAGACTGCCCGGCTGTGGAAGTGTCAGGCTGCAAGAGCAGGGCTCTGTGAGCTTCCCCGGCTGCCAAGAAACAAGCCTGTGCTGCCGCCCCACTCACAAGCCTACACAGCACTTACAACCTCCCTGTTTTTCCAACGTGATGCTTGTGGGGACTGGCAGTAGGCCAGGGTGGCCATTTATTCTGTAGTGTAATCCCCCGTGTCTGAGAGAGTCTTTCCTTTGCCTATGAGGCTTGGGGTCATATAGGCCATTCCACACAAAGGCTGCTTGCTCTGTGAATGCCTTGGTTGTCCCGTATCTCCTTAGGGCTGCATGTTTCCAAGGCTCTGCTTTGAACCCGTGAGGAGCTGCTTTACTGCTGCCCTGCGCAGCCATTTTCGAGCTGCGTTCTGCCGGGCTGCCGCTCCTCCTCCCACCGGGAAGTCGGCTTAGCTCCCATTCACAAAATCGAGTACGATGGATGAATGTCCTCACCAGCCCTTCCAAGGACTCGTGCTACAAGCCTCGAGTGGGGAACCGTTTTGGGATTGGGGGCCAGTGACCCACAGAAAAATCAGTCGGGGGCCACACACACGTGAGAAGTGCAGAAAAAAAACCCTCGCCGATGTTGTCCTCGACTGTCTCCAAATCATTCCCCTTGCACACCAGAGCCCAGGGGCCCAGCTGAGTCGATTTTGTGTGCTCCAGTTCCACGTGGGCTCCCCAGTGCTGGGGGGCCCTGAGCTGTGGGGGCTGGATCCAGGCAAGCCAGAGGCCGCATCCAGCCCCCAGGTGTGAGGGGCTCAACTCAAGCAATCTGGACAATTTGGAACCAAAGCCTGATTGCAGAGCCATGCTGCTGATAGCCTCGTTTAAGGCCACTCCCAGCAGTTACTTCATCAGGGACTGTTTAAAGTTTGGTACCTCAGCTACGTTGGAGCCATCATTAATGTCACACCCCCACCCTTCCTTTCTTCCTTAACGCACATGCTTTGCCTCTAACACTACTTTCCCTCGTGACAAGCGTTTAAATCTTAATCCCTACAGGTCAGCCTCAGATCATTTGTGTCAGCGGTGGAAGATCAAGTTACAACACATAACCTGAAAAAAATCACGATGAATTAGCCAGATTGCCAAAGTCAGCACGCCCAAGCACAGTCTCCAGATCATGCAGCCCATGCCCTGGCCCCGCAGCTGATGGAAACCACATCACGCCCAGGGTGCTGTGGCCCCCGGACCACTAGTCCCAGCATCTATCGTTCATTTTTTAAAAACCCTAAATGATAAACTAGAGACTATAACAGGTTCTTCATTAGCCTCGGAGCCCGCAGAGCCACCTGGAGCCCCCGGAGTGCACCACGCAGGGCTCCGGCAGTGATTTCAACAGCCCAGGGCTCCAGCCACTGCCACTACCGGGGTAACTGTGACCTCAGCTAGGAGCCCGGGGCCCTTTTGAATCTCTGGATCCTGGGGCAGTTGCCCCCTTCATGTCAGTGAGTCTGGAACAAGCTGTACAATTTGTTATACTACATAAATGGTGAATACGTGTGTCTAGATAATATAAATATCAATCAATGGAATTTCTTGGCGATCTAGTCTGCTAACATCCATGATGTAACTGTCCTACAGACAGTGATTCTTTTGGAAGGTGTAGACCTCGGTGTTAAAGAATCGTTTGGGCGACGTTGGGGTTCGGTGTGGTGTGAACGTGGGAAATGCAGGCCACAGACTCTGCGAACCCCCTCCAGGAATGGGGAGCAGCATTCATGGCCAAGTTCCCTGTCTGGGTGACAGGAGCAGTGATGGATCGGGCGATGTTCCTCTCCCTGAGCATGGTGATTATATTGCAATTCCCACTCAAACATCCCTATTCGCTGTCCCTGGTCGCTAGCAGGGTTCCCTCTGAGTCTTTTCATCCAGGTCCTGGGTCACTGAGCGCCTGGCTTCTGAGGCTTTCGCTCCTAGGTCGGCCCGGTCTCCCCTTGCTAATCACACAGAGCAGGGTGATCACGAGGGTAAACGAGGTGGGTCAAATATGACCAAGGATGACGTAGGGAACAAAGGCTCGGAGGGGCCCAAACACACCATCCCATCCCCCGACATGGGCGAGCTCCGCTGTCCCCACCTTCTGCTATATTCAGTCCTGGAGTTTGCTGGGCTCCTGCCTGGTGCTCTGGGAGCCCCACCTGCTCCCTGGCCTGCTTCCCGGAGGCAGCGGTTTGCAGTCACTGCCGCCACAAGGGGGGAGCCCTGCCCAGCTCCCCCAGACGCCAGCCCCAGACTGGCACAGGCCCCCGGACCCCAAGAGAGCAGGGCCCCGAATGGTGCGGGCAGGGGAGGGCTTGCTGCTGCAGCTGGGCCTGTCAGACGTTGCCCGTAGGAGCAGCCTAGGTCACCGAAGCGAGGGCTGGTGGCCAGGAGCTGCCAACGCTCAGCTGCTCTGGACTCGGGTGCACGGCTCTGGGCTGGCCTGTGTGACGTCCCCGCAGCCGCCGAAGGAGTAAGGGCCAGAGGCCAGGCGTAGCCAAGGCACCCAGAGTGCAGGGCCGCTCCTGCGCTGGCCCCTCGGAGAGATGGCAGGAAGGCATCCTCTGCCCCCCGCACGCCACAGCTCACCCTGCCTGCGGCGTTTCCCGCCTTTTCTCCACAGCGCCACGCCCGCCGGCTAGTCTCCTGGGCCCTGGCGGGCGGGGTTAGCCCCCAGCATCGCCTGCCGCCTGTACACACACACACACGAAGGGGAGCGGGGGCAGGTGCCAGAGCTGCTCTGCCGGGGCGCTGCACCTGGACCCCTGGGGAACGCCAGCGACCGGCTGTGCCGTCACAGCCCCCCCGGATCCCAGGCTGCAGCCAGGAACCTTAGTCTGGTTCCTCGGGCGGGCGACCCGACGGCCGGTCCCTTTTCAGGCCGTCCCGGCGCCGACCCTGTATGTCGAAAAGGGGCTTGGTCAGCTCTTGCCAGCTCCTCGCTAGCTTTGCCAGGCAAGGGGGTGGGACCCGGCAGGCAGAGAGCGTGGCCGGGAAGCCGCCCTGAGTTCGAGGAGGGCTGGGGAAAGCGGCTGGGGCCTGCCCCATCCAGGCCAGAGAGAGCAGCCCCATGTGGTGGGGAGGGGGCCCTAGGCAACCCGCCCGGGTGGGCGGCAGGGGGCTCAGCCCACCAGCCCGACGCACAGAGGGAGGGGTCATGGGCGGAGGGCAGGGGCGCTCTGAGGGCCAGTTCCCTCCGCAGGTGGCTAGTGGGGGGACTAAGAGGACCAGCCCGATGTGCGGAGATGGGGGGCTGTTGTGGCAGCCAGTGGTGGGTTCATGCCCTGATGCCAGTGGGGAGAAGGACTCAGGCTGGCCCCTCGTGGGTGGGAGGCAGGAGGGCTTGGGCTGGCCCAGCGATGGGGAAGGATCTGGTCAGCCGGGGGGGGGGATTTTCCCTTTGGGTCACCTTACCCCTTGGGCGTCTTGGCAGCAGCTGTCTCCGCCGGTTGGCTCCCCAGCTCCGCTTCCTTGCGCTGGGTTTTCCTCAAGGTGCGCGGGGTGGAGGGCCGGGGTCCGCAGTGCAACGCTGGGGCCAGCGCTCCAGGGAGCAGCAGTTTGGCCCAAGTGCATGACAAGTCTCCACTCCCCCGCCAGGCCGGCCTGCACGCGGCCGTGGCGAGCAAAGCCCATGCCCCAGGCCCTAGGCTGCAGAATAGACTGTAGCTTCCCCTACACAGTGACTGACGCTGTCAGTCTCCAGAGCTGCCTGAGCAGTTTGCTTTGATTATTTGTACTGTGGTGGCACCTAGAGGCCCAAGCCAAGAGCAGGGCCCCCTTGTGCTGGCAGCTAGCTCGCAGGAGACCGCCTTGGGTAGACCAGTGAGCCCGTTTTACAGATGGGAACTGAGGCCAGAGAGATCCAGGCTGCGTCTCCATTGAGGCTGGGGCGGGCTCCCCAACTGGCAGTGCTCTGCATCCTCCCCTAGTGCACAGTCAATGGGGCAGCTGTGCCCAGTGTAAGCCTGTGGGATGCAGGCAGGTGTGTGCTGGTGGCAGGCGGGGTAGGAGATGGTACCCACTAGCTCGAGGAGCGGAAGAGCGAGCAGGGCCTTGTCTACACTACAGCCCTTCCAGCGACCAGACCGACTGATGCCGCTTGCCGCTGTTGGGCCTCCTGTGTGGACGCTCTGTGCTGGTGGGGGAGCTCGCCTGCCAGCCCCGTTCAGCCGCCCTCCCACCAGCATGGCGCTGTCCTCACCAGCACTTCTGCCAGTGAGACTCCGGCTGGCCAGGGAGCGTTTTTACTCCCCCGACTGACACAAGCTTTGGTGACCAAGGACTAGTGCCAATGAGGCCTGCGTCTCCTGCAGCTTGGAGCCCCGCCCCGAGCGCCTGCGGAGCCCCCCGTTAGCCTTCAGGACACGTCGCGGGCCAGTTACACGCTGGGCTTGCTGCTGGACGGGGGAAGGGCCAGGCTGTGCTGGGGGGCCACGCAGGGGGAGACGTTTTCCTGGCCAATTTCGGTAGGTTGAGAAATGGCGACTGTTCCGTCAGGAGCCAACCCAAATCAGCGTGGTGGCCTGTCCCACCGGCCCCCGCTGCCTGCCTTAGGGGAGCCCGGCGCATCTGCCCCTCTGTCTCTTCTGTAAATTAAGAGGAAACGGCAGACGCTGTATTTCGATGATTGTATAGGGCATGGCGCTGGGTGTGGGAGGGGGCCGAGGCAGGAGGTAGTTGGTGCAGGGGTCAGGGAGGTGGAGGGGACAGACACATGGACGGACGCACAAACTCTGTAACATACACATACAGATAACTGGTCACTAGTGCAGCCAAAGGGCCCCAGACTCGGGCGCCACTCTCTTGCGCTCTGACCCACTGGCAGGTCGCACACACGGCGAGATGGGGCGCTCCGCGTGGGGCTGCGAGCCTGGCTCTCCCTTGTCAGCTAGCCAGGAGGACAGATGCTGGGGGCGAGCGTCACGTCTCACGGTGCAGTGGGGGTGCGACCACGGACAGGTGGGCTGCGGAAAGATTGGGCGGGGCTCTCCGGGCCCTGCTGGGAATGTGCGGTGCCACCGCGAATGGCGAGAGCCACACATGCTGGGGACTGCAGCTCCCGGCCCCTGTGAGGCTCCAGCGCCCCAAGGCTCCTGGCAGTGGCAGGGAATTCGCCTCAGGGGAAGCCAGTGCAGGCCCTGGGAGCCAGCCTTACGTGACCCACAGATGCATGGGCGGCTGTCTTCCCCAGCGGCACAGCACCACACAGCATAACAATGTACAGCATAACACAACACAACACAACATGTCACAGCACAATACAGCATAACACAACACACTACAACACAGCACAGCAGGGCACAACACAACATGGTACAGCATAATACAACGCGGTACAGCATAACACAACACACTACAACACAGCACAGCAGGGCACAACACAACATGTCACAGCACAACGCAACACGGTACAGCATAACACAACACACTACAACACAGCACAGCAGGGCACAACACAACATGTCACAGCACAACGCAACACGGTACAGCATAACACAACACACTACAACACAACACAGCACAGCAGGGCACAACACAACATGATACAGCACAACACAACATGTCATAGCACAATACAGCATAACACAACACACTACAACACAGCACAGCAGGGCACAACACAACATGGTACAGCATAATACAACGCGGTACAGCATAACACAACACACTACAACATAGCACAGCAGGGCACAACACAACATGTCACAGCACAACGCAACACGGTACGGCATAACACAACATGGTACAGCACAACACAACACGGTACAGCATAACACAACACACTACAACACAACACAGCACAGCAGGGCACAACACAACATGGTACAGCACAACACATCATGTCACAGCACAACGCAACACGGTACGGCATAACACAACATGTCACAGCACAACGCAACACGGTACGGCATAACACAACATGGTACAGCACAACACGGTACAGCACAACACAACACGGTACAGCATAACACAACATGGTAAAGCACAACACAACACGGTACGGCATAACACAACACGGTACAGCATAACACAACACACTACAACACAACACAGCACAGCAGGGCACAACACAACATGGTACAGCACAACACATCATGTCACAGCACAATGCAACACGGTATGGCATAACACAACATGGTACAGCACAACACAACACGGTACAGCATAACACAACACACTACAACACAACACAGCACAGCAGGGCACAACACAACATGGTACAGCACAACACATCATGTCACAGCACAACACAACACGGTACGGCATAACACAACATGGTACAGCACAACACAACACGGTACAGCATAACACAACATGGTACAGCACAACACAACACGGTACAGCATAACACAACATGGTACAGCACAACACAGCACAACAGGGCACAACACAACATGGTACAGCACAACACATCATGTCACAGCACAACGCAACACGGTACGGCATAACACAACATGTCACAGCACAACACAACACGGTACAGCATAACACAACACACTACAACATAGCACAGCAGGGCACAACACATGTCAGCACAACGCAACACGGTACGGCATAACACAACATGTCACAGCACAACGCAACACGGTACGGCATAACACAACATGGTACAGCACAACACGGTACAGCACAACACAACACGGTACAGCATAACACAACATGGTAAAGCACAACACAACACGGTACGGCATAACACAACACGGTACAGCATAACACAACACACTACAACACAACACAGCACAGCAGGGCACAACACAACATGGTACAGCACAACACATCATGTCACAGCACAACGCAACACGGTACGGCATAACACAACATGGTACAGCACAACACAACATGGTACAGCACAACACAGCACAGCACCGCACGGCCTTTGCTGAAGCGCGTTCCCGGGAAGGGAGAGCGGGTGCTGAGGGACGGAGGGAGGTTTGCAGGGCAGAGCCGGGGTGCGCAGCACGGCAGGCCTTGGGAGGCCCCCCGACATTTCCAGCAGTGGGAGGCTGGACTGGCGCTCGCTGGCGTCCTGGGGGTGGCCCATGAGCTCAGAGCGGGCGGCTGAGGCCAACCCTGCCGGGTCAGACCCTGCCGGCGGTCCAGGCTCAGCCGGTGGGGCGCTTGCTGTGCAGACTGGAGCCAGGGCAGCGCTGCCCTGGGGTGAGCGGCCCCACGCTGCAGCCCCTGGGGTCCTGGCTGCTCTGGCTGCAGGGCCCAGGCAGCCTCCTTCCCCAAGCCCCTCCCCAGGCCCGTTCCCGGCCAGCATTGCTGTTAGCTGCTTTGCTGACCCTACAGGCCAGGGGCCCCTGAGCTGGGGAGGGCAGGGTCCGGCTGCCAGCCCCCTCCCACCTGGAAGGCTGATTCTGCGGCCATGTGCTGGTGCGCAGGGCCGCTCACACACAGCCCCTCACCGGTGCACAGGGCTGCTCCCTGCCGTCTCATGCGACTTTACCGACTCCATAGCCCAGACCCAGCAACAAAGCTTGGCCACCTTCTCCCCACTCCCACCCGCCACGGTGGGGCGAGGCTGCAAATCCAAACCCTCCCCCCCCCCCCCCCCCCCCGGCTGCCCTCACCCCCATCTCTCCAGGATCCAGCCTTTGGCCAGGCTCCATGCTCATGTTTCATGCTCATGCCTTTCTGCCACGGACTCAGCAGAGTCCGCAACCCCCGCTCCCTGCCCGTCCTGCCCTCGGCAATCTGGGGACACGGGCCCTTCGCTGGGAGTGGGCAGCGTCTGCAGGGAGAACTGGGAGCCTGTGGCCCTCACCCAGCCCAGAAACCCGTGTGCTGGGGCACTGGCTGGGACAAGTGGGGAGAGTCGCTGCAGATATTCAGGGAGGGCTGCAGAGTTCAGTGACTCAGGGCAAGGCTGTCACTTCAGCTTCAAGCCAGCAGGGGGCAGCCGGCCAGGACTGAGGGGTGCCAGCCGAGCTATGCAGGGGTGGGGTGTCAGAAAAGCAGGGTGCTGCAGGCCAGGAGGGGCTGGGCCAGAACTGAGGGGCGCCAGCCGAGCTATGCGGGGGTGGGGTGTCAGAAAAGCAGGGTGCTGCAGACCAGGAGGGGCTGGGCCAGGACTGAGGGGCGCCAGCCGAGCTATGCGGGGGTGGGGTGTCAGAAACGCAGGGTGCTGCAGACCAGGAGGGGCTGGGCCAGGACTGAGGGGCGCCAGCCGAGCAGTGGGGGTGGGGTGTCAGAAACGCAGGGTGCTGCAGACCAGGAGGGGCTGGGCCAGGACTGAGGGGCGCCAGCCGAGCAGTGGGGGTGGGGTGTCAGAAAAGCAGGGTGCTGCAGGCCAGGAGGGGCTGGGCCAGGACTGAGGGGCGCCAGCCGAGCTATGCGGGGGTGGGGTGTCAGTAAAGCAGGGTGCTGCAGGCCAGGAGGGGCTGGGCCAGGACTGAGGGGCGCCAGCCGAGCAGTGGGGGTGGGGTGTCAGAAACGCAGGGTGCTGCAGACCAGGAGGGGCTGGGCCAGGACTGAGGGGCGCCAGCCGAGCAGTGGGGGTGGGGTGTCAGAAAAGCACGGTGCTGCAGGCCAGGAGGGGCTGGGCCAGGACTGAGGGGCGCCAGCCGAGCTATGCGGGGGTGGGGTGTCAGTAAAGCAGGGTGCTGCAAGCCAGGAGGGGCTGGGCCAGGACTGAGGGGTGCCAGCCGAGCAGTGGGGGTGGGGTGTCAGTAAAGCAGGGTGCTGCAGGCCAGGAGGGGCTGGGCCAGGACTGAGGGGCGCCAGCCGAGCTATGCGGGGGTGGGGTGTCAGTAAAGCAGGGTGCTGCAGGCCAGGAGGGGCTGGGCCAGGACTGAGGGGCGCCAGCCGAGCAGTGGGGGATGGGGAAGCCCAGGGCTTGGCGTGCGCCAGGCTGCAACTGGCCACAGATGCCAAACTAACATCCCTTGGTGGGCGCCAGCGGGTGGAGGGGCCCATTTCCGTAAAGCCTGGGGAAGCCGCCTGTGATCAGCTGTCTGCTCCCTGCCGGCCGCCTCGGGAGGAACAGCCAGTCAGACCTGCTCCAGGAGGCAGGCAGTGTCAGATGCTGGCTCAGAAGAGTCATGCCTAGTGGCTGGAGCAGAGGGTGACGCCGGACCAGGAGTCGGGACTGGGCTGAGGGCTGTGCCGGAAGCAGGGACAAGCCAGGATCAGAACCAGCTTGAAGCATGGCCGTCCCCTCCCCTGGTCACAGCGCCCCTCTGCGGAGGGATCCAGCAGGAGCTGGCGATAGGAAGCTCTGGGGGGCGGAGCGTTTCCGACTAACCCCTCGTCTGGGAGTCCAGAAGCCTGTCCCCACAAAGCCCATGTTCCCCCGGGGGCCCTGTGTGGCTAATCTCCACGTTAAGGGCACTGGCAGCTAAAAGCGCAGCTGACACCTGTCAAAAGATAGTGGAAGTAGGTTCCCAAAGGCAGAGGTAGGAAGCCAGCAGCCCTTATCCCTTATCTCCCCGCCGCCGAGGAGCCCGAGGTGTGTGCCGGCGGATTTATCTCCGCGTGTGACAAAAAGCCCGGAGGAAACAAGCTCCTGGGGCGAGGGGGGTCCCGACACATTGCTGGGCTGTGGCCGGGCGCTAGACGCAGTGCGGCGCAGGGGAGGGTGTGAGGAGTAGCCATGGCCACCGTACACACACGGCCCAGCCTCTGGCCCCTGGAGCGAGCCAGGCCCGCCCGGTCAGAACAGGCTCAAGACACTAGTTTAGACACAAGGGCAGAGCACAAGAGACTGCTCCTCTGCTCATCCTGGGACCAGGGATGGCTTGAGGGCGCGGGGGGCCCAAGCTCCCCAAGAGAGATGGCGAGGAGGTGGGGCCCTGATGCTGTTTGCTCTGGACTCTTGCACATAGCCACTGCCCCCAGAGCCTGGAATGGGACATGGCGTCCTGCTCCTGTGCCACTTGGCCCCCGGCTGGAAGCAGGACAAGGCAGATTCTCTCACAGGGAAGCCGCTCCATGTTCCTGCTGGGAAGCTTGTACCATGGAACCACAAGATGGATTCTCATCTGGTCCAAAGGGGTGTGCGGTGGTGGGGAGCCGTGCCCAGGGGTTGTGTGGTGGTGGGGAGCCGTGCCCAGGGGTTGTGTGGTGGTGGGGAGCCGTGTCCAGGGGTTGTGCGATGGTGGGGAGCCGTGCCCAGGGGTTGTGCGGTGGTGGGGAGCCGTGCCCGTGGGTTGTGCGGTGGTGGGGAGCCGTGTCCAGGGGTTGTGCGATGGTGGGGAGCCGTGCCCGTGGGTTGTGCGGTGGTGGGGAGCCGTGTCCAGGGGTTGTGCGATGGTGGGGAGCCGTGCCCAGGGGTTGTGCGGTGGTGGGGAGCCGTGCCCATGGGTTGTGCGGTGGTGGGGAGCCGTGTCCAGGGGTTGTGCGATGGTGGGGAGCCGTGCCCAGGGGTTGTGCGGTGGTGGGGAGCCGTGCCCGTGGGTTGTGTGGTGGTGGGGAGCCGTGTCCAGGGGTTGTGCGATGGTGGGGAGCCGTGCCCGTGGGTTGTGCGGTGGTGGGGAGCCGTGTCCAGGGGTTGTTCGGTGGTGGGGAGCCGTGTCCAGGGGTTGTTCGGTGGTGGGGAGCCGTGCCCATGGGTTGTGCGGTGGTGGGGAGCCGTGCCCAGGGGTTGTGCGGTGGTGGGGAGCCGTGTCCAGGGGTTGTGCGATGGTGGGGAGCCGTGCCCATGGGTTGTGCGGTGGTGGGGAGCCGTGCCCGTGGGTTGTTCGGTGGTGGGGAGCCGTGCCCGTGGGTTGTGCGGTGGTGGGGAGCCGTGCCCGTGGGTTGTGCAGTGGTGAGGAGCCGTGTCCAGGGGTTGTGCGATGGTGGGGAGCCGTGCCCGTGGGTTGTGCGATGGTGGGGAGCCGTGCCCAGGGGTTGTGCGGTGGTGGGGAGCCGTGCCCGTGGGTTGTGCAGTGGTGGGGAGCCGTGTCCAGGGGTTGTTCGGTGGTGGGGAGCCGTGGCCATGGGTTGTGCGGTGGTGGGGAGCCGTGCCCAGGGGTTGTGCGGTGGTGGGGAGCCGTGTCCAGGGGTTGTTCGGTGGTGGGGAGCCGTGCCCTTGGGTTGTGCAGTGGTGGGGAGCCGTGCCCAGGGGTTGTGCGGTGGTGGGGAGCCGTGCCCAGGGGTTGTGCGATGGTGGGGAGCCGTGCCCAGGGGTTGTGCGGTGGTGGGGAGCCGTGCCCATGGGTTGTGCGGTGGTGGGGAGCCGTGCCCAGGGGTTGTGCGGTGGTGGGGAGCCGTGCCCGTGGGATGTGCGGTGGTGGGGAGCCGTGCCCAGGGGTTGTGCGGTGGTGGGGAGCCGTGCCCAGGGGTTGTGCGATGGTGGGGAGCCGTGGCCAGGGGTTGTGCGGTGGTGGGGAGCCGTGCCCGTGGGATGTGCGGTGGTGGGGAGCCGTGCCCAGGGGTTGTGCGATGGTGGGGAGCCGTGCCCGTGGGATGTGCGGTGGTGGGGAGCCGTGCCCAGGGGTTGTGCGGTGGTGGGGAGCCGTGCCCGTGGGATGTGCGGTGGTGGGGAGCCGTGCCCAGGGGTTGTGCGATGGTGGGGAGCCGTGCCCGTGGGATGTGCGATGGTGGGGAGCCGTGCCCAGGGGTTGTGCAGTGGTGGGGAGCCGTGCCCGTGGGTTGTGTGGTGGTGGGGAGCCGTGCCCAGGGGTTGTCCGGTGGTGGGGAGCCGTGCCCGTGGGATTTGTGGTGGTGGGGAGCCGTGCCCAGGGGTTGTCCGGTGGTGGGGAGCCGTGCCCGTGGGATGTGGTATGGTGCTCTCACAAGGAACTCTGTCCTATGGGGTTGCCTCTGTCATGTTCCAGGAGATCTGGAGCATTCATCTCCATTCATCTCCAATTCCAGTCCCAACCCACAAGTGGCAAAGCCTTTAGGCCTCCCATCGGAATGAGCCACTCAGGATCCAGCCCTTCACCGTGGCCTTTGACCATCCTCCATTCTGCTATGGTTGACAGGCCGTGTGTCCTCCTCTGTCCGGCCATTCCTACCCACTAAGCAGCTACCAAACCCAGCTCTGCCGCGTGCACAGCCCTGGCTTCTCCTCAGCTGGGTCCCCACCCCGGCAGGCTCCAGTCAGTGCCAAGTCGCTGGGAATGGCCCTGCATCGCCAGGACAACGCTCTGTTCTTTCTCTTCAGTGCCGCCATCTTTCCCTTCTTCTTAGGCAACCTCCCGTGCTGGGCCAGGCAGCTCTCGGATTTTGTCATTCCAAGCGGAGCGAAAGCCACGTTTTCCACTTGGTTTCCCTCCAAATGTCATTTCCATTACATCGTCAAGTCGGCCAGTTTAGGCTCTCGTCAGAATTCCCACCGAGTTTTACATCCCTATTTTAAGGACGAGATTTAAAAAGTGGAACCGTTTGACTAAAATTAGACTTGCCTGTCCCAGGGGACACTCCCGAAACGCACACTGTGTAACCCTGCGCCGAGTTCAAATGGCATTCCAAAGGGATCGCTCACAAACCTCCCTGGCAGGCCTGGGCCGGCGCCAGTCCAGCCCCACCGGTGTTTCTGTGCTGTGGAACCCGCAGTAACAATAGAAGCTCAGCGCCCAGCCTGCCGGCCAGCGTGGAATACAGCCGCTCGAGGGCCTTTCCACTTCCTTACCGGTGAGGTCAGGGTCAGGAGCTCCAGGCCGGACTTTCGATCCCGTTGCGCTGGGGAATCCCAGCACTGAGTTTCCACGCTTGCCGTACGCCCTGAGCACATCCCGTGGACACGGCCCCGCCCGCCCCCTGCAGTACCACCCGCCCTGCAGCCACATCCCGGGAATGGAGCAATGCTCATCCTGACCCTAAGCCAAGGCTGCTGAGAATCGCCCCCAATAGCTGCTGTCTCCAGAAATGAAGCGTGTTCAGGGATGGTTTTATTAGCGGGGACGAGAGGGGGGTATTTAAATCACTCTGTTGTGCAGAGAATGGAATTACCTGAGCTTACCCTAGCGGAAAGTTGTTAAGTTGCTTTCAGACTCCTCGTAAGAACATCCGAGCAGCCAGACAGGGTCAGACCAAAAGTCTGTCCAGCCCAGTGAGCCATCCCGTCGCCCATTTCCAGTCTCTGACAGAGGCCAGGGACACATTCTTACCCATCCAGCCAATAGCCATTGATGGACCCAACCTCCATGAATGTATCTAGTTCTGTTTTAAACCCTGTTATAGTAGGCGTGGCCTTCACAACATCCACTGCGTGAAGAGAAACTTCCTTTTGCTTGTTTTAAATCTGCTACCTGTTCATTTCATTCGGTGACTCCTAGTTCTTGTATCATGGGAACAAGTAAATAACTTCCTAATTTACGTTCTCCATACTTGTCATGCTTTTATAGACCTCTATCAGATCCCCCTTAAGGCCGCATCTTCACTTCCTGGACGCTTGCTGCTGCAACAGTCGATTTTCCGGAATTTGATTTAGTGGGTCTAGTAAAGACATGCTACATTGAAAGCTGAGGGTGCCCCCCATCGATGCGAATAGTCCACGAATTGCAAGGAGTAATGGAAGTCGATGGGAGTACTGCCAAGAGAGATGGTGCCAGGGTTCAAATGAAGGTACTTTGATTCCAGCTACGTCGTTAACATAGCTGGAGTGGCATCTCTTAATTTGAGCTTCTGCATAAGTAACTCTCCTGAGGTCTCCTCCAGCCCGAGGATTCGGGACTCTAGGGTAAGTAAAGCCGTGGTCCCAATGTCCTCTGTCCTAAGGGAGGAAGTCCCCGTTTTATTAAACTCTTCTGCATCTTTGAAAAAAAAAGAGCCAGTTTCTTTCATTTCCTTATTTGTAATTTGGGGTTTGGAAAAGCCCACCTCTCCACTGCTTCACACGTGATACAACCCTTCCGCTTCACCGTGCCGTTTGCTCCCAGAGAGCAGCAAGCACTCTGCAGCCTTCCCTGGCTGACAACCACACAGCTCATGAGGCTTGATGGATAAAGTCCACCTCCTCAGACGTGTTGGGTTCACGCGGACTGGAGGAATGTAGCTCATAGAAACAAGTTTCTGGTTTGAAATTCACAAGGCAAATGCAAAAGGGATGCTCTTCACTCAGCGCTTGGAGCCTTGTGATCTGCGCAGCCCCAGGATCGGGCCCTTCACAGAAACTGTTTCTCTAAACGTTCCTGCTAATTATCCCTATTTATCATCCCAGCCTGTTATCCAGAGACAGTGCTCTGCATAGTGCATGCTGCCCGTGCCCACAGCTCCCATTGGCCAGAATTCCCAGCCAATGGGAGCTGCAGAACAGGCGCCAAGGGGGGCAACATGCAGATCACCCCTGGGCCTAAAGAGCCAGGGCAGGCAAGGAGCAGCCTTAGCCCCACTGCGCCACCCACCGGACTGTTAATGGCCCGGTCAGCAGTGCTGGCGTTCCGGTCAAGCACCGGATACCTGGCAGGCCTATCTATGTGTCCCTGATAAGCTCCTCCCCTGCTGGAAGCCCTTTGCATGGCTGCAGCTTATCTGCTAGCTGAGTAGCCCAGACAGGCCCTATCACGAGAAATGGCCAGGACATTGATAACTGGAGTGTTTGGGGCCGGTGCATCCGGGACTAAGCATCAGCCCTGCCGGCTTTATCAGCTTCGCAGAATGCCAGCGGCTCTGGCCCTGGGACTGTGGAAATGGGAACAATCGGCCAAGCCCTTGGGCGCAGTCAGAAAGAGCGAGAGAGGGGCGGCTGCCCTCCGGTGTGGGCAAGTGGCACCTCTGGCTTTCTCGCTCCCTAGCCGGAACCCCCCGGCGGTGCCGCAGAGAGAAGCCTGGGGTGTCGCACTGCGAGCGCAGGGGCCAAGGGCCTCCACAGCAGCAGGCAGAGCTCTGACCCAGAGACGGCGCAGGCAGGCTGCAAGGAGCAGGCTTCTGGCCCTCGCTAGGCAGCCAGTGGCCACAGCGGGCGGCGGTTCACAAGGGAGTGAGCTGTGGGTGGGCAGGGCTCCAGGCCGCGCTGGCAGCACCGCGGAGACGGCGTGGGGGCAGTCAGAAGCAGGCACTGAGGGGCAGTAATGGCGCCAGGAGGGAACAGAGCCCTCACTGGCAGTGTGTGCCAGGCAGCCCCAGGATGCAAACCCTGGGACCTGGAGCCCCCGTGCCATGGGCATCCGGAGTGGGCGGGGGCAGCTGGCTGAGCCTGGAAGGGAAGCCACCGTTCTGGAGTTGTGGGGGCAACAGCAGGTCAGGCGGCCTCTTGGTAATTCAGGGGGCCAGGGTCCGGGAGGGGGTGTTAGGTGTTTGGAGGGGGGTGCAGAGGTGGAAGGGTCATTCCAAGATGCCCGTCATGCCCAGAATGGGGCTCCCTGTGGGATGTGGGATGGGCAGCAAGGCTGAGTACTAGGCAGCCTCAGGCAGGGCTGGTCGGGCAGCTGTGACCAGCTGGGCATGCTGGAGGGAGCCAGGGCTGGTAGCCTGGGGAGGGGTAGCAGCAACCAGCGCTGGGAGGTGGGATCCGGCTCTCGGAGCCCTTTGTACCTGGGCCGCCGCCCTTAGCAGCAGAGAGCTCCCGACTGCCTTGGTGGTGGCCGCGATGGCCTGAGCCCAGCCAGCGCAGCCAGGCCAGGGCCACGACGCAGCTAATCCACCGAGCCACTTGCATGCGACCTCTTGAGCAGTGTTTAGAGGCCAGGCAAACAATTGATTTGGAATAATTGGTAAATGCTGCTCAAATAAAAACATTTAGACAAACGAGTTTGTCCTCGAGATGGTTAAATAAATATTTGGGGAAGTGACTGACACTTGGCCCGGTGCCTGGGGAGGCGCTGGCTGGGCCTGGCAGTGGTCGCGCTGTAATGGAGACCACAAGGCATTCCAGAGACACACAGCGCTCCCGCCCCACCCAGGCAGAGCCGGCCGCCTTCGCTGGGCCTGGCTTGCTGGCGCTGGACACGGCCCTCCTGGCAGGCTGGGCCAGCAGGAGGGACAAGAGCTGAGGGAAGAGCTGGGGCGAGGAGGGAGATGATGCGCAATGGGGGTGGCGCTTTGGGGGGCGTTGGCTGTGCCCTGCGGGTGGCGCTTTGGGGGGCGTTGGCGGCTGTGCCCTGGGGGTGGCGCTTTGGGGGGGCGTTGGCGGCTGTGCCCTGGGGGTGGCGCTTTGGGGGGCGTTGGATGTGCCCTGGGGGTGGCGCTTTGGGGGGGCGTTGGCTGAGCCCTGGGGGTGGCGCTTTGGGGGGGCGTTGGCGGCTGTGCCCTGGGGGTGGCGCTTTGGGGGGCGTTGGATGTGCCCTGGGGGTGGCGCTTTGGGGGGGCGTTGACTGAGCCCTGGGGGTGGCGCTTTGGGGGGCGTTGGATGTGCCCTGGGGGTGGCGCTTTGGGGGGCGTTGGCTGTGCCCTGGGGGTGGCGCTTTGGGGGGGCGTTGGCTGAGCCCTGGGGGTGGCGCTTTGGGGGGCGTTGGCGGCTGTGCCCTGGGGGTGGCGCTTTGGGGGGCGTTGGCGGCTGTGCCCTGGGGGTGGCGCTTTGGGGGGGCGTTGGCGGCTGTGCCCTGGGGGTGGCGCTTTGGGGGGCGTTGGCTGTGCCCTGGGGGTGGCGCTTTGGGGGGCGTTGGCTGTGCCCTGGGGGTGGCGCTTTGGGGGGGCGTTGGCGGCTGTGCCCTGGGGGTGGCGCTTTGGGGGGGCGTTGGCGGCTGTGCCCTGGGGGTGGCGCTTTGGGGGGTGTTGGCTGTGCCCTGGGGGTGGCGCTTTGGGGGGCGTTGGCGGCTGTGCCCTGGGGGTGGCGCTTTGGGGGGCGTTGGCGGCTGTGCCCTGGGGGTGGCGCTTTGGGGGGCGTTGGCTGAGCCCTGGGGGTGGCGCTTTGGGGGGCGTTGGCGGCTGTGCCCTGGGGGTGGCGTTTTGGGGGGCGTTGGCTGAGCCCTGGGGGTGGCGCTTTGGGGGGCGTTGGCTGAGCCCTGGGGGTGGCGCTTTGGGGGGCGTTGGCGGCTGTGCCCTGGGGGTGGCGTTTTGGGGGGCGTTGGTTGAGCCCTGGGGGTGGCGCTTTGGGGGGCGTTGGCGGCTGTGCCCTGGGGGTGGCGCTTTGGGGGGGCGTTGGCGGTTGTGCCCTGGGGGTGGCGCTTTGGGGGGCGTTGGCGGCTGTGCCCTGGGGGTGGCGCTTTGGGGGGCGTTGGCGGCTGTGCCCTGGGGGTGGCGCTTTGGGGGGCGTTGGTGGCTGTGCCCTGGGGGTGGCGTTTTGGGGGGCGTTGGCGGCTGTGCCCTGGGGGTGGTGCTTTGGGGGGACGTTGGCTGAGCCCTGGGGGTGGCGCTTTGGGGGGCGTTGGTGGCTGTGCCCTGGGGGTGGCGCTTTGGGGGGCGTTGGTGGCTGTGCCCTGGGGGTGGCGTTTTGGGGGGCGTTGGCGGCTGTGCCCTGGGGGTGGTGCTTTGGGGGGACGTTGGCTGAGCCCTGGGGGTGGCGCTTTGGGGGGCGTTGGCGGCTGTGCCCTGGGGGTGGCGTTTTGGGGGGCGTTGGCGGCTGTGCCCTGGGGGTGGCGTTTTGGGGGGCGTTGGCGGCTGTGCCCTGGGGGTGGCGCTTTGGGGGGCGTTGGTGGCTGTGCCCTGGGGGTGGCGTTTTGGGGGGCGTTGGCGGCTGTGCCCTGGGGGTGGCGTTTTGGGGGGCGTTGGCGGCTGTGCCCTGGGGGTGGCGCTTTGGGGGGCATTGGCGGCTGTGCCCTGGGGGTGGGAATCCCTGGGCCAGTGGAGGTTTAAGCCCCCCCCACAAACCTACAAAAACATATTCCTGGAAATGGGCAAGTCCCCGCACCCTACCGAGTGGACAGACTCGGACTCCCGGGGCTGGACGAGACCTCGGGAGGCATCGAGTCCAGCCCCCTGCTCCAGGCAGGACCGACCCAACTCAACCAGCCCAGCCAGGGCCTTGTCAATCAGGAACGTAAACACTCTAGGGATGGAGGTTCCACCCCTCCCCAGGGAGCCCAGCCCAGCGCTTCCCACCCGCCTAGGGAAAGAGTTTTTCCTAATATCCAACCTAGACCTGCCCCACGGCAACTTGAGCCCATTGCTCCTTGTTCTGCCACCCGCCCCGCTGAGAGCAGCCTCTCGCCAGCCTCTTTGGACCCCCTTCAGGTACCTGAATTGCAAAGTGCGTCCTTCTGGGGTGCTCACTAAGGGTCAGTGCTCGTGCAGCAGCCTGGGTCATCTGGCGAGACGTCTTCGAGCCCCTGTTCCTCAGTGTCCCACGCAGGACACTGTGCACAGGGCCCTGGGGGCAAAGGGGCTGAACCTCAACCAGGACCTTCTAAAGCTAATTTTTAACAGGTGCTGTAGCTTGTGGGGCAAAGAGGCTCATGTGCTGGCGTGAGGTGGTAACGAGGGGCAGTGTAACGCATGTACAGGCTGGGGAGGGTTCGCTGTCTATCGGTAAATGTCGATAACATCAATGTAATTGTACATGCGCACACACATGCAAACAGATTGCAAAATAGTTCCATTGACAATAGCTGAAATGTACCGCTAGGGACAGAAAAATGCTGCTTGAGAACGTATTCAAGTTCTAGTTCATGCTATTTACTTTGTGTATTTTGCCATGTGATACTGACAGTGTAACCGTTAGAATTACGTTTACCATCAGTCAATATATCAAAAACATCAGCATGTTTTGTTAGTTAGTTAGTTAGTTAGTTTGTCTTTAAAGTGCTACTAGACTATTTGTTGTTTTTAAAGTTTTTCAATAATTATTGTCTGATTTCCTGGTTGTCTAGGCCCCATGACCCCACATAATTTCCTGAAACAGGGAAAATTCAAATCAATATAAATGGGGGAAAGATGCTGAAATAAATTGATAGTATTCATCAGAATTATTTTAAAAATACAATGGTATTCTAGTATCAGAGGGGTCGCCGTGTTAGTCTGAATCTGCAAAAGCGATGAGGAGTCCTGTGGCACCTTATGGTATTCTACTTGGCCGACAGCATCAGGGGGGGCGGAAAGGGGGCAGAGAAAGACGTGTTTCTATGGTAAGGTCCGGAGAGGGGTGTGTTTCTACGGCAGGGTCCGGAGAGGGGCCTGTTTCTATGGCAGGGTCCGGAGAGGGGCATGTTTCTATGGCAGGGTCCGGAGAGGGGTGGGTTTCTACGGCAGGGTCCGGAGAGGGGAGTGTTTCTATGGCAGGGTCCGGAGAGGGGCCTGTTTCTACGGCAGGGTCCGGAGAGGGGTGGGTTTCTACAGCAGGGTCCGGAGAGGGGCGTGTTTCTATGGCAGGGTCCGGAGAGGGGTGGGTTTCTATGGCAGGGCCCGGAGAGGGGCGTGTTTCTATGGCAGGGTCCGGAGAGGGGTGGGTTTCTACGGCAGGGTCCGGAGAGGGGCGTGTTTCTATGGCAGGGTCCGGAGAGGGGTGGGTTTCTACGGCAGGGTCCGGAGAGGGGCCTGTTTCTATGGCAGGGTCCGGAGAGGGGCCTGTTTCTACGTCAGGGTCCTGAGAGGGGTGTGTTTCTACGGCAGGGTCCGGAGAGGGGCGTGTTTCTATGGCAGGGTCCGGAGAGGGGCGTGTTTCTATGGCAGGGTCCGGAGAGGGGTGGGTTTCTACGGCAGGGTCCGGAGAGGGGCCTGTTTCTATGGCAGGGTCCGGAGAGGGGCATGTTTCTATGGCAGGGTCCGGAGAGGGGTGGGTTTCTACGGCAGGGTCCGGAGAGGGGCGTGTTTCTATGGCAGGGTCCGGAGAGGGGCCTGTTTCTACGGCAGGGTCCGGAGAGGGGTGGGTTTCTACGGCAGGGTCCGGAGAGGGGCGTGTTTCTATGGCAGGGTCCGGAGAGGGGTGGGTTTCTATGGCAGGGCCTGGAGAGGGGCGTGTTTCTATGGCAGGGTCCGGAGAGGGGTGGGTTTCTATGGCAGAGCCCGGAGAGGGGCCTGTTTCTACGGCAGGGTCCGGAGAGGGGCGTGTTTCTATGGCAGGGTCCGGAGAGGGGTGGGTTTCTACGGCAGGGTCCGGAGAGGGGCGTGTTTCTATGGCAGGGTCCGGAGAGGGGTGGGTTTCTATGGCAGGGCCCGGAGAGGGGCCTGTTTCTACAGCAGGGTCCGGAGAGGGGCGTGTTTCTATGGCAGGGTCCGGAGAGGGGTGGGTTTCTACGGCAGGGTCCGGAGAGGGGCGTGTTTCTATGGCAGGGTCCGGAGAGGGGCCTGTTTCTACGGCAGGGTCTGGAGAGGGGCCTGTTTCTACGGCAGGGTCCGGAGAGGGGTGGGTTTCTACGGCAGGGTCCGGAGAGGGGCCTGTTTCTACGGCAGGGTCCGGAGAGGGGTGGGTTTCTACGGCAGGGTCCGGAGAGGGGCCTGTTTCTACAGCAGGGTCCGGAGAGGGGCCTGTTTCTACGGCAGGGTCCGGAGAGGGGTGGGTTTCTACGGCAGGATCCGGAGAGGGGCCTGTTTCTACAGCAGGGTCCGGAGAGGGGCCTGTTTCTACGGCAGGGTCCGGAGAGGGGCGTGTTTCTATGGCAGGGTCCGGAGAGGGGTGGGTTTCTACGGCAGGGTCCGGAGAGGGGCCTGTTTCTACGGCAGGGTCCGGAGAGGGGCCTGTTTCTACGGCAGGGTCTGGAGAGGGGCCTGTTTCTACGGCAGGGTCCGGAGAGGGGTGGGTTTCTACGGCAGGGTCCGGAGAGGGGCCTGTTTCTACGGCAGGGTCCGGAGAGGGGTGGGTTTCTACGGCAGGGTCCGGAGAGGGGCCTGTTTCTACAGCAGGGTCCGGAGAGGGGCGGGTTTCTACGGCAGGGTCCGGAGAGGGGCCTGTTTCTACGGCAGGGTCCGGAGAGGGGTGGGTTTCTGGTGGACGTGTTCAAAGGATGTGTTGGTGCCCATTGGCACAGAAGGGTTTGTGCCCCATAGGCGCATGTCTGCCAGTGGCGTGGCACAGAGGGCAGCTTCCCCATTTCTTGGGCTGACTTGCATGACTCGCTGCTCCTGGCCGACGGGCTGGGACGCTACACGAGGGCGAGGCAGCCAAAGGAGCTTGTGAAAGCGCCTGTCCTGTCCCCCGGCTGTGAGTGCGGCGGTGCAGAGCTGCGCCGCGCCAGGGAGCTGGAAGCCCTGCTGGAGTAGCCAGCGGCTGTGGTGTTTGACAGACGGCACGGTGGGAGGTACAGCCCCAGGCCCGGCTGGGGCTCATCCCCGAGGCGCTGCCGTGTTGACAGCTCCAGCCTGGCCTGCGCAGGGCGAGACGCCTGCAGCCAGCACACTCAGCGCAGGGCCAGCCCAGCCCAGCTGCCCGGGAACCACGCCCCAATGCCTCAGTCTGAGGAGTTCAAGCCCTGAGAAGCTGCCGGCCCAGGACACAGACTGCGGCGCGAGCGGCACCGTGCCCCAGGCTGGCCCGGCAGTCGCTGGCTCGGCCCGTGGGCTGCCACGCTCTCACACGAAGGCCTCGCCCCGCGCCCCCGGCTCCAGTTCAGTCCACAGGCCGCCCAGCACCCCGCTGCAGCCAGCCCCGGCTTTGTGCCCCCCCATGCCTGGCAGCGTCAGCCAATGGAGCCGCCCTCCAGCCACTCCCCTCCGGGAGGGGAACCAGCCCATCAGCACAGGCCCAGGCCCTGCAAGGCAGAGGTGGATTAAACTTTTGTGGGGCCCTGGGCCAGAGCAGAGGGGGCCGCTCCTCCCCGCTTCCACCTGCCACCCCCCCAGTGCTCCTGCCAGGGAGCGGGGGTGGGGCACGGGGTGCCCATTTTTCCAGGACCCCCCAGTTGGCCGGGGCCCCATGGCACGTGTCCCATTGGCCGGGTGACTAATCCGCCACTGCAGCTAGGGCTCGCCTAGGCCCCTCACTGGAGATGGAAGAACTGAGGACCCTGGACATGGGGGCCCCATGGAGGCACATGTTCTAGCCCAGCGCTCCAGTCCTTACAGATGGGCTCACGCCGGAGCCACGTGGCGCGTCCCAGCACTGCGGGGGTGCACACCCAGCCCCCACGGAGGAGAGACTCTGACTGCGCCCAGGGCTCACACTGACACGCGTGGAACAGCCGGGGAGCCGGGCCCCACCCTGCACGTCAGGCTGTGACGCATGGAAGGCCCCGCCCTGCTCTCGGCACACCCAGCGCAGCCCACGCAATGAGCAGCCTGGACATTTGCAAGCCAATATTTATGGGAGTGGAAACCATTGGCCATAACCCTCAGCAGCCATGTCGTCTCTGCCCCTCCTCGGAGCGCTCGCTTTGGAGTCAGGGCTGGGGAATTTGTAAGAAGTAAATATTATGGGGAAAACATCAGGCAGCTTAATCGGAGCGTTAGGAAAGGGCAGACGTATTTGCTGTTAGTGTTGTCAGTTCATCCCAGCCCAGGGCTGCCATAACTCAGGGAACCGCCCAGACACCTCCGCACTGCAAGAGGGAGTTCGCAGCTCGAAGCCGAGGGAGGCCTGGCCGCTGTCAGGGCTAGCCAGACAGAGCTGCTGGTATCCCACCGCAGCCTCCTCCTCCTCTCGGCACCGCAGCCTCCTCCTCCTCTCGGCACCGCAGCCTCCTCCTCCTCTCGGCACCGCAGCCTCCTCCTGCTCTCGGCACCGCAGCCTCCTCCTCCTCACGGCACCGCAGCCTCCTCCTGCTCTCGGCACCGCAGCCTCCTCCTGCTCTCGGCACCGCAGCCTCCTCCTGCTCTCGGCACCGCAGCCTCCTCCTCCTCTCGGCACCGCAGCCTCCTCCTGCTCTCGGCACCGCAGCCTCCTCCTCCTCACGGCACCGCAGCCTCCTCCTGCTCTCGGCACCGCAGCCTCCTCCTCCTCTGGGCACCGCAGCCTCCTCCTGCTCTCGGCACCGCAGCCTCCTCCTGCTCTCGGCACCGCAGCCTCCTCCTGCTCTCGGCACCGCAGCCTCCTCCTGCTCTCGGCACCGCAGCCTCCTCCTCCTCTCGGCACCGCAGCCTCCTCCTCCTCTCGGCACCGCAGCCTCCTCCTGCTCTCGGCACCGCAGCCTCCTCCTCCTCTCGGCACCGCAGCCTCCTCCTCCTCTCGGCACCGCAGCCTCCTCCTGCTCTCGGCACCGCAGCCGCCTCCTGCTCTCGGCACCGCAGCCTCCTCCTCCTCTCGGCACCGCAGCCTCCTCCTCCTCTCGGCACCGCAGCCTCCTCCTCCTCTCGGCACCGCAGCCTCCTCCTGCTCTCGGCACCGCAGCCTCCTCCTCCTCTCGGCACCGCAGCCTCCTCCTCCTCTCGGCACCGCAGCCTCCTCCTCCTCTCGGCACCGCAGCCTCCTCCTGCTCTCGGCACCGCAGCCTCCTCCTGCTCTCGGCACCGCAGCCTCCTCCTCCTCTCGGCACCGCAGCCTCCTCCTGCTCTCGGCACCGCAGCCTCCTCCTGCTCTCGGCACCGCAGCCTCCTCCTCCTCTCGGCATCGCAGCCTCCTCCTGCTCTCGGCACCGCAGCCTCCTCCTGCTCTCGGCATCGCAGCCTCCTCCTGCTCTCGGCACCGCAGCCTCCTCCTCCTCTCGGCACCGCAGCCTCCTCCTCCTCCACCTGCTCTCAGCACCGCAGCCTCCTCCTCCTCCACCTGCTCTCGGCACCGCAGCCTCCTCCTCCTCCACCTGCTCTCGGCACCGCAGCCTCCTCCTCCTCCACCTGCTCTCGGCACCGCAGCCTCCTCCTCCTCCACCTGCTCTCGGCATCGCAGCCTCCTCCTCCTCTCGGCACCGCAGCCTCCTCCTCCTCCACCTGCTCTCAGCACCGCAGCCTCCTCCTCCTCCACCTGCTCTCGGCACCGCAGCCTCCTCCTCCTCCACCTGCTCTCGGCACCGCAGCCTCCTCCTCCTCGTCCTCCTCCTCCTCTCAGCACCGCAGTCTCCTCCTCCTCGTCCTCCTCCTGCTCTCAGCACCGCAGTCTCCTCCTCCTCGTCCTCCACCTGCTCTCAGCACCGCAGTCTCCTCCTCCTCGTCCTCCTCCTGCTCTCAGCACCGCAGTCTCCTCCTCCTCGTCCTCCTCCTCCTCTCGGCACCGCAGCCTCCTTCTCCTCCTCTCGGCACCGCAGCCTCCTCCTGCTCTCGGCACCGCAGCCTCCTTCTCCTCCTCTCGGCACCGCAGCCTCCTCCTCTTCCTCTCGGCACCGCAGCCTCCTTCTCCTCCTCTCGGCACCGCAGCCTCCTTCTCCTCCTCTCGGCACCGCAGCCTCCTCCTGCTCTCGGCACCGCAGCCTCCTTCTCCTCCTCTCGGCACCGCAGCCTCCTCCTGCTCTCGGCACTGCAGCCTCCTTCTCCTCCTCTCGGCACCGCAGCCTCCTCCTCTTCCTCTCGGCACCGCAGCCTCCTTCTCCTCCTCTCGGCACCGCAGCCTCCTTCTCCTCTTGGCACCGCAGCCTCCTTCTCCTCCTCTCGGCACCGCAGCCTCCTCCTCCTCTTGGCACCGCAGCCTCCTTCTCCTCCTCTCGGCACCGCAGCCTCCTTCTCCTCCTCTCGGCACCGCAGCCTCCTCCTGCTCTCGGCACCGCAGCCTCCTTCTCCTCCTCTCGGCACCGCAGCCTCCTCCTCTTCCTCTCGGCACCGCAGCCTCCTCCTCCTCCTCTTGGCACCGCAGCCTCCTCCTCTTGGCACCGCAGCCTCCTTCTCCTCCTCTCGGCACCGCAGCCTCCTTCTCCTCCTCTCGGCACCGCAGCCTCCTCCTCCTCTTGGCACCGCAGCCTCCTTCTCCTCCTCTCGGCACCGCAGCCTCCTCCTCCTCCTCTCGGCACCGCAGCCTCCTCCTCCTCCTCTCGGCACCGCAGCCTCCTTCTCGTCCTCTCGGCACCGCAGCCTCCTCCTGCTCTCGGCACCGCAGCCTCCTTCTCGTCCTCTCGGCACCGCAGCCTCCTTCTCCTCCTCTCGGCACCGCAGCCTCCTCCTCCTCTCGGCACCGCAGCCTCCTTCTCCTCCTCTCGGCACCGCAGCCTCCTCCTGCTCTCGGCACCGCAGCCTCCTCCTCCTCCTCTCGGCACCGCAGCCTCCTTCTCCTCCTCTCGGCACCGCAGCCTCCTCCTGCTCTCGGCACCGCAGCCTCCTCCTCCTCCTCTCGGCACCGCAGCCTCCTTCTCCTCCTCTCGGCACCGCAGCCTCCTCCTCCTCCTCCTCTCGGCACCGCAGCCTCCTTCTCCTCCTCCTCTCGGCACCGCAGCCTCCTCCTCCTCCTCTCGGCACCGCAGCCTCCTCCTCCTCCTCCTCTCGGCACCGCAGCCTCCTCCTCCTCCTCCTCTCGGCACCGCAGCCTCCTCCTCCTCCTCTCGGCACCGCAGCCTCCTTCTCCTCCTCTCGGCACCGCAGCCTCCTTCTCCTCCTCTCGGCACTGCAGCCTCCTCCTCCTCCTCTCGGCACTGCAGCCTCCTCCTCCTCTCGGCACCGCAGCCTCCTCCTCCTCCTCTCGGCACCGCAGCCTCCTCCTCCTCCTCTCGGCACCGCAGCCTCCTCCTCCTCTCGGCACCGCAGCCTCCTCCTCCTCCACCTGCTCTCAGCACCGCAGCCTCCTCCTCCTCCACCTGCTCTCGGCACCGCAGCCTCCTCCTCCTCCACCTGCTCTCGGCACCGCAGCCTCCTCCTCCTCCACCTGCTCTCGGCACCGCAGCCTCCTCCTCCTCCACCTGCTCTCGGCATCGCAGCCTCCTCCTCCTCTCGGCACCGCAGCCTCCTCCTCCTCCACCTGCTCTCAGCACCGCAGCCTCCTCCTCCTCCACCTGCTCTCGGCATCGCAGCCTCCTCCTCCTCTCGGCACCGCAGCCTCCTCCTCCTCCACCTGCTCTCAGCACCGCAGCCTCCTCCTCCTCCACCTGCTCTCGGCACCGCAGCCTCCTCCTCCTCCACCTGCTCTCGGCACCGCAGCCTCCTCCTCCTCGTCCTCCTCCTCCTCTCAGCACCGCAGTCTCCTCCTCCTCGTCCTCCTCCTGCTCTCAGCACCGCAGTCTCCTCCTCCTCGTCCTCCACCTGCTCTCAGCACCGCAGTCTCCTCCTCCTCGTCCTCCTCCTGCTCTCAGCACCGCAGTCTCCTCCTCCTCGTCCTCCTCCTCCTCTCGGCACCGCAGCCTCCTTCTCCTCCTCTCGGCACCGCAGCCTCCTCCTGCTCTCGGCACCGCAGCCTCCTTCTCCTCCTCTCGGCACCGCAGCCTCCTCCTCTTCCTCTCGGCACCGCAGCCTCCTTCTCCTCCTCTCGGCACCGCAGCCTCCTTCTCCTCCTCTCGGCACCGCAGCCTCCTCCTCCTCTCGGCACCGCAGCCTCCTTCTCCTCCTCTCGGCACCGCAGCCTCCTCCTGCTCTCGGCACCGCAGCCTCCTTCTCCTCCTCTCGGCACCGCAGCCTCCTCCTCTTCCTCTCGGCACCGCAGCCTCCTTCTCCTCCTCTCGGCACCGCAGCCTCCTTCTCCTCCTCTCGGCACCGCAGCCTCCTTCTCCTCCTCTCGGCACCGCAGCCTCCTCCTCCTCTTGGCACCGCAGCCTCCTTCTCCTCCTCTCGGCACCGCAGCCTCCTCCTCCTCTTGGCACCGCAGCCTCCTTCTCCTCCTCTCGGCACCGCAGCCTCCTTCTCCTCCTCTCGGCACCGCAGCCTCCTCCTGCTCTCGGCACCGCAGCCTCCTTCTCCTCCTCTCGGCACCGCAGCCTCCTCCTCTTCCTCTCGGCACCGCAGCCTCCTTCTCCTCCTCTCGGCACCGCAGCCTCCTTCTCCTCCTCTCGGCACCGCAGCCTCCTCCTCCTCTTGGCACCGCAGCCTCCTTCTCCTCCTCTCGGCACCGCAGCCTCCTCCTCCTCCTCTCGGCACCGCAGCCTCCTCCTCCTCCTCTCGGCACCGCAGCCTCCTTCTCGTCCTCTCGGCACCGCAGCCTCCTCCTGCTCTCGGCACCGCAGCCTCCTTCTCGTCCTCTCGGCACCGCAGCCTCCTTCTCCTCCTCTCGGCACCGCAGCCTCCTCCTCCTCTCGGCACCGCAGCCTCCTTCTCCTCCTCTCGGCACCGCAGCCTCCTCCTGCTCTCGGCACCGCAGCCTCCTCCTCCTCCTCTCGGCACCGCAGCCTCCTTCTCCTCCTCTCGGCACCGCAGCCTCCTCCTGCTCTCGGCACCGCAGCCTCCTCCTCCTCCTCTCGGCACCGCAGCCTCCTTCTCCTCCTCTCGGCACCGCAGCCTCCTCCTCCTCCTCCTCTCGGCACCGCAGCCTCCTTCTCCTCCTCCTCTCGGCACCGCAGCCTCCTCCTCCTCCTCTCGGCACCGCAGCCTCCTTCTCGTCCTCTCGGCACCGCAGCCTCCTCCTCCTCCTCTCGGCACCGCAGCCTCCTCCTCCTCCTCCTCTCGGCACCGCAGCCTCCTCCTCCTCCTCCTCTCGGCACCGCAGCCTCCTCCTCCTCCTCTCGGCACCGCAGCCTCCTTCTCCTCCTCTCGGCACCGCAGCCTCCTTCTCCTCCTCTCGGCACTGCAGCCTCCTCCTCCTCCTCTCGGCACTGCAGCCTCCTCCTCCTCTCGGCACCGCAGCCTCCTCCTCCTCCTCTCGGCACCGCAGCCTCCTCCTCCTCCTCTCGGCACCGCAGCCTCCTCCTCCTCCTCTCGGCACTGCAGCCTCCTCCTCCTCTCGGCACCGCAGCCTCCTTCTCCTCCTCTCGGCACCGCAGCCTCCTCCTCCTCCTCTCGGCACTGCAGCCTCCTCCTCTTGGCACCGCAGCCTCCTTCTCCTTTTGGCACCGCAGCCTCCTCCGAGAAGAGTAACGGTAGTTCAAATTAGAGAGCTTAATTCGAACTACCTACTCCGTGCTGCGTGTAGCCGCGGGCACGGAGTCCGCACTAATGGGGGTTTAAAAATGGCAGCGCCCGGCAAGATGCAAATGAAGCCCGGGATATTTAAATCCTGGGCTTCATTTGCAACTTCAAATGCCTACATTAACCACCCTAGTTCAAACTAGGGGGCTAGTGTAGACATACCCTGGGAGTCCAGTGAGCGTGGCCTGGGGATGGGCAGCCCTGGGCCAGGCGTGTCCCGGGAGCACGCAGACCCCACATGCTGGCTGTGCAGAGGCAGCCGGTCACGTGGCTATTGTGAAACACCGGCGCACATTCTAGTCCACAGGCCTAGAGCCACGAGCATAAATTCTGTAGCAGAGGTTAGCTCATAGTACTCTGGGACAGGGTGCCTGCTCACCACGGAGGATGGCTGTGTAGACACACCTTAGTTCCCGGGGGGGGGGGGGCAGTTCTGTATTTACTCTCTAAGGCCTCGTCTACACTTACTCCGAGATCAACATTCCAGTAATCAACCTTTCAGGGTTTGATTTAGTGAGTCTAGTAAAGATCATCTAAATCAAATGCTGATTGCTCCCCCATTGACCCCGGTATTCCACAGGATCGCAAGGAGTAAGGGAAGTAGATGGGAGAACTTCTCCTGTTGACCTCCTGCAGTGGGGCCATCCCAGACACTTGATTTAAGGTACATCGACTAAGGTAATTCTCGTAGCTGGAGCTGTGCATCTTATGTTGAATTTCTGGCATGATGTAAACCTGGCCTCTCTCAATTAATGCTTGTAGGGGGCTGAAGAGGGAGGAATCTAAGGTTCTATAAAGGGGACCCTATAAACCTACAGCATCTCATGGAGCACAAGACCTTTGCCACGTCCTCTGGAATTCGATAGTAGTGATCTCATTCCAGTTCAGAAGGCTGGTCCATGAGTTCTAGCAGAGCCTTCCTTCTCCCCAGCTGTGAAACGGCGGGAGCCTGGCCACGCAAGCTGCAGCTTGTTCCTGGTCGCAGCTTTTATCCACGTGCAGTTACCATAGGGCCACTTGCCAAAGGCTGCAATACCCTCTGCACCACTGGCAAGAGCAGGCAGGCAGGCTCTTGTCGTGCAAGGTGCACTGACGTGCAAGCAGAAATTATTTCAGTGTCTGGCCGTGACATGCAGAGCAGGAAAATCACTGACTGTCACCTGAGCCCCATCTCCCAGCTCAGTGCCCGCAGCGAGCAGGGGCGGCTCCGGGAGGGCGCCAGTCTCTGTTCCAGGGCCAGCCCAAAGGCCTCAGGCAGGAGAAACAGTCGGGAGTCAGGGGCCAGCACAGGCTCCAGCTGCTGGCAGCAGTGGTGGCTGATCTGAGACCAAGTCGTGGCCGTGGGAGCAGCCGGGCAGGTTCAAACGCCTCTGAGGGAGAGGCAAGAGCTCTCTCCCCTGCTTTGGGTGTGCCGGCTGCTTTGCTGCCTAACGGGGGCAGAGGGCAGTTACAGCACAGGCTGGAATCACCGCCACGGGGCAGGGGACTGGATGTCAGGAATCCTCATCCGTGTCTGGAAATGGGGTCAGGCAAGACCAGACAACCACTCCTGCGCCAGCCCCTGCGCCAGCCCTGCCCAGCCACCAGCCCCTGCCCAGCCCCTGCCCAGCCAGCAGCCCCTGCCCAGCCAGCATATCCATCAGTGCAGTGGCAGAAGGATGAGGGGACCCTCCTTTCCCACTTGAGGGGTGAAATTCGCTGCAGTTGCTGCAGATCAGAACGAACCCTTCTGCCCCGTGAGGTTTCTGCCTCTCGACCCTTCTTTCAGTCTGGACATGGAGGCTGTGTCTAGACTGGCAAGTTTTTCTGCAAAATCATCTGCTTTTGCGGAAAAACTTGCCAGCTGTCTACTCTGGCCGCTTGAATTTCCGGAAAAGCACTGACAAGCTCATGTAAGATCGTCAGTGCTTTTCCGGAAATACTGTGCTGCTCCCGTTCAGGCAAAAGTCTTTTTCCGAAAGACTTTTGCGCAAGAGGGCCAGTGTAGACAGCACAGGACTGTTTTCTGCAAAAAAGCCCCATGGCGAAAATGACGATCGGGGCTTTTTTGCGGAAAAGCGCGTCTAGATTGGCCACGGACGCTTTTCCATAAAAAGTGCTTTTGCAGAAAAGCGTCCTGCCAATCTAGGCGTGCTTTTCCGAAAATGCTTTTAACGGAAAACTTTTCCATTAAAAGCATTTTCGGAAAATCATGCCAGTGTAGACGTAGCCGGCATGTCTGACTCCCCAGCCACCCTGCCTGTAAGCAAGGGGGCAGCTCCTGGCCCTCAGGGGCCGTGGGTCTCAAGCCTGGGGAACGGGAGGCTTGGGCAGCAGGAACGGTGCAGGGGTGCAGGCACATTTTTAAGAGTGGGGGTGCTGAAATCCAGCTCCTCATTCTATACACCCCCCCCATCCCTAGTCCACACGCACGTGGAACTCTGACCGTGGGTGCCAGTCAAAGGAGCCCACTGGCAGAACTCTGGGGTCCTGATTGGCTCCCGACTTCTATTTCAATCCAGCATAGGCCGTTGGCCATGAAGTAGGGTTCAGCTTCCCTTGTGCTCCTGCCCCCCGTGCCTGACGCTGGCCTCCTCGTAGCCTGCCCTGCCTGGCCCCTGAATCCTGGAAAAACTCGAAAACCAGCGAATGGTCCCGCAGCACCTTAGAAACCCCCAAAACGTGCCGACGGGCTCATGGGCGGCCGTGGGCGCAGCCCGCTGCTCAGATGCCTGCAGTATGAAAGGCCCAGGTCCAAAGGGCACCGCGGAGCCTTCCCCAGCTTGAGATTTACGAACGAGGCTGAGCTGAGCCCTGGGTGTCCGTCACACTGTGCACAAGGCAGCATCTCCCTTGAGCCGGGGGCCAGGAGGAGGAGTGGGAGCAGGTTTACTGCAGCCGTTCAAACGCTGAGTCCCCCTGGCTGCAGGACATCGCTTACTGGGGGCTCCACACAGCTGCGCAGCCGCAGGCCCTGCACTGCCCCTGGGAATGGGCAGCAGGCCCCTCCACTTCACGAGTCCACGGCCCACCACCAGCCCTGGAAAGCCCTCGCTCGCTCGCGCTGGCACTGAACCCAGCAGAGCTGGGGCCATGACCTGTTCCATCCCTCCACCCCGCTCCTGCCTGCAGGCCCCTTGCTTCTAGCCCTGCCTGGCAGGGCTTCATACACTGCCAGTCCCCACCAAGGGACTTGGCTGCAGCTCAGACAGCAGGCCCCTTTGTTCCTGCTCTGCTGGCAAAGGTGAATTCTCCAACTACACTAGCTTAGCTCCCAGCATGGCTCCCCCGGAGCACCCCTGGGCAGAGCAGCAGGAGGGAGGATGGTGCAGGGCTGCTGGCATTGTCATCCTGGGCAGCTGAGACTGGCTTCAGCCAAGTCCCATGAGAGCAGGGGCTGATGGGGACCTAGTGGTAGGGTTGCCAGGTGTCCGGTATTGACCTGGACAGTCCAGTATTTTTGCCTTCTGGCTGGTAAAAAAATCCAGAAAATACCAGACACCTAAACTGTCCTAAACTGTCCGGCATTTGCTGATTTTTTTTCCCACCAGGAGGCAAAAATACCAGACACCTGGCAACCCTATGACACACTCAGCAACTGGGCCCAGCCCCCCAAGCCTCCCGGGCCCTCCCGCTTACCTGGTTCTGCAGGGAAGCTGTCAACTGGCTCGATCAAGAAAACAAGATGGCTGCCAGCAAAAAGCTTCAAAGGCTTTTCTTAAAGGGGCCATGCTCTTTTTTATTAGTAGTATTTTGTTCAACAACTTTGGTCTGCCCCCTTTTTTTTCCCCAACAGAATTTTTTCCCCTGTGTTTTGTTTTGTTTTGTTTTTTGTGGGGGCAGGGTTCAGTATTTTTAGTTAAACCATCTGGCAACCCTCCCTAGTGACTCCAGCCACCCTTCAGGTCCCGTGGCACTAACGATGCTGGGAATTACATGACCCTCAGCCAACAGTCCACAACACACTCCCAAAGACCCCTCCCCTCAGCCCCACAGCCCATCTGACACTCCCAGAGACCCCTCCCCTCAGGCCCACGGCCCATCTCACACTCCCAGAGACCCCTCCCCTCACCCCCCATGGCCCATCTGACACTCCCAGAGACCCCTCCCCTCAGCCCCACAGCCCATCTCACACTCCCAGAGACCCCTCCCCTCAGCCCCACAGCCCATCTCACACTCCCAGAGACCCCTTCCCTCAGTCCCACAGCCCATCTCACACTCCCAGAGACCCCTCCCCTCAGCCCTACGGCCCATCTCACACTCCCAGAGACCCCTCCCCTCAGATCCACGGCCCATAGTGCAGTTGCAGAAATCCTTGCCCTGAGCCCCACAGTCCGTGATGTGCTCTCACGCAGCCACAGCTCAGCAGAAGCCTAGAAGCGAGAAAGGCTGGGAGTGACAGGGCCAATGACTGTGCGTGTCGAGCACAATAAAGGAGGGGAAGAGTCGTGCACTATTGGGTTGTAGAGGCTCAAGATCCCATCTAGGAGTAGCGGGATTCGGGCTTTACTCTGCCTGGCTCTCCATGCCCTTCTGGGAGCAGCGGCCCTGCAACACAAGGGAGCAGGCAGCTTCAGAGAGAGCAAGAAAGAGGTTAAGGCCTAGGGGCTGCTGAGGGGGAAACATCAGAAGAGCCAAAGGTAGCATTTAAAGCCAGAAGGGCCCCTTAGTCTAGTCTCGCTGCCCACAGATCCCTGGCCATTGCCTGTTGCTCCTGTTTGTGCTGGGCCAGTCAGGAGTGGCTGAGCTAGGAGACCGGACACTGAGGGTATGTCTACACTACAGCGCTAATTCGAACTAACTTAGTTAGTTCTAACTAAGCTAATTTGAATTAGCGCATCCAGACTTAAAAACTAGTTCGAATTAGTGTTTTGCTAATTCGAACTAGCATGTCCACACAGAGTGGACCCTGAACCGGGGTTAAGGCTGGCCAGAAGCAGTGCCGGCAGGGCATCAGATGAGGACTTAGAGCATGGAGCTGCAGTCTCAGGCTAGCCGAGGGCTGTGCTTAAAGGGTCCTGACCCCACCCTGGACAGACAGTTCTCAGGGGATTCCCCGCTTGCAAAGCAGTCCTAGCTTGGAGTGCCTGAGTGCCCACACTCGGCACATCACAGCACTCGAACATCAGCCCGGCTGCACTTGCCGCAGGCTGCCATCTGGAGAGAGGGGTCAATCGGGGGGCTGCAGGAGAGCTTCCACCCCGAGGAGCCCACAGAGCCACCCCAGTCCTCCCCATTGGGGGCTCGTACCCCATTCCTCCCTCACCTCCTTCCACTTACCCCTCCCTAGGCCCCCCTTCCTGATGTACAAAATAAAGGACACGTGTGTTCAAAAATAGAAACTCTCTTTATTGAACAAAACTTGGGGAGACTGGGAAAAGGAGGTGGGAGAGGGGAAGAGACAGGGTGGGAGAGGGGAGGGCAACTACAATGATGAGGGGTTTGGAACAGGTCCCATATGAAGAGAGCCTGGGCCCGCACCCCACAGTGCCGCGGGGGTTATTGTGTCCGGCCGGCCAGGGAGCAAGGCTGGGGTTGCGCTGCCACCTCCTCAGCACTTGGCACAAATCTCATGTTATCCAGCCTTTGGGGCCTGGAGGACCAGGGACCCTGCCATCCCCAGCAGGCCGGCTTTCCTCGCCGAGCGCCCTGTGGGGACCTCCACTTACTGGCCATTTATCTGTATCAGGATGAGAGAGCTCGGGGGAGTCCGAGCTGACGACTGATCGGCCCAGGCCATGGCGAGGGTCCCCAGCAGAGCCGCCCTCGGAGGGCACGCCAGGGCGCTGGCCATGGGGCATGCCCCGCAAGGACACTGTGACTCCCATGCTGGAACTGCCCAATGAGTAACCCTCTCATTCTGCCCGCTTCCTGCAGCAGCAGAGGGAGCTCCCTGTCATGCCCCCGAGGTCCTGACCGACCGGCAGAGAGTGAGAGACCCAGATTGTTTTCCAGCCAGAGCTATCAATCCGCCCGCCCCGGGGCTGTGCAGTGAGTCCCATCCCGCAGGACTCCCAGTGGCGCCGTGCTGGAAAGAGTTAAGTCCGAGGTCTGCTGCTATTTCGGAGCCGCTGGAAAGCCGGCTGTCTGAGACAAGGCGCCTCCCGATTGGCCAAGCTGCTGTTGGTAGTAATACGGATCAGATATCCAACTTCTGTCTTCCCCAAGACCCTTTAGTGATAGTTGCTGCTCCCTGCTAGACTATGACATCAGCCAGGACACCCAGTGATGCTGCTGATAGTAAACTCTGAGCAGGAGGAGGGTCCTGCTAGCGCCAAGTTATTTAGTTCAGCCCAGCACAGGGGCGAGCAGTTGGTTTCTGTGGAGGGGCAGTGCTGGATGGGACCAACTCAGTTCCAGTCCCCTGCTGCGTTCTGCAAGCCCCGCTCTGAACGCACCCTGAGGCCCTCAGGAGAGCTGGATGAACCCTGGGGTCCTGGCAGCGGCCCGCTTGTCTCCTCGGAGCCAGTCCCTGCTTCGAGCGCGGGGCTTTCGGGACCTGTGCACAGAGAGTCACCATGACGCTACTGGGTTCTGAGCATTCTTTGCTGATCCGGAGCAAGTTCAGATCAGGTAGGGCTAAGCATCAGGAATTGCGTCTAAAGCTTTCCTCTCCGGCCAGCCTCAGCCGGACACTGCTTTTCATTAAGTGTTCGAAAGCCGCATGCAAGTAAAATAACCAGGGAGTCGTAAAGCTGTCACGGCTTTGCGCTCCCAGAGGCTGCTCTGCAAGGAAGAAATGCCCTTTCTTCTTCTCTCTTACGGTTTAGCGGCTTCTTCGCTGCTTTCAATTGATGTCTGTGGTGTGTGTTGGGAGAGCGACGGTTCCCAGGGCTCTTGGCCTGGACCCTGTTGGAAAGGACTGGGTCAGAAATCCCAAGGAGCGGCTGTGAGAACCGACATGCCTAATCCCCTCCATATATATCCCAGGTGCTAGCCTGTACACACGCTCGTCAGAGAGCAGACGGGCCTGACATTTCCTCTGACATCCAGGCAACTGACTTTGTTCCATTAAGTGGTGACTAATTGGAAAAAAATGAATTTGCAGAAATGCGTCATTTTTAGAAGTAAAAATAACAAATGGAACATGCAAAATATGTAAAGTGACATCATCAGAGCCATAAAGCCAGAGCCGCCCAGCTGAGGGCCGCTTTCACAGGGCTGCAACTAAAACATGCCCCCCTCTCGCGAGTCAATGGAAGTCCCAGGGAGGGGGCTTCTCAGAGGGCAGCCTGCGTGAGTCCAGGTGAGTGACGGGAACCGTGGGATGGGGGCTCCGACTCAGCCCCGCTGTCCGTGGTCTATAGAGCTGGGTGGATATGGGGGGGCTGTTCTTTCTTTGAACTTACACTAATGAATGTAAATTAATTGATCGTAATGCAAGAACAACGTGTCTGACAACCTGCTCGCAGGTCCCCTCCGCCCCGCCAGACCTTCACCCACTCTTGGTTTGCCTTTGTGTGTGCTCGGGCTATAAGATCAGAGGCTTCGGTACCAGCCCTAGACATGCTGGTGTTATCTCACACAGCTGGGTGGTCAATTTAAACTTTGTTTTCTCAGCAAATACAAAGTTGGCAGTTGGTTAAAAACCCAAGTGTGTGGGGGTGGGGAACCACAAGGGTCCTAGCCTGGCTAAGTGCCACACAGCTTGGCTCCAGGACTTTGGTGTGGTTTCCGTATCACTGCGATCTTACATTTCATTAGATGGAGGCGTTCCTTAGACTCTGCTGGTGTATTATGGTCCATTCCTGTTCACTGGAAGGACATCTCGGTTCCTAGCGATTCAGGCAGCAACTCCAAAGCAACACTGCCACCTTCCTGAAGAGAGGGGGATGGGGATGGGGATGTGTTCTGTGTCATCACATTCTTTTCAAATGAACCACCCCTGGTTTTCAGACTCACTTCGGGGTATTTGCAAGAGGAGATTATTATGGAGCTGACTGCAGAATTTCAAAACATATTTTGCTAATGATTTTTTTAATTTAAAGTAAACGTTTAAGTGGGTCTTCACTTACATCCATTCTCATGACTTTCAGCAATTGTAAAGCAGTTGATTTCTGGCGCATTCTTCACTTTGTGGCTTTTGTTCCCAGAGCAGCTATTTGGCTGCCGAAAGATACGATGCCGATTTGACAATATGTTGCCTATTTATTACTTTAGGGCACATCTTCCCCAAATCCCAGCTTTGTGGATGTTTATTTCTAGCCATGGTGCAGCTGAGTGCCCGAGATGCCTCAGGGCCAGCATTAACAGCCTCCCAATCCCAGCTGCTGACATGGCTAAAACTGGGGGGAGAAGAGAAAGGTGAATGTTGGCAGGAACCAAAGAGTCCTGTTGGCTTGAGTCTGAGGTAAATTGCCACATGACACGCAATAGAGGAGCAAACTGAGTAAATGACTGAACCAATCACTCTCAGTTTGGAACAAGTCGTTTATGGGCTTGGCCCTTGCTTGCTCTTGCACAAACCCCGTTCACAGCCTCTGGAAAATACCCATGCTGCTGTCAGGGAGTAGAGGACAGAGTTGGGTCCCACACCCGCTTTGCACGGGCTTTGCATGGGTGTAAATGACACCCGGGGGTCAGGCATGGAGAAGCAGGCCCTCACAGGACCCTCTTGCCTTGGGAAAGGTGTAAGCAGGCAGGTGGCAGCTGAGGGCTGTGATCATTCCCTCAGGTAAACTCTTCTTTGTGACTCGTGATCACACGTGTCCATTGAGCAGCTCGGTGTCGAGGAGGAGCGGGCTCTTGCCTGAGTCACTGACATACAGAAAGGGCTGTCGGAGACATAATGGGCAGTGGAAACATGTTAATGGTCTGACCCATGTCCTAGCGCCAGGCTCCACAGAGCGGGGCGGTCCTCCGGCGGTACAGACAGCTGTTCCCTCCAGTTGCTGGAGTCATTTTGACCTATTGACGGCCCATCTCGCCTAGTCGCTTGGCTCCACGTTGGCAGCTTCAGTGGGACCCAGGAAGGGAATGAGTTTCTGCAGGCAGGAAGAAGCAGCTGGAGATGGCCTCTGTCAGTCCCTGATGATCCTCCCTTGAGTCCTGTGCCCAGAAACATGGCGAGTTTCTCCTCTCCCAGCTGCCCTCAGCGGAGGGGAAGTCCTGGGCACAGCTGTGCAGACCCTGCAGCAGTCACCGTCGCATGCAAGGGACAGCTGCTCCGAGTGGAAGGTGGGAACCCAGCTGTGCTGTGCAATGGGAATAACCCACACGCCAGCAGCCCCAACGTGTTGCAGGCACTAGGGTTTTCTTCACCTATTTCCTAGAAGTAAGAGACAAGGATTTGTGTGTGTGTTTATTTTGTCTATTTTGCCAAAGATAAACATGCAAACCTGAGGTCATCCTGACAAATTTTGCAGGAACAATGATTCTTCCAGCTAGCCTGGCTGCCATGCTGTCCTGCAGGCTCCAAGTATCAATGGGAGCACATTAAATCAACTGGGACACGCAAGGGGCCGTTCCAGGAACCTATCTCCCTGAATGTATTTAACCCTTTCCAGAACAGACCCTTCCTACAGAGAGAGCCGCTGGTCTCAGGCATTACTGGAATGCCACAGCACACACCACGCACCAGCTCTGACAGCCAGCAAATGCAGCACGAACCAGCCCTCACTCTGAACCTGTTCCTAGAGCCCTGCATGTGCATCTGCACCCGCTCCATGGGCAGCCAACGTGGTCTGTGGATGCAGGTAAAAGCCAATAGCTGCAGACTTGCAAGGCTCTACTTGTTTCCACCTTCCCTGGTCACCGATGAGGAAACATTTTAAAAGTCCTACCCTAACAGTACCACAGTGCTAGGAATGGACGTGCAGGTCGAACGTCTCTAGTCCGACGTCCACGGACCTGACCGGCGCCGAGCCAGAGAATTTGCCGAGCCATGGGAGGCCGATATTGTCTAGCAGCATGACCAGCACTGCCGTGCTAACTGGGCCCTAGAAGGCATTTCAGGGTACATTCGAGCTAAATAACAGCACAGAACACTGAGAGCCAGGACTGGTGGCTGTAAACAAATGTTATGGGATTGCGGGAAACCTGGCCACACCCATGATAAGTGGCCATCCGGCTCATTCAAATCATGCCAGATCATGGGTGTTGCTGGACCAGAGAGCGCTGGAGTAGAGATTCAGCCTGTATAATATTCTAGACACATCTCAGCATGACCTAGCACTGATGGTGCCCTAGGCTGACAGTGGGCAGCCTGTGCTGTATGGACGGGCAAAGGTGCCCTTGTCTGGCTGCAGCAGGGGTGCCAGGCTGCATGTAGGTGAAGAAGTCGGTTGAGACCTTTGGCTTACAGTGAATGAGCAAAAGGGAAAGAGGGTTTCTCTGCACTGTACATGTACAAGGCATGAGTCCCCTTGAGTGTCTGAGGCCATCCCGCCACTTACTGGAGGATCGATGCCCTGACAATTGATCTTCCAGGGTTCAATTTCGCAGGTCTAGGAAAGAGCGGCTAAATCAAACACTGGGGCTATGTCTACACTCGCAGCTTCCTGCGCAAGTAATATGCAAATGAGGCTAAGTGTGGAATATCGCCGAGCCTCATTTGCATACCTAATGAGCCACCATTTTTTTCAGAAGAGGCTCTTGCGCAAGAAGGAGCTGTCTACACTGCACCTCTTGTGCAAGAAAACCCCTCTTGTGCAACGCCGTTACACCTATTACTTTTCAGGAAGAATGGCGTTGCTCAAGAGGGTTTTTCTTGGGCAAGAAGAGGCAATGTAGATGCTCCTTCTTGCGCAAGAACCTCTTCTGAAAAAAATGGTGGCTCATTAGGTATGCAAATGAGGCTCACGATATTCCACGCTTAGCCACATTTGCATATTACTCGCTCAAGAAGATGCGAGTGTAGACATAGCCTGCGGGGGCCTCTGTTGGCGCGGGCACTCCTTGTGATGGGACGTCGACAGGAGCGTTTCTCCCCTCGACCTCCTCCTGTGGGGGCGCCCCAGAAAATCGATGCCAGTACATAGACTCCAGCTGCGCAGATCCCATAGCTGGAGTTGCGCATCTCGCATCGGCTTTCTTCACCAGTGTAGACCTGCCTGAGGGCGCACAGCTGAGGAGCGCACAGCTCTGTTCGGTGGAGGGGGAAGCAGATGCGGTAATGGAGAGCAAGGAAGCTTCTGGGGACCGTCTGAAGATTGCCTGGGGACAAGGTCTGACCTAAGGCTGTTACTGGAATCGTGGCTCGGGATTCCCAGCTTGCGCCCCTGCCTAGTATCCCCGAGTGGCAGATGAGCCCCAAAGGGTAATCCAGGCAGCCATGGAGGCAGGCTGGGGCAGCTCCCCAGGGCCTGGGCAGGAGGGGCGGGTCCCATGCCCTCTGACAGGGAGGCAGGAGTGAGGCTGATGGAAACTCTTGGGCTGGATGCTGACATGTGCCCCTACCGGCCTTAGTGAAGTCGGTTCTCAGACAGACAAGGGCGAGGTTGTGCCGGATCACAGACCTGGGACAGACTCCCCCACGAAAAGGAGTTGCCTGTGTGCTCCTCTCAAGGCCTGATTCAGAGCCTTCACCTTGCAGATCCCTTAGCATGTGCGGGCCCCCTGCGAGGACTCAAATCTGTGCTGCGTGCTCTGCCTCCAGGGTGCTGACCGCGGCTCCCAAGCAGGAGCCAGGCTTTTCAAACTAGGGTGCCCAAGCTCAGGTGTGTGCAGGTGCAACCCCGGTCCTTGGGCCCTGTGCCTCACTTCCCCTTCTGAGAGCAGGGGCGATGTCACCCGCCGTCTCCACAATGCACCGGGCTAAGGTGTGGGGGCCAGGCTGGCCCTGCTGTTCCATAGGAGGGCTCCGTGCTCCTAGGGCACTTCACGCGCTGCTCCATGTTCCAGTGGCCTGCCCAGGCACACGCACCAGCAGGCTCTTGACCCAGAGGCGTCACGGGGCAGGAGCTGCTCCCAGATGGACTCCGTCTCCCAACCCAGTCAGTAGCAGGGGAGGGTCTGGAGACAAGCACGGATGCTGCCAGCCGGCAGGAGGAGAGACCAGGCATTAGTGGGTGCAAATCCTCTCTCTTCGCACTCCTATTCCCCCGCTGCCCATGACACACAAGGTGCCAGGCAGCAGGGAGCTGGCCAGGACCTAGCGTGTCCTGGGCACGGGACTGGCTGGAACGCACAGGGGCCTTGCTGCAGCCAAAGGCTGGGTCTCTGCCTGCATCGGCCACATGCCACCTGGGCCTCTTAGGCAGAGCCATGGCCCTGATCTCCCTCTGTCCCTCTGCCTGCCAGCACCTGCACCCCTGGGAGCAGGGGCTGGGGACTGCCCTTCCAGCCAGGCTGAGCCTGAGGGGTGATGGGGCCTGAGAAACGCCCAGTGCAGAGCCCATGGCGACAACGGGGGGGCTGTTCCTGATGCATCCTATGCAGAGTCCCTCCCCAGCCCCCACTGTGACTGCCACAGCCGCACACTGCCCAAGACCACGCTGCATCCAGCCGATACAATGCACTGGGGCTGGCAGCTCGGCCCGAGGGCAGGATGTCTCATGTCACAGACCTCGCCCTCCTGGCCTCTGTGCCAGGGGTCCCATAGACAGCCCTGCTCTCCCTTGGCTGACAGCAGCCAGGCCGTGCCCTGCTCTCGCTTCTCCGTCCCCCGGAGCTAGCCGGGAGCAGCTCATGGGCTGTGGCTGGACGTGAGCCGTCCATCAGGGACCTGACACACCTTGCAGCTGCCCTCTGGCCTGGCACGAAGATCTGGCCTTAGCAGCTGATCAGACCAGACCAAACCCTCCAGAGTTCGTGGGGAGGGAAACACGTGGCAGGTTTCCGGTTTCTGCCAGGGCTGCTGTGGACAGGCCTGGCCCCAAGAGTGGCTCAGCTGTCACCCCGGAGCCAGCAGCGAAATGGACTGTCTGCAGGTTCACCCTGTTTGCAGGCAGGCTGGCAGCTGGGGCCAGGCCGGCTCTAGCGACCTGTGGGTGCCGCACGGCTTTACCCTTGTTTGGCATCGCAGCGCTGGCCATGGAACTGTCCGCGCCAGGGTGGTGCAGCCTCTGACCCCCAGAGCAACCCTCCTGCACAAGCAGAGCCGGGCGTCCCGCTGCCTGCCAGGAGGTGCTGCTCTCTGCCGTGCTGTGGGCGCGCTGCCTGGCGTGGCCGGAGGCGAAAGGCCCTCTGCGCGTGCTCAGTCTCGGCAGGGGCAGGGAGGGACGGGAGCCGTTTGTAGAGTGGGGGCGCTGAACCAAACTGTGAGCCCGTGTGTGAAGGAAACCACGGCAACCCAGGGAGCGCCCCCCCGCCCGTGGCAGAGGGCTCTGACCGGTCCCCTGGTGGCCCCGGGGGGCTGACAGAACGTGGAGAGGTGCTGCCCCCTGGAGCCCCACGCAGGATCTCGGGGAGATGAACGTCTGGCTCCGTGGCCGAGCCAGGGGAGAGGTGGCTCCCTGTGGGAGCCAGTCCCACGTGGCGATTGACGGGGGAAATACCTCAGCCCGGCTGCTGAGACCCCAGGGCAACCGCAGGAGCCAAGACTGGAGCCCCCCACGGACAGCGAATCCACAGCTCGACTGCACGCACACTGCCCTGTCGGGGCAAAGCCTCTGGGAACGTCACGCCCATTCTCGCTGCCCCCGCTGAGCGGACGCTCACGGCCCCCTGGCCTGTTTCTGCCAATGGTGTCCCGGAGGCGCCTGCGGGCCTGTGGGCTACCACAGAGTCATGGGCCCTGGCTGAGGCCCAGCCTGTTACCAGTCTCCTGGGAGAGGACCAGGGGAAGGCCAGACCCCGGGACCCCCAGTCTGCTGGGCCAGGCCCATGGCCTCCAGGACTCCAGTGACACAAGTGGCCTTTGCAAAACAAGGGAATTGTTATGAGTCACCTGGCTGCAGATCCGCCAGCCCTTGGAGCAGCCCAGGGGGGCAAAGCTAAGCTGCGCTGTTGCCCACTCTGGTTAGCCAGAGCCCAGCGCACAGTCATGAGCCCCATGGCCAGTGCTGTCCCTCTCTCACGGCCGTTTTTCCGACAACACCTGAGTTCTGGCCACACTGCAATCCCACTCTTCCGAAAGGAAACGGGAAGAGCAGGGGGTTTCCGGCATTGGTATCCTCTTTCTACGAGGAGGAAGCTCTGTCGGAAAAAGGCGCGTGTGGGCGGGGAGGAGGGAGTTCTTTCGGAAGAAGAGGAAAGAGGGAAAAGCCCCAGTGCCCTGGTGGCCCATAGCAACCGCAGCTGACGCGCGGGAGCGTCTGCTCAGTGTGGACGCTGTCTGGCCAAGGAGCAGGTGAGCTGCTCTGTGTGGACGTGCTCTTGCAGAAGAAGGTTTTTTGGAAAATCTCTTCTGGAAGAAGCCTGCAGTCTAGACTTAGCCTCAGTGACATAGCCTTACTTCACAGGCTCCTTCCCCCAGCTCACACCTGCTGCTCACTCCACGATTGCCTGCTCTGTTCATTCCTTGGCACTGGCAGCGCGTTGGTCTGACCCAGTATGGCCAGCCTCCTTTGTTCCTGAGCGACTCCACAGCTTCTCCTGGCCACGGTTCTCCATCATCAATCAATGGTGTGTTCTGGCAAGGACGGCATGTGGAGACCCCCTGCTCTGCCTTTCTCGGGGGCTGCAGGGACACGCCAGCCACGTCCAGGAGCACAATTGCCACAGGGAGAATGGCTCCAGTCAGGACAGGTTGGGCGTTCCCCACTAGGAAGCAGGGAAATGTGCGTCCCTCTGGGATGGGAATGTCCTGGGGCAGGGGTTCTCGTCGCTTGCCCTGAGAACAAACTTGGACCTTTTTCCCTCACTGGGAAACCATGCAAAACACAGGGGAAACTGAGGCACGTGTCGCCTTCGTATGAATATTGCAGGCAATCCCCACTTTGCCACGGTGGCCCAGGCTAAGGGGCATGCTCCGGGCTTGCCTCGCCCACAGAAAAAGGAAGCATGACAGGGTAACTCAAGCCAAGTAGCCACTGGTCCAGTCCCCACACTGATGAATATTTAAGTGTTTACACACGGGACAGCTTGAGCATTCTTCCCCTTCGTGCGGTGGCGAGGACACGCTGCTGGGACATGGGAAAGTTGGGTCTAACAGGTCTCCCACATGCCGGGGGAGTGGCCGACCAGCCTGCTGCGAGGGACAACTCTCTCTCTCTCCCTGCAGGAAAGGCCTGACCGGGAGAGGCAGGGCTGTAAATCCCAAGCGCAGACACCGAACTGCCCGTGAACGGGGCAGGGGTTCGCCCCCACCCCCACCCCGCCCCACAGCATTTCCAACCGGCACACTGGATCCGGGCATCCCGCATCTGGCACCGCGCTCCCCATGCCCTGCGTTGCCTTTTCAGTCCCCGTCTCTACGCTGGACACGCAGGAGTAACCGTTAGCCTGGGCGAGGACTAGCAGCCCCAGAGAACGTGACACGCTGCCGGCTGGGTGCATGCGGAATGCTGGACCTCAGGCCTCCTGGATTTTCTTGTGGGCTGTGGGCAGACAGCGTGGGTTAGTGGTTAGTGCGATTCCCAAAGCAGCCAAGCACATCGATTGAGCACACGTCGCGTGGCTGAGTCTTAATTCTGCTGGCCTGGAGGCCTGGCTTCTCTGCCTCGCTGTGTCCCAAGTGGCTGGGGCCAATCTCGCACTTCGTTTGTTTGGAAAATGCTGTTGCTGATACTTGACCTGAGCTGACATTGAGGCTTTGCATGGCTGGGAAATCACAGCGCTGCTGAGCAGTGAGGGGAGAGGTGGGAGCCGACTGCTCTCCTTGCGCTCAGCCCCTGCTCACTTGTCCCTGGCACGCTGCCTGCCGGCGCTGACGCAAGCGAGAGGAAGTGAAGAAGCCTGGGACATTTGTAACAGCTGGGCAGAGCGCAGCCGGGCTGGTCCCTGCGGCTGAGCTGGGCAACTCGTGTGCCTTTCCACTCGGGCTTCTCTTTCCACGATTCTATGAGCTCAGGAGCCCGGTTTTCCGCACAGGCAAAGCCGCAATTGCTCCCCAGTGCCAGGGCCTCTCCAGTCACGACCCCTGCCCCACTGTGCATTTCTCCTATGCTGCCACCCGGGGGTTGTTTCCCCTGTGACTACAGCAGCATCCAACCCAGGGCTGGAGACTGGGGGAGCGGCCTGGGGAGCATCGCCCCCCAAAGTGGACATGCCTTCCCCTTAGGCTTCCCCTCTCAAGAAGCAGTGGTCCCCCTGCTGCACCCAGCCCTTGCGCCTGGAGAGCTGGACGATGCGCTGCCTTAGTGTTCGCACTAGCACCACCTGCGGGGGTCAGGGCCCTGCACTGAGTGGCCTCCCTGAAGGCTCCCGGTAGAGTCTCTGGAGATCCCTGGCCGGAAGTGGTTCCTCTGTGGAGGTGGCTGCAGTGTTCAGTCAAGGGCAGCTCCCCCGCGCCTGTCTGGCGGAGGCTCCGGGACCTGGGGACGCTGCAGGTGGTCAGTCCGTTGCCCAGTGTTGTCGCCATTGTCAAGTCCAAGTCGAGTCTCGCGTCACACACAATGAACCCGAGTCGTGTCTCAAGTCGAGTCACCGAGGCGCCTTAAGTCGGACTCGAATTCAAGTCGTGGGACTCGAGTCAACAACTCTGCCGTTCCCAACCTGCCTTCCTCAGGCAGCTCTCCCTGGGCCATGAGAAGCCCCAAGGAGCCAGAGACGGGTCGCCGCTTGGACGTGGCTAGATGCAGATTTCCTTGGTTTTCCTAATGCTAATTAAGTATTTTAGGAAAAATTGCTGGAGCAGCCACCAGCAAGAGTTAGTGACCACACTCTGAAGCCAGCAAAGTAACTGTGAGCACCCGGGTCTAAGCACTTGTGTGACATGTGGGTGCTGGGAAGCTAAGATCGGAGAATCATAGACCACAGAGTAAGAAGTGACCAGAAAGGTGTAGCCCTCTGCCCTGGTGCAGGATTTGCTGTGTCTAAACCATGCAAGACAGATGGCTCCTTCTTTTGGAAGCTTGTCACGTCCCCTCAGTCTCCTCCTTTCCAGACTAACCACCCCCGTTCCTTCAGCCTTTGTTCTATACCTGCCATGCCATTGCTTTGATCCCATATGAAGAGAGGCTAAAGCAACTGGGACTTTTCAGTTTAGAAAAGAGGAGACTGAGGGGGGATATGATAGAGGTCTATAAAATCATGAGTGGTGTGGAGAGGGCAGATAAAGAAAAGTTATTTATTAGTTCCCATAATAGAAGGACTAGAGGACACCAAATGAAATTAATGGGGAGCAGGTTTAAAACTAATAAAAGGAAGTTCTTCTTCACACAGCGGGTAGTCAACCTGTGGAACTCCTTGCCAGAGGAGGCTGTGAAGGCTAGGACTATAACAGAGTTTAAAGAGAAGCTAGATAAATTCATGGACGTTAGGTCCATAAAAGGCTATTAGCCAGGGGTAGGAATGGTGTTCCTGGCCTCTGTTTCTCAGAGGCTGGAGATGGAAGGCACGAGACAAATGGCTTGATCATTGTCTTCGGTCCACCGCCTCCGGGGTACCTGGTGTTGGCCGCTGTGGGCAGACAGGCTACTGGGCTAGATGGACTTTGGTCTGACCCAGTACGGCCGTTCTTATGTTCGATCATGTCACCCCCCGGGAGCTCCCCATTTCTCCACATCCTCTCTATTCACTGGCGGCGACAGTGGACACAGAACACCAGCTGAGGACTAGCCAGTGCAGAGCAGAGTGGGACTGTCACCTCCCGAGACTTGCCTGCTACATCAGGCGGCATTTGCTCCTTTGCCGACTCGGGTTGTGGGGCTGATCATCCCACTGCCTGCTGCACCAATTGAAATGAAGGAGGCATTAGAGCAAATAGCATCCGCTGCTCCTGTTGTATCCCTGGTGGATTGGACCCCTCCCCTGTGCCCGCCCCCCTGTCCTGGATGACCGATTACAAGAGCTCACAGGCCATGGTCATAGGGGCCCCTTAAGTGCCTAGGTCGACTGTGTCTCTGACAAGAGCCAGTGCTGTCGGGAGCAATGGTGTGTTCTGGGTAAGAAAGGGTCCAAATACCTGGCTCCTTTTTGCATAGAACGAGTCCTAATTTCACATGTGCGTGTGGAAGGGGCACCGTGCGCATGGCGCGTGTGGGAGGAGCACCGTGCGCATGGCGCGTGTGGAAGGGGCACCGTGCGCATGGCGCGTGTGGAAGGGGCACCGTGCGCATGGCGCGTGTGGAAGGGGCACCGTGCGCCTGGCGCGTGTGGAAGGGGCACCGTGCGCATGGCGCGTGTGGGAGGAGCACCGTGCGCATGGCGCGTGTGGGAGGAGCACCGTGCGCATGGCGCGTGTGGGAGGAACACCGTGCGCATGGCGCGTGTGGAAGGAACACCGTGCGCATGGCGCGTGTGGGAGGGACACCGTGCGCCTGGCGCGTGTGGAAGGGGCACCGTGCGCCTGGCGCGTGTGGAAGGGGCACCGTGCGCCTGGCGCGTGTGGAAGGGGCACCGTGCGCATGGCGCGTGTGGGAGGAACACCGTGCGCATGGCGCGTGTGGAAGGGACACCGTGCGCCTGGCGCGTGTGGAAGGGGCACCGTGCGCATGGCGCGTGTGGAAGGGACACCGTGCGCCTGGCGCGTGTGGGAGGGGCACCGTGCGCATGGCGCGTGTGGGAGGAGCACCGTGCGCCTGGCGCGTGTGGAAGGGGCACCGTGCGCATGGCGCGTGTGGGAGGGGCACCGTGCGCATGGCGCGTGTGGAAGGGGCACCGTGCGCCTGGCGCGTGTGGAAGGGGCACCGTGCGCATGGCGCGTGTGGAAGGGGCACCGTGCGCATGGCGCGTGTGGAAGGGGCACCGTGCGCATGGCGCGTGTGGAAGGGGCACCGTGCGCATGGCGCGTGTGGAAGGGGCACCGTGCGCCTGGCGCGTGTGGGAGGAACACCGTGCGCATGGCGCGTGTGGAAGGGGCACCGTGCGCATGGCGCGTGTGGGAGGAACACCGTGCGCATGGCGCGTGTGGAAGGGGCACCGTGCGCATGGCGCGTGTGGAAGGGGCACCGTGCGCCTGGCGCGTGTGGAAGGGGCACCGTGCGCATGGCGCGTGTGGAAGGGGCACCGTGCGCATGGCGCGTGTGGGAGGAGCACCGTGCGCATGGCGCGTGTGGAAGGGGCACCGTGCGCATGGCGCGTGTGGAAGGGGCACCGTGCGCATGGCGCGTGTGGAAGGGGCACCGTGCGCATGGCGCGTGTGGGAGGAACACCGTGCGCATGGCGCGTGTGGGAGGAACACCGTGCGCATGGCGCGTGTGGAAGGGGCACCGTGCGCATGGCGCGTGTGGGAGGAACACCGTGCGCATGGCGCGTGTGGGAGGAACACCGTGCGCATGGCGCGTGTGGAAGGGGCACCGTGCGCATGGCGCGTGTGGGAGGAACACCGTGCGCATGGCGCGTGTGGAAGGGGCACCGTGCGCATGGCGCGTGTGGAAGGGGCACCGTGCGCATGGCGCGTGTGGGAGGAGCACCGTGCGCATGGCGCGTGTGGAAGGGGCACCGTGCGCATGGCGCGTGTGGGAGGAGCACCGTGCGCATGGCGCGTGTGGGAGGGGCACCGTGCGCATGGCGCGTGTGGAAGGGGCACCGTGCGCATGGCGCGTGTGGAAGGGGCACCGTGCGCCTGGCGCGTGTGGGAGGAGCACCGTGCGCATGGCGCGTGTGGAAGGGGCACCGTGCGCCTGGCGCGTGTGGAAGGGGCACCGTGCGCATGGCGCGTGTGGAAGGGGCACCGTGCGCCTGGCGCGTGTGGGAGGGGCACCGTGCGCCTGGCGCGTGTGGGAGGGGCACCGTGCGCATGGCGCGTGTGGGAGGGGCACCGTGCGCCTGGCGCGTGTGGGAGGGGCACCGTGCGCCTGGCGCGTGTGGGAGGGGCACCGTGCGCATGGCGCGTGTGGAAGGGGCACCGTGCGCATGGCGCGTGTGGGAGGGGCACCGTGCGCATGGCGCGTGTGGGAGGGGCACCGTGCGCCTGGCGCGTGTGGGAGGGGCACCGTGCGCCTGGCGCGTGTGGGAGGGGCACCGTGCGCCTGGCGCGTGTGGTAGGGGCACCGTGCGCATGGCGCGTGTGGGAGGGGCACCGTGCGCCTGGCGCGTGTGGGAGGGGCACCGTGCGCATGGCGCGTGTGGGAGGAGCACCGTGCGCATGGCGCGTGTGGGAGGGGCACCGTGCGCATGGCGCGTGTGGGAGGGGCACCGTGCGCCTGGCGCGTGTGGGAGGGGCACCGTGCGCCTGGCGCGTGTGGGAGGGGCACCGTGCGCCTGGCGCGTGTGGGAGGAGCACCGTGCGCATGGCGCGTGTGGGAGGGGCACCGTGCGCCTGGCGCGTGTGGGAGGAGCACCGTGCGCATGGCGCGTGTGGGAGGGGCACCGTGCGCCTGGCGCGTGTGGGAGGGGCACCGTGCGCCTGGCGCGTGTGGGAGGGGCACCGTGCGCATGGCGCGTGTGGGAGGGGCACCGTGCGCATGGCGCGTGTGGGAGGAGCACCGTGCGCATGGCGCGTGTGGAAGGGGCACCGTGCGCATGGCGCGTGTGGGAGGGGCACCGTGCGCATGGCGCGTGTGGAAGGGGCACCGTGCGCCTGGCGCGTGTGGAAGGGGCACCGTGCGCATGGCGCGTGTGGAAGGGGCACCGTGCGCATGGCGCGTGTGGAAGGGGCACCGTGCGCATGGCGCGTGTGGAAGGGGCACCGTGCGCCTGGCGCGTGTGGGAGGAGCACCGTGCGCATGGCGCGTGTGGAAGGAGCACCGTGCGCATGGCGCGTGTGGGAGGAACACCGTGCGCATGGCGCGTGTGGGAGGAACACCGTGCGCATGGCGCGTGTGGAAGGGGCACCGTGCGCATGGCGCGTGTGGAAGGGGCACCGTGCGCCTGGCGCGTGTGGGAGGAACACCGTGCGCATGGCGCGTGTGGGAGGAACACCGTGCGCATGGCGCGTGTGGAAGGGGCACCGTGCGCATGGCGCGTGTGGGAGGGGCACCGTGCGCCTGGCGCGTGTGGGAGGGGCACCGTGCGCCTGGCGCGTGTGGGAGGGGCACCGTGCGCATGGCGCGTGTGGGAGGGGCACCGTGCGCCTGGCGCGTGTGGGAGGAGCACCGTGCGCATGGCGCGTGTGGGAGGGGCACCGTGCGCCTGGCGCGTGTGGGAGGAGCACCGTGCGCATGGCGCGTGTGGGAGGGGCACCGTGCGCCTGGCGCGTGTGGGAGGGGCACCGTGCGCCTGGCGCGTGTGGGAGGGGCACCGTGCGCCTGGCGCGTGTGGAAGGGGCACCGTGCGCATGGCGCGTGTGGGAGGGGCACCGTGCGCCTGGCGCGTGTGGGAGGGGCACCGTGCGCATGGCGCGTGTGGAAGGGGCACCGTGCGCATGGCGCGTGTGGGAGGGGCACCGTGCGCATGGCGCGTGTGGAAGGGGCACCGTGCGCCTGGCGCGTGTGGAAGGGGCACCGTGCGCATGGCGCGTGTGGGAGGGGCACCGTGCGCCTGGCGCGTGTGGGAGGAGCACCGTGCGCATGGCGCGTGTGGGAGGGGCACCGTGCGCCTGGCGCGTGTGGGAGGAGCACCGTGCGCATGGCGCGTGTGGGAGGGGCACCGTGCGCCTGGCGCGTGTGGGAGGGGCACCGTGCGCATGGCGCGTGTGGGAGGGGCACCGTGCGCATGGCGCGTGTGGGAGGGGCACCGTGCGCATGGCGCGTGTGGGAGGAGCACCGTGCGCATGGCGCGTGTGGAAGGGGCACCGTGCGCATGGCGCGTGTGGGAGGGGCACCGTGCGCATGGCGCGTGTGGAAGGGGCACCGTGCGCCTGGCGCGTGTGGAAGGGGCACCGTGCGCATGGCGCGTGTGGAAGGGGCACCGTGCGCATGGCGCGTGTGGAAGGGGCACCGTGCGCATGGCGCGTGTGGAAGGGGCACCGTGCGCCTGGCGCGTGTGGGAGGAGCACCGTGCGCATGGCGCGTGTGGAAGGAGCACCGTGCGCATGGCGCGTGTGGGAGGAACACCGTGCGCATGGCGCGTGTGGGAGGAACACCGTGCGCATGGCGCGTGTGGAAGGGGCACCGTGCGCATGGCGCGTGTGGAAGGGGCACCGTGCGCCTGGCGCGTGTGGGAGGAACACCGTGCGCATGGCGCGTGTGGGAGGAACACCGTGCGCATGGCGCGTGTGGAAGGGGCACCGTGCGCATGGCGCGTGTGGGAGGAACACCATGCGCATGGCGCGTGTGGGAGGAGCACCGTGCGCCTGGCGCGTGTGGAAGGGGCACCGTGCGCATGGCGCGTGTGGAAGGGGCACCGTGCGCATGGCGCGTGTGGGAGGAACACCGTGCGCATGGCGCGTGTGGAAGGGGCACCGTGCGCATGGCGCGTGTGGAAGGGGCACCGTGCGCCTGGCGCGTGTGGAAGGGGCACCGTGCGCATGGCGCGTGTGGAAGGGGCACCGTGCGCATGGCGCGTGTGGGAGGAGCACCGTGCGCATGGCGCGTGTGGAAGGGGCACCGTGCGCATGGCGCGTGTGGAAGGGGCACCGTGCGCATGGCGCGTGTGGGAGGAACACCGTGCGCATGGCGCGTGTGGAAGGGGCACCGTGCGCATGGCGCGTGTGGGAGGAACACCGTGCGCATGGCGCGTGTGGAAGGGGCACCGTGCGCATGGCGCGTGTGGAAGGGGCACCGTGCGCATGGCGCGTGTGGGAGGAGCACCGTGCGCATGGCGCGTGTGGAAGGGGCACCGTGCGCATGGCGCGTGTGGGAGGAGCACCGTGCGCATGGCGCGTGTGGGAGGGGCACCGTGCGCATGGCGCGTGTGGAAGGGGCACCGTGCGCATGGCGCGTGTGGAAGGTGCACCGTGCGCCTGGCGCGTGTGGGAGGAGCACCGTGCGCATGGCGCGTGTGGAAGGGGCACCGTGCGCCTGGCGCGTGTGGAAGGGGCACCGTGCGCCTGGCGCGTGTGGAAGGGGCACCGTGCGCCTGGCGCGTGTGGGAGGGGCACCGTGCGCCTGGCGCGTGTGGGAGGGGCACCGTGCGCATGGCGCGTGTGGGAGGGGCACCGTGCGCCTGGCGCGTGTGGGAGGGGCACCGTGCGCCTGGCGCGTGTGGGAGGGGCACCGTGCGCATGGCGCGTGTGGAAGGGGCACCGTGCGCATGGCGCGTGTGGGAGGGGCACCGTGCGCCTGGCGCGTGTGGGAGGGGCACCGTGCGCCTGGCGCGTGTGGGAGGGGCACCGTGCGCCTGGCGCGTGTGGGAGGGGCACCGTGCGCCTGGCGCGTGTGGGAGGGGCACCGTGCGCCTGGCGCGTGTGGAAGGGGCACCGTGCGCATGGCGCGTGTGGGAGGGGCACCGTGCGCATGGCGCGTGTGGGAGGGGCACCGTGCGCATGGCGCGTGTGGGAGGAGCACCGTGCGCATGGCGCGTGTGGAAGGGGCACCGTGCGCATGGCGCGTGTGGGAGGAGCACCGTGCGCATGGCGCGTGTGGAAGGGGCACCGTGCGCCTGGCGCGTGTGGGAGGGGCACCGTGCGCATGGCGCGTGTGGGAGGGGCACCGTGCGCCTGGCGCGTGTGGGAGGAGCACCGTGCGCATGGCGCGTGTGGGAGGGGCACCGTGCGCCTGGCGCGTGTGGGAGGAGCACCGTGCGCATGGCGCGTGTGGGAGGGGCACCGTGCGCATGGCGCGTGTGGGAGGAACACCGTGCGCCTGGCGCGTGTGGAAGGAGCACCGTGCGCATGGCGCGTGTGGGAGGGGCACCGTGCGCCTGGCGCGTGTGGAAGGAGCACCGTGCGCATGGCGCGTGTGGGAGGAGCACCGTGCGCATGGCGCGTGTGGAAGGGGCACCGTGCGCATGGCGCGTGTGGAAGGGGCACCGTGCGCCTGGCGCGTGTGGGAGGGGCACCGTGCGCATGGCGCGTGTGGGAGGAACACCGTGCGCATGGCGCGTGTGGGAGGGGCACCGTGCGCATGGCGCGTGTGGGAGGAACACCGTGCGCATGGCGCGTGTGGAAGGGGCACCGTGCGCATGGCGCGTGTGGGAGGGGCACCGTGCGCCTGGCGCGTGTGGAAGGGGCACCGTGCGCCTGGCGCGTGTGGAAGGGGCACCGTGCGCCTGGCGCGTGTGGGAGGGGCACCGTGCGCCTGGCGCGTGTGGGAGGGGCACCGTGCGCCTGGCGCGTGTGGAAGGGGCACCGTGCGCATGGCGCGTGTGGGAGGGGCACCGTGCGCATGGCGCGTGTGGAAGGGGCACCGTGCGCATGGCGCGTGTGGGAGGGGCACCGTGCGCATGGCGCGTGTGGAAGGGGCACCGTGCGCATGGCGCGTGTGGGAGGAGCACCGTGCGCATGGCGCGTGTGGAAGGGGCACCGTGCGCATGGCGCGTGTGGAAGGGACACCGTGCGCCTGGCGCGTGTGGGAGGAGCACCGTGCGCATGGCGCGTGTGGAAGGGGCACCGTGCGCATGGCGCGTGTGGAAGGGGCACCGTGTGCCTGGCGCGTGTGGAAGGGGCACCGTGTGCCTGGCGCGTGTGGAAGGGGCACCGTGCGCATGGCGCGTGTGGGAGGGGCACCGTGCGCATGGCGCGTGTGGGAGGGGCACCGTGCGCCTGGCGCGTGTGGGAGGGGCACCGCGCGCATGGCGCGTGTGGGAGGGGCACCGTGCGCATGGCGCGTGTGGGAGGGGCACCGTGCGCCTGGCGCGTGTGCTGAGGCTGCAGAATTACTCTCCGAAAAAATCTCACTTTTGTTTCCTAAGAAGTGCTGGAATTTGGCAGGACCCACCCTCCCGTGTGGGGTTTTCACTAAATATTTACTTTGACTGTAAGTCGCAGTTTGTATTCGGAGCACGGACAAGCACAAAGCAGTGACATGGCGCGTCAGTGCTAAGGAGCCGCCTTTGGAAGCCCCGTTCCTATTCGGCTCCACGTCAGACCTGAGGGGAGTTTCATTCTGGGTACGGCGGACGGTGGGCAGAAGGTGAAGGCTAATGAAGGGGGGAGCTGAGCTGGTCTGAACTCCCCCAGGCTCCCAGACCCTAGACGTGTAGGGCTGGACTGGACCAGCCCCCTGTGCTGGAGCAGGACCAAGTAAATCTAAACCTGCCTGACAGGTGTTTCTCCAACCTGTTCTTAAAAACCTCCAGTGATGGGGCGTCACCTGCACAGGGCTGGTGTTGTGCCCCTGCCCTGGAACCGTGTCTTGGAGGGAGGGTCTCTCTCTTCCATCCGGGAGCCCCACTGCCTCCTAAACACACCTGTGGGGGGGCCAGTTCTCCTGCGTGCAGCCCGTCAGACCTCACCAAGGGGGCTCTTCCCCCACCGGCTCAGTGGGAGGCCACCGAGTCCCTGGGGTCCTGGGTCTCAGGCCTGTGATCAGACCAGTCCAGTGGTCAATACGCCAGTTTCTGTGATGAGGCCCAGGCCCTGGTGCAGGGCGGGGCAGCAAGCAGGCACAGCAACAGCCAGGTCTCCTTGTGCAGGTGGAGATCCGGCAAACGCAGGCGGAGCGGGGAGACGGCCACCCAGGGGTTCGGTGGCAGGAGGGAGGCAGGCCCACCCCCTCCACTGCGTCCCAGCCCAGGGCCCTAACTGCAGCAGGGCAGCCGGCTACTGGGTCAGCGGGATCCGCACCGCAACTCGCTGACCGCTGCTCTGGCTCAGCCAAACTGTGGGCAGCCATCCCGGGGCTACTTCCGTTCTCCCCCTCTGTGCACACCTGGGTCTCCGGCCGGTCCACTGGGGGCTTGACAGCTCTGACTGGCATCCTGGGAGTCCTTAATGCCCCCCTGATCTTTCCATCGGCTCACGGCCCTGTGTGCATTCCAACCACCCTCCCCAGATGCACGCACTGTAAGCTGGTTCCCTTTTGAACCACCCCAGAGTCATCTGCACCTTTGTGCGTCACATTCTTCACTTCCCCTCCCCCGTGTTCCACCCAGACTCCAAATGGCAGGACCTCCTACCACCAATAGACGGAGGGGAGCATGGGCCTGTCTCTACTCCATCTTGGTTCTGCGGCCCCCTGGGCACATGGCTCCTTTGGATGTGGGCGGGTTAATGCCCTACTGGACCTCAAAAGGAGCACGCCTGTTAATACGCCCCAGAATGATTTTCAACTTTACAGCAACTGTGTCCCATTATCGTAATCCACTCTGCAGCCCTGGCCTTTTTCAGACGCGCTGCTGCCTGGCCAGTTATTTCCTGGTTTGTAGTTGTGAACTTGATTTGTCCTTCCTACGTGAAGCACTTTGTATTTCTCTTTGTTGAATTACTTGTTGTTGAATTCCTTCCAATACACCACGTTGTCCAAGTCATTTTGAATTTTAATCCTGCCCTCTAACATGCTTGCATACCCCCCAATTTGGTATCAAGCAAAGTTTGTAAGCAGACTTTCCATGCCATTTCTTGAACTCGTTAATGAAACTATTGATAAAGTACTGGTAGTAAAACAGCACTGAAGAGAAACATTCACAAAATAAAAGTCCTTTTCAGTTACATCACATGAAGGGAGACAATGAAATGTTTTATAAGGTGATTGCATACAAATTCTAGAAATATCAAGATGTGTTAACTTGAGTGCCTAGTAGTAAAGTATGATATTGATAGAATAAGCATCACAGAAACTTGATAGAAGAATGATAATCAATAGCAGACGGTATAAACTATATAGGAATTACAGATTAGGTCATGCTGGTGGAGGAGTGTATAGAGGAAAGAAAGTATAGAGTCAAATATAGAGAAATCTTAAATGACTCAAACGGTACTGTAAAATCTCTACGGCTAGAAATTCCATGCTGGAATAGTAGGAAGATAACAGCAGGAATATACTATCAGCCACATGACTAAGTTGGTGACAGTGACTGTGAAATGCTCAGGGATATTAGAGAGATTACAGAAATAGAAAACTCAGTAAGAGCTGGGGATGTCAACTCTTCCCATCTTGATGTGGTTCTTGTCACCTTAGGCTGAGATGCAGAAATCAAGTGTCTAGCCACAATTAATGACTGCTTTTTGGAGCAGCAAAATCATGCAACCCACAAGGGAAGAGGCAATTCTTACTTTAGTCGTAAGCAGAGCACAGCATGAGCTCCAAGTGGTGAATAACTCATTAATAGTAATGTAATTAAATGTAACGTCCTGTGGGAGATGTGAGTGTGGCCAGATGCCACGGACGGGCCACAATGAGAATGCCATGCTTAAAGCACACTGCAAGAATCAAGGCAGACAATCCCCGAAAACAGGGGGTTCATTTTTATAGTTCGATTCACCAAGTCAGTATCCAAAGGGCTTTTGCGGCACCTACTGGCTAACCAGAAGCCAAACACAGTCCTTGGCTTCCACCCAGAGAAGTAGTGAAAGGTCACAGAAAACCCAATTCAGTCATATGTGAGGTTCCACTAATCCCAAAGGATCAGAGGGGCAGCCGTGTTAGTCTGTAACTTTTAAAACAATGACACATTAGAGACTCACCAAATATATAGCATCATGAGCGTTTGTGGGTAAAACCCACGTCCTCAGAGGAGTTGAGAGGAAATAACAGAATCCAAGATACATAGAACAGCAAAAGGCATTTCTCTGTCAATTGTAGGATCTGTGTTAATGGAGCTGTCTAAGTGGGCTGGATGTGTCCCATTCATAGCTTTGGATGTGGAAATGTGAATGTTAAAGGCAGGGAAATTGGCATGTTAGTGCATTAACCAATTAATGCCTCTCTCTATGCAAGCCCAGGGTAACAGTGTCAAATCTGTAGACGAATACCAGTTCTGCAGCCTCTCTCTGTAACTGGCTGGTGACCTTCCTTTGTAGAAGGATGGCTACTTCTAAACCCAGGACTGAGTAGCCCCAATTTTCTCTGCCTTTAACACCCACATTACCACGTTCCAGCTTCATGTCCTTATGTTGCAGTTTTATACTGAATAGTAACAGACCCAGAACTGACCCCTGCAGGACCCTGCTAGATATGCCCTCTGTGACGGCGCGTTGGGGGACCCCCGTCTCCTGCACCCCGAAATGGCACAAACAGACTGCACCAGCCGGTGTAATGGAGGTTGTTTATTGCCTCTCCAGGATACAGCACAGCACAGATGTAATCTGGTCACAGAGCTGGGCTAGGATGCCTCAGGCCCCCTTGAGATGGGGGAAGACTGGGCCCTTTCCCTAGGCTGTCTCCTCCATGCTCCCAGCCAGCCACTCTAACTAACTCTCTTCCAGCCCTGCCCCCCAGCCAGGGCAGCCTCCCCCTTCCTTTGTTCCTCTCCATGGGGTTTATCTGGTTCAACAGGTTTGGCATCACCTTTGCATAGTGAGGTTTTCCCTGCTGGGTCTTGCTCCAGACAGCAGAGGTCACCACAGCCCAGCAAGTCCCCCCACTACGTCACACCCTCCCAATTTGAGAGCGAACCTCCAATGCTGGCTTGTTGTGTATGGACCCACCTGATAGTAATTACACCTAGACCACATTTCCCTAGTGTTTTTATGAGAATGTCATATAGACCTGTTCCAAAAGTCATCTTAAATATAAGATCCCACGCCTCCTGCCTCTCCCCACCCCAGATCCCACGCCTCCTGCCTCTCCCCACCCCAGATCCCGCGTCTCCTGCCTCTCCCCACCCCAGATCCCGCGTCTCCTGCCACTCCCCACCCCAGATCCCGCGTCTCCTGCCTCTCCCCACCCCAGATCCCGCGTCTCCTGCCTCTCCCCACCCCAGATCCCGCGTCTCCTGCCACTCCCCACCCCAGATCCCGCGTCTCCTGCCTCTCCCCACCCCAGATCCCGCGTCTCCTGCCTCTCCCCACCCCAGATCCCGCATCTCCTACCACTCCCCACCCCAGATCCCGCATCTCCTGCCACTCCCCACCCCAGATCCCGCATCTCCTGCCTCTCCCCACCCCAGATCCCGCGTCTCCTGCCTCTCCCCACCCCAGATCCCGCGTCTCCTGCCACTCCCCACCCCAGATCCCGCGTCTCCTGCCTCTCCCCACCCCAGATCCCGCGTCTCCTGCCACTCCCCACCCCAGATCCCGCGTCTCCTGCCTCTCCCCACCCCAGATCCCGCGTCTCCTGCCTCTCCCCACCCCAGATCCCGCGTCTCCTGCCTCTCCCCACCCCAGATCCCGCGTCTCCTGCCTCTCCCCACCCCAGATCCCGCGTCTCCTGCCACTCCCCACCCCAGATCTCGCGTCTCCTGCCACTCCCCACCCCAGATCCCGCGTCTCCTGCCACTCCCCACCCCAGATCCCGCGTCTCCTGCCACTCCCCACCCCAGATCCCGCGTCTCCTGCCACTCCCCACCCCAGATCCCGCATCTCCTGCCTCTCCCCACCCCAGATCCCGCGTCTCCTACCACTCCCCACCCCAGATCCCGCGTCTCCTGCCTCTCCCCACCCCAGATCCCGCGTCTCCTGCCACTCCCCACCCCAGATCCCGCGTCTCCTGCCACTCCCCACCCCAGATCCCGCATCTCCTGCCACTCCCCACCCCAGATCCCGCATCTCCTGCCTCTCCCCACCCCAGATCCCGCATCTCCTGCCACTCCCCACCCCAGATCCCGCATCTCCTGCCTCTCCCCACCCCAGATCCCGCGTCTCCTGCCACTCCCCACCCCAGATCCCGCATCTCCTGCCTCTCCCCACCCCAGATCCCGCATCTCCTACCACTCCCCACCCCAGATCCCGCATCTCCTGCCTCTCCCCACCCCAGATCCCGCGTCTCCTGCCTCTCCCCACCCCAGATCCCGCGTCTCCTGCCACTCCCCACCCCAGATCCCGCGTCTCCTGCCTCTCCCCACCCCAGATCCCGCGTCTCCTGCCACTCCCCACCCCAGATCCCGCGTCTCCTGCCTCTCCCCACCCCAGATCCCGCGTCTCCTGCCTCTCCCCACCCCAGATCCCGCGTCTCCTGCCACTCCCCACCCCAGATCTCGCGTCTCCTGCCACTCCCCACCCCAGATCCCGCGTCTCCTGCCACTCCCCACCCCAGATCCCGCGTCTCCTGCCACTCCCCACCCCAGATCCCGCGTCTCCTGCCACGCCCCACCCCAGATCCCGCATCTCCTACCACTCCCCACCCCAGATCCCGCATCTCCTGCCACTCCCCACCCCAGATCCCGCATCTCCTGCCTCTCCCCACCCCAGATCCCGCGTCTCCTGCCACTCCCCACCCCAGATCCCGCGTCTCCTGCCACTCCCCACCCCAGATCCCGCGTCTCCTGCCACTCCCCACCCCAGATCCCGCATCTCCTGCCACTCCCCACCCCAGATCCCGCATCTCCTGCCTCTCCCCACCCCAGATCCCGCATCTCCTGCCACTCCCCACCCCAGATCCCGCGTCTCCTGCCTCTCCCCACCCCAGATCCCGCGTCTCCTGCCACTCCCCACCCCAGATCCCGCGTCTCCTGCCTCTCCCCACCCCAGATCTCGCGTCTCCTGCCACTCCCCACCCCAGATCCCGCGTCTCCTGCCACTCCCCACCCCAGATCCCGCGTCTCCTGCCACTCCCCACCCCAGATCCCGCGTCTCCTGCCTCTCCCCACCCCAGATCCCGCGTCTCCTGCCACTCCCCACCCCAGATCCCGCGTCTCCTGCCACTCCCCACCCCAGATCCCGCGTCTCCTGCCACTCCCCACCCCAGATCCCGCGTCTCCTGCCTCTCCCCACCCCAGATCCCGCGTCTCCTGCCACGCCCCACCCCAGATCCCGCGTCTCCTGCCTCTCCCCACCCCAGATCCCGCGTCTCCTGCCTCTCCCCACCCCAGATCCCGCGTCTCCTGCCACTCCCCACCCCAGATCCCGCGTCTCCTGCCACTCCCCACCCCAGATCCCGCGTCTCCTGCCACTCCCCACCCCAGATCCCGCATCTCCTGCCACTCCCCACCCCAGATCCCGCATCTCCTGCCTCTCCCCACCCCAGATCCCGCATCTCCTGCCACTCCCCACCCCAGATCCCGCATCTCCTGCCACTCCCCACCCCAGATACCACGCCTCCTGCCACTCCCCACCCCAGATACCACGCCTCCTGCCACTCCCCACCCCAGATCCCGCATCTCCTGCCACTCCCCACCCCAGATACCACGCCTCCTGCCATGCCCCACCCCAGATCCCGCATCTCCTGCCACTCCCCACCCCAGATCCCGCATCTCCTGCCACTCCCCACCCCAGATACCACGCCTCCTGCCTCTCCCCACCCCAGATCCCGCATCTCCTGCCACGCCCCACCCCAGATCCCGCGTCTCCATCCACTCCCCACCCCAGATACCACGCCTCCTGCCTCTCCCCACCCCAGATACCACGCCTCCTGCCTCTTCCCACCTCAGATCCCACGTCTCCTGTGTCTCCCCACCCCAGATAGCGCATCTCCTGCCTCTCCCCCAATCCACCAACATCCCAGAGTCCACACCCCAACCTCCTGCCCCAGCCCTGAGCCTCTTCCTGGAGCCAACCCTACACACCCTCTCCTGTGCCCCAAGCCGCCTCCCACACCTCAATTCCTGCCTCAGCCCTGAACCCCCTTCTGCACCAATCTCCCTCCCGGAGTCTGCACCCCCTCATGAACTCTGATTCCCTGCCCCAGAATTCTCAGCCCGGAACCCTCTTCCTCACTCCAGAGCTCTTGTCCCCACTCGGAGCCTCCACCCCCTCCTATATCCCAGCCTCTGCCCCATCAGTGCCTGTGAGTGACGGGGGGTGATCAAACGGGGGGGGGCAGAGTGAGCTGGGACATGCCTTCAGAGAGGGGTGGAGAAGGGGTGTGGCCTCAGGGCAGGGGCGGGGCAAGGGTGCTTGGGTTTGTGTGAATAGACAGGTGGCAGCCCCACTTCCACGTGTGCTACGAGAGCTCCCCTTCTCAATAGAGGCCCCCTCTGTGCCCCGAGCAGGGCTTGAGGGGCTCCCACATTCCCTGCACGGGGGTGGGGCACCAGGGCGGCCCCATCCCTTCCTTTCAGACACACCGTGATGGAAACCTTGCAGCCCCCCCCCCCCCCCCCGACTGATGGGACAGCTCAGGACTCTGTGCTCTGCGACAGGTTCCCTGCAGCATCTGGTCCACCGCTGGCCCATTTGGAGAGTTTTCATGCTCTTTAAATGGGGATCAGCTAAGAGGCCCTGTCTGTGCCCTCTCTCCCGCTGGTCGCTCGGCCCCAGTGGGACGCTGCCTTCCAGACACAGCTATTGAATCAAACAGACCACAGCTTGGCAGGAGCTCCCTGGCACACCCCTCCATCCCGGGGGTGCCTCTTTTCCGGGGCTACGGGAAAGCCTGGCTCTCCCCCTCGGTGGCAGAAAGGGGCGTGTCGCTGAATGCTCTGCTATGGGGCTGTTTGCAGAGAACGACCTGCCCAGGCAACGCGCCCATCTCTTCCTGACGCTCCTTCTCTCTCAGTTTTACAGTTACGGCTCCAGCAGAGACGAACCCGTGAGCAGCTGGCAGACCAGGGCATCATGCCACGTGAGTACCCACCTGCCACTCTCCAGGGTCACCAGAGCGCCCATGTGAGGCGCGGGGCAGGGCGTATATCAGACAAAGCCTGAATAGCAGGACAGTCCCTATAAAATCGGGGCCTCTGGTCCCCCTCCCTCTGCCCCAAGCCAGCGAACCAAAGCAAAGCTGCCAGTTCTTCCTGCACATGCTGCGCTAGCCACCGGCTGCCTGAGAGGCTCCCCCCAGGCCGGGTGCCATGCTCCCCCCTGGCCGGCAGGCTGGGCTGAGTACGCCCTGCTGCCTCCACACTGCCCTAGCTGTACTACACCCTGTCTGGAGGGTCACAGTGGGCTGTCGGCGGAGCCGCTCCACTGTACGCTGCTGAGGACCTGGCCTGCTCACCGTCATCCTTTGGAAAGTCCCGCTCTCTGGCTGCGCATGGTCACCTCCTGTTCCGTCCGACGTCTCCAGTGTCGGCTCAGGCGCAGTTGGGCCACGCAGGTCGCTGCATGGTCAGAGCTGGAGTCCGGTATCACCTCTGAACCTGCCAAATGCCAGGGCTCTCCTGGACCTGCTCGTTATCGGGCACGTTCAGGCCCAGAGGCTGGCAAGCCCATAGCAGGTTGCGGGGATCTATCTGGATTTTCTGCTGGACTGAAGTTCCCGGAACGGGCGGGGAAAGTGCTCAGGGTTTCTGTCCACATCTCAAGCTGCTCTGTCCCAGGGCAGCGCCGGGCAGCTCAGCCAGCTGCTTCATTTCCCAGAGGCAGGAGTCAATAAAACCAAGGAGCTGGCTTCCCGGAGCCTTGCACAAGGTACAGCCTGGGAGCCAGCAGGGACTGTGCTGCCTCATGGGATGCACATCCAGCCCTTTCCCCGGTGCAGCCCGAAGGCCCCAGCAGGTTCGTAGCCAGAGGCCAGCTGGCAGCCTGGAGAATCAGTGCATCTCCCGAGAGCCAGCCCTGTGCTGCCTCCCCAGCTAAGCCCATCCACGTTGGGCCCCGGCCAGCGTGGGGCACTCAGGTGCTTTGCCCTGCTCTGAGTCCCAGGCCTCCTCGCCAGGGGCCGTTGGTGGGACCCAGGCAGCACTGGCTGTCGCCCCGTGCTTCCCAAAGCCAAAGCCAACAGCACTGGGCTAGCAAGGCAAGAATGAAAGCGGCACCTGCACTGCCCAGCTCAGCCCTCCCGTGTGCCTTGTCACGGACACAGAGCACAGGAGCCGGAATGGCCCCGGTCAAGGCTCTGTCCTCTCCCGCTAAGGACTGCAGCTGCGCAAGGCTCATCCACTTCTGGCTCTGGTGTTGGCTGCTCTGCTTTATGGTATGGACGCCCATTCACGGCCCTCAGGCCCAGCCAAAGAGAGCACTACGGTCTCTGCTCTCTGCTCTCCGCTCTCCATCTCCCAGCACTTCCCCCGCCTGCTCGCTCTCATTCTCTTGCTCTCACGAGGCCGCAATCGGTGTTGTTAGCAACAAAAGGCCAGTCGGCGTGGTATGGCCCCTCCGGCAGGCAGCACTCAGGAGTAAGGCCCCAAAGAATGAGGCTGGCATCATAAATATTGAGTCCTTTTGATTTGCACTCTGGGTTTGAGCTTGGCAGGTTCATACCTTCAAGCGTTGCTCAGAAAACAGGAAGTCTGGACTTTCTTATTTTTAATGCAAATTGAGATTCACATGTAAATCCAAGAGCCTGGGGTTGTAAGCAACGCCCCCGACATTGTCAGACTTGTGATAGAATTGCAAGAGCTGGTGGCGGTGCCAGTTTGCTGTGCCACCTCGAATATCTCCTCTCAGAGGAAAGGCCCACAGTTGTGAAGGGACACGTTCAAGAGGAGCGTGCAGAACGTCCCAGTGCGTGTGCATAGGCTGGTGTTCCGTGAACACAAAGGTCTGTGCACAGAACTCCCCTGATGGGATGAGTGCATGGGGCACCTGCCCCTTTAGAAACTGGAACCTAGTCCTGCATTCGGGCCCGGCCAACGAGCTCGCGGGGCCCACGCTGTGGTTGGCTGAGCCGCACGGCCACGTGGCTCACCAATCAGGGCAGCGAGTGAGCAGCTGGGTGGGCGGGGCCAGGAGCTGGGCCGTGTGGGGCCCTGAACGTGCGGGGTCCAAGGCATCCGCTTTACTCGCCTTGCTCGGAGGCTGGGCCTGCCTGCATTGCACCGGCTCTGGCGCAGAAACTTCACAGGCCTGTTCCCCTGGCTTAGAGCTTTGTCCCCCTCTCCCCTTCTGCGCTGGCGTCTTGCAGGCCCCGCCCAGGGGCCACGTGGGGAGAGACTGCGCGCTCAAATGGCTCAGTCATTTTTGCGAATGAAGACAACAAAAGACACTTTTGCTGTTATACAAACGTGCCCATTTCTGAGCAGCACCAGGGCAGACAGAGGCCATGTAACAGCGAGGGGGTGCTGCACCGTTCACCAGTGCAGCTTGCAGAGGGTTTGAACGCATGCGTTGTGCATGCACAATGAGCGTGCACTAACAAGAGGGCTCTGTTCCTAGTGGTGTCCCCCTGTTCTGCTGGCACTGAGCACACGTGTGTACACTGAATTCCTGAAGGGGCACATGGAATGGACCCTCATTCCATACACTGAGGTGAGTGTGGAATGAGGTGGGGCTGGAAGGCCCAAAACGTGCGGTCTACAATCTACCAAAAAGCTGTTCTTTAAACCTGGGTGCCGTGCTACTAAGGGCTGGGACCCACAAGGCAGCAGGCTGGATACGATTGCTCCTCGACATTGCTCAGGGCCTTAACTCAAATACGTTTTGTTTTTCTTCATTTCAATCGCTTCGCCGGGGTGGGGAGGGGGAGGCGGGTTCAGGTGCAGGCTGCCCCGGGGAGAGAGGACAGCCCAGCCCTCTGTCACTGCAGCAGCTTGAGGCCAGGTGAGAAGCGCCTCTCCGTGGCTGCTGCAGCTCCAGCGGGAGAGGGCTGCATGTCCCTGGGTGGGAGTCAGACAGACAGACAGACAAACTCCCTACAATATATAGTAGCTAGCTGTCCCATTCTCCACCCCTGCTGGCCCAGTGGGGTTAGAGCTGTCCCAGTCCCCATGCTCCCCCTTGTGGCCCATCTACAGGAGAACTGTCTCTCCTACCAGATCCCTTCCTTTCCATTTTATGAGAAACTACTGAATTCCAGGCACATCCCATTGTCCTGGCACAAACGAAATCTGACCTTGTTTTAAGTTATAAGAGGAAGTTGCATGCCAAATTTGGTGGTCCTAGCTCTTAAGGTTTAGGAGGAGTTCTTGAACCAATGGACTTGCAGATGGACACACGGACAGACAGACAAACTCTCTCACATATATGGCAGATATTAGACAGCTCCTCTCTGAGACCCAGCACTGTTAAGAAGACACGAGATAGCAGGCCTAAAGCCTGAAACTTGCCCAAGAGCAGGCATTGTCAGTCCTGGATTTTGGACAAGGGTAATTTAAAATCCCCGAGCCAGATTTTCTGCTGGCATAATTCTTCTGCAAAGAATTCGCCCGCCCCCCGACCATCCTTATAACTGATCCATTCCTATAATGTCCTGTTACCATTTACTGAAAGAGCATTAAAGTGAAAGCCTCAAACAAATACACAGACGGTGCCACGAGGGGACAGCCTCATGCTGTCTGCGATCAGTTCCAGAGGCAATGGAGGGAGGCAACCGCCAGGGCCTTGCAGCCTCCGGGGTGGGCGGGGACCGAAGAGAGAGGAAGGCTTACAGACAGGCCTCTCCCTTCCCCCTAGCTGAGGATGGTGCCAGGTCACAGCTCAGCCTGGCTCAGAGCACAACAGATGACCATGAGCAGAGACTCAGCCTTGGTGCAGTCAGTGAGGGGAGCTCTGGGCTCACACTAAGGTAACTGAGCCAAATCTGCCCCTAGCGACCAGGAGACCTAGGACACGGGGTGGGGGGGGGGGGGGGGGGGGCCTGACCAAACGTCTCGCCCGGGTGCACGTGTTCCAGGCCTGCGCTAGGCACACTGCCCCGGGGAACTGCAGGGAGGCATGTGCCAGAAAGCCAGGAGGCTCCCAAACGGCACGTGGGTCTCGCTCCACAAAGGGCGTGTACCCAAAGGGGGCGAGAATGGACGGAGTCTTCCCCTAGCAACCTGCACAGGGGCCAGCCCCAAGCCACCGGCCAGACTCTGCCAGCTGGCCCAAGGGGAGGGCAGGGAAGGAGCTAGCCATGCACTGCACTTGGGGCTGGACCAGCTGCTGCTAAGAGGTTGATTCCAGGTGCCCCAGTAGAATTCTGCCCGATTCTGCCACCCAGACTCTCCCAAACACCGGGCTGTGCCATGAAGGCACAATCTAGTCCTCCAATTGGTGCGTCAAGCAAGGCAGCTTCGTCCCTCTTCTGCAAAGCCACCTGCACTTCCAAGCCCTCACAGATCTGCCCCGACGTGGTGTCTGAAGAACCAACGCTAGCAATACTCTTGTTTGTTTTGCAGACTAATACAAGCTGCGGCAGCCACATAATTCCTCCAAAATCTTGGTAAATGACTAAATTCTGCAACACGTTCCTTATGAATAGCACGACATGAAGTGTGACCCGGTCAGGTGCTGCCCAGAGAAACCTCATAACACTAGGACTTGGTAGCGACCTGGGCTATCAAAAGTAACGTCCCGGACTTACTTCGTTGTATTGTTCACTCGTTTCATTTTGCTTTTGGCTAAAACACTGTCCTCATGGCTGCTCACCACAGCACGGCACCAAAATCATACGAGCATGTCTGTCTGTCTGTCTGTCTGTCCGCTCTTGAAATGCTGGAACTAGGAAAAGGTTCCCTGGCCCTTTGAACTTAGCTGAGGTCCATCCCACTTTTTCATTGGATCCATCCCCTTCCACCAGCCAAACCACCCAAATTCCCTTTGGCTTCCCCCTTCTTCCCCCACGTTTATTTGCTCTGCTCAAGCTCCCCATTCACTACCACACTCTGGGGTGCTAGGTCTGAGCCCTGTGCTAAAGGAATTTCTATCCCCTTGTTTGTTCCTCTCCAGGACGGGGCAGCACGCTAGCGACACGAAACAGACCCCTCAGCCCCTCCCTTTCGAATGTCCCCTCCCTGCAGTGCAGGAACCCAGGAGATGTCCGAGTCATTTCCCTGCAGACCCGAAAAGACTGATTCTTGCTCCATCTATGCCCAGCCAATGGGGGACAATCTGAAACTGTGGCCTTGCCTTGGTCTCTGCACTTTGGAAACCTCGGTTTTCAGCCCCAAACAGCACGAACTTCTGGCTGAGCTTTGGCGTCAGGCTCCAGATGCCGCACTGGGAACAGGCTCCGTGCCCTCCAGTCCCAGGAGCTGATACCGAGATGATGCTAAAGCCCTTAGCGCTGAATGGCATTTGGAAGTGCCCAGAAATAATCAAAACTGGCTCTCAGGAGTGACTCCCCCAGCTGTATGTAAGGCCTGGAGAGCTGTGGGCCTTAGCATGTGCAACAGGGACCCCCCCAGCCGAGCTGAGGCAGGGGAAATGGAACTGGGGAGATGCCCTTCTCCTGGCCTCCCTCTTGGAGGGGAACCAAGCGCCTGTGGGAAGAGGGTCTCTGCTCACCTTGGCTCCCAGGCTGGGTCCTGTGCCCACGTAGGGCTCCCCAGGCCCACAGCCCAGCTGCCCAGAGCCTTTCCCAGGGAGCTGGAGAGAAGCCGCAGGGAGCCGCAAGGCCGCAGGGTGGGAGCTGCCGAGGAGCAGAGGGTGGCTGGTGTGCGGGGAGGGGAGCGGAGCACACAATGGAAGCCGCTGAGTCCCGTGTTTAACCGACGCTTGCAGCCCGAGCGAAGAACGGCGCGATCCCTTTGTTTTCCCACGTGCCCTGGACGGGGCCTCGCCGTCTGAGCCGCTTGCAGGGCCTCCTGCTGCCAGGGTCCCGTAACGAGGTCCGCTCCTGTGGGCACCGACGCTTTGC